>NC_058500.1:18530574-21484324 GCF_020382885.2 Scatophagus argus
TTTGTTATTGTATCCTATATGCACAGTTTTTTGCAGTCTATTAGGTGTGACATATGTGCACACATGATTCACATCTAGTCAAGCGTGTCCACTCAGCTGTCACATAGGAAGAAGCTCTGCCCTTTTCTCATGTGTTTAGGCAAAAGGTTAGATTATCTAACTCTCATGTCAACTCTTTATTTCACTCCACGAGAGCAGAATAAACAATCGGAGAATGAAATATGTCCCTCCCTGGGTAAATTTTTTGGCAAACACTTGCAATGGAAGGGGCCCACTAATTCAGCATGGAACATTTAGGTAAGCTTGTTTGCAAATGATGCTGCTTGTGTGAGAGATTATAGGCAACAATCTCTTTGATCCCGATTGTTGCGTTGTCTTTTTCATAGAAAGTTTCAAAGAACATGCTGAGTGTGGAGCCCCGAAAGAGACAAAATGTAAAACGTTATTAGTTTTGGTGCTCCACTGACAGGCCATTTAATGGCATTTCTGAGTAGCCATGTACCCATGTATAAATAAAGCAGATAAAGTGAAAACTGGACAAAACAGTCAAAGTCTCAAATGCACTTTAAAGACACAGTTTCAGAGTGCAATATCTGAAAAAAGTATCTGAAAAAGTTATTTTTTATGCAGCGACTGTAATGCATGCTTAACATTTTCTGGGTTTCACTTTGTTAAAAATTAGCCCATTTTTTTAGCCTATACATTTGAACCTGAGTTTAAACAACATTACAACACGGTCGTGCAAAGATTACGAATGTGTCGTCGGCACATGGTTACTTGTAGGGAAAACGTTCGTTCTGAAAGGCGGTGTACAATTCCAGCTCAGGGTCCACTTAATATTTGTTGTTCAGAACCATGTCTTAGGGTAGTTCAGGCAGGCTTCCTGCAGTAGAGCCACTGACTAGAAATGCGACCATGCACAACATATGGTGCTTTGAGGTTGCACTGTCAGCACAGTAACATCTTCAAAAGGACTGTAATTTCTACCATGTCTATGTTAGTTTACTCTTTTAGCATGCTTACACTAACTTAATAATAAGAATTACACACTTATCACAATCATTTAGAAAACAACCTGACACACTAGTTTTCTTTAAAACAGAATGTTTCAGTCAGCTCGGCAGAGCATCATTATTTAATTAAGTGAACCTTTTATTAAGATAACTAAATGAATATGTAACTGTGTGGGTGGTGTTTGCTGGAATGGTGCAATTATCACCTTTTGTTTTGTATGAATGGCTTAAACTTTGTAGCCTACGGGTTTTTCAACCTGTTGCTATTTACAGAACTCCCTTAACTTGGTAATGGACTGATTAAGGCTAGCCCTTCTCATGTGGAAGGCTCCGGAGACTGTCAGGTTGGTGACAGGGCACGTGCACAACATCACAGAGATCAATTATTGACAACAATTATTGACAGTCTGCACTGCTTCGCCGTGTATGTGCTGAGTTTAATTTTGAGATTTATGCATCACACCTGGTTTGGAAATGCTGTTCTGTCTGTGCACGGCTGTAATTATGGCATCTGTCTGTAAATTGTCAAATTCGAAGCAGAATGCTTTTTAAAAGTCTTTCATGAGCTGCGTGTTAAACAGCAGGTGATGTTGATGTAAGTCTGGATTCCCATTTCTGCTCTGCAACATAGTGTGTGTCATGCAGAGATGTATTTGCTGCGCTGTTATTGTATTTTTCATATCGGTATGATGGACTGTGTAGATAATATTGTGGAGGTCTTCACTTCATTCAACATTCAGATTCTCTCAGCAGTCAGTGCTGTCTAAATGCAGTATACTATTTGGCATTCATTCCTTATTTTCCATGAACCAAGTACATGTTAACAGGAAAATATAAACAGTACCACCAATGTGGCAAATATATTGGCAGATTTAGACTTTTCATATGGAGACCAATGGAAAGCGAAAACCAGATAAGATTTGTTGTCAGTGTTAAAAGGACATAAAGTGTTGAAATATACTACATTCTTCTGGAATATTTTCAGTATTGTTTAAGTAGCCAAAGCCTGATTTAGCTCATTACCTGATTTTGCTTCAGTTGTCCAAAATCTGTTTAAAACACATCAATGAGCCCTTGAAACATATTCCTTCATTGTCATTGTGGGTTCTGTAGTTGACTTTGGATCAGTTCCACACATACAGTCCTGCTGCTGTAAGTACTCACTAGTGCGCCAACTGTGTGTTAATATGAACCTGAAAATACTCCCCAACAAAGTGAATGTTTGTTTTTGTTGTGTTTGCTAACAACCACAGTGCTCAGCTTTTCTAGGAAATGAAGCCTTAAAAAAATATATTGTCACCTTTTTTAAAGATGTACTTCTTCAGAAGAGACAAATGGGTTTGGGGCCGGCAGTACCCACCAGACAGACATTGTAGGGAGTATTTACAGACACCCCAACCCATAGTGTGTTTTGGTCTTTCCATGAAATATGCTGACCACATAACACCAGCCTTATCCTTATATTAAGTTTTGCTTCCGTATGAATGCTTGCTTGCCCCAAATGGCCCAAAGCAGTCTTGAATCCCCTCCTTTGAACTGCTAAGTGCTCAAATAAATGGCCAGCAGTAAAACATGAACCTATATTAAGTCTTGTTATGTTCTGTCTTCCATTCTCTATTTTCTTTTACAAGGCATGGCACTTCCTACAGTAAATGTAGCGAGCCTATGAAACCCTCCTGTGTGAAAAGCCATATGATTGATGGACAAAGGAGCCGCTATGGCAGCATAGACAGGCCTTCAGCTTACCTCGGGGCTTAATTCCTTCTCCCAGCTGGCATGCCACACTAAGAGATATACACTTCAATTATACATGGGGATGGTGGGGGGCTCAGACTCTGCTGCCTTGCCTGAGAACTGATCAATATTTCAGCTCCAAGGGGACCAAACATCTAGCGGAGCAGCTGCTGCTTAACAGCTTTACACACTGGAGTGGCACACCCCCAAATATACAGCTATACTGTAGGTGTGGGTGTGTGACCGAGGGAACTCAAAGGCTATGAGAGCTACTGCCGAGGTGACAGTAGGGAGAGATGAGGGCCTCAAGTATAGGAGTTAGGTAGGTTTCTGTGTGTGTGTGTGTGTGTGTGTGTGCATGTACATGTGTGTGTGACTTATTTCTACTGTGTGTGGTATGTAGATTCTTACTTGACTGTTTTTCCTCTATCCCTAACTTGTTTCTCTTTGCCCTCATTCCCTTTTTTCCCCCTTCCGCACATGCATGCGCTCACACAAACACACTCACACTCACACATCGTCCCTGTAATTCTGCTATCAGCTCTCCAGGGGGGTCTGCATTGCTTGTGTGTGGGGGGTAGAGAGGGAAAGAGAGACACTGAGACAGAAAGAAATAAAGAGATTCTGTCTGTCTTGTACTTTGTTGTTTCGGGCTTTGACATGTCAATTCCAACTTTACCTTTTTGAATCTGAAGTCTGGCAACATTTCTTCAATCCTTTCATCATTGTATACCTCCTGCATTCCAGCCTTATTGTGATGCATCTCCAGCATTCACAGTCAGTGCCTGCAGTTTGTCTGTGAGGCATTTCAGACGGGATTTACAAAATGTCAGGAGACCAAAACCTGGGTGACAAACTAAGACTTTACCCAGCGAGCGCTGAGATCTGTCGCCGGCAAAGCTGGAGATGAATGCAGGGTCTTTGGGGTTTGTTAGAGTCAGGGACAAGACAGCGAATACCGGAGGCATAAAAACTAAAAACGAGGAACAGAGACTCTGGGAAAAGGTTGTGCTGATTAGTTGGTTTTCATTGTGTGCAGACATGTATAATGGAAACTGGAATCAGTGTTGATGCTGACAACAAGTTTAAATTGTCAGTGAAGCAATTTAGCTACAATGAAAATGTCAGTTACTGCACTACTTCTACTCTTTCATCTTGTTAATTTCTCATCTGCCGCAGACTAGCCTTGGCAGCGATTCAGGGCATATAACCTGCCAGGACACATGGAACTCAGAGTCGGCAGTTCCTCTGCTTTGAGGACCTGTGTCAGTCTTCAACTTCATCTGTTATACCCAAGTTCGTCTGGAGCCATGATCCATCTTTGTCAGTGTCTGTCTACCCCATATTGCCTTTAAAGGGAAAGAGTTTACTTGTTTCTCTCAGGTAATAACAATGTGTTTTTCAGACAAGTGGCATTTGGATTCAAATACACAATGATTTTTGTGAACTTTCTCTGTGTTTGCAGTGGGTCATGAGGATTATCGGTTTGATCCAGAGCAACTTCATGGATTAGCATGAAATTTATTAGGGGTAATAATAAATTTCATGCTATATTTATAGGATGTTGCCTGAAGCTTAGGGTTAGGGTTAGCGTGATCATTAGGTCACTTTGACTAGATAGCAATGGCTAGATCTTGAAATACACAAAACTGTGAAATTAGGTCAGCATTTGTGCTCTTCAGACACTGAACCATTTCCATTTTGGACACACTATGAGCTTTCTTCTGGCACCACCCTCAAGTCTTAAAGTTGTTGTTATGTTTTTCTAAGTTAGACTCAACACTTGGTTTTCCTTGTTCACGGTTTAAACTTTCCATTGATCACAACAGCACAATGTTTTCCTGTGTGACCTTGACTTGTTTTTAATGTTGCTTCTTGGTTTGACATTGAGAGGAGCACAAATCATAAGCTACAAAGCTGTTGAGTGGGTCATCATTTAGAGTCAATTTTATGGGAGCGAGTGGAAGCAAAAGGCTCAAAAGATAAATTAAATGCACAGGAGTGTGTGGCATTGATGTGCCGCTGATGCATGATTGATGTTGCTGCAGTGTAGCAAGATGGTCAGCCGTGATAGTCATAGATCTAGTCCTGTGAGATAGTGGACATAAAGCCAGTCTATCAAGATAGACTTCAGACTAGACTTTGTTCAGTCAGAATCTGGTGATTATAGATTGGCAGTTTTGTACTCTATGATAAACATTTGATCAGCTGAACTGAAAAGAGATGTGGTTTAAAGATCTAGAAAAGCTTGAGATACCTGGACTTCTTATGCACTTCAATGCCAAATAATATGTTTTTACTTTGCTGGTGGATGCAGCATTGGAAAGATTTAGAACGACCTATTTATGTTTCGCTTTTCTAAAACTGAATTGAATGAAATGAATTAACTGAGATGATACATGTGAAATTTATTTTTACAAAAGTATTAATTGTGGCTGATACCCACTTGGTTTCATTATCACCTGAAATTTTGGCTAAAATCAATCATTCAGTCAAAAATATCCTAAAAATGAAAACAACTACTGCACAGATAGAACTTCTAGTCCCCGACAGGGGAAATAAATCAGTTCTCGGTCAGAGGTATGTTAAGCCCAACTTTACATAGCATATAGAAGCATATAGAACAATCTTACAATAGATGAAAGAACATGAGTAAAAATACGGCATTATTTATTTTGCCTTCCTTCTCTTCACTGTGTCTGCTGTTGACACACAGTTTGGGTGGTACCAGACAGTGCTTAAGTTCAGTTGGATATATGCAGGGCAAGCATCCTAATCTACAGTAAGAATAAAAGATTGGACATTTCAGAGTAGCTTCACTAGCTGTTCTCTGTAGTCTAAAATAGCCTCAGATGCAGAGTCTTGAAAAATGGGAATTACTGCTCAATGAAAGTACTTACTGGATAAAAATCTTGTCACTGTCACCCTCATTCCTTGGAGGGATTCCATATAATTGGATTGTTTCTCCAGTAATTGCTGCATTTCTTTCATATTTGGCTGATAAATCGGCTTTTCCCTGTCCTCCACCTGTTCTTCTTCTTTTTATCTGTGCTTATGACATAAACTTTTTTATCATATAACTATTATTTTTTTCCTCAGCCACATTGCACACCTCAGGGGACATGGGATTCACAGAGTTGACACAGTCCAAGCTTCTTTTTTTCCCCCCCTCACTACTGATTCAGGTGGTGAGAGCAAGTAGAAGCAAAAGACTCAAAGTGATAGAGAAGAACACCTTCTTTGCTTTCAACTTCTCAATCAGCTCCATTACACGGCTTTTTCTTCTTTCACTTGTCATGAATCAGGTTTTCACAATCTGCCACCGTCACTCATACAGTACATCGAGGTACAGGAGTGTATTTTGGTGAGGGTAAAATGTAGGCATGTGCTGTTATTTCAGGATCCAAATTTAAGAGCTGTTCATAAATAACTGAAATCTGCTGCCTGGTTTACAAAGTTCTTCCAGCACCATGTCGTGTTAGTTTGTGATATAGGGAGGAAATTCAGTCTTATGGATTTATGTACATAGGCATAAAATATTTTCTGCCCCCGGTCAGTAGTGTTGAGATTTTTCTGTGTCTGGCACGGGACGATGATGCCTCCATTCTTAATTGCACCTCCGAAGTTGACGAGAACAGCAGTGGATCTGAATCTGATTCAAAGATCTGAGGAGATCTGAAGAGATTTAGCTGGGTTCAAATACAGACTAACTGGGTCTTATTTTTGCATTGGTTCTTGGCACATGTGTTGCTGTTCTGTTCATTAAGTGGTGGCACATCATGCAGACGTCAGTGTTGCAGTTTTCTCTCTGTCTGAGATTAATTAATTATTCTCCAGTCTAATTCAGACTGCATTTGACAGTCTCGACAGTCTCCTTTGGGTAGGTTTCCCACAGGTCAGTTTCATATCAGGTCCAAAATTTGTTGAAGCTTGTTGAAAGTCTGTTAGATTCAACTGCCACACATAAGCATTCTCAGTCCTATCTGTGATCCCTTGACATTATTGACCATAAGGAAGCCTGGAGCCTCTATTGCTGTCATTTTCTCTGCCTCTCTATCATCCACCCCACCATCTCTCATCTCTTCCTATGCTGGTGACAGTCAAAGAATTTCACACCAAGAGGATTTGTGATGCTGATACCCGCTGGTTCTGTGCCTGTCAGATGACTTACTGTATCTTTCTCTCTCTCTCTCCCTCACTCTTTCTCCCCTCTACTTCAAGGCATTGGCTTGGCTGCCAAAACTAGTATCAGAGCAGTGCAGCCAAGAATTTCCCTGAGTGCATATACGTGCTTAGCTTAGCTTCATCAGACTTTTTGAGCTGAGCTATGAATTTGTGTTGCTGCCTGTAACAAAGTCCCAACAAATGTAGTACATGAGGAGATCACAGTTGTATGCAACTTATATAATATTATATAAGAATAAGTATATAATGCATTAAAGCCTGATTATGAATTCATGTGCTTTTTTCTTTGTTGTATAATCGCAGCCTTTACTCATCATACCCAAATACATACACACATAGTCACATACATTAATACAGGTACATGCATATCATGTGAATAGTTAATATAGGCATCCAGACATGTGGAGCTGGCCCATTATCTAAATCCCAGGTAGCTGACGCTAGTGCTCCCAGCCTCCCAGCCGGCTTGTTGGCCAAATGGAAATGCCCTGTTTGCTTTTCTTTTGGGAAGCCTCCAGGGTGGAACAACAGAGCCCTGTCAATTACACTCCAGTTGCTCTGGACCTCTCTATGCAAAACCAATGCCCATTTGAACCCTCTTTGTTTTGTGCATTGTCTGTGATTCCCCTCTTCAGTGCTCACCCAGTTGCCCACAAGTTGAGCATTTGAACGACCAGCTCAAGAGAGCAGCCTCAACTTTTACACTCTGATAGCACTATGAGAGGTTCTTAATTGCTTGTTTAGCACCAACAGCCAGTAATATCAATTTACGAAGCAATTACACAAGTTTTTGATGATATTTCCTAAAAGTAAGTTACTGAAAAATGCTATAATACAGCTTTTGTTGCCATGTTTCATTAGACAATATGTCAGCTTTCTGATTTTACTGTGGTAGCAAAATATCTATCTATCTATCTATCTATTGTTTGTAATATCCAGTAATTGACAGCTGGTTTTTAGACAAAAGATGTTTTAACATATTTTCATCCAGTCATTTCACAAAACATGGGACAAATTTATATTTGTGTAATTCATTGCAGCTACAACTAACATCACAGTCTTCTCTCTTTATCTCCCTCACAATCTTTTTCCTGTTCTGGCTTTACATCTCTGCACAGCAACGCTCCCACATGCTATAATTTGCCTTTTTCCTGTCATAGTTTTTTTTTAATTCCATGTCATTCACAAAAGAGTCTCAGCAAACCTCCTGAAGCTGCAGACAGGCTGGCTGTTGGTAGTGACAGTGACTTCAAGCTACATGCCTTTGTGCTGATGATATTTTAATGTCACCCCATTTCCGTTCCTCTCTCTATACTCAAGTTGTGGGCGGGGTGGATATTTACCCCTGTGAGAATCAATTACTGCTTTGTTGACAGTGGCTGCCGAGTATAACCTCTCATTAGGTCCGACATATGCCGCGCCTGGCATCGCTGATGATGCAAGCTGTTTTCTCAATGACATCTCCCAGTGCTCCTGTGGTGCTGGGAAGGAGCAAGATCTCATAACATTGCCTTCATATGAAGTTCCGTGGCAAAACGTGTAGTCCATTGTGTTGGAATAGTAGAAATTTGGAGCTTTGTTCAAGCAGACTGCAGCAGAAGTTGTCCACTTTAAAACAAAACAAAACTCAACTGAAGTCTAATCTAGTAATCTATTTATCATTATTCCTTATCATTATTCAGTGATAAGGACAATTTTGTCTCTTTTCATAACTCAATGTTTGCGGTTCGAATCTCGCTGGGGAATTTACTTGTCATCCATATCTTTCTTTATTTCCCGTTGTTTCTCTATCATTGCTATCCAGTAAGGACATAAAATGCCACCCAAAAAAGTAATAATAAAAAAAGTGAACTTCGTGTAAAGTTGCTAGCCCTAGACTGGAAAGCTTTTACTGTGGTGACTAAGAGATCAGTACAGGCAAGGAAGAATTGCCTTCATAGCAGTGCGTAGCAAAGCTGTATGGATGAGAGAACATGAGGATGAGGTTTCTTTTTATCTGATCAATATATAGCAAGAACAAGAGTGGAGGAGTAAACACAACCACTTGAAACTGAAGATAATAATGCCTTCGGTCTTCCTGCCCCTTGCGTAACTGCACATATTGGGCAGTTTGTTAACTCTGGCAATCACCTTAGTTGATACAGTTGGTCGAAGACAAAGCACCGTCATGCTTCGGCCGAGCCCTGAAGCAGGATGTCAACAACACAGGTCAGCCAGAAAGTCTCCAGCTGGGAATTTGTATTGGAAAAAGCTATAAAAGCATGCTGTGGCTTAGCAGGGAAAGTGTACAAATCAGCTCATGTACAGGAGATAAATTTAATTAGAGATATTTATTCAAATCACTTGACACTGTTTTATCCTTCATTCAGCTCGTCTGTCTCAGAATATTCATAAGCAGCCAAGGCTGTCTTCTCAAGTATGGACTTCATCCTTTGAAAATCTGAATTATTACAAATTGAGTAAGAGATATTTTTGCTCTATGGGGACAGTGTCTCTTTATTTATTTATTTCCTGAGATTGGAACAGAATCAATTTGGAGGCATATCAAAGCGGTGAGGCAGATGAAAAAGGAATTCTACCTTTGAATTGGAAATCCATCATGAACAATGTCCAGGTTTCTAGGGACTACGTCTTTGACCACAATACAAATTCTACATTATCACAGGAAGAGGAATCTTGGGTGAACATGATAGAAAATATGGATTATTCTCCTCGAACTACTGTTTACACAGCTTAGGATAGGTTCAAAAGAAGTTCATTCAAAGATGAGGCTTTGATTTGGGACTTAAGGTTGGAAGGAAATAAATAAATAAACTGAGGAAAAGTAAATAAACTGAAGAAAAAGTAAAGTTTTCAGCCTATGAATACTGAATGACATGCATCTTGGGATTGGGGATATTTTTACTTTCTCATGCTGCTAGAATATCTGTCTGAATTTCAGCTCAGTGAACCCACAGAATAAATGCTGAGTATCTGGCAAAATGTGCATTGCTGAGAAATTAATCAAATGTCAAATTAGAACAAAGATACTGTAAGTTTTCGTGAAACTCGAAAGTTTTCTCTCAAACTTTCGATTGAAATTTCGGTAATGAAAATACGAACACTGATTGAACACTAATAAACTTTGCACGAAACATAGCTCATGTTGAATCACCACCACTTTCATCTGAGTAGACTCATATGAAAACAAGCAAACACACAAAAAAGTAAATCAAACCGTGCCTTGACGACTATCTTCCCTATCCCATGTTTTCCATTTGTATTCAGCAATGTTTGTATTGGCAAAATGAGTAATTTAAACTCACCGTGCACGGAGATAAAAGACAAAATAGGAATGTCTCCAGGGTTTTACATTTGAATATACGGCTCTGTGGTGGCTGATAGCTGGGTCTAAAGATGAACAGGCTCTTCCACAGTGGGCTGGGAGAAATTGACTCTGTATTTCAAGGTAGCTCATGTTTACTCGTGACATTTTTTCTGTTGACACTGTCATGTTCCCCTTTATGGTTTTGAAAAATAACAGGCTTTATTGTGCTCCGGGACCAATGTATCACAGAGAATTTGTGGGTCTCTTTATCATATTCAGGCGTGCGTGTGCATGGTGTGGCTCTGCTTTTTGAATGGCAGATCAGAGTCTTTAAACAATTGCATCTACCTGGCACAGACTACAGACAGGATCCCAAAAGGCTTGACTGTATTTCTTTGAACTAGTGTAAAAATAGCGAGGTCAAACCCTCCTCACATGATTCTAACGAGTCTCCAAATGAAGAGGAATTTGACTGCTTGATGCGAACCCGAACCGGACCAGAACTAAAATGCAACAGTGTAGTGTTTTAATTCAGTGTTTCTTGAATTGACATCCTGAAGGCATTAGATAAAACCCGAGCTGCAGAGATGTAGGAATGGCAATGTCTTTCTTCACTCTGTGTGTTATATGGTTCTGTAGGTCCTGTACTTCCATACATCTCTGCGGTTGCCCAGCACGGTGGTGGTTCTGGAGCTGGTGTCCTTGTCACCCAAACCAGACGGCACCCAGCATGCCCTGGGGCGAGGATTCACACTCCTGGAGCTGTTTACCAACAGACCAGAAGCTCAGGCTGCTGATGGGGACAGAAGGTGATTAGCCCATTCTTAATTACGCCAGCCAGGCATTAATGAGGTTTGTCATGAGGAGATGGTTGAAGGACAGATATGTTTGTTATGAAGGGGTTGCTGCTTTAATATCATCCAGGGACTGCCAGCTCATTTGGTCTAGACTACTATACTGATACATCTTAAACCTTTGCAGTAATATGTAGCTCAGCTGTAGTAATTTTACTACTTTTTTCTGCTTGCTCTGTTGTCATCTGTATTTAGAGCTCTGGTCAGCGAGCTAGTTTGGTTAAGAGACACTAGACAAAGAATTAAATAAGCAGCCGAACTGAAATAGCAGCTCCATTCATTCATTTGGTTGATCAGGTTGGTTTCAATTTATCTTCCAGGCTGAACTTACACCATGGATCACCCAGAAGCCTCCTCCATCCACTGCTGAAGGACATTATTGACTGTAAGGACTTTTTTTATATACTGTATTTTCTAAGTATTTGTAAGTATTTGTCTATTCACTTAAAGTTCCTTGAGGAATGCAGTGGGAAAGCTGTGAGGGCCACAGTAAATGCATGTATTTTCAGTCCAGCACAAACCCTGTGAGAAAAAGCAAAATAAATATGACGAGTGATGAAAAGTGAAGAAGTAAACATGAGTAAAACATGATAATGAGAAGACAGTACATTAGCAGTCGTTGCCCCTTGCGTTTTACTTGAAATGAAAGTATACCCAGAGAGCCAGGGTCAGTGTAAGATAAGATACAATAAGATAGGCTTTTATTACTCCCGCAGTGGGGAAATTCTCATTGTCACAGCAGCACAAGGACAGCAAAATAAATGTGCAGATAGGTCGAGTAAAAAATATACAAAGTCAAAAAATATGGGGATATTTACACTTAAAAAAAAACAAAAAACAAAACTACACACATGGTATTTACAGTATTTCATTATTTTGAAATTATTAGCAATAGTCAAGCACTGATACTGTGTATTCGTGACTGCCATGTTTTCTTTTAAGACCAGGTGTAGTTATTTTTGCAGTTGACTTTTCGTCTGCATTTTTCTTTAAGAGACTATGTGCTAGTTATGTCAAAAATGATTTAAAAAATCCTTGCACTCTCCATCGTACCTAACAACTACTAATACATTCAATGATGTAGCAAGTCGTGGGTTGAATGAGCAGATAGAACTCCAGCTCTCCTTGCTGAAGTTCAGTTTGTTTTTTCTTCTGGCTTCAAGTGTGAGTTGTTTGGAGAGAATTCACAACTATTGAATGGTTTATTTTTGAATATTAGACTAACATCTGTGGAGAACAAGTCTTCTTGAATTATTGAGTGAGCTACTGAAGCTCAGGGTAGGTTTAGATATGTCCTCGCTTGGCCTAAAAACCAAAGCTATGAATTACAAAACACTGTGGTGCCTCACAGTATGAATAACACTGCGCCCAGTGAGAGCCAGAGTTCCTGTCTTGGCTATCATGTCACATGAATATTAGAAAACCTTCTCTCAAACGGACTTTTATGATTGCTGAATTATTAACCACATCCCTGTTGTTCAGTGGGACGCTGCTATTTTGTTTTAGGTGCCATATTGGTGCCACTCTCGCTGTTGCTCTTTTATGGTCAGAGACATTTTCTATTTCTTTATGTCACTTTTATCCTCATCCACTGTGACAGGGACACATAGTCCCTGTATCTACTGCTCAATGTTAAGCATTTTATGTGACTTTGTAGAGTGAGACAAGCATCTGAAACTGGTTTGTGCTGGAGTGAAATAAGTACATTTCCTTATAGCACTCATTCGTGTCTGATTGTGTGAAAGAATTCTAATGAGAAAACTTGCCCTGGAGGCTGATATTTTTTTTATTCTTCATTCATTACAAATTCCACATTATTCAGTTTCTTTGACTATGTTTTTGAAAATATTGTAGCTCTGAATAGAAGAATAACATCTTCATTACTTCTTGATGTGTTGCAAATGAGGCTCGGGTTAAAAGTTGAATTGAGTAAAAGTGAATGAATTTAAAGCATAAATGGCTGTTCTTCCACATGTCTACCACATTAAAGTGATAGCAACACTTACAAACCATCATTACAATGTAGTGTGCTGCCTTGTAGCCCTAAAACAAGCTGCTGGCTTAAACATATAATATGTAACATTAAAATCGACTAGGCCTTTTCGAATTTTTTTTGTGGACTTGTGTACTTACATTATCTCAGATTTTTTCTATGAAAGTTCAAACCCAGAGAAATCTCTACTTCTATTCCAGCTAACAGTGCGTTTCACTTTGTAGATTGTCTCTGTTCCAGAAAAGAATCTTTTTGAATGAGGACTCAGTGTTTTTTAATGCAGTGCAAATGTTGGTGTAAAAATGATCTTGACAGCCCCCAGTTTGTCTGAGGCAGCCTCATACATATAGCTTGAGGGCACTCTTCTGTGAGGCTGTTTTGTGATCTGACAGTGTGAGAAACCTGGGATGTGGATTTTAACACCTGCTGAATGTCCATCCCTGGTCATAACAACTTCAAAGCATTTTGTTGATTTCGTGTTAATGAAAAAACTAATATTGGCTGTCACATTATAACGTGACATAACAGAGTTAGCATTTGTGTCTTCAGCACTGGTGAGTATTGTTCAGTCTCACTGCAGACTCTTCCATCTTTGAAATGGTTTATTTTTAATATTGTCCATATGTAATTTTTAGGGCTAGGTATCCTTGAAATTAAGTGACTGGCACCAGTTGCAGTACACTTAAGATACTATTGATAACGATCGAGTTTTCCGTGTGATATCTCAACCTGGTCAAACACACGACACGACTGTATGGGCTGTAGCTGCTGTGGTAGTGGCCCAATCACATGTCACATTAAATGGAAGAACTTTGGTGACTGTGAGCAAAGACCTGGTTACAGAAGGAATCAAATGCAGTGACTTTTTGACTGGAAAAGTTTTGATATATATTTTTTTTTAAATGGAAACCCTATACAGAAAAGTCAGTTTCAAGATTGGCATTAGTGCCAACTACTTTAGACACCCATGAGCTCAGGTATGGGGGGCTGTCCATTTATTGCCCATTTAGTGATTTGACCCAACTTCCCTGTCTGAATTGGAGGCCAATTGTCAAGTGCTGTCCTTGCACCATTTGTCCATAAAGCAAAATTTAACCTTGTCCTTTGCTAATGAAAACATCTTTTGCATTTTAGCATTTAGCCCCACTCTCGCCTCGTCTCTTTTTTCCTCTTTATGTGCTTCTTCTCTGCTCTACATTTTCTCTTTAACCAGCATTTTTTTTCACAGAGTGATCACTGCACTCCATGCACTGGTTGAGTGAGTGTTACGTTGACATGGTATGGGTGTGAGAGCAGTTTTGTGCGATGATAAAAAAAAAAAAACAAATTAAAAAAAAAACAGGCGAAATGGCTGATCATCTTCAGCACTGAGCTTTTCTAACTTGTTTTCATTTCGAATTACCCATTTCATTCTGTGGTTTTGTCCAACTGCAGAGCAGCCAGATAGTCAGGCAACCACAAAGCCCTTCTGGTGCTCTCGATGAAAAGTCCAACCTCGTCTTTAGCTATAAGGAAGGGAAATGCTTAAAAGATAAGGCTGGTTATGCACTTTTTAGAAGACAAAATCTAAAAGTTAACTGATCCTAGTAACAAGTATTGCCTTTCTAGCTAAATCTTGATTTCTCCTTTTCAGTTTTTTTCAAATGATTGCACTACGTGACATGTTCCTTCATTAGGAAGGATCAGGAAGATCAATTTTGGATCAGACTACAAGATTCCCAAAGAGTCTCAGCCCTACTGGTTAGGGAAGAGAGAAAGTATTGAGGGACGGATAAACACTTTATTGATAGAAAGAAATATATAGAATAATACCAGACTTATCCTTTAAAACGTATATGTGTGAGAGTAAAAGAGTAAACGATTCCATGTTTATGCAGAAATGTAATTTTAATGCATGCATTTATTGGGATTTTCCTGTCATACTCCATAGTTCTGTGATGATAATGCCAGTTTTGACAACAGACCTTTTGGGAATATGTAAGTGATTGGAGAGAAGTGCCGTTGCTGGGTTATGTGCATGTTTTTGTATATGTGTAGTGTGGTGTGTTGTAGGGGATGTAATGGGGTGGGCAGCGGGAACAGTGTATACTGTAGGTGGCTGCCAAACACTACATGTTTCTATGTTCTGCTGCCTAGCTAGGCACTGTGCCGTTGGCTGAGTAACACACACATACACTTCCCCCTCTGGGGTAAACTAATGAATGGGTGGAACTAGACAGAGAAAAATGAATGTATGAAGAGGTGGGGAAGGAAGAAAGCAAAAAGTGCTTGTAGTAGAAGACTGATTTGTGGAAATATAGGAATGCAAAGTGATGGGATGCATACATTCTCTTCACTCCAATTAGAATGATTGTCATGTTTTTTAAATGCACATCACCAAATTATATTATTTCTTGGAAAGATTTCAGGAAAAGAAAAAGAAAATTAAGAAATCCAAAGTGGTGCCTCTAAAAACAGGAAATACACAAGCTTTTTTCGGCTCTGAAAAGATGATTTTTGGATAAACATGCATTTCAATTTCAATAAAAAATAAAAGTAAGCTTGCATCTTAGGTTAAACATAGTCTTGACTATGAATGAGAAACTGGGCAAAAAGGTTTCAGATCAGTGGAGAAAACCTGAATGCAGAAATATAAATTGGAGACAAGTCAGTCTGAATTGAAACAGAAAAAGGAGCAGTGGAACTAGGGAAGAAAGAAATAGAGTGGTGGTGGCAGAGAAGTCAGAACTTCTCTATTTTCCAGAACTGGAGTCAGGGTCAAGAGGCAGGAAATGAAAAAACAGAGAAGATAGAGGGAAGGAAGTTGCCTCAGGGCTTTTGAAAGTCTTAAAGGATGGAAGGAAAAAAAGGAGGAGGAAACAAGCACGAAGGGAGGCAGTAAGCTCATTGGCTTGATCTAAGCTTCTCTTCTTGACCAACTGGGAGAAAAGAGGAAGGAGCAGAGGGAAGAAAAAAGTGGAATGAGAAGGATGGAGGGGTGCTGTGGGGCCCTCTTAGTGTGATTAGAGGACAAACAGATGGTACATTGTGTTCACATTAGCATTTCTTAATTTGAAGCAACACTACGATGCATCTGTTTATTGAGTGTGTGTCTGTGTGAGGGGGACAAAAAGGTAGAGCCATCATGTCAAATTCTGTCACTGATAAACCAAAAAGCTTCTCAGTGGCTGAGATAAGGAGGTTTGCTTGTGCCTTCAAAGGGGCTTTACCTGCGTATCTGACTTTAAAGCGTCCCACATGAGTGTTTGTTTTCACCACCCTCTCCAAGCTTTATTGTTGTTTGTTTGAACTTCAAATGTCCACCAAACATAATGAAGTTAAATAGTACTTTACCCTGTTGTGGCTCCTTCGCCTGGAATCTGTTCGACTTTTGGCTCATATTCAGCAAGGGCAAACTCCTCTTTACGGCTTTATCAACAATGCAGAAGGGCAAATGCTGCCTTTCACTTTCCCAACCCAGAGTTATCCTGCCAGTCCGGAATTGTTTGTGCTCACACACACTTTCTTTGGTGGGTGTAATTTAACCGTGAATGATGAACAATTATGGCCATAGTTTGTTTTGTTTTTTTTTTTTTTTTTTTTTTTAAAGAACATTGTTTCCTTTCTTCAGTCATTTAAGAATGGTTGCTTTCCTCAGATTTGTGAGACTCACTGTAGGCTATAGACTGACTTTTTTTTTTTTTTTTTGGAATCCTGTGGGTCATGGGAGAAAACATCAACTGGAGAGGGCAGGAATTATACTCACAAGAACTACATAAATATGAAATTCTAGTATGTGTAAATTATATTATCTTTATTCTGACCGTAATGCTAGTCATTTTGTTGTCTTTTTACTTGTATTTTATTTTCTCTAGTCTGCTCTGGTGGCTGGTCACTGGTTGCTTGCAGCCACCTGACAAAAGCAATACATGTAGGGATTGCGAGGGCTTCTTGTCCAACATCAGTGCCTGACCTCCCTATTGCTGTACTGCATGCACGGGCAAAAGTTCCCAAAGAAACAATCTTGTAGAAAGCCTTCCCAGAAGAGTGGAAGCTGTTATAGCTGCAAAGTTGTCTATGTACTTAGAATATGATGTCATTAAAGTCCCTGTTGGTGTAATGGCCAGGGGTCCCAATACTTTTGTCTACTTTTGTCTATATGTTGTTTAACAAATGTAAGAAATCCTTACTATCTATAAAAAATCTGAGAAAAATACATATCAAAATTTCCCAGGGCACAAGTTGATGTTTTCAAATTGCTTGTTATGTCTGACAACCATTCAAAATCCCCAAAAAATTACAATGATGTATCAAAGTAAAAGAGCAGACTCCATGCATGTTTGACAGTTTTTTTTCATAAATGATTAATTGACTAATCTTTACAGCCCAAATGAACAAGTATTGAATTGTGAAAAAGCCTCTGGTTTCCACCCAAAGAACTGGCCTCACTGTTTGAGTCACCACTTTGAATCCCATTACTCCTACCTAAGTTGGCGGCAAAACCTTCTCTCACAAAGCACCAGGCTGGTATTCATCTTTATTACTTTCTTCTTTCCCACTCATCCATCTCCCAAAACCACTGCCTATATTTGTCAGATGCTGAGCCATTTTTTTGGGTTATTTTCCCCCCACTTCCTGGGTTTCACATCTCTTGCCAAGTTGCTGCTCAACTGCCTCTGAAGTACCACACCACTGCTGTAAGGAAATTTTGGGGTAGTTTTCTAATCTATGCACAGCATCTGACTGAAACACAAGCTTGATGCATAATGAATAACAAGAAATAAATGATGAAAAAGTTGCCAGCACCTGGGCACCATCTGTGTCAAGAAAGTTCTACGTTTGATATTTCCCTCCTGTTCTCTCCTGTCACACCATCCTACTTTTTTTCCTGCATTTCATAGTAAGAAGCACCTTTTTCATGAAAGCTGATGTTGCCACACAAAACGTTTGTAGAACAGAGCCGAAGCCGTGCTGCAGCCTCAGAGATTTCCCAAAACCATTTTCCTTTTTTTGACTCAAGATGTAAGCACTTATTTTGTAGTAAGTTAGAGAGAGGTAGAGGGTCTGGCTGGGATGAGTCATGGACAGGGAAGGGAGGAAAGCGCAGTGGTATACTCAGTCATCTTTCTTTGTCAATCCGCTTTCATTCACTTTAAAGATAAAGGTGGTGGCTCTGCCCTGAAAATGGATGAAAGCCATTCACAGCAGAGATGGGCATTCCACCCATCCTCCCTGTGAACTCATCTGCTTTCCATAATTTTTTCTTTTATATGATGAAAATCCTTGTCTCTATCCTTCAAGTCCCTAAGACACAATTTGGACAAATACATTTAACATAAAATCTATTTTCTTTTCAGTCCAGCTATTTAGATGATCCATTGTTGCCCCATTTATTTTCTTGCAGATGTTTCACTTGTGCGCTTTTTAAAAATAAAACAGTAGCACTTCGGTACTGTGGTTTTCTGCCCTATATTAAAGGTGCATGGGATTCTATTTATGCTATATTGGGGATTTTCATGCATGAATTCTAGGATTTACATGGGCGAATGAAAAAATTAGAAATTAGGTCACATGGACACATGCGGCCATGGGTTTAATTTGGCCCTTACTGACTTGTATTTTCTAACAGTACAGGTTCTTTTATAGAATGAAAATTAAAAAGTGTATTTATGTATGCTAAAAATCATAATATTTTAAACATTTGGTCTTTCCATCAGTTCACTTTGTCAGTTGACAGTACAACTGTTATTTTATCAGGCAGATCATTACCAGACGGACCTCATTCAAACTCAGCAGAGCCAAAACCTCACTGTCTTGAAAAGGATGCCATTATTGCACATTTTTAATTAGCAAATAGTTAATTTCTGCTACATTAATGTTCAAATATAGAACTTTTAAGTGTGTCTCATCTTTACTCATTTCATATTTTTCCTAAAATGTATGGGAGTTTAGCTGTGGTGTGTGAAGGGAAGGCCTTGCGTGTAAGAAATTCTTGCCCCTCTTGCCCTTCAAACTAGCTTGTTTTCCATACAACTTGATGGCAGTAGCTCTTTTTGGTTAATGTGTCAGATTATCCTCTGTATCTCACAACTTTGGGATTTCCCACATCTGAACTTGTATGTAGTTTTAGGCAAAAAGATTAGAAATATATATTATGTATGCCTATATAGCTCAGTGGTACGGTGGTTAGCAGTGTGTCGCCTCATTGCATGAGAGTTTCAGGTTCGAGTCCGGGTCTGTGCCCTTCTTAGTGGAGTTTTCATGTTCTCCCTTTGATTTTATGGGTTTTGTCTGTGTATTCCCAAAAACATGCACATTAAGCTAATTGGTGACTCTACATTTCCCCTAGGTGTGAGTGTGTGTGATTGTCTGTCTTCGTGTGTCAGCCCTGCTATTGACAGGTCACCAGTCCAGGGCGTACCCTGCCTCTCTCCCGAAGTCAGCTGGGATAGACTCCAGCCCCCCCGGCAGACATGCATGGATAAAGCAGTATAGAAAATGGATGGATGAATTTATATATGTCTCTATATTGTAAATATATTTATATTTATTTCCTCAGCGTCCTGCTTTGTGATTTCTGTTGTTGCCATGGTCATAGGGCGAACTCTTATGGCAAGCTGAAAAACGTTCAAACCATTTTGTCTCCGCTGCTGTTGTTTTTAGAAACAATGGAGTTTATCTGTCTCTGGAGTTTATCACACTGGAACATTACAGTTCTTATGAAGGTAGTTTTTATTGCACAACTATTGTATCAGATTGTGTATTTTTGATATTTATGAGGTAGAAAAGGTTGTAAATGCATTCACTTTCATTTTTTATTTTGAATACCTCTTTCTGTACTGTCTGTACAGTATCCTACAGTATGTAAAGGATGTAAACTACATCATACTGTTATCACCATGCAACTTTGTTTACCATCATGATTATGACCCAGAGTGCATTCCAGCTCTCAGACATCACCATCACCATTTCACTACCTATAACGACTACAGATTTCTTACCTACAGATTGCTCACTGTCATCTTGTGGAAACAGCCGATGGGAGTGACTGGAGCTTCCTGTATTGATTGTCACTGATGCTGTTGAAGGTGCAATCATTAACCCTGTCAGGTTGACAGATCATGATGCTGTTCAGGCTTGAAGGAAGCCAACATACGCAGCACATCAAACGCCACTTTGCTCATCTTCCAAATGGTCTGTGCTTTGTGTTGATGGAAGGAATTGTGGGTCGTCACTTGTCATTGGATGACCTGCTTGAAAGATGACAATGTGTAGCTCATTGCTCATACCTTGCTCCTCATCTGCGCTGTAGTGCTCTTCTGGAAGAGTGCGTTTTCTAAGCTGAATGGTTGTCATTTCAGTTTAGTGCTGGAAAACGATGCTTGCAGTGTCATGGAACATTGCACCTAGGTCACCAACACCCAAATGGAATATTGAAAAATGGACGTGTCTGTGTGTTGGATGTCATGTTATCAGGTGACTCATTGCTTCTGTGGAAATATCAGAATCAGACGTACCAAGGAGATGGATGACATTTCTTTGGGTGTGTTGCAGATGATGGAGGGTTGGAATACCATGTCTAACTCATTTGTATTCAGAGTAGCAGTTTGCCTGTTTCTCATGAAATGTAGGTGAAACATTAAAACATTTCCTCCCAAATTTGTTATGTTTTTGCAGACAGCAGTTTCCTGAAGAGTATTGATGGAGCACGTCTGGACTGTGTGATAGCAAACCACCTTGCTTTGGCTTCCATGATGCACCTCCTTCCAGAGAATGTCCTTGTATCTGGAGATGAGAACATTCCTGGAGTTGCAGCTTCTCCAACAGGTAACCTTCACATCACTGAGAAAGTGCGAGGTCAAAGAATACAATAACATATGACCTTTTAAGGTCTCTGACACAGTTACTTTAGTTGAAGGCCTTAGTTGACAAGATCAGAAGACGGTTACGGTTGCTCGATAAAATCATTACAAATTCAAATTGTTTGCCTTCTGGCGTCGGTGGCCTCGGTGTTTCCTTTGAGATTATTTTAAACCCCTTTTAGTTTTTATGATTTAAGTCAGAATTGTTGACATTGTGTGACCGGAAGAAGAAATTACAGAAAACTGGCAAGCTTAAATGGCCTTTAGAAATGGTGAACAAATATTAAAACAGAGCGTTGTGCCTTCATTAAAAACTATTTTGTAACCCTTGTGTTTCATTGTGGAGCCAGAAGACTCTATGAAATCTTTATATTCAGAAATACAGTAAATATTTTCAGTTTTCAGGTTAAATCACCAATTTCATATTTTTGCAGGATTAGTTGCTTTTCTTTTTGACATTACTCTAAACAGATTACCTGTTGTTCAGTGTGCTGTGCTTTGTATTCACTCATTTGGTCAATATGTGCTCTTTTCAGACAAGACAGAAAAATCTTTGTCCGTGGAAACAGTTATACTGTGTCTAAGGCTTGTATCAACTGGCAATTGGATCGTACGTGGACATTTAAGGGGGCGATTGACAAATATTTTTTGTTAAACTGATTTTAGCTCACTTGCTTTTAGAACTAAGATGTTCTAAAAATAAAATAAAGGATCTGTGGCCTACTTTGCATTTAGAGATGTTTCTGGTGGAACAATATGTCTGCCTGCTGAGGCTTATTAATCAGCGCAAGTGAACTTTAGATCCTCAATTACAAACCAGTTTGTGATGTCTTTTCTGTGGATCTGATACCTGGCATCTCCCTTCTCCACATGCCTACTCACCAAAACTTTGCTCTTCACTTTGTGATTTGGATTTTGATATTGCAGGGTTTTTTTTTTGTTTTGCATCTTACAGATTTCCTCTTCTTTTAATCAAATCTGCAGCTGTCTACACCAGACTCTGGGCCTCTCCGTGTAGGCTTGTGTTTTTACTACAGTATGCCTCATTCAGCTATGTTGATCTGTGTCTTGTGCCATGGCCTTAAGTGTTTATTTACACTTCAAATCTATTTTTTAAGACTATACATGAATAAACATCAAACCGATGGCCAATAAAAATGCACTGAATAAATATGTATTTATTTACATTTTGCAACCTCGGCATAGCAGAGCGTGCTGCTCTCTGGACGGTTTGGTGAAAGCTGGAGCTCTAGCTTTGGCCCACTTTCCCCATCATGCTGTAAATACAGTTCTTTTATACATCACAGCACAGATCCTCTTGATGCACGTTTAGTCCCTATTCAGCTCAACATACACTTAAATTGAACACGCCAGTACAGGTGTAACCTCACATAACATATTTCAGTAACAGCTCACTTGTCTTTGTCCAGCTGTCAAAATCACATACAGGACATTCATCATGGTGCTTAAACAGAGCTTTTTTTGGAAATTGACTTCCATCAGAAGTTTAAATGTCTGCACTGCTTAGAAAGTAAGTTTCTAAGGAGGAATGTAATGAAGTTTGACAGTGCAGAGCTATAATCATTGGGAGTCAGTGGGAGGTATGGTAGCCGGCTAATCCTCTTCATGTTCTGGGGCTGTGAGCAGCAGAGACCTAAGCTGCCTTTTAAGACCACAGTCACCAGTTTGATATTCATGCCACATTCAGAACAGCCCAGCTCTGTGCTCCAGAGACAAGGGCTGCAATAAAACGCTTGATGGCTACATTACACTTGAAGAGATTACAATCGCACCGACTATTTGCTCTTTGTTGTGTCTGAAAGGGGTGATTGTGGACTTCACAGACTCTCCCGTGTCATCCATTGGCTGATATGCTTTCTTCAATCGATTCTGATTCAATTTAAGCCAAGTATCCAGATGGAAACAGTTTTTGTGAGATTGTTTGACACAAGCACTGCTATCTCACCCTGTGGTATAAATATTCCAGTGATTGTCATTAGGCAGCTTACCACAAATCAATGGAGCAGTCATCTAAATGGAGCTGCTGTCTCTCAGAAATGTTCTAATCAAACATATTCATAATCAAAGAGTGGGGGTGACCGTGTAAATGTTTGCTGCCAGTAAATAGTGGATGACATTTAATCTAGAGTTACATATATAATATATAATACATATATAAATACAGTTAATTTAGAATTTTTAATGACCACCAAATGTGTAACTGTATTTAAGCTTTAACATGGCTGGAACATGTGTAGCATAGGCAGTCTGGGGGAAAGATGGAGGGATCCTTGAGAAATAGTTTGATGTCCTCAGAGGGGTGGGAGCGTCAGAGGTCGTTTTTTTGAATAGCATATGAACGGTGCACATAAAACCAAAAATGAAATGTTAAGTATCAGAATAAATAACAATTTACTTTCTAAATGCTCTACAGTCCAGTTTATAGAGGTTTTATGCTGGTAAAATAGAGGATAAGTTGTACTGCCGTAAAATGGGCATTTGGGCTCATGTCAGATGTTAAGGTGCTCCTGTTCAGAGGTACAAAATATGGGTGCAGGAGGTGGGAATTCAAACAAATAATACCTGCACCTGGTTTTTCACCTCAGACTGACCACTATTTTCAAACACTGCATTGCATTTTCAGAGACACACTCTATCTGAAAAACCAGTAAAATCTGCAGCACTGTTTTATCAGGCACACAAACTGAAACGAAAAAGAGAAACACATACTATGTTTCTGCCAACATGGGTCTGTCAATAGAAAGAAAACCAACGACGTAAGTATCATCAGAGTTGTTTCCTTTTTTTGGACAAGTCGACCTGATGTGATGTGATGTACAGACTAGATAATGTTTAGAAGTTTTATTCATGTTATGTTTAGTCGAATTTGTGGCCTTCCTTCCTCATGCCCTTCAGGAAGTGTCAATATCAGGAAACCAAGTGAAACGCACTGTTACCTTAAGTAAAATTGTTAGAAACACTTTGCAATAATGTAAACACCACAACACAAAACATTTTAAAGTCATAAAGTTTTACCAGAAGCCTTTCAAGCACTGATCTTTTTGTTGAGTTGATGACATCAGGTTGTTCAATATTACCTCACCTATAGGTCTGTATGTGTGTCCACAGAGTTAAGCCCAGCCCTATCTTTGTGCATTGAGTTTGCCTTTGATAATGATCAGTAATGGTGCTGTGATTTCCATTTACCCTCATCCAGAAAGAGAGAGGAAGAGAGAGAGAGCACCCAGGAAAAATCCTGCTCTACACCTGATGATTTTTTTTTTATGTATGTGGTGTATTATGCAGATATAAACATTGAAAGTGCAGTTATGTGCTAGTATGATTTCGATTTGACAGCCAACAAACATTTTCAGGTCTGTTTTAGCTGGGAACATCAAGTGTGACGTGAAAAACAAAACAAAAAAAAAATAGACAAGACCTTGAGTCTCTAAATGAGGTGCTGCTGGAGCTGCTGCTGAGGCATGCTGCACACATGGACTGTGTGGCTGCTCAAACCTGTTAACATGGTCGTTGATATGATATGTGTCTAGCCATGCTAGTGTCTCTGTGAGATTACAGTGGTCATTGTAAACAAAACTGTAGTAAATGCGCCAAATATGGAAAATAGTAAGCAGACAAGTCCACTTTGAGGTTGTAGTAGTCAGAGTGACATGTGAACAGAATTCACAAGCAGCACACATGAATCTGTATGAAAAAAAAGAAAGAAAAAAGAGCAGAAAAAAGTTCTGTCCACTGTGCCAGTCTCTGCTCCCATATGCCATCTGTTGTTGCTGTGTTGATGATTAAATGTCTGACAGTCTGTTTTATTCTGCCAGTACACAAGCAGAGTCCCTAGCTTAGTGTTAACTAAGGAGGAGCAGGCCACAGTGAAGAGAGAAAAAAAATCAGGTGATATCCTAGCACAGACAGTTAGCCTTTTGATCTCTCAGCGCTGATTGACACTACTCATAAAGTGACATGGAGACGTTTGACTCACTTTCAAAGATATCCACACACATAAGTGGAATCAGTGTGGCTGTAACACAAATCATGCATTTTCCACTTGACCTCTCTCTCTCAGGTTCCTGGAACTTCTGGTATGGCATGATAAATTATCTGAAGACGATGGGGAATGTCAGGGAACTTTGCAAATGTGTCACAAATATGAATGTACTGATATATACTTCACAACTCGTTTCACATATTTATTTCGCTAGATGGTGATTTTCAGTTGTTTATCCTACACAGCAGTCCCAACACACCAGACTTCCTGAGCTGAACCCAAACTAGAAGGAGAGAAATTCCATTTTAGACCAGAAAGTGCTGTGAATATAACATAATCATGCAAATGCCAAGGCATGGTTGATATGATGATGTTGTGATGGTACTGTCACCAGGAGATTCTCTGCTGAGGCCTCAGCTGCTCAAGATACTGCCCTTCACCCTGAACAGACTGACCATCTCCCTCCAGCCGTCCCTGGAGAAGTTTGAGAGCCAGCTGCTGCAGCTGATCAATGCTGACTGCCATAACACAGTAAGGCCAGGCTTTTGTAACACAAACACACAACGCACACGCATCCTTGATGGTCCGTGAACACAACACAACACATTAGGGGCAGTAACAGAGCTTGCCATGAGAGGTATGCCATCAATTCCAATCATCTTTTGATCCATTCTGTCATTTTGGCATTTTGTATTGCTTTCATATCTAAAACATGCTTGTTCTGTTGTGAATAATTAACTACAGATACAGAGTATAGAGAATTACTGAAGTATACATATTCATACAGCAACTACTGTGTGTCTCTCTTCTTCACGTTTGCACAATGAAAAATTATGTGCTTCCAAGGGAAAAACAAATAAGGTTATATGTACACAATCCTGGTAGCAGGAGTTAAACTTTACTACTCTCCACAAATTAAAGATGACCATGATAGCCTTGACACACCTCTGCGAAGATTATTTTCTCCAGCCTGCTTTTCTTTATCTCACTTTCCTTTTCTTCAGTGTGCAAGCACAAGCCCATTTACAGCTGCCAGTGCCATTTAAGGCACATCACCTCCCAAACTAAATGGAGCTTATCTGTTCTCTTCCCTTTTTCTTGACTACGGAAACCCAGATGGTTAACCGTATTTGACAGGTGCAGCTATGGACTACCAATTATTTGTACAGTGGTTAAGCATGGGCCCTATCTGTTCACTTCAGGCTAAGTGAGATGTGTCTTTTGGATGGATGAGAATTGATATGACAGAGCTGTCACTCCCTATCTCTTTCCTGCTGCTTTTTGATACTGCTGAGCCACCAAACTCAAACGCAGGGATCCTGAGAGTGTTTAGAGCTTCTTAAGTGGAGCAAATGGTAGGCACTAGCTCCTCTACCTTGTAAATTTATACTAAGCGTTTTTAAGACGGAATAAAAACCTAAACATTTGTTTTATGGAACTGCAGGTGACTTTGAGCTTAGGTGCTTATTTAGATGGATGAATGAACAATCTGCTTAGAAAAGCCTAGGCCATAAAAAGGTGGTTTAAGCTTTCTGTAGAGATACTCTAGAACCAAGCGTGTGAAAGTATTAATGGTAATGGATTTGAGGTTTTGCGATAAGATTGCCGTAGTTTATTTTGAGAACGCTGTAGACTTTTATAACTGAAAGAATTGGTTACAATTGCAAACGTTTAATTACACTGAAAAGTACATTTGTGAATTTTAGAATTCACACCACTCTTTTTTAACTGAGCAAAATGACCTCTGAAGAGACACACATATAACGCTTCATCATTTGACAGGCATATTGATGAAAAGCCATAATTTGACACACTTTGGGCTACCTTACAGAATTTGATAAGTTGTTCAAAATACAAAATAACTGATCATGTAAGGCCAGGCATCATGCCAGTCTACATGTTTTCATGCATATTCATATTGATTCATCCATCCATTTTCTATACCGCTTATCCATCAGGGTCACAGGGGAGCTGGAGCCTATCCCAGCTGACTACGGGCGAGAGGCAGGGTACACCCTGGACTGGTCGCCAGTCAATCACAGGGCCAACACACAAAGACAAACAACCACACACTCACACCTAGGGGCAATGTAGAGTAGCCAATTGACCTAATGTGCATGTTTTTGGTATTGTGGGAGGAAGCTGGAATACCCAGAGAAAGCCCACACAGGCACAGGGAGAACATGCAAACTCCACATAGAAGGGCCCAGACCGGGATTCGAACCTGAAACCCTCTTGCTATGAGTCAACAGTGCTAACCACTGCACCACCGTGCCGCCCGACAAGGAAGATATAAAAGGAAAAGCTGGAGGAGAAGGACAAATTAAGGATGCAGGAAGGTCCTTCAGCAGAACTGACTGGACCAATAGTGTCATTAAACCTTGAAATCATCTAATTCACACAGCACAATGCCTGAGTAGATACAAGACATTAATTTTGCATCAAAAATTAATTTTTGAGATATAATTGCGAAATTTACTACACTTGTCATTGTGCACTGTACAGGTTTGGATGCTTCAGGACAGTCTGAAGTAGCAAGTTTGGTGTCTGTTGAGCAAAGTATGTGGGAGGAGACAGGTTTAATTAGTTTTAGAGATTGTGTCAGCCCTCCTGCTCTGGCAGAGCCTGTCATGTGTCTTGTGGGTGGAGTAAATGACGGCAAGTGGGAGCACCTGGCCAGTCTCCCAGAGGTAAATGAGATCTGGTTGTTGCAGTCCATCACTCTCTCTTCTCATCCAGCCTTTGGCCTGGTCAAGCTCTTAGGTTTTGCACCTTACAACACCCTCCACTCTCAAACTTCTACACATCCATTTGCTGATACATGGATTATACTGATTTCCACACCTCATGCCTTTAAATCATGTGTTTGCATTATTGTCTGTTAGTTCATAGAATTGTAGACCTTTTCTGTTAAAACCGTGTATCTCCCCTTTCTTGTCATGGCTTCTGAGCAGGGTCGTGACAAGATTTTGAGAATAAACGGAGTGATGAAGCGCCATCTCAAAGAATCAGAACATCCCTACTCACTGCTGACATTTCCATGAAAGGTTTTGCCTGTTTAGTAGGATGCTGTAGTGCCACCCTCAGGACTCTTAGCTCACAGTGCTGCTTGGGGAAGCTTGCCATGGGACTTGACCTGTGTGTAAAGTTTTGTTTGTTTTTGAAGAAGAAGAAGAAGAATCTCAAAAGACACTTTAAAAAGGAGAGCAAAATGAGAGTGTTTGGGTCAGTGGTTGGTGTAGGTTATTTTCTTTTTTCTATTTCTACCGCTTTTCATGGTAGGGCGCTGTTCTTTCATGGGTCTCATCAAGCATCTTTAAATGTAGTTAAGCAGGATGCTTTTTGAAGAATCAGCCCCCTATGACTTAATGCCACTCTGCACCAATGAGTTCAAGCTTTAAGCAGCCATATAAAGTTCTCTGGAAAGTTTCAGTTCAGAATGAATCCTTTAATTAATAAATGGACACACAAGAAGAATTTAAAATTTACTAGACGGATTGGCATTAAATCATTTGCAGTTCCAAAGGTGCAAACCCCTACCAGCACAACTGTCAGGACAATGATTCTCAAATCCTTGAGGGCCAGGTAGAGGGAACAAGCACTTTTTGTAATTTGACCAGGCTTTGCTTAGCACTGTTCTATCGTTTAAGGTTCACTATATTGTCAAAATATAGACTCAGTGTACATAAAAGCATCAATAAAGACTTCTGAACAGCTCAGTGATGAATCCATGCGATACTTCACTGTGGTCCTCAAAGGAAGACTTGTCTCCTTTAAGCCTTTGGTGAATTCTTAAAGAAAACAGTTGACACCATCAATGTAGCCATCCATCTGGTTCACAGTCTTAAGGAAGACCAGTATTCATTTGCCCTACTGGCATGTTGGAATGTAACAAAACTCAGATGACATTGGTGTCATCCTCCAACTCTTACTGTAGGAACCCAAGGCTTTCCCAGTCTAGGTATGCAGGTTAATTTAGGTCATGGGTTTGTGGCAATAGGTGACGTTCATAGGTGTATACTGACTGGTAAAGCTAACAGTCCGTTTCTATTGGTATCTACATGTATAATATTCAGATTTTCTTGACATTCGCTTGGGAAAATAAGCAGTGGGAATGGATTGTGACAGTACATGTGTCTAATTAAACAGTGGAAGGAAGGCGATTACTTTGTCTTCCTTTTAGACTATGAGGTAAGTGACATGTTAGCATGAGTAATTCTGTGATTTTGGAGTTCACAAGTTTTTTACTCTCCTTTGTGATATGTTCTTTTAAGGTGCTCAGAACCAGCCTAAGTTGCGTAGATTAGTTATTTATTTCAGACATTTATAACTTTGGTGGTATGACGACATTCCCATGTCTGTGAGAGGTGTTAATACATGCAGTAGTCAGCTTGATTGCAGCTTTTAATTAAAGTGTGCTTGTGTGTGTGAGAGAGATAGACAGAAAAGAAAAGTGTGTGTGATCTGTGTGACCTTTAAAAGTGTGACTCCAGCTGGAATGTCATCAAGCTGTCTCTAAAGTGACGCTGACACCTCACGCGCCAACTCAGTTTCACCATTGTGAGCGTGAATGTGCGTCTGTTTCGTCTGCGTGTCTGTGCTTAAATTGGTATCAAGGCAGAAATGGAGTGACAAAGATGAAGAGGAAATGGAGTACTGGATGAATGTATAGTGCGGCATGAGACAAATCCTTTATGCTGGCTACTAGTCTGACATACATACATCTTCACATAATCTTCCCATAAGTATTGCTATTTTTAGCCCAACAAACTGTGACAGTCTGGCTTTTCTTTACAGTCCTTTCCCATTTATTATACAGCCAGTGCCCTGTTTGATGTGCTGTTCATGTGAACTACTGTAGCTACTTTCCATACCTTTCATGGTACCCTTTAATGAGCGCAAAGCTAATTTGAACTGTACTCTTGAACCTCTACAGAAACACTCTGACCTCCTCCAGTTAAAAAAACCTTAATACTATTCATCTTTAGGGTTGCTTGAACATGTGTGTCTTCCCCCTGTTTGAATGAAGTCAGAGGCTCCATTACCTCATATGACACAGCAACCGTACACCTACATCTTCAATAAAATTTATCAGTCTTGATGAAAGGGCCTGAGATCTTGTCAGAAATTATGTAGCGTCTTGGCTTGTGATCAAAAGACTTGAGAGATCAGAAGACGATGAAGAGGAGAAGGAGCAGGCGAAGACCAATGCCACGCCGCAGGCAGAGCAAAACGCTGTAGGCTGATTTAATGAATGGAGAAAGACTCCAGAAGTTTTCATTTGTCCTAAAAGAGAAAAACTCGCTCAAAGTGGGACTGCCCCTGTGGACGTGGTACTGTTTTTTTTTAAAAAAAAGACAAAGCAGGTTAAACATCTCTGAAATAGAAGGCGTCTCGCACATTGTCCTCTAAGGATATTGAGTTTGGCTGCACCTCTGAATGTGCAAGCTGAGTGCCTTCTCCTTATCATAATTAGGCTTGTAACCACCTCAGCCGATGCAAAGCAAAAAAAAAAAAAGGATTTAATGCACTCTGCTCCTGTCAAATATTCATGAAATGCAGGTCTTCGTCATGATTGAGCATCCGATGATTAGAAGAAATAGACTGCAACTTGTTATAGAACCTGTAAGTCAGACAGGACAGAAAATGCACAGCAGTTGAATGAGGAAGAGTAAACTTTAAAAAGTCTTTTAGTCACATCATTTTTCTCTGTTTCTCCTCTGTTGCTGCATCAGGAGAATCAGATCAAACTGAAGAAAGTGACCTCCAGGAGACACTTATGAACACTGCATGACAGGATCCATCAATCACTGATGTGATCTCAGCTGTTACAAATTTTGCATTATTGAGAGTCACTGACGTAACTGTCACTGATGCCACTGATGTATGAATGCCCTAACCACACAATCATTTTTTTCTGATTCCCTCATGTCACTGGTCTTTAAAAGTCTAAGTAATCACACATCACACATCCTGTTGACCTGGTATTGTTCAACAGAAGGCAGGTTGTCATCACCTCATCCTGAATATAATTATTAGTTGTTCTGGAATTCGGTTTGTCCCTGTGACGTGGTCCTTTTGATTATTAACAGAATGAAGATGAATCTTGTTTTATTCCACTGAGAGAAATCAAGATGCCAAATAAAACATTGTGGACTTCCGGACACAGATGTTGCTGATGATGATCAGCAGTGATAACTGAGCACAATAACATCTGAAATTTTTGCTTTTAGTCATCTAACATGGGCTGTTTTTTAATGTAAATGTATGTTAAAGTTAAATTAAAGTGTTGCTCGTGAGGGACCAATATGTTCCGTGGAACTAACATTTACAGAGATCATTATCTTCACAGTCTATGTAAATTTGCCATGCTTGTAAATTACACTGTATAAATTCTAGTAATTGCCTTCTATTTTATTAGGTACAAAAGTAACCTGATTCTTCACAACCCAGTATAAACTGTAAGTTATCTTTTTATTGTCAGAAGGCCAGAAAAAGGCCAGAAGTGACAGTGATTACTAACTATTACTTGTAGCCAAAGCCTGATCCAACATTGTACTCTGTCTTGGAACTCCATTGTTTCCAAAAAAAACTATTATAACACATCAATAACCCAGAACATCCTGTTGCTGTAAATACTCAATAAAGCTCCAAATATGTTAATCCATAACCAAATTAAGTTTCCAATATGTACACTGCTATGTCTTTTTTTGTGAGTAACTTACTAAAACAAACAAAAAAAGAAATTACACAGTCAAGTATTTGTGACCTGTCTTCACTAGGGAAACAGTTGGCTTGGAGGGGCTACATACAGGGTAGGAAGTTTTCAGTATTCAGAGATGAACTAAGATATTGTTGGTTTTGGTCTTTACTTAGAGTTTGTTGACAGTAAAAAAGAGAGCCTTGTTCTTTGAGGTATAATATTCCATTTTTGTGTCATGTTGGTACTCATATTTGGTACCAGCATGAGGTGTTTCTTTCCAAATGGAAGCAATAATTTTCTTGTGGTAGTGTATTATGTGCAGTGCATGAAGGTAACATGAGAAATGTCATGCTTAGGGACAAGTGCTATGAAATAGGAAGGGAAATAAAAAGGCAGCAGTATGAGTGTGCCTTTGCCTTAATATTTTTAGTTGTGAATTATGGGAGTGTTTCAGCAGTAGGACAACAGTGATTTATCGGTGGAAGCACTGGGCCAGTTAAAATCTGTTAAGGAGTAGAGGAGTGGGAGGATGAGAGCGGCATGCTAATGATGCTGCCTCTGTTTCTTGCCATGAATGACTCATCCTCAATATGGGGGAGCTAACATCCACTGTGTGGGTAGCAACACATAAGCATACATACACACGTGTGTGTGTGTGTGGGTCAGTGTCCTAAAATCTATGGTATCAATTGCTGAAACGCCTTCTCTGTGAGTGACAGATGTGTGGCAGTCTTAAAAACTCAGAGAAGCATTTTTCTTTCGTTTGCTGTTTTTCAGAGAAACATAGCAGAGTTGTGTAACTCACTTGGTAATTGGCTTATAGAAAACTCATGTGGGACATAATTTCACCTGCCTTCTCTCTTTCTCACACTCTCTTGCTTTTTCTCTGTCACACACTCACATACACCCCTTGAGATGACAGTTGACATCTGTACAGTTATTATTATCTTTTACAACAGCCTACACATTGATTTCATAAAGTACTGACACACAAATGTACTGATGAATGGCTGACAGCTTTAATGATACTGTACAGACAATATGTACTTTGCAAAGCTTTGAAGCTCAGACCTAGGTGTTTTAAGCTGTTATTATAGCTAGGCTTTTACAGCTATTAGCATTCCCAATTTATTATTTTTTTTACATAAGAAGAAATTAAATAGTAAGAACTAAAACACAGTCAGATTTGATGAGAATTAAATACTTAGACACCGGCGATTCCTGTGCAGTCAGTAATTATGAGAAAGACCATTTCTGTTTGTACTCTGGTCTGTGATGAGTGCAGAGTTTCATCCTTGTGTTTTTTTCCTTGTGTTTCATTGGTGGTGTTCCTAAAGGCCTCATTACTGTAGGTATAAAAATACTAATAATTCAGAAATAAACCATGCAATTATTGCATGGTGTATTGGTTTATTAATTATTGAATGCAATTATTAAAACCCTGCAATTCAACCAAAAAAAAAAAATAAATAAATAAAAGCAAAACAGTGTTGAAGTCATATCTGTTGCCACAATCTGGGCTTGTTTTATATATTCACTACTCTACTAGAGTTCAGAGAAATCCTTGAATGGAGGGGGCTAGCCTGAAATCAACGTTGATTGCCCATGACCTAGGCAGCACTCCAAACCATTGTCAGTAACCACAGGTCATCGCTGCATCTACAAATCTAAAGTTAAGATTCTGCCATGCAATGTGAAAGTCATATATAAACAACATCCAGAAAGGCCTCAGACTTCTCTGGGCTCAAGCTTGTCTGAAATTGATTGCGTGAAAATAGGAAAGTGGTTGTGGTCTGATCAGTCTCATTTCAGTTTTTGGAAATCATGGATGTTGTGTCCTTTGGGTTAAAGACAAAAGGGGAATGTTTTTTTAGGGACATCCCTGCTTATTCCAGGTAGATGATGCCGAGCTGCATTCTCCATTCATTACAGCTTGATTTCATAGTAAGAGAGTTCAGGTACTGGACTGGCCTGCATGTTGTCCAGTCTCCCAGTATAGATGTGTGCTGCTCTGTGAAGCAAAAAATTTGACAACTGAGACCTGGGATAGTTAAGTTGATAATCTGTTGTATACTTCAGTTACTCAGTGAGTGTTGTTAAAAGAAAAGGTGATGGAACACAGTGGTAAACATGACCCATGTTGCAGCTTTTTTGGAATGTGTTTCAGGCATTAAATTCAGAATCAGAGCTTGGTGTCCTGGGCATGTATAAGTGTCCCTCTTTAGACTTGCATCAGGCATACACACACATACAATGTGTACCCTCATAACACTGTACCCCTGTGTTTGTGTGCACTGACACAAATAAGTAGCTATATAAGACATAGCAAACAGATAATCAAATATAATGTGAGATAATGTGGGTAATCAGAAGTGAGAAGGAACATTATTAATTATGTTGTCAAGATAAGTAAGAAAAGATGTAATTAGTCTATGAGTCATAGAATTGTTTGTTATTCTGCTATATTTCAGCTGAGCTTTGCTTTGGCAGCTTGGTCATCATGCTCCTTTACATGAAGACATTTTCCTCTCATTGAGATGATGATGATATATAATAGCCATGTTGTTCAAGTTGGGTCCAGACACGTGTAATTCTGTTTAGGCCACATACTGCTTTAAGTCCGTTTTCTGTCCTTGAAAGAACTGGTAAAGCATCTGTTAGAATGAGTTTCAGTGGAGAGCTTTAGGCTGTGTCTTAAATCACTTCAGTCCTTTTTCTCCATCACGGATGGTGTAGTGCTGGGTGGAGCACTGTACCATGGGAGTTGAGCCATAAAAGTAGTGCGCACTCTATGGATATTACTTTGTTTGTTCCAAAGCTTGGGGACTTTTGAGCATAAATGACACGATGAGAGTGAGACATTGTACTACATGTAGTCTAATAGGTGCCAAGTAGGAGTGATTTTGTACACAAACCTATGGCATCAGTGAGTAAATCCCAAATGGAGTACTTGTCAGATGGTAGAATAGCTTCAGAAACCCCCCCAATCTCCAGCAACAGAATTGAGGTTTTGAACTTTTTCTCAAGCTCTCTTACACATTCGACATTGTGTCTACAAGTAAGTACAACTCTGTGAATGACTTCTGGAAATGTGTGCCATTATCCCCATATTTAAACAATTAGCTCACCCTCAAGTGTAACCAAGTGTTTACAAAAACAAGAGAAGGGAACTGAAAAATTCTCTCTCAGGTGATGTCTTAAAATGTTCATATTTGTTTTCTGATTGTTTTGTCCAACCAGCAGTCCAAAATATTGCAGCCTCTGTCTTTTTCTAAGATGATCCTTGTGTTGGATGCAAAGGGCATCCAGTATTACAATACTGGTCATAGGTAACAGGTTTCAGAAGCCCATATTGGGACTTCTGACCCTCTAATTGATCAGTACCACTAAGCCCTGCCTTAACCATTTATGAAGTCTTCCCGCAGTGATTACAGGGTCAAGACCCATTTGCTGTCTAGGGCTTCTTATTTCCCAGCTGAAGCTATTAAAGAGAGCTTGCTCTCACTTCATCTCCTGCCCTTTGTGCACAAAGAAATAACCTTCAGAAACTCATTTATCCTCTTCTGTAAATCTACACTCATTTTCCTCAAACTTGCACAATGAGGCAGCTGCCGCCTGCTTTACATTTCTCTTCCAACTGCTATTATTTCTAAATTCCCTCTAAATGACTTTCTTTCTTTTTCAGCAGTTCCATTTTATTCAAATGACAGTGTCCCCAACTAAATCAGTTTTGCTTACTAATAGTTTATCCTCACCCCTCTGTCTCCCACTGCCTCCCCCAGGAGTTGGAGCGGTAAATTGAATCTCAAAGAATCTTTGTTGTTAATATTTGACAATGATAATGCCATTTTCAGGTGTGAATACTCAAGTGAGGAAATAATCTTCCACTTCTGTACTGCAGAGTGTTTTTGTCATTTCATTTTGGATTGGAATTCAGATGAGGGAAGGAAAAAAAATTACACCCTCCAAAATAAAAAAAAAAGACAAAAATGTGTGTGTGTGTGTGTTAATACCATTCATGTGGACTGGAATCAAATGCAAACCTCTTCAACAAACATTATGCATCCACAAAAATATATTGGGTTTTTCTTTCCAAGATATGTTTTTCCACTAGACTTATCTTTGACTTGCTGGTGAGCACTTTATCCACAACATGCATTTCAAAAGACTGTGGTCATCTTTCCTTGAGGTTGCAGACACATTAAAATGTGGATTTTGCAGTTTAAGAAGCATGTATGTTGAGCCCATAAGTGTACTGGTATAATGTTGGCTTTGGCTTGCTTTTGATGCACTGCAGATTAACAGCCATGAGAGTAACCATCACAGATAATAACATTTTATTGTTTTTCCTACAGAAAATGGGTGGTTAAACAGAATGTTTAGTTTCCCTTTTACAACGCCCACACTTGGGTGACTCGTCTAATTGTGAGAGAAAAAAAAGGCACCCCCAACTCTTCTCTTACAACACATTGCTTTTGTTTACTCTGTTAACAAAGCTCTAAAACAAACTGCCTCCAAAAGCATGCAAATTAGTCTGATTCTGCCACCCAATTCCTTTTCCTTTAATGATGCAAACAGTATTTAGGCACACTAGCTCGGAGGAACTTTTCTAACCCAGGTGTCAAGTGTACATTGTGATCGCTGAAGGGACCTTGTTGATCGGTTACAGTGCTGCTGCCTGGTTTAGCAATTCTGGGAGCAAGATCTGTGGGAATATCACAAATATGACATGAAAGCAGGAGACAACAAGCGTATGTGTGTGTGAAGAAGAGAAAGACACACCCACATGGCACCGGTGCACTCATCACTCAGGAAAGTCTCTCTTCTGTGGCTCTGAAAATGGAGTATAATTTAACTTGGGGGGCATTTCATTGTTCCCTGTAAGCTTCTTAGCTCTAAAATATTCATATTTCAGGCGAGGCAGGAAGAAATCTGTGACGGCAGCAGACAGAGGCGAGAGGGAGAAGAAAGAGGATAGCGAGCTAGAGAGGTAGAGAGAGAGGAAAACTGACGGAGTGAGAAAAAAGAGCAAAGAAATAAATGAAAGCGAAACACGGAGGAGGGGAGTGAGAAGAGAGATGCTGAGAACAGAAAGCAGCGCTATAACTGATGTTCTCGTATAAACAACTTTCTCTCTGTCTTTCTTTTATTTTCACTCTGAAACACTTCATGGCAGACCTGTCCAACAAGAGACAAAGCCATTTCCCTGTCATCTTCTCCAGCTCTAGCTGCAGTGTAGGAAAAAGTCCAGATCAGACAGGAGATGACACGATCATAATTAGAATCTGCATGCCACTGAAAGCAATTATTTACATCTTGTCATACTTGCCACTGATTGCAGAAAACACTTTGTTTTGTTGGATAGATTAATTTAAAGATAATGTAATGTTTTATATGTAGCTAATTTACATCAGCTGATGACCAGACATAACATACGAGGTAAGGTAAGGTAAGGCTTTATTCTGCCTGGAGGACATTTCTGTGTCTAAGGTGGTGGGTGTACATGGTAAGATAAGTAAACACATTGTGTACATATGCTGTATACATACAGTCAATAAAAATAATCTGGATGCAAAGTGATGTTCAAAGCAAGCAATGTTCAAACAGATAAATTGTAAAAGTAAATTTGCATTACATACATTACATATTTACATAAAAAAATGTACAGAAGGGTCTATGTCTTGTATGTTGCTATGACATAAATGTTACAGATCACAGCACAGATATAAGTAGTAAAAGTTTGGTCCATCGTCATACCTTTTACACCAAGTAGTGAGGTGCAATATTCCTGCCGTAAACATGCTTTGTTGCTTTGTATGTATACGTACTTGCCAAAGAGCTGTTTTTGAATAGGCATACTTTATAGGGGCTTAAACATGAACATTAAAACGCAAATTGGCGAAACTGATGCAAATTTTATTTTATTTATTTATTTTTTTTTTTGTTTCTGGACAGTTTTAATAGCCAGTAGGCTACATTTCCGTGTTGTCCGCAGTGCTTTGCACTACAGTCCCCAGCAACATTGTGCATTGTAATCTGACTCCTGGTGAAAAGGCGACAAAACACATGAAAGAGTGCGCTCTGCTCTAGACGCTGCCATGTTTAGTCACACAAGTCAGTGAGAATATGGACATATGTAAATAAGCAAATACAATTATGTAAACACGTTAGTATGTCCTGATGTTGTCGACAAGAAACATAGATACATATTTTTTGGGTTTTTTTTGTTCTCTTTCACTTGCAAAACCTCCCTTTCACTGTATAGAGCACACACAGGGATTTGATGTATGTTGTTTGTTTTTCATCATTTTCTCTGGTAATTAGTAATTATCTCGCTCGTCATGGTGAGTGCACGGTGCATGCAGCTGAGTCCCAGATTGAAACGTGTGATGTGTGCTCCTTTGTGAGGGCACATCTTAGTCTTGGCACTCACAAGGAAAACGTTAATTGAATGGAGCCTTACCCTATGTGATCCAGCTGGAAGACGGTTATGTAACGCTGCCAAAGCCAAATGAGAGCTGACACGATTCAAAACAAACTATACATAGAGCATTGTATTAGTGAGTCACCACGTCCTCTTATAGGTAAACAAAGTAAACTTCTACAAAACACCACAGTGAAGCAATACACAAGGCCTTATGGGTATTCATAATGAAAACTTAGCTTCTCGGTTCAGTTTTTCCTTCACCTTTTTGTCTTCTCTTCTCAAGTTTCCAGAATTGTGATAAAGTGTACCAGCATAGCTCTTTCTTGCCACAACATACAGCTCTTGAGATGAGAGGATAGGTTTTACTGGAGATATTTTTAAAGAGCAAACAGAGGAGGGAAGAAATCACTTGGGGTTACGACAAAAACCCTAATCTTCCATCCCCATCACCAACAGGAAAATATGGTACATGGCCGAGTACATATCAGTCGTTGCTTGTGAGAGAATGAGCGATGATACCAAGTGGAGGGTAGATAGTAAACAGGCAGACAGAGATGGAGTCTGTCAGTGCAGAGATGTAACATGGGGGAGAGCAGCAGCGAGTTGAGGTGTACGTGGGCTATACAGTAGTCAGGCGGGCTGGCTGGCTGCTCCTGCTGTTGCTGATTTAAAAGAAAAACCCAAAGCTCAATTGATATGCTAATTTGATTGAGGAGGTGTGGGTGGATATGGAGAAGGTTTTAAGCAGCGAGAGGGACAGAAAGAGAGAATGACAGGAAAAGAGAGGGAGAGAAACGGCGAGTGGGAGTGATGGCCAATGGAGAGAGCGATGAGATCGAAATGAAACAAATGGAAGGAGTGGGACGAGAGGCGAGCTCAGCATGGCTCCATACTTAAAGGTTAGAGGGTTTGCAGTCAATCACCAAGTGCTTGTCAGTCAGTTGTGCATTATTAGCGACAGGACAGTCTCCACCAGTGCCTGTTGACTCACTGACTGATTTTTTTTTTTAACGTTTGTTAATTAGCACATCCAGCATATTTTGAAAATGAAAAACCATGGTGTCCATATGACATACAATTATTATATTTAAGTATGGTTCCAGTTTATTACAGCTTATCTCATTTTCCTAGTTTGACTGTGTTTTGTCAGAGGGACTGCAACATATAAATTCCCATGGTCATTGAGTCCTTGTATGTAAGAGATCCACGGAGGAGATACCATCATCCTTAGTGTAACACAATCTAATGTCATGTAGTGCATCTTGGGATTTTAATTTTATATACAATATATTACGTTTTTGTCATGAAGTACTTTTGAGATTTCCTGCTTATTAGTAGACAAACAAGCAGTTATTTATATTTGGCCCACATCATCTTTCTGCCATTCCTGCATGATATCATAACTCCAGTGCTCTTTTTATGATTCTTAGAAACAGCCAGGACCAGAGGGTGCAATGAAGATGGTTGTCATCCAGGAAAGGAGGCTCCATGTGGGGGTCCACAATGGCTGGTGTTTCCTTGAAAAGCCTCAAGTGGTGGTGCTTGAGCCCCTGGCCTCAGGGAGCGGAGGCAGAGCAGACAGCAGCTCCAGACAGAGCACCATGGACAAGGACAGGTGAGCAAAGGAAACACGTGTATGTATCCAGAGTGGAGTTGTTACTGTCAGCTACAGAAGATACTGAAGCACAAAGTCCACAAAAACATTTTCAGGAGTGCTTATTTTTAATGTATTTCGTCAGCCTCTCTACAAGATGGCCCTGTTGCTGATTGACAAGTGACTGGAAGCTTGTCCTGTAAAGACAGCAATAACTTTATTTTTGAAAAATCTAAGTTGGTATGAATTTCATGTATGTGTATGTGGTTAGTAGATGTTTGGAAAAGGTGAAACATTGCAGACCTGCATCTCATTCTTCCTGGTTGTCAGTTTGCCTCATACTTTCCTACTTTTCAATATCTACAGTATGCATTTGGTGCGTCTGACATTCTGTCTTTTTGTGTCATTTTTTTTCTCTTTTTATCTTAAGAGAGGACAGCATTGCACTGCAGTTTGCTGCCATGTGGTTGTTTGTTTACAGACTTTTCCATTAACATCGACTAAAGCAAACTGAACTGGTTTGAAGATACACAACACTTGTCCTATGCATTGCTTACAGGTAGATGCACATGCAAAGTACAGAAAGTACAGAATACGCAAAGACTGTTGATGCTGCCATACAAGGCACAAGAGGTCACTAATAGATTTGATGAGTATGAAATTGATATCAGTCATCTAGCCTTAACATTCACCACGTCTCAGCTCAGTTAAACTCCCAATGGATTTTTCATTTTTGTCTCACTGTGTCAGACTTTGCTCTCTACCACAACAACACATGAAAGAATGTCTCTGAGAAGAATGGTGTTCATTCCTTCAGTGACATTCACAGACTTGTATAGAATGTAGAGACATGTGTTATCTGTGGCTCAGGAAGTAGAGCAGGTTGTCCATTAATCCCAAGGTTGGCAGTTCAATCTCGGTTCCTTCTGTCCATGTATGTCTCATTGTCACTGAGCAGGACACTGAACCTTGCTCTTGATGGGCAGGCCAGCAATTCGCATGACAGCTTTGCCACTACCCTTGTGTGGATGTAAATGGGTGAATGAGAGACAGTTATTAGCGCTATAAAGATCTGGTCCATTTACCATTCACCATTAGTCCCAAAGCCTTACTTACTGTACTCACCCATTTGTAGCTATGAAGCCTCGATAATCATCTTGAAAACAGAGAATAAAAGAAAAGATTCGGGGGTAAGAGGTTTAACTGACCACTGATTTACAGGGTGGCCCCTCCTGTAACTCAGCTAAGAGACAATAAACAACATAATATCAGGGTAGCACTATCTATACTTAAAACTAAAATAATCATTGAGTACTCTCACTCTTAATTTGCAAAGTGGTACACCAGCACATCACTACATTCAGCTTAAGCACCTAAAAATGATTTAGTAGTCTGAGTCTTACCATGTGGCCTCAACATGCCAGACCTTTTTTCTCCCCATTTATTCATCTAGATTCTCAAGACTCGGCCCTTGTGTGGAATTGATTAAGACCATTTTTGTATGTGAAACATGATGTGTACACACATCAGTTCTTAATTATAATATTATCCATCGTGCCTGCCTGATACATGGTCCACTTAATAAGGCTGCTGTCTTGATAATCATCTGTTTAAAAAGCCATGCCATGATCAAAATGCTGATGTTTCACACAATTTATTGCTTGCTGCATGGATTAGAGGTTATCTGTCCATTAAATTCCACCCAAATTCAAGTGAAATTTAAGTAGCAGACATTCAAATAGTACACAGAATATTAAAAAGAAACATAACTTGTTTTTTTAATGATGCAGGTTGACACACAGTTACATCTTCTATATAACTGTGTGGTCACAAATATATTATGCCTATTTTGCATGTGATTTTGTAAGTAGTCCATTGACCTCGGTCAAACAGCAAATGCTTTATCCTTGATCCTTAATCCCAGTCCAGCCTCATAATTTACACACTATTCCATGTCATACAAGCTTCCACCCTCATAAAAGAGGCTTGCAATTCATTCCAATGCATGTTTGCACTTTATAACAAGGTGATATGGCTCCTGCTGCCTTTGCCCCTGGGTTTTATTGAGACAACATGACACTCAATGCTACCCTTGTCAAAATGCATCTGCTGGTATAAGGTCACCAGTGCCTGCCTTAAATCAGCAAGAAAACACTTAGATTGCATGGTTATGTAATGTATAGCGTGTCAAACATTTAATAGGCCCGGAGGGGTCCGAAACCCAGATGATGGTGCGTGAGAATTTTCACCACCTGAGCCATACATCAGATAGAGATCCTCCAACTAATTTTAATTGCAAGGATGAGAAACACTGTTAGAAACACTGATTAAAAAGTTCCAGAAAATTTTATTTAGAATTACAGTGTTACTTTTTCTGTTTTGTTAAACTTGACGTATCCTCAAATTCAAGTCCTCAGATTCAGGATCAGAGCTGGTCACTGCACTTTGTTAATGGATCAATAGCAGCTGTAAAAATAGCCGGATCCTTTCAGATAATTTGTGTTTTGTAAGTCATTGTGCCTTTGGGTACACCAGCTGTTCCGAATACCCCTTTGCACCCTGTTAAAACACTGGAAGCATTTCCTAACATAAATGTTGTGAGCGACTGAATCTTCGACCGTCACAAGCGAACCACAGCCAGCGGTTTCAATTAATGACATGTCGAAGTGTATCAGTGAACCAGTGAGCAGAACTGCTTCAGGTTAATAAAAAAAAGATGTTGTGTCTACTTCACTGACATCATGCAGGTGTGTCATGCCGGTCACTTTAGCATTTTATTCCTGCAAGCTATGAAGAGAGAAAATGTAAATTCTGTTTCACCAGATCCACTATCACCTTTCTTTCCAGAGATAATATGGAAAATACTACAAAACCAAAATAGTACAAGAAATCATGAAGGAATAGCTGGCATATTTTCTCTTTCTGATTGTCAGAATCATATAGATATAGTATAAATAATTATTAGTTAAATAGATAACTAATAATTTTTGCCCATAATGATTTATGGACATTTTGGGTAGTGATGATTTGAGTACGTTCAAATTTAAGTACGTTCAAATTCTGGTATATCCCATTTCCGTACTATAAAGTCAGAACTTCTGTGCTCTAAATTTGTCATGCTTAATGATGTCCACCTTGAAAGCACAATGGTGTGCATACATGTGGTGTCAGTTGTCATCAATAGCAGAAGCTACTGAGTACACTTAATGTTTTGTCGTGTCACTGTTTTATCATATTCTTCCACACCTGTCTATCAGTGTAAGGTCATTTATTTATGCTGTGGCCCTCTTGAAAACCACGTAGGATATTTTGTGCAGTTTTATGAAATAATAAATCATAGGACATTTGAGAGAAAGTAACAGTCTGGATGTTAAAGTCAAAATGGTTCAAAAACCCATACGCTTCTAAAATGTATCATCTTTTCTACTTGAAAAGAGACTGTAGCTGATGTGATGATTATGTGGATGATTATAAGAGTGTCTTAAGAATGAGAACATGTGCACAATCATGCCAGTGCATAATCAGCACAATCACACTCTAACCAACAATTTGTGTTCAGTTACTGCGTGTTACATTACAGTAATTGTCATCATTGTCGAAATAACACCAAACATGATATATTAGGGCGGCTTGATTATAGCAAAATCCTATTCACTATTACAGTATTTTAGTCAATTCTGAGATCAAGATTATTGAACAGATTACTCACTGACTTTAAACGTTATTAACAATTGTCTTAACCAAGGATTTTTCTTTAACTTAAAATAGAATTCAACTAAAACAAACAAACAAAACATAATACTTATCTTATCCTAAGTTACTGCATCCTTTTATCCAGTTCTGTCTATGAGTTTTCTCTGACTCATTCAGTATTGAATGTCCTTGGTGACCGGGCACAACCTGTCAGCTCTGGACACATTATTCACACAGAGCTATCACTATGGAAGACCAATACGCCCTGTAAGCTGTCATGTACATAGATTCTCTTCTGACTTATTATTACGAGAATTTGGGACTGCTACAGTGCCTAATGATCGTCCCTACTCTCCCAACTCTGTGTGTGTTTGCTGTGCACACCATGTGTGACATCTTCCTGCCTATCAGCTAAATTTCTTGTTGACCAAACTCTCTCTTTTGGTCATCTTGGCTAGAGCTCAACAAACTCTGCTGCGTCCTGGCTGAGACATGGGTGTCCTATAAGGGTGAAAGCACACCACTGTGATGGAAATGGGTGCACTGGATTTGTAGCATAAGACTATTTTTTATACTTTATTATTATTATTATTATTTTTTTTGTACTTTATTGTTTACATTTCTGTACTTTATCGTTTACTTTATTGCTGTGTGCACTTTATGGGAAAGCGGAAATCTCGTTGTACCTGTACAATGACAATAAAAGCTTTCTATTCTATTTCTATTCTATTCTATTCTATTCTAAACACCATCACTGCAAAATAAAATGCAACACATTAGTTCTTTTATCTCAGTTATCTTGTTGTCATAATTGTTGAAAGCCAAAATCAAATGAATATATAATTTGATGAATTGCCCAGCCCTATTATATATTTTTATCTTTTCTGTTTTCTGAATAAGAGAATGTTTGCGTAAAAGCAGTTCAGTATGATAGCACCAGTGTGGGTAATAATTACGATGTTTGCCTCTTTTTGGGCAATACCAGGGAAAGCTGACAGTCTGTCTTGCTTTTGTTATGCCTGGTGCTTCCAGACAGCAGGGAAAGACAGAAAAAAAAAATCTGAGGAGCTCGCCTGTTCCATTCTCCAGAGAGTCCGTGAAGCGAAAAAAGAAAAGGCACTCGGCCCCACCTCGTGACATGCCAGCCAGCGCTCCACAGTATGCTCCCGTCTATGGTGTATGCAAACTGTGAATGACGAATACTGAGAGTGCTGTTCCACTGCTCACACAGGAGGCCAGTGCTTGCCAGGGAACATTTAGCAAGCGAGTGTAAACCACCCAGCACATTGACTTCTTTTCTTTATATTAAAACATAAAAGAAATTAAGCAGACTCTAGATTTTAGCGAAGCACTCTCATTTTCTTTAGCAATGGCTTTGAAACACATAAGTCCCATAATAGCTTTTGTTCTTGTTTTTCCCTGTGTCTCTTAACACACGCATCACACCTTCACGATAATGTATGTTTGTGTGTCTTTTTGCTCCTCAGCTCAGCCACATCATCTCTCCCTCAGACGCTGGGCCTTCGCAGCAGCTTGGAGCTCAGGCTGACCAATCATCGAGCTGTGGCGGTCATCTTCCAGCTAGAGTATGTCTTCTCTGCTCCAATTGGCCGAGAGACAATGGTAAGAGCTGAACCTTACCTAATGCTGACCCTTAACCCTGATCCTAGCCTGAAATTAGCCTCTGGACAAACCAGAATGACCTCTTAACTCACTCGGAAGTTCTAAAACTAAAACTGGTCTTTACAATAATAGCACACACACACAAACACACGTACAGACAGACCCCACTGTCCTCTTTTCAACCTGTCTTTGTTCTTTCACCACCTCACTCTTGTTCTTGAAGTATCACTCCATCCATCTCTTGCCAGTGCCTCCCAGAGGAAATCAATGAAGGCATCCTTGGTCATAGGAAGAAGAAGCATGGAAGTTAGGAGAACAAATCCAGACATGATATTTGATTTGAGCTGGCCATTTGTTTCTTCATCTCTACTTTTTATCCGTGCATTTGGTCATGTGGGGGTTCATCTATGTCTAAATCTAGTGTCTTTCACTGAGACTACTTCCAGCCTCTCTCTTAGATAGATAGATAGATAGATAGATAGAGAGATAGAGAGATAGATAGATAGATGACTTTATTCATCCCTGAGGGGAAATTAGGTAAGCTTATGTAATTATGCAAAAATGGTTTGGTTTCAACTACTGCTCTTTCTTTCTTTCTTTCTTTTTCTTTCTTTCTTTTTGTCTTTCTTTCTTTGACGAATACATTAATGGCTCCACTAAGTAGCAGTGTGGTAATGACTAGTAAACACAACCTCTAGACTTCAAAATATTTCCTGGATGATGGCTGACATCTCTGTCTGTACAGCCTGTGGATATGCCTCACTTCTTTCTCTGCATAGGTCAGTACAGTTACTGTTGCCAGTGCTGAAATACAGCTGGCATAAGGAAGTTTTTTCAGGGTTGTTGAAAGGCTTTGTGGTAAATGCCCAAATTTAAATATGGTTTCTGAGAATCATACTCTTTGTGGTTTCACTTTACAGTGTGAGGGAGTGTGATGCTGTTATTATTTTTTCACACTTGTTAGTGAGAGTCAGATATAACAGTTTGATTAGCATTACCATGGTCCTCATGACCTAACACATATTATGTCCACATGAGACTTACAAATGAAAGCTTAACTGCTTAAGTTCTGACAGCATGGAACATGTTGACCGATATGTAACAAGAATTTGCAGTGCAGAATGTAAATGTTGGGTGATATATTCATCTAATTTAACATTTTTTTTTTTAAATATTGATATTTTCCTTAGCCTCAAATCTCCACTATCAGTCAGATTACAGCCTCTAATAATCCAGTCAGAGGTGTGGCTTGGTATGTTTTCAGGTGCCAATGCAATGAGTTTCAATACCAACCCGTAAGAAAGACTTATACTGACAAATATAAACATATTTTACTGCAAAATATGCCAGTCTTCTCAAATGTGTCAGTTTTTCATGTTGTGTCAACAAAAGCAGCCGAACAGCGTAAATAAAATAGTAAATTAGGAATTATCTGGTTAATGAATAAGTAAACAAGAATTTGAGCTGACATTGAGTGCCAGTTCTCAGTTCTTGATCCTCTGCCATGCAGACACATTTTGCTTAGTACTTAAACAAAACTGAGGTTCAGTACTCAGATCTAATCAGAGAATTTTTCCATCTTTTGTTTCAATCATATTAACTATTAGTTGTAGTGAAGTCTCTTCACATTGCAGCTGTTTGCAAAAGTTGACAGTAATTAGTTATTATTGTCTGTGGCTATCTGTCATTGAAAGCTGACTGATCCATTATGTTGATTTGTCAATGTAATAGGTAAATATTAGCTAACAGTCAAAAACTCAATCACAATAATTCTTTGTTGTTCATTGTCAGTTTCGTCGTTATTAGTAGTGAGTTTAAGTTACATGCTGTTTTGTAGAGCACATCATCGTTACATTTTTTGAAAGCTCATAAACTAAATTTTGTCTTAAATTTTTTAAAGGTTTTGAGTTTTACGTGATGATGTAAGTGTGCAAAGATGTTTTCCAGAGGTGTGTCGAAAACTTTCTCAACCTTACTGCTGTGATTGTTAAAAATATCAAATTTCAACACAAAAGATTATTAGCCTTTGTCCATAAAACCTTGTCATTTGGTTGAAACCTAATCTGAAGTGCTATAATGCCTCACCTGTGTCCATATGAATTACATAGAGCAATAGCTGGCACCTATGACAGTCCAACACAGTCAACACAACCCCAGGGAAGACATTTCTAAATTCAAGCCGCATCATTTAACAACCACTCATGGCGTGGAAAGCCTCAGAAAGACTGTGGTAATTATGTGTGTGGGTGAGCCTTCAACACTTGCATGCTAAGGCTTGGCTGTCATTGTGTTACTGTTTGTTGTACTTTATGCAAGCAGGGGTCACCAGATCACCAATTAAAAGCCGCAGAAAAACAAGGAGCCACTTGGTCAACAGAGCACTGTGATGCATTTACATTTCTGTATTAATTCACTCATTCTTTCCTCTGCACTTGACAGCCAATCAGAATTTGTGACTGTTGATACATAATTGATCTGTTTTTGGGAAAAAACAGCAATTTCTACAGAAGAGCTAGTTCCAGTTTCAAGTTTGAAACATCATTGCTTAATTGAGAAGTAGCTCACCATCTTCACCATCTTTGCTGCATGCAGGTTGTCCTTGTAACTCTTCCTCACTGTGCGGTCTTTATAGAGGATGATAATCCTGATGTTACCACATCATGATCTGATCTTTTTTTTTTTTTTTACAACTGAGGAGTTACATGCCTGTTATCTGAAAGTTGCAGTAAACAATGCTTATAGGGAGGCATATATATATATATATATATATATGTATATATATAGAAAGAGAATTGTTCATATTGCTTCACGTCTTTGCAAACCATCTCCCACACACCTAGTCTCTCGACAGAAGTGTGTTCATTTTGCTCGAATACTTAAAATATCTGTGTTATTATAATAGTTTGTGACTTTGAGAATAATAATAAAAAAAAAACAAGACAGAAAGTCTACAACAATGCTGCCAACTGTAATTTCATTAATTTTTCTATTTGATCACATACTAAGTATTGAATAAACGTATGACCTGGTGATGGTGCTAGAGGAAAAGTCAGAGAATCTCCAGTTCATCCTGAGGAAGACACTAAATTTTAATGCAATCATTCACATTCACTCAAAACTATGAATGTCAGTCGGCACTTTGCACTAGATTCAGAGGAACATTTAAAGGTATACTATGCAGAACATGCAAAATAGCGACCACACAGAAATGTCCCGAACACATCAAAAAGAATAACACCATAAGACAATAAAGGATCTCTGTAGATACAGATGTCGCAACACACTTCTTGTGGGTCATGAGTGATTGTTTTGAATGAGAGACCCCAAGCAGCGGAAATTATGCGCATTTAATAACAACACTCTACAAAATATCAGCCGATGGGTATGTGATGTGTGCTATGAGTCGGTCAGCTCCGTGAAAGTGAACAAATGTATGTCAGCCATTGTTTATAGCTGAATTCAGGTTTCAGCTGCACGCTGTCAGTCTCTTTTCTGAAAGCACACTGCCACTCCATCTCTGCCAACGTGGAGGCGAGTGATGCAGTTCAGCACGGAACCCAGATGGAAGGAAGGAAAAAGAAATAATACTGGTATTAACTGATAGTGGCTGGGTTTTTGTGAAATTTGCTGCAGAGGTTCAAGTTTTCCAGAGGATGGATCTGATGATTTGGATTGCCTCCTTATCTTTCTTCTAGTGCTAGCACTGGGAAACAAAGTTTTCAACCTCTGACAGGCAGATGCCATGAAATTTTGGGCACATTTGTGCTTAACAAGTAGTGAACGCTTTCCATTTTGGACAGTTAATTGTGCCTACCAACCTACCGTCTCTTAATCTCATCGATTGTCATGAAATTCATTCAGAACATTCATTCATGCACTCTAAAAACTTTGTGTTAACTTTTGTGTTTAATAAAAACATTCAAAGTAGTAGAGAAATTCTCATGAACCTGATAAAACCATCAACTGACGTCTGTCTACATCATCCCAGAATAGCTAGGCAAAAACTATTGTGTAGGTGACAAAAAAAAAAAAGAAAGATCTCATACCTTACTCTTCTTCACCACCTTTGCCTTCTCTGGCATGAATGTTTGATGACGTGCGAGATATTTAGCAGGGGAAAGTAATTTCTGTCTGTGTGTGGGAGAGGATGTGTGTGTGTGTGTTGATGTGTGCATATGCTATTTGCGAGTGTTAATCCAGAGCCTGATCTGTTTTGGGTGTTGACTGATAGTGTCTTGATGTGTATTGCTTCCTGATGACGACAGCACACACAACACCCTAAATCTCAACCAACCACCCACTGCATCTTGCAGAAGGCTTGGCATTTTGGGCAGTGTACCTGCCCCTGCCGTCAGAGATGTGATGATTTTGAGGTGTTAGAACTGTTTAGCTGAGGTGTGCCTTGAGGGCAGACAGCTGTACACTGTCAACAGCACTTCACACCACTTGTGAACCACAAATGTGAAGGTTCAAGTTTGATTGCAGCACTTTAAAGGCCCATGTGGAATTGTACCACTACATAAACCTGCAAAAATCAATCAAGTTGCTTTGAACGGGATATAGACTTTGTTAATTATGCAGTTGTATTTTTGGAAATGCACCAGAGGTGGGGGCAGCCGTGGCCTAGAGGTTGGAGAAGCGACTTGGTTTGATTCCCCCACCGGACGGGCAGGAAAAATTTGGATGTGGGCAAGGCACTTAACCCCCAATTTGCTGCCCGGGCGCCTGACAGTGGCGCATTGCTCCTGTGTGTTTCACTGCATGTAATTTCGCTGCGTGTTGCATGTGTGTTCAACCAAGGATGGGTTAAATGCAGAGGACAACCTCAGTGTATGTAAAATATATATACTGCCAATAAAGCTGATTTCTTTTATTTTTAACCTTACTTTGAATATGGCTATTGTCAGCAGTGTCTGTATACTCCCACATTGTTTTTTACATTTGGAATCTTATATAGAGTTATGGCATTTCTACACCATAAATCTAAATTGCATGTTAACGCACCGCTGTATTTATACAGTAACCCAGAACAGACTAATAAAAACTGGAAACTGTTTTCAAATATTTTAACATGTTGAGTCTTTTGAATTGAAGATGGTAAAAAATATTGAGTTGTACCTAATGTTGAGGCACTGATAGAAGTTGAAGTGGCAGCATTGCAGTACATAAAGAACCAAATATACACACATAATAATTGTGAAAAATATATATAAAAAATGAAATATATATTGTAGGATTTATAGGACAACACGCAGCACGGTGGTTAGCACTGTCGCCTCACAGCAAGAGGGTTCCAGGTTTGAAGCCTGGTCTGGGCCCTTCTGTGTGGAGTCTCCCTGTGCCTGCACATTAGGTTAATTGGCTACTCTGCATTGTCCCTAGGTGAGAGTGTGTGCATGTGTGGTTGTTTGTCTTTGCGTGTCAGCCCTGCGATGGACTGGCAACCGGTCCAGGGTGTACCCCACCTCTCACCTGTAGTCAGCTGGGATAGGCTCCAGTTCCCCCACGACCCTGATGGATAAAGCAGGTATAGAAAATAGATAGATGTATGGATGGATTTATAGATTAACAGAATAGTATGCAGTAGAATCAGATGTATAAAAACACCATCTCATTTTGAGTGTGGATTCAGCCATGAGTGGCACATAGGTACTTTGCTGTTCTCACTGAGAGTTCCTTACAGTGGACTACCAAACCTGGTATCTATCGTTTTCCATGTTGCTCTCCCACTCACTGTGTACACTAGATGGTGCTGTGTAGTGCAGCAAAGGGAGCCTCCTCTGCTGTGTGTGGATGGGTGGAGGGCAGGAACATGCAGTCTGTCTTGCTGTTGTTCTTTCCTCTGATTAAATAGAATTATGTCTTTTGATGTATTCTGAGGGGACTAAGGTGGGTGAAAAGAGTAAAAACAATTATGTCGAATCCCTTCTCTCCTAAAACATAACCACTGCAATCCGGAGGCAATCACTCGGTGCTCTGAGACTGCCTACATGTCTCATGCCCTTTGTGTTTAAAAGCCAGTCTGCTTCTCACCAAGCGTGGCCAAAACTGCATAGCCCACATTGCTTTTGGTTATGAAGAAAGAAAGTCATGATATGTCATCATTTGTCCTAGTTGGTGTTTTTGATTTTAGTAGTGATTGGACTGCTCTTCCTGTCTTGTCTCTGCTGTCTCTATCACACCCTTTAAGGCGACTTTTTAATGCTCCTCAGCAGAACACAGAGGGAAGGAGATAACAATTTAAATTAAGGAGGCTGGGGAGAGGAGAGTAACTGGGAATTTGTCTGATAGGCTGCTCTCCGAGGGGTCAACGAACTTCAGATAATCAACTTTTCTTTCAGTCAAACACGTCATGTTCACTTTCCATCTTTTTGCTTTTTTGTGCTCTTTTTCTATTTCCTACTCTGTCTCTATTCCTTCCCTCATCAAGGGTTCCATTGTATTACCCAGCATCCCTCTCAGTGGTTATGCCTTCGTGGGCTGCACACACAAGAATTCTGTCCTCCCGCGTCCACTCCAACCACACTTTTTCACATCACTCTGCTGCCTTCTGAAGGAGGAACCCGGAGAAACTGTGGGCCAAAAAGAAAGGCTGTCTGAAACTGTGTGCGAGAGTTGCAATTAGTTGCTCGGCTCACTGCTATGCTCAGTGATTATGATGCCCCAAAATATTACGATGATTGTAGCCTTAATTTCCTTCATCTCCTACCATATTATTACTGTAATTGCTTGTTTATGTAGAATATTAATATGTGGTACAAAACATGGTATTCATTGGATATTATATTATAGTTTGACTTTTACATATGCAGATAGCTCAGTCTATCCATATAAGGAGCATTCTTCCTGTGTAGATTTAAAGGGTCAATCCACTCAAAATACATAAGCAAAAACAAACCAACAAAATGAACAAACATAAATCTCACTTGGATTGAATAGATTTCCAGTTTTGCCATTCTAGTCTGGTCTGGTGTACAAGCTTAAACCAGCACTGACTGGCATTTGTTAGATGGAAGTGGAGAAAATTAGCAGCAAACAGTTGGTCAGCAGGAGACTCTGTTAGCTCTGCATTGCAGTGGGGTGTGTCTCCTGTTTTGTTGTGGTCTTGTTGACAGTTGTGAACTCAGTGCTGCTATACTACTCTGACCAACATTCATAAGAGAAAATTGATCGGCACCACTCTCCAACAGTTATCCTGATGGAGTGTGGGGTCGATCTGCTTCTATTTATGGCCTCAATTAGAGGGGCGGGTGCTGAGTCAAGCACAACACCTTGTGGTAAAATTTCGTTATTCCTGTCCAGTCCGATTTGAAAACTTTTACTGCGGCCCAACTCTAGCCTCTAGTGGTAAATATTCATGCAGGTTATATTCATGCAGGTTTTATTTTACTTATTTTAATTTTTAAGATATTGTGTAACACAATTGCTGAAATAGTGCTACTTCCTTTGCTGCTGTATTCTTTGAAAGCTGAGGTAGTAATGAAAGTAATGAAATGCAAACAGGTGATTAAGGACATGTCTTCAACCATTGCTGGCTTACTATGGGAGTGGAAATCCAACTTGTGAATGTGCATACAGTTCCACAATAACACAGTGATAAAAGTAGCTTTCTGACTGTCTTTGTCTCAAGAGTTTTAGCTTTGAACCATCATAGAATTTTGTTTATAAGGGTCTACTAATAGGTGAACAGGTGGATAAAAATCATATTCGATGCCAGAGACCATGCTTGTACAGAGAGAGGGGTTACAGTCCTCCCTGCACAGCCGCCTATTGTTAAGGTCAGGAACAAACATTCAGGCTTAAAACCAAACACATAGCTTGAGAAAGATAAAAGAGAAAACTTTTTTTTTTCTTTTTTCTTCTTGCCAAGACTCACTTGAAAATGTTATTGCACTCCTGGTTATATGAAGATAGAATAAAATCAATCAATTAATATATATATAATATATAATTCCATGTCCCTGTCCATTTTCAAACAGTACATACATTATACAGCATATATTTATCAAACAATCATATTTGTCAAACAAGGTGACCCTTTTAATTGTTCTTCCCATGGCTCCTTGACATACTTATCTCTTTGAGAAGTAAAAAAACTGGTATCCATTATAGCACATCATGCACTTATAGTTATCCACTCAAAAATGTAAGTGGATGCCTCCCATAGCACATGATTCACACATTGTGAGAATACTTGGGTCACTGACAGCTGACGCCAGGCGACGACATCTCTCCTAATTGTGGTCTGTCAGCATCAATTTGTCCCAGCTGTAACTTCATCTGAGGCATCTCTGGCCTGCCCATGTTTGCTGAATGCTGCCTCTTCTCAACCATTGTTAGCTTGCTCATGAACTGAGACGTGTAATACGGTTCCGTGCAACTTAATGCAAGACGACTTGGACTTATTGTTGTCTCCCTTCTTCTGCTGACAAATACTAGCTCATCGCTATTGGAGGGGCCAGTCCAGGGGAAGTGGAGGAAGCAGGTGCTGCTGGCCCACACGTCTTTGTCCTTTTGCCAGGAAACGGTTTGTCAGGAGGCGTGATGGTTGCAGTCATCCAAAACACTGACACGGGGAATGAGTGACTGCTTGTGGGTCGTAGTCTGAGAAGGATGGAAGCAAAGCAAATAAACGGCTAGGCAGAGGGGAGGGGAGGAACATGGAGAGCGGAGATATTTGATCCTCACACTAACCGCTGTTATGCTTCTGAGATACTGTCAGACGCAAATCACATCCTCGGAACAGTAATTGGAGACTGTCCCGAGCTGTTACACTATAGCAAAAATGTGTTGCTGAAAAAGGATGTTGATACGTGCCATGTACTGATATGAGTTCTTTGTTTGAGCAACTGGGCCAGCACAAAACCAATAATGAATGTGTTCACGTTGCACTACCTTTGACCCTGACTGGGCTTGGTGAGTGACACAGTCGATTACCAAGCTTCTGAAGAAGTGAAACCATTAATGCATGACCTTTAAATGTGCTTTGCCCTTTACTAAGTTCTCATCTGGTTATACGCACATGCAGGACAGAATTTGGCAGCATGCCCATTTCTCATCGGCTCTTCAAAGCAAGGAAATCGTGGTCAGTTAGCCAAAAATATTTGTTGTAGTGGTCAGCCACAAAGCACATTGAGCAGTATTCTTAAGTCTTGTTTCTTTTTTGTTTGCGGTTTGATTTTAAACCACAAATCAAAAACATCTGTCAGCTGTCGGAGGTGTGACAGAGAATAATTTCCAAATAACTGAGACTGATGAGTGCAGTGGATGCAGAACTCTTGGAGACAACATGGCATTTTACATTACTCTGAAGTGTGAATGGTCAGAGAGTTGCCGTAAGTGGAGAACATCCTGTTAACAATAATATATTAATATAACATATGCTGCATCAGTGCTGAAAGGAATGCATCATCTGAATCATTAAAGCTATGATGAAAATGATACAAATAGTCTCCAGCAGAATACTTTGTAAGGTCCATTTAATTTATTCCATAGCTTAGACTTCTCTGTGAACCACTCATGTATTTGTGCACACAAATTAAATAATTAATTTAATTCATGAATTTATTTCATGACTTAAGCTTATCCTTTATCTATGCTCTTAGTGCCTATTTCATACAGGGGTAGATAAAGGTATAATCAAATCTGCCTTAAATCTGCCTCAAATCTGTGAAATGACAACTTTCACATGCAGATTTTATGAGCTTTAGCTACCTGTCTAATTAAGCTGATGATAAAACTTTTAATTTTTAACATTAGCCTTCACTATATAGATGCTTTCAAGCCCAGCTCCCAGACAGGGAAATTCTGCATAGTGGATGTGACAGTTGTGAACAGGGCCTCTTAAATGTAATCTGTAACCTCACATTAGCGTAGTGTGGACTCCTCACTTGGGGGGCAACACTGTGTTTCTAATGTAGGTAGTTAGCAGGACTTTCTTGTCTCTCTGTGTTTACAGCAAGTAAACCTTGTATACACAACATCAAAATAAGGAGTAAAGAGTAAATATATAAAATTAGATTAAAATGAAAAAAAAAACTGTAATCTACTCCTTCACTTGTATATTAAATTTACAACATGCATATTGTTGCGTCCTGTCCTATTTAACAATTTTGGTTAAGAATTGTACGTGATTATGCATTGTGTTCGGTACCCTATTAGACAAGCTTTCCATTAGATGTGATATATAACAAATCTCACTCTCTTAATTATCTATTTGTATTCCTTGCTCTGTCTCAGATGTCACTGCCAGGGGATGGAAGATAAACAGTATGTGGAGCAGAAAGCAGTGACATGGCTAGCGGCTCAGTTTATTAAAGGTGTTGGTGTATGCTTCTCCTCTGTGCCACAGAGACACTTGTTTGGATTTTAATTGGCTCACCGACAGGTACAAGCTGTATAGATTGTTGTGTGTTTTTCCTGTGACTTCCCTTAAGTGGCTCTTTGTGTGTTGCTGGGTGCAGATTGTGTGTGTGTGCATGCATTCGTGTGTTTGCTTGGGCATCGTGGTTCTCTGCAGGCTGTAATGATGTTTGCTGAATGAAAAGCATCTTGCGAAACTCTCCCCAATCACATGCTCATTAAAATGCCCTCTTTACAATGACACTGTCCCCTGAACTTATGAACCCCCTCCCTTGGTCTTAGTTTCCTCGACTACTTACATTACATGACATGTAAACAAAGTCCTCCCACTGGTGTGGACCTCATCGTCAAAGAAATATTTTTATTTGATTCTGATCTGAAATGTCATACAAATGTTAATTAAATGTTAATCAAACATTCTAAGCACAGTAATGTCACCGGGATTTGGAAGTGATATATTTAGCTGATTTGTGGCCTATTCTGGAGGTCATTCCTCCCTGGAGGTCTTTTTTCCTTTCTCAAAACGAGAAGAGAAGTTGAGGATAAGGCAAGGGAGGCTATATGCCGCAGAGACAATATTTCGTCCGCCTAATTAAAATGAATGTCAGCTCTCCCCCCACTGAGAAGTGCATCAATCTCCCCCTGTGATAGGCCCAGAGTGAGTCTTACCCTGTCAGTGCCTGCCAGCAGTGCTATCCTTCTCCAGACGGATGCCTCGCCCTGGCAGCCAGAGAGGCAGAGGCGATGATGTTTGCACATCTAATGGTTGCCATGTGGATGGCCACCTCAGACGAGACTCTGCTTCAAATAGAGAAGAGGTTCTGCCCGGACTTGAGTGATTTTCATTAAACACAGCAGCGGCATAAAGTGATTAGTTCCATTTTGGAGTCATTTGAGGACCAAGCAGCTGTAACAAATAAAGTTTTAGTTGTCCATTGTTTCAAAATGCAAATTACAGCTACAGTAGTACAGACGCAAAAATCCAAATTTTGGAGTGTAGTGTACATCAATGTGGTAAAGGGGCCAGCTGTGGCCGGAGGGTCGCTGGTTCGATTCACCCTGGACTGGCAGGAAAAAATTTGCGTGTTGCCCCCCCGTCCACCCAAGTTTGATTGGAATTTGAGACTGCGTAGATAACTTATTAGTAGATGTTATTATTGCGGACAGTTGTTGCTGTATAGTGTGCACTTGCTATCAATTAAGCAAGTGATTTGTCGGCTTTCAAATTATCATTATCTTCAGGTTATTTAAATTTTCATCTGGGGGTAGTTATCAAGTACCTGAGACAATCATTTCATGTACTTCTCTTTCTATTAAATCCTGAACTAAAGATTCAGTGATTTGTCCATTACATTTACAGATTTTCCATCATAGCTGTGTGCATCTTCTGTGAGGATACAGGATCCAGTTTTTTAATAAAAAAAAAAAAAAAAAAAAAAAAAAAGAATAAAGAAACGAGCACATTCCCAGCAAATTGGCCTGAGCAATGAGTATGTCTTTCATGAACATCTCCTTGAAGTTCTGCTGTCAACGAAGGCTAGATCTGAGACTGAGCGCAATTCTTTGCAAGCCCTGCTTGGCCTTGGTGAGCTGAACAGAGCAGAATAGCCTGCTGGGTTCATTTGGACTACTTGTGCAGATGGATGAAAATATGAGTGCTTTAGTGCTCTTAAGTTAATGATCTTGGTGCATGTTCCCCTCACCTCCTCCAGGGCATCTCATAGTGGAGAATAAGTAGTGTGAGCTGTGGGCCGGTGCTTGTCACAGGGTCTTGGCTGAAATAATGACTTGAACAGCCCAACAGACTGAGGTAATAGTAATAACTGTCAGACTCTGTCTCCCATCAGTGCCCACATCCCCCTAATTTAGGATTAATTCCTGCTGTATTCTAGAAAACTCTGTGCTGCTGAATGTCTTGCCACTTTCTTTGAGCATCTCCAAAACTGTGTTCTTGCAAGCTGCTTCATCTCAGCTTTAAGAGACAAAACCTGGCTTTTTTTAAAAAAAAAACGTTTGGACATAATAGTACAATTTACATGAGTATAGTAATTCAGCCCTGAATTGGCAGCTGTTTCTAAAATTACTGTTGTTTTTGTTTTTATATATAAGGAGAGGCCTTTCAGGCTTTTATTCATCGATTAGTAGTGAATTGGACTGGTTGTGTCTCTACCTCCAGTTCTTCTCATTTTCTGGGAAACAGCATCTCAGATGTCTTTGACGTGCAGAATGCGTCTGTGAACTTAAAAAAAATTTCATTTCCTAATTTTTACGTGTCCACAGTGTCCCACAAAAAGATGATTGATCTCGATAATTCCCTCTCTTCCTCCAGGTTACAGACATGAGATCTTTGGTTCCACCCATTAGTACACACACTTTTTATTTGTCAGGAGATGCTGCAGCATTATATTTTACACTTCTAAACAAGGTTGATGGATTCTTCCTTTAGAAAATGCTTTGCCTGTTGGAGCAATTATGTGTGCAGTGACATTGCCTGTTATTGTTTTCAGTTCAACTTTATGAAAAACTTTGCTGCTTCCTTGTTTTTGCCTCAGGCTACTGTTTCTGTTTTTTCCTCCAAGTGCACTTTTGGAACAAGTGCTTGGTTGCTCTCTGAATGAAAGTTAATGACTTTTATTGTACATATAGCCTTTAACACTCAAATCAACAGTGTAATCACACTTTAGGGAAATTGGCTATTGATCATTCTGCCTTGTCCAACATAAGGACCACAACAAACTCTTCTAAAAGCAACTTTTAATTCAAATGGCAAATTCTCTGATTAATTGAAACGTTTCCTGCCCAAAAACAGTGCAAGCATAAAAAGCCATAGTTTATTTCTACTGAAATATAATATCATTGATTTGATGTCTCTTTGCTGTCACCAGCAGACTTTGCAATTGATTAGGATTCACTGAGTTACTGTGGTGCTTAGAGTGAGTCGATGTGTCTTACCCTCTAGGCAACTCTCTTCTCACTGGAGGCCTTCAACACATGCATACATTAGCTAACTACCACCTACAGCACCGTATCCTTACTACAATGCCATAAAACCGCCTCCACTTACATGTTGATGTAGCATTGATCTCCACTGTCATATGATCAAGGAATTGCATATTTTTGTTCTTAAGCTCCTGCGTGCCTCCGAATGTTGTGGAGTGTTTGTGTACAAGGATTACATGCAGAGTGTGAATTTTCTGCCTGGCTTTAAATGAAACTATTATCCCTGTTTGTTTACTCAAACCACAACTAAAGAGTCTCTCTGAGATCCCCTCAATCCTATTGTTTGAAAGCCCAAGCTGTCAGCGCTTTATGCAGTTCATATGTAGATCACCCCTTTCCGAAGCACTTTAAAACCACTGCACTGAAATCCTAATAGTAATTCATGTTGCCACCAGCTTTGCGTCTCAAAGGGAATTCTTACTTTGTGCTGTGGATGGTTTATTGCCATTGTAGTGATCATAAAAATTATATTTTTTTCAAAGGTCCTTCATTTTGACTGTCAAGTTTACTACATGTTTAATCCCAGCTATGGATGTTCACTTCACATGTTTCTGCAGCTACACTATATTGCCAAAAGTATTCACTCACCTGCCTTTATACGCATATGAAGATAAGTGACATCCCATTCTTAATCCATAGGGTTTAATATGACGTCGGCCCATCCTTTGCAGCTGTAACAGGTTCACCTTTTCTGGGAAGGCTTTACATAAGATTTAGGAGTGTGTTTATGGGAATTTTTGACCATTCTTCCAGAAGCACATTTGTGAGGTGAGACACTGATGTTGGATGACAAGAACTGGCTTGCAGTCTTCACTCTAATTCATCCCAAAGGTGTTCTATCAGATTGAGGTCAGGACTCTGTGCAGGCCAGTTAAGTTCTTCCACACCAAACTCGCTCACCCATGTCTTTATGGACCTTGCTTTGTGCACTGGTGCACAGCCATGTTGGAACAGGAAGGGGCCATCCCCAAACTGTTCCCACAAAGTTGGGAGCAACTTTCTTTGTTGCAGATTTTGGAATTGTCAAAAATCTCTTGGTATGCTGAAGCATTCAGAGTTCCTTTCACTGGAACTAAGGGGCCAAGCTCAGCTCCTGAAAAGCAACCCCACACCACAATCCCCCCTCCACCAAACTTCACATTTGGTACAATGCAGTCAGACAAGTACTGCTCTCCTGGCAACCACCAAACCCAGACTCCACTGCTCTAGAGTCCAGTGTTGGTGTGCTTTACACCACTGCATCCAACGCATTGCATTGCACTTGGTGATGTATGGCTTGGATGCAGCTGCTCGGCCATGGGAACCCATTCCATTCTCTACGCGCTGTTCTTGAGCTAATCTGAAGGCCACATGAAGTTTGGAGGTCTGTAGCGATTGACTCTGCAGAAAGTTGGTAACCTCTGCGCACTATGTGAATCAGCATCCCCGCTCTGTCATTTTACGTGGCTTACCACTTTGTGAGTTGCTGAGTTGCTGTTATACCCAATCACTTCCACTTTGTTATAATACCACTGACAGTAGTGAGGAAATTTCACAACTGGACTTGTTGCACACGTGGCATCCTATCACAGTACCACGCTGGAATTCAGTGAGCTCCTGAGAGCGGCCCATTCTTTCACACATGTTTGTAGAAGCAGTCTGCATGCCTGGGTGCTTGATTTTATACACCTGTGGCCATGGAAGTCATTGGAACACCTGAATTCAGCTATTTGGATGTTTGAGTGAATGCTTTTGGCAGTATAGTATATGTAGTTGACGTGAACATGTTGAGTCTCTTCTTTTCCTTTTTACCCTCTCTTGCATTTTCCCAGTGCAGTTTTGAACATAGATTCATTCTTAGCTTCCTACGATTGGAAGACTGAAAGTGTGTGATAAGCATAGAGTGCCGGGCAGATAAAAGCTTTTTCCTAGGCTGTAGGCGTCCCTGTAGAAGAGGCCCCTGATTCGTCCTTTGTCTCTCTCATTCTCAGCTCAGCCAGCATTTCTGTTCCCGAATCATCTCTGCACCCGAATATATTCATTGAATAATAGAAAAAGTGAGTGTTGGGTCGTGTGTTAGGCACTCATTTTGTTCTTTCTCTTGTGTTGTGTTGGAGCACAGACATGTTAGAGACAGAGAGTGCTTGGAAGAAAAAAGAGAAAGACACATTAGATAAATTGCCTCACAGCCTTTACTGGCTACTCTATGTGCCATAAAATAATCTTTCTGTAGTTGGATCACTTTTACAAAATCATCACTTTGAAAACAGACTTGTTTGATTGAATGTTTCATATAAAGTATCTTATTAATTTAACCCCATGAGATGGAAAAACAGTCAATGCATCAAGGGGGGATATACAGCTCTCTGTTTTATGGCCTACATATATAGCTGGAGTTACAATTCAAAGAAATAGCTGTTAATGTCTGTGCTACTTGGGGGTAAAATTATAGTCTGAAACAAACTCCTTCTCCAGATGAATGGAGTATTGATCTGCATCTGGGGCTGTTTGAAATGGGTGTTGAAATGGGTGAAGCTTTGAAGAGGTCCTTTTAGACAGACATAACAGACATTTAATGATAGTACCAGGTAGTCTCCTGTTTGACACCTTCTGTCAGATACTGGCAGCATCCTTAGCAATCTGTATACATCTTTAAAGGTGTTGGACAAGTTGGACAGCCATTTCCAAATAATGGCCATGAAAATGGCAGCCATACAGGTTTCTAATATGTGTGGGTTTAGCTGACATGTCTTTAATCTTTACACCTTTAGCACTCTTAGTCCCTGCTGCAATGCACTATTAGTTGTAGCATTCAAAATGTCAACTCCATTAACCTATCTGAACACTTGACTTTAGGCTTTGTTAGCAAGCGAGGTGGACAGCAAGGTTACTTTGCATATTGCACAGTATTCTGACATTTTGAAAATACCCTCACTCGAAAAACAATGGCAGCAGATTATCTGTGTTTTTGTTTTCCTGATAAGGACCTTTTGTGGCTGTGTGACTAAGGACTGACTATCTGTCAGAGGTAAAGGCACCTGATCTTGTCAGAGAGCTACAAAAGCTCTTATGGAGTAAGACCTGGTGGATGGAAGGTCAACAATCAGTGTAACTTTAACACCAAAGATAACTGCTCATGTCAGGGTTTTCTACCAACAGTCCACAGTGGTATGACTAATAATTTTCCATAATCTTACCAAAGATGTATTTTATTCCAAACCCCATTTATTCCTTCGCTGTAACCAAGTATATTTAACCATCCATCACAAAACAAGCATATGAAGCCTGGTTTTTGGATTGGGCCATTTTGAAATTACCCTTTTTTCCCCCCATTGAAAATAACCCTGTCTGGTTTCATCGAATTGCTCCTCATAGTCAGGCCAGCACCTTGAATGGCAGCTGCACTGCGATTGTTTTGCGAGTGTGTGAATGGGTGAAACCTTTTGTCTATTAAGGTAGAAAAGTGCTTCGCCCTTCACATCTACCCCTAACTGCTAAACATGGCAAGGAATTGAACATTTATAGCAAATATTTACGTAGTTAGATTTGTTAGAACAAGTTTAGTTGAACTCTCAATGAATGAAAGCAGTGACAAAGATATTCCTGAGAGAGGTACCCACCAAATTAACATGTATGAATATGACTGACTTGGCCACACAGCTGTGAATGCACCAATCACTGTGTATTAGTCAGTCACAGCAATTCTAATGTTGACAGCCGGTGTAGTTCATCCAGTGTTCACTTTCTTTTCCAGTATTGTACCTGTTTCACCCATGTAGTCATCTCTACAGTGATGCCGCACTTCAGTTTCTAGAGCTGTGGTGGCAGGTGGAAATTGAATGAATGAATCAATAAAAAAAAATAACATTGTTTTTATCATATCCTATACTCCTAATGGAACTTCCTTGAAATCTATTTTTATCCATTTTTTTTTTGACCACTATCCTCTCAGCTGCAATCCTGGAAGAACAGGTGGTTCTGAGGACAATGGCAGCTGTAACAGATTGGAGTTATGGGAAAAAAGGTTCTACTTCTCTCGGCACAGAAGTATTGCTCCTTATCAAAAAGGACAGTTGTGACAAACCCTTTTAAGAGCAGTTTAGAATGTAACACAGAGAAGTTAAATTAATGATGTTGTGCTTTAACAGCACTTATAGAACATCTCCTTTTGAATAATCTGCTTGACAACTACTGCAGACAGTTTCTGTTTTCCATAATACCACCTAATGGACTCCACATGACATTTAGAATAAAGACGATGCCTACATGAATGATGACCTATAGTGTTGGATTACAGTATTACATGTACAAGCTGTGCTCAGGGGAATTGTAAGCATTGAGTGAACCATTATATGCTCCACTTTGTCTTGAAACAATGTGGACTAGCAGGCTTCTTTTGTATTCTGTACTGTCCTACCTATGATTGATTACAATTGTCTGGAGCTGACCAGCTTATTAATCGATTCACCAGAACCTCAGAGTCCCTTGTGGATGATTACTTTTCCCGGGATGGCTGGAGTAGAGTTGCGATAGGAGTGATTGTAAATCATGTTCATGGACAACAAAGCTGCTCCTAAACTGTATGTATTAGACCCATAATGCCTTGACTGTACAGAATTATCAGTTGTGGTGATACATACATTTGATTCAAAACTTTGTAGTGAAGTTGGCCTATTTTCTTATTGCTTTAAATGGTAAATTTAGTACCTTAATGTTTTAGATAATTGATTGATATTTCAGTTTTTACACCAGTAATATATGACTGTACAATGTCTGACTAAACCCTAGAAATACAGTGAGTACTGATTAACTGTCTAATAGTAGTTTTTCATTAGACTGCAAACTGCTGATGTGCTTTGTTGTGAGCAGCTGCCATTAGACTCTCTGATGCTGCATGGCAACCAGGTTTCCATCTTTTCTTCTAAATAGCAAGCAATCTCTGTAAGCTTGCAAGGCTTTAGAAAGTTTGTAGTTTGCTCTTTTGTGGGTGATTACAACACTTAAAATAAAATCCACTAAAGACTCAGAATCATTGCAAAAAAAAAAAAAAAAAAAAAACTCTAGACACTTCTCAAACCTACCCTGCAGCAAATGAATTAGCATTTTTAGGGTTTCTGGTGTATAAAAGGCAAGGCTCATTGAAGCAGACAAAGAAGGAGACCATGCGTGGTTAATTTAAACAAGAAGCTTTATTTATCATACTAAATACAATATTGTTCTCTACATTTAACCCATCCCTGAGGAGCAGTGGGCAGCCATCATACAGCACCTGGGGACCAATGCCAGATCTCAGGACAGACCATAAACTGTTGTATCTCAAATCTGCATCCAGCAGTATACTCAACTAGAGTTTGAGGATAAAGATACTAAATATTATTTTCTTCACCCAGGCAATTGTGACAAACTCTTTTGAGAGCAGTTCAGAATGTTTGGATCAAATGATGCTTCATTAAATACAGAAGTTGGATTACTGATTTCTTACTTTAACAGCACTTACAGAACATAAACAGAACAGGACAGATCATAAAGTACTGCATTTACTACTTACTGTGGGTGCCTTCTCAGCCTACCCAGGTGCAAGACATCAGGTCAGATGGCTTCACCCATCCATACCTGCAGGCAACCTGGAAAGGGGAAAAAGCCAGAGGATTACTCAGTATGAGGTTATCACAGATATGACACCAAGAATGTGCCACTGACACCACAAATGACTCCTGCCAACACATACAGTATCAGCTGGACAATCAGAGCTCTTGCTGCTGCTCTGTGGGTTGGACATGTTTTTTTTTTTTTTGTTTGTGTGTGAAAAGAAAACATGTAACAAGGTCTGTATATACAGTGGTGTACGTGTGCATTGAACAGACTGCTCTAAGATCGTTCTTGTTACTGCTTGGTTTGTTTTAAAAAAAATGTCATTAAAGCATCATGTCAATTTTTGAATGTCCTCTAAGGTGGTGTCCTTTTCCATCACACAGCTGTCTGCCACCTCCACATCCCGAGCAGCATTCTTGCAATGCCTTCGTTGGGGGATTTGGTGCCCCTTCCAGGAGCCAGCTGACTGGAAGGGGGAAGAGATACAGTTTGTTCTGCAAGGAGGTGCAAAGCCAAACCCTCATGGAGTCATGGTCTACAGCACTCAGACATCTGCCAAACCTCAGAACCCTGCACCACTCTCAGCTCCAGGCACAGCTCAGGTATCACAGCAGCACAGAGGAACAAAATGTAAATAATGTGTTTAAAGGTGTAAAGACAAGGTGCTGATCTCAGTACTTATATACGTTATGTTATGTACATATGTATCCCTAAAGACAAACATTATCTAGATTGTTTTTTGGCATTAAGATATTTGTATTATACAGTACATGTACAAGGTCGCATCATCCTTTAAAGCCCTGCACTGTAAATCATCACACACTTTGCCACACACTTTTGTCTGCGAGTCACATCTTTTTAGTGACAGTTTCAAAAATTTCAAAAGTGTAAATGTTGTCATGACATTGTCGTTCACACTTTTACTGTGAATTTTCACTCAGTTGAGGTATTTTAAAATAACTAAATCACTGCCACGAAGCTCCTTCTGGCTGCTATCTTATCTCCTGTTTCTTTCCCTACCGAATCTGAATTGTTCATTCCAAAACATTTTTTGTGGAACTGAAATGTTGTAAACTTTCTCCTCTCATGGAGGTGTCAGAGGCGAAGGATACGATAAAGTTTCGGCTGTCGTCCGGTTTGGAGAAGAAGGCACTCAGCCCAAAAGCATCTCTGAGGGTAAAGCAGGAGAATGTTTCACTTCAGAGAAGATCACCTTCATCACCTTCACGGGGTAAATATAATCATGTAATCCATAATAGCTTTTTCAGCACATATTAATTACTTGAAAGGAGGAGGTAGGAGCAAGGTAATATGAAAAAGTGAGTTTCTCTTTACTGCTTTAAAAGAACCCACATTTTTTTTCTCTCCGACAAAGGTTTGTTGCACCAGAAGCTGTATGCTCTGTTTCCCCAAATTGTTTTGAGGGGTGCATCTTAAGTGTGCAGCAACACCCAGGTGTAATCAATCAAAGTTCTAAGCTGCAAGCGTTAAACTAGTCTATCCTCTGCATATAGTGCAGCCCTTAACCTCTGCAGTGTTATCTCAATTGCACCACCTGCTCTCTGCATGATTAGCACGCTTCATGATTGTGGTGTTAGGGGAATAAAAGGATAAACTCAAAGTGCTGGGAGAAGACTTTGGCGGTCCATTAAGGCTTCTTGATCTCGCACAAGCCTCATTTTGTGTCCTTATGCTTATGTCTGCTGTAAAAGGGGAACTTGATGCAAATAGTCATGGTGTCCAGGGTACGAATCCCAATTACCTTGGTCATCAGCTAAATTTTCATTAATTGAGTGGAAAATCTCAACATCTACAAGACAAATTGGCACATTTTGTACAGATATTCCCATTGTTCCCAGACTTCCTCAAGTGCAACTTGAAGATGATGTTTGTGGTTTCGAGTGAAATGTCTTCTACCTGAAATGTGATGCATGCATTCATTTTCCCCTCAGAATGTTCACTTTGGTAATCCCCAGATTTATCTTGTAGCACCACCATCAGGTCAAAATGTCTGTGTCCAACCTTTAAGTTTTAATGACTAAATACAAGCTGCTACTGTGACTGTTTACAGATTTCAGCAGTTTTTTGGTGAGTAGAGTGTTATCACTGGTAAACCTGGCCAAACCTATTAAAAATGCATGATAATTATGGGATATTAAATCATCCACCTTTGATTACTATATCTTAGCCCTTGAGTAAAGGGCTAAACTGTAAAAATCGTGCATACCTGAAATTGTGCATACCTGAAATCTTTAAAAGCTATTTTTTAGGTTGTCTCAAATTATACTTGAGTACTTGATGGGTGTGCAATAGTACTAACACAGTGAGTCAGGTCTCAGCCCATAACTTATCAGTTTTGTTTTGTTTTTATCCCTAATTAAAATCTTTTTTTCTGGCAAGAGGTTCAGTATTATTTAAACACAGATTTTGCTTTAAATTGAGCACTTAAATCACGATTTGCACATATTCTCAGATAAGGTTCTAATGTAATGCATGATTGTTCAGTTTTAACACCCCCCAGATTCACAGTTATTCGCTAAACTGTCCATTTTGAGCGATTACTTATTCATCTTTTAACATGTGAATCACTGGTTAATGTTGGAATCTCATGTTGAAAAGCCACAAGTCTGTCCAGATACAGATGTCTGAAGGAAATCTTGTTTAAGGATTTGTGATTGAAAAAAATAAAAAGCCTCGTAAAATTTTGATTAAAGAGGATTTCGCATTTTACTCTTCCAGCTAATGTCAAAATCCTGCTTTGTCTCAAACTCCTCCAAACCTCAGTCAACTTTTTAGTTGTTGTGCTCAAAAAACATCAAATGTCTAAAAATACCTGTTAAGACTCTATTACATGACTCCCAGTGGCAATGAAATACTGTTTTCACATATAAATGAAATTATTGTGACAGAGTAGCTTCAGCATGCATTTGAAAAATATTTTTGTAGTGCTTTCTATAAGTGCAGAGATTAAGAATGTGAAAATAAACCTGAAGCAAGTCCCTGTTTTTTTCCCATTTTTTAAGGGGGGGTTATCAGTTTACACTGCTGAATTTCTTTAATAGACGCTTTTTTATTCCGTCGTTCCCAGTTAAGCATGACCGTTCCACAATATCCCTCCAAAAATAACTTCTGAACCCCAAGCTTTAAAGAGGCCTCCCACTGAAACAAAGTTCTGATTAAATATGCCACATCCTGCACACAGCCAAAGATAAATGATCTGCCACTGTCTGCATCTCAAGGCTTGCAGTGTGAATGTAGCCTTATTGAAACCCAAACTGGTTATTTGCTCTGTGTCTCTTGGTGAATTGATTAAAAGTGCAGTAAACACTACACACAGCCACTCAATCCCAGTGACAGCAGAAAGAGCTTGAGTGGACCCTGGTCGTATACTCGATGATTTCCCCACTAATGATGCTGTTAACTTATCTTGGGAAAGAAGAATAGCGTTGATCAGGGCCTACTCGATGGGTGCGTAAGAAAAGGCTTTTGGCAGAGTCTATTAATGACATTTAATCAGTGCTCAAGTGTCCTCAGAGGATCGCCCAAGAAACCTGAATGATTTGGGCTAGTGTTCAATGGAGAATGATATCATGAATTGCTGTCATTCTTTGATTTCAGGGCCTTAATCATCCTTGACTTTGTTTTCCAAAGATTGTGTATGTGTGTGGGCGCACAGGCATGCCTGTGAGGTTGCTGCTTCCCTTTGCAGATTGCTTATTTAGACGAATGTGAAATTCAAATTTGCGGTTCTCAACCTTTCAACATGTTAGAAAGACAGTTAGCCAATCCCGCGTTTTCAGAATGAACCATTAAGTTATTCATGATTCACACTGACATGACGTCTTGTTAAAAGGATGGCTGTTTACATGACCATCACACATCACTCACAGCTTCTGACGATAAGCTGAGATGAGTAAAATGAAGGAGACCTTGCTGTTTTAACACAGATGCTCATTAATGAGTTTTGATGACGCATCATATTTACATATTTTAATGTATTCCTCTTCAGTCCCCAGTGTCTTGTGCACATATAGGGGTGTGTATCTGGCTCTCATTTGCTAGTTTGCTTCGCTGTGGAGAAGGCTTCTCATGGATCATGGATAAACTAATGTCCAACTAATGAGGTGAAACACATTTGCTACTGGCTTAGGACGTAAAACAGTGTGGAAACGGAATGCCCTCAAAACAAAATGGCTGCTGGGGAGGCTGGTGTGGTTGCTACATTTGTGCCAGAGAGTCAGCCAGTACTGCACAGTGTCCAGTCTGTGTGCATATAGTCTGAACAGATGGGAGGTACAGTAAGGCACCCCAGGCAACTGAAGCAATTTCCAAATGGCTAGTCAAGCACGGGGAGCGAGAATGAGTGGGAGAGGACGAAAACGAGATGTTGGAAAGTATTCCATTTCAGTATTACAATGGCTGCCAACCAAAAATATCAGGAAGTGTTGTTAAACTTTAAACTGAGTGTCACTTCAAAATTGAACTCTGCCTTCTGATTTGTGTGAAAGTGGATAAATCTGCTACTAGTAGTGGTGGTGACCCAGTCTTCATTGTAGTTTATTTACTGTGCAGAAGTCATTCAGTTCTCATTGTTACAGTATAGTCTTTATATGTCAGGATGCCGCAAAGCAATCTGAAAAGGTGATATTTAACCTGCATAACCTGTCCCATATCCTCATAATCACACTATAAAAATGACATTGCTTTCAGGCACACAGAGCTTTACACACATTTAAATTCATTATTACACATCCAAGGGTAATAACAAAAACAATGCATGGAAAGGATAAACTTCATACTTCAGTATTCCATACTGTTACAGGTACTGTTTATACTTTACAAGGTGGAGTCAGTTTTTGTTTTTATCTTTATCTTCTTTTGTTTTGCTTGTGTTTTTTAGGTCAAAAATATGTTCCACCAGCCTCTCCACCAGAATCTCCTCAAGGCCCTGGGGTAAGACACCTTGTCACCTGCTAAAATTAACAAATGACTAAGACCTAAGCCCTAAAACTTTGTTTTTATCTGACATTTCAGCTTTTTCTCTAAAAACAAGTCTACACTGCAAGCATTTTAGCTACTTGTTGTGCTCACATTTTTCTCAAAAACAAGTCCTTCTTTCAGTGGGTTAGCAGAACAAGCCGAACATACAACATCTGACATACTATCATCTTGTAATGTCTTTTCTTCTGGTGGAAAAGCAGTTGCCTACTCGTTACTAACTTTGTCTGCTGTCTTGAGCTAAGCAAGTGTTGCGCAGTGCGTTTATCAAAACTTTTTAGCTTAGAAAGCTTCCTGCTCCCTCTAGAAACAAGGTTGTTGAGAGCAGAGCTAAAAGAGGCTAAAAGATAGGTAGAGCTGATTATTTTCTGTGTATTCATCATAAGGAGCAGTCTGTTTCAGATTATACATTGTCATTTAATCTGTAGTCAATCTTAAATAAGTATTTATTAGCAGAGCTTTTAGTTATTTATCAAGCACAACGAGCTTCATATGAAAATATGTTTCATGTAATTTTAATTTAAAAACTTTGTTTAGAAGACATTTTTGTGTTTGATAACCTTTGAAGGATATTTGACAGAATTTTCTTTCATTGTATTGACAAATGAATAGATTTTTATACCTGCGTATAAAAGCAAGAATCAAATTTCACTTGATCAATAGAGCTACTCTCAGTACAGGCCTGTAGAAGTAATGTATTCAGAGTAGTTTCAGAAGGGCCTTAGGGAGCGTATACATGATGTAGCAAAGCTGCAAATCCCACCTCATTCAGGTGTAAATTAAAAAATGTGAATAATTTACAGTGTAAAGTAGGTATCCGAAGAAAGTTCCAGTGTAAGTTTAACAATATAAACTTAATTTCACACTGCTTGTCTCATCTATTGAATTTTAAGAACTGCTATACAGATCAGCTATAGAAAGAAAAATCACACATGCTGCACGTTTTGCACACAGAAGGTCTGTTTTTTTTTCTTTGTTCATGATGCGGTAAGGAAATATTCGTATTTTCTTCTTCTTTACCCCTGAGTAAAGAAGCATTATGAAAATAAAATTTGAGTGTTCAAATGCTATCCGGCTCTTGTCTGTCCTAGTCAAAAGGTGATTATATAAATGGATTCCACTTAACAGCGAACCTGGAGTGATTCCTGGCTGGGTGACAGAATCAGGAAACCCCTGTAGCAGTTCCCTCAAAGTGGATGCAGCTCCCCTTCTGTGCTCGTTTTGACAAAGATCATAAATCTTGACTCCCCACATTCATGTGTCTAGTTTGTCAACAGATATTGCAGGTCAGGCCTGAAAGATCTTCAAAAAATGTAAGAAAAATACATGATGTACCCCAAATTTCTCAACAGCACTGTAAGGTTGTTTAGTAGTATTTTTCAGGCTTTATTAGGCTGATATTCCAGAAAGATTGGGGATATCAAAAACTCCTGTTATTGAATATAATATGCAACTGGCTTGGAAAAGAAGTGTGTGGATGTGTGTCTGTTAAAAATATTTTTGCTTAAAGAAAGTGAAATATCTCTCTGTGCCAAGCATGTAACATTTAAATCACCACAGAAATCTAGGAAATAGAAGCAATACTGATGATGATAACGCTGTAGTTGCATCAAATCAAATTAAATGTCACATTAGCATCTGTGTATATTACAGGCTCCCAGCAGACGAGTGATATACTGATCAGTTCTACAATCATAAATTCAGCTGCACCATGATCATGCATCCATCATATCTGACGTGGGCGACGATGACTCGTGTCTCCTTCTTAGAAAGATAGTGCGCATCCACCATATGTAACATATAGCAACAGTGTGTGTTGCTACATGTGTATTTTGTGTGTGTGTTTGTCCTGGATGAGTAAGCTACAGGGCGTTACCATCATCCCTCAGCTTGAGTGGAAGTGCTAGTAGAGACTGGGAGTTGTGATGGATGCTGCTTGCTCTCAGGATGAGGCCGGAGAAACACACACACACACACACATACACAATAACACAGTGCCACAGAGCGGAGGAGGAGAGAGATCAGCTCAGTTTCAGGGTTAGCTCTCTAGGCCAAAATGAGGCACAGTCTGCGTTGTCGACTTATTTTAAATTGAACCAACAGGGGCTGGGAGCTGTGGGAGTGCTGCACCCATGAACTCTACAAATCGACCTTCATTTTGATTAAGCAGAGAGGGCGGTGGAAGTCTGCAAGTGGGCATTTCTCAGTGGGTAACAAGAGACGACTGTGGTCATACCGGGCAGCTCTTAGGGGATGACTCCAGAAGATGGTGGTTTAAAATGAATGTGTGTTATTTCCGCTCTGTGTTTTTAGTTCAGTATCCTTAATGATCCCACAAACGTTTCCAGTGCATATTAGTTCAGGCTTACCAGTATATCATATTTTCTGTTGCCTAAAGAAAGAGTATGTAGACTTTGAAAGAACAGCAGCCACTGAGGCCACATGTTGAATAAGCTAACATAATTCAAAGACATCATCGTTACGTGAGTGGAATAGAAACCATATGCATAAAATGAAGTCTGATAAACTGACTCATTTCTTGTTTTCACAGTAGCTGTTAACATTACTCAATGTAAGCTACTGATCTGGTCAGGCTAGTTTAGACCGTAGGTAAAAAATTGAGCAAGAGTATATTTTATAAAGCTACTTTTACATTATTGGAAACACTGCTCTTATCCTTCTTGTGTCCTTTTCATGCGTCAACGTTGGAAACTGCACCACCACGGTGCATAGCTACTGATACTTACGTTGTTACCACAGCAGCTGGTGTAGATAGGTTGTTAATGTCTGGACATACAAATCTGACTTAATCACTGACTTAATCTATTTTAATGATCTAATTTGAGAAACAAATACAATTTGCCTGCAGTCTATACAAAGTCTTACTGACTAGTATTTGCTGGGTATCTACGCAACTGCAGATGCATGCTAATGTTGCTCCATGGCTGCTGATTGTATAAAAAGACAAAAATTTGCTAGCAAACACGTCACAATAACGCCATAATAACTATGTTACTATAACATAAAGTATGTAATGTATGTGCTGCATAGCAGGTTGTTGCACTGCTCTCAAGCGCCAAAAACAATCAATTAAAGCAGCCTTAAGTTTGCAGTAAATTTCCAAGACGTTTTTCTTTATGCACATATTCATGGCAAACAAGGGGGCAAAAGAGCAGTTATTAGTGCTCTGGCCATCGGATATCTTTCTGATGGCCATCGAGCATTCTGTAACGAAATGAAACAGAAAACACTCCGTGAAGTCATGCCACTGCTCTTGGCAGTCACCCTACAATCCATCACGACTCTGGTGTTGCTGCAAAATTCACAAATACAGATTCTGTCTCTCCCTATCTCTGTGTCTCATACGCTTTCAAAGATACTGTTTTAAAAATACACTCGCTTCAGTCCCAAAATGATTTTGCCTGTTCAACAAATTTTTTTCTCTCCTTTTCAACAGGACTGTCGAGTGCTGATTAATCAATGGCATCCTTCTCTGAAATGACTCTGTAAACAAGCCTTATGCTCTCGCTTTGTCTGTAGGCATTGTTGAATCTGACAACTTTCTCTTGCTCGCATAAATTATTGATCCTTGACACTCGGCTTGCTGTCGTGCAGAATGCTAAGGATCCTGTGGTATTTATAGCCAACATTTGGGAGAACAGCTGAGTTTGTTTGCCTGTGTTGATGATGATTTCCCACATAGGGCTGTGGTCATGTTTCAGGGTCGTGCTCATGTTCTGTTGGCCCAGGTGGACTTGTAGTCCGTGGGCTAGAGGTGAGGCCATGTTTCAGTTTGTTGCTGGCAGAGGGCTGTTTGGCAGCTGGTAGTGGCTCAGTCAGACCTAATTTTTGCAGCTCTTTCTCACGGTGGTAGTGAGCGCCTTATCCTGGTATCAGATTTCTTTTTGAAACAATAGGATTTATGATTTCTGAGACTCTGTTTCTGCCTGAGCCCTAGAAAGAGAAAGGGTAAATTTAATTAGAACCATGTAGTAGAAACTGATTTTCATCAAGTAAATCGTAAGCGATATATATATAGTATTGACGCAAACTTTTAAAGATCGATTCTTGTGTTAAACAAAGCTCAAATTGTTTTCTCAGAAATTACAATGGATTTATGTTAATGGATTTGCCTTATGATAATCATACCTGGGACAGCACAGTTCATCCTCTTACTACTGCCCTCATGATTATTGAAGGGGAGTCATCACATCAATATACTGCCTAACTTTAATTTGGTAGGGATGGATTTTTTTTTTCAGTCGATTGTGTTGAACTTCTATTTGTGAGGTTAAAGCAGATTAGCTGTTAATGAATAAAATATTGTATTTAAAGGCTGCCAGATCATTTGGAACACTGAGATAACTTTACAAGACAAATAGGTGCAAGTTGTGTAACATGAAAGACCGTAATACCCAATTCAATTTGATCTTGAATGCAAACATAAAGAGGGTCGTGATTTTCCTGCCATACACCTTTTCCACCTGGAAAAAAAATTGTATTGACTTTTTGAAGTGTTTGTTTAGTTTTTGTGGAAAGTGTCACAGATTTAATTTTCAGGCCAACTAAACTTTAGGTTAACTAATATTAAATCCAAGAGATTCGAAAATGACATGCTTTGGAGCCATTGAGAATCCAAAAATACAACTCGGCAAAAAGAATATTTTTTATACTTTTTTTTTTTTTTGCAGTTTCTTACTGTTCATTAGAGATTAATCGCACTGTTCTTCATGTCAGTCTTGTAACATTTCACTCTGTCCTGCACATCCTCACTTTCTATTTTCACTCGTCACACTCACAGATGCAATTATCACTCATGATTACTCAAATCCAGCCCCCACTGTTTACACTTTGGTGAGTACTTCCCCTTTCATATGCATCTCTAATGTCTTCCTTTTTTGTGTTCTCTTTGTTCTCAGTGTTTTGTTCCAGTAATCCATTTGTCTTTTTGCAGGTTCTTCCTCTTAATCCCCCTCCCTTTTAAACCACATCTGTTTCTCGCTTTTTTGTTGACGCCATGTCGCAGTGTCTCCCCCTCATACACGCACATACTGGTCATCAGGAAACAGCCAAATGAACATTCATGAAGTTTTTTTCACACACACACTAAAACACACCTCATCCACGGAAAGCAAAACCATGATTTAAGCCTATACAGTACATGTAGAGACATGATGCTTTAAACACATTCACACATACACAAACACACATGCAGGTCCCATGAAGCCAGAATATGAACAGATGATCAGTTTGGCTGTCAGGGCAAACAGGCTGAGTTCAGAACATTGGCAGCCACAGCAATGCCACTACTAATTGCCTTTCTCTGCGTATTCTCTTGGTGTGTGTGTGTATGTGTGAGATCCTCACATGCAGAGTGAGTATGGTGTCTTTCACACCCTCTGTGTGCAGAACGTGGTGACTCAACATGAGATCACATGTGTGCGTGTAAAATGTGATATGGCTTAGCGAACTTGTGAGGACTGACTTGTGACAGCCCACCAGCCCTGACATTTTGAATTGTTAGGACATTTTGACCAATTGCAAAAGACACAAAACAGCTCACTTTGAGATTGCGCCTACATCTACAGTAATGCAGTGTTTGCAAACGCACTAACTGTGGAGTGGCCCGGAGTTTCAGTTGAATATCCACCTTGAAACCTCATGTAAGGGAGCAAAATACTTCGGTTTAAAATCTCTATTCCAATTACACTTAGCGTGTACTATTCCTTTTAAAATGATACTCCACCCAAAAACAATCTTCCTGACGAGAAACAGAATGGAAAATGTTGTTGAGGGTGAACATCATCTGTGTTCAGATGAAACTGAGTTAGTTATGATGGATTCCATCACAACGGGATATTTGTTTTGTAATTTCATGGGGAGATGGGTCAGATATTTGGCATTACACAAAAATAATTCTGTTCAAGGCGGATATTTGTTTTCTTGTTTAAATCATTCAACGGATATTTCCCTTTATGCATATATAGCATAAAAACATATTTGTTAAGGAACCTGTAAATTTGGTTATTTGAACTGTCATAGCAGTTGTAACAAGAAAGTCCTTTGGGGTGTGAAGCACCTAGAGGAAGTTACAGAGAACATACCACCTCCTGACAGGAAGGCCCCCAGTGTGAAACGTCTTGCAGATAACATTTTTAGATTTCAGGTTCCATTTTCAGAGGAGGGAAAATTGCAAACATACTTCCTATGACATAATATGGCATATGAAAGCAGTGTTAGTTGTGTGTTTTTACTTCAACTTTTCTTACGTGGTGACCCACCCTGCCTATTGAGAAATGGCTACTTCTAGTACAAGCGATGGGGTCAGCATAATCAACTTAACTTACCTGTCAGCGGGTCCGTCATTACAGGCTCAGACTGTGCAGCTAAACATTGCTCACAACAACAGAGCTTCTCACGTTCATTGCATATTACAAGGTTTCCAAGCAGACCAAATTGTCAGGGTAAATTTGGGTGAAATGTGCATAAAATGACTCCCAAGGCATCTAGAAGATTTCCATTTGATGGAATGGTTCAGCCATCAAAAATGTGGAGTCTTCTGTTTAAGTATTTCACCCAGAGTAAACATCATATATCTCCAGCGGAGCTTTGGCTGACATAGAATATATATGATGTTGTCAGACAGGGTGGCATGAGATGAGTTTTCAAACCTTAAAGCTACTTCAAGAGGAAAATTGGTGTCCATTTTCTCAGCTATCTATGTTGCCATGGGTAGCACCGTAAGCACTGCTGCTAAACAACATATTCAAGTTACCTCAGCTCAAAGAAAGTCATATCTCTCCCTGGTGTTTCTTCAACTCATGGCAACAGTGTAGTCACTCACTCAATATTTTCCTTACGCTAGCGCACAGCATGCTAGTGGCTTACCATGAGGTACGTGATGTGTGTCACAGAAGCACCTAATGTCTACATGTTGTGATTACTTCTTGCCTGTGTTTGATATGGACAAAGCGGTCTGGAGTGAATGGGAGTGTTTGATCTATTTTAAGGTCCACGGGAAATAATGTGTTACTGCTCAATATGGTTCAATGCAGTATCTTTATTGTCTCCCAGTGTCACGCCAACTGACAAAAAAGCACAACCAAAACATCAAAAACCTTTCATTCACTTTGCAAACAAAACAAGTCTTCAGCCGGACCTACAGGGGGCAGTCAATCAGTTCAACAACACCAGCAAAGCACTCCAACCACTTCCTGTCAAGAGGAGGAACTTCCTGTTAGACGGCCATCTTAACCATCAGTTCAACACATGCTGTGGGAGACAAAGGAGGAAAGTTTGTGGAGAGCAAAAGCTTAAAGAAACAAACCAAACCAAGAAAACTAAAATCCCTCAGTTCACCGTCAAACGCAACTGGTAGGAGATGTGACTTTCTTAAATTACTCACCTGTTGTTGTGGAATGGATGGACTTGTGCTCAACATGTGCACATGCAAAATGTTTGGCCTCATTGGGCATCTGACTTAGTTTGTTTAATGGTAGTGACTTTCAGTTGATTATTTCCACTTAATTTGTTGTTTGCCTACAGTAGTTTGTAGTCTGCACTTTAAGTTTGACAAAGCAGTTTTAATGGCTCAAGCCTATTCAATTGTTTGGAGCAGCAAAGCTGATGCTTTACTTGAATTTTGCTTTTGTTTTGTCACTGGAGTTACTCATTTGCTTGAGTTAAATATTGAAAAAAAATGTATTTGTTTATAAGTGATTAAGGTTAAATCTTAAAGGTTTGTTAGCACATGCTGACTTAATGCTAAGGCATTGCTAGTTTGGTGCATTCAAAGAGTTGTAATTAGTAATAGTACTTACTGCATGGATTTTTATTTTACATTTTAATGATTTTGTGTTTGTTAAACTTGAAATAACGCAATGTCTTGTTATTCTTGTGTTCAAGGTTTTCAACCTGCTGCTATTGAATGACTGAATGACCCCTTCATCAACAAAACAAAGTTCAATAAAACATAAAAAGGGGAAATCCTTGTCAAGAGTTGTTCCTTGCGTGACCAAGCTCTTTCAAGTGGAGCATTAACTGAGGGATCAAATAAAAAGAAGAAAAAAAAAAAACACCAAAACTTGACACCCAGAGAGCCAGTTGTTCGCATTCAATAATGCAATTAGACCAACTGACAGACACATTGAGGAATACTGGCCCCAGAATGGTCAGTGATACTGGGATTTTTTTTCCTTACATTGTAGCTTTACTTATCTTTTACTTAACAGGATAAACTCTTATCAGTCAAATTTAAAATAATCAAACTATTCTTTTATTGCTGATTGATCTAACATCTAACTCCATATGGATCCTGCCAGTATTTCATATAAATAATCTATTGCAGTGGAAATAGTGTGTTTTATGTCTTCAGTTTCCAGTGGTTAGCATTGCCTAAATAATAAAGTGGGCTGCAGCAGATAAGACTATCCTTTTCCCTCTAGTGAGGTGCCTTAGATCAAGCCTTTTTGAAGAACTTAATTTGGTTTCATTGGTAGCACTTTTACCTAAAGGATTTGACTAATCTTAGGAATTGTATCCACATAGTACTCATCATCACCTGTCACTCATTTGCAGCAAAATATTGCAGTTGAGAATATATATTTGGTTAGCCATGTTCATTAGTTCAAATTAAACATTCCTATGATCAAAAGGCCAAAGAACATTCCTTTCAGAAGATGTCTGGGCTCACGCTTAGGGACAAAGTTAAGAGCTCCAATATCTTGTTTGAACTTAGAGTAAAATTCCTGCCCTTTTGCACAGAAAGTGAAGAGATATGCCTAGGCTCCTAGACGCTTCCCTGTGGACATCCTTTTAGGAGGAAACCTCTGGGCAGACTCATGCCAGAGGTATAATATAAGATGTTGAGCCTGGGAAATGCCTTAGGATTCCCCAGGAGGGTCGAGAGGTGGCCTGGGTAAGGATGCCTAAGCTCTTCTACTTAATTTGCTGCCTCTGCTAATCTAAACTAGATAAGTAGCAGAAAATGGTGAGGTGAGCTTAGGTGAGAGGAATTCATATAGGAAATTTCTTAAAATTTCCTTGTGATTGTGATCATTAGGCTAACATGTTGCCAAAGCAATTAGATGATAATACATGACGATACGACTGGATTTATGTATACAGAGCAGGTAAAGAAACCTGAGATGAGCTTAGACACATTAAGCTGACACATTAACCAAAGAATGTGGCATATCAATAGCATTTACAGTGCAGTGTTTTTATCAGGATATACATTTGGCACAGATTTTTGTTTTGGAAAAGCAAGTGTCTCATATTTTAACAAACAGAATTAACAGAAAAATTTTGAGGACATTATTACGGCTTGTAGTTGCATAAAGATAGAATGTGTTTGGTGTCAAGATTCTGACCTCATCACGCCCTGCAGATATGTTTACATGAAAACTGGGGAGTGATGAGTGATCTTAACCCCCCAGCCAGACGTGGATGCTGGGGTGGTGATGGAGCTGAAAAGAACAGGCGGCAGTACTGATGCCGGGCGGCTTAAATAGACTTCCAAAGTGGGAGGGTGAGTTTCTTGATTGTTGGAGAGAGGGAGGCATACCATGTGTGTATATAGCAGTGCAGTTTGAGTTGAACCTAAAATAGCTTGCAGTCTTTGCTTCCTTTTATATCTGCAATGCATGCTTGTATTAGTTGCTAACAAAACTTAGCAAGTAGTAAATATGGCTTGTGATTGAAGTGTCACAGTAATAATAAAAAAAAAACATTTTTTTTTATTGTGTAGTAAGGGTATTGAAATATGGCAAATGCATGCAGAATCTAATGGTAAATAATAGAAAGTTGAATACAAATATGTTTCATGTGTGTGTGATGTACCTTGAAACCATGTCAGTACTGTTAAATTATTTCTTAGCCCTAATAGTTACAAATGTGTTTCAACCTCCGATGGGTTGTCCCATGGGTTGACCGTAAGTTCTCAAATGCAGGTCTAAGTAATGGCTGGTGTTGAAATATTAGGCCAGTTGTTACCAAAGCCTCGGTAATTATTTAGGGAAGGTGGGACTAATTGTACTGTAACTTATAATGTACAGCACTAATTCTATCATATTCACCACTCCCCTGCTCTGAGTTTCATCTTTTTAACAGAAACAGTTTTCTTTCATTAATTATTTCAATTCCTTCTTCAACTGGCGTTAAGCTGCCATCGGTGAGGCTCAACACAGACTTTCTAGCAGCTCAAAGGCTATAATGTTTCCCTCTCTATAGGCTTTTAATGTCAAGTGTTTGCGTTCAAAAGAAAGTCAAAGTAGAATTTGTAAATGAAAATAGTGAAAACAGTTTCAGTGAAAAAATGAGCAACCCGGAGCATAATGAAAGGAGTGAAAACAGCAAGTAAACATAAAGGAAGTGTTGAGTTTACATTTGCAATGAACACCATCTGCGGCTAATTAAAATGGGAGAAGTTCATAAAACATGGAAGCTACTTCGTAAAATATAAAATAAATATGTTTATGACCCAAGGAAAATTTGGATTGAATGTTGTCTCTAATATATACTTGTTTTAAATTAAAGTCTCAACAGCTCCTCCCAATTAAACAACTAATTACAGTTTGTCTGTGCTCTATAAAATGACACAGAACATCTGACGCCCCTGTTGGTAGGACAAGATAATTTGTCTGTGCTGCAAATCACTGTTGGGAAAAATCTGTTTTTGATGTACTTTAACTAAGGTTTGGAATATAACAGTATTGTTAATGTTACAGGATCTTCGTTGTCATAAACACATGGTTGAAAGCCATATCAGTAAAGCCAATAAAATAAAAAAAGAGTGCCTCTCTGAAATGGGAAGGCAACAGTGCTGTAAGATGTTTAAGTCTGCTGTTTGGTTGGTCCAACCATTTCATCATGATCTCCTCCTTTTAAGGACTTTTTTCTCTCCACAATGTCACCTGACTTAGTTGTGTCGATTTGGGGCACTTGTTCAAATGTCGCCTTTCATATCTCAAAAAACTTTTTCTCTGCAGGTAAACTTAAGTGGCAACTATGAATGTACTGAGGGTACATTATACCAGTGTCCTGAACTGTACATCCAGTGGCTGTAGCATTGCACTACCTGCTGGATCATATTAACCTTATTTTAAGGTTTATGTTTGTTTACGTAGTACAAGTGGAGTGGCCATGCTGCTTTGTGCAGCCCTTAAGACAAGTGCCAACAGCAACTCTCAAATTAGTAGCTACGTGCGCTGTAGTTTCCAGTCAAAAGTCCTCAGAAGAAAGAACAGAGCAGACAAACAGTTTTGAATTCAACCTGCTGGGGGATGACAGTGTTGAAGTAACGTGGGTGGAGAAGCGGGTGGAGTTAGAAGGGCTTATAAGTGCCAAAGTAGTGTAATGGTCTCTTGTTGTCATCTGAGATGACACATGTGTCTCTCTGCCATGAAGTATATTCCTGAGCCCTGTTGTTCATAATCATAATAATAACAGCGAATGATTTGCATTGTTTCTTCGCAGCTCTCACTGTCTCAGCTGGCAGCTACTTCACGCTACCCGACCATCAGCCACTCCAGCTCTGCGTTGCCGTGGCAACAGTCGTTTCCTTCTCTGCTCCATCCTTCCCCATTGGCATCGGCCCACCAGCTGTCACATGTCGTAAGATTTCCACCCCCGTACACTCTCACGCTTAGACACCACACTCACATACACACACACACACACGTACACACAAAGACTCGTACATACACAGTACTGATACACGTACATACTGAGGACAACGCATCAGCATTAAGCAAAATGGAACTGTAGATGACTTTATACACAAGGTGCACATTCAACACAGCAACACACAACATGGTAAGCCTTTATTCATCCCCGAAGATATGCAGAAACACACTCAGAGTTCAAAGACGCACTCACCTTTACAGCACTCATGCTCTCAGCCTCATACCCATGGACACACACACACACACACACACACACACACACACACACACACACACACACACACACACACAAGAAACCTGTAAACTGAACTTCAGCCCTGCACACTTTTTGTCTGTGGAGCTGCTGGAGGTGCTGGAGCTGCTCCTTTTCATCTTTATAATCAAAAGAAACATTATTCTTTTACTTGGCTTTTCAAATCTTTCTACAAAGGCTACTCCAATTTTCTTAAGGTATCCAGTATCCTGTATCACCTTGCATTTTGCCCTCTGGAAAAATATGTTTAATCTGCCTTGTCCAGGAACACTTTGAATAATGATTTACCATTTTTTCACATTTAGCTGCCTCTTTTCTATGTCAATTCCCATTTTGAAATGTAATGCATTTCCTGTGTCACTGTCACAGCAGAAGTTTGTAAGTGCACACCTATGTGAAATACAGTAGGTTTCGATGTAATTTAAAATAATTTTGTGGACTTTTCTATGAACCACCACCTCATCAAACCACACCATAGAACTCCAAGGAGCTCAAAACCAATGTGAACAGTCAGTAGCTTGCTTTTTAAACCCAGCTCTGTCTGCCTGACTACATAGATCCCAGTGAGTGAAGAAGCGTAAAAATGATAATCGAAATAATATCTGAGAAAATATCTGACTGGCTGTACTTATTAAGAAATTTTTTACATCTGAAGAAAGTCCTATCATTATAGCCAGGTGATAGCAGAAATGAAAAAGTCAGTCTATACTGTGCTGATTTTAATAGCTCTGAATAGCGTAATCTGTTATTCCCAGTTATGTCTTTGCTTGCAGGCACTCACTTTGTGAAAGTCACTTTGCCTTTGCTAATTTACATCATTCTCACCCAAAAAAGATGCATATATTTCAGAATATTCATGCTGCACAGTAGAAACAGTTCTTCTTCAAATCTTGTGAAATGGGGAGGAAATCATAATGTTGTAATCCAGGGATTAATCCTGAATCTTTTTTTATCAAATTAGGCATGCACCCTCTCATGTGAAATGTGTTATAGATGTACATCACTGCAAGAAAATATTGCTTGTGTTTGAGTAGTATTTGTGAAGTCTTTCCTTTCCTTTCCATTTGCGTCAGTTAAGAGAGTGTCTCTCTCTTAACTGTACCAGTGATCTTTTTTGTTCATCTTCATGCCACACGAAATTACAGCTATAGACAAAACTTTGACTTTGGGAAATATATAGCAACTAACATATCAGTTTCCCGTTTGGGTAAATCTTGCTTTATAAGACCTGAAATATATAAAGGTATAAAGGAGTGACGTGTCTTCACTTCCTACTGTACAAATTGAAGCCAAAATATCACTGATACGAGCGCTGCCATGTTGGGCTGATGACATCATTTGGAGCCAGAGTATGTGCAGTACTGACTGCTGGATGGAGTTCCTGCTTATACACCCGTCTGACCCAATCGCTAGCAGCACTCAGCTGTCAGTCATGAGTTTTCACCCCCTTTTTATAGCAACAAATAATTAATTCAAATCTATCTTGAACATACATCAGTGTGATAAGAATCGCAAAAACTAATAAGAAAAATGTGGTTCATGTGTACATGGAGTTATTAGTTTGGCTCTTGTTCCCTCTTCTAGCACAGACAGCAGGTTCAGGTTCATGATCTGTACTGGATCCTGCCCACGGGGGTGCTTACCTTTTAGGAGCTGCCATTGACAGCAACTCTTAGTGCAGGGATGTCTGGACATTTTGATTCAGCCCACAAACTACATTTGGAGGGATCTAGTTATGGTCACAGTAGCTGTAATTCAATCTTAGTAGTTTGTAGCGTTTGAACAGATAATGTGGAACATTCCATGTATATACAGTAAATCATTATCTTATTCATCCATTTCCCTGTCTGCATGTCTACATTAAGTTTTCATCATTCTTTCAATTTATTAAAATAATGGATTGCAGTGCAACATCAGAGCCATCCTGCCCAGTCCACCTGCATATACGCCTCAATACTTTGCTCATATTCTAACTAGACAGCAGTAGCTTTAATGGGTTTTTCCAATATTTCATGCTCAAAATCCATATAGCTTAAGCTATGAATCATATTGCAGAATAATCCAGGAACTGTGGATCAGGCTTAGTGGAGATAACAATATAATCAGACACACAATATGTCTAAAAAAGGCACAATTCAATTTGGTTATGAAAGACTGACTGGGTCATGCTGTGGAACTGTCAGAATAATTTATTTATTTCATAGGTCTGTATAAAGATGCTGTAGTCAGAAGTTAAGAACATCCTTTATGTAAGGTTAAATTTCAGTCATACCATGAAATGTCACACACGTACAAGTCAAATAGGAATGGTTTTGAATCTTCTCATCATTTAGTTGGGATAACCCATAGTGTAAAAAGTACCTATAGATCTATATTAAACCTTAAATGTTCTTACTTCTTGGCAGCATTCCCAAAACATTGCAGCATATAGATTTGTAGATTATTCACAATTTATAGCACATTTATATGTAATAATAATGTAAGTAAAGTAATAAAATTCTTTGAAGTAGTTTTAGAATTTACCTTTAAATGTCCAATGATTTTTTTTGTGATTCACAAATTTAATTTAATCAATTGATGTGCCATATTCTTGTAATTTAAAATAACACATCCATGCATTTAGTCATCTGTACGTCCTTTCTTTCTTCTCTTTAACACTCATTGTTGGGTGACAGGGTAAGATACTGGATTTTTTGCGACTTGATATTATAAACACAAGAGCTCAGTTGCAGTTGATCTGCAGACTATTAAAGTTGATGTGAGTCTATACAGTATAATTTTTGCTGAACATCTGCCACTGTTGCCACAAATGGAAGATGCGCCATCATGATAAATGCTAAAACGCAGTAAAACAGAAGCACAAGAGTCATAAAATTAACAAATTCCGAAATAACAGATAAAAAGTATTACTTAGCTAAAGTTTGCTTATCAGTAGTGCTGTAGCTGCAAAACCTCTTGTGTATATCTGGTGCCTTATGAAATCAACTTTTCAACAGTGAACAAATGAATGAGGTATTTCTACTGTCAGTAGTTACATAAACTTGCTTTAGAGACACTTTCTGAAACTGCGCAATGCTCTGCTGGAAATTGAAAAACGCTGTCAACCATAAAATCCTGGATGAGTATCATGTGTTGTATCCCTAGTTCACTGGCTGTTTGTAGTTATGATACTGTCAGTGAGTTTCTCTGACATTTTCTTTGCACATATCGAGTCATTTAATCAGCTAGCAGAATTTATTGTTTAAACCTCCATTCGTCCTTGTCCATAACCTGAACACACTTGCCTATAAAAAGTAGATACTGACACCGCATAGTCTTGATGGCAGCAGGTTCACATACAGTACAATGCCATTACTTTGAGCCTTTTAAACATGCTGAGGCTTCTACACCATGCCTTGGATTCCCCTGAGGTTATTATATCGCAGGCTGTTTCATCAGAGGAGGATCATGGATGTGTATGTTGCAGCATGACTTTGGTCGAGGTTATTACCAGCATGTTAGATAGAAAGCACCATACTAAAGGAGGCAAACGGAACCATGCACATGTATCAAAGACCTGAATAAAAAACGCTTGAGTGGCAAATGACACCATTAGCTCTCCTTAGTTAATTATCTGTGCTAATACCCCTCCAGCTGCATGCCTGTCAATGACATGACAATGAAGCAGGGATTAATGTTTCACCAAAAATAAAATCACAATTGTTGAATTGCTCCACAGGCATTACAGTTCTTTTTCTTTTCCTAAATAGCTGATATTGTGAAGTAGAAAAAAATAATGTTGGTTAACAACGAATAATATGACTAACTATAGTACTGCTAGACATTTGATTGTCACTCGTTGCATTGCAGATTAAATGCAAGACTGCTTCAAAAAATAAACATTAAGGTGTCAGCATTAAAGTTATTTTGTAATAAGATGCCTCTTTGGTTTAATTAAAGCTTACCACTATTTTGGTCATTCTCACAATAGGAAGGGGCATATTATACTATGCTACCTACAGTAGCTATGATTTTGAAATCATTCATTTTTGAGAACAACTTAACAACACTTCTACTTTAATTAGTGCTAAACTACATATTTGAGCTTTTTTTGCTCAGTAGCCACTGTGGCTAGTGGTTTTCCAATACTTAGCCTCTCACCAAAGCACATAGCAGCAATTGCACCTAGGTAACTGTGGTCCCCCTGGACCTTCTTTGCGTGCACCACTTGTCATGAATGGTGATCCAGCTACTGAGTCTCACTCACTGCACATGGTTTGCTCCCTTGCACTAAATATGAGTTATGATTAACCCACATTTCTTACCTGGTATACAATACCACTCGCAAAAGAGGCTAGTAAGAGTGACTCTTTGCCAAATTTTACCCGCAGTTGGCAGGTGGGTGGGTGCTAATGTCAAGCCCTGTAGTTCCCTGGAGTACTCTTAGTTTATGGATGAAGTTAAATGAAGTGATACCCAAAGAAATGCTTACAATACAAAGTCTTTTATTTTAAAAGAATAAGGCTGCTGATGTTTTTCTCAATGTGAACAAATCCCATGATAAAAGCCAACAATGAATCAATCCTGTTAACTTTAATAACTGAGCCTTTTTTAGAGATTAAACTATGTATGTCTGACCCACTTTGCATCCTCAGCATGAACTATTTGGTTTTGTGCCGCTGGCAGAGTAGTGAAATTGGAAAGCAGTGACAGTTGGACTAACACATTGTTTTATTGGTCTTTTCATAAGATTTGCTAACAAACAATATAGAATGAAATGAAAGTTTAAAACTTGAGTGAGAGCAGGTCACCGAAGTTTTTAAAGTTTGCTGCTTGTAATGAATTCTGCGTTTGACAGAGACTTGAATACTACTACTAAATATATTTTCTTTGTTCTTAAAGTTACCCTATCTGAGCTGATTCATCTCTTTACAATCTATTCTAGATATTGTGCCCTTCGATGACTTGAAAAATTGCTTTGGCACACGCTACCACTCTCTTTTGGTGATGTATTGCCCTCATGCTAGTTTATTTATACAGCATTTTCAACAACCAGAGTTCTTTGCAGATATCAAGGGACAAAGAAACAGATAAAACCCAGTGCAGTAAAACAGCACCAATAAAACAGTGCAACAAAAAAATCCTGGAAATCTCAAAACTTAAACCAACATACTGTAAATAAAAATTTTCAAAGCTGCTTGTAGGGAGTGATTGCTAAGACAAGTGTTTTCTTTCCAAGTGTGTTCATTTACAGTTGTTAGATCCCAAGAAAATTCCAAACAGAGACACTGCTTTTGTGCAACTTGAAACACTGACACATATTGTGATGCTCCGATACTCGTTTTATTTAATCCCTTGTGACTTAGAAATGATAACTCTCTATAATTCAGGCCTGCTCAGGTGTCAGCAACATCGCCCATCTGGAAGTGGACCTTCAGCGGGAAAGGAGCGTGTCACCTTCAGCTCAGGAAGAAGGAGACCAACTTCAGGAATTGCCCTTCACCCCTGTCCATGCACCTGTCATCACCCTGGGGATGAATGTGCCTCGGTGAGCCCCCTCTGTTGACTGTTTCAGGCATGGGCAATCTGGAATTTATTCTGCATAAAGTCTTCATGATGTTTTTAGTTGACAGTTATAAGTAGTACTCTAGTTTTTCTTAATATATTGTGATACATTTTTTGTAACTGGCGTTTACTCTGAGAGTAACACAGCACAACCTTCATAAAACATGCTGAACATTATTTCCTTGAACGTGTTATTTCATGGCATCTCTTTTTATGTTCTCCTCTGTGCCCCTGAATCATCATTACTCATGTAAAGGTTAAGGTGATTTGCATAAACTGGTCTTAAATTCTGTATCTGGGACCATTCAGCTCTTTAAAAGCCAGAGCTGTACTTTATCCTCTATGAGATGGAAGGGAAATACCACTTCATGTATGTTGCAGGCATCAGCCTTCAACATGAAATGTAATTAAGAGGCCAGCTGTTATTTGTGAAGCGGTAAGTACTGGCCAGTATAATGATACTCATGATGATAGTGTGGAACTGGAACTGAATTGGCAGTCAATACTGAAGTGCAAAAAGAAAATTCTAGTGTATACCAGATACATGAAACTGTATGACTTGGCCACCTGGCCTCTTAGATTAATGCATATGGAGCTTGTGTTTTCAACATTTATTTATTTATTTATTTATTTTTCCCTTTTCTCCTTTCCCTTTTTCGTGATTAGCAGTTTCTAGTGGGGCTAACCTGTCCATTGCAGCACTGGAGACATGAGTGTTACTCAGGTTTGATAGGAGACTATCAAATGAAAGCACTTTAAAATGTCCTTTTATCATGTTACTGACCCTGTATCTTGACGTGAACACCAGTGTACTGCTTCATTACCACAACAGTTCACTGTCTTGCTGTCTACTGACGGATATCGATCGGCTCGCTAATTGGCAGCATGTGTTCACAGTATAGCAATGTTGTATAGGAGAACTCAACTCAGAGTCAATTTAAAGAAATCGTTGTCAACCTTTACAGCCCATTTTGGACAAGAGTCACAGCATTGTTTGTTGGTATGAAAATGCATTATTAAATCCAGATGCAAGGAAGGGGTTTTAAAATTGATTTAGAGTCACAGAAAGCAATGAAATGAGCTCACAGTTTACTTTGCACCTAATAATAAAGTTTGGAGAGGATATCATAATGATAGCAGTAATGCAGCCATGTCTGTTGAGGTGGGACACCTTAGGAAAGATTACATCCTGCAAATAATGGGCACAGTAACTCAGACACAAGGCATTGCATTAGTGCAGAGAGTCTGTAAATGAGCAGCTGGCATCAAAACAGTTTCCCAATCTCAGACTTTGGATCCAGACACGATGCTGTTCAGTTCAGTGGGCTGAAACATCTCTGCCTCTTCACTCCGAGCCAAAACATCTTTTTGACTGTTTTCCGTGTGGAATGACCCACTTTTTTGAGAAGAACAATGAAGTCTAAAGAAGTTTAATTGAAGTTGCTCTGCATATCTGATTGAGCCCCTTTTGAAATAAAAATGATTGCTTGAATATTAACCCAGCAGGGCTAAATTAAGACATAACTCTGAGCCATGGGGAAGAGAGGAAAAGCATGAAATTGACAGAGCCGCAGAGCGAGAACACAATCGACTGTCTTCTTCTTTGTTGCTGCCTTAATTAGTTTGATTAAGGCTTCCTTCCTTCACAAATCTGACGCTGTGGGCTCAACTGTTTACCTACTGGACACAGGCAGTGTTACCGTTATGTGATAAGCCCAAATATTATTGTTCATTTTACTGCACTTGGACTTTGGACAGCCATCTGTGCACTGTGTTTATCATACCCAGAGTGTTTGGTGTCAGCGTTGAAAGTATAAGTTATGAATGTTACCATAATTGTGGAAGAACAGGTGGCCACCATGATTAGAGATAACTGCCAGTTATGCTTGAAAATCCTGAGGGAGCGTTTTGGCACCCGTTCTCTTTCCCCTGTGAGCGCTCCTGTGGTGCCACAGCTTGACATATATTGCTGACATCGTCACGCTGTCTAATCATTGCTTCACTGCATTTTTGTGAAGTCCAGCCAAGTATTAAAATTCAGGTTCAGCTTAAAAGAAGGCAACAGTAAATTGACATTATCTCCATAAAGATAAACATCTTGAATCACAATGGAACTGATCCAAGATAAAGTGAGCTGGATCTGAAATGATAAAACAGCACAGAATTCCACTCAGATGCAAAACAAAACAATTTTTGCCTTATCTGTAACCACAAATCACCCAAGTGTGGCTGGTGCACCAAGGATTAAACACATCATCTCCTGCTGCTTGTGAGGCATTGAGGATGGCACTCATTGAATCTTTTTAGCTTGGCGAATTATCAGTATGCACTCATGACTAATTTAACTCCTCTCCTCCAGTTCCTGCTCTATTAGTTCCAGGAGCTCCATGGCCCACCTCTATTCTGCTGGCTTCCCCAACATTGTGGACTGTAGTGGGCAGGTGGCGGAAGTCCTGGACCCCACAGAGCCCGTGCCCTTTGACCCACAGCGTGAAGAGACTGACCTTCTACAGGGCAACCTTCTGGTGTTCCAGTTTCTGGCCTTTACCAGGTGAGGCCTGCCCTGCTGGGTCACCAGAGACTGCAGTGTAACTATTGACTTACGTTATATATTGACTTATATTATTATTGACTGCGATTATGTGCTGAATTACTGTAAATATGATGATTTGTGCTTCTAGAAATGTCAGAACCGCTTTGTTGCAGTCAATAATTGGCCAGCACTTTACCCACTGGCCATTTAACTGTATAGAGGAATAGATATATCCTTTATCCACTGTGGTTGAAGGCCAAGGACAGTGTCCCACTTACCTTGAGGTTTCTCCTTTTTTTGCGTTAACTGCAGCTAGAAATTTAATGCATTTTAGCTACACGAGCATAAAGCCCTTCCTGTTACTGCACACATGTCAAGTACACAACTATGTAAGACACGCCGACATACGCTCACAAATTGCAGAAAAAACAAACACATTTTCCACCAGCCCAGGCTGAACAGAGTTTCTGTCAGAGGCACATCATAAAAACCCTGCAGCCAGTATCCCCCTGTCAGGAGCGGACAGTGGAAGGGGGCTGCTGAAAGATGAGTACAAAACACACCATTCTTTGTGTCCTTCTATGTTGTCATCAGCACTGTCAGCAGTTTGATAGACCAACTCACATCTGTCTTGTTCATCACAGACTCACCACCATGATGCCATGACTGTCAGTGTACCAACCTCAACAAGCTGTCATTTCTTGCTGCTAAGAGATATGTGATGTATAATGGTGTTCTCAGTGAATAAACCAATCTGCTTTGGTAGTAGATGCCATTAACTTCTTGTAGATTCACCTCGGGGTGCTTCAAATTTAGACCTATGACAGTGACTTGAATTTCTATTTAGTTTTCACTGTGATTCCATGTAATCATGTCACATAGCTGCAGTTGCTCCCCGTTTTTGGTGAAATTCACAGTCAAAGAAAATTCCCAGCGTGAATGACTTTTACTGGCTCGGGAGGTAAAGCAGTCAACCGTCCATCAGAAGATCAGATCCCCGTGCTAGGGCAAGATACTGAACCCCAAGCTGCTGCATACCTCCACTAGTGTGTGAGTGTTGGTGTGAATGCTTATCACTCATGTCCTGTAAATACGGTTCATTTATGATTTAAGGGCAGCCAAGATCCAGACATGCTGGCTACTTTTCTGTGGCTCTTTTTTATATATAGTATATCTTCTGCAAGTTTCAGATATCATTTTCTTTTTTTTTTTTCAGAAGCAACAAGGACTTGAAATCTTTCCCCAATTTTTCCAGATCCCAAAATGACATCTTCAGGTTATGTGTTCAGTTCAGATCAGTTTTGTCAGCTACTCTAATTGTAACATTTAAATGTGCAAGTGTTTTCTTTTTTAATACCAGTTAATACCAGTATATCATGCAGCCTCCATAATCAGACATGTTTAAACCAGACCCACAAAAGTCCTGTATTAACTTTGCTACCTAAATTGCTGTCAAATTAAGACTAACCAGACTTGTTGCATTTTACCTTTAAACTTCTTACAACAACAAGTAGGCAAGCAGCTAGATGATCAGACAGGTTGTAAATAACTCTCCAGATCAGGTCAAAATTTGAAGATCAACAGTAAAATTATTACCTCAACAGTCTGATGGTAAACTTCCATCTCAGTTTATAGATTGAATTCAGTACTTCACTTTAGCCCACCATTCTAGCATAGTTGTGGATGCACACATCTTACATCATATTTTCTCCACCTATGTCGAGCAGAGAAGTCAGTAAAAAGTAGTTTCTCGTCTCCAGCACTCTCCACCACAGCAACGCTAACATGTTTAATCCTGCAGGCTGGCAATTAAATCGCTTCCTTTCTGCAGGCCAGTTGGAAGGAAGTTTGGCACTAAAAACACACTTATATTGTAAAATTACAACAGTGAATATTTAAAGCCTCTGGGTAAGCTGAAATCATATGGGAGACAGTGAAACCAAGGATGTATTTTTACTTTAATTTGTTGTGAATGTATGAAACCTGATTAGAGAATGCTGTCGAGTGGGTCGGAGGTTACCCCATAATTATGACAAACCTGTATGGCAGGGGTTTAGACGACAGCAGCACTAGCACTTAAGGCAAGCAGGGAGCCGTGGATGGCAATGTAATTTCTACTTCTCACCCAGGTGCCATAATTATCAATATTGTCTGTTTACGGAATGAATATTAATGCTGGCTCCTCTGTGAAGATGGAGCACGGCAGCATCTTTAACAGTCGAATATCAGAGTATGTGACTGACTGGGAGGGCACACATTGCTCTTATTACAATCTACTTTGAAATTTCCAGCACTGGTGGCCTGTCGGTAGATGGGGGTCCTCCCTGCAGCTCCTGCTTGTTTTCAAATACCTTTTCTTTTTGGCTCATTATTGAATACCCTATGACTGATTACTAATCTGTTTATCAGACAGAAACAGAAGGAAGCTCATCCTGAAACTCGCTCATTATTTAACGTGTTCGCTGCTAAATCAGGTGGTTGCAGGCCCATTGGGACTTTTTGTGGGCCGTCAGCAGTTTGAAGTGTGTGTTTAGATGTGTATACATGTGTGTGTGAAATCACACTCAGAGGGTGGTGTTTGTGTGAAAGGAACGCATAACACCAGGAGGTTCTCATAAATACAAATCCTTTTTTTTCCACCATAAGAGTCCTGGTAACAAAAATGCATATAATGATCATCTTTGTGTTCATTTAATCACCAATTTATACACTTTTTAACAGAAAACACAAGATTTCCTGTCTTCCACAAGTCTAATAAGTAGTTTTCATGCTGCTTCAAGTTTTTAAGAAGGAGCCCAGCTATCTGCTTAATGTGAATCAAAGGTGTAGTGCTGAGTTTGTACCTACTCAATCAGCGGTCCAATTTATAGCCACTTTTAAGGTGTGATTTACCCCCTTAAGTTCTAATCCTCATTTTGATTATTTGGTTTTCATTTTTAAGTAGCTGTAAAGCTGAATTATCGGCTGGGCTATGATGTGCAAGACATGCAGATTTGATTTTTCACTTTCCTTTCCTGGATTTGTCTGAGGGAAATTGTTAGCTGAAATGAGATTTACTGTACCAGGCTGTTAATGACATTTTCAACCATTAATTTTCAAATATGCACACCTGTCTACTCCTATAGATTTTATAATAAAAATACCACCATTAGCATTTAATTGATAATATTCAGGGTAGTAAATCAATCACTTATGTATTTATTTACATGCAGCAATGCATCACTTTCAAATATTGTAATGCAATAATCGTTATTTTCTGTGGAATTATCAACCTCCATCTTTTAACAGAATACCAATGGCAGGTGTTGCTTTGGATTGGCCTGACAACATCTACTTCACCTTCCAGTTTTACCGCTTTCCACCGGTCACATCACAGCAGCTCAAGCTACTGACCAGTGACAGGGTTCAACATAAAGCTGGCGATCCACTTCCTTGTGTCCTGGCAACCATCAACAGAGATGGCACTGTCAACTCTGGTAAGTATCCACGGCTGCAAAAAAAACACTGTTCATGCTGTTCATTTCCTCACTGAAATGGAGATTCATCAGTTTGTGTGCATTTAAGAACTTAAAGTTGAGTCATTAGTCATAGTGTGGTATGAAACTGCAGAGACTTGAACCTCTCTTCAGATAACTAATCTATCACAGTGGAACGTATACAGTTATAATTACATGGTTATCCAGAAAGATTCATGCTGTTTGGTGTGTTCAAGTCCATTTCGAAAGGTGGGTAAATGTATTCATCTACGTATCCTTATTTGTTCATCCCTGCCATTGATTATAAACAGTATTAGAGTTGTACTTGTATTACTACTGTTACTTTGGATATAAGCCATATTGTGATTTGTTTTACTTCAGATTTACGTTGTACAATCAGTGTGTACAAACTACACGCTTGTTCCATGATGTTCCATGATGTTCTCTGATGCTGCGGCACTTCTCTTTCAATCAGCTGAGCGGATGCTGATTGATGTCAAGTCTATTCATGTAGCAACTAATGAAATGGAAGAGATATTACAGCTTCTGACAGAGCGTGATATTGAACACACAAATAATCTCCCCCTTCTTTCTAACGCCTACCCATATTCTCCATTCCCCAGACATACACTCTGGTCTAACTCTGTCAATATTTCTGTCTCTGCGTGTCTCAGTCTATATCATCCAGTCTGCACTTCCACTAAGCCCTCCTACATTCCTCTATATATTCTAATGTTCATAGCTCCACCTGAGCTTCCTTTTCTTTTTTGAAGGATTAAATGCTACAGTTATCTTTTATTAGTTTGTTCACACAAATTGTTTCTTTAGGTATCAAAATCTGACTCATCTGTCTTCATTCATTCATTCATTCATTCATTTTCTATACCGCTTTTCCGTCAGAAAGACTCATCTGTCTCGTGCTACTTTACTTTTTGAACCAACAAAAAAAGTACTTTATGAACAAATAGAAACTACCCTTTCTGTGTCATTATACTTTTCCATGAAACTGCAAACAGTTTGACTAAACTTATTGGACTTTTCTGCTGTGACGTTAACCCTCTGGAGTCATTGTCCGTTTTTGACTACTTCTGATTTTACCTTAAAATTTCAGCTTAAAAATGGTTTACCTTGCCTTGCCTATAAATTGTAAATATCAAAAATTATGTACAAATTTAGCAAACAACAAGTTATTTACAACTATTAACCTTAAAAATTTGTTGTCATGACAAGCATATGTGAAAAAGGTTTATTAACATTAGGACACTATCTAACATACAGTATATACATCAGATAAAAACACAAGCTGGACAAACATTTGCACAGAAACAATTGGAAATTCTCTGTGTAACTCGTGTGACAAATTTTGTTTAATTTTATTGATGTTTAAAGAAAGTGTGGCATAATCCTCATTTTCACTTGTTACCACGCTGACTGTTGTTAGTACAAGTTATATAAGCTTATATTGTATAAGCCTATATTCAATATTTCTATATTTCTGTATTAACAGTGGAACAGATGACTATGTGCAAGAGAAGTTTGTGATCAACTGATGAAGAAAATTGTACATTCAGGATCTAATGAGCTACAGAGACAAAATCACAGCTAAAAGGAGAATGAACAAAATAAGAAAAGAAATAAACAAGCAATTGGTTGCTAAAACAACTTTATGGGGGTGTCATGTGTCACTGGCTTGTTTTTGGCTTTATCCAAAAAAGAAAACCAAAAAGTTTAAAGTATTAGATTTAACTGCATTAGGCATTAGTACATTAACATTTTACAATTTTGTGTATGATTGGCTCAACATAAGTAGTCACAACACTTCAGTAGGTTAAAGGTCATGATTCTGACCTTGCCATTACACACTCCACATTGTCAAGGCTTTAAAGCTGTTCTATGATAGATATTAACCTTTGGTTTGCTAGCTCCCCTCATGTCACATTGTTGAGATGAGTTGTTGATATTCAACGCGGCCTTAAGAAACTATAAAATAAGTAATCACATTTTGTTTGTTTGTTCTTTTTTCCCCTCGTTGTAATGTTTTCCTCTGTGGTGTCCTTGACTCAGTATTTAGTCTTGTTGTTATGTCTCAATCTATGAATGATTGCAGAGCCCTGTCCAACCCCATGAGCTTTATGAGCTTCTCTGGCATTTAACTATTAAGAATCTGCCTCTATTCTCTAAATTTTCTAACTCTCAAAAATATATAATAATAGTTTTTTCCCAGCAAAGACAGTATGTTTCTGTGAGTCATTTTGCAAAGCACAGGCCTGAAGGTGATCATCTCCCCCACTCCTTGACTGTCTTTTTTCCATTGTTGCACTCAACACTGAAACAGTGAGAGGAGTGAAACTCAGTTTGGCATCATGCTGTTAGCCTCATATAGGTTTAAAGGTTCTGTCTCAATCACTGATTTTGCTTAGGTGTCAAATTTTCGCAATTATGTGTAAGCAATTAAAATGGTTAAACTGATGGTTTAAAAAACTGAACAGCAACAAGAACAACGCAACAATTTTATTTGAAAAGCAGCTGTGGGACACATTTTAAGTTGTTGGTAGCCAATAGTAACAACAGATCAATATGTGATCCGTGTTATTTTCACAATTATTTGCCAGGGATGGGAATAATTCTCTATATGACCCACGTAGCCAGTGACTACCCACACAGCTGCGTATTTTCATTTGCCTCCAAAGTAGAACTCTTCTCAGGATGGTGTGGGTGTGTACAGACTGTGCTTGATTGACTGTGACTTTCCACTTGGTTTTGTTGCATCTCTTGCATTGGATTCATATTGAACACTGCACCAGCTTTCGCCTTGTGCCACAACCAGTTTACCAACTGAACAAGCACTGGCCATAGCCAGCTAACGACACAGGATGTGTGGTGTTTCTGTGTTGGGTTGGTGTGGCAGCTTTGTGTCATACTACAGTCTCAAACATAGTAAAAACAAAGTGTTTTTCTCAAGATTTGATAATGATTACCTCTGTTTTGTTACCTGTTTGTTTGTTTGTGTGTGAAATATTTTGAATGTCCATAATAGTTTCTTTTGTTTTTTTCAGATATTCTTTGAACTGTCTCATTACCTGTTTAGTTACCTTTTCTAGTAGTGCTATGGAGGTGATTTTCTGTTAGTGGGTCCCTGTTTTGTTTGTTATGCACACATATGAATGCAATACACATCCCTGCCAATGGGTTCACACTATTTCACTGAGCTCTGGTGATGGTAATACACCAATGTATGCTGCAATTAAACGGCAAGCAGCAGTAAAAAACAAGCAAATAGAGGACTGCAAGAAAATGAAAATGGATACATACAATTCTAAAATTAAAACAATTTAAAAATTGCCTTTGCAATTTTTTTTGAGGAAGGAAAAGCATTTGTCACATTAGTTAACATTACTTAAGTCCGTTCAGCAGAATACAATTATCTTTTTTTTATCTTTGTAATCCTTTCTTCCTCTTTTGTTCTAGACAGACAAGTCATAATTGCTACAGCTGCTAGATGTCTTTATCATGAGCATAAAATATCTAGGAATGTCTATGTATGGAAAGACTTGCTGTCGTTTTTATTAGGACAGGTTTTCTTATACAACACGCATTATATATTATCTCCTAATAAGGTATACTATTACTACTGTCAATCAGACGGTATCAGCAGCTTAATTTAGTAAAAAATGCCAATTTAGTTTGTGTTCAGTAATTTTAAATATCAAATCTGATAAACGGCATCATATCCCTGATACCACAGTGTTCCCATATGCATATTGGTGAATGTGGCCTAACAGCGATGCTCTGGTTTGCGCCAGTCTCTACATCTATTTGTACACTCTGTGCATCCTCATTGTTTTCTTTGCCTGCAGCCCTCACAGCGTTGTTGAAAGTTGTTGATCCCCTGCAGGATTTTCAGCCTGCCTGGTCTGCTGTGTACACACCAGCCAGACCAGCCACGTTGTAGCGGGGTGGGAGGGTGGTTGGGGGGTGTCTGCTGGGTGCTGCTCCTCGTCTACAGAACTAGCTGCACACACGCACACAACCCTGTACAACCCTTGGGCCAGATCTGTCAGCTCTTCCCTGCTTGTGAGCACGAACACACACGGCACATTTTCTCTCTTTCCCGCTCTCCCTTTGTGTTCTCATTGCCACCCATCCACTGCACACAAGCATGCTGGGAGACTTAATGATCCAAGTGGAGAGAGTTCAGTGGGGGTTGGTGAGAGGGTAGGGGGATTTGAAGGAGTCTGTGTAGGCTAGGTTAAAGGGAAACAAGTTCTTAAGCAGCAGCGAAATATAAACACAGCTTTGGACTATGTGTGTCTTCCCTTCTTTGTCGCTTTAACTTTTTCTTGAATGCTGATGTGCATATCTATAATGGCCCTTAAGTAAAAACCTTCTATCACTGCTGCTTTTGTATACTTTAGATAGAATTGAGCTTCTCATAGATATCTGACATATCTGATTAGAAAAATCATTCCAATGTGGGTGGATTTTACTCAGCAGTCTGTGAAACCCTCACTGTAACCTACCTCAACTCGCTTTCAGCAGCTGCAGTGCACCCAGATAAATTTTATGTTGCCTTTCACTGCAGAGGTTTATTCACTCCTGATGGTCTAAATGCTGTTGCAAGGCTTTTCTGCTTTGATAACAGAAAGAAAGGAAACAGAAAGTTACTACAGTACATGCTTTCGAGTGCATCTCACCAGAGCAGCTAATGTCACCTGTCTGTGAACACCAGGCGAGAACCAGTCACACACATACCAGTGTGAGGATATGTGTGTGTCTGATAAAAGAAGAGATTTTTATCAGTTCGTGTGTGAGACAGACAGAGGGGCATGCTGGTCTCTTTAACACAGCAGAGCTGTCACCAAAGGTCCTCATTACTCCGCTTCTATCCAGCCAGCTGCTTCTCCGCATGTTCATTTTATGGGAATAAAGACAGCACGGGGGCTTTGATACAGAGCTGGAAGGAGGCTGTGGGGGAGGATTCCGGGAGTCAAGTTGTCACATGGGCCCACGCTCACACCTTCAACACACACACATGGTAGCAATAACATGCTGCTGCAGGTTGGGCTTGGCCTGCAAGTGACTGTACATGGTACCCACTCATCAGCTGAGTTGGATCACTGATGGGGTCAGTTTCGTTTGAACGTCTCAGAGTTAGAGGATGAGTCATATTTCAAGTCGGTACATCACAGAAGCATTACCACAGAATCACAGGTCACTCATTTTATATTCTCAGAATGAATCTGGGCTTTTATTCTGAATTTATTTAATTACAATGAAATGGCTGGTGTGGTTGTCCCTGCATGTGTCCTTGCAGGACTGGGCAAAATAACTAATGGCTAATGATATAAATTCTAAATATCTAATGACATTTAACTATCACACCACTCATTTTCTCTCAGAGGAGCTTCAGTTCTCAGACTGTGTTTATTGTATTATAACCTTTTTTCTTTTGAGTGATGAAGAGGGAAATCCACTCCTCTTAAATGTATACCAGTGTTGATTGTTGATTGGCTGATTAAAGCCATGATTTTGTCCTGCTGCTCATAAAATCCCTCTTGAGGTTTTTACCGCGCAAGTAGCCATTATGATTTTAAATTATGGGAACCCTAGGGTGCTTTGGATTTTGTGAAATGGCCTCATACTCCCTGGTTATTGTACTCCCTTGCAGCGCAATCATCAGATCTAATGACTCCCAGTAGATGGCTGCTGTACCAGTTCAGATCTGCCCACAAGGCTGACAGCTGGTTACTGATATTATAATTCTTGTTCCAAATTTAAACCCATCTGGATGGAGGCAAAGGCTAAAATAATGATGGTTCAGTTTTTGAGACTATACAGTACTATTGTGGTGTTGAGTATCAACTTGCCACTGTATCAGTGCAATTTATCATACAAACGGGTGACAAATTAAAGGACTATTTAGTGTGGCACTTCCAATAACACCCTCTCAGAATGCAGATCAATCAGCACAGATGCCCCACAGGGTTGTGTTAGTTCCCGAGTCCTTTCTACACTTTACACAAAATAATGTTCAAGCACTCACCCCTGTTTTAAAATTTTCTGATGATACCATCTTCAGCCTACTGCGCAATCAAACAAGCCTTTGGACAACACCTTCAGCTTGCATGACCATGTCGAAAGTTTGTGTTCCTGCAGAGGGTGTATTTTTTACCTGGACTTAGAGTTTATAGTGTAAACAAAGGTTTTTGTTTTATCAGGCTGTACTAGAGAGCTTAGTTCGATATGGGATGTCAGCATGGTACGGCAACCTGACTGTAAAACTAAAAACTAAGCTTGCTTGTCTGGTACACACCGCCATGAAGGTGATACAGAGAGATGATTACCAGGCCCTCCAGTCCGTCTCTGAACAAACTGTTCTTAGGTAAGCTCAGATGATAGTGACCGACCTATCCCATACCCTCCATATGTGCTCTTGCCCTCTGGTGGACTATACCCCACTGTAAACTCAACCATTTTAAAAACTCATTTGCTCCTCCCTCCATGAAACTTTTAAACAATATTACATGAGGCTGGAGAGACTGTGCAAATATTTTACAGCGTCTTCACTTTGGTGGTTTTACTTTGTGTTTCTACTATGGGGTGTGTGCGATATGTGTTATGTGGAATGTTTTTCCGTGAGATTTGTGCAGTAACACTGTGCAATTTCCTGTTGTGATGATACAGCTGGTGATGTATTGATGTATAACACTGTCTTAAATGAGCCTAATTTCATGGACGTTTTTGAGCACTAGTAGTATTATGGAGCTTTTTTATGAGTGGCTCCTTTATTGTTTGTATTTTATTCAACACACAAGGATGTGGCCAAATAGGCCTACCATAAGAGCAGTTTAATGCTAAACCTCTAACTGACAGTTGGTGCCAGTAATGCAGCAAGAAACACAGCAAGGACCAGGATGGTGTTATGTTGTTAGATTGCAGTCCATTAACATTTGTTAAGTGCCACATTTTTTGTTGTTTTTACCTTGCGCTCAAGGCATTCACTTTTGCATTAAATTAACAATAAAGTACTTACGAGTGCTCTCTTACATAATTTTAATTTTTAAACAGTCTGTATGTTTTTCCCTCCGCACTGAAGTCTCCTCTCTATTTGTCTAGGCTCTCCAGGCCTGCAGGTGCAGTTCAGAGTAGATGAGGGTTTCCTGAGGCCAGGAGAGAAGCGCTGGTTTCTGCGCTACCTGGCCCTCCACACAGTGCACATCGACATATGGGACAGCGACTCATTGCTCCTCATAGGTTCTACTGCCATTGAGCTCAAGGTAGAGGCTGGTTCAAATCTATTGAGATGAAAGTGATTGTTTGTAATTGTTAGTTGCAGTATTACAGCTGCAGCTGTGATGTTCATCGACAGGATTTGAGAATCAAAAAATAGAAAACACCTTCAGTTTATGTATGCATTGTCAGCTCATGACACACCATTGCAGCACAGTGTATTTTTCATTGATTCATGCGGCGTGCAACACTTTTAACAGCGTGAACCAGGCATTGCAGATAAAACTGCGACTGATAATAGAATGTCAAATACAGAAACTCTTTACTCTATATTAACCAGGTTCCCTCCGTAATAATTGTTTTTATAAATGGTTTTACACTATGCCAGCTGGAACCGGAACGAGCATAAATTATCCAATTTTACGAGCTATGCATACTTTGAGGCTGTTTTGGATAACCCCAGGACTATTTAGTGTTCCCAGTGTACTCTGTGTTCAAGGATTTGACTAAAGTAAGTTTTCTAATTTAACCTCTAAAGAAAATCAAACCACAGATTAAGGGCTTTTTAATTTTGGACTTTTCAACTCTGCTGTCTATTGATTGGACAGAAACTCTTTTGCCAGCCTCGATGTTTAATTGATTGATTTTGCAGCATGAACTTTGTCAGGCATTTAATGAGAGAGAACTGAGGCAGTAGTTTACTACTGGGCAGAGGTGAACCTGACCCTATTCATTTAGCAATAACTCAAATTCATGACCATTCCTAGCGTGTATGTGCTTTCATTTTCTTGCTCATCTGTCTTCATTTAGTCACACACACACACACACCATGTCTTGATCAGTACATTTTTGTGTTTACTCTTACTCTATTTTGTGTCCCCAGTACATGTTGCGTCAGGGTAAATCAGCAGTGCAGGCCCTTCATGAAGTGGAGGTTCTGACCACTGATTACGTGGGAGAAGACACCCTGCTGACTAACGCAGATTTGGGCCAACGATCAACCGTCAGTCCCATGACGGTCCACACCATTGTCAGGGGCCGACTGCATATACGCACAGGCAATATAGGTATGTGTTTTGGATATGTTATTTTTTGTTTTTGACATGACCGTCATGTAGTATTGAATGAAATATTAAATGAGAATTAATGTGGCCAGCCAGATAGTTGTCTTACTTTTTGTTGCTATTAGCGCATACTCTACAGGTGAAGCTTGTAAATCGAATAGACTAAATCTAGTGCAGCCACCATTGAGACATAGAAGATGGTTGAGAGTGATGGGATGCATAGGAATGAAGGGCTGTAGTGAATGGTTGAGTAGTTCCGTGAAGGTAAATGTGAGGAAAGCCAGAAAAAGAAGTACTTGTATTTGTCTTGGCTGTCAAAAGAAAAATCCAGTTTCAATATCACGCAAATCTCCTTCTCCTCTGAAATATTTACAAGAGTGTTTTATATTCAGGTCATATTCCATTTGGAGCCTCAGATTATGAAGTAATGTTGTCTGTTTACTTTTATTGATGTGTCGAGTTGGGAAATGACAGTGAATCCCGAGGGCTGCTGCTGCTGTTGAAAGTTCCCATTTTCTCGAGGTATGCAGGCTCTCAAAGTAAACACTGTGCCAAAACGAAATATCTTGATATGATAGTTCCACTTCGTCTAGCAACTGAGCACCTTTCCTCTTCTCTTGCACTCATCCAATTTGGCCCTAGCGTGGCCCTGCACTGCGATGGCAGCTGATGATAACTTGCTGGCCATTAATCAACTGTTGAAACGATACTCCTTCTCATAAACAATGCATCATTCTCCAAGCCTCAGAAACTCTGCAGTGCCATTGTTGGGGCTAAATATGCCAGCACTTATCACTCAGAGCAGGTTGAGAGCGCAGTGGGTTTTTGGGTGGTGCTGGACAGGGTGGAAGGAGGACGGTTGTGTCTGGCATGTAAATTCCAATCAAGACTCAGATATCCATCAGGCGCTCTGGCCGACAGTCAGAATCAATTTGGGGAGGGAGGACTTGCAGGCACTTGTCTTTGTTTCTGCTTCCATCTGTCGCTGCCTTTCACACTTCTCTCTTTGCTCTTTATCACTGTCTTCCTGCTTTCTCCTATTCATCTATTTACCTCTTACCATCCTATCACATCTTCCACCCTCTATTTGGCTGTTTGCTTTCTTCTCTCAACACCCCTACATTCTCTGTGTGACTATTTCTTTCTCTGTGTCTGTCATCAGGCTGTAATAAATCAGTGTTCTTATTTGGTGGGTGGTAAAGGATGTGAAGCCTAGTCATTAATGCTGCTCACTGGGTGGGTGTGGGGGGTGGGGGGCTGGGAGGGTCAGAAGTTACCCATAGTACAACAGATGGATTTGCTGTATGAAGAATTTGACAGAAATGTGATGGGAGGGACACACACTCACAACGATGCATGCATATCAAATCACTCACACATGACAAGACGGTATGCACTCATGCATACATGCAGACTTATAGACAGGCAGGTGTAGCAGAGCGTGGACAGGTTGTGTGATGAGGCAGGGTGGCAGAAATGAGAGGCGGACAGTTGGAATGTATCACCGACGTCTTGTTAGAGGCCTGGAACTCAAATTTTTGTGATTTTCAAGTTCAATGAAAGGATTGCATGGCTTCTCTGTGGATTCTCTGCTATTCCTAAATGCCTACTGGACGGACTCAAAAATACATGCTCGCCAAGCTGAAAGGCAGACTGTATTTCTGTGTTGACACTGTACAGATACAGCTTCTGGATTGCACCTTGAGCGGTGAAGGAGGGTCGCTTGAAAATGGTTGATGATGCAGTGTGCAGAACAAAGGAAAAAGTGTGTGATACTGCGACAGGAAGAGTCACTAACTCAGTACAGAGCTTTCTGAGTGAGGCTGGAATTTCTTTTCCTTATGAGGACGGTGGCTTTAACTAGCGAAATAGCTCTCTATTAAGCAGCTGTGAATGAAACTCAGCACTTCACTATACAGATGTTTCAAATTAAAAGTCTTCTAGTAACTTAAAGGGCATTAGCCCTCCCAGTCCTATCAGGTTTTTAATTTGAAACATCTAAAGAGAAAGTTGAATGTAATTAAAAAAGAAAAAAAAACAGCAGTAGGAAAGTGACTGAAATTAATCAGGAATTAAAAACTGCATTTCTGTTAAGAAGAAAAAGTGAGTGGTGAGTGGCGGTAATATGGATGGACTGCTGTGGATGTGGCCTATGGTGTTACACGGCCCCCCCATAGAGGAATAGAGGAGTATAAAAATGTATTAGCTATATATATATTTATATGCCATTGTAACTCACCAGCTCTACAATTCTGATTTCATACTGCTCTCTTCCTTTTCTATTTTTTTCAGTCATGCATGCTATTAATCATGTCTTTACTTCGCCGTTGGGAATTCATCAGAATTAGGCTTTATTGGAGGAAGTGAGTGACAGACTGTCATTTCCAAATGAAAAAGAATGAAACACCAAATGATATCCTTTTTAATCATCATGAGGTGGGATTGACAACTAATTAATTTAATGCTAATGATATATGCTGTCAGACCTATTCAATCATTCTGTAAAACAGGTTTTTAATAATAGCGTTGTGAAGGACTAAAGGAAGTGACTTAATCAGAATAATAGAGAGTTGTGAAATTGTCACTGGAACCTTGGGGGGTTGGTTTTGTAGTATGAAGGAAAACATTGCTCCCACACAGAGAACTGTAGGAGCAGATGAGGAGTGTATAAGCCATGACGACCGCCTGCTTGTCCCATGAAACTGATCAAGTGTTGAATCCAGAGGAAAGCTACAATGCATTATTGATTTCATCTGCTAAATCCACATGAACTCTGAGTGGGAAATGAAGATGGAGGCAGGGGAAGAAGCACATTAAAGAGATATGATTAACCCTAAAACTATTTACAACTGCCCAAGAGCTCAACATTTGGGAGCTGCTATGAATATTTTTTTGGAACTTTTGAAATTATTACTTGGACCAAAGCCTGCTGAGTCAGACTATCGGAGCAGAATCAACTGTATGTGTGAGTAACTTTGCACCAAAGATAGAAAACAGAAACACTCAATGATTTTTTTTTTTTATAGTCCCTGATGTCATTATGATCTGAAGCCCAGAGCTTTTCCAAAGACTGACACTGTGGTTCAATTGATAGTCTGTTAACAGTGGTTACTGTATGTTGTCTTTCTGAAACAAACAGGCAAGCAACCACAACACAGAAGAATCACAGACAGACAAAGACAAAGTAAATGGATGGGTAAAATAAAAACTAAAGAATGAAAGAAACAAAGAAAAACAGGCAGTTTTGCATAGATTTCAGGCTGTGAGGCAGTAGAACAAGTTCAGAATCAAGTTAGAAAAAAAAATGTTGCACATTTAAAGCAAAACTATGCAAAACTAGAGAGTCAAAACATCAAGTTAGTGCAACTACATGAAACATAATATTACTTAATAGTCCAATGGCAAGAGTTCCAGGCTGGTGTCTGCCTTGCAGCCTTTTGTTTCACAAAACTGTTGCCAACTACAAAAGGTGGGAGTTTTTACTCTTGTTCTTTGCTTGGTCATTCTCTAATTTTTTCTTCTTAGCTTACTCCATCAACATTATCTTTGGTCTCTTCGCCTCTCACATGATGTCAGTAGAGGTTGCTGAGTCCAGTTCCTTTGCCAGTGGACCCACTGCCACCATCTTCCGATTCTCTGTTCTATCAGCAACCTCGTTTGACTACATATGAGCCATTGCATCAATTTTTAACTGAGAAGGAGAAGAGTTAATATGTGTCATAGTAATGTGCAGATCACAGTCTGTGGATCAGGTGGGCTAGTTCATAAAAATAATCATTCAATAATCATGGTTAAAAGCTAATGGGATGAGGGTGGGTGAAATAATGCATCATAAATGAGGTAAATATTAATTACATTACCTACATCGATCGCCCACAGCAGAAACAATAAGTTTGTTGCCCCTTTAAGAGAAAAGCTGTATGCATTAGGCAGAACAGCTTAACTTGATTTGCTTACTTAAATCTCTTGACACACAGTTGTTCAACACATGAAGAAGTTCACAGGTAAGTCACAATCCAGGTAATTAAATGTCCCACAATATTTTCTGCAGTGGCATCACTGTGCGCATAAAAAATTTGAATTACAAATTACACTTGTATCACCAGCCTGTAACAAGTAGAAGCTGCCTGTATAGGTGCATCTTACTATCTGAATAATGCACCCTTTTTATATCACAGGACAGATACTTTGCCAACAACTTTAAACCAGGCTTTTGATGACTTTTTGCTGCCTCGAGATAGCAGCGTTTTCTACTTACATGACTTGGCTGGGCCTGAACGTGACAACTGATCTAGTTTTTTGGCTACTTGGGGGGGGAGAAGAACAGGAAATCACATACCAAACAACATGTTCTTATTCACACATCAAGGTTTTCACCTTCTGTCATAATTTTGGTCTCCACCACATCTTGAGGAAGATATACCAATCAGCTGCAACATTGAAACCACCTACTTGATGTTTTGTAGATCCCCTTTGTGCTGCCAAAACAGCTCTGACCTGTCAGGGGAGGGGACAGAGAACATCCGGGGGTATTTTGTGGTCACCACCATCAGAATGTTGGATCCTGTGGGTCCTGTAGGGTGGGACCTCCAGGTGGGAGGGTGGATTCAGCTTATTCTGGCGCATCCCACAGATTTTCAATCAGATTGAGATCGGAGGAGTCTACAGGCCGTTGTTGTGGTCCTTGAGACATTCCTGTTTTTGAAATGTGACGGGGTACACTGTCCAGCTAGGGTGACGCTGCTGCTGACGGGAAGAGCTGTTGCCATGGGGGTGGGGTGTATTTGGTAATGTTTAGGTGAGTGGTGTGTGTCAAAGAACATCCACATGATTGCCAGAAACCAAGGTTTCCACAGAACATTGCATTGTAAACAAATGATTGATGTTTTTCACTTCAGCTGGCAGCAGTGTTAATGTTGTGCCTGATTGGTGTGCATGGCTCTTTAGCTGCTAGATGCTACATTATGTTCACCAGTTGGTCACAGTCTTTCTTTGTCTGCCGTTTAGTGCTGGTCTCTTATTGTACAGTTGGTTTATCAGACCTTTGTCACTGCAAACAAAAGCTGCCTTCTCTGACTGGAACCGATGTTTTTAAGAGTGAAAGTTGCATGTGGGAAAAACAAAAACAAGCTAAACAATGGTAAAATGCTGAGTAAAGCTGAATATACAGTAACTGCAGAAATATGCAATAATTCTCTTTGGTTCTTTATTATGATCACCCTTTTACACATTGCATAAAGTTATTTGAACCATCGTTATAAAACTATTGGGTAGGGCAGCTGTAACGTAACTAAATCTGGGCTTATTTTGACTGGTAATAATTTAAATTACATTTCCAAGCTAGTATATCCGAGCCAAATGTATAATAGCTTTTTATGGTCCAACTCTATCTTACACACGTTGATTGGGTTCATCTTCATGAAAGGGTAATTTTAGCTACGTTGCCAAAAATTAAGACAATGAGAGCATCTAATATCAAATCTGGAAACATGTTGGTAATATCTGCCAGCAATAAAAAGACTCATATGTGACAGAAGGGAAAGCCCATGTGATGAAAAATCCTTTTTGCTGAGAGAGTTGTGTCAGTATCATTTCCCCCTTAATTCTCACTTTCTTTTGCCACCTCTTTTGCTCTGTCCACACACATGCACACACTTGGTCTCTCTCTCTCTCTCTCCCACTCAGACACACACACACACACACACACACACACACACACACAGAAAGCATGTATCTGCTTCTGCACAGTAGAGAAGACAGATTAGAACCTTCTCCAGACCTCACAGTGCTCCTCATCTGCAGCTGCCTGATAAGCCCTGGAGAGACTGACTGTTGCAACAAGAGAGAGTAGAGAGAATCCTGCCTGAAGCTTCCACTAGTGGAACAAAATATCAGGGAAATTTACCTAACAATTAGTTTAGCTAGTTGACTTCCCTGAGGGATGCACGTACAGTATGTCTTGCTCATTAAAAGCTCTTGCTGCTGGCGCATTAAGGCCTGACTTTATCAGCCTTGCTTTTAGCCCCGAGGTGAGAGGGAATCTGCTTATTCTGAAAGGTCAGTGGCCTGGAACGGGAAGCCAGAAGAAATCGAATATTGCAGACTACTTTGAAACCCCTGCGGTGCTTGCTCCCATTTGTTCTGAGGGCCAGTAAATCAGTGGTTTGTGGTGGCCTTAACCTCAAGAACTGCCAGCAGAGCAAAGAGGGCGGGCAGGTGGGGTAGTGCCGAGTAGCGTTATTGTCATGCAACAGAGAGAGGTAGTCAATAAATTTGATAGAGTTCAGCCCCCTGGCACTTTGTTCACAATTACTCTCCTCGACACAGACAACAGAGAGCAGCAAATGCTGCGCTGGGCTTTCTGTCTGCAACATAAAGCCGGAGTATCAGCTTTCATTTCAGTGATGAAGATCATCAGCTCTGTCTTAACAATCTGCCAGTTAATTCAACAGTTAGGGACAGATACTGTGACCAAGGGCACAACAACCATGTCAACCTGGATTAGCTCTAAAGTAGATATTATCTGATGAGTCTAATAATGGTCATAGTGATAGCTGATTAATTAAAATGATTGAATGCTTAAATAAGAGGGTCACACTTGGGTTCATCATCAGTCCATGTGTCTTATTGTGGGCAAGTAGCACTGGGGTGCTCATCTTATCACATCCTTGCAGACGTATTTTATAATTCGATCCATCATCAAAGCATTTTCCCACACAAAAGAAAGCAGGCTGAAAGGCCCATAATGAGGCACTGGGAATGAAATCTCTATGGCTCTGTTATTGATTGGAGATGTTTACGCGACAGTAGAAGTAATGTGTTCACAGTTATATTTGGGAAATATAACTCAAACAAATACATTCAGCTCAGTCGTGTGGCCAGGGAAGGGTGATGGATGATGAGGGGAATGCATTGGGACGGCAGACACCTCACCCATTAATCTGCAGAACTGCGCTGTCTGTGTCTGTTTGCATGGCAACATCAGCTCCCCATTACTCATTTAGCTGCTGCCTATTATCAGTTTGTTGATGAAGGATTTTACCTCTGAAAGATTTGGAGGGTGCTTTCTGCCTCCCCTTCTAAAACTCCTACAAGCTCACCGAGGTGTCACTTCTGGGCGGTAAAGCCACTTAATTGCTGCACTCAACATATTTCAAATGAAAGCATCCCGGATGAGTTATCCCAAAGCCTCTCAGGAAATGCTAAAACTTCTTACTCTACAGTTAAGCATCACTGTTAGTTATGTTGTGATGTTTCAAAGTCTAGACACTGATGGGAGCATTGTGTCAAAGTGCACTGTAATTTAAAGAGCCCTAAACTTTGGTTTTAATTACTCCTTCAGTCAGCTGTTGTAAGTTGTATCTAACACATTCCAAGTGTTGGCCTTGGAGTACCTGTAAAATGCACAAAACAAGTCTTTTGACCTATGATATTTGAAAATGCTCCTGTGAAGATTGCACATGCCTGCCAGCTGGTGCTCTGAATGTGACTCTGTGAGCAATTATCTGTCACACTTCCATTAACAGGCATTAATGCCATTAACAGACATGTTGTGTATAAAACACTCTTTAAAAGCAAAAGCAAGCCTTTCTCTCAGCTGCTGTACTGTCCCGGCTCTGCAAAGGATGAATTAATGTTAGAAGAAAACCTGATATGAACCATGCTTGTCTGTATTTGTAAAAGTGCTTACTTATCCACTTGCTTTTAAAAAGAGAGGGAACATGATGATTTTCCCATTTACGAACAGAAAGGGAGACTAATAAGGTTGAAAAGTGAAGGCATTCTGGTCAAGAGGCAGGTTTTACAGAATTATTCCAAACTGTCAGCTTAGTCATCCAAACAATGAGATAAAGCTTTTGTGGTGACATGACGTAAGAGTGCCTGGACCAATCCAAAAACCAAACTGTTCTTTCAAAGAAAGATCTGTAATAATGTGGTCAAGCACCACCTCTAGAAAAACTGGTGTCTCACTACATCTGACACAAAGGAGTGAGCCAAACCGGACAGAGGCCAGCACTAACCATCAATCAGCGTGACACTCTACGCATGGCAAGCTCTGTGTCCAGATCTCTCCAGCAATTTCAGGCCTCTAATTAACCGCTGTAGGCTTGTCTTCATGTATTGATCCTGCCTTGAGTGTTCTAAGCCAGGGTTTACCCTGGAATGTGTTCACTTTGGCTCTGTCTACAATAAAAATGTCTTGTTTCACATGCGACTTAAAAGAGAACTTTGGCTTAAAAGTGCTTTTATATTTTTTTTGGCAAACTGGTCGGATCTAGTGTCAGATGTTGGTTTGGCTCGTTACTTCAAGAAGTGGCAAACAACCAAGTCTCAAGCCACTGCTGGAGTTACACAGATTTGGTCTTTTAATAGAATGAATCAAATCAGGAGTTCCCAAGATAGTTGAATGTGCTTCTGTCAGCTACGATCCTGATAGTGATGCAGAGATAGCCTCAAACATAATGTGTGATCAAACAGCAAGCAAGTCTGTAGTGGAGTCTGTTCATTTTTTAGCAATTGTTGCTATTCACAAGTTACAGATAACTCTGAAGTTCAGACAGGTGATGTGCCTCTCTAGATATTGGCAAGTTCTTTGTAAAGGGTTTGATATTACATTCAGGTAGTACCCAGGTTCTGAGCTTCAAACCCAACAGTTCCAGGCCGACTTGCCCTCTTTGTCAACAAGAAAAGCAAACCTGGGACTTTCTCTGCAATTTCGTGTGAAAAATAAATTTTAAATTGAAAAAGCAGTGTGGGTTGATCAAGTTTTGTCTTTGATGCTAAGCATTTAAGTATAAACTTTAAGTATAAATCAAGTTATTAAGTTGCCCTTAGGGCTTTTTTTTTGTCCAGTAATTTAATTTATGACCTCACAAAATTTAATGTCAAATTAAAACCGATATTTCTCTTCTACAGGATGCCCGGTAGATCCAAGCAGGAGGAGGGCAGCAGACGTGATGCCATCTCATCCTCACATCATCACACCTCGTGAAGTCACAAGTGGCTTCAGAGGAGGGAGCCTATCATCCAGAAACACCCTCCAGCTCAATGGCAAGCACTTCAGTCCACAGCTCACCGAATTCTGTCTGTGTTGATATACTAACATATACTACGGGCAACTTGATCTGGAGCACACGTTGAGTTGTGGGGGTTCACCTCCTTAATTAATTGATCCCCACATTAATTCATTAGGAGGAAAATTATTCTCATCAAATGAATCAGTTTTATATGTGAAAGTTGTAAACCACTAAGCATATACACGTGTATATATACATACATGAATGAATGAATGAATGGTATCAATAACACTATCACTAGTTCACACCTAGCATTCACTAGAGCTTTTTTCTTAAAAATCATTTTAGAAGTTCTGCATCAACTCTCAAACACATGGAAGATGGTTAATTCCTACTTTTTCTGCCATGAAGAAGGCTGATGATAAGGCAAGTTTTCTAGGCAGTGGTGAGTATGGTGAAGCAGACTTGGTGATCTTTGGATCAGCGGGGTGACACCCACATGATGACGGCTGTAGCTCCAGTGAAGCAGCTGGGTCAGCATTCCTCAGGAGGATGGATCCAGGGTCGCCTTAGCAGGCGCACAGCGTGTTTGTTCTGGTCTTGTTGCATTCAGCCTGTTCGGCTTGTGGTTTTTAGGTATATCTGCAGTCTTTATTCTCAGTTTAGAGTTCATTCTGGAGCATGTTTATGAAGGGCCCATGGCTGGCAAGGCCAAAGAAATAGCATCCAAAAGAAAGTGAAAAACAGCCGAGTGCAGAAGAGCAGAGCCAGCAGGTGTTGCTAAGTTTTATAGTACAGGAGGCGTGTTTTGGAAGAAAGATGATTCTTGGCACTCACTTAGGAGGCACATTAATTACTAATTAATTCCTTTGTGTTAGGAGAAACACTGGCTTCTTATTATAAAGGGTAAACATTTTAATTCTATTAAAAGAACATGCCTGTTGCATACTCTTTCCTTCTGTTCATCGTTATATGTCACATATCATGACAGCCAGTGTAAGCACTTGTAACGTTAATTAATCAGATAACACAGAATAACATAATGGTCATTTTCTCATCTGTATCTAAGAACTAGTAAACAGTGGAACACATCTAACAAAATTATACATAATAATAGCCCTTAAACCAAAGCTAAATCATTTTATCATTTATAATGATATCATATATATTATATAATATATATAATTTTTTTTCCAATTACACTCAAGTTGTACTGGTATTTGCTTGTATGTTTATTAATTGTATTACCAATATTCATTAGGTAGCAGTGTGATATCCTGTAAATGAACAGATTGTGAAGCAGAGTTTGAATTTTACTGGAATCAAAAATGACTGTATGTTCTGAATCTAAAACAACAGAGTATTGATACTTACACATTTTAGTCAACAGTTCTGTCATTTATGGTGAATAAGAGGAGAGGAAGAGAGAGGGACACACTCAGGAAGGAGAGAAAACAAAGTCATTTATCCTTTGTGGCTGGTTAGAAGAGGCTGAATTCATCTGACATCCTTCGTCCCTTTAGGTCAGAGGTCACTTGTGTGCATCTGGGTTTGTGCTCCTGCATCTTCACAGACAGACTTATTTAACTGAACATCTCAACGTTTCTGAGACAATTTCATATCTTCAGATATTTTTGAGTTTGTTCCACAGCACCACTGAGCAATTAGTGCCTTTTATTTGGGTGGTGACCATGCTCCTGACTTGATCAGCTCAACCAGATCTGTTTCACTTTCTGTCTTTTGGCTGCTCCCCTCAACCACTCAATTTTCAGCCTAATTGAGCTTGCAGAAGCATCTCTGGTGGCTAGCTACAGTCCTGTTTGTAATGTGTGTGTGTGTGTGTGTGTGTGTAGCCCAAGCATAGGAACACACACACACAGGGAAACCAATTTTTTCCTCAATTAGAGAAGCCATCGCCAGTCAACTGGTGTGTATTCCTAAATTTGTACTTAAAATGTGGACTGTGACTCAAACACGCGCACACTCTCTCACACACTCTCACACAGACTCACACACACAGTGAGTGAGAGAGTAAAAGGCATCATATCACAGTTGAAAATAAACAGGTAATTGCTTATAATTATATAAAACACAAGAATTCCATCCCACTCACAAAGAACAGATCTTAAAAACACCGTGTTATTCTTTTTCACAAACATTTGCACTGTACACTAAATATTTACACACGCTAAAATAATATGTAGAGGTAAGCATGAACAGCCAAACATATACTGCATAAAACCTGTTTATTAATGCGTGTGTGTTCAATTCATTTATATTCCCTAAATTCTCAACGTAATTTATTCACAGCTCTTGTTACTGTACAAACATGATTTGTTTGCTGTTTGCTATGTTTCTTACCTGTCTCACCCTCCCTCCCCAACACCAACACTACCGCCTTTCCACTACTCCTGTCTCTGTTACACACTGAACTCTTTTCCCTCTCCACTCCATTTTCCCATGCCATTTAAACATACAATGCGCCTAATTGCTTTCACTGGAGTCCAGTCACAACAGTAAGCCACACTGAAGATGGGAGTGTGTGCTCAGTCCCACTCCTGTCTGCCTGTGGCTCTGAAGGAAGCAGGGTAGCCAGACACTATCTGGTTAAGTGACTGGCAGTCAACCCATTCCCTCTGTGATAAGGAGACTTCGGAAAAATGTCAGAGGATAAAGAGTGAATCTGGCAGAGGAGAACAGAAAGAGAAGAGAACAAGAATATATGAGAAAGCATTAAAAAAGGGGAAAATTTGTTCCTATAATTATATGCTAAATGTAACAGTGATAATTTTGTTCACACATCAGTAAATGCATTTCTTTTTCTACATTTCTGATGTTATTCTTGTTTAATTACACCACAACTAATGGGAGTTTAAGATACTGAGCCATTTGCTGACTGGTAGATTCAACACTAACAAATGAAGAAAACACCACTGTAACCACACATACATCTGAAATAACACTGCAAAAGCCCAGCTAGATTAGAAAGACATTCACTAATCTGACAACACATAGGCAACATAAAGGTCATCACTTTGCAGGTAGTACAGAACAAAGTAGAACTGAGTAATAGCACTGAATCAGTTTCCACATTGAAATACTGATGAATACACAAGGAATTTGAAAAAGGACAATGTCTGGTGTACAGCGAATATCTTCAGTGATATTGGCATTACATAATCACACCATTTACTTCAGTTGTGCTCCTGAGCATAAATGGGTTTCTTCATTCATTCAAATACATAGACAGCTTTCCAGCTATCACAGCTTCCCTCTTCTGGGAAGGCTTTCCACAAGATTTTGGAGTGTTTCTGTGGGATTTTTTTGTCCGTTCATGCAGTAGACCATTTGTGAGGTCAGGCACAGATGTTGGACTAAAAAGTCTGATTTTTAAAGTGGAAACTGTTCATCCCAAAGGAGTTGGATGGGGTTGAGGTCAGGGATCTGTGTGGACCAGTCAAGTTCTTACACACCAAACTCATCCAACCATGTCTTTAAGGAGCTTTGCTTTGTGCACTGGGGCACAGTCATGCTGGAATAGAAAAGGGCCTTCACAAAACTGTTGCCACAAAGTTGGAAGCATAGCATTGTCCAAAATGTCTTGGTATGCTGAAGCATTAAGATTTCCCTTCACAAGTAAGAGTTCAGTCCAACCCGTGAAAAACAGCCCCATCTCAATACTTTCGTCTATGTAGTGTATATTTGCAACATTTGGTTTCCCTCAGTGTAATTTGTGTGTCATCAAATGGTGGAGACCTATTCTTGTTTTTGTGTGTTTTGTCAGTTTGCTCAAGTTTTTCTAAGTTGGGGTGTCCTGAGCCCTCTTTGCCAATGATCCAGTATGTCCTTTGAAAGTTCTCTTTCATAACGTTCCTTTCGATGTCTCACTATGGGATACGCCCCCTCGCATATTCATAGAAGAATTTGTATCACTCCGCCAGCCCAGAGCAACCTTTGCTGGTGCGCTCAGAGCAAGAGGACATTGTGTTGGGCTGGGGCGGTGTGTTTGAGGGCAGAACGGTGAACGGCGTTTTGAGCGTGCGTCTCTGTCGTTTTCACGTAAATTATTTGGAGTTGTTCACTAAACATAGCGGCAAAGGTCGTGTTGTCTGTTCTCACCACCATCATGTGCGTGTGCCATGACAACACGACCACAGTAGCTCAACCATCAGGGCGGTCTTCGCTCCCACCAGTTGTACACTCGATTTTGTGGAGCGACGCACATCCTCAGAATCTTCTTTATGCAGAGTGGAAGCTGCCCCCAGCTGTGGTGGATGAGATTTGGGTTGTTTTTTTTGGGCTGTTTGGGTCTAGAGAGAACATTCATTGTCCGCTGTTTTTCCTTGAAACCTGATCCTGCCTTCATCCCTAAAGTGATGAACTCAGGTTCGCCGGTGGACCTGGCAGCGCTTCAGGCACCTCCCCACAGTTCTGTCATGGAGCAGCGTCTGCACTTGCTGTGCGCGGTTGGTGTTCTGCACACTGACGTGGAGAGAACGAGGGCAGTCAGGAAAGGGGATCAGTTGTTTGTGTCATGGGCTAAGCCACACAGGGGCAAAAGTTTAAGTTGTTAAAAAAAGATCAGGGCTGGTTTATTGTCCAGCCCTGATCTCAGTAATATTCCTGATAAGCTGTAATATACATATGCCTCATGCCTCCTTTTCTGTTGTCCTCTCTTTTTTCTCTGTCTGATCTCATGTCTGCGCTCACCAGCCGATGTACTGATGTCCAGCTCACTTTTTCTCTCTGTGCTGTGCTGCTTATTTCTCCCAGATTTGTTACCACTTTCAGCTAGTCCAATGTTATCTCCCTGCAGGCTGCAGAACTTATTCCATCACATTGTTACAAATTCAGTGTGTGGGGGTGGGTGGGGTAATCTGTTTTAAGATTAAAAAGAAAAAAAAAATCAGTTTCAGGGATTCAGTTCTGAGTTTGTTAATATCTCTGTGTTGTTCAGTATGCAGGATTAGGCATATACTAATTTGCCTAATCCTGCATATTATGGGCAAAGAGCGCAAGACAAATTTCCCACATGTGGGACAATAAAGTTTATCTCAATCTTCTCTTGTCAAAGTTTTTAACAAACATTATATATTTTGCATGATCCAAACCAATGACAATAGATTGTTTGGTGACTACTATGAATTATTTATTTTAATTGGATTTTTTGGTGCTTGCAGTGGATACATAACCATGGAGGTGAAAAATAATCTGGGAAGAGAAAGTCTGTTTTCCCAGCAGTAGGGCTTTGGCCCAGTTGTAGTGGTGCCAGTTGTTTGACTGTTGTCTATGTACAAGCTGTTGTTTCTGGTGTTCCAACAATACCTTAATCTGTCACAACTCTCTCCCTTGGACATTTGTAGGGTTTTTAGAGCATATGTTCAAAATGGCAAAGAGATTAGATTCCACTCTGTTCAGTAAATATATTCATGATTATTTCTCCTTCACAGCGAGGAACACTGCACAGGCACACCGACTGAAAATAGATGGGGATCGCAGGCTGTCTTTTGGGTGCGGGATCAGAGCTGACACCATTGTGCCTGGAGAGCACAGCCTAAACGAGCCCGACGGTGGGCGCCGCAAGCTAGACTGCATGGCTGCTGTGCATCAGCGAGAGGGCAGGGAAGATGGTAAAGCAGCCAAGGCCACGGTGAGGTCAAACTTTACACTTAGCTAATGGAGAGACAAGAATAGCTGCTTATGTGTAAAGCAGAGCCACAGTAGTCTGTGACATCAAACAGATAACAGACAAAGCAGGAGCACATTTCTTTCTGGCTCTGAAACATGTCATGAGGGAGCTTTGGTGGAGGTGTGGAGCATCTCCTAGACAGCCTGCTGGTGTTACAATTCTCGTGGCAATGTGCCCTTCAACCCTCTGCATTTTAGTGACTGTACAGGAAGGTGTTAATTGTTCTTCTACCCGAAGGCACATCTTGTACTTTCACCCATGGGTGCACATGCTAAATGTGATTTTGGCTGTGGTGCATGTCTGTCTCAGACATTTTACACATTGCATTTCCTCTGATAGGACCTGTTTTATAGTTGTTTCACACCCACATAACAGCCAGTATGTGAAATTTAACTGCGTCCTGCTCACACAGGAAGAAGTTTAAGAGTTGCTTTGCAATTCAATTTGGGGTTGACTTTTCTGGGCTGATAGCAGCGATTTAATTTGGTCCACTTTTATCCCTGGTGTAATGTCAAGCACTAGAACTGTTTAAAATAATAGATTTCCTCACACACTTACAGTAGTTTTATTGGCCTTTTGGAATTTTAGGCTGTTTCACATGTTTTTAAGACAAGTGTACCTACTCACCAGCTATTTAAAGGTTTTAAAGGGTTGAAGTGCACAGTTTAATTTAGATTTTGTGTTTGATGTATTCCTTCAGTTTGTTAGATTGTCCTAACACGCGTGAACAGCAGGAAAGCTGCTGGCCCTGATGGCATCCCCGGGCGTGTACTGAGGGCATGCGCAGATCAGCTGGCTCCCGTCTTCACCTCTATATTCAATATGTCCCTGGCTCACTCTGTTGTCCCTGACTGCTTCAAACGCTCCACCATCATCCCCGTACCCAAAAAGCCCAACCCTGCCTGCAACAACGACTACCGCCCTGTTGCCCTCACCTCGGTGGTAATGAAGTGCTTCGAAAGACTGATAAAGGACTTCATCTGTACTTCATTGCCTGCTTCTTTTGACCCCCTCCAGTTCGCCTACCGCACGAACAGGAGCACCGATGACGCCATCAATCACGTCCTCCACTCCACCCTCACCCACCTGGACAGCGGTTTGGGGAACTATGTGCGGCTGCTGTTCATCGACTACAGCTCCGCATTCAACACCATAGTTCCCCACAGACTGGTCTCTAAGCTCAGGGACCTGGGGCTGAACTCCTCACTCTGCTCCTGGGTCCAGAGCTTTTTGACTGACAGGTCACAGGTAGTGAGGATTGGTAAACACACCTCCAGCCCACGCACCCTTAACATCGGCACCCCCCAAGGATGCGTCCTGAGTCCTCTGCTTTACTCCCTCTACACCCATGACTGTAAAGCCATGCACCCCTCCAACATCATTGTAAAGTTCGCCGACGATACAGTGGTGGTAGGTCTGATCTCCAATAACAGGATAACGGCCTACACGGAGGAGGTGGATGCTCTGGCATCATGGTGTCGTATGAACAATCTAGACATGAACGTCCACAAAACCAAGGAGTTGATTGTGGACTTCAGGAGGGAGAAGCAGAGGAGCCATCATACCCCTCTCAGGATTTATGGGACACTGGTGGAGAGAGTCAGCAGCTACAGGTACCTCGGCGTCCACATCTCCGAGGACCTGACATGGACCACCCACATTTCCACCCTGGTGAAGAAGGCGAGGCAGCGGCTGTATTACCTCAGGCGACTGAGGAAATTCAGGGTCTCCACAGCGCTGCAGAGAACCTTCTTCACTGCAGCCATACAGTCTGTGCTCACTGGGAGCATCACTGCCTGGTATGGCAACTGTACGGTACAGGACAGGAAAGCTCTGCACAGAGTGATCCGCTGTGCTGAACGGACTACCAAGACAGCATTGCCCTCCATGCAAGAGGTGTATGCCAGCAGGTGTACATCCAGTGCACAGAGGATTTTAAAAGACACAAACCACCCGCACAATAGACTCTTTCAGTGGCTGCCATCGGGGAAACGTCTCCGGTCCCGCATGGCCAAAACTGAAAGACTGAGGAAGAGTTTCTTCCCCCAGGCCATCAGGACACTGAACTCTCTTTCCCCCACTTAACCCACCCTCCCATACACACACATGCATACATGTATACTATGTATACGATATGTATATTTATGTATATTTACATTCCCTCTGCCACTGAGGTTAGATCTCTATCTTTACTTTACTTTATTTTATATTTTTATTCTTTATTCTTTATTTTTTATTTTATTCTATTCTCTTGTATTTTTGCACAGTTGTTAAAAGGAGTGTTGTTTTTTTCATTTCACTGTGGATGCACATCCACATGTGACAAATAAAGAATTCTGATTCTGATTCTGATTCTGATTCTGAAAAGAAAAACAATAGAGAAGTATCCAGTTTCTTTACCGTCTGCTTTGAAACAACTGTGTAACATTAAGCCTGCTTTCATAGCATTTATTTCACCTAATCAGACTGTAGCCTTGAATACATTGTTTATGAAGAATCTGTTATTGCATGCCTTGACACAGTCACTGAAATGTCACAGAGAAAATTCCAGTTTATTGCAATCTAGGGTTGTACCTGGTGTTATACTGGAACACACCTTCAGTATTTGCCATTGTTCTTGGCTGTTAGGAACGGAATAAGGAAGCCCAGCTGGCCATAGAACCTGATCAGATCAAACCCACTGAAGAACACAGCAAGGCGAAGAGTATTGCCAACATGCTGAGCCAGGCCATCACCACCCAGTACCTGCTTTTTGCCAGCTTGGGCTCTGCTGAGTACATGGAGTTTGTCCTTAAAAATCCCTTCAATGTACCTCAGACAGTCACCATTCACAGCGACGACCCTGAGCTCAGGTAAGACTCTGCAAAGAGTGAGTTGACAGTGAGGTAGTTGTAGTAGTAGTAGTAGTTAGTCTGATTAGACACCAATCAGCCACAACATTAACCCTCACTGGCAACGGCTCTTCCTGTCAGCAGCAGCCCACCCCAGCTGCACAATGTGCCCCATCACAGCTCAGAAATGTCTCAAGGACCACAACAATGACCTGCAGAGATCCCAACTTGATCGAGAAACTGTGGGATGGACTGGAATAAGCTGAGTCCACCCTCCTACCCACAGTGCACAACACCCAGTGGATCCCACATTCTGATGCCGGTGACCACTAAATACTCCTAGAGGTCCCATGCCCCTTCCCCTGACAGGTCAGAGTTGTTTTAGCAGCAGAAGGGGACCTACAAAATATCAAAATCAGAATGAGCTTTATTCATCCCTGGGGGAAATCATGTCAAGGAGATGGTTTTAATGTTTCGGCTGTTTGGTGTTTTATCTACTGATAAAGAGGAAATCTCAGAAAACTGTTACCGAATTTGTTAGTCATGTGTTTCATCTTTAAAAAAATGTGTGTGTCCCCAGTCTAACACACTGTAAGAGCCATTTAAGAACGTCCTCACACTTGACCCTCCCCAGTGTGAGACGCACTTTGTTCTTTGAAGTGATAGTTACTCTTCCCCTTTTCCTCAAACATTTTCACCACCAGTGTTGGCCTGTAGACACAAAAGACCTAACAGTAGAGGGCAGTGAAGCAACATTAAACCGGATATAGTTAACACCTTTGTCCTCTACGCCCTTATCATCAATCGTAATGCCTGGTTTCTAGTCTGGTTTGGGTGCTGTCTATAACAAGTAGCTGGCGGAAACTCATTCTGTTAATTCACTGCCAACCAACTCAAACTTCAAACCAAGGCCACCTCTGAAAGAAAAGTTGACTGAAGTTCTATGAAAATTCACATTTACATTCATTAAATTTGCTCTTGTCACCTCTACATTTTAAAGTCATGATACTGCAAAGGTCTCAGCAATACTGTCCAGCTGCCATCAGTATGCTGCACAGTTGTAGCTTAATGTGGATGCAGTGCAAAGTTGTCCTTTTGCACAGTAAACATTTTGAATTTTCATAGAAGGAAAAGCACAAGTGTTGCCAATGGCATTGATAATGGACTCAGTCTAGGAAAGTTCCCCAGTAAACCCTGACACCATGAACTATACAGTGACCCTGAAACGGAAGCAGCTAAATGGAATAAAAAAATTTATTCATTTTTTTTATTTACACCTGTCCTTTCTCTTTTGTGACATGCCTTTCATATGAAAGGAGTATAGACAATAAATGTTGTCAGACCGTGCATAATACAAACTAAATGAGTACTTGTTTTTTCTTTTGCAGATGCAGATAGATAAATAAATAAAAAGTGTAAATAAATGTTTGTATTAAACAAAAGCAAATGACTGATTTGAGAGTAGGGATTAGTTTGGGGCTTTTGTTGTTTTTTTGTTTAGTTTGTTTCAGTTGCTCTTGCTTGGCTCAGTTGATTATTTTTTTTTTATAAAAAACAAAAAAAAAACTGCCTCATGGAAACACAAACAGTAAGTAGTATCAGAAGAAACGCAGGCTCCAAAATGCTTCAGGTGAAGAATATTTATGGAAGACATGGTAATGTTAAAATTAGTTATGGAGCATGTTTGCTATAGTGATTCAAGTAAAACAGCTTTACAAAAGTGATTATGAAATCCCACCATCCAAAAAAAGGAAAATAGCAAAAATATGGAACACCAACACTAGATTGTCAAGCTGAAGTGAAGTCATGAAGACATTTGCTTGTGTGTTTTATTCAGGTTGTGGGAGTCTGATTCACAGCTTGCTCGCAGTTTTGATATGATGCATGTGTGTGTAGGTGTGTACTAGTGTGTGTGTTTGCATGTGTGCCTGTTTTAGGGTTTGAAATTGGTTTTGTATGTGGCAGGTGCATTATTTGGCCTTGGAATTTTCTTCTCTGAAACAGCATGTTTTGTGTGTACATGCCTTAAGCATTTAAATTTTGTTCACAGTTTTGAGACGTATGTACTTTCATTTATGAATAAACACACTAAATTACTAGTTGTTCAATACAAACAGCTGCCACATTTCCAGACAGAGTTTGCTTGTGTGCGCCTGCTTAAAAAAGGAAGAATTTTGCTATATTTCACTGTTGTTCTCACACCTACTGCTAGGCTTGTAAACAAAGAAGATGCTTGCTCCTTCAGCAGTATAATCAGATGTCCTTGACATAGATGCAGACATAATGCTGGTGAGATGCTAAATATCCGCTTTAATCCACATATAGAAGCCATTATAACTGACGTTTCCTGGATCACCCCTTCTTGATAACCATGTCGTGTTTGTTTCCTTCAGTTAGCATTGTTGTTAATCCTCCCACACTGAATCTTTTGTTATGGATTCTGCTCATGCCTGTGCTTCGGATTAACATATATCACGTTGATCAGCAAAGGCTGGAGTGCACCACGGATGAATCATTATGGCATTAGCCCGGCCACTGAGCCTACCAGGTTTAATTGAGAGTCATCAATCCCTGCATCTGTCCTCCCGTCGGCTTAGCGCCCTTTTAGTTTATTTATTTCCTGAAGAGGCAGTGTGACACTTTGTACCAAACCGTCTGCCACCTCCACCACGAGCCAGAAACGTGTAAATTAGCAAGGAAGCTTCCGCATTTGATGTGCTTCCACAGAGTCAGATTCAGGTTAAGGTTTACTATCAGGTTTAGTAAGCACAGCCCTGCCCAGAGCAGATTGTGACACTGTGGTATCATGTCGTACGTGTGCCGTACTGTGATGTGTGTTTGACTTCATAGAAAAGATGGATGAGAGGATGGAAGGAAAATTCAACTTTGCTATTAACTGGGCCCCTATCAGAGTCCATTCTAAAATCACAGCTTTGTGGGTTTATATTTCTGTTATATTACTGGAAGTTTTGGATTTCTGCTGATTTAGTTGTCACATTGGAACCAACTTATGCACCCAACACTCCACCTGTTGAACTCTGCTCTGTGTTTTGGTTTGGGAACTGAAGCCTGACTGATTGACTTGTTTAAGCGACTGCATAGTTTTCTCTAAGTCACTCACATTCAGGTTGACGTATTTTGCCACAAAGCTGAAATAAAAGTTGCCTTGTTAAGATAATAAGTACACGTTAAAAAGAACTGCAACTTAAAGATTGATAGAGTTGTATAACTGTAAAAATGTATTTCAAGGACAGATTTTAGTGTTTGTTTATTTCAGTGCAAGTAGTAATCCGATTCCACCGCACAGACTCACACATATCAAAAAAATATATATCATATACAAATTAAAAATCTTGGCTTGCTTCTGGAATGTTCCCAAGGAAAACGAGACTGATTTTGATGAGAATTTCCAAGGAAACCCTTGATCTGAATTCTTGCTATTCAGCCATCATCGTTATATCTTTGCCACATACAGTATGTATCTTGAGGTGAGACATGCAGAATTTATTAGCTGTGTTTGTTTTATGAGGAAATGTGAAATGTATTTGTGCGGTAACCTGTTAAGTCTGTGAAGGACTAGAAAATTTGAACCCAAACAACAAAATTAGCCCTTGTACCTGTTACCCTGAACTGCATGAAGCATAGCTCGACCAGTGCACTGAGGCTACTCTGCTGCTACTTCCTTCTCAATATTTCACCTGAAACTTGACGAGGTACTTTCTTGAGAACACAAACATGGCTTTGGGTTGGCTCTTTGTTCTATAGACACAAATAGAAAGAAGTCTGACCCTCAACCTGGAATCCAGCGTCAGGCTTTAAAGGGAGCATGGTTAGAAAAAGGCTATGCTGCAATGCTTTGGAGCCCAGAGGCTTCTCTTGACGGTGAGGACATATTTGCTACCTTTTTCCATCTATTTTGCATTGCTACCTTTTACACTTGGCCTTCCAGAGCTTAGTGTGAGCCATGACCTCTGGCTGGGAGAGAGATAGCAGGCTGTAGCGCCTCTGCTGCTGTTGTCCATGCTGCTGATTTCTTTCTCAGCATTTCTCCCTCTCATTATGTGTCTTCTTCCTGTTTCTATTGATATCCTTTTAATCATCTTTATTGTGTTCCTTTTCTGCTTTTATCTCTATTTATCTCAGCCTCTATTTAACTCAGTTTGTCCTCTTCACCTCCTACTTTGTTCTGTTTTCTTTCTTTAAAAATGAATCAGCCCATTCTTTTTTATCGAGGCTCAGATGAAACACACACACACACATACACACACAGACTCTTTGTTGTCATGATAAGCCACTGGCAAAGTGTTTTATTTCACGTGCACAGGTGGGAATCTCGAAATAAGTTTTATGGAATTGCCTGTTGCATTTCGCCTTAATGTTTGCAAGGTTCTGAAAAAGGGTCTGAAAATCCATAAACTCTCACTCTCCTATTGAGGAAAAATTCCCCTCTCCATGCCCATGGGTTGAAACCTTTGATGTTTAAAGCAGCACTTCCCTTTATGCATTTGTGCGTGAAATTTTTGCATTCAAAGGAAGAGGAAATACTGGAGACAAGACCTCCCTCCGCTGGAATCTGTTATCTGTTCCTGTTGCTTTTTCTCCCTGGAAATCCATTTGTTGGGGTTTGAAGGGGTGCTTTCACTGACCTTTCTACACATTCATGAAAGCTGCTGTTGGTAATTAAAAGGAAAGTACTGTGTTTTAGTGTTTACTGCTCAGCTATGGAATTAGCTCATTTCCATTGTTTGCCATAAAGTGAATGTGAACAGGATCAGTTTGTAAGAGTGGGAGATCAGAATTGTTTGCTTGTACTAAAGGGAATTATATTATTTTAGATGCTTTGTTGGATCCCTTGGAGAGATTAAATCTGGTATGTAAGAAATATTTACCATGGTTTGCCATGACCACACATCAAAGATAAAGGGTATTCCCTGCCTCAAACCTGACCTTCATTTGTCCGGCCCTTGAGTATGCCTGCCCAGATTGAGGTGGGCTGACAGAAGACCTTTCCAAGGAGCTAGAAAGGGTATAAAAACAATTCTTTAAGATGTTGTTGATTTGTTGTGGTTTGGTATGAAGTTAAACATTAGACTGATATTGTCAGGTTCGCATCGACTGTCTGGTTAGCATCGCTGGAGCAGAGGGCTGAACCCTAGATGCAGAGTCTCACAGAGAGAGGCAGAGGTCCAAAATGACAGTCTTTTGATATAACAGAACTCAAAAAGGCACACACTTACAGTGTCATGGGATCACGGACTAACCAAGGACAAAAACAAGGCATAACAAGAGAAAACACTTTCAGGCATGAGGACGAGGTAATGACACTACAATACCCAACATGAATCCACATGACACGACAACAAACTGACAACAGTGACAGGGAAGACGAGGACTAAATAGACAACATAACAAGACACAGGTGAAACACATTAGGGAGGAGAAAGCAATCAGGAAAGCCAATGCACAGCTACATGAAACAGAGGTACACAGGGGAAGTGATGCTTTCAAAATAAAACTGGACATGACAAAAACTTGGAACATAATACACATGGAAACTAATACACAAGGGAATACACACATGAAATATGACCTGAGGACTAGAAACCAAAGGGCAAGACACAACCAACACTCAACACGGCATGACAGATATAGGTAGGTGTCACTTGACTGAGCCCATAAATAGAAATATAGCAGCACCACAGTCCATCAGGACACCTGGGACATGTCATGTTTTTATTTCTCTCTTGTTTCTCAACAGCCATTCATCTTAATGTTTCTACCCCTGAAACTTTGACATAGATATTGCAGCAGAGCAAAGTGAGGCTAAAGTATTGCTGAAGTACTGTAGCATGTAATTTTATACAGCATAAATGTGCACCGACTCATTACTGATGTTGTGAATGTTGTTCTTAGTAGTATAGCAGCACTGCATGCACAGCTTCATGTGCAGTGCATCACAACAAAACAGGAGGTGAACACACTACGGCTCTGCATTAGTCCTGCTAACTGTCACACACATGGTGTTAGTTCTCTCCACCCACTCCTGACAAATGCTGGTTCCTTCAGTTGGAATGACATTAAACTGGTTTGAGCTCATACACCTGACCTGACCAGCAAAACCCAGAAACCTATCCAACCATAATGCAAGATTATAGGTATTCTGACGTGAATAAGGCCTCTGCAAGGTTTTCTGTCTGCAGCCTCAACATCCACTCACTTTGACGGCACAGGGAATTTGTGATGCCCACAAGTAGAACCAAAGCACATTGATGTTGCTTTATTCTGTGTTCTGTTTTTTTCTTTTGTTAAAAAAAATGGTTCTTGCTCTTAGTACTCATTAATTTTACTATTTTGTTTATGATACAGGTTGCTGAATGATGCATTTCAGAATCCTCCGTTTTAAAATTGAAATGTAAAAAAGAAATTTTACTTGAAATGTTAAAAGGGTTGTTCATAGTGATGCACCTACATAAAATTATCATCAAAATCTGCAGCTCCCCACAGCTTAATGGAGTTTCAGCTCATTATTTAGCTGTCCAGCTTGCAGCTACTGTTTTGGTTCACTATCATAGCACTATTTTAGCCACAGCAGGCAGCTGGTTTTAAACAAGACACAATCAGCAAGTAGATGGTGAACATTGTAAAGCTTTTTGGACTTTGACTCACCAGGTCAATAGGTAACCAGAAGCACAGCTCCAAATGAAATATAATGTTGCCCCCCCCTAAAAAAATATCAGTTATTGCAGATTTATATTATTCTTTGGCAGAGACTGCTTTGACAGCAGTTAACAGTACATCTTTGTACATGTAAAAGATAAATGACATCATCAGCGCAACATGTTTGTGTCATCTGTAACTCTGACATTTCTCATCGCCCTCCTTGGCGTCAGGAGGAATTATGTTTATTTATGTGTTGTGCGTATGCAAGTCTTTCATCAGCGCGTGGCAACATTTGTTATGAAAGGTGCTCTAATAAAGTTTACTTGCTGCCTGGATCTATAATTTAAAATATAAACACACACATCTTCCATCCTACTAATGATTTGTCTTCCTTAGAGTTGCTCAATCACTCTGAGTCAGCTTAGATGAGAGGTGGTGGTAAAGTTGTAAGGATAAATACTATTTTGAAGTGGGATTTCATTGATTGTACCCATGAAGATCAGTTTTCTGGTCATAGCATGAGGTTGTTGTGTATATAATGTCTTATGGGTCTCAGGATTAAGTCTGGCAAAGTAGCCATGATTTTGTAATCAGGGTTATTCTCTCTCCCTGGGCTTGGGCAACCATGAATCTATAACAGAAAGAACTGAGGGAATTCAGTTTTAAAGACATGCAGAGTTTAACAAAAGAAATGGATCATGGGAAATGTAGTATCCAGGGATCTTGGAGCTTGAGACTTTAAGTCAGGATATCTTACCATCTATTGCATCAATTTTAAGTGTTCGCTTTTTCCATTTGTCTCCCCAGGACTCCCAGCTAGTAAGTGCAATACTAAATCCCTGGACTACCTCTTTAATTTCATTTTTTAAATACTGTACATGGTTACATTTTTAAGAACAACAATATGAGTTGGTTGTTCTGTTAAAAACTTGTTGATGTCAAAATATTTCGACAAGTACAGAGTAAATTACTACAATTTACAATACAATTTACTACAATTACTTTTTTTTTTGTTTTGTTTTTAATAAATTTACTGAGTACATTTCTGTTTCCAAGATGACACCAACTGATTATATTTTATGTTTCATACCAATTGATTTTAATAATCTGACGACCTTTTCTGTGTGAGACCTCAAAGAAAAGCATGTTCCTCTCGGTGCATTTTTATCGTACTGTAGTGAACTGTGTCATGTTCTTGATCATGTAGTCCAACTAGGATTCTGGATGGATCCCTTAAAGACATACAAGAGCCTGCTCTCATCTCACTCATGTCCTTTAATCTTTCCATCCAGTGTCATCACTAACACAGAAGAGTGGGCTTACTTCAAAGCACTAACCAAAACTCCAACGCTGCTGGAGGAGAACATGTTCCACTTGGAAGAGGGTACCCCAGGTCCCAGGGTTTACCTGCGGCCCAAGGAGAGCATCCATATTCCCCTGAAATACCAGAGCTTCCTCTGCGACCACACAATGGCCCTTCAGGTACAGTGGAGACCAGAGTTGAATGCTGGTGAAATGGTTAGTACTTGTCAATATTTAAAATCATGCTTTAAAAATGGTAATTATTGAAGGATGCAGCAATCACAAATGGTCCTCTTAAACCCTTGAAAAAGGTTGGAATTATTTGTTGTAGTTATTGTGTATTTCCATCACGACACATGAAAGATCAAAGTTACTTTTTTCAGATGAAGCACTATTTTTACTTATTGATTCCATTTCAAGAAAATCTTTTTAAATTGATTGACGTTGAGTGGTTGGAAGATGTGTTCTCAATGTGGGAATATGAGGTGCTACTGTGACAGAAGTTGAAATTTCATTTATATAAATGTCACTACATTGCAAGGATTATTAACCGTATCTGATGTATTCCAGGGGTGAGTTGTACATATGTGATGACAACTCAGGCTTGATAATTCATAAGGACAGCTTGTAAAAGATGTCATTTATGTGGACTATGCTCTTGTCTCCTGCAGATGACTGGGGAATGGCTTCTTGTGATCATTTACATTTATTTTTTGCTGTTGTATGCTTGTTTTTGCCTGATGTGCAGATGCAGTCATTTAGCGTTTTGATAGATGCTCAGTTTTGATAACTATTCTGTTTGTAATCAAATCCTCACAGGGACCAAGCTTCCTACCTACAGGCAAAGGTTCGCAGGTGGCCAAGAAGAATCTGTCCAATATTGTTGCTGCCAAGACTATCAAGGTGCAAAGTGTTCTTTCTGTGCTTTGTGCAATATTTTATGTGCATTTGGATCATCCTTATCTAGTTTCCTTCTGTAATATTCTGCTTCTTGATCCCTCGGTTGTTTGTCTCCAGGCTGGAATTATAGTAAACTATGGATTTGAGATGCACTGCGGGTGTACAGAATGTTTTCCTGCCACGATAAGAGCTTAAGCATAGTCCATTTTAAACGTTAGAGGCATGTTAGGGTATAAAAATTGATTACTAGATCCAGGGTTGGTTGGGTTAACTCTCTGGTACATACCTAAGTCTAAAAACATGTAGTGTGCACACACACTCCCAGACAACTCCCTGCAGAGTGGCAGTGCACCGCCTCCTCCCTCCTTTCCTCTCCTACACAGTCACAGCACAGACACAAAGAACGCTTTGAAGTGTCAACTATTTAAAAAGTTACACTAGCCAGACAAGATTGTCAAGCAAAATTATATGCTGGAAATCACTTTTATCTTACTGAACATTGTTTATCTTCTCCAACAGGCAAATGTCGGGCTGGAGAGTTAAACTGTGTTCGATTGGAGGACAGCTTGGCACTTCTGGCTAATCTTTAAATGAACCGTGCATATATAGTCTTTTTCTGGGGTTATTTTCTCATTTTATGCATTTACTCAACCATTATAATATACTCAACCATAATATGTACAAAGTTCAGAGGAGGGAGAAACAGTGCGAATATTCTTGTTCGGATATACTTCAGATAAGGCAAAGCGCTCTATATCGCCATGTGACGTAATGTGCTCTGCACACAGCTGTCATGCAGGGCTCCTTCTCCACAGATATGACCTTTAATCTAGGCTTACATTATTGGCATGTTTGTGTTGCTTAAAAAAAAACCGATATCCATCAGTGGGCTAACCTGCCGCACCTCATGATAATCCTGTTGTTCGTGGAGAGTACAGTACCCTGAAGCTCTTGCATTGCATGGGGTGATGAAATATTTGCCAGTCCGCCAAGTGTGTGTGTGTGTGTCTGCGGTATATGTCTATTTGCGTGTCAGTGTCAGCACTGCTGCTCTGAGCAAAAATCCTGTCAAGAGGTCAAAAAGGTCAGGTCTGGATCAAATCTGTGTCCCGCTAAAACTGACAAGCCCCAACAGCAGAGCTGTCAGGATGCCAGCTTTGGCACCGCTGTCAGTCAGCACACATCATCAGAGCCAGATCTGGGCCACTCCTGCAGGTCAGCATGGGCCCACAAATCTGACCCATCAACGATTTGGACAGCTGCTGTTTGGCAGGGACCAACTTCTGAGTTTGTGAATCAGTGACCAAAATATGGAAATGAACAAAGTACAGTCCATTACTCATGACTGCCCTTGGTTACACATTACTTTGAGACGTAATATGATTAGAACGAGTTATATAAATATTCTCCCTACATGCAGTTGTCATGAACAAAGAAATTAGTTATAGAAACCAGAATTGTTTTGTTGTACCATTCTGTAAATATGGTTATTTCTGCTTGAAAAGTTTTAACATAAGGTCTATGGAGACTGAGTCACTTTTGGAGTCAGACTCAACTGACCATTGGCTATTTGCAGACCTGCAGGTTTCTGCTTGGTCCTTGCACTGACATAATAAGAAAGTCTGTAGAATTTCCAAATGGAATGGTTTATCTTCTGGGGAGCATAAGCGCTCTTATTACATTTGTAAGTAATTTGGCCCATTAGATTAGATTTTCATACAAGCTGAAATTTTGCCCAGATATTGGCTGCATGGGAAAGGCAGAGGATCAGCTCAATCACACAGACGCATCCAGTGGAAACATTCTGACTTGACAGTGGCATTAGAGATAAGGTCAGGATATCATCAAAATGATGAAAGTTATCCTCTGGAGACCATGAATATCCACTGTTAATTTTATGACAATCTTACTTCAAATTTCCAACAGACAGACTGGCTGACATTGCCATCCTTAGGCCGCATTGCTAACTTGTTTCTGGCTCTAAATAGTTTTCTACCAATGAATTGTATGAAATAGTCAGTAAAAAGTCTTACTCTCAGTACTATATTATGTCATCCAGTTACTGTCTTTTATAATTCATATTCTGCAGTTCACTTAGACGTATAAAAAGAGTGAACTCTAGTTATATGTAACGTTGTAATGTGTAGATCAAGCTAGCAAACATTAGTTTAAGATGGTCTAGTGTATGATGGTACGTGAGCTGTTTTGCAATTCCATTATATATATTATATATTAGTGTATAACAGTGTGTATGAACATGTTTATGTTGATATGCACAGATCCTGAGGGCTATTTTAATGCAGAAAACTTCAAAGCACATTCAGCAGGTCTGTGGGGGTTTCAATAGTCAGATATAAGCCAACTTTTATACTCTAGTGAACAACGTGCATCATCATCAGGGTGAATTTTGAAATAAAACCTCTCAAAGGCTGTTTTTTTGAAAAAGGCAGTATATGTTGTTTAGAGCTGAACTGCCTCGGGAGGAATACGTGGTGATTCCAGTTTGGGGTTTCACTAAATAGAGTCAAGAAATGAGAATGTAGGTATTCTCTAAATTTCCAATGACACAGGTGTTGTTAAAGGGTCTCTTTAACAACACACACAAGTGCACGGATAGAGAGTGAGAGAGAAAACAGGAGCCACAGCACAGATGACCTAAAGAATAAATAAGTTACTGTTGTTGCCAGAAAATAACCTAAAATATGCATGACCTCACCCTGTCTTGAAAAATGAAAATGAAAAATTCTCAGTTATTATAACGTTGGTCTAATTTTCATTATTATGGTTATGAATTCCTACCTGTAAAAATAAATTAAATGTAGTCAACAAGTTCATTGCTGGGACCTGAAAACATGGTGGCATAACTAATCAAGACATCTGATGGAGCACGAACACTCATACAGTTTTAAGCAAATATCTATTGCCAAATTCATTTGGAAGAGAAAATGACAACAGTTAATTCATCCGTACTGACATAACAGTCCAGCTTTAACCAAGCTGAAGTAGTTGTGTGTGCAATTTCCTCCTGGAGTGATTTTGTCATAATTTACCTTGTGGTTTGGCTCAGTGAATCCCAGCCTGTTGTTCAGGCCTTTATAGATCTAGTGTAATAATCTAAAAAAGAAAAATATATCTAAATGTAAATTTTTCTTTCCATGCTGGATACCTTTCCCTCTCAGGCCTTTAAAAATAATTTAAATGACACAGTCTGAAAAAGACAAATCACTTATTGGTCAAACTGCTCACAATTAATGAGTAGAGTAAGTGTGCAGCAGGGCCATAAATTTAAAGAAAGGGTCCCAAGTAAATAGAGATTTTGTTAAGTTTCACATTCTAATGGTTGGGAGCGACTTGTTTAGATCACGTGGCAAACTGCTAGCAGGTCAGAATTTATTGCCATTTCATTGATTACAAAGTCTATATAGCCCTTGTTGTTGAGACATAAATTGTAATAAAACTGTAATTCTTCTTTTAGGAGTTTCTAACCCATTTGTTTGTCCCCATAATGATGTAAATGCTGTTTCATTGCAGTGAATTTCTGGCATCATGCAGGGGGAGTAGCCTGCTGCTGATACTGCTCACCTTTCACCCTCCCTCCACAGGTTACATTCAAAGCAGAAGACGGCAAGCCGATGGCCATCTGCCAGGTGAACGTGGAGCCAACACCTCACGTTGTCGACCAGACATTCCGACTTTACCACCCCGAGCTGTGCTTCCTCAAGAAAGCCGTTCGCCTTCCACCATGGCATGACTCCACGGGTAGCTCAGGATACCACAGTGATCCCCTGTCAACTATTACTCCCTGTCCCAGAAGATTTATTGGATGTTTTTCTTTTCATATTATTGCATTTTTTCGTATTGGTTTGAATACATGTTCAGTAGATACACTGACTCACTCTCCCAGAGGAGCACAAACATGTACATAAATGTGCACAAATGCATATTTACAGTATGCATGGTGGATGGGAATGAATAATGTATTCAACCTTCATTTTATTGTGCTTTCACTAAAATATCAACAAAACAATCTTAAAATATAATATAACTTATATCAGGAAAAAAGAGTAATAACAGCAGAGAGGTATCTCTATTTCCACGGCAGGAAATGAAAAGCGAGAAAAAAATGAAATGGATAAAATTTAAAAAAAAAAAGATAGCATCTGCATGTTTGTGTGCATATATACATGTATGTATTAAGGTCAGCTAGTTGGTCCCATTTCTATAAAAAAACAGCTGCTCAAATACACCATCTAGCACAAATCTGTCTGTATATTAACCATTTTTTTCTCTTTCTTGTTATTGGGATAACCAGTTGGAGACCCAGATGTCAGCACACACATTTGTGTACGCTGCAGTGACCCTAACATCATCTGCCAGACAAGAATGCTGGTGAGAGGGTGACATTATTTTTTTTTACATTTTCTAATAACTCACTCTAATATTAGCAAGGGATTAATTACTGAACTGATAGCTTTGCTCTGGTTTTCTTGTCATGAATTGCAAGCTGTTTTGATACCTAAAAGGCTTGTTTTTACATCAAGCCATACACCTTCAACGAGCTCTTGTGGGGTCTCTTTTATTTCTGCCTCTTTTTCTCCCTGTACCTTACCATTTTAACATCGATCCTGCCTTTCACTCTGTTTCTGTCTAGGTGCCAGGGGAGCCTCAGGATGTGTACTTGAAAGTGCCAGGCAGTCCCAGTCCAAACATAAAAATGTTCTTTGTGATGGTTTTTACGTATGTATTATTTACTGAACAGGAATACTGTACACAGTGAAAACGCACACACACACACACACATACACAGCTTAGCCCGAAGAAGCATTCTATTTTGGATTAATTAAATTGTTCATGCAGGCTTGAATTAATTAACTAATCAGATGGAGGTTTGGTGGTCTGACTGCCTGAAGTTACAGAACCTGTCTCTTAGTCTTTTAAATCAGGATCAGAGCAGTATTATGTGTGGGTTTGTTAATATGCAGGGTCAATGTCAGCCTCTTCTTAAAAGTCATTCAAATCTTCATATGATGGGCATGATGAACTTCTATTGAAGTGCTGTTTTTTCTCTATTATAAAACCTTAAACCTTTAAAGTTATCCTTTTGGAGTTTTCTGTAACACATTTATCTTTACATTCTGTGTCTCTCATCAAAGGACGTTGTATGTGTCCTTGAGGCCTGAACAATGTGTTAGGTGCGTTCTCGTCTTCTCAAAGCAGCTTTTCTTTAGCTTATGGGCCAAGCACAGTACACACATAAGACTCCGTTTTAAATGCCTCAACATTGATATTGTCTGGACCTCCTTTGCTGCAATAATACAACCTGGTCATAAATCTTTGTGTGTGTGTGTCAGTCGGTGTAAACACAAAGCTATTCAGGAATGTGCCCCTTTCACAAGCTAATAATGACAGTGGTAAAAATTAACTTGTGAATAAGTAGTTTACCCAAACCAAGTGATGTGCAGTGAACCTGGGAGTTTTGAGGCCCCTGGGGGTTTAGGCTCAGGGCTAGTAGATAATTTAGCCTTGTTTCAAGGAAATGCTTTAGAAAGGTTGCAGAAACACCTACTGTAAATCTCCCCAGTACAAATTTTTTTGGCATGAGAGTTAAAGGATGTAAAAATGCCAAATGTACCACTTATTAGCACTGTCAATCCAACTCTAGTTATATTGTTTTCGACTTCAAAAACCCATATCACTTCAATTCTAGTCCAAATATCCCCAAATGCTCCTTGAGTGCTGTTGTCGCAGAGCAAGGCTGAGTAGGTGACTACATCACCTCCCACTCACAGCTCTCAGAGTCAGCGAGGGCCACTGAGACTGAATTCCCTTCTACTCAGCAGTGAGCGGAGGAGGAGGATGATGATGATGATGTTGCCGCTTATTAAAATTCTAGCACAGCCGTAGATCAGCCCTCCTCATCTCCGACCTCATGCTGCTCCCACTGTGTCTCCAGGGGACTTCAGCTTAATTGTTCCTGATGATGTTTTTTTCTGTAGTGACAAGTGGATGGCAGCGCCTTCCCAGATCTGGCAGATTTACGTGCATTTCCTGGAGCGGGTGGATGTCAGCTGTGTGAGTGGCCAGCGGAGCTGTCAATCATTGGTGCTAAGGGGGAAGCAGGCTGTTCGCAAGGTCAAATGTTTTTCATCACACCCCCAGGAGATTAAGGTACACGTCTTCAAGAGTAACTTAACCCTGAACCAACTTCTTTTTTAGGTCAGTCAGTTAAACAGTAATTTTATTATACTGTCCTTTGCTTTTGATCCCAAAAGAAATCGTACTCCAAGCAGAACTGCTCAGCCTTACTCCATAGTGGGCAAACCCCTGAAATAAATAAAATAAAACAGAAAAAAAACTCACCTGGTACCTCAGTCATGCCAGTTCCAAATTATTCATCCTCTAATCAGGGAAGGTCTTGTTTTGTTGTGGGTGTCAAGTCAAGTGGGTGTGTGTGTCAGTATGTCTAATACCAACGTAGATCCAAAAAAGATCCTCTACCAGCTCTAATTTTGTGTGCATCATCACCACTGCAGTAGAAAATGTTTTCTGAGACACATGTGCAGGAAAACCTGACATGTATCACTGCTTTTTGGACGCCAGCTTCTCATTAGCTGGTGGAGCGTCGCGCTGCTGCATGTTGGTGTTTTCTTCATTTGAGTCTGCCTACATCAACCGCATTTTGATAAGGTCTAATTATTTTTAGGTCTGTTCTGATTGAGTCTGACTGCCTTCAGTTTCTTCTTCTTTTTTTTTTTTGAAAAGTAATTGCTATACAGCAAGTTTAGGTAGGTTTGTTTTGGATTTTAGACCTGTTAAGAGTGAATTCTGTTTGATTCTTAATGACTGGCAGAAATACTAGAAACCCATGCACAATTCATAGCACTGTATCTACATACAAAGCTATTGTTTGGTCGAGTTGTAATTTGAAAGGACGTAACAGTAGAAGTAGTTTAAGCAAAACTACATCCGCCTGGCTTCACTATTGCCATGCCTTTGTTAATGATTTCAGTTCTTCAGCTGAGCCAAAGCACAGCTGACACAAATTGGAAGCAACTAACAGAAAAGTGAAAGAGTGGAATCAAAACAGCTCAAATCGTACCTTAAATCTTCCATGTCTAATGAGACGTTGAGAGCTTCCTTTTTTTTTTTGTATAAGCAATTTTCAAACCACATATCCAAAAAATGATTTCATGCAAATTATTCTCTTAGCAGCAGGAAAGAATGGAACAACTGCAGTCTGTTTAGTTGGAACACCAGGTTAAGATTTAAATCATTATCAAGAATGTACAACTGCAGATTGACAGAATAATGGGTCTTTGTGTTTCATTTCATTTTATTGCGTTGCCCCATTACTTCCTGCAATCATGTCAACTTGGGACACAACTTTACACAATCTGAAAAATTAGCAAGGCTTGTATGCTCTCTGAACATTTGAAAATGTGTTCCAGGAGTGTCAGATTGCCCTCCATTTTAAAATAGATCATTTTTTATTCATCACTGGGTAACATAGGGGAGAGAGTTTGATAATGGCTCTCATTCAGAGCTGCAGTAAAAGCTTGTATTAAAAAAAATAATAATAAAAAAAAAAAGTGAAGGACTGTCACAGCCACCATGGGTGCATACAGTATAACCCAAATGTATCCTCCCTGAAGAAATAGGGTACTGGCTGAAAAAAACGACAGATGTTTTTTTAAAAGATTTCACCGTATGCATCAGCGGCCGCTTTGATCTGACTCTCGGCAGGTTAGCTCACTGTGGAATTCATCGGCAGAGTCTTACAAAACAGGATAAAGCTCACCACCAGAGAATAGCTTTGCTTCTCTCAACAGATTGAAAAGGAGCGGCACAGTAAATCTCATTCTCGCATCCTTCTGTCTCTCTGTCACTTTTCCGTGACTTTGTCGTTTCATTGTCGGCCCCATCTCTTCGCTTTTTTCCACCAAACCTTACTGGCCCTTTCTCTAATCTGCTCTCTGCTGTAATCTGTATGCCTCCTTTATTTTCCTCTTACTCTTTTGTCCACCTTCCAATGAATCCTGTTCTTTCATACACTTCTTTCTTACTGTCTAAATCCAGTCACCCTTAACTGCCCCCTCCAACACCTTTTGTGTAGGTGGACCCGGAGGGTGTGTTCATTTTGCCTGCTGCAGCGGTTCAGGAGCTGCAGCTGAAGGTTCAGCCCTGGCGGTCAGGCAGCCGCTTCTTGTATGTGAATGCGGTGGATGTGGAGCACCGGCGGCTCGTCACCACCTGGCTGTTGTGTCTCAGCGTTCACCGGCCTGTACTGTCCAAGGTATGAGTAGTTTTTTTTCTGGCCTTAAGTGTTTAAATGTGTGTTTTTATTATGTCTTCATGTGTGGTGGAAGTACTTGCACTGCACTTCTGACAGATCAAACAGTGTGGCCATTATTCTCCACTTGGTAAGTCTTATGTATGTAAGTAATTGTCAACAGGATTTTAGATTAAGTTTTCACTGAGGCGCTCATTTTTCTCAAGAACAGCGATTTGACGGGCAGCTCAGCCCTTAAAGGTCGGTCTAACTCAAAGCCACTAGTGACTCCAAGTCACATTCAGAGTCTATTGAACCAGTCTGATGATTTCCGGGGTCAGCTTGACATTCCCATCTCCTTTATGGCTACAGTCAAGAAAAGGCAGACTACAGCTGATCCCAGGCCAGCGCTCAGAGGCAATCCTCTCTCTAACTGCTGTCCGACTTGCTAGATCAACTGACTGACTGTCAAAGGTTATGTTCACTTTACAGCTGTATGTCAGAATTTAACTTTTCACTTACAAATTTGTGTTGCTATTAGTCTAAACCTCAGAGACAAATCCTTCAATTTTCAAATCTCAGTCAAACACGTCATACAAAATGTGGACTTTGGGGATGCGCCCGAGGATTTCAAGATCCCTAATGATTCAGAGGCAATAACTGTCTGCATTGTGGGTGTGTGCAGGCGTTTGAAGTGTGTGTCCCAGTTGGTGGCGGGCGCGGCAGCTCGAGGAAAATCACCTACACCAACCCCTACAACAGCAGCCGCATGTTTCTGCTCCGCTCCGACCATCCAGACCTGCTCCAGTTCAAAGAGGATAAATTTCAGGTGAGATAAGACAGGAGGTCATGCAGATCTTTTCCTCTCATAAAATCAATTTGAACTTTCCTCCTTGACAAATGCTTGTCTTTGTTGAAGGAAATCAAGATCCGCATCAGTACTGGCGATTTCATGGGATTAATGGTGGCTTGTGTTGTTATCACCCTGTAAATAATTAGCTGTAATGAAAAGTGCTCCTCAGGAATCCTTTTTAATCAGTTTGTTTTTTAAAATAACAAGAAAAGTTTTTTGCCAAACCTAACGGGAAATTTCTAAGACTCTATCTTAAACTGCTCCGTCCATTCTGATCCTAGTTAGAAACTGATGCAATCTGGCATTTTCCAGCAAGCACTAAATCTCATGCCAGTGGTGATAATGCTCAGCTTCTTCTACTCATAAAATACACGTAATGGGTGTTTAGAAATCTCAGAGGAGATGTTAGCAAAGAACCATAAATTAACAGTTGCACAACAGGATTTTTTAAGGCTTTTTAGGCTCATTTTATTATATCACACTTATATAAAAATGTGTTACTATCTAATACAGTTTTGATAACTTGGAATTCTTTTTGAGTACTTGACCAACATCTATCTCTGCTTGGGATATTTCAGAGAATACACATACACATACAGCCATGCAACAGAACAAACTTTTTATCGCGAGTGCTGCCATTTTATCGCCGTTTGTGATGTTTCTCAGCCTCTTTTTTGCAAGTATGATTGGTTGTTTCGTTGTTTCTCTTCCTCTCTTCACAATGTCACAATAGACTTTTCACTCTGTAGATGTATTATTTGTCACATAGTAAAACTCTACAAAGTCAGACTCCAGGCTACAGTTTGCACATTGGCACTATTGGCAGATAATTAATATTAAATGACGTGTTTCAATAGAGAAAGATACTGCATAAAGATAATGACCTGCTGTCATGCACTAATTAATATGAAGACAGCTACAAAGTGTCTGTTACCACATCAATGAGAAATGAGCCACAAACGTGTTTTCTACAGGCTCATAAAACACAATATGGCGGTATCCCTGTAAACCTTAGCGGAAATGTCGCTGCTGATAACAGGTTGCTTATTGACTGCACAGCATATGTTAACAGAGCAGCAGCAGCTTCAGTCCCCCATGTGTGTCTGCACAGGATGCCTTCAGGTACAGTATTTAGTGTCGGTCACATTTGTTTTGGCGACCCAACTCACAGTATAGTGAGGTGTGTAAAATGGAACAAAATAGGCTTGAAGCTTAAAATATGCACTAGGTTTTCATCATCATTTCAACATCAGGAGCATGTGAGACAAACCACTGAAATATGTGTCTGAGACGCCTCCTGTGTAGACATCAAGTGGACATGACATGAAAGCACGGCAGATAGGGCTGCCAGGATATCATTTTATTATGTATAATAAAATCTAATATAATGTATATACATATATATGTGTGGAGATATATATATATATAGAGAGAGAAATTTTGGTTATTGTGTGTTTTTTCTCTTTTTTTAGCAAACGAATAACATTTAATATACAAGTGTAGGGAGGTGAAGAGAGTCTGGTCTAACATCTGTGCTGGATTATTTATTTATTATATTTGTGTGTTAGTAACACATATCAGTATTCATTTTTTTAATATTTCATTTTTTAATATCATTATCTTACAGTATGATATCTATTGTAAATACCAGCATATCTCTCATATCTCACCCCTAGCCACAGACTGATGATGAACACAATGCAGTCTTTTTTCAGTGGACGCAGAGGGGAGACATTTTAGTATTGGATTATTTCAGCAATGCCAGGCTCTGACATTTGAGCCTGGTATCAGCCTCAAAATCAGTTTTGGTTGACTCTCAGCTAAAATCAAGACTCGGCTGCAAAAGACAGACGCAGTAAAAGTTTGAGGAAAAGTTTTGACCGACATGCTTATTGTGTGGAAAAGTAACCATTGGTGTTAACTGTAACAGGTGTGAAGGAGTGTGTCTGACTTTCCTGTTGTCTGTGACAGGTGAGTAAAAGACATCACTGATTTCTGGACTCTCATGCTGACAGTTCGACCCTCAGCTGTTAGACAAGTGAATGATTTCCTTGTTTGCCTACAGAACAAAACAGGAGGAATATAGCAAAGTCATTACTGCTTTTATTTTATTCTAATGTTGTCAGCCCCAGTGGATGTAATGGCTGATTCACACACACACACACACTCACACACACACACACACACACACACAAACATAACAGATGTGAAACACCAAAGCCACTGCTGTCATTGCTTTCCATTTGCTAAGGTGTGTTAAATTGCAAGCCAAATGGAAAAGCAGCATTTTAAATTAACAAATAAATGAATGGAATGCAATGAGTGTCTGTTTCCACATAAACTATTTAAAAGTCTCAGTGCTGCTGTCCAGAACACACTGCATCATTTAGACAAGAAGGAGACAAGGAGGGGAGTGAAAAACAGCCACTGTTTTATTCCATCTCGTCAGCGAGGCTCCAGGTGTCTTATAAAGAATTTAGCATTCCCATAGCATTAAGCAAATGTGGAGACACTTTTTTTGTTCTTGCTGTGACTACCTCGCCGTGATAAAACCAGCTGTCAGGAGAGAAAGTAAAACAGAGATCAATACTGCCGCACTTTTGGAGAAGATTACAGCATAAATCCTCAAAACGGACCTTTATATTGGTTCCTAGCTACTACAGGTAATATTAGACGTTAATTCTGATCTGATTGGACAATATAACTTTCAGCGTCATGGGACACACTGTTGTTCCTTCTGTTATAGTGTAGACACTGCATCTCTGAACAAACATTAACATCAATATCAGACATCAGCATTCCCACTGCAAATTACGCTAAATGATTGCATACAAAGAAGCTCATCACCCTGAGCTTAAAGTGTATGTGAACATGTTTGCATCCGTTCAGCCTTAATCACTGAAGAGAAAGAAAGATTCCTCAGCTCATCCTCACGAAGCTCTCAGATGAAAATGAAGTGTTGTTCCTTGTGTTCACTGTGTTCAGATCAGCGGGGGAGAGAGTTACACCATCGGACTACGATTCGCCCCCAGCCAGAGTCCCGGCTCAGTGGAGATACTGGTCTACGTGAACAACCTGGAGGAGAAGACAGAGGAGACGTTCTGTGTGAAAGTCAACTACTCGTGAACTTAAGAGGCTTGTTACAAACTGCCTCCTGAATATGCAGGCTGTAATTTTTCTACTTTCAGTGTGTAATTTTTAGATAATTTTTAACAGAAAAATAAACTCCCTTTCTATCACAAATTATTTTTGTTTTTGTCTTGCCTTCTGTACGGTGAAGGTGAAGGTGAAGTCAGAACAAGCAAAGGCAAAGCTACTTTCTCTACCAACCTTGAAAAGCACACCTAAACACAATACTTAGTCTACTAAATTATACATCAGAGCAAAGTAGAATCTAAAATGAAATGTACTTTTATGCTCATGAGCGGAAGTTAGGGTGGAAGAAAGAAACGGAAAGAAATAATCTGCAAAAGTAGCTTGATGTTTTTGTTTTGCAGTCAGCAAAGCCACACAAAAGCAGCGACATCAGTTCAAAGCTGAATCCCAATTGTGATCTGTCCCCTTCCGAAATGTCTGGCAAATGTCTGACAACTATGCTAAGATGGGCCGAGGGGTGAAGGCAATAACATTTTATCGACTTTAATTACCCAGCAAACCCACTTGAATGCCACTTGACGGTTGAGTTTTAATCTCAGACAAGCCAGGGGTCCGCTCTCTGCGTCCCCTTGCCTCCCAAACAACTTATGCTCATCACTGGCATTATTAGAAACAGTGCCGTAATGAGGTATGACTTTCCAGCGAGGCACACGTCTCTTCAGATCGCCCTCATTAACACCAGCACCCTTTTAAAGCCCTCCATCCTCTCCTCTTCCTCCCCACTTTGCTATGTCTCGCTGTCTGAGATACAGAGTGAGAGAGAAAGAAAAAGAGAAGGCCATGCACATTGTGTTATGTAACACAGAATTACACAACCCTCCCCCCGTCACCACCACCCTCCCCTTCTCTCTCATTAGAATGCAGACTGCAAAATAAGCCTTAGCACAGCAGCAGAGGCTAACAAAAATAAGATGGCAACCGAGTTGGTTGCACTTCATCTTTACCTTCTTCAACATCTTGTCTGAAGCAGAAACCTCATTATCGTCTCTGTTTTATGTTAATATGTAAACAGCTTACGAAACACACATTAAAGCCGTATCTACTTAATAACTTCTTCTCTCTAGTAAGTAGCCTATGACATTGCGTTTCATATGCTAAAGGACATTCTGTGCAACTTTGAACAGTTGGCTATAAGGATGAGTTCAGATCTTTTTGTCCTGATGCTCTTGTGCCATATGTAGGGTGGAAGGGTTATCGGTTGTCGTCGTCATTTATACTGCTCATACAGGGTCTGAAGGCTTTGTTTGTTTTTTGTTTGTTAATGTGATGTGTGTAAAATTTGGCGTACAAAAACCACAGTCCTCATTCAGTGTAACATTGCATCCAAATAGACATCTTCCAAAGTAACTGGCTTTTTAGTTCAAAATTTCTTGTGTTTCACTTCGTTAATTTAGCCTAACGTCATGTTCGTGCCAGCTGATGTCTCTTCAGAAAGAGGTGGTTTTGTGTTGTCTCTCTCTTACCAGTCAGGGCCATGTGAAAATGTGTTATTTTCCTGCAGTAGCAGTTAGCAGTCAGCAGATACTGTAAGAGAGGTTATTATTAGAAGTCGACTAACGGCCTGCACGGCTGCATTGATTTCATCCAGGCGTCCATGCTGATCACCATTTTTTGTGAGCATTTCTTTATTTTTCATAGATGTAGGCACCTAGCTGTGTGGGAGGATGACTTCTCATTAATTCTGCCTACCAAGCTCTGATTGTTTCTCAAACCAGGGGTAACTGAATCATGGAACAAATCTGAGATGTGGGCAGGGATTTAGAGAACTGGACCCAGGCTAAATCCTCATATAAGCCTCAGCTGAACTTCACAATGTATTTTTGCACAGAATGGGTGACTGTGGATTTGGTGATTTTTGTGTTTTTATGCCTGTCTGTCCTCACAGACAAGAGGAAAGATTATGTTGATGGATAGCCATTTCATGCACAGCATGCAAATGTATAAAGATAGACTTTAGATAGAGACTGAAGTTTTCTTGCACAGTCCTCCCAGCTTGTTCCCTGTTTGCTGGGGTGGAGATGGTGAACATCCATCACGTTTCCATGCTTCACCACCTGCGCCTGGTGAGCATCCATCCCCAATTTGTTTTCCTTTTGCAGCCCTACTTTGTGATTCACTGTAGGCTGATGAGCTGTGTTTTGTGCAAGACAGGGAAAAAAAACATCACCCATTGCAGTTTTAATACTTGCGTCCTGGATGGAGCAGCAGCTTTCAGTGTGAGCTGCATGGTTGCCATCAGAGTCAGGGGCAGAGCAGCGCTGACACCTTGTTAGCAGTGTCAGTCCAGCTGTTGGCGGTTCCTGCTGAAGGAGCACAGACAGCCGCCACAACAGCTCTCACTGTCTGCTCACCTTGTTAGTGTGGTTAGACAGCTCCTGTCTAGCAGCCCAGCGGTAAGGCTGCCTTGATGTTTTTGCTGGGTGCAAGGATACCTGTTATTGCCCCGATTTGGAGAGAAGCAGACCAACCCGCTGATGCATGTCTGTGCGTTTGTATGGTCTCTTTGTGTGTGTGGGTGCCTGGCCAGAGCCATGTGAGTGGGTGCATGTGTCTATTAGAAAGTACAGCGACGCAGGTATCAAAGAGCTTTCTAACTGGAGGAATATGCAACCTAGCAACCATCCCTCCTCCTCATGCACACCGCTGGCCTGGATCAGCACTCATACAGAGGAGAGAAGAGAGTCTGTGTGTATTATTGCAGTTCTGTTGAAGCTATAGACCATTAAACTAAGAACACACAGAGATTACAGAGCAGTCCTTTAAATAAATAAAGGCATCTCTTTCAGGAAAATCTGAAAGAAGAAAATTTAAAGCTTGTTCACTTCTTGCCACACCCTAATCAGTGATATCACAACTGATGCTTTCACATCTGTCAGAAGCAAAACCCCTACTGTGGCATCACTGATTCGGGTGTGGCCAGAACTGCAGCGTTCTCTAAGGTTTCAACCCATGGTTACTCTTCAAAAACAGAGAACTGATGTAACCAGTGAAAAGTCTTCGCAGGCATGAAAAAGTGAATTTTTAACAATGAAAGAGTAAGAAGAAAGCAAGAGAAATGAAAGGAGAGGCAAAGATAAAGCAGCTGTCTCATTTTATCTCAGAGAGAAGGACCTTGGTCAGATTAGAAATGAAGTGTGAAAAGGAGCTCTTAACAAATTGAAATTCAATTATCTTGTTACCCTTCTCAGCAGGACCTTCTGTGAGCCATGAATGTCATGCACAAGAAGAAATGTGTTTGGTGAGGCAGCATCACTGTTTTTTCTCACTGCAAACACACATCCAGTTTGAAGACAGTCCTCAGTAGATGGCAGCCTTACACATACAGCGAATTCCTCCTGTTCTCACCAATCTCCCTTTACTGTGAGTCGGGAGTGAATGAATAAGGCAGTCAACTATAACCTGAAATATGAAATTATCGTAAGGCACAAATAACCCATCCTGTAGTACCAGTAATATAAGAACTGCTAAGAAAAGCTGTCTGTCCTTTATTTCATCCTTTCTCTTTAAATAGATCAATCAACTTTGTTCTATTTACTTGTCTGTACTGTGCGTAAACAGCGAGCATAAGAGCATTTAGAAATAGGTCAGACTAAACAGGAGGATGAAATCCATTCCACGAATGAAATGGTGAGTAAAACTGAGTTTGTCTCCTTCTGCCTGTCTTCCTCTTTTCACTTTGCTCTGTGTGTGTTCCATGCTGCTGCTGTTACCTCCACTGGCTGGAGGATCAGGTGGGTGAGAACAGTCTAACACGAGATACTTCTTGCATTTGATGATTTTACTGCAAAATAAAAGTGTATTAGTTTCAAATATGCTTGATAATTATACATAATATTACTTTCTGCAGTGTAAGCCTCAGGTTGCTGTGTGTCCGTGGGAGTTGAATGTTACAGACTGAGTGGACCTCCTCTCTGACTCTTGTCTCGCTGCTCTCCTCAGATCAACCAACAGAGCTGAGTTTTTTTTATTTTATTTAAGACTCGAGACTGATAACTTTAGGAAATGAATTCACTTAATTTGACAAAAAGAAAATTCTTGCTTACCGTGCTCTCCATGTGGTGGACTGAGTAAAGTACTATCATTAAGTTGTGCACAGATGATGCTTTCTTATGTTACTTCGATATTGGGGGTGACTTACTTTACCCATTGACACAGCTTAAATCCTTTCTCCCTTAGATCTTAGAAATTTTGCATTAGCAAAAGTTTGTTGAGAAACTCAGATTGGTCTGGTGTTGTTGGATAGCACAAGTTAAGTTAAGTGTTTAGTTGTGGGAATGTGGCAATATGATTTACAGGTCAGACAGGGCCAGAAAGACAAGGCTTTAAAAACACCTGCCAGGTTAGACAAACTTATCTGGAATAGAAAACAAAAGAAAATATGCTCTCCAAACTGTACTTTGTAAAGGGTCCATCATGCTTCACACTCTAAATTCATGATTCAGCTTTGACCCACCCACCTTATTTATGTGTGCACCCAAATTTCTTGTGCCATGATGGATTATCCCTGACATTACAAGTGCACTCACTATCAGTTATGTCTCCAAATACAGTAGTTTATACACATTTATATCCTGTCACCCTGTATTTCTGGTCCAGTTGGAGCCACTTTTAAATCACTTTATTTTCAGCAACCCCTCAGAGGGCGAGTATTTCCAATTGAACTTATTCTTTTCAGCATTCATCATCAGCTAGCTCATTGTCCCAGTTTACACGTTTTTTGTCACATTATCATGAGGATATTGATAACAGTTCTTTTTTCTTGATTGCCTCATTTTCCTGGAATATATAAAAAGACATCTCATTTGTTTCTTCTCTAAATGTCCATTATAACAATGATAACACACTCGTGCAGCAAACGTAGCATCGATGTTGACTCTGGGATTGGCTCAGGCAAAATCAAATTATTCCCCCACAGGAAATGGAAGACTGAATAAAGGAGCAGTGGCCCCTCAGTCTGAATAACAGACTATTGTAGCACTTGTAAAAACTGAGCTGAATGTTGCCAGTGTGCTTTCTGTGTTTTTTATTATCATGTCATCATATACTGGACCCAGTACACTGCTCACAGTTTTTTGCTGCCATTTTTCACAGGTTGAAGTCAAGAATTTAAGACTTTTTTTTATGCACATGAAAGACTTCTGTCTTCTGTCTGTCAGATGTTCAACACAGATTTGTTAATGGGCACTTTGTCTCACTAACTTCAAACATGAGGCAGATCAAGATGCTGATTAGACAGTATGATTGTTGCTTGGGAGTGCTTTGGACTGGCCACAATAAAAGTGAGCTGTGTGGCCAGAATCCCATGAAATTTGCTGTGGATTTTCATGGCACCCAGATAATGACTCATAATTACTTTGCCAACCACTTGACCAAAATGTGAACTTGGATGGGCAGATTGTGGATAAACCTGTTTGATTTAAATAACCTCCATGGTATTCCCTCTAGCACCACCGTTAAACCAGCACAACCCTGTCATTCATTTCATCCAACACTTAAGTATTGTGGATTGTGATGAATGATCTCATTTCTCTTCAGGGTTTTACACCAGAAGAAAACCATTAAAGAGGCTGCAGCTGCAGGGTCAGAAGTCATACAAGCCTTGTGGTCACACACACACACACACACACACAGTGTATGTATTTGTGGATCTATAATGTATAATAAGTATCCACCTTATGAAATACACTAAAACCATCGGTGTTCATTGCCGCTAATCTATTGTATATCTGAGGATAAATGTCAAAATAATGTTATGGTTGTCTGCAGTAGGAAGAACCTATCAGGTCAGTGGTTGATTAACGTTAATGTCCCAGCACAGTTTGTGAACCCCACACTGTTAAATACACTGGAGTGTTAGCTAAATACCTAAATTGAAACTGTGAATAAACTGAAGTGAAGAAAGGAAAGGGCGAGGAGCTGCTGATACTGTGGGAAGTAAGGTGGATCAAAAGCTGAGCCACATATATAAAAAAAAAGCTCCAGTTCTGTGAGAAAGATGAAATTTCCATTCCTAGCTGCTTTGGTTACTGGGCAACAATAATTCCAGTAACTATAAGAGAAGAGTTCATGTGGGTTTATCATAAAATAAACCAAAGATATATTGCAGACCAGTGACCTCTTAAAGATTTTATGACGGAAGCAGTTACAGCAAGTGAATGAGATGGCAAATCGAGGACTGTATGATCATATTTCCTCGTCTGCATGCATATTCTATCTGCAGATATTTAAATATTTATGTTTTTTTATGCACCTAGAGATGGGGCCACCACAGTGCAGTTCACTGCAGTAGCATGGGTCAGTCGAACTACATCAGTAAAGGCAGAAAGGGAATTAGACATTCTGGAGATATTTCTGAGATGAGAATATGCTCTTAGGGCTTCTGCTTTCTGACGCTTGTTAAATGAGAGGTTTGGATCAAAGGTAACACAGAGATTCTAACATATTCCTTTCGGATAACTTTGCAAACACCAATATTAAGTGAGAGGTGTGATCCATATGAGTGGATTCCTTGCTGCGAGACAATAGTGGAAACACAAGTTTAAGTTGGGGAGAGGAGTTTGGAGTTTACCGAGAGGAGCCGGCAGTAGGAATATATTTCCAAAGATAAGGCTAAATGCTTAGAAGATTTTAACAGTGTAGATGAGGAGACAACTGCAACACCTCATTTCCGATTTCAGAGCGAGACTTTATGGTTAAACGAAATGAACTATAGAGAGAGGGTAACAATCTCAACCTGTGAATGGCAATCAGAGTTGTCCCAAAGGATTACTTTGCAGCCATTGTAGTCATGATCAATGATCTGCTGGACCAATTCAAAAACCTTAAGTATTGCATGTACACACCGGAATATATAAGCATTGATAGTATCCAGTTTTTATCGGGGTATACTACATTTGACAGCTAGGGGCATTATACTTTACTGTTTAATTCAGTACAAGGTAGATAATAGAATAGGAACATCAGGTTTTTAACACTAATGAAGAATTAATATGCATAAAACCGTCTTCATTTCTCATTGGCGGCCCTTTTTCAATTAGAACAAACTGGAAGGTCAAGCAAATTTAATTACACGCAGCAGAGCAATCTGAAGGCCTGTGTTTTCATTTGCAAACCTTTTACTGAATTCACAGTCACAAGGGTGCACTGACTGCATTTGCTTGCTATCAGTTTGAAATGAGATGGATTGATGCAGTTAAGGTGAAATTATTCAATCTGATGCAGATACCAACGGTAGAGGGGATTTAAATTACTTAAGTGTTAGCCTGTTATGAATTTTAAATGGGAAATCATGTCCCATTTCCTGGGTTTAATCAAGTCTCTTTGAAAATCAGCCACCGGATTTCTGGTTTAATATACTAACGGTTAGAAAAGAGAGAGAAGGGAAATGAAATATGGGGTCCTGATTGGGCGTCACAGTGCACTTTCTGTCTGTCAGCAGAATGGTCTGCCATAATTAAGAAAAGCAGCACAATGAAAGTGAGTGCCGTGTTCAAAGCCAAGAGCTCTACTCTTTTATTTTTTCCTTTGACTTCACACATTCAGACCTACTGGAGATCTATCTGCCTCAGTTTGTAACTGCTGCACATGAGAGAGAGAGCAGCCACTTAGTGAGGCTCAATGTACAGACACATTATCAGTCACATCAGAGACACTACATAACTGCCTCCCACCTCTGCCTTGTCCTTTTGCATTTGCTCATTGCATTTAAAGTGAAAGCAGCATGTGTCAGAGACACACAAGGACTGTCTGTTAGCACACCCCTTCAAATTCCCTGTGATCAACGACAACCGGAAAATTCATCTTAACCTAATCAGATTAGGCTGGGAGACAAAACCTAAGTTGCACTTATTAACCTATTGATTCAATGTAGATTACTAAGTGCAGTCCTATTGACCTAAGGCACTGCATTGAAAATATTGTAAATATTCATGAGCGAGCAGCAGGTCTCTAAGAGATAAATTTGGCCCTCATCTGTGTGTCCACCTTATTGAGTGAGGGGTCAGAGCTCTGGTAATTTCTTACAGCAGAGTGAAGCCACTTCAGAACCTTTCCATAAAATCCAACCCAGAATGGAAAGCTCTCACCTTAAATCATTCCCCATTTCCTGTTGTCAGCAAGGGCTTATTAAGGCAAAAAAAAAAAAAAAAAGATTTTTCAGCTTCACTGCTGACCCAGTCCTACAGGAGGTCAATAACTGTCAGCTGTCACTATGCCTGTTCACCGAACTGGACCGTTGGTTGGGCTTTTTTCATTAGTCAGCTAACTGTAATGTGTTAATTCTTATCATATAATTTGATGGGTGATAGGTGGTCAGAAATGTAACATTGTTTTCACTGCAAAATCTGAATACAATTAAAGAATTACATTTCAGCAGTGGAACTGCTCTAATCAATACGTTCATTAAAACAGTGGCTCCACTGACTGTATAATGTGAAGTGATGCACATAGTGATGAACACACACATAATTATCGCCGTCCTCACCTTTAGGGAGCATTTTAGTGTGTTTTAGCTGATCGTTTTACAGCCTCAGCCTCTGTTTGAGTTCAGTCTGAATGCTTCCTTCAGTCTCCAGCAGCAGCAGCAGGCAGTTGTTTCCAGTGAAAAAGATCTCATACACTGGCTGTATACTGTCTGCACTGCACCACAACTACACACAGCACAAGTAAGCAACTAGCTGGCAAATACAGTGAAGAATTTAGCAGCTAAAGATCTAAATGCATTGTCATCAGTTGATGAAGACCAAAACATAAGACAAGATAAGACAGGCCTTTATAAGTCCCACAGAGAGGAAATTCTCAACATCACCATCAACATTCATCAGGTGGCAAAAGAAATGACTCCAAATGAATGCTAATGTTATTCTGTACCTGATGGATGTGCAAATAGTCAGCTGCCTGTTAGCATGCTAGTCACATTGACTTTTTAAGGCCATAAAATGTCAAACATGTGTGACCATGTCTTGTTACAGCTGACATGTTAAGGACTCTACACAGAGTAAATCCGTGGAAGGCTGTTGGGCCAGACAACATCCCTGGCAGAGTGCGCAGGGGATGTGCAGACCACTTAATGGATGTTCTCACAGACATCCTCAGCATCTCCCTGAGCAGTGCCATCGTCCCAAAGTACAAATGATACCGAAGCATTTGGGCTCTTACGGCCAGAGTGTGCAACACCTTTCCCCAAGCCATAAGACTCCTCTGTTCTCAGAGGCTGGACTGACGTTCACTACACAATACAACATTACACATTGTTGTACCTCATACTGTTTACAATGACTGTCCTACCGGCACTGTACAGCTGTCTCACGCGCTCCACACAGAGTCATGACTTCTCGTGTGGTGTAGTGTAGCAACTGGTCCCTGGAAGAACATTATCTCCTTTCACTGTTCACTGGGCTACTGTAAACATCTGAAATGACAAATAAAAAAAAACAAAAAACACTTCACTTGACTAGACAAAACTTGACATCCTGCTTGTTGTGGAGATCTGCCCCTAAGTTTCCCAAAGAACTGATGAGTGCTGCTTTAATCTAGATTTCCAAACATTATTTTTGTTCAACATGGAAGAATCTGTAAATGAGGTGAGAAAATTTCATCCTAAAGATTTAATGGCTCGGTTAATAGCATTTTTGTGTAATGAAGAAGAGGGAGTGAGGTACTTACACCTATCCATTATGCCGAGAACTAACAACCGCTAACCAGGGGCCTCCCACAACCTGAACTTCCACAGACCTCCGGCTGCCCTCCTTATTTTACAAACGGGTACTTTGGATTTTTAAAATTTCAAAAGCAGGACCTCCATCATAATTTTATGCAGTTGTAGGACAGATAACCAAGAAAGAAGAGATGCTGCTATTGTTATTGACTTACTTTCATGTTTGTCAATATACCAATTCACACACTAATGGAAGAACAAGGGCCAATGCTGGCCGGTGCTGGCCAATTGAGGGCCCAAAATCTGCACGCAGCTTCGTGATTCACTTTGTAGTTTTTTTTTAGTAATTTCTTTCAGGCTCTGCAGCACATATCATGATATACCATTTTTCTTCAAGCTTGTTCTTCTTCCCTGTGCTGTGGTGCTTTGTGTTGTGTCTCCATTTCTCTCCTATGATGAGTCAGTTTCTAGTACGCCTTTCACTTGACTCCAGCGTCCTCTGGAGGGCCTGCTTTTATTAATGAAGGCTTGGACGGTTATGGGTTATCCAAGTTGTTACAAATGCAGCAATAAAATTACTTTTGCTGTTTGTTGTGTTTGATATCGATGTGAAACTTGTATTTAGTGTTAGCTCCTGAGCAGTGATCATATTCATTCCCAGGGTGCTCGTACCCCAGACTGGAAGGTAAGTACCTGACAATGGCTAAGCATTAGTTTATCTTAAGTTCCTGCAGTGAAAAGGCGCCAGTACAATCAAGTGTGTCCAGGAGCATGCTGGGAGCACTGTTTCTCAGGCTTTAACACAGTCAGTCATTAAAAAGACTAAACACTTTTTTCCTGTTTGCACTTCATTTTACTTTGTGGAGCGCTGAGTGGCAGTTTTCAGGACTAGTCAAAACTCTGGAGGTCCATATCAGTAAACCAGTGGTGAATTCTGCATGCTACAGGTCAAAGTAAAGCATGTCTTGTGGATCTGGCAGGCAATAGTCTAATGTGAATTACTTTAGCATTGCTGACTTTGTTGTCATCAGCTGTCCTTTTTCATTTGCGTTCAGCTTTTACTGCTGCCTGTGGACAAGCTGCCATTCTGTTCAAGCTCCAGACCTCGCTCTGACCTTGCAGTCTGTCTTCTACCTCTCTCATCATCCAACACCTCTTATACTTGCGGCACATTGATCTCGCACTTTGCTATCTTAAATTAAGATGAATGTCATTGTTTGATCCTTTTTTCACTGTAGACATTGAGAGTACTCCATGTTCCTTAAGGTCAACCCAGTCTCTGTGCCCTGAGTCCACAGAGACTCCATGCTCTGGCTCTGGGCAGAGGGCCAAGAATCACCATCTACATCCCCCAGTTGGCCCCCAGAGCTCAGGGTCAGCTGAGGTTCATCTGCCCTTCAGACAGAAAATGATCCAATGTGTGTGGACAAGCTCACAGTTCATAAAACAGTAAGGGTCCCCACATTGAAATGAAAGATTCACTAACTATTAGAACTGACTAAGATAGTTTTACGGTCTATCAACACTTTGCTTCACTGTGGCTACATAAAATAAGACATACTCATACTATATTCACCCTCTAATGACATGATATGTTGCAGTTTGATTACATCTTTATTGGACAATTGTTTGGATCAAATTCCACAAGATTGCATAAACTTGCTCATTATTGGGTTTTAATATTGAGCTTTAATGTTGCATGATCTAAATGCTAATTTAGCAGCTTTTCCAAATTAATGTAAAATTGAAAGTCAAACAAAACAAACAGAAGCCCAGTTTTAAACAGGTACTTTAGTGAGTTGGAGGACTCAAAAGAGACAGATTAAAACAGAATGGTCAAACTCAAAGTTGCTGGAGCTACTTAGGCTGACTATTGTTCCTTAAGTTTACATAAGTGTCTGTGTGAACTGTTTTCACAATGTTCTTATGGCTAACTAGTGGTAGTGAAAAATCCAGGGTCAGTACTAACATCTATTTAATCTGTTTGCCTTATAAGTTCTAGTTTTAATCGGTTACTACATTGAATGAAGGGAATGATTTGTCAGAACAAAATAAATTAGAAAACAGTTCTTGCATTTTTAGACTGCCTCATCACTGATTATCTTAATAAAGTTTTCTGCTAGAAGTAGCCTTGCTTGCAAGGCTATAAAAAGTAACCTTCAAAATAATATAGTTTATTAATATTGCTATTTATTAACAGTATAAATAGCCTATCCAGTCTTCGTTTTTGCTGACATTTTTCTTGCTCCAGTAAAAAAGGAAGTAAAACAAAACAAGCAAACAACGAAAAAACTGCAGGGATCAACTCATCCATCCAGAGTCCTGTGAATTTTCAGCCAGGAATTCTCCTTCAACAACATAAGTGACTTGCTTGTGGTATTAACTTTACGGGTGCTTCAGCACATTTCCTGCCTGCCACCTTCCTGTCCTGATGTGGAAGTGACCACCCATGCTTTTAAAATAAGTCAGATCACCGGTTGGGAGCAAAAGCATCGTGTTAAGGACTTTTTTCCTCCTTGGTTCAGCTCCCTCCTGCAGAGTTGTTGTTCGTGGTGCTGAAAGTCCTCCTCATGGAGAGCAACAGAACACCTTTATGTACACAGCATGTACTCGCTCTTATATACACTCTGACTGCCTGAGTGAATAGACCTGAAAAATACAACCACTACAACATTTCAGCTCTTTGACGGAGTTTGACAATAAACGCAGGGTCAGTAATCAGGCTTTATGACCGTTCTCCTACCCATGAATTGAGGTAATTCTAATGTCCTGGTTGCTCATACATTGCACTGCAGAAAATAATCCCATCTGACTACTTGGTTTTTTGAGGCCTGCCTGTGATGCTGTTGTACATAGGAATAATTTGAAAACAATTGGATTTGCTGTGTCTCACAGCCTCCCTGGGCCTTCCTGAACATGAAATTTCACTTCTCTGCTTTATAACAGGCACTCATGTCTCTCCCTGGCTATTATTGGGCTGTAATGTGAGCTATAAATAACGTCAGGGCCGGAGAAAAGAGATAGAGAGCATATTGCCATACAGCGCAATAATGAGCAGTGGTATAAGTCATTAAAGATTCTTGTGTACTTACTGCAGCATATGGTAAGACACCTGCTTCAGAGACTTGATGGTTTTACAAGCCCCCTATAAGGTTTTATCCACTGACTCTCTGATTAAGACATTAGGAAAAATCTGTGTTAAGTATAGCTTTGTGAAGTTTATCTAAATTAAAATGTCATAGTTATCTCGTGTTACCTACGGCACTTGCCTTTTAATTAGTTAATGAAATGGCACTTGTCCTCAAAGTTCTCAAAGCAACAAATGACAACATTTATTTTGAGCATTAGCATGCATGATTGCATTTGCATTGTTCATCAGCGTGACATGGAGGCTCTATCATTAATAACTGTAACTGTGTGTGAATGTGTGCATAGTTGCACACAGTTGTAATTAATGTCAGTGATATCAAATGCAATATTCTCAAAGAAGTATGTGTAATGTTCTGTTGTACTAAATCCACACAGCTATGTTATGCATGGAATAGCAGGAATAGTTATTTATTGATCAGAAATGCAAATCAGGTTTACGTGAGGTCATAAAGATAAAGTATTATATGGGTGCAATGCCAATTTTGATCCTCTCAGTCAGGTCCCTCTCATCATGATAAAGTGTGTGGCTCTGATCCCAGAATGCTCAAAGTAGCAATTATAAAGACTTGCACTACATACCCCTACTTATCCAACATGGAATTAATTAGCACTAATGTATAAGTACTTACAGAGGAGGAAGGTACAATATGCAGCATGAGTGCTCACCAGCTCTGTTAATGGTTACTACTGTGGTACTGACATATGGTAACAGCCACAGGCTCTATGTCTTAATAAGAACAGGAAAGCCAAGGCTCTAAATAACTCATTTACATTTATGTTGTAAGATGATCAATATCTTACAAGTAGTATACAGTGATTGTGTACTGGGCCTTGAGTGGTGCCAAAACAGGGATGGCCAACAATCAATACTGTGCCTGAACGCATCTTGTGTACACACAGAAGGAGTCATGATGTTCTCAGGCTGCACAGACATCAGTTAGGTAAGGAGTGGACTACCAACTGCCTAAAGTAAGCAAGTACCCCAGAGAAGCCCCCAAAAGCCCCAGGAACACTGTAAGTCTTGTAGGTAAAATGATTTCATTTTCCTTAAGATTCTGAGAAATCTCACCATTAACATTAAGCATTAACTGCATTATTGCTTTATTACTAATGGAGCAGAGAAGCCGAGTAGATTTAAGAGTTTTATTATTTTACTTAGTTAAACAGAAAACTGTTTATTCTGGCCATGATTGAGTAGCTGGTGAAATACATGGAGAAGAATACACAGATTCATTTGTATTAATTTTTGAAGATCCAGTGGCATCTACCAGTGTGGCTGCAGATTGTAACCAAGTGGACATATTAAATACACAAAAGGTCCTCTCTAGGAAGAGCATCTGGTTTGTCTGTTCAGGGCTACTGTAGAAATGTGGCGATGCAGCATGGCAGAAGACAACCTACAATGAAAACACACTAGTTCTTAGTTTGAGGTGATTATACATTAATGAAAATGTAATCATGAGTATTATTTTCCATTTCTTCTCCTAAATCCTTAAAAACCACGCACTGGATCTTTAGGATCAGTTGTTGATGTATTTTTTGTCAAGCTAGTGTGATTAAAGCCTGATATGTACATGTAATTGGAAAAACTGCTCGTAAATCTCAATCTCAACAGTTTTTGACTTTTCACTAATATTCCTCAGTTGATGATATACAAATTGCAGAACTGTAACTGCAGTCTGACATGACAGATGTGTTACTTAAAAATGTATATGAGATGAATCCAGACCAAACCTACACACTGTGCTCAAAACATTTTGAAGAGATGCAGCCCCCAAAAAGAACAGAAGATAATCTGCAGCTCAAAAGAACAAAATTATTATGTGCTATGTACAGGATTACAATCAACTAAGTTTAAAGTTTACAGAAAAACTACAGCGTTCCCCTACTTGCAGTGTAGATTAAATTTATGTATCTTTTTTTGTTTGTTTGTTTCTGACAGTTATGTGAAGCAATCAATCCATTCAGTACTGAAGAAAAAAAATCAGAAGTTGTTGGGAGAATGTTAAGTTCAACTGTGTCTCCACATTTTTTTCTCAAATACAAAAAAAGAGCACAAGCAAACCATTACTGTATTGGAATAGAAGCCTGAGGCAAAGCTATCTGCATGGCCAGACATCACTACAGGTAGATGAGAAAGTACGTATTTTTGTCATTTCATTGGACTGACTTTGCAGGCAGTTGTAGCATTAGTTCTTCTGCTTTCCACTTAATTCGCACTGCTGAGACTGACTTAACTAGATCCTGTACTGACCAAAAACAAACTTTTAAAAATGGATGCCAGTTTAAACACAACTTCTCCTTTTTCTTTTTAAACTAAAGCTGCAAGCTACTGTATAATGGAAGAATTCATAATTATAACAGGTCTCACGCTTGCATGTAAATTTCACTCAGTGTGCTCAATTAGGGTCTCTCTGTTGTGCTTAATGTATTATTATGCTCTGCACAGCTATGGTGCGAGTATGAAAACAGCAGTATGAAAATAAATAGTCATTTAACATTACCACGTGGGTGTTAGTGTGTGTGTAGGCCTGCCAAGAATTCATAGATCTGATCATATGTTCTTTAGCACTAATGTGTTTCACAGACTCACATGGTTATGGAGGGTCTGTAAGGTGGGAAAGGTAAACAAGAACACAATTTAAGCATTGGTAAAATTGGCCAGCTGCTGCAAGGTGTACTGTATGTATAAACAGAGAGGCCACATAGTGAAATGCAATAGCATCTGTATCTATTTCATACTCATCCATAATTATTTTCTCCTATTTTTTCCACCCATTAAGAGAGAGAGCATTGCATTCATGACAGCAGATGTTTTAGGAGATTCGATTTGTATGACATGATCAAGATTTTTTGAGATGATACATTTATCTAATTATTAAACCTTATTAATAAGAGAGAAAGAAAATAAGAAAGAATCAAGAAAAAAGTTGTTTTTTCCCCCCAGTTTACAGTTTTACACGTCTTAAGTCAGTAAGGCTTAAGTCAGTCACCTGCTGAAAGGAGGAGTGATTTGTGGAAAAAAAGCTAACTGAAAGTCAGACTTGCTGGTTCCATCAGATCCAGTTAATCAGCATATCTCTAAAAGATACAGACATTTTACATCAGAATAACAGGTCATTGCTTTTGTGCTTCCTGTACTAGGAGATAGTTCATCGCCACAGATATTGATTGTTATGTTCTACACTGCAAGAATGAAGAATGGACTCAAATGTTATTCGGTATAAATGGTGCTATTAAAATTTCTGATGCTTTCCAAGGAAAGCAGCAAATTCAATCTATTGAGTGCATTTCTGAGGCAGCTAGCTAGCTTTTTACAGCTGATAGTCAAACTGAAGAGTTTCATCTTTTCAGTGTGGCATTCATCAAATAACCTCCTGGACGATGGATTAAAACACCAGCTTCAAGTTTGTGGTGGTTTTTCAGTTGATCATCCTGTGATGTGGATGATTAAATATCCTAAATGGCATTTACAAATACTCTCCCTCCATGTAGGATTGTGCATTTTGCATTACTGGATGGACATTTGGATGGTCCCTTCTACAGCATAGTTAGCTGCTTATAGTACTTGTAGTAGTCCATCTGTTTGTTTGAAGTTGTAACTACTGGGTTTGGCATTTCCTCCTCAGGTCTAGTTGTTCAAAATGATCAAGCTATATGTATACTTTACAAAGAATATATATAAGGACATTGGAGCATATACATATAGAGTTTTGTCATTAATAAACCTTATCCACATTTAATTTGAGACGCTGGTTTGCGTCTCTTAGACAAATGATGTCACTGAGGAGTGCGCATAGCAGCATTGAAAACTGCTATTGTTGAGAGCTTTGACCTTATCGAGAGACATATAATCAGCATTGTTCCATAGAAAGCTGTAGACCTAACATATTTTCACAGTTTTTTAAGGATCTGAAAATGTGGGTAAGCAAACAAGGCAAGAGATTTCATTTTGTATATATCTTCAACATAAAAAAAAAATCAAGTTTTCTTGTCACATAAACAGTATAACCTATCACATTGATTCACCATGTCGTTTGTTTTGTTTTCTGTTGTTTCCTTCTCCCTAGCCTGTGAAGAAGCTTCCCACTCTTACACAGCAGGTGTGTCTATGAATGTATCATCCACCTGCTGGCTTTGGCCCAGTGGCTAAAAAAGCTGAATGCTTTCCCATGGTAGGCACACATCTGAAAGCAGATATACAAAATATATAATCCCACACACTGCAGAAGTTCTGCTGTGAAAGACTAATTCCCTAAATAACAAGCCAGCTTTTGGCAACAACACAGGGTTGGAGTCCCTGCCTGTTTGAGCTCAGACCCTTGTCTGCCAATAGGGTCTCACCTCACCTTGTACCAGCAAGGTGAGAGGAGGTAAGGTGAATAAAGAAATACCATCCAAAACATTTAGGATCTTTTGTAAAGCCAACACATACATACAGCATGTAATACATGCAGTTATTATTGATTCAGGGCAATCTACCTGCTGTTCTAATGTGAGTCCAAATCACAGCACAGCACGTATCCCAAATAGGTAAAAAGACACGTGTAGATAGGTAAGGTGGAGTTTATAATTCTAATTCATAATTTGTTTTGCTGCTTTATTAGTAACAAATTTATAAACATAACTCTACTATTCTAAGCGGAATGTCTCTACCACATTCATCTTTAGAAGAAACAAAATCTTCCAAGGTTCACCTTCCTTGTTCTCTAAAATCTGATCATTTTGGTGGGATTTGTATACGAGAGCGAAAATAAACAATCTGAAGAGTCCCAGGACAGACAAAATTGAACTCTTAGATTAGAGATTGCCAAAAAATTGGGAGTCAGGTAGGTTAATCTTTTCTTTAAGTTCCTCAAAAGTCAACAGTGTTATCTTTTAAGTCCCCACTTACTATAATCTGTTTATCTGACCATAGGCAAGAGGATTTAAGTTCAAGGCCAGGTGGGAAAAATCATAATTCAGGGACAAGGGTTTAAGAGGCCTTCTAACAATAAGATCTCAAACCTTGTCATAACTTTAAAGTGTTTTGTTAAAAAAACAAAACTGCCATTGTCCTTATCTAGAGATATGTGATCATTCTGAGGTAAGCTGACACAACAGACCACTGTCTTTATTTAAGAGAAATATTTTTTTAAAGGCATTTTAAGGTAAGGAGGAGGGGAAAAAAATGAAAAACTTGCCCAGTTCAGGGTCACTAAAGGCCAATACATGACTGACCTGTAAGGAGGCCGAGGATTAAAAGTGAGTTTGGAATTTTTTACTTTAGGGGATCAACGATACTTTCCAGAACATCAGTGAACATTGTGCTTGTCATTAAGTTCTCTGTCTCTCTGGCTCACCTTTTCCTTCGTCATTCTACTAACAACATATACATAATACCACAAGTAAAGGTCACGTCAGGAAGACAAGTGTTTAAACTGTAAAGTGAATAATTCTTAAATTTGGGATTAATACAAAATCACCAATGTCTTTGTGGCAGTCTCACAAGTCAGTTCATGTAACACGTGAATGTGTCCAACCACAGGGAAACTGAGATCACGTTGTGCAGGCACACAGACCATAGAAGTACAGACAGACGTAGGACACTTTCCCTACACCCTTTATCATAACACACTTCCCCTTCCCCCTACAGTCTCAATCTACTGAATGAATGTTAAAGGAAGTGTTGTGTGAACCACGTAGCCACACCCCTATATGACTGCTAAAAGATGCATGGAAAATCTGACCTGTCCAGCTGTTTCAGCTGCAATTTATGAGATTCCTACTGGACTGCAAGCTCAACCCTGAAATTTGATTTTTCTTTAAGAGCCTGTAGATTCTTTTGTTGCAAAGCTGACTTGCTGCACCAAATTTATCCCGCTTAGAAGATATCCATGTCCAAACCCAAGCGCTGCTGATTTCTGTGCTGCTCACAGCTTGCAGTAAAGTAGTTTGCGGTTTATTTTCTGGATTATATTTAGGAGCTGCCAAATTTTATCCATCACCATTCTGTAATTTAAAAAATACACTAATAAGGGATCGTGACAACCGATCCACTGCAGCAAATGTATGTGATTTTCAGTTTCATTCTCAATTTTGCATTTAACTTGTGTAATGTGCCGAAGATGATGTGGACACCCACTGTGCTCACATTTCCTTTTAGAAACTCTCTGAGGCACTGCGAGTTGTCCTGCAGACAGTATAGAATTATGATGTCAGTATGTACTGTAATGAATAGCTATCCAGTTTCTTGAAGGAAAGTCACAACAAGCTCACCCCAGGCTTTTGGGTATTTGAGTACATGACTGTATGCTAATGAGGTCTAACTTGAAGTTGAACATTGACTTTCACGGTGACTATGACAGTGACTCCTCGGTGTCTTCAGGCAGGAGGCACATTGTACACAAAGGCCTCTTCTCATTCACTTATAATGACCACACTGATTCACTGACTCATTTTTTTCAGCTTGGGATTAAGCCCCCCACTCTCACCCAGCAGGTGTGTCTATGGATGATGGATGTATCACCCACTTGCTGGCTTTGGTCCAGGGGCTAAAAAAGCTAAAGTGCTGTCATGGTAGGCGCATATCTGAGGTAGATATGCAAAATATTTTACCCCGACACACTCCTTAAGTTCTGCTTTGAAAGACTAATTTCCTCAATAACAAGCCAGTTTTCTGCAACAACACTGGGTGCTCCTGAGCGCAGGATCTCATCCGACTGTGTACCAGAAAGTGTTTGGGAGCAGAGACACATGGACACAAAGAGTCTATAAAACTCTATACTCTAAAAAGATACCTGCATATAAATGCAGAACGTTCTGGTTTATGTTTTAAATCTGTAGACCAACCACTGCTTTGCTTGCATGGAGGAAACAGTCTGTCTGGAAAGCAAAACAGGGGGAAGGCATTGGATAACATAATCTGTATCATAACCCGCATGCTATTGTGGTATAACGGTTTTGTTTAGATTTCATTTATTTATTTAATGATCTGATATTTGATTACACAGATGTGCCAACATGTCTTAAGTTTCTAAAAACAACGTCTGGTGCACAGCAGAGAAAGTCTTTGTCAGGATATCCATTATCCATCATCAGGATATTCACCGGTTACACTAGAAACCTTAAAAGATTAACTATAGACGCTTACATGTGCACAGATGATGTCAATGAAAACTCACAGTCTCTGCATACCTCAGTGTTTTCCTGCTATCTGGAAGCTTGCATAACATCTTGTCTAGTGGTGCACATTTACAAGCAGTTCAGCTTGTGCACTCACTTCAGACTTCAGCATGCTAACACTTTTATCTTAGCAGCTACAGTGAAGATTTTGGCTAAAAAAAATGGGGGTAAATAATATCTTTTAAATGAACTTTGGATATCAGGGCTTCCAGAGACTTGGATGTTGTTGTATGAGCTGTATGGAGCCATTTTATGATTGTTCTTTTTTCTTATCTTTCTTTTTCTTTTTTTTTTTTTCAAGATTCAGCTTCTTTACTTGTTTGGGAAAATACTGCAACACGTTTTGCTGTGAAACTCCAGAAATGTTTTGAGAACAAAGAAACTTCACCATCATGGGGTGAGTAGATAATGAGTGAATTTTCATATATATACATATATACATACATATAAATATCTGGAGTGTAGAGCTGGGGTATATATACAGTATATATATATATATATATATATATATATATATATATATATATGAACTGCAGGAGCTTGGTGAGGGAATGGGTTACAGGTAAGCAGGTTGATTGGCAGCAGGAGGGAACAAGACAAGTCGTATGCAAACAAAGTCACACACGCAAACAGAAAGTGCGTCTAAAAGTCGGGGATTTCTTGATGGGTGGGGTTCTACAGAAGCCAGGCAAGACTCCTTCCTAGAATTCAGAGAATAAATGTCTTGCAGCAAGCTGAGCTGAGTGCGCGTCATTCTATCGTTGAAAAGGTGCTGTCCTTGCTGCATATTCCGCCTTGTGAAATGCCATCCCTTATGCTCTCTTTTGCCATTTTTAAAAAGGCAAACAAAGCATCATGTACGTGAGATTGTGGCTACTTTGTGCCAAGGGCACATAAAGACATCCATATAGGCTTACATGTATCCAAGGTGTATGAAAGTTTACTTTGTTAAACCATCATCACCATATAACAGTTATAATGCATGCACTAGCCAGTTGAAGATCTTTACAACACAAGGCTGTGGTGCTCATACTGCTTTTGTCCAGAGGGGGTTCAAAAATCAACACAAATTGAAGTTCTTTGTTGTTGCTTTAAGTGCAGTAGTAGTAGTTTCAAGTGGCAATATCATATATGGACAAATGGCAATTTTAGTATAAAGGATATGTAAAAAGCCATTTTCCATCAATGTTCTACTCTTTCATCTAGTCCACCCCTTGACTGTTTGCATTCCACAGTATATTCAAATCAGCTTGTGCACTTGGTCTAACTCTGCAGGTTGATGAACCAGCTTATCTGCAAAGGCCAACTGGTTTTCACAGAGAAGATTAGATTTGAGCTGTGAATATCATGTTTCACAGGAACTCATTTTCTGACATTACCACAAGAGTAAACTCTTGGTAAGAATAAACAAGTACAGAGAGCAGTTACTGATCTTTGTCATTCTCTCTCTCCATCCTATTTGTTACAGAATAGGATGTTCCAAATGGAGCTGCCAGTCACCGGCACTGAGTTTCTTTAATATTCATGTACCTCCTTGTAATGAGCAAGTGAAGTCAAATGTCAGTGTTTCACACAGCAGAGGCACAATCCCACCTGTGCTAAGCATTCAAAAGGGAGAACGCAAGTAAACATGAAAAGATGTGCTTATGATGTATGAGCTCCATGGACGGCTTATGCTGGCACCCATGGGAGAACAGTCTGTGGCTGGAGAGACACAATAAACAGAGCCAGCAGGAAAAAGGGTTCGACCTCGAAAAAGCTTTGTATGATCGACATCATAAAATTCTTTTCGTTTCCAGATGTTACGGAGATAAGGTGTCTCCTCGCTGCTGTCAGCCTGTCACAAATACAGAAGCATCTATAATCTGCTGATAAGCCGCGTTCTCAGGCTCCCCAGACAATCCTCCTTCATTCTCTGTACCTTTCAATCATGTCACTTATTGAGTTACAGAAACAAATGAAGCTAGACTAAAGTTCCTTTCCCTTTCTTGTGGATGGCAGAATGCTAAAGAGGGCTTTTGGAGCTGCTCCATCACAGCTGGGAGAACAGGTGGTGGGGAGAAGCCGTGGGGAAGCTCCAGTGCAGCAGACCTGGCCTGTAGGCAGCCTCAGGTACAGCCGCTGTCTTGCCAAAAGGACAGGCATGAAGCAATTTTACATTCTCTCTGATAACTCTGGACTTGGGTTAGACCAATATGATGATTTGCTAATTCTTAAATGCTTTTCTATTAATTATCATATTGTCCAGAGACAGTTTTAAATATTGGTTGCATCCCTGTATTTTTCCCATTCTGCCCAAAAACTTGAAGTCATGTCTTCACTGCTACTGACACATTTTGAAAGTGTTTTTTAAACTTTATTTCTTGGGGTTACAATCCTGGTTCGTTGTCCCATGATTTGGATCCGGAATGGAATATATCAAAACAACTACTGAATATAATTGCGATGAGGTGTCATCCACATGTTCATGATTCCCACAGAATGGTTTGTAATATAGTGACTTGGATCTATAATCTGGTCTAAACTTCAGTTTGCATAATACTTTCTTGTGACCAGATACCTTCAAAACTACCTACACTACTACTATACTACTACTATACTACCTAAGTATACTACATTCCCATCAGACAGTACTAAAATGGGGGACTAGGTACGTTATTTCAGTGGCCCACCTTAAAATAAATGAAGATGATTTTACTGTAGATTGGTATTGTATGGCTTAAATACTGATTCTTTCTATAATTATGTTCAAATTTAAAGAAGCTCAGTAATGGAACGACATTTTAGTAACTGCAGGTCCAGTTGAAAGTCTAGTTGAACACAGAAGTACTGTAGGAAGTCTTCCCCGCATATACTCACGGCTACACACAGCACATTTGAGTTGCACGTTTGCTTTCTGAGGACTCGTGCTGTACTGACAGTTCCTTCTCCATTGTTACTTTACACCTAATAGCCAAGAACAGCTTGTATTCGAGCACTTTTCACTGCTCTGACTGTGGCCTTGACAGTAATTGTATAGTCCATGGTAAGGGCATGAGACTGGGCACTTACCTTTAGATGGAAATCATTTTAATGTCAATCCCGCAATGGTAAAATGACAAGAATTCAGTTTCAGCACCATTTTTTGGTGACAAAAAACTGCTCAGTTACAGTAAGACTGAATAAAGCTTTCATGCAACCTTGTTGACTTTCAAACCCCATTCAAAACCCATTTAGTACTTATGAGTACTTTTCCCTCACTACATTTAATCTTAATGTTTACGCTTTGACAGATAGTGTTGAGTTTTCAAAGATTTGTTGCATTATCATTAGAAGAAATTCTACCACCCGCCAAGTTGTGTTAGTGAAAAAATTACAGCAAAGGTGCACTGTATTTTCAAAATGGAGTGGTCATGAGTGGTTACTTTTTGTTGATGCAATAAAAGACACACTGACTGCTCTTCTTGCAACTGCTTTCAGTCAGCTGTGTGCTATATTGCAATAAGATAATCTTTTCTAGTTTTCAGCTGCCTCTTATACATTTCCTGTAGTGCCATCAGCAGCACAAAGATTTCCCTTATTGAGTAAAATAGCTTGAATAACACTATACATAGACTTTTCCCCTGACAAGGAGGTTGAAAGCATTGTTGGATGGATTGCCATGAATGACAATATTCAAGGTCTCTGAGATTAAATTCTAGTTATTTTGATGATACAATAATAATCACCTCTTGCCATAATCTGGTCAAATTTTCAATGTACCCGTTGCTTTGGTTTATGGAGCAGTAGGCTTTACTGTACTTCCTTAATTTTCCTTTCAGGTGAATCAGAAATTTCTTATTTCTTATGTAGAAGTGAAAATAGAAATAAAAATATAAATATGAGTTGAATCTATATTACAACACATGTGAAATGAACCCTATTAAACTGGTTTTGAATCACATTTTTGCACTGGACGATGGACCATGCATGTGTTTGTATAGGATCTGAGAGGAATATATACACATGACTGATAGCTGGTGAATGGCTGAGTTTTTCTACATAGAATTTTTCAAAAACACACAGATCATCCCTGAATAGAGCAGTTAACCGATGAGATTGTTTGATATAATGAGTCTCCTTTCACTGACCTCATTTCATATTGATTCTATCTTCATTATAACAGCTCCAATGAAGAAAAAAACATCATAGGCAGGCTATGAGCATGAGTGTACGTAGACCTTCCTCTCTGGCATGGTTCTTATCATGTGAACACATGTTTGGAGAGGAGACCTACACCTCAACATCAAAGCCAGTCAGATAATAACTTCATGTCAAGCATTTCACTGTTGTTGTCCTTTGAATTATTATTTCTTATTGCCTCTTTGAAGGCTGTCTGCATTATTCAGTTCTTGATACAATATGTGGGGCGAAATTCAGAGTGAAATATTCACTGCCTTTTTTCCCCCTCCTGTGCTTTAAGTGTTTTTCCAGCTCAGGGTATATTTCGTACAAGGGCTGTACAAGGAGTGAACACAGTGAGAATCATCATCAGACACAGTAAAAGCCCCCTTCTCACAACATTTATCTGAAATAACAAAGAAAATGGATTGTTATAGGACATTAAATGAATTATAGCCTTTCAGTAGATTGAAACATGATTTCCTTCAACAACCACCTTGTCACAATGTACAGAACATCAAGTTTTGATGATGGAAATGATGATAATCTTGACATAATCATCTATCTTTTTTCATCAGGACAATACAATGTCTCAAACAGTCAGCAGAGAATGTTATTTGAGGCTAGGATTAGAGACACGCAATTAAACTTGTCATGCTGCACACTGCTGGGGTCTTGTATATGATCATTTTCGCTCTTCCTGATGAATTCAGTTTGCAGTGGCACTACCATTACCGGCATAATTGCATCTTCAAACCGCCCAGAGATGTGCCCTTGTTGCAAAATCCATTAGCACACCACAACACTCTGCCTCTGGGACGAAGACAGGAGTTTCCAACAAGGATTGGTATCACTGTGAGAGTGAATAAAACATGGACACTTTCCTCCTCTTAGCCTGCCCTTCATTGATTGAGACAGGGGAAAAAAATGACTAACTTAAGACTTTGTCAAATGAAATATTACAATGCCTTGTGTCTTTCTCAGTCTTCAAAAGCTTTGAAAGCACATGCAGCAACTATTAGAGACTGTGAAGTTTTTGACGTTTATTTGTCACAGCAGCCAGTGGAAGGAGTTTGACTTAAGACCCACAAACTCACTATACTGTTTGCTATTCAAATAGAATATTACAGTTTTCTTTCCTTACCCCATATTTTGCTTTCAATTATGTGACACTCAAACAACTTCTATCAGGGCATCATAAGTAGCATTTCTCCGTTTTCTCTTGCGGGTCTCAAGAGAACGCCACCGCTTGCTTTCTTGTCTCGAGTCTTTTCCAGCTCCATCCCACACTGCCCTACATTGTCTGTTACATAATGCTTACACACCACCTGAGGGCAACAGTTGTTCTAGCGACAAGGGAAATCTCATAAACAACCACTCTCATTTTTGTTTTGCATCAAGCTTGATATTAGCTTCTTTACACACTGTTTCAAACTTAAGACATGAGAGTCAAAACTTTCTGAAAGGAGAAATGAGCAAATGAGAAATGGAATATTACAAAAGCTTGAGTGCAATTTATGAAACTCCAATAAGACAAAATATAATTCAAACCGTGTGCAGGAAATTAAAGCAGTACTTTCCACAATTATAGCACACTGAAAGAGTGTGCAGTCTCAAAACAAAGTGTATGTGACACTCTAGGCTTGTGGCAAAACATTTAAGAAGAGTTTGGAAGAAAAGTTTGCTGATACAAGCTGTGTTGATGACCAACAGATAACCAGTGGTTAAGCACAACAATATTGGTAAAATGGGTGCATAAATAAAAAGATTGTCCGTGACATTAATGCGTGTGACTAATTATAGGTGATTCTTAGCCATTCTACGTCAGACTAAGAGTTGCCTCAAAGGGCGGCAATGCTGTTCAACCAGTTGGCTGCTTGCTTGAAGAATACAGGAGAGGTTGCATAGAAATATGGGTCAGACATTAGTCTGCTCCACAGAAGGAACTATAATAACTTTCTTTTTGTTTCATCTAATTTCTGTGGTGCTTTGATTTATTCCCACCAGACTCTACTATTGCTACTGTGTTCAGTGCTAATTAGCACATTCTAAACCAATGTGTGACCATTATAAACATTACCTACAAAACAGCATTTAGTTAGCATTTAGCTTAAAGTCACTGTGGCTGCTGTAAGTACAGCTGTACAGAGCTGCTAGCGTGGCTGTAGATTCTTAGTCATTTTCAAAAAATAATTCACATGGGGAAAACTTATTTGGAAGAACATACAAACGTATACTGATCGGTGTCTCCTCTGAAATTCAGTGGGACAGTGTGAACGTGTGTCATTTATGAATTCCAGTCAGCTGTTTGGCCACTGATGAGCCTCCAGTCTTTAATTGACCCCTGTCGTAAGTCAAGTATCTGCAGCACTTTGGCTGCTGTGCACAGCCATCTTCACCACTGGACTAGAGAATTCAATTAGCCAGACTTCCTCTTGCCCACTAAGGCTGGCAGCATCGAGGAAGTGTTTGCTGGAGATTGCTATTTGCAACACTGCACATTATTTACAATCACAAATGTTCACAATGAATTCAGAAAGCCACGAAGGGACACACATCAGTATACAAAATGCATTTACAATTCCTGGCTCCCTGCAGTCCACTGCACTCTCCCATCCATACAGAATTAAATATACCAGCAATTTATCCTGGTGCTATAATTTCTGTCTGCTTGCATGTCAGTTTGGTTAAAAACAGAAAGTGGCATTGCAGCAGCATGGGACTGGAATTTTCCAGTCACTGAACAATTCTATTCACTCAGGTGATAGTTTGATTAAAAAAAAAGAAAAAAAGAAAGAAAAGAAGAACAAGCACAGTAAAAAAAAAAGCTGATATTACCACAGGAACTGGATGCACCAAGTGTCTTGTAAAGTAATTATAATTCAATACCGAAATGACGCCAAAATGTAGAGCCAGTGCAATTATCTGAATTTACTAATGATAGCAAGAGTCCATCTATTACTGAGATAAATCTAAGAGTGTCCATATGTCCTCTTGGCTGTTAAGTTAGTGACCAGGCACACGCACACACACACACACACACATGCAAACACACTGCAGTCCTGCACACTGCTTGCTGGGAGAACCCACCACTCCAGGAACAGCTGTTCACTGGTGTCTCTTGTGGCCTTCTGCCAAATGAAATGTGTGCGTGTGAACCCACGACCACATGAACTCAACTAGCATGGTGAGGCCTGCTCTGCACAAATGAGTAAATAAATGAAACGAAGACGTGTGTCCAATGCTTAATCTACCACCAAAGAGCATGGCAGCTACGCACTCTTAAAACATTTTATGAAGGAAAGTTAGACAAGAAGAAAAGAGGAGGATTGTTTAAAGGAGCTTCTGGTTGAGGAGAAATGAGTCAAACTGTAAACATGGTTAAAAAACAAATGATTATGAGAAAATGAGGTGCTCGCATGACAGCATAAATCAGTGGGAGGCATTCTCCTCTAATGGAAAGCTAGGGCCCATACTGAAGACCCTATCAATCATAGAGATAGAGCTGCCACCATATTGACTATGCACCAAACAAACAATATCTAGGATGAGGTCTAAGTGCTATTCCCAGTACAGGCCACATTGTAGATCATTCCTCAGCCAGCATCTCCTGGGAACACATTGAATTATTGAGAATGCCTATATGTGTGAGTGCAGAGCATAGTTGCACGAGGACTCTTTTCTGCTGCCAGATTACATCAGCAAACACTGCTAAAGGTCACCTTCAATGAAAACATCAGAGAACAGAAAAATCTCTTAATAGAGGCTAATTTTACAAAGCTATGCAAAGTGTGTGGGAGACTACTTGTTGAAATTTGGAATATATGCTAATGACATTTGTATGATTCAAAAGTGCTCCGATTATGACCAGCGCACACTGGCTCAGACCCAGTCAGGAAAATGTGAGAAATGAAAGCAACTGTGTTGTTTCTGTGAGTCATACATTTGGCTCTTTTTGTGATATATATCCCAGTGACCACTGACCTAATTTACACAAACTAATTTACCAGCTCACAATGCTGCTTTACATAATTTCGGCCTATTTTTTGTAAGTTACTAAGCAACAATGGACGTCATGTTTGCAGGCCTTGCAAGTTCATTTTGAAATTTCTTTCCTTTGTAGATATGTTTTTCATTCACAGTGAATCTTCAAACTAGGCTTACCAGTTCACTCTTTTTAGAAGGTAGAAACCACTATATTTGCCATATAAATGGATTTTCTTGTTGCGTGTACCGTAACCAAGATATGAGACTTTGGGGAAGCAGTCAGAGGCGTGATGCAGATCTCTGTTCTCTTTCTGGCTGACCTGTTTTGGTTGGGAGTCATGTGCACCAAAAAGCACGCTATTCATTGCTTAATTTAGCAGTCTCAGTGTGGTTGAAGACTCTCTGGAGATTTGTGAGCAGCGTCTGTCAGGTTTTAAGACTAGTTCTAAGGCTATAATATGCAGTTTCCATCTTTCCACTGGGTTGTTGTCACAAAGATACACCCACTGCCTTCGAAGTTTGCATGGGGTGTCTGGGCACAAATATTTTCTGTATGATGCAGGACTACTGTGGTCTGACTAATCAGCAAATTTGTGCCTCTACTAACCCCCCAGCCCTGACCCCTAACCACCCTCTGTGTATAGTATGTGCAATGCAAACAGAATATGGCACTACTAATAATTAAGCAATAATTAGTACATAATTAAGAAATATATGTTCTCACACAAACCCGCTCTGCAACACAAGGTTATGATGCAAGATGTTAGTCTAACAAATGCCTAACAAATTAAAACTAATCAAAACCATGACACAAACATTTGCATCAAATCTGTGTTTTGGGGAACCTTTACCGGTCTTTACTTGCTTGATTCAGCGTCACAAGTGAACACAAATCCACCCTCACATGCTCTGACATTGTTCTACATAAGAAACTGTCTGATTTCCAACTTGTATTCCAGTAGCTGAGGTGTCATGACTTACATTTCCCTCAACCTGCATTGTCGACTTTCTCTTCAGTTTGCAATTTCCTGTATCTCCCAGAATACAAAGGGCATCAAAAGGCCGCTCTGTGCTGTAAACATGTGGGTGGAAAAAGCAGCAGTAGCTAGTGCAAAGAGTCTGAGAAAAACAGAGCAGGACAGAGAAGAATGCCATAGAGCTGAAGATGACTATTCAACATCAGCACAAAATGGTTGAGTCTTGAAAGAAGCCCTGCCTGTTTTGTTCTCAAGGCTGACACTAAAACCTGATATTAACTCTTTATGTCTTTGATTGAACTGATTAAAAAATCTGCTGTCAAGCACTGTCTTAGCTATAATTTTAATACAGAACATGACTAACAGTATATGAACACCCAAGCTTTACACCAATATCCACATCAATGTGGATATGAAATAATTAGTGATCATTAGTCAGGTCAGCCACTGATTTTAGGTGAAGGGCTGGTGTGCAGTCAGTATTTCTGTTCATCCCAAAGATTTGGATGAGGATTTTGTCAGGGTTCTCTGACCATTCAAGTTCTTCCACACTGATTTAAGAAAACCTTTCTTTGTGCATGAGGATATGCATGCATTGTGAAACAGGAAAGGGATTTCCTCAAGCTGTTTCTACAAAGTTGGAAACACACCACTGTCTAAAATATCACTGTAGCATGAAGATTTCCTTTCAGTGGGAATAAGGGGCCAAGCCCAAACCATGACAAATTGTACACTTTATATTGTTGACTATACAGTGCATCCCTACATAAAGTAACAGCAACAAACAAGTGCCCTGTCTCCAGCTGCAACCAATCAGGGCTTTTCACACACTGCTGGATGCTGTCATTGGGTCAGGAGGTTAATGATTTTGTGCTTTGTCAAATCAGATTTATTTTCTGAGCATGAATTAATTTGTCAGTATTGTACAGTCCATTAAGGCACTACCAAACCAAGCCTTAATTAGAAGAACGTTAATTGCAGTGATTAACAGCCTCCTCTTGAGGCATTGTGGATGGGCGGAGGAGGAGAAATTGCCACCAACTTTTGGAAGTAACGAAAATTAAAAGTGGTGTTCAGAGAGGTCACACAATGCGACAGTATGTGTTGCCTTGCACTCTTCGTGTTTCCTCCAAGATGTGATTTCCTTAATCTCTTTGGATAGCCTGAACAAAATTACTGAGTGATTTCTCAAGTGTTGTTCACAAAGATAATGTTCTGTGTGGAAAACAAATTAAATTATTCCTACTGAGGAAATATTGTAGTGGAGGGCTGGAAGCAAAATCAACTACAATCTCATGAAAGAGACAACCCAAAAACACAGTCAGCTCTGTAGGCTGTGCGAGTGTTTGTTTGTCTGTGACAATGATATGCATACACAATCAAACGAAAGACTGGAAGGCTGCTTACAGAAGCCAGAAACATGTTATCTTATCTCAACCTCTGCTGTCTGTCTGTGGGCTGCTCCCATATGATCATGCCTCTCTGACGTGACGTTTTGAAGGTAAAGCTGAAAACACTCGCTGTGTGTCTGTTATTAAGCTGGTCTCTGTTTCCAGTCTGCAGTACATTGCTTTTTATTCAGTAGTTTTTGTTCATGTAGACAGAACTTGATTCAGAAATTCAGCAGTGACTGACTATTGCTGGTTGAGAGGCTGCAATCAGATCAGGATAAGAAATTAGGAACTATTTTATTTAAAGGATTTTAGTATAATACTCAGAAACCATGAGCATGCTCATAGTGATTTTATTGTTCCTCCCACCCTCTTGTTAAACTTTGGATTTTTTGGAAGCAATTAATACATTAATTTGGCTCATTGTTAATATAAACATTTATCAGTTTATATTTAAGATACACCTTAAGTTGCAAAAACCCACCTTGCTTGGCTAGAGTATTTGTTCAACTCAATGTCATAAATAATCACTTGGAGCTGAAACAGGAACAGTTTATGCTGTTACACTTAACCATGCTGTTTCATCGGCTTCCTTCTTCTACTCATGTCTCCCACAATGCTCTTATGCTCTATTTATGTAAACAACATGTGTGTAAAATCTTTCATCTCTGCCACTCATAGTCCCCCTGGGTAAGGCACCGACTGCATCTTTTATGTGTCAAAATGTGTGTGTATGTACAGTGTATGCATGATCATCTTGAAGTATGCTAGAGCAGTGGGCTGCCTCAAACAACCTGACCAATCAGAATCATTTTCTTCATTTTGAGACGAGAGCAGTGACTCTTTAGTTTGATTCCCAGCTTGTGTGGGATATATATATTGATTCAGGCCTTGTGAAGCCATCCATCTCACACCAATGGGCTCAGGTGCCCTCAGCTTCAGAGCTCTCTACTTGTATTTAAACAGTTGATAGCTATCACACGAGATATAACAAATCGATCGTGGACAGCATTATGGAATATAATTCAAGGCTTTGAGTGGAGCCAGCGGTTACCTATAATTAAGCAGGCTTATTTGTAGATTGAATGCTGATGTGTTCACAGTCCCCTGGGATAAGTGGAGAGGAATGTGTGTGGGTGGTGTGGGGTAGATGGAGCACAGGGAGGTCAGGTTTTTCCTCAGTGGAAAACATGTCAGTTACATTTAATTGACAGGGTGCATGTTTGAGTGGATACTAGCAGTTGCTTTCCCTACAGTGGTGCTGTCTGTGTGTGTACTTGTTTTTCTATGCTTGTGAAAACTAATTTTAGATTTCAACCTTTGGAGTGATGACCTGAGGTCAGTCAATGTGCTGTAAAAGGCAGAAATGGAACCATAAAAGAGGAGAGGAAAACTAGAAAGCAGCAGGTTTTAAAATGTTTAAAAACAGGCTTTTCAAATGTTTTATGAGACAGGAAAATAATTCTATATGTTTGTTAGGTACCATGAAGGTCAGCATATTTCGAGTCAATTTATCTGAAATTTGGTAGAAAACCATATTCACATTCAGCTACAGACTCCATTGAATAGAACTACCTTGTTTTGCAGAATGTCACAAATGCAAGAGAAAGCGGACTTTGATTTTATAAAGTTCCATCATAAAGAGACATAGACAAAGGCTTGGGCTAGGATAAAATAAATAATCAATAAAAACACCCAAGATTTTGTGTGAATACAGTCAATGTGCAGGTTTCATCGTTTCCCTGTGTGACTTTGCTCAGCCTACCTGCCTTTGTGGAGCTCACACTGACACACCGACCTGCATTTCTTCATGACAGACAGAGAGACGGAGACAGCAAACTGGTCACCATGTTTTTATAGTCCTGACATTGTGCTGTTATTAGCTGCAGGCTAGCCAGTGCTGCGCAAAGGTTGATGCCTAGAAACATCCTGACACTATAGGGAAGTGCCTAGTGAATAAGAAAAACCTGTCAGAGTGCAGTTTCTCTGCAGTTACACACAGCACCACACAGGGAGTCAAGAGATGAATGAGATTAATTATTTTTGTTTGATTGTTTGCTTGTTGACTATTATGTCTTTAATGAGTAAATGTAAACATGAGTATGTGTCTTCTTAGTCTCTTAAAGATTGGCCAGTTTTCATGGATTTCAATTTGCTTCACAGCCACAAGTGGTAAATGTACTTATAATAATTGACTTTTATCTTTTTGACCACTTAGAGGCAGCACAGCAATCTGTAAACACACACACTAATATTATCTAAGTTCATATGGTGAACATTAGCAGAAAATTGCCTAATTATGCAGCCAGCAGATACAGAGCAATAGTATTGTTAATTTGAAATCACTTTTCTGGCCACCTGACAAATAATTACCTCTGTTTTCAGTTCTCACCTGGGTGCAGAATTTTTTTCCCCAATATTTATTCAAGTAGCTTTAACAGCATCAAAAGGTCTCAAAAATCACTAAATTACTTTTGCACACACTAAACCAAAGTGCACAATTACAATAAAACTTTTCTTGCTGAGAAATCTCTTCTGGTGTACCACAGAGTAGTCAAGCAGATGGTGCCACACACAATGTCCCTCTTGAGCTCCATGAGCAGGCTGGTGAGGCTGATCCACAGGGAGCACCTGCTGTGTCTCTGGTTTGAATGGCAGACCACTCCAGAACACAGGATTAAAATGTTACATGCTGCAGGTTGATGATTAGCTGCTACAAAGCGTAGCTGTAACATAGCCAATAGGCATAGTCTAGGCCACCGTCTTTGCTTTACCTCATTTAAAAGGTGCTATACAAATAAAGTTGTTGTTTTTAATATCATTATTATTATTTTCAGCGCTGCAAGATTTTTCCTCTTTATCATTACTGTTTTAACCAGACTGCGGAAATGCAGTAAATGCAAATGCATAAGAACATATAGTCCTACTGAGAAGCTGATTGCATCATCAAAGTGTGAGTGCCGCTGTGCATTGACCCTGAGTTACAGGCCCTGCAAACATCTGACACAACTTTTGTTTTGTCGTCTGCTGTTCCTTTCAGCTGACGTGGAGAGATACCCCGATGTGTTTTTGTCACCTTGTCTGCTGCTTACCGTCTGTGCGGCATTCGCCTGGGAAAGACCAAACAGCAATCTACAAAAGCACACTGTGGTGAAATGTCAGGGTTGAAGCTTGTCCTGCTACCCTCCCCTCTGTATCAAAAAGCTTCTTTGATGTGCCGGCACCTCGGTGCTGCTGGGTGTGATGCCCCCAGCTTTTCTTTGCATTCATCCCCTGTCAGTCCAGCTGACATCAGTCAAGAGTCTGCATAAGTGAATGCTCTCCAGTCTCCATAAAATGATTTTGTCACTCAAGAGGAATACTCAGTGCTCCAAAACACAAGACTGAAAAACAGAGGTTGAGTGTTGATCTGGGTGTTAGAGAAAGACGTATACAGTGACAAGTCCAGATGTTTTTCTTATGGTTTGCGCAGCTGACTGTTTCACCATTGATCCAACTTGAATTTTATTTCTTATTTTACAGAATTTAAATACAGGAGATGGTAATTGTCTTTAGATGAAGAGATGCCTGGTTGAAATTGACATCTTATGACTGTACTACTATTGTATTGTACAACTACTGTGACTATATTATCACTTAGCCTGGGAACCAGACCGATCTGCAAGCTCATGTTTCATTTGCTCTGGCAGATGCATCCCTTTCAGACAAATCGTCATCTGTCCTTATTTGGCCAATCACAACCACTAATCTAATATGGGGCAAGTCTGATGTTTCTGTCTGATATATGATGTTCTGTGAGCCAGTGAGGACTGAGCTTTATACTACTGACATACTACTGATATTAGGGTTCCGTTGTATGAAGTATGCTATACATAAGTAAGTTTCAAACTTTTTTCGCCTTGGGAGTCCAGTAAAATCTCTTTCTGAGCAGATTTTAGGCCAGAAACAAACTATCTAGTTGCCGAAGCTACATTTCTGTCAGATCCACAAGACCTAATTTAAAGTTTGTTCAGGCTTTTAAAAGGCAAGTGTTTTTGTTTGACCTTTCCTGTCTGCTAAGCACAGACTCCACATAGGCTGTTTGTAATGACCAAGCCTGAGCCAAGATTAAGAAAAAGATGTATAACCAATGATGACATCATCACTAGACAAAATACATAATACAACTACATTATACATCCGTTTCCACGGGCTGAGCGATACTCTTATGACAAGGGCACTGATTTTTATATGTCCTGTTGGTGGACTGCCCCTTTCAAATGGACATCCGACAAGAACGAATTGCAGCTCTCGACGATGCTGCTCTGCATTCTCCAGTCCAAACAAACACTACAGCAATGGTTACATTGCATAAGTAAAAAGCAGAAATATGCACTTGCAGTTGTTTCATTGTTCCACGCTTTACACTTGAATCATCACAGAATTATAAATTCCTCTATGAGCCCACTAAAAACCCTCCAGAGCCCGCTGATTACTGATGTCAAATAGCGAGGTCAAATTTATGATCTGTTATTGTTTGTTAAATATATTGAGTGGGCGCATATATGTATATATACATAATCACTCGTGTGAAACAAAAATCATATCGATAATAACATTAAAATAGAAATATGTTTACAAATAATTTGGTATTCTGCTGAGGCACTGTTCAGACCTTTGCAATGAAGAGATTAAGGATCCAAATAAATTGTTGTTTGAAGGTCCTCTGTGTTTTTTTCTTCCCTGTGCCCCATTTCTTCATCACATCCTGCTTGGCTGAGTCATGTCTGTGTACACATTGTACACAACAGACAAGGCAGCACACGCACATTTTCACGGCACGTGTTCCTTTTCCTTCTTTCTGTATGAAAAGCGGTGCATTAATTTACACACCTGGCCCTTGATGGTTGGATGACTAGTTTTTGCTCTTTGGTTGCTGCTGTCTGCACAATGTTTGGTTTACCCATGACAGCCTCTGGTCAGGATGGCGATTTGATTGTTTGTCTAAAGCTGCAGCACATCCCACCAGATGCCTCTGCTGAACTTGAATTAGCTTTACCGAGCTCACCTTGTGTTATCATCCACAAGGCTGTCATTTGCTTGACAAGAGGACAGGATTGCTTCAAGATACGAGTAAATGGCCTTCTATTTCTTCTTTAAATCCCTCGCATGTGGTCAAGAGGGTTTTCCTCAAAGGTCAATTCACAAATCAGAAGAACAATTACAGCACATAAAGGAGTGAAATCTTGAATGTCATTTAGAGAGGATTTCGGACTTGTGATATGAATTAGCAGATTATCTGCATTTTAGTGGGATTAGGAATAAATGTGTTCTTTCACAAGCCATTGACAGAGAAGTGATGCAACATGAACATAGAAGGCCACAAAGGTCAATAGTGTGTTTACATGAAAGCTGAAGGAAACAGCTCTTATGTATCTACATCAGCTATTAGCCTAGCTGCCCACCTAATTAAGTAGCAGGCAGAGTAATCAATCACAGGGCAAATTGGATTTGGACTGAATTTCTGTGGTCTCTGCAGTGAGCAGTGGATAGTCCAGAGCTGGAGGTATGACTTTGACGATGACATTCCAAGTCAGCCCAGGCAGAAATTAGTCACACGCTGTAGGAGAGTGGTGAGATAAGTAGCAGTGTAATGGCACACGGGGGCAGATTTTCCAGTTAAAGTAATGGCAAATATCTCCTGAAATATCATCACTAAGGTTAAGGGTATATATTTTTGGTGATTATACTCTGTATTCACTTTATTATTTTTTCAATATGATATCTTGACAATAGAACAGAAAAGACTTAAAAAGATAAAGCAAAGAAGATTAATGAGGCACCATTACATCTGAAAGCTTCAGTGCATATACAACATAAAGAATTCAGTAATTACTATATATATTGCTGGCTGTATAGAATAACTCTCTGTCAATGAGACTACCACCCACAACCAGGCAGGAAAAACAGCAGGACCATTCCAAAGCCTATCACAACTCTGACTGTAGGCCGTACTGATTCTTGGACTTTTTTCTGATAAAAGTCAAAACATTTTAATGATGGGAAGACCTTTGGGATGCTTTATAGAATGACAAACCCTCAACAAAGATGAAATACATCAATAGAGGAAAAAAGGTTGCCACACCTCATGAGTTTCAGTTAATTAGCTTAACAAGCTTAGTGAGCTTTAGCAGGTATGAACACAACAAGGTTACAACTGACAAGAGACACAACTTTCTTGAAAGGTGGTAAACCAGCAAAATGTCCTGGCATTAAAGCTTCCTCCATCTGTTTTTCTGCTTAATGAATTATTTGTTTGGTTTACAAATAATTTGTTTTAGTGTAAAAACTGACAGCCCTGGAATAAAATCCATGGCAAACCAAACAAGTCATCCAAAGTAAATGACAGAACACATTTGTAACTGCTTTCCAAACTGACTCACGTAAGCATTTTCTGATCTGATGTGTTTGTCAGCAACATCATTTATCAGTGCTTTTCCCAAACAAATCACCCTTCCAAAATATTTGTTCATTTCCCTGGTAACCTTACAGCGATGGCGAAGCTTAAGGAAATCCTGCTCCCGGCTGTGAAATAGTCCTCCACGAAACACCCATGAAAACAATTTAATTTTTAAGAGTTTTTTTTTTTTCTGTTTCTGTATCATGTCTTTACACTGAGCTAAGCTAACTGCTTGCTGGCTGTAGCTTCATATTTAGCATAAAGACATGAGTGGAATCTTCTCATTCAACTCCCCCTGAGAAGGCAAATATGGATAATAACGTCAAACTATGTATGTTTGGTTAGATCTAAGGCAACTACTTAGAGAAGCACTTTATTACAAGAGTAGAAATGAACTCCTGTGACACTGTTAGACTCACTGCAGACAGTTTAGGAAAAGAAAGAATCAAAATTGATGTATTACCACCAGACATAACTTTTTATTCCATGTTTGTCTTCCTTGTCAAAACCCAATGCCTACATTACCCACAATGCTCAACCAATAACATTTGAGATTGTAGATTTGTGATGCTATTTGCAGCTAATGTAGCCTTGAGCCACTCAAACAGAGATGAGAAGTGGGATGCAAAGCTCTGGTGAACTCATTTCTTTCTAACTCTTCAGACCCAGCTGATGCTGATTCAATTGTCAGGTGTTAGTTGAACCCATTTATCTGATGTCCTGCTCCCTCTAGAGCCTGTGAAGGCTTTAACTGTTTCCAGATATGCAGTACTACCTTACAAGACCTGTAAACAGACGTCAATGCATTGTTTCCCTCGGAGGTTAGGGTAAGATCTTGGTCATTCTGAACATTTTTGGGCAGTCTTGCAAAACCAAAGCACTTGTCCTTTATATCAAGTAGAAGATGCAACACTGAAATTCAGTTTTTTACTTCATAATGTAAACTAGAACTCAAGTTTCAGGGAAAAACAGAACTGATTTGAGTCCCTGAGAGTTTCCGCAGTACAAAATACTTTAGACAGTCCAACTACAAAAGCAATCCCAACAATTTGGTGGAGACTGAAATTGAAATAAGAGGTGTATTATTGAAGAAACAGTATAACAGTGTGTGGTTGTGGAAGCTAAGATTGGCGATAAGTTTTCCATCCACCCTGTCTGCTTAAAATGAAGCAGATAAAATCAAACAAACTGAAGACCACAAACACAGGCTATGTGGGCCTTTGAATCTTTAATTTATATCCACATAGAAACGATTACCTGCCAGCACACACACACACACACACACTAACACGCAGCTATTTTGCATGCTGTTGAATACAGACACTAAAACAGGCTGAAAACCTCAAACAGAGCTGTTGAATGAATATAAACTCACCTTGTGTCAGTCATGCACTATCTGGTCTGTGTTCAGCTTTCAGATGTCACCCAATAGGAATCCCCCCCCCCCCCTTTGGTTTTGATCCATATCTGTGGCAGGTGTCACTCAATATTATTCCTCAGTGCCTCCCAGGGCTTCCCTTTCCTTTGTTTAGTTATTTATTTATTTATTTTATGAATATCATTTCAGAGATTCTCAGTTTCCATTGATGGTTGCTTAGAAAACATGAGCTTTGTTGAAATCAGTGAGACAGCAGTGCTGCGATTTCAGAACATTTTCAAAGCATACCAGTACTCGATATCTTCAATTCACAAGACTCTATTTTGTTTGCAGCCTAGGTGAATACTTTGTTGAATTATACTCACATTTCCAAAAATAGGTCTGCATATTCACTTTGTTGGCTATCCTTATTGCATAAGATCTCATTTTATTTCCTTGGCAAAATATTTTTTTTCATTAATAAATATGTGTGACTTTATGTATCTGATCATGGATCCTGAAAAACAAAATGCACAGCTAGGTGTAAAGTGCCCTTCTTTCAATTTACCATTTACAGCCTGTGCTTTTTGTTCTGTGAAATGTCAAAATGTGTTCCATGGAAAAAGGGATATTTGGAAACTTTTGTCCAAACCACTATTGTAAATGCATTGTTTATATAATATAATGTTTATTAGTGAACAGATTTAGTGAATTCATACAGAGCCAGACTAGCTGCATCTGTTTCTAGTGTTTGTGTTAAAAGCCAGTTGGCTGCTGGCTGTAGCTTCATGTTTAGAATACAGACAAGAGAGTAGAAAATCTTTTCATCTAACTCCTGGCAAGAAAGAAAATAAGCACATTTCCCAAAATCCCTACTGGGGACTATTCCTTAAAGAGTAGCGGCACTAAAACCAAACGTTGGCTATAAGCACACATTATTGTGGTTTTGTGTGACGTCTTAAGAAAATAACAACTGATGATAAAGAACCATTTAAAAAGCGTATTTAAAGAAAATTTTGTTGTATTTAAACTTTGAAGGAAAGTCATATTAGATGCAATGACTTTTATGTACATTGAGAAAAGGGATGAAACTCAGTAAAATTCAATCACATCCAGAAGTGAGAATTTGGATAAATCTCTTGTTTCAGCTTACATTTCACTGGCCTGCTATTGGCTGTAGTTAAAATGCTGATGTTCATCTATCTAAAAACAAAACTAAAGCAGCATAACATAATTTAAAAAAAGCAGCAGAAGTCAGCGGGAGTGGTAATGAGTTATCAGTGAAAAGAATGTGAACCTACTGCACCTTTTCACAACTCAAAAGGCCAAGTAAACACAGACCGTTTCTGTTCTTATATTTGTTAAAGGTTCTTCTTCCTTGTTGTTATGGAAAAGTAACCTTCAGAGGCTTTGAGTCATCACCATGTGATTTTCAGTGCAGCAGCGGGGGTACAGCATGTACACAATTTGACTCGTCAAACAAGCTCAGTCCTCTGTCTCAAGGTTACATTGGTAAGTATGTATACTGCAGGGGATTCTTCTAATCCAGGCATACTTTACAAAAATGAAAAGCTCAAACGAAGAACAACAAGAACTAATAGTAATGTATAAATATTTCTTTTATCTGAGTGTGACTTAATAGTACACAGGTGTTCACAGAATGCTCATTTGTAACTTAACTGTAAATCAAACTAACCATCAATCTGCCATTAAAAAGCAGTCACCTTACTAACACAGACATCACAGAAAATAATGACAATTGCAAACTGCACATGGGGCATTAGTGATACCACAAATGTATCCTGTATCTGTATCCTGTCTAGGTATCCTGAAATGTATGAATGAATTATAGAGTTGAATAAACAGAGACATACATATACTATCACCTTATCCCATTGATCCTGAATGGTGTGGTTATGATATTATCATAATTGACTCACTGTAACTAAGCAGCAGAGTTCCAAACCTCAAATTCTAAACCAAAGAATGCCAAACCCTGATTGATACTCTGAAATATATACTACATTGTGTAGTTTTTTTTTTTTTACTGCTGTTGCACACATAAAATTTCTACATTGATGACAATCCCAAAATGTTCCAAACTTAATGGTAACTAAAAGTGATTTAAACAATTTAAACTGGAAACTTGGCACCTACTTCGGATGATAAAGAAACTGTTTTTCACCATAGCACATAGCTTCACCTGCCGATGTAGTATCAAGAGGAAAAAAAAATTGTTACTGTACCTCAGACATCACACCACTGTTGCAAGCAAGCCTCCCAAATACCAAATTAGAAAGACCAGTGCTGAAGGTTACCACAGTGTGCCATAACGTTTCTCATGTGGCAGTCCACAGACATGTGTAGGGCAAAAACCCAAACTTCAGACACTAATCCAAGTAACTCTACTTAACTTAACTTTGCACATCCAACCTGGAGAATTTACATTTACTGAAAATAATAAATAAATAAACAAAGTCCATCATCATATTTGAAAATAGCTTGTTTATGTCTATTCTCATTAATGCCATGAAGCAGTTTTTTGAGCGTTCCCTGCTCTTTTTCTTGGTAGCAGAGTCTTGATTGGTGCCTGTGTTTGTATACAGATGTTGGAGCTGATGTGGACACACTTACTGAAATGTGATGTAAGCAAATGGAAAGCAGTCTGGTAAATTTGGTTTGACTTTAGAAACGCTGTGTTACTTAAAATTTTCATTCATTCATTGTTCCTTTATTTATTTGGACACTGTGCATATTATGCATTACTGGAATGTATTTCTGTAATACAAACAATAGAGTCTCTTCCACCATCACTATCTGATGACTGATTTGAATGCAAAAGATGTTTTCCTTTTTTATTATGTCCATAGGAAGGACAGATTTTCAAGAAAACAAGCAAAAAGCACCCCACGTTATGAAAAAAGAGAAACGCAATTTAAAATTACACAAGGAGAGAGTCCAGTCTAGTCAGACTAGAAGTGACATGTAAGACAAATAACGGATATAAAGCTGATGCTTATCGTTGTGATTATAATGACATTTACACACACACTTCTACAAGCTTTGAGTTCAGAATAGTTTTGAAACAAGATAATTCAGCCTGAGATTTTAGAACTGTTTTTTTTTAACCTGGTGCACATCAGAAATGTAAATTTTCTTCATGTCGTGGACTGAGTAAATAAACAGAGGGGTACATGTTGAGATCAGGTTGTAAACATTTAGATGTAGTGCTGTCAGAGCCAAAATATAGCTGAATCTCTTTTTCTCCCGTCTGTAGCTAGCTAATGTGAACTAGCAAAGATAAAAGGCAGCAAAACATCTTTTCATTCGTCATTCACTCTTCTGAAGTCTTTTTCATTTGTGATGTGTTTGCAAAGAAATATTAAAAAGCCAGCCTGCAGGAAATGAAAGCTTGCTTAGTTATCCCAAGTATTACATGTGGTTCGTTTCTTTGGCACAAGTAAGTACGTTGTAAACTAAATGATTCAAAACAGAAAGCACTTCAGTCACCTGTTTTGCTTAATGCCACACTAATTACAACCTAACCTACAGTTAGTCTAACATTTGATGATGTGGTCACTTATACAGTAGTTGACTAATGTAAGCTTGCCACTGTAGGTGAGTACATCCAAAACAAGCCACTGCTTAATCATGCCCATGCACACATGCATATGTCCCACAGGTGCATTATTCTGGTACCTAAACAAACAGCACCTCTGACTTTTCAGACACCACAGCTGAAAAAAATAAAGTGTGGATAAAACAAGTTTGGAGTAGATAAAAGAGAGCAAGCCAGTGGATTTAGACTGGGTCAATACAACATGAAGAAAAGGATGATTAACAACTGGCTACTCCTTGGAACAGCAGAGGATTTTACAGCCTTGTAGTGAAATATAAAAAACATCACCCATTTCATCCATCCATTTTCTATACCGCTTATCCATCAGGGTCGCGGGGGAGCTGGAGCCTATCCCAGCTGACTACGGGCGAGAGGCGGGGTACACCCTGGACTGGTCGCCAGTCAATCACAGGGCCAACACACAAAGACAAACAACCACACACTCTCACACTCACACCTAGGGGCAATTTAGAGTAGCCAATTAACCTAATGTGCATGTTTTTGGTATTGTGGGAGGAAGCCGGAGTACCTGGAGAAAACCCACGCAGGCACAGGGAGAACATGCAAACTCCACATAGAAGGGCCCAGACCGGGATTCGAACCTGGAACCCTCTTGCTATGAGGCGACAGTGCTAACCACTGCACCACCGTGCCGCCCCACCCATTTCATTTTGCTAAAATCTCTTTGACCACTGGGGGAAAACAAAAGATCTTCAATTGCTTATGCCAAGAGTGACAGATTAGTTTTGATGCAGTTTAACCTTGTAGAGTTTCCAGCTTTGTAATGTATTGATTAAAAACACCTACAACACCTTCTCCCTGTTTGTATTTTGTCCAGCATCAAAGATTCAGCGATATCTTTTGATGATGACACCAAGGGTAAAACGTCACATTTCAACATGTAGTCTTCAGTATTTCTGGGACAGATTTAAGTGCTGTGGCAGTGAGGACAACAGGCTGTTTGCATCATCCTCACCGGGACACAAAATTAATAGAATCTGGCAGCATGATTACTGTATAACTCCTCTCACCCGATTCAATTCCCAAACAGGAGATAACAAGATAATGGATGGCGGTGTCTTCTAAACAAGGTCTAGGGACTGATGTCTGATGTCTGACTGATGCTTTTTTTCCCATTCACACAGCAGATATACGGCCATCTTTAGGCCTGTTATTTCTGCTGTCAGATGTGAAAGAGTATGGTGTGAGATGAAAAAGGACAGTTTATAGCAGGAGGCTAAAGGAGAGAGTAATCTTACCTAGAAAGATAGAAGGAAGAGATCATTCACTGAAGTAAACTTTACCATCTAATGTTACGTGGGTGTTTTTCTGTTAAGACTGATGGAGCAAGCTAATGTCAATGTTTGGAAAGCTTTCTTCTGGAGGATGTTTATACAACTGCCGTTGAGTGGCAATGGTGAGGTTCTAGGTGGAGGAACTAGGTCTTAGTAAAACAGACAAGACTTTGGAGGCTTGTGTTGTTTCAGGCCGACTCTTGCCTGAATCTGCATAGGCAATGGGGTTAATTAGGAAACCCACTTTACTGATGTGTTTCAAAGGATGAAATTAAAAATTAACCGGCAGCCCTTTCACGCCAGCGGGGAACCATGGTGGATAAACAAGGAGAACGCCCTGTCCTGGTTAACAGCTCTCACAGAAAGTATTCAGCTGCTCCCATGACATGACAAGGAACAGAAGTACTACAGCACAGATGTTGTGATCAAAGTGGATTGTGTTCTTCCTCTGATGCACACTATTTAAAAACTGCCTCTCAAAAACTTTGGTCAAGTTTTCTTTTTGATTATAGCGAATGGTCCAATGTACATTAAAAGTAGTAAAAGTAATAAAGCATGATGCGTCACAGTAAAGGTGATATAAAACCTCTGCCGTTATGTTGGGCTGGTCTGCAGGATATTTAATGCCACAGTCAAACATGCTCTTCTGAAATACCTGGACGATTTCCAAATACTGACCTCTCTATGATATAAACTGATGTTTGGTCAGGGCCAGATAGTTCACACATTCTTCACTGTGGCTGATGAAGACAAAAAGCCAAAGGTACAAGGGAAGAGAAGGTACAGGAAGAGTTACTTTAGCGCTAATGCACTACAGTGTCATTAAAGATGTCAAACGGATTGTAAAGGGCAGACTGAAGTGTAGATTGCATGGGGGAAGGATTGCTTGACTTAACTGAGGGATATCAATGCAATGTTCATCTACTAAACCCAGCATTATTGTGGTTAATTGAAAGGTAATGGCATTATTGATTATGTTGACATCGCCTAGAGGTTCTTATAATGGAAAGCATGTTTTTGAATTACAATTACGTTGGTAGATGGGTGCTTGAAGTTCTCCTGCCAAAAATGTGAATTGCAGAAAATACTAACTGAATTTAAGTACACTTTTATACCATTTAGTATCCACTTCTGTGCCCAAAGAAGTCAGAGATATGTGATGAGATCATTTAAACCTGCAACAGCAGATTTTTTTTATCGTGGCCAAATGCTCCTCTGTGTTGTCAGACTAGATGCCAACAGTGCTGTCCTGTCTGCTTACAGTTTGTTTATCATATAAGCGCTTTTTCATTGAAAACAGCTGCCTGCTACAGCTAAAATAGATGAAAGTCAAAACAGAGATCTGTGGGCATTAAAAACAAAAACAATGAGCTGAAAGATGCTAAAATGCTTAGACATGAGAGGCACTGTGGAGCTGCTGTAGAGCTGAATTCTCTGTGGGTTTGTCACTATGAAAAACACCCTTCACGGTAGAAGTACAAACAATTATCCAACCAACCATCAATTAAAATTTTGATTAGTGTGACATTAAGATGCTCAAGTTAACCAGAATGGGCACTGAGTAGCTTTACTGGAGTAAAGTTTATTTTATTGACTCAACACAGAATGACTCATATGTCTGTGGGGAGTTGACGGGGCTTTTGATCATTACCAGTGACTCCACAATTACCTGGAGAGCTGCTGCCCTCTGGCTTTCTTGTTAAGGCTTTTTATTAAGATGTTTTTCACTTTCAGACCATTACTCTGAGTATTGTGCAGAAAAACTCCACACCATTTTGGCTACTCAGTGAAGGAAGATGGTAGTTCAAGTGAGCCACAGCTACCTTTTCAGCTACAGAAGCCAATACCTATTGGTCTGAAGCCATAAAAAGAAATGAAACTGCAAATCATTATTACATTACATTATTTGTGATCAATATCCGTATATCCTAGTAGGGTATAGTGTATACAGTAGCTATAGGGTGTGTTGGATTAATTATCCAACACACCCTATAGCTACAGTACAACAAATTATTTATTTCTTAATTATTTAATTAATAATTTACCTGTAGTTTTCTGGCATCTGGAGCCTGTCACAATTTATGGTGTTCAGTGTTCTGCAGTGTGTTTGTCTGGTTTCTTTCTGGCAACTTCTAGCCTCCTACAGTCCTCTCTTGACATTGAGCCAAGTGTTACATATCTTACAATGTCTCATTTGTTTTCTAGTCAAACCCTCTGACAGGTCACTCTTTGGGAACCTTTCACTACACTTGTCACATCTTCCTCCCTGTCGGAGCACCTCTCTTGCTTGGCCTAGCCCAGCAGTGGGGATGGTGTCAACATTATATCCATGTTTACACATAATGTCTGCAAATGTTTAATTTTCGAAATACTACTTATTTTTATTTTGGCTGTTTTCAATGGGCCCAATGTGCTAATTAAGAGGTGCAAGAGAAACGTATGTTGGACTGCATGCCCTTGCAATTAATGTTTCTTCTTATTTCTTAAAGCATGTTAAGGTTCTTTTTGCCTGTTGTTGTAATTCTGACTGGTCTCTGACAGGAATCAATAAGGTGATCATATGGAAGGTCAAAGATCACGGATTGATGCCTCTTTTAATGACAAGTGTCTATTTCAAAATGAGTTTCAAGGGTTCCCATGCTGTTACTGTTATTGCAGGTATCAGCATTGCAGATGGTGATGGCTGAAGAAATTGATCTGACAGATATATTCTTTTGATCCTGTGCTTTTCTCCGGCAAAAGAAGTAAAACAAACAAACAAACAAACAAAGAAAAAAGCTCATGAATCAGTCCGTCATAGTTTTATCCTGAATCAATATCTGACAGGGAACAGACATACTTCACTTCTCACTGAGAGGTTTTGGAGAGGAGTCAGGAGGTCATCCAACTTGTTAGCTTGATGAGGTTTTTTGGAGCTAAATGCGTCCGGTTGAATAATTAAACATACATCCGTTTAGCTCTGGGTGCAGTTCACTTGAGACTCATCCCCTCAATAATTCAGCTTGTTAAGCCTTTTTATTAAAATCTCTATCAAATATTTATCTCACACTGGGACATCTCACAACCTTCTTCTTTTTATGATCACTACTATGGGCAGTTATACTAACTGACAGCTATTATCCTCAGGGAACACTAGGTGATCGTAATCAGGTAATTGTGTGTAACACCTCACAACCAGAATGACTGCTCATACCAGATCAAATATGCACTTTGCAGCGGGACTTAGACTCATAATACTTGTCCCACTGAATGCATTCGTGCCCCCAAAAAACACTGAATTATATTGTACTGTACATGATCTGTAATCAAGAGAAAAAAAGAGAAATACCATGGTCATGGAGTAATTCAGTTTTACTGGAGTAAATGAGTAAGAGCAGGAAGGGACTAGACTGGTTGTTGAGCAGACGTTTTGACTTGTCACAGCAGGAAAACACAGATGGACTGAATAGCCGTAACAACAGCTCATTTCCATTAAGTATCCCATTAACACTGACAGTTGACTAGGATGCCCAATAGCAGGACCTCTTCTAAGTAGAATGCAGTAATCATTAATACACCTGTAAATTTACTTTCATGGCATGTTAATATGTCTGCTGTGAACCCAGTGTTTTAGCAGCAAAGTATCCAGCATAAAGTGCTGCTGTGGAGTTAAGCTCTGCTGAGGATCGTCTGTCACAGGGAAAACATTTCACTTACAGCAGATGCTCAACAGTGCATTAGAGTTTGTGTGGCCTCTCTGGGGAAACACGAACTATGAGCACTTGTACTCACAATGGTGTAGAGGAGGGACCCAACGGGCCACTTTGTTAGCTCTCAAAAGAAATCAGAGTATGAGGTAACTGCTGTGGTCAGATCTACACGTTTACTGAATGTGGTACTGAAGATGTATTTTTTTCCGTATTTATATATGATTATTCAAAGATAAGGACAAAGACTAACATTTTCTAATACATTACTGAAAAGATACCTCAATGAAAATTCAACGTTGCACACAACACTAGGATTAAATGTACTGCAGATCTGGCCCCACTATCAACTTTTAGTCCATATCACAGAAGGAAGTGACTATAAGTAACCAGCTATCAGCATTTTTTCCAGTAAGTTCCGTTAAGCATGTTTCATTTGGCAGAATTAGCATTCCAACTCATTACACAATAGATGCACAATAGATTTTGCAACATTTTAGCAAAGGTTATCCCCTTTACTCATTTTGTCTTTCCTCTTCTTGTTCCTTGCATCCCGTCCTCACCTCCTCAGCTCCCAGCTCATGCAGGAGGGTTGCAAAGGAGAGACAAGAGACAAAATTGTGCTGTATATATTACACAGAATTATTGGGGTGGAATCTTTTTCTGTAACTGATGGTGTTAAATGACCATTTGATCTCTTCCCGCTGGCCACTGACTTTAATAAAATCTAAATTGTGTCGTGCTGAACTTTGTGATATTGGCAAATATCAGATTGCTGAATCAATGAAATATTGTGTCGTGATAAAACTGGTGATTTACACATCTAGATTCAATGAGGTAGATTAGGTGAGGTTGCATGACCAGCGGTGAGGTGTCCTGGATGAAGGGTATGTGTGTCTCACTCCACCACTTGCCTCCATTCTCTGAAGATGTCATGCATCAAAGTACATATGTAGCTATGTAGCACCTTTTATGGCCAAAAGCAGAGGATATTGAGGTGGTGTGTGTATATTACTTTTCAGGAGACTGCATTTTTTTCATGTCAAACCTAATAAACTAAAGAATGCAAATGCAAATATTGCACACTGGATATTGTATTGGTGTAATATGGTGAATGTGTATGGGTGATTACATCAAATGAACGTTCAGTGGAAAGCCATTATTTGCTACAAAGACAGGGGGTTTAATGAGTTCACTCCCAGGAAGAGCAACTGAAGCGTCCTTTGTAGTTGTAGAGGATTCACTGTTGGCTGGGGCACAGCACTGCACAGTGTGGAGTCAGTTGCAGTCAGGTTGCTGGGTAGGTGGATGTGCAGAGTGTCCTTGGTTTCTCAGTCAGATCCACCCCTCACTCCTTCTCAATTCAACCCCTTTGTTCAAATATCGTCACTTCTGGCTCCAAAGAACCAAGAGTGCATAGAACAAAATACCAAACAATAAAATAGTCCACAAACCACTGGGTGATTTCATGGTGCATATTTCCACTTCTTTTATACAGTCGGTGACCTTTACTCACAATGGGGACTAAACTTTCAACCTCTGTTGCGGTTACACAGTTATGCCCACAGCTAATATATACAGAACATTCAAGATGGAAATAATGCATTAGATTGGACCATGACTTATCTCAGTTGGATTGCTCATTATAGAGTCAACTGGAGGCCATTAGATGGTGGTGTACATGATAGAACAGTCAATTGCCTCTGCAGGTTTGTTGACAGAAAAGAAAATTTGACTGGGATGCCTGCATGCAATAAGGAAAAGAGTTTTCCTAAGTGTACAATCTATGGATTGTGGGAACCCAAGAGAGCTCGAGAACAAGCATGCTGCACAGAGAAAGGATTTTATCTCACCGCTTTACGGCCATAGAGCCGACCTCTGAACCACTTGACAATACATGATGACAGTAATGCAGGACAGATTGCCTCATCAGGGTGCTATTTCTCTTATGGGCCTGGTCATGAACTGAGGAAGCTGTTGTATTTGCACCACATCAGCAACATTTCCCTCAATTTGGACAGGGCAATCAATGGAATTTTGTAGCCAAACCATCTGGGCAGCCTGTGTGAACCACTGAATGCATTAGGCTTCCTGCTAGCTGCACCAGCCTCCCCGCTGCTTCCTGAGTGACCCTGAACTCTGACAATTACTCTCTTTTGATGCTCAGTGCATCACAAATGCATGTAAGCACAGAGCACAGAGCGATGCATGATACACAGCATCATGTTGAGAAACATAAGCCAGGACAATTATCTCTGTATGGTTTCTAGCGCAAACATGCCAATTACTGACACAGCCACCTGCACACAAATGAAATCCCGCAGGACTGGAGCACGCCCACTTTGAAAATCTTTCACAAACTGCACTTGCCTGTGGATTTAGGTTTAATCTCACTATGATATATCCACTACTGTGTTGTTCCCACAAAGGAATTGGTCCTTTTTTACATTAAAAATGGAATATTTTAAACCTCTGATTTTTACATCCACTTATGCTTAATGTCTGTAATGCTGGAAAAGCCTCTGCAACAACATTTCCATCATGATTTGGCATTAGAACTCTTGAGGTAAATAGACGTAGGTATGCTCCTGAAGTCATGACTTGACAGTGTCAAGTGAAACCAAATCCTTACCTTACCTACTGCAAACAGCATTGACAGGTCAATACTCTGCTAATCGCTATTCCAACAGTGGCCTGTCACACTCTAACAAACCGATATATTGGTCTAACCCTGGCTGTAACACAGGCAACACTTTGACCTCTGTAATGTTAAATCAGCAGTCTGTTTCCTGTCACGGCTTGCACTTCAGATCTAACTCCTGTACACTTCCACCACAATGTTACTGAACCCATTTGGTGCTGTGTAGCTTTTCTGCATGTAGCAGCATCCCACCTGGGAGCAGCTGGGTAAGGGGGAGGCAGCTAGGAAATATTGATCATAATAAGCCAGGCAAATGACCTCTGGAGTATTTTTAGACACGAGCCATATGACTGGGGAGGAAGCAGCCCATTTTCATGAATGTGGAATGAGACAGTCGTTTCTCTCATACCAACGGCACCCACCGCAGTGTTGAAAAGTATGCAAAGCCCTCCCCCGAGGCTTGGTTAATTATTCAACCCCCACTACAACATGTACCCCCCCAGTCCTCTCCTTATCCTTATGCCCTCTATGAGAAAATGCCATCGACTGATTGAACTGTTTGCTGATGGAACAATCCCCACCATCTTTAACTTAAAAGCCACTCTCCATAAATCAAATAAAACATTCCTGCTATCTGAATGATTAATGTAATTTAATATCCTTATGTAAATGCCTGTTTCCTCAGCAAACCACATATGTGGAAGTTACATATTGAAACAAGGGCGCAACACATGATAACACTGGATGAAGAACAAAGTCTTGTAATTTATCAATAAATATCACAGGTTGCCTCCATGTCCTTGTCAGTCAGGTCACATAGTGTAGCATTACAACTGTGCAATTTGCTCACCAATGAATAGTCTAAACGATTCTGACTCTGACTGTTTGAACGACATTTAAAGATAAGCACTTTTTATGAACGGAGAATTAGTTTTTAGTGAGGAGTTATATGGCAAACACACAAGGTAATCAGTTTTTGCACAGGAGAAGAAGGTTTGAAAACCCTTGAAATTTATGATTGACTCCTAACCTCTGCTGTTCACCTTGCACAAAAACAGCATTTTTCCCAGAATTTGCTCCTGATGAACCTTATACAATAATCAAACCATAAACATATAGTGGCTATCTACAACCTCACAGTCAACCTGACAGTCGTCTTTCTTCAGGAACACAGTTGTGAGAGAGCACATTTCATTTTCCCTGACATTTAACGTGGGCGTTCACTTATTAGAAAGCTCTGCATCTCTGCAGCTAATTCCTCCAGACTAAAATAGGTTACCCTACCTCCTTCAGGGTTCATCCACCTCTCCGACCCTTTCACATACTACTCTGATTACTGAGCTTAGACATCCAAAACCATGACATACTAGACCCAGATAGGGATTTAATTTCAGATTCCTGGGTAATCCAGTTTGAGGTCTAATCTTGAAGCTTTCATCTCTCAGATCTCTGAACAATCCACCAGTGTCACAAAGGCATTTGGAAATTTGTGGTGCAAAGTTTGCTTGGAGATGTATACCATCAGGAAATCTAAACTGGATTATGATGCACTGTCACGTCAATTTATTGTACTATGAAATACACAATAAGGGAAAATTGATACTGAACGTAACTGTCAATGCATCTCATTTGTTATCCTTTCAGGATACTGTGCAGTCAAAACTGTATTAACTCAGTATATTTTGGCCACTTGGGGTGATAGGTACAAGATGTAAACACCATATTAACATATTGTCACGTTTTAAGTTATAATGGTGAACACATTAGCGAACTATCAAGCATTCAGCAGACATGGAGCAACATTAGCATTCAATAGGCAAAGTGTTTGCAGCCATCTGGTGAATTTCAAGCCAAACAACAACTCTCCTTTTAGTTTTTTTTTTTGCTCTCCACCAACGTCTGAGGGAAATATGCGGCTCCTTAGTTGCTAGATGCTCCATTGTATTCACTTTGTCTTTCTGCTGCAGCTGTTTGGCAGAAGATGAGAGCTTTTTCATGAAAAGCAGCTGTTTTTTGTCGTTGATGAGAGAGGTTAGAGTGAACTAAACCAGAAAACAAAACAATGAGCTGGAAAACCTTGCTTTATAGATCCGAGGGGGGAATGCAGAGTCAGGTGATTTTCTGTGAGTTTAAGCGTATGAGCAACACCTTTCGCAGTCAGCAGTAATGTATCTTCCAAATTGTATTTTGCAAAACTAATTAATATTAGTAGGAGAAAGGTTTGTGACAACATCTTTGGATAATGATAATGCCTTTTTTTCTGTTTATTGGACCAAAAATTTTAATGCATATGCAGAAGCCTATCAGTGTCTTCTGCAAAGTCTGTCAGTCTTCTTCATTCCTCACTGGAGAGATAAGGTCGTGGAGACGTGACAGCCTCCTACTGAGTGTCTGTAAATCAAAAGTCAAGCAACACCACCTCTGATTATTTCAACTTCATCTCGTGTATGTTGGCGGCTTATTAGAAGTATTTACATTTTAAATGTGTTGTGTTTGTTGCGCATTTGTCAATCCCCACCACTTGCAATTTGTGTTCACGCAATCACTGCCAGAAGTGATTAGTCATGAATAATGCATTTCATCTTTAAAATTCAGCGCTCACAGTTTGATTTGCACAGTTATATTTTTTCCTCATCTCCCTTCGCTTATCCCTGATACTCCGCCTCCGCCCAATACCACCAGTCATTCTGCATTTGTGTTAAATAATTCAAATGGCGCAATAATCAAATGAAATGGATCCCCCAGCCTGTGTGTTCACTTTAACTGCTCTCCCGTTTTCTCTGTAACTGATATCTGAGAGGTGACCTCTTCACAGTTTCTCTGTAGCAGCTGGAAGGATATGAGGCTGGCAGGCCGACTAGATCTGTGGAATAAACCGATTCCTCCTGGCAATCCCTGACATAGCAATGGAAGAAAGACTTTTTTTGTTATCAATCCACATATGCTGAGGAGAGAAGCAGGGGAGTGTGGTGGGTGAAGGGCTGGTGGGGGCTCTGATGGGATTTTCCCCCCATGACACTGCTGTGTTCAGTGCTTGCGTCAATAAAGCCAGCTTAAACTGCTTAATTATATTATGTAAGCTATGAGATCAAGGAACATACTGAAAACCTCCTTCTAAGCGCAGTGCAGAGTGTGTCTCCAGCCCACATCTTCAAAAGCTTCTCTTCTACCTTCACATGGTTTTATTCTAAACTGACTTGATGTATTCTGATGATTTCTAGGATTAGAAGTGCCTTTTGTCTGAATATTACCATTCTGAATGCTAGATTTCAATTGAGCCCAACTAAAATATTCAGTCTCCATCACAAAGTGGTGTTCCTCATATCTTCTTGTCGCATAAATTGACACTAAATGAGTGTCTGTCTTTGCTCTGCACAGTTTTCACAGCTTTGGACAGCCGTATTTTGCACACATTATTAATAAAACATGCGCTGGAGCTTTTAAGTGGCACAGCTCACATTCCTATCAGCATAACACAGCACCCTGAATAATTTCTAAAGTATTCTGTAGCATCCAAAGGAGAGAAAACATTTGTGATGTGATACGGTACATGTTTGTTTGCATGATGTTTAACTGAGCGTAAAGGGTTAGGTGAGATAAGACCTCGATAGTTTGTGAAATTGGCATCTCCTGTGATGAAATACATGCTTGTAGTATGCATATGCAGTATCTCTTCCATTATGTAAAAACTAATGGCATACCACAGCTGCAAGTGGCATTGCGACTGGAATAGGCTCTGTTTAAATGCATATGAAAAACAATGAATGACAACCTATAGACTATAGGGCATATAGACTATATTGTTCTTAAGGTTAATAGATAGATTTTTGAATACAGGTGGTAAAGGAACATCGAAGAACAATGAAACATACTTAAAAGGAGCAGCAAGCAAGGTTTTTCTTGTAGTTACTCTGCAGAGGCCAGAACAATCAGTTTCCACTGTGGCCATATGGCTCACAGAATTATAAAACTCAATATGAAACCAATGAGCCATGGAGAGGCACAAATTATTAGGGAAGTCAGTTCTGTATTGACTGCAGCACCATTAAAGAGATTGTCTCAACTCTCTGCTCATTGCTGGGAAAATAAAAGCCGCAATATTATGCATGGCGATGTGTGGCATATGATTGCTCACTGATCAATATTTCCGTCTGTGTGTGTTGTTGCACATTATATTCTGTCTTAATGCAAGTGTTTAAATGCCACAGCTCAAGCCTAGACAAAATGACTCCTTCTGAATCAAAAAAATCTCCCTCAATACTTTTATTGTCTGTGTGCAGCTTGTGACTTACTACCCGTTTCTCTTGATTGTGACAGTGTGGTGTGCATTTTAGCAAAGGAAAAGTGCATAACAGCCATTTTCTGATGCAAGCTGTTAAAAATAACAACCAGGAATGTTCGATAAGGGAGATGCATTCCCCGGGACTATGGGTCTTACAAGTTGACTGCACAGTAATTACATCTCCCGAGGATCCAGGAGAGGAAAGTTTTCAAAAAGAGGGGAAAGCTGGCAAGGCAGGAGAACTCCGTGCTCTACAGGCATCGCCATGCTCTCCTCCCTCTTGAAACAAAATATGAATGCTAATATCTTATCAGACAGGGAACACTTGAGTCTTTGTGCTGAATCACTCATTCATTCTTCCTTATGTTGTCTTTCTGGTCATGAAATTAAATGTCTTTATTAAAAGGTGTGGTGTATGAGGATGTCCAACCTTGTGTTAAAGAAAGAAGAAGCTTTGGAAATATTTTCTGAGTTACATTTAGGCTTCATGAAAGATTTCTGCTGTAGTTATGCCATCAGCTGCTGTACAGCTTTTATTTTAGAATCTGAAAATGAAAGCAATCACCTGTGGCCACTTTGTCAGGAGTCTGGCAATACTGCTCAAAGTTACTTGGTTACTTCCTCTTTAAATCAAACTTTGGCTTGCTTCAAGAAAAGCAAATGTGAAGGCCCGCTAAACAAAGGAAAGGTAAAGTCTGCTGCTATTAATTTCATATGGGACAAGAATGATATGATGGAACTGAAAAGGGTAAAATATTGAAAATGTACAATATATTGCCAAAACTATTCACTCATCCATGCTTCTACCAACGTGTGAAAGAATGGGCTGTTCTCAGGAGCTTAGTGAATTCCAGTTGTGAAATTTCCTCGCTACTAAATATTCCACTGTCAACTGTCAGTGGTATTATAACAAAGTGGAAGCGACTGGGAATGACAGCAACTCAGTCACGAAGTGGTAAGCCACGTAAAATGACAGAGCGGGGTCAGGGGATGCTGAAGCGCACAGTGCACGGAGGTTGCTAACTTTCTGCAGAGACTTCACAAATGCGCTTCTGAAGAATGGTCAAAAATTCCCTTAAACACACTCCTAAACCTTGTGGAAAGCCTTCCCAGAGAGTGGAAGCTGTTACAGCTGCAAAGGTTGGGCCGACATCATATCCCTAAGAATGGGATGTCACTTAAGTTCATATGCATGTAAAGGCAGATGAGCGAATACATTTGGCAATATAGTGTATATGCAAATTAGCACTTAGGACCTGTAGTTTTTTCCAGATATTAATAAATATGGATTTTATTCTTTAATGGCACACACCATGAAGATTACAGATAAAACACAAAAAAGTTTTCAAAGTTATAGAACAATTTACACAACGACATAACAACATAAATGCATAAATGCTGGAAGCAGTGCATCTTTTTTCTTTTTTTTTAACCATAACACTATAGTAAATCAAGATGTGTGGGTAACCTGGCTTATTTTGAAAATAAGCTTGATTATGGTGACCTTTGACATCTTACAAACCAATTAACTTAGTAGTAGTGCTTTGCATTCCATTTTAGGTGTATAAAAGAAAATAAAATAAGTTTGTAGTATAAGAAGTTAGTGTAATACACAAGTCAAAAACAATAATTACTTTCAAAGTTGCTTGTTCTTGACACTGATTGGTTAAATGGAGTCTATTTTAGACTTGTAGTCCATCACTGCAGCTCAAGGAAAACAGTGCAGTTGTATAGAAGCTCTTATTTATAGTCTGATAAGATAAAAGTAAATAAGAGGTTTGACGACTGCAGCATGTTTAGCAGTTTTAGCTCTCTTAGTCACAATAGCATTTTAGTCATTTACACAGTTACAGTTTACTTTAATTTTTCTTGTTGTGTTTTAGGGGAGGTGCATTTGACAAAATCATTCCCTCTATATGGAGCGATTGTCCAGTCCATTCTCTGTTTTTTCTCTCACTTGATGTGTGTATGAAAAGAAGACAAAAGAAAAAACATGATGCAAACCTTCAAGGAAAGTTTGTCCAAAAGTCCTCATTTCAAGCACTATCACCACTTGCCTGTCTTTATGGTGACAGGCTTTTCAACCCACCTGTGAATGTTTCCATTCAGGACAGGGATAAACAGTTTTCCTATAAAAGTGGTTGGACAATATTTTAAGCACACCTTGGACTTAAGAATGAACCATCTGCGTTTCTCTTTTTGAATGAAGTTTTTAATGAATTATGTCTATCATCCAAAATGCACCGATATTTCTGTATGACGCCAGACTGCTCTATTTTAGAGGATATTTGCATTTGTTGATCTTTGATCTTTGACGAAGAACCTGCTTGATACCTAAAGCAATTCTACTGCTTTTGTAAATAAAGTGTTTAATTAAACTAATCTCCTTGGCCTGGGGCTCTGTGTCTGTGAGAAACCTGTGACTTAATTTGCATTTAAATAGAAAAACACTGACCAAAATATTTCACCTGTGGGTGGGATGACTTTCTGTCAATTGGGGTGATCTGCTGTGATTTACTGCTTTTGAAATGTTTGAGTTGTGTATGTAATGATCACTGCCCCTCTCGTGTCTTGTTATGATTCATCTTTTGATTGTGTGATGAGACCAGCTCCATTCTCTACTGTTTGTCAGGTAGAAGAGGTTATATTTGAGTTAAGAGAGAGAGAGAGAGAGAATTTTTTCCTTCAATTTGACATGAAGACTCATTTTTTTTATACTGCCAGGCTGCTGAAGCGGAACATTCATTTCATCAGCTGAATTGGTAGTCATTGTGGGAAATCAACCCCTCAAATTGTTTTGATTCATAGTGAAGGCCTCTCTTGTCCCCACGTCACTGTGGCCATTATCACTGACTTTGAAATGGTAATTAGGTCTTGTTAATGGATATTTACACTAGTGATTTATGTGACATGAACACACTCATTACATTCAGGGCAGCCATATATTGGCTACATTTATTCAACATGACAATTGCATTGATGAAAGCATGCTTCAATGCCAGTTTGAACTTGATGCACATTCTCAGTAATGTTCTAGAGATAAGAAATTCTATGTGTGTGTGTGTGTGTGTGTGTTTATGCTAAGTGGAGATTGAGAACGTGCCTGATATTTTCACTTTGGTTAGACTTTCTTGAACAAGAACAAGGTTCAAAGTTCAACAAGGTTAAGATGAGATGATCATCTGACTTCTTCACTGATCCTTTAACTTGTAGAAGTTTCAACAATGTGATAAATGCAAGCTCTGCTTAAAAAAAGAAATTAAAAGTTCATCAAAAATGCTGGTTGGTCCAATGATCTAACATTTCTGTCTGAAGCAAAATATGTCTCAGCTGATGAGCATACATGTCATGCATGCACACACTCTAACTCTACCTGCACACCTCTGCACTACATGCATCTTCACAAGCACACTGTTCTACGCTGTCTTTTTTTTGTATTGCACTGATGTATTGATCTGTGTCATCTGTATATGTAAACCAGGTCAGACTCCATCATCTAAAGTGATTCTAGATGATGAGGTTTCTCTCCGTGCTGCCTGCACCGTAAACATGGGCCAATACGACTCCATTGCCTTACATATACAGCTGGTGACATGCAAGCTTATTTATAACCTGTGTCAATGAATCTGCTGAATCAACACCACACCTGCCTTTCATGCTTATGAAATATTCACATAAGCACATGCACTTTTTCAAAGCACTCATATTTCATCTTAAAAACTCAGTTTAATCCTTTCAGTTGCTTATTCTTATTACTTGAAAGCTCTCCTTCCATTCACGCAGTATTGGTTTTGGAAGCTAATTCATGCTTTCAATACTTATATAATGTAAAATACATAAACACTGTGGTCATAATGATGATGGGTAGGGAATTAAGTGTGGTGCTTACAGAATGAACTGTTTACTCATTTCATCTGATTGATCTTAGATAAAAAGAGATCTATTAGCACTACTAACATATTCATAGACTAGCTAGACTTCACTGAATGATGCTACAAAGACATCTCTCACCTGTTGGACAGAGGATTTGAATACATTTGTTTAGCGTGTCTCTCTCTACAATTCACTGATTTATTAGTGGTAGGTTTTCTTCCAGAAATTGTGTTTTGCAGAGCTTAGCCTATAATCTGCAGCATGATAACAACACTGCAGAAGCTTAAAGTTCATTGTTAGCACAGCTATATATTTATGCAGTCCAATTCACACCAATAATTCCTGTGTGTTAAGTTTAAGCACAAAACTGGACCTCAAAAAGCAGATACAGACCAGAGAGCAGCAGTACAAAAGATCTTAACTACAAGAATCACTGAAACTATGTACAAAACCATTCAAGAGAATGAATCTATACAGAAAGTTTACTAAGGAGTCCGCAATGAGTCTGGGTGCAAGGTGAGTGCGTGTGGTCTGAAACAAAGGTGAGTCCAGCAAACTTGCTCAACGCCAGGTAGTTAACAGGAAACAGGAAACAGACTCCAGAACAGGAAGTGAGCTGGGCAGGCAGATTCAGGTGCATGAACCCAAGCAGACAATACGAGACTTAGACTCAAGCAAAAAGCACAAGCAGAGAGTTAAACTGCAGAGCTGGCCTGACATGATTACCACAAGAGCTGACAGTACAATCTAGTCACACCGAAGCAGAAGAGCCGATCTTATACAGCGGGAGGCAGGACGACAATGATTGGAGGAGATGACTAACAGGTGTGCATGTAAGTTGATGATAGGAAGGAGTGGAGACTCCACTCAGCCTTCCTCCGGATTGGACCATGTGGTTGACATATCAAAAACTTTCCCTGTTTGTTTTTCTTGGTTTCATTTAGACATCCTTTTGCCTGAAATGTCTGAGGACATGAATAAATTATCTGAAAGTTGCCGCAGGAAAAGGTTTAAGACAAACAAACTTTCAGCCACTGACAAAAAATCATCCAGTGAGCCATAAAATCTGGTTATATTTCTACCTTACATTCACTTGTGTATTTGATAACAACTCTAAAATATATTCATCTTGCCACAGATTTTGTGCATTTTAAAGAGTCTCAAAACCTATGAAAAGAAATGTTCCCTGGCTGCACTCACTGTTTAAAATGAGCTGAAGGCAATAATACTTTGTATAGTAAAGCCACCCGAGCCCATTTTAGCCTCCTTTTTATCATTTGAACAAAAGAGATTAGTCATCTCTGTATCTATACTGCAAGGAATTCAGAATATTCATCAATGTAAATCATAAGATACTGTGTCTGAAGTGACAAAAGAATAAAGCTTTGCTGAAAATACACCTGATTATGTGCCTCGTGATGCCCACTGACAGAGGAACATAGTTGACCCTTCTTTTCTCTTATCTTGATGTGAGTGTGCTTTATAGCCAGTAAGCTTTTCAAATTTCAAGCATTGCCTCAAATGGTAGTATTTGACAAACCGTGTCTTTTATGCACAGCATTCCTTACATCTTTGTACTATGAACACATACAGCACAGCAGCAGCAATAGCTGTGTGTGCTTGCTTGTCTGCCAGAATAGCATTTCGGCTCAAGCTCAGTCCTGGCAGCCCCTGAGAAAGAGAAAATGAGAAAGAAGAAAAAACAGCAGGAACTGCTTGTTTGAATAATTACAAAGACATAAAAGGGGAGTGATGCGGGAGAGCAAGCAATCTCTGAACTACTTTGTCAGCTGAGTTGACTTGTCTTGGCATGTGTAAGGTGGTCTGAAGCTCTGAGCTCCATGTGCACTACACTAGTCTGTAATGGAAAGCAGTCATTATTATCTAATTAGACAGACTAATGATGTGCCAAAGAAAGCCATAAGGCCAGGACAGTCTCCTTCATGCCAGCCTGTTCTCCACTAAAGGCTGCTCTCACAGGGGCAGATGCACCCTTAAAGTTTTTTTTTTCCAAAATGCCCCAGAGTTGCTGTATGCACATGTTGCATATGGGAGTGTTGCTTGTGGAGTTGCTATTATTATGATACAGTAAAGTACTGATACAGTAGAAACCAACTCATTGAATAATAATAATAATAACTTTATTACTATAGCACCTTTCAAAAACCACATTTCCAAAGTGCCAATTCCAATTACTTACATGTCACAATTTAGGGTTCAGGCATTTACCAGATGCTGTTGTCTAAAATCAGTGTGAGTCGAGGGTGGTTGGCAGCTTGGTGAGGTACAACTCTGGTAAAGAAAGAGTAGCAAAAGGTGGGAACTCTGTTTCAGTAAAAGGTTAAGAGTTGAGTGTAGAGCTGAAAGCTAAGGAGATTTTGCTCTTTGAAACTGTTCTGATCTGGATAGAAGGTGCAGCTCTGATTGACGGGTAAATCCTTTAACTACTGGAATTCCATGAATGTAAAGGACTGGGACCAGTCAGAGTAATGAGTGAATGAGGAGTGAATCATGGTCTGGATGTATGGAGATGTTTCGATGAATTCTGCATGAGCTCCAAGTGTTTCATAGGTGGATATTGGGAGGCCAGTGAACAGAGTATTACATTACTCAAGCATGCCTAAAGTCAGGACCAGTAGCTGCAAGACTCCATGCTGATGCAGGGTCTCCTGTGAAACTTCTATAAAATACAGTCTGCAGCAGGATCAGACAGTAGTTATACTGTCTGTGGCCCTTTAGGTTAGTTTCAAAGATCACCTGTCTTGGTTATGAACCAGTTGGTTTTGTCAGTGTTGGTTGAAGGATCTTATGCGGAGGATCTTTAAACCCAAAAACCTTCCTGATGTTCTCAGATCACTCTTATTAATTACTCTCAATTTCCTCATTCAATACACAAGTGTCCCTAAGATGAATCTGAGCCTAATCCCACCAGCTCAAGCATACCATTCTGTGGTGGAGTCTGATCTCTGAAAATAAGAATTTTCCTTTCATGAACACTAGTGGACACTAGTCCTCTGCTACCCAGGCCAATGTTCATATTGGATTCGGATATCCTTCAGGACTTTATCTACAGTAAAATATCTGTGGTTGGGTTCAGATTTGCTTATTTCCAAATGCGAATTATTAGGAAAATTTCTCACAATGCCATTGGTCTGCTTCCACGTGTGTCATGTGTTTCTCATGTATTCAAAATATAGCTTACAATTAAACTGACTTTTTTTTTTCAGATCCTGACCCTTTCTGCAGCAGTGCATTGCCTTGCTTCTATGCCACTTCTACTCCCTGCTTCTCCAAACTGGGGGCGTACAGACCATCCTCTGTTGTCGGTAATCTACTGAATATGGATAAGTACCTCATGCAACCCCAGTTCTAAACCAACCAAATATCTCTTTAAGAATCAGAAAACAAAGCAACCAGCAGACATGCTGACATGCTAGAAACGCAGGAGGAAAAGTGTTTTAACAGCAAAAACCATATTATATAAAGGGATGTAGTTATGCACCATAATTGAAACCTACCTTCTAACATGTGGTTATGTGAAATAACATTTTGTTTAGGTTTAGACACTAAAACTGTGTGGTTAGGTTTAGGAAAGGGTCTGTGACTTTTGGTTTCACACAGGACAAGAACACCAGTCTCCTGGGTTTAAATGGTGTACGCAGCCCATCACACAACCCCAACCTCTACCCTCTTGGGACTTTCTCGCTCTGTGTACTACGTCAGGTTGAGCTGTTGTTCTGATCATTCAAGGATAAAGAGTTTTTACTCCCTAAGTATACCAATATAGAGGGTGTTGATTGGTTAGTCTTCTTGTCAGTGTGACTGTCTGTAAAAATTCAGGGATTCAGATATTTCCCAACAATCACACTGCTGCCTGCCAGACCTACAGTGTGCCATTATTCACCCTCCCATTCTCCATCTCTTATATGTTTGTTTTGAAGACCGCTACAAAGCTTGAGTTTTGCTACCAGCCAAAATGCATTCAGTCCTTCCACCATCTGTTGGTTGGTATTCATTGAAAGCATGCAGCCCTTGTGCTGTAAAGCTGTACAGCAGATTTCCTGTCACTCTAAGAGGGATACCTATGTTTAAAACAGTAGTGTGTATTTATTGTAACTGTCACAATAACTGTAATTAATGTAGTAATGTTAATGTTTGAATGATATACAGTATGTGGCATCTTTAGGTAATACACAACTATCTCTATAAAGTTTCTTTCACTTCTGTTTTATGATTGTTTTCAACATATAAACAACTTATTAATTCCAACATTTGGCAGTCAGCGCGACAATCCACTTTACCTTAGTCACTCTAAAAGGCCCTTATCTCCTGATGCACTTTGAAATATTTCAGGCAGTAGCATAATTTTGCTCTGGATGGTGCTTTAGAGGTGTGTATTGTTTATTATTAGATGACAGGGATGACCAACACCTTAAAACTAAATGTCGCAAAGAATTAGTGTGAATTATAATGGGGTCACCACAAAACTAAAAAGTGTGTTTGTGTGCATGTGGAGAAAATAGACTGGCTGGGAGTTTTAAGGTGTTAATGTCAGACTGGCTTAAACATAAAACAAATTATAAAGATTTTTATACTGATAGATGGGGAAAAAACCTTAGCCTGTCTTCCTTTATCCAGTGGTTCTACTTACCACTGCAGCATTTAGCCTAAAGCACACAATCTGACATAACATACATATATATATTCTGACATGCATTCATACTTATTCATATAATATATATCTACTGTTTTGTTCCTGTCTTCATCCATGTATTTTCACTCAAATTTTTTGAAATGTGGACATCAGAAAGTTTGATAGGGGCACAACCCCACTTTGATGCAACAGAATTTACTTTACACTCAAAGCAACCACCAGACTTAATTAATAATAATATAAAGTTGAAACAAAATAAATATCTCCTCTCTTTGTTTCCATAGTAACTGCGTGACAAAAATGGAGCAAAACACAAAAGAGAGAGCACAACATAAATCAACATTTAAATATAAATCAGCGTAAGCCTGAGTGACAGCTACAAAGTCATCATTCCACTTACTGAGGTATAATTATTTTAACCATGACATCATGGATTCTGCCCCCTGACAGTGTGAGGCAGGAAATGAGACAATTTTAAAGCGCCACATGCATACAAGCTGGGAAAATTCAGGACAGTTGCTGCGAATGCAAGCAGACAAGCGAATCACCATCAAAGTGAGGGGAGCGATCAGAAACATGTGTGCCTGAGATTCATGCTTCACAGCAGGCACAGTTTTATGAAGTTGTGCACAGAAACGTACACATATGCTGTACACTCTGTAAATGTTTGAATGAGATGGGTAGAGATTATGTAATGTGGTAACTGTCCCAGTGCTCCTCCATCAAAAGCAGGGCCTGAATTAGATAAGTATACCCACAGAACTCATGCTGATTCATTCATAAATGATCAAAGTTGTCCTGCATTGTGAAAATATGTGGGAAAACACTCAGTAAACAACAAGTTGTTGTTGTTGGAATCGGGGCTATATACTAGTAATGTACTGCAACTAATATGTCCAGATAAAATTGCACTGGAGGACACCACAAGTCCTCTCAAATGTGGTGGAAGTTTAAAATACAGCTTTAGTTGCTTAATATTAAAATGCACAATGATGCTTTATATCATTATCTCAAAATTTGCTGCTGAAACTTTCGAGTCACATGGATATACAGTACATAAGATGACAATCCAATTGTTTTTATTTAATGCATGTAGGATACATGCTTTAAAAATGCTTCAGAGGTTTCTACCACAAAAGGTAAAAAATTGACATGAGAGTTACTTTTGGTATTCAGGCAGGGTTATCTTTAGGTACAGGAAGATAATGTCTGTGAACACATTGCTAAATAAGTGTGATTTCAGCAATAGCAGTGTAATGCTGAATTCCCTTAATGGTTCCAGTCAGCAGATCTGAAAGATTTCCTCATTCAACTGAAGAACAAGAATACTTGCTTCTTGACAAAAGGATAACTTCCAACAAGTGTTTGAAAGTCATGTACTCTAAGTGTTTCTGGCTTTTTTTTTTTTTAACCAAATGGTCCTCAGAAAAATAAACTGTCCTCTGTAACTGCATTGCCATCTCTTTTAACAACCAGTATGCCTGAGTATCCTGAAGTCAGCTTTCCATATGTCACACAAATTGCAATAACCCATGACAGAAGTGCTTCCTAGCAAGCACTGTTCCCTCAGTTTACTTTACCTTGGGAATCTGAAAAAGAAGGATTAGCGGTCGAGATGAAGGGACAGGTCCACAGGGAGAATGAATATGCAGCTTTAAGCTTCCGTCAGCTTCATTACAAAAGTCCTCAGACAGACATACAATAAAGAGACCAGCGCTGAGAAACCGCTACTTCCTTCAGTCCAAACTAAGGTTCGTCTTTGCACTGAAGGCCACGATCATGACATGTCAGGGCTACACACTTTTGCAGTTTTGTTGATACTAGACTACTTGTTGTGCTTGTTAGCGTGCTTGTTAGCGTTTGTAGTTGTTTTGTATTTTGATTTTGTTTTGTATTCTATTCTGTAATTTTTTTGAAGGTCTTTCTCTTACTGTTTGTGTTAGTGGAAAAAGGTAAATGTAATCAGAATAAGAGTAAGCCCTTTCATTCATTTAAGTTAGGTCATTAAACTAGCGCAAGGAAAACGCTGAAGTAAAGTGTTTGGGCAAGAAAGTTGGTCAAGGCTCAATATTTAACCAAATGCAGTTTGGACTTCTCTTCTGACAGCCTGTTCTCACGCCCACCGCAACAAATGCAGCTACCTGGTCAGTGGCCCTATGCTTCCAAGTATGATGCTGTAGTTAGCCTTGGAGTGTCATTTCTGGATGTATCCCTCTGGTCTAGTAGCATATAGCAGGCAAGAAAAGTCCAAGTCAGGATGTGTTGGGATTGGTGACCATTTTTTTCTTCTTGAGCTGACTTACTTTCAACTGACATCACATCATGTTACATAACCATAATTTACATAAGCCATAATTTACCTAACTAACATGATATATCTATATATATATATAGATATATATAACATAACCAAGGAGCTTTGGTGTCTAAACATAATCAAACTGTGATCGTTTCACAATGGAGCCCTGCAGTGCAAAGCTGGGGCTAGATGGATAAGTAGAGTGCTATCATTTGAAGCTCAGGGCCAAGTCATATGCAAAGTCACATGTCCACTCTTGTGGTCTTAAAAGTACACAATACCCAATATTTCAAACTGCGATTTCTTTGATATTTAGAGGTTTTATGCCTCATATCCACAGCCATGGGGGTGACACCACACTGTCTGGCCAATAACTAACTTTCAATAAAAGTTTAATCTTCATATAACTCAGCAAACTAATACTGAGGTAACTTCGGCACACACTGCTCTTATATTTACAGGGTATTTTGAAATGTGAAGGCACATTGTAATGACAGCAATAAATAAGGATGCCTCGTTCTACAGAGCAAAAATCCCATTTTTTTAGCATATTATTTAGCATAACAAGGGGTGTCAGATATCTCTTGAACTGGCTCACATGCTCTCTTCTGTCTAATTGCCTGGTAATCAGCGTGTAATGAGTTTCTGATGTACACACTGTATGTCTTGGGAATTTGAAGTATCGTTCCAAAGGAATTTAAGCGTGGCAAATGAAGTGATTGTTTTGTGTTTCAGGGCATCGTAAAGCTCTGTGAGTCTGCCTGCCAATTTAACCTCCATTTTGAGGCCTGTCAGCACAGTTAAGAGTCACAGTGTTCAGCTGCTGATTTCCAATTGGCTTCAAAAGTTGATTAAAGAAACAATAGATAATACCATTTAAAGGCTGTTTTTAAACCTAAAAAAGGGATTTAATTTAAGGCCTTCAAACAATATAATAATTCTTTGTAGATGCACAAAAAAGCTGAATAATTAAATGTAACCAGTGTTTTTAGTAATTAAACATAATTATTATTGTAACATATTAATTTACTTTAAGGTCCAGATTATGATGACTAAATGCCCAAGCTCAGTGGAATTGCTAAAAAGACTTAGTTGTAATAAATCTCTTTAACATTGCCAATTGATTTAATTAGATTAAAAAGAGAAATTACAGCGGCAAGCAATCAAATGCTGGCAGAGTCCTATCAGGATCCAATCAGTGGCTCGATGAAACTCAATTAGGATTGAAGTGAAGGAGAAAATCGGCTTACACCATCAAAGTCTTTGGACATTCTCTCCTTATAACCTGCTGAGCAAGTAATTGAAAAGGTTGAAGCGTGTTAACACACCAAGACTGGACATCAGCCAAAGTCTGAAACTTATTTAAAGACAAGAGTTAGATGAAAAAGTTGTAGAACCTCAGTGTTTTTAATGTTGGAGATTAAACTGGAGAAAGAATAATCAACAGCATCTCTTCCCTGCACAGGTTCCACATGTTGGCACTAGGTGCTGTGGGATGGTGTAAATCTGAAGCAATATTACATTTATGAGTACCATCCATGCCCAGCATAAACTGTCCCTGGATTAATAAAATTTTAAAGCTGCAGCAAAATGTTTTTTTTTTCTTGCTTTTTAGTATACTTCTGTGAACGTTGTCACTGCTTTATATTGTGAAGCGGTCGACTATAGCAGAAGTAAAGTTAAAACACAAGACTTTAAGGTGCAACCTGACAAAAACTGACAAAAAACTGTGCAAAACTGAAATCTTTGACCCAGGACTTCATCCTGCCATCCGAAAGTCCATCCATCCATCCATTTTCTATACCGCTTATCCGTCAGGGTCGTGGGGGAGCTGGAGCCTATCCCAGCTGACTACGGGCGAGAGGCGGGGTTCACCCTGGACTGGTCGCCAGTCAATCACAGGGCCAACACACAAAGACAAACAACCACACACTCTCACACTCACACCTAGGGGCAATTTAGAGTAGCCAATTAACCTAATGTGCATGTTTTTTGGTATTGTGGGAGGAAGCCGGAGAAAACCCACGCAGGCACAGGGAGAACATGCAAACTCCACATAGAAGGGCCCAGACCGGGATTCGAACCTGGAACCCTCTTGCTATGAGGCGACAGTGCTAACCACTGCACCACCGTGCCGCCCCATCCGAAAGTCAAAGAGAGTATATATTGAGCTTTTCAGAGAGATAGATATCCAGATAGATATCCATTCAAATCTGTGGAACTGTTTCCACATTTCTTAAACTTAATGTACTTTTATGTTGTCACATGACCCAGAAATAAAATCACATGGTGTCAATAACCTGCATACAGCATGCTCATCACTTTGATGCTGTACATATAGCCTTGATGATCTTACATTATGATCACATTATCAATGTTTTTCATGTGGGTATCCCTCTATACACACCATTAGTTTTCTTTAAAACTTTAAGACTACAGCATGAGATTGATTTTAAATCTCATCATTTGAGATTTACCTCACAGAGATCTCAATTAAATCAAAGTCAGTGAGCTATTCAAATCTGACACCTCGGCTCTTCCCCCTCTTCCTGCCTCCTGTCATCTGACAGCGGGGGTCCTTTTTTTTCCATTTGATTAAAAAGACAGTTGAAAAGAAAAGGTCCTCTCCTGCTCTCCACTTTGACAGCAAGTCATATTCGTTTGCTGGACGGCAGAGGAATTTGGGGAGGGAATGTTTTAATTCAGAACACATCTGTCATCTATCTGATTTGATAGATCAACCATCAGCAAGACCGCAAGGTTTCACAAAAATCTACTGTGATGTGATTATCATTCTGTTCATCACTCTCTCTGTGGAAAAGGAGAGTACATTCTGACGTCTGGGAAAGCATTTATATATATAGATAGATATAGATATAAATGTACACCTCTGTCTATATATAGATATGTATATAGTGGTCAGAGAGAGATGTGTGAGGACTCCTGAGGAACACTTAAGCACAGCACAGTTGTCATCAGATCTCCCTTTTGGGAGAATGAAAAAAAAGTTGACATCATTTCATCTGACACAGAGATGACTGACAAATCTGTGGTCGTACTGCTTAAACTGTAGGCCTTGGAGATACAGATGACCTACCAGTAATACACTGCTTCAAAATGCACACTCAACTCAATAGATCATATTGGCACTTGATTTTGCATTTGTGTGTGGGTGAAAATATGTATTAAGCCAATAAAATACTAATTCAAAATATGTTTTTACCTTTGCCATTCTTATCTATATTCACAATGTAGTTTTGCAGACAAAATCTTATCAAAACAAAAGTTAATTCCCAAACTCTACCTTTTTTCTTTTAAAAACAGGCACAAATCAAATGAAGCTGCTGCTGAAGTATTTTTGTTGTTAAAGAAGGTCGTCAACAAACATTTTTTGTTGGTAAAATGAATGTTCAGACCCAGGTTGTGATTGTTCTTCTTTCATGTCATTGACCGTCTGTGAAGAGTAGTGCTCTTTTTGCAGTGACAGATCTTCAGCGAATTGTTGTTGCTCTAGAATGGCCTGAAAACGTATGTTTATCACTACGATGACTTAATGGCAGAGTTTGACATACTGTGAGTCTGAGCCTTTCTTAAGATAAATGTTGTTTTAAAACTAGTACAAGGCCAAAGAGTGAGCAATATATCAGTGAATCTGAACTTTTCCAAAAAAGTTTTCTTATCTCTCTTAGGTCTGATATATCATTTGTCTGATGTTCTGTTCCCCCTCAGGCGCTACACTGCATCTGACAAAATCTATTACAGTAAACTAGTTCAATATACCAGAACTTCATGAGATTTTTTTCATCCTTCATATTAAGCAAAAATGTTAAATGAAAAAAAAAACTGTTCATATACTTATGACTTTTTATAACTAGATTTGCAAGCTGTACAGATCTCATTTTGTTTTTAGGTATGAATTTAGGACATTTTAACGGCATGTACCCCTAAATCTGGATGTAAACTATGAGTGTATTGTAGTCCACATTTTAACAATGAACACACAAGTCTTGGCCTAATACAAAGGCTATGATAAATACAGCATTCTCTATTTTTGAGGACAGTGTAGCCTTTTGGGCCCAAAGTGCACCTCAATCTATCATGACCCATTTAGTTTTTCAACAGTGAAGATTAAAATCAGAAAGTAATCCATGAAAACTTTCTTGTATTTACAGATATTTACCTTTAGATAAGCTTATGCCAATCAGTTGTATTATTAGCCTGGTACAATGTTTCCCTGTAGTCCAGGCTGAGATAACTGAAACAAAAACAAAGAATTTAAAAGCAGGTCAAATGGGTTAGCCAAATACTTCTGAATGTTTTCAGCACAATGGAAGGGGAAATCCCAGTGGGAGTGATTGTAAAGAAGGAGAAGGAAAGAACAGGGCTAAGAGGAGAGAATTCATTGTGTAGCACAGTGGACATGTCATGGTCATTGCCTCTGGGAGAGCAAATCAGGACAAGAGGAAAAGAACCAGGACAGGGGAGGACAAAGGGCAAAGGAGCGGTGTGATCTGAAAACACAGGACAGCTGTGGGTGGGTTTGGGGTTGGTTTGGTGTAATTAGTGGGACTACTCAGATGGGCTACCATCCATCTAGAGAGCGTAGACACAGAGGGGACTTCCAGCGGCTTATCCCAGCCCTGGGCAGCTTTTCCTGAATTGTGAAAGTGAAGGATGGGCCCTGTGGAACACCATATGGCTTCAACCAGCCTGAAGTAGATCACTCACTCTAGATACATAATACTTATCCTTTGGCATCGAGTAGCAATTTCATTTGACTTTGTGAGCAAAAGGATTAGTAGTTTTATCTTCGCCACTGGGAAACTTCTTTGGATCCCTATTGCAACTTAGTAGCTGAGAATTTAGTGGTACTGGAGGTGATCTGAACTGAATGCATGCTGGAAATGGATTCTCTGATCATCCAGCTTTCACTGAGCAATGCAGTTTTTGGGATCATATCAGGGACTCTTAGATGGTGAACCAAAACATTTTGCCACAGACCTAGAAGCCACCTGACAGCTGTTTTTGGCTCCTTAAAGGGAAAGGAGCTTGGAAATTAGAAACTTGATAGGCCAGAAGCAAAGAGAGGCCTGCAACTTTGTCTTTTATCCTGGCTCTCTCAGCCTGCAAACTGCCTGCGCTGCTGCCTTTGATGTAGGAATGTCGCCTGTATTTCCTTTTGACATTGGTGTTACAACCATTATTACACAACATTATCATCATCACTGATGCGCACAATTTGATGACAAGCCAACTGTGAGATTTAAGTTACAGCCAGTGAGGTTTTTGATATGGTTTTGAAGTTGGGAATTTATTCTATACACAGCACGGGGCAGGAGAAAAAAACTATGGGAATAATTGTATTATAGTGTAGCTTTCCATGTGTCAACACAGGATCCATTCCCTTCACACTTTCAGCATACATACCAATTAGAACATCAGACAAACACAACATACACAACCAATTACATTTTTTTCCACTTTCTGTCAACACGGGGGATTTTCTCTGATTACCTCCTGCTTACACTGCCTTTGGGCTATTTATTTTTACTGGATTATGAAATGATCCTGTTATAATTGACAACAGTAGCACGCCATTGCAGTGACCATCCGAACCAGGGAGATACAGAAACCTCTGTGAACACTTGCTGCTGGACTTGTCATGGTGCTTATGGAGTTATGCAAGAACACTGTGGCACCACTGCTCTCAGTTCACCTTCTTTCCCCCATTTTATACAATCTCATAAAAAATGCATTTAAGCACTTCTGCAATGCTGGATGCTCTGTTGCCCTAGCAACCAAATTCACCCACCAGTATTAAGTGCCTGAGGCTTAGAGCTGGTACAATATTGCTTCACTTCTCTTCTCTCCTACTCTTCTTTCATTTAGTGGTATTATTTTCTATGCCTATACAACAAACATCACAGTGTTGTTTTTTTCATTAATAAGTCATACAGTTACAAATAAAGTTTATTGGGATGGTGAATTGTAACCAGGCACAGGCAATATCAGGAGGTTTTGCAATATAAAGATGATGTGCGCATACATCCTGCACCCCGGGGTAATGTAAAGGTTATAGAAGTTGCAGTTGCAACTGTTAGGTCACAGGTTCCAATTCTCAGCCCAGCTGTAAAAATGTAGGTGGGTGAAGTGAATAACACATACATCCTTACATAATAACTATCACAGACATGAATATGAGGCACTAACAATGCCAGAAGAGAACCGAGGTGTAGCACCACCCCCCAACCCCACACTCATCCCCACCCCCAATTTGCCAACATGTGGCGCCCAGAGTAATTTGCAACATGTCTTGGACTTTGAGGGAGACAAGATACCCCCCCATCCTGGTGTTTATTTTATTTGTGTTGTTATTATTGTCACTGTTAAGGTAATATGTCTGTTTACACTTACAACTACATTATTTCAGCAAAGTAAGCATGGTTGAGTTATGCTCACACCGACACTTTGGGGCAGCTCAGGGGTCCTTTGGGTCACAACGAGTGCGCTCGCATCCCCTCAGTGTACCTGAGTGATCTACAGCATGCAGAAATGTTGCCCTTACATGCACCTGTGTATGTATTTTACAGGTGAGCAAACAGAGTGAAATGTTGTGTAAAAGTAGTAATACAGATGTGCTGTGAATGTGTTAACAGCACAACGTGTTGGTAATGGAAATATGAGTTTAGATGAGCATTTTATCAAACTAAATTTGTGTTCTGAGTTAGTTTGAGAAGCATCCCCTCAGTGTACCTGAGTGATCTACAGCATGCACAGATGTTGTACTGACGTGCACCTGTTGAGCAAAGATTAAGGAGATTCATGTAAACTCATGCATGCGTGGAAGTCCATCTTTGTATCCAAGTGGGCAAAAAATACCTAGTAAGAACTTGTATTATCAGGAAGATTTAAGGTGTGATTATGAGAAGCTGCATCAATGTGAAGGAAGGTGAAGAAAAGAAAAGAAAAGAAAAGAAAAAAAGAAGAAAAAGAGAGGCCCATTTTGTGTCACATTTTCGACCCAGCATGCTCTTATGCCTTAATTAGGGACAACATGTGAGAGTGCGGTGGTCACATAAAGCAGAGATGGAGAAAAACAAACAGAAACACCCTCATTGACCCTACACACTGCTAGAGACATCCTGATAAAATGCACACTCACAGAAACTTTGCACAACCCTCAACATGTAGCAGAAACTAAAATGGCCTCCAAATGAGGTATGAGTGCAAACAGAACGCTGGCTGAAGATACAAGTGGCTTTTAGGGGTCGGCTAAGCCATAGGCATGCCCCCGGTAAGCCCTGAAGTATTTAGGATAAAACAACCACGTGTTGCTGTTGTCACAAGAGTTAGTCACTTTGCTGTGCCACACATGCCCTTGCACAATATCTCTTAAGGGAATCAAAATTGCTTCACACTGTGCAAAAAAAAGGCAATCAGACTCGTTTAAATATCTGTTTAAAATATGCTAACATTAGCATTACACTAATTTGTTTTTACTTTCTTTGAAAGTAGTCTTACATTATATGTCCACAGGAAAAAAAAAAAAAAAACATTTTTGAGACAGATTCTCTTATGTCTTAAGTGGCTGTGAAAAACAATCTACTAGCAGATGATTATTTGAAAATATGCTGCGGCAAGGAAGCCTAGGTGTAAATTGAAGCCCTTTGTCAGATATGTGATCAGGAGAGTAAGACCATGTTTGAGAAGCTGCAGAAGTCCATTACATACCCTGTCAGGTCTGTTGTCTCTATTGAAATGAGCAAACCTGACAAACTGACTTCCTCTAAAGAGGAAAAACTGTTTTGTTTTTGAAGTGAGTGAGCTTTCTTGCCATAACCTATTCATGATCAATAATCCCCTCTGGCACAGTGTGTGCTGCTCAAAGGGATTATTTTCATGTGTGTTTTCTTATGTTTAGACATAGACAGTAACAGACCCAAGGACAAAACAACAGATAAGAAAAAGCTTTAGAAAAAGCACTAATTTGTTGTCTATCCAGTGAAAGACAAAGCAGAGTACATGTTATTTTATTTATCCTGATGGTGTAAAATTTGATGCACTTCACCTGCAGTGAAGTATTTGACACAATACAGTGAAGCAGGTGTTTCCAACATTTATGTCATATGTTTGACCACTGCTGGCAATATCCACTTTTCAGTTCTGACAACATTCACTTTTCAACGGAGCAAACTTATCCAGCTCATGACATTTAATTTAATCGAAACTGACATTAACCAGGCAGTCAGTGGGCCTATAAAATATTTAGATGAACAAAGTGTTCAAGTGGTTTTGTTTAACTCCGGGAACAAAATCTCATGCTGCTAAACCTAAAAGACAACATGTAGAGATAGCATAAAACAAACAAACAAAAGTCAACCTGCTGATCCTGAACAGTTTTGCAGTGAGCGCACAATAAATGGCATCATACAAGCAATCAATGGCTGTTCAAAGGGGCTTTTGTGTCCCCTAAAACCTTCTTAGCTGTGACAGTCTCAGCTGTCGTCCAGTTCAGGACCACGGACAGCGCAGAGCCACTGCCTTACTGTGTTTTACCCACAAAACATCCTCCCTGATTACATATGACCAATAAACTTAACTGACTGAGTGATAACACAGGTTATGAGGTCAGGTTGACTGAACTGGTACATTAGACTAACAGGACAGCAGCAGGCTAAGTTAGATCTTTAAGCTAGTATGTTGCATAGCAACCACATTTCACTATGCAGGCAGCCAGAGGGACCTATTTCTTTGTAAGAATAATGGTTAATGCTTTCTAAACATGCTAATAAAATGGTTTAATTTTGAATGTGTCAATAACTTAGGTGAGCTATTTCTTAAATAAACCATGAGACAGCAAAATTACATTCATATATAAAATATACAGGTCCATCCTTAAGCTTTTCTTGAAATCCTGTTTTTTATTCTATTTATTTTCCCACTCTGGTGCTTATTGTGACAGAAGTTTAGCAGCATGAATGTGCAAATGATTCTGCATTTACATGAGGCTAATGTGTCACTATTGATGTAAATCTTTTAAATTAAATCCATGACACAAAGAGTTCAAATGTTCTGGGAACAAAGAGGCAGTCTACTTGCTACTAAAAAGATGTGCATTGGTGTCCACTGACTGAAGATCTGAACTGACAATCAAAATGATCAAAATGTCCACAACAAATTATGATTCAAACCATTAAACCAATTTGTAAAATATGGCCAGCATTTGAAGGTATCTCCAAAAATATATTGGGGCAGCACATCATCACAGTAACCGGCAACTGCTGCTCACTGTCGTGTTTGCTGTAGTAACCATGGCTATAAGTATGGCTACTGTAAGCTACTGTAATAGATTCATGCCTAGAATGCAACCTTGGATCATGGGGGTTTCTGTTTAGCTAAAACTATTGCCATATCTTACAAATTGCACCTTCAAAATGTGTTGCCACTAACATGTGCTCTGTGTTCAGAACTAACGCTCTAGATATGTTCAGTGTATATGCAAAGTGCTGTCTAAGAACATGACACCTGGCTGCATGACCAAATGTGAAGACATTAAGACATTAAGTGAGATTAGTTCTACAATTTTGGGCAGTTTATTGAAAAAAAAGACTGATGAAGAATGTGAGCAGACACACCCAAGGCAGCTTACAGCTACTGTTTACTTACTAGAACTGAGACACTGAGGTGAGAAAATAAGAGTGTTTGTGGGTTCAAGTTTCTAGTCACATACTAAATGCTTTTAGTTTACTCAGTGACTTGGAGATTCTCGGTTAGAGGATACAGCAGGCCACACTAAGTCTGGGTCTGGCTGGTGAGAAGGATTGTGAATCAAGGTTCAAAGTGAAAATATATCCAGATACTTTAAAGGTGGTTACATAAGCCTGTATGACAGCAGCGGTTGTGGCAGGCACTTACCAATTCAGGCCATGATATGAATCTCGGACACATTTTCAAGATAATAAGGAATTCTGTTATCTTTCGGGACATTAGTAGTGCACAGTTAAGGCTATGTATTTAATGTGATATGGTTAGAAACTTGTGAGCCTTGTTAAGGGGGTCACGCAGGTACTCTTTTTAGTCACTCTAGCAAAATAACTCTAAGAATGCCGTTGGTTTGTCAGTCCACCCCTTCATTCTAAACTGAAATATCTGGATTCATGTGGCATCATCAGCGGGTTCACATTTTTTGACTCAGAATAAAATGTCATGAATGCTGTTTGATTGACTGCCATGAAAGTTTCAGTTTGATAAATACTTTTCATTTGTTACCAATTACCTGCAAAACTAACTACCATCAGCTGTGTGTTGTGTTTAGTGTTGACAGGGTTACCAACTTTTCATTTTAGTTTGGATTGTTGATGTAGTTGCCTTTTATGAGATGTTCTTCTGTGACATACCATCAGCAGGTGACAGGGTCATCCTTATTATGTTAAATCAATAACCATGGCAACCATCAGCATATTCACCACCCTCCAGAAATGTGTTCACTTTTCCAAAAACTAACTGTGTTCTTTGGGCTAACCAAATGATCCTGTAAAATGCTACCAGGCTAAACCAGAGCTTTTTCTTCATCTTTTGGAATCAACTCGGCAATGCTTAATTTCTCTGCTACTTCATAAAAAATCTCTTGGTAATATTTTGCTCCTCACCCAACTTCAGATGATATGAATTCTTTCCACTATTTTTTTTCAAAAGGCATTAAAGAAACAACAGTGCTGTTTAATCTAAATAAATTAGCCCCAGTTGGAGGCAGTAATAATGGAGCACAATAAGCTGCTGTCTGAAAACAAAATGAAAGCAGTAAATATCCTGTCTGCTCTGAGCTCGACTCCTTTGGCGTGGGGAGAAACAGGGCTCTCTCTGTCTGTCTCACATCGAAAGCATTAAATTTAATTTAAGGCTAGTAATATGGGTTTGAGAGGAAAATGCCATCAGAGAACTGCTGGTTTCTTATCCCAGTACCTTTGCTATTTCGTTGCAACCTAATTTTACACAGGGCTTTGTTTTGTCAGATGACAAGCTTAATGGCATCCTTTCCCCCCATGTGGCAGGAATACATGTCAGCCACCACAAGAGACGACATCTTGTTATCTCCGAACAACTCCAAGTCTTCTGCTGTCTTCTGTAATTATGCGTGATACTACAGCACCCTGCCTTTCCACATTTCATATGCTACAAAAAGACAGACATATTGGGCTTTTCACACAACACCGACACACTGAGCTATTACAGCAATTAGTCCTGGCTCAGATATCTGCACCTTCATTTACTATTTTGTCTGTTTTTATTTTTGACTTTGTTTTTTAATCATAAGTTGGAAAATCCTTTCTTACTTTACTCGAGTAAAAGATCAGTGCTGTAGTGGAATTATATTACATGAATCAAGTAGTTTTGGAGAATGCTCCTTTTATCCGTGAACTTTGTAATAGTTACAGATATGCTGCTGAGGTAGTTTTTCATATAAATTTTGAGGCAGTCTTACTAAGTCAGATCTTCTGTAACACCTACATGGTTAAAGTCAGACTTTAATGACTAACACAGAGGTGCAGCAGGAAATGTTTATATATAGAGATTTGCATATTGTGTTCCTTCAGAAGAGTCACAGCAATCCATTTCTAATAGTCCCTTTCCAACAAGCATTGCAGGTCTATCCTTTCTAAACATGCTTGTCCCATCATATTTGAATGGAGTCATTATGGAATATTTACATACCTGAGACCTGTATTCAGATGCTAAATAACAAAAAGTAATTTACAGAATTCATGTCTGAGCACAGATAACATCACATCACAACACTTCATTCAAAGAATCATCATCCCTACAGCGTGTGCTTTAAGGCACTTCCTCGCGTTCAACACGCCAACAAACTCTTGGCTTCACTGCTTGTCATAGAAAATGGACTAAACCCTTCATTTCTTCCCCTATATATTCCCACCAGTTCCTGAAATTCTGACTGTTTTGCATCTAGATGTTCCCCTGTATTTATCAGCTAGATTGTAATCTTGTCTGCCGTTTGCTGCTGGGCAAATGTAGCACAGGTGATTTCTAAAAGCTTGCTGCTGAAAACAGCTGCCAACTGCTGCTGGAAATGAAGATGACAAGTTTCTTGTTTTCTTTGAGCTCTGGCAATGTGGGTCTTAAGATTTTTTGTGGTTTTTTTCACTACGAATGACCCCCTTTCACATTTCACATAGTCGTTTGTTAACACTTACAGCGTAATAGCTGTGGTAATACCATATATCGTGGGGTTTAGCACACTTGCTTGTAAGCAGACACAACTAACAAAGAACTCATACTGTGTGTAAAGTTGAAAACCCCCCCTTCAAGGTGGGTTTCTGTCGCAGTAGCCAGGCAGCTCTGCGTTTAGTCAAGTGTATCGACAAAGACTCCCTTCTCCTCCAGTAGTGACAAAGCCATACAGCCCACATCTGTCTAGTTGTTTTAACCATACAGCATCGCTAGCACTACAGCTACATCTCAGAAGAGAGATGTTGCTCTGCTGGAGTTATTATAAATGTTTTGCTCTCTTGGCAGGCTTCACGCAGGGCAAACACAATTATTCAGCAGTGCTTGGCACAGAGTTATTTAGCTTGGACGGTAACAAAGTGAGAAATGTTTGGATAAAGCTGGTCTGCAGCATTTGTGTACTCTGTGTGTCCTCAGGGCAGCTGCATGGTCCTGTTAAAACAAGGATTTGGAGGGTGCTCTTTCACCTCTTTCACCTAGCCACATGTCACCAGTTGATACACAGTGTGCCTTGCAGGCCATTCTGCTCCCCTTCACGCTCCCACACACACAAACACAGACAAACAGACAAACACAAGCTTGCATATACACAGCCACACATGTAAACACGTGCATAAATTCACAAACTATGAATTCAGGTGCATCCTGTTAAAAAGCATTTTTCTTTTTTTTTCTTTTTTCTTTTTTTGCATCCTTTTGGATATATTAAGTGTTTGTCAACATAAAAGAAGAACCCTTCTTTATACAACAACAAATGCATTTTAACCCAAAGTGGTTATTTTTTTGTCCCACAACAAAGACAGTTTCTGTCCAGATCGCCCTCTTGCCCACTCTGTGTAGAAAGGTCAGCCATGCACTCACTTAGTTAATGCCACCACATGCACAACAGGAACAATAGTCAAATCAACTGAAAACACAAAGTTTCTGTTGCAGCAGGGGTCTTGAGATCATTAACCTTTTGATTAACCTTTTGATTCTGGCAGCTGCTGTGGCTTCCAACAGGTGGCTTATGGGGCTTGACTAATGCTTCAGTATTTTAGCAGCTGATATGGGGATAAAACAATCAATTGTCACACCGGAGGCTTATTTTTGTTCCCTTATATCCATCATGTTGGGCTATTATTTGGCTGATATGTGAGAGTGTGATCCCAGCATTAGGTTGCAGTGTAGTTACAAACTGTATGCACATATTACTGCATATCATCCTGCACTATTACCCTTCAGTGAGACAGAACACACTATTATGTTTTACTGGGATGCAATTTCTGTACATGAGATGATTTTATGCGATTAAATATTAAGTATTCATGACTTTAGAACTGTAATTTAATGTGCCCAACTATATTTAGACCAGCACGATAAACTAAGTAACTGTAAAAGGAAGACAGGCATAGCGAATCCAAAAACTGTACAATGCAATGCACTCCAATACAACTGACCTCCCTTTCATAAAGCCACATGCTCATTGATGTTTTAGGTTGTGTCCTATGGTACAGGTTGTTATTCCAGCCACTCCCATGCTTTAAATTGGTCATATGGAATAAAATTGTTTCATAATACTAGTGCATACCATCACTGGAGGACATACAAGGGTTCAGTTCAAATCCACTGATTGGATCAGATGGGCCAGTCAGTGGTCAAAAAAAGAAAACTGAATGGACACACCCAGGCAAGTCAGAAAAGTAAAGACAACTAGTTTGTCACTTTTGTATTCATCCTCCATCCTCACTAGGGATTGGACAGGTGCATAAAGGTGTGACACTAAGACAGGGTTTGAAGCTTTCTCTCAATCCACTTCTTCCATCACTTCTCATGTGTAAACCTGACAGCAAAATCTGTGAATACCTTTGAGGAGAGATAAAAGAGGCAGGGGAATACAGCCAAGAGGAGGCTGTGATGCCCGGCTTTTGTCCACCCTTCAAGTGTGGCCATTCAGGACCACTTGCCTTTTAACATGGTTGTACGTTTGCTACAAGCATATTGATGCCTTAATGAAAGAGGTCAGGATAAATGGTGAATGTTGACTTTTTTTTTCAATCAACAGTCAAAAGTGGTTTCTTTTAATCACAAAATTTATAAAGTTAATTAATATAATAAAGTTAATAAAGTCAAGAGAGCAGTTATAGGGCTGTAACTGTAAATTTGTATTGGTTTTGGAAGGCACTCAAAGTGCTGACTCTTCTGATGTTATTAACAGTAGCTGTCTACATTCCACTCATCCACTTAAAGACAGCATTCACATACAGATTTTTACCAAAGCATGAGGGTAAGACCTCCACTCACTAAATATCACACTTCATCAGTCGCTTACAGGTGGTTGACAGATTGGATGGATGCCCAGCAGCACAGTTAAGTTCAGTCACTGAAGCTATAATGATAGAGGTCAGCTGTATTGTTTGTTTAGCCTGTCACAGTTACTTTACTGTGGAGGCTTTTTTGATATATCACTCTTGAAGTGAACCTACAAATGTCCACAAAAGTCAGGTTCTTCTTTTAAGCAGTTGTTGTACAAAAAATAGCCCCACTGACTGCTGGCACTGAATATGTTTAAGACAGTGTGATGTAGCACATGCTGACAACATTTCTCTTTCTTCTCATTCCAGTCCTTTGAAGCCATTACTGTGCACCTCATGTGTACACACAGAGTATTATCATTTCTGAAAATCAAGAAAAGGTCTTAGGCAGTGGCATTATTTAGAATGAAATTATTAGGAGAAAAACCATCACAGTTGTTCAAGCTGTTTTTAAGCAGTACGAAACATGGTAGTTAAGTAGCTGTTTCGGAGCTACAAGCAGAAGAAGATAAAAGAAAAAAACTTCACTCATACCGTATCACCCTCTCTGCAGCATGAGGGGAAAAGATCAGAAAAAAGTTGTAACATCATGTCATGTTATTGTGCTTCAACTGAACACCACTCTTACAACTCAGTGGTTTAACATCACCCTCAGTAACCCAGCATATCAGTAAAGATTTGCAGAACATTGGCAGACTCGTAATGCCCCCATTGGAGAACTCACTGTATCACCATGCTGCCAACTTGACACACAAAGCTTTTTCTGCCCTGCAGAGATCATTTAAGGCTGTCAAGTTATTTACTTCAATACGGTAAAAATAATCTCCCTTCTAACAATTCTATTCAAAAACAACTGCATCAAAATCATTTTGAGGCAACAATACCAGTTTCTATGGGACTCAGGTTCCAAACTGCAGTCGATGAGGCTGGGAGCACTTAAAAAACCAGGGGCTTTGGCTATGATGCCAGGGTTTTTGTGATGGGGAGGTGGAGGTGGCGGCCGCTATTGATCGGCTTGCGTTCGGAGACAATAATCAGGGAGGCTGATGTCAGGCACACAGTGGATCTACCTCGAAGGAATTGATTGCTCTGAGCTGCTGGCCATTGGTATTCTTGTGCTGGTAGACAATGGCAGACAGAACAGGGCACTCTGTCTTTGAGGGTTAGCGATGAGGGGGAGAGAATTGGTGGAGGACACGGAGAGGATGGGGGAAGGTAATGGAGACGAGAGACAGAAAAAAAAGACAGAAAGAAAAAAAATGTAAGAAAGAAAAAAAAAGAAAGTAGAAAGATGGGAATAAGCCCAGCCATGCTGTCATCTTCACATGTGACTTCTGACAGCAATCCTCCAAAGACAAAATGTTTCATTGCAACAGTGGCTGCTATGCACTCTGAATATTCAAGTCTTTTGGGTTGTGTTCATATCTTAAAAAGAGTAGGAGATGAAGAAAGGAGTGACATGTTTATGCTTTGGAGAGCTCTCTTGACTGATCCATGTGGGATTCCACAATCCAGATCCCAAAATCTGTTGAATCTTTTAATCTTATAAAGGAACATATAGAGCCAGACCTGTGACTTGTGAGTTGTGAACTTGTGAACCTGTGAGTTTTGCATTGAAATTAAAGTTGAAAGCAACACCTGAACTGAAAAAGGAAACATTCACATTGTCTTGGAAAGTCTTATATTGTCACTGAAACAAGTATCGGCACTGAGCAGCCATTCCACAGTTCAAATTGTTTTATTTAAGTTCCTAATTATTCTATAGCCAAATGTTACTTTAACAGTTGCAAGAAATAATCTATCAGGTTCCATGGCCCAAAGAGGTCCACTGTGGTTTATGATTTATGGTATGTGCTTTTTCAAATTTTCACTTATTATCACAAGAAGATTATCCCTATTCCAGCAAGACTGTGCACAGTGTGCACAAAGCAAAGTCCATAAAAACGTCCATAAAGACATGGTTGGATGAGTTTGGTGTGGAAGAACTTGACTGGCCCACACAGAGCTCTGACCTCAACCCCATCAAACACCTTTGGGATGAACTGGAGGGAGATTGAGAGCCAGGCCTTTTGGTCCAACATCAGTGCCTCACTGAACAAATGCTCTGCTGCATGAATGGCAAAAAATTCCCACAGAAACACTCCAAAGTCTTGTGGAAAGCTTTCCTAGAAGAGTGGAAGCTGTTAAAACTGCAGGGCTGTCTGTGTATTAAAATGTGATGTCATGTCCCTGTTGGTTTTATGGACATATGTCCAAATACTTTTGTCTATATTATTATTATTATTATTATTATTATTATTATTATTATTATTATTATTATTATTATTATTATTGCTATTATTATTATTATAGTTTATTAAAAGCAGCACATGCAAGTCTATCTCTCAGATGAAATGTAGTATTCTATTGTGGTTACTTTTTGCTGTGGATCGCATAAACCAATACATCCATTCATTTCAAACACTGACATTTTAATCCTATTTTGGACGATCTCTGATTTGGATGATCTGGATTATTATGAAAGTTGATTGCAGGGGAAAGAGAGAGAGATCGACTGCTGGGTATAGTAGATTGACTTTCAACAAGAGCGAGAGCAGCCACTGCACTATCAATTCATAAGCTTGTCTAAACAAAAACTGTCAATATGCTTTCAAGGCATAGAGACAGTTAAGTAAGGCAGGAATTTGCAGCTTAATCTTTCATCTTACCTGCATTGTTTTCTAGGTTATTCGACTCACAGTAAGAAATGCATTTCCAGCTATGAAATTAGATATCCCCATCGTTATTATTATTGATCATCTCCTCCTCAACCAGGCTCACTTTGTCTTCCGTTTAGCAGGTAGTGTACAGCTGGTGTATCACAAGTTATTCGTGACAGCTGCCTGCTGCTGCTAGGAAAAGAATAAATCACTAAGAGCACTAAGACTGAACTATAAAGTAAATGTGCCAACCACAAAAAGGGTTTAAAGCCCTGTTGCTCTGCAGAGATAGACTATTACTACTACGATTTAATATAAAATATATTGATTATAATAGATTAAAAGAGTACACTTCTAACACTGACTCTCCAAAAAAAAAAATGTTGATGCCCCAGAACTGGGAACCTCACATCTTGCTAACTCCTAGATCTAGAACTAATAGATTTGTTATCATTCTTTAATTCTTATATAACTTCTTTCACAAGATCTAAAACAGACTTTGTTGTGTAAAAGCTGGTGTTTTCACACTGTAATCTGACTCTGCTGTATGGATGGCTATTCAAACAGCTCAAACAGCTCAGCCCAGTTCCTCTTTAATCAAACACAATGTGAACTGATTCTAGAGTAGAAACTGTTGATAAAATTTTGCATTTAAATTAGTAGCTCTTTTATTCTGAATAGCAAAGACACAAATACTTTTGTTTGTTGCCAGAATTAACTTTTTTTTTTTTTTTTAGCAACTCGTGATTACAATATTGTGAATTGTTATCACGTGATGCCGTATGCTCTATTCACTGTGAAACACAAAAACACTGCTGTTTCCCCCACCTTGAAGTGTTCATTGTAGAATGCAGCCTCAAGGCAAGACTCTGGTGACGAGAGACCAAACTGCATGACTCATTTGCTTATAAAAAGATGGCGGCTGTCTGCCACAGATCTGTCAGAGCCCATGATCAAAGAGGAAGACGGCTAATGTTGAGGATGGAGAACTTTTCATAGGCTGGCACAGCTGTCGGCAGCAAAGCTGCTGTTTATTCCTGCTGAGCACACCATGACGAGGCTGTGACAAAAAGCTAGTTTGTGGATGACTAAATAAGCATTAGTGTACCACTTGAAGATGTTTGAATGGGTACTATATCCTCATCTTCCCTCAAGCTTAATATCCTGCCGGTTTGTATATTGTTAAGTGTCCATATTCACTAACAGCAGTTCATTCCGTTGTTTTTGTGTTCAATCCTAAGCAGGTTGCAGACTCCTCTGTTCTATTTGTCTGGTTAGACTGAAAGATTTATAAGCAGTGATTGCTTCATATCATGCAGTGAGCAGTCTGCACTGATGATACTTTTCCCTTTGGTTAAATCGTTTTACTGAGGGGATTCTTCTTGATCCAGATGATCACAGCTTGCCACCATTACTCTGAGAGCCATGTCTCATCTCTACGAAATCTTCATCCAACTTTTTTGACTTTATTCAACTTTTTCTGCTAGTTCTTCTTTCCGGTTGGATATTGTCTCTTCTCTCTAATTCAGATTCATTTCTTGGGCTATAACCTTCTCCCTGGGGGTCTGCTTATCTTTCTGTATTTGAAAGAAAATGCCTTTCAAAAGCTGCCCTACTACAGATTCCACAGCAGTGCCAGGCTTAATTTATTCAAGTCTGTGGTTAAAGTCAGACGATGTAACTTTTGACTGAAGATCATCTACTCTAGCCACAAGTGGCAATTACAGGATGAGAATTGAATTTCCTCCCTCACCCAAGGTTCTTTTGAGTCAATTTCTTTGAAGACATCATGATTAGGCAACCTGAGTGAAAATGAGTCAAATCAGACCACAGAGGAAAGAAATAAATTCAGCAAACTGACTCTGCAATATCTATCTTAAATCTATTAACATTAGCCACAATAAGCCACTCTTGACTGATTAAGGCTACAGTGGAATAACCTCTGTATCTATTTAACTGAGCAACTGAGTTGGCTTTATTGTAATTAGATTCAACTTTCCAATAATAAAAGGAATGGTTACATTTAAAACTAAATTTCAAACAGGAATAAAGTTCAAGGAAATAATCATGTAAAACACTCGTGTTAACATGTAGGTCTTTGGTGCAACATCGTAATGGCAGTCAAAGTCATTTGGGCTTTTACTGGTCCAAAAGGTGTGGAGGTTGAGGTTGATTGGCGAGTCACGCACACAACTTTCTCTCAGGAGACCAGAGTTGGCATCCTGTGTGAAACCAAAACACATCTTCCCCTAAATGGTGGTTAACCAGGTGTTAGAAGGTTTTGTGGCAAGTTGGTGATGTGTTGGTCATAGGTGTTAGAGGGTATGTGGTGTGTCTCAAGGAGAGGGACAAGGGTGTGACAAATCATCAGCTTAAGATGAGGACACGTTGGGAAGCAAGTTGACTGGCTAATGGGATGGTTGGTTATTGGCTACTGAGTTACTGAGTAAGTGAAAATAACAATACTTGTAGTACTATATATAATAACTTGTAGAGCACTGCCATTTAGATTTTCAGAAAAGGGCAATCAGGAATTAGCTGTACCAATGAACATTGTATGACTTCATGTAGCAGTGTGTTATGATAACATTTTAGGCACTGGGGAAATTATTGAAATGTGATTATGCACCCACTAAACTAGAATGGAGGCTATACGTGCCACACACACAGCGCCCACTCTGTCTTATGCCTCTGTGAGGGGGTCTGTGTGTGATTTTAAACAGAAAAAGAAATTGCCTGGTATTTTCCCTAACTAACCACCACCTCTGACATGCAGATCCATGCAGACCCAGACCAATAGCTGCATGGTCTTTTTACCTTTTCCTGAGAATTTGGGGGGGTTAGCAACATGTAGGAGGGGGTTTATATTCAACAATTCTAATATTACTCACACTGGGTATTTATATGTTTGCTCAGTATATTACAATTGGGCTATTTTAATTATTATTTTAATATTAAGGAGAATTTGAACAATGCCATAATCAAATAACATTCCAATCCATATGAGCATACAGGCCACATTTAATATTTCTTTTTGGGGATGTGCAACGTGTGCATGAATATTACCGAATTATTACCAGGAATCACCTTTGTCTTTTACCTTTTGCATGAAGTTCAAGTTAGTATTACATTGCACTGTTGCAAAGGTTTGAGGAAAGCCTTCATAAATTCCAAACACACTGATATCTGATCAGACGATGCTGTTGCCACAACATTTAACCAGCTGTTTCACATTTTATTTATCTGTTTCCTTGCCCCTGTCTCTTGATTTCTTCTTATCTGAGCTGTCATGTTGGCTGCGGCACAGTAAGAAGATGGTTGTGTGTTGGATGAATAAAGAAAGACTTTTACAAGACTATAAATCCTCCAGCTGACTTGACTGGGACATCTCCCTGCTCAGATTTAAACGGAGTAGAGAATTTGAGAATTTGCTCCATATATATATATATATATATATATATATATATATATATATATAATTCTGAACTGCTGATTCCGAAGTGTACTTGAGGTACTCTAATCTGAATATGACACAGGCTCTTTGCCCATTTGTATTAAGCACAGCAGCAAAAAATAGAAGAATATTATGACTTAGTTTTAGAGAAAATAAATTGCTTTGCTGTTAGATCCTGACCTTTACATTCAGCTAATGGTGAAGAAGTGCTGCTGTACAATCTGATAAATTGCCCTAAGCCACAGTGTCATTTTAAACAAAGATTTCAAAGTAGATTTTCACTCCAACTTAACCTTACTGTGATCCCTGTTCAGCCCTTTGGTCTGTTGAGGTAAACACCAGCAAGATCATTTTCTGTTTAAAAATCCAAAGCAGTTTGAGCTAAGACAGAGTGGCAGTCTGTGAAAGGACTTCTTTTTGTAGTTTTGGTTATTATTGGTTCAATGTTTTGAAACTGTTACAGTTTAGTTGGATTTAGGGACCAAAACTACTTTGTCAGCTGTAGAAAAAGATTTATGTGATTTAAGTTAAGAATGTCATGGAAGTTAAAATTAGTTCATGTTGAGTTTTGGTTTCACATGACAAGTTAAAATCTGTGTGTATGGCCCATCCATCCACCCCCAGACTCCTCCATATTTGCCAGTTTTTATACCAGGTCATGTAACTTCATACTTTGCTCCCATCATAATTACTACAGCTACTTGAGGTTGATAGATAGATAGACTAAAGGGCCACAGTGTAAACATATGTAAATGGATTGCTACTCAGAAATGAGTTATAAAGTGCAGGTTAATTTTGCAAAAACAATATAAGGTAAGGTGCATAGTGGAATAAATATCCAACTAAGCTGCTTGCATGAATGATCTATACAGTTGGTTTTCTAGTGAGGACGGGCTGCCTTTGCCTAAATTTAACCAAGTGATTCCAGTGCTTAAACACATCTGTAAAATAATCAAATAATATGGTAGTTGCAATGACCATATTTGTGTGCAACAGATAAAATGTTTGTCATTGCAAAAAAGCCTTTTTGAAACTTTGTTAAGACATTTTTTCTATTGTTAATAAAAGCATACATCATTACATTCCCTTCAAAATTTATCTGATTTTTCAAATTACTTTAAAACCTAACCTCTAGAAGACAGAGTCTCCAGAGGGACAGATAAGTTCAAGTGTGATCACTTGAACAACTTAGATGTTGGCAAAAAGATTGAGACTGGGCGTTTATTAATAATCTCAAAAACAACTCTCTTATGACTGGTGTGAAGGTTCAGAAGAGCTGTATCGTCTTCTGAAAACTATACGATTATTACACATCAGAAATTGCATTGGTCCCTCAGTATCCTACATTATTCTAATCATCAGTCAGTTTTTTTCATAAACTGTACTTTTGCAGGTTTGGGCTGAAGAACAGAGAAATCAACAAGAATCAAATCAAGCCTATGCAGATATTCATAAAAGAACAATAGTAACAAATTTAAATTAAAACCTAAACTTTCTTTAAACATGGGAGTCAAGATGGCAGCCAGGGATGCCTAATTTGTCTTCGTTTATTGTAGAGAAATGACCTTTGCTGACACTACCAATTGCAGCACATTATTGGGTGAAGACGGATAACACTGGGGCAAAGAAAAAGGTCACAGTAAACAAGCTTTGACTTTACAGGACACAAGAATCCTGAAGGACATAGCAGAGCACCTACAATAATGTTACAGATATTTGGAGTACACAAAGGAATTTGTCAGTGACATAGCAGAAAGTCGCTTTTTGAAAAGTTTGGACTAGCAAAGTTTCTCAAGAGGGTTTGACATCAAAAGAATGCCAGACGGATCTTTCATCTCTGTGTTTTTGTGCAATAAAAAAATGTGTGTGTAATGCACATCTCAAGCTGCAAGCACAACTTGCTCTACCTTGTGTTTCCTGTATACGTGTTGGAAAGGTCACTTTGTGGGTGGAAAGAGAACATCATCTATATGCATATGCCCATCAGACCAATGAATCCGGATTCTCGCCAGTTGGCCAGTCATTCTTGCTCAGCAGAAAGCAAATGAAAATGGGAACTGAGAGGAGAATTTATTCAGTGACTCTGACAAAAACAAAGAACCTAAGATGCATAATTAGGCTGTAGTCCAGGCTGTGAGCAGAAACATGCCAGTTGGCAAACTAGGCACTTAGGCTCCTGCTGGGACATCTAGCAGGGAAGCTGGGTCTGCAAAGACCAAAAACGACAGGCACTGCGGTGACATTTTCTGAGAAGACTACACTGCAACCTGATTTGTAGATATAACTTTGTGAACTGCCCAGTACACACTAAAGCCTCCCAGCAAATTTTTTGATGATAAATAGATGTTGATAGCTGCAGTTGATAGTAGCAGTGTGTCTCACTGCTGGAAACTGCTGTAAATACAGCACTAAAATAAAAGTTAGGACTTCTGTCATCCAAAGCCGCAGTATTGGTCAAAGGGTTTATTTAAAATCAGAAAAGAACTTCAGTGCTTCAGTATGAAGTGACTCCATTGTGAATATTTTGGGCTTGTCGCACAGAGAAGCATCCTGAAATTCAAAATCAGAATCAAAGTACTTTATTGATCCCTGGGGGGATTTGGGTAAATTCATTCACCAGAGTGAAATAACCATAAATTCCAAATGCTGGGACCAGAGGATTTAGAAAAATTATGGTCATACTGTGATATCATATGATATAAATGTACATTTACTCAAACCTAAACTTCATTATATCTTTTCTACTTCGCATCTACTAAACCTATAGTCTTGGTTAACTAATTTTCTGGACTTATTAAGACTGTTTCATCAAAGTAAAAACCATAATTAACTCTATCTGTTGGCTAAGGTTTCCACCCATAATGTGTAAAAATAAGGGACACAGCCACACGCACAGGGGGACACAAATACCATCCAAGACATACAAGAAATTTTGAGTGTGACAGTTATTCTAGTGATTTTTTTATGCATCAGTTTATGCTTGTTATCCATCAGTTTCAAAGTCCTCTGCTACTCTCAACATGAATATGAAGGAAATAAAGATAAGTCTAAGAGTGTCTGCAGGGCTGTCATAAATTAAGCGATTCTACTCTGTGTAACTGCTTGAGTGTGGGGGTCCCCTGCTGAATGTTTCCTCAGGTCAGTCAGTCCACTATGGATGACAGGTCTTATTCCCACTGACAGGACCAATCCACTTGTAGTATATCTGCCATTCAGATCTGAATTTGGACAGCCTTTTTCTTTTGACAGGCAGACGTCAGCTGAAGGTGTTCACCGACATAAGAAAAACAAAACAAACAAACAAAATCTGATGGGAACCAGGAAGACTGATTTAAAGCTTCTCTGCTGTATCTTGTAAGACTCTTTTGGTTTTATTATGTCTCATGTCATGTAAAAACCTATTGTATGCATTACAGAAGGGTGTGTACCAAATAAGGGATGAATCACATCCAGTATTTAGTAGAATGTTGCATTTTATTTTTAAATACATCACAGTTCTGTAATATACAGGATGGGTTGCAACCTTACCCATATTACTAATGATGGCATTATGCATAGATAGCTGCTGAAAGCATAATCACTCAACCTCAAATATCATCAGTCCTAAATGTTGCTCTTTGTAACCAGAAATCTGAAAACCATTAAAGCTGAACCTTTCCTACAAAGCAAATCATAAATTTTGAGCAAGGCACAAGCAGGTGTCCTTGATCTGGTAACGTAAAGGACCCCATGGACCAATAAAAGGTCATCAACTCAGTGATATATGATGAAGACAACCTGAGTAAAATCTCGAAAGTAGTCATAAGAAATTCCGTTCTAAAAGTGTATGCTATGGAGTCTTGGTAATCATGGAACAGAAATTTGAACTAACTGTCTTCTTGTCACAACTTCTTAGTTTAAACAAGTGCATTAACAACAGTCAAAATGAGAGGAGACAATGGATTTGTCCAGCTGTTGGACAGAACGGGTATAGTTCAGCTAAAGTTCAGCTAAGAGCTAAAATTAACAGTGTTCTACCATCACTGACATCATATTCGCAACAAATAATAATCATATGCACAACACAGCTCAGATGTGGCTAACAATTCAATGGCTCGTGTTAGCTAAATGTTGATGTTTAAGCAAGGTTATGGAAAAATGATTTCCCAGTTATCCTGCCCCTGCATGACCTTTAATGTGGTCAAAAGGCGATGGAGAAAGTTGTCAAAGATCTCTGCACTTTAGAGTAAATGGGCCACTTAAGGCTCAGAGTTTTATGTCAATGGAACAAAGTCAACAGTGCACTAAGCAAGGTATATCAACTGCAAAGCGGTAAGTGCTTCTCACATTTGGAAGATTATGCAGGAAGTCTGCATCAACGTGAAAAAGACCGAGGAGATGATCGTGGACTTCAGAAGGGGAAGACATTTCCCCCTTCCTCCCCTGTACATCGGAGGGACAGCCTTGAAGGGGTCTCCAGCTTCAGGTACCTGGGCGTCCACATAACGGACGACCTCACCTGGAGCAACAACACTTCCTGCCTCATTTCCCACCCTGCAGAGGGTGGTGAAAGCTGCACAGAAGACTGTGGGACACAGTCTATCCACCACCACAGACATTTACACCTCCAGGTGCAGGAAAAGGGCCTCCTGCATCATGAAGGACCCCACCCACCCCTCACACAAACTGTTTGCCCCTCTCCCCTCAGGCAAGAGGCTGCGAAGCATCAAGAGCAGAACCACCAGACTGAGGAACAGCTTCTTCCCAGAAGCTGTGAGACTCTCTGGAGGTCCTCTGTAGCCCCTGCTGCTACCCCATACCTTACACCCCACACACACACCCACCCCCTTCCCAACAACCACCCATGGAACATTGCACAATGCAGCCATTTGCACAGAACTCTGAACTACTCATTTCATTTGCACTACTGTCATTTGCACTACTCCTCCATTTGCACAATATCGCAGTACTGTGGATATCTCTTATTCTGATTGTTTTTTTTATATTTATATAGTGTTGTTTATATTTATTTGCATTAGGTATTTTGTTAGGTAATTGGGCTTATACCGGGACCGGGGAAGCTAATTTCGTTCCACCTCATGTTTCTACATATGTGAAATGACAATAAAGCTCCTTGAATCCTTGAAGTCATGTACATTTCCTTCTACTACCGCACCTAGTGACACAGCGAAGCCAGGAATTCAGACATACCCTGGAGGGGTATTTGGATGGCCAATAACGTTTAAATGGTCTCAGTTCAGTATACATTTTGTCCACTATTTTAACTCCCCACTTTCACAAAAGCACTGACCAGAAACAGAGTCTCATAAAACTCACGCTCACCCAAATTGAGACCAAGCCACTTCATTCTAGACTGAAGTCATTACTACATTCTGTTTTGAATGATATCTCACTGATGCACAAAGCTAAGGTGTGTGCTGATGGAAGTGTGCTTTGTGTATTTATAAAAGGGGAGAAAGTATCACTTTAGATGGGAGTGGAAACTGGGAAATGAGGGCATCAATCAAAATATTTGGATTGTTATGAGTCCCAAAGGACAAATTAAACCCACAATGGGGGGATAAAAAAAGAAACCATACAACCACATAATAATACAACAATGCACAGCAAACGATCAGATACATTTGATAGAGGTGGCAATCTGCAAAGACTCCTTAGGCCATGACTGAAAGATTTTGTTCAATAGATGAAAACTCAGGGCAGGAAGCGGGATAATAGAACAATAAACCTTGTCAGCAAAGAACAACAAAGCAATAAAACAACTTTTGTGAAGTTGTAAACGCTAATGACATAGTTTAGCATTTGCAGAGTATTTCCAACTCATTCAGTTCATCTGAAATTCCCAAGAGTGTTTATATGTATAGAATAATTTGCATCTGGGCCTCATTTACATTTGAAAACATTGGTTCTTGATAGCTGCTGATGAGCTGCAGTGAATATGACTGGTTTTGTTATACAGCATGAGCTACAGAACATGCCATGACTGTCATAATTGTAGCCAATGGTCTTGGTCTGTAAAGTAATTAACAACTATTTAATAATGTAAAATGAAATTAATTATGATTTATGGCATTTGTATTGCAGGGCACAAATGTCAGACTTTTTACAGATGAACATATTGAAAAGAAAGCTCAGTTAAGTTTTGTGTTGTGTTAGCTGGTTAATATACCAGTGAGTGATGATATTAACTTCTTACCTATAACTTTATTTTTTAAGGGATTTTGTTGACAATGTGAAAGCAGTGCATATCTGCCTAATAAAAATGGTAAAGCTAACATATACTTACAGTAACAGACTTACAGTAAAATATGTGGCAAATTTTTACAACTTTACAATTTTCAATTAGTTATTTCCCAATTTAGCAGTTTAGAATGTCAGAAATCTAAGCACATTTTCAGTTTGAAATGTCAGCAGGTATCTAACAAACACCACTTTATCCAAATAATTACCTTATTTACAATTTTGTGTCCATTATAATAATAACAACTGATAATTGATTTGTTTAGCCAGGAGACATACTGTACATGTATAACTTGCTGTATGTGCTATGCATTGGAATTTGCTGTCTTTTATGGTTTGTGATCTCAATATGTGTATATGTTCATCCTCACTGGGTATTTGGGAGTATTGCTTCACATCTTTAAAGGTCCTCAGGTTTCCCTGTGGTTTTCAGATCCTTTTTGCAAAGTATTCCTAAATGGAAATACTATGTTACAAGTAAGAGTGTATAATCAGATCACACACACACACACAGACAGAGTCATGTTTCCATCACTTCTGGGGACATTACACAGACACTGCATCAACGTGATTTCCTGGAGGCTTAACCACCACCTCACTATAACAATAAACATCACTTGCCTAATCCTAACCCTTACCTCAACCTTAAAGCAAGTCTTCATCCTAATATTTAATGATTTACATTGTGGGGTCTTGCATTTTGTCCCCATAAGCAAGTTGATAAGGCCATAAGTCCTCATAATGTGACTGTGTAAACAGATTTTTGTCCCCACAACTACAGGAATGCGCGTACATACACACACACATTCCAATGCATTGAGGCACCAGAGGACATCACACATTGTCTTTGACTTTGCTATTTCTTCCCTCCAGTTATGGAGGGAGGGAGGGGTGACAGGCTCTCTGACCAGCCGAGCTTTGCTGGCCGTAATTGGAGTTCAGTAGATAGTGGAGGCTGTTGGGTATAATTGGACGGCAGCCAGGAATTTGTGTGGATGGATGTCTAAGCCTCGCTCCCCTTTTCCACCGGCCATCTCAATTATTCCCCTGGTACAAGGCTCCTCACCACCCAGCCGCTGACACAACAACCTCAGTTTCTTTCCAAAATGTGTGTGTTTGTTGGTCTTGCATGTGAGTGTACATGTATTTGTGGGTGATAGTTTTGGGTAGGGGTTTAATGAGCCACAGTCTTCGCTGAGACCATGGCAAACGTGTCGGGAGATTGGTTAGTTTGTCTGAATCATAGTCGAGTAGATGGACATACTCAGTCATCTGTGCAGGATAATTCCAGAGTTATGAGAGCACACAGAGTTATGGCACACAAGTTTGCCAAAACAACATTCCCAAAAGACACACACACACAGTGCATCATTGGTGCAGTGAATGACAGTGACACAGGCAGATGGATGTACACACATACACACACGGACAGTCAGAGGAGAATGACAGTAATTAGCTGTGTTTGTTTGGCTTACTGTTCTTCAGTCTGGAGACCCTCACGCTGTATTGAACGCCCCTTCGACTCTACTCACAACACCCATCAGCACCGTCTACTGAACATAATTAAAGCTATTTTCAGTTACAAAGGCCAATGCTGACAGGGGATGAATGAAGATCATGGCGCCGCTCCAGCCATCAAGTATAACAAATGACTGAACAGTTCAGTCGTGGTGGTTCAGGATGTTGGTTGTAAAAATCATTCTAGTTTTTTGACACAAAGACACAAGTTTTTAACAAAAGCTGACTGTAAATTAAAATGTACATTGTATACACTCAAAGGCTTGCTGTACCTGAACAAGAAAGTGTGTGGCAGATAGAATTCATTGGAGCTTCTCACATAATTTCCAAAATAGATTCCAATCAAACAAGTGCATGTTGAAGGAAATTTGGAGAGGAGTCTGCAAACATATATTCTGGAGGTACTCTCATTTGGATAACTCTAGTCAGGAGATATTTGTTTTACTTGATAAAATATTTGGTTTTCAACTGCCCAGGGAACCATTGCTGGCCTTCCTTGGATTATCCCAGAGGTAGTGAGGCACAGGAAAAAGATAAACTTAGTATATATAGTTAAAGTGCTGGAAGCAAAACTTCTTGCAGCAGTCACAAAAGCAATAACACTGAGCTGGCTTGAAGAAGACCCTCCAATCTGTGCCACAAGGCAGTACTACTTCTTCTACTTCTACTATATAATAGTCTTCTACTATTATAAGTAGCTTTTTGGGGATGTGTTGGGTAATTGCAGCTTTACTAATATGAGGTGTAATGATTTTTACTTATTGTGTAATCAAGGATTTTGTACATGCACTGTTTCTGGATGTGTGTTTGCATATGTGTATGAATGAAAGCAGAGGCAAAGATTACATGCATACTGGGAGAGGGACAGGGACTGCTCATGGTCTTAGTGAAAGCTGAACTGAATGCATCCATTTGTAGCTAATGAATGTAAGTGTCGTGCATCGTTTTATGGCACCTGGTCTTAAATGGAAGAGGGTAATGATTCATTGCAGATAATCAAAGCACAGAAGCTCAAGTGTAATGTGCTTAATTAGAAATCCAGTGGTGGGGAGTATTGTATAGCCAAATAAAAGCTCACGGTCAAAAACAACGATTGGTCAACAGATTCAACCCAAGGCATCATAGATGGCTGTGGATGGCTAACAATCATGCTATCAACAACAAGAACTGTCTTTTCAACAAGGATAAATGGATGAATAATCAAAGAGGACATGCAGTGTTGGATTTATCTTTACTGAATCACATCAAAAAGTCAAGGTTGGATTACAAAACTTCTGGGATACAATCACATCACAACCTTCATTGGCACAAAGGCATCTTCGGGGAAAAAACATGCAGCTTTCCAGAAATATATAATAATAATAAGGTCAGGTGGTAATGTGTTACTTGACATTGTAAATGAATAACAAGTTACATTACTGCTGTAATGGGCTACTGGATGCTTGAATTTCCCTTGGGATCAATAAAGTATCTATCTGTCTATCTACTTTGTTGCTGTTTAAAAAAGTTTAAAAAGCTGGAGCCTATCCCAGCTGACTATGGGCGAGAGGCGGGGTTCACCCTGGACTGGTCGCCAGTCAATCGCAGGGCCAACACACAAAGACAAACAACCACACACTCTCACACCTAGGGGCAATTTAGAGTAGCCAATTGACCTAATGTGCATGTTTTTGGTATTGTGGGAGGAAGCCGGAGTACCCGGAGAAAACCCACGCAGGCACAGGGAGAACATGCAAACTCCACATAGAAGGGCCCAGACCGGGATTCGAACCTGGAACCCTCTTGCTATGAGGCGACAGTGCTAACCACTGCACCACCGTGCCGCCCTGTTGTTGAATCAGTTACAATAAAAGAACAGTCTGATGGCATGAGAAACACATGCTGCATCTTTAGTCAGACACTCAGGGGATTATTATTGTGACCGTTACTTAAAAGGGGTGGCATTTTGGTTATAGTGAATTATTACAGGTATTGTAATACACTTATGCATTGCTGTCTCATGAATAAACAAATACAACTGCAATTCAGGTATTTGCCCAAATGGTTTTGGTGCTGGGTGACCAGCTGTGTTTCTAACAAATGATGTCAATATGCTGCCACAGTGAGAGGAACTGATTGAATGTAAAACCTTTTGCATTCCAGCATACCTGCACCTGTTTTCAGTGCACCTGTTTTCAGACAAGTGTTTGCTTCTGGTGTTTCTTATTTGACTGCAGTCTTTCCTAAGCTTTAACCAAGTGAAATTTGACGGTAATTAAAGTAATAGATTACATGTTTTGTTGTTTTGTTTTTTTTTTAACCAATCAGAGGGAGAGGACAGTAACCTGCACATAGACTGACCCAACGCAATTAAAGCCTGAAGAATGCTCCATGCTGCTAGTAAAGGTCCATTGTTATAAGTGGATGGTAATAACTGAAAGAGAGTCTTCTCTCTTCATCTGAATAATGTTGGCTATACAGGTAAAAAAAAAAAAAACTAATAATAATAATAATAAAAAACATTACATTTTATTGAGGAAATCAAATAAAAATATAGGAAATTTGAAAAGAAAAGAATAACACCTGATTCAGAAGAGAATCAGATCAAGGAGTCTGAATTAACATTATGAGCAAAGAAAAGGAGAGAGAAGAACAGTCAGGAAACCTGTCCTGAAGATGCATCTGGTACTGGTCAGTGAGGCTGGACCTGGTCTGGTGCTGGTCCTGACTCTGCTCTATTATATCAACCTCCTACTGCAGGTGTAGCCAACCAGTGAGACACCAAGAGCCCAAAAATGGTAGTGCTGCTTTACTGACTTTAAAGACTCACATGCACACAGACTGAAGAGGTGAAACTGACACTTTATTTAATAAATATACTATATTAATGTAATGTATATGGACCTGACAACCACACTGATTTTTTTAAAAACAATTATTGCATTTATTCTTTAGAGATTTTTCTAAAGGTGGATTAGAAGATCAAACTGTTTTCTGAGTTTAAAACATGCCCAGCCAAGTCATGATCACATCATCTTGACCCCCAACACTCCACTGTGTATATTTCTAACAGAAACATGAATTCTGCATTGGCATTAAACTTAGTTGCAAACTGTGTCTCCACAGGTTTCCTTTCCTTCAACATAAAACAACATGTTGTAGAACTGGCCCCATAGCTCTCTGTGCTGGTTTTCTATGTCATGTTGATGGTATGAGACAGCATGATGATGCAGCACAATGCTAAACATCTTCAATGTTGAGTGGCTGAGTATGTTGCTAGTACATACATTTGTATTTCACATGGCAGAGAATATAAACACATTAAGAGGAACTGTTAAGTGTGTAATGAAGCCAACCTCCTAAGCCCAACTTCCACTTTCCTGGAGGTTATATACTGTTTAGTAATGCAAGTTCTTTAAAATATGTAAGCCCGGAATATGCAAGTAAGGAATGAATGGATTTTCTGGGAGTAAGAACTCATGACAGCTAATTAGTGAACTGGATGACAAATATGCGCATGTGTGGAAAAAAGAGAAGACAAAAAAAGGATCTTCTTTAAGAAGTTTAAGCAGCACAAGCTGACATGTTTGAGTTTTATGGTTAAAAAAAAGAAGAAGAATGAAAAAGGAGTTTTAGAATTTTACTTAAATTATATCATTATGGGGGAAAAAGAACATGCACTTTTCCCCTCAATTTATGGACCCAAATGACAGAAAACTAAAAGCACTGTGGGTATTTAGGAGCTCATTTGATGCACTGAGAATCTCTTAATTTAAACTCTTAAGTTGGAGCTCAATTTGTGCTTCTGAGAGAGCAGAAGGGGTTATTCATCTTCTCCAATAAAGCCTCTATCCCCTTTCCTTCACACACAAGCATCAGAGCTAAATGCTGTGCTCTTTCTGCAGCCACCTTCGCTTCTATTAGGAGATCAGAGAGTGTGCAAACACTGGTCTGATGGGAGCCATAATCAATCCCTTAAGCACAGAGGCTGCTGTTGGATGAAAAAAAAGACCCGCCTCTCACTATACCATCTATTTACCTCCTAGTGACTCTTTCCTTTGGACCTTTGGGGGGAAAAGATTCCATGTGGGGAAAAAAGCAGATAACTATAGCTGATTCCGTAATTGGGAGGTGTTTGGAATTGTCTGGGGTCAGAACAGTAAGCCCCAGTGGAAATACTACCTGGTTAACCCGAGTTAACCTGGCCTTGTGTGTCCCCATCACTCCCTGCTGATGGAAAAATAGGCGGGCTATTAAGCAGAGACAGACCATCTGGGTCAGTTACAGGCAGCCTTGAGGGGTTCAGAAGACTTCGGGGAGGTGGGGGTGGTGTTGCTGTTCTGCTCCAGTCATCTTCTTTTTTCTTCTTTTCTGCCCTCTTCTTGATCAGGTCAAAGAAGTAAATATGCTCAAAGGCTAGCTCTTTATTACACACAGAAACAGATTTGTGAGGTTTTTCATGGTGCTGCACACAAGGGTTTAAACATTTTGAAATGTCTCCAAGTCAGCAGAAAAATTTATCTCAGATTTCACATAAATTCCAGTGTTGCAAAAAGGATAAATGCTGCCTTGAAAGTAATTGTATTTTTAACATGGCAACTCCAGCACAAAATGTGTTTGGCCTATGAGTGGCTTAAGTCATAACAGTTCGGTGATTGACAACAAAACGCTGCCTTGGTCCTTTCTCAAAAATGGTAAATTGTGTTTTGTTATTCCGGTCTACAGTAATTTAGGGCATGTCTCTGCTCTACAACTGTAAATACATGTCGGTGCTATCAGATGGAACAGTGAAGTCGACCCCTAATCACCTCAGTATGTCACCAAAGTTGTAAATGGCTGAAAACACTGGTTGGTCAGGGCCCAACGTGTTGTGTGCCAAAAGGAAAGATGTAATGATCCTGTGGTCAACTAAAGTTAAACAATATGAAAAGGCAGTGGTAAGTATGGGCTGAGCAGCTCCTGTTCAAAACAGTCATTTGATTGTCTTCCTTTCCAAAGCCCTGCATGTACTGTAACATTTTCACTTTCGCACTCTATGCTGTTTTGTACATTTCCACCGTCTGTACAGTTTTATTATGTATGAAACAGAACCATTGAAAATCTAGACTCTGAATCCCCCTTTGCTGCACTGAATCTCAAGAGGCAAAAACAGTGTGCAGTCTAAACCTGCCATAACAGTAAACACTGGAAACTGTGACCTATTATTGTTTTGTACTAAAACAATTTTTCCGTAATCCATCAGAGCTCCTAATTAATTCCTCATAATGTACACAGCTGTCAAAGAGCAAAATTGTCAGTCAGACGTTGGCTTGGTGACATATGTGGAACTCTTAAAAAAAAACAAAAACTTGCTGTGTCTATACTTGTGCTGCTGTTTGTTTCCCAGTGTGAATACACCTGACCCACAATCTGTGTACAAATATCAAATATCAAAACAATGAAACACTAAGTACTTTTCTGTATTTCCAGCAGCTGCATGATGAATGTTCAGTGACACACAGTACGCAGAATGAGAAGAACCGTGTGCCACAGATAATGTGTGTGTTCCGGTGCACATAATTACCATCTGCAAGAGTGTGTGCATTTTGATCAACAAGACAATGAAATCCTAATCGACTGACAGTGGAACAGTTTAGTGATAAATCAGCTACACAGCCACTTTTCAAAAAACAAGTGACCGAGTGAAATCATCCTCTTAATCCTCCAGCCTGCTACACTCAACAAGATATGTTCATCAGCAACAGTCAAACACTGGCCCATACTCAACATGTGTGTCTGTGATGCTGAGATTTAAACATATTGTGTTTTACCTGTGTAGCAGACCAGCGAGTGACCAACTGTGCATGGCATGCAGAGGATACAAAACTGCCAAAATCTCTGGAAGTCACTCACGAGCTACACGCACAGCTGTTCTGTTCACTGGTGCTGGTTGACAGCAGGCGCTCAGTGAGCATCCAGTGTACTTTCAGTTGAGTTTAAACAGGAATAATGAGCTTTTATGTATGGTGGTAATTTTGTATGCTTTGCAGTAACAATGAGATAATGTAATAGATTTACTTTATACTTGATGTAATTAGTCTATAGCCTTAGTTGTGTACTGTTATAGTGACCAAACAGTGACCTGGTGAACCCACTGCTCTACCCCATCATAAATAGCTTCCTGGGTAAAGCAGAAGGCAGCAGATGACACCTTGATCCCACAGGAGATTACAACCAGTCCTAAGGGCCTGAAATGGGTCACTGCCTTTTTATTGTAGCTGACTGTTTTTGTCAACCTGTAGAGGAATGTTTGTGAAGCTCCAAACAAAGGACCAGACACATATCAGAGAGTATAAAAATGGGATGAAGTCTTCAATCAGTGGGGCACACCTCTGAACTGCTTACTGCCATGTGCTTCGGTGTGTTGCCTCCTCTCTATATAGAGATTCAATTTTTTATTATTATTATTATTTTTTTATTTGAGGGGAAAATTTAAAACTAACAGCAAAGTTAACCAAACCTCAGAAAACAAGTCAACAGCTGTTCAAATGTCACTTGGTTTATAGTTTCTCACATTTTTAAAGAATCAGTTTTTCATTTGACATAAACAAACTCACAGCTGATTCTATCTGATGCACACTGTTTTTTTAAAAAGAGTGAAATCAATCAATCGTTAGTTACTAAGCTTAATATTTGCATTATTATGAAAACAAACGACCATGACTTTTCTTAACATGTATCAATGTAGCAGAGACACACAGCAAGTTTTCATAAATCTAATACTATATATTTTTTTCAAACTGAACTCAAGAAGAATCTTAAGAGAGTTTTGCTAATAGGCAAATTGAGTGTCTTTAGAACTGAGTTGAGCTCTTAGCATTCAACTGATCTCATCATTTAACTGATCATTTCAGATCAAAATATTTCAAGTTAGAAGAATTCATGCTTATAAGATCTGAAGCGGTCTGAAAATAAAGAAAAGTTAAATTAACCTAGAATGAACTAAACATATTGACATTAATAATAATGAGAAAAGATTAATTGATTTCAGAACATTTCTGTACATTTCTTTAGGGTTGAGATAAAAAAAAATGTAATTTCTTGCTGAATCTTTATCAAATCTGAGGGCTGTTTGAGTGCTTATGACCAAATCCACAACTCTGACAGTGAACCAGTTTGTGTGGGCTTTGATTTCAGCCCATTCATCCTTTCTACCTCTGTTTATGCATTGTCTTCATCTTGTTGTACTGTTAACATAGGGAGGTCACCAGTAGCCAAAACCACCCATCCTGTTTCAGAACTAACAGCATGAGGTTCGAGATGAGCTGCATGTAGAGTACCCTTAGAGAAACCGCCTTACCAGCATCTCCGGCAAAACACCCCCTGCTTGTTTCTTTCTTCCTTCCATCTGTCTCTTTTATATCCTTCTATTGATGTAAATTACTTTGGTCCCCTTTTGTCTTTGCAGTTGCAGACTGGTGGGAAACTGTTCTTTGTTTTAGCATCAATTAATTATGAACACTAACAGTGTGGCCGACTGATATATCTTATCAATTCACAAACCACACCCCTGTTACTGTTAAAGTCATTTGAAAAGCTTGTGTAATGTATATGATTATCTGATTAATCCAGGTGTGTTTTGCATAGGCATAAGCCCAATATAGTGCACAGCTAATTACTGCAAAAACTACAAGACTGACGAGCCTGAAAGATAAAAAGTGGGACTGTAGCTATGATTTTAGAAATATTAAGGTAAAGTTCCCTCGGCACCACTCATTTATTTTGTTTTTTATTACTTGCATTTTACATTTTTTATTTATTAATCAATCAAAAATGTTTATCTTTTTATCATAGGATCTAATTCTTCCTCCTGGTTACTTAAACACCCACAATATATCAAAATAGAGAGAGTGCAATTTAAAATAGTTATAGGTTAGGGTATAATTCAAAATGACAAACAAATAGTCACACATTATGTGCTTAGGTGCAATCAGTTCATATTAATAAGTTCATATTATGCTGTTTTTCACAGACTTCATGTATGCTGTTGATCTGTACTGCAATAAATATGCAGTCAAACACAATGCATCACATCCAGACACTGACTGGACAATAGTTCATTTTTTAATAAAAAGCTATTATTTGTGCCAAGTACTGCATATGAAAACTAATATATCTTCCATACCCATTCGCTTTCTTTAGCTTAATGAAAAAATACTGCCTACCATACAAGCAGCCACAAGCCTCTCTTTCTATCTGATGTGGTCTGCTTACAAGTGACAGAGGCAGACGGCTTCTTCTGGCATGTAACCAGACCTATTTATCACTCTGACATCCTGGTGGCACATCCCTGATGAGGCAGGTCGAGAAAATGTTCCTCAGGAAGACAGAGCGAGAGGAGATGGATCCAATGCGTGGACGAGCACCATTGTTGTCACCACGTTGTGACCTGTTTGGCACTGATCTGGGTGTTTGGCCTGTTTCATCTATATTACAGATGTCTTTGTGCAGCCTGGCTCTCTCCGCTATCTCCTCCAAGTAAATTTAGAACTTGAGTTAAAGCTTGTAACACCAGCCAAAGCTCGTGGCTCGGGGAGTACAAATCGAGAGCTTATCTAGTACTACCATCCGGCTGTCCTTAAGGCTAACCCATGGCAGCAGGCCAACAGAGGATGTAGGGGTGTGGCTCAGGCTAAAAATGCATCTGGAAAAAGTTTTTAACTTTATCTGAAATGTTTCTACTTGTGTTTATTCAGGATTATAGCGCTGGTCAAAGTGTAGAATGCATTGCAGCTATGATAAATTGTTCAATTAAAAAGTTGTTTGATTTTTTTGCTGGCCCTGTTCTACTGGCATGTGGCCAGTAGTACTCTGACTCAAGAACAGGTTTTGGTTAAATGGCTCTACCTCTATCTTCATGGAAGCCAGGAACATCCTATTTTCAGAGACCAAACATAACAAAACTTTTGACTCTGAAAAATACCAAGGAGACTTTTTGTTTACTTGCTTTAAAAACCATCAGCAATCCCACTATAAGTTGCTATACAATAACTGAGAGTTGTCTCTGATAGCATGGATTCTGCAGCCAGTATAACCACAGTGATTAAGTTGGTGGAAACGGAGAAGATCTGAAGAAAACAGCCGGCCACAAATACCTCTATTTGTACTTCTTCCAGCAACATTTTATATTATTGTTTAGTGATTGAACTGAACACAGTTATTACTACTATGTGTCTGTAAAGGCAGGGGTGTTGCTGCAATGTTGGGAAGTCGCCTTCAAACTGATATCAGTGAAAGCTGTGATCCTGCCATGAATCTTAAAGAGTTCCATGAAAAAAAAAAAAGAAAAATCCTTTTTTTCTGCAAAGGAAAGGGCCCAGACCACAATCTGTTAGCTTATCAGTGGAAACCACAGTTCAATGTATGAATAATACACTATGCCCACTGGATGAAAATTCCTTTTTCATCCTCTTTTTGAGTGCATATACTTCCAGTGTCATAAACAAGTTGACTTATAGGTACATATTTTCAAGTTCTCTGCTGATATAACAGAGAAATCCAATTCCACAGAGAGCACTGGCCGTTTCAGGCGAGTCAAAATGCTCAATTATAACTGAGGACCAAGGCCACATAAGTCAAACCTACCCAACCACCCAATTTGAAGTCCCGCTACACCATATGCTCCTTTGTTTTTGTGATGGTTTCCACCCATCCACCTCTCTTCTACCTAACTTTCTTCCTCCCTTGCTCTACCCTTTCATCTTATGAATATACAGCGGAAAACAGCAGCAACGCAGCTCTCACTGAGGCCAATCAAAGCTCTCACAACATACAATCATACTTTCAAAGCTCAACAATCTCATTTTAAAGAGTTTTACTACAAAGAATATTCTTTTCAAGAAAAATTCACAAGGCTATAGCAAAATGATATTACAGCTTGAACAACATGCAGTTGATAGTCAGAGTTAGGAAACATTATTGAAAGATTCTGTGCTGGCAACATAAAATTCTGGAACTTTGTTGGAGGATTGCATTATATAATTTCATTTTAGCAAGCATGTATTATAAGCAATAGTGAAATCCCAGACTGAAATATAGATACATACATACATCAGTCTCTGCCTGTCCTGTTTACAATCCTTATATTATGGGCAGTTCTCACATTCAGACTCACAAACACAGGTGTAATTAACACCATTAACTGTACTTTTCTTTCTGCTATTACAAGTCCAAAGTCCAACGCAAGAAAAGTTAGTGCATTAATGCAAGTCAGTAGAATTTCATGATGGCTGTGTGAATCAATCATCCTGTTTGCCACCTAGTACACTATATTTACCCTCTCTGCCCTCAAAAACACTCATACCAGAGGGGAAAATGCATTGTCTGTTGTCATGTAGCATGTGGATCACTTTTCACTAAACATCCTTCCAAGCAGAATCTTGCTTTGCCTTTGACAGTTGTGAAAATGATAGTTATGTGAAACTATAACTGGCAGTGAGGGCACAAAAATATTCCTGGAACAACAACAAACAAACAAAAAAAAAAAAACTCAGCTTATATTGCCTCCTGCAACTCCTTCAGGGCCCATAGGCCTCCCTGGAGTCCACTTTGGAAGCCAGTGCTCTAAGTCACTTGCAAAGCTTGTAAAAGCCAAAGAAAATCCCCATCCTGCCTGACCTGAACCCATCCTGTCCCTGTGCCAAATGATTTTTCTGTGAATGTTTAATACAGGGAGGCCAGTTCATTATTTACTCTGTATAAATTAAGGTCAGATAAAATTGATTAACCCCCAGCTCACAGTGCTGCCCTTTAGATGTGTATCTGCTTGGGACTAAGAGATATTGACACAGCATGTCTCTGCTCGCTGACAAGCATGTGGCAGAAGGCAAAGTAGCTGCCACTTGGCCCAGGCAGAAAATAAACTGTTGACAGGGAGCAGAGGAGACCAAGTCAAATACCCAGCCGGCAGCCGGTCAATCTGGATGATTAAATCTGGACTTTGCGCTCCAATCAACACGGAAGGAAACAAGGGGGGATGAAAAGGTGTTATGAAGGTTTTGGGCTGAGATCTTTTAAGGCCTTTTGTTTTACTTGATATCATCCGTTGTATGACTGAGATGACCTCTCAAGCTTGCAGGCCTGCAGACTTGATCACTCATGTGCTGCCAAAGTTCAGTTAATATTGATAAAGCTTAAAAGGCAATTTTCTCAAAGATTCTAAAGTAATTCCTCTCCTTTTCTAATAAAAGGCTCTTCACAGTGGAGGGACACACTGTGCTTAAACAATACACAAACATGATTCAGACTTGGCTACTGTTCTCTTTAAGGCTTGAAATAATAATACATTGTGTAAAGGGATGCAGTACTAAAAATGTTCACTGCAGCCACAGAGAGTAAGAGAAAAACTTTGATGTAGATTATGGATGAGAGAGAAACATGACTTAACTTATTACCTATTGTGATATCAATGGAATATGATCCAAATCATTTTTTTTAATAGTATATGAGGTTAATATGTCATGTTTAGTTTCTTGTCCAGAAAAGACAAAAATTGGAATTAAACCCAAGGCAATTTAATTATGAGGTTTTTCAGCTGACAGTATATGGAACAATGTAATTGTAAAGTATTGATATTTGGCATCTATATGCTCAGCTCAGCAAGAAGTGGAAGTGACGATAATTACTCGAACATCGTGAAAAAAGATTTAGACTTAGAATACAGTTGGATACCGGAGTGGAGGTGAGGCTTTTCAAGTGCTCTGTGAACAGCAGTCTTGCAGCATAGTGATGAGGTGAGGAATGTGTCGTAGGACGTGTGCAGCACAACAGAGAGCAGAGCACTGATGGTTTAAGTACACTGCCATGATAAACGGTGTAATGAAGTGTCCAAAAACTGCATATATTTTTGGTTACAGACTACATGTCCTGTTCTCTCATCTGAGGAAAAAGGGAATTAGATGAATGTAGTAGATTTTTATTCTTTTTTTTTTTTTTACATTTCATTGTAAACTCTATTTGCACAAAGCACTAAGGCATAGCTAGCTATATGACAATGACTTCATAAAACTTGTCAAAGTTTTGTTTGGAGACCAGTGTGATACTTTTTCTTCAGCACTACTAAAAACTACACTGTTTGTCCTTGATTTGTTAGCTACATTTACCAGTGCAACTATGGTTTGTTTTCTGTCTACCTGACCTTGTCAGCTCACCTGTCAATCAAACATGTACACCAGCCCAATCACAGAAATGCAAACAGTCTAAAAGGACATTTCTGCAATATAAACACATGATACGATTTATGATTCAAAGCTGACTTTTGTCATTTTACCTGGACGTGTGATAAAGCAATAGTCTAATTTTTCATCAGAAATCAGTAATAGACTACATTTCCATAAAATTATTCCAATGCCACCGATGAGTAGAGAAGAGCCCATGTGGTATGATACACTGTATATAATGCCAGTGAAAGCCTTGGCTCTGTCACAGTTATTTTAATTGTTACTGGCCTCCACAGCTGGCACCTCACCTCAAAAAATACACAATGATAGCCCGTTGCAAATATGAGTTATTAGAAATGGTGTAATGTCGACTGACAGAGCTGTGAAATCAGAGGCCTCTGCCCTGGTCACAGTTGAAAACCCCTATTAAGGTGCACGGTCACAGACCAAGCCCTGAGATTAACAAGGAGGAGAGACACATTGCCACAATTACCAGAGAACAGAGGGGTTCAGGACAGAAACAAGTAACCCACACAGAGATACTGCTACACCTTGAAAGTATTTAAGCGTTATAAAATGAAGAGATATTAATGGGAAATTTTCGTGTCGGGAGATTGACTCCCATATAAAGGAATGATGGCATGGCAGATTTATTTTGTGTAAATGCATTTTCCCAAGGAAAACTGGTGGCCAGGGATTTGCTAGCTGGAAATGCTATTTTCTTGTGCTCTCAAAATAATTTCACACTTTCTATGAATTTACCATATTCCACAGGGCTCCACTGATTACCATGAATACATTGAGACTTACTTTTTAGGAGAGGAAACTGTCACAGTACAAATATCTTCTTTAGTAGCTGACTGTTTTCACTGTCTCTTTTTTATGTGTTTTTGTTTACTGTCAGCATTTTTCCTGAAATTTTATTTGGCTGTTAAAACTGATTGTCTGAGCCAATGGTGATCTGCAGGCCAATTATAAAAGATGGCAAATGTTGTTCTGTAAGCAATCTTTCCCTCAGGGTTGGATAAGCGATTGCAGTACTGGGGTCAAAGGTCTGACTTGTGGTGAATATGTTTCTGTCTACATGACACCATCCCTGAGGGTACAAGCTGGATTCACTCACTGATGCTCCTTTAGAAGATGTAAAAGGTGCTAGATACTCTAGATACTAGATACAGGGTTTTAACATCAATAAATCGTTTCAACCTTAACTTAAATCTATCAACTGACTCTACTCTTCCCCTTCGCTCTAATTCTTTTACATCTCTTATTTACATAAGGTCACAGTTTTACTGGCAAACTACCTACCTGGCAAACATAATAGAGCATTTAGCAGCTTATCGTATATTTATCTGCAGCACTGGAGGCCAAAGCAGAGCTTAAGTTTGCGCTTGGCCAAACAACTCCAAATGAATATTGCTGCATGTTTCCTCAGTGTTTAAACAGGGAAATGATTTACCATTTCAACACCGAAGGTGATATATGTCAGTGTTGCATTCAACCTGTAGCTTCTTTTACTGAAAAAAATACTGGTTTCAAGAAAGTCCAACAGAGATGCCTGTGTGTCATTAAGCCCAATCAAAAGAGATCAATATCAGTCTCAGAGGTCTTTGGCCTAGCTTTAGCTCAACAGTTCTGATTGCCTATACAGATTCAAATGAAGTGAAAGAATAGAAAAACTGTGTTTACTTATCCTTACATTGGCTAACATGCTAACAAATCCATCCAAGCAAATACTCCAGCTATGACAATAGAGGTGCTGCATGTTGTCACAGCTCCTCAGTGTTTGTTGATCATGAAATAGCTTTGATGCTAATGTTTTTATGTTTCTCTCTATGCATATATAAAATAATGATGACACAGTGTGAATATAAGACAGCCTCATAGTGTGTGGCAGGTGTATTGTCATACCTTTGAAGCATCTGTCCTGTCAGTTTCCTCCAATTTCCTGTCTCCTTTTAAGCAAATGCCGGTATGATTAGGGTGAACAGACATCCTAAAAAAAATTAGAACAGTGACAAATCAGTTAATGTTTGGTCCTTCAATCCAGATGAATATTGAAATAAATAAATAAAAACTCAAAAGGACATAGCTCAAATACTAACAATAGTAATTGTGTAATGGAGGGGCTAGTAGTCATTTGTACATAACATTTAATTATTGTAATTTAATTTATTTATTGTAATTTAATTACTGTATACTAGTGCATCACAGATAATGTGACTGTGATATATGTTTTAAAATGTTAAACATAGCATCTTTTAAATCTTGTCATTTCTTTTACATACGTTCTAGATTTGAAGTAATTTTTATCAGAGAAAATGACCAAAGAGGATTACATGGTAAGATTTCATTAGGTTTCCACTGGCAGCTTTTTCTTTCCATTCTGACACTAGCTACTTGTTATTGATGTGCTTTGAAGTCAAATTCATTGCACTTCATTTCTATTATTGTCACAGTCTGTTATCCCTATGTTCCAAACAAGCTTGAGGGCACAAGCTTGACGTTATACCCCCTGAGTGGCAGCCACTGGCCATCTCTATTAATGTTACCTCCTATTCATGACAAGAGATATGTGATGGGGACATGATGATTAAAATGTGTCTGTTCTCTGGTGTTAGGGGTATTAACTTTGACTGCCTGTGGAATTGTATTTCAAAGGCGAGACATGTTGTTTTTCCCCTTTCCTTTTGAACCAGTCATAATGATGTCCCCTACCTGTCAGCCTGATGATGGCTGAATAGCACAGAAATGCACTGTCACATTTATAATACATAACAGAGACAAGCTATTGCCTGCAAGGAACATATCAAGACATTTTGATGTACTCTAAAAGAAAGCAGGTATGTGAGATGCCTGCATGACTCATCCTGTTAAAAATGAAATAGACTTCAGTTCATTGGACCTTCCTGCTCAAAGCCTGTAAATGTACCAACAGGCCCATAAAATTTTAGTGAAAAGACTCTTGTTGTGTCAAAATCTAATAACTCGAGTAAACCTAAATAAGTCTCTTGTGAATCCTGTCTCTTGTGAACTCTGTACAATAACTCAGCCTGATAATTCTCCCTTCCCACACAACCAAAATTTTACTGGAATTTTTACAATGGGCCTGTGCTCATTTTGCTCATGTGTACAGAGATTTACAACTAGGAATGTGACTGCGTGTATTTGAGACTCACAGACCATATAACCAACTTCTTCAAATTTGATTCCTTCCATCGTTAAAGTTATGGCTGAAAACCTATACTGAATAAAAACATCTTGTGGCTGTCCTCTACAGTGTCTGAATGTAGTGAGTATCCTAAAAATGTATTCTTTTATACAATAATTAATTAAAGACTACTCCAAAAAAAATATGTCATATCAGATATCATTATTTCAGCAGCATTTTTATTGATTGCATTTTTTTATATCATCCCTTCATGGTTAAAACCATCTGAACTACTGACCTCACTATGTTTGTGAGTTTTTCCTTACCTTAATCAAGAAGTTTAAGTTACATCTATTAGCCACAGCATTAAAACCACTGACAGGTGAAGTGAATAAGCATCTATTTACAGTGCAATGTTCTGCAGAGAAACCTTGGGTTCTGGCAATCATGTGTTCTTTGGCGTACACCACACACCTAAACATTGCAGAACAAAAAAATTTCTCCTGGAGGCTCCTCCTTCAATGCACAGGATCCAAAGGATCCAACATCACGGTGATTCAGATTACCTATACCTTAACACAACAGATTCACAGCTTCCCTCTTTACCATATGTTGTCTTTACATGGTGTCAGAGCTGCTTTACTGCCAGGGTAAAGAGAAAAAACCTACTACATTCCTGCTACATCAAAAGTGTTCAGTTGCCAGAAAATGTGGCATTTATTTTGGACATGCTGTGTGTTTGTCACCATGGTTAGTGCAATCATTCATCAGGAATTAAGGTAAAAATTTTTAGCCCATTAAATTTTTAGCCCAAACAAAACCAAAGCCAAAGGTGTTTATACTTCATTTGCTTCCAAAAGAACAAAGATAATATTTCCACTTCGTCTGAGTAAAATATTTTACTGATGTGCTGAATTTAAACAAAAAAACACAAAAATGACAAGGCCAAAATTATTAGCCTCCTGACAATTAATAATCAATAGTGTAACATTTCTGATTCACAACTAACAACCTCTTATGGTAGTTCCTAACTGGGTTGGCACATGTCTCTTGAGCGATCTTAGCCCATTTTTCCATGGCAAATTGTTCCAGCTCATCTAAATTGCATATTTTTTGAGCATGGACATTAACTTTGAGCATTCGCCACAGATTCTCTATTGCACTGGGCTCTGAGAGGGTTACTCTGGGACCTTGACCTTTACGACCAACTTCGACGTATGCTTTGCGTCACTGTTTTGCTGAAAGACCAAGCAGTGATCTAAAGCTAGACTGGCAGCAGATTTCTTTATATTATCTTTCAAATTTTCACCATAATCTTTTTGTGCCCTGAACCTGAAGCAGCAAAACAAACCCACAGCATTATGCTCCCACCAGACCACCTGACCGATCACCAAAGCTGGTTGATCGGTCAGGTGTCATTGGAAAGCAAAAAAAATCATATGGTGGGCAACTAATTTTGACGACCTTAGTTTTCACTGTATTTGATATAAAACAAACCTGAAGATTTATTTTATCTTCCAAAATGTAGCAGACAGTGTGGAACCAACATTGGGTAGAACTTTAGGGAAAATTTAGGGAAATTCTACTCAATTTTTGTTAGTAAAAATGACAAACATGATTTTGCTTTATCTGTCCTCTATTTTTGTCTTAATCACTGTGGATTTTGGCATGTGAGTCAAGTGCAAGTCAGATATCCACTCCTGCAATTAGTTACATTGATCTGTGCCCATAATGATTTGTGTGTATATCAATTCTTCTACCTGTTCCAACAGTCAGAAAAACCTAAAAAAATTAAAGGCCTGACAAAGCAGTAAAGCAATTTTACCATCTCTGTTGGATCAGCAAAATATTCCATCAACACTAATGCGGCCATCATTATGTGCAGCCATTAATGCATGACTGTGACTATTGATAGCACTCATATTATTAATGTTTGTTCTGTGCACAATTAAAGAAAACCAACATCATCAAATGTCAAAATGCAATCAATAATCTGTTTGTATGGTTTGAGACATTCACAACGAGACATGAAATAAAATTGAAATTGTAAACAAAGGGAATCATAAAATTTCACAAAAGTAATAAATGTGCCTTTGATTTTTAAATTTACAGATTGCTGATTAGACTGTATAAAAACAAACATCAGTCACCCTGGCTAACAACCTAAATAAAAAGAGTTTTATTATTATATTCAGTCTTTGACCTTATTCTTCAATCTTCACCTGATTGTGTCACCCCCCAATTACTGTGTAATTAAATCTTAAGTAAATCTTAACTCTTTTGTTTTTATAATTAAACGTCTAAGTGTGGAAAATTGCGTTTGCTTGGCTTTTGCGCATGCACATTTGGTCTCTGAAGTTGAAAGACTGAAGAACACAGGAGGCGGAGGAGTGGAAGTGAGGCATGGAAATGCAGCATCGAAATGACAGCTGAAAGCGGCATAGAAAGTAAGTTTTATTGTCTGACAGAAACAAGATGATTGTTTACAGTAAAAATGGTCGAGGCAAACAGATTGGTTGAAGCAATTAGTCAGAACATCCTGCTCACTGACTGATTTGACAGTGTAAGAAATTTCTAAATATAAATTTGCAAATGAAAGGTAGATCGTTGGACTGCCTCGTGAATGAGTCTGTCACTCACAAAAATATGAGAAAGGTTTGGGGTCAATTAAAGGAAAGGAGAAATATACTGTAAAATGAGAGCATTTGTTTGCTTCTTCTGGTGATTTGATAACATTTACAAAGTTAGTATTGATACCCAAAAAGGTGTTAGAGGTCATTAGAAGACATCAGACATAAACATTCATATAAATGCGAGCACATTTGTTAGAAGGATGGAAAGTGTTATCAGATCAATTTAGTTTAAATGAGCAAGTGGTGCAAATTTCAGTATACAATGGCATTAGTAAATCACTTTAGAAGTAAACACATTAACATTGTTCTCATTGTACAGCAATACATCTATATGTACATTTGCCACTACCCGCTGTCAGGGAAGGTTAAATATTGTCTCAAAGTTTGCAGCAGTTGGATTTCACTGGAAGTCTGAGAACACACAACAAAACTGTTTTTGCTGCAGGATGCACCAGGATTTGGGTGAAATGTTGTCTTAATTTCAGAAAACATAATGCTATGCCTAACACTTTTTAATCCTTGTGTGGGTGGACTAGACAGGCTCTGTGGTGAGCCATTTCTCAAGAGTGAGCTTTTGTGAAAACGGAAGCCACCAAGTTGGAGCTAAGCTCTTCAACTATCTGTACCTGCACCATCAATTTGGATAAAAGAAACTCCAAGTGAATGAAGTCTGGTCTCTGTGTGTGAAGCCTGAAGTGTTGGGAGATTTAAGCATAGATTAGCCTATATGTGTGTTATGTTAGTGTGAACGATGGTTAAAATTTTGATCTGATTGCTTTATTAGCTGTCTTTGTCAACTTTACCACCTTTTTAGAGTGAAAAATGCCTTTAATTCAGAAAGATAACAGCTCTTGCACTCTGCCAGTACAAAGTGCTATTGCCTTGTCGCTGCCTGTTGACTGATCAGGAGAGCTACTGTTCCTGCTATCGTAATGAGGACATTAAGCTGCCACTTTACATGAGCTGTGGTCCATAGTTTATGGTGAACAGCTTCATTATGTCTGCGATGACAGATGTTATGACATTTAGCCTTTGACTCTCGTGGCATTACTCTACTGCTCAATGTAATGTTTGTCAGAAATGGATGTTTCCCTAATCTTAGAGAGGAGATAAAGTAGAGCTGAGTGAAACAGTGTTCAGAACTATAATTTAAAACTGAAACAGACTGAAACAACTAACTTTAGTCTAGATTTTTATGGGTGCATATATTTAACTTGGAGTTTATTGAGCAAACATTTTTTTTATTTACAAAGCACAGTTAAACATGTGTAAAAACTGATTAAAAAATATGTATGTACAAAATTTTAAAAATGCTTAATATGGTCTTTATAATGGATAAATAAACTGCCTACCCTCAGATGAAAATATTTCAGTCAAAGGCAGGAATGTTTTTATTGTCTCTAAATACCTTAATCTTGAAATATAATGGTTGTTGACTAGAATGCAGCAGCAATTCTCAAGGTATATCGATATTATATACATTAATAATCCTGTAACTGATGAAGATGCACTGCTTTATTAAGGAATTTCACTGTAGAGGGCGCTGTTTTCTGCAGTCTGCAGTGCTTTCGTGTTGGACATGAGACAGTAAGCTGGGGGAGGTCATTCAAGGACTTCTCAACATGTTATTAAAAAGAACCAAAATTCTCTGTGGATGTGGACAAATCAAGTGAAGTATTTGATATCACACAGCAAACAACACAGCACACAGCTTTCCTATGCATTTGCCCTGTCAAAACCAGCAGCCAGTCCCCATTAAGCATGACACAGTGAATGGCCCTGGTCATAGAAAATGTGCTGTGTATATCACCCAGCAGGGCATTGGGATGGGGAAGACAGATGCGATGGGTTACCAACACAATATACAGTAAGAAGACTTAAGGACCTTGTGATAGACACGGTATTACTGCAATCCATCATCGTGGCCATTAGTTACACTGGTGATAAATGGAGATACACCATAAACTCGGTGATAAAAGACATCTTATCTGCAGTCTAAACACTCATGCATTAATAATGGTGAGCTTCCAATGCAGTGTAATTCAGTGAATGCCAGTCAGTGTTTGTGAAAAAGTAGATGACAATACTAACCAGCTGCAGATCTTAATTAGGCATCCTACAGGGATTTAAACTGGGACAAACCTCATTGTCAACAATAGGAAATATAGTCTTTGATGCAATACATAGCTCCTGCAATTTTAGAGATACCTCACATTGTCACACATCTTTCTGTGGCACACAAAATGTCTTTCTCTTTCTATCTCAAACACACAGAAACGCACCATCTTCTTATCCTGCCACAGCACTGAAAATCTATCATCCCTCAATGACTGCAAAGGACTAGAGCTGAAGTGAACACATCACAAAACTTACAAGCAGTCCTCTCTTTGGCACAAGAAGCCTCAAACACTGAGTTAGTCTAAAGCTTGACTGACCCCAGTTACTGTACTTTGCAGGGAGTGAACACAAAAAAGACATACAGCTTTTTAAAGGCTCGCCCTGAGGGCCTGAGAGGCAGATGGGGCTCAGAAGAGTGAAAATGAATGGAATGTGATAGAGTGGAAAAAGTCTAAAAAGACACTTAAAAGAGGCAGAGATGCAAAGGCGTCATCACAGGGGCAGGATGTGAGACGGAAACACCATGAAAACGCTACATTAGCTCCCTCTCTACTGCCGGTGGAGGCCCTAGCTATAATCATTTGCCAGTCTAATGGCAGTAAGGTGGTGATGAGAGCTAATGCATACTGTCATAGGAAATTAAAGGGGGGGAGGCCATTTAGGAGCATTATTCCTTAAGTCCCCACCCTCTTTTCATGGTTATGCTTGATTGATAGTCCTCTAAATGTTGCTCTACATTTAGATGTAATCAGGACAGTCTTATCAGAAAAGATGAAAGACCTCTCTATTCCTGGGCTCATTCCATTTATACTCGGCAAATGACATAGCCACTTAATTTATCAGTGCAATATCTCAGGCCCACCACAATGGAAAAGTGGCATAATCCACAATGCCAAAACTGGCAGCAAGAATGGCGTCCATATGGGTGAGAATTATAACATGTATGAATAATGCAGTTGGAGGGGCTGAATATGTCAGAGATCCGTACGTAGCTCTAATTATATTTCCACTGATTTTGACACATGTTCCCCAGACTGACTGTGTTGCTTTCACGGCCTAGCTTGATCAAATGTTTCATCTTGTAGGCTTTACATCAAATTCGGTGGTATAAACTCAAAGACTCGGTGTTAGAAGTTTTAAGTGTAGAATCTCAGACAGAGAGAATGAAAAAATGAAACAAAAGGGCTCCAGAAGAAAGAATGGGGTTGCTCAAGAGAACAGACACCAAAATCTTTTAAAGTTCCTCTCATGGCGTTGATTATACCTCTATAAACTCATGTCTGCTGGTCAGACTTAAATGTTTAGATGTGTTTTTCCCCATGAGAAACAATCCCTTTGTGACTTGCATTGGTAAACGTTTTACCTGCCTTTATGTAGTATGTGTAGATTTAAATAGTCCACACCTCAATCTTCACCCACTTCTCCAAAGCTGTGACTCTCCTCATCAGACATACAAACATAATCTAATTCAACAACCCCCCCCCCCGCCGCCAAGTCAAAGAAAATGTCAGCACCTGATATAAACCATCATGTACCTTGCAAGCTAAAATTGGTTAACACTATCTCGCACACTGCAGGTTTGTTTGACGTGATGAACAGATGAACCCCAAGAAAAATAAACTTAGCATTTGACTAAAATGTTGGCTCATATTTGCTGTGTCCCCACGATAAATGGATGGAACAGTGTCAGGCTTCAGTATTAGCTTGTGTGTTTTCTCTGGAAGTTTGGCCCTCGGATCTTGAGATTCTTTGGTCTTTAGTACATGTCAAACCTTGTGTCTCTGAAGGAAAGTAAGGAAAGTCAGAGTCAGGTCTCAAGTTTTTGGGGACAGGTCCATATCAAGTCTAAATCTTTAGCAGTCAAGTCGTGACTATAGTTTCTGAAGGAACATCCAAATTCTAAAAAAAATTAACTGAACAAACAAAAAATAACTTTTAATAAAGAGCATGACTAAAATTATTTAACCTAAAGAGTGTACAAGTACCAAACAGCAGAGTTAGACTACATACAGCAATAAGTCAAGCAATTACTGACTGCACAAAAACACAGACAAAGCAGGTCACCATCACCGCACAGGAACCTCTGTCTATGATGATATTAAGCTTAGTGACTTTAGCGAATGAACCCAATAACAGCAGATCTGTCCTGGCAAAGTACACTGACTCTCTCCGGTCAGATTCCAGAGAGAGATAGCAAGGGGGTACGGACATACCCAGATTTACCCAGGGAAGCCCAAACTGTGAAGGGATGCATGAGTTGAAAATGATTCGCCTTGGAGTGAAACATTTGCTTTTATCCCAAGGCTTCCTAAATCAACTTCATAAATACGAAGAGACTTGAGGAAAAAACAATCAAACAAGCAAGCAAAAAACATTTGGATTAAAGTGATGTGTCTTTGGAATGAAAGGGGTAAGCACATCCTCAAATTTGAAAAGAGAACTGTAGCTTTTTAATTTAAAAATGGGACTGAAAAGGAATGGCAGAGTGGTGGAGGGAGAACATGTGTAGTTAACAAGCTCTTTTGGTTGGGTTTGGTGTTAAAAAATGGAATAAACATGAAGACAGAGCACAAGGGAACACATCAGTCAGAATGTAGAAAATGATTGGCCAGAGTATAACTAATTTTATAGGGCACAGGTTAAAACCAGGAATGGCACCTTTTCCATTAATCTCATAATAATTAAATATTTTCTCGGCAAATGCCTCTGCACAGATATGAAGACAGCAAAAAGACTAACAGCACTCAACAGTAATTAATCTTTGCTATCAGGAGGATTTATTTGGCAGTTTCGGTTCTGCCACTGAAAATAGTCTCATCAACAAAGATTTGCAAACTTTTCCCTCAGCCAATGAAGCAGTACTGATAGCTAAAATGGCAACAAAGCTTCCCAAATTGAAATAGCAGTATCTGATGGAGAAAAATAGATTTGTCTTTTTCTGCTATTCCCCTCACACAGTGCCCTGGAGGGTGGGAAAAGGTAAACAGCAGCACGGTGACGACTCAAATCGAAAAGCGGGGTCTGTATTCATCTAACTGATAAATTACCTCACAGGTCTCCAGAGGTAAATAATTCCTCAGGAAGTTACGTCCTACAGCATGAAAAGAACACTGTGCGTTTTCAAGTTGTAATAGCATAAAATTACCTGCACACTGCTGAAAGAAAAAATATTAGTCAGCAGTGATTTCCTTTCACTTATTTACACAATGTTGCTTATGTGGTACAAGAAGATCTCCCAGTGACAAAGCAGCCAATTCAGTTATCTAACCATCAGTCATCTTTTTCTTTTCTCTTAGTTCAAGCTTCACACCTGCTGCCATCATTCTTTTGGTCAGGCTTCTCATCATGCACGAGATTTAGCCTTCTCTCTTCTCTCGCTAGTCAGATCACATAAATCATATAATATTGCTTATGGAAAATGAGAAGGAAAAAAATCACTAGCTTTGTTTATTGTAATGGATCTGTGAATAGTTGGTTTGTGACTTCACATTTTTAATACTGATGATAAACAGCTAAGTATTGCTGAGAGGTTCAGTGGGTGAATGAATGCTCGTCTGCAGCATATTCCACAGTATACATGCATAAGAGGACTGACTAGTGGTTGATGAACTCTCCTGTTGTCAAACTGTCCTTGCAGGCTGCATCATCAGGCATCATCACTGGCTTCTGACCTTTAATCAATTCATTTTTTTCAACACTGAACAACAAAGGAACCAAACTCATGATGTGCAGACAGGTTTGTGTGTTTTAAGGTGCCATATACTTACTTTCTGCATGTGAACGTTTAAATGTAGCATTTTCTTGTTATCTTCAAACTGCTGTAGGATCATGGACTGAAGCTTGTGTTACCGTGTGATTTTGTGTTTTCTTTGCAAGAAATACACTCATTAAACTAGAGTTTACACTCTCTACAGAAATCTATGGCTGCTGTGAATGAATCAATGCACTGACAAGATTGAGACATGAGTGCAGAAAATCACTATGCACAGATTCACAGTTTTTTATTACCCTTTATTTTACCCAGAGTGGAATCAGTGACTATGATAGAACACCCTGCTACATACCAGTTACACATGACCACCACCAACCCACATGACACACAGCTGCCCAAACATTAATACTGTAGCCAGTGTAAGTCTCTTCAGCCAATTAAACAACTGCACAGCTACCATCAGACTCTACTAAATCATTTAGTACAAAATACGCCAGCACAGCATTAAAGAATCAAGCTACACGGCATTAAAGAATCAAGCTATTCTCACATGCAGTGGTTATAGCCATGTAGCTTCTTGAGGGTGTCTGTAAATCCAGCTGTCTTCCTCTGCTTCATTATATTTCTCTAACTAAACTAAATGAGTGGATGACAACTTTTTATCAGACAAAAAAAAAAGCCAATTTCATTCTTAAAATGAAAACTACTGACAGTCTAAGTAAGCATTTTAAAGAAACTCTTTAATTCAGTGTAAAATCCAGCCTTTCACCCACTCTCTCACTGATTCCAGATGTGTACCTTTGGAACATACTCAGCCCTTGCTGACTTTAATCATATGCATCACGACGTCTCTGAAATGCTCCAGTCAAGCCGTTAAACCTTGTTTCCTGGAATATGATAAGATAGCCTTTGAATGTCTTTCTCTGCAAGTTATTTCAAACAAATTCAAATGATTAGGATGATGCATATTTTGCATTTCTGGAATATCAAACCAGACTACAAAATTACATTTGAGCATCAAAGTTCATTCTTGATTTTGAAAAACAAAAAAGTTGAAGCTTTCACCTGCATTTCATGTTTTTCCACAGCAGATGGAGTTTTCAGTAACCCTCGAACAGAGTGTGGAACTGTGAAGCCTAATAACTGCCTTATGCTATGTCCTCTGACACACAAGTTAGCTGTCTGTCTGCTGTAGTGTAAAATATTCTCAAATTTGTATGATTGAGTGAAAATAATTATTATATTTAAGCCTACAAATCTACTGTACAAATTAGAATTTGTAAATTTCAACCATGGTGAATGAAAAACATTATCTGGATAAAAATGTTAATATCTTTTTCTTTCTGATTGTGATCATAAGCTGATTATTATAGTTTAAGAAATCACCACACAACTCAGTAAACAGCTGAAATGTTGACTTGAATGTGCTGTGAAGCTGCTATCCTCATAAACTATGTGGATATGTAATGTGACGTGTTGATCAGTTGTTTTTATGAATGACCAAATGGTGGGCCAAATGAAATGCTGAAGCAAGTAATTGTGGGATGGCATTATTGTCTTTCCTTTCGTAAAGCACATTCCAGTGTATAATATGCTAATGGAGATAAGAAAGAAAGTGCTGAAGCACCTTAGAATTTAGAGAATTCGGCCAGCTCCTGTCATGGCTGCCACAAAGGTACTTGACGGGTCATTTCCCTCGGTTAGGAACCTTCTAACCAAAAAGCAAAAAGGACTGGTCGACCGCAATCCTGCTCCCTATTACGCACCTGCCCGTGGTGTTGCCATCAGCCAACCCTGTATATATACTACCCTGATTTCTCTGTTCCTCTGCCTCTTTCTGGTTTTTATTTATTTATTTATTTTTGCCTGCTCTCTGTCTGGATTTGTTTACCTTGCTTCGTTGTATGATGTAGGTCTTTTCTCTTCCCATATTTCTCATCCATCTCTATTGTTAACCAGTACAAACAAAACTGCATTAAGTTAGCTTTGAACATAAAACGGCCCCACACCCAGAACAACAGCTGGGTAATTACATCTCTGGGTGAAAATATATTGTATTTCTACAGCAGTGGCTCAGTCTGAGTTCAGCTATGCATCTGCAGACAGCGCTGTGATACTGACTGGGTCATCGACCAATATCTCACACAAGATCGGGTTTTACGTTTTCACGATGTGAATGCATGTAGACTCCCTAAGTGCCTTGGACATGCTTTGTAAAATCTATGAAACAGACGGAAGGATTCTGCTGCACTGCTATGATCTAGTACTTTCTACTCGATGAGTTTTTCCTTGTACAAAAAGATCTGGAGATTCTTTAAATTTGTCCTTTGTCTTTTCTGTATCAAGTGCTGGTCCAATCAATTTCGATTTACCTGCAATTTAGCATGTTTTTCAGGCTGAAATTGGGACGAATTAGCCAAACTATCAGAAGAACTTAATAGAAGTTTAAGCACTACTTCTCAGTGGTAAAAGAGTAACTGTCATTGAATGGCAAAACACAAAAACAAAAAAAAAAAAAAACTACCGCAAGGTTTTCCTCAACCAACAGGATAGAAGAAAGAGAAAGAAAAAGAAACAAAAACTTTCTTCCAAGTCACAGGCCAAGAGCAGAGCAAAGGGTTTGTCAGCAGCTTCGCTCACAGATGCATTCATATTATCATTACCTAAGTGATAAACGTAGCGATATATTGCTCATAAAATTGTGATTAATTGGTTGCCAACCGGATTCAGCAGCATTAAAAGCTGTCATTAAATTCTAATTAGTTCTACATGAAGTAACAAAAGACCTGGTTACTTTAATCATACATATTTATTAAGCTCAACTTGGAGAAACAGTGAGATAAATAAACACACTGGAGAGATAATTGCCTGGAGGAAAAAAACTGCACCCACTGTTGAACACGGACTCGCACAAACAATACTACATAATAATTAGAGGGAACATGTCGCTGCTGTGGTGATAAACAACTCTGAGACTGTATAGCTGATTAAAAAAAAAAAAAAAAAATCAAATTAACTTAAAGCAATTTAGGTGGTGGGTGTGTGTGCGAAAAAAGGCGAAAGTTTCTATGACCAAAACCTGCTAATCAAATCAGAGATGACAATAATATTTTTGTTTTGCTCTCAGGCCACGTTCAGAGGATTTACCAGCTGACAACCACAGACTGATGATTGCTTACTGATTTGAGTTGCCAGTAAAAGATTTAGGGGCTTTGAACAAAGTCTTTAGGGACTGAAACTGGCTTTAAAACAACTCTGGGATGATCCATTGACTAATAACCTAAGAGTCATATTATAGACAGTCGGCACAGACCTGAGTCAACAGGGCTTGGGACTGTTAACCTCCTGACACTCACAGATATCCTGAGAAGATTGATGAGGTTATGTAAATTGCAGCTTATTCTGTTAAGGTGAGGCAAAGGTTTTTTAAGCTTACTTTCCTGCAGGGAGGACCTCCCTCTACAGCCATCCATCCCATACATGATCTCCGCAGTGACATTTATCAATGGCAGCACTTAAACATCATTTTATTAATGCTGACTATAATCATTAATTTCATGCTAAATATCTAGCTAACCTACTTGTAATGACAATGGTAGCATGCTGATGTTTAATAGGATTAATGTTCACTATATTCATCATATCAGTTTAGCAACAGGGCATGTTAATTAGTACTAAACAGAATGCATAGCTCCAACTGATTGGAATGTCATTAGTTTGGCACTTATGTATTGAAATGCTAAACAATTACAGTTTTCACCATAATGGTGCAAGATGAAAAGTTAATGGATCTTCAAAATCTGTTGGATTCATCCTCTGATAACCACAAGCGTACAAAATATCAGTAAAACAGTTGAGATATTTCATTGCTACGTGTATTTTCATCTTAATAAATTCTTAATCTAAACACCTAACTATTTGCTTTCTAGAAAAAAAGGCTGACTTTGTTAGATGAAGCACATGGAATCTTACATTTCTTGACTTTGGTAGCATCTTAAAAATTATGAGCCACGTACTGTATTTTGCATTTACCCCCTTTTACTCCTAGTTTTGAATGACTAGCTCTGCATGTATTGCACCACCAGCTCTAGTTATTGCCATGTGAAGGAGATAACAGTTTCAGATATTCTGTCCATCCCAGATCCCCCCCCCCCCCCCCCCCCCCCCCCCCCCCCCCCCCCCCACTTCAGTACCCACACCTCAAGAACCACGGGATGTTAGTCCAGTGACAAGGACATGATTCCCCTCTGATTCCTATCCATAAACACCAGTTGAGTTAACTAACTAGGTTTTTCAGCTGGGGACTAAATGGAGTTTAGTGATAGGTTTGTATTTTTCCTCTGAACCAACCAGATGACAACTGCAGCCATCTTTGAAAAATAAACCACTTCAGCTGTCTGTAAGTTGTATTTACTTGATTTATTTATTTAATTAATAATAAGTATGAAGCAGAGTTTAAGCAAAGTCCCTGAGGTTTAAAGTCCCTGAAAAGTTTCATAGCGAGTTGATATAGTGCATCACAAAGTATTATGTATGCTAATGAATTCAGACATAAAGCAATATGAATGCATTATAATATACCACGAATGCTCCGATCACACATTATGGATGTGATCGTCATGTGTTACCAGTTATCACATATCATCTGCTTTTTCCAGTGTAATCCATATCGCCTCCTGCTCTTGTCTGTCAAAGGCTTTATGATGTACGATAGTATCCTTGAAAAAATGTACCACTTCAAGCACCCTACAGTATTGTACTGTACTTATCAAGCAGGACTTTATGAACCTTTTTTGATCATAATGAACAAGTTTGGTCATATGTTTCTCAGTCCTAGAGGCAAAGACTTTTGAATGTACTTTAATATCTTTAGAATACTTAGAGACTTGGAATTTCCAAATAAAGAATAATTATTAAATCCTGGTTCAGATTGAATTATTTTAATGGTTTCACCCACCCTTGGTCACAATTAAATAGCCAGTGGTGAGGTGTTTGTGAAAAAAAAAAAAATAACTGTAACTGCTCTGGGGAGAAGTTTGTTGTTTCAAGCAAGTCATCCAACTATAAATGCATTAGCCACAAGACCTAAAAGGCTTCATCACTCTCAACTGAAAACAGCAAATGACCAAATAATATGAATATTCCAATGTTTATTATGCTGTTATAAAAATGTGAGGCTGCTAAAAGAGTTGAGTAACTCCACAATAAATAATGTCCCTTTTACAGGCACTGTGGCCTTCAGTACTGTGAAACTTCATCAAACAACAATGTAACTTTCATCATTACGGCCTCCTTTAGATTTGTTATTGAGCGTTTCACAAGCCATGCAATCATCTGCTAATGGAATGCCTATGTGGAAAGTGCATTGTAGAGGCCTTATGTGATTGTGTTGATTGTCCCGCCCCTGGTCTCCAGTTACATCTACAGGTTATTGACTACAGCCACAGACAACCTACGATCAATACAGCACGACACCCATTGCAATTTCATTGATCCTCCATCGCATTCCACAAAAGGTTACAGAAATGGAGTCTGAGGCAACTGGCAAGGCTGCGGCACACAGACAATTTCAATGAGTAGGAGAAGTGAGTCTTCTGTGAATGGTCAGCGCTGTTTGTTATTTTCACATCTCTTCAAGGATATTGTGTAGTTTTCACCAAACAATTTTCACCACAAATTTGCTCACTGTGCAGTGGGTGTCTAGTATTTTGAAGCTATTCTCTAGACAGTGTTCACATATTACTGTTAAAAAGTCTTCTGATGAATTTCAGGTTTGTTTGTTTTTTTGGTGCAGTGCTTAGCACTGTCATCTCACAGCAAGAGGGTTCAAGGTTTGAACCCCGGTCTGTGCCCTTCTTAGCTGAGTTATCATGTTCTCTGTGTGCCTACATGGGTTTCCTGAAAAGCTAGAAAAAATATTTTATTTTCGCAACACAAATAATGAAGCTACACAACAACACTGAAGCTGCATAATGAGGGCAGATATCAAAACAATGGAAATATCAGGCTTAGACGTAATGTGTATTTATTTCTTACAGTTTCTGGATTACATGAATGAATGCACAAGAATGTGCACAGTGAAGTGATCTCAGATGATGTACAGTAGCATATTAAGCTACTTCATTGGTTTAATGTCTACTGTCAAAAAGTCTTCTGATTTCAGTTTTGTTAATTTTTTTTTTTTTTTTTTTTTTTTTTAAAACTGTGGTCACCTAACAGGAAGAGGGTTCCAGGTTTGAATCCCGGTCTGGGCCCTTCTGTGTGGATTTTTGCATGTTCTCCCTGTGTCTGCGTGGGTTTTCTCCGGGTACGTCCTCTCACAGTCCCAGAAACATGCACATTAGGTTAACTGGCTGCTCTACATTGCCCCTATGTGTATGGATGTCTGCCTTTTGTGTTTTGGCCCTGCGATTAACTAGTGAGTCCAATCCAGGGTGTACCCCGCCTCTTGCCCATAGTCACCAGGGATAGGCTCCAGCCCTCCCCCGCAACCCTGAACAGATTATTGGTATAGAAAATGGATGGATGACAGAGGTAACCATATGGGATGACTGACAGTGGAATACAGACCTAACACCAACTAACACACATCACTTTGCTGTTCCTTGTTTGTGTAGCGAGCATTGTGGTCCTTAACAGCATAACGAGTGTGTTCCTATTGTGTGCCACACAGTTGGAAACCTGCCCGTGATGTGAACCACGGTGCTTGTCACTGGGCATCAGAAAATGGCCCACTCATCGGAAACAAAGAAGACACAAATGCTGCATGCACACAGTACATGCCCTCCTCTGCCTGATGCATATTCAGTACATGCAGATTGTGGACTAGCTCTAATGTAGTCTGGCACATTCACCCTGCAATAAAGGGAGCATGTACATACAGTTCTGTCACAGCATAAAAGCATTTTGCTGTACCTGAGAGGCAAGATGTGTATTTATAACATCTGCCGTAAGGGCTGCAGCATTTTGGTGACCATCACTGCTGACAGCATTTTGATGACCACATCTATAGGTCATACAAGAATTATGAACTCCAACACAACAGCTAGAGTGCATCTAGTGGGACTTTGAGTTCAGGCTTGTTTCTGGAATAAACCAACCACATTGCTGTTTCTGTAATTCTTCCGTATACTGTATTTCTTTTTATGAAGAAACAAGGTATTTAGGTGGTTAGCAGGAAACTTTCATAAGTCAAACATAATGAGATACAGTATCTGCCAGCTTATTTTGTTACTTGTCACTTTTGTATGAACACACAATTAACAGCTAATGCTGGTAATGTTTTAGCTGCAGTTGTCTTAGGCACAACACTCACAACTAAAACCAAAAAGATTTAACAATATTGTCTGCTTATCTGGGTCCCGGTCACAGAGGCAGTGAGATGTAGTCCCTCCATCGTGTCCTGGGTATGCCCCAGGGTGTCCTCCTGGATGGATGTGCCCGAAACACCTCCGCAGGGAGACATCCGGGAGACATCCTGTCTAGATCCCCAAACCACCAAAACTGGCTCGTCTCGATGCGGAAGACCAGAGGCTCTACTCTGTCCCACCTGGATGTCTGAGGTCCTCACCCTATCTCTAAGGCTGAGCTCAGCCACCCTGTGGAGGAGACTATTCGCACTCTTGTGACTATAGGTGAGGGTTGGGACGCAGATCAACCAGTAAACTGAGAGCTTTGCCTTTTGGTTCAGCTCTCCATTCACCACAACTGCCCAGTAGAGTGTCTGCATCACTGCAGGTGCTGCTCAGCCCGTCTGTCAATCTCCCACTCCAATTTTCAATTACTATTTAACAATAAGGAAAAAAACATCCTGTTCAAACAGATGGAGTGATACGCATAGTAACTACTGAGAACTGTTATACCTGTTATAAGGCTGGATTTTTTTCAGTGTGATTCTGAATAAAGTTCATTTTATATCTTAAAAGACATCTTCCCAAAACCTCACACAATGTATTAGCTAAAATATATGTGGAGCGTCTAAGGACAGACTGACTGAGAAATGCTAAATGTGAACAAAATGTTTTTCAAGAAAGGAAAAGGATCCTTTTTTTAAGATCCATTTTATCCTTTTTATAGCTAATGAAGCACACCAATGGAAAGTTGGAAAACACTCAGAATTCACCACTGAGATTCTAAATGGAGGGCAGGATGGGCTGTGCATGCTTGGCCCATTGTGGACTCAGGTGTTTCAGGCCTGAGCAGCTGTTCCAGGGCCAGCCCCACGTCCAACAGTGTTGTATGGCTGGCACTCTCCAGCTGAGCCAAGGCCTGTTGTCTGTGCTGTATTTGATACCTCAGTGAGTAATTAATAAGGTTCTATTATTAACAGTGGGAGCTTTAAATATTCCCCTTTCTTCACTGCTCCCTATTGCAACTTTGGGAATAACTGGGCCTTGTTCACTGCTCTTACTAAGACAATAGCTTAGTTAAATCTATATCCAGTGATCAGCAAAGGACAAACCATTCAAAACAAATGAATATTACAGTATATGGCCCTATAGGTGCATAAAAGTTGCATAAAACTAAATCAAAGTATGTTTAGCCAAATTTGCAGCATATGAGGAATGCAGCCCCAACCATTAAGAGCATAATCTGTTCTGATTTTAAAATTTCAGTAGATGTTCTCAGAAAGTACACATACAAAATCAAGTAATTTATTTGAAGAAATAAACAGAAAATTTCCCTGCTATTATGTGAGTATATAAAAGTAGCTGGTAATTTCTAAAAGCATTTCCTAACTACCAAAATGAGATAGATACTTTAAGGGGGACCAGATCTGAATAAAAAAATCATTACTACATGGGATGAACCTGAATGATTGTTTTTCCACAATGTCTAAATGTCTAATGTCACAATGTTTAATTGTTTACTGAGTTACATTCCTCTGTAATTTCTTTTTTTATTTTTTCTTGTTTCATTTATATTTTCAGAGATCGGGGTTGGCTGGTTGCTAGATACAGTAGATTCATTTTTAATAATTGTTCATAAGTGGTAGCTTGTTGCTTTACCTTGTTAGACCAGGTAAACAGGAACATGTTAAATATTAAATAAAAGGTTTTGGATTCCCATGAGAGGTTATGTATTGTTGTTGCTGTATTATCTCTTCCATGGTTCCCTCAGATGTCCCAGTGTTCTTATGCTCTTTACAAGTGGCAAATGTCAACACTTAGGTTCAGGTGACTTGCTGCACTTGACCTTTAGTGACCAATTAAGGAGCCCCTCAGATGGAGAGGAAGTCATCGGGGTTACAGTTTTTAACTGAGTGAGCTTGACCGCGTCCTGAGATTTTCTGGCTTCAGTTTGACAAGACTGGACATGCTATGATTCATAAGCCAACATTCCCTGAGGGCTAAATAGTTCTGACCAAAAACAACAAAGGCAAGGATTATACAATTTAAAACTGGCAGTGGGGTTAAAATGAATATGGATTTAAGAAGGATACCCATTAAAATTAGATCCTAATCTGGTAGATGGATTACTGTACGTCACGACAGTGACTTATTCTGATATGTCTTCACTTAGTTGGATCAGGCAGCTATCATCAAATTTAAATGCCATTGACAGTGGCCAAGTGCCTGTGCAACATTTTACAATTGTGAAAAGCAGGAAATGAGTGTGGGCTGAGAGAGCGGTTGAGTGGTAATGCCACAGTGACAGTTATTTCTACCCAAGCAATGACTGGCTGCCCACTATACTGCCAATGTTAAGCCAAATCAGTAAGCTGGCCTTGGGCTACAGCACTGTTGTTGCCATGGTGAACAAATTATCTCTGTATAAAAAATTCCTCACTCTCTTGACTTTGTGCCCACCCCAGTTGCGGCCATGGACAGTTGTTTTAGCTGGTAACCTTTAGCTGGATTGCTTCTGCTTTCCTGAGGAAATTCTGAAAAGCTAGAAAAAATATTTTATTTTCTCCTGAAGTCAGCAACACAAATAATAGATAAATAATCTAATAGAACAATGGAAATATCAACATTACAGGTAATGTGATGATTATTTATATTCATTCCATGGGGAATTCTTATAGTCTTACAGTTTCTGGATTTCATAAAGAATGTGCAAAGTGAAGTGGCCTTGGATGATATACAGTAAGATATTAAGTTACTTCATTGGTTTCATTTCTACTGCAGCAATCTGAAAAGCTTTGAGGTCTAGCAGTACCTTGGCAGAAGTTAAGTCTGGTTCTTGTTATTAAAGCAGGTGGAAAGACTTTATTTCAAGGCAGATATAGTTCCCCATCACATAACTTAGCTAATGCTAAGATGCCTTAGTGCCAGTTTGTGGTATTTCTTCAGGATGTATTTTGGTACATGCACTTAGTTGGATTCTTGCAGCGTTGGATGAAAAGACTAACATCACTCTAGGATAAGTTTGATACTACTGCCTGAATTTGTGCAAAGCTAAGTTAGCCAGTTGCATGCCAGTAGATTCATATTCACTGTACAGATCTCAGAATGCTGTCGATCTGCTACTCATCTGATGAAGCTGAAGCTGATGAGGTAAGACACTGACAAAGACAGTCTTAGTGCTGAATATATGAAAATGTGTCAAAAAGGATCAGCAAATTATCACCTACTTCAGTTTCTGTTTCATTCATGTTTTAACCACCATTTTTGGAATCAAGGTTGTAACTCTGCAAGACAGCAAATTGCCAAAGCATCAAACTTTTTTTTCGTAGATACGAGAGAATGTAATAATTTAATAATAATTAATTGTCCCCAAAATCTCTAAGTAAAGGGAACACATCTGTTCTAATTGTTTATTTCAGAAGCTGGTTTTCATTGAAAGGACAAACCAGCAGTCACCATGGAAGGTATCACTGCACAAGGAATAACAGAGATAAAGAGATGGAGAGCTGAAATCAAATTACTTCCAGCCAACATGCTGTTTCGCTGGCTTTTGCATTTCTTGCTTCTGTCTGTCTGAAGAAGTTAAAAACACACAATCTATGAATGACAATGGCATTAGATTTTAGAATTCAAATAAACTATTATTTTGGTGAACCGGTGAGTAATTTGTTAGTGTGTTAGGTCTAACTCTGCATTATGTTGTGTTGAAAGAAAGGATACACTTCTCAGAAATGTCTCTGAGCAATTTATTTGCATAATAAGTAAGTTTACATATTAGGGGCTGGATTTGTTTATTATAAACACCAGTGTGATTTTGAAAAAGGTTTGCCTACCACCGGAACAGAAAGTTGCACTTTATCTGCAGCTCTCTACTGCCATTCTACAATAATGTAACAATATTACAGTTCAGCTGTTAACAGTTAAAATAAAGAGTTTTACTGTAGCCGGCTATTTCTACACCCAGATGAACATAAAATACATTATAAACAACCAATGGACCACTGTTAATGAGCAAGCTATGGAAGAGAACATCAAAGAATTAGCAGCAAAAAGAGACCTCAGTAAATACAGAAGGATAAACATGCACTGATTACTAAAGAGGTTACAAACCCATGAAACTGGTAATGGATTTTCTTTTACAAAATTGTTGTTAAAACACTGACCTGCAATTCTACAAGACCCTGAAACAAATCCTGAGGGAATTTAATTATATCTCTTCAAAACCAGTGATAGTGTAGTCTCAAAGACATAGCTGAAGGCAGGAGCTGCCCAGCACCTTTCTACTTTCATCTTGTCCAAGTGAAGGACTTCTCTGGAAAATCCACAAGCTCAGTCTAAAAATCAGTGAACAAACCATAATCAGAAGCGCAGATGTGTGTGTACACAATTTCTCAAAACAAATTGACCCAACTCAAAAATATTAATCAACAACAATATTTTAAAGTTTTACTTAATGTTACGTTTGGTCAAGTTGCACCATAACTTTGAATAAAATAATTAATTTAAATAAAATTTCTCTGGGTTTGAACATTTTTGGAAACATTTTTGATTGATTGATTTTAATACACAACTCAACAAATAATACACAAAGATCTAATGGTATTTGTATATTTTAACGTGGAAATGCTGCATATTTTAGCTCAAATTTACAGCTTCCCTTGAGCATCTACAGTGCTCCTTAAAAGTTCATGACCTCTATAGAATTTTCAATATTTCTGCATAAAAATGACTCAAAACATCAGTGGATTTTCACACAAGTCCTGAAAGTAGACAAAGAGAACCCAATCAAATAAATGAGACAGAAATGTCATACTTGTGCATTAACTTATTTAAGAAAATTAACCATTAGTACATATCTGTGAGTTGCATGTGAACTTTTGCTTCAGTATCTGGTGTGACACCCTTGGGCAGCAATAACAACTAAACGTTTCCAGTAACTGCTGTTCAGTCGTCCACAACAGCTTGGAGGAATTTTAGTCCGTTCCTCAGTACAAAAACCACTTCAGTTCTGAGGTATTGGTGGGTTTCCTCACATGAACCGCTTGTTTCAGGTCCTTTCACAACATTTCAGTTGGATTAACGTCCAGACTTTGACTTGGCCATTTCAAAACATTCATTTTGTTCTTCTTTAACCATTCTTTTGTAGAATGACTTGTGTGCTTGGGGTCGTTGTCATGCTGCATGACCCAGTGTCTCCTGAGATTCAGCTCACGGACAGATGTTGGGACATTTTCCTCAAGAAATTGCTGGTATTTACTTCCGAATTCAGTGTGCCATCTATGATGGCAAGTCGTCCTGGCCCAGATGAAGCAAAACAGGACCAAATGAGGATACTACCACCCCCATGCTTCACGGACGGAATAAGGTTGTGATGCTGGAATACAGTGTTGCTGTTTTATTCATGACGCCTCTCATTTAAACCAGATAACTCTGTTTTGATTTCATCCATCCACAACACATTTTCCCAACAGTCTTCTGGCTTGTTCACATGATGTTTGGCAAACTGCAGATGGGTAAAAATGTTCTTTTTGGAGAGCAGTGGCTTTCTTCTTGCCACTTTGCCATACACACCATGGTTGTTCAGTATTCTCCCAATAGTGGATTCATAAATATCAACATTAGCTAATGTGAGAGAGGTCTCCAGTTGCTTGGCAGTTAACCTGCGCTCCTCTGTGACTTCTCAGACTATTACACATGTAGCTTTTGGAGTGATCTTTGTTGGTCGACCTGGGGAGGGTAACAGTGCTCTTGAATCTCCTCCATTTGTGTACAGTCTGTCTGACTGTGAATTTGTGGAGTTCAAACTTTTTTGTTTATCTCTTCTTTATCTATGTCATACACTTCAACAAACAAATCAGGCTTTGACTCCCTGTTTGATTTTATTTTTTTTTTTGTCTTTTTTTTAAATTTACTGAATGACACCTGAGTCTCATCCCATTGATTGAATGCATCTCTGAACAGAATATTTCTGTCTCATTTATTTGATTGGGTTCTCTTTGTCTACTGTCAGGACTTGTGAAAATCTGCTGATGTTTTGAGTCATTTTTATGCAGAAATATAGAAAAAAATTTAGATCACAAAGTTTTAAGCAGCCCTGTATATGCTCCTTCTCACCTTTTTTTAAACTGTATTTTCCACTGTTTTATACAAGGATAAAAGTCTCTAAGGACAGCATTTTTATGTAATATATTATTCACTTCAAGTTAAAATTTTTTTAGACCTTTACATTCATTATAAACTGTTTTATAATACAATTTTAAGTATGCAGTTAAATTTGCAAACATTAAAGTTATTTATAAAGTCTTACCAGCCCAAGGTGCCAAGACTCTCAGAAACAGGATCAGGGTTTTAGGATTTTTGGACCAATTACTATGGATACCTCTGCATGGAATTCAAAAAGTCCCACTCTTTCTTCACCTTCCTTACCCGTACAAGTCAAAGCTGATTACAGATTTTACTTAAAGTAATCAGTTGTACAGCCATAAGTGGCCCTGACCCTCCCTATATTTTCTAAGCACATTTATTATATTGTATCTCTTTATAATCTACATTAATTCATGAAAAACTGAATTAACTTCTGCTACCAAACTTATGTACACCAAACATGTGACACATTGATGCAACACTATTTTGTCAATTGCATTTTTGAAGCACCTGTTTAATGGTGTGTGGTGTCATTAAAGGATATCATTACAGTCAAAGGCAATTTCAGTACACAGAATAAGCTGTCTATTGAAAGGTGCAATGTTCATTCATTCATATAGCAAGGTTAAATCACAGTTCATTACTAGGAAGCCATGACAGTGATGGTGACAGTGTTGTTGTATAACTCGCCTGAGTAATGTAACCACTGTTTGTACAGTGGCTGTGTTTTGTTCAGGAAGGAGAAGGTGTGCCAAGTGAAAATGCTGTCTGACAGATAGATGGGAATGAGACTCCAGAGCAGCACTTAATTGGTTTGCTGCAGCCATGGCGGACACAGGGACACCAGGGAACACATATGCCTTTCTTAGCTATGGGATTACAACACACAAGGGAATGAGGACACACTAAAAACATTGCATGGCAGAATTTCTTTCAATTCTCAAAAAAATGTGAAATTCACCAGGGCTTTGGGATTTGTCGATGTGGATAGTCAGTTTGTGTTTTGCTTTGGGGGTTTTTGGTTTTTTAGCTGTACAATACAGTGAGGATACTTGTCAGTCTTTTTAGCCATGCTGACGGTGTGGATCTGGGGATCAAAATGTAGAATGATCCAGTCCAACACTTTGCTCCAGCGTGAAATATATCAACTATATTAGGGAAACTTTGTAGACATTCATTTGTTAAATGTTTCTATTGGAATGATTTCCATGAAATTTGAACAATAACTTTTTCCTCAAGATGAACTGAAATCACATGTTTTTGTTGTCTTTTCATCTAGGGCCAGCATTTCAATTTGTCCAATACTTTGATTTATTACCTAATACCCCCAAAGCTAAGTTTCTTCAGTCTGATATGTATTTTATGTTTTGTGCTAATTAGCAAGTATCAGCATGCTAACACAACACACTAAGACTGGGCGTAATATTAAATATATATCCTTGCATGTCAACACTGTCAATGTGCCCATACTAGCACACTGACTTCAATATTTAGCTCAAATCACTCAAAATGTGCTTACATATTTGACTGCAGGACCCCAGTCTTGTTTTGTTGTTTTGATATTTCCTCAAAGCTTATCCACCACAATACCATAATACTGACTTACTACATAGTTTCGGATAGATTTCTCTGTAACAACTATAAGAAGAGACGCAAAACAAAAGTACCACATAACATTTTAAACATGAGGTAGATTTCATTCAAATTAGCTTCAAAACCTCCACCGTGTAAACATCTGCAGAGAGCAGTCCCTCTTGTAGATTTGAATAAGAAACATTGTAATTGATTATGTTTAAATGTGTGTGGTTCTTGATTCAGAGAGCCAAGTATCATTCTGAATGGCAACTTCATCATAATCACCAATCTCATCTTCAAAGTCTTTTTTGTGGGCTCATTAGGGATGCTTGATGAAGTTTCCAATCAATATGCAGATTAGGAGCGCATCAATTTGTTTTGACTCTTCTGTCATCATTTTTTCAGCACAGAGCAATCTGAGCAAATGCTAGAGTGGAGATGTCAACACTACAGATTTCTTTCTGATCATCAGTACACTGAGAGATGCATGGTTGTGGTAGTTTTTTTTCAAAAGTTTTTGTTACACTGACATAACAGATTTATTTATTTAGTTATGTAGCTTTTTATGCATTTACATTTTAGCGTCTGACTATGGTCATCTCGTGTTTTACCACGAGCTGTATTTCTTCACTGCAGTTAGGTGTTGTCCGGGGTTTTGTTTTAAACTAGCTCACTAAAGAAAATTCTTATTACCGATGTTATGCTTAAGCTCATTTAGAGTTCTGTTATTATGTAGTTTGTCACTATTATTATAAATGATTATTCTGTTAATGCAAAAAATAAATATATATTGCTCTTTTATTTTTTTTTAAGTCAGGGTTATCATTACTGGTTTCAAAAATCTCAAACATTACATTTAGCAACACTATTTTCTGTAAATATTTAAGGTTCTCAGGGCATGGATTTTCACAAAACATCTAAATATCCAATAGGCAGATTATCATAAAACATAGTGGGGAAATTCATGCTCCTTCAATGATGAACCATTTCATTTCCAGGCACTCATGAGTTTTCCTCGAGCACCACCCTTAGGACAGTAAGTTTTGGGCAAAATATATCTCATAATATGATAAGAAGATGAATGAAATTTAGTTAGCACACTCATGCTCCTATGGGGATAAACCCATTTTCTGTTAATGGCCTTTATTGCAGCAACATAGACAAGTGCACAGTTCACATGAATAAATAAACACTGCACTGCAGATAGGCATTGCAGAAATGCTAATGATACTTTCATGTTAGATACTTCTTCTGCTGTTTCAGAGGGTACAGGTCATTCTGCTTGACCTACAGACAACCCAGTATGATTTAGTGCACTTATAAACGTAACCAGAGTTTCTTCACCTCTGCTGTCTGCTCAATAATCCAGCCCAGCATTGAAAAGCCAATTCACAGGGCAAGTAGCCACTTCACTTAAGTGATTCTGAGGTTTTTACCACTCCATGACTTCTCACATCTCTAGCAGCCCATCTCCGCTCTCTCTCTCTGGCTCCCTGTGCTGTGGATGGAGCTGATCCCTGTCAGGGAGGTCCGGTTCTCGGTGCAAGGGGGTTGAATCATTAAGGTGAAAACCACCAGCTCAGCAAACATGGCCAAAGAGACAGATGAAGCTGCTTTACGCTCAGGGTTTTCTCATCAACCTTAAACCACCGGAATTTACTTCCTGTCAAGTTGCCGCCCTTGTTCAGCACAGACATAGTGTAGCAACATGATTTATATCACCCAAGCCAAAAAGCAGTTCAGAAGCAATCATACACCATCTCTCATACTCACAACATTTATGTATCTGATGAAGAGTAAATAGGATTCTACAATAATCACTGCTTAACAAAATCCACAGCCTGAGCTCATCCAGTGTGAAAACAATAAACAAATATTTCGTGTCTGCTTGCACCAGCTTTTTCTTCTGTTCGGAGGGTGCTACAGTACACATGCCCACCGATGCACAGTAACCCTTTAAGTAAGCAGAAAGTTTGCATAAAGGCTGAGTCATGCAAAACATTGTTATGTGAGTGCAAAATACCCCATTAGCAAGAGCTAATTCACTGATGCTGAGATTTTCCAAGGTCAGGCCCACTTGACAACAGAAGAAAAAATGAATCACCAGTGCTCTCAGAATGGTATAGGAGAAACAAAAACAAACATCAAATTTTCCACTCCATGTCAAAACAAAAAAACGCTTTCTAAACCACTAAGATAAAGATAATGAAGCCTGTCTCATGTTTCACCTGGTACAATGTTAACACTATTTCTGATACAAGGTTAACATATGAATATATCCTGTGCTCAGTCCTTTCCTTTACAATCAGAGGGAGAAGGTCAGGCTTTCTTATTTAGACCCCCCAGATGTTTTGATCACCCAGCTACTAGAATCATTCAAATGAGGCCGTGTCATCTCGCACTCTCAGCAGAGCTGTTAAACCACCTCTGAAATCTGCACTTTATAAAGCCCCCTTCGGAAGCTTCTGCATCTCCATTAGGGGAATCCAAAATGCCACTCAGTCTGAGAGGAAGACTCTGCACTGGAAGCAGATGTAAACTAGGCAGAGGCAGGGCCGAGGACAAAGCCACAGTGAGATGATATTTTTTTTATTCCCCTGCAGTGTATCCTACTTCCTGTCAGTTTATATCGAATTACTTCTTCTAATTCAGTTATTTTATAATACTTGTGTTCAGTGATTGCAGGCACAAATTCAAACTGCTAGTTCAGTTCCTCTCAGATTAGTTAACTTTTGATATTAAATGCACTTTGTCTTTTTTCATGAAATGTCAGCTGGGTTTTTCTGCTGCTAGTGAGTACTAGAAAACTCCTTTCTGTTTTTTCTGCGTCACCCGTTTGCCCATCATGTGCCTGTAAGAGAATCACTTTGCTACCAAAGACCAGGACATTTATGTACGCACGTTAGTGACAAACAAGATGGTGCTGAATTTGGGGCGGTGTCAATTTGGTACCTGATTTAGTTTTAGTCTTTGACAAAAATGTAATGATTGTGTTTAAGTCTAGCTTTAGTCATCAAAAACTGCAAGTAATTTTTAGTAATTTAGTAGTAATTTTCAGTAGTTTTAGTCAAGTTTTCATGAGTAAAAATTTTTTTTCTTCAGGTCACTCTGCTCTGTAATAATATAACACTGACTCTGAACTCTGAAATCAGTTATTATGTCTAAACTTTTTCTTCCATTGCAAATTTGGAGAAAATTGGGGAAACAATTTGCGAAAAAAGAAAAAAAACCCAAAGAAAAACAGACAGGAATTTGAAAAAAATAATTACAAAAAAATTGGTTGTGCATCTGTTCAATGTTTGGCTGCATCGATCAGTTGAGTCTCAGGCAGTCAATATTCTTTGCTTCTCTATAAATCTCCATTTGGCTTCTCCCTATAGACAACAGCACCAATCATTTGTTTTGTGTCATTTGTGTTGCTTGCACAGGGTGGAAGCTGTAAAACACAAACACAGCTCAGAACTTTAACAGTTTCCACAAGGTAAAGCTGTGTGGCATGCTGTTCAGTCCAAAGAAGAGTTCAAACTATACTTTTTGAAAAATGGTGCAAAAGATTTGACATACTGATTAGAGACTCAGTGTTGAGTTTGTCAAAGAGAATCTCATCCTATCAAAGTCAGACATACTGCAAACATGCTCTTAATCGGAGGAAGTCGTCTCCCACCATTAACATTAATTGCATATAGCTCAGTGATTTTAAGGCCATTAAGTGCTCTACTTCAGTGACATTCAGGCTAATTTAGTATATTGCCTGACTGAATTAGGATATAGTATGGCTAATAGAGATAAATACTGCTACTAACAAGAGGAGTGTCAAGAGTGAAGCATCAGAGAAGCGTGGGAGTGATGCAAGGTTCAAACCTGCTGAAGCAAACTTGAGAAAGACACCTCAACACTTAGCCATAACATTATTATTGTGTAGGACCCCCTTATGCCAAAAACAGTGTATGTATCAGATCTGACTATGAGGTTTTACATGAGACCTCTGAAGGGAACATGTCGTATCTGGTACCAGGACATTAGCAGCAGATCCTCTAAATCCTATAAGTTGCAAGGTGGCGCCAACATATATCCAGCTTGTTCCAGCACATCCCACAGATACTGATGAGACCGAGACTGGTGAAATTTGGAGAACAAATCAACATCTTTTCCTGAGCAGCTCTGTATTGTGGCATGGTGCATTATCCTGCTGGAAGAGGCCACAGCCGGGGAATACTGTCGCCATGAAGAGGTGTACTTAGTCTGCAACAATGTTGGTAGGTGATGCATGTCAAAGCAACATCTACATGAGTGCCACAGGTTTTCCCAACAGACCATGGAATAGCATGATCAGTGTTTTTCACTTTACCTTTATGGATTTTTTAAAATCATAAAACTACTGAGCAAGCACAAAATGCTTAAATTGTATGTAGTCTGGAAGTCACAGTAAATTCATGTAGTGTGGACAGGAAAATCCCAACCTGATACAAAATTTGATGCAAATGGACTCTTAGGTTTTGTCTTGGGATTCTTGGGATATGTGCACCTTCTCTCTTTAATATTTTATATTTACAATGGATCAAAAAACTACAATGTGCTACTTTTAGTGACACATCCACAAAGAATTATCACCCAACTTTGCAGTTCCCCTCATCTCTACAGAGCATTTAGCCTATTTTCACTTTTTGTTATGGTTTTCCTGCATGCAGTCGCTACTATCATTGTTTTCAGTACTAGCAGGTAGCCCTTTCAAGCAAATAAATTCTGATAACTTGTGGTGGATGTACTCTACTTGCACAGCACCAACAGCTGACATGTAAAACTAGTGGCTAACTGGTTGAACCTAGTGGGGCGTTTAGCAACTTGTTACACTCAGAGCTTAGTAAATCCATTTATTTTGCGTTACCAAATAATCTGTCACATTCACACTTTAATTTGACTTGCATGTGGTGTGCATTGTGTGCAGTCCAGATGCCAGCGGTTGTTAGATTGTCCATTTTTCTGGCTTTATTGTAGCTGATACCAGTACATAAAAATGCGCCACGATCCTTAGGTTTGACTCAGGAAATTGCTGCTTTAGACTAGACTAATTTAACCACATAACAACAATGTTTTCAGCATGGAGCCTGTGCAAATAATGTGTTACTTTCTGTCACTCATCCCCCTCAAAGGTGCCTTTAAACAATTCCAAAGGTATCGTGTACACAACATACACATACACATTAACAGTATTTAACATGCATAGAAATAGAAAGCAAGATAGTCACGTCCAATAAGCAGATGGTCGACAGTATGGAGGCAGTGTGTGAACTTCAACAGCTAGCTGGTGACTGCACACGACACTTCATGTTTCAAGCAATATTCAAAACTAGCTGGTTAAAATTAGCTAGCTGAGGAAACACAACATACAATTTTAAAAAAAATGTTGGAGTTTCTGCTTTTGGTAGAGGCTACCTTCCTCCAGAAACAAAATTGATATTAACCCTTTCAAAGAAACAATCCATTCATTTTCTATACCGCTTATCCATCAGGGTCGCGGGGAGCCGTAGCCTATCCCAGCTGACAATGGGTGAGAGACGGGGTACACCCTGGACTGGTCATCAGTCAATCACAGGGCTGACGCACAAAGACAGACAACCACACACTCACACACTCACACCTAGGGACAATGTAGAGTAGCCAATTAACCTAATGTGCATGTTTTTGGGATTGTGGGAGGAAGCCGGAGAACCCGAAGAAAACCCACGCAGGCACAGGGAGAACATGCAAACTGCACACAGATTATGTAATTATATTTAATTTAGATAACTGCACGTCTCATTGAAGAAAAAAAAAATCATTTTACTGAAACACATCACTACTCAGCTCTGTTATTTAACACCAGCATGGTGGATGGTGACAGGCCTGGTAATGGGATGGTTTTTGTTTTGTTTTTTGTTTTTTTTTGTTTTGTTTTTTTTGTTTAATCCAGACATAGTTTTTGCATTATCAAAATAAAAAGCCTAAGAACACAAACAAAAGAAGCTCGGTTTTCCTATAATTGTATATTATCATGCTTGATTAGTTTTCAAACTTAATTCAAAACCAGAATTTATTCATTATTTATTCTGGAGGGACAGTTTTTGAAATCAGTTCTGACACACTCACAGTTCCTTGAGTTGCTGGTTATTTGTGATGCATATGGCTGCTTGCGTGGTCCTCTCCAGCCCACTCATCAAAAGCATGAATCATAATTCTTATAGTAAACTATGACAAAGACTTTCTGTACATTCATCCAATCAACACATGTCAGCTGTCATTATGCATCACCCACTTTGAGGATTTACTATTTGATTCTCACAGGCAGGGAGCTGGCAAAGTGTGGATGTTTACATGAACAACAAGCCTGCATCCCTTTTTATGTTAAAGATTCAGATGGAGACTCCCGCAAAGCTCTGAAAATCCAATAGTATTGTATTCACTACCTGAAACTGCGAATAAATTACATTATCGGCTCAAAGTTGACATACAAGTAAGCCTCTTGTGTGGAGCCAATTTATTTCACAAATGAGTTTCTTTATAGTACTGGGTAATTATAGAATTTAAGGGTACAGTGGGGGAAAGGTTAGGGGAGGCTGACAGATAGTCGCTTGGTCGCTTTTCATCTTTAAGCTTCTTTCAATACTTTTGTGACAGCTGTAACCTCTTCATGACCCCAATACTGTAAAGGTTGATTAATTATGCCAAGAGCCCACATAAAGAGTTCACACCATAATTGCATCCTAGTTTCTTTTCTCACCTTGCTGTGCTTCGGCCTTCTGGCAAAATAGCACCATTGTGCAAAATGTCATATGTGATGCTCTATGTAACACTGGGAACAGGCCAATTAAGCATTTATTGCATTGCAGCTGCCTGGCAATTATTTGACTTTGCTCTGTTTGCACTTTATGCACAAGGAGTTAAAGCACAAGTAGCACAACCAATCGTTTTCATCACTCTGGGATCAATTAAGTATCTTAACGTGGGTAACGAGTCCCTTGGTTATATGAATTTTGCTGTGTGTTCAAAATGTCAACATTTGTTTGTTTATAATGAGAGGTTTGGACCAGAGCAAGAGCAGTTTAATTCATTGCAGATTGTTTAATCCATTGCAGATTGATTATGGCAATATACCACATACTCTACTTTTTACAAAGTCTAAACAGCTTATACATTAAAATTGTTGCTATGCTATGCATTGCAGAGTCATTTCATTTAACCCTAAAGTTGCCCTTTTATGCTGCAGGATGAGTTTTTATTTTATTTAAGAATTTTATGGAACACATTTCTTTTCTTATGTATAGAATTAAAGTCTTTTTAATTTTGTAACTGAACTATTCTGCCTTTTTTCTGCAACATCTTAGTATAATTTTCTAATACTGTGGGATAGCACAGTTGTTGTGCAGTAGGATATATTTAATAACATCAGCACATGATAACCAGTCAGTAATGCTATGCTAAGATGCTATACTATGATCACTTTACTAACAATTCACTCATCAAAGTAAAAAGAAACATAAGGGGAAAAGTGGGTACTCTGACGTGTCATGTTCAACAAGGGCAATTCATTCATGTCAAAAATGGACTTTTAACTGATTATTTTTCAAGCCGAATACATACTGGGTCTCAGCAGTGGACGTATACAGACCCTCCAGTAAATACACTGAGCCCGACAACAACTCTAGAACACTGAACTCACTCTGTACTATATGAGTTATAGTGATATGAATGCTGAACGTACTTAAAGGCCCTGAAAACTTGTTTTCTCAATCATCTTCCTACTACGAGACATGAGGTCCTCGCCTGTATGACCACACAAATTTAATTTTCCAAATTTAGAACAGTTTTTGTGACTTCTGTCTTTTCTCTGAGGTTCCCTCACTAGTTTAAGGAGGGTTGGGCTTCAAAGAAAGTTGATGTTATTTATTTCTGAGCACCAATCACAACAATTAAACCTGATGACAGTCATGTTACTGTCAGTTCAATCTGATGCAACCACACACACACACACACACACACAGTCCATTTGAAGTTTCTGAGTGTTAAAATTAAATACAAATAACAACTAAGAACGTTTTTTTCTCCTAAACTTTAATTTTGCACTTGTTTTGGTTGTGTTAAAGTATGAACAACAATGCTTTAAGCACTTTAACCAAGTTCACCTGAACTAGAAGTTTAAGTAAGTTTGTATACACAAGCAAACATAACTGGTCTAACAGAGTAATGTTGGGAAAAAACATGTAACATTTCTTCTATCCTATATTTTTCTCAGATTTTTTTTTTTTTAAATCCTCATTTTTCAAAATGAACCTTGCAATTCAAGACACACAACATCACTAAGGTGCTTGTCACATAAACTGCCTTACCAAACACATGAACCAAACAAGAATGTCTGTGAAAAATCAATAAGACTGCAGGATGCAAGTGAAGGGTCAAGGCATCACCACCAGCTTACTCCATAATTCAGCTCCTTCCCAAACAACGCAAACATGTGAGCGGTGACCTTTGAGCAGCATCTCACACTCTATTTTACACCACCATCAACCAAAGTGGTTTAATGAATTTGCTTGTCACTAGCTCCTCATTCTCCTCCCTTAGGTCTCTGCAGCCTACCATGTAACAGCACTGCCTCTGTGACTGCACTTTAATAAGGCAATGGAGTCTTTGGCAGGATCAGTACATTTGGGAAATCCACAGAGGCACCAGTGATTGAGTGCCAGTGCCAAAGTTAAAAACCCCTGGATTAGAGTGATGGCTGATGGGTAACCAATTTGATGGAGGGCAATGTTTCTGCGTTGTTTGATAAAAGATCGCAGAAATCACTGTGGCTGAGAGGGGGCATTTGTTCCCATAAAGTTCAACTCAATATATTTTCCTACCCCTGCGCTGGTGCAAAGGGCAGCTCTGCCATTTGACTCAAGTTTGCATTGTTTCTTCTTCAAGATCTTGAATCTAAAGCATGAATGTGGAAGGGGAAGGGTAGGGGGTTCAGGTGGGGGTACAGGGGCTACTAAAAGCCTATCTTCATCATTACTACAAAGTGCATGGGTCATAAGTGGATGGGTCAATTAATAATTAACAAATTGCCCTTCAAAGGGTTTTTTTTCCTTTAAGACAGCATTGGCAATGAGGATGGAATGGGAAGTGGTCCCTGCATATGGTTAGAGGACCTTCATGAATATACAATGAAGGATGAAGGGAAATGCTCATTTCTAAGTGAATGAAGAAGTGACTTTGGAAGCACCTTTCAGGATTAACCCTCTCCTTCTCTGTGCTCACAACATCAGCACACAATGAATGATTTGTCCTGCTCTGACCCCTAAGGCCTGTCAATACACCATCATGGAAATGCAGATTACATGAAGGCAACAAAGACCAAGCTGTTTATTTCTTTACACCAGTATAAACTTATAAACACACGCTAAACTCCCTCTCAGATCATCAGATCAATGTGCATAGACATTGTCCACTGCCCTTACACCTACTTAAGCGCAGAAACTTTTGTCACAACATGCTGTGATTCAAAGCCAGTTCAGTGTTATTAATATAGTTGAGCTGCAATTCCATAAGATTTGATGATTTAACTTGTAAAAACTTAAGACTATGTGTCATCTAAACAGTCAGTAAACAAGGGAAATCATTATTTAATCAAGTTTTATTTCAAATACTAAATTGGAAAATGATGACTGCAACACAGATTCATTCAAAGATTCAACATGCGTGTGTGTGTAACCTTTTAGCCTGCTGTCCCTAAGCAGGATGGGTTTTACACTGAAATATTGTTGACTTTGTTGTTTATATTGATTTACCTCTGCATGAATTTGATATTTTCAGCAACCCTATATAAATGTATGCCCTTGTAAATAAAGACACCTGGCCTTAGCTTCTCAGTTTTCAACAATTTGGATATTGGGACAGTGTGCTTTGGAGGTAGTGTTAGGTGCTAACTTTAAAGCTCACACCCACTTTGCCCTATTAAATTTATAGCAAGTTGTGTGTCATCACTGGCAGATATTCTTTAATGGCTGCACATTTTGCAGACAAAGCAAAAGTTAATTTTCTGGAAGTATGGATTACGGTAGAGCCTTTTTTTCCTCTATCAGTCCACTTTCTTTCCAATATCCTGCTATAGCAGTTCAGCCAGACCTTGTTTTCCTTTTCCAAACACATATTGGTTATTCTGTGGACATGCTTGTTTTGGTAAAACAAATTATTTGTGTGACATTTAAAGGTTCACATCATTTTGGTGAATCAAACATTAAAAAGCAGCTCTATTAAAACTGTTCACAGTGTGCTCTTTGGATTATCAAGAGTAACCAGGACATTGTTGCTGTTTAAAAATGTCACTTGTATATTTTGTGGGGACAACAAACTGAATTTCACGACTGTAAACTGGAGAAATCTGGAGAAGAGAAAGGATGTTTGTAAGTGCTGCTGTATGCTGTTGAATTGCTTTAGTTTTAGCAAAGTGGACCTTGAACACTTGACTTGAACAAGCAAATGAGTAATACATGATGACACAGAGTGTTTTCTGACCCTGACCCTTCAAGTAGATTAATACATTGATAAAGCTGTGTCCTGATTGGGTATTTGAAAGCTGTTCTGCAGTAGTATATGTCCCTTAAAATAATAGCTGCCCAATAAAACATCCTTTCATGATGAAAACATCAACAAAAAAACAGTTGTCCATCTTCACTGCAGTTGCTGACCACCACATGTTTAATCATTACAGTACAGAAATTAAAGCATTGAAACACACAAGGGATTTTTATGACTTCATCCATTAGATTCTAATTGATTATAGCAATCAATAGCTTACATGACCTGATTTTCATAAGGACAGAAGCACTCAGGTGCATCAGTACATGTTGACCTAGATGACCATGACTGCTAAACTGGAACCCGAATTTTGCTCATTACAGATACTTTTGAACTTTTGTATTTTGCAATTTAATGCTGATCTGTAATGTCCAAATACAAATGACTGTTTTTGTCGGTTGTCAATAATCAGTTCATCTCTTTAAACCTCAGGTTGAACTAGTCAAAGAATTCAGTTCATGGGAGGCACAAAAATGGCACAGCTGGCCTAATGTTGTCAATGCACAAACACACAGGAAATAGTGAAGGATTTAAGATACAGAGTTGAGGTGAAGCAAACAAAACAAGCAAAACATGGACATATTAGGTCAAGATTATATTTGTGGGATGTACAAAAAGAACAGCAATCAATTGTGGAATCTTTTATTCAGCTAAATAAAACATTTATGATTTCAGTTTACCAATAAACCTAACCAAATGTTTGACTAAGGTAACTTCATCACATCTAAATTATATTGACATTACATTACAATGTAGAATTAAAGAATTCAATAGGTGGTCTATCAATGCAAACCAAAAACACTGTCCACAATCTGACTAAACTATAAAATTTTATTTATTTGCTGTATTGAAAAAGTTAAAATGTCTCCAACTTGGTGTGCTGTGGATGTGCCTGAAAAACAGACGTGTTGCAATGAATGCACACCACAATGGCAAGACTTTTGGCTTTGAGTTTGCTAGTTGAGCAATTCGATTGAATACAGTAGATTTGTGGTCACAAATGATGAAACATCTGAAGGCCCCTATGGCTGTGCTTTAAGCTAAATTCTGACATCAGCATGCTATCACAATGACATTGCTGATGTTTTGTAGGTATAATGTTCCCATGTTCACCATCTTAGTTCTGTGTGTATGTGAAATTAAATATGTCAAAACAAGGAGAATCATTATTCTATAGTTGTTGACAGTTCAAAACAACAAATGTTAGCACACACAAAACAGGAGATCACTGAAATAATAAGGATTCCTTCCAGAATCATCCAGTAGTCAGTCATTCAGCGTTCTGTCTGGTGAGCAGGTTATTTTTGTCTCCACCCGGTAGGCAAAGCAAAAGCATTTAATCTAAAGGTAGTGTGTTGACTCCAATGTAGCAGATGTCAGAACAAAACGCATACAGTGGATTCTGGCCTATAACCATCATTCATTTCTTGGTTTGCCATTGGTAACTATTCATGCTCATACTAACTGTTCAGTTCTTACAGTAATGTCCAACAAACGCCATGATTTTTAATGCATTACATCCAGTGCATCAGATGATTCTTTGCCAGTAAAGAAAGTGAATGTTTAGAGCAGCAAATGTTAAAGCTTCCATGAGCTGAGAATAGGTTGGATCACTGTTGCATAGCAATTGGTGATAGTTACATAACATGTTTGTTTAGATAAAATGTGGCAGAGTTTTAAAGAGCTAACTGGCATCTTGGGTTTACAGCAGCCCTGGTGTTAGACTAGACTAGTGACAATGACAGGCTGTGCTGACTCATTTTTCCTCTCCTCTCAGTTCACCAGCTTAATTCTGCAGTAATTCCACTGAAAGTTGGGATGTCAGACCCCTGTGTCTAACTTGTTCTCTGTCACTGTAGCACGGTTGCCTTGACGTTACATGCAGTTGCTGTCTCTGTGCAGAGTATGTGCATCTATGGCAGGAGGTGTGTGTTTCTGTGTGTGTTTGTGTGTGGGTGGGGGGGGGGGGGGGGGGGGGGGGGGGTCTGATTCACAAGCCTGATTGAAATGGAGCATCGCAACCCCCCAGGAGGTCTTTGTAAGCCCATCGTCTGGCAGTGAGAAGCCACGATTGGAGGGCTGTAGATCATAACAGTGATGATAGTGGTTTTTCTATGATAGCACAGGGGGAAACAGGGGGGACATTGAAAGCCAGTATATAAAGGCTTCATTCAGGATCCTGGCAGTGACCATCCATGGCCCCCCAAGTGCACCTGCCGCTGCCTAGGGGGCTCATGGAAAACCAGAAAGAGAGACATGGACAGGGAAAGAGAACAAAATCTCTTAAAAAGGCTAAGGGTGATAGATGGGAGCTTAGCGTGTGGCTGGCGTAGCCAGCAGAAGGGGCTGTCCTTAGGGTTTTTCAGTCAGTCAGTAAAGCCACAGAGGGATGTGGACAGTAATTCAGCAGAGTGAGTTATCACGCCACTGAATGCCTGCCCTCACATGCATGAAAGAAATATGTAGAATGGAACGATGACCTGGACCGCTGTTCGTCCTCCAGAAGCCAGGGCCCATATGTACACAGCCAAGAGTTGTTTATCTGTGCTGCACAACTTAAGCTAATGACTATTTCATCCCCAGTTCTCAGGCTGTTTTTCTTCAAACCTTCAAAACAGAAAAAGCTCCAACAACAGTGGAAAGAACAGAAAGGACTATGTATGAGGATAGAAATACTTAACTGCAGTAAAACTTGCAGCCATAGTGCAAGACATTTATAATTTTTTTTAGGCTCAGCTGACTGTAAAGTTACTAAAGGGAAGATCCAAAACAACATGTTTTAGTAATATTAAACAATCAGCTGCAGATTGTGACAGGACAAAAACAAAAGCAATAGTGGTCCATCACAATATTTCCAGAAGCTGCTGTATGGTGGGGTTAAAAAGAAGGTTAAAAGTCTAAGCATTGTTCTGCTTGCATTCCTTAAAGGAGAACTCCACCAATTTCGAACATATAGATCAGTTTACTCTTTAACTCTACAACTGCACAGCAAGTGACAACAGTTATGTATAATGCTGTCTCGTCTCTTTCTGATGATGCCACACAGGTGATCTTTTTTGTTGAAAAAATATAAAAATTGAATGCTTGACCTTTATGGTACCATGAAATGTATGAACCATGATGTTATGACGCTCAAAGGATTGTTATCTGGGAGCATGAACATGTTTAGTAATTTTCCTGACAGTCAGTCCATTACATTCTGCCATTTTTGTGTATTGGAAAGTTTAGTGTTCAGTAAATAAGGTCATAAGATCACCAGTGTTTGTTCCCTGCAAAAAACTAATATCAAACACAAATACAACAGTTCAGCTGTTAGTTATCTTTTGTGCTAATTTTCTCATTTGAAATGATAGTAATAGCCAAAATGAATACAAATACTCTGGTTTGTATGAAAGTCAGCATGGCAAGCTATTCAAGATTGATTAATATCTTTGATTTGGTTTCATTATCTAAGATTAAAAAGTAAAAAGTCCGGTACATGCGGAATGTATAATAATTTAAGGAATTTTATTGATATTTAGCATTGTGTTTTTGAGATATCATGCACTGGACCACATTATTGGACTGGGGGACACAAGGCAGATGGATCAACCAACAGTAGATTGAATTGCTGGGGAAAAAAAAAAATTCTTGATAATGGTGCAATTTGAAAAGCCGATCACCAAGGTTGAACATGATAGTTTATGTCAAATGTTACGGCAGTTCATTTCAGACATTTCACTAAAAATCACCAACTGCTCTCAGCACTCAGGGTACATCAAATGGGATCCATGTAAATGTAAAATATTAAATATCTCTTATAATCAAGTGGATATTGAGATATTTCACAGGATAAATGAAAACTTTGACCTGCTGGTGGTACTCATAAAAGTCAGGCTATCCCCAGAACGAGAAGGATTCATAATCTGATGACCATGAATTTCATAACTCCAGTACCAAATTTCATGGTTAGTAACTGTTGAGATATTTCAGTCTGGATTAAACTGGTGGGCAGGCCGACCCACAATGCTATCCACAGAGCCATAGTGCAAGCTCACATGTTGTGAAAGATACGAATTTACTATACCTGGTTCCCCACCAGCAGTAGCCAATATAGACCAACAAAGCATGCAAACTGACAAGATGCATATTGATCAAGAGGAGTGAATGTTGCTTTTTCAACTGGAAAAACTCCAGAAGCACTGTTGCATCCCTTACCTACATTAAATTATTCATCCAGGTATGCTCTCTGGGGTTTGCCAAGAGGCATTTCAGTGAATGTAGGTCACTGTAAGTTAAAGTTGAGTGAAAATACACAAAAAGTAACTTGTGTTAAAATCTTACAACTGAGATAGCACACATAGCAATATGTGGTGCTCAGAAAATAAATTCAAATCTTGACTTTCCTCTGACATACTATATTCTTTCTTTCAGTCATCACATATTATTTTTCAAATCACTTTAGGGAAGGTTGCAAAACTCTAAGTTTTATCTTGGGCTCTCATAGCTGGTTTCGAAAAAGAATGATGCATCAAGTTTCAACACCCTCACACTTTGAGCCTCTGGACAATATGGATGTCTGAAATGTTCCCACCTCTCAGCAGCTGGAGGAGTGAGACCATTGGTATTCAGAGTACTCATGAATAACTGAATGATTACAAAGTGGGGAGCAATAAAAGCACCGTGAGCTTTAGTCAGAGTTGCCAGGGTCAAATTAGGATGCAAATTAAAACTAAACTCAATTCAATAAATTGAGCATGCTAACAGCAGTGCATCAGGGTAAATTTGAATGATGTATGCAATCCAGCTTTGTGTGTATTTGTACCTCTAATGAAAATGCCTAGTGCTCTAGTGTTCTCTTGACATTTTATAGACATTCTTCATATGTCAATACAGTTAGCTCAGTGCTTTTGCATTTTCATGAAGAACTAAATAGCTTTGGCAAAAGAAGTTAAAAGTTGACTTGGGTTTTAGCAGACAAAGACTTTGTTTGTTTTTTTTTGTTTGACTTTCTAATATCCATTGCATGCTCAAAGGTATGTTGACATAATTATACACCCATATCTGATTGTTGATTATGTCATTATGCCAAAACCAGTTTCATATAGAGCTTCCCTCAGCCTCCACTCCAGTGGCAAGACTTTCTATGAGATTTAGGAAGGTGAATTCCCATGCAGAGTGCTGACTTCAGTGCCTTCAGAGATACTGTATGTGGTTGAGATCAGGGCTCACAGGAGCCCGGCCAGGCCAAGTTGTTCAGCAGGAAACAAATTACCAACAAAACACCAATATAATACTGTTAACAACCAATATGATGTTAACATTCTTTGTTGTTTATGTTTGCTCAACAGATAAGTGGTCAATATGAGCAAATACCATTTGACCTATTTTGACTAAGACTGGTGATATTTCAAATTATGAGGCTGCAATATAATAATATTATTTATTAGTTTTTACTTTTACGCTTTATCGCTAAATTATTATTATTATTATTTATTTTGTGGACACTTTGAGTTGGCTGAGAAGGCTGTAAACACAACATATTATGGCATATTATTACTGTATAAAGTTATTATGGCAAAGTGTTAATAAACATTCCTTATATACATATGCATGAGACACAAACAGCAACATTATCATTTATTTGGAGGTGTGTTTGTGATCACCTGATAGATGAAGTCAGGTCAGTTGTATTTAAATGGCCCCAAATCAGAAATGAGAAATTCAATGAGCGTTACAATTTGTACAGCACACACGAGCCTCGATCCCTAGACCCAGAATTGTGATATGGAAAAATTTTCCCAAAAGACACTAAAAATGTGGACAAACATACAACAGATGTTGCATAACTGCAGTCCAGTATACACTCTTTTTTTCTTTTTTCTTTTTTTAGCTCTCTTCCAGTTTCCGTCAGCTCCTAATGAAAAATATTCAGTTCTTTAACTGCTTAATAAACCTCAATGTTCACCAGCATGTCACTTAATTTGTCTGTTAACCACTTAGTGTTTGGCAAGTACTGTGTGATAAAGCCAGTTTATTAGAGTGTTATCTTGTTTGTGGACTATAAACCCAAAGCAATGAACTAAAAGAGGTTAAAAAGCTCTCTTGAGTTAAGCAGAACTTGGGTGAAGATAGATATTTCGCATTGTTTTGTCAGTACAAGTGGCCCATTTCACTTTACACAGTAATTTCATCTGTTGTCACTCAGAAGTATTGATTAGAACAGCTTTAATAAAATAGGGTGATTATAATTTCTGGCACGATTCACTCCCTCTCTTGTGATCAGTGAGATACAAATCCATCACTAGTATAAGAAAAGTCATAAGGATTGAAAGCTGAAAAAAAAATCTTTTCCCTCCTTTTCAAAGTGATTGGTTGAGTTTAATTCCATAAAATCTCACGAACCAATTGTACAGTCTGTACTTCTCACTAAATATTGAGAGAGATCCTCTTTCAGTGATTGTTATAGTGCTATTTAGAGGTGCTTTTCGGACAGAGATAAGACAATGAATTTCGCCCTGATTACTGATGTGCCTATTAGTTTTCTCTGTAATGGCTACCCTGAGGATTAGCAGGCAGAGTGTCAGCCTGTATTTAACTGTAATAACCCTTCATTTAGGCTCTGGGGCTGAGACTCCTGCTCCCTGTCGTCCACATACACTCTCCATCTATTCCATTATAATGAAACAGAAAGAGCTAGAGGGCAAAGCTCAGTTGAAAGCAGTGCATATCAGCATCAAACAGGGCACAATGTCAAGGATTTATCTATAGTGTTTACAATAAACACTAAACCCTCAAATATTAGTAGTATGCTTTGAAGACCCAAATTCATAAAGATCTTAGCTCACTTGCAATGTGATATTCTGTAATGGGTTACTGAAAATGATGACCACAGCAGACATATTTCAAATGATTTTAATTTCTAATTATGTTCTTTACAATATTGCATGTGATGTCAGTCAATCTGTATAGATCTATCAATCTGTGTCAATCTATCAATGTGATGCCAGTCTATCAGTATCACATGAGGTATTGTCAGAAGGTGATTGTCTCTGATAAAAATCAGCGTCCTTACCACATGATTATCTCCATAGAGAACCTAATTAAACAGCATTTATCTTGAATTGCAGTCGAGAGATTTAGTCTTATTATCAGTAAGAATGTAAAACTGTAAGATTATTAAGAGCCCTACACAACATGAACATTAACGATAGTGATAACTAAGCATCCACACTGATGAACGATAATGATCTATAAACAGCAGCGCTGTTAATGTTCCAAGTGGAACTTAAAAAAAGAAACAGAAAACCACAAAATTATTTGAGAAGATGAGAAGAGTTAGGTGAATCCAGCACTGTGTTATGTAATTTGTCTCCATAGCCAAAGATCATCTGGCAGTGTCTCTCAGGAAAGATGATGTTTTCATTTGCAGCCTAATATCATTTCAGCCTGTACAAGTTTTTAATAATTTGCACACCACAACAGTCAAGATTAAATGCTATCATATGCCTTATATTAGAGAAACAAAAACTTTTGATCTGTGATTCCTTTACCAACAGACTTACTTACACTTTGCATCCTTATGCCATATGAACCCACTGACTCATATTATGGTATAGTATAGTAACATCATGGGAGGAGTTTGCATCTAAGCTGACCTAAATAATCCAAATGATTAATAGGTGGACACACAGGTTGGGTATAATCACACCACACACCTGACTTCTCTGGGCGCTTGGGTTCAAAGCTCTCCCCCTGTGTGTGTGTGGTGTGTGTGGTGTGTGTGTGTGTGTGTGTGTGTGTGTGTGTGTGTGTGTGTGTGTGTGTGTCTAGTCAGTGACCCACACACCTCCACCCCAATCTTCACCTCCGCCTCTGTTATATTCACACACACACACACACGTAGACACACCCCACGCATCCCTTCTCATCCTTCTTGCTTATGTTCCCTGGTGCTTTCTCCTAAAAGTAAAGTGCTATTCTAGGAGCAAGGTAACAATCAACATGGCCAAGATCGTTAGCCTCAGTTTTCCCCGCAGGCCAGACACAGAAAATAACTTTCCCTTTTCCCTGGCATCTGCAGATACTGGGGTAAATGAAGACATACAGCCCCCAGGTCCAGCGGCCTGCTCAAGGTAACCTCTGCTGTCAGCACACATTTACTAATGCTGCCTGCTTTTTTTTTTTTTTTTTTTTGGGGGGGGGGGTTACAGAAAGTAATACGCTACTGAGGTAATACCCCTTGCTTGATATTTTAATAAATAAATATCTCTGCCTGATCCCATTTCCATGAGTAAATTCACAAAGCAGAAATCCACCTTTGATTCTTCCATACAATAAAAGATTTGCCCTGCAGAGGGAAGCCCCACTAGCAGCTAATAAATGCGTCTGCAAATCTAAATCCTAGTCTGTATGTTTTGTCCTAAGTTGCTGCTTTCCCTGATTTATATGAAATTCATTCCAAAGTTACAGTATTTCCAAATTTTACAGTGTGTTTTTCATTTTTGTGTCTGCAAGGATGATAAGGACAGATTTATGATTTTGAAACAGTGGCTGATAAAACACTGTGTACTAATGTCTTTACATCCCAGCTGGGTTGGTTTTTATATAGAATACTATGTATTGCAGAGGTTCTCTTTGTACCTTGCTGGTAGGAATTTTGCAGTTTCTGCAGCCAACTTTGCCTCCTCTTCTGAAACTCATTGTGCTGTACCCCAGAGTTCAGTGCTTGGTCCTATGTTGTTTATGCCCTGTATATGCCTCCACTTGGCCATATAAGAAGGTATAAGGTGTCTCCTATCACTGCTGTGCAGATAACACTTAATTACAAATCTTGTGGATGGTCTTGGGTCTCCTACCTTGGCAGTTAAATCCTCCATAACAAAATCTCAATGTCACTATATACCAGGCTCTAGTCCATAGTGACCAACATGTCAAGTTGCTGATTGACTTTTATTTTTTTCCAGCTGGGAAACACTGTAAAGCTAAGTAACATTTTCATCTCAAGCATAGAGATTCATGTTTTCAAATCATCCCTTTTGATTACTGTAAGTCCCTTTTCACCTGCCTCAGCAAATCTTGCCTTGAACCTTCACAAACGATGTTTATTGTTCTTAACCGGCTTCTCATCAAATTCAGATTCCAATTTAAATTCTTGTGATCACCAATAGAGTTCTGTGTCAGGTCAGGCTCCTGCCTACATCAATGGTCCACTGCAGCCTTATGTCACTGGCAGGTCTCCAAAGTCTGTGGGTCAGGGCTTGCTGCTAGTTCCTCAGTCTTATTTTAAAACAAGAGGAGACCGTGCATTTGAGGTGGTGGCTCCTTAGCTCTGAAACTCTTTTTCGTTGGACCTAAGTTCTGTGGACATGTTTAAACAGCAACTCAAGACCCCTTTGTTTAGTCTAGTCTTGCCTTTGTGTGGTCTTTCTATTGTGTGTCTATGTCTGTTTTATTCTCAGCTGATAGTTTACAGTGATGCCCTTTAATTGCCTTTTAAACAGTATTTGCTCTCTACACTGATCAGAAAACCCCATCTGTGATATCAGCAGTCAGCCACTCAATTAGTCTGTCTATGGCCTATTGTAAAGAGCCTTAATTTATTTATAAGGAGACAGTCAAGGAAACTGTGAGTAGTATTGGCATGTTTATTCTAATCAATCTGCCAATTTAGGATGGGCAGTGATGAGTGTAATTGAAGCACAGATGTCTTCAACTCATGCAGCTTCATTAAAATGCCTCTGTGCTCCTGAAACTCAGTGCTACCACAGGTTGATGTGACCAGCAGCTCTTTTGGTGTTTAGATGGCTAATGGCAACTGGGCAAAAATTCTCAGTGTGATGCATCTTTTGTCTTTTTAGCCGAGGGAGAGGAAGGTGTAAAATCAACTTTCCTAATTGTCTTAACATATATCATATGAAGATATTTAGTATTCCAGAGGTGTCCTGGGTGTTAGGAATCACCAGAAGATGACATAAACATTAAGAGAAAGCTGTGGAAGATGCTGATTGTTTGTTTAACCATCCATCCATTTTCTATACTGCTATCTGTCAGGGGGGCTGGAGCCTATCCCAGCTGACTACAGGCAAGAGGAGGGGTCCATCAAGGACCGGTCGCACATCTGGGGCAGGGCTGACACACAAAGACACACAATCACGCGCACACCCACACCTCAGGGTTATGTAGAGCAGCCATTAACACATGTTCCCTGTCATGAAATGGAAAGTAGCTTTGCAACATTTGCGATCAGGATATAGGATGTGAAACTTTAGCTGTTTGTACAGCTCCTAACTACGAGCGCAATATGTTCAACACACGCAAGATGTGGTGCTAAAGCAGGCGTAAAATAATGTGACTGGATAAGACTGACTATGATATATCATGCATGTTGAATCGCTCAATCATAAATTTATTGATTAAGTTGTGCAATTGGATTTCCCAGTGTTTACTTAAAGTCTACTATGCAAATTGGTAAATATCATTTTAAGATTCAAGATATTTATTGATTATGGAAAATATTTTTTATATAACCCAGATAATTTAATTTCTTAGTGTATTTGCCAATACATAAACCCAACAGATTAAATAATGCAATCATCTGCATTTTGGATCTGACTACATACTATAAACCACAGCTGTCAGAAAACTGTATTATCATAATGTCTACAAAGAGGTTCTTTTAAACAGAGGCATCACACTGGAACTAATAGGACTAACCTTCCTCCATGCTAAGTGTAGAAGCTTTATTAATGCAGCTACTCTAAGGCAAGAATGTTATCAGTCCAAGGTTCACTTTCAATGCCAGCACAGGCACTGGTGGAGTTTGATGCAAATCTGAAGAGTCTAAAGCAGGATAACTTCAGGCAAACTGAGACTGAGGGTAAATTCTGTCATTGGCTCATTTCTACAATGCTGGTCCATGTAGAGGTCAGCACGAAATTCATAAATGTGTGATATATATACTAGGGCTTGGCACTCACTGCAACAGCAACAACTAGTACAACATGTGTTCCATTATTACTTGTGGCCGATTCTGTTTTTGTTTACCTCAGTGGTTTTTTTTTGTTTGTTTGTTTGTTTTTTTAAAAAAACCCACTAAATATCACAGCATTGTAATTATTTTGGTTTCACACCTGCACTCACTAAAGCTTTCTTTTTCACATGCATTATAACATGTCACAGTAGGAAAAGCACAGATGTAAATAGGTTTTACCTTCAGGGTCCTGATCCTCCATCTATGACATATCAAAATGTCTGTTGTGAAATGACCTACTGAGTTATAATGCTGAAAATGGAAGCACATGCAGGACTGAATCATCAGTTAAAAAAAAACTTTAATTAAATTCTTGTTTTAAACATTCCTCACCTTTTCATTCTTTGTTATGCTGTTCATATGCACTTTATATTCTTCAGATTCCCAACACAGGCTGCTTAATTTGATGACAAGGTGACAACACCTGCATTCACTGACAACATGTCTCCTTGGGGAAGCGTGCAAGAACCACCGCTGCTTGATTTAATAACAATGTGAATAATACAAATGGTATAATGCCTTATATGTACGGCTAGTAAACACTAGAATTATGCTGCTGTGTTTTTTCAGCACTGAGTACATCTATGTGAAAACGCTTCAGAACAGCTGTGCATTTGGGAAAATGCACTTTAAACAGCTTTATTTCCACTCTGTGTTATCAATATGTTAACCTGTAAGAGAGATACACATCACATCGCATTTCAGTCCTAATCAGCAAAAATGTCAGACTTTTGAGCAAAGAAATTCTTCCTTAAATATAATTTTCACATTGTTGCCTTTAGTAGTTGCACCACCATGTTAAGCCTGTTCATGGTGGGAACATGTTCTAATATAACTCTATGGGGCGCTATTTACACAGGACTGATGTTACCCGGGATAGCCCCTGATTTGTAATAACTTTAAATAATAAAGTTTAAATCTTGTATGAGTCTAAGACATATATAAAAATTCAGGACCTGCATTGTTTTCAAGAAGGAAGAGCTGCTTAATGTGCATCAGCATGAACTCTTCGTAGTTTTGATTTATAACCTCCAGCTTTATTTTTTTTTTTTTTTTAAGCTTCCAGCCATGAAAAGAAGAGTTTTATAATGAAATTTAAAACTTGGAGCTGCTCCAAAGAGAATCAGTTGAAGTGGAATGTAAAATGTACCTGCATTACCATAAAATTACCCAGAATACAGCTCTCTGTCTGCAGTCTAGACTGTCTTCTTAAGTGGCCTCAATTCCAATTCACAGAGAACTACATTCTTGACCTGGTGACTCCAGTAAGCTGGTTTTGGGTAAAGAATAAGTAGGTTAGAATAACCTGTGTGAATTCTGTGTTTACTTTTATATTTTATTGCCACATTCTCAGGGTATTATGACCACCAAGCCAAAATGAAACAATTCACTGGATATTAGATTGCCCTTTTTATGAGAACTATTTGGTTAGTATCCTCAGTTCCTCTGTATATTTATTTCCAAATAAAATACTTCACTAGGCACTTCTTCATTAGGCACAGCTTCAAAAGCTTGACTTGAAATAGCTTAACCAAAATTACCGGCTATTATGCTTGAAAATATGTATTTTTGATTTGCCCTCATTAGAGAATTTGTCATTCTTATTGGAGAGTTCAGGAGACTAAATACTCACCATAATTTTCCTTTCAGTTACTTTGATGACAGAGTCAAAGCTCAAGCAAGTCACAGATAAAATTTGTTTTGAGGTTTTAGAACAAAAGTAACAACACCCAACAACATCTGCAAGCAGCTGCTGTTCCACCAGCTTCTGTAAAGTATTTACAGCAGTTGCTCATCAAAAAATTTAACATTTAATAAAATAAAACAATGGTTAACATACAAAAACTACACATTACATATATTTACTTTTACCAGTGCAGTAGCCCCCATAATATCCCATAATAATTTCCTCCCTTCACCATGCTTCATCATGCTTTATCATTAGCTAGATTACATTTCATTACATTACAAGGTATCATCTCATCATTGTTCATCTAAGTTTAATTTCAAAATGTTTGTATACAGCCCATTGTATAGACTGTGGAACTGAAGTGCCATGAACAGAGATGACCTAGGCAATAAACGCACTCTTGCAAACCATGCAACAAGAGATAAATAAAACTTAGTAGTAATTAACTACTACTTAATAATCAAGAACCACAGCCACATGAGAGCATATGTGGCAACTCTCTTCAAATGAGAAGTGCAAGGTTGCTACAAAGTTGCTAGATTCCTAGCCCTAAAGCAAGTGAGAAAGTCAGTTCACATTACTGCTCAAACAAACTCGGTTGGTGCATGAATGGTCAGCTAGCTTACTCCTAACCTCTGGACAGTTAGTAAAGTGGCTGTCTGGGGCAACACACCTTAAAGATAATGTCTTTAGAGCAACTGATTTGGGGCATCTTTGGGAAATAAATAAAAAACCCACCAGGACTTCAGTACAGATAAGGGCTTTATATGGTATGGTACACATTTTTTTAAAAAATTCCTAATAAAACAGTAGACCTATATGCTATATACAGTATATACACATTAGACCACATCACTGCCATGAACTGCTGTATAGCATAATTTGATCAACAATTATCATATACATATATCTCTATTAGATGGAGTGTTTTGGGGACAATGGCTCCATGTATTTTTTTAAAATCCTGTACCAGAGATGGAGGCATTCTACCTGTTTTCCAGAGCTTAAGTGACAGACATGACAGACCACATGACAGACTGAGGCTAAATGGAAGATCTCAACCAAGCTTCTCCTTTTTGCCTCTACTTTATTTCCTTTTCGCTGTGCATCGCTGTCTTCCTGTTCCCGTCGACATTCTGTCTTTCTTCCTATCCTTTCTCCTGCACCGTCTCTCCTCTTCTATCTCACTCCCTCTCACCCTCCTCTCTTTCTATCTGACAACACTGGGGCTCCTTTGGGAGGTAATTAGGAAAAACTCAACAGAGACACACACAGCAGCTGCTGAAAGCAAGGCTTTCAATACTTTCTACTCTCCCTCCCTGCATTACAATAGCAAAAGGCTGGGAGTCAGGGGAAGAGGAAGATGAGGGAGGGTGTGCAGGAACTTCTAGGACATCTTTAGGGAACGATGTCAGGGGGAAAATGATGCTTTGGTAAGCCCAACTTTTATGTATCAAGGTACCCGAGGTTTCAAAATACTTGTACCTGCTGTGTCAGGGGCAAAAGGTCTTATCTGGTTTTGTCTTGTAAATTGACAGCCCTCACTTCAAAAGTAACACCAGGAAAGATGACATAAAAACTGAGAACAAGGCTATTCAGAGGAGACATTTCTGTAATCTAGGACAAAGACAAAGTTTCTTGTCTTCCTTCAAGCAATTTGTTCACTTCGCTGATGCGCAAAACTGTGTGTGATTGGCTCTTTGCCTATTGCTCTGCAGGCTAGTAAACAAAACCGTAGGATAAATCCTCAGTAAATCTACCTGATGGTGCTTTTCTTTTCAATAAACGTATCTCATTCCCTCTGGGGTGATTTCAAGTGTTCTTCATCAAGCTGCATGGTCATTTTGTGCCTGCTCTGCACACTATGAGTGACCTAGTTCAAATATTTCACTTCAGAGAAAAAAGAAGACGCTGTCCGTTCAAAACTGTCATCTACCATGAAGCAAACTTTCAGTAACACCAAACATAACATTGTCTTTTGGTAAGTACCATCTTCAGCACTAATAAATCTTTCAAATATGGAAATACTGTAGAGGTGCCTTAAATGCTACTAAAATTTGTCTGTCCATCCATCAAGTTTTTTGTTTTTGGAAACGACATTTTTCTTTGAATCATGAATTAAGTCAAATCTTTATAAAAACTGCACATTAATTTCTTTCACATGGAAACATCAATGAAATTATTAACAATAATGTTTCTTGTTGTTATATATATATTGTTAGTAATCAAAACCTTTTCTGCGCATGTCAGGATATGATTTGATCATCTGGTTCTAGTGATCTCACAGAGAACACAGGCTATGAACAACAAATTACAAACAACTAGCTGCCATCACTTTATTTGCTGAAGGCCTTCACTGGATGTAAGAAAGGGCACTATGTTCATTCCATTTCAAATTACTGCCACCCTAACACTAACTTGCCTTCACAAATATGAATCAAATTTTGTATTATGGCCACATAAACAGGATCAAGATGGAGTTTTATGAAACTGGACTTTACATTTCACATTCTCTGTTAATTGCTGAAGTTATCACTTTCATTTAGGCTTGTTTCTTCAAATTGGACTTTACGTTGGTTGTTGCATTCAACCTCCACTGTTACATAATTTAATTATATATGCACATCTCATTCATATTTTTGCTCTTGATTTAAAACTCATTCACTTCGTTTCTTATCCATGGTACAGTCCATATTTATTCAGTATCCAGTATTTCATTTCAAGTTTTAGATTCCATTTCAGAGCAATTACTATTTCATGCTACCAGTAGATTTAAACATTTTAATTGAATGCTGTCATGCCCAAAACCAAGAAACATAAAGATACAAAAAATTTCCATTGTGGTGTAATAGTAGATTATGCATTGTGTCGGCATCTTTGGAATATATAAGGAAAAATGTTTGCCTAGAGGCGCATCATGGAGAAAGTGATAAAGTTGTTATAAGCAAGTATGGCCCTTTAAGCAAAAAGTATTTCAAGACTAAAGAAAGTGAAACAATAGCTTCCAAAGAGGTAGCCGGGAAAGGTACACTTTTCCAACAAGAGACCTGGGCTGCAATAACAGAGGCAGTGAAGTTCATGCCCCTGAGATTTGTATTGCAGCTCAGATAGTAAAAAAGATCAGATAGGTGGAGGACAAGAACCACCTGATCTATCAGCCCAAAGACTCACCACAATTATTGGACAAACATCCCTAAGTAAATTACTTCCAAGAAATCAGGTTAAAAATTGATGAAACCCAGCTTTCAACAATATTCTTCTCAGTATCTCTCTTACACAAAACCCCTAATATTCTGTGAGTGTGTAATAACTACATCTTTTCTACTTTTTGTTGTGCTGCAGATGCAAAGTGTGTTATTACAGGGCTGAGGATCTGACAACACAGCTGCAGCTTGAGATAGCAGCAGGGAGCTGGGCCCCTGCACATATAAGCACATGTAAATACTGAATATAGACAAGCATGTTTACATATACATGGAGATGTACAGTATGCTAACAGTTCTGGACTGTGCTGTCCACTGGTTGTGGATGAATCACCTAACACTCTGCCCATCTGAAATCACATTCAATGTATCAGCATAAACAAAAGGTGATGCTGCATCAGAGTATTTAACTGTAAATAAATTAAATATTCTAGATGTGCACTATTAGGCCACAAATATTCTCGATGCACTGGAGGTGACAAACCAAGATCCTGACATTTGAAAGCCCCGCCAGTAATGCGAGGGTGGAACACTGCCTGGAACAATGTCTGGGGTGTGCATTACTTTACATATTCCAAACTTCAAACAGCTAGGTATTTATTCTACACTCTTAAATTTTCTTCAGGTTTTCATGAATTCAAAGGGCAACTTTATAATCATTCCTATTCATATTTGGTCTTGAAATGAAAAGAATTGAATTTGTGAGACAATATTCTTCTGAAGAAACCTGGAAACTGTACATGCTGCTTTGTAAGTTACATCCAACATATGATGCATTAATTGTTTCTGCATCCTGCTGAAGATGGATTGAGGGTTATGCAGAAACATAGTGAGAGTGAATGGACAGCTTATGTGTATGGAGAAAAGGGAGGAATGGTCAGACTGTGCCACAGCATCAAGGAAAGGGCTGAGCATGAAAGACTAACCTTCTCTGTCTTTGTGGATGTTAGTACAGACAGGACAAACAAAGCTTGGATAGCTTCCAAAAGACTGGCACCTTTGGTTGCATAAGCAAGCAATGACAAGTACTTTAAACCAAAATTTGTAACATAGATAACTGTGTTGGCTTGATTTAAATGCTATTAGAGAACCAAGTTCTTAACCCCAAACATGCTAAAGTACAGGATGTTCATAGCTAGTTGGATCATGAGCAAGGTGTTAAGGTGAACACTCAGAGTCTTTCCAAAATATTAAGGGTTATACAATATATTCAAATTGGTTTGCTTTCTTGGCAAGACTCAGATAAGAGGATTGATACCACTCTAATCCATGCTAAATATGAATCTAGCCAAATGGGTGATCATTTGTGTGGTTTAGAGCAGATTTTACCTTTGGACAGAACCAGGTTGGTTGTCTCTCCCCGTCGTTATGCTAAGCTAAGTTAGCTATCTTACCTAACTCTGTTTCCAAGTTAACATTTTGCATCAGTTTCATCAATTATAGGTAATTAATGCAAGATCAGCTCATAAACCTTTGATTTTTAACCTGTAATTTTAATCTGTTTTTAATCTTTGATTAAATTTATGAGAGATTTTGGAACATACATACAGGAAAATACTGTGGATTGTTTAGTTTAATATAGCTTAAGTGCCACACCTTTATGAATAGGGTGGTGTTAAATGAGGCATCTTGGACTTAACCATGGTATTAGCACACAACAGTAATGCAATAACGTTACCAAAAACAAACAAACAGAAATGTCATATCAGCTTCATCTTTAACAGGCAACAGAGCGGAATGCTAAGGAAAGTGGTCAGTAGTGATGTTATTATGCACAATTTGTATTTAATGGGCTGAAATATGGAAAACTAACAGTAAGGTCCTCCAGTAAGTGTGTACATTATGCATTCCATTTCAGTCCGGGGTAAGATCAGAGAGATGTTTGAATGATTTATGATAAGATATGTTCATGCATTTGCAATGAGTAACTGTTAGTGGTGATGCAGGCTGGCAGGATTGGGTGTACTGTATACAGTGTGAGCTCTCCAGGTTCCAGGCTGATAAGCACTAAAAAGAATCCTTAGTAGATGAAAGCTGCCTTCGGACACCATGTGGATCAGGTTTACATCTCTCCAGTGGCACCAACTTACTACAGCTGCCTTTTAGTCACCTTTAATAATCCACAACTTTCAGTTTTCCACTGAAGCTGTTAGAAAAAGCAAAGGTAGCAACAGTTGTGAATCCTGCTGTAAGTGTTGACACAGCGGGCTCAACGGCAGTCATTTCACCAAACCATAAAGTCTGCAAGATTCCTTGTTCAGTCTGGCGATACAGCACCTCTGGGTGGAGTGGTTGGATGGGGTGGGGGTGGGGCATTGCAATACAGGTGAATTTAAAAGGCTTAGAGCATTACAAGCTCAGGGGATGGAGTCAGTGCTGAGGAAATAAATGTCTTATGTGTGTTGTTAAAGCCCTTTCAACAGCAAATCTAGGATAACAATTTTCTCTGTAGCGTTTGTGATCTCTGATGTGCTTACATGGCCTCTGTGGTTCATGGCAACTACATTACAATGGGATTGGTGTGAGAACAGGAGCGCGATACACCTCCGCCAGCAGACATTTGTATTATATGTGCAGGGAGCCACTTCACTGGATCTGAACTACTAGCGGGAAAGTGCCAAATCATTAAGTTATTTAACAGTTCATTGAGTCTGTACAGTTGGCTGGTAATTAAACAACATTCGATCAATGTGAGGAGGGAAAGACAGTGGATGACATTAAGTAGATGAGATGGTCTTAACCCCTACAAACTGCTGGGATCAACTGATTGCCAATTAATGTTCTCGCCAGCTGCCACTGATGAAACCTGCTGAAATGACTTTGAAAGCTCAAACTTTCCAGCAACCCTGCCAGTGGAGCTGTGGATTTCTAGCACAGGGATGGTAGTGTCCTGCGTGTGTTAATGATGCTCAGTCAAATACAGATCACTGATTGGGTCATTAATCTTCCTCATTTTTTTACATTACATTCTATCAAAAGAGATCATGCTAAGTGAGTCTGTGTAATGTCTGTGTTCTTTTCTAAAATGGAATAAAAATTTTACCACTCGTTCAAAAAATAATAGGCTGTTTCGTTGAGAAACAGATGTCAGTACAGCTTTTTCAATTCCATCACTTGTTACTTCCAAAATCCTATAAATCTTATTATGCATAATAAATGTGGTAAGAACAAAAAGAATGATTTTTAATATTTTGTTTGTAGATAAATGGGACAAATGTTGACCCATGAGAGCATAACCAGGGTGAGGAAAAGAGAGTGACATATCCTTTTCAACATTTTCAGCTGAAGCAGAAGTTGCTCGAGGGGTTGCAACTTGAACAGTTGCATCAATCTCACCTATACTTCCTGCTATTTTTGTGTCCATTTTCCCGCTGTTATTTTTCAAGTATTTAGCACCGCATCATAGCTGTGCAGACTGATGTCACTAGCACAAGAGGCAGCATCCATATCCAGGATATTTTTGCTTCATTTTTGCACAGCGGGAGTAAGTGGAGACACATCGTCCATCTTTATATGTATTTAGGCTTACAGTCACTGACATCAGATATTTTCACACATATGAATCACAAAGAGAGAATCAATTGGGAGATTTGGGCAGCGAGATTAAAGGTCTGGAACCAACCTTTTATGATGCTGTGATAACTAAAATATGCCAAGATTACACTTTGCATATGTCATAAAAGTTTGTTTTAGCATGTAAAAATACAGAAATTAATTAGAAGCGATAACAGATTAATTTCAAAAATGTCTGCCTCAGTCTCAATTTGATGAAGAGGACTAGGATGTCATGAAAGAAAAAAAAAAGGATTCTGAGCACATGGCCCATTCCTCAGCAGGGCAGCTGCTGTATTGATCATAAACAGGGTAGTCCCATGAAAACAGCTGAAAGGTCAAGATGGCGGGACGCTGTCTGCAAAATATGAAAATCTGCAACTTCTCTGTGATTATAATCACAGTGTGCCACCTCATCTATTGCCTGCAGGCAGTTAGCAACTGGACGGGAATATGTCAGATGGACCAAATTAATTTCATAACATAACATGATACGTGGTGAAATAGTTGCACTCAGAGACAGTATTTCCATCTTTACACAACTTCTTCAGTCAAATGTTCCACTTAGCTCCTTCTGTAGGCTTACAATACTTACACACAAATGCAATCTTAAGGCTTTGTTGCATCAAAGTGCAGAAGTTCAGTTTGCTTAATTCTATCATCCCCCAGTGGCTCCGTTTCTCATCGGGAGCACACATTACAATGGACAAAAGAGACAGGAAAGCTTTCGGCTCATAGTGCAATTTTTCTTCCTTGCTCTCTCTAAATTATCAGAACCAGCTTTGATCTCATTTAACCCCCTCAAGTTGAAACCGGGGTCAATTGTGTACTTACAAACTGTACTTAAAAAAAAAAAAAAAAAAAAAAAGACCTGCAGAGTTTGTTAGCTATAGATTAAACTTTGTTAATTTTAAAAATTAGAATGTCATACAGTATATTTGTGCATAATGCACATTTAAAGATCCATTTTGAGTTTTTGGATTAATGTAAAGAAAACAGGCAACACAATTAGATGGCAAATCTGCTGCCTTAACCTGTTTGCTTAAGTAATGGTAGAGAGAATTGAAAGGGTGACGTGTTAAAGATCAAGATGGGGAACAGTACTATATAAATTCAGCCTAAGCACTAAGTGAAATCCAAAAATGAGCTTCACTCTCACTGTCACTTCTGCCTCTTTGATCTTCTATTGCCTTGTTGAAAGAACTCAGCCAAAGAGAAAGAAGTCATCTTCTATCAGCTGAAAAAAAATAAGTCACAGATGGCGAGCAGTGAATCTAGAAGGAGCACTTTCAGTCGGCCCTAGTTTTCCTCACTCCATGTATTGTTAGCTGGACTCCTGACCTGCCCGTCCGGCCATTTAGAGCCACTGGGCTGAAAGAAGGTAATCAAAGTTCTGTGTGGATGAAAGGAGAGGGACATTGGGGCGAAGAGGAAAGTGGGCCGTGCCCCGGAGATAGATGGGAAAAGGCAGATCTGGACAGACCTGGAGTCAATCTGTGTTCGCTCAAAGGGAGAAAATGGTGTGGTGGGGGGTTGGGGGGGTGGGGGTTGTACTCAGTAAAGAAGAAGATATCGCCTCTGGGTACTCGCCTCTCCTGCCGCTGCTGAACTCTTTTAATAAACATTTAACATTCACAGGGAGAAAAATCAATACCCAGGAGGTGAGTTCTCTGTGGAGTGGCTGCTGGCAGCTAAGAACACATCACAGTTTGGGAACGTCAGATTGACAACGGAATTGCTTTCAAATTAGTGCAGACTTATTACAACACATTCAGACTCATCATGCCTTCTGTGTGTTAAGAAAGAAAAACCCGACTTTCATTGTCTTATTATCTTCATTATGACAAAAAGGACAGACTCTTGCTTATACCAGTGACATACATACTGTCTGACAGCCATATTGGCTGTGGCCAGTAGTCAAAAACAGGTGATTGTTCAACAACTGGTATACATCATGATGTAAACCACCACCATAATCTAAACAGGGTTTAGCACTTTGTGCTTTGTGACTAATGAATTGCTGTGGGTTTTTGCTTAGATAAATGAGATAAGGTCTGAAAAGAGGCTTAAGAATTTTTCAATTTAATTTAATAAACCCAAACTGTATATATATATATATATATATTAGTTTAAGATTACTTTTATTATGTTGCAGGTTTCAGCATTGTTCAATTATTTGTTTCTCTGTTATTACTCACCATTGTTCTTTTGAGCAGACCCACCATGCAGGAGAACTGGTTTGAAAAGAGGACCCGCCTCGCATTTCCTGGTTTTATAGTGTTAGTGATGTCATTGCTGACATCACCAGGTGAAACCAAGTGAAGGGGGTTTCTCTTTGGTGGTAATGTTTCATTTGGTTTATTTGAGAACTTGCTTAAAATGTGTGTGGATTATCTATTTGTTTAAAGTCAGAGTAGTATTGTGAGCACTAAAATGAGTCTTATAATGTTATGAGGTTTAATGGTTATGAGGATTCTGTGTAGGTTTACCCACAGTAAATATGGCCCTGGATGAGGCAAGGCATAGGTGTGCATGATCAGAGCCCTTCCTGCTCAAGGACGAAAGGTGCTGCCATTATCACATGCCTTTATTTTTTTGTTAATATGAGTCAATTTTTTCTGAGATTTTTTTTTGTGTGTGTGTGTATGTACATTATGATCGAGTTACATGTGCCACGGACAGCACCATGAATACATTTTCACCTTTGGGAAGACACTCACTTGACACTGACACTTGTGCGAGGCTATTCCACGTACCCATGAACGTTGAAGCTTTTACTTGTAAGAAGTGGTTAAATGAAACACAGAGGTTTTCAGGGACATTAAATCTCATCACACAAAACATGAAAACTCATCTACTCACTTGCACGCTTTTACGGCTTCACTGCATTTATACTCGCTCTCTTTCAAACTATTTTCGATCAGAATTTCCAATTTGTAGATTTAATTCAAGTGGTGGTGACAATGAAGTCATGCAACCTTGGTGTTGTTTGTTTGTAGACTAATATTTGCTTTTTACTTCTGGCTGTTGCATTTCATCTTCTTTTCCTTTCAGCTGTTCCCTTCAGGGGTCGCCACAGTGAATCATGTGCTTCCATCTCACCCTACGTTCTGTATCCTCTTCCCTCACACCAGCTACCTTCATGTCCTCCTTCACTACATCCATAAACTTCCTCTTCTGACTGTAGCATTTATGCTTCAAAAATCATAAAAGTGGTGTTCATTTGTGGAGATTGATTGGCCTACAAAAGTATATGTCCCTGCAGTGCCCTGTGACAGGGCTTGAGGAATATAATGTCTGTCTTCAAAGAGTTGTAAAATGTGGGGTGCAGCTAGTTCGAGAAATGCTATACAACATGAGTGCTAATAGTTCTCATTTTTCTATCAGCACTATCCTCAATTTTTAAGATCCTCTAAAGGGTTATGATCATTGTTGTCAAATGTTTCATCTTTACATCTGAGAAATAATGTTTTGCCTGTCATTTTGGTTGACAGCTTTAAAAAAAGCTTTGTAATTCTTCTTCTCCCCCCAAATTTATATGTACTTAGCCAGATATTGTGAATTTTGTGAAGTTGTTAAGTTTTTGAACTGATGATTAAACTGCTCGAGTTTCATATTCGTCCAAGCTGTAGAAGGGCTCCAGCTGTGGAGCTGGATTACACTGTTGGTCGACTGCTTTGGATTTAGGTACTTAAGATATGCTACAGAGACAAAAGTATTCAGACGGAGGTTGTTTGTCAGGGGTTTGGCCTGGGCCCTTTACTTCCAGTGAAGGGAAATCTTAATGCTTCAGCATACCAAGACATTTTGGACAATGCTGTGCTAGTAGGAGAATAGTAGCTGGTATTTCAGACTTTCAGCCTCAATAACTCAAGACTATTCATGATTATCACATCTGACTGATTTTGTGCCTGTACAGATGTGAACATAAAAGCCTCTATTTCTGTGGTGTGTATATTATGCATACTGGGGCTTTGTGCCTGTGAAGTGTGAAAAAAACATAGCATTCTTATCAAGTGAGAAAATATCACTTTCTTTCTTGCCTGTGCTCTTTTAGTATTTGGTGACTCACCATGAACGTGACTAAACCTGACTGTGGTGGGACAATAGAGGATGTGTCAGGGACAATCAAGCAGTCAGTGCAAGTTTGAGTCCAGAAAAAACAGAGCTTATCTATCTATCTTCCTATCTATGGACTAATAAAGGCCTATCTTATCTTATCTTATCTTATCTTGCCTTATCTTATCTATCTCACACTTGGGTTAGGAGTGCTTCCAGGTTTTTAGTTAAAAGCAGCTGTCAGCGGCTAATTGAATTGCTCTTGAGAATAAAATCTTATTTTGAACTGACTAAGTACTATGTAACTTGAGTCAAGGACACACCTGTGCACATCTCAGATAGAGGTCAGAAACCTGGTTGAGGTTTATTCCACAGGCTACCGTTCCACAGTGTTTCATTGTCAGTTTAAGAAGAAACTCTAAAACCCTGATTATGACCCATATACAATTCTACATGTAAACATGTTCAGTGTAAACACAAACAGAGCATTACCAGCTTACCAGAGTTCCTTTTATTTTGTTGAACCACACCTTCTTTGTTCCACCGCTGGAAATTTTCTTGTCATGGCGAAAAAGGTTGTATTGATTCATTCCTTACTTGATCCATACATCCATTTATTCTTCACCTTCAGACAAACAAAGCTGAGGCACCTTCAGATAAGGAGTTCTGCCAACCAGGAGGACCAGGAGACTGAGATGTGTTCACAAGCCGTGCATACACACACACATGCAAACAGCTTTATTATTAATTAATTGAATGGAAATCAATATATTTTGACTGCATGTAAGATGACTACTACATAACTAACAGCATTTCATTGTCATGTATACCACTGTCTTTTATTTATCTCTTTTATGTGTGTTTGTACATTTCTCTGTGTGTGAAAATACCAGAAAGATAGAATACTACAGCTCAACAGTGCAAGTAGTGTGTGATAAAGCTATTCTATCAGCCAGCGAGTTGGCGGTTATTGCATCCGTTCCGCATCTGTGAGCTCTCTCCTTAAACTCAGCAAAGAAGCTCTTGGAGAAGCCCATTTGCAAGGAATTGAATCACTCTTTGGAACACAGAGTGGCTTGGCCCCATCAAGGATTAAAAAAAAAAAAAAACTGAAGATGTTTCACTTCAGTTTGGAACTTGTGTATAGAGTATCTCAGTATATCATATACAGGTAATGTTTAAGAGGCCACTGCAGAGACAGAGAAGGAGTGAGCTCATGCATGTTTAATCAACATTTTCAACGTGCAGTCAAAACAAGCATTTATATTCTTCAACTCGATATCCAGTGTGGATGTGTGGAGGCTGATCTATGTTTAGCCATGCAAATGTGGGGATTAAAACTTCAGGCTAGGCTGGAGAGCAGAGAAGCGCTCGCTGCTAAATTAGTCATTCCCACAGAAATGCTTCTGCAGGCACATGTGTGCACACACACTCACAAACGTGCTCTAACTAAGCCCCAATTTTTTTGTTGCTGGTGTCACGCAGAATGTAACATAAAATCACTTCAAAAAGGCGTTTGATGTCAGGAATAAACTGTGAATATACTGACTTGCCATGTTTCGATGACAGGACACCCAGGATGGTGAGTGATGGCCTCTGAATCTGACAAACACCCCCAGAGACATCGTCCATCCACTTCAGCATCAATCAGCCCCAGGGACAAAAATTGCCCCAAAAAAGTCCATTTGGCTCTTTTCAGTGATGTGTTTCCCTCAAAGGTGAGTCATTTGTTCCACACCCAGACACCCTCTAATTGGATTGTAAATCTTTGGTGACGATTAATCATGCGACCTGCTTCAGAGGTGCTAATGAGGAGCTATTTTAGCTGGATGACATCACCACAAATCACCTGTGGCAACTCCGGGCCCCGGGTTTTAACCTGTTTTGGAGCATTTCTTCTTCTTGCAAGAGGAATTAAATTGTCAGTTTTATGCATTCCCAGGTTTCAAGTTTGTTGAAGGAATGACAAAAGTCCTAACTCAAAAATCTGTGCAAGGTTCTCTCTCTCTCTCTCTCTCTCTGGTCTCTTTCACCCTTTGGCATTACACAGCTCCTTGAGTGACAGACATTAAGTTGGTCTGTCACCCAAAAATGCTTTGCCATTTGCAGACTTAAAAATGCACTATTGAAGGCACCAAGAATGAGTGTGTTTTCACAGCACTTGCATCAGCGCAGGATGGCTCAGGATAATACTACTCAGGATGGCATATTTCAGAATGAAGCATATTATTAGATTATAGTTATTGATATTACACTATACTTTAATATGTTCATCAAATAAATGTCGAAACTGCCTAAGATGGTTTAACTCTTTATATAGGTCATAATTTAAAAAATTTGGCATAAAATTTGTAAAGAAGAGAGGATGGGCAGAGGTGTAGCCTTGATGTTGGCACTGTTCAAATCTTGCCTTAAAAGCTCATCTTAATAGAGTAGGTGGTTATTGACGCATTACACAGATACCTTTATTGCCGTTACTGATAGGAGAATATATGATTACAGCTTCAGATTTGTACACGTTCATCCAAAGTTGGGATATCTTTTAAACCTATCCCAGCTCACACTGAGCAAGAGTGGGAGTACCCTCTGCACAGGCTGTCAGATTTTCATAGGGCTGACACATACAGACAGACAGCCACTCACACTCACAGTCACAGCTATGAGCAATTTTCAAGTCCCCAATTCTGGTCCATCATGAAATATGAGGTCAGGATAACAATGTCAGAAAAGTTCTATTACAGGATGAAAAGACAAATAATATTCTCTCTACAGAGTACTGACAACATAGAAGAGGACCTGACCGACTTCAGCACATCAACAACAGTGCAAAGCTATAGTTAGTATCGTCTGTTGATGACGCATGGCTTGCCTCTGAGTGACTTCTCTGAGGAAGGTGATACAAAAAGAAAGAAGGGGTGCTGTCCAAACTGTCTTGGTTCTGCAGGTTTACCAGCTCAGGCAGCTTGGCAACACCTCGCCCTCTTTTGTTTTATGCAGGGGATGTGGTCAAGCATCTAAAGGTATAAACTGGCCTGCACCATGTCTACAAATGCAAACCAGACTGGCAGGGAATTACCCCCTTGTGCAACAACACATAGCTGTAAGACACAAACCGTTTTTGACTTCTTACTGGAGAACACACGCTACCCGCTTTCCCCCTGGACGATCTGCAGGAGAACAACACTCACAACAGGGCATGTGATGAGGTTTGCAACATGGCCAGTTTCATCCTGTGGCTCTTTAAAACAATTCTTATTTTAAATAAAGGCATGACCAAGACATTGTGGCTGAGGCACAACATTTTGAATTTCTTTATCAAGTAGAACTGTTGGACAAAGTTGATGAGGCTTGTTCTAGAGAGAATCCTGATCAGATCAAGTGTGAGGAGGATATGTGTTTGATTTTGTCAAGACATTTTCATGTTTGGTCCAAACCAACTGGAGTAGCTGTTGGTTTGGGCTACTTTAAGGTACAAGGCAGGAAAAGTACAAATGGAAGAAGGAAGAATGTCCCCTTTTATTCATGAGGCAGAAAACAACTTGTGATTTTTATTTGGAAAAGCACTAAAAATTCCTTGACCTGTACTGGAACTACCAAACTACCATCACGGCAGTGCAACTTCATAAAACAAACCTAACTTTGAGTTAGATAGTTTAGTAGTCTTCTCAGTCCAGCCCTCACCTGTCTGATCTGCCAATCAGAAGTGACCTGGTCCTTCCACTCCATACCAGACAACCAAGTAGTTAATCAACTTTGACTGCACTGTCTGGGCTTGGTGGTGGTGGAGTCTTTGATGGGTGCAGGTTTGCAACAGGGATTAATCTCACCGCACTAAAGTATCTCCTTGGCAGCTGTTGGCATGTGCCGTCTACCCCATTGATCGGGCCCGTCTGTGCAGGCAGGGCTGCATAATTCTATTTAATGTATGAGGAGCAAGGGGGGCTCCCGGCCTGTCACAGTCAGTTGTGGACCGATCCAACTGGCTTCATGCTAATGCGGCCTGCCAGGCCACCCTGAGGACAGAATCTGGCTTTAGGAGGCTCAGAGGAGGACTCATTCTGCCCATGCCGATTCATCAAAGAGAAGAGGAGAACTGTATCTTCAGGTGATCCCAAAAACAGCCAGACAGCGTGAGAGAGAAAGTGAAGGCAAGACAGAAAGAATATGACAACCCTGAGACTAAGGGAGAGGACACGAGAGAATGAGAGAGAGCGAGAGAGAGAGAGAGATGCCTCTGATCAGAAGATACGTTGTTAAATGGAAAAACACTAACCAGCTGCTTGGGGAAATTAACATCTAATGTCTCATGAAGGGAATCAGCTGTGGGTGAGTATGTGTGTGTGTAAGAAGTTAGAAACCGTCTCTTTCCATTTTGTTTTTTGTCCCTGTGACATACACCACTGAAAGCATTTAGCTAAAACCTGAGAAAATCCCACTCCTCTGTTCCAGCATTGAAAGTGAAATATTATGGTAAAAAGTGTGCTGTTATGATGCTAAGTCAAATGTAGCAAAACAGTGAGAGTGGAGCTGCATCATTCATACAGAACAAGAATTATTGACTTGGAGTGAAATATTAATCCCTTAACAATTTAAGGCAGCCTACTGGAAAACCCCTCCATCTTACATTACATTTTCACATGAACCTCTTGCTGAACATGCATAAATTAAACTGAGCACTGGTATTTGCTGCAGCCTATATTTATACTGTTAGTGATTGTATGTCACATTAAAGTGAGTAATACAACTCTAAAGGATCATTTTTGTGTATTACCACTTATTGGTCTTATTGTTGTAGGTCCGTCTTGTTGTCAGATCATCTCCTTGCCTTTTCCAGCTTCTTTTTAGACTTTGATGCTGTCTTCCGAGATCTCAGCAAGAAGACAATGTCGTTATTATGCATAGAAATGAAGCCAAAATCTGTGAAAATTAGATTCAACTTGTAATAAACTGTAATTAGCCTTTAAAATATCACCACACAAGATCAATCAAGACCAAATCTGACACTGATTTTAGCATAAATGTTATCCTGTAAACATATGTATCACCTTTAAAACTGTTCTTGGCACAAGGTGCTAGCAGTGCCAGTGGCTTTTTCACCTGAGCTGGTGGGATCCGGTTGTAACTTTGGGGAAAATGTTAAACAGGATTCTCCACCCAGCCTGCAAAACCATTTGGAAGTGAATACTAAACAAGCAGGGGCTGTGCTCACAAAGCTTTAATCAGTGCTATTATTAATGGTTGACTGCTCTAGATAGAAAGAAAAGCCAGCTGAGAAGACATTTCACACCTTAATCAAGTAGAAAAATAGCTAGTGCAGCACTCATGGCTCTCCCTACAAATATGTCACTGCTCATTTCAGAGCTTTTTATCTAGACGGACCGTGGTGCCACACTTATTTTTATCAGTTACTAAAGCAAAAGTGCAATAACTGAATCATAATGACCATAATAATATTGATGATAACACAGCATGACATTATATTATCAGATGTTTTGTGCTAAATTCTTTCTAAACATCAACAAATGTTTTGGTGTCAGTGACCCCACATAGACTCTCAGTTGATCACATTTAGACCCATGAAGAGATAATCCCACATGTAAAACAGCCAATTACAAATACTGTAAAACTGGATGAAGACCTTAGGCAGAGAAGCACAGCAGTGTATAACCTTGATGATACTTACTGAATAATAATATGACGTATGAAGTAGTCGTATTTGTTAGAAGACACACATCTGTTTGCATACATATACGCAGACATTTTTGCATTTTTTTTAAAAACTGTCGTATTGAATTGAAGCACTGAAAACATTAAAATGAACTATGACCATCATAGCCATTACTTAGAGGACTCTGCCAGTACCAGACCAAAACCAGAGTCTCACGTTGAGAGTGGGAATCAGGCGAATAAGGGATAGTTCTGCTTTATTACAGCTTCAGGTCATATTTTCCTAGTTTTGGCCATCATTTCTGCATGTTCGAACATCACTGTGATCAAAATGAGATGCAGAAGCAGTGCCACAACATACAGATCAACTTCCTGCCAAAGCTGTGCCTCATTGCATTTTTCTAATGTTTTACCTCCAAATAAAAAGGTCAAACTGGTGGCTTATTCACAGTTTCTAAAACTTTTGTCTGTCTTTTTATGATATTTATAGGAGAAAAAACAAAGCTGCAGTAATTTGGTATTATCTTGGGGGCTTTCATTTTAACTGTGATTTATAAGAGAATAAGGGTATTTTGTTCAGAATCTGAGAAAAGTTGCAACTGCATTTTTTTTTTCCATTTATCCAAGTTTAAGAAAGAATTTTCTTGCGAATATGACTTACTGCAGTTTTATTTAGTTGATAAGATTGTGAGGCCCATATATATTTAGACTGTTACATCTAGACAGTTTAATTTTATTATGATTCCAACTTATTATCTGATAACTCCATAATAAATGACTATGTGTAATATTAAAGTCTGTTAAATATTTATCCAACGTTCATGCTTTGTTCTTTTCTGAGGCACCTATTTTTCTCCAAGCTGAGAAGAATGAAAATTGTTTGTTATCTCTAAATAACATCATGGTTGATTGTTAACAATGTCAGAATAAAGTTTTATTTATTTTTGCCCCACGGTGTCATGATTGTATTAAAAGAATGAAATGCACAAGTCTCTCTCATCGCCTTTCCAGTCTCTTGGTGTTAGAAGAACAAGCCCTTGATGCGGGGTCACACAGTATAAATGTCAGCAAATGATGATGATGCACCCCGTAGTGCTGGTCTCATTTAGTGGCAGTAATAATAGGCTACTAATGTATCACATTTAGCATGATAATTATTTATTGATTAATATGCTAACTAAGCATAGCAACTTTAAAATTACCATGGCATTTGATTTGACAAACGCATGCAGAACCCAGCTTGAATTCATATTCCAGTCTTTTATTTTGTGCTGTTTGTCCTGATTGCTGCCCTCCCCCTGTACTCATTCCAAAAAACTCCCTATAGCACAAGCCCATGTTGTTTTACATTTTATTAATAGCAACATCAGAGTACTAAATGTACAGAGGACGAATCCAATGAGAATCGCATTTACAGTGCTTGCAAATACAGAGCTTAGTAGTACAAGAGTAACCAAATCAAAATCACCTGGAAATCGAAACGTTTACCAATAACTACAAAAGGAAGAGATGTGGTTCATAAGACACAAAATAAAAGTTATACAACATTTAGCCGTCACAGAGACAGACTGGAGTCCCTTTTGTGGAGGTGTGTTGTTTGTGTATGTGTGTTTGTGTATACTATAGTCTTATACAAAAGTTAACAGAGGTACTCATTGATATATTAAACACAAATATAAAAAGTTTAAGAGTCACAAAGTACAAACTCTTCATTTTTATGGCGACAACACAACTCAGGTCAGGTTCCTTCATGGTAGATATGGATTGTGATTGTAAGTCAGCGTTGATGAACAAACCACTGCGTGCCCACAGGTGACCCCAGCCAACCCCACCCCACCCAAAAAAGTACCTATACAACTTCCTTATCCCTAAAATTTAAACTGTATGTTTTTTTTTTTTTACCTTTTATTTGCATTTTTGATACCTTTGTCCACTCTGATTTTATAAACTCTCAGAGAACAAACAACCATGGATATACTTTTTTTACTTTTATCCCAAATGTCACTCATTCAAGGTCTGCACTTTGTTTAGAAGGCATTGTGCAGCATTTGATGGCCTCTATGCAAATCAAATGCTGCTATGGCAGATTTGGGTCATGCAGCTAGTCTCTGTCGTGTCGGGGTATGGGAGAATGGAGATGTTGCAAACTTGGTGTTGTTTTTCTTTTTTCAAGTCTTTTACTTTTATTGATAAGCACCGACACTGACAGTGCCTTAGCTCTTGTACATAGAAAAGTAAAAACACGACCCGAGAGGAGAGTCGGAGCCCTCCGCTTTAGTTACAGTAAGCGCACAGTATGTGATTTGTGAAACGATGAGGAGAAGCGGGGTGAGGAGCTACAGTTTTCTGACAGCTAAAAAATGGATTCAGTAAGATTACATGTCGGTCTGTAAAGATAGCCTCTGTACTTTCCTTTTTTTTCATTCTCCCAGCTGTCTTACCTTGCTGTTTGAGCAACCTGCTATTGACTTTTTTAAAAATTAAAATCACCACCGCCGCACCATCAATGCCCCTTGTGAAACAAGTTTCTACACTAATAAGCCAAAGGCCGTGATTAACAGAGTCGATACATTGATTCCTCTGGTCTCGTGCCTCCAGTGATATGGGAATGAAACAAACCTTGGCTTTGGAGATGTTCAGTCAACATCTAATTTAAACAACAGATATGTCAATAAGTTCCACTCTGTATATCTGACATGCACAGTCCCTGCAAATGAGTGTGCGGGACATCCTTCATCTTGACAGGAACACCCTTGTTGATTGATAGCTTGTTTGTGCTGAAGGGAGCATATAGGTTTCGTGGGTTGCTGAAGAGACACTGAAGCCACAAAATATTAATTTGTTGTGAAAAAGTCATGTCAAGCCTTTGGTGTCTGTTTAAGACTTTTCTACAAGAACCCCCACGCCCCCAACCCGTTTTTCTGTTCTCCCTGCCTTTGCCTGCGCTGCTCTCTGATAATGTTTCCTGGATTAAATCTGACCAGCGGAGTGGAATTATTTTCCTCCCTCTTAGCTATAATACGCCACACTCATCGGCTGTCTTGAAATATAAACTGAGAAGGCAAGAAAGCAGTAAGGCATTTCCTTACATATCAGTTTGATTTCAGACAGAGCCAAAAGGAAGAAGGGCGAGGAATGCCGATGCCTCTAGCCAAGCATGCCTGTTCAAAGTATGTATGCTGCGAGTTTCATTTTCCTTTCTTTCAATGTTCTTCAGGAATACAAAGCAAACTGCTTTTAGGGATGCTAACAATGCAAACAAGCTTTTCAGTGTTAACTGAAGTAAAACCCTATAAATCCTTTTCCTTACAGTAAGAAACATAAAGAAATTCAAATTCTCAAATCTCAAATTTTCACTTATTCAATGATCTGATTTTGTAGGTCTAAAAAAAGGAGAGGGACAGAGAGAGAAAGAGAGAGAATGAGTGAGATTAATCCCACACAATCATTACTAGCTTGCTACAAAATTTCAAGATTTTCAGAAGGGTCACATTTTACAGTTGTGAGGGACAGTGTTAGTAGTACAGAACCTTGGTGACCATAAGTAAAGCCTACCTTCTTTTGATGAAACTCTTCACAAAAATTCAGACAACACAGAAATTATTCACAGCCCAAATTTCCAAAAGTTATGGGGATAATCTTCAATATGTACACTTAAAAGATAATTTGGGTTAATAACAACGTGGGTCTTATTTTCAAAGTCTTGGCCATCATTGCTGTCAGTAATAATGACATTTTAAGTACTCAACCTTTCAGATCTTTGCAATTTACCTGGTGAATACAATGTCACCACGATCGATGGGCACGTTGAACAAATTTAAAAATTGAGAGTCAGCAGCTGAAATTGTGAGTCTGTATTCTGTAAACATCAGCACACTAACATGCAATAACAATATTAACCTGCTAATGTTTAGCAAATATATTATAATGTCCACCGTCTTAGTCATTATACCAAAGTCATTAGGATTCAGCATGTAGGAACAAGGATATCTGCAAATGTTGGACTGACTGGTCAACAGCTAGCATGGCTAAAAATAAAGCCTAAGTTGTGATAAACCAGAAATATCCTTTAAAAATTTTGATGAATGAAAAAAGTGAGTGGCTTTCCACATTATTGTGACAGAACTCTGATCAATTTTTAATTGAGTCAAATTAGCAGTTGAGTCAAGTTCATTTTCCTTTCACAATTCTTTTTCTAGATGTTTTCTCTGATTATTTTATACAGTCATAAATGCTATTTTTCGCAGTCAATATACTAAAGTATGTGGCACGTTGTACATTTCCTGGGCAGTTGTATCAGTATATATATACAAATACAAAATGAGTTATGACAAATGAATTCAAACCAGTCTAGATCAAGTTTAGCTGGTTTCTTGGCAGCTACTGTTGGATTTACACTGTTTTTGTTAGTAACGTGATGAAACACTGAATTAGAATTTTAGAAATGATGTCAAAAAACAGAGAGTTATTGGTTTCCCAGCCAACCATGAATACAGTAGAACCTAAGATATGATCAAAACACTTCTTCAAACCACTCAGCATTCAGTTACTTTCCACCTGGAAATCAACCTCCAGTCTCTGAACTATTGCAGCGTCTACTGAAGTATTATACTGGTTAGCTAAAGATATAATACAAGTACTGCTTAAAAGTGCAGGTAGGAAGCTTGGCACAAGGTTAGTTTTGTGTTTTAAAAGAAATACCGTAGTTACACATGTAAACAAAGACACTATCCCCGACCTAGCAGAAGCCTTCCCAAAAACAGGAGAGGCTTTGAAAAATAGAACACACCTGTACACAAATAGAAGCAAATATATAGAAAATACATTTACACGTGTATAATATACAGTAAGTTTCATAACCCTCTTACTATTAAGATTATCACTCTTCATTCAAAAAAATATATGTTGTGTCAAAGAAGCAACTCTGCAGCCTGTCACACGTGTGAGGCTGAACTGGTATGGGTCATTCATGAGAGTAGTTTTCATGTTGTGAATGGGCAAAAGCAGGCGCTTTGCACCACAGTGTTTATCCCAAGCCATCTTGGCACCTTCTGAATGGCACACATTTACAGATACTGATCTCACTAGGACAACCTGTTTTCTTTTAAGGAAGTGAGAACAAGCCTAAAAACCACCTAAGAACATTACTGGAGATCCACTGTCGACACGCAATAAAACCCACTTTTTAAATCTGTACATATTGCTGTCTGCAACCGAAAAACTTTTACAATTACAGAATTGTATTTGTGCTTTGTACAAACCCACAGCACAACAGAAGGTAGATTCAAAGGCGGTTTCCTCTAAAGCTTTGTAGCACGAATGGTGATCTGTTTTTCAGAGCTTCAGGTTGATAATAAAATTATTGGTGCTAGAAAGCTCTGAGGAGAGCTTTGCTGTCCTCCCTGACCATGGAGTTTTCTCACCTTGACTTAAGAGATATTTTAAACCAATTTGGCAGCGGCTGATTGGCTTGTCATAATCCTCTTATTTCACAATACAGTGATGTGAGTGTTTTAAATTCTTCTCTCCCATAAATCTGTATCATATTTTTGCTCTACTTTCTTCTGCACAAATTAAAATAATTTATTTGTGCACAAATAAATTCCTGGCTGTGATAGCTGAAATTCTGATATGCTAGAAATATCGTCCTCAAGTATTTAGTGGATCTGGCTCCGGAGAGGGCCAACTATTCCTCCCCACACATTTGTTGAGGGGCTTCCTCCCTGTTCACATCTTGTATTTAAAACACATGATGCACATGCCTTTGATCCTGAGGGACACCACTTTGCAGCACCTCTTTCACAGCTTGTTAATAATAGTTTTATATTCTATCTTCACCAATTTAGTTCATGTTTTTCTAGACTATCTGACTATAATTCACACTTTTGGGTTTCAAAATTATTTAGCAAAAGTGAACCAATCTGGGAGTTGCGTGGAGTTACTAATTAAGTATCTGTGGAGGGATTTATTCAATCTCTTTCCTATTTATCACACAAATTATCTGAATTTGAAGCTCTAATTGAATCAAGTCCTCCCTTTTAGCGCTTCAGCTCAGATCGAAATCATATCCAATCATTAGAATTTATCCCACGCAGCTGCTGAAAGTAAGACCAACATGAAGTGTGCAAGAGAGCTAGACAGACCTGAGGAAGTATGAATGTCCTGTCCAGCTCCATGCAGTCTGCTGTGGCTTTCCTTATTCAATCTATACTTGAATTTGCTGCTACGGTATAGCAGCAAAATCAGTGCAGCAGGCCACCATGGTTTAATGAAACACTGGATCTGCTGCAGCACTGATCCCGCACCAAAAAAAAACCTTTTGTTTGTTTTATCATTAAGCCAGATCAGGTGCAAATCTTACACGATAAACAGTCGGAGCGGGCACAGGATTGGCTTACACTTGTTTTCTTTGTTATAATCTCAGCTCAGGTGGGAGTATTTAATTAATGGTGATGAATCCCAAGTGCTTTGGGGCTCCAATGTTAGGGCTGGGGCAGACTGTTGTGTAAAAAAATAGACATAACTATTCTGTTTTTAAAATGGGACCTATAGAAACAATGTTTTAAAATCAACTGTTCAATAAAGCATATACCGTTTCTTTTTTTCCATCTTCTCTCTTCCCCAACTAATAGAATAGTGCTTCGTATAAATATGTTTTAGACTCGTTTGCAACACATTTCTTAAAACTATTTCAAAACATACAAATACATTTGTACCATTTTTTATGTTTGACATTTCTTTAAAAAAAATGTAGTTGGAGTTGATATAGGGTTAATATAGCGCTCTTTGTTTAGTCCATCAGTTGTTGTTGAAACTTCCTTCTATCCAGGTTGTGGCACATAGTGGCATTATTGGCACATTGTTCAGAAATACAGTTCATCTTCCACCCACAGCAGCTCCATGGGTTCCTTTTTCAAATCTCAAGTGTTTTTCTTGAGACATCCTTGACGTCCACAGTCTTGTCCCACACATCCTTTATAATATACCTATATATAATCTATATCTAAATGACTGTACTTTCCTGGAAATATGGAGTGGCAGCATTGTGGCTGCTCTGCTTGTCATCTCTAGAAAAATAAATATCTTCACCAGTGTCCAAAGAGTGATCACACTATTTTACAAAAGAAGCTGTTTTGTGTGTTTCTTGTTTCCAACTGGATCCTGTGGAGATGTGGAGAACAAAATAACAATTACCCTTCATTATGTGCCCAGCAAAGAATAAAACAATCACTATGACACAGATAGGATTCTCAAAACCAGCCAACTTTATACTTGTGTTAGGGGAAACAGGTCTGGCAAATACATTAAATTTGCAGTACAATAAAAAGATCTTGTGTCTTTTAAGACTGCAGGGATGAGGATACACCGTGTAGAGCTGAGCTGACTGAGACTAATGTGTGTCCAGACAACGGCGAGGCGCTGTCCTCCCACTACGCTACCTGCAGGCAATCTATTCCTTTTAAAATCTGGGTCAATAGCAGACGTTACACCTCCCCCCGGGCTTCCAGCAACACTGTGGGGCCAGAGCATGTGTTTAACTTTCACGCTTTGAATTTCAAATGCAGGCCATTCTGGCATATATTAGCCTTGCATGAGAATATGTCACAAGTTGAGTGAAAGTGCCTCTTTACTTCTAGATATGTTCAAAACAGTATGCTATTAGTGTAAGAATGAGAGTGGCAACATACATATTAATGAAAATGTTTCAGATGTGAGGAGTGAAATCATTAATTTTGAGCACACAGTATAGCTCATTCATACTGATATATACATAATTAGTGTCTTATCTCAGCTACTAATACCTCTGATACGGCAGTGAACTGGATTTCTCAACCCTTTTTAATCACTGCGCACATTTCGGAAAGGAGCATAATCATGACACAAATAACAAACATATGCCAAGTTCCCTTCTATTCCCAAAGTGGGGCAGCATCACCACGGGGATCGAGGTGGCTAAGGCTCAGTCGATAATTTACAAAGGGACAAACTGGCTCAGTACCCACCAGAGCGTGAATTCAGGAAGTCTCTTCCACCCACAGGAAGTGAACAAGGCCTTCAGCTCGTCAACATGAGATCTCGAACCATTTCTCTGACACAAAGGCCACAGGAATCAGTTGTCTTTCAGTTGGGGAGGGCCTGTAGGATAAAGTGCAACAGGTAAGGACACTTAGTGGACTCATACTGGTGGATGTGTTGCATCACATCCAGTCTGCACCTGTCAGTTGTCAACACTAAGCCTTATACATGAACTGATTCTGAGGTGATATTAGTGCCCTGCAGGTGAGTTACAGGTCGCCTCAGAACATTTTTTGATAGGCTTCATACATCCTCCATCCTATTTAACCTTTGGTGCTGTTGTCAACATTGTACTATTGACTGAACACAAGCAGAAAATCACATACTGATGATGTATTAACCAGCAATGTTTTTTATTCAAATGAGATTCCACAAGTAAAAATGCATCTGTCCTTCCTCAACTTTAAACAAATAAATCCAAACACTTTGGACTGTTTACACCAGACAAATGATCCTATCCTCACTGCCAGCATAATGAATCTCTTACAGGTTTTGGACACACAGGGTAAGTGTGACCACCTCGTGCTGGCCCTGCAGCTTCAATGACTGTTACTGTTATCCACTCAGACAGTAAACACTGTCAAAGCTCCACCAAGCATATTGTGACACTACACATGTAAGTGATATGTTCAAGGTATAATACCACAACAGGACAGGTTTCTATGTCAAAGACACCTGCCTTGGCAGTTAACATCACAAATAGAGACACACTGCAGCCCATGGAGAGGAACAATTTCAACTCAGAGTGAAATGCAGACACACCAGTGACTCACCAACGCTGCATCTATTGCCTGTTTCCTGTCTTTTGGTATAAAGCAGCACAGATTAGCTGAGTTGGTAAACATGGATGTGTTGTGTGTAGTTTACTTATATCACATTGCATGACTTCTGGGTATTGAAGTTCCATTACTATCTATCTATCTATCTATCCATCTATATGGTATATTTACATATACCATTTGAAATGCTGTAAGACAGATCAGTTAGATAGAAACTAATACCGTAAAAACTTCACATCCCATTGCCCTACATCTATAAATTGAGTCATTATTACATAAGAGTAAAACTCACTGGTAGATTTAGATATTTGTGTGCAGCTTGAGTGCGCTGAAGCACACTGCTCAGCCAGGTGTCAGGCAGATGGACGAGAAATGAGGCAACGGACAACAGTATTAAAGGCAACTCATTTATGTGCTGATTTGCTCTGACAGGAGGTTCAGAGTAGTTGCGCACACAAGAAAACAGTGGGAGTATTTCATGAGGAGAAAGTATTCGGTGATTGTTATTTAATCTTTTCTAATGATTTCTAATTTCATGTGGAAGTTATTAGAACATTTATCCCCTCATAAAAAGATAATTATTAGGAAAGAGACATTGATTCCTTAACACAATTTCAATTGATTCAGCTCTGCCATTCAGCATGGTTTCATAGTATTCGGACCAATAGAACATTAGCGATAATAGCTGCAGTGGACAGAGGCGTCACTTTGGAAAGCATAAAGAGACTGTGGATTTCAACCGCTGGCTGACTGAAGAAAGGTTCTCATGTGCATCCACCTTTTGTGCTGGAAACAGTCCTGTGCTAGTGTACCTGTTTCCATTGTAAGCAGTCTTGTAGACAGGCGTCTGCTGGATCATCTCATCAGTGTAGATGGGCACGGCAGTCCGAACGCACTCATGTGAGCACTGCAGGCTGTCATTGTAGGCAGTGAATATGTCCACCTTGCTGGGCACCCGGGCTGGGGTGAAGTCTGTCAGGTTTTGGCAACTTTCTTCCTGCTGGTGAATCTTGCGCTGATGGCTATTGTGGCGGCCATTTCCAGACTGCGCACAGCTACAAAAACACGCACCAAAGACAAGAAACAAAAATAAAATCATACCTTGTACCTTTGGCCATCTACAGTGATTTCTGACCGGGTGCTCCTACAGTTAATGTCTTTATCAATAAAAAAAATACAAATAAATAAAGGAAACTTTCCTACCAGTTTTTAAGGACGAGTGTTGTGATCAAGGCTGCGATAACCATGATGAGAGACACAGTGATTGTGATTATCTGGTGAACTGCCAAACCTGCAAAAAGACAGAAATAAACAAAAGAGTCAAGCATTACAATCAATCAATTTGTGGAGGAAATTGTTTTGCTCCTGTTGTTTACAGCAGACAGCCTCAACTTCTCTTTGTTTTCTAGGCCTGACAAACCGACATCACTCTACTCTCGAAGTATTGAGGGCAGCTCACTCAAAAAAAGAGGATGACAACCCTGAACAATTTTTGCTCTTCAGTAAGTATTGATGACGCTCATCCACTGCTAGTCATAATTTAAGAGTAACATGAATTATTCAATTACAGTACAGAGGTGTGTAATGGATAACCAAGTCCAAGTTTTCTCAAAGTAGTTATATAACTTATTGTTCTTATGTCATTAAAAAAAAAAGAAATTAAACCCAATCTCATATATGTTTAGTCACTGTTTGACTGTATTATGCTTTTGTCAGACCTTCCCCACTGGCTTCTTAGTTTTACTTTTCAAACCAAAGTATCTCTGTAGATTTTGCCCTACGGCTTTTGTTTAAACATTAAAGGAGAGCAAATGACTTGATATGGTACATCAAATAAAATATTTGATCAAAGGTAATCTGGCTGTGTAGTCCGATACACTTTGAAGAGGGTGGCATGTTAATGCAGGGTAGAGGAATGAGGATACACACACACAGGCATTAAGTTGGTTTGATAGAGCCGTAAATTAGGTGTCGATGATATGTGTGCTTCACTGTGGCATATAAACTGTTTGTGTTTATGAACACTATATGTTGAACTGGACACGAGCAATAAGACACTTGGAACATCAAACTGAATATTTTCATTTGAATTGAACTTAATGTCACATGCAAAATAGTAGACAAGAAAATTGATGCAACAGCACTGCTTGCACAACTCCCATTTTGTCAAAGTAAGCCATTCATTGCATTTGCTTTAAACCCTGTTTTATAATGTTTAGTGTTAGTGTTTATATAATTAATTTTACAATGAGTCAACTTCATCAGCTTGTCAGTCAAACTGACATTTTAACAGTCCAGCAGCAGAACAAGATGAAAAGAGCATGTGGTAGTATGTTTTTATCACCTTAACAACAGTAAAATATCATGGTGAACCTACTGGACTGAATGTAAGTCCAATATTTACTCTGTCCTTGGTCCTGTTTCGGTTTCCACCTCCTGAGAAAAAATATCTGGTTTGTCTTCTGTTTGGTGTTCAGCAGGTAGGAAACATTGGCTTCATTAGAAAAAAGCTGGTGTGTTTTGACTCAAGGTTGATAATCTTGCAGTTTGTCAACCATATAACCAAAACAATGAGTTAGAATGCTAAAGATATTGAATAGTGCTGATTAAAAGATCTATAGATGTTACAAAGGGTCTCAGTATTTTTGTGCGAATGAGTTGCTCTGTATTAAGTATCTGAACCCCATGTGACAACAAGAAACAGTAACTCCAGGCAGGGCTTCTCCAGAGGTCACAAGTTCTCTTTTCTTCAACTGCATACAAACCAGCTATAACTTTTTGTGATTAACTGGGCTGTTTAAGATCTACTTGCACTAGTCTGCCCCCATTATAGAAAATTATTATTGGACAAAATTAAAACCCAATTATAGTGCTATTGAAAGGACAGCAAGGACACTTACTGAGAAAATGATAACTTCTCTGTCAACAGAGAATAAATTCGGGTGAATTCTGGATTGCTGAATTTCTTTCATATTTGATTCAAGGAGGATTTTACACCCACTAACGTTGGTATGATTACAAGACAAACTAGAAAAACGAAACCATTAAAATCCCACACACCTTTGTGACATCTTCCAGGTATCACCTAAACCTTGTTTTGCTAAGCTGTCTGTACAATGCCAAGCCTTATAATTAGGACTGTTCCTGAAATGACTGCCTTTTGCTTTCGCGATGCACCTTAACCAGTTTGCTGACATGAATGTGAACTGAAGGTCCTCAGCTTTGTTCTGTGTACCTAAAGTACAAAGGCATTGTTCTTATTTACACTTTTAAGACAGAGAACAGTAATCCACAAATAAAATACATGTCTAAAGTGAGGATTAGTGCGAGCTTGTTCAGCTGTACTGTATGGTTTGTGTGCTGTGTATGCGTATGGGTGAGTGATAGAGCATGAGAGTGATTAGGACACAATGACACATTGCAGCAGGTGACATGCTGCAGGAAGGAAAAAAAAAACAAAACAAAAAGAAAAGCCGTTATGATGAAAATCCTGCGTGGGCCTTATACATGTCACCTCTCCATCAGCCAGCTGCCTAGCTGCTGATTCAAGCCAATTTGTCTTCAGAAGGCTCTAAAGGAAGTGCTGCTCGATCATTTTGGAAAAGCGCACAGCCTCTCCTCTGACCGCCTGGATAGCCTCCTCTTAGATAATAAACTTCTGTGGGCAGGGCCATGTAAAAGGCAGACCAGGTCAACCTCGGATTAATGATATTTCAGGATGGCTCAGGGAAGCCTTACCTTCCCAGTGCAATCAGAGTCTCTTGCGCCAGCAATGGCATATTAACTTATCTGGCAAGTCATTTGCATTTCCCTCATATCCCATCTCGATTCTCCCTCCCCTCCTGCTCTCCCTGTCTCCAGCTGACGTCAAGGTTGTTAAGTTGAAAGGAGTCAGTTATAAATTAACATCTGTCAAAGGTCAGGCATAATAGAGCTTCCCCCGACCTTGATCAATAGCTGAGGCCTCTACTGAGAATCGCTTTATTTTCCATTGATGCCAATGTGAAAGGAGACACTTTTCCAGTCAGGAGGTCTCAAGAAGATGAACTTGCAAAAATTGTTGTTGCTGTGGTTTTACAGCAAAATTGTCCTGTAAAACCACAACTGACTCAGATTATACCATGGGCGAAGTAAATACTTGATTCTCATTGGCCACACAGTGCCCAGTAATTCCTGATCATGGACACCTACTATGTAGTTTCAGTGAAATTATTTGTTCACTGTTCTCTCACTGTTCTGAACACCTTGACATTAGAAAATTACATTAATAAAAATTTGAGTATCTGGTATCTAGTAGTAAATCTGTAGTCTCTCATCCTCACCTCTAGGCGCAGCTGTGGCCTAGAGGTTTGAGAAGCAGCTTGTGATCGGAGGGTCAGCAAATAGCTCTGTCATTCCCTCTTGAAATGGTCAATTTTGTTATTATTATATGTGCTGTGAATTAGCAGCTTTCAAAGTGTAGGCCCAGTTGAGCAGAACTGTTGAGATGCTTTGAGAATCACGTCAGAGGAGCTATAGCCGACTTGCCAACGATCTTGCTAGCATAATTAGCTTTGTGGCTCACAGCTGAACCACTGTAAATATTTCCCACTAACAACTTGTATCTAAAGTTAAAAACCCCCAGGTGTTACCAGGGAAACTGAGTTATGATGTATTTTATAATTTGCAAAATATAAATAACATAGGAACTATCATAAAGTGCATGGGCAGCCGTGGCCTAGAGGTTGGAGAAGCGGCTTGTGATCGGAGGTTTGATTCCCCCACCGGACACGCAGGAAAAATTTGGGTGTGGTGGAGTGATTAATGCAAAAAAAAATGCTCCCCCCCTCCATTAGTCAGCTGATGTGCCCTTGAGCAAGGCACGTAACCCCCCCAATACGCTCCCCCGGGCGCTTGATGCAGCCCACTGCTCCTGTGTGTGTTTCACTGCATGTTATTTGCCGGATCTTGCATGTGTGTGTTCAACTAAGGATGGGATAAATGCAGAAGACGAATTCAGTGTGTGTATGTAAAAATATATATACTGTCATTATATAAACATTGACTGGTGAATGTGATGTCAGTGAACACAACTCTCCCAATCTGTAGCTTTACATCAGTGGAATCTATTTGGCACAGCTGGTAAACATGAGCATGTTGTGTGTACCGTACTGGTGCTATGCCACATGTTTTCAAGGTATTTAAGTCCAAATAGCTCATTACTCCAGAGTTACCCCAGGATGCCATTTAGAGCCAAAATAAGCATACTTTCCTCGTACAACTCTTTAATGAAACAAATGAACCCAAGAAGGTGAGGCCCAGCAACACAAACACCAACATTAAGTCCATTATAACCTCATTTTCAGGGTAGTACATTTAAGGGTGCAAGGATAATAAGGCAGATAATGACATGGGTGACAAATGTGAGTGCAGAGGCCAGTTCTATTTTCAGCCAGAGCTGCCAGGTTAGAGGGAGGAAAATTTGGCCTGGCTATCTAAAACTCATTGTGTTCTGGCAGTCATGATGAAAAATCACCTTTGGCAGTCACCTTGCTTTAGTGATACTCAGTACGGATTGTTTGGTCAAATCACTACCAAACAAAGAGAGGCTATGAGAGAGATAGATATTGAGAGAATGAGAGAGAAAAAAGGAAGAGACAGAAACAGATACAGATAAAGAGAGGAGGGGACAGCTTGTGACCTCTGTGGCACCAGGATTTGAGCCCCCATCAATGCTCCCAGCAAGAAATAAATTAGATTTTGGGTCTTCTTGGCCATGACAGTTTGATGAAGATGTCAAAGAAAATCATTGTGGTTAAATAAAATCTCTCCTTCCTACCTACTTTTAATAAAAGACGCCGGGTTTAGAAGCAAAAACACTGTGTGCGGTCAACAAATGTGTGTAGCAGGTTTGTGGTGCCACTGAAAACTTCAGTATGCTTTCTACCATAGTCATTATCTTGATATTTTGAGGCTGAATGCATTAAAGATATGTTATTAATCTTAAGTAATATTATGTTTGCTTCATTTTAAATTGCCAAAATTTCGAAATCAAAATTGCCAACACTCAATGACAGGTGCAAATGATAAAAATAAGGCCTACCAACACAGTAGAATGTAACAATGGATCAATTAACATTGTTTCAGTTGAAAGCTGTCACTCATAGTGACAAACCTAAAGAAACTGGACTCTGTACTTCTCTTTAGCTACACAGAGCTTTTCAGCTAATTGCTTTAGTTTTAAGATCCTCAACCACAGCTGTTTCTAGTGAAAAGGTGTTGATAAACCCACCACACACTACCTGGTGAGCACCACGCAGCAGATACACAAAGTTAGCATTTGCAATAACAACTTCATCGGTTGATAAGAAAAATCTGTTCTGGGGCTTTAATCTCAAAGCTGTGAGTGTCACATCTCTAACAATGTGGGTTATATTAACAACTCAACATATATTTCTTGGGTTGTGAAGTAGTAATTAGTGCCGTGTTGCTGTGTGTAACTCTAAACCTCATTGTTCACTCGGGTGTGCAGCCATGTGCAAACAGTGTCTGAAACAAAGACATGTTGGACATATGGAAACATCAACATTTGCATTAACAAAATACATAAAATGTCATTTCAATGTGAACACAGACCTGAGTCCAGTTAGTGGCTCTTGCTAGTTGTGGTTAATAACCTGAAGCATCAGCAATAGCACAATAGCTCTTATTTCCACACAAAATACTTTCCATATAGCCACAATACGTGACTTTCATTTTTATTAAATAATTGCAGATCAAGAGCATTTTATCATTTTGAATGAGGTGCAGACCTCTTTTGACAACAGACATTCTGACTTGTGTTATTGAATATATACAATAACATGACCCTGAAACTGAAGCTGCAGAGTAAAAGGCAGGAATCATTCCATTGGCTTATTCATTTTCTTCTTTACTCCTGTACTTTTCCTACTGCAACATGTCACGCAGTACAGTAATGTGTCTCCTTATTCAGCCTGAACACATACAGGCTCCATGAACAAACTTCTTCTTCATAAAAACAGTATTTGTCATTATTCCAGCTGGTGGAGATGTGTTCCATGCTAAAATGAATGAGTTTTTGACCTTGATGAATTCCTGCATTGTCAATCTGTAATTTCCATGGTGAACTGTGTAACAACAGCTAAACTGCAGCCAGTTTTTCCTCGGAGTAACAATGCTCTAACAAGGCAACGCTGGACAAATGATGAAGAAAATAGAATGACTAGTTAATTACTATGCATGCATCTGTGAGTTATTGTCAGCTTTCATTGTGTGTGTGTGTGTGTGTATTAGTCTGTCTATATGTAGCTGTAAGCCCTATCAGGCATCCAAAGAGCCATTTAGTGCTAATGGTGCCTACACCCACGCAGTGATGGCTTAAAAGCTCCTGAAAAATGTGGGAAAGGCCCCTCATTTGTAAAACAGAGCTGTAGCTTACAGAGGTTGAGCCACCTCACTCCTGCACACTACAAAGCACATTTGTACAGGCATATTGAATACACAGTAATTCACTGTGTGACCTCTCTAAGATGGTCTCTCCATACCACCAGGCACCTGAGCAGGACAGGTTGGGGGAAGACTTCCGTCAAAGGCGGCCTGCTGATAGTTAGGAATTGCCAATTAGCGTCAGTGTCAAAGTGTCAATCTGGGCTGATTTCCACTGAGTCACCAAGCAATCTAAAACACTTACTGAAAAAGAGGGTGCTGAGAGAGAGGGAGAGAGAAGAGCAGGACAGAGAGAGGGGAGGGGAAAGTTGAAGAGGGAGAGATCAGAAACAATTACTCTACATGCCTTTTCTCTCAATGTCAAAGGCATCACTGCATAATTCAGTCAGGCTGGATGGCAAATGCTAGAGTGGACCAGAAAAAGAGGGTCGTCAAAGCATATTGCTTCCATGATGGCATCCCTTACAGGGGGTTACACTTGTCTTGTGTGCCAACCTGTAATAGGAGCAGTGAGGAGAAACACAAAGTGGCTCATCCTGTTAACAACAGACAAATTGAGATGACTGCAATTTTCAGGTGGATGTAAAACTGCATTGCTCCTAAGGCAGCTTCAACCCTTGTGAAATCTGTGTACTGTCATGATGTTGACAGGAGGTATTTTGTTTTTACCAAGCAAAGCCTGGCTGAATTGTTGAGCAGGCGAATGGTCTGGGAAACATACTATGCACCTGCAATGGTTTTATGATTTGAGTCCGATTCTTCTTCCTCTCTCTGTCATTCTTTGGACATTTTTGGACAAAACTGGAAATCTCTCAAAGCTAAATAAAATCATCATAAGTGAGTTTGAAGAAGGAGGATCATATCAACGTCCTGTCTTTTTGCCTGACAGAATACTCTCTTGTATCCAAAATAGTGTCTCAATCAACATCTGCCCTTCTCTTCCTTTAGGCAGATGTGCCGAGCCACGGTGAAAGAGCTGAGCAGCCGAGTAACAGAAAGTGAAACAGCATCTGCTAAGTCTGGCCCCTTCATCTCCTCTTGGCTGAGCTTTCTGTAAATCAGGGAAAGGGGGTTTGACTCTGCACGCCTGTCACCAAGCATCAACGTTTAAGCCCAGATTTAACGCTCGAGAAAAGGAGATTCATTTTTACCCACTTTATTGAGAGTCAATACAGAGAGTAATGGCAAATTTATTGGATTGCCATGGTAACTGTTGGGAAAAGTGGTTTCTCTCTGTCTCTACGTGTGTCTCTCACTGTTGAAGAGGCTGTATTGTACGCCTCTTCAGGTCTGACACAGGTCAAAATGCTGCATTACAACGTTCACTGTGTTCACTCCTTTAAAAATAGATTCTTGAGACACTTAACATACATTTTACATGTGCTCACTTTGCTCTACAGACTTACTTATTTACTCCATTCATTTAACCCTCTACCTTCACAAATTTGATAACGTGATGTGAACTATGGCCAGATGGAATTGTTTACTTTAAACAGCTTTTGGTTCCTAGACCAGATGTCATCTTTTGTTTCAAACAGCCACTAAACGGGACAGGTCGGCAAGGCTCTACTGCATAACACAGGGTACCTTTCGCTTACTTCACACAAACCTGTTAACATTTAACCTTGACATATTCAGATCATCTAACAAGACCCAAGTTATCAGTAATGGCTTTACCAACTGCAGTTTTAATCATCTCGAACCCATAATGGAGCTGACAGCTCCATCTGCGTGGAGTGGAGGGGGGGGTCGCCATTACTAGCAGCACAATCACCGGGAACAATCAGTGAGCATCTGGAGGCACTACAGCTAACGCCCCTCCCAACCCTCACCCTTCACCTCCTCCTTCTCCTCCCACCTCCCATATGATGGCCAGAGTGCTGTGAGAGCAGGATCAACAGGAGGCATCCATCGAGAGCTGCAGCGTCCCTACAAACTCCTATCCAAACTGACTGAGATAATGGACAAAAATAAATTCTGACGGCGAGTATGCACACAGGTGGTCTCAACACAGGAAATCAGACATTAGCCACTGTCTGTGCAAACACCAACAGCCACCTACAGTAAGGCTGCAAGTCATTAACACTCAAATGAGACCCATGTGCAGATAACGGGCACTAGTGATTGGAAATCTGCACATAAAGATAGTGCTAAAGAAGGAATTCAATCTGGGCAAATGAGGTCAGAAGCAGGCAAAGAGTATTTGCTAAAGGTCTTTTGTAAGGCCTTTAGCCAAGCAAAAGTTATTGTAGGCAACAATAATTTCTTCACCCTGGGAAAGGGTGTGAACTTGTTGGATTTCCCACAGTGACAGAAAGTGTTGTCCCTTTTGTTGTCCTGCACCACTGATGCCAACATTCAGTGGGAGTAAAGACACATAGTCTGCAGTCAAAAAGTGCAACACAGACGAGTTGTGGTGAGCTGTTGTGTACTTTGTCTGTGTCATTAACATTGCTGGTTTCCAACCAAACCAAACTGGCTGGCCAAATGTCATGCAAGAAAAACTAATGAAACAAGTACAGAAGTCATCCATGCATGCGGCCTGGATTAATGTCAAGTCGCATTTTCTTTTTTTTCCTAATTAAGTTCAGAATTAGACGATTTTTCCAGAAAACTGGAAGCACAAATAAATTATCTAAGGGTGTAAAACAATGTTAATATATTGTTAAAAATGTATGACCACGGGTATCAAACTCTAACACACATACACACATACAGACTGATACACTGGCCCTAACCGGTGATATTGTGAATGGAATGAGTGTCTGCAATGTCTACAGAGGTAATTTAATGACCCAAAGTGTGTTTACTGTGCAGCGAGAACATGTGACTTAACGTGAGGTGACATTTCATTTAAAAACACACTAAAGTAGAAACTTCCACTGTGCTCTGTCTAGCCTGTCACTGTGAGTTTCTTTTCCATCTTCACAGTGAAACAGGTGCAACAGACTGTGAAAGATGCATCATCACTTGATCTATTAATGACTGCTTTGAACCAAAGACCAGCTAAAAACTGGAAGATTCAGACTACTGTTCACCATGTACTTCTGTGTGTCAGAGATACATCTTGGAATTGTTCCATCCCCTTTCTCTCTACCTCCTTCCGCAAACAAGCCCTTGCATCCATGTTTGACAGTGATGTGCTCACACCCCCACGCACACAGCATGAGATGATTACGGTCATGGTACACACATGCCTTACGTGGCTGAGACAAAGTACACTAATGGCTTTCATTTGTGCTGGTTGCCTACAGTATTCGTGAGTCATAGTGACTTAGTCCATGCAGCCCATTTACTGCAGGATGAATGCTCATACTGTAATCTCATAGACACTGAGAGCCTGACTTTACTGAGCTGCAGTATGAAAAGCATTTGGATGTTAATATAGGAGGTATTTTTTTCTAAAAATGTATAATCTAATTTACTTGTATCACATTCAGTTCATGTAACTGTCAATAAGCGATTCTGCACATTAGAAAAGCTCCATTCTCACTATCCTGAGCAGGGTACGTAGGTACAGAAAGCAAATGAACAAAAATTAGACAAAAGCTCAGTCAAGAAGTCTATTTTTTTGCTTCCGTCTGTAGTCTATTTCTCATACCATTCTGTCATTCACTCCTCTTATACATGTTCACAATTTCCCGCTGTCATTGAATATGGCTGTCATTTAGGATATCAACAGTTCTCATCTGCTGGTCACACCTGTCTAATAGCACAGCAGCACATCTACATCATTAGCTTATCATCTTTCTGCTGTTCCTGCTGTTCTTTTCAAATATGACTCCTTTTCTCTGTCTTTAGTATGCTCATGCTGCTGCTGTCATGAATGAGGTCTCTGCTTCCTCCATCACTGCCCAGTCTTTGCAGATTCACCAGCTTCATCATTTCATCAGCCTCATCAGTCTTATCAGTCTCAAAAGAATCATCAACCGCCACCATCACCAATGTGTGGACTCCATGGGGGGATTTATCTCACTGCTGCCACTCAGGGCAGAAGGACCTTGATCACGAATTCTCCCTGTGGAGTCTAAGCAGCAAAGACTTTCTTACAAGACACTCATCACACATCATCTGCTGTGATAAACAATTATCTTGACTTTATTCACTAGTCTGTCCTGAATGAAATGTGATTTAGTAATCTATTAAGCACAAAAATACCTTAATACCAAACATTTTGCAGCTTGTTTTCTGCTGATCTATTGTTTTTGACATTTAATACATAAAAATACTTTTATTGATCAAATGCAGACCTGCCAACCTTGGGAAAACTATAGTACCACATTGTGTAATATTTAGTTGACATGCTTTCATACCACTTTGCTTTGTAGACTATCATTTCCCCAGTCACTGTCCTATCATTAGGTTATTCAACATATTCATCAGTTTTGAAGAAAGCAATTAATAAATAATTCAACCAGCTTATATAGGCGCACATCACATAGTCTACATAAAAAATGTATCCTATTCAAATGAATCGTTAATTCAAGTGTAGACATTTGTAACTCAAGGTTTAATTACATTGTTTTTCCTGTGCAAAATGCATACAGGTTGCTCAGGTCCACAAAAAATAAATCTATACTGTCTAAAATATTAGTAATTGTTGGTCACAGCTCTAATTCTAATGTTATGAGCCACCTGCCATTTCTACATCAGCGCTTTTAGATTACAATTCGCTGTGATGTCAGGGTGGCTTGGTTCATTTCTCCCAGAGGTTTACTCTGAGCTAAGCTTTCATCCAGCGTTTGAAAGAAAAGTACCTTTCATCCAGAGAAAATGGGAGCAAAAGACAGAGTAGCTTACATGATACTCTGATTACTGTAAGTATTCAAATAGCCATAGATTTACAGCAATATTTAAAATCATGGATTCCCCAGACACTGGGCACATACAATCTGGGGCACGTGGAGTTGCGTGATTTGCACCCTGCCCTGCATGTACTTGAACACTCAAATGTGTCAGCATTGTCACGAAAATAAGTAAATCTTACATCATTCACCTGCGGTAGTTGTAATGGTTAACTTGGCACAGTGAGTGTAAGCCTGGAGGAAGACAAAACACAGCAAGAGAAAGAAAGGCACGTACAATAGCTGGCCAACCAACAGCTCAGGTCTAAATGGCTGTGCATGCATGGAAGCAAACATACATAATGCAAACACAGTCTTTGAACCGGTTATGCATTTTTCACTGTAATACATCTCAATTATCTTGCCACTGAGTGCATGTGTACCAGCCAAACTCCTACTCTCAAAATTAGACTTAAATGGAACTTGACACGCCTCTGTGTAAATCTGTTTGAGCATGAACCAGAAAACTTCTTTCAGCAGTGCCAAAGCAGCGCTTTGTTTTAAGCACTGACATGCCATGCTGTAATGCAACGCCTTACTGATTGATGTCAGAGGCAGCTATTTTATGTTACAAATTTACTTTAGAATTTGGATGATTATGTTAACTCTTTTATCCAACTAAAATCCAAATGTTTGTTAAAAGGATATGCATAGCTACATTTTAAAATGCAACAAACATGCTACTATGATATCACAAGAGTACTGTGGTTAAAATTTGACTCCCACAGCTATTTGATATCCATGAAGTTCTAGTATGCGTAAACTTTGTTAAGAAGCGTTTTAGACAGATCCCGTTACTCAATCTGGCGAGTATAATGTTTGGTGAGTACACAATGGATGTGATGGCCAAAACTGTCAGAATAAGACCCAAATTGTAATAAACCAGAGTAACTCTCTTTCTCTGTATTAAAAAAACATTCAGATCTGTATGCGTAATGTCATAAATCTGTTTCTATATTATACATATGAGTACATATGAGTTATGTACAATCTGTATGTGTACTCGTTGCTCAGTTGTTCTCAAAAGCACTTTTTTCAATTTTTTAACGAACCTGACTACATGCCATAATATATCACAAGACAAAACCAGAATTCTAGGTTGCTTAAATTGTTAGGAGAAAAGATAACCACTGAAGTTTGCATTGATTATCAGAGTAAGATTGAATTGAACATAACTATAAACATCCTGAAAGACAAAGCAGCAAAGCAGAAATGATAAGAGTAAGCGACAGAGACAAAGTGAGGCTCCTCTCCATTGTTAATAGTTTAATTTCATCTTCAGTCCAATGCTGTGCTGTTGGTGTGGTAATTACATCTTGCCTTGGGGCCAGAACAAGGCAGGCACAGGTTAATGTGTTGTGAAAGCAAAAGGAAAGTTTTCTGCAGCAGTTAAACACCTGGGCTTTGCTTTGAAATGTGATTCTATTCACCTTCTCTGAGGAGACACAGTCTGCTTATTGATACATTAATGTGCACCCAGTTGAAAAAAAATTAGACCTGCTTTTGTTTTCTCACCAGCTTTCATTTAACAGTGGTGACTGATTTCCTCCAGGATACAATATCAAGCCTTCATTTTGAATTGCAGGTGGTCTCTCAGCTACTTCCCAATCAAGAGAAAATAAAGACATCACAACAACGCTGACAAGATAATTACATACTTCCATTACACTCACTATACTTTCACTACTCATGTCGGCCACCATAGTACAACATATATTTATACCACAAACATTTAAATCCCATTTTATAGTCATTTTTGCTCCAGCATAAGAGCTGACTGTTTGTCTTAATATGAACAGCACTGAGAGGCTGTGGTAATATCAGCTATGATGTCAAGATCTGCTTGTGGTCCCAGTTCAGGATCTAATGTTGTTTCTCTTTATTATCTGAAACCTGGAATTATGGTTTAACACAATTAAAGTAAATTACTACTGTTCCAAGCATGTAGGATCACCAAACACAGCTTGTGTTACGGATGTAGCATCTGAGCTCACTCAGTTTCTCCAGACAGCATAACTCAAGTGTTTTTCATTCTTCCTTTCTGTCAGCAGGACTTCTACTGTCCATACATTTCAACATTCCTCTGCTTCTTAAGACATTTTCATTGTAATTGCATAGGAGGTAGCCAAGGACTTCTGATGTCCCTTACTACCTAATTTTATGACATTTATATTAATGCACCAAATGGGAAAGCTTTAATTAGCATAGTGCTTATAAGTTGTTAAACATGACTTATGTTTTATGACTTCCTGTATGGTCCATTTAAAATGCTGTGTTCCTCATGGACTTAATGAAAAGGTAAATCTAATACAGCTGGCTGGAGGGTTTGTGTGTCTGCAGCACAGAGGGACCATCCATAAAAATCACTTATGCCCATGTGCAGCGTTGCAGGCATTAGGTCCACAGTATGGTCAAGGTCATTCACTGTGAAGCAGGTGCCTTTTTCCCCATCTGTAATATTATATTAATGAAAAGTAGTCCATCCATAAGTCCCATTACTGAATTCATTGTAAATTTTAGTTAAGGATTTTTCAAGCATCAACTTCTGATTTCTGACAGAATGAAGGCATATGAAATTTGCCTAGCCAAGTGCATACCACTCTAAATCCATGGTGGTCATATTTGAGCCATGGCGGTTTTGTACTTGTTTTCAGTATTGATGTTGTTAATCCATTAATTGTCTCTGGGTAAGGTTGAATTAAGTTCTTGTTTTCTTAAACCCAGGCACTGGGTTGGTTCCTGATAGTTTTAAAACTTTAGGCAACCAAACTGATGATTTCTTTCGTTTACTAACTCAAATTTAGCCATGAAATTGAAATCGTGAACTATCCTATTTGTCTTACCTGGGGTTTCCCCATATGGCTTTGGTGGTTTGGCAGTCTCGCCAAAGCTGACAGTGGCCTTGGTGGTGCTTAGCCTCTTGGGCTCTGGTGTGGTCACCGTAGTAAACGTCCTTTGGGGGAACCTGGTTGTCGTGCTAGTGGTTGTGGCCACCGTGGTAGTTGACACCCTGGTGGACAGCGTTATGTTGGGCTCTGGTTTGCCATCTTCATCTATGCTATCTGTTCCTGTGGGTCCCCAGTCGATAAATCCGGCCACTGTGGTAGTCCGGCCCTCCTGAGACTTATCATAGCTGTCCCATTTGAGCTGCCTCCTGGCTCGAAGTAACAACCCCACTGAGTCTCCTCTGCTCCCACTGGATAAACCTGCTGGAGCTTCAGCTATTACAGCCAAAGGATCACCTGTCTCCATTTGAGAGTATTTCAACCGACACTCCTTACATGCTGCTTGTCCTTTATGCACTGGCTTTCGATGCTTTTGACCCTTTACCTTTGGCCCTATCCCTGCCCGGATGTCTTGGGCTAGAGGGATAGGGTTTAGGAGCCGGCGGGCCAATGGACTCACTGTTCTCCAGTGAAGCTTGCTGGGTGTATCCCAGAGTGGCTGCCAGCGAGGTCTTGAGCGAGGCACCGATTTAGGCGTGAGTTTGATCCCCAGACCCTGACTGAGGGGGCTGCACATGGAGAAGTCCAGTGTGAGGTGGGTCATGGCCAGCAGGATCCACACCCGGTGCCCCACACAGCTGCCTGGCCTCAAAGCAGACGTACTGCAGAGAAGGGAGAAAGGAAATGAGAGAAAATGTTTTATATTCAGGCACAGTTCACTATATGCTCAAACTATACAAATCAGGTTCCCTTGGTATCCCATCTTCAAGTTACTGGCCTACTGTAAAGATTCAAATCTGTATTCAACCCCCATTTGCACTCTTGGCAAAGTTCAACTCCACAGCTTCTTAGACTCCTACTCAATTAAGCTTCAGTACTAATTAGCTTCATAGAGCACCTTTTTGTATTACAGTATAAAGGTCAAACACAAAGTAAATGTTGTAAAACATGTGAAGAGATTATGGTTTGTACTCTTCGCTCTCAGCTGTCAGAAGCAGTGAGGACTTATCCTTGATGTTACAGATTCATATCAATTCAGGGATGATTACACCGACACACAAGGTCAGGCCTGGTTTAGCTGATCATCATATTCTGCATTATCTTCCCCAGACACAAAGTCATCTGATTCCCAAAGGGCAATTTGATTATGCAGTGCAATGATCAGGGAGGTAACACGCATTGCCAGTAGAAGACACAGCATGACAAGTATATCACAGAAATCTTCACCCATACAGCTTCTGCATTAATTCCTTCATACCAAAGGGTGTCTGAAAGTGTCCTTTGTTACTGTATAGACCTCACTTCTACTCATCAACATGATGACAAGGTGTTGGGACCCCGCAGTAGAGTGATTTTACAGACAACCTTCAGTGGCCTCTGGGACAAAGCTACACATTGATTCCTTAGGGAGAAACCTCATTATGGGCTATCTTTCATCTCTGCTGTCCTTGGCCAATTTAAGCCCACAAAGAGGACTCATTTTGGAGGCATCACAGAGGTGATGATGGATGGAAAAGTGTGAATGGGTTCCTCCACTGTCAGAGGAAAAACAGATATGCCTTTCTATTCCTTAATCACAAAGATATGTTTTTACAAATCTCTACGGTCAAGCAGTACTGAAATGACATTTGACAGGATAAACTGGACTTTTATTGAAATGTGGGTATGTTACAATTGCTTGAGTCATGATTATTTTCATATCTTATTTTCATATTCAGATCTACAATTTTTTTTTTTTTTCAAATTTGAACGTTCAGCAAATCGGACAAAGACAGTAGAGATCGTACTAAAGCCAGTGAAAGCTCACACAGTACAATTTGATGCATTATAACTGCTATGCTATAGATTTAGCATTTTTCTGTCAACTCTTCTTAATGGTATGCCAATTTTAATCAGAAATCTCTCTTATCCCTTACATACCCTGTTTCCAGACTATTCTTGTCATTATTGTTATTTTTGCTAAAGCAAAATAAAACAAAATCAAAAACGTAGAGTTTAGAAAGAGTAGTTGCCTCACAGTGACATTTGCTAGTCACTTCAAAAAAAAGAGGGTGATTCTACTTCTGAAACACAGGATTAGAGTTTGTGAGTGACATCTGAATTACTACTTACATCAATTACTATTTTATATGGCTTTTTTTCTGCCATTTTTAATATCATTTTATATTTATATGTCACTGTCCCTGCACTTTGATGGTGTAGTGGGTCATTTCAAAGTGTCATTTCACATATTGGAAATTAAACTAAAAAATGCTGAATTGTGCTCTCACACATCACTGAAATGTGGCTAAATTTACATTTGGGAACAATTTATCATACTGGTATGAGAACCACAGGACTTTGGACTCAGGACTTTGGACTTTGCTCAGTGAGCATTTTTGCAGGTGCTTACTCTGACTATGAAGGAGTCAGAACCATGTTTTTCTTATTCACATCACCTTTGATTTGAGTTGTGAGGGACCAGCAAATCACTAACTGATAAATAATCTAGAATGGCATTTTAATTGAGCCATAAATGATGGCCGATGTGGCCATGAAACAGCACTGGCAAGGTCATTGTGTTACTGACAGTTAAAAATATGGATAATAATTTGTATTGTGAGTATTTTGGATCTGACCTCAGACTGAGATCCTGGCATGTAACCTGGTCAACATACTCGAGGCAATACTTTGTAAGACTCGATGGAAAACAGTGTTACTTATCATGAGTAATATGATCTGGAGCAGGAAGAGGGAAATAGGGGGCTGAAAAATGTTTAATGACCGTGTTAATTAAGCACTTTGCTTTCAACCCAGCTCTGTCCAAACATGGCCACAGCACTGATCAAGAGGTCAGAGCAGTGGGAAGATGGTAAAATACATTATATTAGTTATCTAACCAGTGAGAAAACCCATGTTAATACAGAAATGTTTGAAGCATTCACTTTCTTGAAATTGTAGCTCCTATGCAGGCACATCCATAATTGAAGCGTCCACCACAAGCACATCACTTTTCCTGATACTGAGCTTCAGGTGATTGTTGTTGCACCATATGACAAAGCTCTCAAGCCACTACATCTATGATTCAAGTCTCAACAGACCTGGTTATAAACTGCAACTTGACTGGTGCACAGAGACTAGTTGGGTTTCCAAGGTTTGCCCCATAAAATTCTGGTGTCCAGCAGATTAACCCCATTGCTCCTTTCTTTTCTGCTTTCTAGGAGAGGCGTTATAAATATAAAAAATAAACAATATAAGATATGATTAATTATAATTGACATGAAAAAACTTTTCTCTTTTGTTTAAATTTATTATATATAGCATTAAGTCACTGATTAGAAATTACAAAATTATTTCTATTATTACTAAAATATATTTAAAATATGCCAGTACAGTGCAGCACTACCTAGGGTAATATGGTACCACATATTTTCACTTGCAGTCTCCTGTCTACATAGTAAACTACTGTCTTGGTCCTGATACATGGAGTATAATTATAAGCAGCAATACAATTGCTGTAATTCCAGAAAGAACAGCACATGCTACAGATATAATGGAGTGGAAATAATTTTTTCTAAGACTTGTTTCAAGAACAACTCTCTAATATTCTTTGACTTCCCACATAATGAAAATATCATTTGGAAGTGTACTGCACAGATGGCAGATAAAGTTCAGCATTCACAGCATCAACATACCAGATTGCTTTCTGGTGGGAATGTGTGTCTGGTGTCCTATTTTATGAGCACATGCTCCATTGTACCATCATTGCTAACTTCAGAATATAGTTAAGCCTCAACAATATGGCAGGAAATCCCTTTAGTGGAGATTGTGACGTCTCCTGATTCTGAGCTTGTGCTGTCCCTGCCTCACATTTTTATCATCACAAAGCATTGTGATTGTACATGCAATTGCTGTATGGGCATACATGCAGAACACAATGGGCAGAAAAATCGAAACACTGGTACGCTGGTGGACAAGGGCACATTCCCATGCTCATGTTTGTTGAAGGACTGGGGGAGGTTAAAGTTGATTGCAAACTACTTTATATGCATTATCAAGTGCAGTTTCAAGTCCTCAATCTCAGTATGCCAAGTCCATTCTACAGGCAGACATACAGGGAATGAAATTACTTTGTGAAGTTAGGGAGCAGACCATTAATTAGCTTGTCTGTTGGCCTGGAGGCCTCGGGTTTGAAGGTCAGCTTAAGACTTGCTGGAATGACGATTTTAACCAGGACTTGACTGACAGCAGATGAAAGCAGGCAGCCTGGGCCTCTGCTCACAGACATGCCAGGCAAAGCAAAATCTCAGGGCACTGCACACACACACACTCTACCATCAAAATATATATACAGACACAAACACAGCATTTTCTGTAAATATCATGTTTGCTGTCATCCCTCATTGTTTCTCATCACTATTGATCCTGCAACCATGATGTCTGCCACATGTCCAATTACAACAGATAGCTAAAGCTGTGGAGAACACAGAGCGTGTGTGTTTGGGGTGTGTGTGTTTGTGTGTGATACCAACCTCTGCTGTTCTTTATCAAATTCTAGCAATGTGGAATTTCAACAGAATGTCAGTGATGTAACAGTATATGTAAGATGTGATATTTCAGAGCAATATATTTGGATTATGCTTCTCAGCCCAAAAATGAAAATGCGCTGGAGGAGGGTGCACCGAGCTTGACTTCTCTCTCCTCATTGCCAGTTTAAGCTGTACTATATTCACTAAATGTACTTCCAACATATTCTGCAGCCTCCTACAAATATCACTGTCACAGGGGTTAGGATTAGGCCTTAACAGGCACTCCATACTAAACACATGATCTTCATGCTCAAGCACCACAGTCAGCAACAGATAATTAGGGCTTCCCTTTTGATTAAAATATCACTGACATATGACTCAAGGTCTGATTTATACAGCTAAATTATGTTTTAGAGTTAGTCATAAATAAATAGCACTCTGTAACTATGTTTACAGTGTGCCTATGGCCAAAAGGGCTGTTCAAAAACTGCAGCCCTGCATATGAAGAAACTTTGAAAATAAGATTAGAACTGAAGACTTTGCCAGCTGAGTTACAGCACATACTGTCTGTCTCACTAATGCTGGAGCCAAAGTGGACATTTTTATGAGTTCCTGTCACTTTCCTCTTCAAAACCCACGCTGCACTGCTGCGCAAACAGGGAAAACATTAGACTGAGTAATCCATTTCACACAGTACTTAATACCATTTACCTCGCCTTGAAACTGGAAACTTCACATAACCAACATAATGCCATCAAAAGACCAGAATGAATGAAGAGTAGCCTTTGAAGTCTGCGCAGGAGATTCACAGCATAATCCTGAATTAAATGTTTGAGCAAGGGTGAGACTGGATAATAAAAAAAGGCCATTCATACAGACTGTTATGCCTTAAAGATACAGGTTACTTTGCAGGAGAGAATGTGCATCCCACAAATCTGATTGTTCACATGTGAAGTGTTCTACTGGGGTTTGTATTGGCCTATTGATTTTATTTTTCAATGGTCTGTGAATTCAGGCATAGCAGCGGTTGAGGGTTCTAGTTCTCTGCAGCTGTCTAAATGAAGTAATTGTATTTGTCCTCCATCTGCTTCATGTGCAGCATCACCATAAGGGTGTCATGCGGAGAAGTTGATGCAGATCTGAATGTACTTCAGTGAAAGCAACAGGCTCATCTATAGTTTCCAGTCAGAGGATGAATAGTTATAAAATCAAGCAGGGTCAACAGTTAAGACCAAGCTGCTATGAAAATCCCATGATGACTGAAGCCTTATTCATCCTCTTACTCATGATGAGTACACAGTAAGCACTTTTCTCTGTATATCACTTTGTGCTCATACAGTTGTACTCTGTGTAAAACTCCACCGTGTGACTCATACGGTGTACATGTATGAAGTCAGCAGTGATATGATGCAAACACATCTAACACTGGTCTGTGCTGGATAAATGCTAACTTAAGCAGAGTCACACATGTAGAGGCATCATGGTTTACTGAATATGATTTATGTGATATGATATATGATATGATACTGAATATGATTTAGGGATGCAACTAGAAATTATTTGCAAAGATTAATATGATGGCTATTTTGTTTAATCTTGGGGTCTATAAAACATCCCAGAGCCCAAAATTACATCTTCTCGTTGCTTGTTTTGTCCAGCCAACCATCCAATTCCCAAATATAGTTATAACACATGGGGCAAAGAAAAAGAAATCCTCACCACTAGAAAGCTGGAAATGAACCGGAGCATTTGATAATTTTGCTTTAAAAATGAAAAAAATTAATGCTGTGACCAGATTTTGGCTGCTGTTCACAGAGCATGGAATATTGTATTTTGGTTAAAACCGCAGTACAATACTGATATCAGCATTGTCTAAATGTAGAATTTAGCCAGTTTCAACCACCATTTTATCTCCAAGAAAAGGAAACTCATCACGTAGTCGAGGCTTGAAACATGTCAAGCATCTTGAAAAAGGCGAGTGATGCTCGGTGCCATGATGAATCTGCTCTTCCCCCACAAAAGATCAAAGTAGTTAAGTGCTGTGTAGGCTATTATGCACAGCAATTCTGCAAACCATGTGCCAGTGGGGCACAGATAAGCAAAGAAACAAAGGGCAGGATATAGCCTCTGTGAATGGGGCCAACTTTAAAGGCTCTTCTGAAGCCTTTTTAAAGTGCTTCACAGAGCCTCGATGTTTTAGTAATCATAGGAAGTCAAGCTTAACAAAAAGTGGCAAAACAGTTAAGAACACTTTAAAGTAGCTCTACACATAGGGACTATTAAAACTATCTATATTTAGAGCCAGACTCCTTCCTTATAGTGTATATAAATTATTGTCATGAGAGTACAAGGGGCTAATGAAGGATTACCTGACTTTTTGAACTCATCCTTTGTGTCATGTCAGACCCACTAAAACAAAACTATTATCGCTGCAGCTAATCAGATATTGCACCTAATTATTGTCTCCTGCACTGTACCTCTGGCCCACTTCTTGTGTCATCATCATGCTGTGATCACTTGTGCGAAGTAGGTCTTAATTAGAACTTCTTGGGAGTTTGCAGAAGTGAGGCCTCAGCAGATGGGCTTCCCACCTGAGGGAGGTGAAAAGGGCAAGTCTTCTTCAATCCCCTCGCCTTGAGTCCCCAGGCTGCCATCAATAGAAATTTTATCAGCATGATCTCAACAGCCCTACCACAGAGTACACATCATTTTCTAGCCAACGTAGCCATTGAAAGGTGCCTTGTTGAAGGTGACTTCACCTCTAATGAAAAGGTGGATTGATGGCAGACGCTATCTGCCAGGCAGGAATTTAGACCGAATCAGTGGGGTTATTCCTGTGTTAACAGTTTCACAGTACAAAAAAATAACCAGTGTTTTTATCCAAGCTAACACTAGCAATTGATAGAGCAACTACGCAGTGAACTATGGTATCCAAGTCTGTCCCACACACTTCTAAAAACAGCATTTGGGGAAAAAAAAGATCCACAGGGAAAAGGTTCACCACCTACAGTTCATGAAGTTTCAAGCTGCAGTGGGTGGTTTTCTCTGGTGGATCCAAACACACACAGCAAGAGGTTAAAATGAGACCTTGTGAGCATGTACAGTAGGACTGTATCTTGACAACAAACTTGTTTTCACAGGCTTTTTTTTTTTTTTTTTTTTGACATTTAATTTGGCTGGTGTGGATTCCAGGAAGATTTGTAAATGCATCAGGTTTCTGGAATTCTCGTAAAAAAAAATTAAAAAAAAAGGGCAGAGAGTAAATATTAAATTAATTTGTTATAAAAATATACTGTCTAATCTCTAAATCTCTCAGACTAGTAACTTATGCCTCAGTACAGCTGACCTGTTTCTTTACACAGCTATTTTTATGCTTTTACAGACACTGAACACAGTTTTTGTTGTTATACTTGTAGGCTGCCTGTGAATTCAATTCTATTCATTTTTTTAACAGACACTGAACATTAACCTGTTACTTAAGGTGACTGCAACAGGGATATCTGTAAGCTCAGTAAAATATGTAAAGGATGAAGCCCCTGCCCAGCACTTACTTTACATCATTCAGGAGAAATATTATATGAAACAGAAGATGCTAACATCTCTGTGTAATTACAGCATGCAACTGTTAAGAGCACTGATATGTTTTTGTAAAGGGATAATTTTGCAACAGAGGACTGGTATAAATGTTATTCAGCTATCCCACTTGTATAATAATTCCTCAAGTCCAGCCATTAAAAATACTGGAAAGAGCTGACAAGTTAAAAAAAAACAAAAACACGCATTTACTGCCACCAGTGCAATCAGTGATAGAAACGGGAATTCTGTACTTGTATATGTGTTGCTGTGATACTGCAGTTGTGCTTTAGTATTTAGTTGCAGCTGTCAGTCCATATATACTTTATCAAATACTAGGATGTTGGCAAGTTGCCAGCAGTCATGTTAATATTTTTCTTTGAGGAAAGGGGGAGGTTTATGTTATTTCAAGAAAAACCCTTTTAAGAACAAACCATAAAAGAAAAAGAACTCCACCTGTGATTCATGCATTTGTGTTGATCTGTTGTATTGTAACCACTTTCAAGTACTGAAGCCTCTAGGCTTAACCAAACACTTGAACTGAGCAAAACAGATTCCGCTGCTGGTTTGAGCACAATGATGATTACCTAGTCAGCTTCTCCGGCCTGTAGACACTAGTAATGTTTACACTGGTGAGCGTCTTGTTTCAGGTCTTAGTCAGGGTTAGATGTGAGTTTCCTTTTCCTAATAAATATACCAATTAAAAGAAGATCCCTGCTCTCTTGCTGAATTCTTACAGTGCATATTAATAGATCAAAAAGTCAGTAAACAGTAACATGTTTCTGTGCCATGGAAAGCTGTTTTATGTACGCAGTTTCTTGATCGATTGATTGTCTTGATCTTACATGGGTTTTTCTAATTTTTTCGAATGATGATTTTTTTTATTCATAATCATCCTAATGTTACAACTTATTTCTGGTTACTACCATTTTATGAATAAATATTTTATGTTTTTCAAGCAGCTTTTAGCAGTAACACCATGTCCTGCACAAACACTATGGAGGAAGATCTGTGAGAACATAATGTCCGTCTTTTCTTTGGAAGTGTCTGCACAATCAGATATGTTTCCAGTTGGAGAAATTCATTCGGGCATTCAGTGCCTGTGAGGATCATTGCATTAGTGTTATTTATAGCCAAAAAACATGACACTGACATGGTTTTCCTCAAAAGCCTCCAGGGGTGTGCGTCAATTATGCCTTTCTTTAAAATCATGAGGCATACTATTAAGCTGCTTCAGTAGCTGTCCTGCATTATGGATTATGGATTAAGAATACACTAAAGACAGTGGGATGTTGGTGAGAGCTCATACAATGAATTTCCATTCATTCCACCTTCCCTGATTCTGCCAGCCCGGAGCACAACTCGTTCACACTGGGGAGAGGACTCTTAAAATAGAGATGGGGGGATATGGAGTATGCATTTGCATTACCCTAAGAGAGCGACAGAGATGGTGAAAGAAAAGAGAGAACAGGGAAGGAGCTGCATGGCAGTCTTACCCCTCTGCCTCTGGGGGGTAAAAACTCTCTGATAACATCCAGGCCATAGAACAAGGACACTTCTTCTTTCAGATGACTCACAGTGAGGGCAGCACACTCAGGAGTGCAGATTGGACCCCACTGGCAGAGCAAGCTGCAATTGACTGCTTCATCAAATTACAACAATGACTCATTGAGTGCAATACATACATGTATGTATATATATATTATTATATTATACATGTACTGTAGATTTACTGAAATCAATATCAAGAATCACATTTGTGAGAGGGTTGGAGTTCTGAGCTCAGGGGTAGGCACAGTTCCACTAGCTTCAGTAACTGCCATCTTTTATCAAGTCATTCAATGTGTTTTAAACCATTTATCAAATGTTTGTATCAAGAATCAAGAATTTTTATTGTCATTATGCAAGACACAATAAAATTTTGTTCAGCAGCTCTTGGCTTATATCAGAAAAAGAAATAGATATAAAAATAAATAAAGGTAATATGATACTGCTTAAAACGCTAAATACTAGGACATGACGCAAAGTTCATTTACTGGCTTTTCTGAAAACTGGCCTTTACTATCCATATTCTAAGGTAAGTCATGAACAACTGCGGTAAAGACTGCTGAATGAACTGCATGACCCACCACTGAGACATATTAAGGATCAAGGCAGGATGGTGCAGTGGTTAGCACTGTCGCCTCACAGCAAGATATTGTTGTTCTCCCTGTGCTTGCGTGGGTTTTCTCCGGGTACTCCGGCTTCCTCCCACAATACCAAAAACATGCACATTAGGTTAACTCGCTGCTCTACATTGCCCCTAGGTGTGAGTGTGAGAGTGTGTGGTTGTCTGTCTTTGTGTGTCAGCCCTGCCATTGACTGGCGACCAGTGTACCAGAGTGTACGCCGCCTATCACCCATAGTCAGCTGGGATAGAGTCTGAGAGTCCAACCCTGATGGATAAGCGGTATAGAAAATGGACGAATGGATGAGTTATTACAAATGTCAGTCTGATTTTGAATAAGGTTGTCTTACTTCTGGAACCCAACCCTGAAGTTGTTTTTTTTGTTTTGTTTTGTTTTGTTTACATGCTACTGGGATGGTGTTGTTCTGGTGCATGAGAAGCTCAGAAAGGCTTTGAAACCTGACATGATATTGTTGCTCAGCTCAGAAAATAAAATGTACTTCTAAGTGAACTCATCATGTTTAATGTAAATGCACTTCTTCACCGTCCAGGAAACTCATTCATCTTCTGCTCCACAAATCACCGCTTGGTCAGCTGAGACTAATGATTGTATAGTACATAAATGACATCACACACTGTCACACTATGATAACAGACCTAAGCTTTCAATAATAGAGGAGTGTTCAAGTCACATTAGCATCACAGTAAAATCACAAGTGCATGAAGCCTCAGGGAGCTGAAAATGCTGTCTAATCTCCCCAAAGACTAAACTGACCTCCAGAAAGGAAGCTGAACCACAACACTGACACACAGTAAATAATGTCATAACTCTCACTTATTGGAAATGTCTTTAACATAATGATAACTGCATTGCTTTCTTATAGAAAACATACATTCAAATTTTATGGAAATGACTCTGACCCCTCTGGGATTAGTGAGGGAAAACATTTTTTTTTTTTTTTTTTTTTTGCCTCAACTGCAGCATATTGAGAAAATGAGGCCATGATAACAGTCCTTCTCTGCCCTTCCCAGTTCCATTAATTCCAGTATGTGGCTTTAAGAGAGTCTGACCCAGAATAATCACTGTTTTCAAGAGGAGGTCAGAATAGATGTACTGTAAAGGTCAGACAGCCTCAAGTAGGAAGCTCTAAACAACTGGATTCAACTACTGCTCTTTGTTAAAGAGAAGCAGTACAAGCAAAGATATTACACACTACAATACCCAATCTGGCCCATATTTCATTGATGTAATAAACAGGGTTAAATTTACACAGTGATTTACAGAAGAACAGAAATGAAACAAAACATTCGGTCAAGAAAGTATTCTGTAATATCATCAGAACACATTTAGTTAATTGCTTATTCTTGTTTGTTCCTGTTTCTATGTTAATTATTTCTTTCCTAATTCACTTGCCTGGTTTGCTTTTTTCATCTTACTTCCAAGTGCTATTTCTGAAGATTCCAGCTACAGAATGAGCAAGGTTATGATCCCTCACTGAAGAACAAAAAAAGCATGTATGTTCTTTCTGAAACAGGTTTCCGAGAGGAATCACAACAGTTCAACTGAGGGTTGTCACACTGGTGGCATGTTAGACTTCTGGTGTGTCCAGCTCAACAGAGAAAGGTACGGTGATGAAACCTGGAGCTCCGGAGGCATGAGGGTGCTTAGCTGGACTGCCTGCTCCAATCCTTGCCCATGACACAAATGTTAAGCACAACCTTCAAATCCCATCTGTGAGGTGAGTACTTTGTGGGATTAGTTGATCCTCTGCTACTAGAGGGAAAACTAGCCGCAAAGTCTCCATTGCCCACACCATTCTGAGAATCAAACTGTTGCATCAAAGTTGGGACAGTACTGTTAGTGGACGCAGCTGCTGTCATGGACAAACAGCAATGCAGTGTGACAGATAGTTTAGTTTCCACATGGTTGACACAGGATGCTGTTATCTTTACATTTTTGCTAAGTATTTTAATGTTGCCATGATGTTAGATTATCAGCTGTCAGTGAATAACAAATTGTCTCAGGATGTGATGACTGACTTCGAGTGTAATAAGCCAGTGGTGCCACTAGCTGAGATTGATGAAGAGTTTTAACCTTTAAATGTCTAACAATGTTACATTTACTAACATCACAGCTACTAAAGAAAACAAGCTGCAACAGAGAGCAAATTTCTTGTAACACTTAGACATCTGAGACCCCTAGTCTACACCCTTTACACCCACGACTACACCCCCGCCCACTCCAGCAACATCATCATCAAGTTTACTGATGACACAGCCGTGGTGGGGCTCATCTCTGTGGGGGATGAGTCCACATGCCAGGATGAGGTGGGGTCGAGGCTGTCGGTATGGTGCATGGACAACAACCTGGTCCTGAACACCACCAAGACCAATAAGCTGATTATCAACCACAGAAGGGAAAAAAACAAAAAAAAAAAAACAAAAAAAAAACCCAGATATTTCGGACAGAGGCGGACCTGACCTGGAGAGCTAACACCAGCATTGGTTAAGAAGGCACAGCAGAGACTCCTGAGGATCCTAAGGAACAACCACCTTGCTCAGAAATTGCTTGTGTCCTTCTACCGCTGCTCCATACAGAGCAAACCGACATACTGCATGTGTGTGTAGTTCGCCAGCTGCACAGTAGCAGAGAGAAAAGGTCTCCAGAGGTTCATCACCACTGCCCAGAAGATCTTCAGCTGCCCTCTACCCTCCCTGGAAGATCTATATAGCTCCTGCTGCCTCTAAAAAGCCCATAGCATCCTCAAGGACCAATCCCACCCTGTTTGAACTGCTGCCCTCGAGCAGACGATTCAGGACTATAAAAACACAGAGAAAATGTTTCTATGCCAAAGCCATGACTGCACCAAATACTTCTAAGAAACAATTCTGTTCAGATGCAATAATACCTTTTTTTTGTGCAATATGCATTATGTGCAATATCAAGAATTGTGCAGTCAATGACAGCAAAATGTAAAATGCATGTGTGTATGGTTTTTATGTGTTTCACTTATTCTTATTAGTCTCAGTTATTTATTTCATGTTTTTTTTTTTAGAGAGTATTTTTTAATAGTTTTAATATTTTTTCTTGTATTTACTCTTGGCACTAGTGATTATTGCATTGAATTTCATTGTACACGTACAGTGACAGCAGAGACTATTCTATCCTTTTCTATTCCATTCCAAATTTATCAAAGATCACCACGTTCTTTAACTTAATAGAACATCAAGGACAACTATGAACTTTAGAACATAAAAACCGAGAGTAAGAACACTGCAGCAGATTAGCCATCAGTGGCAAGCTTTAAAATGATCATAAATAGAAAGGAAATAGAAGAAATAGAAGAACAGCCTTAAATAGAAGAAATCTGAGCTATACCAGAGGGACAAAATTCTGCACTATAAAGTCATAGTAATATATATAATCGTTGTCATGTGCACTAGTTTTGGACTGCATTTGGTTGTGTGAATGTAACACAGTGACAGTGACATGTTTTTTTAATGTTTGGAAGTACACTGGAGGCCTTTTGATGCATGTGACAACAAATGGTGTCGTTCTTTGTCACAGACTGAATTTATTCATATATTACTGTTTAAATTTCGCACTGTTGCTTTATCTTCTGTGTGTATGCATGGGGTAAAGCAGACACTTGGGCTGGAGACTTTTGGGACGTTTAGATCATAGAGTAAAAGTAAGACTCTTATGTTGTGCAGTGCTTGCACAGTGTGAAACCCGCAAGGGGAGTGAGGGAGTATGTGGGAGCCTCATTTCAATGAGCTCCAGAAACCCACACACTCCCTGACCATTCTGCTACCCTTAATACACCTGTCTCTCAGGTCTTTTCCTCCTTTTACAGTGTTTTCTACACACACTGGGGACAACAAACTAATGAAATCCTGGCTGGAGACAAGAAAGCTCTGCATTATTCAAAGAATAAAAGCTGATGGCTTTGACATATTATTTATAGCTTAAGAACAATACTGAGATGTTTTTTGTTTTTGTTTTCCTTTTTTACCTGCTATTTGGATGTGTAATAATCTGTCATCCTCTTGTCCGTTTATCAACTGAACTGTTTTCTGCCAAGACCAGCAGTATAATATACAAAGCTAAGGTTGCTTTGCAAATGTTCTCAAATCACTCAGACACTGAAACAGATTTTTTGTAAGAAAACTGATCCCTGCTGAATTTGTATCTTGAGCTTAGCCATGCTAGTGTATTGTGGTTGGTCCATCCACCAATGGAAGCCAGAGTGAAGCATCTGGACAGCTACTGGATGTCTTGTTGTGGAATTTGTGCAGAAGGTGTTTCTCTTCAATAAGGTGAAGAGCACATTAGGATCCATCATTTTAATTGCATCTTTATCAAATAAAACAAATGCAATGGAGAGATAACGTGCTTGTATGGTGTTATTTGTTAACTCAAACTTCACTACATCCCTAATCATTGCTTCACAGTAAAGAAAGAGCACAGGTCATTGCAGCACATAAATATCTATGTTACAACTGTTATTCACGGGTGACCACAGTATTTACTAATGTTACAGCATGCCGCGTGCTGATGCGCATGAAGTCGCCTTGATCTCACCTCATTACCCTTCTCCTCTCAAACACATTGATCACTGAAACCTGACAGGAAGATCTGAGCCAAAGTACAGTGTAATCTAAGCGTCTCTTGAGAGATAATGCCCAAATTGACTGGAATCATCTCCACTTGCACAAGGAAATAAAATCCACCCAAGAGAGTGTAATCATGCATGCAGTTTGAAAGAAAGACCCAACTGTCATTTAGGAAAATATACGGCCATTACAAAGACTGAACTTCTCAGAGAAATGAGTTATTCATATGAAAAAATATGGCAGGGCTGCCTTTCCAGTCCAATAAACTCAATAAACTGTTAATGATAAAGCAAATTGAAAATGTCAGAAGGTATACAAAATGCTGAAAGGAATTCGCGGCATCCTTGATGAATGGTGCTGTATATTGGATATTTATGAATTATGAGGCTACATGGCTTGTTCCATTATTCCATTTAAAACTCATTTTAACTGGCACCCAGCCCACAGTCCTGGAAACAACAGGATCTGTTATGACACTGAAGGCAAACTTCAGCACATTGCTGAAGTACTGCTTCACATTCTGTCAGATTCAGAGGGTAAATTCGTCATTCTTCAAGGAAAGCAAAGCATAATTCATCAAAATTGTCTGCAGGCCCTAATGTGTGCTAATAAGGTAACATAAAAGAAAGAATGAAAGTCAGCACACTTCTGCTGCTTTCAAATAACATTCTCACACAGTGCATCATGCAGAGCTTAGGACTCCTCCAGAGACATCAGCACGTTTCTTATCCACCACAGTTCTCACACAGACAGTATCATATTGTGGCAGCAGCTCAAAATGAACCATTAGCAAAATGCTCTATTGTTATTTTAATCCAGTTCTGCTCATTTTTTCCTTTGCTTGGCACTTTTTTCACTCTCTCTTCTCCAATTGTGCAGAGCACTTTCCAGGGATGAGGCTCCAACAGCCTTTTTATTTCCGAGGGAATTTCAGGGAGACAGCACATTCTGGGGGTTAAAGTCCTGATGGCTGAAAACCAGAAATTATTTTTTATCCCTGTGTCTTGTGTGCATATTCTTCAGAAACAGATCATGTGATATGATGTTAAGACTTCATACATGCTCAAAATGGTTCATATGACTATTATATAATGTATTCATAATTCCATAATTACTTTTTCCAGTTTTAAAGTGTATATAGTGTATATAGGAATGCTTCATGTTAAATTATAGTGGCTATGTTCATGGTAATAAAGGAAAATGTGTATCCAGAGCAAGCTTGTGACTCACTGATAAGATTTTAACTGTTTCTGTTAAAAAACAAAAAAAGTCAGATATGGCAGAATGGCAGGACTACAGTACTACTAGGATAAATGCATAATAAATACAAAATAACACCTTATAATTATGGTATGAAAAATGAACATTTTTCAGCTATTTATTATGTCATTCTGTGTTTATTGTAGACGACAGGTAATATTTCCTAATCTATTGTAAACCTGGTACAGTACAGTTTAACAGGTTATTCTACATCACTTGATTTTTCAAACATTGCTTGTAAGTGTGAGTTCATTTAGGTAAAAATGTTTTATGATCAGGGTCTTTGAGAATAAATACTGGTGTCACTCCTACAGAAAATAAAGCTCATGGTATTTGTATGATTAATTATGATATCAATTATGATATCATCCTGTGATTATAATGTCTTACAGTGATTTATGGCTTTATGCCCATCATTTAAGTGCTATATTTTTTCTGATCATGCACACACCAAATACTCAAGAAAACGAGAATTTACCCGTTTGTTGGTTGTATTTGCACTGCAGTTGTGGGAGTATTGTGTGCTTCTTCCTCACTACTCCTCACTAAAAGGAGAAGCTGTGATACCTCCGAGTCTCTATTTGCAGCCTGTTGAATATGCAATCATGCCTTTGTTGGAACTGAAGAGGGTTGTGTGCTCAAGCTCTCAGACTAAGTGACAGGGTAAATACAAACCAGCATGTATACACACAAATGCACAGACACACACTGACATGCACACATGCTGATGGCTCTGTGGTGGCAAGCACAATTGCCAAGATACACAGGAATCAAATCACTTATTCTCACTATGTTGTGTTTCTAATTTGTTGATTATGGTGACTAAAGCCTTCCAGATTCTGCTCCAAAGAAGCGGCATGTCACTGACATCAACCGAGTGTGATAAGCATTGAGGCTGGACAGGTGTTCACAACCCCTGCTCTCATCTCCCACCAATCAAAAACAAACAAGAAAAACAGACATGTCACTCAAGTATTAAGCTTGGCTCACATGAACAATATTTCTTTTTAAATGAACCTTAAAAACTCTTATTTTTACTCTGACAAATCAACACTCAACATCTTACTCACTATGTTGAACATGTAAACAAACTACATGACTTACAACACACAAAATATTCAAGGAGGGATGGTGAGAATCAGTTTTTCATATACAGTCTTCTGTTTGACCTTTTCCTCTGTAGAAGTGTGCTACAGTTCCTGTGTTCCACTGGACTTCTATAGCAAATCTGACCCCTATCATTAATCAAAATGCACTGGTTGGAATTATCTCTACGCATTTGTTGTGTATTTTTTAGAATATCAGCTAGAATGTGGTTATGTAGCTTTGAAAAATGCAGGCTCAGAGGTGTTGCAGTTAAGCTCTCCTCAGTAGATACCCTGTATTAGGGAGATAAATACCACAGTTGGCTCTCCAGAGAGTTCTACAGATTTATGTATTGCTTCTGTGCAGCAGGCCTCTGGGAAGCAAATATTCTATGAAATCTTCCACACATTTTGGTAGTGTGCAACACACACACACACACACACACACTCACACAAACACACACAGACTCCATCCACGTCTGTAAGGCTGAGCTCCAGCACCTGCAGTTCTAGTTTAAGAAACAATTCTGCATTACTGGAGTTGGAACATAATTACATAATTCACAGGGTGAAACAAACAACAAAGAAAAAGGGTAAAGTTAGTGTGTGTGTGTGTGTGTGTGTGTGTGTGCGCGCGTAGTTTTAAGGGGGTCTAAGATGCAACAGTCAAGGGTGTTGCATCATCCTGTTAATTACTCCCACTGCACAATGTCCTCCACTATGGTGTACATGACCCACATGCTCAGAAAGATAAGCAGGGCTGTAGAGAGCATGGGAATAGGGTGAAAAGAAAAGCTATGGAACAAACAGGACAATGCTCCAATCAACTCAACCACTCACTGTTAAAGTTTTTATTTTAGTCTAAGCTCCAATCCACACCAATTACTACTGAGTGTCTGGGAAATACATGAAGAAGATAGGGTGTAGGGCTTTCACTTATGAAGTATTATAGTGGAAAGTGGCCTGCTGAGACACCCCTTGTGCCTGGAGACAGCCAGTTAGTGGGAAGGGCCATGACGGATAAATCTGATCCTTTGTGGAGGCAGTATTGATCCAGGAAAAGCTCACTACATGAATCAAGTATGAGCTGTGTGCTGTTAGTTCCTTCACTCTGTGGGATGGATGTGCTTCAGTGCCATAGAAACGCTCCTTCTCATGTAGCCCAAACTGGACAAGCTGGTCATTAAACCCAATCAGACTGAGGGCTGCTGGCGCCATGGTGGAAACTTGGACTTGAATTTCATAAGGTCTGACTGGTGGTGATGTTAGTTTAGGGAGCAGTGTCATTGTTAGCCCAGACAGCTCATACAAAACCTGAGTTCAAAATAAACTGAGCAAAATATAGTTTTGTTGCCATAATTTAACCTTTACTTTCAACTCTTAAATGATCATTATTGAAGTTAGACTAACTTCAGTAATGATCAGTGAGTTTTGTAATGTTTCTACTGGGAGCTTTACTGTCCCATGATGGTATAAATCTTGTTTCACAGGGTTTTTGAGTGCAAAAATGCAGTATATGCACATGTAATCCTTGTTATTTGATATTTATAAAATATAGTTTGACCAACAGAGCTTAAATTCAAGTATGTAAGTGTTTTCAGTTTTCCAAACTTTGCACAGTATGAGCTAAATTCTTTTATATTTCATCTCTACTACTTGCTATGTGAGTCAGTGACGAGTCATAGGTTCAAGAGCAAGTCTCTCTCTTCTTCTCTTGGTTGTCCTTCCAGACTGGTCAGATGAACCCTCTTCCATGTCAGTTATGTCTCTTACACAATTTCACTGAGACAACCTGTTCTGGCCCTTCTGAATTTATCAGACTGCTGAGCACAGGGTGTTTACGACATGCGCACACACACACACACACACACACACACACACACAAACCTCCAGAGGAGAGGATCTCAGAGAAGCAACACAGCCTATTTCACTGCAAATTAGGTTAATCACGCTCCAGAGAGGCCCAGTTAATAGCCCTCATAGAGGATATTAAGACGGCACCTAAATCACAGGAATGTCTGAATATCAGATGGACCCTCACAGAGTCATGCCCTGTTTAGCCCTGGAGCTCTTGGCAGAGCTAGCTGTGAGGACGCTGACTGCACATAAACACCCTAAGAGAAAACACCTCTGAGTAGAGCATAACGTATTAGGAACCCTGGTTCATTAAGCTAACGATATTATCAGAATTAGACTTGCTCAGACACAAAACAGTTTTCTTCTTGAAGCGGGGATAAGACTCTGAATAATGAGCACATAATCACCAGGAATATCAATATCAGGACATAATTCCAGAGCTCTTGCAGCTCAAAATTCATTATAGCCACCTTCTCCCTTTTTTCTCTGTGAGTCCTTTCAAACTAACACTCCAGTCACTTGACATATCACATTTTATCCAGGCTACTAACACATGTATGAGCAGTCACCTGTACTCTACAAACGGAGACAGACAAACAAAGCCCTCCTCAAACGCAACTGGTGTCCCTGCCGGTAACGTCTCTCAGCTGCGATGCACCGAGGCTTGATAACATCCCCAGTGCCTCACTGGTACGAGAGCTCACCGTGGGGAACCTAAGACTGTGTGACGTCCATGAAAGATTGAGCTGGAGATGAATCCCTTCTGGTTAAACCTCAAGTGAGACTCTCTCTGCCTCGAGCTTGTACCATTACAGGCAGTTCCATATTGAATCCAAACTAAATCGATCTTCTCTGAGATACGTGCATGTGCCTATATGAAACCTGAGAAACCCATTACTTTGACTGGAAAGTGGCATGTTATAGTGTCAATGCAGCACGTGTTATGATTCGAGCAAACAGAAAGTGTGAGTGTAATCTGCCCATTGGCACACTTTTCTTTTCTTTTCATTTGCATCCTGAGTAATAGTTTTGTGCTTGGGAAGTTAATAGTATAGGGAGGATATAATTAAGCACTCTATTCAAACCAAAGAGCAAAACCTCTTGCTTTTGACAAAATTTCACTTTTGGGTGGTTTAGGATGAAGCACTTTTCCAGTGTTACTAGTGATTCAAGAACAAGATATTTACTTGCCCAAAATGCTCCAAAATTGTGTTCCATAGCTAAAATAATTACACCACATAGCAAACCTGACTTATTTAAAGACTAATATCATTCTGAATTCTATATATGTATGTGTGTATGCATGACTGTCAATCAAATGACAGCAATGAATCAACTTTTACCACTGATTCAAGTAACTTATCAAGCAAAAGATCAATACACACATTCATTCATTCCAGCTTCACAAATGTGAAGATTTGCACATTTCCTGTTTTTTTTTAATTATTGCAAACTGAATATCATTGGGGTTTGGATTATTGGTTGGACTAAAGAAATGATCTGAAGACATTAACAAAGATATGAAGTTAAGGTGGGCATTTTTTAATTTTTTTACTATCTCTTCTCTTGACATTTGAAGACTAGAGAATTAATTGATTATTCAAACTTAATTGCAGCCCTAAAAAGATCTTTTCACAGCAGAAGTGACTCTTTCTCTTACTCTACAACTGGGTAGAGCAATATGCTTAACACAGTTACTATGTACTATGAATGCTATGAAATATATTTTAATATCAATATATCATGTAGTGGCAAATGTATCAAAATTTCACTAATTGGTCTTGAATTAAGTTTGTTCCATCAGAGGAGAACTCGTGATATGATGGTGATTTCATCATATCATCATCATTATACAATTACACTAAAGTCCATAAGGGATGATACTCAATAAACTCAGCTTTAGTCGGCAAAGTGTCTTCATGAGAAGAGTAACTACAGTAATCATCTTCAAAATCCCTGGTTTTCATTTATTTATCTATCCATCCATTCTTTGCCATTGCATTTACGCCTACATATCCAGTGTCTGTAGGAGGTCTGTTCTTTGTCTGTTCCAACAGGTACAGGAGTTTTATCCACACATGTTCACTGCCTATTTCTTCTTGTTGTTATTCCAAATAAATAAACTGCTAAATTTTGTCTGATACACTGTCTGATAATAAATGATGGTAACCAACAATACAAGCTATTAGCCTGTGATGGCAAACACCACCTGGAACATGGTGAACTACTATAAATGAGATGCACCTTCAGTCCATAAGAGCAGCTATCCTTCATCGCACTGTTAGCAAAAGACAGAGAAAGTCCTAAAGATGGAAACTGGTTTCTTTGTGTCTCTGCCTGATCCAAATAGAGATATGAGACCTTAATGCGTTTCATTTTGCCGTCTTACATCTATTCTGTCTAACAGCGTGTATTGCCATTGCCCTGTGAGGTCAGCCCTAAGATGAACAGTGCGTGTGTCAAGCATAATAAATGAATGACTGCAAATGTGCAGGAATTAGAGCTACCAGTGGGAATGAGATCCAGCAGGTGGCAAGAGAATCTCACCGCTGGCAGGTTTGTTCTCGTTTCACAGAATTTCATTACCTCTAACCCTATTTCATGGCAAATGAATGAGCTCAATCTTAGCTTTTGTTTGGAGACTTCCTAACAAAGTCAGTAGTGTGGTTTCCATAATGTTTAAAGTTGGACGTATCATTTTATCATTAAAGTAAACAAGGTATGCATTTATGGTTTTGGTTGAAAATGGTCAATTGTACCATAAGGACTGAAGGAGATGAGGAGCAAAGGGTGAGTGCATGTTGTTGGGAAGCAAAGCTTACCTCTCCATGGATGCAATCCTCTCCTCTAGGCTTTTCACTACATACACACTACTTCCACAGTTATTTGGGGGAAAAAAAATCTGGACTTTTACACAACCCCACAAACTCCAAAATGAATTCAACAATAAGCCAACAAAAATGTATGTATTAATGTATAATTCACCTATAATATCACCGAACAATCGCCGTGTTTAACTGCGTGCTCGGATAGGAGCGCGTGCGTGTGTTTGTTCTCACAGGAGCTGTGTGGAGGAGCTGACAAACCTAACCTTGAAGCCGTATATGCGCGTGCGTCTGTACACGTGTATTTTGAGCACGCGCGTGTGTGTGTCTGCGAGTGTGTGTTGCTTGTGCCGTACTGTTGGCGACCCCCAGCGTACAGGATGTGAAATTTTCGATCATATTCTTCCTTTAAACATCACAAAACATATCCACATAAAGCCTCCGCCTTAACATCCCTCAGTGTCAACGCTACAACGGAAAATAGTCGGTGCAGGCGAAGAACTTCTGTACAAGAAAACCTACGCTTCGTTTTTCTACAGACATATTCACAGGCTATATATAATCCAATTATCAATTCCAGCAGACTCTCATAACTTGCAGTGGCGTACATTAAAAAGCTGAGACAAAATGTTGTCGAACAGCGTTGTCAAATTGTGAAACACCATCTAACAATATCTACATTTCTCGGTTCTCACAGGCATTTCTTGACTACATACGTGTGTCTCCTAACATGATGAAATTAGACTGTTTGTGTCTTACCTGCGCGCAACACTCCGTTTTATCCACATTTTTCTCGACTGCCGAAACCGACTCAGTCCTCCAGGTATCCTCCCATTTAGATGGGTTTCCACCAAAGTCGACAATAGCTAATAAAAACACTCAAGTGACGGACCTTACTCCAGCTGTCAGGAACGCAACCATTATTTAAGCCATATCCTTCAACGTTGCGCACATCAAATTCCTCCAACAGCGCTGCCAAATCCCACTAAAAAACAGACTACCACAACACTAGTCAGGTCTCTTTTAAGTTGCTCGTCAATTGTTCTTTTGGGGATGATCGTCCTCCGTATCAGTTTAAAGGAGAGGGGTACACGCATGCAGGGGGGACAGGTGAGCGGGAAACCTTACGAGGTACCCTCAAACTTTGCCTTCACGCAAATCTTTCATTCGCCCCCCCGGCTGGAAAGACAAAGATGTAAGCTGCGGAGAGCAAAAACAAGGCATGTAGTTGGCATCCTCGTTGCTGAAATGACAGCGCACCTTCTCCTACATTGTTGAAAGGCAGATGAACGTCCAATAAAATTGAGGGTGGAAGATGAGGATGTTCGGCTCTTTGAAGCACGCAGGAGACAAGTCACCGCTGGCAGGGGGTCCTCATTATCTACTCACATCTCTGGAGGTGTTGAGGGGTGCGCAGGGGTTAGACAAAGTAAAAAAAATAAATAATAAAATAAAAAAAAAATAGGTGCAGCTGAAAAAGGAAGAGGGTAAGCGGCGAAGGAAAAAATCCTGGACGTTGAGAGTTGTTTCAGGGGAGTTGGACAGAAGAGAAATTAGAGCTTGTCATCAGAGAGGAGAGAAGGCTGGTTCGTCTCCTGCTGCTCCTCTTCTCTCAGACTGACGGACGACCTGCCTGCTGAGCCCCACGCTGCCGTGACGTCATTTTAAAGCCAAATATGTCATGTGCTGGAGCGTCTCACGTCACACGAGTGCACACTCATGAGTGTCAGATTCGGTATGACAGGGGACAGTACAGTTAAGAACTGTAGTGTGGGACTGGTGCATGTGAGTGGACAGAGTCTGCCAAAATGGCAGTGTATGATGTAACCTTTTGTTTGAAGGCATCCAAACCTCCTGACAATTTGGTCATGACCTGAACTCTCTCTTGCACCTACAGTCAAATTAGGATTCACTTAATTTATGGCAACCTGTAATAAGTAGAATATGATCTCTCCCACTCCTAAAAATGTATGTGAAAACAAACAAATTATTATTGTAATTATTATTATAATTGGTACTGGTAAATAGCAGTGCCAGCAACTGGTTATAAAATAAACCAGCTTAAAAGGTATTTAGAATTGGTTGCCACTCAAGGAAATAACGGGAAATTTGCACAACAAGAATCAATTAAAATTACTGAAAGAAATGAAGTAAATTAAAGCCACAGTGAGCTTTTTTTAAAGTAATTAAATGATGTTTCAAATTCTTTTGATGGCATACTGTCTTGCCAAAAAAAGGAAAAAAAAAAATCTAATTCCTGTGAAAATTAGTGCAGTTTATGCGTCGCTTTCAGCCCATTTATTCAATGTCTTTCAGGAGAATACGCAGAGGCAGTGGTAACGCACTTTGCTGAAGAGTGTCCTTTTGATACAACCACTAGGGGGCATTAAAGTCAAATAACTGTAGATAAATTAAACTCTACACTCAGGAGATGTAATTTGGCAAATACTGTTAGTTTGCCCATTTGCCTCATGGTGGCCAAGTCATGGAAATAGCTAATTTCATGGGCTTATCCAGAGAAGAGGTCTGGCTATATTAGGAGGTATTGGGAACGTTGCACATTGGCTAGCTTAAGTATCAGCTTGCACACACAGCTATTATGTAATTCAGTCCATATGGAACTTTATATATAGTGCTTTTAACAAGTCAGTTAATTGATTATTGCCTGGTATATGTCAAAGTAGCAGCCAAAATACACTATATAAACAAAAAGTTTTGGGACACCTGAAAGTTTCACCAATTGGGACTTTGGTGCCATCGCATTCTAAGTGCTTGGACAACAGCTATGGAGTTGGTTCCCCCTTTGCAGCTGTGGCAGCTTCTGTTCTTTTGGGAAGGCTGTCTGTGGGATTTTAGAGTGTTTGTGGGGAGTTTTGACCATTAATGCAGTGGAGTGTTGGAGTTGGGTTGAGCACTGGTGTTGGACAGGTGCCTGGCACCCAGTCTACGTTCCAGTTCATCCCAGGGGTGTACAGTGGGGTTGAAGTCGGGGATCTGGGTGGGTCAGTCAGGTTCTTCTGTACCAGATTCATCCAGCCATGTCTGGACCTTGTTTTGTGTGCTGAGGTACAGTCATGCTGGGGTGGAGAAAGGCCTTCCACAGGCTGTTACTGTAGGGTTGGATGCATAGCAGCATACCAAAATGTCTTGCTGAAGCATTAATATTTCCTTTCACTGGAAGTAAGTTCCCTAGCCCAAGCCCTGACAAACAGCCCCATACCACACCTGAATTCCATAATAAAGAGATTTGTTTAAATACTTTTGTCTATTTTGTGTATGTGAGATCAGACAAATGCAGTTGATCCTGATTTTAATTGTTCTGAGATTCCAAGATGAGATTCCAAAGTGAAAGTGTCATGAAATGACAATGTAGAATGTTAGGTTTAGTAGTGTTAGTTTCATATATTTTGTGCATTGCACCAAAATCAATAGATTAAGTTAAGAGTGAAGAATCTCACTACATCGACACTAAATATGTTTGAAGATAACTGAAATTTTTTACAAGGGCTTAATTAAGTTTTCATTAATTTTCATAATAACTAATAATAATAATAATAGTAAATATGTCTCTTCTACAGAACAAGTAGAAACAAGTCTAAGAGATTACAGCAATGCTAGCAGTTCCCTGAGACTGTAATTACACATAGATGTGTTTTGAGCTAAATGCTAAAAGTACTTTGCTTCCCGCTTGCAGTAACAGTGCTAACATGCTGATTTTTAGCAGATGTAACGCTCACTGTGTAATTATCTTAAAGTGTTAGCATGCAAACATTTGTTACTTAGCAGAGAGGCTGATAAGAATATCACTAGCTTTGCAGATATATGATTTTACTAAAAAAAATTAAAATTTTGACCCGATGGTGGTGTTAAATGAATCATGGCCAAAGTCAAAGTCATTGGAATTGACCTTCTTTGGGGCCATGACAATCCATCAGATGTTTTGATATTCCAAACTGTACCAAAATAGTGGCCAGACCAGTGGGCCAGTCCTGTCATCCCGAGTGCCATTACCACTATAGGGTGGCTGAAAAGATGTAGTTTAAAATGTTGGCAGGTTTTGATTTTGCTTGAAGCCTTGAAGATGCCTGAAGGATCTTAACATTGTACAAATCTTGACTGCTCCTCTTTTTTGGGGGGGCAGATTGAATATCTTGCTCTAGTTTGTCCTTTCCTATGACATAACTGTGTGCGACAGTAGCCATTAGGTTGATAGGTAGTTATGGCGTCTTCACCTTCTTTTACTTCCTTTTTTAACATTTGAGGACAGGTGGCTATCAGCATTAAGGTCCATTACCACCTACTATAAACACACAAAAATGGAAAGAAACGGGAAGTATTTAAGGCACACTGGATTATTTACACAATATTATTATATGTGTATTATTTACATAATATGATTATTTTGTGTTTTAAATACCGGTTATTGTGATGTACTGGTATATTGCTACACCCTTCAACCAACCAAAGAAAAAAGTCTGTCTATACAGTGTCTGTACTAGATTTAGAATATACTAGATGTATGTGTAATGATGTCAGAATTCAGAAAGCCTTACACGTGAGGATCTGTCACATTAACTTGAACTTCAGAGTAGTGATAACTCCCTAAGTGGAGTTTTTCTCATAATATTTCCCAGATGAGTGCCAAATGTTTCCCATATGACACGAATGCAGCATTAAACTGCCATCCTGGAGGCTTTTTGCACACCTGTACTACAAGATGTCAGTGGTAGGCAAAATCCCATTACATTAGAATCAATGTGCTGATGTGACCGCACAGCGAGATGGGGGAAGATATTACCTATGACAAGAGCAGCTCTTGCATGAGAAAAGTAGAGAATGTGATGGCCTCTCTTGTACACCTCCAGGTCAACGTGTCAAACCAGTGAACTCATCACACCTGTTTTAGCCTTTGCAACTGTTCTAGCCTTTCCTGGAATAAAGGACTGAATTGTTTTTGCTCTCTATATTTGGACTGTGCTTATTCAGTGCACACATACTCAATGTATACTGAAGGGAACCTGCAAAAATCAGCCTCCCTTTGCCTTAGGTGTGGTTCTGTCGCTCTGTTGGACTTCAGCTCACACTTGTCAGGATTGTTTTGACCAGCGTACTACTGTACTGTAGTAATGAACACTCACATGCACAGTGTTGTCCCTCCCCTAAATGTTGCCATAAAGTGCACTTTTATCAAATTTCCTCATTACTGCATTCATGTGTAGACATACAATCTGATCCAAGTGGATTCCTCTGTCTGAGCGGCCCATCAGTAGCTCCCCAGCAGATGGAAGCTGTCATCGCTTTTTTCCTCTCTGTCACTTCCTCCGTCTTTTCCCTTCATAATTGCACTTTCTCGCCCACGCTCACTGTTTTGCATGTTGTCCTCCACTGTTTCATGTTTGTGTATGTACTCACACATGCACGTTTTTATTGGTTCATGAAAGTAACATAAGTGTGATGCAGTGTGAACAGGCTTATCTTGCCTCAGAGACAGAGTCATAGGTTGTCATGCATGTCTAAGACTGCGGGTGGCTTCAGCTCACATGGACCTAAACGCGGCATACTAAACATCTGTTGTGTAAGCCATTAACACCCTGCCACGAGAGTGCGAATTAAAAGGAAGAGGGATTTGAGTATTGCTGTGTATCTGCTAAGCTGGATTGAGTCATTCTGAACAGCAGTTGTGGGTACATTTTAAGTGTGCAGGGTGAATTGGATGTTGCAAAGGGGGGTTTATGGTGTGGTCTTGCTGGGGTTACAGACAGATAATATAGTGGCTTTACTTGGTTGTCGCTGAGCAACAGTTCAGTCTCTTATCACCAGTGCAGAGGTTGTCATGAAACTATCCCTCCCCCATCTTTTGTTTAAATTAAATCAATTAATGAATTAATTATTTTTTACCTTTGGAAACCCTGGAGATGTATGGTGTGGCTGTTTGCTCTGAAAATGTTAAAACAAAACTCAGAAAACTTTGTACTAGTATCAGTATTACTATTATCATATGAGTTGTGCCACATATATTATTATACATGGCAGTTTCTCTTCTCCTGTCATTGTTTCCTCAGACAGCAGAATCCAGTAGAAGAGTTGTTCATTTTTCCAACCTCCAGCAATAGAGCTGCTGTTGCATAATTATACTGTGTAATATTATTTTAATTGAAATATGTATGGTTTAGGTTAGAGTGCCAATATTGCACTGATGTCACTAAAATGAGTGGATGTTTTAATTTATAGTGGAGATTAAGACTAGGAGTTTCATCTGTGCAGTCTACTATTACATCACTGGGTTAATTGAGCATTCGCAGTATGTAACATTTTATTGCAACTGAGTTCATTCTTGTCAAGTGATAGCACTATAATAGCTCTGTCCATATGCTTCCATTAAAAAAATCACTTAATTCAGTGTTTTGGCATCTTTTCAGTTTTGCTTGTGCTTCGTTACACAGGAGCTATCTACACTGTTTGTATATGCAAAGAACCATTTAACTAGCCATTAATACATGGTCCAGTGCAGTGCTCTTTGTACAGTGCTCATGCTTTAAAGGGTAAGTCACTTTTTCTTTATGGGTAGACTAGAGGTTAGTCTGTATTTCTAAACACTGAAATTTTTCTCAAGGAAAGGCAGCCCATTTTATTTAAACTATATTTTTAAGAATCAATATTGTATTTGGAAGTGCAGTGGTGGATAAATATGTACCATTGCAAAAAAAAAAATACCATTGAATATTAAATCTAAAGAAGCTGCACTAAAATCTTAACTGAAACAGTCTGGGTTTCAGTCACAGATTAAGGAACTGGAACTCATTTTTGACTTCTGACTCATAAAGCAAAGCCATCCCTACTCAGGTCCCTGTCATATACTGTAAGCAAAGTGGTTCATCCAAAAAATGGCTTTCATGCCTCACATTCTGTGATTATCAGCAGACTGAAAACTATTTGGTAGTTTCCAGGAGAGAAAATTCAGGAGGAAAATATGCATAAAATAAATACACACAGCATATCCCACAAATCTTCATGCAACACACTAAAATTATTCCTCATGCCCGTGAAGGATCCCTTGCCAACAGTTATGAAGCACTGACTCATAGAATTTATTCTCAAGTTTCCAGCTTTCAAAGTCATTGCTAGTGGGAATTTCCGACTGAAATCACAAGTATGGATAAAATATATTGCAAAGGCAGCAGTATGGACATTTGTCATTTTCCGATTCATACCACTGCTGGAGAAAGTAGTGCAAATCAGTATCAGCTCCCAGACATGTCTCCCTGAAGCTCAAAATAATGCGAGGAAAATATTTGTTATGATGGGAGTCTGCATCAAGTCAAAGTAAGTTAATGTTTCAGCATAGCAAGACATTCTGGACAATGCTATGCTTCCAACTTTGTGGCAACAGTTTGGGGAAGGTCTTTTTCTATTCCAGCATGACTGTGTCTCAGTGCACAAAGCAAAGGCCATAAAGACATGGCTGGATGAGTTTGGCGTGAGCCCTGACCTCAACCCCATCAAACACCTTTGGGATGAATTGGAACAGAGATTGAGAGTCAGGCCTTTTAGTCCAACATCAGTGCCTGATCTCACAAATGCTCTGCTGCATGAATGGGCAAAAACTTTAAAATCTTTTGAAAAACCTTCCCAGAGTTATAACTGCAAGGTTCGGATAATGTGTTATAATGTGATGTCACTAAAGTCCCTGTTGGAGTAATGGCTAGCTGTCCCAATACTTCTGTTTATATAGCATATCCCCTGAGAGTTTGTTCATCTGTCAGCCGCAACCACACCCATAATAACCCATCCATCATGCAATGAACAGATTTTGTAAGTAAATGTATTCTGTGTAAGGATATACTCTGCAGCTACTATCTCTCTTTCTCTGTCTCAGTTGTTGGACAGCAAACTTTGAACTGTCTGTTTACAAACAGCAACCAAAATACTATGCCTTTAATTTACTGACTGACAAACTTTTCATATATACCCATGTCCAGCCTCTTGATATATCCACTTGCCATGGCAACCCTACAGCATGTCATGGAAGTCTAATATAATAACTGTATCTCATGCAGTAAAAAAATACCGAGCATGAGTTTGAGAAAGCTGATGTGTTACTATGGCAACATCATTTGGATGAACTTTTCAGTGGCACCTGGGATGAACAGTCTAAATTTCATGAAACAGCTAATTGACATATACGGATATTTAATATGAAAGCAGCTTTCAGCTGTATAAACATAAAGACAGGACCTCTCCCCTTGCGTCAAATGACAGCGGGCATTACCTGCATCATCTGCCCACTCACTGTTCTGTAAGCGAGGCTAAATGGAGCTTCATTCTAGTCAGGGATACTGCTCCATGCTGAATAAGTTTTCATGTAATATTCTCTCAAAAAATTGTCTCTTGGTTTCTACTCATTCATATATTTTCATTTAAGTTCCGTCAAAATACAGTTCAAGAGGTGGCTCCCTCTTGTTTCACACCATCAAATCAAAATCCATCGAAAGCTTTAACTGTTCCTGTGTCCTCTGCACAGGAGACACAGTGGTAAAAACATTCCAAATGGTAACCTAATAACTGGCTTTTTAAAACTGTGATATAAATTTGCCATGCAAATCAAAATCAAATAAAAAAAATAAAGAAAAAGAGAGAGTATGTTGCATTATAGTGGTGTCTAGCAGAAACAGCCACAAACAAGGGAGCTGGAGGTGCACCCCTGATGCCAGAAGCAAACAAACAAAAAAAAAAAAATACAAAAATACAAAATGGTCACAGCTGGAGGTGGGTTTATACTTGCTGACATGAGCTAATGTCAGCATGTCAGCCACGACAGATAACCTTTCACATTAAAACAGTTTCCTGTTTTAATTTAATTATTTTCTATTGTTACTCATTTATTCATTTTTAAATAAATAAATATTTAGTAAATATTTTGCTACTAGTACAATCACTTACACCTCTAAATTATGCACTCTTAAATTAAGTTGAATAAATACCAGTCCGACACAAAAGGACATGTGCTGCACTGCTATTTACTTGACTGTGGGTTAAAATTAAATGCACCCCTGTATGTTTCATAAGTATGATATACAATGAAGTATTTAAATGAATGAACTCTATAGTACTCTACTCTATAGTGTAGCTGTCGAAGAGAAAATCAGACCTAAATTCAGCAATTCTAACCTGTTGCATTTAAATGATGGACAATTAGTTTAAATTGTATTCTTTCAACTTATATAAAAGTCAATTTACTTGCTGTTCTTACATGACTTGTAACGGGCCGTCAACATGGCAAACAAGGTGCAGGATGTTTGGTAGGCAGTGAGTTTGACATGATAAACAGAAATAGCTCTACATTTGTTACATACATACACAATCAGGCCAGCGTGCAGAATGCTATCACTCGATCCACTGAGGAGCTAATGAGCAAATGAGGAACAGCTGTGTGGGGACTTGGCTAATGGTAAGAGCAGTCAGGTGAATCTGTAGTGGACGGATCTGGTAAAGCAGGGTGTGAAAAACATACATGATAACTCGGTGATGAGGGAAAGAGACAGAAGGAGAAGCTTTGAGTGGGCAAACGGAGGCAATGTGGACTGAGAATTTGATCTTAAGTTAGGATACATTCACTAGTCATGAGGAGAACCCCTCAGTCTTTCAAAACTGTTGTAAAACATATCCAGTAGCTCTGTAGCTCTTAATAGAAAGCACAAATTAGCTGACAAAAAGAGAACTGGTTGCTGTGCTTTGAGGTAGTGCCATATTAATTCCAATATATGAAAAATGCTTACCTCATACACCAAAACAGCTTTTTTTGGGCTCAGAGAGTGCTCCTGGGACACATGAACTAAATGAAAATTATTTCCTGATCAATTTTTAAGATTTTATTGTACTAATGGATCAAATTCTGACAAAGAATAATTTCAAGGTGTTTGTGACACTCAAACGTGCACCATACATCCCTCAATACCAACTGTGTGCACCTCACATCATCTCACAGTCCATGTTTTAATAAAAACTGCATTATGGGAAGCATATGATTGCGTGTTCTTGGATCTGAACCCATACTCAGAAGTGAAAGCAAGGTTTTCAAGCATCATATCATATCATAATACATTCTTTGTGTACAAAACCTACGCACACAGACCTTTTTGCACCATTATAAAGAAGAAAAGATGACAGGCAATTCCCAGTGACACCCGGCTGAATTTCAAGCAGCAAGCATCTACCACTTATTTTTGACATGTAAAATGTTGCTAAATGCTTCTACCTCAAAATTTAAATGTTTTCGTTTAGGCTGATTGTGATTTACCTGATATCTTTGCCAGGCTCTGTGAATGATGAGATAAAAGCATGAACAAGTGCGAACAGTATGGCTGTTGGAGCGTGAGGATGAGGCACCTGTGTTGATCTCTTGCCATGCAGGGCTGTGATATTTGACAATCCCCCAGCAAGATTCTGGCATCAAGCTGGACATGCACTTATTCTGTCTCTCATCAAGTACAGGTGTACACACACACACACACACACACACAGTTATGTTTGCATCACTTCTGGGGACAAAACATAGACTTACATTGATTTCCTGGAGGCTTAACCACCACCTCACCATAACAATAAACATTACTTGCCTTATCCTAACCTTTACCTCAATCTGACCTTAAAGCAAGTGTTCACCCTAATATTTAATGATTTAAAGTATAGGGACTTTTCTCCCCATAAGTAACGCAGGTCCTCACACTGTGACTGTGTAAACAGATTTTTGTCCCCACAACTACAAGATTATGTGTCCACACACACTCACACACAAACACACACACACACACACATACACACACACAGAAACAGACTAAGGCACTCTGTCAGCAGACTGGGCCATTGGCCAAGGCTGCTCAACTATTTTCAGGGAAATGTCATATCCTCTCAATTCAACGATTCAAAGTAACATACTTTCTTCAATACAGTTTTAACTCACATTCACCTTACTTAACATGTAGTATCTGGTGTGGAAAGGAAAACAAAATGTATTTTTATTGTGCTGCACAAAAGTACAGAAGAATATGTCTGAAAGAGAGCTGGCAGTTTATGTCTTAACAGATAGCTTGAAGACGAATGTTGAACTAGGAGGTAAGGAATTGCACGCATACAGAATCCACCTATTCACCTACTCCATCTATCTGTAACAACTATTATCTTGATTCACTACTTTCAACTCATTTGTCTGCTTTCACACAGCGGTAGTGAAGTCACACATTTCTTTCACAGGTCAGTCTGAGAGGTTCTGATTGACACCCTGAAGTTGCAAAATTAATGCTGCAAGCAAGATTTTTAGCGAGCTAGTGCCTCAGAATAAATTGCTCTAATTTTAATGAGTCCAAAATAAAAGACAAATCAGGGAAAGGTTGAGAAGACAGTGAAAGTGAATATACAGTGAAAAGAAATTTTTGTCTTTGAGCCACTAGCACATGTTTTCTAAAGGAAACAGACTAGTCTTCTTTCATTTGGCATCTACGGGTGGCCACAGACATATATATGCCTTCAATAAGCGAAAGAATGAAACAACAAAGTGACTCGATCCATTTCACACACTGCAGTCGTTGCTGGAAGTGGGGAAGATTGGCATGTGATAAATCACCACAGCACTCAAGTGTTTTGCATGATTAGATGATGGAGGGAACATTAAATCAAGCGCGATTTGCTAATTGACTAGCTGCGAGACCCTCATCCCTGTGCATTCTGGCTGCATGCATTTGCCTTGCATAAACGAAAATGATTGTCTAAAAAAATGAGGCACATTGCCAAAAAAAAAAAACCAAAAAATAAAACACCCTTCATCATATAAACTCTATCGGGAGCTTATTGTTGTAATGCATGGCTCTAGAGACTGCACATCTCTCCTTCTTCAGCCCCGTGCTGCCTCTCATATTTTGTCATTTTGTTGAATCATACAAAGGCAGCTAGATAAATCAGTTCAAATTTCAGCAACATCAGCATAGCCACTGGAAGGGAATGCAATGATGTGAAATGTGGGAGCTGACCTTGAAGAAATGTTCAATTTGTGTCACCAGTGGGTCCCAAATTCAGGCTAAACAGTGTAGTCTCCAAGCCCAGAGGATGCCAACATATCCAGTGGTTAACGTTTAAATTTGTGACATAATCATGCAACATCCATTACTATATATGGAAATATAATTCTGTGTTCAATTTCTTGTTTCTCCCCTGTCGTTTATGAGGAGAGTAAAAAAGCCATATCTCTCTGCTTCCTCCACTTTGACCCCTTTTATTCAGCTCAACACAGAGAGACATAAGTATAAAGCTGCTCTAGTATGTCGAATATTAATGCCTGAGCCTTACAACGTGATATCAATGAAAATTTATTGGAACACTCTCAAGGACAATTGACGTACTGCTAGAATATCTCTCTTTAGTCTAGCAGAGGAGCTGTAATGATGAGAAGTTCTTCAGTAAAACACTGTCACCCCGCCAGTGCCTACCTGGAAGTAGAGAGTGTGGGAGCATAGGAGTCATTGCTATGGAAACAAGTACAACACTGACAGAAAAGAGGCATATGTGGGGCATAACTTAAAGCAGAAACTATGCCGCGGAGGAAAGAATGCTCTAATTGACTGGTCGATAGCACTGACGGAGGTGCAGAAAAATACCTTGTTCCATTTTCCCAGGTCACACATGTGCAGCACATTTTCCTCATGTCTAAGTGGAAAAAAGTTATTCTAACAAATGGCAGCATTGCTGCACAGAGACAGTGGATAAAAGCCTGGGCAGAGGAGCATTGTCTGCACAGTAGCTTCAAACTAGAGTCTTCTTGCTCAGAGAAAATTCTGCCCAACTAGAAAGTTCTCTTATTTGATTGATCCTGTTACATTTCCTCAAGGAATAAACACTTCTAAGCATATGATGTCAGGCTCTATTGGGAACTGGAGCTTGAATTCCTGATTGCTCTTTGCAGACTAAACAAAATAATCGGAAGTATTTCTTCCTTAATAAAGTATAGCAGGTACAGACATGATTTTTTTCTAAAGAATTTGGTGAGGCAAAGCATGGGTTCAGAAGACAAGCTCTTTCTCCATGTTGAGAAAAAGAGCATGATGACTGGTGCGGCCATGTGTACCAAGTGTAATTTGATTTATTTCAAGTCACTTCTGTGCCCCTGTCACCTAGAAAAATGCTGTCTTCTTGTAAGAAATTTGAGCCAGTATAACTACGTTTTCATGACTATTGGTTAAACAAAATATTACTGGAGTGCGGTGGGTGGATCGTGGCCATTGGAAAGCCAGCACAGCCAATATCACACATGGCTGGCTTTGGTATTAAGTAGGATGAAATATCTATGGCGAGAGAGGAAGGTAACAAAAGTGGACAGACCTCAGAGTACAGTTGTTGGCAGTCTAGGAGGAAGCCGAAAAAGGGCTGACTTTAACTTACAGAAAACCGTCCAGATTGTAGAGAGATATTACCAACATCAAAAATTACATTTGCAGCTACTGAGGCTTTAAGAAGTTACTGAAGGAAGTCGTTGCATATCTTATAAATGGATCTTAAAACTGCACTGGGAACAATATGAATGTAAAAAGTTATTTGGGCATCCTCTTAGACAATAAGACAAGCAGTCACATTGTAATTGTATGTAATTGTGCTATTTCTAGCAGTGTTGTCACTATACTAACAACTTACATGTTGCAGTTTCACTTTTGCTCATATTCTGTTACTGTCATGTCCACTGACTAACCCAGCATTGACCTTTTGATCGGTCAATACACATTTAAAATGAGGTTAAATTTGAACAATAATTGCTGGAGGGCAAACCATGAAATTAAATTACCGTCAAACCTGAACAGTCCCAAAAAAACGAGCAGACAAGTCAGTACTGGGTAACACTGTGACTTCAATAGATAGCTGGAACTACAAAGTCATGTAGTTTAAATTCTTTTTATAAAAGAATTTTTTTAATATAGTTTTATAAATTAAGGTTCAAAGTTCATTCCTGACCTCTCAAACAGCATTAAGTTGAAAGAACAACCTCATCCAGATCCATTAATATCTGTTCCAGAGCTTCAGCATCAGATGGCCAGTGGGGAATTGAGGTGTTCTAATTTCTTTTAAAGTGTCACCTCAGTTTTTAAGTCAGTGTGGGTAAAATTAATTTTTACTGGAATCAAATTACAAAATTTTGTAGTTCTGGCTGCTTACTGGAGCCACCTTGGGTTCAAGGCTCATTTGTTTGTTATTCTAAAACACAGTGTTGCAGAACAATGAGAGAATGAATCCAGGAGTCTCACTGCCTCAGGGAAGTAGCTGCTTTCTAGTTTGGTGCTATGGCAGCACATTGAACAGACTGTGGTTTGTGTGGGTGCTGTCTTTAGTATTCTGTAACTTCTGTTCCTCACTGATGCTTGGTAGATGGGTACCACTGATGTTCTGGGTGATTGTAATCATCAGCTGCAGAGATTTCCTGTCCTGTTCCATGTATGAACCATGCCAGTTTGGGGTGTTTCCAGTCAGGACGTTTTCTATTGCTCCTGACAAGTTGGCAAGAACTTGGCACAGGAACACAGTCGTTTGACTTGTTTGTTGTTGGGATTGTCCAGGTTTATACTGTAATCTGACTTAAAAATCTGTTGTCATGAAGTCACTTTGGGACACTTGGCTTTGTGCTACAAACACACACTTTAACTGGTTAACCAGCGAAGTGATCAGAGGAAATGGGTTTACCCAGTGCGAGTGCCTTGTCACTGAAACTGAATTAGGGCAAATTGATGGTATTACTCCTCAAGCTGCACTGCTGGGATGGTGTAAATCACTTTGCTGCTGAGCAATATAAAGATGTCAGTCAATGGATTAAAGACACTCTGGTTATGAACTTTTCTCTTCTCATGCTACGCAAATATGACATTTTGGAAAGAACAGGACCCTTGAAGCAAAAGCAGCAATCATCCTTGTAACATATCTGGCCATACCATACCACTACCATTGTCTGCCAGGGGCTGAATAATAATATGTCTTGATAAGCGCTTGTGTGCCACCAGTGTATTATGAGGCAGTTAATAGGTTTTACTTGCTTTCATCTGCAATTCAAAGGATTTTCCTGTATGAACATAATAATTTGCTTTTTCTGTCCTAATGCCCCTGTTCTGTCTCGTGGGTAAATGCAGATTTAGCTCACATTCAGTCATTCTGGATTTTGAGGTGGCAGCATTAAAGGTTGAATTATTTGTTTGATTTCATCTGGCCCCTCATCTCCACACCTTTTTTCCTCTTTAGTACTCCCCTGCCTCTGTGGCAGTGCAATGAGGGTCACAAATCCAATAAGATTCATCATAGGCTCAAATCAGATTAGTTTAATCCAGTGTAAAGCAGGAGTCGAATGTACTTCTCCCCCAATATGGAGCATCAGAATCCTGACAGAATAATGACAGCACTTCAGTCTGTTTAACCTTGGCCCCAGTACATATGGTATGCATGAGTAGAAGCAATATACGCTCTGTTCTGAGGCACCGTTTAGCATTAATACTCACTTCACTAATCACTAAGCTATGTGTCAAAGGGATGGGAAAATGTGGATAAATGCTTAAAAAGTATTAGAGTATTATGCTCAAAGGAACCAGTTCCAGTCACGATTGTGCTGACGCATGAGTCCACAAGCATGCCAAACACTTTTTAGCAGATGCTTTACAAAATGCTAAACTGAAATCTGCAAATCCTGAAAAAGAAGAACCTCCTCAACAAATCAGGGGTAAAAGATATCCTCCTGCCTTTTTCTTTTACACCACTGTTCCTCATTGTACGCCTGCCAGTATAGCAATTCACAGAAACACTGTTTTAATCACCTTGTAATATTGCCTCAGTTCAGTTCTTTCTTTCTCCACCCTCTCCTTTACCTCTCTGTGACATTTAATTTACCCTCAATGCATCGATTTAAGATCAAGAGTGCAGGACATGCCTAACGACTCTCTCAAAATTATTCATATGTTTATTGAGAGGCTTGTAAACCTCACGCAGACACTGCTGCTGTCACAGCCACACCCCACCTCCACCTTCCAATTCCACACTTGGCTATAAATTTCTTCAAGGTTTCAAGACAGGTGATTTGAATGATTTATATGTCCCTGTACATTACTTTAGTTTCCTTGTTAATGTAAAGCAGTGTGGTGTACCCTGGCACTTTGTTGATTGGAGATCCACTTCTACTGAATATCTTTGCTGTGGCTGAGGGAGTGGGTTATATTTTACCATTTGATAATTGGCAATTGAATATCTGCAAAGTTTAAGGAGGCTGTAGGACTCTGCTGGATTCCTGTTTGTATGATTATGGCATTTGAGCATCCATATAGAGAAAAAAAAAGACATGGAATCATGAAAAGGCTTTGGTTATGACTTAAATGTCATATGTACTCATATGTACTGATAATGTTATGGCATGCTCTGACAATTAGGCGACCCTAGAGTAGCAGTGAGTGGAGCACACACAGTAACATTTGTTTTGTCCTTTTTCTCTCTAGTACTGAATGACCTCAGGGCTTCCTTTGTATTTGTCTCACATAGGGTCCACTTGTCGGAAGGATGGCGAACATACGGTAATGATGCCCAGACAGGGTTTGGTAAGTGGTCAGACAGCTGAGAACTGCAAAGCAGATGGACTGATGTACCCTTTACGAGCTGAATGTCATTGGCTGGCATTTCCCACCATGCCTCATGGATAAGACTGCTGAAAATGGCCTAGAGCAAGAAGGAAAGGCCCACTCTGTCTAACAATGTACAGGGAAAGAAATGCGATTGTGATCAGATGCTTGAAAGTTATATCAATTACATTGGACGCTGACCATACATTTCCACTGAACTAAGTGAACTGAATAAAGTTTTGGGAAGTGTTGGACGAAAAAATATATGTATTTTATGACTAGTAGAAATAGGATAAAAGTTAATGAAGTTATTGGTGTCTGCACCAGATTTCTTAAGTATAGGAGTTATTACAGCTGACTTGAAGGATGAAGAAACAGGAAAATGAGGGAGGAATGTATCAAAATCATTTATGTTGAAAATCGGTTACAGCAACAGTTAAAAAACAGTCAAAAAAGCAGTTGAAAAACCTGAGATCAGAGGCAGCAAATCACGCCAGTGTTCACTCAACCTGTTGTCTTCTGCAGCAGGCTCTGTGAGAATGATGCTTTAGTTAGTTAAGCACTAAACACAGCTGAGGCTGTTGGGAAATTCATTATTTGTCAAGTAATTGGGCAAGCTAAAAATGTAGCTATTATGGTGCAAAATAAAAATTCAATACTATTCATCCTCAGTGCGACATGAATGTTTGGATTAATTTTCAAAATATTCAAGCCATTAAGCTTCATCCTCTGGGAACTATGAATGTCCAAGTTTTATGCCTGTGCCTCTGGTAGATACTGACATGATTAGTCAAAGTTTCAAGGGGATTCATCCTCTTGGCAACATGAATGTTTATACTAAGATTTATCTAGTATATATAGATATTAAAGTCTGCATAAAAGCGGTGGACCAACCAATAAACCAACAACCTGATACTGCCATCTATGCTGTCTGTTAGTATAGCCAAAAATCTATTCCATTATCTATTGATTAGCTTTTGGAGAGTCTTTGAAAAATGACTTGATCTTAATCAGCCGATGGATGTCCTGCAAATATGGAATATTGCTCATGTGATAACCTGTGACTGTATTCATTGACACTATTTTTTTTTTTATGTGTCACACTTAATGGGGTACATTCCACTGTGCCAGTTTCCATTCTGACCGGTTCAAGAAAATACTCTGATATCTATTACAGGTCAAAATCTCAGTTATACCCTTGGCAACAGTTCAGGTCTGCAGTCCTTCTAACACATTCATCCCCTCAAGGCCCAGTGTTCCTTTGCAGACTTCAGAAACATTACAGTATGTATGAATAAACTGTGCAAGAAACTTCATTGACGAAAATCATAAGAAAAAAAAAATCATACGAAGATCTTTTCCGACTCAACCGTTTCTCATTCAGAACTTTTAAGCCAATGATGAGCCAAGTAACACCACCTGCACAGTCTCTCTGAAACACAGAAAAAGGAAAGTGTTTATAACAACGAGTAGTGGAAAGACGATAAGGTCTAAGTGTTTTTATCCCCCTCTCCTCTTTAATTTGGAGACAGCCGTAGGCAGTAGCAATAACTGTAGATTAGCAGTAGGGGGATTTCTCTGGGGAGAGAGGCTACAGAGGAAATTGTTCCAGGCCGCTCCTCTGCAAATGTTTTTCTTTCCAAAGGCCAGATCTCTCTGCTTCATTGTCTTTGCAGCCCCCGTATTTCCCCCAGTTTTACGGCTCTTCTGAGGTACAATTTGTGTGTTGGGCCCTGGTTTTATTTGTTGGTGCTCGGCAAAGGGTAGGAGAGGATGTCAAATGAAACCCATTAATCACCTCACAGGCTATAAGAGATAATTGTGAAGGGAGAGCAAGGAAGACATTGAGAGAGGGAGAATGAGTGAGTGAGAAAGAAGAGGTAAGCGAGGGAAAAGAGTCGAGGGAGAGCAAACAAAATAAATCAGGAAGTGTGGTGTGGGGATTCTTACATATAAGAGCCTTTGCCTTCAGTTTCTTCACTCAGTTTCTCCCACAGTGCAGTGAGAGGGTTGGCTGAGTACAGAAGAAAAGTGAAATATTACAGTAAATACGTGACTTTTCAAGCCCCCATGATGCTCAGTTGATGGTGCCTTGTACCATTTGTTTAAATTACACAGCTACGATGAACCTAAATTTAGAGTCAAGTGACATGGCACTGACATGTATTTTATGAATGAATTGTGAAAGTGTGGACCTTGAAACAAAGCAATATTAAACTTGTCGCCTGCCGTGAATGATACTGTTGCTCTGTGGGACAATCAATCACAATTACGGTCAAAGAGCAGCAGCTCCCTTGATGATAATATATCGTATGTAACAATCACAGGTGGGAAATGTTTGTATGTTAAATCTGCTTATTTTCTCTACATGTATAGAGTTTTTTATAAGTGTGAAAATGAAGAATTTTATACAAAGTACACACATTTTACACAAATTTAAATAAAAATAGATACATATTATCTTTGACAGAGGTAGGGCTTTTTATCTCAAAATGTGTGTAATACAAAAAACCTGACCACAGGGGGATTTATCTTGGAATCAATCACCTTTTATCCCAATGACAGGAAATGCAAATAAAATGAATGATCTCTCAAATTATCTCATCCTCCCCTGCTAGCTTCTCCCTGAACTTCTGATGAACTTAAAATTAAATTAACATAATTACTCAGCACAGCAGATAGGCACATCCTGTGCAAGTCCACACAGTTCAAATCAGGTGCAAAAATATTTTAATACACACCACAAAAACATTTTTCATTGTTTATTCATATTCAAATGCGCTACATTTACAGTAGACTCTGATAATTTGGATGAAGCATTGACATTTAATTTTAAAGCATTGCCAACCATCAATTAGTTCAGTTGAATTCTATAAACTTCAACAACTCTCAGGGACAATAAAATGGCCCGCTTTAAATCACAACATACATTCAAATCAGAAGTTTTAGTGTGTTTTTTTTTAATGTCTCGATACTCATTTTAGTTTTTCTTTGACACCTTAGCTGTAAGTTCTCACACAGTGAAAATTAGCATACCAGTATAGAAATGTTAATCGTTGCATTTAATGTCTTACAGGACAGAACTAGCAAGACAAAATACTGAGAGTAAACTGGATATCTGTAAGAGCTATACAAATGTGTGACACAATCGTGTTACAGACGTTACATTGCTACACTGGATGGTTACCTGTACAGCAGATATACTATAATATCTGCTCCACATCACAAGAGTCTGAAGCTCCCTGTTTCCCTGTTTTTGAGTTTGTTCACTCTTGTCTTTGGAGATACTAAAACAGGTGCATGGAACACACCAGCTAGTTAAGGGAGTCTAAAGCGTGTGGGCTATTTCCAGAAAAAATGCAGAGCCAAGGCAGACCAGGCTGACGCTGCCTGTTTAAAAAGTTCTAAATCTTAACAGCAATTGAGATAATCATAAACAATTTATTAGCAGCTCTCGCAGAGTCAGCCACTGATAAATTATGTCCATTTTGTGCAAAGAACCAGTAAAATATTAGTCCCCTAATTGTACCTTTAATAATTGTGCTAAATTTATTAAGTCGGCCATTTGAGTGCCTGAACTGAAAATCCAGCCTCTTTATTTTAATCTGCTGCCTGAATTAGGACAAACTCATCTTTCGATCATTTGCACTTGCACACTCCTTGCATTATGATGTACTGTCATTCTGTTTTAATCTTCAGAAAGCCTGACTGATATTGATCATTCTGCATATGAGTCAATGGCAGTGTTGTTTGGTGATATAAGAGTTAGTCTCCCACTTACTGTGTGTTATGCCAGAACTCAGCATGCAGAAAACACACATTTGATTCAGACAGAGATGTTTCACAACAGAATTAGAAGGCTGTCAGTAGCTGCCAAACTTTTGCAATAAGATATGCAAATCTACTGATGAGCTGAAGGGAGTGAGGTGAAAATGATCTTGAAAATACAACACTGTGAAGAAAAATAAGTGCGAACTGTCACAGCTCACTCCAAGAGTCCCTGTTCTCATGTTATTCACATCATTCAAACTGGCTAAAGCCTTGTGGTTTTCTGTCATTTTTATGGTGTCTATTTATTGTTGGCTGTTGAATCGTTCTACTTTTTTACCCTCTAGATATGTAGCTTTATTCACTGTAAGGCCTTTGATTTAAGGCCCAATTACCAGGAGGGCAACACATTTGCTTGTTTTTAACTGCACTGTGCGTCAGTGCGTTGACTTTAGGCTGCATAGGATTTTTACTGTTAATTCATAATGTAAATAGCACAGAAAACTTGACAGAGATCAAAATAGAGCCCTTATATCATAATTATGGTTTCTGTATCTTGTAATCTCATAAATAAATGTAGCAATATGAAATGAATTAGAAAAGATTTCACAATTATGAAAAAAAAAAAATACAAGATCCTAATCTTGCAATTAAATAGATAGGCTACAGGTTTCGTAATTATTATCTGTAGCCTATCCACAATGACAATCTTGTAATTCTAAGGTCCACAGTTTTTTGGTCATTGTGATTACATAATTAGTCAACATAAATGAGTACAGTAAACTTGGACATCATTGTAATAACACTGCCTCACTGGGTGATCACTGACTATGAAGACAGCATTATCTTCACAATGCAGTCAGGAAGAAACATGATGATCATGTTAAACAAACCAAAAGCTTCATAAAATTAGTTAAACCACTTTATGTGGACAGGAGACTGGCCAGATGCCCGCAGTAGGTTATTAATTGTATAGAAGAAAATGTGTGTATGCACAACTATGGAAATTACTATAGGTCAAATTTGAATCTGGTCTGTCTGTAAACTGTGATGGATGCTTAAAACCAGTAGTCCAGATAATAGTTTTATACTCTGCCTTTGTTTTCTCTTTCAAATATGTTTAGATAGCAAGAAGAAAAAAGGTTACCAACACCTATTTTTATAATTTCAATTAGCTGGGCAGACGGTACATTAACATGACATCTCAGAGATTTGTTTCCATATTTCCAGATTTTGGGAGCGTTATTGGAGTCATACTTACAAATAATAATTTGATATCCAGAGGCCAATAGAATATCATTTCTGCTTATTTTGCTGCTGTGGCACTGCACTTATAGTCCTCATGCCTCCTCCAAGGCAATGGCAACAGCTCATTTTAAAATTTACATCACGTGTTTTGTGAAAGGCCGAAAGCTGTGATTAAATTCGCTCATTACCATCACTCTGTGACTGAGTACCATAGCTTTATTTTGCACAGGTCAGGCAGCCTGAGAGCAATATTCATAAGAGAATAATGTCTGGGCGCACTCATTAAGAGGAGGACAGACATCACCATTTGCCCACTTTTAGAATTGTAAAGACTTTCTTGAGGGGCGCCGGATCAAAAGCTTATTAAAAAGAACACACTGCCAGTGCCAACCTTTTAAGTAATGGTGGATTTTTAAGGCAGCCACCTGCCAAACTCAACAAGAATGTTACTGGACTGCAGTTAGGTGTACCAGCTGCTTTTCATGGATGTTAGTTGATTTAGTTTCACTGGGGCACACTGATACTTGTCATCTATGTTTGGCTTTAATTGGATATGCTATCTTCACTTCATTATGAGATGAACGTAGAATGCAGAAGTGAATTTTCCACTATGTCAGCTTTGGGTGTGGATAAAATTCTAAATGAAAGAGGAAAGCGACCATCATCTATAGCTTCAACCTGCTTTAATTATAAAACTGAGATAAAACTGTCTTTGGAGTCTCAATTACCTGAACTAAAATATATGAGGACATTAATCTTATACATCATGTAAACCAAAGCAGTAAAGATTGGGTTATGTTTGAAGAGAACTTGATCATTTTGCAGGTTGTCTGAATTTATCAGAAAGTGTATAAAACCTGATCTAAACAGCCACACGCAGTGAAAAGCCAGCCGTCACAAAGAGGGAGGAGATGCAATGTCATTATAAACACAGGAAACCAGGTAGCCACATTATCCATCCATTTTCTATACCGCTTATCCATCAGGGTTGTGGGGGAGCTGGAGCCTATCCCAGCTGACTACGGGCGAGAGGCGGGGTTCACCCTGGACTGGTCGCCAGTCAATCGCAGGACCGACACACAAAGACAGACAACCACACACTCTCACACTCACACCTAGGGGCAATTTAGAGTAGCCAATTAACCTAATGTGCATGTTTTTGGTATTGTGGGAGAAAGCCGGAGTACCCGGAGAAAACCCACACAGGCACAGGGAGAACATGCAAACTCCACACAGAAGGGCCCAGACTGGGATTCGAACCTGGAACCCTCTTTAGCCACATTATCTGAACACCAATTAGATGAAGGTTAAAAAAAATGACAAAATGACACCCAAGTTGTCATAAAATGTTTTGTTTTGTTTTTTTTTTAAGATGGCAATCAACTTTTTTCCAGCGTTCAGCCAAAGAGAACAATCTCAACGACCGCTGCCAAGTTGGACATGAAATGCAGTTATGGTGTCTAGGGGATGATTACAAATGATTTTGGTGTTCCCCTGACCTTTTAAATCAAATCAAAACCATGAAATATCAACATGTAATGTGTATATCAGATTTTCCTCTCCAGAGGGAAGCTGCCATAGTTTGTCTCTTATCCATACATTTCTGTCCATCTTCAGATGTCAGCTTTATCAAAGTGGACATCACTCTCATTTTTACCACAAAGACGGGGAAGATCAGGTTTATGACCATATCTGTCTTGCAGCTGCTTTGTGGTTCAACCTCTGAATGATGCTGTGGACAAGAACCTGTTGGCAGTAAAAGCTGTTGGCAGTCAAGCTGGCTGACAGATATATCACTACTATGACCTTGTGGTGCCGCAAATCATGTGGGTGGAGGTTGTGGGGGTGACACCAGATATTTCATGATGACAAAAGGTCATTAGATTTATCTCTGAGAGTATGATTCAAACCTCGTCTAACTATAAAAGGGAAACCTTACTTTCACTGCCACTGCTATTGCACGCTTAACTCAAGTCTCATCCATATAACGTAGAATAATTACCTGCCTCCTCCACCCTTCAGTCCCTACTACTTAACTCTATCTGGTTTTCTCACTCGACTCTCCATTGACTCTAAGGTTAAAGCCATCAGCTGGAAATGTTTAACACAAGTAGAGCAAAGTATGTGACATGAGCTTGATTCAATAGCAAATCTCCCATGTTATCAGAGAAAGAATTGCACTCTGTTTGTCTCTGGTAAGAGCAACTGGTGCAGGTATAGAGCTCGGCAACTTAGAAGAAAGGTCTCAGGTCAGAGTAGTTGGATATTGAGAAACTGTTGAGTGTTCAACCAACAGCACTTTCCACAGGATCATTAAACAAGAACTCCCAAAATTGCCCAAATCTACATGAGCTAAGCATCAATAATGATCAGATTTTTATCATCCAGGCCTCTCAGCTTTGTGGGCTGGAGGGGAAAATACAGCCTTAACTCCTCGCTAAAATTACTTACAAAATTTCTTCACTCACTCAGGGGTGGTAATGTCAGGCTCAACTGGCAGGGATTGAACAAGCAATATCTTATTGTGCTTATCTGTTAGGCCATAAAGAGACAAAAGCAGCGTACCTTCTGTGTATCTGTAAGTCATGATAGTAATTGTAGTTGAATCGATGCTTGAGAGTGGTGAGAATTAACCAGATGGTAAATTTGAACACTGGAAAAAATAGCAATTAGCTAAAACCTTGTGCTCTATCACGGTGTTGTCAGTGGTTAGTGTAGTTGAATATCCTGGTCTAATCTGTCTGATGGACTAACTTTCTATTCACACAACCAGCTGTCAGCATAGCCAGACTTGTAGTGATTTTTACCTCTTTGAATTTTTTTTCTGTGCCAGGCCAACGGCCATGTTGATGTTGGTGGCATACATATTGTGAGAGACACAAGATGTGGCTCACAAAACTAAATGTTACGTTACTATTTTTACGACAAACTGTGTCTTTCTTTACTTGCCAAATTATCTTTTGAATTGACATCATGTGTGTAATTCTTTTCCTTTCACTCCCACTCTTCTGTCAGTTTCATCTTGGATCTGTAATGTTCTCAAAACTACACAATGTAAATAAATCAATACTCGGCACGATACTATATTGTGCTTTATATACTCTAGAGAGTAGTGTCACCTTAATGATCAAGATGACAAGTTGCTGACCCTAACCCACCAGTTGGGCCCTTTGACCTGCATGTAGTATTTTGATCAGCTGTTAAAATAAAAATAATGATAGCAGCAGCATCAAATACCTCTTAATAGCCAACATGGGCGCAATGAAAACTTACAAATGTCTATGAGGGTGAATTGATTATGACATCTCTGTAGAGCAGCTTGTGTATTTTCCCTCTTAGTGAATGTCAGGCCTGCAAACAGTGAGGATGAAGAATTGTGTGTCTGTCCATCCATCTGTCAGAGATTACGATTTCTCAGATTATTAGCTTTGGCAGTGGATGTTCATTGTCCCCAGACAAAGATTCCAAACACTTTTGGTGATATTTTAAGCTCCACCATGTGTAAAAGCTCTAAAAACTGCAAAATAATCAGCATGTTGTTGGTTCCATCTCAGCCTTTTGGGACTGCTGTAAGCGAGACTTATTTCTTCAGTGCTATCAGTCCCTGACACCCTGTGGAGATTTCACATCAACAAAGTTATGTTTGCTTTCCTCTCAAAATCACAATTTTAATGTTTTAATTTCATTTTTAAATTCAGCATTGTTTACATCTTGTTTTTGATGGTGAATTACTGCATTTCTTTGCACATGTAGATGGGTACATGTACAAGTTACACACAAAACAGGGATCTGTTTATAAAAACATGGCATCATACCTACTATGGTTGAAACTCCACAAGATGCCTTTAAGTGAACCAGCAGCTGCAAAGTCATGAAGTTCACTTTTAAAAGTAAATAAAAATGGTTTTGGCTTCTCTACCAGCCATATTTGCCCAACTAACACTTAGGCCAAATGTGAAAAGAAAAAAACAGCATGGTAACACTGGCGTTTTGGCACAGAGGGTATTGGTGAAATAAGATTCTTTCAGTGAATCTACCTAGCATTTTAAAACTTTTTCTTTTTTTGCAGAAATTTTAAAAATTCTTTTCTCTACATTTAAGCTCAGTTTTAAAACTGTTAAGGCTTAGACTAGCATTTAACAACAGAATCAATTCAGCTTACTGGCTCCATCCAAATTTCTGCAATGCTGCTGGATGAAAAACTGCATAAATGGAGATATGACATGGATCATCATCATCATCAAATATATCTTTGGAATGAAGCTAGCCAGCCTCTCAAGTAGCCACTATATCACTGAGGAGGTGGCTTCACTTTCCTGCAGAAGAGATATACAATTCTGTACTCCACCCAAATGCACCTAAGCAACTTACACTGAAGTCCTTCCAATGTGCAATGCGAACATACATATACATTTTTTTTGAGTGAGTCCCTGAAGTAGTGCTCCCGCTTTCTGCCTGCTGGTCAGAAGTTTTGTTCATGCAAGACTTTCTTCAGTCCTTGTTGAAAACACATTTTTATTCTGCCCTCACTGCATATCACATTTCCCAGGCTTATAGGTGTTGGCTATTCTGTCCCCATTGATTTTGTCCTCTTTTCACATCAGAGAAATAAATTATTTGACTATTTCGATAATGGCACAAGCAGGGCCTGGGGTGTTTTAACGGACACCTTCTTCATCCGCAGCTTTGTCAATAGTCCCCATAAACACTCAGACGACAAATATCTGTGTACACTTTGCTTCCTCCGCCAGTTTAGTGCTAAAGACAGAACAAACAGAAGGTTGTGATAATATACCCCTAAGTCTTATCCCTCGTTTACTGCTGACTTGACACCCACTGTAGTTTGCAGCAACATCTCAAGCAAGTCGCCATATTGACAGGCCCTGAAAATGACCTTTGTCAAGTTTACTACTTGTTTTTCTTTTGTTTTTACTGTTTGTTTACTGTTGTTTATATGATTTCTGTTTCTGTTATATCAAAAATTTGAATCAGCAATAATATGCTGGGAGAATTTACACAGGAGTGAGAGGACACTGTGTACGTGTACTAACTAATATCCTTGTGGTTTGGGAAAGGACTAACATTTAATTAGCCAATAAAAATCCACAGCAAGTGTATTCACTGTCGTAGTGCTACCTGCCTCTAAGGGAAGGGAGAGTGATCCAACAGAGACAGTACCAGCACTGTGAAGTCCACATTCCTGCCTTGTTAATTAGGGAGATTGTCTTCTCTGTTCAAATAATCTAAACTACCGAGATCAGTTGACACAGTAATACAGAGAGGCAAAGACTTCAGACAGGGATTTTGCTAGATTTTATTCTATGTTTTTTATCAGTATGCAAAAGTAGAATAAACTGTTTGTTTTATAAAAACTCTCTCTTTTAGGGAAAAGAAAGTTAAAAGTTTGTCTTGGTGCTTTTGCTTCATTCTGTGGGGATTTCACTTGTAGTCTTTAGTTAGTTTAACTGCAATTGTCTGTGGATCATTAAGTAAATTTACTTAACTGATGTACTAATGAACAAATCTGAAGAACATCTTTAGTAGTATTATTCTAAATAATAAAAGTAAATATTGCTTCTTTAATCCTTTGGGTTTTTTGAAAGGTATGGTGTTTTGAAGTGAAATGGATCATTGACATTTATTTCTTCATTCTGTATTCCCATTTCAAATTTTTCTTGAAATGATGTCCTCAATGCTACCAGAGACACACAGGTAATCTCATAATGATCACCAGTTAAACTATATTAACTTGGTTTTTGAGAAATATGTCATTTATGTATGGTTGGAGGCTCAAAATACTACAATACCAGTGAACCTCTGTTGCCACGGAGGAGAGGTCAGTCAGAGGTACAAATCAGAGTTGCATCAAACACTTCATTGTAATAGTTGTAAAAAAAAAAAAGCATGGTGCCATAGTCAGTGAATTCATTCAAAAACTGACCTATAAATCAGTAAAGCGTAAAGAGTAACGCGTTCAGTCTGTCTAGACTGTGAAATCGTTTTTTTCAGCACCATAAACTTAAATCCCAGACCAGAATTCCAAGCTGAGTAACTGAATGTTTCTTGCAGAAATGCACCTTCAGAGCTGCTAGTTAGCTTCCTTCCCAAAATGCAATGCAATTTTTCTTTCTTTTTCCTTTTTTTTTTTTTGTTATGAAAGAAGTAAATATTTAAGAAGTAAATATATAACACAATTGTAAGTCCTTGTGGCTGATGAAAATCCGACTTGCAAATGTGCTCCAACAATAACTTGTCTTGTCTGTGGAAACATTTAATAGGACTTACTTCCAGAAGCAGTGGTGTCCAATTCAATTCAATTTATTCATTTACATAGCACCTTATACAATCAAAATTGTCTCTAGATGCTTTACAGAGACCCAGAGCCTGAACCCCCGAGCAAGCAGACAGTGGCAAGGAAAAACTTTTAACAGGAAGAAACCTTGAGCAGGACCCGGCTCACAAGGGAGAACTATCCTGCTGATAGTCGGCCGGGTGAAGGAGGGGAAGAAGAGGTAGACAGGACAGAGAGGATGAAAGAAAGAGAGAGAGAGAGAAACACACATGCAATAAACATAATAAATTACAAGGACAAACATTACAGGTTATTAGAATTGGAATTCTGAAGACTATGTATTTTATATGTATTTTAGTAATATCACTACATAGAAGAACAACATGGGCAGATCTTGGTGGTAGACACTGAGGGCCGGTTCAACTTGTAGATCTGGATGGAGAGATAGGTGCAGAAAGATACAGAGAGAGAAAGAAAGGGAGGGAGAGACACAAAACTACAAGGAGAACTGGACACACAGTTAGTGACATAAAATAATAAATCATATGTTGACCTGATGAGAGGAGAGGAGGGGAGAGGAAGAAGAGGAGAGGAGGTGGGGGAGTAGAGATGGTGGTGGTATTGGGGAGGTGGGGGAACTGCTCGGTGGATCATGTTTGTGTCCCCCGGCAGCATAGGCCTATAGCAGCGTAGCTATGATAGAGATTAAAGATTAACAGTTAGGCAGACTTATTCTACCTGCGGCTGTCTGTCAAAAAGTGACTGTAACTATGCTGACCAGCCCTACACACTTTGTTTGAGGCTAACTATATGCTTTACTAAACAGAAAGCTTTTAAGTCTGGTCTTAAAAGTGGAGGTGGTGTCTGCCTGTGGAACCCAGATTGGTAACTGGCCTGATAGCTGAAGGCTCGTCCTCCCATTCTGCTTTTATGAATTCTGGGAACTGCAAGTAAACCTGCACTCTGTGATCTGAGTGTTCTATTGGGAATATATGGGACTATTAGATCCTGCAGATATGATGGGGCTAGTCCATTTAGGGTCTTATATGTGAGGCTATATGAGAATTTTAAAGTCTATTCTGAATTTTACCAGAAGCCAGTGAAGAGATGCTAAGATGGGGGAGATGTGATCCCTTTTGCTGAGTCCTGTCATAACTGCTGCATTGTGGATCAGCTGTAGGCTATTAATGGAGTAATTTGGACATCCTTACAATAGTGAGTCACAAATAGTGAGTAACAAAAGCATGGACAAGTTTTTCAGCATCACTCTGAGAGCAGACGCTTCTAATCTTTGCAATATTACGGAGGTGAAAGAAGGTGATCTTAGAGGTCTGTTTAATGTGATGGATAAATGACACGTCCTGATCGAAGATAACGCCGAGGTTCCTCACAGTCGTACTGGGGGCCAAAGTAATACCGTCCAGAGAGACATTATCAGCTATTCTAGTTCTAAGATGAGCTCCATACAGTTTGATATAGAGATATAGAATATGCACTTATATAAGAACATTCATTTGGATTAATTGGATTAAATTCAACCATCCACCCATTTTCTATACTGTTTATCCGTCAGGGTCACAGGGGGGCTATCCCAGCTGACGGGTGAGAGGAAGGGTACACCCGGGACTGGTCGCCAGTCAATCACAGGGCCGACACACAAAGGCAGACAACCACACAAGCACACACTCACACCTAGGGGCAATGTAAAGCAGTCTAATGTGCATGTTTTTGGGACTGTGGGAGGAAGTCAGATTACCTGGAGAAAACCCACGCAGGCCCAGGGAGAGCATGCAAACTCCACACAGAAGGGCCCAGACCGGGATTCAAACCTGGAACCCTCTTGTTGTGAGGTGACAGGCTAACCACTGCACCACCGTCCCTAAATGAACCACTGTATGCTAAATGTTACTGCCTGGGCCAATCTGCTTGCATTACCTTTGATAGTAGGCACATTTTGCTAATAATACTTTTACACTTTTAAAATAAGATAAGATAAAATCAAACTTTATTAATCCCGAAGGAAATTCTTTTGCCTGAGATTGCTTAAAAGAGCACATTACAGTACACTATTTACAGGTTAAAGACAAATTAAATTGAGAAACAAATTGCTAAGACACCAGTGCATTTCCCAGGTCAGGGCCCTGCACTGATTCTAGTTATTACTGAAGAATCATTTCTGCACTGCTTTCTTAAATTTTTTTATTTACCTAAGTAAAGGATCTACATACCTCAGCCACCACTCATTTTCTGTTTATGGTCTTTATGGTATTTTCCAGGATTTAGGTTAAATGCTGCACTGTGTGTTGTCATTGTACTGCATGTCAACAGATGTATGTTATGTACTGGGAGTACAACTGCTTCTGTATTTTCTGCATAAAATCCCATCAAACAGACAGCTCATATTTTATACCAGCAAAAGGGGGACATGTTTAAAACTGTGCATTTAATAATGAACAAATAAAACCATCGAGACAGAGGAATACAAATGCCCTTATTAGTTCAAGATTATCTTGAAGCAGACAACATTCAAATAGTTTCCCTGACTGTGTTCAAAGTGATGCAACAACAACCACAGGCAAGCTATTAAAACACTGATACACTTTTTAGCTGCACGAATGCTACTAGGCGAGGGACACAGGAAATTCATTTTCTTGTTATTGCAAAATTATTCAAATGAGAAAACCGTCAATAATAAGATTCCCACAGAGAAAATCCCCAATAACAGGTCCAATGGGATGAGAGATTTGATAAGAAGCCACATCCCGCTGGCACAACATAATAAAAGAATTCTTGGAACCCAACAAGTTCAGTGTCACAGATGCTCATGTCCATGAAGGATACAGAGGAACTAACCCTTCTTTCAGTGCACATCATTTTTAATGAAGGTTTTAACAATGACACAGCACCAATGAGTTGATTTGCTAACTCGTGCTAATTTGTTCCTCACCTCTTCCGTCCACAGTGGCAACCCTATTTCCACTAAATATAATCTGGCAGTTTAACATTCACTATAAAACTCAGTGGGGCAGAGACAGGTACTGCGCAGGTTTTAATTATCTCACGATAGCCTTCAACAGATGCTGTGTGTTTATTTCTTGTTGCACTTAAAGGAATGCTCGTTATTCTCTTGAAACCTTCCCCTCCCCAAACCGTTTTCCCTATAGACACCCTGCTGTCATGTAGTGTGGATTTTCTTAATATCATTCCTTCCAGTTTTGTTACATTATCCTGTGAAAAAAAAAACAACAACAAAAAAACAGACACAGCCATTATGATCATCATGCTCAGCTTGCGACTGACCTCATTGTATCACATAGACGAGGCTGCAGGCAGGATTGAAAGGGTCTGCCATGCCCGATTCCAGATTCTGTTGATGCAGCTTTTAATTGGTGTGAAATTACTTTTTTGGTGAAGGCATAAGTATTTGACTTTGCTGAGAATAATTGAGTTTGATATGGTTGACAGACACCCCCATGAAAGTTGTGCTCAGTTTGATAGTGCCTTCGGCCTGACATAAACAAAGAAATGTCAATGGATTCCAGCAGAGGCACCGAAAGGGAAGGAGAAGATTGTTGTTCAACCGCATGTGCAGTCACAGCTCACTGTGTCCCATTACATGTGTAGGTCATAGGCAAGATTGGGCAGCCTATTGGTGAAGTCATAAATACTTTATGAGAGGTTCACCTTTTGTGTACAATAGCATGTCTAACTGCTGAATGAGAGAAGAGAGATTGCTGTGATCTGTCTATGAGTGCCACAGAGCGTTGTAGAAATCTGGCTTTTTAGTAGTTACATTTTGACATCTGTCAGATGAAGGAAGTCTTAACAGCTGCCACAAGAGAAAAATGCTATATGGTGATCATTGTTGCACCAAAAAGGATCTTGGGTCACTTACAATTTTTTATTAACTGGAAACAAATCCAAGGGTATTTGGTGGAAAATATAAAGTATTAACAGTATTTTCTCCTATCGTGCTTCACTGCTAGGACATGGACTAAATGGAAGTTTTGATCATTTTATTACTAAAACAGTAAATAATACGTATGTACGTATGTAATACATATGTAAGTATATGTATGCATGAATTACACAGTTTTTAATCAATGTTGAAAAAAAAACCCAATGGTGTGTGTTAAATGTTATTTTACCACCAGCAATTACATTCCTGGCTTTCAAACCTTCTCAAGCTCAGGTCTTTGTTGGTGTTCTTGGAATTTAAACTGTAGCTTTGTAAAGCAGGTATAAACATGTAATGAAAAGAGAAGCAACTAAAGGACTGCGTGCCAGGTCAAATACTTCAAAGGGCTACAATGATATCTTTTATGTTCAGAATTATAAGTAAAAGTGAGGCTCATGTTGGATTTTTTTGTTTTACCTTTTAAAGTTTTTGAAGCATAAAATTGAGACAGTATTGTCATATCAGAAACAGAAAGTGAGGCTATGTAACCCCATGTTGGCGTTACCATAGATCTTTGCTGTCAGAATAATGGCGTAGCCTGTGGAGACTGAAATAGAGCGAGGCATCAAGGGAAGCTTCACCTAGTGATCTGCTGGGTAAGTTTAAAGAGAATCACTGCTGCTTCTTGTCACAACACTTACTACAAGAGAAAACACTGAGCCACTAATCAAACACCCAGTCCAGGTGGCCAAATGCAGGTTACACTGACAATCCTATAGATCCTCTGACACCTTTAAATAGCACTAGGTGTAGTGGGATATAGTTCAACACCAGAATACTTCTTCATAGACCTGGAGCATGTGTGTGTGTGTGTGTGTGTGTGTGTGTGTGTGTGTGTGTGTGTGTGTGTGTGTGTATTGTGCTCACAGAGGAGTTAATGTTTTAAATACTAATGCCTTTTAGAATCACAAACACCATAACTGCACCCACATCATAGTGAAATGTTATTACTATACACAAAGCAAAAATCTTTAAAACTGGGGTTCTTAAAATCAAATGTCTAAAGATGATTGCTGGTATTACATGGAATAAAAACATCAGTGTCAAGTTTCAAATTCACCCCTACATTTTTTGGTCATGTCAACATACTTGCCTTTGTTAGTAACCTCTGGTTAGTGTAAACACAGGCAGAGTTATGCATTTGTACAAGACAATTAAAAAATTTTATTCATGAGAAAAATCTTGCTCTTGTATCACATTTTAGTGGCAATTTAATGTCTTTATTAGATAGCAGACAGTTGAGAGATGACAGGAAATTAGGGCATGGAGAAACAGAAACAACGTATAAAAAGTAGAATTCGAAGCAGATTGGGGTTGTCAGAGTATTTTTCTTTTTGTTGTTGTTGTTTTACAATGTTATGAGGTTCTCTTTGTGTAATTTGACTTGTTGGTCTTGGAGCAGAGAACAGGAAAGCATAGGTTAAGTCTAAGATTGAAGAGGTTCATCTTCTGAACAGCAGGAATGTACCAGGATGTGAAATCCTGACAATTTGTCTATTTAGACTTATTAACATATGAGTGGAAAGGTAAAAAAGGTGTCCAGAAACAGCAGGAATCAACCTTTAGGGAGCATGATTATCCAGAACAAAAATAATGGACTCGCCCCCTATTTTTTCACAGAGTTTGTCAGTTCTAGAGCAAGCATCAACTTTATCAAATGTATAAATCGTTAGGAGTCATCGTCTATTGAAGTGTTGTTTAGACACCACTAACCCCAGAAAGAAGGTTGATGCAATTTAACATTACATTTTTTAGACAATTCCACTTTATAAGACCTAACACCTAAAATAAATCATAAAAGGACTAAATCTTGCCCAACAAGGTTTTTTGAAAAAGTGTTGCACCTACAGCATTTTGACAACCTAAATTTGGGCAAAAGGGTGAAGTCTCTGTGAAGATAAGGCTAAACGAGTAAACAACAACTACCACAGTTAAAAATGATAGGCTGAGACACCAGTCATTCATGCCTTTCTCTTCAGTACTTTCTTGATAAACTAAAAATATTCAAAATGCCACTGAGACATACACATCATTTCAGTGGGGGCTTTTTGGTGCCAACATTTACTGGCCTGATTGAATGATGTCAGATATATTTATGACATTTATGTATTTATGACCTATATAACTGGTGTGTTACCTAAGGTCCTGTCATCATTTTAATCCAGTGATGATGTGAATGAACCACCAGCTATAGTGCAGAACAGACCTGGCACACACCCATTTAGTAGAGCCTTTTATCTGTGTCCAATCAAAAATAATTGCCTCCTCCTTCCATCTCAAGCAACCTATGCAGAGAGAAGAACCTTAAAACACCCCAGTGGTTGGAAGCACATATCTGAATATGAATATATTGATGTTAAATAGCTGCCAGAGATTCAACACAAAGCACACACACACACACACACACACACAGAGAAACAAAGAGGTCCACCTCCTCACACCCACTCCAGCACAGATTCCTTTATAAACAACATGAGTCAGTCAGGTTGTCTTTTTATTGCTGCTGTAGCTCTCCACATCCCCGTCCTTGGACCAGACTCAGCCAATCACGCCTGCAAGAGGGAGGAAGATGGAAGCAAGCGCCAGTCATCAACAGCCGACCAGAATGGGCTGAGGACAGATTGACCAGGGGCTGTGTTTCTCTCTGGTAATTGGCTCAGTTTGAGATCTTAATACATTCAACAGATGTTTGCCTGAGCCCTGAGCCATGGAACAGCCAACTGTGGAGGAATTCGCCCTCTGTGCCGTGGTGTCCTTGTTTTCTGCTGCTCTGGCGCCTGTCTCTGCTTGACTCAATCACGGTGTACATATTGTACTATACATCACACCATACAAAATACAAAATCACAAAATAAACCACTCTGGCATCATACGCTTTCTACAAAAATAAAATATTATGGCAGTGGTTCCCAAAGCGCCGTCCTGGGTTCCTACTGGGTGTAAATCAGTGGAAATAATACCAGTTAGAGAAATCGCTAAGCAAAATGTGGATCAATGACTGCATATTTTACAATAAAACATACTTTGTATGATATGTAATGTTTTATATTGTGCAGGAAGAAGGCATTTTCAGAGGGCATCAAATAACCATCAGTATTAAAGTAACCTTGCACCAAAAATATATCAAATGCTTACCCCCTGTAAGCTTGAAAGGTGGCCGTGAAAAGTTTGTAACTTGCTCCTTCTTGAAGGATGGCAGTTGTAGTCAGCTTGGCTTCACATCAGTTACACCAGATTACAATAGACCTACAGTTACTGCCAGGAAAAAAACTGTCATAATTTTTAAAAATGTCTTTTCAAACTGTTCATGTAGCACAATCCACCTCTCTGCTGTCAATCTGTATGCTCCTTGTGTTCTAAACAATCGTGTTCACCCTTAGATTGCTAAAGATGCCACTGCTGGCAAAGTGTGCAGCCACACTATATTGCCAAAAGTTAGTGAATATACTTTTGTGCACTATCAGCATGAAGCTCTTTTTTTAAATGAGGTTGGCTATAGGTCCTTTACTTGCAAGAAATCTCAGTGTAGCAGACAGCATACAATGATATTTTAGCATGCTGCCAACTTTATGGCAGCAGTTTGCAGGAGGTCCTTCCCTGTTAAAATATTGCAAAGCTCTGGGTCCATATAAACTGTTTCTCCCAGTTTAGTGTGGAGGAACTTGACCACAACCCATCCAACTCGTTTAGGATGTACTGAAAGATGTATTTAAAAAAGACTAGTCCATGAAGATTAGAAGACCTTTGTCATCATAGTCACACCATTATGTCAGCAGGAAATGGGAAGCATACTGTGATCTCCTTTGTTAAAGTCTGGTGCTTTGTTGTCCCACGTATTCACCTCGGCCTTGTCCCTGTGTATACTTGTGAGCTGTGCTATTATAACATTCAGTATGTTGTGTTGTGGTACTTTCTGAAATGACAGGTGACTGTTTTCCTGTGGATGACAGTCTCAAACATATGAGTGGTGGAGACAGTGGAGATGTGAATTATGTTGCAGGAATGGTTTGAAAAGCTTCTGCCATCCTCTGATCTAAGCAGATGCCATGACAAACTCACAGTGTTATACAATATATTGTGAGTGATCTTTTAACTACTGTTGAACTACTGCTACTCAGTGTAGACCAGTGCCATAAACTTTCTTTTTCTGTTCGCAAGGCGCCCAGTAATGAAGTGACAAACTGTAGATAAGGGCAGCCGGTGTTAAAAGTGCAACTATTTTAAAACCCTATAAACACTTCTACCAACAAAGACACTGTTGTTTGGTAGCTTTTCTTTTTTTTTCAAACATGGCCTTCTCAGCTGTGGGTGGTAATTAATTCCTCATGAACAACATGCATTTTTATCAGTGCCACTAAATCCATTAAACAGGGCCTCACAAATGGAGTCCAGTTATCAACAGTGCTTGCTTATTTCTTGGCTGTAATGCGTACCTTAATGACAAGCAATTACATCTGGCTCCCTGTGCTGGGACTCACCTTGATAATCTTTGATTCTTTTGAAGTCCACTTGGCTGTATTTCTCTTTCATTCCCTCTACAGGCTTTTGCCTATTGTTACGGCTTAAAGCGTATATTCCATCACATCAGCATATTCCACATCTTCTTGTCAGATTATGATGCTTAGGTATGACTGTTGAAATTGTGTTTCCTTATAATTGCTTCAAGAATGTCAACCCCCTCTATCAATGGTGACTCCAATTTCACTGAGGCCGGTCTCTGAGGGTCACTTTTACTGAATCATCTGTTTAAATCTCGGTCTGTTCAGAATGGAAATGCAGTCAGCCTATTTCATATATCATAAGCCTATAGTCTTCGGTAGTCCCTCTTTCCCTCCCATCACTCATCGCTCATGAAGAATTGAACAAATCACTTTGTCCACCGTGGAGGGTTATGTGAGTTGGCACAAGAGGAGGCTGCAGTTTAAATGCATTATTTAAGATACAATTAAATGCTCAACTTTTATTGCACTCAATACATGAGACATCTCTGAAGTAAACAGAGCTGTCTCAATGCCCAAGAGTCCAAGGTTTTCATGACCATAATGTCTGCAAAAATGTGTTGCCTCTGTCTGCGTTGTCTTTCACATTTGGTTTCAAATAATAATGTCACAGCTCAAAAAGCATTTGAGAAATTAAATATTCAGAGATCTCTTTTTGGGAGGAATGCAAAACTTTTTATATTTTCATTGTGTATGTTGAAAAAAATCAATTATACATTTTTTTACATTGGAAATTCATTTATTCCTCTGATGGCATGGATTTTATCACAGAGGCCTGCAGCAAAAGAGAAATGAAACTGAGAGAGTCCCATCCTCCCAATTTGGGTGTTGTAGATTTCTCCTCATTATTATGTTGATATCAGATGTGGCAACTGGAGGGGATTTTTCTTGGGTCTCAGAAAGGCATGAACTGGGCCTTGAGTGTGAAATCCAAAAAAGAATTCAGAAGCGCTTAGAGGTAATCTGATCATTACTTCTACCACATAAGCCAGTAAGGAGCATACTTTAGGTCTAAGAGGTGCACACTTTGCTTACCTCTCTTAATTTCTAGGTACTGAGGTTGCCAAAATTTAAACACTTACCTTATGTTGCCATTTTTTTGGCTGCCTACATGCAAAAGCAGCACATCAGCAGCATTATTGTCCACACTGGGCTCATTCAGCGACAGTACTGCTGTGCACTCAGAAGCGTGGGACACTTCTCACATTATTGCCAACAAGAGTCTACTACCATGCTTTGTGCTAAGTGCTGATGTTAGCATGGCAACTTTTTTTACAATGTCAATAGTAGCATGCTGATGTTTAGCAGGTGCATGTATAATTATCATCATCTTAGTTTAGAGTGTTAGCATGATAACATTTTGTAATTAGCCCTGAACACAAAGTACAGCTGAGTCTGAAGATTTGTCCTCTGGAGAGCTCCGATTTAAGCGAATGTCATGTAAATACAGCCATTAGTTGTCAGCATTTGCCCAGAAGCTCACAGACTTTCTAAAAAGGAATTAGAAAATCTAAGGAGCATGAATATGCATATTAAATTTCAAGGCAATGTTTTGGGGTCAGCAGCACATTATGATCCATCTTCCAGAGACCATGAGCATTTACACCAAATTTAATGGACGCTGGGTCTTGGTGTTGGTTTAGGTTAATGTTTAACTTTTAGCCAGATGGTAACGCTTGATGAAGCATTCATCAGAATCAGTTAGAATCATCAGTTGTTAACCATTAATATTCACATGAAAATTCAATATCTATCCTGCAGCTGTCTAGACATCTAGGCCTGGATGAAAGTGTCAGACAAGCAGACTGACTGACTGACTTTCTGTCACGATTGGTCGGCGTCGTCGACGCAGAAAATAGCTGAACCCCGATGCAGAGTCAAAAAGAGCAGGCAGGCAGGCAGGCAGATCCCAAAAACAAATGTCTTTTAATTAATTAGAACAAAAACCAACAAAAGGCTCACTCTTACCGTGGCAGAAAATCTACAAGAATACAAGGTATGGCATGGCATGGCATGGCATGGCATGGCAAGGCAAAAACAACAACACGATCCGATCATGGCATGGGGGAAAAACACAGATCCTGGCATGGCATGAAGGAAAAACACAGACGCTCTGACAACAGTGACTGGGAAGACAAGGACTAAATAGACAAGACAACGAGACACAGGTGACACACATCAGGAGGGAGAAAGTAATCAGGAAAACTAAAAGCAAAGCTACATGAAAACAGGGCACACAGGGGAAGAGACACTTTCAAAATAAAACAGGACATGACAAAAACCTTGAACATAATACATGGAAACAAGACAAACATGGAACATGGCACATGGACAGAAATCAAAAGACAAAGCATAACCAAAAAACACCAGGCATGACAGAACCCCCCCCTTAAGGGACAGATCCCAGATGTCCCTAAACCAAGAAAAACAAAGTCAGTGCTTCAGCCCCGGTGTAGGGCATTGGCCCGACCGGAATCTCGGGCGGGCGGCCCCAGTTCGACACCCAGGTGGGGTGTGACGTGTCAGGGGGTCTGCCCAAATGCTGGGCCAGGACCCAACATGAGGCCTCAGGCGGTCTGCCTGAGTGCTGGGTCAGAACCAAAGGCTGATCCATGAGCCGCCTCTGTGGCGACCTGACGAGGCGTGAAGACCTGAGGAGACGTGGAGACTTGGCGACCTGATGTGGAGACCTGACGAGACGTGGAGATTTGGCGGCAAGACGTGGTGACCTGACGAGACATGGAGACTTGGCGAGACGTGGTGACCTGACGAGGTGTCGAGACTTGGCGACCTGACGTGGTGACCTGACGAGACGTGGAGACTTGGCGGCAAGACGTGGTGACCTGACGAGACGTGGAGACTTGGCGGCAAGACGTGGTGACCTGACGAGACGTGGAGACCTGACGAGACGTGGAGACTTGGTGACCTGACGTGGAGACTTGGCGGCATGACGTGGTGACCTGACGAGACGTGGAAACTTGGCGAGACGTGGAGACCTGGGGACCTGACGAGGAGACCGGGTGAGACGAGGCGTGAAGGCAGACAGACCCAGCCCTGGAACAGTGGGCCGCGGTCCATCAGCTGAAGCATGGGGCCCTGGCGTAGCTTGGGGTGCTGGTGGACCCAGACCTGGAACAGTGGGCTGCGGTCCATCAGCTGAAGCATAGAGCCCTGGCGTAGCTTGGGGTGCTGGTGAACCCAGTCCTGGAACAGTGGGCTGCGGTCCATCAGCTGAAGCTTGGAGTCCTGAGACGGCGGGTGGCCTGGTCCGTGGGGCCAGGACAGGAACAAAGACCTCCGCGGCGGCAGGCGGCCTGGTCCGCGGAGCAGGTACAGGAACGGAGACCTCCGCGGCGGCAGGCGGCCTGGTCCGCGGAGCAGGGACAGGGAGTTTGACCTCCGCGGCGGCAGGCGGCCTGGTTTGCGGAGCAGGGACAGGAACGAAGACCTCCGCGGGGGCAGGCAGCCTGGTTCGCGGAGCAGGGACAGGAACGAAAACCTCCGCGACGGCAGGCGGCCTGGTTCGCGGAACAGGGACAGGAACGAAGACCTCCGCGGCGGCAGGCGGCCTGGTTCGCGGAGCCGGGACAGGAACTGTGACCTCCGCGGCGGCAAGCGGCCTGGTCCGCGGAGCAGGAACAGGTACAGGAATGGAGACCTCCGCGGCGGCAGGCGGCCTGGTCCGCGGAGCAGGAACAGGAACAGGAACTGTGACCTCCGCGGCGGCAGGCGGCCTGGTCCGCGGAGCAGGAACGGGGACAGGAACTGTGACCTCCGTGACGGCAGGCGGCTCAGTCTGCGGAGTCTGCACCGGCTGTGGGAAGCCTGTCGCTGGGTGCAGACCTCCCCTGGACCTCAAGCGATACATATGCACCTTCCAGAGGTGGCCCAGACTGGGAGGGGGCCTGATTGCCAGTCTGGTGCCCCAAAACAGTGACTCTGCGGGGTTCATTGTGGTCAGAGCGTTCTGTCACGATTGGTCGGCGTCGTCGACGCAGAAAATAGCTGAACCCCGATGCAGAGTCAAAAAGAGCAGGCAGGCAGGCAGGCAGATCCCAAAAACAAATGTCTTTTAATTAATTAGAACAAAAACCAACAAAAGGCTCACTCTTACCGTGGCAGAAAATCTACAAGAATACAAGGTATGGCATGGCATGGCATGGCATGGCATGGCAAGGCAAAAACAACAACACGATCCGATCATGGCATGGGGGAAAAACACAGATCCTGGCATGGCATGAAGGAAAAACACAGACGCTCTGACAACAGTGACTGGGAAGACAAGGACTAAATAGACAAGACAACGAGACACAGGTGACACACATCAGGAGGGAGAAAGTAATCAGGAAAACTAAAAGCAAAGCTACATGAAAACAGGGCACACAGGGGAAGAGACACTTTCAAAATAAAACAGGACATGACAAAAACCTTGAACATAATACATGGAAACAAGACAAACATGGAACATGGCACATGGACAGAAATCAAAAGACAAAGCATAACCAAAAAACACCAGGCATGACACTTTCCAACAAACTGACATCCCCACCGATACATCCTGCCACTATCAGAGCAAAAAGGATAACACGCACCCACAACTCTGTCCTCCTAGAAAAGGAGTGTCTCTGTCAGACATCCTTGATTGTGTCCACTGAACTTGAAAAAAGAATCTCTTGAACATGTTACAATCTGGTCAGCAGGAAAAAAGAACTGGAGAGAGTATATGATCCCCTTTAAAGCAAATCAATGTTCCCCACTTAGGTGCAGGTTACATAGAGGTGAAAGTTTCCCGGCTGAATTGTGGCCCAGGATTTATCACAGCACCTCTGTAATCTCTATTTAACAATCCATTTCTCACTGTGACCATTATGGCATTAAGATCTAAGAATGACTCTGCAAACCCCATCTAAAGTATGAAACTTTGACATTATGAAGAAGTGCAGCTATTCAGACAAGATTCTGTGCAACTTCTAATGGTATCAAGACTTCTCCAGAGGCCAATCTTCATTTTACCTTTGAAGTCTTTCAAATCATTTAGTGATTCATGTTGGAGTTTTAAGTCCGTTCTCAAATACCACTCTGGGACATGTAGTCAGTGTTTCTGAATATAAGAAAAATGGTCCATTGGAAAACTAAACAAACTAGGCTTTCAGTTGAGTCTGATTGTGGCAATCTGCTTGATTTCACTCTGGAAAATCTTTTGTTTAATTAATTCTGATTTTGATTATCATGTCAATTTAGGGAATTTCTTTTTATATATGCAAAAATTACACATTGTACAATGAAAACCAATCTCCTTTTTCACACGTAAGAATAGTAATTACAAATATCTACAACTGAATTTCAGTGTGTTATAAACAGATTGTAACTAAAGTGTAATGTCCCATTTCAGATAAAGTATCAACAGTTTCATCCCACATATGTCTAATATGTCAGCAAATCATTTCAGATATGTGGGCACCTTCTCTTTAAAGAACCACAAAGACTTAATAGGAAATATGAGTGGGTTATGGCTAGTTGATATTCAACAGCTATTAATGAATTACCAGATTCATTTCAGAAATGTAGCCCAAATTACCATATTCAATTCAGATTTACGTACATCATTAAAGATATCTACAGTGACATTCTGACTGGTGAAAATGCCTTTTTGATAAATAAAAGTTCTGAGTAGCTGTAAAAGTAATTGTAGATATAATATAATTTTCTCTAGTTACATTTGTTTTTCTGAAAATCTGAAATTACATTCTTATAAGTCACATATCCAGTCTGGCATATAAATAATTTAATTACTAATGTAAAAATTGTGTAACAATTGAGGTTATCTGCAATGAACATGCCCACTAGTGAGAACTGAATTGTTGATATCACTAGTTAAAATTATGACAAGTGAGAATTGAATTGAAGATATCATGAATTAGAATTTCAACTAGTCAAACTTACATATGAATATGTCAGCTTGGAGCTACAATATAACACATCAATATTGAATTATAGATATATTTAATTGCGTTTGAACAGAAGTCAAACAGTTGATTAGTTGTAATTAAGTTACAGATATCTAAAATGAATACCTACACTGATAAGAAATTAATTGTTGGTATCAAAAATTAAAATTTTGACTGGTGGGAAATGAGTTGTAGGTATCTTAATTAGAATTCCTGATCATGGAAGGGTTGGCTTGCAATTCTAACTAGTCAAAAAGCAATTTTTGATACCAACAACTGCAATTAACACTACTGGCTGAATGTTCAAAGGGCTTGCCATAGGCTTACTTCTTCAATACTAGCTTTAATTAACATCCACCCTGCCAGCTATAAGTCCTTTAACTTTGTCATGTTGTTTTGAGTCGGCATGTGGTGGAGTATTGGCTGTCTGAAGGATCATTCACCATCACCTGCTGAGAGACACACACACATATGTTGTAACAGGGTTCTAGCTTTACCACCGTCAGGACTAAACTGTTACCTTGTTACAGGAACTGTTCATCAGTAACACAATACGAATGGGTTTAGCTATGTTGGGACTGGTTCAGGATAAGTTAGTTTACTGCTTGAGATGTTTCACACACATCTTTAACACCAAATCTTTTGGCTTTACTTCCTCTTACTATGCATGGTGAAGAAAAACTACTTGACTTACTTTTATTTTCAGAGCTCAGGCCATCATTCATGGTTTTCTCACCAAGGTAATTGCTCAAACACAGGTAACAGGAGCAGTCATACAGTCAAACAAATTGCAAACAATCAAGCTTGCCAATTTTTAAAAATGCCAATAAACCAGGAAGTTGGTCTGTAACTTTAATAGACAACAGAGACATAAACAGAGAGTGTGGCTAATAATTATCCTTCTTTTTCTCTTCCAAATAACCTTGATTAACCTAGGAGTTTGTTTACAAACTGCATGAGTTGTTACTTTGCCCGCTCTGGCCTATTTTTGTGACCACAGTCAAGATAAAACCTTTCACTTTGCTGAGTACAATGTTATTGTAACCAATTGAACCAGTGGCCAGAACAGAAAAAATGCAACCCAAATTGTAATAAATTGTCCCTTAAATACACCACAGAAAATGCACAATGTGGATGTTACATCTTTGAAGGCACCTTTAATCAAGCTGAACTAAAGAATAATGAAACAAGTGACATTTTTCAGGTAACTTGCCCAGCACTGGTTATAGCTGTTGGGGAGAATATCTCAGCATGCCAGCAGTAAAGAAATGGCGCTGGACCTGAATGTCTTATATTGAAAGATTTATTGAACTTAAGCGTGTGATCTTTAGAGACTGAAAGAATGTCCATCCTTGGCAATGTCCCAGAATAGACAATAAGGAAGGGACTGGACATCACCTTCATTGGTGTAATAACCAAAACAGGACAGTGTTATGCCCAGCGTCCACTTGAGTGTCCAATCATCTGCCACTGTCAAGGTCTTGGTATCATCCTACTCTGAGCTGTATCTGAGGGAGACACTGGGGTGTCTGCTGTCAGACATTTAGTGCAACGCTGTGACTCAGGTAAACCTTTACTCTGAAGGGTGAGAATAGAGAAGTTAATAGAATTATAGAGTTATTTTTACAATAACAAAAGCTATAACCCTGCCCCTCATTGCCACGTGACCATTTGTTGGTTACATAACAAAAACAGTTTCAAACCTCTGTGTCCATTCTTCGTCAGTATTAGTAAATCTTACAAAACCACATTCTCTGTGTGAACTTGTTTATTGTATGATATGTCAGGATTACAATAATTGTTTGGATGTACTGACAAAATGTTGATGCTCTACTTCTGATACAGTGGAGCGGGGGACAGTGTATCAACGCAGCCCTCCACTCATAATGAGAAAAAACAACTCCATACCAAGGGACTCTGTGTAATATGTCTCCAGCTGAGCATTATGTAATGACACGTGTTGTTTGGGTAACAAAAGTGGGAAAAAAAAAAAACAAATGATGCTCAGAGTGTCAGTGTTCCCTACAATAAGTGCTTAGCTTTCACCGGTGATGCTGTGCTGTAAATCCTAATCTGCAGCTGGAGGCTTTGGCTGGAACACAGAATGTGTTCATCTGTTGCATTAACAGAAGGAAAATACCTTAACGCACATTAGAAAACAATTTTCAGAAAAATTAATTATGGGTCCTCACAATTTCATCACTGCACATTGTTGAATTTCGGCTTTAAGTTGATACGTACCCCTTTGTGCTCGGTGTGCGTGGGTCTTATCCTTTCCAGAGTATGTGGGAGGGTGGGTGGCAACTGAATGAGGTGAATAAAGAATATCACTGCCAGCTGATAACAGAGTAAAGGCTGTCTGTCTCTCTTCCTCCAGCTTAAGCCCTAACAGAACGAGAGGGGCTCCAGCAGATGCAAAAAGCCACTCTGCTGGTGCTCTTGCTCCCCCTCAAGTGACAAGTGACAGATCCTGCATTTACATGAGCTTTACATATTAATAAAGCTGCTCCGGAGAGGAACATGCCTTCTGCATCAACGTGTTTGGCCTTGTAGCAAGGCCTCATCGAATGATTGTTTTCTCTCCCGTTGGAGATAGTTCCAACCTACTTATTTCTCAGAAAGATTTGTTGGCAAACTTGAGAAATTCTGTTCATCTTATCAGCTGTTTACTGCTGCGACGATGAAATGGAACAGCAATCCAACATGAGAAACCCCCAGCTGCAGTTAGACACCACACAGGCTTTATCTTGCGATGTTTGCAATGCCCTACGTGAAGCTGCATCGCTGATGTTGACTGGCCAGTGCTGATTTATTGAACTTTTTGCTTTTTTTTTTATTTGCTGTTGTTTTCACATTGTATAAGCTTTGTTTTATAGAGATATCTGATCCATGGTGAGAAAGTTATCCTGTAGTGCTCTTTTCCTCTTGATACCTGTTGGAGCAATGCAGCAGGACCTGTTCTTATTTGTTAGTGATTGAACAGGAAGGAAATGGATGCTCACCAAAATAAATGGATCACTCTGAAGCCTTTAAAAATTGAATTAAACATGACTAATAAATGCAGTAGTGTGTCTGTTCATTCTGGTTTACTTCCCTCCCGTTACCACTGACCTCTAACTTTGGCATTCTGCACTACGAGTTTAATGTTGCGTTGAGAGAATGAAGCTCCTTAGACCACAATGTGCTGCCATGATACAGTAGAGCTCCGATGTGAACTGGTGGATGGTTGCATGATGAATGCACGGATGAATGCATGATTTGAGTGAGTGAAACATAATCATCCTGCTTCCCTGTTGCAGCTCCCTGAGCACTTAACAAGGTCAAGCACTCCTGTATGAAAACAACAAGCTCTCATCAATAAGTGGCCGTTGAGGGCATTCCAAAATAAATTTGTTTTACAGCTAGAGACCAGTCGACAATCGCTCATTAAACTGTGACTGTAGTTTGGATTGATCAGTCCTGCACAGTAATTAATGAGGATTTAATGAGACTTAATATGCAGGTACACTGAACATCATCCCATTTCTAACAACCTGAAGGGGAAAGCTGGAGGCAAGCAAGAATAAGCTAATAGCTGAGGAGGCCCTCTGATCATAGTGGACTGGGTATTTCTGATTCTGGACTTAATCTGTATCATGTTTTGTTTTTGGAATTTCTTTAAATTGAGCAATTTCAGTTACAGCTTTTGCGATTTTGTGGTTTTCAGTGATATTCTCTCACTCTGACTGCTGTCCAAGTGAAAATCTTCTGTTGTACTTGATTTCCCCCCCGAATGTCTCCCTTTGAAGCTGTGTATATGGCCAGCTTTGCTTAACATGCTGTTTTTTGTCATTTAGCTTGTTTTCCTCAACTGATTTCCAACAGCAGGATTTGAGGCTCAGCACTGTAAAGTTCTTCTTGTAATTTGTCCCCAAAATGAGCAAAACAGGTGGCCTGATGTGGCAGATCATGCCAATGGTCAAATCACACAAACATGTACCTCCTCATGAGCATGTCGCATTCATCTCACATGCTTGTGTAATTATTTGATAAATCTGAACTGAAGTGCCTGAATGAAAGGTTCAGGATAAGAAAATGAAAATATCCTTGCTTAAGGCATTGTTATTTCATTGTTATTGCGGAAGTACGTTCAAATGGCAGTACCAACAAGCAATCACAACTTGAGAATGTAAGCACAAGTAGGATCTGGAGTGTGCTACTTTTTGTAAATATTTTGAGTTAATCCTAAACACACCATTCTGCTGTAAATATTCATTAGTGCAGTAAATGCATATTATTCCACGGACTATTTATTCCTGTTTAAGTAGTGTTTGCTAAAAACTCATGAAAATGGTCTAATATAAAGAATCTTTCCAGCCTTATAATTTAATACCTGCAAATTTGCTGTCCTTTTCTCACAGTCTCGATTGAAAGCACATTTTCCTTCCTGTCTGTGCTGTCCTTTCTGAGATTTGTTTGTCCTTGGAGCCATTGTGGCTACACTGAAGTCTCACAAGGCAAAGAAGACAGGCTTGATCTATGGTGAAACTAACAGTGAAATTTCATATTTCATTAGTCAAATTACTTATGGAATAACCATACACCCTCAAATATTGACACAGGTCTAAATGTCTAAATAGTTATATTTAAAGACACTGAGTCATTATGAAAGCGCCGGGGGGGGGGGGGGGGGGGGGGGGGGGGGGGGGGGGGGGGGGGGGGGGTCTTAAACGGAGCTGCCCACCACTTTGTGCTGTGGGTATAGCGCTGTGATGGCAAACCACTTAGAGGCACAGGGTCTTGGAGCAGAGAGCAAATAGTGTAAGCTGTTACCCAGCAGCTGTCCAGTTCAAGCCAACCCCACACTGTACCTCACATGGAAGCAACACATTTTGGCCTCCTCTTTATACTTGTTTGGGAAAGAACATTTAAGCCTGCACTTAAAATAACTATGTGCACACTGTACCTACCTACTCTTTAGTCACTGGCAGTACAAAAGGAAGCAGAGATATGCAGGTTAATACACTGCTCAAAAAAATAAAGGGAACATGAATGAAATATTCTTATTAAATACTTTGTTCTTTACATAGTTGAATGTGCTGACAACAAAATCACACAAAAATTATCAATGAAAATCAGGTTTATTAACCCATGGAGATTTGGAGTCACAAATCCAGGCTGATCCAACTTTGATGCAATGTCCTTTAAACAAGTCAAAATGAGGCTCAGTAGTGTGTGTGGCCTCCACGTGCCTGTATGACCTCCCTACAACACCTGGGCCTGCTTCTGATGAGGGTTCGGATGGTCTCCTGAGGGATCTCCTCCCAGACCTGGACTAAAGCATCCGTCAACTCCTGGACAGTCTGTGGTGCAATGTGGCGTTGGTGGATGGAGCGAGACATGATGTCCCAAATGTGCTCAATTGGATTCAGGTCTGGGGAACGGGCGGGCCAGTCCATAGCATCAATGCCTTCGTCTTGCAGGAACTGCTGACACACTCCAGCCACATGAGGTCTAGCATTGTCTTGCATTAGGCCAGACCTGGGCACAAAGGGCCGGTGTGGCTGCGGGTTTTTGCTCCAACCAACCAAGAGCACACAGTTTGACCAATCAACTGTCTGAAGACTGAGATCAGTTGATTAAATGAGTCAAGTCTGGTGTGCTGCTGCTTGGTTGGAAAGAAAACCTGCAGCCACACCGGCCCTTTGTGGAACAGTTTGCCCAGGTCTGCATTAGGCGGAACCCAGGGCCAACTGTACCAGCATATGGTCTCACAAGGGGTCTGAGGATCTCATCTCAGTACCTAATGGCAGTCAGACTACCCCTGGCGAGAACATGGAGAAACAGATGAAGTCACTGATTAGCCAAGATAGGTGATTGGCTCGAAATTTCCACTGGCCAACTTGTAAGGGAGGCAGAATGGGGGAGAGATAGCAGTGAACTGAGCAGCTGAAACAACTCTTCAACTATTAGATGGATTCCCATAAACTTTGCTCACATATTCATTTTGCCCCCTGGATGAATTGTAACAACTCTGATGATTCCCTGACTTTTCTTCTCACCCTATAATCGGGTAAAATTTTATTACAGCCAGTACTTGGGTTAATGACCATATATCTGCAAACTGAAAGTCATTCCCAACAACCTCAACTGTACTCTGTGATCAGCGCTAATTAGCACTAAATGTTAGAAGTTAATACTCTAAAACTCAGATGGTGAGTATGTTCTCACCATCTGAGTTGTGTTGTGCCAACAGTCATTCCAGCCTCACAAAACTGCTAGCTTGGAAGTAATACTGTACTGTAAGTACTGTACATATTGTTTAGGTGTTGATCCACCAATCTGTTGTCTTCATATTGTTTGAATTCCTGATGTCCAGCTGTAAAATTCAGTATGGTGAACACTTCTCTGGATGGACTAGAACAGCTTTTAGTAAGATGATCAATCAAGAAATCCATTCATGAACTGATTTAACTGAAAATGCAAAGTGTATCACACATTTTTCCAATGTTACCTGAAGGAATTATAGTGATAGAAAATAGTATTTGATGAGTAGCTGCTGGACAATTAGCCTGACAACATCCTAAAGGAATTTGCATTTTATGCATTAGAAAAGCACATACAATCATACAAATAACACATACAAAGAAGTGTAGTCATGTAGAGGCCAGTGACCCAAGAAAGATGAATTTCTGGGCCAAAAAAAAGTGTCCAGTTCGGAGCAGCAAGTTTTAAACTTTTATTTTACTTTTATTTTATTACTTTTACTTTTATTAACTTTGTTGTTATGTACTTGAATGGTCTCATGAGCAGAATAGCAAGCAGTTGAACATTAAAGCTGCAGGTGGTGAGAACAAACAGTGTAGAGAGTAGGACAGCTCCACGGCAGCCCTTCTAGGCCCTCGCAGTCTACACAGGAGGGATGGCACTCAAGCAAAAAGCCATTTATCTGTTAAACACACCCTCTGGATTATTTATCGCTGTTGAACACGGCACCCATCCGCTGGAATCTCAATGTCCTACCGGCTGCCTGCTCCACTCAGGTAAATCAAAGTGACTGTTTCACTGAATGAGGTATGTAAAACCATTAGGGTAAATTGCAGGAACCAATAGGGCCTGCTGCTTCCACACATTCTGCACAGAATCTGTGGGCGTTGTGTATCACTAGAGACATATCAGCTTTGAAGGGAGAGTTCATGCTGTTGAGGTCGCTTGTCACATATGAGGCTTTATATTTAAGTGAGAATTCTCAGGAGAGGCCTGACTAATGGCTCTATATCGATGCACATCCACATCCCTTGTCTCTCTGTGACCTTTCAGTATTAATGCTGTATGCCAAGGCTGCTGGGGCATCATGCATACTTAACTGTGGTTATTTAAGAAGCAGCGTGGACTGCTCTGCTGTAGGTGGGTTTCAAAGAAATGCTCGCCATTTCCAGTGACTCAAGCTGTACCTGACCAGGTGCTGCTCACTGTGTAGGTTTGTGTTGTTCCTGTTTTGAAGTCAGACAAAAGCCTTTAATATCTCATTCAGAAAGACACGGAGATCCAAGTCAAACCCATATCAGTGGTGCATTGATCAGACCCTCGCTCACAACCCTCCTCCAGACCAGTACTGGATGTGATTTAGCCAATTCTAGAAACACATCATGAAGTAGAAAGTGCACAGGTGAGGGAATGTGTTTATGCAGAGGAAGAGGGGTGAAACTTAAATGTAACTTTTTTTGGGGAAGTACTCCGTATAATTCTGTAAAGTACATGAAATGTTGCCAAAAGAAGGTTCCTCATCAAGGGGGACTGTTGCAATCAATAGCTGTTCCAAGACCTATTGGCTGAAAAACCAGAGATGACAAATTAAAGGAAAAAGCTAAATAAATAAAGCAGGGACACAAGTTCTTCATCCAGGGCACAGGCAATTAATGGAGGGTTTGATGAGTATTAAAATGATGCGAGTCGCAGACTAGTGCCTTCACAGTCACTAGATCTCAAACCAGGAAAGAGTCACAGAGTGCTCTTGACCATCATTATCAGAACATCAGATGGGGGAATTTCATTTCGAAAAATGGGTTTGGAGATTCTATGACAAGGAGCATTAAGCTGCTCTCGAGGCTGGTTGGCGATTAACACCTTGCTAAAACAGTAAGTTGGTTTGTCCTTGAATTCGGTCACCCTGCCGTATTTAAGTGATCATGCTTGACTTTGGAAAAGCTTCCCACAAAGTGTAGCAATCCAAGTCATGGTCAAGTCTTTCGTTAGATGAAAAGTTTGACATTTTAGGAAATATGCTCACTGTAATTGCGGTAATTTGCTGTTTTACTGAGGATTATTTGTCAAACAATTTCGTCAATTTGAGCAGTTGCCAGGCAGCGAGCAGAGACGTTACTCATTGTGGTTAAGAGAAAGCTGACCATATAATCCCCGCACCCATAAAAATGGCAAATGGCCATTTTTACTTGCCATTTTTGACATATTAAACTAATGGCATGTATTGTCTCAACCCTCACCTATGGTCACGTGCTGCAGATATTGACCGAAGGAACAAGATCACGAATTAAAGTGTCCACAGGATGGCTGGACTCAGCCTTAAAGATACAGTGAGGAGCTCGGACATCTGGGAGGAGCTCAGAGTAGAGCTGCTGCTCCTCCGCATTGAGAGGAGCCGGTTGAAGTGTCAAGTCAGGATGCCACAGGAGGTGTTTCAGGCATGTCCATCCGAGAGGACACCCCGGGGCAGACCCAGGACACAAGGGAGGGATTATGTCTTTCGTCTGGCCTGGGAACACCTCGGTATCCTCCAGATGAGCTGGTGGAAGCGGACTTTCTGGGCTTCCCTGCTGAGACTGCTGCCCCCGCAACCCAGGTAATTGGACGAAGACAAAAACAAAGATGAGGACAAAGACAAAGACAAGGATGTAAAAAAGCAATGTTAAAACCAGCAACTTCCGAGCTAGCAGCCTACACACCGAAAATGGTACCACAAAAAAACAAGTGCGATGGCCCTGACCATAACCTGCTCACAAAGGGTATGAATGTAAACAAGCAAGCTGCTTATCTTTGCTTTTGCAACGATTTAGTCATTTTAATGCACAGGGTTACTTCTCCACTTGCAAATACCCTCACCCTCAAACAAGTCAGAGTGTTTTTTTTACCCCAATACCAGAACAATGGGTGCAGCCACAGCTTTGTGGCAATAGACCTGGCTGTGCAAGGTTAACCCTTTGTTGGTTCATTCATGTGTAATCTATTCTGCTTCCAGTATTTCTACACATGATCTGAAGGCTGCATGACATGAAATCAGTCGATCATCGCACCAACATTAAAGAGGCTGAAGACTGATTGTAACGCGCTTTCTTGTGGCTCAATATGCGATTACTTCCACTGGAAACACTAAAATCTAACACACAAAAAGAAACATGGTAACAGCAGTCTATATTGACTCAAAGTGATCACGAATCCAGCTAGTCAATCCTTCTTTCTTCATTCTGGCCACTGATGCTTTGGTCTTCATTTTGACATCTCTGCACCAGCAGAGTTGGATCTTAAAGAGATTCACTTACGGCCTCTGAGTGGCTCTCCTTTCATCCGTTCTGTCTGTGTTGTGCAGTGCAACCTCTGACAGACAGTGTGGCTCTGTCCTATAAACGACCTCTCCTCTGGGAATTCTGTCTTCTTTTCACAGCAGTAGATCTGCCCCAGTAAAAACTTACAGGAACATCAGTGTTTTATGTTCTAAAAAGCAACTGGTATCATATTGTCTGTCAGTATAGAAACATTCACTCACACCACTTTTAATTGCTTGTCAAAATTAATGGAACAATTGAAAAGTTTAAATCTTAAGATAATGTTCTTATTTCTGTCATGTCTCTAAGTGTCTGTCCCTAATTTCTTGCTTTATTCTTAGTTGAGGCTAATTTTGTCTAAACAGCAGAAGTAGGTTAATGACTAAATCGTCAATAATTTACCCCAAAGTTTCCTTCTGCATGCTCGTCACACCTCAGCCAGTGATATTGATGACACATATTCCTTGATCCCTCATGTATGTTTCATGGAATTTAATTTCACCTCTCTGATTCAGTGTTACTGTTACTGTTCCATTTGATTTAGAAGGCTGATGTAAATGGAAATAAACAATATGCATCAAACTGGAACTGTTCCTATTACCTGTCTTTCTGGTTGGTTGTGCTCCAAATGAAATACCATGTACAGCAGAGAGAGAGAACAGTGAGGACAGACGGGGGTTTTCATGTCAGGAATTTCACTGTTGTGTCTTTGTTTGGGGGGGGGGGGTTGTTTTTGTTTTTTGTTTTTTTTTTTCATGGCTACCTGTCACATTCACTTACACTGAGGCAAGGTGGGATGCTTTCTGAACCAAAGTGCCCTTCAGTCTGCTCAAGCAAGTACTCCCTGGGAATAAAACCAAAACCACAGGCTTCCACTCCATGAAACAATTCTCTCTGCCGCTCCTCAGAGATCTGTCGCTGCAATCTGTTGAATTTCAAATCTGACTGGCAGGGAGACAAAAGCTCAGGCCCTGACGCAATGTGTTTATTCTGGGTAATGAAATCTAGATTGTGGTGAGGTCTTTGGCCATTTAATCTCCTGAGAGATTTTCTGTTTTGTTGTCTGCACGTTTAAGTTCACTCGGCAGGGGTGAAAACCCCAGAAAGGCTGCTGAAGTTGAAGGGATCAAGAGTAGTTCTGAGTTGTCTTGCGGCCAGCAGGGGGCTTTAGGCCTTCTCACACTGACCCAGAACACACCACTTGCACTGGCATGAAACTAGACATTACTCACATGATAGAGTGTTCACACACAGAGAAATATGATGGAATATGTAATGTAGTCATTAACAAAATGTACTGCACATAGTAAATTGAATCCAATGATCTCACATCCTCAGCTCCCTTGTAAGAAAATCTGTTACTTCGAATATTATGCTGTGACAAAGTAAGAGCATGTAGCACAAGCTTGTTCCTCCACTCGACGCACTGTACAATTCCCATGCACCTCGGATCAGGCTAATGTACAAAGTACAAATGAGACGTGGAGTTCTCTAACAAATGCAGTGTGCCGGCGGGCTGCGGAGACCAAATCTGACCGGGGGAGATGATGGGGTGAATCAACACTGTGGTTCTTTTCAGCGCTGCAGTGTGTCTCTGACTGTCTAATGAGGCCTTATTAATTCAGATCAGGGTGAATGATTACCTCATCATTCCCATTCTCCAGAGAGCTCCCTCTCCCTCTGTACTCTGCCCATTACATTTACAGCACAGTAATCCAGAGCTCGTCTCTCGCCGTCAGACTTTAGTACGCCACGTTTGGAGTGGGTGCTGAGCGATACAAGTGAGGACAGACCTCTAATATGAACAAGTCATACATGTTCCTGCGGGATTCAGCAATTACTCAGAATTGTTTTAAGACCGTGCAAACGACTGGTATCTGTTTTATCTATTTTTAATCTATTCTCCTTTGGAGAGGCTGCACTCCCACTAGCAGCAGATCTCTGACAGTAAACATAGAACACCCTCCCCATCTCTGTGCAGAGACTAGTTGCCTAGCAATGAGGTCTCTGATTTTATGGTCTGTGAGGCTTACATACGCAAGAAAAGGAAAAAAATCCATCAGGATTAGACATAGAGTACTTTAACAGTTTCCTTTCTTTTTTTTGGTATGTTTACATGGACAATACGAGGCCACGGCCTCTTAGATAATGGCAACAAAAACAGCACAGCAAACGTTTTTGCATGACCAAACTGCAAGCTTGAACCTCAGTAAGTGACACACTGGTCATTGATCCAGCTCCACCAGCAATTCTGCCCTCACTGTTCTTTGATGGAGTTGATGAAATATTAAACCAAACTTAATCTCGTAGGACCAAGACGGGGTTTGTTGTTAATCAAATTTGCAATGATTGAATTCAAAGCTTCAGAGAGACGCCAGGAGGAAAGGAGAGGCTCTGCTCTGTCTATTATTTCACTACCTGAATTTCATTTCCCACACCATCTCAGTGGGATGTTATAGTTTTCGTACGGCTAGTTGTTAACAATGTAAGTGCCGGATGTGTGATTCACTGGGTGGTTGATTATATTGCTGCAGTCAATATTCTCAAACTATTTGAAAATAAAAAAAATGACTATGCCTGTAAGGAAAACAATTTCATTGGTGAATTGTTCAAATCATCTGTTTTCATTTTCCTGAACAACCACCTCTGCTGGTCATGGAGTTTTTTCTTTTTTTATTTTAAGAGGCAAGTGCAGAATTAGCCAGATGTTGTTTCAAGTACTTCTACCTTAAGCCATGATGATGAAGGTATCCTCACATTACCCTGGTGGTTTATTTATTTATGTGCACTTTTTCACTAACATTAACCAACAACACATCCTCATACCTGAATAACACAACAACACAACATTGAAACATGTTGAAACACATTTTTTTTTGTTGAAATGTTGAATGTTCTTCTAAAATGACATATATCGTTGCTTTAGAGTCCCAGTGGTAGGACCTTCGTTGACCAGTGTTTTCTGCTGTGAAACAGTTTGGTTTTCACAGTTAAGTTTAGGCACCACAAGTACTTGGTTAGGTTTAAGAAAAAAAATCATTGTTTGGGTAAAATACGTACATATAAATAATATTGTCTTTGCTGACCTAATTACTAATGAATTTCTCAGTTTAGTGAGTTCTGTCGGCTTCATTGGGAGTAAAGTTTGTGTTCACGTGATTACAGTGCAGTGGTAAGTTCAACCTGTTGTTATAATGTTGTTTCAAACAACAGAAAGCAATTATTTTGACTAAAGCCAGAATTCACTGTGTAATCTGTGTCCCCAAATGGGCATCTATAATCTCACTTAATTTTATGTGTTTTCAGCTAATGAAGTCAAGTGCAGTTTATTATAGTATATTGTTTATAATATTATGGGAGTGGCTAGTTTCAGGATGCAGGATACATTATTAAAATGTCTCAGTATTTTACAGACAGAAAGTGGGATTTGGATATATTCTTTGACATACATCAACAGATTACTGAACAATTACAGTTAGATCAGGTTAGAACAGAATTTTATGACTGATACATTTTTTTGGAAACTGTCCAGATCATGAACCAATAAGGTCAACTCAGGATCTTGCTGGGGTTCCTAGAATTGGAAAAAAGATCATGGTAGTGGGGGGGGAAGGAATGATCATTAGTCAACAGATAGGCTATTTCTCTGGAGCTCAATTTAAGAAGTTTAAGAAGAAAACAGATAAAAGCTCACATTCGTGTTAAAAGAAGCTCACTTTGTCCTTTGAATTTTCTATTCCTGTGCATGATCATCAAGTAATCCACTGCAGAGCTCACAGCTCACCAGAGGACTACCATAAACTTCTTTGGCAGCACTGAAGTTTTTCATAGATCCTCCCACACTTCATCTCCTCGCAACATCATCGTACAAGGCGGACGACACAAGTGTGGTCAGCTTGTAACGCCAAATGAGTACAGCCGTGATGTATTTGAAAATGCACTTTATATGACACAGACCAGAAGAGAGCGTGAGAGCGCCTGCTTTGAGAAAAGAGTGTGCTGATGTTCTCCTGCATTTTTAATTAATTTCATCCTTACACTTCACCCCCATTGCATCTCCCTGTTGTCAAAGCTCTTTAGCAAGAGAACCTCTGGGACAGATACTCCCCATTGCATGGCTCCTGAAAAAGCTGCAAGATGACACAGTCCCTTTTAACTGGAACCATATATAGTGATATGTGTGTGTGTGCGTCCTCTTTAAGTGTCAAAATGTCTTCACTGCAGAACAGAAATTGAAAAAAAAAAAACTTTTTCAAGAGGATGTTTGGGTCTTCCTTAAAAAGAAGGATTTATAATGTACAATTATGTAAAAAAAACAAAAAAGTATGAATCCTTCAACGTTCTGTGCACAAGATGAGATAAATGGAAGTTTTCTTTTATAAAAACATTACATGTTCGATATTGATTTGTCACGAGATATAGTTGGTCTTACACAGGATTTGTATATTTCCAGCAAAATGTGAATATGGTCTATTACTGCTGACCATTTTCCAAAAAGAGGCACATCGCTCTGTTTATTCTGAGACACAGAACCATACAGAGCAAATATTATGCCTCCTTTTCTCCTCCTTATGTTCTATTTTTGTTGGCAGTGTCATGTCTTGTGTTTCAGCACAGACTTTGGATAATTTTCTAAAGTGAACTCTAAGTTTATAGATTGATTTCCTAGTTACAAAGTAGTCCCATTTTATAGCTCAGTATTACTAAGTGTCACTTTATGATTTGGTCCCGTAGCATCGCATAGCATAACATCATTTAAAGGGCATAAAAATCAAAAGGTTATTTTTACCTTTATCCCTGCAACCGGAATTCCATCTTCAAAGGAAATTCTTTGCAGTCCAGATGAAATGTTTAACTGGGTTGAACCAAATGTTTAAATCCATTGTTTTGCCAGACTTAAATCCTTTTCCGTAATGTCACTAAAATCACGGCTCTACATTTTGTTTTCCCCCATACCAGCTGTACAATTTGTCTACTGCCCCAGTCTATAGGCCACAGATCACAGACTTTTAAAAATGAATCCCATTGCTTTTGTTTCCAGCAATGGGATTCATTTCATTCATTCTTTTGCCCTGTGGTTAAAACAAGCAACACTCTGCAGCTGAATAGATACACAGTCACTGGAATCACTTCATTTTAGTAAAGAACATAAATGACTGCAAATTGCATTGCCTCGAAAATAATGATGATGATTACTTTGTTTTTTAGTTTGGGCCATTAGTGTATGTAAAACCACTGAAGGTTTTCATTGTGACTAGAAGTGTTGTTGCTGAAATCCTTAATTTAAGATGAAGTTATAAGAAAAGTAAACTCACTACATAAGGAACATATGAAAAAAGTACAAATATTTATATAAATAATATATATAAATATTGCCACATAATCCTGTATCTGGTAAATTAATAGAATTCAACATATTGTGAAGCTTTATGTGAGAATTGGGGTTGTAAATAAAAAAAAAGCAGGATAAGAAGTAGCAGTGAGGGATTGGCTGTATTGGCTATAACGAAAGGTTTTGAAAAGGTCGTGTGTGTGTGTGTGTGTGTGTGTGTGTGTGTGTGTGTGGGTGGGCTGCATCGTCAAGAGGCAATATCATGTCATGTTCGAGTGAGAGAGCGTGTATCTGGTCTTCACACTGCAGTAGATCCTCAAGTGAAGACGGAATCTCATTTCCTCTCGGCCAAATGGCTCGGGGTGAGCTGATGCGCAGAGCTAGCGGCCCGTGTAAAATTGACCATGAAAGTCGCTCCGCTCAGATCAAAGTCAATACAGCCCCTCTTGCCTGTTCAATAGCTTCAGTGCTTTAGGGGTTGCAAGAAGGCTTGGAGGGCTTCCTCCCATCTCCCAGCTCCATCCAGAGTCCAGTGACACTGAGAAGAGGCCTCCTGTGTTTCTATGAAAATAGATGAGGTGATGGGTGGATGAGAGACACCCACAGACATACACATACATGATTTATAGTGTGTTAATAGTCACTCAAATTGAATTGTTTGTGAAATCATTACTTTCCGTGCTATTATAAACATTCCTCACATCTCTTAGAAACAATGTTGGATCGAAAGAGCAACATGTGGTCTACCATGCATCAAATAGAGAAGGATTTATTATTTTATTTTATTATTGGCAGCCCTGTGAATGTCCTTTAGTCCTTTATGGGTGATTGGTTGGTTTGTTGTCAAAGAAAATGCCAGTATTTGTCTTGATCTTTTTCCTGATAACCCAGACTATTGTTCAGTATGCAGTGTGTGTTTAGCTGCCATTCAGTGCTAACCACGCTGCCTTTATACTCACTGCATCCTGTTCCATGCTGAGGTGTTGGAGCCACTGAAGTGAGCAAAAACAACAGTTTACTTTGAACTGACTGAAGTTTGTGTTGATCTGCCAACATTTTCTGTCACCTGAACATCAGAGTATTTTTATCTGACTTTTTTTAATGTGTGGTATGAAATAGAATATCAGTGAAGGAAATTAAGGTCAGTTTTTAACATTTTTAAGAATGAAAGGCTCAAGAACAAAAGCAGGGGAAAAAAACATGTCCTCCGTCTGGTACAGCATGTTTTACTGTTGTAATGAAACCAGTGAATTATTTAAAATAAATGAAAAAAGAAAGAGGACTCCTAAAGTCATCGATTCAGGAATGACCTTGATGGTTTTTGTGTTTAGTCTGATGTTTTATATTCTTGACCTGAAGCGGCATTATTTAATTTAATTTCATTTTTTTACAGCAGTATTGTTTTTCATTTGTAATTACATGTAGGTCTAATATTAAATTAAATGTTGACATTCAACTGATTTTTGAGCAGGATATTCATTCATTATCTGCAGGTTCTGACAAAAGAAGACCCTGTAATGCTTATGAAATGGAACCCAAGCGGGTCATGAATGGCAAGTGACACTCTCATTGGTTAAATAAAGTGAGCACTAGATGGAAAAATCAAAACGAATAATTTCCAAATGAGAAATTGTGTTTTTACTTAAAACAGGTGAGGAGCTGTGGAGCAATTTCAGTCAGCCGGTTTAGAAAAAGAAAACACTTTATGTTATTGACTAAAAATCACAAAATGTCCCTCAGGGTAACAGAATCACTTCAGCAAATGACATGAAAGCTGTTAAAATTCATGAATGTCTCAAACGCCTCTGTGAGACGAAAGGCGTGTCATTATGAGAACAAATGGCATGTTGAGCTCAGTTTACAGAATTGTGCCAAATGTGAAGTTGTCATATTTGAAAGCACACAATGGTCCTCTAAGACTTTCGGCTGTCTTTATTGAATTGGAATATCTCCAGGTTCCTGCAGCCAACTTCACATAAGATGAACTGAGACGTCTCCCACCTCTTCTCAAGCAATTAAAAAAACAGTTCTATAATGTACATACCCTTAATTGCCTGAGACATTTTTTGTTTCAGGGTAACATTCTAAATTGCAGGAAATATTGCTTTCAGCTGGCTAATTAACTTGAATGTATAACGATCTAATTTATACCAGTGTTAATGCAAGAGAACTTTTCCACAAAGCCATGAGTGCCATGCCTGACTGGTTTCAATACTTATTTTTTATGCATCCAACAAACTTCGTTTCTGCATCACTGACTCAATCAGCGTTTCGTTTGTTTCCACTGTCCAGAACATTAAACACGACGCCAGATTGATTTATGGCATTTCATTTTTCCCAGCATGCAGCATGAGAAACCCTAGAGTGTTCTGATATATGTCTTCTAATTAGAGCGAGCTAGCTAATGAGCCTCGTTTGGGCTCGGAAAACTAATAAAAGAAAACTAAGGCAGAGGTGATGCCTTGTGGCAATTAGATAAGTTACCAGACAAGCAATATTTTTGCGAGAGCTTCTTGGGGGGGCGCTTCAACATCAGGAAAACATTGTTAAGTGTCTTCATTACCTGAGATGAATTTGTCAGTTACAGTCCTCAATTGATCAAGATTGATCGGTCTAGAGACACTTGTGCCAGCTAATGAAAGCCAGCCAGTGCGTCTGACTCTTTAACTCAGCCTTGTTAAGGAGTAAAACAATGATCAAAATGCCCGTCTCTATTTGCCGTCACTGTAAAATTTGAACCTGATTACAAGTAAAATTGTGTTGTGGACATTAACTTACTGAAAGTTAAAGCAAAAAATAAAACAAAACTCTTCCCACTCCTGTCATAGTGGACATCACTTAATTGAAATGTATAAACAATTTACCTGTCCGGACCCACATGCTGTAGTCTATTACAGCTGAAGTTAACTGAGTTCATTTTCTCTTCATTTACTTCTCATTTAGTTTGTTGACCTCTTGACCTTATGCACACTACATTCACAATGCAAATCAGCAAATGGATAAATGATTCAATTTTTGTGTCATATGTCAGACTCATATTGTTGGCAGTTTAATTGCACACACATTTTGTTAGCTTGTGCAGAATCAACACTCGGTTCTAATTTCTGCTTCTTGAGTTACCAGTGGTGAGGGTGCTGCTGAGGGAAGGGATCTCTTTAGAGTATTAGTTTGTTTGTTTGTTTGCAGTTTTGTTATGCTTTATTGTTAAAATATTTAAAATGATTCAGTGCTTGGAGTCTGAATGGCCGAGCAGGGACGAGAAAAATGATAGCGTAGAAGTAGAAAGAGAGAAGGAGAGAAAAAGTGGAGCTGAGCAGGAGCACATTATAAGGAAAAAAGCCCTGAAGCAAAGTGCTGCTAAATGCTGCAAAATTATATGTTCACAAGAGATTAGGGATGTGGTTAGTATGAAAAAATACACGTCAACAGCTGACTGCCCTCAACACATCATAATGTCTACCCTCCCTGAGTAGATCGTTTGAACCAGCTAGTAAATGATAAGTCTTTCCTGTCAGGTAAAGGTTTCTCCAGTCTCTCAGAGCTAACAGAGCTTCATGATGATCAACAGGGCTCTTCAGAGAGGCCAGTCAGAACTCACCCAGTGCACAACAAACACTGCTAAAGTGCACGAAAATTACATCTATGACTATATATTCCTGCAGTACTAATTGAAAGTGCAGTTATGGTTGTTTTTGGAGGCAAGTTTTATATGGCCATCCGTCTGCTCAACAGTGAGTGTTAATCTGGACAATCCTACTCCCACCTGCACTAGATGTAAATACTGTACATGTAAATACTGCACATTTTCACATTTTTAATTTTATTATTTTTATGAGGTTTCTATTTTACAATATTTAATTTTACTTACCTATTTTTTGGTAGCAGGGACAAAAGGAATTTCGCTGCACATTGTACCGTGTATGATTGTGTGTGTGTGACAAATAAACTCTTAAAAGTTAAAAAAGTTATAAAATCTTGTATCTTGTATCTTGTAAGTAGAAATATGTTATAATATATTTTTTAAAATATGTTAATGTAAAATAACATAAACCATAAAATAAAATAAACCATAATCAGGACAAACTACAAAAGTAGTTGAAATAACTAGTTGTAAATACACTATATTGCCAAAAGTATTTGCTCACCTGCCTTTACATGCACATGAACTTAAGTGACATCCCATTCTGAATCCATAGGGTTTGATATGATGTTGGTCCAACCTTTGCAGCTGTAACAGCTTCAGCTCTCTGGGAAGGCTTTCCATATGATTTAGGAGTGTGTTTAAGGGAATTTTTGATCATTCTTCCAGAAGCGCATTTGTGAGGTCAGACACTGATGTTGCATGACAAGAACTGGCTTGCAGTCTTCACTCTAATTCATCCCAAAGGTGTTCTATCAGGTTCAGGTCAGGACTCTGTGCAAGCCAGTCAAGCTCTTCCACACCAAACTCGCTCACCCATGTCTTTATGGACCTTGCTTTGTGCACTGGTGCGCAGTCATGTTGGAACAGGAAGGGGCCATCCCCAAACTGTTCCCACAAAGTTGGGAGCATGGAATTGTCCAAAATCTCTTGGTATGCTGAAGCATTCAGAGTTCCTTTCACTGGAACTAAGGGGCCAAGCTCAGCTCCTGAAAAGCAACCCCACACCATAATCCCCCCTCCACCAAACTTCACATTTGGTACAATGCAGTCAGACAAGTACTGCTCTCCTGGCAACTGCCAAACCCAGACTCATCCATCAGATTGCCATATGGAGAATCATGATTCGTCACTCCAGAAAACGCGTCTCCACTGCTCTAGAGTCCAGTGTTGGTGTGCTTTACACCATCCAACGCATGGCATTGCACCTGGTGATGTATGGCTTGGATGCAGCTGCTTGATTTTATACACCTGTGGCCATGGAAGTGATTGGAACACCTGAATTCAGTTATTTGGATGGGTGAGTGATTACTTTTGGCAATATAGTGTAAGTCATTGACCTGAAGTGATCCACTGACCTTCCTGACCTGAATTGTCATCCCTGTTCGACTTTTCCCACAAGTACAAGTCAAAATGATGTGACAAAATCAAATCAGTAGACCCTTGAAAATTGTTGCTGAATGAACGGTGTTATTTTTCTATCCAATTTACACTGTGGTCACCATTCATTATTCTGAATCTTTTCCTGGTGGGGCATTCAAGGTACTCCAATGTCCAACATTTGAGAGGCAGGTATTGCATTCATGAGCTTTGTTGTTTATGTGAATTCCAAACCGTGAAGACAAACAATAAATCAAAGTTTTTCAAAGTATGAGAATGTGGGTCTCCCCTCATACAATTCCTGGATGCCTATCATATCATAATATTTTATGTAATTCTATAGGTACTTAATAATTGAGTCAGTAATTGCCTAATATTGGTGTTAGACATAACTTCACGCTACACCAGATACGTTAAAAGCTGTCTTCCTTAAGGCATCTATTAGTTTCTGACTCTGGGAAAGTGAGAAAAACAGTCAAATTCCCCCAAACACATGTATATCTTCATCCATATCACACACATGTAGGTTATTCTATGTGATTTCTTTTTGGTAACAAATGTAATAACAAACATGTAACATATCCACATTATATTTGTTTCACTTATATTCACTGGGCCCCCCAGAAAGGTTTACAGCCCCCCCTGAGGATTCCTGCTGTTATCCAACATGGATGATGTAAAAACAGTATGTGACTTCATTTATTTCATTGCATTTGTGTATCTGGCAGCTGACTGATGATGAAGATATTGAGGTGTCCTTGAATGCACCAACAGTGAGATAGTAGATAGATAAGACAGATAAGTATTATAATACTTATAGTATTAAGTATAAATCTGGCTATGATCAAATTTGTTTCACATTGTTTTCAAGTGTTGTTATGCCATTGTCACACAGGTCGCCAACAGTGCAGATTGCTCATATGTCAAAACAGCTATCTGCAGCTCACAAAGAAAACAATCAATTTTATGGTCAAAGCAAGAATAATGGTGGTTAATAATAGCACAACTATGAGGCACTCATCAAAAGCAGATAACATCACATTTATTTTAATGTGGCACAGCTTGTACCAAAGGAAAAGAAAATTAAAATGACAAGAATCATCTTTTACGTGTTAAAAGATGGGTTCAAAAGTGTATCTTAACATAATAAATGCTCATACTATGCATCCATTTGTACAGTAGATTATGCTGTTCCATGATATTGGTCTATAATAATTGTTTTCCACGTTCAGATTGGCCATAAACAATCAATGGGAAAATGCCGTCTCTGGCTAACAGAGAACTTTATAAAAAATGTTTTCTGATCTGTCACCTTTGTGACTGAGATCAGGTGAACATTAAGCAGCTAAAAAGCTTGATTAAGGTAAGGAAGGTAAGGTTTTTATTTTTTGTTGTTGTTGGGTTTTTTTGTGGTTAAAAAAAAGATTTCATCTAAGGAGACAGGAAACCCACAAGTCTGTATTTCTGAACAGCGACTGTCCACCGCAACCTGCTCTCTCTCCACCAGCATTAAAGACAGCAACACTTTGTGGAAAAATCAATTCATTCTAACAGAATTGCAGTAAAATTGCACTGTTGACCAACAGCAACAGAACTGAGATCACTCATGTATTTGAGTCCAAAATAGAAGATGTCTCAGCCTATTCACTGTGTCACAACGTCCATTTTTATTTAACTTCCTCTGCCGGAGAATAAACTGCTGGTTTGCAGACAGTTACATGTCTTTTGAATAAACTATGAACTTATCATCCTGTTAGCAGCAAACCACTTAGCAAGCTTGTGAGACTGGAGAGCGTTTTCTACTTCCTTCAATAAAATATTAAGTGAAATAAATTTAATTGAATGAAAGCTATTGTGACTGACTGGCTAGCATTCCAGTAGTTCACTAACTAGCCCTCCTATTAGTCACTATGTCCATAAGCCTTTAGAACTAAATATGTTGAAAATTTGAGGTGAACTTTCATTTTTGTGGCACTGAACCAATATTGTGCTGCTCCAGTCTTTCTGACATGAAAACAAGCATTATTTGCACAGTTAAAAGAGGTTCTTGGCAGGAAAACTTAAACGTAGGTCATTTTAAGTGCTTGAGCCAATGAGCCATGTTGTCCTTGGTTGGTAAATTCTGTGCCAATCTCAGACACTGCATAAGGCTGCAGGAGGTTGGTGTGGCACACCTACTGTAAAGCTTTGAAGGATTACCATCAGAGCATAGACACATCTGATGTACTGTGTGACAGCAGCAGAGAAGTGTGGGGTGTCTCAAGTGTTGGAAAGGCTGATGCCAAAGCACCCTGAACTGATTGCTGCAGGTCTCACTCTAGCTCAGCCGGTGGCAGTGAGGGACAACACGATCCTCCCACTGTGGGATGACTCAGTACATACTTCTAAATGTGTTTGAGTCATAAAAAATAATGGATACAATGTACAGTCTTTTGCAGTATTCAGTTTCATTTGCTCCAGGGCACAATATGTTTGAAAATTGCTGACTACCCCGAGCACCATTTTGTTTTGTACATCCTCAGAGCAATCACAGTAGTTCCATAATTTCTCCACATCTGTTCCTTGTGCTGCAAAACAATATGAAGGAGCTTGGGAGAGGGTTCACTGGGGTGTGGAGTTTTAAAGGACATGAGAAGTTTTAGAAGCTCATTGTAACCTGGGAATCTAAAATAGAAAAAAATGGGGTCAAACTGATCACTTTTTTGTTTGTCTACAAAAATAAAAATGTATTTACTCCCAAACCATAATCATGTTTACTGACAGCTGAAAAGCACGTGAAGGTTTTTTTTGAAAAATGTCTCGTCTGCACAATTTGTAGAGAGAGTGTGGGGGCAGAGCAGTTGATTGGTTGAATACGTTAGTCTGGTCGACCTGACTCATTGATCCTTTATCTGACCAAGATCTGTACAAGTCTATGGCCTTCAGACAAGGCTCTGTAGTATCAGTAGTCTAACTGTGCTGGGTATTGAGACTTACATGGAGCTGTCCATGGTGCTGAAGTAGCAGACAGATTTGTAACTGTGACTTTTTCTCTCAGTCCTGCCCTTCTGTTCACTTTTGTCTTGGAACCACAATAATTTCTATGTTGTAGCCTGTATATTCTCTATAGAGCAGTGTTACCATCATGACCAAAGAGCCTGGAACAACCCGTAGTCTTATTGTAGTCCTAAAATATTTCTATGATCATTCAATAGTGTCTGTGCTGCTAAAAATACACCCCTAGAATGAGTCACCTCTGTAATAAAATGTTTTTTGGGAGTTTTTAGTGTAGATTTTTGGTGTCTGCGCTGATTGGTTAAAAATTAATAAATCACCAACTGAATGGAGCACTTAAAGTCACCTCTCAGTTAGACACATGACTACCAGTGTACCTCATTCAGTGCCATATTATATGCTAAGGTTTATGAATTAAGCATCCAATACTTCTAATTATATGATTTATAATCTACCATGAAGATAGAATAACATTGATTTCTATGTCTACTCAGTTGAGACAATTAACACAATCACTAGACATTGGATATGGCTCTAAGCTGGCTTAAGAACACATTAATGAATTAAACAAATAACAATGGAGCATTGAACAGCAGACGAAATGAATAATAACATGCAGTGTATTCATGTTAAACTAATAAGGACTGTCATCATAATTTAATAATGATGGTATTAAAGTGATTAAACCTCATTACCATTAAAAGTAATCACCAAGGGTCTGGTGAATTCTATTGTAATTAATTGTCCATGATGTAGCCACCTCTCCCAGTGAAAGTCGCAGTATAAACAGAGCAGGAGCTCCCAGATCAGCTGCCAGAAGACGCAGGCACAGAGGAAACAACCCAAAGGGTGAGCAACACACAATATGCTGCACTGCCTTTGTGTTGAAATACATCAGGTTTCTTTATTATATTTATGTGGAAGGAACCTACAGATACGAAGCCCAACATCCTGCTGTGGTTTTGTTTCACTGTTGCCAGGCGACCACAGAATCACTGATGATTTGCTGTCAGTCACATGGCCAGCTGCTGTGTATTGTGCTTGGTTGGTGTGATTTGGCTACACAAGTGTTATATAAAATCAGAGAATAGTTACAAAACAGCTTTTATTTGCTGCCAAGCTGCTGTGGTTCCCCAGGCCCCTCTCTGCATTAATCCAACTGGTGAACAAAGAAAAGAAAAACAAAAACAATGAACTGAATTTGTTTCAACTTGGGGAGCTCAAGGCAAATGCTCAAATTCAAGGAGCCTTAAGCAGAGAAATGCAAGATGCAGCACAGCCAGAGGGAAACGCAGTGTTTATGGGGCCTAAGGCACATATATATGAGGCCCCTCTTAGCCTGTTGTCACCCTTCACGTTACGTATCACACCTACTTTGAGTGCAGGTTTTCACCAAGCTCTACTGTGCTGCAAAGGATCTGTGAGAAAAGAAACACATTCTCAGTGAAGACGCCATAATAAAGGCATCTTCCACTGTCATTGACTGCAGCTGATGTTTATCTTGTTTGTCTCAGCACTTGAAATGCTGACAGGACTAAAGTAAGTGTACTTTGTCACCATCACAGCCATCACGGAGGAACAAAGAGTTTTCATCATCATTATCCTTACCATCATCATCAACAACACTGATGTTGCTGCACTAACAACACGTCTTATTTCTGCAGCAGGTTGGTCTTTAACTGTAGAGGGAAAATAGATGTCACTCAGTTTGCTTCTTGAATTCCTCCATATTTGTGGCCTGTTGGGCTGTTAGTTGGTATGTTTGGTCTGTCAACTGACAGTCAGGTCCAAAGCAGCTGTATCAACATCTGGCTTTACTGATATGAAATGTGGTATGAATATTTATTATCCTGGAAGAGTAGTAACTGGTTTTGATGACCCTTCCATTTGATCAACACTTCACTCCATTATAGGGTATCTAGAAAACATACTTTAAAATTTGCAAATATAGTAAAAATAAAATAAAATAAATGTAAAGGTTCTGGGTGGCACTACTACTTCCCAACTGGTACTAGATATTGCCTTTATATCCACTAAGTACATTCATACTCTTCTGAGGACAAACCCTTTGCATGTTGGACACTGCATGAGTTGTCCTGTAGGCCAAAATGTCCACAGTGAACACAAGATTTCTCATGATCTGTTAGGCAGACTCCCAGGAAAATTGAAAGCTTTTCTGATTCTAAGACAGCATTAATAAATATTTTTATACAACAGATGTGAAAGGTGTCAGTCATAGTCTCAAAACCACAGAGAATTAACACTCTGCAGTTCCATTCAGATCCACAAAGCATTTATGTCTCTTATAACTATTTTGTTTGTTTGTTTGTTTTTTGTTTAATCTCCCAGCCCCAAACCTCATTGTTTTTGTTCACTCTGAACAGCAGGCAACTGATTATATATACTGTGCACCCAGCATTAACAAACAGATAAAGCTAGTACCTTGTGAAGAGTAAGTGGTGACCAACACAGAGCTATGCAGTTGTGGAATTTTGCTATGGAACTGGATTTTTGCAAAGTTTTGTTCATTTTTATGCATAGGAAGGCAGATTTCCTGGTAAAAAGTAAAGAAGAAGAAAATGTTGTGAAAGCAGCTGTAGCAACCCCATTATTTTTCTTCCAGCACTACTGTCAGCACAAATATTACATTCTTAGCTCCACTATACTGTATTATTGGCTCTGAGGAACATTCAAATTTCCATAAACTCTCATATTGTACGATGTAATTAGCAGGGCAGCCAATAGGGGCCACTAGTCAGGCAAAAGAAGTTTCCTCTTGCTCTTCTCTCTGGCCAAGTTCTGTAACAGTTAGTGAGACTCAGTAAAGACAATGCCTTTACCCTGATTTGTCCCCTACAAATAATCAACTGGTTGCCTGCATTACATTTTTCACAGGGTCCTCTTTTCGAGCTCTGTCCAGCAGCTCTGCTACTAAAAATATGACATACATTATCCCAGATGAAGGGCTGAGGGAAATACAAACAAATGTCGTGAACTAAATGGTTTTTGACCATTAGTAATCAAAGAGGCATTAAAGCGTTACTGCAGAGTGGTCTATATGTAAGTCAGGCCAGGGAGACTTTGACCTCAGTTCCCAAGTTCAGTTAGGATACAGCACCGGCGTACACTTTCACATTGAAGTAGTGATCAAAATGCACAGAGAACTGCAGAGGCATATCTTTGCATGTCCCCTGCAATACAAACCTATCACTGACAAACTCATGAAATGATTGCTGCATTTGGGATGTGCTGTTAGTCAAAGTGAGTTTATCTAGAACGAAAGTGATTTACTCCACAATGTCAATGTAAACTCAAAATTATGATGATAAGTGAAGAGAACAGGCTGCTGAAATAGTATTACTCCCTTGTAGGACTTGTTTGCTCTCTCAAATTGTCCTCCGATTTGCTCTGGTTTAGGCCAAGGTTGTCAGCAGAAAAGTGCTGGAATATATCTGCTTTAGATATTGCTGAATGAATAATTAAAAACCAGAGCTTCACACGTCAAGAGAGGGTGATGTGTACATCGCTTTGAACAAGCTGTGGAGGAAATGAATAAATACATAAATTCTGTGTGTGTGTGTGCATGCGTGTGTGTTTGAGCAGCATGTAAGCAAGCAAGCCAGAGAATTGAATCTACACATAGGGATGAAAGTGAGCGGTAATTTTAACATAAAGCATGAACTGACAATCAAAAATTACATTTGATGCCATGTTTACATCAATATTAGGAGTAGCATCACATACATGTGATTGACTCAGTAAGAAGGCAACAACAAGGAGTTTTATATCACGTATCATGAGCCTTTTCCACCAATCAGAAAGCATAACTGCATATGTCCAATAGTGTAAAGCTCAGAGAGATGGAGCAGCTCCACTAAAAAAGAGCTGAACTTATTAACACTGCTGTTCACAGTTGTGAACAGTGATGAAGATCAAGGTAACCAGAGCTTCTTTTCCGACCAGAAAACAGCATTGTGAAAACACAGCTGTGTCTGTGTCAGTGTGTGCACTGATGCGTTTTGTTGCAGTCATTTAGCACAACAGAAGATAGTTCTGTGTTTGCCTCTTCATGGCAACTTTCCCTCACTAATTGGTTGCAGTTCAACTTTGTTGTAGAAGGAAAATCTGTTCCCTGTCTATAGGTCAAAGTTCCCAGTCTAATGGCAAACTCAAAGTGAAGTTTTTCTTTCTTTCAGAAATGAAAGAAATAACGCTGTGATGACTTTCCCTTTGAGTTTCCATACAGTAAATCAAACATGGTAAAGTCTGAAGATAATTCAAATGCGGGCCATGGTGAGGTTTCAGTGTTACAGGCTGAGCAGCACAACATCATATATCAATATCATCAGAGTTTGAGTTTCTGCTTTTTCGTGAGTTAACTTGCTGTCGAGTTATGCAGCAATACCACAGGAGTGATCAGTATGTTATCAGCCATTACTATATAAATCACTGCAAGATTGTTTAATGTGAAAGAAGATGTTTAATTGTGGGCTAAATCAAATTCACAAAAGATAGACACTGCATTACATCCAATATTAATGTAAACTATAGACTTTAACTAGAATAAGAGTTGACAGTCACAAAGGTTTACTTAGACATGGCAGCACCTTAAGCTGAAAGCAAATATCAGCACGGTGACAATGACAATACTAAATAAAAAATGAAATTGGTCGAATCACAAAAGTGATTTCAATTTATCAAGAGGTGAAGACTGATTGGGCCACATTTTATGACAGTCTACACAGCTGCTGAGATACAGTATTTCCCTCTAAAGCACAAAGTGAACCTCTTGGTGACTCTAGAGGCAAGAGAATCACAACTTTGTGTCAATGCATGCTCAGAATAGTACAAACTATGACCTGCTGGTGGCTCACAAAAGTGAGAGGATCACCATAGTTGTCAGGATTCGTCTTTTCAGGACCCTGGATTTGATGCAATCCATCCAGTTGTTGCTGACATATTTGGCTCTGGACCTACGTGGTGGACCAGCAGACACACAGACTGCCATTCCCAGAACCTAGCTATAAACTCTTTTCCCTTTTCACATTACCAATGGAATTTTATTTTGAAGACTGTATCTCAATATCAGTGTCTCAATTAGCAAAATAATAAAAACTATAGAATCAAATAATAATTCAAACTATCACATTCAGTAAGCGTAATGAAATATTTTAAAGGTAAATGTGAGAGGCAAATGGCAGATCTGTCAAGCATTGTTGCTGAGTTCAAGGAAAATTGAAAACTGTTATCATTTTCAGTCCATGTGACCTGAAAATGACTGATAGTCAATGATAAACAATGAGCGGAAATCCAAGGGGAGATGCAGATTTGGATTTGGGTTCGTCACTACAAGCAACCCCTAACACACTGGCACACTGTTTTCATATTGTCATTTGGCACATATATTTGGCAAATATCACTTATAGTAGCTTTAAACTGATACAGTTTCAAACTTTACCCTGCTCTAAATTGATGCTACACACTTTTTAAACATTTTAACTCACCTCTTTAACAACTCCCAGTAGATTTGCTTCATTTAACCTACTCTTTGACCCACTTTCAGAGAGTTTAGTGCTGACAGCAAAAAAAATGGTAACATGACACCTCATAAAAAGCAACGCCATCCAACTAAGAAGCTGTTACTTCTGATTCTTTTTATAATCCCACCTTGTTTGAACAAGCATCTGGTGTACAACAAAGTTGAGGCCAGGGGACTATATCTAACAATGTAGCAGACCTGTCACTCACTCGCATCTGCGTGGTTCCTTTCACCCAAGGGCCCACCTCCTTCCATTACGCTGAATAAATGAGGTGCCAATCAGGCAGTTGAGGTTTTGACTCCACACAGTGCACAATAAGTGGTTCTGTCTACTATCTGGTTATGGTGAAATCTTGTTGGAGGGAGGCAGGGGGATTCACTTCACACTTAACGCATTGTGGGAGCAGCAAAGCGCAGCACTCACAGTTGTTGCAGGCAGGGATTTGGGTTTTCTCCAGTTATTTTCAGGGTGAAAGGGCTGCAAAACTGAGAGAAACAGATAAAAAGAGAAGAGAATGGAGAGAAATACGGGTACAAAAGGACAGCAATAACCATAGACACTACATGTCCACACAGAGGCGTTGCCCCTCTGGGTCAGTAAGAGTATTTCTGAAAATGTTTGAAATGTTTCATTCATTCCCTCAAATGTTGTCTTTATCCATTTTCTGTTGTGGATGAGCCTGCTTTAGAAGAGCACAATCCACTTACATCATGTAGCATCACATCATTTGATGAGCCTCTGTTGACTGCTATAACCAGCCATTCAGACAAAACAAGTAGTTTGCTACAAGGAAAACGATGGGTACAACATCTGTGATGCATCATACAACACATATGTTTGTGGCCATCATTGCTTCAGTTTGATGTCATCATGTGACATAAAAAGCCAACAAGCCCTCCAGCCTAAACAACAAAACAGGTTGTTTGTAATTGCCTTCCAAAACCAACCATGTAAATGTGTTCTGAAATGGTGTCCTATTAACAGGATGATGGCAATTAGAAATGACAATCAGCTACAAACACATTCAGCTGTTTGGTTAAGGTTCACTTCAGTGCAGGCAACTAGAATTATCACAAAGCAAGATGTTGGCCATGGTTAAAGGAAACCAGAGAGGTGATGTGAACCACAGTCTCTGGTGTCAAATGTAGGCATTTGAAATGACCAGCGTTGTCATTTGAATTTAGAAAAAAACAGGCAAAATCTGTGTTGGTGGCACCAATCAGGTGTCATTAAATCATTGCAGAAGAGGTGGCACAAAGAGATGTCTTGCCTAAGTCCACAAGTACACGGGTATTTTTAAGAATGGGGTTCAGAAACATAAGTGATCTTTGTCCAGACCAGTGTTGCAGCATTGTTTCAGAAATAATCAGTTCTTGTTAATACATCAATCACTGCTCATCACAATGGAAATGTGAGGGGTATTTCGCATTTTTGTTTATTTCATATATTGACGTCTCAGTCTCCTCATCAGCACATACGCATCTGATGTTTCTATTTTGCTGCTCTGCTCCTTCCTCGGGAAAAATGGCATCGAATACACGTTAGCTATACAGAAAGTACTCTATGAAGAAACAGTGACTGACTGACTAGAAGTAAAACTCCATCAAGTACAGTAACAACCTAAATCAAATGCACTTAACATGAGAAACGATAAGATAAGAGAGACTTATCATTAAAAAAAACTTATCAAGGCGACAAAGGGGAATCATGCGAGGTCATGGGATGTGCTGTCGCCTTGCCTCTGGTCTGCTTGGGTCTTAATTCGTGAAAAGCCCTGCTTCCCTTCCACAAGTGGCTGAGGGCGCTTGCCGAGCGTACAGGAGCAACAGTGATTAATGTGGTTATAAAACCAGTCGGCCGACTTTTAAGTGTTACACTAGATCATCCAGTGAGGGAGCTCCACTATGTGCACTGAAGCGACATGAAACTGGGAGCTGTGAGAAGTGCATCGGAAACAAATCTCTCATCAAACTTTGATGTATTCTCGTTTGACACAAAAAGAAACCTTCTCTGTAATGTGACGCAGCTCTGAAAATCCTTATTGTGTCTAAAGTGTCGTGCTGTTGAGGTAGCATTTGTTGTTCATCATACACTAAAACTCTACTTCTGCTGGTTTCACATTAGAGTCTTAATTTGCATATTCATTTTAAAGGGTGATAAATGTGAATTTTACTGCCTCATGACACAAAATTGCCATAATATATTTGTGTGGTATAGACAAGGTTGTGGCCCACTCACTCTCAATGGCTCAGAGATTACATGACTAGGAGCTGAGATGAACTCAAGCTGGAGCGAGAACCCTGCCTTCAGCTTCACATTTGCAACAGCTCAACAACAGCCCATAGTCTTTAAGTTATGAAGGCTTGAATGGCAAACAAAGAACTCAACAAAGGAAATACATGAGCTTCAAAAGCAGACCCTCTATAGTAGACTTGTGTTGTTCTGTCAGCGACGCTTGTATTTCCCCTCTTTTGGCTATGCTGAATTTCGATGGGCTGTCAGTCAGCATCTCCCACCATAAGACTGATATCGATGTAATGTGTATTGTGCTTATAGCTGCTTTTAACTACATGTGATTGCATACCTGATGGTGTGATGAGCCTCTCAGTGCAGGCCTCTTTGGCCTCTCCCAGCAGCAGCCTGCAGAATGGTTTCAGGTGGTCAGGGATACTCAGTTCACCTGACTGTCTGATTACTCTATAAAAAGTTGTGGCAGTCAGCCAACCTTCTTTCTGCCCTAGCTTCACACCCTGTTGGTTTTGTAGTATTCAGCACTGTTAATGCTATAGAACTGTAAAATATAAATCAGCTCATGAATGGCAGGGATACTGAAATTCAGAAGCTAATTCTGAACAAAAACAACAACAACAATAGCAAAGCTTTTAAACTAAAAGCACTTGTCCTCTAGCACCCACATTTATGCGATGATATCTGCTAGATTAGAGTAATTTTAATCAATATGACAGTGTATGAAAAGACAATGAGAAAACAGTGTGACAATGTGAAAGGGGTCGCTTGAAGTGATGAATTAATCTGCAGTTCCCCTCAGTTTTATAGAGCTTTATAGCAAGTTTCGGCTCATTGTTCAGCTGTCTTTACTGCTATGGCTCACTCTCATTGCACTCATATCATTGTTATCAGCCACAGTGGACAGCTGTCACTGTACACCACCTGCCCAGCACCAAACAGGATACATACACAGTTAGTGTCTCACTGGTAAACATAACAGAACATTCAGCAGCACCAAAGAGCCAACTGTATCTCTAAGGAGTGGGTAGAGACCAAAAATGGAAAGAGAGCAAATACTGGACTTCATCATGTGGTCAGAAAGATGACTCCAAATGAGTGGTAATTTTGTTTCATAACTGCTGAATGTGTACTGGCCTGCTTAGAATATTACTCTATTATTCTACTATTCTTAGATGACATTATGTCATTGTTGTGTTCTCAGCTTATTTCTGTGGCTCCCAGGTGGCTAAAAAAGTTATTCAGGCAGTTACTGCAGGCTTAACAATATGGTAATATCTTCAAGTGTCAGTATGTTTATTTATGTGTGGTTCTGAAGAAAGATAATCCAGCAGAAGCCATTATTTAGCCAATAATTTGATATTTAGTTGATATGCATCCAGGGCCATGAGCGCACATGGACACATTATTAAAATTAAAAAAGTAAAACAGTCCCTAATTTTATTTGAAATATGAACCCCTTTTCTGTAAGACATGTAGAAAACAGTCTCAACCCAGACACAGGATCTGTGCAGAAGCAGGACAGGAAGCTGGACAATGGTGCCATGTATACCCACACAGCATGTAGTAGTACCAGCACTTCCCTCAAGTCATATCTACACTACACTGGATACCTGGACATTTGAAAAAAGTATGGTTTTCTATCAGAATGTTGACTGCAAATGGTCTCCTATCCACAGAGAAAACTCCAGACAAAAACGTGTCTCAGTTGAACAGCAGTTGGGGAACAGTGAAAACAAAGCAACAGGGAACTGTTGAATCTCATCATGTAATTATCAGCAGGTGCTCAGGTTCCAATTAGTGAAGACTACATGACAGCAAGCGACACTTAAAGGAGGAGGGGAAAAAAAGACAGTCGCATGTGTGGTGTCCCAGTCAAATGATCAAACCCACGCCTCATGTGATAATATCAGGGTTCTAACTGTGTCTAAACTCAAGAGGGTGGATCCCCCGAAGGCTGCCATGCATGAAGGTGTGTGCTGCAGAACACCAGAAAGCCTGCTTCTGAAAGACAAAAACTGTGGTAGACAATGCGTTCAGGGTAGTTTAGGGGATGAGTTTCACACACATCATGGATACAGCTTGATCTTGAAGATTATGGAAATATTGTCTGTAAAAGTAATGTAAACTTCTGATACAGATACAGATATGAAAAGCACATTTTATAATATAAAATGTCAGCACTGAAATTGTCAGAAAGATGACTTTTCACAGACTTCATCAACTGTCCTTTTCATGCTCACACTCTGATTTATTCAATGGATACCAAAAGTCCCATCCTTTAGTCTTAGAGCAGTTTTGTCTTGGCTGTGTGCTCTAGTATTGTATTTAAATTAAAACACTTACCATAAGGTTAAAGTACTGACTTTCAGCTGTAACCTCAGTGTGCTTGCATTAACATCTGATGAACTGTGTAGCCCTAACCTGTTTACTCGTCATACACATGAAGGCTTTGAAGCTGAAAGTCAGTACTTTGACTCATAGTCCTTGTTTCACTTTGAATCCAATGTGCTGAAACAATGAAAGGCACAGTGTATCTCTCTCTCTTACAGACTGCACTGTGGATATTTAGTTTTGAGTTGAGATTCATGTATCTTGAGGTTGTGTGGGGTTTCTGATTAGATAGAGAATTCAGTTGATGAAAATGTTAGTGCTATTCTCTGCTCTTTTCTGTTATCTCTCATTTCTTATGTGTCTGCAATGGGCTTAAAGTCTGACTAGCATCACCGATGATTGGATGGTCCTTTTATAGTCCCAGTTATCCTGATGTGGCCCACCCCCAGTTTTCTTTGTTCCTTCCATCCCTCAGGTGTTAGGAAAGTGAATACGGTTATTTGTTTAAAAGCAAAGGATCAGCAAAAAGCTTTCTGCTCTGGATAAAGAAATCTGTTAGCTGTGGTGCAGACAGCACAGCATGTCCTTTAAGGAAATGATGCTGTTTTCCTGCTTCTTGCTCATGCAGGTTGAATATTCATCTTATTCCTTGTGTATGAGAACAGTGACAAGCTGGTATACACTGGTATACTGTCTGTGCTCATGCACTCTGAGCTTCCTTGCTTGTTATCCAATGCCAGATAATCTGTTTGAACAAAGTCTCTTATTGCTGTACATATTGAATTCATGTGAGCTGATATTGACAGTGACATATGAGGCCCACTGTGTGTGTGTGTGTGTGTGTGGAGAACAGGGAACAATGGGAGGTGAGCCACATCCCACTCCCATCCTGTGTTTGCTCTCTGCTCCTGACAAGTTCACTTTTTTGTTAGAGCAGCATGTACCTGCTCTATCATCAATTCAAGTAACATATATTTACATGGTTTAACTAGTGCACAATACCACAATGCAACCCAAATGGTTCACACGGGATATATGTACAGGCTCACACACTGTCTTGTTAAAGAAATCTGGGTGTAGAACACAAGCTGCTGAAACCCATTAGCTTGTCAAATTGTTTTTGACTGGCTTTGATTTTGCTTTTATCCTAGTCTGTGGCTCTGTAAGAGTGAGGCGAGGCTGTTATCAAGTAGTGGAAATGGAAATCAGTTCTTAGCCCACAGTACAATTGCATGGGAGGCACTTTGAGTGGGGCATAAAAAAGAATACATTTTATCAATGCTCAGCAAGTGGGTTTCAAGGACAAGTCCAATAATACTCGAGCGGCACATTAAGGATGCTATGAGTGAATTAATGAAGACGGATTATTTGAGTTTTACATCACACAAGACTCTTCAACATAGTTTTACTGTAAGTGTTTTTGACTTGAATTTAAGGAGTGCAGTGAGAAAGTTTTTCAGGAGATAATTCTTTTTTTAGGAAAAGTATATTTGCTTTTTGTGTATTTCATTGCATTGAGTGCAGAGCTGGAGTCTCCACAGGTTTATTTTAGCAAGAAGATTGGAAACAGAGGGAAATAGTGAACACGGTTCTGTTCAAAAATAATCCCACCCACGCCTCTGAAGCAATTTAAGTTAAACAGTGCATTTTGCTTTATTAAATGAAATATCAACAGAAATAAATAAAAGATTTGTTTGTGACTTCAGAAGCAACTGGATTTATTTTTTGATGAAAATAATCAGAGGTTTTTGTTTTGGTCTCTGTAAGGACTGGTAATTGGCAAATTTCACTGTGCCAACAAGACTTTGGGATACGCACAAGTTCACTAAGAAATCAGCCCAACATAACCACAAGTTTTGCACTTTTCACAGTGATGAAAACAAGACTTTCAGTCCTTTAAGTTGCAGCTTCTTTCAGTTTAAATTACATTTATATGTGGTGGTAACAGCATGGCTTATAGACAAGCTTTATTTAGTGTTCCACTTCAGTCATACGAAGGTGACTGGGGTGGCTGGTGGGTGTTGAAAGCACAGGACTTTGACACCAGAGATCATCATTCTTTATGCAAGGTCAGAAAATTTGCTGGAAAACAAATGATATAATTTGCCCATGAACATTTTTGCTGATATATTCTGTACATGTTGCAACTTTTTAACAACATTTCCACATTACGTTTATGAAAATGTTATCTACTCAGCAGTACATTTCCTTTAGAATGTATTGGCTGTTGCAAATTAGATGCATATAAAAGCAGTTTGCAGGAGACAGGGTTTTCATGTTTTCCCCTTTAAATTTCTCAGATGGCTTGATTTGAACATTACATTACTCTTCATTTAGCACACCAAAGCATCCAAAACGACTTATAGAATCACAAGTTTCTGACCCAGAGGTAGATCTATCCAGTGTATTTAAATAAAACAAGCAAGCAATTTGTTTCATTTATTTAAATAAAACAAGCAAACAAACAAATTAAACATATTGGGTAATACTCAGATAAATGACTACTGATTTGTGTTGCTTTTAATTCTTTCCTACTTCAAGACTTAATCTCTTTGGAGGAGGCTTAACCTCCAGGTCGGGAACAATTGAACTCACTCCTCTCATACATGTTCACTCATAATTTCCTGCTGTCATTGTCTGTGGCTGTCAATTGAAATATCAGCTGTTCTCATCCTCAGATATCAGCCAATCACGTCAATCCAATAGTGCAGCAACATGCCATCGTTGGCCTATCATCTCTCTTCTCTTCACTATGTTCATGTCTCCATCACTGCCCAGTCTTTGCACATTCACCAGCGTCATCACTTCAGAGTCACCGGCCACAATCATCACCAGTTTATGGACATCATCTGCTGTAGTAAATAAATATCTTTACTTAATTCACTTGTCCGTCCTGAAAGAGCTGGCTCTACCTCAACCAGTAAAGTGCTACTTATGCAATGATACTTAAGTATTAGCGATCTGCTTAAGTAATAATAAGTCAAGAGAGGACAATTTTTAGCAATGACACTTAAATTTTAGCTAATAATACTTCTGCATATTCACTTAAGCAGTATTTTAAATGCCATGAATTTCTCTTAATGTTGGGTTTGTTGCATTTTCCTAAATATTAATTACTGATCTTTAGAGGGGCTCTAAGTGTGTTTTTTCACGTTGGACTGATCCAACGTAGCAGTTTGTAATTGAAGTCAGACAAATAAATTCCAGCTGCGGTCTTCCCAAGTTTGTAAATCTTAGTGCTGTTATTGTTTATTTGAATCCAAAATATGGAACTAGTGTTAGAGGTCTAGTACCATTGCATGATGCATGACATTAACATTACAGCAGTAAACATTCAGTGCTCTCAGTTTAATACTCTTAACCAGGATGAGATGGGACTGATATGGTTTATCTCACTATCTACAGACTCAGGGACACCAGGGGCTGCATGGTGCAATAACAAATATCCTAATTTGTAAAATATGTGTTTATTCTCTGAATCAAGCTTCTTCCCCTCACCACTAACCCACTTCCTGAAATAGATCTGCTCCATTCACTCTCTGAAGTGTTCCAAAGAGAAAAAGCGCTTCTGGCTGCCCATGTCCTACATAATGTAATTATGTAAACCAAACCAAGAGAAAGAACACGCACACCACACAATCTACCACACAATCAATGGCAGATAATCACTGAAAGCTCTGTAAATGCACAGAGTGTATCAAAGCAAACCATAGTTATGGTTAAATGTGGCGCTGCTGTTTTCATCCCGAGTATTCGCAGAAATACAGTCAGCACCAGCGTTTTGTTAATGTGTAGAAAGTGTTTTTATGGATAAAAGGATTAAGAGTTTTATAACCACCAAGAGGAGCATGTAAGATAGCCCTCCACTTCATCATCAATCCACAGCAGATTGCTTTCTCGAGACCAAAATGACAACCACTTTTTTCTGTCTGTTCAACAAAACCATTTGGTGCTTCAGTTTTCATGAAATGCCCCTTGAAAGCCTTGCTCATCACTCTGTGGTAGGCAGTGGACCACTGCCATGATATTCTCACTCACACTCACACTCACACTCACACACAGACAGAGAGAGAGAGAGTCATGTTTCCATCACTTTTGGCGACATTAAAAGACTTAAATTGATTTCCTGGAGGCTTAACCACCACCTCACCATAACAATAAACTTTACTTGCCTAATCCTAACACTTACCTTAACCTTAAAGCAAGTCTTCATCCTGATATTTAATGATTTACATTGTGGGGACTTTGTAAACAGATTTTTGTCCCCACAACTACAGGAATACGCATCCACACGCACATGCACACACACTTCATAGTCTTCATATGTGTCCCACTGATGTTCAAGGCAGTTGTCACCAACATGTTTCGTAGAAGAATCATTTCAAAATCTGGTTTAGAGTAGAGGTTTTAAAGAGGAAAAAGGATGAGAAGAGCTGAGCTGAGCAGAGCTGAGGTGGGGAAAGAGAAGACATGATTGTGGTTTAGGATGGAGGACTAGCATTGCATGTCTTATCTATATTGCAGCATGTCTGTAACACAGCTCATTGGTCCAGCCATTAAAAGGAACAGGCTCTCCTCCCTCACTGCTGTAATGCTGCCATTGATTATACTGACTCACTTGGGGACTACTTGGGGACTACTGCCATTACAGCACGGTTCAAATTGCAAGTGGGTACAGCACTCATTTGCCTTCTCTGTTTCTTTTTTCTTTTCCTTTAAGAAGTTCTACGTTACACACACACACAAACACATATATGCACACACCTAGAGCCCCAACATCACAGCCTATTGGTGCCATTAAAGCCAGGGGCACTTTCCTCAGCTAAGCCTGTCAGGTCAATGAAGACACACATAAAGTGAAGTGAAAGCATTTTCTCACTATTGAGCCCTCTTTTTGACACATTACATGTTCACATAACAGATCATGTCAGAGCCTCGCCTCCTTTAGAGACACACCATGTAACTGCTTTTTGGAATTATTTCACAAGATGTCTACGTTATTATGTCTGAGTGAGGAAGGGATCCAAATGATGTTATGTAGCGTATACAGGCTGAACTGTGTGCATGAGCATTCACTGCTGCTCCTCTAATGCCCACTCAATACTATTTCTAAGAAAACACACTGAATGGAAGTGGCCAAATTCCATACTTCTCTTAGGTTGGACTCTCATTTGCTAAATGTCTACAAATCTAGTGTAGGTCCCATCAATTTTGAAACATTAGACATTAAAACCCCTTCTGTATAGGAACTGAAATTTGACTTTGACAAATACTAATGAAAGTATCAAACAGATGCTTTAACAGGATAATTTACGGATTTAAATATTCTTGAAAGATTTTCTCTTCTCACAGTTGGAGAAGCAATCGTCGTATCAGAGGTTTAGAGATGGGATTAAAAATAAAGATGCCATCTTTTGAGCTGTCAAATTATGTAGCTAGAGTCATAAAAACATGCAAAATAGTGACAGAAAAATGGCTAGAGGTCTGGACGAGTCAGTCAGGACAGCTCGACAGCCTGTTGTAAGTCCACTGAGATAACAGCTACAGCCTGTTTCTTCATGTGCAGGACAGATACTCATGTCCTCAGGACAGTTCTCAACCAGTAACTGACCAACATAAACATGATGGCAGAAAAAGGAACAGCAGTTCAATTTGATAATCAGGCTGGAGAGACACAATAATCACTTGAAGTTGGAACCTTTGAGAACTGTGATTGAAGGCATATCAATTTTAGAACGGATTTCTATTTCAAAATGAATTCAGTAAGCAGTGAAGGGAGCCCTATTTTCATTCACTTATGTCTGTAATTCACCAAATTAAAATCCAAAATATAACATGCAGTTAAAGGTTCTGTGGCACATTGTGCCCACACAGGCAATTTCACTTATTCCAGCAGTATTCTTTCTCTCAGGTCTGTGTGGGTGCCCACAGACTGCTTGATTGACTTCACCCTGGCTCTCCCGTCAGCTTTGTTGGACCTATTAGTGTTGGGACAAATTACACCTTTATTATTCTTATTAGCTCAAAGCAGCCAGTGACCAGCATGACACTAGCATTGTTTTGTCCAAATTCCACCTGATAGAGAAGTCTAGTCTGCCAAAATATCAGAAAACACCTGGGGGTTGTGCAGGGTGTTATTTTCTATACCTGATCAGATTTATAAAGTGCTTTGTGTAACTTCATTTTACAAAGCTATTATTAAGCAAATGATTACAAAATGCAAAGATGATTCTAGTGATGGCATTCATGTGCGCGTGTGTGTGTGTGCGTGCGTGCGTACATGCATGTACGTGTGCAGTACATTGTCCAGGTGACACAAAATTGTTGGTTTCTACCTGTTTCATTTCATCAACTTAACTTCAAATGTAAAAAGAAATCTTTTTTGGAATCAGTGAAAAGAGTCATAATTGTAGAATATACAAAATGAATTTGCCCAACCCCTAATAATCACAACACAAACTGTATATGAAAGGGATTAAAGTATGTGTTTGGGGTGTGGTTGTTTGATTGAAGTCTCAGCCTGTCAGTGAGAGTGATGAGTGACAGACTGGTTGCAGCTCACTTTTCTTCCTTCTTTGTGCAAACTGTTTTTCTTTGCAGGGTAAACCCAAACACTCCAGAAATCATCATAAGTGCCATCTCTAGATCTTACAGTCTGAAAGATTTTTTTTAATTGTTACTTTTGGAAAGCAAGTACAGCAAGTGTTTACGCTATAGAACAGAATAACAGCAGTGTCAGTGAACTCCATCAGAATAGATTGTTATACATTTTCCATTTGCATTATTCAGTTTTTGGTTCAACTTAGAACCACTGCTTTATATTATGCACTTTGCATTTAGCACCCACAATGAATTTTACATGAGGGGACCAATCTTTCACCAACACAAACTTCTGGGCTGCATGGATAAAATACAGAGCAAATGAGTCGGGAATAGCCAGAACCCTTTTGCAGAGGACAAAATTAGGGCATCAACATCACACTGTGGGGATATCACAAACAACACTTGAGCTAAATTCAAAATGTGTTTGTTCATCGAGTGCACTCAACCATCCTGATTATGTGGTCCAGTCAGACAGTCAACTGTATTTCCTCATTAGAACTGGTGTCCCAATGTGGCCTTGGCCTCCATGACTAGGGGCCATGCTGTAGATTGGAAATGGGTAAAGTGGCAGCTCTCCCAGCTCAGAGGAACTGGGGGGTGGCAAAGGAGGCGGCCAATTAATATTTCAACAATAGATCCACTGTGGCCTGAGATTGACTGACTAAACTGCTAGCTGTCAGAGCAGTTATCTCCAAAACTGCCATGTGGGTAGGAATTCAAAATGCTCTGTTTAGAAAAGGATTTCACATTCATTGCTTGCTTTTGCATTCTGCATAACATTTGTTACAGAAGCAATTAGCACTGGAGAAAAAAAATGAAATGAATATAAATAAGGCTGAGAGACAACAAGTCAAAGTTATCTGACACCTGAGGAGCTAATGTTCTTTTCCAACTTTGGTTTGTCTTTGGATCAGGAATTAACTGGAAGTTAAACCGAACAAACTAATTTAGATCACAAGGTGATGTCCTGAATGTGAATGATGCTCTACATCATTGCGACTGAATTTTGAATAAATGCTCAGCTTTCAATAGATAAAGTAAAGTATTTGACCCCTCCCAAAAAAACACAGTAAAGCCTCTGAAGGAGCTTGTTGAGTATAATCAGATTAACTAAGTGTATGACAAGCAACCATCTGTCACAGTAGCCAATCCTTAGCTGTAAAAGTGACAAACATAAACCTGCCACAGGAATGAAACATTCAGCGGTAACATTGCAGGAAGACAAGAAAATGAACAACTAATTCAATTTTGTCAATTTTATCCTTTAGTGTGGATGATTTGATGAATCAAGCACAGATTCTTTCCTCCCAGTGAAGTGTTGTTCAACGGTCTAAGAGCCAGTTTTCACTTGCAGGGTCCCCAGATCTACCACCCTCAGCTTCACCCAACAGGTGTTCATTTGATCCCTACCTTTAGCAGATCTAGCAGTTTTTTTGTGACACAATATCAATGTCACTAGCATCCTTTTCCTCACTCCTGGGGTGTATAGCCTGGAACCTGACGCTCGAGAAATAAAAGAAAAAACACCCTGGTGTACATGTGACTTTTGCTGTAAAATAACGACTCTAGGGTATTATATCAGGTTGCAAGATGTTCTTGTTCCTGTTTCTACAAACCCTGATATGCTCTGATGTGCCTTGGAGCAATTTGCAGGTGAGTATGATGAAACAAGGATAAAGTCACATTCCTGTTAAATATGTTCGTTATGTTTATGTTACTTAACCCTGCAGTATAATACCTCAAGTCTTCCATCACTTTGGAAGAGAAGACATACACTGTACTATACACTGCCAAAAGTATTCACTCCTCTGCCTTTACACACATATGAAATTAAGTGACATCCCATTCTTAATCCATAGGGTTTAATATGAGCAGCTATAGCAGCTATAACAGCTTCAACTTATTATTACTTAAACCAAAAAGCCTGGCTCTGCAGTCTTCACTCTATTTCATCCCAAAGGTGTTCTATCAGGTTGAGGTCAGGACTCTGTGCAGGCCAGTTAAGTTCTTCCACACCAAACTTTATGCCTTTATGCACCATACTCATATATATGGACCTTGCTTTGTGCACTGGTGCGCAGCCATGTTGGAACAGGAAGGGGCCATCCCCAAACTGTTCCCACAAAGTTGGGAGCAACTTTCTTTGTTGCAGATTTTGGAATTGTCCAAATTCTCTTGGTATGCTGAAGCATTCAGAGTTCCTTTCACTGGACCTAAGGGGCCAAGCTCAGCTCCTGAAAAGCAACCCCACACCATAATCCTGCCTCCTCCAAACTTCACATTTGGCACAATGCAGTCAGACAAGTACTGCTCTCCTGGCAACCACCAAACCCAGACTCATCCATCAGATTGCCATATGGAGAAGCGTGATTCGTCACTCCAGAAAACGTGTCTCCACTGCTCTAGAGTCCAGTGTTGGTGTGCTTTACACCACTGCATCCGACGCATTGCATTGCACTTGGTGATGTATGGCTTGGATGCAGCTGCTCGGCCATGGGAACCCATTCCATTCTCTACGCGCTGTTCTTGAGCTAATCTGAAGGCCACATGAAGTTTGGAGGTCTGTAGCGATTGACTCTGCAGAAAGTTGGTGACCTCTGAGCACTATGCGCATCAGCATCCTCTGACCCCACTCTGTCATTTTACGTGGCTTACCACTTTGTGGCTGAGTTGCTGTCATTCCCAGTCACTTACACTTACACTTACACTAACAGTTGACAGTGGAATATTAAGTAGTGAGGAAATTTCACAACTGGACTTGTTGCACACGTGGCATCCTATCACAGTACCACGCTGGAATTCAGTGAGCTCCTGAGAGCGGCCCATTCTTTCACACGTTTGTAGAAGCAGTCTGCATGCCTGGGTGCTTGGTTTTATACACCTGTGGCCATGGAAGTGATTTGAACACCTGAATTCAGTTATTTGGATGGGTGAGTGATTACTTTTGGCACTGTAGTCTACATTACCTCTTGGGAAACAAAATGGATGAAACAACCTCTCACTACAGGATGTCTGAGCTCTTCAGGATAGAATCAGAAGTTTAGAGATACTTGAGGAGCAGTGTTGTTCCTCATTAAGAGAACCTAGTTTGGGTGGTTTTAGGTGCCACTGAGTAGGAGAAAGCCACGTGGAAGAAGAAGGAGTAAGGAGTAATGATTGTACTATGTTCTTATGACATAAGAAGCAATTTAAAAGGTGCACTGTGAATTGCCAGAAATAAGGCCTTAATATTTTCTCTATATCTCACTGCTTACTCTATCTCAGAAAGGCTATACTATGTGAGAACAAGACAGCATATAACATCCCAGATCCACAGCCAGTGACGTAAGCTCATTATTTTGCCATCCATGGTGTTACATGAGGCAGTGTGAGTTGCATCCTGTCAGAAAGTTGTCGAGTTCATTTGAAGTTTGCCTTTGTTTTCACTCTTCCCGTCTCGCTGTAACATTTCAGTGGCACGTTGATGGGTTTATCTGTAGGACTGGAGGCTGATGAGGCGCACCTCAGTGTGTTTGGACTTCCTGATTAGTTGACACAAAATAGGGAAATTGTGGCATGTGGTGAAGACGCTCCATGCTGCCATGGGAAATGCACCTGTTCAGGTTGAGGGAATTTCTCTCCCTCTCCCTCTCTCTTCCCCTCTTGCTTCATTATAACTTCTGCACACATTTAGGTTCTGTTAGGAAACTCAATACCATTTTTACCACTCTTGAAAAATGTAACAAAGTGGTAAAAATAGCTAAAATCAATAATTTTCTATAATTCTTTTCTAAACAGCTAATTTAAGATATGACTCGTGAGTAAATCTTTTGGGAAGACTCACGCTTTCTGCTTATTCTAAGTTTTTATTTTTGCTGCAGTTCTGAGTATATCAAAACATCAATAATATGTTTTATTTATTCTCTCCATTCAACAAAGTATTTTTTTTTTATTATTATTATTATTATTATTTTTACCAAAAATAGCAGCCATTACCCAAGGCTAGAGTGAACACAGAAACTCAGTGATTTAGCTCACCGAACCTGCCACCACAAAAAAATAGAAGTGGGTACAAATTTCTATTTCGTTGTATGTCCAAAGAAAACACACTTGAACGTGCAACAAGTTGCATGTATGATTTCCACATCTATGACAGGCTGTGACAGGATCTCATAGTTTTAGCATGGGAGAGCAGTAGTCAAATCTTCCCAAATCACTGGAGCAAAAAAATGTGAGTGTAGTGTACGGTGTTCATCTACAGTATGATTAATACTCTCAGCACTCCAAGCCAATCATGTGTTGTCTCTGATCAGTCACTCCACTTTGCCTACCAAAACATGGTCATAGAAACAGCTTTGAAAGATTTAATGGCAAATGGTATCACATGCAAATACTTTGCTTTCTATAAAGTTCAATGAACTAATCTAATCAGAGATGTACATGTAGGAGCTTTTAAGGAGCACCTGAAGGCAGCATTGTTCTCTTCCGTGTGAATAGATATTTTTCATGTCGGGGCTCATGAGGGTATATCCATGTGCACTGGAGTTGCAGGCTTTGAGTTTCCATGCTCTCTTCCTTTCCCTCTATCTATGTAGGGCAGCTCGTGGATCAGCTGACATCCCCATCCTCCCACATGCCCACACAATCTTGTTAAAGCATGCAGTTAATCTGAAGAGGAAAAGGACTCTCTTCACAAGCAAGCAGCTCTTTCATCACCCTATTGTATTGCCCACATCACGTTGTCACATGAGTGCTGGATTTTCACAAAACTCAGGTGCATATAAGAAGCTGTGCTCTGGTATTCGCTCTGCATGGTGTCATGTGCCTGAGAGTGACTTTGTAAATTGGGCATTATCTAGCACTCTAGGAGCATAGACAGCATTACGTTGCTGGAGGGATGAACATCTCAATAGGGATCCTCCATTAATTTTTCTCTTCTTTCTTTTAAAAGTTAACTCCACCATCAATAATTTAGACTAAAATGCCGCCACAAGATGAAACAGAGGAAATAAAGTAGTTCTCTCAAGCAAATCCTCCGGAGGTCGTCGATTTAGGAAATCTTGCTCATATTCTATGCATTTTTATAATCGAGCACATACAACAGAGGCAGGAAAACACATGCAAATGTCTTTCTCTCTTCTGTGACTCTTCATGCTTCTGTCTTCCTTTCATCGAGTCTCACCCTTTGTTCACAGCCTCTGCTGCTATCTTCATCTTGCAGCCTAGGCCAAGTGCAGCAATTTGATGGACATAGATACAGCGCAGTGGGAGAAAGACCTCTGATTGAATTGCCACTTGCTGCCATTGCTGCTCTTCATTCCCTGTCTGGCCAAAACATTCTAAGAGACATAGAGTGAGAGGGTCATCCATGAATGCAGGAGAGGCTACATCCCAGCACTCATTTGACAGGAGAGCTATTGTCTGGAGCAAGGGATGGGTGGGTGGGTGGGTGTGTGTGTGTGTGGGGATGTGGGGGGGGGGGGTCAGCTCAAGCATTTCTCTGTCCTTGTAGGTTTTCAAAGAGTATCTTGCTTTTGTGGTCTGTGGAGGAATATCTCAAAAGCAACTTCCATCCCTCAAAAGAGAAAAAAGCAAGAGCAATTCATGTCGAACTTGAACAACTCCCACATAATCACGAGTGTGCTTTTTCAGACATAATAAAAATGCACTGAGCTCTCTAACAGGTTTCCATGGGCTGATTGTGCTCAAGAGGAAAATGCACTTGCAAATGAAAAACGAAGCAATACTCTTCACTCTCTTCCGACTTTTTTTCACTGTGAGGTGTCTCCAGATTGACTACATTAGACTATCCATTACATGGCCGCTGCCTGAATGTGACTACATCTTTTAAATCTATTTATCACAGGCCTTACTTCCACCTCATTGCATCATCATGTCTCACAAAGACAATGATGGAGGAGATTCTCACACCAAAAACCAACAAATGCTGAAGTTCAACATTGCAAATGTGCTACTGTGTTGCTGTCTCACAGTTGTTGTTTTTTCTTTTCTGTGTAACTGGCATGTATGTTCCAGTCAAGTAAATACTGTATGTTCATGTGGTGCTTTGGTTGACTTGGCAACACTGCCATCTCATGGTGATCAGAACAAAAAAACAAAAAAATGCACTGTGTTTTTCTGAGGCATCTTTATTAGACAATGTTTGTTAATTAAGCAAGACATGCATCACCGTCTTTCTCCATTACATTAATTTAATTCATATAACACTGTCCTCTGTCAAACCCATCATCACCATCATTTTATTAAAAATGCATATGCATAACATGATGAAATTATATCATCACATGCTGTTGCTGATTAAAACAAATACATGATACTGGAGGGAGCCAAAGCTCACATTCACATTTCACTACATTGCTAATCCCATCATGTTGTGGAGACTGACTGTACATGTTAAACTTGTTGTTCTTCAGTGCAGAAACCTCCTCTGACTGAAACACTTATTTTTTAAAAGGTTTTATCAAAGGGAGTTGCATAAATTCATCTCTGATCTTTTCAGTGGGGACCCATTCTCTTCAGCTGTGGTCTATTTCTAGTTACTGAACCTTCTGAGAGCTGAGACTGTCTCAGAATGAGGCTGAGATGCAAGCGATGGCAGATGGGTTCGACTTTTCTCTTGCCATGTGAAAGCCATGCCCCCCTTGAGGGCAAAAGTCATGCCTCATAGAATTTTAAGCCTTTCTACACCTGGACACCTCTCTGATCTTCCTCCATCCCAGTGGCTCTTTCTGTATCTGTATGAATATTCTTCTCACCATCCCACTCCTCTCTACCCCCTTCCTCATCCTCCTCCTCTTTCCCACCCCTCTTGGTTTGACATCCATGCTCCAAAGCAGCACACTTCTCAAAGCCTGATTCCCCTACTGGCTGCTCGCACTGCACCACATAAATTCGATAAAGCTCCAAGAGGACAATGAGGATGTTCTTACAGGTGAAAAAGATCATCAGCTGGTTGAGTACCTGCTCTTGGACCATGAGGTAGAGCCGGTAAATTAGGAATGGGCCATCTTGAAGTCCCACTGTGAGTAACAAGCTCCACACTTCACTAGAGCAGCAAGAGGCGAACACTGATGGAGCACCAGGGCAGCAGGAGAGACCATCCACACTCCTCTGTGGAGGTTCACCCTTTTGGGGTTGTGTCTGGGTGAGCACCAGAGGAAACTGCATCAGTGCCCAAGAGAAGAGGGCCAAGCCAATGATGATGACCACTGGGTTGGTTTTGACCTCAGGTTCCTTGAAGGTGTCAAAGATGTCCAGGATGTCGGCACCCAGTCCCACATAGACCATGAGGAGCTGGGAGAGCTGGTCACGAGACATGTCCCCCTTGGGCATCAGCCAGCGACCCAGTACGAGCACTATGAGCATCGTTTGCTCCAGGCCAGCCACCCAGTTCTCTGGGTCCAGCTCCACGATGCCCTGGGTGAAGGACAACAGCATCATCTGGTTACAACAAAAGTGTTTGACAAATGTGACAGTGAAGTTTCCACAGTTTGTGTTGCAGAGTAGATCATTGATACATCTTCTGTGTCTTAGTGTTTTGGTGTTTCCTGTTACATTTTTATCAGTTTCATGTTGTGTTGGTTTCTCACTTCCTGCTTTTGTTCTTTCCCTCCAATTTTAATTATTTGCTTCACTCTGTCTGATTCACCTGCATGTTGTTACTTCCCCCATTTAAGCCCTGCTCTGTGTCTCACTTGTGTCAGTTTGTCATGTTCTGTTGTGTCATTTTTTACCAGCATTTCCTAGCGTCTGCTTTCTTGGTTTTTTGATCAACTGCTTGTCTTTTTGACTCTGCTTCTGTTTTGCCCTTTGGATTTGTCTGCCTCCACTGCCTGCCCCCCGTGTACTGAACATCTTGCAAGAAATTAGAGTTGCTGAGTTTTACTGAAGTCTGTCTCCAGAGTGATGCATCTGGGCCCTGCTTCCTGTGGCCAACAGTTGTCACTTCGTATTGACTCATTTGGTTTCTCAATGGCTTTACCTGATATTTTAATTATTTTTTCATCAGTCATTTGTATCATAAATATACAATATTTCAATGTATATCTTTGTATTTGAAAAGTTACATGTGTAATCAAAGAAACACACCAAAGTGTCTCCCAATATATATACTCCCAATATAATTCTGATCTATTGTGAGTCAGCTCCTCATTGTGCCAGGGTTCAGTGAGTTTATCCTGACAGCACCCCTTGACACTTCACAATGTTTCAGAAACACCATGTCTTCTATGGCTGTCACCCAGCCTCTAGCACAGCCAAGGGGCAAAAAAGCTCCCAAATCCTACATGAAAGAAAAATGCATTAAAATCACCCCAAACTGAGAGAGATCTGAGAGTTTTTCAAGAAGGAATCTGTCTGGACTTCATCTCAATGTGTCCATTACACATTTCCTGCAACTAAAAGTTTATCTACCCCCTTGTTAGATTTAAATCTCATCTGATATCAGGTGCTGCTTTAATGTGGCTATGTGGAGGGCAGTTTTGTGTTGGGATGCCTACCACTGTGATTGGGATGTGAGCCAGCAAATGAAGCTCAGGGCCTGAGGAATTGTTGACAGGTAGCTTGGACTGCAGCAGGCTCAGCTCCAGAAACCAAATGGATGGGATGACAGTACTGAGGTAGAGGAAAACCATGGGGGAGAACCTAAAAGAGGACCACCAAAGGAGAGGGAGGGTTGGGGGGGGTCTATGTTATTTTTAGTGACACGCTTTTTTTTGCTACACGTTAAAGAAGAAAGAGTACCATTTTTTTTCCCTAAAGAAGCATCAAATTTCAGACAGGCAATTATTCTCATCATATATGCAAATCCCACTTGACAGTGCAAAGCCTTCTCCATGAGGAGAGAACTTCAAAGTAAGACTCAGTGAGAAAGAGAGAGGCCTGAAGAAAGCTTGCATATGTGCCAGAGAGCTACAGCTTTTGAATGAGTTGCAGCTTGGTGTTGAATGAGGTGTGACACTAAATGCTCATTTCCCTTGGAAACTCACAATAAAGCCTGATGTCAGTTTATGTTTGCTCAAGCCAAATGTCAAAAAAAAAGAAGAAACCAGCTGGTCAGAAATACCATCACCATCATTTTCCCCATGACTGGATAGGCAAAGCTGTGACAGAAGCACGATGGAAGGCTCAGGACATCAGCTCACAGAAAGACAGAGCAGTAATACAGCTGAAGAATAGATTTGTTTTTGATAGACAGTGAAAGAGAGAAAGAGCTGCAGAGGATCAGAGAATTTAGTGGCACAGAATATTACAGGCCTGACACAAGCTGCCTCTCACTGCCCTGGGCAGATGGGTTGTAAAGTGTTCAGACAGTAACAAGTTCAGAAGTTATTTACTCCCCACACAAAACATGTTTACAAAGTCTGGCTACAATACATCAATCTTCATGTCATCCCTTTAAAAAGAGCAAAAGCAGTGGACGAGCACAGGTGATTTGTACAGGATAATTTAGCCCACAAATTGGCACACATTTGTTTGTCATTGCTGAGGCAGGGGAAACCTCTACACACCTGTAAAATTAATCAGTTCAGAGTTGTTGTTTAACCATTAAAAGAGCACTCAAACAATTTAACGCATCAAGATAAGTTTCTCCGACGCCACTCAGCTTGTTAAAACAGCTCCCTTCAATTTCTCTGCAAAAGCTTTGCAAGGCCAGGGAAATCAAACCCCCTGATGATGTCATCAGATGTCACATGTTGGCCTTTACCAGGCAGGGATGATCTAACGAAGGGACACAGGACATTGTATTGTTGGTCTGTGGGTTGGTGAGTGCACAGCCTTGCTCCACACTGAAATATCTCAACAGTTGAATGGATTGTCGTTATTTCTTTTACAGGCAGCTGAAGCCACCTGTTTCTGTAGTGCCACCAGCTGGTTAGTATTTTTTATTTTTTCTCCAATAGGCCTACCTTCAGAACTAATGCCATCTCATCAGCCTCACCTGTACTTTGTGTTTAGTGCTAATTAGCAAGTGTTGGCATGCTGATGTTGGCATTTAGCTCAAAGCCCAAATACAGCCTCACAGAGCTGCTAGCATAGCTATAGACTCTTGGTCTACTTTATATTTATTGCAATCATGCTATTGTCACTACAGATGACATACAGCTGCTCCTGCACAGTAGCAGTGCAGTGTTTTATTGTCTTGCAACACAATAGCATATTTGATAATGCCTGAAACTGAGCATTCAGTCAAGATGTGGGCATTCTTTTTCAACTTACTTTCCCAACTTTTAATGGATGTGAAGAGACAGAAGAAAGCTAAATTGCTAAATTTATTGTTTGATAAATGTAAAGCAGCACCTATTAAATAAACCCATTAAATATTATATTTTATTTCAGTGCCACTTTTCTGCTCCATTTCTATGGTCAACACTATGGTTTTACCTTATACAGTATACTGCTTAGTGCTTGCCTGACCTCAATGGACAAATCACTTTGTCACACAGTTTGCTTTTTATTCAGCCATTAACACTCTGACGCTGTCCACTATGCCTACTGGCCACTGCCATGTATTACTTAACTCTACAGTAGTAGGTTTAACTTAAACTTCGGGCTCCAGCCCAATAGATGTTACCATTTCCACTCAGCGTTTCGGGTGCACTTCAGAGTGACAGCCATTTCCACACCCAGCAATGCCACGCCCGTCAGCAGCAGCCAGTAGAGTGGCTCCTCTTTCACAGCCACCACACGCCACACTGTCACCACCCCGTGGACTGCAAACAGGAAGCGACTCAGCAAAGCCAACAGGATGTTCAGGAGATGACACATCATGCTCCACAGAAAATCTGTACAGACAATAGCTTCATCATTAGGTTTTCAAGAGACTTACTGTAACTTTCTGAAAATGACAGAAAATGAGTTTAGGTTTACCCAACAATATGTCCTTGGACCATTCTCTTTCCCTAATTCACTATGTAAACCCCATTACTAGACTGTAGTGACTGAACCATTGACATCTACAGCTTTGCACTTTGTCAGACAGTGGGGAATAATATTAAATGCCTTGGGGAAAATCCTATTTGTGTGCCATGTTTGCTTTTCGCCAGATCATTCTTATAAGGCTGATGAATGTTGTTGCTTATTCAGCATTTTGCGAAAAGGATCATACAGTATACAAAGAAATGGCCAAAGAATGACTGTGAATAAGTATAAATATGTGAGTCAACAATTTTATAGATGAAACTGAGTGTGGAATTGGTGAGTGAGAGAAAGAGAGAGAGAGGGAGGGAGGGAGAGAGGATGAAAGTGAGAACTACTTTACTCTTCAAACTTTTAACAGTGTCTCAAAAGTTCCAACAGTAAAGTGCTTTATGTTGTTTTGAATCTAATATAGTTTTGATATTGTGTCCCTGCAGCACATTTAATGTCCAGCAGTAAAGGCTTTTGCAGAATAAAGAAAGGACAAGTGCCAAAGGCCACTTCAGTTTGATTGCATTTGCAATAAGGTTAAGTAATTAATGCACACAGAATATTCAGTGTTAGACTGCTGAAAACCAAACCAGCTATAAAAGATTAGTAAGAACTGATTTAACCTTATGCATCGTTACACATCATATTCCCAGTTCAGTTTTCTTTTTCAATAACTATTGCACAATCTAAGTGTGCAAGGAGCCCTCGCTGTCAAGTAGTCAGCAGGATTAAATTCAAAGTAAGCAGTGATTATTTACCAAGAGTTAGGGAAACTGGTCCAAAGTTAACATTAAAGGACTTCAGGAGGCTTTGCATGAGTTTGGATAAATCTGATCTCTGGATCTCTGTGGATTATCGTGATGACTTGATGACTTAAAAGTGCTGCTAGAGGGCATCCTGTTTGTTTGTTGGTTCACATGCATGCCAAATAACCTGATTAAATTCCAGACAGGGACTTGTGTTGCAGGTCATATGCCTCTTTCATTCCTGGTTTTCCCTGTTTGTATCTACACTGTCTCTATGTGATAGAAACCAAATTTCATTACACTTTCTAATAAGGCATTAATAGTAAATACTAATGTTGGACAGATCAGATCTAGACCATCGTCTTGCCTGCCAGGTTGTGGAAGATCTCTGTCTGCAGTTACAGATGTTCGCAAGTCATTAATAAATGGTGTTCTTGTTACACTCTAGGAAGCTGTCCAGACTGCAGCCGTAACCATCACTCTCTAATGAAAACCATGAATCTCTGTAATGTCAACTTATTAATATCATTTTTAGGAGACAGGGTTGAACCCCAGAACAGCATCCTCCAGATATTTCAATGGACAGTAAATGTTAGTTAGTCATTAATAAAGGATCATGGCTTCATCTCTTTATAATACACAAACAGCAAAAGTCAGTAAATCTTCATCAACAACAAGTTTTGACAAGAAACTATCAGGTCTGCCCCTATAAATCAGTCCAACAGTACTTGCTGATGAATTAAAGAGCAAAAAAGAAATATATTTAAATCTTCAAGAAGTGTGTAATCTTTTATAAATGTCTCGTACTTTGGACTGAAAACCTCAGCCTTTATCTCAGAGATGCTGACACAAATAACTTTGTGAATGTTTCTGACATTGAATTGAATAAAACATGAATCCAACTCTGGTCTCTCTGTAACTGTTATCTTCTTTGTCAAAAATGGTCAGAGTGTTGTGTGCTGTTATTGTGAATACTAATGTGCCTTGAAAAGAATTCATGCAATATGTATGCTGCAGTTGCATGCAGTACAAACCTATGCATAAGCTGGACTCCTCGCTGATTCGCTTGAGCTCAGTTTCTTCAGTGTATTTCCTGAAAGTTCTCAGATGCTACGTAGTTTAAAAAATATATAAAGAAATAAAAGAAAAAAGAAAAGACAACACCAGAGCAGTCACACACAGTGACCTGGCCTGTATCTGTCTGACTTAAACCTTTAAATGACAGCCACCAACTAGACCCAGGCATGTCAGAGTTGCGTGTGTTCTTGTGTGTCTTTGTATACAGTGGGGAGTGACTGCTGTTCAAGTCCACAGGAGTAGGGTATCAGTGAACAGTAGAGTGTCCACAAGTGTATATGTGTGCATCTCCATCTGCTCTGTGCCATTGTAGGAGATAACATTTCCTGCCCTCTGCGTCCACATCTTCATCGCCATCCGTCATGATGTCATCTCTCCCAGCCCAGAACAAAGTTATCTCCCTGGGAGAAGCCGGCCGGTCGCGCTCTCTGTTCAGAAAGCACCCAGCCCTGCCCTGCTCCCACCCATGCCTGCACTGCCGGCCCTGATAACAGCCTTGCTTCCTGGCCTCTACACATAAAAAACATGGAGCAACAAGAGGGAATGGAGATGCTGATGGTCCCCTGAGCAATCACTACAGCAGTGTGTGGGTACGTTACTGCTGTTGCATCAGAATGAGGATGCTGCGTGGGTCGATGCTGTCCAGGAACATCAATGCACTAAACCACCAAAGTGGAACAAAGACAGATGACTTTATCAGCGAGTGAATTATAAACAATGGTCGGATATGTGAAGGTACTTTTGCCTCACAACCAACTAATGATGCCTTAATTAAGCCTGTATTGCCCTGTTTGTTTGGTCACCTGGGATTACCGGAAACAAGCTGTATCAGCAATTAATCATCCAGCAGACACAGACAAACATTACCTTGCTAGTAAGTATCTCTGTCCAGCTGATGAATGTGAGTCCAATAACCAACCTGTTTTTAGCTGTTTCAATCTCCAGCAAGTAGCTACTTTTGAAAAATATCTAGCTCTTTAGCTGCTCAATGTTGTTGAATGTCCATCTGCTGTCTGGTGCTGGACAGGCAGTGTACAGTGTCTAATGGAGATTTCAGAGCTTTGTTTGTTGTAAACAGCTGCCTGCTGGGCCTAGACATTTTCAGACTCTCACAGCTTGATTAATGCAAGAATGAGATTGAACCAAAACAATAAAGTTGTGGGCAGTAGAACCAAAACAATGAGCTGAGAGACACTACTATATACCATAAAGCTCTATGGAGCCGATGAGGTCAGCAGAGCCAGGCGGTGCAATTCTCTCTGGGTCCTTCTCTATGGTTGACACATTTCATATAACACAGTCAGTCATTAAACAGACAAGAATTTGCTCTGTTGGCATGAAATGAGGCAAACACGTCAGTGACAGCTGAAAATGTTTGAGCAAAAACACATTTTGTCTGTGGGGTTTTTGACTGCAGTTTTTGAACAGAGGCAAGAAGAAAGGCAGAGGTGTATAGAGATCAGAGTCTGAGTTGGAACATGGACTGCTAGAACACAGTCAGAGTTGCACATGTAAGGTGAAAATTCACAAAATAATTTACATAAATATTGTATGTATGTATGTTTACAGAATTATTTTACATAAATACATAATAAACATTTAAATTTAAAAGGATCCCTTATTACATTTTATTATTAATGACTGAGCTGGAACTTTTAGAGTTGAAAGATAAACTTAGTCCTTACTGTGTAATTTTGACAGTGCTTCTACCTTTGGCATTTGTATGCTATAGTCTCTCGTTTATCAGCAGCTGATGAACTGGTGAGGCCATCCACAGCAGATGAATCCAGCCTCTGACCTTCTTTAACAGTTCCTCTCTCAGGTCCTTTGGTCCATGACAAACTATCCTGATAACCAAAGATATTTGTGATGTATTGTTTAGTTATTAATGGTCCCCAGTGAATGAATGCTGATGTTTTTGGTGACCTTTTTGCAGAGACACAATCAGGCAAAAATTTTCCCTTGTGCACAGGATACATCACAATCTCATGGTGAGGCTGTCCTGAAATTTACCTTCATGGTCCTCAGATTGTTTTGATTTTGGCTGCTTTATGAGGTTACTTCACATATTATTGATAAGGTTCTTAAAATAGCAATACATCTGTATTTTTGGCAGTTGTAACTTTACCCTTTCAAACTTGTTCAAGATGCAGTAGTACGATATCCTTTGTTTCTAACAACATTTGCTTAAACTTAAAAGATCAAACGAGATTAAGCTGATACAAGGCACCCAAGAATGCAGTGATTACTGCAGGGGAAATGTTTTGATGTTGAGTCTAATAACAAAACTGAAATTTCTTGACTAGGGAGCTGCAGTACTTTCTCATCCCTAACTTTCCTGAAATCAGTTTTCAAGTTCTGACTAAGCACAAACAAATCTGAACTGAACTTATTAATAAATCACAATTCTTGACCCCTATTAGCAGGACATACAATTAATCATTGCCTTTTCAAGACATATTTTTGTTTTCAGGAGATCATAACATAACAAAGGCAAGTCTGCCAAATGGGAATGGATTTCAAGATTTTTATTTTTATTTTACTTTTAACCACACCCAGCAACTGCTTTGATTTCAGGCTCATCAGCGAGAAAGACACACACAGGTAATGACAGAAGTCCTTTAATGGTGAGGAAACAGGCAGAACTGGCAGAAGAGATAACACACTCCAGATTGTGTTCTAAATGAAAAAAAAAATGGGTGGAGGACCAAAGGAGAGATAGGGACGAAGATGGCAATGGCAGGGTAAGAGGGTGAGTGAGTTATCAGCCATGCAGAACAGCAGTACACCTCATCTTGTTTTCCTCTAGTCTGGGTGGCAAATTTTCTTTGGGAGATAACAGGCGGTTCACTCCAGATTGTGGCTCTGAGTTAGTTCAGCTAAGTATGCTTATTTGTGTTTGCACAATGTGAGCTTGTGGTCAGTACTGCAGGAATTCAAGCAGAATGATTTCTTAGTTCATATAACATGATGAGATAAACTGTATAGACCTCCAATAGGCAACACAGTCCTTTGCCTTTATACATTACATTTCTTTATTTGTATTTAAAGATATGAAGTCCTGTTAATATTTTTTAAACTCTCTCTGTAACTACTTCCATTAATTACCGTATTTCCATATTCACAGGCCGCAACACTTTGTTTCTTCTGAAGTTTATTTTGATAATTTTTTCTTTACTGAGGCCCGCAGTGTATTTCAGCTGCACCAGTCTGCCAGCACTGAAGTGGCACAGCTCCAGCAGTTTCTTATATACAGTCCTGGATAGCAGCCATTCTCACAGACCTGCTGCCTCCTTCTCACATGGTGTACGCCACCCAGTAGATCACGTTCACCACAGCGAAAGTGAAAGGGAACACAGCCCTGGCATAGATGTCGATGGTGTCGGCATCGATGGGCTTGCAGACACACTTGGAACAGCACTTCTTCTCCTCCTTGGTTTCCTCCGTCTGCCTGGACCTTCTTCTCCTCGGCTCAGCCTCCTCGCTGCCGCCCTCCCCGGGGATTTCGCTGCTGGAGCGCTGGGCCCTCCCGTGGCGATTGGAGATCATCACACTCTGGTTCATTCCGGTCACCGACAGGGAAAACAAAACCATAGCCTGTTTGCCATTCTTCACAATGGACTGTATGGAGACAGAGACAGAGAGAGAGAGAGAGAGAGAGAGAGAGAGAGACAGAGAGAGAGAGAGGCATGTAAGCACTTTCTGAGGCTTTACCTGATAGAGTGCAAACAAAATTGATACTCCATCTACCACCCAGACCAGTTGTGCATAATCAGACACAGCTCATGGTTTGTGGACCACAAAGGACCATATTTCAATGAGAGACAGAGCCGAGGATGATACACATCCCTATACCTCTATTCTGGCTGCAGATGCTGTGGTAACCACCTGTCAATTAGAAGGTAGTCATACCCTAAAGCAACCTATTATCTGCTTTATTTTTTTGTTTTGAAGAAAACTTGAAACCAGTGAATGGGATATAAACTCAATAGGAAATGGTTTACTAATATAATAACTAATATAATAAATAAATTAAAAGCAGGGTCATTTTCTTCTAAGCTTACGTACACTCAGACTTCCTTTTGAAGCGAGGGGCCATTAGAAAGAATGCAGGTTTCAGACATTTGGCATTGCAGTAACTTTTCAGGCTATGGTTACGTCCAATTAGTTTACTGTCTAGGGCTAAATATGAAAAGATAAATGGACTTTTTAATTAAAAATGCACAGACGTTGACCACTTGGATTTTCTGCACTGTGTTACTGGATTTCTTAGCACTTTACATTTTTTTGAAGTGGGAATGTTTTTCTCACCTCAGAGCTCAGCTTGCTGGCCTTCACCTTGGCCTTCTCTTTGAGTCGGTAGTCAGCATTGTAGTGAGCGAAAGCGTACTCAATGAGCGCCGCAAACACAAACACGTAACAGATCCAGAAATAGACATCTAACGCCTTGATGGCTGACGCCCGAGGCAGGGAGGAGCGGGCGCTTACCATCAGCGTGGTCATGGTGAGAACAGTCGTGATCCCTGAGGAAAGATCACAGACACAAGGTACATATTAGTGTTCTGAAGGGTCTTAGCCATGTTAGCAGCAGGGCAGTATAGATGGCAATGTCGGTCTTGATAAATACCAAATGAATTTCAAGAATCAGCACGTACAGTAGGTCAAAGTTGTCAGTTATCCTGTGAAATATTTCAGCAATATTACAGTACAATACAATATTTCTACTGTGTGGATTGCCGTGTCAGCGAATATTGAACTACAATGACATTGCATTATGAAATTAGAGACATTTATCTGTCCATATGGACGTCCTTGACTTTTCATCTCACACCATCTAGGTCTAAATTTAAATTTGTCTAGAAGTTTGGTTTATGACTAAATACTTTCAAAACATAAGAACATTCCTATCAGCCTCAGTTGTACCTTGTGTTGTTAATCAGCAATTGTTTACATGCTACACATGCAACACAGGGAAAGTTTATATCTACAAAATTTCAGGGTGTTAGCATTGTCAGTGTGTACATTAACATACTGGTGAGGTTTTAGTTTTCGTCTAGTAAAGTTTAGTGGAGTTTTTTAACAGACCACACATGCTGTGTACCTCTATTTTATATTTAGCAACCCAGTAGGCTGTAAACTCAAAATTATCTGGCATTTTTTATTCATTAAAGAATGTATTTAAAAAAAATGATGACTGTCACAGATTAATCAAGAGTAAACCACATTATATTCACAATAATGTCAGGGAACAGCACATGATGGCTAATGTTTTTTCTTGATTTTATTTTGCAACAGAGTAATAAATCTCATGAACATGTGACCAGATGTCAACCTCAAATTTCCACTTCTACTCAGTCAATATCAATGTTTAATGGGAATGGTGCCATGAAATTTAATGAGGATGTCATGTTCCTCACAGGATGATCCTTTTCCATTTTGGACATGTGATGAGCTTTCCTATAGTGCCACCTTCAGGACACAAAGTCATTATTGTCATTATTGTTCCCTACATTATGTAACTTGCAGGTTGTCATTAAAAAATATCAAAAGTATAAACCATTTCAACTTGGTCTTTTCTCTAGAGCCACCATCGGGATGAACTTTACATTTGCAGCTCCGCTACAGGAAAAGCTCCTTGTCATTATCATTATCAGTACAGTTCAATATGATTTATTTCCTTCCTCTACCGAGGCTGTTAGACTTGTAATGTTATTATTGAAAGTTCAATAGCTGCCTTAGCCAGGTGCACTTTCTAACCACAAGAAAACATGGCACTTATATGATTTAACCTTTCTATAACTGAATGAACAAACAAACACACACACACACACACACACACAACTTTAAGTTGCCCCTTTTCAACTTTCATTTTAAAAATAAAACAGTCCTCATTAAACTAATACAAACCTAAGGTCACACGAGCAGGGACTGCTGATTGGCTGATCCAAAAGGACACCCAGGACATGGCAACCAGTAATATCGAAGGCATGTACGACTGAATGATGTAGACGCCTCTATTACGTCTCAGCTGGAAGCGAAGACTGAGCCTTGGAAATCGTCCCGCTAAGAAGCAGAAAACAGACACTGTGCTTAATTGCTTTGCTGCAGAGGCTAATTATCCATTGTAAAAATACTCAGTTGTTCTTCAAAGACAATGATATCATAGAATGTCTGTCTGCTCACATGTGCCCCTGGTGGCAAAGCTAGATATAAAGATATAAAGTAGGAGGCACATTCTCCCAGCAGCAATTCTAATCATGTCCTAAACCTCCTGCCTGGCTCAGCAGCAAGTCTGACTTGATCCATTCCTTCAATGCATAGAATATAACCCCAAGTGCCTGAAGTAAAGAAAAACATCTTGCTTCAAAAAGAATCTGAAGAGTTTTCCAGCACAAGAGGCAAGCCAAGGCCAAAAAAACTCAAAATAGCACAAGGCATAAACACTAAAGAAATATGCAAGGGGCTTTCAAAATGGCTATGCAGGCACTAACCTTGACAACTAAAGAAAAACAGAGGAGAACAAGATAGATGCTCACCAGATTTGAAGTTCATCATCTCAGTGACAAACCGATAGTCTGTGATGGTGAACTGGGAGAGCTCCAGCTTGTCCAGGCCGTGGATGTGTCGCTGACTCTCCGACCAGTGATAAACAATGTCCTCTGAGGAGTAACCGTCTAGAATGAAAATAAAAACATTTTTTTAGCCCAGCGTACAAAAATGCAAATTGTGCTTAGCATGTCACATACCCTTGCACTTTGGAACAAAGCTTTAACACTTTTTTGATGAATACACTCAGACAAATCAAGAAAGCAACATTTTGTGTGACAGAAGAAAAAGAAATGAAAAAGAAATCCAACTTACAGCTTTCCAGGTCCAGCATACACTCCTGTTCATCCATGGGATACTTGGTCAGGTCCATATCACACGCCACCGTCGAAGTGATTCTAGGAAGGCAACCCAGTTAATCAGCACTCAAGGTACATCATTGTATTTTCTATAGTTAGCTGGGAACTGTGTTGACTGGTGATGAAAAGGAGCTCAGTACATTTTTGCATCACATTTAATAGAAGCAGATGAAAGACACACAAAGACCCCAAAACTGTTAACCTGCATTAACTGTTTTGTTTTGGGTTTTTTTGTTTGTTTGTTTTGGGGGGGTTTGGCAACTTGGCAGAAGCAAACAATAATCAGTAAACACAATGCTAACATATCACCTCATGAAGTTAAAAAGCAACATTTTTAGCAAGTTACACATCTATAAAAAAGAAAAAAAGAACACAAGTGAAATGACATATGTGCAATCTCATGCACATACATTGAAGGTTGGTATTGGATGAAAAGTGTGCAACTTTCCTTCCAGACATCAGTGCTGTCAGCGGTGGTCTCTTTTAACCATGGCTGCAAACGTTCACTCACCTTAAGTAGTTTCAGTTTCCTAAACTCTACCAAAACTTAACTGTAAGTGTAGATATACAGAGTCTCTGTCTGTTTGAGTCTGACCAGTGAAGACAATAATCTGTTTGCTCATACCGGCTGCTGTATAGAATGACTCCGTTGGGCTGCAGGCGGATCAACTTGTTCTCCACGGTGACATCGTGGAACCAAGCAGATTTGGCATTGACGATGAAAGTGTCGGGCAGCCACAGCTTGTCCACAAATCGACTGTCCAACCCCAGCGTCTTGTTGGTGTGATTGTAGGACAGGCGGTCATCATGCCAGCTCTGCCGCAGGAACACGGTCATAGTGTATTCCTGCCAGGAACAAATACACAGACAAACATGAAGGCTGAGTCATGGGCATGAGGAAACACAATTTACTGAGAGAAAATGCTTATAGCATACCCCTATCTCAGTCTTAGGAAAAAGGGGTCCACTTTGTATCAAAATTAATCAAAATTAACTTAATGCAAATTTGTGTGGTTTGATATCACTTGGACTGAAGTCCTACTGGGTACCTGGGAGGTATTGGTCTGTGAGAACTGTTGAACTATGTCTGTAGTGGCTCTAGAATTAAACCCATAAAAAATCACAGTATCTTGGTATCAATTTTGACTGTTTTCTTTTTTGTGTCTGACATCAGAATTCCTTTATAGACTGTTCCTGACATAGACTGTATGTTGTCTTCTTTTGTTAATACATTTTATTTTTTACATTATACTCATATTTTTTCATTTTTACATTTATTTTCAACTTTTTTGTGTGTTTGTGCTTTATGTTTTATGAAGTACTTAGAATTGCCTTTGTGTATGAAATATGCTGTACAGATAAACTTATCTTGCAGTGTACACCAACTTAATAGGAGTGCAAAACTAAATTGTTCCTTTCTAATGACTGCAATTAGGTGCAAATCTAAGACTTGTGAGAACCAACTGGATTGAATACATTTAAATTTAGTAGGTCTCATAAATAACAAACATAAAGTAGTTTAAGATAAGATGAACTTTATTGATCCCGCAGTGGGGAAATTCACTTGTCGTGGCAGCTCAGAAGAACAGAAAAAGAGCGTTTAATGGGAATGTATAAAATCCTACTAAGCAGACTAGAAATTTTATCAAACTATGTATTTTGTTATAGTCATTTTGATATTTTGGATGTTTGACAATACTGACATGTTGCACTGCTAGAGGTATGATTTAGTCTAGATTAAACATCCTAAATCCAATACTAAGATACTCTGTTGGAGATATTGTCAGTAGTAAACCTTAATCTGTTCAAATTCATAATTTGTAACATATGGAATATGGAAACATGCATCAAGACTGCTGTAAATACTGATTCTGGTTTTATTTCTGTATATTGGGATCCATTCTATGAACTCTTATTTGTAACAAAAAAAGCATTATTTTTGTTTTTTGTTTTCTTTTTGGGAATATTTATTTGTAGGTGTTGAAGCAAAGGATATTTTTATTTGTTTGGAAAAGAATAAGGACCACATGTATGATGTGAATCTTCCCACTAGAGTTGGTTTTCACTGCACAAAATCCATGAAAGTATCAAATTATCCAACAACTCAACCAATGTGTCTCACATGTTCATCCTGAGTATTTTCAAACCCTCAAGTGGGATAAATCAGGATTATGCAAATAGCAAATCTTTCATCTTCGCTGGAACAGTAAAGTTAAAGGATGATAGAGAATCATCCTCACGGTAGATGGAAGGAGAACTGCATACTTTACCATGTTGGCTTCAGAGATGTGGTCAATGCTGGCCACTTCAATAGCCATGGCCACGTTCACTGGTGGACCTGTGGGGGGGAGAAGTGAGAAAAAAAAGCAAACCTGGTCCCTCCCCAGTTTAAACACACACACACACACACTTTCTCTGCTCATTCTGAATCCATCAGTAACTCCCATCCCCACTCCATCACCCATCTGTTTCCCTCCCACCCACCATCCTCCCACATCTCAAACACTCCTACAGTGCATAGAGATTAAGCATTATCCAGTTTAACCATGCTAAGTGGTACATCACACTGTGGGCATTCATAAACAGTACCAGGCTTTCATGGACTCGTGCAGAGTGATCTCCTGCCAGCATTCACACACACACACACACACACACACACACACACACACACACACACATACACACATGCACACATACATACACACTGTAGTATTTTCACTCAACAGTTTGCCATATGATTAGCATGGAGTGTGCCTCTGTGATCGGATGCTAGAGGGCATAAACTACTGGGGAGCTCACTGATGCAGAACAGAAATACTATTTAGAATGACCATTAAGGAATCATACATTACCATTCCCCACCATTCAACACCTTATTCTCGCAGTTTTAAACAAAGTTGGTGAAGGTTTTGTTTATTTTCAACTGTTTTCTTAACCTGAGGTCTGTAAAGCAAAGATATATAATTTAAAAAAAACTGAACATAATGGTAATGCAAATGAATGTAAAAAGTTTTCCAAAATAGTCTACAATGGAATTCAGAAATCGTTTTTGCACAATGCAGTGCATTTTTGGATTTTGGGAAGTTCCCTACAGCGGGGTTGGTATAAAAAAGAAAAATATATTTATTTTCTATGTGCCCATTCTGGAATTTTCAAACCAAAATACTAATAATTATGTTTTTGCATTTGTGCATCATCCATGTGATCTTTTGGAATTATTTTTTTTATTGCAAGTATAAAGTCATATGTTATCTCATTCTCAGTTTCCATATTCAATGTATGCTTTATGTCATCAACACAATGCCATGAAAGTTGAATGTAGGGAATTACCCCAAAGACGTGATTCCTCAGTGGTCATTATAATATTACACCAATAGGAATGCACCACATGATGCTGTGTTATGATGGTTTTAGTTGGCATGTAGTGCATAAGGCAGTGTGTGTATGTTGTGATGGTAGCATTCTTGCCCCACATTTTCACCTTTGCTCAGCTGAGTTAAGCTGTGAGATTGAGAAATCTATCGCTATGGTCATTGGATGTTTCACATCTTGCAGCCATTCTTAGCAAAGTCTCCAGAGTGGTGCTCATTATTTGCACCACCCATCTCTCTGTTGTCCTTGAAGGGAATTGTCCTGGATAATCCCCTAAGCAAAGCTAGTCTTCTCCTATGAATGTTTTGTTGTGTCCCTTACTGAAGAGTCAAATCAGGTACAAGAAACAACAAAAAACAAACTTAACTCCCAGGATAATGGAATTGGTAAATGAAACGTAAACATCCATGTTGTCGTAACTTTGGGTGGGTGATGCTAAGGATGGCTGTAAATGTGAGAGGGTGAAATGCAACCCAATGCCACGAGCAGTAGATCTCATACTCACCTCCTATCCCAGGGCGAAAATTTCTGGCATAGCCCTTCATTAAATCATCCAGATTAGGTAACCAGGATATTTCAATGTCTGTACCTACATAGTCCCCAATGTCACTCAGCATGGCCCTGAAGGAGACAAACAGCAAAGACAGCAGCCTTCAGCGGTTGTCCAGCTACAGCATGTGTCCACAGGAAAACCTGGCAGATCCTCACATACAGTCAAGTACGCAAAAGTTAAAAATAAAGCTTTAAATGTGAAACAGTTTTAGCTGTTAGTAATACTGGCTGACTGTTTACAACTGAGGAAAAAGCTTTCGAGGTTGCTCTAATAAAACAGCGTTCTGTCTCTCAAACCTTTCTGGTGCGTGTATATCCTTATTAAGTGAAAAAAAATGTCTTGAACTTAGAGTCATCAAGTTGTCCTTTCATTGTTTTGATTTTTTGTTTGGTTTTTTTTGTTTTTGTTTGGGGTTTTTTTGGCCACTGGGGGCAGCAGAACCAGCTGTAAGCGACATGACATGTAATGACATATCACTTACACCGATCAGCCACAACAGTAAACCCACCTGCCTGATATTTTGTAGGTCCCCCTTGTGCTGCCAAAACAGCTTTGACCTGTCAGGGGAAGGGACGCAGGATCTTTGGAATCAGGATGTCGGATCATTTGGGTTCTGTGCATGGAGGGTTTAGCCCCCAGGTGGTAGCCTGCAAATTTTTATGTGTGTGTTAATAGTTAATGTTATTCACTTCACCTTTCAGTGGTTTTAATGTTGTGGCTGATCGGTGTATATTATCACTCTAAAAGTTGTGGAGGAAAACATGTTGCTGCTGACTTGACTTGCTGAAGAGGTGAGGGGATTACAGTCACAGTTAATTGAGTTGATGATCCTCAGTGGGTTCATCACTGTGAGTAACCTCTTTTACATTACATATAGTCATTTCAGCTGTTAATATGAAATTTATATACTGTTATACTGGATCTCAAAGTTAACACAAAGGAATCCTATACTCTAAAACACATAATCTGCTAATAAGTAGAATAAAGCAGGCTCATTGTTTTTATCTGTACTTTTTACTCTTTTCATTGATATTTGTGTTTTCATTTGTTAAATACCTTAGTTTATTTGTCCTAGTATGTGCAATGTGGAATACAGTATTTCAAAATAATTGAAATGAAGAATTTAATTATGAATGATTATGAGTACTCTTTAGCAGTTATTTGATGTGGATTTTTACATGAAAATGATCATATTCAAAAACACTGGATAGTAGAACAAATTACCAGCCATCAGCTGCATCATTTCAAGCGTTGACTGAAGACTGGCTGGGACATTTTTCTTCACTGCCTCAGCAATGTACATTAGTCCACAAAGAGGCTGACAGCAGATCCTAAATCGCTTCAAATGTCACACAGTTCAGAATGAACATCATGCTGTGCCTCAGTCCGTGAGCATTACACCACATATCCCCATTCAACCAGACGTTTAATCAGAGCAAGTTAACACCTAATTATATTGCTCTAGTTTGGAACGGTGACACCTCAATTCAAGCAATACTAATGCTTTTCCCATTCCTCTAACTTTCAGGAGGGGTATAATAGTGGAATAAATACTATTTGCTGGTATAAAAGGACTCAGTTTAGCCCTCAGGGACAGCTAGAGGGCCCAGGGCAGGACAGCCACAGTTTCAGTGTGGGACTTCACCAAAGCAGCACAGCTCAGATACCACCAGGTGGCAGTTTTGCATTCTGAAACAGCGAGCCTGGAAACAGATATCCTACAGACATACAGATATCATGCAAGTACTGTGTGGACTTTCATGTATTTGAGCTCAAGTCAAGTGAGTTACACCCTGTCATGACAGACAAGGTTTCGGTAATATGCAGCAGAGCTTCATCATTAAACATTATCAGGTGCACATGGTCATACAAAAATCACATTTTTGAGGCAATACTGTCATCTAGAGTTGAAAGAGATGACTAATGTGCAGCAAATAAATGAAATAAAATGAAAGGTTTCACTGACTGGAAAGGGACCACACGGAGGCTTGATCGAAGGTGTTTTTGTTGACCAACAATGAAAATCAACAATGAATTGAAGAGAGCCAAGCCATATGCATATAATGCTCTTCCAAGAGAGCAGTATATGCACATGGAAAACTGACATTCATAACAAAGCAATATGTAAGTATACAGTATAGGAAAAAAATGTGCTTTTCTATACAAACAGTTTAAAAAAAACAGCAATTCTGCCATGTCATTGGTTTCCTTGGTGAATCCATTTTATATCGGTAGATATATTTTTAGAATGGCAATCACTGTCATGTCATGAAATAAATGGGAGCACTGAGTGGGTAAATTAATCACTGTGTGACTACTGGATTTCTCCACTAATTGGCAGTTTCTAAATCTGGAATATAAAGAGCTTTTCCATCAAGAAATCCGTTAACACACCAAGGTCAAACAGCATGGGGGACCGAGACAGTGTGTGTCTGCTGGGGACAAATCCTATTGTAATAGTCTAAACACCGTAAGTTAGTATCAGTTTTTACCCATTTGCAGTAACGTGTCTAGGATGATCAGATTAATGGGTTTACTGTGATTTCATTACAATCCCTGACCTTTCCGGTGTGACTTTACATTGAAAAGGCCTGTATTACGTGCAGCTTACCACTTATTTTTGTACAAACTGTATTTATAGTCACATATCAGAGAAACGTAACTTTGTACCCCCTTTACTGTATATCACAGTAAAATAACATCATCTTTTTTTCTTGGATGTCTCTAATGAATTTCGACTGTCTGCGTGGATGCTGCTACTCACAAACAGCTGTTCTCCTACTCATTCCAAACACATCAGGAATGTGCGGCTTCATGTGCAGCAGAAGAATGTTAATCCTACAGACCTTGTAAAAAATATGAAAGCTTTAATTGACTGACCAAATATTGTATATCCCCATCGATGTTGTTTTTATCAGTGATCACTGCAAGCTCTCTCTACAGAGCAGATCAGATCTTCTGTCTCTCTATAGTTTGATGTTGTTTGAGAAAAAGTGTTTATTTCTTGATTTCCCAGCCTGAATTAGCATTTTTATGACCACAGAAAGCCAAACAGAAACGCAGCTCTCACTGGGCTCTCCAAGGAAAAATTCACATTACTGCCTGCTGTTAAAAGACATGTACGGGACTGAACATTTGCTCTCTGTGGACATGCACTAAACATTTGCACCTCTCTATTTTCTCGCCCTTCCATCCATGACAAACAATGGAGAGTGTGTGCATTTCCAGAGTCTCCTCTTCCTTCTGTATTTCAGTCTCCTTGAAAGCCTCTCCCGAGGCCTGGATCTGCACCCTTCTGTTTATGAGCTAACATTAAACAGATGGGGAGAGGAGACGGAGGAGAGCAAAGACAAAGAGCAGCAGCCTCTCTCAAATTTATGAAGTCTTCTCGTGAAGGTAATGTGCAACACGCAGTAACGAGCCCAATTAGCTTTATATACTGACACTGCTAGTTACCTGAACATGAATAGAGTGCCAGTCCCCTCATCCTCAGTCTGTGACTCGCTGTTTAATTTGTTTTATTGGCATCGCTGTGAGATGCGCCGTACTGGGAAAGCATCAAAATCCATTTGGATAAATCACAATAACACAGAAATAAGTGACACATATTAACAGGCAGATGCTCAATAAATGATAGTAATAATAAATAATAGACACTAATGAATAATAGATTGTTTTTCATTCAGCAAACAGATATCGTTATTGACCTCATTAGCACTGCTCTAAAGTTTGACATGTTATGCTTAAATATGGGTCCCAGAAGTGACATACTTCTCTAAATCTCTAAATCTTCTCTAAAACGTTTAAGTGAATACTGAACACCTCATCCTTCTTTTTGTTTTAAGCCAGTTGCTTGATAAAATGAAGAGAAAAGGAATTTTACTTTTACTTTCATAGTTATCTTTTACTGGCTCTTTTGTTCATAAATTAATGACGTGTAATGTAATAAATCTCTTATTCTTGATTTTACGAGCACATAGCTGCCTCATCGCCGGGGAGGGTCTACTCCGAGGTCTACTTCAACTCCCTCTTTGCTTAAGCTTCTGCAATGAGACCCTCTGAAGATAATTCAGAATGCTGCTGCCCACCTGGTTTCCAGCCTTCTCAAGTTTTCCCCCTCCTTTTCAACTGGCTCTCTATTGCTGCTCGCATCCCATTCAAAACTCTGATGCTGGCCTACAGGGCAGTGAAGGGAAGGGAGCTTCTCCTCTCTACCTCCAAGCCGTGGTCAAACCCTACATCCCAGCACAACAAAATGCCTCTGGACGTCATCACTCAGAAGACACTGTGGTCGCTCGTCTCGGTCGAGGCTTCGCAGAGGTGGAATGAGCTCCCCGCTGAAGTCACGAAAGCAGAGTCATTTATCTTCTACCGCAGGCTATATCTCAGCAGCTTTTTCCAGCAGTTAATTACATCTCATTTAAAAATTTCTAAGCACTTGTTCTGCACTACTGAACACACTTTTAGTTATTTGTTTAGAAGACATACACTCCATCTAGCTCTCCTAAGTGGTTTCAATGTATTTTTGGTAAGTTGCTTTGGACAATCTGCCAAATGAATGTGATGTAATGTAGCACATATTTAATAATTTATTTATTTTTCATCTTCCCCTCATCCTTCTCATTATCATACAAGCAACAAGGAAAATGTTGTGACAAGACGGGGAGAAATAGGAAATGGATTAATGCACTTACACACTACTTTTACTTTGTTCCACTAAACATGTTTTCCAAAACTCACGCAAGCAAACCAAAATACTTCTCAAACATTATTTCATTTTTCCTCATGTTTATCAGACCTCTGTCCTCAGCCAAATGAATATTACAAACATTTTTACCAAACTGGTCAGAATGAATAGCCATACAAAATCAGCGATTTGATGACATCACTTTTAACTCTGGGGACACGTGATTAGTTCTCATTAATATTTTTTATATATATTCCATTTGATAAAATTAGCTACATTTTAATACATCTAATACAAAATAAATGGTGGGATCAGCACATCAAATCTATCAAGTGTAAGTTGTCAGTTTTAGAGTACAGTTTTTGAGTGAATAATCCCCATGTTGCTGAAACCCCTCAAATACATAAGTTATAAAAAAATAACTCCTAATCAGATTAATGAACATGTATCTGGTAATCAGAATGTGTTAGCGAGCATATTCAACAGAGTACACTACTCCTGTAATTAAACCTTCTCCTGTTTACATGGGGTGCGTCACCTTAAATTGAGTAGAAGCACTAGAGTGTCCCTGCACCTGCTCAGCCTGCTGCCCGAGCAGAGTCGTGCTCTACAGCCAGCTCATGCGGCCAGAGGACCATGATCAAATCACTGTGTTATTGGGAAATGTGCTCTGTGGACAGCAGGATGGATTTATCCGCTGACTCAGCCTCTTACTCAGATTAGTTAGGAGCACTATGTTGGCTGCTGTGTCACTTCAGTGCGGGTTTAAGGACAAGTGTGTCAGACCAGAAAGATCATGAAATGCTGGGATTAAATCCTGTGGCATCACATTTTGCTAAACTATCATATGTCCACGTTTGGACATAACTCACGTGTGCACAAAACATCTACAGTCCCATCTCCTCTGCCTCTCCTCTGTCTGTCTGAAAAGCTTAACCATATTAGACAGATTGTCTGTCCATACTGTAAGATGTACTAGTGTCTAATGTTAGACATAGTGGATTTGTATTTTGTATTTTATTGCATTATTTTTGGCAGAGAGTCCTAGAAACAACCAACTACTCCTGTCATGGACTGTGACTCCTTCTCACCTTTCTGTGCTAACCATTAATTTGATTAAATAGGGCTATACATTTTTGTTCAAATATGCCCCATGTTATGCACATGTCTCATATGAGGCAGGGCCCTTTTGCATATTTGTGTGTTGCATCGGAGCCGCTGCTGTGAATAGCTGGATGAATTTAATATGCTTTTAAGTATTTCAATACAGTTCTGTTTTGTTTTGGGGGGTTTTTTGTTTTGTTTTTTGCACAAATTCAGTCATGTTTAAGCTGTTTTGGATATAATTCATGTCATTATTTTCATTTAATCAGATTTAATCAAGATTTCTTTAGCCTCATATTGCCGCACATAGCTTGACAGATGACTTTTGAGATACTTCTAGTTTCCTGTGATTATGAACTATAACATTTCAGTTCACCTGCTCTCTCTCTCTTTGACCCATGACACTAAGGATCTGTTTAGTGAAGTCCAATCCTAATGGTGCCCATCACCATCCAAGCTGGGTCACAGCCATGTTTAGTCTGTGCTGCTAATCTAATGTTCCTGTTCATACCTTTGTCGACCAGATAGCAGTCTCGCTGTGAACTGGTCTGCTGCCATCAGAGCCATATGAACTGTGAATATATCTCAGGCTTAACACTTCCTGCAGCTACTTCACAACAAAATTTTTCCACTGAGAACCACCAGAAGATTTCTATTGTTATCCACTCGCAGGAAGTGTTTACGTGGCTAACACTTAAAGATTAGCAAACCACTGTCAAAGATGATTTACATATGATATACAATAGATATATGATTCTTGTCAGCAAACTAGTTATAAATACTGTCTTTATAATGACTGCAACTAAATGAACAGAGCAATTCCTAATATCATTAGTTATCCTACGGTCAGTGAAATGCCCAGAATCTTCTGTCACACTATATATAATTCTATAATACAGAAAATGTGAGAAAAAAAAACAATGTCACCTCTGTAACATTCCCATATTGCACTGCATTGCACTTTATGTAGATTCAAAATTACAACTGCCAGTGTCCAAAATGTCCGTTTACTGTCCAGGACACAGTAAATCACTGAGTGTCAAAAATAAGGCAGAAGTGAGTGAGACAAAGCCTCTCAGTTATTTTTTGCCACCCAAGCCCACTGGTTCCTCCAAAAATCTAAAGAAATCTAAAAAATCAAAAAATCAAATCAATATATAATTTTATTTTTGCCAAAGAGTTACAGTTGGACACTGTACCCTTTAGAAAATGTGACTCAAACAGCAGTGATAATACACATTTTCTTCCTTACACAATACCCTCACACTTAATATAACTATCTAAATATCTAAAACCAATCCCATCTGTGTACAATGTGTTGGTATGTTTCATATGTTCTATTTATTATGTGCTCTATAGGTTACAATAATTCATAGCGCAGTCATTATTGTCTCTATTGCACAAATTACACATCAGTTAGATGTGCTGCATTTGGTAAAATGAAGGGTTAAGTGACACTTTATCTGCAAAGAAAAGCTGTGAAATTGACGCCACACTAAAGGTGGTGAGGCATAACTTAGCTAAGCAACTTTTGTGAAATGGATAAATGAGGAGCTAAAAGGAGACCCAGAGTAATTCTGTTCAGAGGAGGGAAGCAGAGAAAGGAAGCAGTTTGCAACTTTGAACCACCTAAGGCAAAACAGCAATGTGAGTATGCATGCATGGTTGTGTGTGTGTACGCGCATATGTGAATGTGTGTGAGCAAGCGAGAGAGAAAGAGAGCTGATACATAATGAGGTGCAAGAAAAAGCCTACACTCTACATTGGACTGAGAACAAAATAATAATAACAGCAGAGAATAGAGGCAGGAAAATCCAATTACAATAGCTATTACTCCCTCTACTGGTGAACAGTCAAGAGAGACAATAGAAACGATTTGCCCAAATTTCACCCAAAGCTTAAGCTGCTTCCCCCTTTGCCCTTTTCAGTGGAGGCACATGCCAGTATATTTGCTTTGGAGAGATTTGGACTCAGTCAGTCTTGGTTATCCTAAGAACTGGAAGCTTATGGAGGGCATTTTGACTGCACACAGATAAAAGTGTTGGAAGCCTTTACTGAAATCAGAAATATATTGTTTAAAGCAGGTCCATCTGGTTTGTCCACCTATAGACTGTAAAAGAAGTGAAAATAGCCATCGCGACATCACACACTGCTTCATTTTGAAGCTTCGAGTTTGGCATTTTGGCCATTGCCATCCTGGTGCTTTGGAGCCAGAACAAAAAATGACCAAAAAACAAAGACCAAAAATAAATTCATGGCTATTTAAAAGTACACAGTGCCACGGATCTATACTCTTGTGCTGATTGACAGGTTGTAACTAGTAACTAATGAATATCTTGCATTGTCATTTATTTTACTTTCAATAGGAGCAGCCAGCAAGTCGAACCAGAATATTTTTACACCTAACTCTGTAAATTAAGAGTTTATTTTGACCCAGTTATTTGAACCGGTGATTGCTGGAACAGTGAAAAGACTAACCAAGATGTTTTGGGCAAGTTTTATTTTGTTTCTGTGTGTTTGAATGAAGTGTGTTTTATGATGATCTAGAAAGTAAAATTAATGTTTTTAATCTGAGCCTGTCAGTGACAAGAACAAGCCCTTTTACTGGACATACTTTGACCTAAGCGCAACTACCCCCATGTATTACACTGCAACCCATTTCATAGCGACTGGCTGAGGCAACCTACTGGACCAATTCCAAAACATTTCGCACCTCTTACTGGACACCATTGACATATATGATCGACAATCCATCTCCACTTCCTCCCAAAAATGAAGCTAAAATATCCTGCATACAAGAGATGCCATCTTGCTCTGGTGACTCTTAAAACTTAAAACCAGAGTAATCAAGTGGTGGAGCCAAGGCGCAGAGTTCGTGCCAAATCAAAATGCATATGCATGTATGTATTTTCAGCCATATCAATGCTACATTATCAAAACTCATCTATGTGCGCTGTAGTCTGTTTACGTTTTCCATGACTCAGCCCTGCATCACACATTGTTCTACACTGACTGGTTGTAGGTCTATCCAGTTGCACCCAATCCAAAGGCATTTTGGTCTGCAAATGTTGCGTTGGAAATCAAAATCAGAGGTTGCACACTAAAAATGTCAATTATTTTTAAAAGACTTTCATTCAATCTCACTTTTGTTGTTTCTGTTTTCTTTGTTTTGTTTTGTTTTGTTTTTTGCAACCAGTGGAGAAGCCCCCTGCTGGCCAGTAGAAATAATTCAGGTTTAACGCACTGACTTCACTTTTCAGACACGGAAGCTGTGTGTTTTATATTCGAGAAATATGTGTCAGAAAGTTATTTATAATACAGAGAATACTGAATATCAGAGGGCTGGATTAAAATTCAATGTGACATCTGTGTAAAATCTCTTTAAATGGCACTAGGTTTAAGGTCTTCTTAGCTCAAGAGGATCACTTTTTTTTTCATTACATGCACATTTCATTTCACCTCACATTAGGTTTACAATTGCATATGATTTATTTTTCAAGACTAATTTGTAATAGTGTTGCAACAAGAATTCAGTGACGTATTCTTGAAGGCACATGTCCATCTGTGACACTTCACCTAGACATTGTTGTTGGTTAGCAGAGGGGCTGCTCTGTTCAAACTGACTGTATTAGGCTAGTAAAGAAGCCTTTTCTAATCCATGGACACAAATCACCATCTGATATTCGACCCCGACTGAACAGGCCTTGAAGTGACTTACATTACCTAATACACAAAAATGCACCCACACAATTCCCTATAAAAAAAAGCAAACAAAAAAAAAACAGTCCTCTCTTTCTATGCATATGCATTATGCAAATAATGTCATCAAATGTGCCCGACGGTAAAGCAGAGGAGAAAGCAGACTTCGGGTTGTGGGTGGAGAGAAGTATGTTTATATGAGGATGCAGAGGGCAAAGCCACATAAAATCAGTTTAGTTAGCTTTAAGCGTGATGTGTATTAATATTAATAAGGAAAAGTCGTGGGAGGCCAGGACAATCAGACTGTCCAACCATATTTTAGCTATAATGTTTACTGTTTGTTTTTGAGTAAAGGGTAATTTATATTTAGTATGGCATCTGCTGTTTATAGGTCCAGTCCAGAGAGGTATGGTTATTATAATACTGTCTTCATGATGGAAGCTAATGCTTCTTTTTGGTGTTTGGCTTTTTTGATCTTCTGACTTTAAATTTATGGTTCATCCAACTTTTTATTCACCAACTGGATGTTTTTTTTCTTTGCAGCGCTCCGCACTAACGAGCGACACAGGCCTAGTGATAAGACACCTGCAAGAACTAAAAATCAATGGTGATCTCACCTGGTGAAAATATCCCCTCCAACGAAGAGCAGAGCAAGACACGACAGCAGGAAAGTTGGGACCTCCATTCCACACGCTTTATGATAAAAAATTGATGGGAGGGGTAAAAAAAGAAAAGTTTCCAGGAACGGAAAGCGACGACAAAGCCACGGAGTTTTATTTCAGTGCGCTCTCGTCGTGATCCGGCGCTGCCGAGAAAGTAAAGTGCGGTGCTGATGCTGCTGCTGATGCTGCTGAAGATGATGGCGATGATGACCCCATGATCAGTCCTCCAATTCCTCCGCGTCCAGGAGTGCACAAGAAGAGAGCGCACCGAGGAGAAGCAAAACTCCCAGTCCGACCGAGACAACGAGCCGTACCACCGCTGCCACCGCCGCCTGTCCTCCAGCAACAGAGAGAGGGAGAGAGGGGGGCAGGGATCGAGAGAGAGATGGAGAGAGAGATGGAGAGAGAGAGACTCACTAATCTGTCGATCCCTCCTTTGCTTGGCCTCTAAACGTCAGATTCAATCTGGCTACGGAAGGCGGGGGGGCGGCAGGAAGGCATGTCACGAACATAGGACTTCAGGATATTATGTAATGTTTAACGCATTTGAATCATCTCCATTAGGTAATTACTGCCTCATATAAAGTTGGATTTCACTCTCTTGGGAAAAGGACAAACAGTCGAGGTTTGCACAGCGCAGAGCCCAGTGGGGTCAAAGTGGGCAGAGACACCCACAAGTTGCCGGCTTGATCCTCTTTAAAAAGAAGTGGGTAATTCACTGTGTTTCCCAAGTCAACTACTGGCATCACATCACTAAATAAACTCATGTTATTTTATGTATTCTCTAGAGGAACAGTTGGTGGTGAGTTATCATAAAATTAAACAATTTTTAAAGGGAATCTGGTGCAGCTGACTGCCACAAGTTGACATGGGCAGCAGAGTAACGTGAGAAGATGAGGAACTACTCTGATCAGAGCTTTCACTGTTAGCTCAACACCTCCACATTGTTATATAATTTAATGTATAATTCTCTTTTAATACACATGTAGATCATAATGTTTCTCATGTTGGGTACTGTTACACTTTTCAAAGACCTTAATAAGAATAGATTTACATGAGCAAAGAGACTAAATAAGATATCAGTCACAATGAAACCAATAGTGACATAAAATTTAGGCGAAATATTACACTTTTAGTACCACATATGTCTTATGTATGTAGGCTAAATCAATACCCTAGACAAATTTGAAAAAGAATAATTAAAATTAAACTGCTAAATCACTATGCTGTTGAACAACAGTAAAACAAATATTCTTGTGACATTACAGTTGATATACATGGGGGTCTATTAGCCACCCTTAGGTGCAAATACTTAAATTTGTCAACACTTGTCCTTGACCCTTGTCCCCCAGCTCAGCTGATTCCTGTCAGGTGTCTCACAGTGCTTTGAAAACTTAATTGCATTCACTATGCTATTATGTTTAGGTCCTTCTGAGTGTTTACGTTATTTTATCCACCCGCTGTATAACTGCAAGAGCTTTAATAAGTCCACCAGATACAAGAAGCTTTGCAAATGTTAAAATAGATCATAAAGCCAAAACAAAACGGCAAAGCAATGAACACATCTCACTCAGTCAGCAGGAATGATTAATATATCATAAAAAATATTATATGGATGAGGTATGATCTAATAGGCAGTTAATGACAAGAAATTTATCCTCTATTCCGCCAACATTTGAAGGCTTTTATTTTCTCCTCATTAAACATAACCTCTTTAATGTACTGTACGGGCAGAGTGGTTCAGTGCATAGCTGCAGCAGTGCACCTGCCCTGGTTTCTGCTGCCTCACCCTGGGGAGCAAAGACAGGCTTGGAGTCAGTGGCTGTGGATTCAAACCACTGTCTCTGTCTCCCTCCAGACCTGCCACCTGGATGTGCACTGCAAACCCCTTTGACAAGAAGATACCAGGCTGCAACACACACAGCAGTGCACTGCATGGGTTTATTCTGTGTCTCTCAAACACAAACTGTGTGCCTTTTCTCTCCCTCTTTCTGTGCAGTTTCCCTCCTGTTGACCCATTCTTTAGATCAGCTCGAGTCTTTGTTTCCCTTGCAGTTTTATCGCTCTGTCCCATATCCTACATAACACACATGCACAAACCCATACTATTTATGGGGTTACCCCATGGTAACCCAAAATATTCCTGTAGTACAGCATTTCCTCCTCTTCTGAATTCCTCTTCAACAGTACAAGGAAGTGAAAGAATGCTTTATTATTTCAGATAAATGAGAGCCTTTACAGTAAAAGCTCATTGTGCCAGCACAATACTGATCAACTACAAATTAATGTCTTTTCCAAGTGGAAATCAGATAGGGCCATACTGTGCCTTGCATGCTTGACAAAAGATTCTGCACAACTCACAGATTTATAATTCTCTCCGAAACAACTGAGATATTTTCTGCCGAATGTTGCTTGTCTATCAGTCCAAAGAAATCAGTGCTGGTGAGGGAAATTATATTGATAGCAATTAGAAATTCACAACAGATCGCTGTTATTGGGTGTAAATAATAACAACAACAACGTCATGAATTCAGTGTGAGAAAATGCTTTTAATTGATTTCCCTACTTTAACATGTCTTGTTGGATAATTACGACAGAATTCACTGATCAAAAAAATCAAAAATATACCTTTACCGCCAGTATTACTCTTTTTCAGCTGGAAGTGCAGTTGATAGACGTCAGGCTCCACCCCTTGTGTCCTGTCTCCTAGGAAACACTAACAAACATGGCGGAGTAACTTGCGCGGTTAGAGAAAGTAATTGTGAGACGATATCCTACCAAGGAAAGGACAGTCTAGCTAAGCGAGGTAACAGCTTTATGTTTGTTAAATGCGATACAACCTATATTTTGCATTAATTGTACATTAGTTGCTTAGCTTTCTAGCTTTCCAAGCTAGCCCATACCGAGTGAAGGACACCCCAAATTCCAGTAAGAACTCTTGTGACAAGCAACATGAGCTGGTCGAAACTGAGTTATGTTAATGAATTGTAAATGAAAAAGTGTACAACGATTCAGTGAGTAATGCCGCGTCAAACTGTCCAAAGGTTTGTCTGATAATGTCTGCCTGTTCAGAAATAAGGCGAAATGAACGTCGAGGACAGGGAAAGTCCATCTGATGTTACGTCAGAGAGGAGTGGACAGCTGGGCGTCCACCTCAGCGCTGATGAGGACAGCAAGAGTGAGTGAAGACAGCGAGGGTCACGTTTCTGCCTTGTTTGCAGCTTTTTAGTCACTAAGAGACTCTTTTCTCTTTACTTCAATATGTTTATGCACATTAGTGTCAGTTTTACCTTGGCTGATTTAAGACACTGGAATATCCTTACTTAATGACGATGTATATTTCAGACGATGGTCCCAGCCAGGAGACCTTTGCAGATGACGAGCCAGTCCTTCCTCCTGATTTGGGGTGGTTAGAAGAGTTGTATGGGTGTGTGTTTCTTGGTTTTCTGTGAATCATATCTTATTTAGACAATGAAATACAAATGCCTATGTATTAATCCTTAATCCTTTTATCTCCCTCTCAGTATTTAGAAGATCACGTCTCTATGACTGAATGCGACTCTCATTATGATATATTAGTAGATGAAGCTCAATTTTGTTTATTTTTTCAAAACTTGATTAAATTTTCTAAATCATAAAACCTCAGTACACACACATGCCCAGACTTAATAGTTGTATAATGCTATGCATGTATAGAATTGATCTGCAGATTTTGCATAAAACATGCAACTTTTCTCAATGTATTATTGCATCTGTCCAAAGAGAAGATGACGGTGATGGTGATGGTGACCCTGACCCTTCAGTTGTGGCTGACAGTGGTAAGAAGAGGAGTTGTGCCGCGACAGCACGGATGTTCAAGCTGAGACGAAACCTGGACCAGCTGGACTGCTTTCACCGACAGAAGGAGCATGACGTGCTGAAAGCCAGGTCTGGATCTGGCAACCAACAGACCTCTAGAGCCACAGTAGCTCCTACTTTTCTAGACTTTTCAGTGTTATTCCACTTTCCCAGGTCTCACCCCTCTTACCCTCTTAACACAGGGACAATCATTTCTATACCAATTGATTCAGCAATTTGCAGGAAATCATTTCAGCTGAAGAGAGAACATTTCCCATAATGTCCTCTCTCCCCACTTTTTTTCCCTCTTTTTTATTTGACTGCTTTATGAGCCATTAAGCACCCGATGAGCTGTGATATGGTCCCCAGCAAAAATGGTTGCCATTTTAGCGTAAAACATCAAAGGTCAGAGGGGAACTGTACTGAGCTCTGCTCAAACATGAGTTTAATGGAACCAAGCCCACCTACCTTTTAAACAGTCTGTAGCATTTACTGTACCGTGTACCATGACTTGCTTTTTATGACAGTTGTTTGCCCCACTCACAGATTGCTGAGTTGCACACCAGTGGACTGCAAAAAGAACAATGTGCAATCAAAACCACTGATGTGTGCGCGTATCCATTCAGACACTTTTAATATCTTCAATAGATTACCTTGTTAGCCGACATAATTACCTTCGTTTTTTGCAATAGCCACAAGAAAATCGATTAGCCTGATGTTCTGAACATATTGCATTTAACAGCCCTTTTAATTGGCTTTGATCCAACAACACTTGAGCTTGTCTTTGTTATCTTGTGTTTCTTTTTTCCAGAGAAGAGCTTAAGCTCTGTCGTCAGAACATTGAGACTTTGGTGGAGCAGAGGGATCACTTGGAGAAAGAGCTAGAGAGACAGAAAGCAGCAGACAACAGGTGAGTTGAAAAGTGACTGTTCTGTATTTATATTCAGATATGAAATGTTTCTGTTTTGTCTTGAGTATTTCATTTTGTTTATTTTACTCTGTAGTGTGGCGGTGTTTCGTTTGCGAGCTCAGCATAAGCTTCTGTGTCAAAAGCTGCAGGGCGAAGAAGAGCTCGAGGGCCACATCCACACTGAGCTGAAACAGCAAGAGTGAGTCAGACAGTAAAAACCTTTGACAGGTCCTGTTCTGACAGCCATGAGTACTGCATGAAAAACGCAGCCTCCTTCACAAAAACGTGTGGTCATCCAGCAAATAAGCTTAACCTGCCCAAACTTTTGCTGCAAAGCAATGTGGCATTATCTGGAAACAAGACACTATATTTGCCAATCAGACGCATTCTGTTTAACAGTTTTGCAAATTGCTGTGCAGTGTTTATGCATCACATAAACCCTCAAACCTCTCGACCTATTTCTCAAACTGGATTATATTTCAGCATCTCAACAGAACACCTACACCAGAGTTGCCCCTTGAGCTTTTGTTATTACACAGTGCTCTTTTTAGTCATGCATCACAATAATAAATGCAGTAAACAATCATCTTTGCTGGAAGACTAATGGCATGGTAATATCCTAAGAGTTTGATATGTAAGAAGAACTTTGTAACTTTATAAAAATCATTCCATTGTGGTCTTGAGCAGTTTTGCTTGTTTTGTAAAACCTGAAAGGAGTCCTGCCTCATTCTGCTTTATGGAAATGATCATTTTCTCTGTCTGAATAAGTTTCTCTTAACTACAGTCACACATTAAATGTTTGGCTCAATTGATTAAGTCAACTGATCAGTTTTTATCATGATATAAATATAAACCAGAGAGAAAAATTCAATCTGTACTGTGCTTCATAGACCCATATACAGTAGGTCTAGCCTCTTACCACTGGTACAGTAAATGACTGTTAGATAATACACACCATCATCTTCGACTTCATGTTCTTTCTACATGCCTGTTCTTCAGACTGAAGCTGAGTGAGGTGGAGGCAGAGCTTGGCAGGTTCTCCTCGCTCCGGCAGGATTTGCAGGAGGAGGAGCAGGTCTTCCAGGTCCTTAAGGCCCAGAAGACAGTGACAAGACTGCAGCAGGAGAAGAAGGCCAGCCAGAACCTACAGCTCAAGATCCAGCAACTCAGGAAGTAGGGAATACCAGCATCTTTTCTATTTTTTGTATAGCACTGCTCTGTTATCCATAAAAAAATCAAGAATTAGTGACCTCTAAACAAGTAAATGGATGTTAGGATACAATTACATCAAATTTAAGTAAAATTGCACAGCATATTACCAAAGAGTATAAATCAATCATTTATTAATGCCTGTGAATTGTTGAATTTGAGTTTGTTTGTTTTTTCACGAGAGGTCCTTGTGGGGAACCAATTACATAATGTCCATGACCTTGAATGATATAAAGACTGGTATGTCATGTGTGTAAGTGTCTTGAGATTGTGTGCTCATAGTAAACAGGCAGCCATGCTGATGAAAGAGGCAACTGACCGTCAGAAGAAATCTGAAGCGCGCAAGGCGACCCGAAAGATAGCTGCCAAGCACTTGAAACAGACCATTAAAAGGTAATCAACTATTAAGCCAATAAACAGTGCTTAGAGACTGCAACTAAAATATGATGTATCTCAGAGGATTGAATAGTGATTAACACATGGCTGATTCTGGAAAAATAGATAGAAAGCAGGATGGACAAGAAACAGCTTAAATTCGTATAGAAAAGTTTGAGCTGAAAGTGAATAGCATATCAGATGTGAACAGAAAAAGGTGATTCATGTTACTCATGATTTCCCCAAAAGTGTTGTTCAGGTTTGTACTAGTCTCAGGTGTCAGTGGACTTATGTGAGTGATCGAACTATTTTGAACATCAAATAAAATCCAGTAGGTCCACCTCTAAACCTTTGAGGACACAGCTGGTAATATATATTTTCTCATTGTCAAAAAACATTATAATTCCAAACGTGAACTGATCTTACTAATAAGTATTCCATGAGTAACCAAAAACTGATCTACAGTAGTTTATTTCCCTGTGCCACTCTGTGCATTTGGTCACATGCTCTGACATTATCATGAACACAGACACAAGTGTATGTATGACAAATCTACACAACAAATCTATTTGTTGTTATTTGTTCTATTTCTGCTAGAATAAGTTTTACTACACTGTTTTACTATGTTCAGAAATTACTTAACCTTTTAAAAAATTCACATATATATATATTTGTGATCACTTCTTTTAAACTCTTCAGTAGGAAAGTTTGGGACTGAGAGCCACCAACACAGTGGGTCAGAAACTCAAAATGTTATGCACAGCATGAAAACTAAGGTGTATTTTTCAGTAATCACACTGCTTTGTGTGAATTATCCCACTTAGGCCATGACAATTGTTCCAAGTAGTCAAAGAAGTCATTGTCAAGTTGAACAGACAGTCAGGGCATTGGAGATCTGTAGTCTTTTTCTTTAAACAGAAGAAAATCTATTGTTGTCAGTGGCCAAGATTGTTGATTTCCTCCCTTATTCTTGTCTGTTTTCTTTAGTTCTCCTTCTGTCCAATTACTTCAGCTGCTTGCCTTTCTTCATAAATTTCCCAAAAAGGTCATTAGCTTATATTAAAATCTTTGCTGTTTTAGTAAGATTTTCTGTCAAATTAAATTGTTAATAGTGGTAATAGTGGTAGTTTTTAGAAATATCCTTTCAGTATTTAGAATCTTAAATTTGATATTACTGTTTTCATGTCAAACGTACCCTCTGACATCTTAGAGGGTTATGTTTCTAGAGAATGAAGCATTTCTGTGAGTCTGAGCTTCTGATCTCTGATCTTCCCTCTGTGAGCGTTCACATGCTTTGTGATGGTCCCTGTTTCATTCAGGATGCATCAGCAAGAGGCTGAGAAAGAGCAGCAGAACAGGGAGTTACTGGAAAAGAGGATACAGGCTGTCAAGTCACTGAAATCAAACATAGCAGCCACCCAAGTAAGCAACAGCACCCCCCCACCCACCCACCCAAATGAATAGCATTTTAGAAAAGAACTATATTTAGTGAGGCATTATGTACTCATAAAGCTTTAAAGACATAGTGATACAAGTTGACCTAATTTAATTTGTGTAACATGTATTATATAATACATTTCTAAAGATGGTCACTTCAGTTTATTGTTTGCCTTTAGGCATAAACTATAAATAAACTATACTTTTCATTGTGTTAATATTAGGCTATATGACTAATAGCAGTCAAATTTTGACACGTTTGCCGAAACAATATCCAGTGTAGTATCACAATTGTATAAACAAGAGTCTTGATCAGGCGATGACAAATATAATGTGATAGCCTATCAATATTGATATAAAGAAATGTATATAGAATTTGTAGGCACCAGCAGTAGGGCGGCTAACAATGCAGAAAAGAACAAATGCATAATGTATGCACAGTAAATTTGATTACTGTTTTATACACACATTTTTTTATCCCATGACTCCTGCTACCCTCTGTAGTTTTTTACAGGATGCATACCAGTGTTTTTAATGGGGAATGTTGTAGTATCATAGCATAAGAGCGAACGAACAACATTTGGTCAGATAGTACATTAGGAAGCCAAAGGAAATCATCATATATTTAAAGTATGCCATTTGGACCTGGTTTTATTTATCTGTCCATTCTGACCAAATTTTTCTCCTAGCTAGGAGAGTTGTAAAGCAAAAACCTCAATTTCATTTTACTGGCAGTATCTTCTCCCAGTCCTCAAATAAATTCAGTTCTGCACTGTAGCTATTATTGACAGTACTTATATGCTCGTCGTCGTGATCTTGCAGTACTATCATCGTGCTTAGGGCTGTATTTTCCAAATGGACCCTCAACAAGTACACATGAGTAAATAGCTCATTAACATTATTCTCTTCTTGTTCAAATGATCAGCTCTTCATGTCGTCAAACATGGCTACATTAATGCGGTGTGATTTCTGTAGGAGAGCTTACGGGTCCAACAAAGAAAAACCAAAGCAAACGCCCAGAAGAAAGAGCAACAACAGAGACAACTGAGAGAATCCCTGCAGGCCCAAGGCATCGACAGTATCAAGCATATGTACCAACAGAAACAACTAGAGGAGATAAAACAAAAACAAGAGTAAGTCCTCTCCTCTTCTCTCCTCTCTTCTCCTCTCCTCTCCCACATGCATGTCCTCTACTCCCACTCAATGCAGCAGTGTGTGGGTGTTTTCTCTCGCCTTGCGCTGAGGAATACATGACTGCATTTCAGGATAATGTAGTGTTGTTGATTTGCGCTTCGCAGGGAATTCGCAGAGCGGCAGAAGTCAAAGAGAGTGGAAATTGTGGCAAAAATCCTTCAGGAGGAACAGCTGGTAAAGAGCAGAAAGAGGCACCAAGCGCTTCTGCCCAAACTCTCAACCACAAGGAGGTTCCCATCTCTGGGGACAGTAAGAGAGAAGCTCCTGTACGACTTGGAGCCCTGCCCCCCATCAGCCACTGAGAAGAGACCCATAATAGTGAGATTATATTTGAGAAATAACTGCTTGAGGAAATTAAGTCTATTTTTAACACTGACCCAATGTGTGTATGCATTTGTCCGGCAGTTGAGAGAGTTCAGTGACATTAGCAGCTCATCATGTGCTTCCACTGATGTTGAGGACCTGGAGGAAACCATGCACCAGGAAGGGGACCACCAGAGTCTTGCTGAAAGTCTGGCTGAGCCTGAGTTTTCTGGGCTGTGGGACCAGAACTGCAAGGTGCACTATAACAACATCCACTGACATCCAAAAGCAAATCCCTGCAAGCTGCTAAAATTAAACACTCATAAATCATGTTCCTTTCACCGCATGCACATAATTTTTCTATGGATGTGCTTATTGCATAATTTTCAGCAGATGAATTGCCTACCTGCAAATTGAAACATGTTATATAAATAAGTGCACTGGAAACCGATATTTAATTGATTTGAAATAGTCGCATGGCAGGTTTGATAAAACCAACAAAGCTGTTTCTGTTAATTTCCTTTTCACTTATTAATCAGGCTACTTGAAAATTTAGGGTTGGGGTTTGATGATTTGGAAGAAGTTCAAAACACATGTTCAATTCCCAATGGCTATACCTAAAGCTGGTTAGAGTTTTACAAAAAACATAATTGCTAGTGTTTGCTGATGGGAAACCAGAGAGGGATCACATTTTTTCTGATCCACAGACTGTTGCTAGTTGATCAGGGCACATGTAGTATTAGGTAGTACCATTACTAATTAAGCACATGACCGTTCAGAACATGTGATCCAACAAATCCTAAAACTGGTGCAGTGTTATTTGTAGTAAATTATCTTGCTGGCATTGGTGCTATAAATGACATTCATAGTAGGGCTAACTACATTGTTTGCCACCACCATAAGCATCTGTGTTCAGAAGCTGTGACGCACAGTGCAAGTGATTTTACCTGTATCTCTTTATCTATCCAGATTACTGTGGCAGCTGCTGTTTTTACAGCTCCTCCCCTGTAAAGTGATCTCTGGCTAAACTCATCTGCCTATTAAAATTCCTGATTAAGGCTACTATTTTCTGCAATTCTACTATTAGCTATAGCAGCGATGGAGGCGAGGACACAATGACATTCACAATTGTCACCATAAATCCATACAAATCAGTTCAAAATGTCCTACTGGATTCTGGTTAAAGAGTCACGAAGAGTTAACCAACTTATTTTACTTGTTCCTGTAAAAGTGTCATGTGCTAATAATAGTGATATCTTAGCATACAGTACAGAGAGTGCCAGTAGGCAACTGGCTGGTTTTCTAATACTGTGTCTAAGAACACTGCAGACCTTTTAGACAGCCAAAGCTGGTATTGCTTTTTTCAGTTTCTGTTAACATATACATATATCAGTCAAACCCCACCATATTGATATTGAGTTGCACTATAGTGACAGCACCAGCTCCAACTTTTCTTAAATCAGAATCTGAAGTGTCTCTAGCTCATTGCCATGGAGGTGTGTTGGCTCCCTGTCTCATCCAGCCCCCCCACACACTTGAAATGTGGTGCGACAGGCATCACTTCTCATTGTTCTGGTGCCTTTGAGGCCTCAGAGCAAGTGTGGGGCTACAGCTCAGAACTCTGCACAAGTACCCAGTCAAGTGGAAGTGATCTCCTCCTAACATGCAGATCAGGCGCGCGCCCCCTCATCAGGCTTCTTCTCCACACAGTAATGGCTGGTGCAGTAGATGAGCATAGCAATGTAATAAAGCTAATAAGATGAATCGTAAGTGGGAGAATGATGATGACAATTGCTTAACAATACAGAAAAAATACAGCTGTGATAAAATGACAAAATCATAAAAAGTAAAACAGTACCATTATAAACAGAGTTCCACACGATGATACAAACACATAGTTAATAACTCAGTGTTTTTTTGCTACTGTCTTCGACTGCTGATAGCTGTTGTCAAATGCCTATTAGATGCCATTTTCTGTTTTAAATTAAAATCATGCAAATATTAGAATCTACTGTGATAATAGATTAAATATGGAATAGAATAATAATCTGTTATGTTCTGTGGCTGCTTTCCTTGAGACACCATTTAATATCTAAGAACTTTGGCTTGTTAGGTTAAATGAATTAAAGGGTTTTTAGAATGAGCTCATTCAGCATGTATTTTTCATAAAGAATGGTATCAAAAAAATTTTGCTGTCAACACTATAGCCTTACCAGTACTGAATTTGTGACATTTTCAAAATCTAGTAATGGTAAATCAGAAAATATTCTTCTGTTAAAAATAATAGACAAAAATAAAATTTCTTTGATCTACATTTTATAGCCTACATTAAATTGCTCTTCATCTTTTGTGCCCTGGTTGACATGCAGTGCATATTTAGATCACTAGTTATTCCGGCAGAGAATATTATACTTTTTTTTTCATACTACAGCCCTGACATTCAGAGGAGAAAATAAGACAAAAAGGGGAGAATTGATGAACTGACGATGAACTGACTGTCAGTGAATTCAGACTTTGTGGTTACAATTATACAGTATAGTTTTATTATACTGAGGATTTATAATGACTTTACTAGCTATTTCTTCCCTGTATGGTTACAGAAGCTCCTGAATGAGAAAACTACGTTGGTGCAGACAGAAATAAAGCAAGAAGAACCTGGACTGGCCAGTAGAAAGCTCAACAAGCCTGTTAAAAAAGTTCATGGAAAAGAATTGAAAGGACCTCCATTCATCAGTAAACCAGAGATCATCTTCTTCAAGGTACCGCGCTGCTGGTTCTGTGAAAACATCTCTCCTAAAAAGACTTTATCGCAAGAAATCATGTCTTTTAGAACAACAAATACTAATGAAATTGCACTTCATTGGCATTTTTCATTTGTAAGTCTAATTAACAGTCGATTTTGATTATTTAGTTGTTGATGGATTTTAATAGCAGACTGACATCTCATTAAATGGTCTGTTTTAGGACTTTGAAGTGGGAAAAATATATAAGAAGAAAATCATCCTGACTAACATCAGCTACAACTCTAATCACTGTAAGCTTCTTGGGGTCTCCAGGCATCTGAAGGATGTTATATCCATCAAGTAAGTTCTTTACATTGTCAGAGTCAGTATTGTTGAACTGTCCCATTAAAGTGTTAAGTGCTTGTAGTTCTTGTAAGCCACCAAGGTTAACTCTGAATATTCCAAACTTGCACATGGGAGCTGTGAAAGAAGCCAGCAACTTCATTTGGGATCTGTGTATCACAGTAGGATAGATTAATCTGAATGAGCAAACATTCTGAGGGAAAGACATTAATATTTTTCTTAAAGACAGATAAAAGATACAAAAGCAGGGTTTTAAGTAATATAGTTCCTTTGAATATCTAAAAATTGGGCTCAATGACAGAATTCTGCTATTGTGAAAACCCCAGATCTAAAGGTGTTTAAAACCAGAACATGTTACAGCACATCTGAGCTCACCGTATGCCGAACACCTTCTATTATCGCATGGAAACATCTGCTTGTGTTTCCCCACTTAGGAATTTAATACAACCATTTCTTGTCATTTTAAAAGACGATGGAGTGGACGTGAAAGCAAAGCCTGTCCTCCCACATGTGGATCACCACGCTCACAGTTTCTCTATAGAGACTCAGCTCAGTGAGTCAGTCTCCGTCTCTGCTATCTCCTCTCTCTCATCCTGCCAGCAGCCCACAGGCCGAGCAGAGATGCACTGTTCTCCGGGTCACTCACTGTGTATCACTTTTCCATCAGCTCCCTCATGATTTGATGTGGTTTCTCTATCCCTCTTCTTTCTGCCTGACTGAGTGAGGAGTCTCCCAGGCTGCAGCCGAGTCTGCTGGAAGCTACTGGTGCTGTTTTTGAGCCTTTGTACTGGACCACTTGTCTGAACATATCACCTTCTAGTCCTCTGGTCTTAACGTACTTGTAGCAAACTTGTGCTTACTTATCAAGCAGGTGAATGCACACATGCTGTATAGTGCACGTTATACCCACTCATCTCCCTTGGTATACTGTGTCTCAGTACAGATTATGATTCTACATATCTCAAAGGGATGCTTTTTTTCTGAAAGAGAATTCAAAATCAAATTAATCAAGTTATTAATGACACTAGCAACAGAAGTAGTTGTTGTTAGTTTTCAACATTAAATTCTTTAGGACTACATTAATAGATAAGAAAAAATTCTCCTGTCAAGACAAAGTTTGTTTGGTTCCCTACTGCATCTGTTTGTCACTCTACTCATTATTCAGAATCAGAATCAGAATTCCTTTATTTATCCCTGGAGGGAAATTCTTGACACAGTACAGGTGTGATTATGTATCTTAGAGAAAAGAGTGAATAATCGTTCAGTCTTGGGTGGTACAGGATTTCTTCTACACCCCCAATTGAAAGGGTGCTCTGCAGCAGTGCACTCTGTGATGCCACGAGTGATTGACTGCGGTTCTTTTGAGTATGAGGAATAATATAGTAATCCATCATATGTTGTGCCCGTGGTGGTCACGAAATGTCATATTTAAAAGCTGAATTATACACTCATTTCAGCCACTGTACCAGTCATGCACCCTACTGTCTATAATTCAGTGTCTGCTTTGTGTAAGAATGCAGATTATTTACACATTCAAACCTGCAATATTAAGATCAGTTGTGACAATTGCAAAGTCTTCATGGCTCTCCCAACTAAAAACAGCAGGATAGAGAAACATTAAACAGGAACACACTGGGCTTTTTCACACCAGCACATGGTTCCCTGTACGCCCCCTGAATTTCTAAAAATTGCTTCCCATTCCCGTACACCCCCCAGCCCAGCACACAAGCAGTGTGAATTTGTGTTAGAATGGGCTCTGCTGTATCTTTTCACTGCTGGAACAAAAACCACAACAGTCCAGGCTTGCCAGACTTGGTGTAAAGCCATTGTATAGAAGCTGTGTTTCTGCAGTTAGTGGCACTTCCTAGCATTTATTGCAAATGACTGGCTAAGAGGAAGACACCCCTCTGTGGTCTGTGTTGAGACAAAGCTTAACTGTAGTAGAAATGGTGGTACTCCACATAATCTGAAGGTGCGATCACACCTCTGATTTGTTTAATTTGGTCCAAATCATGCTAGGATGAGATACATTGTTTAATTTTGGATACCAGGATACCAGTCTGTGGAAGTGCATTAGTGGCAAAATAGTTCAAGCCGCAAATTTAAAGGGAACCTTTATGTCCAACTGAAATTCAATGGCATGATTTTATCTGCTGCAGTACAGAGTTGTAGACCTAGTCTGTAATAGACCTGTGGAAAAGCTACCAAATCCCGAGGTGCATAAATTCATTTTCAAAAAAGGGATTCACTTAGGAATGGACTCCAAGATAGTTAGAACCAATCCAACATGTGGTCAACAAAAATAGAAAACAGATCCTCCTTGCATGTTCAACATATAGACAGGCAAATTCCAGGCTTGCGACAGTATAAGGAGACACAGTTAGACTCGCCTTGATAGTTTAGTCCTGTGTCTGGTCTGCGTTACTGTGAACCAAGATGACCCATAAAAATCTCAATAGTATGTATCTTAGATTAAATTACATGCTCTGTAACCATACCACCACTATCAGCAGTGACTCTGACCAGTGACCAGACAGCAGCTTGAATTATCCTTCTCCGAAGATACATTTTGACCTGATGATGGCGCTAGATAAAAAGTCCGGGAATCAGTACAGATCCTCCTATGGGAAATATGAAAGTCTGCACCAAATTTCATGGCAGTCCATCTAGTAGTTCTTGAGACATTTCATGCAAAACAGATAAATGCACCTAGAGAAAAGTGAAGGGATCACCAAATTTAATAGGCTTCATCCTCTCTGGACCATAAATGTTTCTACAAAATTTCAAGTCAAGTCAAGTGTTTTTTTATTGTTATTTCAGCTATTTGCAATAGTACAGTGAGCAGTGAACTGAAACAACATTCCCCCAGGGACCAGGTGCTACACTACACTACACTAGTCAAATATAACCTGTACAAAACTGTACATAGTGCAGACAACCCAAGACTAAATATAATGCACAAGAACTATACAGACTATACATAGTACACAAAACTATACACAGTGCAAGAGAAAACAGTAAACACAAAAGCAGCAGCCTCGACCAGAACACAGTTCTGTGTGGAGTGTGTGAGACAGGGCTTAAAGGCTGAGGGCTTTTTCATATTCTTGGGGTCTTGTGTTCTGGCAAAGAAAGGTTAATGTCAGTGAGTGAAATCAGAAAACCATACTGCAAACAAGTGTACTAATTGTATCATTTATCTCCTCAAGTGCTCCAACTAAACATCCACAAAGAAATTATTTGATATGAGCATCCGTTAAAACTGCAGTTGGTCTTTATGATCTCCTTTATGAGGCCTGTTTTAATGCCATAACAAGCCATTTATTTGTGATTAAAAACTATCAAGTTTTTTTCATGTTATATTCACCCACATCAAAGTTTTGCTACTTCACTGGTTTACTTTCAGTGGTGATGGTGTTTTAGCTCTGTTGAACTGAATAATAAACTGAGAGCGCTTATTGATTTACTGTATTAGAAGCCAATGGGAAGCATCCAGAATGTATAATAGCACAAACAGCAAAGTCAATGATACTGTACTGCCACAGTCCCAGCTTCATCGCTTCAGTCAGCTGCAATGGATATTCTGTACAGTATGGCCTCGTTTGCAGCACTTTATATGGGGCTCCAGCAGGCTTTTTCAAACACTGCTTCACTCAGCATTAAATCCCAAGTGAACTGTTCTATTTTTTCTTTGCATGTCCTTCCATACCACCTATCTTGAAGCTATGCAAGAAGGATGGTACCAACCAGGAAGTATACTCGCCCCCCCACCACCACCAAAAAAAAAAAAAAAAAGACTGATCCTTTCATACACTTCCAGGTCACAGTGGTGAGCTGGATGGCAGCTTCAGCCGGTCTGCTCCAAGTTCTTTATCTGACCGCTGGACCAACAACTTCAAACAACTGGCTCAGACCTCACATAATGGTCTCTTGCCTATTGATGTTGATGATAGCCTGCAGAGAGTGCTAATTAAACTCTTTGCTACTGTAGACAACATCAGGTCATCTCTTTTTAGAGGGAAAGTGAAAGTGTTAAGAGTGTGTATTAATATAAGGAAACTCATCATAGTTAATGTCCATCTTCACAGAGTTTGAAAAGTTGACATAAAAAGCTTACATGAATCCTTTCCACTCAACTTGACATCAACTTGTTAGCTCATAATCTACACAATTTTCCAACTTAAATTTAATTTATTATTATTTTTTTTTAATTTAGGTTACTTTATTAATCCCAAACTGGGAAATTACCTCTCTGCATTCAACCCATCACTGATTGAAACACACACATGCAACATGCAGTGAAACACACAGGAGCAGTGGGCAGCATCAAGCACCCAGGGAGCATATATTGGGGGTTAAGTGCCTTACTCAAGGGCACATCAGCCAGCTGGGGGGGGGGGGGGGGGGGGGGGGCATTATCACTCCACCTCACTCAAATTTTTCCTGCCCGTCCGGTGGGGGAATCGAACCAGCAACCTTCCGATCACAAGCCGCTTCTCCAACCACTAGGCCACAGCTGCCCCCTACGTCTTAACAGATGTGACTACTACGAAGACCAAAAAAGAATATCCATTATATTCTATAATCTGTATCTGCTTCCTAATTATGCTCATAGTTGCATTTGTCTAACTTTTGTTTATCTGTTGAATTTTGAGAATCCTTTCTGAATCTCTGGCTGACTGCCAGCCATATTCATATTGATCTGCCCTCCTGTTGCTTCTCTGGAAGGGCGGCAAGATATCAAACTCCTCGGGGCTGCATTAGAGTTGGTGTAAACATGTGCTGTGAGATCCACATGTTGCTTTCACATAGCTCATGGTCGGTCCCAATGTTAATTTTTTTTTTTTTTTTTTTTTTAAATCTGGAAATAAGCTGTTGATTTTGACTGTGAAATAATTCCCAACTATTCTGTTCAACACTGCAGTGCTTTCATATGCAACAATAGCCTTTTCTTTTCTTTATTTCTTGCACCATGCAAACTCTTCCACTTACCTGCTCCACTCTCAGGAGATTCCTCATACCTCAGCTTTCCGTCTGCAGCTGCTGATATTTCGTTGAATACAGCACATTCAGATTCTGTGATGCTTTAAAAGTCTTGTTTTTTGTTGTTGCTGAGGCCATTCAAAGACTCAAGAACAAACACTGCTTTAACACAAGCTGCTTGTCAAAAAAAGTATTTGTTACTTTTGTGTTATCTGTGTGATTTTTAGCAAAATAGCCATAGGAACAGTGTTAGTTTTTCACACATTGTAACACATTGCATTGAAAAGGTACGAAGAAACTCATAGTGATCTGTGTTTCAGCTTTGAACCTCCTGGTTCTTTATCTTCTGGGATGTCCTGTGATGTGCAAGCTGTTTTTCAACCTATGGTTAGTAACATCACCTCTTCATTTAGGCATCTGTACTTCATATTACAGTTGATACACTGTAGTCTCAGATATACTAAGAGGTTTATTCCATTTTGAGGTAGCCAAATGTACTAGCTAATGAATAGCTACTAATGAATTTTGCTCTATTGCATGCTCTAATCCAATTTTGTAAAATTGGAATGGAGTGTTTTCACAATGGAATCTCTGCTTAATCCTTTACCTTTGTACATATTATAGTTTTTAACACATTTGCTTCTTGTTATTAGGAACTGTGCGAGGCAACAACCACAGGATCCACAGATTTTTGCATTCAGCTTTCTATTCATTCTCATTAGCCAAGTAATCACATGTACTCTGCCTGCCTTCATTCCTGTCTTGTTTTGGAATCAATATTTCTGCAGTTTGATCATCAAACCTTTACTTGAAATTGAAGTCCTACACCAATATGAACCAACACATTGTCCCATTTTTTCATGCAGATCAATGAGAACCTGGAGGGAGAGATCCAGTTTGCATCAGCGATGGGTCCATTCTCTGTGCCTGTCAGATGCACCATAAAGAAATGTGATGTGAGTAATCTGATGTAGCCAATCTAGAGTGTCCATTCCAAATGACCGTCAGTGTAATCTTTCCGCATCTTTTCATATTGTTCTGTCTTTCCAGGAAGAGCTATTTTTTCTTGTTACATACACAGTACGTTGTTTGGTCACATAATAGTGTACAACATGGATTTCATTTGCAGCTTTAGGTTATTAATAATGCAGTAAAATTAATAAATGGTTAATAGGAGCAATGATTATTAAATAAATATGTCATCAATCACAACACAGAAGAACAACATTGACTGGCTATTATAACAGTCTAATTATACCGTGTCTTATTTAATCAATGCATTTATGTATTAATGTATGTAAAACTATGTACTCAAGCTGGCAGCTCTTCACTGCTGATGGTAATTAGTGGTGTGAATTTATCTTCTCTCTAGCTGGAGGTTGACAGCCAGTTCATTGACTTTGGCTTGCATGTGGTGGGTCAGACTATTTCACGGACTCTCACCTTGACCAATAAGGGTGCACTGGCCACCCTCTTCAGCCTGGACACCTCCACATGTCTCAGTCCAGAAACTAGCCAGGTCCAGGTGCCATCCCAGGTCTCTGTCAACACATGCCAGGTCAGACTATCGATCTGGACTTCAACAGTTGCTGTTTCTGTGATGGCGTGATGGAGTAAATTTCAGTACAAACAGTAACAAAGTAAAATTAGAGAAATTAAAATATTTGTATTTACAGTGGGTGTGATGAATAGAATTTGCGGTCAATTCACATGACCAGGTTTGAAGACACATATGATTAAAATAAATCATGTATAAAATCAAATGAGTGTGTGTGTGTGTGTGTGTGTGTGTGTGTGTTTGTGTGTGTCTGTATGTGTGTGTTGGCTAACAGGACTTAAGCAGTCAAAACATAACATGTGACAACCAGAGGAGCTCTGCATCCCTAGAAACTCAAGAACTCCAGACAAAGCAAGACAGTCGGGAGCTTTCTAATACGTTGCAGCTAGAGCAGCCAGGTGAAGCTTTTGAACATATGGAGACACTCACCAAATGATTTTTTAATGCCAATTTTCACCCTGAGCTTGATATGGGCCTAAGACTGAAACCTGCACTTGCATCTTTAAAACCCAACCCATCTGAACCTGACTTGTACTGCCAAATTTGGTATTGTCACTTTCCCTTTTCCCACTGGGCATTGTATACATACTAACAATATGAGTCAGACACAGTCCAGTTCTGTTTGAAAGAACTCTTCCCCGAACCCATACCCATCCTAAAACATCCTTGTCCTTTGCAAAATATGTAAAACCTCAGTAGAATGTAGATTAGATGTATCTGGACATGGTTTGTAAGAGACAGCATTTCACAACCTCTGAATTACAGCAAGTGAGGACTGACAAAATCTCCTCATTGGGTGATTTCTCTCATCTCTCTATTCCTGTTAGGACATTTGGTCCTTGTAAGAAGAAAAATTAAGGAACACACACACACACACACACACACACACACACACAGGAAAGGCGTAGGGTTCACCTTGCTCCCACAGCTGGGGACAAGAAGGCATCTTCTCTTTAATGTTCTCTCAGATCTGAAGTCTTCATCGCGGCACTCAGCACTTTCCTCTACTGATTTTTTGATAAGCTGCTCAGTCTTTTGCCACTGCTCTGCTGGCTTTGAAAGACACTGTGTCTATTTCTTTTTATTCACCATTGCTGAAAAATGCTGTCTGATTTTAGGCTTCTGGCAGTGTATGATATGTTATTTCCATATTTGTTTTTTAAGTTGATTGATGTGTCTTGAACTAATGGCCAGTTTGCAGATCAGCCTCTAAATTTATGTCCAAAAGGAAGATTTAGTATTTTATTTTTCTTGGCGCTCAGGATCTACTCAGTCTTATTTCTTATTCATATTTACACAATATTTGAAATGCACATTCACAGAGCCAGACGGGAGAAAGCTACTGATTTTAGTCTTCCTAATGAGCTTTCCCTTAGTGCTACCATGAGGCCAAATTTCAATTATGAAACTATTCTTTCATCTGTTCAACTCACAGTGTTTCACTGTTTCCTTTGTGTTGTATTTGGTGGGTTGGCAGCTAGTCAACACAGGTTGACCACTCAACCACTCAAGAATGAACAGTGATCTAAGATCAGGTTTTGCTTACTGTGTGTGGCATTGTCAGAGGCTACAGATCCAGAACTTACTCCTGAAGTGGATGTCCAGATGGACCAGAGCCACTCAGACTCCAGTGACATCAGTTTCGGAAATGTAAGTATTGGATCCTAATGAAAATTTTCAGGTTTATCTCGTTACAGTACTGTAATTCGCCAACATTGTCATATTTGAAGATATTAGCACAATGACTAGCATTTCTACAGATCCGAGCCAAAAATATCAGTATGAGCCTGTGTAACTGGACTAGCACAGAGACAGTTGCCCTGAAAAGACAGACTAATATATGTGTCTGTGGGTGACTCTCTGCCTCTCCAGCTTGTTTTTAGCACTGACGCTGTGTGCGCCTTGTGGCCCATGTGAAGTTGTTCAGGGTTCATTATGTCTCTCTGGTGGGGGCTAATGGTGCATCACCTCTCCCTCTGCACTCGTTGTGTCTGTGTGCATCGCATGCGCCTGCATGCCTGCAGTTCGATCTTTGTCATTTTGACTGATACTTTCACACTGTGTGGTTGAAGGTCGGTTACTTAAATAGCAGATTATCCATCAAGCTATCATGGTCCCACAATAATGGGTTGGCTGTTGCATGAATGGCTTACTCCTCTCTTTTGTTTCTTATTATTTCTCTCACCAGGGCAGACAATTGACACAGCTTATCACTGTAGTTTGATTGCATTCCATGTGAAGCTACACATTTCTGCTTCTTCTACATGAATGGAAATGGTTTTTGTGATGAAGTAAAAAGGTTCAAATCAAGAAGCTCAGTAAAAATATGTAGAGGTCATTGTTGCATTTTGTGTGAATATCTGATATCAATTTTAAAGTTAACTGGTCATTTTACATTTGTTTTGTAGAATTCGTTTTCCTTAAAGACAGAGGACTATAAATGACATTTAAAAATCACACATTTGCTTGTCCTGTTTTATGTGCCCTGCTTCAGGTTAGAGAGGGGGAGATTGGACCTTTTGAAAGCATCAAACTCCAGGTTATATTCACTCCATCCATTCCAGGAGAAGCCACACTGGATTTCCAGATCAAATTCTCTGATATAACCAGCAAACCAGTAAGGCACAATATGCTTATTGTCTTGTGAGAGTTATAGGTAGAAAACAATACAGAGCCACAGATATTGGTTGGTTTCATTCACATCAGTGTAAACCATTTGTGATTAAATCGTTATTGATACAAACAGATACCTATCCAGGTGAAGGCTGTGGCAGTCAACGTTCCTGTATGGGTAGTCCAGCCCAGCATTGACCTGAAGATCTGCATGTTTGACCACCTCTATCAAGACAGTATCATGGTCCAGAGCAGGTGGGTCCAGCAGATGTCTGATAGCTTTGTCATGCAGACAAATATGTTCTTTTTACAGAAATATTCTTGAGCACCTGCATTGTGGCTCTTAAAAGTGTATATATACATGTACTGCTCCTAAACTGTTTGTGTAATTCTCCTCCTTCATGTGCACTAAAACAAAGCTTCACAGAACATTCATACATAACTCATTTGTTAAATAATGCATGAATTGTTCAGTCATAAAAGCTTGAAGCTAAATTAGGATGCAAAAAACACAAGCAAGTGAACAATTCACTACCAGCCTTGTTACCTCATTTTCTGTCAGAATAAACACCAACAGTAACTCGGTGTGGTAGCACACCACAGATATTTGAATGGTTCTACCCCTATAATTGCATAAAACCACTTTTCTATCCCTTGCCAATATCTAATTGGTTTACACAATAAGGACAACTATTTACATGTCTCGTCCAACTACCTTGTTTGAAGAGGAATCAAATTAAGGGACATGAGAGGCCATTTAATACTGTATTAGTGTCACTTGAAGTAATCATCTCTAACATTTAGAGATAACATGGCTCAAGGACAGAAATGGAATGCTATGAAATTGTCCTAATATGAACTCCTTTAGTTTTTATGGTGATGTACGTGTTGCAAGTAAAACCATCAGGTATCTGTAATGTTAAAGGACATTTCACACAAAGCCTCATGTTTTGTATGAAATGCCCCTTTATTTTACGGGTTCTAATTTGGTAAAATTATAAGGAAATTGGAATTGGTAACACTGGTAAGTGCCACTTTTTTTGCTTTGTAAGAATGAACAAGGGAGTGTGCACAGTTTTCTAAAGTTTAAAAAAAACAGTCAAAAAGAAATCTTTTTATGTTTAGATATACATACAAGTGCTTTTTAAGAAAAAAACAGTCATATTTCAGTTATTTTCTTGCACACTATATGTAAGCTAAGGTGCCCATAAAATACAGTGCTGTGATCAGTGTTAATCTGCATGAACAATGACAGCAAGCCCATAAGCAGCCACAATTTCAAATGCAGCTAAAAAAGAAAATTGTGTTTATTTGCCACTTTATTTGCCACAGTGTCATTATGAAAATCACCACTTGTATAAATGGTTTGTCAAAGCAACAGAAGGCAAAGGATGGCCTTTTAAAGAGACAAAATAGCTGCCGTAGTATTTGTGGAAGCATAAAAACTGTAATGGGGCAATGTGCAATGCATGAGTACATATTCCAAATAAACAAACTGTATTGGCAAAAGAGGAACAGCAGTCACACATCAAAGCTCATTAGCATGGGTTGAACAGGCAAAAATAATCGCAAATTATTTGTTGTTTAACAACAGTAGCATATAATAATAAATCTTTTAGACAAAACAATTTAGTGAGCAATGTCTACAGTGTTCCTACAAGTACTTGTGGAAAAGTAGCATTTCAGTAATAGACCCCCATCAGGCATTCAACTCACAATGCAATATGAATACATTGTTATACTAAAGTGACAACAACGAACTGAAATTCAATGTTTCTTAACGAGGAACTACATATGTGAGAGGTGCATGTCATATTTCCATCAGATTTTTTTGTCATGCTCAGAAACATGTTTTGGACTAGATTTTGGAAAGTGCCATGGACTGCTGATGTAACATGCTGGCTTATCTGCTCAATGCAATACTAAAATTCCCTCACATACTCAGTCTCTGCCAAAACAGGCTTCTTCACTGAAAAATGGCTCATGGAAATCCCTTAAAATTGTCTGGGCCAGCTTACTTGGCCCAACATAAAACTATCCACCTAAATACGCTCAGAGCCAGAACTGTGGAGATGTAATAAAAGAGAGATGTATTAGCTGGTAAATGTTCCTAAACAAAGGAGAATGTAAGGGACCAAGCGGTGAGCTCACATCCCCACAATCCTCTTTGGTCCATACAGTAGCATGGAACAAAAGTAAATCCTTTATGATTATGGATGTCATACATAATGATGCACACACAAGGTTAAGAATGCACCAGGGGCAGTGACATTTGCAGGCGTGTGGTCCACCACCTATCCAGTCATTGTGTCACATCATGTGGGGGAGGGAGTGAATGCGTGGGGGTGGGGATTTGTGACAACTGCCATCTGGTGCGCTGGCACACCAGCACATGTGACAACATGACGATGACAGCATCAGCGTGAACAGCAGTAAAAAAGAAAATGTTAATGCTTGCACCAGCAAACTATGCAATATGTCACTCTGCCTCCAAGACAGTAATTTGAACACAAAATAGCTTGGCAGGCTTTTTGGGGAAACAATAAGAGAGCTGCTGCTTTCATCATACAATTTGTCACTTTTTCCTTTGAGTAGATGAGTAGATATCCCACAAGTCCTCCTTAGTTTGTGACAGATTTTTTTTAAGAGAACAGCACAAAGCATAATTGAATATGTCTCTCTTGTCTGTGAGCCAGTGATTTGAATATTACTCCTCCTAATTGAAAGCATTTTTAAGAGCCTTTAAAATGTGCAGTGTTTGACTTTTGCTTGTGAGCCAGTGATTGAAATATTATGCAAACAGTTGGCAGAGTTTTTCTTTTTGGGAGCAGTGTGTGTGTTTTTTTATTTCAAACCCTCCTCCACTGGCACCTGCTGGGGATTTGAGCATTGCTGCCCGAATGCAGGCAATAAAAAACACAACCTGCCTTATTTTCCTTTACAAAGGCTTTTGTTCTCCATTTTTCTCTGTTTACTGTATGTGTAATATGCCAACTGCACCTTGTCTTAGTCCAATCTGCATCCTGTGTTGGCCTTGACAGTAAGTGTGCTGTCAATTTTAGAGTTGATCTGCTATTTTATGCCCCCCAGCTGCGGCTGTTTTCAGGTTGTCTGTCCATCCTTCTGGCCTTCTGTCTGCCCATGTGTCTGTTCCATTTTCCCAGGAACAGTGAGAGAATTTCCTCTTATTTGGCACAAATATCCACTTAGGTTCAAGAGTGCAATTTTACACAAATGTTTAATGGAATAAAATGATGAAGTGATGACATTTTATATCCAAACAGTCAAAGGTCAACTTCACTTTGACATCATACTCTTTTCTGTCCATGATTCAACAGCATAACTCAGGAACAGAAAGGCAGATTGTGACCATATTACACATTTAGTTTAGATGCTGAACTGGTGACACTAATCTTGAAACTGTGCTGTTTGCACAGATCTTCTGTGCCCCTGGGTTGAACATGTGTGTGAAGCTTCCAGGATTTAGATTTCTTAGCTTCTTTGCAACAGCATCTATATTTGAAGCATTGTCATCCACCACAAACCTGAAGCTCTCTATAAGTCACATATGTTGTGCGACTTAGTAGGAGCAATTTGGTTATTGGCAAAGAGTCAATGATTATGGGAAATAATCATTAAAGTAAAATCAGTGTATGCTTAATACACATAAATATCGGGGCACCACCCTGTCACCAGGGACCAATAGCCAAATTAATTAATGGGAAAACAGTCTCTTAAAATTGTGAAGGATGAATCCGAGCACTGGCTGTCATGAATTCAGCTGTTATTACAAGTACATACACAATAACCACAGTCAAGGACAGGTTAAACTATAACAGGATTTATTAAACAGCAACAACCATCCATAGATAAGTATCACTTTGTAATAAACACTATTATAATCTAAGTTTTATCAACACACATTAACTGTTAACTAAGATAACACAGGTACAGCAACAAGAGTATATCTATATACAGGAGTGTGTGTGTGTGTGTGTGTGTGTGGGTGTGTGTGAGAGAGACAGATGACGACAACAGTATGGAGGCTAACAAGCTAGCCAGGTAGCGGCTAACAAGCTAGTGGCTAAAAACAAACAAGATGGCGGTTAGCAAGCTAGCCAGAGGGTGGCTAACAAGCTACAGGCTAAAAACAAACAAAATGGCGGTTAGCAAGATAGCAGCTAACAAGATAGCAGCTAACAACAAGCTAGTGGCTGACTACAATTAAGATGGCGGATGGCCACATGAGGGGAGGAGCTACAACCAGAATGGCGAGTGGGGAAACTACAACCAAAATGGTGGAGGACTACATGAGGAGGGGTCAGCACACCAGGATGAACAACCACATAAAGGATGACTCAGCAAACAAAACTAGTCACACGCATGTGATGACTCAGCAAAACCCAAAATGACTACGGAAGAATACGCCGGCCGTATTATTCAGAGCCAAGATGGTGATAACCAACGTGATGTTGCTTATGTGGTCACAGAAGAGAACGATGGGCGGAAGCCTTTGAGCGCCACGTACCCCTTGGTTACGGTTCGTGATCGCGTGCTCGGACTTTCGCCTCACCGTTCAGAAAGAAGAGTGTGAGGAAAGATAGAAATGAAAATACAAGAAACACAACCCAATAAAAGAATCCACTCTAATTCTTTAGAAACTCGCGTGTCACCACACAATAGCGGAGTCAGTAAACCGGAGCTTATCTGCTCAGCTATTGGTCCTTTAACTGGTGACGCGCGGTCTCGCTGAAACGGCGGAAATGACCGACCGGAAAACAAAATCAATGAATGCAGCACTTAAAAGTTACAGAAATCATGTGTAAACAACCCTACGTTACACTATCTCTGCCCAGACATAAGCCTCTTACGTTGCGTTGCTCCGATCATTCGGAGTTTGAAATGATGATCCGCTTAAACGTTCGCAGCGTCGTCCTCGGCGGGATGCTGGCGGTCCGTTATTCTGATGATGCGGAGTGTTGATCTCTCGGCGGCAGCGGAGAAAATCACCGGTGAAAAAGTTAACAAACTTTGTTTCGTCCTTAACAAAGTCGGCGCGCGGCTCGTTAACGTGCGATCAGCTGATTGCTCAGCGATCCACGTCGGATGAAGAAAAAAGGAAAAGTTACAGAAAATTACAGCAGTCTGTTTCTCGGCCTGCGAGTTGCAGAACTGTGACCCGGGATCTAAAATGATGTTAATCAAACGTCTGATTTTGCTCCCTTTTGGCGGTTTGGACATTTGGAGAGCCTGGAGAAGCTCTCACTGTCACAGCACGCACGGGGAAAAAGCGCATGCTGATGGTCGCAGTGACCTTTTATTACCTGAGTGACGTCACCTCGGACCCCCGTGGAGATGGCTGGCACACAGCCAATGTCCGTGCCGGTTCTGAGTTTAAACTCAGGAATTTATGACTAGTTGCACATCATGAGTGGGGTCTCTAACAGTTGGTCACTCTAACTCAGGCTTTATGGGTTACATGTAGGCCGCTCTATTGTTCTCCAGAGCGCATGGCCAGAGATCCCAACATCCCCCCTTTGGTCTGAAGAATGGGGTAGGGGCCACAGTCTTTAGAGCAACATTCTCTAAGGTCGAATGGTCCATGTGCGCTGAAGGTGGTCATCCTTCTGGCTTCCTTCCTGTTAGCTGATGAGCAGACACAGTGATCAACAGTTCAAAGTTCAGAGTTCATTGAGGCTTTAGCTCAGAGTTCATTGAGGCTTTAATTCAGAGTTCATTGAGGTTTTAATGTCTGGACAGAGTTGAGGCACAGTCTGGGCAGATATGAATAATGAGCTAACTAACTCTACTATGATTATTTGGCATTTCAACAACACATTTAACACAATTTCAAAAGAGCATAGCTCAATGTAGGTACCCAAGGAAAGAAAGAGAGGAGAAAGAAGAGGAGGAGTATCAGTGAATTGGCTATGTATTCTAATGTAGCCAGCAGCTTAGTGGCTGTATCATGCCGGTCGTAGGCTAATGAGCTTTGTGGTGACTGTATTCACCAACCATAGGTGGCCAATTCACTCTGCGAGGATCTCACTTTCCTCTGTTCTTGCAGACACGGTATCCTGGCATTCTTGCTAGGGTGAGTCAACTCTCAAACCACAGAGATCATTCACATCTCTAACAAATGGCTGCTGGGGCAGACCCAGTGGATATTCCTGGTTCAGGTACATGTGTTAAGGTTCAAAATACAATGAGGAGTCTTCCTCATGATACACCAATATAAATGACATATGTGTATTGTCTTGCCAAAACCAACATTCAAAACAGACTTCAGTTGCTCATTCTGCCATTCTATGATAATTACGATTAAGACAGAGCCTAGCTCTAATTTCTAGAGGTCTATGATAGTTATAAGGAGGGATTTATTACCTTCAGTAAATTTAGGGACTGGTTCAATCTAACTGACTTGAAGATTAGAACATAAAAGGTGACCCCCCTTTCCCTGAATTTGTGCTCGATTCAGAGGATGGTTGGTTAAAAATGACAGCAGGTAAGGCACCCTTGAATTTAACATCTGGTGTCGTTGTTCATGGATGTCCAATATGCAACCTGCTGAAGTGTCTGGAGAGTGGCTTGGTGACCATGGTGACCACCACAGGTGAGTCAGGGCATGTGTGAGCATCAGCCCCCCCCCTCCCCGTGGCTGGTCGGGTTAATCTATCCTAAATAGCTGGTGACGCTATAAGAAAATCAAAAAGGAAAATAAAGAAGAAGAAAAAAAACAATCGAAGGGACAGGGTTTCTGGTGTTAGGAGTATGTTTGAGTTACTAGGCGGCCTGAATGGTCGATCTGAACGTCTCAGCCACACACTTCCTTATAAGCTCCTTTAAGCTTTCTTCTTGGAAGTCTTCCTCTTTAAATGGAAGTGGGGCTTTGCCACCATACCTCCTACCCTGTTTGGATTTAAACCTGACCTTTCTGTCTGGCTGGCGAGTGTCTTTTGCCGGTGGGCTCAGGTTTCGTGACCAGTTAGGACTGTTGGTCCTCTGACTGGGGTGTCCACCCTGTGGGCGGAGTGATTGGTATACCGGGGGACCTGGTCCCGCTTGCATCTGGGGGAAAAAACCATGACTCCTCCTTCGTTTCGGAGAAGAGGTTTGGTCAAAGTGAGGGCGTGAGCGGCGCCCTGGATATGGCATGTCGGCCGGTGTGGGGCCAAAGTCCCTGTCGTCTCTCAAGGAGTATGGCTGATGTCCACCTTTCTCCAGGGAGGTTCTTCCTTTGGCAAAGTCAGGTATGGAGCGCTGGAGAGCTGATGAAGTTGCACTTCTTGTGCCTGAGGCATTCCCATGCCTATGGTGGACCAGTGGAGGAGTGTACTGGTCAAGAATGATCATGTCGGTCAACTCAGTAGGGGCTGCTACCTCTCCACTAACTGTCCTCAGATCAGCGGGTGTGGCTCGAACTGTCTGTCGAGCACCCTCAAGCTCCTGACATATGGTGGCTATCCGTGCTCGGGATGCCTGTCGTTCAGCCCGCAGCTTGTCCTCCATGGTGTCCGCCGTTCGCGTTTTAACCATCTCTTTTGGGACAGGGGCTGCATCTGGGTCAGAACCAATATCAGACGGATCAGGGATCAAGACTGCCTTCATCTGATCCTCCGTCGTTTGGAGCTGCAAATTCAAATAAGGACAATCCTGCTGGATGGTCTCATTTTCCTCCTTAACTTCACTCAGCTGATCCCTAAGGTCCTTAACCTCTTGCTGTAGGATCAAGTTTTTGTGTTGCTCAGCATGATAGCCGGTCTGCAACACTGTAATCTGCTCCATATACTCTGCAGCTTGTAACTGGGCTTTACGGTGATAAAGCATTGTTACCTGACTGAGCATCTGAGAAATGAGGGACAAGTGACAAGTGACCACTTCCTGTATTTTCTTATCACAGGTGCTAGCGTTGTAGCTGTTCAGGTCACTCATGCCATTAACTGCCAATTTCATGAGGCCAGTGACGGTGGCCTGCAGGTCCAGGTCATCTGCCTCTTGGGAGCCTCTAGCTCCTGGGGTGTGGGAATCCCTACTGCTCATTTTGTCTTTCCACTGAACAGACAAAACAAAAATCAAAAACTGCTACACTGAGCAAGTTTAAGTTGCACAGGTGGGCTTCAACCTGTGGCTTACAAACCTACAAAAATCAACAATGTGCTGGGCTAACTCTGGCTGCTAAGTAGTTGTAACTGAGGTTACACAGTAGCACTATACCTTATGCTAAAGGAGTTAGTGCACGTCAAAACAGGACTCACAGAACCAGGAAAGCAAGAGAACACGGCCTGTGTTCTGCCACTTAACCTAGGTAATCCACTGTCCAATCTATGGCACCTCTTAGTGCAATCACAACACAACACAACCAATACTCTTAGTACCCGTAATTAATAGTTAACAATTAAAAATGCAGGGGACGGCTTCTTCACTCTAATTCTGAGAAAAGAGGAGAATAAGGAGAATAATAAAACAACACAAAAGAAAAGAAATTCTCTAAACCGTCAGTAGCAGGTTACTGTGGTGATACTGTAACACAGCTGGAATTAGACAAACTCACCTGGGACCCCAATTATGTTGGTGGACCCATGGAAAAGTTTGGTTTTGCCTTTTTTGTTATTGTGTTTATACCGTAACACAGCTAGAATAAGACAGCCTCACACGGGGCACCAATGATGTTGTGCGACTTAGTAGGAGCAATTTGGTTATTGGCAAAGAGTCAATGATTATGGGAAATAATCATTAAAGTAAAATCAGTGTATGCTTAATACACATAAATATCGGGGCACCACCCTGTCACCAGGGACCAATAGCCAAATTAATTAATGGGAAAACAGTCTCTTAAAATTGTGAAGGATGAATCCGAGCACTGGCTGTCATGAATTCAGCTGTTATTACAAGTACATACACAATAACCACAGTCAAGGACAGGTTAAACTATAACAGGATTTATTAAACAGCAACAACCATCCATAGATAAGTATCACTTTGTAATAAACACTATTATAATCTAAGTTTTATCAACACACATTAACTGTTAACTAAGATAACACAGGTACAGCAACAAGAGTATATCTATATACAGGAGTGTGTGTGTGTGTGTGTGTGTGTGGGTGTGTGTGAGAGAGACAGATGACGACAACAGTATGGAGGCTAACAAGCTAGCCAGGTAGCGGCTAACAAGCTAGTGGCTAAAAACAAACAAGATGGCGGTTAGCAAGCTAGCCAGAGGGTGGCTAACAAGCTACAGGCTAAAAACAAACAAAATGGCGGTTAGCAAGATAGCAGCTAACAAGATAGCAGCTAACAACAAGCTAGTGGCTGACTACAATTAAGATGGCGGATGGCCACATGAGGGGAGGAGCTACAACCAGAATGGCGAGTGGGGAAACTACAACCAAAATGGTGGAGGACTACATGAGGAGGGGTCAGCACACCAGGATGAACAACCACATAAAGGATGACTCAGCAAACAAAACTAGTCACACGCATGTGATGACTCAGCAAAACCCAAAATGACTACGGAAGAATACGCCGGCCGTATTATTCAGAGCCAAGATGGTGATAACCAACGTGATGTTGCTTATGTGGTCACAGAAGAGAACGATGGGCGGAAGCCTTTGAGCGCCACGTACCCCTTGGTTACGGTTCGTGATCGCGTGCTCGGACTTTCGCCTCACCGTTCAGAAAGAAGAGTGTGAGGAAAGATAGAAATGAAAATACAAGAAACACAACCCAATAAAAGAATCCACTCTAATTCTTTAGAAACTCGCGTGTCACCACACAATAGCGGAGTCAGTAAACCGGAGCTTATCTGCTCAGCTATTGGTCCTTTAACTGGTGACGCGCGGTCTCGCTGAAACGGCGGAAATGACCGACCGGAAAACAAAATCAATGAATGCAGCACTTAAAAGTTACAGAAATCATGTGTAAACAACCCTACGTTACACTATCTCTGCCCAGACATAAGCCTCTTACGTTGCGTTGCTCCGATCATTCGGAGTTTGAAATGATGATCCGCTTAAACGTTCGCAGCGTCGTCCGTTATTCTGATGATGCGGAGTGTTGATCTCTCGGCGGCAGCGGAGAAAATCACCGGTGAAGAAGTTAACAAACTTTGTTTCGTCCTTAACAAAGTCGGCGCGCGGCTCGTTAACGTGCGATCAGCTGATTGCTCAGCGATCCACGTCGGATGAAGAAAAAAGGAAAAGTTACAGAAAATTACAGCAGTCTGTTTCTCGGCCTGCGAGTTGCAGAACTGTGACCCGGGATCTAAAATGATGTTAATCAAACGTCTGATTTTGCTCCCTTTTGGCGGTTTGGACATTTGGAGAGCCTGGAGAAGCTCTCACTGTCACAGCACGCACGGGGAAAAAGCGCATGCTGATGGTCGCAGTGACCTTTTATTACCTGAGTGACGTCACCTCGGACCCCCGTGGAGATGGCTGGCACACAGCCAATGTCCGTGCCGGTTCTGAGTTTAAACTCAGGAATTTATGACTAGTTGCACATCATGAGTGGGGTCTCTAACAGTTGGTCACTCTAACTCAGGCTTTATGGGTTACATGTAGGCCGCTCTATTGTTCTCCAGAGCGCATGGCCAGAGATCCCAACACATACAATGTATTCTACATTATAATTCTGGACAGACATGGATGTAAAGTTGTTCTTCCAGCTGATTATTTTGAAATATGTCACATTCAGTAATGTTCAGTAACAGACAGTGCTGCAGTATGTGGACGGTTGCCTAGAACCCTTTGTATCCCATGAGGCTTTGGAGTACATGTGGAGTGGGCAAGTGCAGCCACCTGGCTCTTTCAGGAAAGGGCAGAAGCACTGCTATAGCTGTGGGCATTCAGAGTGCAGGCACTCAGATATTCAGCTCAGCATGCAGACCCGTCATGAGCTATTTCTCTGTAACATGATCTGACACAATTGCCAACAAACCTCAGTGATTATTATGAGAGTTATTGACAGTATAGAGATAAACAGGAAACATAAGGAGAAAGGTTTGTGACATGCAGCAAAGGTTCATATTTAGATGAAAGTCTGTCACACTTACACAGCCTCAAGCTGGCCCAGGAAAGGAATCACATCAATCCCAAGTTCCAGTGACAGTTATTTTAAATGAAATGAATGACTAAAATATATTGAGTGTGACACTATGGGGTGTAAGTCAGTTATACCTGCACCATGTGGGGTGAGGGAGAGATGTGTATGGGTGCTTTAATCTGCAAAAACTGCAGACATTGCTGCTACAACAGCATACAGATCACAGTTATAGGGAACAACACATAGTTTTCTGTTCTGACAAAAAACAATCATGGCCATGGTTAAAAAAGAGATAATTATAGGTTTGAAGCAAGAAACAAACAATGGTCTCTCAAAATCCTCCATTTTCCTGACTCATCCATCCCAGCCGTGCTCAAATACCATCACCTGACTTTTGTTTGCTCAGAAAGACAAGAGATCAACTCCAAGAAAATCTTGTTATGGATCCATTTTAGAATCTCATCTACATTTTATAACTTCTCTCTGAACTCTCTGAATTACACAAATCAGCATTCGTTGTAACATGTAAACCTATGACCAAATGAACGAAAGGTATCACAATAATAAAGATGAATGAAATGAAGGTTACATGATCAGTATACTGTATGTTTTTTTTACCACTGGGAAGTAAACAATTTAATTCATTGAAATTGCTTTAGAAATAAACTGGTCACAGGAAGCCAGTAAAACAGCTAAATGCCCATGTTAATTAAAGCACCTAATTACCCTGAATGATTATGTATCCATGAATATTCCTCTGAGAGTGATTTGAAGGTTATCATTTGGCCAGAGTGAAGATAGCGACTTAATATCCCCCAAGTGTCCCTGAGAGAGCAAGTTCTTGCCTCGGGGAAACAACCATCTGGTTGACCTTGCTGTTTAAAGTGGGTCACTTCATTTGAGAGGGAAATCATAAAGTGAAGGGTCGTTCAAACTATTTGACCACAGTGCACTCATCTCTCACCTTTTTTACCTGAGGACAAAAGCAGATATACCAAAATATTGTCACTGTATACGCATATCACCTCTAGCAAAGAGAGTTTCAGCATGTTTGTACTGTCATCATTTCATGAAGTTGAGTGAGTGTGGGCTGTGGTTGGATGTGTTGGAAATTCCCAAGGTGAAGAGCCATTTATATCACAAGCTTCAGCTATTACTGAAGCTTGTAGCCACAGGCACAACCATCTGTTGGAGCTCCTGGAAATTGGGGCACCTAAAAGATATGTGCTAGGGGTACATCACTCCATACAGGGCAATTTCTGTAGGTGTCACTCAAACACATTTGGTTTTTCTCACTCCTTTTCCTGAGGGGTAAGAAGTTTGCCCTCTAATGCCCAGTGGGCATAAGCACCTGAAATATATTTTATTTGTTGCTGCTGTCATATAAAACAAATATTTGATTAACTGCTAAAATGAGTATTTGCTACTGCTGTGTTGTTCGTATTGTTTATGCCACCTGAAACTACACCTGTGTCAACATCAATAGCCATATGAATGAAGGATTAGTCATTCTATTGTATCATAGAATTAAAACGGATTTACATTTGTTTTATACCTCAGCCTGTAAAACCTAAAAACTGCAGGACGTCCAATTGCAACTGCAATTTCCAATGAATATCATCATTCTCATTGGCCCAATCCAGCAGCAAATGATCTTTGTAAAATATCAGTGTAATGTAGAAAAAAGATGTGGACTTTTGTGGAGGTTTGTGGAGGTTGGATTTTAGATGATGTAGAGTATCAAACTTTTAAATGAGACACCCTGGTATAGTTGGAGTTTGCCCTATCCTTAACATTAACTAAACTTGATCATATCTTAACCATTCTTTATGTGAGATATCCAAGACCTTTCTGTAATTCTAACCGTGCTATTGTTTTTCGATGTGCCGATACTGTAGGAAAAAAATGTTTCTAAAACTTTTTTTTTTTAAATTGACATTCCAAAGTGTTATATCCAATATTAATAGCAGTAGGGTTGGATAAACCAAATGTTATATGTCATTTACTCATAACTGCACTCTTGCAGTTCTTGAGTATCCTCGGCACAGTCTTAAATTTACATGCACACATAACAATTTTAATTATGTTTAAACAAATAACTGGTACATTGCAGCAGCTTTTTCTCACTTGTAGTAATGTTATCCAAAGGCTGGGCAGGCATTCCCACATGGCCCAAAGGGAGATTTTTCTTCATATTCTTCCAGTGCATTTATGCCTGTATCATAAGAATACACTTGATGTGTCAGCATTATGCTAATGAAGCCTTAACTTTTGCATGACAGGGCCGGCACAGCCTTGAAACTGACCTTTGAGGTGTGCCCAGAAATGAGGAAACACATGGAGATCCTACCAAAGACAGGCTTCATCCAGGCTCATTCAAGCTTTAATGCCCAGCTCAAGTTCTTTCCAAGGTAAGGAAGGACACACGGAGGATGCAATGATAATGGAACCACTGGAGCATTCATAATCTTATTTTGCACTGTAAGCTTGTTAAGATTCTATCAACCTTCTATGAAAGTGAAAACTGTTTGACTTCAAAGGAGACTTGCCATATGTACTGAGCCAGGCTTACAGTTTTCAGACATCCCAGTCTCTGCTTCTTCAACAAAGGAGAAAGCTACAGTTTTCATGCTGAGCAAAAGCTGCTGTAGATTGTTGTGTTTGTATGTTGTTTAAATCGCTGCATCTCGGAAGGAAAAAGAGGTTTTAGTAGTACACAATAAACCAGTGCACCATTACACCAACTTAAAAGTCTAATTCTGGTTAATTATTACCTTCTTTTCTCATATTCTCTATAAGTGATGAAAACATTGTACTCAAGGAGTTAACGGATGTGATCTGGCAATGATGCAGCATCGCTTAAAAGGAAGTCAGACAGGGCAAGAAAGGGAAGGATCAGACAGGTTTTACACAAACCCCAAGGTTAGCCTACTTTATCTGGAAAAGAAAAAATAAAATGATAAACTAAAAAGTTGGTAACTCACTTCAGTTTTACCTTCAATTGAAGTGGTTTGGATCATCTTACAAGCATTTTATTCCCTTCCTGTTTTGTTGATAACATGTCGCCAGATGTTGACGTGTTCCCCGATCTCAGCATTTACTTTGGTGAAAATAATGTTGTCACAACTGATAAAATGACGAACAAAGATATTAAAAGCGGTAACTGTTCTTGCTAGTTGCAAAATGCTCAGAATTGCATCCATCTATCAAACTATCAATCTAATTTCGATAAAAGGACAGTATCGAGTGGATAGATTTGTCCTAAGATCTCTTACAGGTATACTATAAATCTTGATTTCTTCCCTTTTTGTTATAAACAAACAGCGGAGTCTCACAGAGCTACAAATCGCTGCAATCTATAGCTAGTCAACAGCAGTGGGTATGAAAGAGTTGCTTCAATATACCTGCCACTCGTAGTGTGATGGTAATGGTTTCTAATGACTTTGAAGGGCGCACTAATCCTTTCTATAACAATACAGGCTCTATATTTAGATGGAGTGGCAGGAGTTGAACTGCAGTTTGAATGCCAGGAGAGCGGACAGGGGACCCCCAGGGCAAATATGAGAGGCGTGAAGTATGTAAAAACTCAGCGTGGGTGCTAGTATTTTTCTGCCCACCCTCCTTTTTTCCCTTCACAGCCCAGCAGATTTGTATATTGATAGCTGAGAGCATGTTGATGGAAAAAAATAACGGGAGGACATTTTCTTTGCACATGGCGAAAGTTCAAGGCATGCACCGGTCATCGTTCAGTCAAGCGACAGGAAGGGAAAGTGGGAAAATGTTAGTAATCTGCCTTAGTGAATCAGCAGAGGGTTTAATGCAAGGATTAGCGTACAGCATTACTCGTGCTGCTGCTGAGATGGTGCAGTGTTCACAAGCAATAACACAGCTACAGCCACCACCCCCTCCTTACTCCCTCTGTATCACACTTTTTCTCTGTCTCTCTCTTTTTTGCTTCTGTGCTGTCTTCTCCCACTCACTCACTCATACATACTTCTCTTTTTCTTGGCCTCTCACCTCTGTGCTGAACTATACTTCTCTCTTCAGCTCTCTCTTAGTACTTTCAGTCGCTACACTCCTCTCTCTCTCTGTGCTCCTTCAACCAACCCCCCCCCTTCTGCCTTTCTCTGTTATCCTCAAACTCCTCTCATCCTTCTATGCATCTACCAGTGCTTATATTCTGGCCCCGATTCAGCTTACATAACCTTAGGCACAAGACCCACTTCCTGTGTTCTTGTGTTCTCACTGACTGGCACTGTTGTTGCTAAAGGATGATTTCACTTTATCACAACTTGCATCTTTTTTGTAATTTTGGCAATCAGTTCTGCTGCTTGATATCAGTCAAAATTAAAGCTGGCAGTAGCTGGATGGACCGAAGTGCCATTCCATTTTACTTCATCATTGTGTCTGATATTGTGTTTGCATTGGCGTTTTGTTTTTTGTTGTTGGTATTTGTTTTGTTTTTTGAGAAGGGTTGTTTTCTTGCCCAAACATGATGTTTGCAGTTGCCTTTTTGTTTTCTCATGATGAATGAAGAAATATGCCAATTTCAGAGTAATTGTGATGGATGGTAAATAAGTCCATGGCCAAAGTTAAAATGACATGAGCTATAAAGGCTCTCATTATAGCAAGTTGCAGTTCAGCTGTTTGAGTGCTTATGCAAGAAGTTTTAAGTTAATAACTTTTTTGGTAGGCAACAACACTAAATGAGGTGGCACTGGATAATTTTGGAAAAATAAAAATGACACATTCTACTGTCGGCCATCAACTTATCAATCACCCTTTGTACATTGATACAGCAGCTCAGAACAGACTGTATGCTTGAATATATCTCATCCTGGCTTGTCATCTTCTAGGCATTTTTTCGGTTAGCAGTTTTCACCTTCAGACACAGAAAAATTGAAAGTAAGTAGTAAAGATTCATACAGTGAAGTTGTTAAATTGTTTGGAGTAAAGCAGTCATGGTCCTGATAAATCCTGAACTCCATCAGAGCTGTCTAAAGGAATTATTTGAGAAGCTTAAAGTTTAATTCTGCTTCTGTTTCCTCTGTTCTGTCAAGTTTATAACTGCAGTTCTTAATTTTTGCTGCTTGAATGTCCCACCACATTTGCTGAAGTGACATTACTGCATGCACTGAAATGTTTTAAGATCACCTAAAGCCTCTCACCAAAGATCACCTAAAGTCATTTAAGTATACTGTTAACGAAGACACTCATACATAAGTACAACAACCTCAAACTTGCAACCATTATTCACTTATGTACTGTGCTATTATTGTCAGAGTCTAATGAGATAGGGGGGCGAAGGGGGCAACATCAGCCACTGTCCCTGCCTCCACCGGAGCAGAAGGGCTCACAGATCTTGTTCTGTGCTCTCACTTGTGCTGGTGCTTGGTTTTTATATGAACATTTAGAACTTATTACCATACCATAAAAAAGCTCAATTTCTCACTTGTTATCAGTCTGTTGCCTCTGTTTTGGTGCAGCCTCTTCAAATACTGGTATGAATGTTGGTTACCATGGCAATAGCCAAAACTTCAAAACTCCCAAGCTTCAAAGCGTTTGTCCATCCTACTAAAATTAATTTGTGGACAACCACCATATCTGGATTAACAGCAGTTTGACTGACAAACTGCTGCACTTCAGACTTACACAGAATTTATTTAACTCCCAAAAAAGCTTTCTTATGAAAGTTACTTCCAGCACGGTGGTGCAGTGGTTAGCACTGTCGCCTCATAGCAAGAGGGTTCCAGGTTCGAATCCCGGTCTGGGCCCTTCTATGTGAAGTTTGCATGTTCTCCCTGTGCCTGCGTGGGTTTTCTCTGGATTTTCTCCCACAATACCAAAAACATGCACATTAGGTCAATTGGCTACTCTAAATTGCCCCTAGGTGTGAGTGTGAGAGTGTGTGGTTGTTTGTCTTCATGTGTTGGCCCTGCGATTGACTGGCAACCAGTCCAGGGTGAACCCCGCCTCTCGCCCGTAGTCAGCTGGGATAGGCTCCAGCTCCCCCGCAACCCTGACGGATAAGCAGTATAGAAAATGGATGGATGGATGGATGTTGTCCCTTGTATCATTAATTACACTTGACTGATGACTCCTCTCTGGCATTATCAACTTATGACAACTTAAGACAAACAAAAAGGCACAAGCTGGGACCAGGTGACAATGACAGTATTACTGCAATCAAAAGAAAGCATGGCCAAAACTCTGAATATAAGACTTGAATTACATCTAAGATGCCCACAGGCCCCAAATAGTGTCCGTCAACTGCGCAGGAAATTCTGGAAAATAAGTATGTTTGCAGCATGTCAGCAAGCTATATGTCTCATCTCTGTCATGGTTGACTCTCACCTTCAAATCTGTTGATTTTTGCTTGGTTTGCTTTTGTTTTTTTGCAGTGGCAGTGTGTCATTTAAAACAGCACTTGCCATGTCTTCCTAGCCAGAGCCTGTGATTGGATTTGCAAGTCCTCATTAACAACACTGCTCTCACTGTCTCATACACACACACTGTTAAATCTGGATTCTGAAATGACTCATAGCTTTCATTCTTCACACAGGTGTTAGCTTCTTGCCTTCCCTCCTCGGGCTTTCGGGAGAGGGTGAGCACATTCTTGCTTCCTGCTCTAAAGAATTGCGCTCAACCTGCCCACATCCTTCAACATCTTTCCTTTGCTTCATGCCTCTCTGCCTGCCTTCCTCCACTTTTATTTGTCACCATCCAGCCCACATGTTTCTCTCACATATTCAGAGCATTGTTCCATATGCTATGCAATCCCCTCTCTATAATATCAAGGCCAGTGGTTCACATGTTTGTGAGCCTATTCAGGAAAGAGGAATGTTATGTTGTTATTTCTCTAAATTACAATAACCTCCATAGTTTTGTCAGTCTCATCCTCACTTTTTGCCATATTGTGGCTGGTTTCCTGTTAGCTTTGTTCATGGTTGGAGTTAGGTAGGACCTCTACTGTAACTTTGACAGCAGCAAAAGAAGTCAGGTGATGACCTGGTGACCTGCCTTACTTGAACCTGAAATTTTGGCTTAAGAACTGATTATTTTTTTCCCAAAAAATGGGCATGTTTTAGAAAACAGCGATTCAGCTTTCAGAGTAAAGTATGTCGCAAATTTTATCTTCGCATATTTTGAAAAGGCGGGAAAATTTAAACCTGATAACAATATCATTGGGATAGAATGACTTGAATGAACTGAAGTGTAATCTCCGAAGAGCGAGGCAACATGTTCCACCACAGCAGTTCCGGCTGATAAAAGGGAGATTACAAGGATGATTTACTACAGATTACACCAAACAACTCTACCAGTACTTTCACTGCTAGTTCATTGCTCACACCAGTGTTGGAAATTGTAACGATGCCACAAGTTGCAAGAAAGTAAACAAACAAAATAACTTATTGGCTAACAGGATTTTTAAGGGTTTTTTTTTTTTCCATTTCATTTACCCATATTTTTTGCCCAACCATTTACCCACAGTGAGAAATCCCTAAGCCTCTTAATCCATTTTATAATCCTTTTCATAATCACTTTTTAATGGTGAATTGTAATCTAAGGAGGAGTCCATATTGAAGAGAAATATATGCATTTCAAAATATCATATTTTCTCCCACCAGGTAAGGAAAAGCACCAAAGCAGCTTGCCTAAAACGATTTGTTTCCTGATATATGTCTTTTCAGCTTTTTCATCCTTATTCTTGTGGATTATAGGTGATTGTGATTATTTGATTATTCGGGTTTTTAGGGATGGATATGTAGGTAAAATAGATGAAGTTTTGACCAGTTATTTCAGTAATTTTAGGTGAAACTCTTTGGAGCTATGCACTGCAGCTCCCCTAGCAGTACCACAGAGTCACAACAACTATTTCAGTGTTCTCCACTAATCTCAGAAATAACATTAAAGACTATGGAATAGAATTAATTTTTTACGAGGCTGTGGATAATCTGGCTGCAGAGAAGAAAAGCACATAAGTAAATCTGTGCAGGACAACAACAAATCAGAAACCCCATCCATCCACAAAATTCTCCCGAGCATATGGGCCTGGCGACGTCCCACCATGCTTTTCCACTCTGCCCTGCCAAGCCAATTCAAGAGTGGCTCTCCAGCAGCGATTCTATTTGCAGGCAGAACAAGAGTGCTTCCTTAAATACACCCTCTGTGTTCATTGGTCAGGCTACGGAAGGAAGAAAATTACTTTTTTTTTCATTACTCTGCTTTGTAAATGCAGAGATTTAATTTTAACATGTGAGCAAGTGACCTTTCTAGCTTTGAGTCATGTAGACTGTTGTAATAGAACTGCTGTAGTATTAGTTAGTATTGTAGTATTGTAGTAGTAACAGCAGTGCCGCAGTGGGGCCTGTGAAAAATGGAACACAAACCTGTCCTCGAACCTGAAGCTGACAGATTTGTTGAAGATGAGGCTTGGTTTTAGTGCTTTGAAACACACACACACACACACACACACACACACACATACACACCCACACACACACACACATACATTGACATCTGGAGAGCCTTAAAACCACTGACATTTACAGCATTAGCTCTCAAGCCTTCAACCAGCATTAAGAGCATAAAAAGGGAAAGAGAGAGAAGACAGTTGATAGGAGAAATACATAGGACTGGAAAGCAAGGAATGTAAGGGAGGTTTGGAGAAGGAGGAGAGGAATGGACTACACACGTGTTTGAAAAAATATATATATATGTATATATATGTGTGTTATAGTGAAGGACTGGAGTTTTACATAAGCCTGTGCATGACTACTGGGCCTCTTTGAATCATACTTACGTCTCTCATCACCATGGCTACAACCTACAGTAGTGTGGAGGCGCGCTCTACTTCTCTCGCCTGCTTTCCCTGGCAAGCCAATCCCACAGTCGTGGGTTAAAGTAAAGCAATGGGTCTTCAGGTTCTGAATCTTTATGTTTCTTTGGAAAGCCTGGTAGTGGCTTGTGGCTTTTGACTGTTGACAATCTGATATACTGGAAAAAATGAGCAAACTTTAGATTTCACTGTTGCATTTATGTGTTTATTATCAATAATCATAATTGGTGCTCTTCTCTGTTCATGAACATGATGTAAAAATGTAACTTTTTTATTATAAAATGCCTCATAATATTGCATGTTCTCACTCTATACCTGCTTCTTTTACTCTCTCATAGATGTTCCTTAGCCAAAGATGGCAAGAAGTTTTTTGACAGAGATACAGGAGTCCTGGAAGTCCCAATGACAGTGCAAGTGGCAGGCCAGGTTTGCATTATATCATATACTGCATACATCCAGTCTGCCTTACAGTACGGTAACTCTCCCTGTACTTATCCTGTACTTACCATGCAATACAAGCGTGTGCCCTACTTTGTCCCCAATAGAAACAGAACTGCTGAAGGTTGTAACCTATTTTGCTGATAACAAGCTAAAATTATCTTGCACCCGCAAGGCCCAGTTACTCCATGAGTGCTAATAAGCCAAGCATAAAGGTTATCCGGTATTGTTTAAGAGAGAATTTCTCAAGGAGCTCAAAATGGGAACACAGAAATCTCGTGTTATTATTCTGGTCTCTCCTTACTACATAGAGTAAAGGAAAGAAAAAAAAAAGGAAAGTGACATATCTTGTCATTGCCCTCCAATGACAAGATATGTCACTTTCCTTTTTTTTTCTCACTCCAACGAAATTTGTTCTCTGCATTTAACCCACCCAAGTGACGTGCACACACACACACAGCAAACCCGGGGCAGTGGGCGACCGCGTGCAGCGCCCGGGGAGCAGTGGGGGTTAGGTACCTTGCTCAAGGGTACCTCAGCCATGGACACCGGGACGGGGAATCGAACCAGCGATCCACCGGTTACGGGTCCGACACCCTAACCGCTGATCCACGACTGCCCCATAACATGTGTAAAAATACATTTTATTCTTGTCTTTAATTATTTGTTTAATTAATTAACATTGGCATATACATACGTGTGTGTGTATATATATATATATATATATATATAATAAAAACATTGTCTTCATACACCTCGTGGAAAACTGTGCAACATATATTAACAGATATTGTCTTCATATATAACATGGATAAAAGTATACAGCACATGATACACCCACATACATAAGACATAAAGGTCTCTACTACCAAGCTGCAAAGTGGAGCAGTGACTGTATCTTGGGTGGCTGTGGTTCTTAGGAATTAAAGTCCAGCTCATGTGCAGCACATTTGATGTTATATGACTGACAGTTGGAGCACTTCCATAACTTTGATGTGCTTGAAACTGCCCTGGTTGAATCATCAGTACAAATGCAGTTCTTTGATAAATTACTAAAGGTACAATCCTATTTGCATAAAATTGTGGATAGAGAAGTTAACTGCAGCTCATGTGGTGCATTTTGGTAAGGACAAATTCTGTAATGCACTGTTAAGGACCAGCAGAAGCTCAGGATGACACTTTATCAAACACTGACAATCTGCAGCATAAATGATTTTACTGCTGGATTCTGGGTTAATTCTAGGTAAATTTTGTGCAGCATTCTATTCCCAACTACAACTACAAGCAAGCTTGGATTTGCTACAGCTCTGATTCACATCTCTGACTGACCTTGTCTTCATAACAACAGCTGCTGATGCTCATGGGTCAAATGTATGTTTTTCACTGATGCCTAAATGTTCCTAAGAAAGATACAAAAGAGGTTCTTACGTGATGTAACGTTGCTATGGCTCTCTGCTGTGGTCAACAGTTCTAATTACAGCTGCCACTGGTATAGAGAAGAAGCCAGTAAAAGGTGCAGCAAATTCATTGTTGCAGTTGGGAATAAAACACTGAAGTTGAGTCTGGACTGATTTAAGCTTCAGCTTGTGTTATTAGTTAAATATCAAAGTATAGTAACTATACAGTCATTCTAAATTTTGTGCCTTCAACACCATAAAAGTTGTGACGGAAGGATGTTTACCACTGTGTTACATGATCTCTTTTTTTATAACAGTCAGTAAGAGGTTTGGAACAGAGGACAAGAATTATTGAAGCTTTGAGCTTGAAATTCATTCCCTTTCTTTCATGATATCAGAGTTCATTTACTCAACAGTCTGGGATCTCTGTTGTTGTATTTTGCATTTCATTATGTGCCATACATAATACAATACAATACATACATAATGGGAGGGAGCACTGGATTGCAGCCAGGACAGTTTAGTATGAATGAGAAGAATGAGGATTGACATTGTATGGCAGCATATGTTGCTCCAACAGTATGAATCTTTCAGTATTAATGCAGGTGCATTTCTGGATGTTGTTAATGTTTGGCTTTTGCTTTGCATGGAGTCTTAGCATACATTTGTAGGCATTTCTGAAATGTTTGTTAGCCCCTTTAGTAATATCTTTTATATCATCATGTTGGTTTTTAATGTAGTACTGTCTGAGGGATCGAAGGTCATGTGTATTCAGTGCTGGTGTTAGACCTTGTCCCTCACAAGCAGAGATTTCTTTAGGTTCTTTGAATCTTTTGATGGCATTATGGATTGTAGATGGTAACCTCACTCCATCCCTGCCTGTGAGTGATGCCTTTCAAAGATGCCCCTTTCATACCCAATCATAATACTATCACCTGTTACCAATGAACCTGTTTTTCTGTGGAATTTTCCAGGCAGGTGCTTTTTGAGCAATATGCAAATTTCACAGTCTTTTGTTGTCTCTGTCCCAAGTTGTTTCAGACCAGTTACTGGCCTCAAATTCAGGTAAGGGGACTTTCATTGTCAAACTAGAACTCAAAAAATCATTCCTCTCAAGAGGCACAAATCTAAATACCCTATTCTGAAGGTTCAACTTGGATTGTGAAATAAATAAACAATCAGTTCAGAAGAAGAAGCCGTTGAAGTGGAAAATAAAAAGCTTACAGCAACTGAATTCCTTCAGTGAGACAGCAGCATCCTTTATTAAAAAACACAGAGCAGCTGCTTAGACATTCATGCTGCACCAATGCCAGTCATCTTTTTCAGTAAATCTAAATCTGGTCTGTCTACTTGCCAAATTGTCACCATCCTCCCCCTCCCCATCCAGCCCCAATTCTCTGTCTCTACCAGGACAGGAGGGGAGGAGCAAAGCTCTGACGAGGAGCCAAAGACTAGGCCAGGATGCTCCTGTGGAGCACCAAAGCTGTTGCCCCTAGCCCCAGGCTCTGAGCTCCTGGCATTAAACCATGCATGTGTGCATGCACACACACACGCACACACACACACACATAAACTGTTGTGTGGTCACTTCACGCCTCTGCAGCCAGAATGCAATGGTGCAGAGACCAATAAACCGTGTCATCTACTGAGCACTCACATGATTCAAGATGACATTATCTCGGGGAAGAAAGCACAGCTCACAAGATCACAAGATTACTTAGTTTTCTGCTCTAGTGTTGTACGTATTGCATCATTGAACCTCCATGATGCAGTGGGTTCTTTACTACAGCACTTTTTTATTGTTGCCAGTCAGTCCCATAAAAAGACCATAACCAGCCCTACTAACTGCGGAGCATTTTTCAGAATTTGTATGACATGAACCAAACTATTCTGATGTTTCACAGACATTCTGGTCAGATTCATTGTTGTGATTAAGATGATTAAAATGATATGCAACTCTAAGAATATGTATCAAGAAAACAGATTTTTCTTTACTGATGTTGATGAAAGTGTTCCAAAGACAAAAAAATGTCTGTAAAGATGCTTCATGCTTGTGTGTTCAGGTGAAGCCTGTCCATGTCACAGTCCATGCAATTGTGACCTCATCAGACCTGCAGTTTGACCGGACTGAGGTGGATTTTGGCTACTGTTCCATTTACCAATCAGTGAAGAGCAGCGTTCGTCTTACCAACCTGTCTCTGCTTCCTCAGGACTTTGGCTTCCTGTGTGTTCCAGAGGTACTGCACAAGTAAAAACAAAAACCTCTTTGATTTTAGTTTGTGGTGTTATGGATACCTGATCTTGTGTTAAATGTTGCTGTATTTGTGTAGTACGGTTGCCTGGATCCCAATCGAAGCAGAAGCTCACCCAGATTAGTCACTGCAAACAATGTTTTTATCAGTGCTGTATTGCTAGAGTTGTGTGATTTTGGTCCTAATTGATTTGGCAGTACCTGTGGTTACCGTGGTAACAGCAAATGCAGTTTAGCACTCCAACATACAGTCATTGATCAGCTACTTTAAAATACAACTACTACTAAAATACAAGAGAAGTGCAACCGTTGTATTTGTATAACATGCAGCCAAACAAAAGCTGTATTTTATTTAAATTCTGTAAGAAGATCCGGTGATATGCAAAATAATAGTTATTTTGCACACAACAGCACATTACAGTTGATTTCCACACCAGTTGGAGATTTGCAGCCTATTGCATTCATCTAACAGCTCACTATGGCTACTCCTTCTTGTTACATCACTCACTTATAAAACCTAAAAACAACCCGCTAACAAAGAAATGACCAAAATGACTGTCTGATGTTGCCGATGCATGTTTGGCAAATGATCACAGTTGGCTCTAAATCTGATGACAAACAAACAGGTAGCCAACTTGTGTTTTGTCAGTGGAAGGTTGTAATGTCAAGGAGTGGTAGTAGGATGTAGTTTGTATTATCACACCTTTTGAATGGCCACTCAGACAACTTCGCTTGTTGTATCATATTGTTCAAAGCACATAATAAAACACTAATACCAACACATTCTGACCAGTCGCCACGATTATGATATCTATAAGGTGACAAGCTGAACACAGTGCTGCGTGGGTGAAAAAGTATCTGTGCAAATAGCAGTCAGTGTCAGACTGCTGTAGAAGTCTCTCACTTTCTTCCTGCTTTAATAGTTGTTCATGCTCAATGTTACATTACAAAACTGGTCAGATATTTACTACCACAAGCAGCAGACATGAATCCACACAACTCAACACATTCCCACCTGAGGTGTAAACAATGGTACCAAAAATGGTACCAAAATACCAAAGGTAATTACTGAATGTAAATATGTCAAAAGGCTATTGTAGAATATGTGACAGCCACAGATGTAATGAAGCTGCGTTTTGATTTCATGAAAATCTTCATGGTTTACAACAGTAACTGGATATTCAAGCAGTTTGTGTTGTTTGTGTTCTTTCACATTACAGTTCATTGAGGTCCAGCCTAATGATGGTTTTGGCACTCTGCTTCCACAAGAAACACTGGAGATTGATTTGATTTTCAGTGCCACCAAGGCCAAAGAGTACAACTTCCAACTCAGCTGCAAATCTGGAATTAACAGGTGAACCTTTAATCCTCCATTGTGAAAATGAAATGTCATACATCTACTGGTCATTTACAGAGTCAGTATATTGCAGGTTTTAATGACAGGATCTTTTTGATTCAGTGTTATCATGTCTAATATGCTGGGTATGACTTCTCTTCTTTGTCATCAGAGATTTCTTTCTGTCTTGCCGAGCAATTGGTGTCCGCCCTCCATTAGGGCTCTCCCATTCTCTGGTCCAGTTTGGGGCCACAGCAGTAGGTGACCACTCCATCGCTGTACTTTACCTGATCAACCATGAAACCAACCATCAGATTAAACAACCAATTTCTCCAGTGGCCAAGGACCCCGGGGTTCCTGTAGCCCACAGGCTGTTCTCCTTCACCCCACCTAAGGATTCAGGCATCAGCATCACTCCTTCCGCCGGCTGCCTGCTACCTGGAGAGGTGGAGTAGTGCACCTCTTGTTTTTTTGTTGTTATTAAGAGAGCACTCATTTTACACATAATTTATAACAGAATGTTTCTGTTTCATATTTGGAATATCTTTGGTATTTGTGTGTTCAAAAGATGTGACCATTTACCATGTGAGTCTAACACAAAGATCTGATTGGATATTTGACAAAAGCTTTTGATGCAAGTCTGATGAAGGTCATGACATGCAGTCAAAGTTTCAGGAAAAACTAGCATGTGGACCACAATTTAAGACTGTTGTGGTAATATTACTATTTTCAAGAATGAAGTGTGATGCTAATGGTATTGGTTGCATTATGGGAGAAGAGCAGGATGAGAAAGGATCATAAAGGGGCTAAAAGTCAGGATATGTCAGCTTCTGCTGCGTCGATTTTGACCATTCCTTTTTCTACTGAATTGCAAGATTTTAATATGGACTCTGAGAGCCTCTTCAAACCAGGCGTGTTAGCACTATAGAGTGCAAAAGAAGAATATTTGGCTTGATAATTTGAACCCCTCCTCAGTAATTGCTCTCTTGGTAACCGCTGATTTCCATAGGCTGTATTTGTCATTTTACACAATGCCAAAATTTTACCCTAACATAAACTGTACCGTACCATAAACTAAACTTTAACCTTTGATTTTACTACGTGAGGAAACCAAACCTGGTGCAGAGATATATTTTATCACAGAGTAAACAGTTGTCAGAAGGAAAATCTCTATTCTCAGTTCCACTCAGTACAGTTATGAAGAATTTCAGTGAGATAACATGCATCTTAGCTGCTACTGGCTCACAGCAGATTCCTATATAGCGTAGTGATGCACTCTGCTGGACAGCCAATGGAAGTGTTTGTTATTTCGCAGCTTCTATACTGCGAAGCATAGGTATTTTGAAAATCGTTGCTGTTTGTTGTTGTTTGAGTTTAGGACAGCTGAATTTGAAGTTGACAGTGGGAGAGTCCTCCAAGCTCTGTTTATAAAAACAATAAATCCATTGCATTTCCTTCAGCTGCATAATGGAAGCCCATGGGGAGAAATCCAGTTAATAGTCTGCAATTGGAAAACGGGGGGATTATCATCCTCAGTACGCTTGAATTGGTCCACACCAGAGAAACCCCAGAACAGGAAGCTGCCCAGTTTAAACCTCGACTTTGCAGTAATGAAGTGGAGGTTAGAATTAAAATTCGCCACTGAGGAAGAACACTGAAATCTGAATACCTTTTTAAAACTGTGCTGAAAAAATGTATTATACAACAGGCATTAATAATCAGTGTCACTGCTGCATCCTCTAAATCTGAGTGATTCATCTCTCGTCTGACTTAGAGGTGTCTGGTCCAGGTGACATTCAAACCCAGACTGCTGGACCATGAGATCAAAGAGGAGGCGCTGCGTCTCCTCCATCGAGCCAAGTTGCTTCGTGAGAAGGAGATGGAGAGGAAAAGACATGCTGAACAGGAGGTATGACCATACACGCATCTAAGCTGGTCACCTGCTGCCAGTGTGAGGGTCAATCTGTGCTGCCAAATGGGTTTTAAATTTAAGCACATCTTCATCAGGTTTCTTTTTCATAAACACCAGTGTGTTTATGAAAGTGACACTACACACATTTGTATAACCTTAGTATGATCCCATCAGTGATATTTGTTTGTGTGCCTTAAAAGACTAAAAAGCAGGTCCCAGTGGAAACCAGTAAAGGAAAGAAGATGTCTGTAATTCCAAACAACAGTAGTGTTTCAGAAGACCCAAAGTCGGACCAAGCAATTGAATCACCAAATCCTGCAGACATACAGCCAGGGTAGGAGGTTTTCATTTCTACAAAGATTTTTTTTGCAAAGATGTTTTTCTCTAATGTCATCAATCTTATTGCTTTGTTTGTATCACAAATTACTTTGGAAATTACATCCATTTTGCTGTGCTGAAATGCCAGTGAAGCAAAAATTCATTAATAAATATGCTATGACTAAATGTCAAAGTGTAGTAATGCATAAAGATAAGAAATGATTCTTTAGAAAACATCTTTCACATTCTCCCTGAAAGTCTGTGTTTCCAAACCAATCAACAACTTGGACAGAAGTGTGAGATCCAGCAATACTGAAAAACACACAAAGCTTTTCGACAGTGTTTGTTTGTGCAGATGATCTAAACAGGTCTGGAAAACTTATATGAAGGGTTTCAATGAGCAAGTGTGTGTGGAACGTTGTTTTATACTGCTGAATCTTTTTCTTGAAGGTCAGAGCAGTATGAGGAGGCCAGAGCCTCTCTGCTGTGCTCGTTCACCCGACGCTACAGCGAGTACATTGTTCCCTGCTTTGTGTCTGACGGAAACCTTCCAGAGGAAGACCAGCAGGCACAGCCGACATGGAGGTAACACTGAGTCAGCTTCTATTCAGTTCTGTGCAACACACTGCAGGCCCTGTCATGTCACAGTGGTGTCATGTTGTGTCTTTATTCTTTGGGACTTCACTGAACCCAACACAGAATTCCCAAAGTATTTTTCCATAAATCTTTGCTGTTTGCAGTCCAGTGGATGTGAGCCAGCTTTTTCCAACCATGACCCTGATTTTCAGACTTCCTCTGCATTTTTTTTTTTTTTACCACAGATGTGGAATAATTTTATTTAAAAATACCACCCTTGCAAATAAACATCTTTCCCAACAAACTATTTCAGCTGATATTGTGTTTTACTGGTGCATATTCTTAATTTTGGGGGGGGGGGGGGGGGGGGTGATTGATTTGCCATTGCTTTGCCCAACAATTAATGTATTCTTGATTTCAACTGTGAATTCTGGACCTGCACAGCATTTAGCAGCATTAACTTTCTTTTTATATTACGTTTGAGTCATATACCATGCTGATATTTTTTCTGTGATGGAAACATCTAGACTGGTACTAGAGGGGTTTAACACTCCTATATTCCCAGTTCTATTATAAGAACCGTGTTTTCAGTGATAGTCACCATATCTGAAAAGAACATGAAGAACTCACAGATTACCTCCTGATAAAATCACCCATCGGTTATCTGTCTGTGTGGCTGTCTGGCATAACAATTGGAAATAAGCTTCAACTTAATGTAGGAGAAACTAAAGAGATGATCACTGACTTGAAGAGAGCGGAAGATGGAAAATCACCACTTTTGTCGGGAAACCCTTTCAAAAATTTCTTCTTTCTATAACCTCTGCTAATAATGAAAGAGAAAGATAATATAAAGGTACGCTCCACTTTTACACATCAGCCTCTGTTGAGAAAAATGTATCAGAGGAAAAAGTTAAGACTGCATCCAAACTTGGCCACTCTCTCACATTTCTTTCATCTATTTGTGAACTTTTGGTTTTATCCAGTGGCTCTTTGACAAAATGCCCTGTGGGGGAAGATAGAAACACCTTTGGTTTAAATCTAAGCAGTTCAAAAGAAGGACATCTCCTGGGGCTATTCAAGTTAATGTTGGGTTGAGTGTTGTCTTGTCTCTCTTGGTTGTACTATGAGCTTACCAAAGCATATTGCATACAACCTTTGCTGTAGTAGGAATAAAATTAACTCAGATAAACACAGGAAATGACTGTATGGCCAAATGCAAACGTTTTGTTTTCAAGGATACAGAGTTGTTGCTGTTATTTAAGTTGTTGGGATGGAGTAGGCATTTGTTTTAGGGACCCATCTCAGCAGTGGGAGTTGGAACACATACTCCTTATTTCATAGATTGCAATATCTATATCTATTATCTCCACAGTCCCTTCAATACGCTGTACTTGAAGCTGCAGTGCCCTGCTGTTCAGCCCCCTCTAGTGGTAATATCCAATAATGGACACAGTATCATAGACTTCCATCAGGTGGCAGTAGGTGAGTGATTTTGAAAGATTCTGTTGCTGGATGGTTATTCACATACATTTTTTGTATTTATTCATTTATTTTGTTGTATTTTTTAATCTTCTATTTTCAGGAGAAAGGGTAATCAAGAGATTTACAGTCCAGAACATTTCTACAGAATCATTGGATGTATCCTTTCTCCAGCAAATACTGATCAGCTTGTCTAAGTGAAAACACAGAGTGACATGAAACAACAGTCAGACAAGGGACATTAACCTCTCAGCCACTGGAGTCGTATGTCATTCCCTATCTGTCTCCTGTCATCCCCACCAAGGCGTAAAATGCTCAGAACAACACAGATATCTCAAAACAAATGAAACCATCATTTACCAGTGGGAGGTTAAATCAAGAAGTAAACTGAATAAAAGTGAAAACATAAGTGAAAAATAAAAGCGAAAGTTAAGATTTCTTCAAACTGACTGCATCATTAGACAAATACTTAACCACTGTATTTTTATGATGGTGAGTGAGTATAAAAACTCATAATTGTCAAGAGAGTTGCCTCATTTTATAGTTTATACATGCCATAATGTATAAACAGCATCTCTTTGTGTCCCGAGATGAAATACTCCAAAATAGTATGTATTAATACTAAACTGACATCACTACAGTTATCAAGGCAGATAATACTGCTACAGATAATAACAACATCCACTTTTCTTTGACTGTTTCCAAGCTGGGGTCATCTGTGCTGGATATAAATGGTGCTTTTTCCCTTCTGAATGCTCTCAGATGTATACGACCTGGAGAAAAGTACACTCTGGTACTGGCCTTCAGTCCTTCTCTGGAGAAAAAGGTGGGTTACTTGTGTAGCTCATCATGGAAGACGGTCTTTCCTCCCAGTGTCCCTGGGAGTCTTAGAGTGAAGTTGAATTATATAAATTTACTGTGTTTCATATTAATTCAATGTTGTTTAAGTAATAGTATGAATGAGTAATATCTTGCCCATCCACATGCTCTCCTATTCTGCAGTACTGTGAGACTCTGGAGGTGCGGAGCCAGAGGATGACCCTGGAGGTGGCTCTGTGTGGGGTGGGTGTGGTCCCTGCTGTCACTTGCTCCCACCCTGGAGGTCTGCTTGACTTTGGCTACGTGTTGGAGAAGGAGAGCACCTCACAGGTCCTGAAGGTCAGTCAACAGTGTGCTGAGGATGAAAGGACAAGAAGGAGAAGCACAAGATTTTGAACCTTAATGGTTTTGAAGACATTTATGTTTTTCTGTGTTTACAAATCCAGACCTAAAAGAGTGTGCTGCTTGTTGATATGCTTTGATTACCATTATGCTTTTGAACTGCCACCTTGTAAGTGACATCAAGCCCTGTTTTCCCTGCAGCTGCAGAACAGCTCAGTGGTGGCAGTGGGTTTCAGAGTGCAGTTGGCCAGCCTTTCTCCATTCAGTCCTCAGGGTGGAGTTGACAGAGTGATCTCCCTGCTGAGTCAGGTTCAGTCTACTGTGGGTAAGATGCACTACAGTGAACCTACCAACTGAGTGCTAGACTACTAAAATGCAATAGACAAAATACAAAAGACAGGTCCTTTCAACACCACCAGTTTGGTCCTTTATAACATACAAATGAGGACCACAAACCTGAATAAATGAGTGGAGAAACAACAAATGCAAGCACACCCACAACACAAGGGCTCACTGAATGGTTTAATGACTTGACAAGGACTTGATATAATATGGGAATGATATGCTATTACCTTCATGGTCACCACTTCTGAACCCAGCAATGACCTTCGAGAATGGTTTTCATCTAGCTTAGATTCCAGAGACTTAGGGAGTCTATGACAAAGAGCACTGAAGCTCCTGTGGAGGCTCATGGAGACCATACATTTTTCAAAGATGTTTTATAGTGTTTTTTTGTTGTTTTTTTTAATATGTCAAAGAAAATATTCCATATGTATTAACATCTTTATGTAACAGGATATATATATGTGAGAAGGTCCTGTATACAACTCATAACTTAATGTTTGTCTCGTTCTCCAGAAGATAAAATATAAAATGCTAGAGAAATGCAAGGAAAAACCAAAAACTTTTCTGAACAGCCATTAGCCAAAATATCCATTAGTAAGTGATATGTTTTAACATGAGGTACTTTCTTTCATATACCGGGTATTAATAATTGATAAACTACTCAGCCATGATTTTTCACTTTTTTCACTTAAGTACAGTGGTAGTGTGAATACAGGTAAAATCCACTAGGCCTTATAGAGTTCCCTCCATACAGAACCAGTTTTTGTAGTCATGCCAACAACAGAAAAAGATGCTGTCACTGTTTCAAGTTTTATGAGGGATGCGGTCTGTGCAGAAGATCCTGGATGTCTGTTTTTGTAGATTTAGTGTACAAACAATGTTCATGGGTATTTGTTTAGCACAGTTTCATGCTTATTCAGTTCTTTGCATTCCGATTACTATTATTATTATTACTATTATACTTTTTAAAAATTTGAATAAAAGCAGATATTAACAAGAACGCTTATGTCGTACATTTAATACTTTGTTTTTTTGTAGTTTTCAACAAAAGTGCCTGAAAAGTGCCTATTTTTCATTTAATGATTATTAGTTGCTCCTTTTTTGAGCTACACCATAAACTAGCCAGGCTCATATCACAATATTGCAGTTATAGCAGTATCAGAAAGTAAAAAGAAAATGTAGCTATAGTAGATATTTTATAGTAGAACCATTATATAGAGCACCGACACCTTTCAACTCTATGACTCTTTGTCACTATAAAAAAAATCAGGAGTCCACGTCATGTCTGTATCATTAACAGACTCTCAAATATCAACATTAATCATTTTATAGTGATTTTTATATTTTTTTTTTGCTAACGCTAATCAATGTGGTGGTCTTGACAACATTTTCACATTTGAACTCTCAATCAGAGCACACAGCTAACAAGGAAAGATGAGACAGGTGGTCCTATCAGTTAAGCAAAATAAATACAAGGTTTATCTGCTTTATTATTTTTAACAACAGCAGCAGAAGTAACAGTATCTTGTGTCTTTCAAATCTTGTACAGGAACCCAGAACTACAGCGGGCTGAGTGTGTTTAGTGTCACGCCAGTAGAGGGCAGCATTCCTCCAGGACAGAGCCAGGACATTACTGTCACCTTTCAACCTGACCACTCATCTGTCAACTACTCTGACAGACTAAGCATAGAGCTCAAGAATAAGGTCAGCAGAGCACCACGCACACAAAGACACACATACTGAATACATTTCTTCACACAACCTGACCTTGGCCTCAATCACTGCTTTAAAAAAAATCTCATGGTCCACAAAAAATGCTGTCCTCTCATTGTGCTCTTATTATCCAAACGTACTTTAGCTACCCATATGTCCTCTATTCACTCTGGTCTTCATGATACAACAACCTTAACCCTGTACTATTTTGGTCTCTCAGAGTGAAGTGTGTGTGATGGATCTGAAGGGTGCAGCTTCATCACATAACATGTATCTATATGGAGGAGACCTACTGACAGTGCCCATTGAGTCCCTTGTCTCTCCACTGACAACCAATCAACCTCAGCTCACAGGTATCAACTCTGCCATCTTCAACTTTTTAGTCACTTCTGATATGATGAATGTAATGCTAGTTTATTGGAATACATATACAGTGTGGAATGGATAAATGTAGCACTGTTTATCTATATATATTATCCATGGAAACTGACTCAAGTGTATTATCTAACATAGTGAAGGGTTAAACAAGACAGGGAACTCAGGCAAAGATCATAAAGACCCTGACAGTGTAAAGATGACAAACAACTCCCAGACACATTCCATAATTCATGCAAGCATGGGCAGAGTATGAGATGTTGAAATGCTAATCATAGCATGCTGACAGCCCATGTTCACCCATGTTCAGATCATACTTCATCTCCAAATTGATGTGTGTAAGTAGGCACACCTTTCAACCAAAGTTACTGTGATTTTGACTAAATGGAAGAGGTGTTGGTGCATTAAAATAACATTGTTAGTTGGATATAACCTAAACTTTGCTCTAACTGGGTCAAAGAAACAGGACTCCTGTGGGAAAAGAAATGTGAGTTTGAATGTGAAAGCCTCCCATTGATACCCAGCAAAATTCTGCATATTTAGAGAGTCTTAGAGTCTTGGAGGAAGTTAATGGACCCTAAAAGCATACTTCAAAATGTTTACAATACATCTAGTACTTATTTTTGAATGTATGTTACACATACACTGTCACACGCACATTTTTTGGTTGTATTGTCCATTTCATCCATGCAGCCATTGGTTTTCATTTATTTTCACAGAGCATGAAAATAAATTAGCAGACTCTTTAAAGTTACTTGAGTGGTGTTAGCCAATATTCTGAACATTAGATCAGCATGAATTCTTGTTAGTGTCACATTATTGTTACATAGTCCAATGGTCTGTACTGGCATAATGGAAGGGTTTGAGTGATGCAAATTTTGTCATCTGACTATGTCTGTGTGAGTCTGCATGCAGCCCAAAATTTATGTCCACACAGACCAAATGTGTCAACATACATATCAACACATCAGTGAATGAATACACCCAGGGTAATATAAACAGAACCATGTGGAGGCATTTGAAAACAACACATTATTTATAATTGGATTTGTAGGAACTAATGAATGAAATAAATGAATGGAAGCCAAATGATGTGCGAAATAGCAGAGTTAGCAGCTGGGTTAGAGGCAGTACTTACACACAGCAGTGCTTCGAGCTAAATGCTAACTCTAGAATGCTAACATGCTACAGTTCTGATTACAACAGTGTAAACATGCTGCTGTTTAGCAGGTATAATGTTTATCATGTTTGTCAGCTTAGTTAAGGTGTTAGCATGCTAACATTTGTCAGTTGTCACAGTACTGCTGAGGCTCATGGGAACCTCAGTAGTTTTTGCAAGTATTTAAGCAAAGTAATGGAGAAAGTGACCTGGTGATGGCGCTATATGGAAAATCAAGGTGTCAACAAAATAATCTGAGGATGATAAGAATGTCTGAACCAAATTTCATGACAATCCATCTGTTGTTGAGACATTTCACTAAAAACCACAGATGTGGACTTAATGGTTGCACTCCACCCAATCCACCCAATAGCTGTTGCGATACTTCAGCCTGGACCAACCGAACAACTGACAGACAAATTGACATTTCCTATAGTCATGTCACTGAGAATGCCAGAATTACATTTAAGTTTCTAAATGACTCCATCCCTTTTTTGCATCCCGGGGGATACAAATGAACTGCTCCAGCAAATTCCACTGACAGTGAGCGTTAAAATGAAGTCAAGTGAAGTATGACTGTAGTAAAACTTGTAAAACTGCTTGTCTGGTTCTCTCCATTAGCAGAGCCTGTGGTGATGGAGAAGCCCACCATCCCTGTGCTGGTGACCCTGCGGGCCAGCTACAATGCAGGAGCCATTGCACCTGCAGTGAGAGAGCTGCAGGTGGGATGCATCCGCTCCACACAGCTCAGTAACAAGGTACTTAAAGTCATGAGATACTGACAGCCCAAATATCCTGAACAACAGATGCAGGAATTTTAGTCCCTATCTGCAACTGACTGCTGCCATATATTATATTGATTTTGTCTTGAGTCTCTGTTTTTCCCCAGAGTGGTGAGTTTCTCTGGGATAACGTGGCATCCCTGCAACAGCAGGGCTTCAGTGTAGAGCCCAGCAAGGGCACTGTGGAGGCAGGCCACAAACGCACCATCACTGTCACATGGACCCCCCGCAGTGGTTACAAGGTGAGGAAGAGATGATTTTTATCATTATCATTATTATTGATAATGGAAAAAAATGTTTATAGGAGACAGTGTATAAGGAAGTTTGCTTGAATCTGACTTCTAAATACGTCTGTGGGGCTTTTGTTGACAAAATCTGCATATTACAGCTAATGCTGTAATCTGTTTTTCTATTGACCAGTGTCCATAAAGCATCTACAACCATGTTTTAAAATAATATTCACAATATATATTGTAATATTAATTACATCAAAGGGTCTTTTGGTAAAAAGTAAATTACTGATTGCAAACGAGGTTGCTGCTTCATCTGTCAAGAGTTTAGTATTCTAATGTTCAAAATCTGTTTCAGCTTTTCTTAGCCTTGTTTGGATTAAACCCTGGTGAAAGCACTGAATTCAGTGTGTCACTATGTCTCCACACCAGCAATTGCCGTGGGCAGAGGAATTAGGTCTTTGGGTTGTCCATATGTTCGTCTCATTCTCATCAGTGAATTAAATAGAATTTGGTGGTCACTGTGACATCACAAAATATGTTTTTAACTACACCTCAAGAAGTCATGTGCTAATTATGATGAAATTATTCACACAAATGTCTAATAGGATAAAATTGTAAAGTGATGACATTTTCTTTCCTAAAGGTCAAAGGTCAACTTCACTGTGACATCATAATGTTTCCTGTCTGTTAATCAACACAGTAACTCAGGAACAGAAGGGCAGACCATATTTTACATCTAGTTGGATACTGATTGGTGACACTAACTGGTGAAACTGTGCTGATTATAAAGACCATCAGTGCTGCCAGGTTTAACATGTGTGTGAAGCATTCATGATTTAGAATGATTTTGTATCCATATCTGAAGCATTGTAGTCCACCACAAGCTCATGGGTTTTAACGATACTGAGCTTCATGATTGATTGCTGTTGTGCCATTTGCCAAGCTCTCTATCAGTCACATACGTTTTAGAATTCTGCGTAAACATGGATGCAAACTGCAGTTTGGCTGTTCTGCAAAGGCAGACAGCCACAAGACAGTAATTCTAGTTACAGTATAGAAATAGTGTGTTACAAAATTGGCACAAAAATCTTGTGCAGCCACACCATCATCAGCCTTCATCCACCAAAGATTTTTGAGCTTAACTTTACCGTACCAGTTATTTATTTAAGAGATCACTGTCCTGGCTGATTGTGTGTGTGTGTGTGTGTGTGTGTTTCAGCCCTGTGAGGTGGTGCAGACTTGTGTGCCTGTTACTTTGAAGGGGAATGAGACCAATGTTTACAGTGTCACCCTGATGGCTTTGGTCTCCACCACTGCTGAATGACCTCTGCAGTACCTGGATGTCAGCCAGTGGGAATCAGCTCACACACCTTCACACATACTTATCCAATACAGAACACATAAGACATATGATATACTGTACATTCCACATTTATCATCCAACATAAACAAATGGATTAATTATTAATGCTTTTAATGTTATAATTAAATGTGGAATTAATTAAATATTGTTCAAGAATCTGATTTCATTTAACTACAGTGATTGTATAGCTTTCATGAGACTAATACACAAGTCTTAGAACAAGACCGCAATGGTTTGGAATACTGGGGTGTCTGAGCAACACATCAAATGAGTAGCATTTTTAATTTAAAAATATTTTTTCCTGTAAGAGAAAGCAGGTTTCTCAGCAAGTCAGGCATAGATAGAATCCTCCTCTTCCTCTTCCTTCTTCTTCAAAATATTGTGTGTAACTGTATTTTACATGTGCTTTGTCTCAGTTCTTACAACACGTAAAATAAAAAACCTTCACATAAAATCCTGTTTTCCTAATTTTGGGCTCAAAATCGATAGCACACACAATGAAAACAAGTCGAGCAAATTAGGTAATGCATCGTGGGTTTTATGGCAGGACACCAGGCGTTAAAGATTTCAATCACAGTTTACACGTGAAAGGCACAATACAGTGATGCTGGAAACCACAACTGACACTACTGCAACAGAAACCGACAGAACAGCAGAGTAAGTGCAACATCAAAATGCAAAATAGCTGTTAATGATATTTGAGGAAAAATACAATCTTTATTAAACCCAGAACACAGCCTGCCGGTCCATTGCAGCACACTTCACCTAATTCCACCACCAGGGGGGGTAAGTAATGCCAGTTATGTATCCGTGTTATATCATGGTTAAGGGTGTGTCGGCTGATGTAAACCAGCTGATGTATACAGGACACTGTAGCACTGTTAGTAATGAAGAGAAAAGAGTTCATGCTGAGGCTACTAAAGGTTCAGTCTGTGAAATAAAACAGGGTGGCAAGATATTCATATAGATAAATGATGGAAGTAAGTTGTGCAGTCTAAGAGCCACTTGTATGAAATTACAGTCTATTGATCAGGTATAGACTGATGCATTGGTTTAGTATACATGACATGTTTTTTTTTTCGAAGTTAGGCTTAAATGGATGTCAAAATCAAGAATTAGAGCAGAGGTTATCATTCCACTGTGGTGTAAGCTGCCTATTTTTATTATTACATTACACCATGTTATGAAACTTTTTTCCAATACTATTAGATGATTTCACAGGACTATGGTACTGGCAAACACCTTCCCCAAATGTCAACACCGGTCCTCTGGTAGTCATAGAATTCCTGAAACATCATGGAATTTAAAAGTGGTTTACTGTAAAACTTCGTGGCATGCATTTAAACATTAAATCCCATCCTTCCACATGCATAGCAGGACATACTCCGATCAACCGCAACATTAAAACAACCTATTTAATATATTTTAGGTCTTCCTTGTGCAGCCAAAACAGTTCTGACCTGTCAGGGGAAGGGACACAGGACCTCGGGGGGTATTTTGTGGTCACTGGGATCGGAATTTTGGATCCTTTGAGTCCTGTGCATTAAGGGTTAGTGGGAGGGTGGATTCGTCTCACTTCGGTGCATCCCACAGGTTCTCGATCAGACTGGGATCTGGGGAGTCTGCAGGCCGTTGTTGCGGTTTTCAAAAGGTGACGGGGTACATCCAGCTGGGTGGAGGTTGCTACTGACGGGAAGAGCTGTTGCCATGGGTGGGGGTGGTGGCTGTATTTGGTCTGCAATGTTTAGGTGGATGGTGTGTGTCAAAGAACGTCCACATCATTGCCAGAAACCAAGGTTTCCCCACGAAACATTGCATTGTAAACAGATGACTAATGTTATTCCCTTTATCTGTCAGTGGTTTAGTTTTGTGGCTGATCGGTGTATAGGAAAAATGTTTCAGTCTTTCAATTAGTTGGTATTAAGAAGAGTCGAGTACTGACACAAGCACTAATGGACAAACTTTATAATCTGGATTATTTACCGCATTCCTCTGTCACATTTAACTTGCTCAAGTCTTCCAAAGATGAGCATTTATTTGATAAACTCTTAACGATGTCCAGCTCTCTGTGAACTAAGCCCTGTGCATGTGAACAGCAGATGTCAGTAATGCCCCTGAATGGACCAGTTGGATCTGACCTCTCTCAGAGATACATGCTGTAAGCATTTATCAGAGATTGTAGGAGATTATGCTAAATCAGATTACTGTACCCCAACCTGCCTATAAAAAGCAAGGTCATTATGAGCTTAGCCTCATGTAATGTCACTCGTTTTATGAAATGTATGAGATCATATTAGGCAATATTTGTTTTGCCATTTTGCTTGTTTTTTTCTAATCTGATTTCTCCGCTGATCTCTTGTTAATACTGTGAGATAGTGCTACTTATTTACTTACGCCTGTGTGTGTGTGTCTCTGTCTGTCTGCATGTGAATGTAACCCACTGAGTTAGTGAATATGACTTTACAAAATAGCAAAGGAAAATGTTAGACATTATCGGAGGCCAGTCCCGTGTGAAGTATTCTATTTATATACAGTTACTATTTTAAAACAACAAAAGGCTAGTTTGTTGTTCAGAGAAAAGAACAATTATTAAATTACCCTTGCTTTAATGGTTTCCAACATGATGATTATCATACTTGTCACCATTTGTCATTGTTTGACCACTTTTTATTGATAACAACTAAATCAGAGCTTGGAAAGCACATCAAGATGTGGATTGTTCTCTTTCCTCTCTCCTCATCAAAAGGCTGAATGCAGACAATAAGCTGCCTCCCCTGGGTGGCCTGAAGCTCTGCTAAAGAAGCTTCACAACACATCTATGCAGACAGGCAGGTGTGTATCCAGGGGCAACTAAATCTCACCAGCATTAACCTGGGCAGATGAGTCCCAGTGGAAACCCACTCCCAGAACACTGCCTCATACACAAGTACACACACAGGGGCAGTGTTTTCAACTCATTCCATGTCTATCTACTGCTGTGCTCTTTTTAAGTTACAGGCAGTAAATAAATAAAAAAGAAAGCTAAATTATGGTATCTTACTCAGGTCCATCCATACAGTACTATACACTTTCTACGGGAAAAGTACCTATCGTAGGTGCACTACTGTGTGATTACAGAACTGACCATCCGGCAGCAGAAGATAGTTCTTACAGAATAGCTGGCCAGTTTCCTCCTCCGGGTTTGAGGTTTGCAGAACAGGCAGGAACACAAACACACAATCGGATGGATATTCAAATTACGGACAGAGGATACAAATTTATTTGCTTTTTCAGTATTATTTTTGACTTCATTTCTCTTTTTTTTTCATTGCCACATTCACATCAAATGGTTATGTAAGCAAAAATATACATTGATATTTCAAGTTCAACATGACAAACTAGCTCTTACCCATTTCATATTTCATTTAAACTAAACCACGACAGTGACTATCAGTGTAAAATGTGAAGAGACAACAGCAAAACAGATCTGGCACAAACACTACATCCCTAAATACTGGCTTACAGCAGACAGAACAGCACAGTCTCTCAGGAGCATTCTTCATCTACACTTTGTTGCCCCTTAGGACAACAAAGTGTTCCATGTCTCCAAGAAACTTAACCCACTGAGCATTAACCCCTCCTCTGAGCACTCTACCTAGACTGCTGTAATAATGATCAAGTCATATCTGTGCTGAAGTGACAGTCCACCCACAAACACTATGCACAAGACTTAAGTCCCCAATGATTCCATACCTTGAACTAGAGCACAGCAACATCAGTTCAAGAACCACACAGCAAAGTTAATTTCCAGAAAATATCACTTATTAACAAAAACTTCTATTGATATCTCAAACTGACCACATTTGTGGTGACAGTGCCAGTGCCAGATAACTGAAAATGCATCACTGATAAGTGGTACAAATATATTACACAGATCATCCAAACTACCAGTGGAGGGAAAAGTGGTCCTTAATATTTTAGTGATTTTTCCCCCATTTTCTCTAAAAATAAACGTCTGTTTTTGATTTCATAATAAAACTACAAGATCAAATTTATATATTATATTGAACCTACATTCCATACTTGTACAGCTGTGTTTTGGCCGTATATACTGGCAAGGAAATACACTCCCTTTTGTAGTTAAATTTGTGACAGAGCTTGGTTTGGTTTGCAAATGAGACAGTGTTTTGGCTTAAAGTAGCTGTTGCTGTACTGACATGAAATACATGACACTTTTGGCCATCTGTTTTAGTTAGATCACAGGGAATCATGAAGGCTAGACATATTTTTGATGATTTTACACCATGAATGAATATTGGTGAAATACAGGAATATATACTAGTCTAATTTATTTAATGTAATCATTTAAATCAATTATACCAGGACAATTATAATGAAAAGTATCCTCAAGAAACTGTAGAGCAGTGTAGGCCTCGGTTTCACAACTACTGACAAAAACAGAGTTTGGTGTGGAGACAGTCTGTTCTTCTAACCTACTGTGCCTTCGAAAATACTCTTTTACGGGTCACATTTTTCTTTTAATTCTTCATATGGACAAAGTTACAGAATTAGCGTTTTGGTAGATAAATGTTATCTACGTGTGTTGGCGCTACCAAAAATGGCAGTATTTCCTGATCTGGTGAAGTGGTCTCCGACCCTTCGCCGTGCGTTGTGACGCTGCCGTAACGTGGGGTTTCCCAGACCTGAGTGCAGGGTTACCGCGCCCATCTCTGCTGTTTGATGGCTGGAGGAAGAAGCGACTGAGATCCTGGCGTGAAGGAAGAAAAAAGAGGGACGACGACGGTGGGAAAGACAAGAAAGGATTTTTGCTTTGAGTTGGAATTTGCGCTGAAACGGAAGAAAATCTAAACGGGACTCTGACGCGTTTATTTGGGTGAACACCGCCTTGTCTCTGCGCCACTGTGCCGGTGTGTCTCCCCCGTCGGCGGGTCAAAAACTGGGTTCGGGGAGTGCCGCTCCTCGGTAGCTAAACTAGCTAAATCTGTGCGCCTGGGCGGAGAGAGGAGAGACAAGATTTAGCTGTTTCCAGTCAATGTGATATAAACAACGGATACCCTCGACTGAAAGCTGGTAAGCATACGTATTGATACTTGAAAATTCGCTTCAGGAAATTAATTGTCTGTGCAGTTGGCTAGCCTGTCGAGTAGGGAAGATGAACGAAAGGGGTTAAACTGGGTTGAGTGGCTTCTCCGTTAGAGTTAGCTGCTGTTAGCTTGCTAATAGAGTGGGTGGGGGTCACTGTCAGAGAAACTTAACGCACTGCGTTAAACCAGGTATTAATTGAATACAACAACATTGAATTGTTTAAATACCCAGTGAATCCATCTGGCAAACTGGTGGCTAATGTTAATTAGAAGGATAGTTGGTGACAGCTCGGTACGTTAGCCCGCACCCCTCATCAACGTCCGGGTATCTTTCTCCCTCTCTTAAGGAATAAGCCATAAGCCATCAGCATCGCTCTATTTGCAGTCTTTCCCTCGCAGTATTTCAGTTTTGGGTTCACTCAAGATGCAGCATTGCACCGAATCACCACCAACATTTTGGATCTGTATGCTGGCCCACATTTTTCTCATCTTTGTCATGTAGATAGCTAACAGTGATTACCTGACAAGCTAATTGGTCGAACATTTGCTAACGTTACTCACTTTAATGTTGACTAACCCCAGGCGAACCATTTAAGATGTTGATTACATAGTTGCAACTCCTTACTCTTGCATAAATCAAACAAACGAGAACTGTGTTTGAATTTACTTCCACTCAATTTGAAAATGTGTAACTTAGCATCATGCAATTCACAACGAAGGGAGTCTAAAAATGGCTACTTCTCCAACAGAATCACCACTACCACCCCCACTATTTCGTAGCCAGTCCGTACAAGTTAGCCAGCAGCGGCCACAGCCTACGTTTACAGCCTGGTATGGCTGATCTGGGTGTGTATAACTCGAACATGGCAGGCAGAACAATGTGCTTGTATTTTTAATGAATATGATCGGCATTGTTTTTGAGTGCCTATTTTATGTAAAACTGGTGCATTGAAGCGTTAATATTAGCCCTGCTGAAATTATTTACGTAATGCTGAATTTTCCAGCTGTGGAGGTTTATTTGACAAGCACTGTTGAAACGGGCTTGTTGAACCAGCAGCGTTTAATTCAGTGAATCGAAACAAACCATCATGGATTATGGCCACTCTATGCCCCAGCTATATGTTAACATTCCCACGTTTACTCTGCAGAGTCAGCCTTTCAGTCATCCACTGCTAGTGCTGAAAGGGAAATGGCTATTTCGTTAGCTCGATTATTGTCTGTAATGCTTAAAAATCATAGAAATGTGCACATGTTGCTCAGTGGTAACACAGCAGAAAGATCTAATGGAAAAATGACAATAAGCGCCGCTGTGGAGCTGATAGTGGCAATAGCCATTTTAGTGTCATGAGTGTTAAACCAGCGTCAGTTTGCGATGCCTTAATTTGAACTACTTCTTATAATTATGTGAAAACGAGATTGTCTAATTGGATTTTGACAATCTGTTTATCTCGATCACGGGTCTGTTGCAGGGCAAGTTGCTAACAGCTACAGTAACCATGCCCCACCGGGCCGCTCCGCTCCGTAGTACTTCAGGCTCTAGCCTGGAAATCCGACACACTTTATGTACGATAAAGCATGAATTCTAGTCAGTACACCGGCATATGGCGTTAAAGATGAGAGAAATAAAACCGGAGATTTTTATTCCGTGCTAATTCTTTCGAAAGACGGTTTAGCAACGAGTCAGACGTGCTGTCGCAGGAAGCCGACCTCAGCGGCTCCTCCAGCACCGAGGCAAGATATATGTAGCCTACCACTTTGACGAAGTTGTTGACCAGCAATGTTAAGATGTTGCATCTAAATACTTCATTACTGAATATGGCGAACTCTCAGCCGTTTCGGTAAATTTTCGTCGCTTCTTAAAAGAGCTATTTGTATTTACTGGTTCACAAAGATGAATTCATTTCGCCTGTATGCCCCCTCCCTCCGCCTCCTCGAATGAATGGGTTCCTGTATTCAGGGCCCAAGCAGCTGCATTGAACAAGATGGCGTTCAAAGCCTTTTTCATCACCGCTATTTCTCAGAGTGAGAGAGCCAGCTGCCGAGCATCGGATGGATCCAGGCTTGACAGACTAGGTTTCTTTGATTTTCCCCATCGTAAAAATATAGACAGTGTGTCTGTATTAAAAACGTTTTAAAGCTGATGGGATTGTGGGTCAGATGAATGCAATATGTGCACCTCAGATACAGGACAACATGGTGGGGAAGGGGTGTTGTACATCTTGACTATGAACCTGTATGCCAGCAAACATAGCAACTATGATAAATAACTATGATTTTTGAATAGTTATTGTTATTATATTATAATATCAAACTTTATCTGATTTTGATATTAAACTTTATGTCTGATTTGAAACATCTGTAACCACGCCTCAGGGAAATGGAACACATTCTTCATTTTTCATCCTCCCACTTTTTTTTTTTTTTTTTTTAGTTATGTTTTTCATCAGAATACTTCATTTGTATAAATTTAACATTTATTCAATTTTATTTCAAAACATATATGTTTGTTTTATGTTCCTTGCTTTATGTCAGCCACATTTCTTTATGGCAGAGTTGTGAACTACTGTATATAAGTATGTTTTGTTTTTTTCTGGGATATGTAGTTCTTATCAGTACCAGTTAGAATTGAAATTGTACAAATTTACATTGCCATAGTATTTTCTAATTACGTATTACATTAACGTTTAATTGTCAAGCACTGATTTAAAACTTCCAGTAATTAACTGTTTTCTAGAATATCCTTTTTCCTGTCAACCACAGAATGGTAACACCAGATCTGAGACAGCTTCATAACGGCTGTGTCAGTGATGTCTCTAAAGATCACTGAAATTTAAGATTATTTCCTTGTGAATTGACTTGTCCTGCACTTCAGCTGTTTAGCCTTACTCTCACCTCAATCTGCACATCCAAGAACATCCAGTTACAAAAATTTGGCATAAAAGGCCGTTTAATTTTTTGCCAAACAGCTTTTGTAGCCCACAGTATTCTGACACTTAGAATGTATTCAATATTTTGTCCAGTGGCCCTGCTGGACTACGATGGCATTTCTGAAAAATTGTGTTTATTTATGCAACGATACAAGTGGCATATAACACAACTGTCTGAAAGCCTTTGTGACAGTAATGTGCATCTGAAGGACATTGGTCCCCAAGTCTGTGCACAGCAGAGCTTGTGAGGAGGATGAGTGTCACCATAAGATAAGGACCATGTGCTTAAAACCTGAATCATTACCCTTTAGCACTTGGAGGGGGGTACTTTTTGTTTTTAAACAAGGATTTTCATCCTGCTGATGTGTGTATTTTTTCATTTTTAATCTCCAAGTAGAGGATATGAATGGGATTACATTCTTAGTCTGTGGATTTCACTCTTTAGGATTATCTGGCTTTGGTCAGTGATAGTGCTGATTTTTCTTCACCTCTGTCATGATCCTGCTTTTGAATGTATGCCCACTAAGTGTCTTTAGGATAAAATGCCCCAGCATTTCTCATTGAGTTGCCAGTTCTGTGCCTCTGCAGTAAAATGTGTATAAACCAAATGCATAGAAATACAGATGTTAAATTGCATGTACCCAACTTCTGAATCCATAGTATTGTTCTGTGTAGTATATGCATAGTAAGGTAGATTTAGTAATAGCTGCCCTAATGTATTACTACTGTCCAACAATGGTAAAATAAATAAATAAAAACACTAATGTCTTCCAGTTTGCTTAGAACCACCACCCCAACCATTTCCACAGAACAACAAATACTGTTGCCAGTATTTTTGCTTGGTTTTATTTATGCAGTGTGGCAGCATAGGCGTTTCATGAGGTGGCTGTCTGACCACCTTACATCTGGCCATCACTCTTGTTACCTAGTTAGCCCTTTAAAGCTCTTTAGATTTAAAGTTGATATTTTAGATGCTGACACTTTTTCTCAGTGGGGCCACTTGTGTCTTTGTTCTATTCAATTTTTATTAACAAAACAACAACAACATGTGCTGTTTGGCTAACTTTATCAACCCTGTGCTGCCTGTTTAGGGAAGTGGGATGATTGTTTCCTGAAAGACTGCCATATGATTGATTATAAAGGACTTTGTCTCTGTCATGTCTTTGTTCGTAGGTACGTTGTCCAGAAACGTCACTTCTCAACAAAAGTTCTCATTCGCTCATTGAGGAAATGTTTCAAATATTGTACTGGTAGAAAACTGTTTACATTGTTTTAACCGCAGTTGGGTGATATTACATCTGGAAATACTGTAGCTTTGTCCAACATGCTAATACATTTCGGACAGTTGCTGGTATAAGTCAGTTACCACAGGAAGGCCTAGATTTTGGTGTCAGGTTTTCTTATGTCATGGACATTGTCATATTTTGTCATGCATTGTGACTGAGTAGTACAACATCATCATGGGGATACTAGTTTTCAGGCCACACTGACCTGCGTTCAGTCCATCCACTGAAGCAGTCATCTGTCAGCAACAGCTCCTGGAGAGCTGAGAGGACAGCAGCTGGTTATACTGTCGTCACCTGGCTGACTGACAGTAGACATTTACTGCACCAAAATATCTTTCATGTCACAAATCAAGAAATCGGTAGTGTTTCTATTTATTAATTCCTAGATTTTATATCCCAGTCAACGTTAGCGAGTGAGGGTAATCAGGTTATGGTTAATAAGTTAAAAACATGTGCAGTGGAACATTTGTTGCTTGAATGTTCTGAGTTGGTAATACAGAAAAGGTGGAGGATACTAGGGAGTAAGTGGTGATTGTAATAATCTTAATCATCAACCCAGATGGAGCCCATCTCAGTTGACTACGGGCGTGAGGCGGGGTACACCCTAGACTGGTCGGCAGTCAATCGCAGGACCACCACACAAAGACAGAAAACCATACATGCACACATGACAACATAGAGTAACCAATTAACCTAATGTGCATGTTTTTGGGGATTGTGTGAGGAAGCTGGAGTGCGGAGAAAACCTACGCAGGTACAGGGAGAACAAGCAAACAAACAGAAGGGCCCAGACTGGGATTGCTGTGGGGCGACAGTGCTAACTACTGCACCATGTTGCCATAATCTTAGTCATTTTGGATAAGTGTTAAGGGAAAACATCATATGCCACAGGTGACATGTCATCCGACTGTTGATCAAGTGCCTCAACATTCTGAATTGTAAAATAAAAACACCTAGTCAGGTCATCATGGCAGCCATGGTTCTTTGCTCTTGATTGTGTAGCTCCTCTCAGTAGTATCTTCAGTCAGTAGGTTTATATTTGCATCTTAGTTTTTGCATCTGCATTATGTCCTCCATTACTTATGGTGTATTGTGGTTGAGCAATCTAAATCCTTTTTCCTTTTCACTTACCAAGCTTCCTACAGAACACAACTGAAACACTTTGATCAGGGTGTTGCACATCTAAAGGCAAGAGATCTGTTGCAAGGTCTTTTTTCAGCAGGGTTGGAACCATATGAGATTTTCACAGTATAACTGTCTCAGACGGTTTCAGAGCATCACTATATACAGTATTACACAAATTATTATTAATAGTAGTATTATTGTCTAATGTGCCAGACGGAGACTCTCTGCCATAGTGGGGGTACATAGGACTGAATGTCCCAGTCAGCACTGATGAAGTGACAAGTAGTTGTGATGAAAGTTTTGTTTGTAAGTGCTTTCTAGCAGTGGTAAGTGCTGGTTTGACTTTTGGCTTACCCCTTTTTTCCTCAGAATGCTTTTCTTTGCGTTTAGTCACACTAGCTTTCAATAGCATAACATACTTGGGCTCGAGGTACTAAACTAGCTCTTTGAATCCCATGCCTTCTACCTCACTGATTGGCAGCATATAGGTGTTAGTTATTCAGGACATCAACTGGATGATGGCCTCAGCAAACTTCACACTTACTCACCAGGCTAGCAGCAATGTGATCTTTGGCTGTGAGCCATCTTCAAACATGGCATCCAGGTTCTTAATGTGGTCCAGCATATTACTGCAACTAAACTGAAGAGTAAAATCACACAATTCATTTGATTCAACTGTTGCATTTCTATAGTAAATGTCCCCACTTCAAGCATTGTTTAGGATACTCCATTTTTTTTTACCTCAGACTACTAACTAGCAAAGCTGTAAGCTGTGTGTGTTTACATGTAAATTAACCTATAGACCAACATGTGTAACCAGTCAAACATATTCTTTGTTGCCAAACAGTGACATCCATAATTATTTACTAGGACCCTCATTTACAATGCAGTGAAAACGGAAGGACTTTTTTGCCTGAACAAACACTTTGGTGTGATTTCACAACCTTATGTTCTGAGACAGACATGAAATTTGATGTAAACTTTAAATATTTTTTTAATAACGCTAATATTGTAGAATTCAATAAATAAGCAACGTACGTAGCTGCACATGGTATGATAGCTGTCAGTTTTTACAATGCAGTCCTACTTTTTAACATTTTTAACATGATTAGAAGCTATGTAAGAAGTTTGTTAAAATATCTACCAGCAGCTATATTTGGTCTGCATACAATGGTACTGATGGTCAGTCTAGCTGTATTAGTTTTAAGTAAAACTTACTGCATACCTCTGTTTGACGCACACATACACACGGACAGTTATCACTAGTTGCAGGTTTATGTTATTTTTAACCCAAAGTGACAGTTGCAGGGTAAGGGTTCTAGAATAATATTTTCAAAATTAAATTTCAATGTTTGTTGAAAATGGCAGTGACTGCAAATGCCAGGTGACTCACACCAACAGGCAGTCAGTCCCTCTACTGAACAAGGTGGAGTTGCAGATTTCAATGAAAGGGACAAACTCTGGAATTAATGCCAATGGTGAAATAAAAATCAAAGACAAAACAAGCTTTGATTGCACTGAAAGTTTCATTTGATAATACAGGAGGCAGAAGATTCTAGCCCTTTCCAACCACAGCAGTAATTACAGAAATAGTGGAACCTTGGGGACTTCACCTGTATTTCAAATGTGGGAAGCTAGATCTAAATTTGGAGTTTGCTCAGTGTGGCTCATTGGTCAAAACACAAATCCCAAAGCTGCTGCAACTTGTTCAGTGTTTACTCACGTAGTTAACATTTACTGAGAGACAGTACTATCAATAGTAGAACTAGAAGTGGGACATCTCTCGTAATGTTATGCACTGATTTTGTGACTAATCTAAAAAGACGATTACGATAAAACGTTTCACAATTAATTTATAAAGTAGTGTACGGTAATTCATTGCATGAGGAGTGCATTAGACACTTAACTGTGGTGTGTTCTGTATTTTATATCTCGGCTTTGTATCAGAGTATGTGACCATTGCAGACTTGTGTGCATGTTTTTACCTCACTTCTGTACTGTGTCCAGCTGCTGATTGGCTGTATTCAAGGTGCACAGATGCTAATAAACAAGACCTAAAGTTAAATTAATACTGAAAACTACACAACTTTCTGTAATGTTCTTAGACCTGGCGAGTGAAATGGGACCTGTACAATGAGGAACATATTTTTAAAAATTGTGGTGTATGTGTCATTCTGGTGGCAAATTCTAGGAATGGATTTCACCTAGCTATTTTAATACAGTAGAGTCTCACCAAATGGTGTATAAATAACACGCCATGTCTCACTAGGTCTGCTGCGCTTTGTATATCTGTAAGGTAATTCAAGGCATTCTAGCTAGGCTGGCCAGTTAGTTTAACGTTGCATAAAGCTAATTTCTGAACAGGATAATTAATGGGTTTTCACGACATTACAGCGATACAAAAAAAATACATGCAACATTGAATCGACAGTGCAACATCAAGAAATGGTCTGCTTTATTAAGTTGAAATAATTCATGAAGCTTTGGAAATTCTAGTGTCTCACATGAACTTGGTTAACTTAAGTCCCACTTGCACCTGTTTATACAATACATTTGTGCAGTAACATGGTAAATATTTGTTCCTGAATCTCTGTTTTGCTAAACATGCTTACCTGTTGTCTGTTCCGTTTTGATTTATTTTTTCAAGCAATCACCCCAAGCTATCCTCAGGGTCAGTGTGACAAAAGAAGTTCTACCTAATGTTTTCAGAGTGATTTGCTTGTGGTTTGACTGTAGGTACTGTTAGCGTACAAAGCTTGTCACCACTGGCCAAAAGGTTTTGGCCACTGTTTTGACTACTCAAATTAAGTAGCACTAGGGCTGCTTGGTGACCCACACACAAGCCTGTCACCACTCAGAAACTGTGTAACCCTGCCGAAAGCCTATCACAAGCACTAGCAGTACTTTGCATGTGCATTCTCTGCTTTGAATAGAGACCGTCTCTTTGCTTGTTTACATTCTAGCCCTCACATTTGACTGCCACAGGGAAAATGTAACCAAACCTGAATCCCGAGATGACAGAGAAAGACGGTCAGTATTAGTGAGTTTTCTTCCTCTTTAAAGCAAGAAAGGCCATAGTCACTTGAGCAAAAGAGTGGGCTAGCTGTCATGTGACTCTTCACAAACACTTGTTCCTCTCTTGGAAGCTTGGAGAGAAAGCACAGGGGGAGGGGTGTGATTATTAATGCAATCAAAGGAGTGTATTTTATGTTTTAAATAAAGTCATGCTTTTGGCTTTGGGCTAGCCTGACCTTACTTCCCTTTTTTCTTTCCTTTTTTAATTTAACTCATTCATTTATTTGTATGAAAAGCTGGTTGTGCAGCTATCCCAAGCACAAAACATATCTTTGTTAATGTATGGAACTTTTTTCTTCTACATAGTTTTTTAGATAGGTTTCATGCCATGACATCTCAGCAGACATTAGTGAAAACTTTTTTGTTTGTTTGTTTTTTGGTCACTTATTCAGCAATGGCTAGTGCCTGCTATTTCTACCATCCATGCACCCTGAGCACACTGCATCATGGAATGTTTCACTAATTCACTAATCAATTAAACTTCACTATCAGTTCCATTGATGTTATGTCCCCTATCATCAGGCATTACCCACAGCAGACAGTCACATTTAGGGAGGACACAAAATTTTGCCTAAAAATTTTGTTAAAGGGAGAGTTCACCCAAATTCTACCTCTAGCTTCAGTAGTATTTGTAGGTAGTCCCAAGTCTATTTCACGTCACAGTGGAACATTTGCATTTAAAGAATGCATTTTCTGTGTTTTAAAAATATTTGTATCTCAATTAAATCTAAATGCTTAATCATATTTTATACTGAACAAGACAAAGAACTAGTGCTGAAAAAAATGGTACTTTAACACATGAGTCAAGTAGGGAGGTACTGAGCAGAAGAGCATGACTGAAAAGGGGTTTTTTTGGCATTACCTCTGTTAAGCACAGTCCATTTTTGAAGGATTCTTAATCTCAATCTGGAATCTTTGCTGACAATGTTGAGATCAAGCACACAACAGAAAACATAGTCAGTAATGATATGTCAATGAGTGCCAGCAAGCAATGCGGCAACAGCTCCATTAGGTTAAAATAAAAACGCATGTGCCAGTGAGGGACATGCAGACAACGAATTTATTTGCACACAAATGGCTACCTTTAAACTCTGTGTGTCTGTGCTTGCTGTGACAATGTCATAGCATCATCTTTGGTTTTAAATTATGAACTTGCACTATCCAAATTATATGCATAACGTAAGATGCCATTATGAAGTGCAAAGTTAAGTTTTGCTTGGCATGTATATGGAGAACAGAGATGTGGTGTGTCAGATCCGTGGAAAATAGATCACAAACCTGTTTGTAATTAAGGATTTAAAATTCACTCGTCACTTATCAGGTGCACATGCTGCTCCACCAGAAACATCTCTAAATGCACAGTCAGGTGCAGATTCTAGACATTATTTTTTTTTTTAATTGTTGTAGCATGATTATAGGGAAAAACCAGTCACTGATCATCTCTTCAATCATGAACTTGAGCTGATTTAAGTACATCAGCCTGGTATCCAAGAGTTGTTCTTTAACTTTTTTGGTGAGGTTTTGATCTTAATTGTATAATATCATAAGAAAAGTAGGTAGATAGGTAGTGACATTTAAATAATCATTTTAGGCCATACAGTGGATTCTTTCCATTTTCTGTGCCGCTTGACCTGTGCACAATCACAGTGCCTATACCTACTCAAATTGGGCAGTAGGTAGGCTACACACAAGACAGGCCATCATTCTGACACAGGGCTGATACAATCGCATACAATCATTCATAATTTCACAGAAATTCTCTTATGTGGGCATGTTAGTCACCATTATACTTAACAAAATTCTGTATGTAACAAAATGATGAGTTTTAACATTGCATCAATTAGCATACTTCCAGAAGCAGAACATAACAGAAGCAAGGTAACTGTATGTTATTCTTCTGAGGCTTTTAGGTAGTCTGGCTGTTGTTCAGGAAATGCAAGGGTGTCACCATAAGCTTATTGCCCCTGGCTCCATGTCCGCTGATGTGGAAAGGTTTTTTGACACGCATACAGCTTCAGTATGTCCTGCAAAACGCTTTTTTCTTGAGCCACCCCTTTTGATATATGAGCTTTTAACGGACTTGGTATCACATAAATTGCTAGCATATAAAGCAAATGTGTGTCAGGTGTTTTGTGAATACATTTCGGATTCTTCTTTGCCCATTTTTGTCCTATATGGACATTTCCATGGCCTAATGTTAACTTGACACAATACCTGAACTGAAATGCATCTTTCTGGTGCAGTTCTCCTCAGTTTCCAAGAGATTGGGAGACACCACATCCACCCCAAAACTACTCAGGGAAAAGGTAGCCTCTTAAATGTAGAGCAGTGCCATACTGTACTGTGTCATTTTTTTTTATCATATGAATTGTGCCCCTAAACTGAGTGGAACTTCATGATCAGAACTGTGTCAGCTTATGCATACTCAGTTGTAGCCCCAAGATTTTGCTCTACTTTCAATTGAGCAAAATGGGTTATGTGGCCTGAGGCTATTCATTTTCAGTTCAGCCATTTTTCTTGAAACCCATAAGAATTTGAAATCCACCTCCTCCTCAGACAGTGATTGAAAGAATAATCCGCAGTTTTTCAACGTTTGTTAGTGCTTGCTAGTGCAGGTGTGTACCTGCCAGGGAATTGCAGATGGAAATAAGCTAATGGCTTAATCTGGCATTCTCATTTTGAGATCAGTGTTTTTGTCCATGGACCTTGCTCAATAAGACAATAAAGATATAGCTGCCCAGTCATCAAAACCACACCCATTCTCTGCTTTGCCACTAGGGGAAATGCTGGGCTTATTTGTTGTTGAGCGTAGCTTACTTAAGTATTGTAGTCAATTTACTGAATATTTTGCACTGCCTTTGCAAACATGTCATATATTGTAAAATATTATATCTAAATTCATTCACACTGATGCTAACCTGACAAGGAGAATAGGGATTCACCTTCTCCTCCAGTGTGCTTTCTGTTTGGTAGAAAAACATCAAACGTGTGTGTGTGTGTTGGAGAGAATGACAAAGTGAGTGAGATTGGATGAGGCTTTTAAGAAATGTCCCAGAGCAATCCCCTTCTGTCTTCTCTTACTGCATCATCAGCCCCCTTGTTCAGGCCTTCTTTGTGACCTGGTTGTGTTTCAGCTACATTTACCATGCATCACTTCCCCACAGCACTTAGATGGAGCCTCACCCCTCTCCCTCCCACCAGACAAAAAAGGAGACTCGTGCGCTTGCAGTATTATTTTGCCTCTGATTTGCACTCATAAAACATTCTTAAACATGGAAAATTAAACGGGTATGGTAGCAGAGGTCAACTGACTTGGAATTTTAAAAGGCTGATATAATCATAATGGTTTGTTGGTCCCCTGTGATTGACTGGCAACCAGTCCAGGGTGTACCCCGCCTCTCTCCTGTTGTTGGCTGGCATAGACTCCAGCGGTATAGAAAGTTTAAGGGTGGGTGGTTTGTTGACCAATACCGTACTCCTATCTGAGCCATTTTTCATCGATACCAATAGTTTGTAAAATGTCCTATCGGTGCCAATTAATCAGTCTCTATACAGTTAGAGTTTTCAGCAATGTTATGATCATATGTGATGTCTAGGAATGCAATCAGTGCCTTTTTGTTTTGACTGACATTTCCAAGAAAGATGATTGATGATTGATATACTGTACCTCATCCAGTAAATTAGAAAAGGTGACGTGGCAGTAATGTTTGGATGTCTATGATTTATTTTTTTTTCTTCAAAACTATGTACAAAAAATAAGAGGCCATGCCTCTTGTTTGGGGATGGATTATGCATTTTTAAGGCAAGATGATCAATCAAAAATGCACAGAGCATTTCAGGGGAACTTACTATTAGAAACTGCCAGCTGTGTTATTTGACCTTACTTTGACCGATCATGATGTTGCCAGCTTGGTAGTTAGAGCTGGTCAGTGGTTTAGCTGTCACTGCTGGTTATATTGGAGATGCTGATGCTGAGGTTTACTTAGTCAAAGTGAGATAGCAAATGGGGAGAGGAGTGCTTTTAAATATTGCAGAGAGTTTTCTTCCGCTAGATGGATAGATGGCGAGAAGTAGAAATGAGGTGGCTTCTCTTCAGACAGAGTGCTTTTTGAAAAGCCATTTTGGTTGTATTGAGACTTCAAAGTGCAGTTCCATTGTAAGCCAGGAATAGGAGTTTTAGAGCCAACTGCCATTTTGCCATTCTGGCTTCAGCGTGTGTACACGTTGAAATGAAAATTGTCATTTGAAAACCGCACGCTGCAGTTCATGGAATATAAAAGCCAGAATGTGATCAGGTAACCTTGTTTGCTTTTGAGGTTTCTGTAAATCGTTCATATCATTTACTTTCAGATTTACATTTATTTTATACACCTTTCTCTGTAGCTACAACCATTCTCTTTCACACCACCTGTTTACAAACCACATGCGATGTTTAAATGAAACCAGGCATATGCAGGGCATAACACTATCGATAAGTTAGGTGTGAATTGCATTTGCGTTCGCCTCAGTTGCCGTAAACATGGCATAAGGTCACCACTGCAACAAATTAACACTTGGGCAAAATATTGGTAACGGAGTACAAACCTCAGCATTGAGCACAGATTTTTTTGGAGGGTTGTAACAACAGCATATACCCAAGTACTTGCCAACAGATACTTTTTAAAAGTATACTTCAGAATGAAAGGCATTTGCCTAATTAGTAAACCCTCAATTAACATTACATACAAAGACTGCTATAATAATAATAATGATATTATGTGGAAATCAGATTGAAGGGCATACAGCCTGCCAAGCTGAGACAAAACAAAAAATGTCAATGACTTTTACAGCAAGTATCAACCACACTGAAAAACATGAATTAAAAATAGTTGGCTCCAAAAATATGTTTATTTTATTTACATAGTTTCCTTCCTAGTGTGTCCTTGGTTGGTCTAAAATGTTAGACTTTATTTGCCCAGAAAACTAAATTCCCAAGCAAATGTGAAGAATGTTAAAATTTAAAAAACTCTAAATGTTAAAAGTTAAAATTTTTGTCAATTGTGTATTGTGTTGTGAATCACCACTACCAAATCAGATTTTTACAAGTACAGAGTATGGTTAATTCAAAACTAGTTTCTTAACACTTTGAATACACATGAACAACTCTGCACAGAAGTTGTAGTATCCATCATATTTATCAGGTTGTTTATGGTTACTGTTGGGTACCCACTGGGTCCCTCTTTTATTCAGGACTGATCTGCCAGTTACTCATCTCATGGCACCTTCACTCAGTTCAGTGTCTTTCATTCAGTCAGCCTTGATTATTTGTTTACCAGCATGGGCTAGGCCTAATCTAACTCAGACTGACCTAATTTTGTGTGAAGTACAAGCCTGTCCCCTGATATTACAGCACCATGCACAGCGCCTCCTCGTGATCTTCCACCCTCCTGTCTGATTTCATCCTTAAATTTGTCTGCTTGCATTACCTCCTTGTCAAGATCCGGGTGACCTGTTATTTTAACGCAGCTGATTGCATAGTCTGGCTCAAAGCCTGGATGGACACTGGCACATGCAATGGTAGAAGCAGAAGCCACGGAGCAAGTGTATTTGTAAAGTGTGTGCGCTGTCGCCACATCCGCTCAATGTTTTTACAAAGGGAAGAGAGAGACGAGAACAGCTAGGGAAACACCCTTAAAAAGGAAGCGCCTGCTTAGTGAGGCTGTGTGCTTGTGTTAAGGTGGAGGCAGTGTGCTAACAGAGAAGATCGGTTGCTGAGGCACTGCCTCAGCCCGCTTCTGAGTAATTTGCAACAAAAACCAGTTCGATCCGTGCTCTGCTCTGTACTGTATGTTTCTAGGTGCATCAAATCAGCCACAATGTAAATGGCACTCTCGAGCGCTACTGACACTAGTATGTAAGATCCTGCAGAGAAGCGAGGTAGCAGGAACAATCAGACAGGGTAGACTGCCTACATCCCCCTCATGAAGGCAAGGGGTGGGGCAGCTGGTATCCAAGCAGGAGGGCGTAAATTATTAAGCCCACCATCTCTTCCCCATCTTCCAAATACTGCCTCACACCTTCTATTTAATACATGACTGTGTGTCTGTGTCTCTCACAGCTGGGCAATATGTAAAAAATAACAATAATCGTGATGGCTGATTACATAGTCCTATGAATTTTCCATACACGTGCAGTACCACCATTAAGTATGTGTTCTGTTCTGTTCATTTGCTGCAGTAAAAGACATGAGGAAGCTTGTTACAGTTTTAGGTATGTCACACTTTGGCCAGTATCAAGATTGGCATGTTGGCAAATTTCACACGTTTTTTTTTTAATAAGAGTGTGAGTTTACAAGTGTGTACTAGTGCTAGATGTGTCCAAGTATTGAAGACCATTTTATTTTTTAATATTATCAGTTTATTTTATTATTCCAGTATATGTAGTTTGACAAAACCTGTGTGAGACTGACTTAAAAATACTGTACAGGAACTTGGGAGTGATAAAAGAACATTGGAATCCAAGGGGAAAATGGTTGTGAAAACCTCATTACTGACAAACTGTGTCAAACTTTGATTATGTTTGCTTTGCTTATCAAAAATGTCACATAGAAGAAAATTAAAATACTTTAACAGTAATAGAGCATCTGTTACTTTGTTTCTTGCATATACATAATGAGAATGACAAGCACACCTAACAATGTGGTGTAGTGACAGCTCTACCTCAGAGTGCGGCATTATGTTTTCATCAAAAAATAGACCTGTGTTTCAGTAAGTAAGTAAGCACAGGCCTCCTCTACTCAGTTTTAAATGCTGGGAAGCTTACCAAGCTTTGCTCCCCTTCACCAAGGGGTTAATTAGCAACTCCCCTCCCAATTGTCCTCTGCTTGTTCACTCTCATTAGTTTAATCTGTCTCTGTCCTCCAGCTTGCCTCTCTTGCCTCTATCCTCTTGTGCACCAGAACATCTCACTGCTTGCCTAACTCTTTACGTCGTCAGGGTGGAGCCTTTCTGCTACCCCAAAAATCTACTGCTAAACCCCACTAGACATGCTATGATTTATGTCTCTTCACAGCTGCTACCCTACTACATTCATTAAGTCTTTGTTTATGTTGTTGTTTATTAATTTGACCTTGAGTCCTGTAATTGTAAGATATAATGTCAGGGAATGTTCTCAGTGGTGTTATCAGAGATCCATTTTCGATTATTTGTGAAACTAAGGTTAATAGTACAGTATGTGTTGGATGCTGCAATTGGAATTATTGTCTGTTAATAAATTTTGTTGTCCTTTTCCTTATGGCCTCATAACTATGAGATGATCTGCTCAAAGATAAAAATTTTCACCCATTTGTGAATTCCATTTTAAAATGAATACACGTTGCTATTTAAAAGGATTTAACAACCTTAAAATGTTTTGATGCTGCGATTTATCAGTTGTTTATTTGAAAAAAAAAAAATACAGAAACATTGAATAGTGATTCTCATATTTTTTCTCAACCTGTAAAAAGAAACATCCAGAAAAATGTTATGTGATTTAGAAGCCCATCTAGTGGACTTAGAAATCTGTATGGTGTGAAAATGAATCGTACATGCATGATCATTGCCATATGGGAAGGAGAAATACCAGTGAAGTGTGTTTTGTGTGTGGAGTCAAATTACACTTCCTCTCTCCTTGTCACTGTGTTGTGCTCGAGATGTCGGCACTGATAGGAGTGGCTGGAAAATGCGAAGTCTGCTTCCCTCCTCCTCTTTCTCCTCCTCCTCCCCCACCACCTCTCTAAAAATAGCTGGCAGAAAGAGAAGGCAGCGAAGTCGAGGCTCTATCTGTTGGGCTGCCAGTGGTTTCAACACTCCCACCACCAGCGCAAGGGGAAAAGCGTCCTCTGAATCACACCTCTAATCCTAATTGCCAGTAAAGAGTACTGCTTTGTTTTATGTTTTTGTCAGTAGGAATTTATCATGGACTGAAAATTAACGCAATCTTGAAGTTTTACCATTTTAGAGGTCAAGTTATTTTTGTGCACAGAGGCCAGTGAGTAAAATAAATACTTTTTTATTCATTCACTCAAAGCAATTTTGCACCCCACCTTTTTTTTTTCTTTAAAAAAAGATCAAACCGTGGAATGTTCTTGGCTGCGTCAACCACCTGACCTCAGCCCAACTGAGCATGTGTTTTCCTTGTTTAAGCCAAAAGTGAAGACCGAAAGCCACTAAACAAGAAAGAAGTTCAGAAAAGCATAAGCAGTAAAGATGGCAATCCTTTGGTCATGTAAATGGATTGTAGATTTCAACAGTCTTTGGTTGCAAAAGTTCGAATGTTTGAATCTCGTAGTCTGGTTGTCATTTCTTCTTTTAGAGTTTATACCCGACTTTCTTTTATTTAAACATCTTCTGCATCCACTGTGTTATTGATCCAGGTTATGTAATTATATTTATGAAGGACTAATGACCACCTGAACAATATACCTGCTGAAAACTGATATCATGAAATATCACATAATATTTCCAGACAAATTGATTGATTGCATGAACACTTCATTAAACAAGCCAGTAACCTACAGACTGCTGCAAAGTTTATACCAGTTGTGTCCTTTGCATTGTCATTTGAAGCCAGAACAGTGCTTACTTACGGGCAGAATGGATACTGTTTATATGTTGGATCAGCCACAGTGCTTGTGGGACCCATCAGCATCCTTTAGCACTGCAGACTTTATAGTCCCTGGTGCTTGGAAAAGAAACGTGAAGATCGAGTATGTTTTAGGAGCAGGATCTATGGCCCTTTCCATTGTTCCTTTGCAGAATTTAGCACATGTATCAGAAGGACAGCTGAGTGTTTACAAAGAAAGCTTGAGGAGTGCCTGTATAAGATAACATTACTTCTTTGACTGCAGTGCCGTAAGGGAGAAACGGGTTAAGGTGCAGAAAATGGAAACAATTTAAATTGTAGTACAAGGCTTTAGGAGCAAGGTTACTTCAGCTGTAAGGTTTGTAATAAGTTGGACACTATTGTCAGCAGAGAAATGTTGTCATTGAGTTATTTATACACTGCAGTGTATGAATCACCTAGACTTCATCAACCAGTGGAAAATATCCTTGACCTAATACATATTTTTACAAATCTTCAGGTTTTCCACAGTTGACCCTGCTGATGTTCTTGTTGTAAAGGCCACTGGCAGGTTATATTGCCTCTTACACAGAGGGCTATTACAGAGAAGACAAGAATTAGCCAGTGATATTACCATGAGACGTTTTTATCACCAAGATTAGGGGTTAAGGCGCCTTGCTTAGGTGCAGACCCATTTACCAGCACTGGCCAATCAGATGACAGGTAGCTACTGAGATGCCAGGCACTTGAAGCATAAGGTGTTCATTCAGAAGGTCTCGACACTCCCCAGGCAAAGGACCTATATCGAAGGCAGAGAGACAGGGAGGTAAGGTTTGCAGTCCAAATGGTACTGTAGTAGCCTTGTAATTTGAGAGATGGGCACTAATGTTATTTACAATATTTCCTTTAAGGAAATGTAGTTTTACAAAATTATGAAGGTAGTCGGTCATTGAAATGAGTGAGAAGAGACGGCATCAAAGGAAGACTTCTTTCATTTACTTCCCTGGATGTGATCACTGCAATTATAAATAATCCTGTAGTATTGTCTGCCGATTTGCTGTGACTTAAATAGTCACTTTAGTATAATGATTTTATCACTAACAATGTGTCTTGCACCAGCATCCAAAATACCTATAAGCCTGTAAAATAGATTTAAGAATTTTTACAATAGTATTTTTCTTTTTGGTAGAATTTGTCTTCTTTCTATGGAGAGTGAAAGTGTTGGTGCTAAGAGCGTCAACCAGAGGATTGGGGTCAGCGGGATAGCCACTGCTTTTAGGATCATCAGCAGGTTTTGTCTTAACCGGATTTGGCTGGAGGAGCTGAATCAACTGTGTCCCAGGATTACAGGGATGACATTGGAGGAGAGTTTAGAGTCCAGAGGCCAGAGCATTGACAGCTTTGCCAAACCCTGCCCATCATCTAAGCACCTTGGGGTTCCAGTGGTGCAACGAAACCCAAGCTTGTCTCCTGGTCTGCCTATCTGCTTTCTTGATATCTGGACTCTTAATCCTTGCTTTGATTTGACAGCACAGGTAGAGATACCTTTATGGTCCCTTGTGGCCATGTTGACTTTTTTTTTTCTTCTTTTCTTTTTCTGCAATTGCTGTTGAGGAATGGTTTTCAGCTGCTCTGTGTGGCCCCAAATGTTTGCCCAAGGGTTTGCTATTGTTTGAGAGAGCAGAGAGAGAACAAATTCAACATCATCCTCAAAATTTTTATCTTAAGCCTAAAGTAGCTGCTGAGTGCTTGTTGCTAGGTAACAGTTTCAAACTGGCAAGGACAAGTCTTGAGCTGTCTAGAAAGTGTTGGGCTGTTGTGATTCTCTGCGACTTTGTCTGGGCCTTACAAATTGGATTTAAGAGATACTGTATGAGCCCCAGCTACATTTTACAGATGTAACCGTGTCCATAAATTCATTACAGAAGACAAAGCTCATCTTTACATTTTGCTATTGGTTTTACATGTAATTTGGTGTGCTTGCATTCAGTGTAAGTCAGCTGCCGAAGTGACTTTATTGTACATTTTGTGTTTTATTACCTACATGAATGAGCAATATGTGGTATGTATATTGAGCTTCTCTTGTCTCCTCCAGATCAGCAAGAGTCCAGGCGGCGGAGCGAAGCACACCAATAGCAGAGGAAAATGAGTGAACTGGATCAGCTACGCCAGGAGGCTGAGCAGCTCAAGAACCAGATCAGAGTAAGTGTTTTAGTGCCCTCAACTCTGCCTGTTTTTAGCTTTATGTTAGTTTTTTTTAGACAAGTTTCCTATTGATTCTTTCTAATGAATGTTAATGTTAACAGAAAAATATAGTAAAATTATTATTTGTACACATAATGAATTTTTGAAAATGTAAACGTTAGTATTCAAAAAGTATTATACACACACACAGCTTGAATCATTTATGTTAAATTAATGGTGAAGAGTGGACTGAAACAGATTTGACTGTGTTTGTGTTTCAGGATGCCAGGAAAGCGTGTGCAGATGCTACCCTGTCTCAGGTAAGAAATATGTTCTTACCATGATCTTGACTCACCATTGTTTATTACGTCGCTAACTGGCCTTAAAGTGACTCTTTTACTGACTCTTCTCATCTTAATCTCATGTAGATCACAGCTAACATCGATCCTGTTGGCCGAATTCAGATGCGCACTAGACGGACACTGAGGGGTCATCTGGCTAAAATCTATGCCATGCACTGGGGCACTGACTCGAGGTAATCTCATTCAACTCCATTCTGTCCATTAACTAAATATTTCATCCCATCAGCACAGCCCCCTTCGCCTAAATGCAGGAAGTGGATATAAAAGCAAGCTTGACTGTCTGTGTGTTGGTTAGTTCTCCTGAGGGTCTTCCTCAAATCATGACATTCCACAATAGTTCACTGCATCCAAAAGCAGGTCATTTTCTTTACAAAATGATTTATCAGATAAACATATTCATATAACATATACTCAGTGTTCTAAACATTCAGCAGTAGGATATGTGTGCACATGCACAATAGTTAATGCATTTTGTGTTGAATGCACATTGAGCATACATCAGCCACTCTATCATTGTGTGGGACTGCTGTGTTGTTGTGCATGGGGGTGGGGTATGTGGATAGGGAAAATACTCAAAATGGAGTCTGTCTTTGTTGGAGCTGTGTTGAGGCTCCAGTGCTGGGGCAGATGAAGCAACACACCTCATTTCAAGCCTTTTCCCTGGAGTTGTACACACCTCAGCAACCAACAAGTTAATCACTGTGGTGCTGCTGTGCGTCATTCCACAGAGAGACCACTGCAAACTGCTGTGTCACTTCATCATCCTCTCAGTCATATACCCAAGAAAAACTACTGTGTTAACCCACTGTCAACTTGTCCTGTTGTTTGTTTGTTTTATCTGTTAATCCTTCACCTCCCAGAGGAGCTGGGTTCTTGTTTTTTTATTAGACCACCTGCTGAAATTCATCTACCCAGAAAGAAGGTCACATGAAGATGTTTTGACCCAGAGTTGAGGCGAAGTCTGGTATTTTTAGCCCCGTGGAGAGACGACTTGAATTCAGTCTGGGGCGGCTTTCTAATAGTTGGACAAAGAAACCCATCAGTTTGCTACAGTTCCCTTCATTAGCAAATAATATACTGAGTTAAATGTTCAGGTTGTTGTACACTGTAAATCCAACAACCATACAAAATTTTATCTAATTCAACATAAAATCTGTGAACCTGTAAATTACTAAAATTAACCAACTAAAATTCTGTGTAATGGTACTTTGTATTGGCGTCAACAGAGGGAGCTTGAATATAGAACTGGATAACCTTGATCTTCATCAAATCAGTGAGACATAACTCATGTCCCACATGAAAATATTTCTTCATAACCATAGCTAACCCAGAAATTGTTTGGTAGAAGTTGTTTTTGTGTCCCTGCTGATACAAGACTGCACTTGCTATATGTGCTTTCTGTTTCTACAGTTTGAAATCCAGAACATTTTCTTCAGAATTATATATTGAGTCATTTTACTATGTAATTATTGCACACCTGAAATAAGCACTGAACTTAATAGACTGAATTATTATTATTAATTATTATCAGATGTGCATCAGTGAAATTAATCTTATGCACCATTTATATTAGATCATTAGTTATTGTTTCTCACATAAACTTTGAGTCATCATGGATGCCAGGCAAGGCTTTCTTTTAAAGCCTAACTTGTCATGCTACTGTACTTTGTATGTAAATGAGTCCTGGGTATCTGAGTGCGCTTGGTTTAGCATAGGCACCCTTAATGTTAGCTGAAATTTAAGCAAAATAATGAAAACATTAGCAGATTTCTTTTTCCTTCTTCTTTTGCTTCTGTTTACATTAGCTGAACAAATCTATAGCCAAACAACACAACACACAATTTGAAGAAAAAATCAACTATAGTGAACATGGTTTGATGTGTTCATTTTCTAAAATAATTGGGTTTCTGTTCGCAATTCTGTTGATGTCATAGTTTTGTTCTGACTTGAAAGTGAACACCTTAAAGTATTACATTGTCATCATCTCCCAGCTACAACACACACACACACACACACACACGCACATACACATATATATACACATATCACACTGGAAGTTGATATGAAGTCTCATGTAAAGTTTGTACATTGTCCTGCTTTTGACACCATTCCAGGCTTTGATTATTTTACTTTAATGTGTTCATTTTAAAGCTGGGAACCTGATCCTTCATTTTCTTGTCGACTAAAATTCCCAGCATAGACCATGTGGTCCCTGGCTTGTTATCTTCTGGAGTGTGCACATGTGAGCGTGTTCCCGCCTGCACAGTAGTTAAGATTTGCATAGTCCCAGCAGACCTTTGTGTGTTCACTTCTTTTCCTGTTCCTCTGTGCATTGGAGCCGTCACTGTGGTTACTCTTGTTGGATTCACCCAGATAACAGAACACAGCCACAGAGGTACCTGAGAGCTGTCTCTAGAATGAAAGAGCAGGGCTTGTAACGGTTTCTCCTAGAATAACTGTGCGTAACATGCAGATTCTACAGATTGTGTTTTTGAGGCACATAAAGTATTGAAATTAAAGAAAGGTCCAGATAGTACTTACTAATACATGTAAGTACTCCATGGAAATGAATCGGGATGTGTCAGCTCCATTTTGGTATAGTACAATCTGTGGCATACTGGGATGTTGATATAGCAGGAGCTTTAAAATAATATTGTGATGTAATTTATCTGGTACACAAATACTGGATTGAAAGTTTGCAGATTCATTGCCAAATATGATTTCATATATTTTGGGACATGTCAGACATTCCAAATTTTTGAATTCACTGTTGTAGCCTCTAATAATTTTTCTTATCTGTTTTGAAAAAAGTTGAGGTAGACTCCGTCTGCACAATAAAATTCTGCTTATTCTCTGCTGAATATCACAATGTTTACTTGATTGGTGTTCAATAAGGCTACCGTCTCACCCCCATATATATTCACTACAGAAAAATGTGTTGTCCTCAGTTTTGGATGTTATATGTATGAGGGTAAGGTGCTGAGACTAAGGGCAGGTTGACAGTGCAGGAACTGTAGCTTTTTTATGCAGATTCCTCCTGATTATTGTTATTACAGTACAGCAGGACAAAGAGAGGACTAGTTTGTACAGTGTATACCCAATATGGATACAAACATTCTCAAATGAAAGTGAAAGTGAGCACAACAGAAAATCCATCTCAACCACTGCAGTGTAATCACATAATGGAGAATACAGACGGTATTAATTCTGTTGTTGAAGCAAAAATAAGCCTTACACTCTAATTGTGTGTTATTCACTATTAGTGAATGTGTGTTAGTGATGTATATGTATATTAGAGATGTATACAGAAACAAATGTGTCATAGCATCGGATAAAAGTTGTCAGTTCTTTTCTGTGTTAAGTGCATGTGCAAAATGGATGTTAACTAGACCTGCGTGTCGCCATTCTTCTCATGATATTTCTCTGCTTGTTTAAACTTACAGAAAACATATCCACAGCTTTGTAGGGACTGGCAACTTTAAATTGTTCTGTAGTTTGATTTTAACTCTTTTTTTCCAACAGGCTTTTGGTCAGTGCCTCCCAGGATGGCAAGCTTATTATATGGGACAGCTACACCACAAACAAGGTAAATAAAATACCATATTCCAACGAACTGAAACGGCCTGTGTATACTTGGAACCATAAGAGTAAATTTCATCATCATAAGTGTAAAATGTTGTGAAAAGATGACATCATAGAATATCAGGCAGTGAGCTTGCCTACAGGCAGTTTAATCTTGAATCCAAAAGCGAAACCATCTTTGGTTTAATAGGTTAAAACACCAGTGATACTGTATAGCTCAATATCTCACCATGCCTTACTGTTAAAGGCTTAATGCTAATCAGGTAGGGGATGTCAAATATGTTTTTACACCAGCACAAATCAATGGAGTCATACCTCCAAATCTCTCTGCAGAACAGACGATCCCTGCTGCCCACCTATCCCAGTCCTTCTCTCACCAATGTTTTCTTTTTTAATCCTTGTTAATTCGCTGCAAATCAATATACGATACCATACATCCAACTCTGTCCATGGTAACTTATCATTTCCCTTATCAATTTGAAAGTATGTTCATCACAAAAGGTAGTTTGAGCACCAGACAGACTCATCTGTGATTCATCCTGGTGAAAGATCTTGCAATGGGTGACTCCATGGCGCTGTTCAGTTACGTAGTGTGCAAACCACAACAAGAAGTTTCACAATCATATGACACAAAGTTGTGCAGTGTGAACAGTTCAGCAGTCTGACTGCCAGTTTCTGGCATCTTGTTTGATTTAAATTGACAAAGTGCTGAGTTCATTATAAAACAATACACACGTGTTTGAGGGGGTCAAGTAATACTACTTATAGCGACTATTGTGCCCTTGAAAGGTTAAGTTAATATTGCGGACAGACTTTGTCACACGCCCTCCCTTCTTTGTCCCATCTGTCACTGCATACTATCTAATATTAAATCTTCCTCTCTCTTCCAGGTCCACGCCATCCCGTTGCGCTCCTCCTGGGTGATGACGTGCGCCTATGCCCCTTCTGGGAACTATGTTGCCTGTGGAGGCCTGGACAACATCTGCTCCATCTACAACCTGAAAACCCGTGAGGGAAACGTGCGCGTCAGTCGTGAGCTGGCTGGACACACAGGTAGGCTGCACGGATCATTTGGCATGTATTCTTTTTTTTTTATTATTATTTTTTAATTATAATTTTTAATCTTCAAATCATATTTGTACATTTACCTTTAAATGTAGTCACAGGTGAAAATGATTCTTGTCTATAGGCCAGTAAAAGCAGTCTTTGGAACCAAAACTCACATAATATGCCTCTGTGCTGACCTCTGTCATTTATCTGTGTGAATAAAAATAAATACACAATAAGCTTTGTCTCCTTAAAGCTGCGTCTCTCTGCCACCCACATGGCGTTTAACACATTTTAGCATCAAGCATAACATTGTAAGCTAAGTTGTAAAGCTACAGAAAACATAAGGGTTATAATAAATGAATGTTGGGATCTGCACAATTTAGTTTGCTGAAATGGTAGCTAGAAGTAACTGTTGGTTGATGTGAAGCATCATTAGGCGACGGTAGTCATGGTCATATCCGCTCAGCCAGTGCAGGCTGCTTTCCACAAAAGGAAATCCACAGGACAACAGCTGCCCGAGATGTTATGTTTTCTAATTTTAATAATTCAGAAAATTGAATGACTATTTGGTGTCAGGTAATGAGAATGGGCCACTTTGACTGATGAGTGCATTGTGCATATTCCAACCTCATACAGACAACCAGTCAAATGCTATTTTGCTATTGAAAGTTTATATACTGTCAGCCTCGTGTAGTTCTGTAAGCCAAATTATTCTCACATGAGAGATGCTAGTCACATGGTGCGTCTTTCTACATAAAAGCAGGAGCTGGTTGAGCTGTATTCCAGCTCAAATTAATGAAAGTGTTGAGCTCTTAGGCAAGGAGCATTCATCTGATCAGTGTCACATGATGCAGGAAGTGTGTCAGCATTTTAGTTCTAGTTCCCTCGCTATAGGGAGGGGTATGTACACTTTGCCATCAAGCAAAGGGTGAATTATGGAAGCAAGTCATGAACTAGGAGATATGTCCCACAGGCTTTTTCTGTGTCTGGCAGTGAATTAGTCAAGTCATCTCTCTCACATCCAGCATGCATTGCATTTTCTGATGGTTTGGAATAGAATTTTCTCCTCTGTGCAGACAAGAAATAAAAGAAGCCTCTCCCTCTTAACATGATGGATAAAAAAGTTCATCATAAACAAGATGTTAAATCAGTGTCTTTGATTCTTATCAGGTTACCTGTCCTGCTGTCGCTTCCTGGATGACAACCAGATTGTCACTAGCTCTGGAGACACCACCTGGTGAGTTGTGGTACTACACCCAATGCAGTCTAGTACAACAACCAATCAAATTATGACCTCAAAATCAAATAGTTAGTTCAACACCGCCCTGACAAAGTTGAATCATAAATTGAAGTATGTTGTTATTGGATTTGTTTACATTTATATTTTAAGGTGATTTCCTACATTTAGTTCACCCAGTGTAGATTGTTTTCTCAATGATATTTGGGGAAGCATATCAATTTCTTGACAATGCTGAGATTTTCAATTTGCACTGTCTACTGTAGCCAGTAAGCTACCATTAAAAAGCCAAGTCCGCCTTTGCCTCATCACTCAGTTTTTTTCTCAAATGAGACTTTAAAAAATTCCAAGTATTCAACATGTTGTGTATGTTGCAGCTGTAATTAGATGATGTTCTTTCTGATGCAGTGCTCTGTGGGACATTGAAACTGGTCAGCAGACAACCACATTTGCTGGTCACACTGGTGATGTCATGAGCCTCTCTCTGGCACCCGACACCAGGCTGTTTGTCTCTGGAGCCTGCGATGCCTCAGCCAAGCTCTGGGACATCAGAGAAGGAATGTGCCGACAGACCTTCACTGGCCACGAGTCGGACATCAACGCTATCTGCGTAAGGACATGCACGCATTCTGTGTCCCAGTGTTATGTACTAATCATATCAGAGTGTCATATCGTGGGTTATTCAATGTATGTCCAAGTCACATCTGTCAGAGCAAATCTCAAGTCCTGTTCAGGTAACATCACAAATTTTATAAGCAAATTGCAAATCAAGCTGCAGATCATTGAGTTCTGGATGTTGACTATTAAATGTTACAAGGAATTCATAGTCTGAAATGGTAAACTGTGCACTCTCTCATGAATAACTACAAGGACCCCCCAAGAAAAGATTTGGCGATTTAAATCTCCCTTGGTCTTTGTTGCAGTTCTTCCCCAATGGCAATGCCTTTGCCACGGGCTCAGACGATGCTACCTGCCGGCTGTTTGACCTGCGTGCTGACCAGGAGCTGATGGTTTACTCACATGACAACATCATCTGCGGCATCACCTCTGTGGCATTCTCCAAGAGTGGCCGCCTACTGCTGGCTGGCTATGACGATTTCAACTGCAACGTCTGGGACACTTTGAAAGCCGACCGTGCAGGTAAGCCACTATACGGGGCAAAGTGCTCAGTATTTCCAGGTCTGCGCCACTACAGAGGAAGCACTTTCAGCTGTCTAACTACCCAGCAGTAAATGCCAGAGTTCTCTGTCAGCCCCAGGCGAAATGTGAGGTAGATGTCATGGCTGTCATTCAGTATTGATTCAGATGTTGGATGCCAAGTTGCCTTCAACCACAGTGTCTTTTCTTTCAGGCCGGTTGTTGCAGAAAGTAGGCGTGGCTTTCAGGTTGTTTGTTTGGTTTTGGGAAGTTATACACAATGGGTGACCACTAACCACATTGCATCACCAACCCCTTTGATAGGAGCTTTTCTCCTGCTTTCATTCTGTCCAAACAACAAAGCATGGTGTGTTGAAGCAAATGTATTTGCATGATTTAGTTTATTTCAGTGTACACATCTTGTGTTATGCAGCGCCCTACTCTAGATTTTGTGACGACATGATCTCGGTGGCGCAGGACCTTTCTGTGTTGAGTTTGCGTAGGTTTCCCCTGTCTTTCCAAACATGAAGTAATTCTTCTTTCAGAGCCCTTGACCAAGGCACTGGACTTGGTAAATGCAGAGAACAAATTTCCATATAGGGATCAATAAAGGATTACTTAACTTAGCATCTGCATCTCGAACGTTAAACACCTGGTTAGTCAATTTCCTGTTAAAAACTACAACATAAAGCAACCGAACATTTCCAAATGAAGTTGTGAAAAGCTCACAGAGTCAGAGAAAGGATACGAGATATTGCAAGGCACAGAATACAGGCGGCCACCAAGCTGTGTGTGAAAGCTCTGAAGGAGCTGCAGGGATCCATGGCTGCGATGGGAGAAGCTGTCATATAACAGCTCTTGCCTGGCCGCTTCACATTGCAGCTTTTTGCTTGTTGAAAAAAAAAAACAAAAAAAAAAAACTCACATGACATCTGCTCTAGCATTTGCCATAAGGAAAATTTGCAACAATGGGCTATAAAACTGAGGAAAATGTAGTGGTATGATCAGACAAAAGTTCATCACACTGTTTGGTGAGCATTATACATCAGTAGAAACCCACTGAGACACTGCTGGACTTGTGAGTGTAAAGTGTTATGCGAAAGCAGCAAAATGCAGAGGAATCCTGAAGACAACACCTGCTGCCAGCACAACAATGTAAAACGTAAAGTTAACTCTCTCTCCCAACGAAACCTGACAGAATGCAGTAGTTTGGGTGGCGAGATGTGCAAATCTGATACAGGTCTGTCCACAGTCAGTTAAGGCAATCGTTGTGGCAGGTTTTCTTTCTTGAACAAGCCAAATACTTTTGTGTGCAATTTTTTAAACGAGTGATTAGTTCATGTTACTTTGTGGTGATAAAATACCGTTTTTTTCCTGTGATTTTTCTCTTGTTGAGTGTTGGTGAGTTCTTTTTATAGGCACTCGACATGCTTTTCTTTTTGAAGTGTTGAGAAAGCTCTTAGAGTATTAGGGGTGCAGCTGCAGATTGAAGGAATTTGTGGTTTTATAGACTGGATTTAAGATTGTAACCTTCCTCTTTCAAGTTGGTGGAAAATACAAGATGAACAACTAGTGGAATCTAATATAGTAAAATATCCCAGTAACTGTCCTATGATTTTGTATATGCAGTATTGCAAAAGCTTTTTTGGTTGTATGTAAAGACTTTTGAAGAGCCTACAGTTACAAGCCTCCATATTTTTTTTAGCAAATTATTGATCGGGAAGCAACGTTTTCAGAGTCCCTGTTTTGACACTAGCAGTTTGATATCTGTAATCAAAATGAAGATTTGTTTTGTATAAAATGCATTGATATATATATATATATATATATCTGGAAGAGCAGCAAGTGTCACCTGCTCTAGCGGTGAAGAGTCCCCTATGGAGGCATGAATACTTTACAGTTATTGACTGCTTAGTGGAATAGGGATCAGAGGAAGCCCACATCTGAGCGAGCTATTTCAGGTACACATACAAACAAATGTGATCCATTGGCAGGTGGAATATTAATAATAAGCATATTATCCTTTAGTAATCGTCTTAAAACTCAGCTAGTGGCATCTGAAATTTATGCTGCTCTTTGGAATTTCACCCAAAATATATGGCACATATCAGGACCCCAAACACCCTCAGACCTTGTTCAGCCTTTTCTCCATGTTCCATCTTTTAGGACTCAGACCAGGTTATTACAGTTTCCAATTGAGAAATGATGATGTTTTGTCACTAAGGTCCAGTAGATTTTCGGTCTTTATTTCCAAGCCTAACTTAGCATGTGGTAGCTGTCGGACAGAGCGGGTTTGTTGCCGTCACTCAGCCTCTGGTGTCTCTGCAGGTGTCCTGGCTGGTCATGATAACCGGGTGAGCTGCTTGGGTGTGACCGATGACGGCATGGCAGTGGCAACAGGGTCCTGGGACAGCTTCCTCAAGATCTGGAACTAGAGTCTGAAGGTAAATGACAACCTGAGAGGAACATTCTGTGGTTTGCTACAGTGCCATGGTTTAGTAACAGTACCAGCCACTTGGGACCTCATCTAGAACTGGTATTTACTGCCATCTGGCGGTCGGAAGGAAGGGTGCAACATAAGAATACAAACATCAAACATGATATCACAACAGCTTGTGGTATTTTCATACCTGAGGCCTCCTGTGTTAAATTTCGCTGGATTTAAAATGAAAAGCATTTTCACCATGCAGTGGCAGGTTTTTGTTCTAATAGCATGAGAAAGTGGCCTGATGTTTAGATTTGGACTTAAAACACAAATGTGAGCAAGTGCTAACCAAACAGAAACAAAGTCATATGCGCATCATGAACCCTGGAATGAATAATTTTACAGTTGTCTGGCCAGTGAGTGATTTTGCTGAATAATAATAATAATCAGATGCGTTTTCTTTCGTTTGTGTGTTCACAGATGGCATCTGGACTCCAAAGTTGAGTGGAAGACCATTCCAGCATCACAATGTTCAATTTTATTGCATATCCAATCTTTTCAAAAACACCATGATACTGACTCCAAACACCCCGAAAAAACTATCAAGGGCAAAAATTCTCTCTCTCTCTCTCTCACTCTCTCTCTCTCCTTCTCATTTAAAAGAGCACAATTGTCTGTCACTCATTCAGCTACAAAAAAAAAGAAAAAAGAAAAAAAAAGAGCTTGAGGAATTTAATGGTTTCCTAATGGAACGGAGGGGGAAAATATGCATTCCTCCCATGACCATGGTCTGGTATTGTAGTAAGTAAAAATACAAACACCCCCCCGCCGCTGCCGCCACACCAAGCTAATGTGTCCTGCGTCCTCATTATACACAGGTCTGAGTGAAGGTTATTATTACATGACAGTGATCTAACTCTTAATAGCTTTTTGGCCATGTTTATTTTTGTTTCTATGTTATTGTTTTATTATTTTTGTTTTTTTTTCTCCTGTTAAAGAGATGTAGATCAGTCAACTGTCAGTTAATGTTTAAAATGAGGATCAAAGCTTTGTTTTATTTCCTAGTCTTTACACATTTTAGAGAATGTTTTTAAGTTGGAAACTAAAAGAACCTCCAGATCACATCATTTTAAATCCAGCTTTATTCCACTGGAGAACAAAGCGAGAGAATTGAGCTTCAACAGGGAGTCCTCAAGCCACTTCTGGCCCTTCTGTATATTTAGTCCCAAGATACTTTTACTGTTTCTTTTTTCCAGTGTAGTCCACAAATCTTTGTTTGCACAAAAATTAAACTTTGCATATATAGAATAATGTCTAAAGAAAAAAAGTTAACTAACCAAGCACATGCTGTTTATGATGATGAATGCTCGTTTTTAAAACGAAAAACAACAAAAAAAAAAACCAAACCATTTTAACCATTCTTACACCTTTTTGTCTGGCGACAGTGTAGAATAATTAAATGAAGATTAACCCATCGGATCATAATCCACCCCTCCCCCTTTTTTATTCTTTTTTTTTTTTTTTTTTTTCCTTTAATTTAGTGTTTTTCCCCAGGTTTCTGTTGCCCGTGGTTGGGACCGGTGATGTGATTTGGTTGGGTAGGGAGTACCTCCACTTTAGCCCGGTTACAATCCGGACATTTCTCTTTTAACAGAGGTGCCCATTCCGTGCTTGGAAATGCAGTTACTACTCTGTGAATGACATGTTGTATAAATCAATGTTTGAAAATAATGATATTGAAACTTTTTAAGTTAAAAACGAAAAAAAAAAAGATTTTGGTTGTCTGCCATGGGTGGGTTATCTCTTAGAATCGCATGCTGTAGAATTGCTTAAAAAGGTGCATATGGAATTAAGTCCTTTGATGTTTTTCTTTAAGAAAATAACCTGTTGAATATATCAATACAATGATATTTATATTTTCCTTTTTTTCCTTTTGTTTTTGGCTACTCCGTGCATACATGATTCAACTAAAATGTCAAAGCTATGCACTTGAGAAGCAAACCCTGCAACATAAACGTTTACTTGGTCCATACTTGGGAGGGATTCCACAAATTAAGAAGTAACGTAAATGTTTAAATTGTACACACATGCATACTTACATTCATTCACATAAACATACACGATCTCAAATGGAACAAATAAATTTTCATTCCTTCTGTAGCAAACAAAATTCCACTTAAGAAAAACATTTTATAACAGGTTTTTTTCTGTCCTTTAATAAAAAATGGAAAAAAAAAATCTTGCAGCATCTGAATGGCAGAATTTTCTGTTGTTCCCTTCTCCTTGTAAACAGAGACGCTCTTTCTTTAGCAGTAGTGACATTTTTTCCATTCTGTTTTTTCTCTGCGACATTCTGTACAAAAAATGTGCTGTAATTGTGCGTTAGGCCTGGAGTTGGCAAAAAATAAAATGAAATAAAAATATTAAAAATTAATTAAATTCCCTTTCCTTTTCTCTCTTTCTCCATCAAATAACTGTAGAGCTCTGCACCCCCACTGTTCCCTTTTCACCTTTTGTATTTAATTTTAAAGTCAGTCAGTGTACAACCGAAAGCTGGATGCAAGATAGAAACTATATTAAAATGTACTGTTATTTAAGATGTAATAAAAAAGCAGTTTGAGATGACCTACTGTGTTGAGTGTGATTCACTTAGAGCGGTTACCACTGAAGCTAGAATGTTGCAGACTGTTTGGTTTCCTTGTAATTATGTTCAAGTCAAATAAACAATTTCTTATCCACTGTTGAATCAGTCTGGTTCCTCTGTACATTTATTGTTTCTGTCATGTTTCTCTCATTAGCATCTTATTTATTCTTGCCTTCGTACACATGCTGGTCCCTTGTTAAAGTCCATGTTGTTGGATCAGTGTCTTTCATCCATGTATGCTTAGAAACATTCCCTGCCCTTTTTTGCCCTCTGTTGGACATAAGTGTGAAGTGCAAAGAAGGAAGTTTCTTCAGCAAGGCTGCTTTTATATATCTATATATTTATCTATCTATAGCTATCTGATATTCTAAGCTATACATTAAATACATTCTGATATTTAATGGACACTAGTAATTTGTTGTATAAAATACTACTCTTTAATTGCTGCTAATTGTTATATCAGTGTCTGCTTTGATTTAACATTCATCCACATAGCCTGTATTTGAGAAATGACATAACATTAGTATCACTGAATTGGGATCTGCACAATGTCATGGAAAGACTAACCGCGACAGTTCTGCTAGTCTGTGACTATTTTAATGTATTCAGACTTTAATTAACCTAGACAACATGTGCCTATCTGAAACATCTGTTGATTGATGGATGGTTTGAAATGTTTTTGAATTTATGAATGCAACATACTTTTCATAACACATTCAGAACTGATCTAACATACTTACTCACCTGGCCTTACAGCAGATGATACAGTGAATGGCAAGTAGTTTGCTTTAAAGTTCAATGTTAACATTTAATCTGATATTACAATATATAAGATGACATCCATGATGTCTTGCAAGGGAAATCAATGTATTGCTGTGTAACATTACAAATTCTTTACATTACAAATTTATACATTGAGCAAGACAGTGGTGCTATCACACTCGTTAGATAGGAGAATAATCTCTCATTAAACCGACAGCAATGCTTTGGAGGTAAGAACCATAGTGAACAGTAATGTTGTGAACAACCGCTGAAGGCCTGAGGTCAGACTCCTGTTTTTAAAGCAGGTTATTCTGGTCCTGGAAAGTAGAGAAGAACTATAAAATGTTCCAGTTCCCACATTGTGATGGCTCGACCTGCAGGTAGAAATATACACAGGGGACACAATGGCTTTCCTAATTCATATTCAATTAACAACTTAATTCAATTAACAACTGAGCAATAGGCATGCATATACATCAATGAAGCACAGAGCAAAAACTTTCATTTGTAATATATAAATGTCAGTAGTTCGCCTTTTATCATTAATTATGATGCTAATTGAAATTATGTTATTTATAAGCAATTAAGCACTATCAAAGAACTATTAACGTGATGACTGATTAATATGCAGAATAATCAGTTAACTTATACCGTATGTTTATGACTTTTATGACTATGGCGTTAAAACTCAGTACTTAAAGCTTTAAAATATGACATTCTTTATTATATTGTAATAACATAGTTATTCATCTTTCTGATGTCATGGAAAGGCTTTATGTTGAAACTCTTCGGGTCGGTCAGTTTGGCGAAGTCATCCAACATGACATCGGCGAGGAGAGAGCCTGTGATTGGTCGGTCAGTATCAGGAAGTGATGAGCTGACTGTTGACAGCTCTCGAACATAGTGAAACATTGTTATGTAATGGAATAATGGCGAGGCTCTGATCTTACGGCTGTTTGCTGCGCTTCGGATTTGTGTCGTCCCCTGTAACGCTGTGGGTTAAAAGGTAGTAACGGTGGCCCCAGAGGTGGCTGATATGACAGCTTCGTGTTGAACATGCTAGCTTAGCTCGCTAACTAGCTTAAAACTAGCTTAGTTAGCCCACTGTGAATGTTCTACCGTCTGTCTCCGTCATCATTCATCCGCTTAACGGTCATGCATGTCGGTGGAAGTCGGGTTGTGACCATCGCTGATCAATTATTAGGTTTTTGGAAACTCATCATTTACGAAGACAGCTAGTTGAAGTGATAGCGAGGCTCGTAGCCTCAGTTAGCCGTAACATTATAATTTAAACTGTTTATAGTTGGGTTATAGCTATAGCTATTGTTGAGCAGGCCAGTCAGCTGCAATCCCACTGGTTAGAACACATAAAATCTTATTTTGATTCACCTGACATGATAAACTAATGTGCTGTTTTACTTTTAATCTCTTATAGTTTCTCAGAATGTAGCAGAAACTATATATTTTTTAAAAATTGACAGTATTTTTCTGTAATTCGATGAAGGCACCTTATCAAACCCACATTAAATGCTGAAAATTTGCTGAAATTTGTGCGGTTTGCCTGTTGAATGTGCGCCCAATCACAGACTGATTCTTACTTACCTGTTTATGCCATATGTTAAATATTGTTGTGAATGTTTACTGAAGCATCAAGTAAATACTTCCTTCTCTAGTGGAGTTGTGATTCAACCGCACAGGAGAGATTAAATCAAGGCTGTACATCCGCGAAATCCAGCTGACTAAGGATAGTATGTCTGTTAACTTCGTAAGTGTTTTGTGTTCCCCGTCAGTTTCCTTGCAGCCTGGCTGTCTGAGATGGACAGTGGAGAGGAGGTGAGAGTAGAAGCTGCCCCATACTGCTGCTCCACCTGTGACGGAGGGGAGGTCACCTGCCGTAGCCTGGCACGACGCAACAGGAAGACCCGCAGCCTAAGCACCTCCTCAGCTGGCAGCTCCTCTGAGTACAGGTGGGTACTGAACAGAGGCCCGCGCATGACATCTGATTTCATGTTATATTTGCAGCTGTTGGTCACAAGATTTGTTAAATGATTTGCTAGATTACTAAATGCCAGCCTTTCCTAGAAAGTGCATGAAACCAGCTTGTTTTGTAGCCACAATGCAAAAAAAGAAATGAAACAGAAAGGAAAATAAACAGATAGATTCAAAATCCACTGTTTTCTCACAGTCTCTCACTGGCCGTAGCCTTATAGATATCTCCCTTGCCTGAAATCTACATATGACATTTTTTTCTTAATATTTGTGGTGCTGTTGTATGATGCATGATGTTATCTACCTTGTCATGCTGGTTTTACATAGCGTGCTTTGAAAATGAAGAATTGAAGTTTAACAACAGCTGCTGTCGCCGTAGGTTTCATGAGAAACATTTTTGAAACCGCCTTGTGACATGATCTGTGTTGCACCATGTCAGACATTTGAGAAACGCTGGTGTGTGTACAGTCCCTTGAACCATAACAGGATTGGCTTTAAGGAAACAGAACTTTTCAGGCCTGAAATGTTTGTTCACTGCGGACGTTGCGAGGGCTTTGCTCGTCCGTTTTAGCAACGATGATGACTTTTCTTACAAAAGGGAAGTAAAAAGGCGGGGGCCAAGACTGTCGACCAAGACTGTCACATTATTGATGAGAAAATGAGGAAGTGAACCATCATTTAAGGATTATTCTTGCCCAAGGGGTTGACACTCCCACAGATACAGTTCGATAGAGTTTACCCTAATTTGGCCATGATGCTTCTCATTTTTATGACATTTGACAGAAAAGCGTGGGGATGATGTTAGGCAAACAGACGACCCTTTGAAGTAATTGTGACATGATTCTGATGAATTCTGTAGACTTACTGAATGTTTGTAGGACAGTTACTCATAAAAAACAAAGATGAGGGAAGTGGATTCCCCTGGGCACTTAGAGTCTGAGGGGGAGCTTGGTTAAAAGCCTGAAATAAAGTCAGTGGTTAAGACTGACAGCACCTAAGGTGACTGCACATTTGTAGGTTAACATTTAACGGGGCTGAATAACTTTTGAGTGATATTGGGCAAATTAAATTTCTTTATGTACCAGTTAGTGCAATCATTAGCTTTCCATTATTACAACATTATATTTGATGGTTTACTGTCACGTTGCTGAAACGTTTACACTGTAAGAGTTGTATGTAAAAAGATTATAATAAGGGTGGCACAGCTTACTGTATGACATATTGTTACTCTGTGGGAAAATAGTGAAATGTCGTCCTTCTCTGACGTCACATTTCTTTAATCATCACCGCATCGTCTTCCAGAAAAAAAATAACCATCATCGTGCCGGAAAATTTTTTGATAGCTTTTTGATATAGACATCAAGTTTTAGCATCTTAATATTCAGTAATATGACTGGCCCATATAGCTGACTTTATAGGTTCTTTTAAGGTTCTTTTTTATTCTGGTGTTTCTATTCTATTTGTGACCTGAAAAGATTCAGGTCTCCCTGTGCCTGTGTGGGTTTTCTCCGGGTACTCCGGTTTCCTCCTGCAGTCCCAAAAACATGCACATTAGGTTAATTATCTACTCTGCATTGTCCCTAGGTGAGAGTGTGTGAGCATGTGTGGTTGTCTGTCTTGCGATTGGCTGGGGACCAGTCCAGGGTGTACCCAGCCTCTCGCCTGTAGTGAGCTGAGATGGGCTCCAGCTCCCCGTGACCATGACGGATAAAGTGGGTATAGAAAATGCATGGATGGATGGATGGTCTTTCATTTGTACTGCACTGTGAAAGTGTGATCCACTCTTAGTGTAACGCAAATGTAATCAGCCTCCTTGATTATTGGCCCTGAATCAGTCAATCCCCACTCGTGTGTTGGTCACTATGAGAAGCATCTGTCACATTACTTAGACTCATTCCATTCTGTTTTAATATGAAGCCAGTAAACAGCAGATGGTGAATTCACAGAATCAGACCGCTAAGAGGATTTGCTGGCTGAGTGATGCGATGCAGCTTGAAGATGTCTATAGTTAGAGGCCACCCTCTAGTATTCTTTCATCACAGTTCTGACCTCTCACCTCCAACGCAGTCATATTGTTTTAACTTCTGGAAAGACAGAGTGGGCAGGGATTTTTCCACTGTGCAGAAGACATCTGATGTGTTCATGTTAATGGTTATTAAAACTGTTGGGCATTATTTAATCAGTTACTAATACAGTATTTAGCCCGCAGATTGGAGAGATACAAGTGTTTGTTTTTCGGACATTTCACAATGCATTATTATTTACCAAGAACTGTGAAAAGTCTTGACACAGTGTATTATATCAGACCTCTTGTGCTGCGTCAAAGGTCACAGAGAACATTTAGCATGCTCTGTTGTTGTATAATACCTTAGACAGACTGTTGGTTTGTCATGGCTTGGTGACCATAAAATGATCCGCAGTGTATAAAGCAGTCTGATATCATCTGATGATGATTTAAATAGTGGAATTCCTTAGCCTGGTTCTGGCTCTGTGTGTAAGTCTCTCGGTCACTTAGGCTTCACTTCTCATTTTTCAAAAAAAAAATACAAAGAAAAACAGAGAAATGAAAGTGGAGTTTATTTGATGAGAAACTGTAGAAATGTAGGAATTTTATAAACCTCCATCAGTGCATAGCAATGGCTATTCTCCAGTTCAGCTTGTCCTGTAAATGATGGAAAGATTATTTTACACACGACAACCAACACAAAATGAAACTTAAACTGTTTAAAGTAGTGCGCAGTTGAAAGCTGTGGTGTTTATCTCCTTCTACGGATGTTTCTTTGTATTCTGGCTTGACAGCTTTAAAAGCTTCAAACCTTTATTTTCAGTATATATTTAATTTAATTTTTAATTCTTCTCTGCTTTTAACATGAACACACACATGCAACATGCAGTGAAACACACAGGAGCAGTGGGCTGCCTTTTCAGTCACCCTAGGAGCAAATTGGGTGGGTAAGTGCCTTGCTCAAGGGCACATCAGCCAGCTAATGGAGGGGAGGTTGATTAATCACTCCACCACACCCAATCACTCCGGTCACAAGCTGCTTCTCCAACTTCTAGGCCACAGCGGCTATTTGTGAACTTAAATGCTCATCTTTGTCGTTTTCTCTTTCAGGAGGACTCAGTCTCTTCATGGACCAAGCCCTGTGACCACATTCGGCCCAAAGGCATGCATGCTCCAGAACCCACACGCAGTGATGTAAGTGGGACAGGGGAAATGGGTTGTGCATTGTGTGTTTTTTGTCACAGCCATGAGCCATTGTAGAAATTTCATAGACGTGCCAGTTTAGTCCATGCGACACCAAAAAAAGTCTTTCAGTTAATATTAAACTTTTCTTTGGACTTCATTGTGTAGACAAAAGTATCCAGACACATCTCTTTATGGGGCTGTTATTCAGGGTTGAGGCCCTTACTTGCTTGGCCCCTTACTTCCAGTGAAGGGAAATCTTAATGCTTCAGCGTACCAACTTTGTGGCAACAGTCCCAGTGCACAAAGAGGGTCCATTGAAGACATGAAGACAAATAGCTGCATATCACTTAATGGTTAGACCATCTTTTTTCTGTATCTTTAACTAATAGCTTCCTCCTAATTTAAAGTCAGTATCATGTAAAGTAATGAAACGTTTTTGGTGTACAAAAAACAAGAATCAAACAGGCTGATCCATTCGTTGTCAGCAGTTTCTCAACATGCTAAAAATAAACTTCTCTTTGTTAAACTTTTACTTGAGCAACATAGAAACTTCAGTTTTAACTTGAGTGAGCTGACATTTAACAAGCATCGACTGTGACAGCACCTCAGACAACCGGCTAACCACATTAGCTTGTAGCTTAGTACATGCTGGTCATTCAAATCATATCTTATTCAGATCATTGAATGAGACTGCTATCATTTCCGTTTTCTTTTTCCCGTGGAAACAAACAAAGCTACTGAGTTTAGTGACATAACTTCCTGGTGAGGGTAAATGAGACTTCCTGAAACTGGTGAATGCAACATACCCTCCTATGTCGTATACTTCTTCCTAACTTGTGGTTTATTAAAAGCTTTTGTCGTCATGGGTCCAGATTCACTTTCCTAATATCCTTTCATGTAACTTCAGAATTAGGGGGAGAAGGTATTGCACGCTGTATGGTAATGTTACATACATTTTTATTCTAGTTCCAGCTAAAGTGACAACTGCGTTAAGTTAATAGGGTCTATGTGGTCTTGTATTCATTACTCTCCCAGAGTACGATGGTGTTTTCACCTGGGCAGAGGCAGTTGGGAAACATGGTGACTCAGTCCACCGCGATGTGACATGGCCAGGGATAGGGACAGCACTATGTACTGCACTGCTAGCTAAACTTAAAAACTTTGCTTGACAATGGTAATGGTGTCATTAACATAGCTCTGTATTTTACTTTCTGTTTATGAAAGTAAGAATAAAAGTAAGAAATCCTTCCATTTGAGATGTCGGCAGAAGAGAAAGCTAATTCATTTTCTGTGGACCTTATAGTTCCAGTGTTACACCTCCAAATCCTGCACCAAGCAATATAACATATCTTCTTTCAGTAAATAGTGCAGTACAATATACTAGTGCGAATAACTACAGAATCATATCAGCACCATTCTGACACATTATCAACAGAAGCTGAACACTCTAAAACCTGCTGAAACTGTTGCATAGATCTGCTTAATGAGTCAGTGTTATACAAGACTCTTGATGTTTTCCCATCAGACTGTTGGCCTCCTGACTCCCTCAGTCACGTAAGTTGCTCCCAGCACTGTTTGTTTTAGGCAGCAGTAATTGAAGGATTAACTCGCTCAAAGCTGCTAGACAGGTTAAAAGTAGCAAAACCAGACTATCTTTATTCCGAAATAAAGGTCAGGCTGTAGACCCAGTTCCACTGAGGAATGCTGTGCAAATACATGTGAATATATGAAGCAGCAGAAAAGGTGACCAAAGGTCAAAGCGAAGCAGTGAGAGGATAGGTCAGCCAAACTGAAAAGTAACCAGTCATTCTCTGTGCAGGGGCGTGGTTGTGATACTGCTCAAGGTATATGGGCGCACCCTGCTTGTTTTTGTTTTATTGGGATTGCTTTGGCCAGTAGTTGTCGGGGAGTGTTTGTTGTCCAACTACAGAGAGAATCTCCACCCGTCACGATGATCCTCAACACCCCAAACACCACCTGAAAGGAACCGCTGTTGACCCAAGGAGTAGTGACTTGTCAGCACACTGTGTTATGTATTTTCACCCTTTTATTTGATCTTAGTCAACATACACTCAGCCAGCCGTCAGAGAACTTTGTTGTGAGCTTTGTTTGAATACTGTACCAATTTATGATACGTGTATGTGATTTTATGTACTCACTCAAAGTCCACAATTGTCTAGATAAAGACCTTCAATAAAAGGTTTTGCAGAAACAGTTTAAGTGATCGCTAATGACCAGCACTGATTATATTTAAGTTATCATGGTGACTGTAGTAGGACAGCAGGAAGCTCGAGTGCATTCTTTTGTATTCTCATAACACATAGTTACATCATTTATCCACTTAGCCCTGATGATATATTCTCATCCTGGACTTCCCCTTTCTGCACGTCACCTGGCCATGTTGTCTCTGCTTGAAAATGGTCATGAAATGAAAAAGTCACTTTTCTGGCAGACATTGTTGTTGTAATTTTATACATGAAGAAAGATGATTGGGTAATGTCAGAAAGCTTGTTGTGCTGTAATACCTGTCACCACAGTGCATACAGTAGGTTTGACAGAGCTGTGTCATTGTTGTGTTTCAGCAAATCACACCTGTCCAATAAGGAAATCCCTTCCCTAACGTGGGCGGGTTCAGCACAGCAGACTGGGTGGGGCCTGACATGAAGTCAGCCTTTAAGATGAGTGAGAGCTTTAATTTAGCAGGAGAATGCATCAGGAAGGTTTTACTGTTAAGTCCTCGGTGGGACAAATATAGCCTCAGTGAATCCCGTTGGAGAGGTGGTTAGCTGATCCCGGAGCCCCACCACAGCGCATGGAGAGACGCTCAACCTCTCACACAGCCGGTGGCTCGAACTTAAGAAGTGAACTGACGAGGTTGCTTCAGCTGCTCAACAATGTGCAGCATTTGAGGAAGTTGTTAAAGGCAGAATGAGTTGTTTTGTGCGCTGCCGGGACAGAGCCCCGTTCTCCTGCTGAGTCGACCTGAAGCAGCGTCTTTGTTACATGTGTACAGCCATGAAGTTCAACCAGTGCGTACTACAGGATACCCCTGCGAACAACGAGAACAAAGTGTGGAAATGGTGAGAGGAGCTTGTCTGTGTGTCTCGTGTTTGATAGGTGAAATGTTAACTGGCAGTGTGTGTGTGTGTGCATGTGTGTGCTGATTACTGTCACCCAGATGTGCACTGCGGTGAGCTTCTAGTAATATTAAACTTGAAACCGTGTTTCAAAAGTTTAGACAAAGTTTAGGCTTTTCAGAGTTGTTTTTTTTTCCTTTAGAAAAGTAGGAATGTATGTTTGTGCAGTGTTGGACTGTTAACACTTGTGGAGGCTGATGCGAAATTAAAGTTTTGTATTTTACCGCAGCAAGTGGTATTTAGGTGGAATACATTCCACACATTAACAGTGATTACATGTTATCACAGGCTGGCTGTTGTAGCAGCATGGCCCTGTGTTTTGGAGGGACCGGCTTGCTGAATGAAAGGAGAAGGTCAGGGTGTGTATGCTTTGAGGTGGTCAGGGTAGAAACTGTCCTTGAATAGATCACAGCTCGTCGCCTCTTCAAATGCTAATCAAGTTTTGCTTTGTATCCTGTATTTGTTTTTGAAACCAGGCCTGCTTTCAGTTTTGTACTCGTTCATGTTTGGATCACTCAGATTTGTGTAATTGTTGTACTCTATGTGTATGTTTTCCTCCAGCTGTGTTACCTTTTTACACAATAACCTGTGCGGCACAGTGCAGTCTTGTAAGAGCAATTACTGTCTTTATAAACCATCTCTGGCAATTCTAAGGTTTTAGTTTAGTTGTTTTTGTATTTAATTTCATTGCTTTGTTGTTTTTGAAAAACAGAAACAGGATGCAAATAGTGCCTCTTTCTTATGTTATTTGTCAGGACTAAATGTGGATCACTTGTCACAATTTGTGTTCAGTATCACATAGGGTTTGCAGGAACCCGCAGGCTGATTGGGTGAAATATGTTCTCTTGGCACGATCCGCACATGGAGAGAGAGCCTGCAAGGTGTGGTGACATTGTGTCATTTTTAATATGTCGTGTTCTTCTGTTGCTCCACCTGACTGTCACTGTGATGTTATGTTTTCATGAACAGAGTCAGGTGCATTACTGAGATTGTGTCTAGCAGATAGTAGGCCACATGTGCGGCCAGCCTTGATACGCTGCTGCAGCCGTTTTGTCTGAGTAGGCATAAAATACTTGGACGGTAAATCGCCAGTAGAAATCTAATGGAAGGATCTACTCACATTCACAGTAAAACCAATGTGACATGAACCCGGCTTTGACAGCACGCTGGTTCTCCATCTGTGTGGAAGTATCACAACAGGGCACGCAAGACCCAGAGGGAATAAGTGGAACTAAAGTTGTTATGTTTATGTTTTCTGATGTAACTGAATTGAATCAAATTGTTGGTTCCTTATTGAGAACTGAGAATCATCTCTTCTCCTCTTAGGCTGACTAACATACACTGATTGGTACCGCTGGTTATAACAAGGCTCAGAACTACCATTCCCCACGTGTGATTGGCTTAGATGTCATTGTGTGATAGCAGTGCTAATTTACAGGCTATTTAAAGGTGAGCTAATTGTCGCCATTTATGTGAGAAGCCTGTGTTAGTGTAAAATCCACTACAAGAAATGTAGCAGAACTTGTGAAGAGATTTGCAGATGTGGTGCAGTAAGGTTTTTATAACATGGCTGCAATTGTCAACAAAGTAGTTCATAATTGAGTACTTATATGTAAGTTGCAAAAGACAAATGCGATTTTCTTTCTTGCAGATTTCTTACTCAAATTAGTTGGCTCGATTACTGTGTCATGCATGAATTGGATCTACGTATTAGTGAGATAATACTGACATTCAGCTAACACAAAACTTGTATTTAGAATTCAGCTGCTTCAAAGCTGTAATCATATCACAAAAATAAATTCTTACATAAGTACTAGACTGAGCCTGTTGTTGTCACTTACTGCCTAATACGTGTAACAGCTGAAATTGTGTGCTGTTCAGATTTTCATGCTTCCTCTTAGTTTAGTCATCATTATGTCTTGATTTTCCTTTGAGAAGATGTCTAGTCTAGTTTTAGTCTTGTTTAGGTTTGAGTCTTTCTAAACATTTTACATTGTGCTGTTGCTACCCCCCACTCACTGTCAGGGGTTGTGTCTACGTGAGGGCCTTGCAGATGACAAAAGGGGCTCTGCAGCAGAGCTAGACTTTAAGCCAGGGATTCTAATTGGATAACTGTTAAGCTGTCATGGTTATGAAAAACAGTAGGATGCTTTAGTTAGTTAACCGATCTGACATCAGCCAGAGTCTGAGGCGCAGGGGTTAAGGTCTGTGCTGATTGAAGGGGAATCCTTAGCAAGTGACAGATGAGTCCGTTTTTTTTCTCCTGAAGTGAAAGCTGTGTTTGTGTATTCAGGCACATTCAGGACCCCGCCAGCCAGAGACTGACGTGGAACAAGCCACCAAAAAGTGTCCTTGTGATCAAGAAGATACGAGATGCCAGTCTGCTCGAGCCTTTCAAAGAGCTCTGCATATTCCTCACTGAGGTACGTCCACGTATTCACTCACTGCTGACCACGAACTGTGATGGTGAGGCCTTTAACAAGACTGTGAGCCTGCCTTCATTCAAAGTCCCCGCTGTCAGATAAATCAGTTTTTCATTTGTGTGTGTGTTTGTAGGTGAAAAATATGATTGTTTATGTGGAAAAGAAAGTTCTTGACGACCCAGCCATTTCAGGTGATGAAAACTTTGGGGCCATTACTAAGAATTTCTGCACTTTCAGAGAAGGTATGAAGACCATATGTATATGTATCTATATCTACATATATATCCCTTATCTTATTTTATATATTTAAAAGGTTGATCAGCTTATTGTATTTCTCAGATCATGATGACATCTCCAATCGCGTAGACTTCATCATCTGTCTTGGTGGAGATGGGACCCTGCTGTATGCATCTTCACTCTTTCAGGTATTCAGCCAGGTGTTTTAAACAGCCTTTGTGAGATTTTATATTGGTTTGTAAGACATAATAATCTTGTCCTTCCTTTGTTCATTTGTAGGAGAGCGTTCCACCAGTTATGGCCTTCCACCTGGGCTCTCTGGGCTTCCTGACACCTTTCAAGTTTGACACCTACCAGTCTCAGGTCACCCAAATTATCGAAGGTACTGAATGTTCTCTAACCTCTTTGTCAGCCTCAGACAGGCTGTCTGAGTTATTTTTCTACTGCACTGATACGCCTGCAAAGCGTATGGTGTGCTCCAGTTTTTGCTAAGAAAAGAAACGTATGTATTTCAATATGCATTGTGTATAGGTAATGCTGCCATTGTCCTGCGAAGTCGCTTGAAAGTTCGGGTGCTTAAAGAGAACTGGGAGAAGAAGGCCAGAGTGGATGAAAAGGGCATTATCCTGACAAATGGGGACATTGAAAGTAGCCGGAAAGCCATGCACCATCAGGTAATATTTTTGCAATGACAGAAATATTTTAGCTTTTGCCAACATTAATCAGGGTTTCCTAAGGTCCTTAAATTATCTAATTCTAATTATCTTATCCAGTTATCTACATTTTAGGACTTAAAATGTATAACATAGGATTCTGAGAGGTCTTGTATATTGATTGGATTAATCCAAAAAGTAGCCACCTCTAGAAGTGATAGGTTAAAATAATTTTAATCTAATGTGGGTAAGAGGAAGTTCAACCAGATCTGGCTCGACAGCAGCACATTTAGCGCCCAGATGAAGACTGTTGAAAATAACAACTTTGAATTCTGTTGCACTTTGTGCAACACAGTGCTCAGGTTAAAAGTGTGTGTATGAACTCACTAGAGTGACAGGGGTAGCCAGAAAAGCACACAGCCGACATGAAAGTCGCCAGCAGACGTAAGCAGGTTTTCCTTCATCTTCCTTCTTTTTTGCCAGTATCGATGTGAAAGAGTTTTCAAACTGTTCAAAAGTCTTACTGTTAACTTGTTGAAACTTGCTGAAACCCCATCTCCTTGCCAAGTTGTAATAGCTGTAGTGAATTTAGATTAGCTGTTCTCTAAACCTGCAGCAAACAAACATTAAAAACTGTAAAAGTAAATAAAACTTTTTTGCAGTTCTACTACAATCTCAGTACAAACTGTAAACAAGTCAAAACAGATCACTCATCATAATGACTGGTGTCATCATAATGACTGATGCCTGTGGGCTTTGAACATGTTGTTAAGAAATCACTGTCATCAGCTCAGCTTCATATATGAGACTAAAAGTCCTTCACAAGTATTTGCACTCCCTTGATGAAGAGGTGAGTCTTCTGTAGTTCCTCTTACTACTTCTTATTTAGGTTATAATGTTTTCATGGAACATGAGAAATTCCTATTGGTATCATGTCCCTGGATACATGATTCTAACAGTATCCAGCTTTACCTGTGTGCAGTTGTCTCAGTGCAGACAATCCAAGTCATTTTCTGTCCTAATAAAGAATGCTCAGAAACATGGATAAGGCGCCCCACTATGCTGTCTTACATGGGAGTAGTTCATTTCAAGATGAGGTCTTATCCAGGTTTCTGCAGGATATGATGTTTACACGGTCAGCACAGAGCCAGGATACTCCATAAACCTGATTATAACCGGGATATTAGTGCACATGTAAATGCAATCAGTGACTTCATGTCAAGCAAGTGTAGATGCAGGAGTTTATGGTGAAGGTGTGTGTTTATTCCCTGTGTGTGTGTGTGTGTGTATGTTTCAGGTGCTGAACGAGGTGGTGGTGGACAGAGGACCCTCATCATATCTGTCCAATGTCGACCTCTTCCTGGACGGACATCTCATTACCACAGTGCAGGGAGATGGTGAGTGGGCAGATAATGTGTCCTGATGCTCAGCGGTCTGAGAAAACCTAAATACTTAAATGAGGTCAAGTTCAGAGTCAGAGGGTGCTGACGTGTAGATCAGACGGGTGTTGTGTATTGACTTGGCTGCCGAGCTGAGGACTGAGTGCTGTTAATGAACTCAGAGTAGAAGTTGTCTGACAGACCAGACGAGATGATCCGTGGATGGAGCCAAGCTATCTGTCTGCACCTCTGGCTGACGCTCAACTCTCAGCAAGCAGTTTGATTTTGCACAAAAGAATCGAAAAAATACATAATAGAATAGATAAATAACATATGAAATGGTCATAAATATTTAAAGAATATAAAAGATTTCAGTGTATAAAAGTAGTCACTAGTAGTAAAGCTTTGCAATATCAGTCATGCGTATCGTGTCACCTCAGGCAGTTTCACTGGGAATGTGAATGCTGTGATGAATGGTGCCTGTGTAGTTGTTGTGAGCACTTAGGTAGAGCCAACAAAATTTTGTTGTACAGTAAGCTATTATTTAATTATCTATTTAATTCCATTCTATTTTTATAGTCGGAAGAATTGCACATTTCATGCTTCCCGTACAGTCCAACAATTACACCAAACATTAATCAAAATGATAATGATAATCATTGTTAGTTGCAGCCCCAGTCTATATGAAATCATTTTTTTCTTAAACCACAGCAGTGTATTATTGTGAGATGAAACACAGGCCAACAGGATTTAAATGTATATAATTTGTATTTAACTTTTTTTGTATAATTTGTTCATTTTTGTGCCGGAGGCTTTTTACATTTGCGAAGATGATGCTTTTATTGTGAAGGTCGGATGACTTACAGTAATTCTGTAAGTGCTTTTTAGGGGAAAGTTATGTTTCCTTCGACTGAGGTACAGTGTGTGTACATGAATTCACTGTCTCTCTGCCCCGTCAGGTGTGATCGTGTCCACACCTACAGGAAGTACAGCTTATGCAGTGGCTGCAGGAGCTTCCATGATCCACCCCAACGTCCCAGCCATCATGATCACCCCCATCTGCCCACACTCGCTCTCCTTCAGACCCATCGTGGTGCCTGCCGGGGTCGAGCTCAAGGTATTCACACTGACTGTTTGAGTTTGGTTGGCATTGACATTGAAAGTCCTGGAATAAGCTAAATCTTCTTTTGTTGGTATTTTATGTCTCTTTTAAGATGTTTGTACTCCTTCTCAGCAAGCCGATCACATGCAAGTGCTGCTGTAACAACTATATCTCTTAACTAGCACTTTTTAATTAATCATTTGAACTGATACTGATACTGGAATTCATTGAAAGGTTGTGATTTACGACCTTTAAGATCCTATTTCTGCAGAGTTATGAAGAAAAGCAAGTCTCTCAACTGTAAAAACAAAGCCCTGTTTTGTCTGTGACTTTTCTGCATTCTTTTGTTGTTGATTTTTAGATAATGCTGTCACGTGATGCCAGAAACACAGCCTGGGTGTCATTTGATGGAAGAAAGAGACAAGAGATCTGCCATGGAGATAGGTTAGTCAAGCTCGTCATCGTCCCTCGGTCACACAAAACAGCAAGTGATTCTGAGTAAATGAAGCAAAACAAAGCCCACTGACTCATTAATAGATAATAAGTTTAACTCCTCCAGCAGCTGCCTCAACGCTGACAGACTTTGTTACGTAACCTTATCAACCTGCTTAATGGGCTTGTCTCATGTCATTCTTTCTTTATGTAACTCATCCAGAGATAATCACCTTCCCTGTTCTTGAAACAAGCTGCCATTTTAAGTTATCGATGCATGCATGCTCAAACAAATGTTCAGCGCTGCTTCAGAAGGAAGTTGTGATACAGAGTCTGATGTCAACACCTCCTGTTCTGCTTTTGTGATTGGAAATACCTGAACCTTTCTTTCCTCATTCAGCCCTCAGCCTCTGTGACTCAGAAACTTTCCTGATTTTCTTTTTTTCTCTTTTTTTCTTTCCCTGTTCCAGTATTACCATCACCACTTCCTGCTTCCCCGTTCCCTCCATTTGTTTCCGGGACCCGGTCAACGACTGGTTCGAGAGCCTGGCCCAGTGTTTACACTGGAATGTGAGGAAGAAGCAAAACTACCTCAGCTCGGAGGATGAAGAGTTCTGAGGGCGTTTCCATGATCTCTGAGGTCTTCTCTAAAGTCTCCAGGACTCCTAAGTCTTGCTTTTAAGTTTGACCTTGCTCTGTGTCATTTGGCTTTTATAGATGAGGGTTCTTGCCAAACTCCATTCAAAAATCTTTCATAACAATGTTGCCATTCACATGTATTAAAATCAATAGTATTTTGTTATATTAACAAGTGTTGGGCCAAATAGCACTTTTGCTTTGGCTCTCAATGTTTTATTTTAATAAGAGATAAACTATAAAACCCCATGTGTTCAAATAAATGAAATAAAAAGAATATTTAAAATACTAATATGACATAAAAACAGACTTTTCAAAAAGGGAACGCTGGAATAAAAAATCTATATTGAAACAAAAAAGAAATGATGAAAATTTTGTTCACAAAATTAGCTAAGTTTAAATAATTCATTAAATTATTATTATTATTATTAAAGTGTTTCACAATTTATTGGAGGGGACACAGTGGTGCAGTGCTTAGCACTGTCGCCTCACAGCAAGAGGGTTCCAGGTTTGAGTCTACCTGGGCCCACGTGGGTTTTCTCCAGGTTCTCCAGCTTCCTCCCACAATCAAAAAACATGCACATTAGGTTAACTGGCTACCCCAGATTGTCCTTAGGTGTGAGCATGTGATTGTGTGTCTTGTGTGTCAGCCCTGCGATTGACTGGTCAATTTATTGGACGCTTTGGAATTGCAAATCTTTGAGTCGAATAAAACTCACTCATATTACTCAGAGAACCAGGGTTACACAAGTGACCTACCTAAGTTTGCATGTTAGAAGTATGCAACATTAATGAGGAGTCTGTAATGTTCCCCTCATGTTGTGATGTGTAAGCATGTTAAAATGGTGGATTTATGAATGGAGTTTGTCCTGACTATTGTTCCAGGATTGTCTCTGTTTTTTGACTCGCAATGCAAGGTGTTGGATTATCTTGGACTAAAACACACAAAGTCAGTTGAAGATGGCATTTATGGCAATACTCTTGATGTGTGTTATCAGGTCTGTTCTAGCACTTTTTAATCTTAAAGGTGGATGGCAGGGACACATGTACTACTTAATAAACCACAAAAGTTGGTTCTCAATCAAGGTAAAGACTGCAATTCCCTGGTAAACAAATTGTTAAACTGAATTCTGTTAATCAAATCAGAAAAAAATGATGTAATGCCATCAATGAATGACAAATATTGTTGTTGTTACACATTGTTAGGTGCTCCCTGGGGAAGAGCAGATTTACAGTACATCTACTAGGCAATACGGGCCCAACTGTACAGACTGTGCCTTAAACACTGGTATCATTAATGTATAGAAATCTTATTTTTTAAGGTTTACATCATGGTAAGATTTTTTTTAATTCAACACTAGCACAGATCTGTGATTTGCGTGTTTTCATTGTAACCACATGTTGACTGTTGTCTTTGCCGTCTTCAGCACACAAGGCTTCATAGACCAACTTCAGTATGATCCATGGTGTGTCGTCAGTGCACTGGATGACGTGTCAACAATGAGGCAGAGTGATATTAATTCCAGACAAACAAACCGCAGTTCAGAAATCTTTAGTCTTTTTAACGTCTTTTGATTTTTTTTAAAAAAATGTCCTCTAAGCCATAGCTGAGCTGTGTGTAGGGTTTATAGAGCAGTGTGTGTGTGTGTGTGTGTGTTGAAGAAAGACATCCCTTCTCATTGGTTTGCTACACGTCTGTCACTGTGCAGTCTTTGCTGAGTACTTCATGGTGGCCTGCCTTGCATATCTGTTCACATATAATGTCTACATCTCAATGTGTTTGCTAACTACTTTGACAAATTGTGTCAAGATGAAAATATGAAAAGCAGTGCCACCTGTTGTAACTCTCAAGTGGACCAACTGCATTATAAAAGGCAATCATTCCGTGAACTTGGCGTGTGTGTATATGTATGTATGTATCTATCTATCTATCTATATGGATAGATAGATAGATAGATAGATATATGATGCTTAAATAGGTTGTATTTTGTAAAATCTATGTTTATTAACCAGTTTACAGTGTATCGTTGCTGAAAATAAATCTGTTTGGTACTTTTTTATATTACAAGAAATTCTTCAGTGCTTAATTCTTTTTGTTTGAGAAAACAAAATTTTTGTTGGTAATGGGTCAAAGTGCAGTGAAGTAAATTCAGATAGAGCCAAAGCTTATTCCGAATGCATTCCAGGACAACTTGTACAGTCTAATTTACAGATGAAGTTCTTCAGCTGACGTGTCAGTAGATACTGGCAGCCTTGTTTCCAATGTTGAGTTCCACTAAACCCAGTTCTACAAAAGGTTTTGACTTCTCTTTTCTATGAAGCATTATCAGCTCTTAAAGTGCTTTTCACTTTTGTAACTCTGAGAGCCTGTAACTCGGACTTTTGTATCAGTAAGTTTGTTAATGTTTCTAATATGAATCATGCTATTTTTTTTTTTTGCAGAGCACTTTAATAAACAGAGAGAAATGTAACCAGGAAGTGTGTTATCCACCTGTTTGATCAGCGTGCTTCACGCTTGAAATCGGTTCTCGGGTCCATGTTTGCTATAAATCATGTCAGTGTTGTGGAATTCATGCAGTTCGTTGAGAAAAGTTTAAAAAAATAAAATAAAATAAAATAGAAGTCAGCAGGATGTACCTCCAGTACTATGCACGTGTACGTAGAGCTGGAGTGATAGAAATAACTTAATAACTATTCTTATTGAGCAACAAATCAAAATAATCAATATTGATTTGATATTTTATTAAGAACACTTGATTTAGTGTATTAAGGTGCATTAGAAAGTTAAGTTAAAAAATTATTCCAGTGTTGCTCAAAGTAGAAGTACAGACAATGCACAAATCACACAATTCGCACAATCACAAAATTCAGGTTAGACAACAATGGTTTGAAAAAAAGTAAAATAAAGTCAGTTGACTTTTTGAATGTGATGCACAGGAAAGAAACTAAAAAGATATTTTAAAAGTCTTTGGCATCTAGACACAGAGCCTACAAACACCAGTAAAAATGAAAAATAAAAGCCATTTCAAAAACAGTCTACAAAGGCATTTGATGTAGTTTCATACAAAATTGTTTGACTTGCAGCTGATTTGTGGCGTTTCACATCCTCTATTCAAGCACACTGACAAATAAGTGTTCGCTAAAGTCAAATCTATGCCATAAACAGAATATTAGGTTTAAAAATAAACGATCATTTTGGCGGTAAGTTTGAATAAAGATACGAGCTCCATAATCAGCATCGCACGGCTGAAGTTCGTTGATGTTAGACCCTCATTATGCAGCTGTGTCCTTGGCCTACGACCGCTGGATGTTTTATCACTTGCTGGATGCAAACACTGCCAAAGAACAGTAAGGTTAACAGCAACATTTTGATATTCTGCTGCTCTCTAGCCAACATAAACACACTTAAGGTCAACACAGTCAGGAAAACACCGGTTTCTCAGAATTAGGGATGTGATCAAGACGACATACAGAGAGGTAGTTCAGGACATTTAGAAATCTGCAAAGAGATGCTGATTACTTAAATTTCCCATAATGTAGTGTCGTCTGTTTTGTCTCCTGAAACCAAGAAAAGAAAAGCAGCATACTCACTCCTCTCCCTCAGGCCTTGACCGAAGCTGTGCACCAGTCTGATGAGGCCCCAGAATAAAACCACTTTAATCACCACTGAAATCAAAGCTCCAGTGACTGCAGCTGCCTCCAGGGTGTACGTGCTGTCCTGGGACCATTTCAGTACCACCTGCCATTAAAGCAAACCAATGAATTGTGCTTTAGTGATGTGGATCTTTTCAAGCAGAATTTAAAATGTCTCTTAAATGAAAACACGGACTTTCTACCACACTTTTTATTTCTACTTTGACATATCCAGAGGAAAATAGTTAGTTTTTGCTGCACTACATTTAACTGATATCTCTTGCTGATAGTTGCTTTGCTGACTACACTACATAGATGACACTTGATGCCTCTCTCATGACTACAAAGCAAATATGAAGCCACAGAAAAGACTAACTTTAAAGTCCATTTTGGGAAACGTATTCCTGCTGTTTTGACTGAATCCCAAATACACCATCCTGCTGCTGTCAATTCTCACTAAATCATCAAATGTGTATTAAGTCTTGGCTGAAAACAGTCCCCAACAAATGTTCTGCTCACTCTTATTAGAGTATTGTTTGCTAAAAACTACAATAACCAGCTGTTTTAGGAAATTACTGACCCCCTTTTTTAAATTATATTATGTACCTGCGACCTGTTTCAAAGCTTTACGTCTTAGGTGGGGACCAACTTGTGTGTGTTTTGTCTCAAGGCCACTGTGGATCAGTATTTGTAAAAGCCACTTCATAAAGTATTTTGTGCTCACGGAGAAACTCACTATCAGCTCACCTTGTACATCAGATAAACAAAGAAGGCTAACTGAGGAAGGTTCTGCGTCATGAAGACCCACACTAACACCTTGACTTCTTTTAAAACCTGGAAAAAAAAAAAACAATAAAAAACAGCAAGCCGTTACAATCACTGACTTTTGAGTTTGACCATGTGTGCTCTTCACTTCAGTGCATCTTGTATATTTTCCTTGTGGGTTTATGGTCTCGGTGTGTGAAGATGAAGAGTACCCACAGCGACAGCTCCAACAGCAGCGGTCAGCGAGGCCCACACCACCCCGACGCCCAGGATGATGATGTTGGGAGCAGACATGACCGAATCCGACGTCGTGATCAGGATACACAGACACAGCTGGAACACACCGACAACACATACTGTTTTCATGAACAGTAGCTCAGGCAGTAGTCAGGTTTTGTAGGCCTGTCATTTTGTACCAACAGATGTGGAGAAACATGTTGCAGAAGTACCACAAAAACCAGTTCCCCCACCTACAGCAGTACATGCTGACCTGAAATGAGTGCAGCCTGCAGCAGTGCACCACCCGTGTTCTCACTGTGCAACATGAAACCTGACTCATCCAGGAAAACTTAACTTAAAGTCTTACTGTTCCCATGGCTGTTTATGCTCTCTAAACATTACATTACAACCCATGTCATATGCTGCAGGTCAAGACGCACTCTCTGGAGACTATAGGACACATAGGAAATCTCTGGCTGAGGCCGGATGAAGTAAACACGGGTCAGCAAGAAGAGAAAACAAAAAATCCAAATGATGATCAATTCTACAGCATTGGAAGTGTCTGATGGTGAAAGTTAACCTTCAAAAACACTCGAACGAACAGCATGATGTCATGAGCAACCAGTTTAGCCACAAACAATTCATGTACTTTTAAGTCTTGGTAAATTATTGGAAAAACATCCTTTTGATGTAAAGCATCTTAAGTGACAAACTAAACAAAATGATTACCAGCCTGTCACATATTTATTCTCACACACGTACCTGAGCCTGCAGGTCAAAGGTCACCATGGAGAAACACAGGTTAAGAAGAAAGTACTGCTCCTGGAGGCTCTCCAAGGCCCCGCCCACACGGAACGCCATAATGTTGGGCCTCTTGATGAGCAGGGTGGTGCAGAAGATGTGGATCACACCCAGACACATGATGCACACAAAACGAACCTGCGACCAAAAGCACGTAGCAGCTGATCAGTTTTTCACAGAGCGAATCTACAGCGCTTCAGGCTAACAAAGTCACAGCTGCTCTTAATCATCTGTGCTCCAACGCAAATTTGACAATTTTCATGCCGGGATGAAAAAAAAAAGCAGTACAGCGCTTATAGCTAAATGAATGACACATAGCTAACATTCTCACAGTGCCAATGCCAACACATTGATGCTAAGCAGGTATAATGTTCACTGACGTTGGGGTTGCAACGGTATACTTATAGCAAACTCTTTAATTAACACAAAATTAAGGCAATTATGCAGGTATTTGATTCTAAAAAGTGTGGGATAAATTTTAATTTTGATATCCATGAGTATCTCCATTTCATGGCCATCTATACAATGCTGAGCTATTTTAGTATGGAGCAAAATGGCCCACAGACAATGACACGTTGCATTTCCTGCAGGGTGACGAAGTCTGTGTTACATGAGGCAGGTGTCAGTAACTGTGTGTCGGGAGAGTCTGCAGGCCACCTGGGATGCAGCAGCCAGTCTGAACACGTTTGGTTTTACATTCGTCTAACCAGGTCACAAATCGCAATTTACCGTCAGTTAACTTTCACTGTATCAAGGCAACTGATCAGCAAACATCGGCTGTCAGCCATGATACCCATGCATACGTATGAAGATTAACTTGTAGTTTGTTTTGATTCCAGCCCCAAACACATTCATGTTCATGACTTGATGTGATTCATGCAACGATAGCGACACCCAGTGGTGAAACCTGTGAAATGGATGGAAGCTGTGAGGATCTACTCTTCATTCTGCTGTCATCAATTAAGTGGAACTACAATTGACCCTGTAATTTTCTCATCGGGTTGTAACCTTTATTTAATAGTTCTGTGTGGATCAAAATCTTCAGCAGCAGTAGCAAGTGACTGCTGGTAATTTTTGCCCTGGGTTTCGCCTCTCAGGCAGGCTCACCCGTCTTCTTGTTCTCTTGGTAGTTGTTGTTGGGGCAGTAAGCACCCCGAGAAGAAGCCTGCAGACAAGAGAAGAACATCTTGGGGCCATCCTGGTAAGTGTTCTCACTTAATCATGTTATCATTTGGATTCTTGTTTTCTTTATAAATCCTTATATCGGATCAACAAATCAGCTAAGGGAATATGAAACTACCCTCTGAAGAACTTCCAAAGCGGTGTTTCTTATTATAATTAAATGGTTATAAATGATTACAGTGATTATGAATCTTAAAAACTTCAGATGAAAGACCTCCCACGAACAAGTCAACGTTCAGTTTGTGGTCTCAGAGTGTTCACTTGGCCTACCAGCAGCTCCTGCTTGCCCTTTGACCCCTGCACGGAGAAGTTGACCACCGATCGAACCATCACCACCAACACGCTGAGCACAAACGCCACCAGCTCCTGTCTGTTCTCCTGCAACACTCCACGGATGATGTAGTAGATGCAGAACACTGCAGAGGGCAGACCACACAATGCTCACACACAGCGAGAGATAGACAGATAGATAGATAGACAGACAGACAGATACTTGATTGATCCCGAGGGAAATTCAAGACACTTCATCACAACAGTGCAGGGTGTGTTAATGATCTGCCCCTGTTAAAAGTTAACTAGTGGACTGTAAACATTCGTGTTATGTTATTCTGAATGACTATTACACCTTTCACTTTTCACTCAATACTTGGTCAGTTCATTCCCTGATAATCAGGAATAATGAGTTTCTTTCTTGTCTTGATGAAGCGTTTAAAATCTGGAATCGAAATGGAATTCGGTACCTTACAAGATCTCTGTGAACGTAATACTCTCATGTCATTTGAATAGCTCTTTGAATCATTTTGTTTAGACTCCTCCACTTGTGCAGCTTGGTATCAACTTTATCCACTTAGGTCCCCTCATTACCACTCACAGCTCTTCTAAACTAAATGCTTATTGCAAAGAAAACACTGGAACTGTATAAACTGCATAGTATAGCAGAACATTTTAGACGGATCGATTTCTCTGAAACATTCAGTTATGCGTACGTTACGTTGGTCCAAAATCACTTTCACATCAGTTAAATGTAACCAGGTGAAAACAAACACCAGCCAAACTCTCTCATATTTTGGTTCTGCCCAAAACAGACAAACTTCAGCCAACTGATTTTCAATATTTTTTCAGAGGCAGCAGGGAGACCAATTAGCACCTCTTTGACATAACAGCTTTATATGGTGTTATCTCACAGGGCGTCTGTAGTAAAGTCTCGTTCAGGTTTTGAGACACTTTTATCCAGACACACAGCTGGGGGATCTAACGAATCATCTGACAGAAAATGAGAGATTTCTCTAGAGGCACATCTTCACGATATGACGGCCTGTCTTATAGTACCTCACGTAGAAAAGATGGTCATTAGCAACATTTGTAGTCTGTATCCATAGCCCTGTTTTTTCTTTTGAAATCATAATCTGTTTCTGTCGGCCTGAGTCAAACTGAAACTGAAACTGACTACACTAAGTAAAAGACTTTCTAAGACATTACGATGGGCAAATTATGAATCTTTGCAACCCAGACTTCTGCAGACCGTTATTTTCTTTTTGCAGAAGATCAGACACTAAAGCAATCTGGGGCAAACACAGTTAAAGTTATTGCATTCACCTCCTCCTCAATCTTGATCTCATGATTACATCATAAAACTTCTGCTTTTTGCCAACAGGCAAAATGGGTGTGGCGTGAAGCGGACTTTCTGAAAATACTGAAAGAACAAAGGCTAAAGTCACTGCATTCATCTCCTCCTCAATCTTAATCTCATGATTACATCATAAAACTTTTACTTTTTGCCAACAGGCAAAATGGGTGTGGCGTGAAGCGGACTTTCTGAAGATACTGAAAGAACAAAGGCTTTCTTTCTGCTAATGGAGTGATGGCACTCACATATTCCAACCAACTGGATGAGAGATACAGTGAAGTTGTCTTCATCAAACACATCTGTGTCCATGCGCTGCTTGTAGATGCTGGACAAGGTGACGCCGAGCAGCGCCAGCAGAGATGCGATGGTGAAACAGAAGTAGAGCTTGAGCAGACATGACAGCTCCGACCAGGGCTTTATCTGCAAGAGGGTTGAGGCGACCCATCGTAAGAACAAGGCTAACCAGTTCAAGGCAATGTTCCATTCAAACATGAACATATAAATGTACTGAGTTGCTATGACAACATAATTTCCGTCTGGGGATCACTAAAGTTATTAAGTTGAGATTTCTGGGACTTTATAACCTACTTACTGAGATGACATTTGAGTATAAAACTCATCTTCACACCCACAGAATTGTTTCAGTTTCTCTTTAATATGAACTTGAATTCTTCCTTCAAAGGTTTGTGCTGCAGCTCACCGGTCCACATGGCGTGGGGATCAGTTCCTGGTGTCTGGGCCTCAGGTTTGGAGACAGAAGGTCTGGACTCTCTGGTGGCTGACCAGAGATCTGGTTGCCCAACAAAGGACTGCAGCATCAAAAACAACAACAAAAACATAGATAAATTTCATGACAGTTTCTGTCATGGATTGCAAATGGGACAGAGAGAAACAGCAGACATTTTGGATCTTAAATTATCTTTGTAAAAATCAGTTTTGACATTAGACAACAATCATGCACATGATAACTTTTAAGGACCTTTGTGTAGGACCAAAGTCAAAAATCATTACTATTACTAGTTACCATTTGGAAGGAAAAAGGATTAGAGCTTCATCTGCACACTTACAATAAACCCTAAGGTGTAATTAAAAGGCTAAATGAATGTTAAAAAAATGACTCGCGTTTGACTTAAACATGTTTCTCAATGCTTTGTGTGTTCAGTTATTTCTCCATTTAACTGACCATATTACTTGTATTTCTGCATCAGTTCTAATAGCTGGTGTCAGTTAGTCCTCCACAACCAACATGTAGCACTTTCACAGAAGATGAGCAATGGACGGCATATAAAAACATACAGCATGTACAGACTATGAACTGAACTCATTCCGACACTTTTCATTTCATTCAAATACGTTTCTGTATAAGACACCGCTTTATTACAGGGTGTGAGGAGTTGCAACATCTCCCAAATTTCGTTTTCTCATGACGCCAACGACCTAAAAGCACAAAACATTAAATATAAGATAACGAAGAAGTCTACAAACTTTTCTCCTGACCTTATCTCGTCCATGTCTCTGTGGACAACACTTTAAGACACGGAGGTTACATTCCTGCGTCCTTTTGATCCCTGCCCACCTCCAAATGAGACAACTTCAGTTTCTCAAGTGTCAATGCAAGCACGAACAACAGTCAGCTGCATGAAGACTTCTTCTACCGCTGTGTACACGTGTTCTTCCTCTTTGGTTTGGTTTTCCAGTGTGCTGCTGCCCCCTGGAGGACACTGTATCTATTCAGATTTTGGCAGTTTGTTTAATATGGTTTACTGTGAGTTGATAGTTTTATTCCTACCCAGTGCTTGCAGCAATTATCCTGAAAAACGGAAGTCAAATTACAGACAACCTAGAGTGCTTTAAAACAGTTAATCTGGAAGTGGGCTTTTTGTGGTATTCACCTCTCCTGTCAAACGTTCAGTTGTCTCACTTTGGTTGTTCTAATTGTGGTTGTTTTCTTTAGAATTCTAAAATAAAAATCCATGTTTAAAAATCAAATGTGAACTGAAACTATTATACTTTTTTATGCCTTTCGAAAGTGAACTAGTCAGCTGTTAAAAGGTTAAATCGATATTCACATCTGAATAACGCCCACTCAGTTGGATTAATAATGATGAAATATTGCTGGCAGCTAGAGCTGGGGGAAGCTTAAATGATTGCAGTCACAGCCACTCCTCTCATCAACAGCAGAAGGTTCAGTGAACAGAGAATAGAGTTCAGGAGTTTCAGCTAAAACTAAATGCAACTTCATTAAATAACCTACAATCCTTGTTAATGTTTTCTCTCTTGTGATTGCACTATTTTCAATTGTGACACACATGTTGCATAGTTTTTATCTTAATCTGGTCATTCATGTATTTTATTACTTTCTCTATGTGTCTATTCTTTGTGCTGTAACACACCAGTTTCCCCTCTGGAGAATCAGTAAAGGATCATTTATTATTAAAGGCCACGTGAGTAGTTTACACCAGTGTGCTGATACTTCTGGTTAAACAAGATAAACGGCAAACGAAATCTATTATCTTAAGCAATCAACCCCCCCAAACAGAAATAACCACAAATACTCACTTCAGTTTTGTGGTCACAGTGAGACGACACTACTGCATGCAGGTATTTTTCATTGAGGGTAATAAGGCAACAAATATTCATGCTGATATCAGTACGTGTTTTAGTACTCAAGTTTGCAATGTATAAGCAAGTTATCACGAGCTCTTGCACCATATACCGTATTCTAGAAAAGATCTGCAACGCACGATCCCTTGTGGATGTTATTGTGTCTGTCTTAATGGGACAATTGCAGTGGAGTTGACTCTTGACGTTTGTTAATCTACTTTGAATAACGAGCGTTCATTCTCATCTAGTGGTCATAGTCGGTAACTGCAACACAAATTTACTGAAAGCCCATTTATATTATTATATATTTTGGTTTAAAGAAGTTAATTTGATATTTAAATCATATCGAAAATTGTATTTTTGTTACTTTATCACAAAAGAATTGACCCACAGTTACCATCAATACAGTGAGACACATTTTTTGAGAACAATTTATTTTGTCTCGTGGCAGCAGTGTCAAGTTGAACTGATTCTAAACGGATGCGCAACAATTGTATCCTACAAAATAAAAGCTTTTGATTCTGGCAAAAATCACTCAACGTAAATGAAGTTACACTTGTCCAAAAATACATTGCTAAACATTTTCAGAACAGACATAAAAATAGATGTGAGCTACTGCTGGATTTTGGCTAATGGACTGGCTATTTTGGCTAATTTGTTTCACGATCAGTGGTTTTAATTTGAAGCTTGTTACTTGTTTTGTTTCTGTTTAGCTCGACGGTGCGACTTCATTGTTGTCAACGGCCACGTCTGTAAGTGAGGGACACGCGTATGAGTAAAACAGATGGACATGTACATGCTTGTGTATAGTGGTCGTAGTCTCATTTAACATTCTTTTATATTTCTGATTATGGCTGACAGTACGACTGGCTTTTTGGCTTCTACTCCTCTGCTGTCCATGTTGTCGCAAAAACAGCGGCTACCGTTAGCGTTTATGTTTAGCTTCCTGTTTCTATAACACTCGCCGTCGTCTCATTGACCTGCCTTTACGGTACTTTCTAGTTTTAATTGAAAATATCCAGACCCCAAAAGAGGTAAGAGCTCGTCTTCTTTTCCCTAACGCTTTGTGTTTTTACGAGAAGAAGCTAGCTACACCAAACTTAAACTGTTATCTGTTGTAAATGAGAAATGGTTTAAGGTTATTGTTGGCACTCCGTTTGGCAAATACAAACACACCAAAGAGTGCGCATTTAGCCAGCGTTAGGCTGGTGGTTTCTGAGCAGCACACGGTGCACACAGGACGCAAACGACTGCTCCTTTTAATGTGAGGAGCTCTGCTGTGTTTATGTGAATTAAGAATACGAAATAGTGCTTGCAACAGCAGTGAAGTATTCAGTTAAAAATTGAGTTAACAGTGTAAAATGCCTGTAACAGTATAGTGAATAGTGCGTGTGAGTGGATAGAGTGCTAAAAATATGTATTATGGGATGTTTTTGTCTGTGAAATATCAGACACCTTACGCCATATGAAAAAGCTGTACCAGGTGAATGGACAATTGCTAGATTTTCAGCCTGTGATGTGCTAATAAAGATCAGTTTTTCCTTCTGTTTGCCTTGTGTCTATCACCTGACACAGTTGATTTTTGTTCTTTGCAGCCTCTGTGGGGACAGGAGGACAGGACTTGTGGGCATTTGCAGCAGTTACTCTAAGTGTAAGAGACTGATCAATTGGTGGACCAGTCAGAAGATGGATTAACGTTCAGAACTCATCAGCCCCTCACTTCCGTCGTATCTCTCACCTGTTGGGCCCTTGGGGGCCCTCAGGCAACAGGCGTGATGCCAGGTGGCAGGCAGACTGTCAGGCACCCAGTGTGGCGCCTCCTGTCACCGTTTCGGACCCATCAGGAGCGAGTGGTCCTGGCTCGCAGTGAGAGCCTGCCGGGGGAGCAGGTGCTGAAGATCACAGTCACAGAGACTACCATTATCGAGGCGGAGTCGGGCGTGTGGAACTGGCGCTCCATGACCTACTTGGCCCTCTGGTACTTCTTCAGCTTCTGCACCCTCTTCCTCAACAAGTACATCCTGTCGCTGCTGGAGGGGGAGCCCAGCATGCTGGGTAAGGAGAAGGAGCCATATACTTATGCAACCGCAAATATTAATATTAATGAAAATAAATAAAGCTTGAATGTTGTGAATTATTGCTTTGAATGTTTCTGTGATGAGTAAAATCCTAGAGGTTTTGCAGATTTTAAGCTCTTTAACAGTATATATACTTTAACATTGTTTTGTATTGTTACTGCTGAGCATTTCTAAAGCATGTTTTGAGTCATAGGATTAACTTTCTTCCCTCTGGCCATGAAAAACAGCTTGCAGAAATATGAATCTTGCTTGAGAAAGGTAATCCATTTGAGTGGGAAACTTTTCTTAGCTTTGTAAAAATTACAGCATATGCAGAGATGGACAGGAAAACTAGTGATGCATTTAGGGACGCTTAATTTCCCAGAATCAGATGCCAAACATTTTAACACAAGAATCAACCAGTTTGAAATGACTATAATTACCTTTTTGTTTTTCTTCTAAAATTGACTTTGTCATGTTTAAATGTCCACTGTGTTGAATGCCATTGTCTGAAGCATTTTTATGTCACTACAAGTTGACTTTTGTCGTCCGCTGAAATTAATGAGAAGAAATAGCTGTGCCTAAAACATGCAAACCTATAGCGGGAGCTGTCCTATAAACTGGTTAAGATTCTGTCTAGCCGAGGGAGAAACAAGACAGAGGAAATATTAGGTTGCAGTTATAACTCAAGGCGTTGAAGAAATTTATTTGAAAGTAATGCTGCAAGTGTTTGTTGCTGGGACTCTACTTTGATGTTTTCCATATGCCCTCAGGTGCCGTTCAGATGCTCTCCACCACTGTCATAGGCTGCCTAAAGATGTTTGTGCCCTGTTGCCTGTACCAGCACAAGTCCAGGACTGAGTACCCTCCCAACTTCATCATGATCATGCTGTTTGTGGGGCTCATGAGGTGACTCCTCTCTCTCTTACTCTAAACTGTATGTTTTCCCACAAATATTCAGCCACTGTGGGTTTTACCACCTGCCACAGCCCTCATGTTTTTGTGCTGCAACATGTTTTAGCATACCACTTGTTAGAAACTAACTAGTAGTTTCCAATAAAGTAGTGCAGAGTGGTTTACAAATACTGATGCAAGCTCAATACTCATCACTTGTGTTTCCCAAAAGTGCAGTTTCAACATCAGCTTCGTCTCCATTTGTCAGGTTCACCACAGTGGTTTTGGGCTTGGTGAGCCTAAAGAATGTGGCAGTGTCTTTTGCAGAGACCGTGAAGAGCTCAGCACCCATCTTCACTGTCATCATGTCCAGGCTGATCCTTGGGGAGTACACAGGTAGAGGACACACTGATGTATGTCTGCGTGAGGGGTTGGGGTGTAAAATGTCAGGATACGAGGGCTTTAGTGGACACTAAGCGGACACTCCAAAATGAAACTGCCACCTGCTTAAACATCTGTCTCTCTGCAGTGTCCTCTGACTCTTTGAGTAGGAGGCAGTTAGATGCACAGATTATTGCTTGTAATGACACGTGAAAGAGCAAATCTGTCTAAGCAGATATGCTGTACTGAGTAAAGAATGAGAGAGCTCTTATTTCATTTTAAACACTATGACAAACCTCTTCCCTGTCACAACACCTCTATCAGTTCACTCTTCATCTGTATTCATGTGGCCAAACCAGTTGGACTTCTACAGGGAAATAAGGTCAGAGGTTTTGTTAGTATAAGTTTGGTGAATCATTTCATTGTACTGATTGCTGTGCAACCTGCAGGGCTGTGGGTGAACCTGTCCCTGTTCCCAGTCATGGCTGGCCTAGCCCTCTGCACCGCCACGGAGATAAGCTTCAACATGCTTGGCTTCTCTGCCGCTCTCTCTACCAACATCATGGACTGGTACTGCAGCACTCAACGCAGCTATCCCCACAGCAGTGTGACACTTTGTTTAACCCTTTGTCTCTGTTCTCAGCTTGCAGAACGTATTCTCCAAAAAACTGCTCAGTGGAGACACATACAAGTTCAGGTAAAATCACAGTGAGCTCTCCCGTTTATAACTGTATTATTGCATCATGTTGTAAAAAAAAAAAAAAAAAAAAAAAAAAAAAATCTGCTCACTTATTTCAGCCCTCCTGAACTGCAGTTTTATACCAGTGCGGCAGCTGTCATCATGCTGATACCAGCCTGGGTGTTCCTGTTGGTAAGTCAACATCCATTTGCTATGATTATTATTGTATTGACTTTGTTATAGTTAAGCAAGTTGTGTACTAGTATTACTGTATCAGCTAACAGAGTAGCAGATTTCACATAAGAAAAGAGGCAGGTCTCTGTAAAACAGATTTGTTGATCATTTGTTAGTCCACAGTAGAATATGTGGTGGGACTGAAGGTCAAGGTTGAGAATGTTGATGGTTGTAGTTTGGGTCCATGTTTCCAGGACATCCCAGTTATCGGGAAGAGTGGGCGGACCTTCACCTTCAGTCAAGATATCATCCTGTTGCTGCTCTTTGACGGTGGCCTGTTCCACCTGCAGAGTGTCACTGCCTATGCTCTCATGGGACGGATTTCCCCTGTTACCTTCAGGTAGGAATCGGACACAAAACCCAGTTAGAACTTGCGCTGAAGCGTGTTGTCATGTCTGGTTACTTGTGTTACCAGCTGTGTTTGGTTCTCCAATGAAGCTGATGTTGAAGGTGTTTATGCACACCGTTGGACACTTTATCTGACACACCTGCCTCGTGCAGAATATGATTCCTTTTATCAAGATTGAGGAAATGACCCTTGCTTCTCATGTCATAAGGAGGAACTGCATTAATTTTATCCACCAATGTCTCTTTATGGGCCTTGGGGAGTACTACTGCATATGTGAAAAGAAGTGTATAAGAATCCCTTATAGCCTCAGAAGGAGCTGTAGGAAATAATAATAGGACATAATATTTTGTTAAATTATAATAAAGTTTGTATTTATCCAAAGTGTTTTCATTTGTACAGTTGTCATTGTAACTGATCATGTACTGTATTTATAGTTTTCTTCCCATTGCAGTTGGAGTTTAGAGTCGCGTACTAATGCAGGTGTTTATAAACAGTGAGCAGCATAGGGAAAGAGGTGAGGTGTGAGTCACAGCTCGGTTTAATCTGAATACACAGACATGATGCATATTTTTAGATTCATCATGACTTTCATGGTGGTGTCACCCGTGTCCATTGCAAATAAATGTCCGTAATGTCAGTTAGAAAGTACAGAAAAAGATTAACACTCCTGAGAGTCAGAATGATTTTGAGTTTGATGCAGTGTCAAAGTAATCCAGTGCTAGTTGTCTGTACATCCATGGGTACATTGCAAAGAGGACCTGCTAATAGCTAATTCAGCATACTTTTAATAGTGCCAGTTGCCATGGCAACATTACAGTTCAGTTTACATCCCCCAAAGCCCCCAAATTATGGGAGCTGTAGTTCCAAAACTTAGAGCAGGATTATGCCCCAAAGAGAAGGTAGAGTATTATAATTATAGTTGATGATCAGGTGCAGCACATAAAGGGGCCACTAAGTGTATGTTAGAATACTCAGTGGCCCAGCAATATGGTCCCATAATATGGACTCCACTGCTGCCGTATGTGAAAGCACTTAAGAGTAACTTTTTAAAATATAGTGAGCCAGGCATCTTAGCCATGTTTCTCATAACAGATCATTTTCTCACTCAGGCCATGAATTGTATTAAATGGAAGTCATTTGCTATCCTTGTGCTGATGTGACACTAAGAATTTCCCCACTGTGGGACTAATAAAGGCTTATCATATCTTACATTAATGTCAGTAACAGTAACAACCTCCCTGTCTTCCTCAGTGTTGCCAGTACTGTCAAACACGCCCTGTCAGTTTGGCTGAGCATCATTGTGTTCAGTAACCAGATCACCATCCTCAGTGCCACCGGCACCGCCCTCGTGTTCGTCGGGGTCTTCTTGTACAACAAAGCCAGGCAGATCCAAAGGGAAACCTTACAGGCCATGGCTGCTGAGCAGAACCACAAACCACTACTGCAGGAGCATGACATCCAATCTGCTCAGTCTCACTGAGGACTAAAATGGCTGTCAAGAGCAGATGACTGGATATTTGTATGTTCTTGGCCATGCACATTCCACTTAAAGGGGACCCACTCATGTTTTTGGTTTCCAGATTTCACTTTGTGTCTCTGTCATGCCTTAAAGCTTAAACTGTGGTGACTGGCTTGGTAAAAGTCAGTGTTTGTTTGATTAAGCCATCACAAGTCCTGTGAAACAGTGTATACAGTATTTCTTTCTTCCTAACCTGATGACATACTTTCACTTTAATCATGCTTGAACCTTTGCTTTGTCTGATATCAGTCAGTAACAGGAGAAGCTCAGGGTGTCCTTCAGCTTTGTGAAGGAAGTCTCTTCTGTAAGCTTTTTGTCTTACATTTGCATTCCAGAGTGTGCTGGTTTATCTCTCATCTGTGGTCCAGCAGCTGCTGCTGAATGTATGCTGTTGTGTATATCTGTGAAGCATTGATGGTGTAAGATTTTAATTTTATGATAGTGTAATGTCATACAATGTAAAATTTATCTTGAATGCATGTGAACATAAGATGCATCCCATCTCAAGACCAGTGCTTGAGCTGGGATGCCTTTTGGAGGCTTGTCCAGGCAAAGCTACGACTGGCTGTTGTACACATATTTTAAACAATGTGTGGAACGTTTGAAAGTCACATACTGCATTCTAGGAATGCTCATCATCGATCATGAACTGTTGAGGGTGTATGTAAGATTTCTGTACCTGCATATTGTTTTTGTTCTTTGTAAACTTGTATGTGCATGCTGGGAGGGCAGCCATGAACAATAGACCTGAGAGAGGCCTGAGAGAATTAATGGATCAGTGAACTGCTGTATATTACATATTCAAGTTTATTACAACTTGGGTTTTATTTTTGTTGCTCGGCCCATTGGCTCTATCTTAAGCAACAGTCTGACAATCAGACAGGTTTTAAACAGACCCCCTGAGTCAGGACAATCAGAAGGCAAACAAACTAACTTGTAAATGTGCATCACAGTTTACAGACCAACTTCATGCTTCAACACTGACCTATTATACTTAGTTGTTTGCACTGAGTTTTCTTGTGGAACATGGGGTTCTTACTGGCATGCACACATTTTGGTTCCACCTCCAAATGAAGAGGTAACTTACTGTATGTGGCAACTGTTTGCCTGCTTCCAAGCTGCCTGATTGTCTTTCTGCTGCGTCGCCGTGCTCCATGATCTCAGGAGATTGTAGTGCTGCCATAAACAACACAACTAATGGCACAAACAGCAAAAATAAAACCAAACTTGTAATAAAGTTTTCCGTTAAACATAAAAGCTTCACACCACATGCATCAGACCCGCTGATTCATACCAATAGGATTCCATGTAAAACCTGTGCCACGGCTCGCAGTGTCTCTGTGGCGGCTGCAGCTTTTAAATGGCACATCAGGTCTTTGTGATAAGAGCAACAAATTCCAGTTCACATTCGGTACGTTCCTATTGAGTCTCGGCTCAGCTCTGTGGTAAATTTAAGGTTTCATCCACAGATACCTTTCTGTCATAGAATTCCGTCAAAAACAGATGCATAGTGAAATTATTAAGACTGTCATCATCAATCTGCCTCCCACTCTCCTCCACAGTCCATCAGCTGTCTGAGAGGACTAATCAATGTTAATCATCATCAGTCTAATGGTAATCTAAGATTTTTAGTGATGCTCCATTTTTGCTGCACCTTTTGTGCCTCATGAAGCAGTCTTTTTTTTTCTTTTCTGTGCCCACATATATGCATCTTTGTTCAACTTGACTAACGATTGCCTTGAACATATTGTTTTTATTTACATTATAAATGTGTTCATTCTACATGGTTATTTCCTGTTGTTTGAGGATTTATTTCTCAGTAAAGTGCTTTTAAAACCAGGTGTGGGCTTAGCTTTAACATGCTGCCGATACATCTTTAATCTTCTTTGTAATGCTGCTTCAACAGGCATGTTCAGATATGGAGAGTTTTTCTATGAATTGTGTCATTAAAGGTTCGAAAGTGGAAAGTGTTGACTTAGGAAAATGCAGTTATGAACTGTATGTTTTGGGAAAGTGCAAATCAAAGATGTAAAAATATTCACTAATGTGAGTCTTTAGTGAGGATCTAATGATGTTTGATGAACTTTGTGCAAAAAATAAAAGTATTTCCTTTTCTGCACATTGTGTAAGCATATCATCAGCTGGTTCAGTTTTCACTCTCCTACTTTTGTTTCTCTGCTATTTGTCTACTATTCTTTTTATCTAAAATATATGGCCCTTTGCAGCTAAAATGCCCCTCTATGTATACCTGCTGGTTGCGAACTTTGGCTCTCAGCAGGTTTACAGGAAGTTATCAGCTTTTTACAAATGTTGCTGTTGAGAATGCAGACAATGCATCTATACAGTAAAACTGGGTTTTACTGTATGAGCTGAAACAATGCAGTGAAAGATGCTAAAAAGCTTTGTAGAGAAGCATTATTTCCTAAAAGTGACCTTTTGATTTCAGGATCAGACCAGATTAGCTTGCTTTTCGGACCCCCACCCACAACAAAAAAAGTTTAAATCAAAATTTTCAATCAAAACTTAAACAGTTCTACAGTTAAAAAAAAAAAAATTGTTTGTTTTCTCCATGATCCCAGACCAGAACTAATCCAGTTCTCAACCTCAAAAAGAAAGACATCTCTAAACTCTACTGTGTTGCTTACCGCAGATCCTCACAACACAAATCAAATCAGGAGATCAAAACTGACATAGAGGCAAGTGTATCTGCATTTCAGTAAGAGTAGTTATTTACAACATACACAATACACTGTACATTCAGTGTGATGGTCTTGGCTCCAGCTGGGAAATACACACCACCATCAGATTATTCCTGCCCCTGACACAGACTCCACAGACGGGGTGAATTATCTGCACAAATTTGGATTCTCCCTATTATTATTATTATTATTATCATCATTATTATTATTGTTGTTTGGGGGTGCTGAGATGAAAATTAGTTTGGGCACTCCTAAAAAGAGTGTAAAATGTGAGGTCAAAGGACCACAAATCAACTACATTCCTCGAAATGTGTCTATATGCAAAACATTTATTTTTACATTTACATTTTGTCAAGTAAAAATTTCCAGTAATATGAGAAGCTTAAAACCTACAGCCCCCAATTGAAGGGGTTCAAGTCACAATTAATTTGAACATTTCCATTTAACAGATGAAGTGTGTGTGAGTTTCTGATGCTAGAGGGTGTTGACCTGCTCCACACAGGTTTTAAAACGGTATTTCGGGCTCATCATTTTAAAAAACACCATCCAAAACTAAGTAAACTATACCAATGAAAAATGAAACATTGATGATGTTAAGAAAGCCTGAAAATGTCCGACCTACAGTCAGTTTGTGTGTGTATGGTAAAATCTCCACCACCATGAGAAGACAATTTTCAAGACAGGAAGTGTATCCGCTCACTGTCGAGACTGAGGTCATCTCGCCGGTGGACAGAAAACCCTCATCAGACTCTCGTAGCTGAGGAAGGTGATGGCGTTGACAGGGAAGGCCCTCAGGCCGCCGGCACCCGACATCTGGAGCCGGGCTTTCACCACGTCCATGGGCGTGGCAAAAGACCAAGTCACCACACCTGCCACGCCACCCGCCAACAATATTGCAAACGTACCTGAAGACAGAGGAGTTCAGTGCATAATGTCTGAAGTGTCCTGTCTCTGTTGTTATCTTTCAAATGGACGCACTCACAGAAATAAAGGGTAGACAGTCAAAAGTATCATATCATAGCATATCTATATCATATCTATTTATTTGCTATAATTTCACCAATGGCAATGATTGATCAACAATGTAAAGGAATCCCTACACACTACCTTGGTTATCTATTTATTGAAACTGACCTGGCTGTTTGCCGGTTTCGGTCAGAGCCTTTCGAGTCACCTCGTAAGGCAAGAAATAGAGTCCATAGCAGGGAATATCCCTCAGGGCAAGGGCCAGCCCTCCTCTGAACAGTCCCCTGGGTCCTTCCTCCTTCAGGATGACAGCAACACAATGAATGGGGCCGCGGTATCGCTCAGCAGTTGTTTGACCCTGCAGACGAACCTTCACCAGGTCAATGGGTGCACAGACGAACACCTGAGAGCAAATCAAGTCAAAGGGTCAGTCCACCTCATACAGCCATGAGGATTTTGTTTTAGTGATAACTGTTTTTTATTATAGTGCATTTTTAAAGGTTTTACGACATACAGATTTCAAAAAATTATCATCTTGACGGATAAACCTGGTCATATTCTACAATTTTTTACTGTCAACAAATCACATGGAACTACAACAGACACGTTAAAAGTAGACTAAAACCAAAACATACTGCCTGTGTAACCTGATAGGTGTGTGCCACAGAGCTCCATTGTTATCCACTGAATAAACACCAACAAGCCACACTGTTGTAGTGATTTTTCTTCATGAATGCAAATGTTTGGATGACAGTGGAGCATGTCATGCAGTGCCCTTATCTGCAAGTACAATAAAACCATACGGACACATTCATAAGGTTTCCCCTAACCCCAAAAAAAATCCACAGGAATATAAATAAGGCTGGGAAGTAATAAGATTTTACTGATACCAACGCCATTTGCAGTGTGGAAAACATTAGGCCTGCACAGATTTTCTGCATCAACTCAACTGATTTATTGTCTCCGAGTCTGAACACAATGTAGAAACAGAAAAAGGGGGAAAAAAGGCATGTATGTGACTGAGGTGAACAACACTCCACTGTGTAAACACTGTAGGACTGGTTCTCAACAGGAACTGGCTCTTGATTCTCATCCAAAATTGTACAGCAAGAATATGCCTATGTGGTGATAATTTCATAACATATCTCAGCATGCTGTTTGCGGTTCCACCTCTTCCTTGAAATTATCATTATCAGACATTACAACTTGCACTTCTGCTTTTTGACCTCTCTTGCTCGATCTTTTACACTCTTTAGAAATTGAGTATTTTTGTACCGCTTGTTATTTTTGTGTTTAAGCAAACAGTTAAACTACATCGAGTGGTCCTGTGGATTTTTGGATATGAATTATGACGAGTGGAATCAATAAAGCGATAAGCTATGGCTTCATTCAGTGGAATCCTACATCTTGTATGGAAGTCTTTCATGCTTCATGTAGCTAAGGCTGCTGTGTTTTGTCATCTCATCTCAATATGTTGGCTTCTTTAAAAATCTCTTTCAAATTATAGCTACTGTGCTCACACAAACACCTTATTCACAGCCACACTATGTGTTTCCGCTGCTGTAGTACTTTTACGATGAATTCACAAACACAGAGCAGCCCTTTATGTGCAAAAATGGTTTAGGTCAAACACAGTCTTAAAGGGTAATTCAAGCATTTTTAAACATAAGCATTTTTACACATTTTAGGGTCTAAAAGACTAACAGGAAGAATTGATCCAAACTAACAGTTTAAAACACCAAAATCATACAATAACTCAAACAAACTAACTGACCATGGTAAATCAACAACTCCTGTGTCATGTGAAATAAAATCACTCTTTTCTTGTAGAGTGATAAGAAAGCTGTTTCTGGGTAAACTAAAGCTTTTCTGTTACTCTTTAAGAAAAGGTCTGCCTCTACAAGAATTATTCTTTAACCGAGTATTGACCAAGACTTTTGTTATGTGGGATAGACACTGCAACGTCATGGGTGCCACCAGCAATCTGACACTTAACACAGTCTTATTTTCACACAACATCACCTGACTTACAGTTTTGGAGAGGAGGGCGCACGCGCGCACACACACACACACACACATTGTAAATATAATTAGAAATTATTTGCTGTTGTCTCTGTGGATGAAGATGTTGCACAAAGTCACTATCATATCACTCTGTGTCCTGTACAGCCCTAACGGTCATCAAACCAGTAACATCTGCACATGTGCTCCTGCAAGGTGCATTCGGTGAAACCAGCCAGTGAACAACAGGTGTTCTTACCTGCACCAGGCCTGAGAAGCAGCCGGCAGCGAAGACCTGTGCAGCAGAGGCCGGTTTGCCTTGACTGTGGTCACTGTACCGAGACTGAGTGAGGTAAGCTAAGGCATTACTGTAAGAGCCAAAGACAACAGAATTGGCGATGCCTGTGGTCAGCACTGGAAATGCCATGCCCTTGAAGAATCCATGGAGCTGATATAATAAAGGCATAAAAAAACAGATAAATACAAATAACAGATAAATATTTTCCATCCTGTGTTCTGTGGTCGAGACTGGGGGCATTAATTCAGTGATATATGGTGATACAACTTCAGAGAACAGGACACCTACCCCTTCATGAGTGTATGTTTTAACAATGCAGTGAAATATCCCTTTATACCCTGACTGGGCCTGCAGACGCACCTATAAATGAAAGATGAAGCGTCAGAAAAAGCCAGTTTTATGCATTCAGTCATTGTTATTGGTTGAAATGTGTCATGAAACCTTCACAGTGTCTAACGGATGTCCCACCACCAGTCCCACTGCACCTGCAGTAACAAAGAAAGAAATGCCATTTCCCCACAAGCATGTTTAACATTGTGTTCGTTTTATTTATTTTCTGCTTACCTGAAATGCTTCCAGCTAAGAACTCCAAGAAAGGCATGATGTGCACAGTTGCAAAAAAGGCCAACGTGTTTGCCCTGTTAAAGATAGCACATTAGTTTGCAGATTTATTGGTGTTATATAACGAACTGAGACCCAAGGAGAGTTAATATATGACTGAGAGACACGTATGGCTAAGGTGAAGGTATATGTTTATCAAATGAAGGGCCAAGGTGATGGTCAAATCCCGTTAAACTAATTAAAATGTAACGTCTTTCTCACCAAAGTACTCTTATTATAATTTTACCAAACTTCGTGTGTAGTAAGCATTTCATTTTCGGGAAACTTTCCACGACTCTTGATTTGGGTGTTTATCGTTAGTCTAGTAGCCCATGAGTTTTAAAGATGCATATCGGGTGCAAAAAACGTTCAATCACACAGGTTAGTTAAGTTAGCTAACAAGGTGCTGCTGGCATTTCCTATATCACGCGAAAAGGGCTTATTAAATTAGACCACCTTGCTTACCTTTTGTAAGCGTCAGCTCATTGTTAGAACAGCTCCAGAATGATTCTTCTCAGTGTAACTCTTAACATCTTTTTCCTGCCGCAAGTACTGATGTTGATGCTCAAGGAAGCAGCTGTTATTTAAAAGGACATTTTCTGCTTGACATGATTGCCTTTTCAAAATAAAAGCCCCCCATAGTACGTCAATTGTCAGTAAGTCAATTTGGCCTACTACACTTAAACGATGGGCTGTATTGCTCAAACAAACATTTAACAAGAGTTTTACAGTGAAATAGCTGGTCCATTTGGTATTTTCTCATTTTTGTATGTATTTTCCCCTATAAAATTCACGTGGTCATTTTAATTCAAACGTTATTTTCTTGTACTTACTAGCGAAAGTGCTGAAAGAATACAGATGGACAGTCTGAAGTCAGGCTGGTGCGGCGAGACTGCTGCTGGCATAGTCTACAGATACACTTACTTGAATGGCAACAAGTCACAGGTTTAACGTTTCACAAGTTTCTGTCAGTATAGCCAAACCTTTCCATGAAGCCTCTACACACTCTGATCTGAGTAACAAAATTTATAGTCTCACAAAAGAAAGAAATAATACAGCTGAGTACTTAGACATGCATGTAGCTGTATTATTCAATTATTTCAGTTCACTGTACCAATTTCTAGAATAACTTCATTTAAAATAATTTAATCTGGTTGACCATTAATTCAAAGTTGTCTATGTACTGGTAGCAGAACTTAATTTTATAGGACAATATTTTACAACAAACCACTTTTTGATGTTAATGTTTTAGAGGACCAAGCCTGTTTAAGAATGGGGTATCGAAATTTTAAACATCTTTACGTCTGCACACTTGCTCAATTTTATTTTGAAGTTGAAATCGTAAGATTTCCGCTAGTATTACTCCGCTTGGTCCAACCATAGCCATGGGTCTAACTTTACCCGTGTGTTTGGCGTCTTCTTTTGGTCTGAGTTAGATTTAGCAATGTCCGCGCTGTCGATTTATTCTCTCACAATTTTTAAATCTCTAAAGAGCTGTGCACCAAACACACCGTATCCGCCAAAACATGGTCTATTTAACAGTGTTAGAAATGTTGCCGTTTAGGTGTGTTCACTGTATACATTTTGCTGGGAACTGCATGTGTGTTCAATCAAGGATGGGTTAAACGTCATCTCCAGTGGACGACAAGAAGCTTGGAAACAAACATGTGACGTCAATGTAACGCGCGACGAACCTTTCAATTAGCTTTGGAACGGAGGGAAAGCCGGTTTGGATCTTGAAATTGATAAACTATATTTACATCGTGTAAAATCTCCCTCTGTATTTTTCATACTCTTTTGTACGTGTTTGTAAATACTTACATTTTACTTCTTACCTCCCACTGGTGACATCCTTGTGCCAGACCGCTTCAGAGGAAGGATTTCTAAAAACTAAAAACAGCCTCAGCTACAGAATGAACGCTTGACAAACCGTCGCTTTGCTAACGTTGCTTGCTAGGAAACGAGGAAGTCGGTTGTCTGTTATATTTTACAGTTTTGGGCAAAGGAAATATGACAACTCTAACAAGGCAGGACCTTAATTTTGGACAAGGTAAGACAACCAATTGCTTGAAACGATCAAACATCCTCCCTCCGTCTGTGGTTAAGAGCCCCGGTTTGTAAAACGATTGCCTCGACCAAATTAATCTGGCATGTATATTAAATTTGACCTCGTCTATAGGTAGATAAGCCATTAACATATGTATGCTGAATCATGGGTATTTGTTGGAATGCAGTACAGCATAATACAAATCAGCGCCTTTTCCCCACGTTAACTTGCTGTCGCCTTGTGCTTGTCATTGTGTGAGCTGTACGGCGGCGCTACATTTCTGGGTATTTGCATTGAGTTCGGTGGTAATTTGTTGTAATGCAAGAACAAATGGTTTGCGTTAGAGATCTTATTATCGCGTTGAATTCTTGTTTTCCAGTGGTTGCTGACATCTTATGTGAGTTCCTGGAGGTCGCTATTCATCTAATTCTGTATGTTCGAGAAGTTTATCCCTCTGGAATATTTCAGAAGAGAAAGAAATACAATGTACCTGTGCAGGTACGGGTGGATTGATGTGAGCTTTACTATATGCTTTCGGTTTTTCAGGAAGACATGCCTGGTTATGTACTGTTTTGGGTGTGTTTATTTCCAGATGTCATGTCACCCAGAGCTGAATCAGTATATTCAAGATACACTCCACTGTGTAAAGCCACTCATTGAGAAGGTAAGACATGATACTGGGGTCAGTTTACGACACACTTGTCATCTCTCCTCTACACCTAACAGAGTCTTATATATCCCTCTCAGAATGATGCAGAGAAAGTGGTAGTGGTCATCATGGACAAAGAACATCATCCAGTAGAGAGATTTGTGTTTGAGATCTCCCAGCCTACACTGCTGTCTATCAGGTTTTTCCTTTCTTCTTCTTCTTTTTACAAATCAGCAGTAAGACTAAACAGCATGCTCACTTCCTGATTCATTTTTAGGGTAGTCGTGGTCACTAACTGCCTGTGGCTTTGCTCTCACAGCTCGGACACATTGCTGTCACATGTGGAGCAGCTGCTCAGGGCGTTTATCCTGAAGATCAGTGTGTGTGATGCTGTTTTAAATAATAACCCACCAGGTAACATCACTCTGCCTGTCACCTTTACTGAATATTCCTTAAACTTTCATGTGAAGATTTTATTAAATGATCTGATATGATTCCTTACATGATTCAGGCCAGTATCTAGATACTACATCAATGGTCCCTAAACCTTTTCCAGCTGCCCCCCCTTTGCAAGACAAAATAAAAGAGGGAAAAAAAGCAGTGTCCCAAACAACCCCTATTTATCAGATTATTTAGGTTGCAGATACGTATGTGAGACATAGTTCAACATTTTCCCGACTTCTGTACAAGTTTTCTGACACAGCTCTTGAGAAGCAAATATACAGCAGAATCTTTTTGCACGAGCTTATGCAGAAGTAAATGACCTTTTCAAGCTATTTGAGGCCCATGGGCTGGAGAAGGTGAAGGGGATGGAGACTACAATGACCGTGACTTTGAGATGATATGACTTATATTCACATTATATTCAGATATTAATAGATGCAAATCATAGACTTATTTGTGACTTGTTTTGTTGACAGGGTGTTCATTTACAGTCCTTGTACATACCAGAGATGCTGCTACACGCAACATGGAGAAGGTTCAAGTCATCAAGGTGAGGTTTTAAAAATACTGCAAACCGACTATGATCCATTACTAGGAATACTAATAGAGCAGCCTGTTTATTTCTTGGTAGGATTGTAACCAACACCAACTGTATGCATGTGTTCTGTCACATTTGTGTGTTTCCCTCTTCAGGATTTTCCATGGATAGTAGCTGATGAGCAGGAGGTCCACATGCAGGAGCCCAGACTGATCCCACTGAAGACTATGACATCTGACATAGTAAAAGTGAGCAGAAACTTTCCGCTGATCAGTTTACCTGTCAAATGACAAAAACACTAACACTAAGAAAACCAAAAAAAGTCAAGGGTTAACTTCAGGTTTTGTCGAATTTTCATTATGTCACGTGTCGCCATTTGTTTTTACTGATTTCCGGTTGTTCCTGGTAACAGATGCAGCTCTACGTGGAAGAGAGAGCCCAGAAAACATAAGTCCTCAATCTGCAGAAAAAAATGAGATTCGCTGCTGCATGAGTCAGCCTGTGACGGGGAGGAATGATGAGCAAAGTATATAACACAGCCTGTGAGAGCTAGAACAGCCAGAAAGAAACACAAGCTTTTGTTGATCATCAAGAAAGAGATGTGGAATGTGTCTGTGAGGTGTGTACCTGATGCTAAATTAAGAGTCAAAATGACCATTTACTATCTGTCCAGCCATACAAATATGTGTGAATATGGTTGTTATTTTATTGTCATGTACTGTGTTTTATGTTTTCGGTGCAAATCTTCAGTGTAACACGATGATTCAAATGTCAGTGTTGCACCATGGCAGTGGTCTTAGAAGGACTTAGAATGTACCTGTATAATAATACCAGATTTCAACTGAAACATCTATGAGTGGCCTCTAAAGCACAACCATAGTTGTGTATCTCAGCTGTAAAATATTTATTCCCTGTTTCTGTTTGTACAAAAACCAGTTTGCTAATGCTCCCCAGAGGTTGTCCTTTGACCTCCACAGGAAGGTCACAATTTAGGTCATCTTGCTGCTGTAGTCAAACTGTTTTTTTCACCCAGTGTTATGTCCTAATGAGCCACCCTCTGTGCATGATATCAGTAAGGAATGCAGTGTGAAAGTTTTGGTTGGGTTCCTGTGGAATAAAGGGGATCTCAGTGTGTTTTCTTATGCACATTTGCAACCCACGGAACAGTCACTTTCTACTTCTGATGATAGTGTGATTTGATATATGAAAATGATTAAATTGTAATAAAAACATTTTTTTAATATCACAATATGCAGTAAGTAAAAATTTGTAAAGACACCTTTAAATATTTTGGCAGAAAAATAGTTGATTGTTGAATCCCAGATTGCCCAATATTCACCAACCTAAAACATCTGTATGTGATGACCTGAGAATGAGACTCAACAATCAACTACAGTCTTTCTTAAAAAATGTTGGTGCCAAGAAACAATATGATAAGAAAATAGAGGCAGGGACAGAATGTCTGCAGATACACACACCACCAGACTTGCATATTATGCCCTATAAGCACCAACAGCAGCAAGAACTTTGTAGAATGACCCTTTGTAATAAGTCAAATCTATTCCTTTATATAGAATAACTCTTAATGCGGATGGCTGAAAGTTTTCACCTGACTGTTACACCAACAGGTACTTTAATTACACCACATTCTAAATACATAGACAGTTTTGCAGCTATCACAGCTTCCACTCTTCTGGGAAGGCTTTCCAAAAGATTTTGGAATATTTCTGTATATTTCTGAAATTTTTGCCCATTCATGCAGTAGAGCAGTTGTGAGGTCAGACACTGATGTTGGACTAAAAGGTCTGACTCTCAATCTCCATTCCAGTTCATCTCAAAGGTGATCCGTGGGACTGAGATCAGGACTCACACCAAACTCATCCAACCATGTCTTTATGGATCTTACTTTGTGCACTGGGGCACAGTCATGCTGGAATAGCAAAGGGCCTTCACCAAACTGTTGCCACAAAGTTGGAAGCATAGCATTGTCCAAAATGTCTTGCTATGCTGAAGCATTAAGATTTCTCCTCACCGGAAGTAAGGGGCCAGGCCCAACCCCTGAAGAACAGCCCCATGAAGAGGTGTGTCTGGATACTGTCTGGATATATTAGAGTCAAATCTTGTTTATGTTCAGTGCTTTCTCTAGTGAGCCAGTGAAGTTTTGATGTTTAGAGCCTGGAGCATTTCTAGCAGCATTCAGCCTTCTGATCTGATGAACTGATCGCTCTGTTAGAAGCAGGTGGGATCTCCCCTACTATAAAATTCCATTACAGATGTTCTGGATCTAGTAGGCACCATTTTGGCATAAGGCATTTCCTTAGAGAGTTTAGCCCTGCTGTGTTAACACTGTTTCTCTCTACGTAAGGGTAGTTTGGGCTTGTCAGACAAAAGCTAATGTTTTCATTCAGATTTAATTCAAACTATGAGAAAGGTGGTATTAAGCACATGCTGAGAAGGCAGAGATGGCAAAAGCCACCTAAAAATATGCAACACATTTGACTGAGTGAGGTGCTTGTCTGAGTTTGTAATTGTAGTTTGCTACACTGATATTGTTACATTAAGTGCAATTGTAGACAATTATATTTAATGTATAACTTGATTATCTTCTATGGTTCTTGCATGTTCCCATGTGGACCATGCACTCAAAACATAAAGTGCTGTTAAACTGGTGAAGGAGAGTTTTTAAACAATGCACCGTTGTGACGGCTATCACCCCTGAACCACTTAGTCTCAACTACAGTAACCTCTGCAGCAGCAGTTCCAACTGACCAAGTGTGGAGTCAATATCTCACTCACCAGTTTACTGGGTTTACCTGACTCAGTGTTATTTTGTATTACTGTTAGGTTACTGAATCAAAACAACCCTTCTGTGTGGTTTTCTACCCATTGGAACTACTTAAAATTACCTCACTGTTGCATCGCTGCTTGACTTCTCGCTGAGTCAGTTTTTGTTGTTTGTTTTGTGGTGATGCCACTCCCTTTGAATGCACACAACAATGTGTGCCCTCTACTGTGGTGAGTGATTTGGTGAAGCAGGCTATAGTTGTTGCTGCTGAGACAATATTAGCTACATATAAACCAGACTTTACATAATGTCATATGTATGTGCACTTGACACAATTTGGTACTTTTTTGTTGCTAATATTCAGTTCACTCCTTGTTGATGAATAGTTACTAGTTTTATTAAGACAACAGATATTCATTAGAATAAATAGTATTTCACAAACTTTTCTAAATCTAAATTGGTCTATAATGTTTTTTCTTTCTTGGCAGGACTCCACCATCAGCACCTGTGGACGTAGTATCCTGTCACATATCCTATGATGTAAATGGCCACCAGTGCAGACAAAGCTCCTGCTGTCTTCACTGCTATTCCAGTGCTGCCAGTGCACATTCTGTTGTAGATCCTGTGAACGTAACAGACGGAGAAGCAGAGTCAAGTCAAAAAGCTTTGATCCGCTCTGCGCATTGCTAAGTTGCTCTGATTATAAAGTTTAGAAAGTGGTATTATTATATATTATATAGACTTTATAAAGAGGTAGATGACCCTGACTAAAATATATTTGATTTTTAACTCATATTATCAGTGCAATGCACAGATGTCCAAGTATACAACTTTACTTCATCCACACCTTCCTCTAACTCTGTATAGCAGAAAATTCTCAACAATATCAAAACGTAAAAAATGTGCTCAGGCACATGAAGGACAAATTGCTGTCTGTGTGTCAAACAAAATGTCTACAAGATTAATGTCCATTAAGCTTGTAATTCAACATAATGTACTCAAACTATCACTAAATGTGTTTTACATAATGTGACATTTAGAATTCATTTTAGTGCAAATGAATCATGTCAGGAGCCAAATCAGATCACGTAACTAAAATAAATAAATAAATAAAGTCACCTAAAGTAGAATTAATTTTATATCTCCACATTCAGATAAACTCAAGCTTTGCTCACCTGTATGAGTCTGAATCAGTCAACAACGCTGCTGTCCAGTACTTTTAAAGGCACGACTGAGACTGAGAGATATCATATCATACCTTGCACAGATAGTGGACTGCAAAGCGTATTACTTCATTCTGTAGATGTTCATGATACTCCCTCCCCTGCATTAAAATAAATGTTATTTGTTAAACACATTCTTCCTGTGTTGTTTTAAAGGGGTTTCCCCCCTGTAGTGCCACTGAGGTAGATAAATATGTTGCACCTCTGTTTCTGCTGTAACAACAGCGCCATCTTATGTCTTGAGATATAAAGCAACTGAGCAAGCTCAGCTACTCACTCATTTATTACTATATACTAGCATTAGACTAGGACAGTGTTCATATTATCGGTGTCAGTTATGGCATCCTTCGACTCTAAGGTATCCAGAGAAAAACTTTGGCCATTAGATGACCTGTTTTTTCTTAATGCCGGTCAGTACAGAGATTTGATTAAATCTCAATTACACTAGCTATACCTTTCCTTATACCTTGAATTTATATGAAACAGTGTTTATTTCAATTTTCAATTCAGTGGAATTAGTTTTATTTTCTCCTGAGGTTTCTGGCCTTTTTTCTTTTTTTTGTGTGTTGAGTTTCTCTTTAACAAAACGTAGTATTTAAGAATGTGCAGATGTACAGCCAACTGAAATATATAATTTGATGATTATATAATAATTATGATAACTTGACTGAAATGAAGAAGTCCCAAATCAAGTCCTATATTGTAGCTTGAAGACAATTCAGGACTAACGCCTGCCATCATTTTAGAGTGTAAAGTATTTCACATAGTGCAATAACCTCCATTATCTGGTATGACTCAGGCCGCTGCGGGCCTCTGCTTCACCGACACTCAGATGACCTTTGGTACAGGACACAGGACAGACTTCTGCGTGAGCAAAGCTCAGCCCTGAGGCGATAGAGATAAACAGACGAGCTGAACTGAAATTCCATGTTACTGTAACCTGATCAAGAATAGCAACAAAATATGGTTCCTGAGCGTGGCTCAATGCAATTTTTGTAAAATCTGTGTTATTTAAATTGTTTTATTTCCTTTTAAGTCCAAAGTAGTGGAATGTTTTCCTTTATCACGTCACTTCTTCCTACTTCTTTCCTGCCAGGTTGGCTGACTCTAGATACAAATCCACTGGACTGCCTACTTCAAGGTGAGCTCCTTATATATTCGTTTTCTCTGACGCTCACATGACTGCAAGCTGTTTCTTAACCTTCCAGAGGATGAAGTGTTTTACTTGTTGTAAAGTCAGTGTTATGTGAACTGCAGGACTGGTGGGTGCATGTGGGATCTCGGTGCTATGCTCCCTGATGAGAGTGCACTTACTTCTAGAGGAGAGGTGAGGAAATCATCTTCTGATAGATCTGTGCATGAAGAAGAATTTGGTGATAAGCTGAGCAGTTTTGAGGCCTGACATGTTTTCACCTTCCTCATCTAAATATTCCTATTTTAGATCTTGTAGAGATGACTTCATTTTCTTTCATTTTTCACTTGTAACCCACAGCTGGAGTGATAAAAATGATAACGATACGGCAAGTCAGAGGACGCTCAGTAATCAATGGAGAAGTAAAACTGGACTTCCAATGATGCTCCAGTTTTTCTTTGTGACTGGGATGCTGAGTGTAGTGGGCTCCCGTGTTGCCTCCCTGGTTGTGTTAGAGTTTTGCCTTCGAGCAGTCTCTGGATGGGTAACAGCCGGACCAGTAAGAAACCAAATATATGATAAAAAATATGTATCACCTGATTTGCTTTTTGCTTCTTACTGCTCTGTTTTGTTGAGACAATTTTCTAGGATGTATCATGTGCTCTATTTTTTTTTACACAATACTATATTCATCTGTTATAACAAACAGCCAATCATCTCTTTCGAGTCATCCAACAATTCTGTTCGTATGTTCCTTTATTTCACAGGAATCCAGGAAATTTCTGCAGCAGCTGTTAGTTCAAAGCCAATTTTCTCTGGGCTGTGCCCTAAGCTGCAGTTTGCACTTTCTCCACGAGGGGGCATCCCAGCGTTGGCTATGTCTGCTCCTGGCAGCAGCACTCAGCTGGTTCCTGGCAAGGCAGGCCACACTCTTGCTGCACCATGTCATGGCTCTATATAAACTCCACAGCTCACAGCGCTACTGCGGCATTTGCATCAGCCTCCTCACATCAGGCCACCGCCTACTGCCTATGCTGTGCAGGACCATGATCATTACTTTCTTTGTGGCTGTGGTGGCCGCCATATCAATCATCAACAAACACTTCCTCTCTGCAACAGAGGCCCTCAGGTTCTGGACACCACTGACTATCTGCTATACACTGCTGGTTGTGTACATGCAGGGTGAGAGTTGTAAAATGGTAAACAGAGATTAAGGAGTGCTCATTAGATGTCACAGTGTGATAATATGAACCCCTCTCAGGGCTGAAGAAAACAATTATTGATCATTACTTTGACACTTCTCTCTGGTCTTGTCTGACCACTAATGCATCCATCCGCTGAGCATCCTGATGTTTAATACCCCTGAATGTATACATATTCGGCAAATATTTCCTTGTAATGCTGCACTTTGTTTCCACAGAGGATCAGCACCGTCTGCCCTGCAGCCAGGCTGTCCTGAACACAGTGGTGGTGCGTCTCGGTGGTTTGATGGTCCTGATGCTGACTGTTGGACGCTGGGCTGACGTGCTCCACATCCTAATGTGTTTCTTGGGTGAGGCCAGCTGTCTAATCCCCACAATGGATCTGCTGGATGCGGCATCCTCACAGGTCAGTGAGTCTCCCTGGAAGCAGCGCAATGGGCTGAAAGCACTTTCTATCCACTGGGACTCCAAAACTGGGGCAGAATATCAATGTGTTCATTAGACTGAGTCCCCAGATGAGACTGAACTTCTCAAACTTGTATCCCAGGTGGAGAAGGTTTAAGGTCCCCACGACAGATTCAGGTCAAAGTATTCTCTGACTCAGTATGCTGTGCCCATTTTTTATTTCATTAAATAGTTCATAGTTTCAAAGAAAAGCACACACTGTTAAAGCAGTGCTCATAAAAAAGGTGCATTTTAGCATTCAGATAGCTTAGAGAGAGAGGTAAATCTATTCTGCAAAGAAGAAAAGAGAGGTAAATCTATTCTGCAAATTTAACATAACAGACATTAATTTAATGATACACTGAAATAACAGTTCAATATAATAGTCTTGGTACTAATATAATGAATGTTTTTTTGATTAAAGATGATTATGGTAACAACATACAGAAGCAGAGTGAATAAATATTTCATAGACTGTCTGTAGTCTATGCTCTTCCTAGACAGCAGCTTTGTCATACACTCTGTTATCATCTTAAATCATGCACATCATCTGTATTATCTGTTGTGTGCATGTAGGATGAAGAGGATTGCACAAACTATGTAAAAAGAGAGCGTCGACAAAGACGGCAGGCACAAGAGAAGGAGCCTCAGAAATAGCCACTCTGGGATTTGAAAAACTAGTGGTATTTTTTTAATGGAACTAATCAGTGCAAGTCCTTTTAGGACTACATGTACAAAGAATGCTTTTGTATTTAGAATGTTATGGGATTTTTTCTTTTTCATTAAAAGGTCTGATGAACATATCATGACTGATGTGATTTTAAAATTCAGTCTCATAAAAAATAATGTTTCCAGCTCTTTAATCTTACAAAATCTTACAAAAGCCTGTTCAACGACAACTGGAATGGAAAGTGGAAATGTAATATGATCTACAGAAAATCTGCTTCACCTAATGCACCTTATTCCAGAGGTCTTGGGGTTTATCATATGCATCTCCTTGTCTGTTACTCTCAAAAATCAAGTTTTTTTTCTGATCATCAGTGACTTAATGTTATTCCCAGAGTCTGTACGACCTAGGGTGAATTAAAAGTGTAATCTTAGAGAGATTTTGGCATCCCAGTTACTCCTGGAGAGAGTCATTGTTCCACATTTTCTTCGTGGAGTCCTTTATTGTAGCTTGAAGACAATTCGGGCTTTGTAAGCCTTTCCATGGCCTACTGATGGATGAGGATCAGAATAAGTGAGATTTATAATGTGTTTGTTGTGTTACTATCATGTCAAATCTACCTGCAAGAAACCAGTTATACCACTAATTGGTGTGATTTAGCAAGGGGGTAAAAACGCTACATTTTCACTCCTTCAGTTTTTAACAAAGAAATTATAATTTTCTTTTGGCCTTCCAATACCATAAACACGCAGTGGCATTTGGCAAAAAACAAAACAAAAACACACCCCACACTGACTGATATTAAACATAATGTACATTACACACATGAATTTCAAAGAGGGTAAATTTTAAGATGCTATCACACATGCCTAATATCAATGGTTTGCCGTGATGCGAATCCGTATTAGCTTGTACTGCACATTGCTTGAATGCACAAAAAAATGTTAACATGTTTACAAATTTACACTGCTCAGTTTTCACCTGCTTTGCAGGAATAAATTTGAGACGGTAACTCCATGACAAGCAGATGGAGTAACTGGGTAAACTTATGAATTATTTTCTCATTTTTGTCAGTTAGCTCAAATCCCACACAACATACTGGCTTGTACAACCTCTGCCACAAGTTTTGAGAATGACACAAGTATTGTTTTTCATAACGTTTGCTGCTTCAGTGTTTTTAGATCTTTTTGTCAGATGTTACTATGGTATACTGAAGTATAATTACAAGCATTTCATGAGTGCCAAAGGCTTTTACTGACATTTAGATTAAGTTTATGCAAAGAGTCAATATTTGCAGTGTTGACACTTCTTTTTCAAGACCTATGCAATTTGCCCCATGCTGTCAATCAACTTCTGGGCTACATCCTGACTGCTGGCAGCCCTTTCTTGCTTGGAGTTTGTCAGAAGTTGTGGGTTTTTGTTTATCCATCCACCTCTTGAGGACTGACCACAAGTTCTCAATGGGATTAAGGTCTGGGGAGCTTCCTGGCCATGGACCCAAAATTTTGATGTTTTGTTCTCCAGACCACTTACTCATCACTTTTGTCTTATGAAAAAGGCATTGTTCATCACCAAATTGTTCTTGGATGGTTGGGAGAAGTTGATCTTGGAGGATGTTTTAGTACCATTCATTATTCATGGCTGTGTTCTTGGACAAAATTGTGAGTGAGCCCACTCCCTTGGCTGAGAACCAACCCCACACATGGAAGGTCTCAGGATGCTTTACTGTTGGTATGACACAGGACTGATGGCAGCACTCACCTTTTTGCCTCCAGACAGGCTTTTTTCAGGTGCCCCAAACAGTTAGAAAGGGGATTCATCAGAGAAAATGAGTTTAACCCAGCAACCCTAGCAGTCCAGTCCCTGTAGCCCTGTGAAGCCCTTTTTGTGCAGTGCAATGATGACTGCACGTGTTTCCTTGCAGGTAACCATGGTTCACAGAGGAAGAACAGTCATTTCAAGCACCACCCTCCTTTAAAAGCTTCTAGTCTGTTATTCTAACTCAATTATCATGACAGAATGATCTCCAGCCTTGTCCTGTCAACATTCTCGCTGACATGATGTCAGCTGGTTCTTTTGTGGCTGGGCTTTTTTTTTTTGGGGGGGGGTAATTTCTTTTTTATGGCAAAGAGTGACTTATTCATTGCAATTCATCCGATCATTCTTCATAACATTCTGTAAAATATGCAAATTGCTATCATAAAAACTGAGGCAGCAGACTTTGTGGAAATTAATATTCTCAAAACTTTTGGCCACGGCTGTTCACATCATTACGATTTTGTCGTGCCTCTCCAGAGACTGTCTGGTTGAAAAGACAAGGCAAAATGGCTGACGACAACGTTAGCGCTGTAAAGTCCCACAAAATGGCGTTAGACAAAGGAAAGTCTACTTAGTTGCACCCTGGCGTTAGATCCAGCAAAATTCTTGCGGCCAATATATAATTTCAAACAATAGCCCATGTAAATGTACATTGTTTACGCACTAACACAAATTCGTTGTATAACACCCGAGATGAATGAGATTTATTAACCTTTCAGCGCAATTACGGTACATTTGAGTCTTTGCAGCATTTTCTCAATTATAGTGTAAGTACTCGTGACAATTTAGACGTTCTCAGACACGCAACGAATTAAATCCTTATTTTGACGCCGGTATTGTGCCCATAAGCTGTGTCTGCATTGAGAGCTGTGGACTGACAGAAACATATTCCACGAGAGGTTTTTGTCTTATCAGTCCCATCATTCCGTGTCAAAAAGGCGTGTGAAATTACAGTGGGCACATTAGCCTGGCGATCCACTTCCCAAGATAATCCAGGTCTGAGAATCACTGAAGAGGACTTTTAGTTTTGGTGTTTAGTCGATCCACCAAAATAGGAAATTGTACTCCCAAAGGTTTATTAGACTTTTAACTGAATAAGTTCCACATCAGGACGAAACGAGCAGACACAGGGAGGACGTTCTCCATGAGCCCCCGAATGTGCTGAAAATGCCTATTGAAAGAACTGAGCAGTTGTTGTCACCACCTCTAGAGATTTCCAGACTTTTCTTTTCTCCTCTGATAGGCAAGCTGAACGCATGCGCCAAGCAGATTTGCGAGCCCTGTTACCGCATTTCAACGCAAGCGCACTTGTGCCTTTAATGCTCAGGCTGAATATAGTAACAAAAGCAGAATAATGGTGTGGTATAGTAACAGAGCTGTTCTATGCCAAACTTTAAATAATCATTTTCTGTTGGCTAAACGTTTTATTTACCTCCTGTATCCTCACTTAAATGTACTGAGGAGTAAATTGATTACTGTTTAACTCACAGATGTTGACATCCTGATTAGGTTGACTTAATCTTCAAATAATCAACACATTGAGCAAGTATCAGAAAGTCGTTACTGAAAATTGGAAAAATGCATTCAAAGATGAGGCAGCTTTTATTTACCCTTCAACAGTGCTTATCACCAACGTTCTCTTGAACCTTTGGACATGAGCCCAATTGCTCATGTTACTTATTAGCTTAAAACAGAGCTCAGGCCAAGTCAGAGTGTTTGACTTAAAAACCTCCATGTCATCTCCCTAAGGGTAATAGCCTAGTTTTGCAGGTATTACAATGGTTGCAAACACATGAATACAAACTGGAAAGCAGAATCATATGAATTATAAACATTATTATCATAAAGCATTTAATGAATAACATTTGTTTGTCACATGTCAGTCCCACAGCTGCCAGACTGTCTTCCTGTTTGAGAATTTCCTTTTAAATGCGATGTCTCACACAGTTTTAGTCAGACTAATAGAAAGTTAACCTTGCTTCTTATTTTACATTATTGTGTTTAGGGCAGCAGTCCTGTGCTTAACAGACAGATCAGATTTTTTTGATACATAAGTTACAAACTGCATGATTTTCTCCAGTTCCCCAAAACTGCAATTATGGGCTTGTGGGTTGAGTCTTTCAATGTATAGACTTTACAGATTGTAAAAATAATGCATTGCAGTTACACTTCAGTGCTCCTTGACAAAGATTTGAATTTAAACTACAGGTGATACAGACGTCTCTCTTGAACATAGCTATAGTGATTCTAGACTGTGTGTTAATGGGATTTACAGAAGCATGAAGCTATCTGTTAACTTCAGAGCAACAATACTACTACTACTAAACTTCAAATGGAAGGGGTCAACTTAAGTACAAAAGAATTCTTGCATGTAATATTGTTTTACTGATAAAATAGATAGAATAATATAGATATAATGTTAACCTAAGTTCTCAAAACAAATAAAGCAATTAGTGGTGACATAAAGGTAATGAGTCCATTCATTTATTTGTTAAACTGCTTATTTTGTTCATGTCGAGAGGAGGCTGGAGCACACACTGGGGCAATGCCAACATCCCTCCGCCCTTTAATTATTAGCATTTGGTCGGAGTGATAAATGATTGATGCAGCGCAACAAATTATCAGCCTGGAGGCACCCATTCTGAATGGCCTATTGCTCCCTTAATAATTTGCATGTGTTTTTTCTGTGCATTGATTAAAAAGTAGCCTCTTATAATAAAAAAACATACGAAAATATATTAACCTCTGGCTCATTTGGTATGCAAAGAGTGCCTCACCACATCATACCCAACTAGCAGTGATGGGATCCTCCTCTGAGTCAAAGTTTCTCAGATGTCAACCTTCATTCAACCAGGGGTTTTCTCACGCATGCGCGCGCGCGTGGGGGGGGGGTGTCTATCTCATCGGAGAGAAAAAAGAAGTTCACACACAGAGCCACGCCTGCGCGGTTTGCCTCTCATTACAAGCGAAGTTGCTGCATCTTTTTAGGAAGCTACATGCTTGCTTTCGACAACCAAAGGTCGCATGGTGTCAGGGACGCGCCTAGTCACGGGAACAGTCCGGAGCGCGTTCATGAGGAGCAAGCTCGCGCTTTAACAGTGAAGAGTATCAAACAGCGTGCAGGGATCCAACCTAATGGTTTACATTGGGTCAAAACGAGCAGTCAATGATTTGCGCCGAGTATTTTTTCTGGTCCGGCGTTTATTTTGCAAACCTTTTCTATTTTGCACGGGGAGTAACTGACATAGAAAACTCATCTGTATGATAGGGGAGCAGGAACACGCAGTATGGTCCGGGAAACCAGGCATTTATGGGTGGGAAATTTACCCGAAAATGTTCGAGAAGAGAAAATCATTGAGCACTTCAAGCGGTGAGTACAAATACTAATGAGCGACGTGTGTGTGTTTTGTAATGTAACGACGAGTGCACAGGCAGCATCTCTCTGTTGTGTCACATTTTAGTGAAGTGGGGATGAAGCAGGAGGTTCCCCTGTAGCAAAGTCCCATTTGGCAACTGTGCTGTCAGCTCTCCATATGCAACAACACTGTGCTGCATTTCAGTCGAGATAAGAATGAAAACGGCTAGCACGCTTCAATCACCTAGCTAGCTGACATATGGTTTTGCCGTCCTGACACGGTTACTAACTTCAATGCAAGGTGATAACTTTACTTGTTATTTCATGTTGTGTGGCTGTACATTGCCACCAGGTAACCGTTTCACTTTTAAGAAGCCTACCTTTCCACCTGGCGACCGTATTTTTTTTCTATAATGTAGACGCTAACAGCATACTGTCAGTGTAAACAAACTTCAGCGTACCTGGCGAGCTGCTAGCATTGTACAAGCTATGCAGTGCACAGTCAGACAGTATGAAGTCTGTTGCCGTGTGCTTTCTGGTGCCTGAACATATCAGGGACCCGGTGCTTCACTTGACTCTCGTTGAGTTTATCAGGTCACTGCTTCCAACCAAAGTGTGGTTACTTAGCATACTGTGTGCCTATCTATTAAAGTGCGCTGTAGCTCTTGCAAGAGCCGGATTTTTTTTTTTTCCAAATCTAACACAAGTCGGTGAAACCTAAAAAGGTGGCGCGACATCACGCCGCCTTCCAGACTGCAACATTGTTGCAAACTGGCTGTGATTGAACAGGGCGCTCCGTGTTAACTGATGTGCATGTACATTGTGACATTGTAGCAGGCTACCTGTGTTTACTTTGTGTGCGTATGAACATAAATGATTATTTTCGCCACATTATTACCGCGGCGTTTCCTCCAGCTGCTGACTTCCTCAGCCTGCAGCGTGATCTCATATAAGGAAAATCAGACAACATGTCGGTATTTTAATTACGATATTGAAACGGAGCTTCATTATCGGGGTTTTGTTTGTGTTACCGGAGCAGACCAATTCCGTCCACCATTCACGGGCTTTTAGCCCTTTGTTTTCTTCCCTGGACGGGAGGAAAGAAATGTCAATATGAATTTTAGTGTGTGGCTCTCACGGTTGTCTGCGCGCTCTCGCCTCTCTCTTCTCGGCTGTCAAGGAAATAGCAGCCCGCCTCTCCGTCCATATGTGATGCAGACTAACCTGTTAAAAAACATCCTAGTTTACCTATATGAACAACGCTGCCTGCTTTAATGCAGAGGCGTCGCCATGTCGCACGAAAGCTACTAAATTAGAAACGTAAATCATATATGTCTGTTTAACAGACTTGTAACCGAAAGGCACGTTTATCTCACAGCATACCCACAACATAAGAATGTGTAAAGTAGCCTATACAAACTGATGATATTCATTTCGTGCGTTTTTATTAATTTCGCTGTGATTGTATTATTTACGGCAAACGGATGCAGTGTGAGAACCATAAATATGGTTCGTGACTGATTCATGCAGCCTTGCTGCAGAAAGCACAATAATAGGCTAACTATACGCCGTTTTATTTACATAGCCTGTGCTATGATGTGCGTTATGTCTCGGGGTGGTGATGTAGTAACATGTTATTGCAATAGCTAAGAGGAAATTGTGTCGGCGAGTCCTTTTTAGCGTGCTGCCTCAGGTCCAGCGTTAACCCAGAGGTAGTCAGAGTATGCAGGTGCATGACAGCCCAATGTGTGATAGAAGTCATTGAAGATGGGGGACGGCAGAATGAGTAAGCAGTGTGAACAGCTTTTCTAAAATGGCGTCGGAGGTTGTTCAATGTTAAGAACTGGCATACCATTAAATTTATGGGCACCCTACTGTCTCTGTTGGACAGTGAAAATACGCTCTAGAAAGAGTCCCGTAAGGGGGGTGGGGGTCAACGCACAAAGATCATAGCAGTCTTTGTAATCCCAGACTGGGCTTGTAAATTTTATGTGATAGACTTCCCATCAGTCAATTCAGCCATCACTTAGAGGTCTATACAGGCTTATTAAGGACACATAGAATGCTTACCCTCACATACATCTCTTAAAAATTCTATTATGTCTTCAGTTTTTGGGGGTGATGTAATGTATGTATAATTTCAACAAAAGCACTTTGCTGATAGTGAAACAAAAAGAGCCATACAGACATGTTTTTTTAAAAAAAATCCATACACAGTGAATCAGGGAATGTCTCTTTGTATGCTGCCCAGTCCTCATCTGTATGCTTTCCAGCACGCTTAGCTATAAGCTTATGAGGGTATCTTCCCCCTAAACAGCATAGTAATGTTAGACAATATATGCATTGCATTTATTAACATACATTGTGTCAAGGTTTCAAGTCCAGTTGCTGGGTTACTGTTGCCTTGTAAGAAAGTAGCATAGAGCAGAAAAATAAGAGTAGCAAAGCCACCATATGCACATGCTCACACTCGAGCAGATCATCACTATGCAGTTTGAAAAAGGTTTCGGCATTTGGGAGATGCCATTATTTTCACACTGAATACCTTGTTTGAAAATTCATAAACACTGAGGCAACATAATTGTCCCCTTTTTCCCCTGGTTTCTTTTCAGATATGGACGTGTGGAGAGTGTCAAGGTCCTGCCCAAGCGGGGTTCAGAAGGTGGAGTCGCGGCCTTTGTGGATTTTGTGGACATTAAAAGTGCTCAGAAGGCTCATAATGCTATCAACAAGATGGGGGACAGAGACCTGCGCACTGATTACAATGAACCAGGCACAATTCCTAGTGCTGCGAGAGGGCTGGACGATAGTTTGTCCTTAGGCTCTCGTAGCCGGGATGTATCAGGGTTCACAAGGGCGGCGGGGGGGGCCGTGTATGGGCCCCCCACGTCGCTCCACAGCAGAGATGGACGCTATGAACGCAGACTAGACGGGTAAGTGGACAAAGTTTCTCTGAAGGCAGGGGAAACCGTGGTTTCTGGTAAACACCTTACCTCCAAGCATCTTCCCACCATCTATTCATTTGCTTGTTTTGGGGGACAGGAGAAAAAGAGTTGATGCTCAAGAATTCAGTCGTATAGGCATCTCCTCTAAAGTCCTCAGAGTGTGGCCAGCGCTCCTGGATTCGTACTTGCAGGTAGACACTGAGATATTCCATTAGTGAGAGCATGTTTGTAGTGTATGTGTTACTTAGATGAATATTCGGTAGTTTAAATGGCTGTTGGGGATTATCTTTGTGAGCTTAAACATCTCTGAGAGGTGGATATATCATTTGTGGAAAGTGCGGGGCAAAGATTGGATATCGTCAAATTTCCCAGGATTACTGGAGATTGCTGGAGAGAGAGAGAGGGGGAGAGAGAGAGAGAAAAAGAGAGAGTGGTCCAGCGGCCATCCCTGGGATTCCCCTAATCTGGAGTTACTTGCCCTGCTCCTTGGATTAATATCATGCTTTTTTCCTCATATAACTAAACAACCAAGAGCACACATTATATATATACACATATATAAAAGACACCATTGTTTGGATTAGTCTAATTTGGTTTTCAATTATCGTGCACATCTCACGGAGGTGTTCACTTCTCTCACGGGCTGGAGTCATGTGGATAACCTACACAGGATATTTATTCCCCTCTGTTGGATTAACACTGGCCAGACACCTTAAGGATATGCTATCATGCAAAAGGTATGGGTTGCTTTCTTGGTTCTTTTGTTCTTTTTTGTCCCTTTTTTTGTTGTTGTTTTATTTGGGATGTTATCTAAAATCTGGGCATTACAGTTTGAGTGCTGGGAGACCTCTACTGGTGATCCAACTCAGTAGAGACACGAAAACTGAGCAAGTGAGCAAATAACTTTTATGCCATATTTTTGTGGAGATTATTTTTACTTTTCACCGACTGAGACTTGAATATTTAATCAGGACCAGCATGGACTATGTTTGGATCATACAACTGAGGGAAGAATGCTGGAAATTGAGACTGGAGAGTTGCTGTTGGAGATAATTTACCTCAAGTCTGTGGATTACCTGCTCATTTCCTGAATGTGGAACTATAACTAATCGATGGATACAATCACATACAGAATGACAGGACTAAGTTTCACCCATGAACTGCGTTTCTCATTGACTCAGCTCTGGTTTGTACTACATGCAGACATGAACATCCATGAGCTTTGAAACTGGTCTCCACCCGGGGGAATCAGTACAGTGCTATGAGCAAGAATCTGGATTATCGTTAAGAGACATATATTCTTTATTTATAATCTGTCATGGCCAGATTTCCATTCCTCTGTCAAAGGAATTTGGAACTTTACTGTTGAGCACAGTGTGACCAAAGTGGAATGTGCTGGACTTCACAAATAAAGATGCAAGACTTCTTCAAGACTTACACTTCTTTTTTTCCATCTCTATCACTGCCATTGGTGCTTGAGAATCAGTGATGCTTTACACACTGAAGTCGGACTCCTGGATATCATGTATTTATTTGAGTGGACTCAAGTGCAACTGGTTTTTTTTCCCCGCCATGTGTTGTGGATGGATATATGGACCCAAACTGACATTTTCCAGCATCCAAAACACCCCTGTGTGGATCTGTACAAGGCAATTTTTGTTTTCATCATTTTAATCAAAATGGACAGTGTAGCTCATCAAAATACACGATGTCCCCTGGCTTGAAGATGAGGATTACATTTTCCACTTCAAACAATTTTGCTTCAGTTTTTTCCCTCTCCACTCAACATTTTTGCCCTTTTTTCTGCTCACAAAGGTCTGTCTCCCTAGATTGTATTTGGAATTATAGGTCAAGTTACCACTCTCTCAAAAGGTTGGTATGTCCTGCCCTGTGTATTTTAGCTGTCCTCTCTAACCCCCTAGTTTGAACCCCTGTCTCTCTCCATTTTCCCCACTAACCAAAGTAGCTGGTACATAGACTGTTATCACTGCCTGTGTGTCTATATGCAGAAATCTACACCTCACCCTGTATTGTTTTCCTTTCTCTTCCCCTCACCTGACCCCACCTTCTACTCCTCTCTCCCGCTCTATATAATGATGAATAGATCCATTTTGTACTTTTTATTCGCCACGAGTGTTCAAAGTGACGAAGAACTTCAATGTACAACACTGTCTTAATGTAGCACAGGGATTGTGCTGTCTTGTTAAGATTCAAAAGATCTGACACATACTCATGATTTGCATAACTGTAAAGAATAGAAGGATAAAATTTCTAAGACAGAAAATTGTAGTAGTGCAGTGTATATATTTCTTAATGTCTGAAAAAAAAAACAAACAAACAGTGAAACAGAATGAAATAATAACCAAATCAATAATCCTGGATTGTTTCTAATCCAAACTTAGTCAGTGTAACACTTTAGTTTTATTCATATGTTAATGTCTTTATTAGTTAATTAATCATCAACAGAAAAACAAATCAAGAATTTAATCACCTCTAATCAAGCAAAAATACTAAAAATTGCTGGATATTCTCTTTGTTGTATATCATTTTGAAATCACCCTGGGCCAGACAAAACAGCATTTAATGACTGAGCAATTAGTCTGCTTGTTATTAATAATGAAAATAGCCATTAGTTCCAGCATTAATACCTTTTGTCCCAGCCTTGCAGTGGCAGTTTTAAGATGTATTCAGTCTCCTCTTATGGGACAAGAGTTTAATATAAATTCTTTATAACTTGTTACAGGGTGCAGCCTCAAAATCTGATTCTTAATCTTAAACTCCTGAGAATTATACCTCATTAAAGGTTATTTTTGTAGCATTTCATTTTTATTAGAGAGCTTACTGTAGTCATTGATGGTGGAGAGATTACATGCGGCTGAAGTGGATTTAAACTTCTCCATGTAGTATTGGCCGATAAGTTGACAATTGCCGTGAGATGGTAGACATTTGCCGGTCAGAGATTTTTCTCTGCTAACCGTTCATATTGTGATATTTTGGGGTTTTTAGTATATTCTTGTGTTAGACTGTTTCAGGCAGACTTGCAAATCAGTGTGGAGTACTGATTCATGGCAATACTTGCAGTAGTGGCAGTAGTAGTTTACAGGATTGTTGCTTCAATGCATTACCTTGATTTGTCCGGTATTTCATTCACTGAAAAAAACAGATGTTGCAGTTAAGTTATTTTATTTACAAACAGCTTTTCAATTCAGTCTCCAGAAAATGTATGATATCCCAATAAATATCAAATTAGTATATAATGTTACAGATTTATGCATTAGGGACTTTGTTTTAGTCTGGGAGAAGTCCAGGACAACAGGATGCACAGGTGCTCAGTTTACTTGTTGTTAGTTTGCATAGCCGAGGGATATTAAACAACAAACTACTTCTAACAGTTTTGGAAATTTAGAATGAAATTGATATGCATGTACTGCTCCCACAACTAAGCCACCACATAAAATATCTTTTTAGCATGCTGCAGGAATGCATCCTCATCATTATGCTGTTCACGTAATCCCAAAACAGTTGATGTGCTTAGCATGCGCCAGAGGAGACTAATAATCAAGCAATGATGGAAACTCAGCCAAAAAAAGTCTAACAGAATTATTTTTAAGATCTCATGAATAATGTAGAATCTGTTTTGTGTAGAGTGAAATTGAAGTCTATCTATTGAGCGGTGAGCCTGCGCCACCACATTAGCATTTGTGAGAGCATCTGGGGGTCAAGGTAATCCATCACATTCACAGCAGACGTTGCTGTGCCATAGATGTTATTCATGAATCCTGCACACAGATGATTAAATCAAATAAGCTGAAAAAAGAATTTGCCGCTGACCTGCTGTACTTAAAGTATAGAGCAGGAAATGCAGACATAGTGCTACTGTCCTAAACCAATTTATTCTCAACATCCAGGAGATTATGTGCATGCCATGCAGCCTTTTGTTCTTTTGCCACGTTGTGTAAAAGTCTTTGGTGGAAAGACTTGATGAATGACTTCCTTTTATGATGTAAGACAGTGTTGGTGTCTGTAGATTACCTTTATATTAGATGACTAACCCTTCAAACAATTAAACTAAAGTCTGTAATTGTCATTTCATATGGGCTTAGTTTTTGCGTAGTTAAATTGAAAAACTAAAACTGATATGCTTCCAAGGTGTGAAAGTTTACTGGGGGGAAAACGGTTAAAGGGTTAATTATTTGGTACAGAGGGGAATGAATGCAGCCTTTCAGAGTCCTCTCAGGAACATACAGTATGACAATGAAATGTGAATGTGAATATGCGTAACACATTTTTTTTATCAGGTGTAAAGGTCAGGTTGAGCATTTTAAGAAATTCATCTTATCTTATGGATCGTTTACCAAATTGCTTTTCGGGACATCACATGGCATCAGTGGTGCAGAGTAATGCAGAGATGCTTGTGTCTTTCCCTTCTTCAGAGAAGAGGCAGCAGCAGACCGAGATGCAGGCAGCTTTCATATGTATATGCACACACACATTTGAGATACACACACACACACACACACACACACACACACACATATACATATATACATAGATATATATATATATATATATATATACATATATATATATATATAACTGGTATACAATTTCTCACATTACCCAAAACAACTAATAGAACATGTCTTGTGAAACACTGCACTGTGAAACACCCGTCAAAGTTGTGGAGAACAAGGAAAAAAAAAAACATAAAACTGAAAATGTTACAAAAGGAAGACAAAGATTACAAACACTTGTTTGAAAAAGAAAAAGAGAAACCATTTTGTCCTTGTCATGAAGGGAATACTAACCAAAAGCTGCTGTTAACGCCTCTTTAATGAGATAAACTGTTTCAGAAGTTTCTCCATGTTGCAGATGTCTTTGATTTGTACTAACAGTTCTTTGTTGGTGTTGACAGTTCAACAGCGTGTAAGCCTGCAAGCAAAATTTGAATAGATGCATCCATACAAATATGTAATCAAAACTTCTTTGGTCCAAATCAGTCAACAATCCAAAATATTTTGATGCCTTAATCAATTATCAGCAAATAGAATTTGTAAATCCTGTCTATGGAATTGAAAGGACTATTTTTTAAATTTGATTTGTTTTTTTGTGAATTTCAGACCTCTTTTCTCACATTTGTTATTACAAGCTCAGTTTCACCCTGAAATGAGACAGGACATCATTGTTCTGTTGAAATTTAGGTTCTAGTTATGTAACCCTTTCTTTTTATACAGACAGTTGTTTCAGCCATTCTTGTCTTTATAGTTTAAAGTGGGGATGGGAGGTGGAGATTGTGAGTGTCTGAAAAGGCTGCAGTACCAACAGCCAGGGACCTTGGGTTTTCACGACCATGGCGATTTCTGGTTTGAAGGCAATGTTAACTAAGATTTACATCTAGAAAGCTTTTATTTCTGTGACTATGTGGCCATATTTAGTAATGTAGTTGTTCTTTTTAGTCAGGAAAACATGATGCCTACATTATGTTTTTGCAATCAGTTGTAAAGATATATTAATTTCACATTAGTGCTACAATGGTTTTTACCAGTTACCAGTTGTTGACAATTGAGGTTTGTTTGCCTTTAAAATCCAGCTTTGTCTTGAATCTCAGTATTTTCTATTCCTGTGTTTGAATGGTACAGAGAGTAAAACACAACCTTTTATTTAAAGAACCAGCTTAATGAAGGTTTGTAACTCTAAATATTAAACCATATTCCGCCCTGTGTCGAAACATCATGGCTAATTTGCTTATTATAATTTGATCTGAATTCAAACAGTAGTAATTGCTGTCCTGTCCTGCTCATTACAGGGAGTTGGGTAATATGACTGCTCTAATGACACAGCAGTCATATTACCAAATTAAATTCTGATTGCTTTATTCAGTAAGAGAATGTTCAGGTCTGAACTAAATGTTCTTATTAGCAGCGTTTCTAATGTGCATCTTCATAAAAGATGCTTTGAAGTGCTTTCAGGAGAACAAGTGGTGTCAAATTGTGTAACATTATAAACAAAAGGCTTGTCATAAGTCATCTCCAAAAATCTTCAACAAAGCTTCTCAGATAAATGATAAAACGCCTCAGAATGTGGTCTTTGTTACAGTTGCTAGATGCTACAAAATGAGCATGACTCAAGAGTCTATAAAGGCACAAATCTCTCATGTAAATCCTTGTGCAAATCTGTTATGTCCTGCAATTAATCTTTAAAATAATCTGTTAAGATAAGATTTCTGTTCTATTGAGGGCTAAATTAATGTCTGTCCTACTCTGAGTGTATCTTCAGTATTGCATGCATTTTACAGTAGGGTATACTAGTGATGTATCTCTGAAGTGGGGACTTGAACTGGGAAAGTATTGAATGAAAACACATGCATTCATCAAAGAGCGGTTTTAGACAAAAAGCTTGTGTGTAAAAGAACGTTACACAACAGCATTTTTGTTGTAGAAGGAAGAGTTTGGTATGATGGCACAAGGATCTGATACATTTCTTTTCTAAGTCATAAACTGTAGAGAAACCCAGCAAAATGAGATGCTCAGTTGTCTCAACTGTTTAATCATTTAAATCCTGTTGTTCGATGTGTAGGAAGGAAAACAATTCTCGTTTTAGGATTTTGAAAACTATCCTTCTCAAAACACTTAAGTGTCTCATCTTTCCATGTGTCTAATTAAGGGAAACCCACCAGAGACACTTAATAATTTTGTTTGTCCACTGTCTGATGCTAACAGCTTTCTTAAATATTTTAGATGTAACTGTAAAGTGATGTTGTTCTCTCTTCTCTTTTTTTAGGACAACTGAAAGTCGGGATCGGGTTTACGATCACAGTGCCTATGGACATCATGAACGTCCTGGTAGCAGTTTTGAACGCCAGCGGCACTATGAAACTGACTATTATCGCGATGCAAGAGATAGGACTCTGAGCACAGCTGGAAGTGGGTCTGGTACCTCCAGTGGAAGTGGTACAACAGTGTCATCAGGAGTTGTTGGAACTATCGTTAGCGCTGTTGCTGGTAACACAGGAACGGGTGGATCAGCAGGGGCCACAACAGGAGGAAACGGAGGATCTACATCCAGCGGGGTTGGCTTTTACCGCTCCCACAGCAGGAGCCCTTGTCGCTTTGAGACCCCAGAGCCTCGCTATGAGTCTCGTGCAAGGGAACCCTTTACTATGGCCAGTGTGGTTCACAGGGATCTTTATCGGGAGGACAGAGGTCGTCGTGGGGAACGGTCTTACCGTCACAGTCGGAGTCGATCTCCACACTCAACACATTCGCGAAATCCTTCTCCTCAGAGACTGGCAAGTCAGGCTACTCGTCCTCCTCGCTCTCACAGTGGGTCAGGCTCTCGTAGTCGCTCCTCAAGTTCAGACTCGGTCAGCAGTACCAGCAGCAGCACGAGTGGCAGGTGAGTGAGGCTGATCTGGCTGTCAAGATTTCTACACTTAAGCATGGCTGTTGTTTACCTTTGTGCATCTCAGGCTCAAGCGGTACTGGACATAGTACAGAGGATTTTAAGAAAGCAATTTGAACACTGAATGCTGCTTCAAATAATTGTAGCATTTGTCTGACAAAATTAAACGGCACATGTTTAAATTTATTCATTTCAGAATAATACCATCTATTATCATTGCAGGTAGTGTTGTAATGTATTACAGAATTATTAGTGTTATTCATAATTCCAGTCAATATTGGGTATATTGAGTTCTGCAGTGGTTTTTAAGTAAAAACGCCTGACTTGCATCCTTCAATGCAGAAGCTGCAGTTTATAACATTAATTGTTTCAAGATATCACATCTCCTAATATAGTGTCATTATGTCTCTCTTTTCAGCTGGTGCTGTATCATTTTCTATTCAAGTAAGACCAAAACTTTGCAAGGAAAAGACTCTTAATATTTACACAGCAAAGTTCATACAGAAAAACTGAGATACGGTTTGGCTAAACATCACTTTAATGTTTTTGTTGCAAACACAAGATTGACTTTCGTGCTATCAACACAAATCTTGGAAATTGAAAATTCATAGCATATTTGGGCAAAGCTGCCACCTTGTTGACACCATAAGATAACACCATTTACAAGGTTCATTATATGGGTTTTAACAGCAGTATCACTTCTAATGCAATAGTATAACAGAAGTTGTGAATGTGTAAACATCTGAAGCAGTGTTAAGTGTGCAAATTGCTGCGTTTTCTATTTTTGTAGGATGAGTATTAGTTAATATTTCAAACGGCAAATCTGTTACTTAACAGTTTACAAGGTTGTTGGCTAAGTAGATGATTGCTATGTATGTGTCTGAAAAATTACCTTTGTTGCATGAAAACACTGTGACGACACACTTTCAAGTGCTATTAAGATTTGATCCGGATTGATTTATTACTGCTCTTCATACTTTGGATTAAGGTCCACTTAGCTCCTTGCTAAAATGAAGCTCTTTTCCAGTACAACATGCTCAATTCAACAAATGTTTTCAGCTACCTTGTCTTCACCAGGGTGGTGTATGAGGTTGTTTCTGCTTTCCTTATAGACAGTCCATTGATTAGTCTCGTCACTTTCAGAATACCATTGATACTAAGATTACAAAACAACAGTACCATCATCATCTAAACTTTAAAGTTTAGAAATATGGTATAAATATGGTTCATAAAGAATGAATAAATCAGAACCACTTTTTTATATTCAGTGAACAAGATCACATACACCCTAACCCTAAATTGATACATTAACACCCAACAGCCACAATTAATAACCATAACTGCACTGAATATATGTTATTCTGTGGCATACTGTGACTGTGTTTCAGTAATGGCCTTACAACCTAACCTCAGTTCTGTTTTGAAGTTGACAATTTAGCTGTTTTTGTGCACAGCTGAGCATTGTGACATTTGTTGGAATGATATTTGTGTCCAGCTTTTGTTTGCTGATTTGGATTCTTGGTGGTTAGATTAGGATTTAAACTAAACTAAATGCACACGAGATCGGCATTTTTAAAAACATCAATATGTCTGTCTATGGGATTTACTCAGCTGTATATATTTACCTCAAGCCTCTCCAGTTATTTGTTTTTTGGTCTGCATCACTGCATCACCTTTGGACACAGCAGAGTCCACAGCTCTGAACAACATGTAGCGACACATGTGGTTTGACGAGGTAGTGCTATGGGGGGGAATTTCAGGAGACGGCTGGTGTATTTTTCTCACTGCCTACCTCTGTGTATGGGTAATGGCTCCCCCCCTCCGTGAGATCCAGTTGGAACTGGAAATTTCTGGCCAGTGCTGGCTGCCTGCCCACTCCCACAGGCCAGGCTCCGTCAGCAGCACTTCCGGGAGTGTCTGAGCACAGGAGGAGAAAGTGAGAAGGAAACAAACAGCAGAGGGCCTAGAAAGCTGAGACAGGCATGGGAATGGTTTGAGAAAAAAGGTGCATGAGACAGCCATGAATTTGCCACTGATATACAAATCCATCTTTTTACACTCACATCTAAATGCACTGTGTAAATATGATTTGGGAGAAAGGGGGTGTTATTCTCCTTTTCAGCTGAGAGACATTTTGTTTTTTGAGCAGGAAAAAGAAATTATTTATTATTTCCAATTTATGAATGATTTCTCAAAAGAAGAGGATGTAATGCTTTGTGTACCCCTGCATGATAAATATCCTTTAAGTTTGTCATAATTTGTTTAACTGTTAACTGTTTGTTTAACTATTAACTGTTTACATATTATGTCAAATTTCAGATTTTATTGAGTTAAAAATAGATAACAACCAGTTACTGTAACACAAAATATCCACATATTTATTTTATCATACATCCTAATAATGGTGGTTGGAGATGAAACTGTGAGGCTTGGAACAACATCTAAGTCCTTGTTCCTCTTTTTTGCTACAGTGATTCTAGCAGTAGTTCCAGTGATGACTCCCCGGCACGTTCAGTGCAATCTACTGCTGTTCCTGCACCCTCAGCACTTCCTTTATCCTCCCTTGACAAGGATGAACCACGCAAAAGCTTTGGCATCAAGGTCCAAAATCTTCCTGTGCGCTCTACAGGTGTGTTATATGGTGATCCTGTGGTAAGAGTATGTGCAGAAACAGTGGTGAACTGAATTTCTGTGCATTTCTTAAATATTCAGGCATTTTATTAGCAATCATTATCAATAGATTATTTCTTAATCATTTTTTCATTATACAAACCTAATAAAACATTTGATCTTTTTACTACAGATACCAGCCTGAAGGATGGTTTGTTCCATGAATTTAAGAAGCACGGAAAGGTCACATCTGTACAAATCCACGGCGCTTCAGAGGAGCGCTATGGGCTTGTCTTTTTCCGCCAGCAAGAAGACCAAGAGAAAGCACTTGGAGCATCAAAGGGGAAGCTTTTTTTTGGCATGCAAATTGATGTCACAGCCTGGAATGGCCCTGGTAAGTTCTGATCTGGAGTTGTATTGCAGCAAAAACAGTATTACTGACAAAATGTACAACGTTCCAATGAACAATTATTTTTCAGAGACGGAAAGTGAGAACGAGTTTCGACCTCTGGATGAAAGGATAGACGAGTTTCATCCAAAGGCCACTCGCACATTATTCATTGGAAACCTGGAGAAGACCACCACTTACCATGACCTGCTTAACATCTTTCAACGCTTTGGAGAAATAGTAGTAGGTTGAAGTGAAATGGTTCAGAATCAGGCCACATGCCATGGATACCATGCTGCAGAGTTTGAGATGACAGTGCTTATTTACAGCATTTTTCTACTTTTATTCTCCCAAAGGATATCGATATTAAGAAGGTGAATGGAGCCCCACAGTATGCCTTTCTACAATACTGCGACATTGCCAGTGTCTGCAAGGCCATAAAGAAGATGGATGGCGAGTACCTTGGTAACAATAGATTAAAGGTAAGAATTATCAGGTTGGTTGGTTGATCTTGCCTTCACAGCAACAGAACTGTGTTCTTTATTATTTATAAGCATAATTTCTTTGATATTAGATGAAATAATTGCGTCTTGCATTTTATCTGTACCTTTCAGCTGGGCTTTGGAAAGAGTATGCCTACGACGTGTGTTTGGCTGGATGGATTAGCGTCAAACACAACTGAGCAGTTTCTTACTCGTCATTTCTGCCGCTATGGACATGTTGTCAAGGTAAGTGCATTTTTTTTCCCCCCATTCAAAGCTGCCCATTGTTTACTGTCTGGCACCGCAGGACAATATTTTCCTCATTCTTCCGTAGGTTGTATTTGACAGAATGAAAGGAATGGCCCTTATATTGTATAACAACATTGAATATGCGCAAGCTGCTGTCAAAGACACAAAGGGTTGGAAGATAGGGGGCAGTAAAATCAAGGTAAGAGATACAAAGCTTTGACCTGAAATAATAATGTGCATCCTGTCGAGGCCTGGCAGGCTGCAAAAATTGGAGCTAACCCTTTTTTTTTCTTCAGGTGGACTTTGCTAATCAGGAAAGTCAGATGGCTTTCTATCGTTCAATGCAGGCATCTGGCCAGGATATTCGGGATTTTTATGACATTCTCTCTGAAAGAAGGTTTGTGTAGTAGTATGGTAATTTCATCTTAATGCTGTCTGATATTAAACCAAACATTACCGATACCCAAATATGATGAAATTACAGCTTTTTTTAAAAAACTTACTTGGCAGGGATGATCGACGAACTCAATATGAGTTTCAAGCAGAAAGACAATATTATGAAAATGTACGAACACCAGGAACTTACACTGAAGATCCCCGTCGTAAATACCCTGCCAGAAGTCGGGAGTTCTACACTGAATGGGACCCTTATCAGGGAGATTACTATGATCCACAATACTTTGAGGACCCTCGGGAATATAGGGAATACAGAGCTGACCCTTATGAGCAGGACATTCGCAAATACAGCTATTTGCAACGTGAACGTGAAAGAGAGCGGGAACGCTTTGAAACAGATCGTGGACGTGATCATGGGAGGAGGACCATTGAACGTAGTCAGAGCCCATCTCACATTGCTTCTCGTCGTCCTGCTAGTCCTACTGCATCTCCTTCGCTCTCTGAGAGGATACCAAGTGATTCAGATCGCCGTATTTGTTGCCGATCTTCAGAAAGAAGCGGTAGCTGCAGTTCAATTTCCCCACCAAGATTTGAAAAACTAGAAAAGGCACGCACTGAAAGGTACAACAAAACTGACAAACTTGAGAAAGATCGGGTCTTTGAAGTTGAAAGAGGGACCTTGGTTGAAAAGGAGAAGCGGACTGGACGTAAAGATCGAGGAGACAAGGACAAAAATGAAAAACAAAGGCTTAAAAAGCTAAAAGTTGCATCACCTATTATCCAGCCATGTGAGATGGAAACTGAAATTGTGAGAGATGTTAGCCCTGAGTCTGTCCTTCGAAGTAAAGCCAGTAAAATCTCAAAGGAAGGCTCAAGCAAAGGAAGGTTAGACCTTCTGCCCTGTGTTGTGCAGCTTACACGTGTTAAAGAAAAAGAAGGAAAATTGATTGGTCACTCTGTCCAAGAAAAACAAATACAGAGAGGCGGGAGTGACAGTCCTAGATTGGTATCACCTTCAGCTGACCAGAGGAGTCCCCCATTCCGCTCAGAATCATCAAAAAGTGATACCTCTAAGCACGGAAAGGTCCCTAGAGACAAAAATATGCACAGTTTAGTTGAGGTTATTGACAAGGATTCTAAAATCAAACCCAAAAAATATGGAAAATCTGATATGGGATTTGACAGTGGTATTTCTGTGGATGTTGATCGTTTAGCTGCAAGGAAGAGGCGCTTTGAGGACTCTGGGAAAACTGATCGACACAAGAGAACAAGTGAGGATGAACCTGTTAGACCTGGACTTCATAAACTATGGAATAATGCTAAGGACACAGATTTGGATAAGAGCCTCTTGATAAAAGGGATGCATAAAAAGGAGCACCACAAGGATAAATGTGTCAGGATGGTTTCAGTTAACAGTCCTAAAGATGGACGTGACTGTGAAAGCAACTCCATAGGTCTTTCTCTGGAGCGTCAGTCACAGACAGGGGAGATGCCTGAAGATCCTACAGATCAGTTTGACTCTCCCTACCTTAAAGTGGATTTAGAGAGCTCAAAAAGTGAAAACAGCTCCAGTCTCACAAAGATCTCCGATGATGGCAGCCTTGATTTGGATGAATTAAAAGAACAACAGAAACAGATTTTGTCTGAAAATGAACAAAGGAGAGGAAAGTGCCGAGATTCAGATGATGGAGATGAGCCCTTTGTGCACATTGACCAGAGTAATATATCAAAACAAGCTGAACAGGGTCGATGGCTTCGGCCCAAGCTTGGTGATCCTGATAAGGTAGTCAAATTTGAAACCCCATCAAGTAATGACACTCATGACTTTGAAAAAGATTATATCATGCATGATGTTGGAAAATCAAGTCGGGATATGCTTGGTGATGACTTCTCTTCCTGTAAACGAAAGAAATTAGAGAATTTTGACTTTGAAATGGTCACTGCAAAAAGAGAGCGCAATTTTGCAAGCTCTCAAAAGTTGAATGATGACCTTTGTCAGAGTATAACATCATCAGTAGGACGTGGTCATTTTTCTGCAAATGAGGAAGATGAAACTACTCATATTTCCATCTCCATCATAAACAAAGAAAGAAAATCCTCTCCAACAACAGATGATAAATTTTCACATGCAGAGACATTGAAAAACAGTTTGGGCCTGACAGCCCCAAATTTTCCGTCCTCTGACACTGAGCTCCCAAAGCTGAAGACAGACTTGCTTGGCTGTGATGAGGAGTTGATGCAACGTTGGGAAAGACGGATGAAGTCTGATCCACTTAGAATGGAAATGACTTTTCCAAGTGATGTTACAAAACGTGAAAGCATCTGCAAACGCCTTGGCCAAGATTTGGAACCTGGAGAAGTGCAGTCTGATTCAGATGATGATGGAGAAAACAAACACATTTCTCCTAAGCTGAATAGTTCCTTGTCTTACATCCTCAGGGAACGTGACGAGAGGATGTCAGAGCTGAAGCTTTCAGGCTCCTTGGAAAAGAACAAGTTTTATTCTTTTGCATTGGATAAAACTATAACCCCTGACACAAAAGCACTCCTTGAAAGAGCTAAGACACTGTATTCCTCCAGGGAGGATAATTGGTCCTTTCTTCCCTCACGCTTTCCAACCTCCCACAGCTGTTCAGATAAAGACAAGGTAGAGCTAGCACCTCGACCTATTCCTTCTTGGTATATGAAAAAGAAAAAGATTCGTACTGACTCTGATGAAAAGCTTCATGACAAAAAGGAGGAACTTAAGCCACAGGACCAAGAGCGTCAAGACCTGTTTGCCTCTCGCTTCCTGCACAGCTCAATCTTTGAACAGGATTCCCGACGTTTGCAGCATCTTGAACGTAAAGACCAAGATTTAGAAACTGGAGTTGGTAGGCCTTTTGCCAAGCCAGGAGCTACTGAGGCTCAGTCTGAAGCTGGAGTAGGTGACATCCCACAAGAGCCCATAGTTCTTTTCCATAGTCGATTTTTGGAGCTTCAACAACAGAAGGACAAGGACCATCCTTCACTGGATACTGACAATGATTCGGTAGTGGTGGAGATTAAAAGAGATGAAGTGCAGAATTGTGATAATGGACTGTCTGATAAGGAATCTGAGCCAGTATTGAAGGTTGATGACAAATCAACCAGCTCCCCATTAACTTTGTCAGCTTCACCATTTGTTTCATCTCCAAAAGAAATGTCTTCGCCAGAAAAGAAAGAACTTTTAATACCATCCTCAGATCAACCTGTTTTATTTGTTAAAGAAGAAAAAGTTGAGCCAGTTCTTGAAGCATCCCCATCTCATTCTCTTCCTATGGAAGACTGCAAACCAGTTGCTCCTAAGGTAACTGTAACCCCTCCACTCATCGTTCCAGAGCCTGAAAATGAAATGGAAACAAAAGTAGAGTTAATTGAACCCAGAGTGAAAATTGGAGATATTTTGGTAGTGGAGCATATTCCGCTTGTGGAAGATAAGCCTCCCACTCCTGGTGCTTCCCTAAGTGGCTTTGAGAGAGAGACTGCAGAATTCACTTATCCTGACTATGTGAAGATTGAAGAAAAATCTGAAATTATTATGGCAGAATCTAAAATAGAAAATCAGGAGACAAAACATTCTGAAGAATCTCAGAAAGCTGAAACAGATAGTGAGGTGTGTATGCCAGAGCTAGAGGCTGAAATTAAACCGTTACCAAACCGCAGACAGCCTAAGAGTAAAAGGGCAAAACCACTGTCAGTACTGCGCACTTCTCAACTTTCCCAAATTGTTGCTACTGAAAAACCTGCAACTCGAAAGAGTGAACGGATTGACAGAGAGAAGCTCAAAAGGGCCTCATCTCCTCGAGCAGAAGTGCCTAAAGCATCATCTGAGTCTAAAACCACATCTAAGTCCCCAATTCATGCATCAGATTCTGAGCAAAACCTTGAGTCAAGTTTGATCCATGGGAGAACACGCCGCAGGAATGTAAGGTCGGTCTATGCCACACTACACGAAGATGACCAAGCTGGCAAAGAAGTAGTTGAGTCATCACGCTCAATGCGCAAACGTGGTGCTGATAAAGAACCAATACAGCAAGATGTTCAAATTCCATCTACCAATACAAGACGTGGGCGCCCACCTAAAAGAGGTATCAAACGAATTGAAGATGTATCACCTGTTAAGGGAGATCAGCAGAAAATGATAGAAGAAGACACAGAGGTCAAGGAGACTTCAGCTACAATAGAGGTTGTGAAAGCCTCTGAGGGATGGCGATCTCCCCGCACCCAGAAAATGCAACAAACACAACTGGCTTCATCCACTCCAGTTAACAAGAAAGGAGGTAGAGTAGACAAACAGTCTGGGAGCAGTACAGTGCTAGCTGAACAAGCTGATCTTGCCAGTCTTGATGAGTCAGATCTTAAGCAGAAAGATGATTCTGAAAACTTGGGGAAGTTATCAGAAAAGGCTGAAAACACAAGGTCACCAGTGCACAGAAAGGAAAAAGACTTAAAAGATTCTGGTGGAAAGAAGTCTACTGATGGTGTTATTGGAAATGTAGACACCAGCTGCTCTGAGAAAAGACAGCAACCTGAAAAGAGTGTTAAATTAAAAACACCAAGGCTGAAAAGAAATACCAAGCAGGTCATTGAAGATAAATCACACAGCTTAAAAAATCTTGAGATCCGTGTAAGTGTTGATGATGTAAAAGGTTTGCTTCGTTCAGAGGATGAGCCTGAGTCATTTGAAGCTCCATCTAATACAAAAACCAAGACTATACAAGAGAATAAGGAAACAAAGATTCTAGGCTTTCCAAAAGAAGCAAAAGAATCTGGTGCACAGGAAAAGGAAGATGCCTCGTCTGAACCCGAACTGCCTGCTGACCCAGCTGCTTTATTAGCACGGCAGATGGAACTAGAGCAGGCAGTTGAAAATATTGCCAAACTTACAGTTGAACAGCCTCCTCGACCGTATAAGGAACCTCCTCCAGGGCAACCTACCGTATTGCCTCCTGTCATAGTTGAGCCAGAAGGAGAGGTTGAGGAGGAGAAACGAGCTAATCCTGCAAGTGAAACTGAGCTTGCAGCTGCTATTGACTCAATTACAGCTGAAGAAACATGTGCAGATGCGGATGGTTTCACAGCTCCTCCTACTTACACAGCTCTTATTCCTACCCCCGAGTCTGCAATATCACCCTCTTCCAATGAGATTATGGAACCTGAAACACACATGATTATCAACAACATTCTTGCAGCAAACTCTGATGATGGTTCTCTGACACACAGTCCAAAAAGCTTAATAGCAGAGACGAAGACAGCTGAGGATACCGCTCTCCTTGAAACACCCAAGAAAACAAGTAAAGTTAGAGCCAAAACCCAGAAAAAGTCAAGAAGTCGCAAAGGTGCAGCTGCCAAGAAAGGCGATGCTGCTGAAGAGGTTTCACAACCAGAGCCCTCCCCAGTCAAGTTTCCAGAGTCAATCCCAGAAGACCCGGAAACCATTAACTCAAAGGCAGTTACTGTTACAGCTGGGACAACTGTGGCAGCCTCTGTGGTCACTGCTGTTGCAACTTGTAGGCGTGATGTTACAAGTGCTATAACTGTAGACACGCCCAAAGAGGCAGAACAGCCTGAAGTTGAACAGCCTGTACCCAAAGAATCTGCTTTTCATTCAGGTACAAGCAACTCCAGCTGTAAAAAGTATACCCAAGCAGCAGAGGCGTCTACCCCTCCTCTTGCCCCTGCTCCTGCCCGCCAACAACCTGTATCCCAGTTCAGCGTGCCCCTGGTGCGGCCCACCAAAATGCCACTTTCGCCAGACTGGCCTCCTAGAACTGAAGAAAGCAGAATCTATGTTGCTCCGTCATGCCATGTCACAGTGGTGACTCCTTCCGCACCAGCACCAACTACACTTGGAACTCCTTCAACAAATCCCCCAATGCCTCCTGACACCAAGGCCTCAGATATTGACCCTAGTTCCAGTACCTTAAGAAAAATTCTAATGGAACCTAAATATGTGTCTGCATCAAACAGCAATTCTATACCTACCACTATGGTGACATCTGCGCTACCAGACCCTTCGCGAATGTCAGAGAATGAAAATCCCTCTGATACAGTGGGTTCAAGACAGTTACATTCTGAAGAGAGACCACCTTTACTCCCCCAGACTACACACCACAAACCCTTTCCATTGACAGAGTCTCAACAGAATTGTGGAGAGAAGACCCAGCATACTGTTATTTCTCCTGCTACATCTGTAATAAGTCGAATTCCAATGCCTTATGATACAGAGGAGACTCCACGAATTTCACTAAGCAACCGAAACATAGGCCTATCCGTTCCCAAACAGAAATTTAGATCAAACTCTAATGAGAATAATCGTTTTCATGGCATGGATATTGTGGAAGATGGGACTAGAGGGCGTTCTGTTGTTGAGACCACTCCCTACAGTGCAGGCTCCAGCCCTGGCCTAAGAGTCAATACATCAGAGGGTGTTGTTGTTCTGAGTTATTCAGGTCAGAAAACTGAAGGACCTCACAGGATGAGAGCCAAGATTAGTCAGATTCCTCAAGCCAGTGCTGGTGACATAGAGTTTCAGCAATCTGTGTCCAAATCTTCCGTAAAACAAGATCCACTCATCACATCATCCCAGTCACCTACTCCAAAAGTAGTCCCAACTCCTACAGTTTATGGGCACACAGGGGTTCTCTTGACAGGTCAGTCTTATAACTCTCAACCTGTCATTTCCAGTACTAAGCAGGAGAGTCTTGGGTGTGACAAATCTGAAGCTCCATATCACACAACATCCCAGGGTGGCGTGGTAAAAATGTTCCAGCAGCCAGTTAGTTCTCCTCAAGTCTTGATGTACAACCAAGCTGTAATACAACAGCAGCATGGAAAGAGAGCACTGGGGACAGAAACTCTACCAAAAAAGATGGACATTGGTAAAGCTGTTCAGCAGTCTAATCTCAGCCCAGTCATGAGTCCACACCACCCATCTCTATCTGGAACCCGCATGAGCCCCAGCCCTGGCATCCCAACTGACCGGTCAGCTCTACATCTAAAGCAAGAACCGCAGTCCCCACGAACAGCTGTTCACTCCCCTTCACCCTTTGTCAAATCCTGTCCTCCAAGCAGTTCTCCTCGAGGAACTTCTGTTGTTCTAGGTCATGGCATGCCATCAATGTCTACATATCATTCCAGTATGCATCACCCACACTCGGAACAGTCCTCCGTCATAATACAACCTCACAGTGTCACCCAATCGATGGCACATGAATCCAGGATGTCTGGGGTGAACTATGGGAGGCGAGGTGACTCCCGCTCTTCTCCCCATCCGGGGCCTCCACAGCGCTCAAACACACCACAGCCTAATGTTATCAGAGATATGGTACTGCAGACTCATTCAAGTCCCTCAGGGTCAGTATCAGGAGGTGGTGGTAGTATTAGTGAAGAAGACCCCAGACATTTTAACCAAGCTCTCAGCAGACCATCAGTTCCCCAGCTCCAGTCAGATGTAATGATGATTCCTAGTGATCACAGAGGACTCCACTCAAGCATACGCATGGACCAGTACAGAGACATGCACCAGCGCATTCTCATGCACCAGCAACTAGGAGAGCAGGTTGCTATAGAGACAAGACAGTCACGCACCGCAGAGACTGGAACAACATCTTCAAGCAACATCTCTGGGCCCTCAAAGAGTCCTATAGTGGGGAAGAGTATTGAACTTTCTACAAAAGAATCTCTAAAACCACTAGAAGGAAAGCTGATACATGCCCCCTCTAATGAGAGTAGAATCAGGGGAGTTCATGCATCTAGTCCTGTCATGGTGTCACCTCATGCTCATGGGGTTCAGCTGATGCATCCAGGAGGTGCGGGGTCTTTTCCAGTGTACCGGGACATGCGGGGCTTCCCATCCCAGTTTCCAGTACATACTTCATCGGGACACAACCTGGCTAACCAGGGACCTTCATCTTCACAGGTTTCTTGCTCCACTTTTTATATTGATTTTTTTGCAAACACTTGAGCATTTTAATTGGTAGCATATATAATTACATTTTAAGTTATAGTTCATATTCATATATACATACACATACAAAGTATGCATTGCTTTGTTAATTTGATATGTATCTTCTTAATCAGGTCCCTCCTGAGTCTGAGCTGGGTCACAGGAGTAAAATGTCTCAGTCACATGGGGGAGGAAGTGATTCCAAGCCTGAGAGTTCCCATCTTCGTCATGCTACCTCCACGGACCTCTCACACATTTCTCGAATACAAGGGGATACAGTCTCGCCCTCATACCAGTCTCCCATGACTTCCCCCATGGGTCTTACTCACAAACCAGATCTATCTCTACAGAAAGGCCCTCCAGCATTTCTGCCAACACCTCCATCAACGGTACCTTCCTCAAGTTCACTGCAGCCACGGTCTGAAGCTAAGCTGGAACATTCAGGACATCGTTCCGTCGACATGGTGCAGCTTTTGACGGTAGGAGCACAGACTGACTAGCAATGTCATCCTCCTGGGAATATATTTCAAAATGCCAAAGATACCAATATATTTTATTTTAATACCAAAGACAAAAATCCGATTTTATTTATTTATTTAAAAAAACAAATCTGTTTTTTTTCTGTCCAGAAATATCCCATTGTATGGCAAGGCCTGTTGGCACTGAAAAACGACCAGGCCGCTGTCCAGTTGCACTTTGTTTCCGGCAACACCATACTGGCCCAGCGCTCCCTGCCCCCCCCAGAGGGTGGTCCTCTTCTTCGTATTGTTCAGAGGATGAGGCTTGAGGGTTCCCAGCTGGACAGTGTGGCACGCAGAATGACTGTGAGTATTTTGTTTTTGAATATCTCTGGAACGCTGATATTAATGGATGTATCATACAGGCTTAAATATGCAGGCAACACACTTACAAAATTACAGCAACAAATCCCCAGCTGCCCATAACGGTAGCTGGGAAAAGTGTTTTGTAAACTTGCAGGTCAGGCTAGCAAGCGATACACTCTTTCGCACATATTTATTGGACCACATAACCATGAAGTAAACCAGGAAGCTAGAAATCTTTTGGCATTTGCAGTTGGTGACGAATTCTCATAGGCTTGAATGTGTGAAGTGCAATTTTTGCATATGGTATCTAGTTCTCTTTATACTTAAATGCTAAAATTCTGATGAACATATTCCACAAGACTAATTGAATAGAGAATTGCTTGCACATTCATGGATTTTAGCAATTACTATGATTAACACAATTAATAACAAACTATAAAGATAATGCATTTAACATAGTTGTAGCTCTCTGCATTTTTACTTTTACATTTATGGTAAGGATATATCATTCATGGCAGGTGGAGAATGACTACTGTTTGCTACTGGCTCTACCCTGTGGCCGAGACCAAGAAGATGTTCTAGGTCAAACCCAGGCTCTGAAAAGTGGTTTCATCACCTACCTGCAAGCGAAACAGGCAGCTGGTATCATCAATGTGCCCAATCCTGGCTCTAATCAGGTCTGTGGTCATTGAATATTTTTCTGTTCTAGTTTTCTTTTTAAATTTTATTAGAGTTTCGTAATGAATTGTCATTAAGATTTTGTTCCCTCACTCATCATGTTATGTTCATCTTTGGATTCACAGCCAGCTTATGTGGTGCAAATTTTCCCACCGTGTGAATTCTCGGAGAGCCACCTTTCGCGCCTGGCCCCGGACCTTCTCAACAGTATCTCCAGCATTTCCCCTCACCTCATGATTGTCATTGCCTCTGTTTAATTACCTCCATTTTTCCTGAATAAAGCCAACACCAGCCCTTCTGGATTTGTCCAGTTTTGTAAACTGGAATTGCCTCATATTTTTATGAGTTTGACTTTTTTAAAAATCTAATTTAGCATGCACTCACCTTTTTCTCCTTCACTTCACCAAGTCCTTAAGTCACTCAATGACATTGATTTCCAAAAACTTTACCTTGACAGAGAGGATCTGAAAGGTTGAACTGGGATTTTTCCTGATCATTTCTAATTTTTTTTTTTTTTCATTTCATGTTTTGCCATTTTCGGAGGTGTTGTGTATAGCCTTTTCTAATTCATAATATCCATGAAGCCTATGGATTGAGACCTTCCTATGGGATATTTTTTACCTTCATAAAAGTGATTGTGATTTTTTTTTTTTTTTTTTGAGAAGAAGTCATTGCACTATGTTAAGAAAACAATTGTGAACTTGTACAGATTTGAGTATAAAATGATATATGTTATGGAATTACTCTTGTGATTGGCCATGCTTGTGCAAGACAAAAGAAAATCTTTGCCTGGAAAATGATCAAGAATCATTTCAGTCAGTTAAACCTTACTGCTTTTGCTCCTTCAACATCGGTCAACTTCTACGTCATTTCCAGGCTCAACTCTCCATCCCGAAGTGTTCCCTGCCCCAGGAACTCGTGAGGGGACGTTTAGAGTTGTACAGTTTACACTCAATGCCTCAACAGGGGACTATATAAAGAATATTTAATTTGTTTATATTGTTTGCATTTTCTTTAAGCCTAAGGGTATTGTGGACAATTGTGAAACTGTAAATATTATAAATATTTAAAGACTGAATCAATGTGGAGAGACCAAGTGAATTATTTTAAAGGACAGATCATCAAATCTCAATGTTTCTTTTCCTTTTTGCAAGGGTGGTGCAAGATGGGGGGAGGTGGAATGGATCTGTACAGGATCCAGTAGTAAAATTTACAAAAAATCTTTTAATTGATTCTGTGCCAAAACGTCTTTTGCAAATGCTCTACATACACAATGTATCTTACACAGAAATTGATCAGAACCTATTTTCATATGTGACTTTGTATTTTGCCACTAAGAGGGCACTTGATTCTATCTTTTTTTTTTCTTTTTTTTTAGGTATGGTTCATCAACTGAACTCTGTTACTACAGTGCTTTTACATCATGAAATTGAATCCTCATTTTGAAGGAACCATTGTTTTTTAGGGGTTGCATTTCTTTTTGTATTTCTATTTTCCATTTCCCTGTGGTCATCTACTGCCCCCTGCTGTCTGAGAATCACCCTCTCACATGTTAAGCACTGCATCCTGAGGTCATTCAAACCATGACTTCATGACAGCTGTGGCTGAGCATGCTTTATTTTCATATTTTTAAGGGTAAAGTAGAATCATAGAGGCAAAGAATGTGACTTGAACTTGACATCATGCCGCTAATGGATGTGTTGATCTTCTGTCTCCATCTCTCTCCTTAACTGTCTTCTTGAGCCAAGCTGTAAATAGTAATTTCTTTAATCTGTGCTCTTGTGTATTTTCTCCTTTATAATTGTCTTTTTTCAGGGTCCTTATTTTTGTTTTGTGCAACAAAACAAAGCAGTCTGAAAGAGACAGAAGATGAGGTGTGTGAAACCGATGCTGAAAGTAAAATCATGCTTGTCAGTTTTGTGATGTAAATATTTCTGACTGCAAGCTGAATACTCTCATGGTTATGTTGAAGGCACTTATAATTTTTGATAAACAAACAAGAAGAAAATACAAAAAATGAACAGTGATTAATATAAAACTGTCTTTTGATCAATCTTCATTTGAGTGTATTTTGCTGTTCCTCCATGAGGACATTTTAAACTGTAAAATAAATGGTTGTTTAACTTCTGAAGATCATTAAATGGTCCGTCACTCTTACTCCGTGTTTTTTGTGACTTGTCTGAAGTTATTTTAATGCACTGACTGGTGAAAGATTTACGCAGAATCTTCACTGTGGGTCAAGAATGAAGACTTGGCATTGCTGTAAACTAAAGTCTACAAACTATAGCACCTGATCTGGTAAATTTGTGAAAATCTAAGCCTGCTGTATGATGCAATACTGTTCCTGATATACCTGTACTGCTGCTCATGGGAATAAATGCTGCAGTCTGTTCAGTTGTCAGAAGATGTCAGTATTTGCCTAAACTGTATTGTTGAGTTTTAAGCTCTGACATAGTTTTGGGAATCCAGCTGCTACAGAAGTCAGCTGACATTTCAAGTCATCATAAAAAACAACTATCTGAAATTTTAGTCCTACATTCTGCTTGAAATGACTGTGCTTTCCCTAGAGCACATTAAGTATTTTTCCTACGTGTCTGTCCTTGTCAAAATGTGCTCTCTTAGAAGCAGAGGACCTTTGCTCAGACCTAAAAGGACCTCGACACAAGTGAGAATTTGTCTTTGACTGGTGCTGTTTTTGCTGCGGACAGCAAAACTTGGGTTTAATTCTGCTCTGCCACAGGATATTTTTGAGTATCTAAGTAGTAAGACGTATGAGTTTGCTGCAACACTGTTGGTGCTGTAATGCATATTGAGAATGCAGACACACATCATTCCTTTTGTATTAAATAATTATCAAAATTTTCAAAAAACTATTAAGAACATTCAGAATTATCTAGCTACATACTAGTGCTGTGTCAAATATTGAAATGACAAATCCTAAAAATGTTTTTGTGGCTCAGTTTTTCATGCAGTGCTCAAACAGCTATGGAGCAAGACAAATGAGCACCATGGCCGTCAAAGCTGCAGTTATAGACTCATACCCAAGGAAAATAGCTCCATGGTTTTGGGAATTATAAGACCGTGGCTTGAACATTAGGGTTTTGGGCTGCACCCATCAAATTCAACAGTACACAAGCTGACAGATTCTACAAAGAGAGAACTGTGGGTTTAGTGCTGATTGGAATTCTATTTGGGAACATTTGGTGAATAGGGCTGCAGGATCTTTCTTTATTCTTCGAAACACTACTCCAAGCGCAATTAATAACAATAAATCAATTTTATTGCAATCAAGTTGCAATAACTCAACTTCAGACTGCGTGTGAAAAGACTCCGAGTTACTTTTTAGTTCATATGGAACTTTTTAATCTTTGTTACCAAAAGCTACTTATGTAACAAAGCAACTGCCGTGCATTGTAGACAGTCAGTACATCACGGCTTCCCATTAAAAAAAAAGGATGAACATGAGGAACACCAGATGCAGCAGCATACGCTGGTGATTGAGCACCCAAAAGAGCATAAACAGGGCCATAGCCATGCTTTACTTATTTTCTCCTGTCATTACAGTAGAACGAAAGGAGTGTGACCACACAGAAAAGGTGAGGCATAAGTGATTTATAGTACTGTGACAGGCCAAGACTTGGAATGATAATTGACGCCCTGCTTCCAGCGTGAGAAGAAGCAGATCAGACTGGGACATAGCAGTGAAAAACGCAAGAAAGACTTAGGGAGAAATTGAAGATACTTCACTGCACGTTGTTTCACCTCACTCCTCAGATTTCTCCTCCTCACAGTTCTTCTAAGATTACAGGCTCTGCCTTTGGGCAATGAAGCAAAGTCAAGGTTGAGCCATATGACCTTATCCTTAAAGTAGATTATTCATATTTTTGTGCTCTTTTCTCTTGAATTCTTTTCCACAAAATGACATTTTGAAAGTCTAATTTTAGCTACAAAATGAAAAGAATGCTGAAAATTCAGAGGTGGTTTTTCAGACACTGATAAGTGCTTGTTTTCTTGTTTGTGTCCTTTTGGCATTGAGCTCCCAACATTCCATACTGGTATTTGGATAATTTGTCCTTACGTAAGAGCACAGAATAAACTAGATTGATGCTTAAAAAAACACTGACTGAAGTTAAGGTTTTGTCCAGTGCCCAACCAGTGCATCTAACAGCTAATCCAAACCACTAATCACTTCTGAAAGAATTAAAAAAAAGAAGAAAAAACAGAATGAGTGGTTACATTGCATCAACATAGTTAAGTTTTGAAAAAACAAACACACACAAGTATTCTCTTGCTTATCCATTTAACTGCCATATAAAACAGTGAAGAAGGAACCTTGCAGAAAAGTGAACCTCTGCTCAACACATGGTTTCCAGGCTGGTTTTCTTGCCAGAACCTATAAATGTTTTAACCCTCATAACAATAGGCGGCTTTAATATCACCATTTATGTCCTGAGGTGCTTCACCAGCCTTTTCTCTGTTGAGTTGTGAGAATGGAGGCGATTGTAGCTGTTTTGACTCACCCTACAGGGAACGAACTGTAATTTTTTCCTTGCTGACAATTGTTGTAAAATACATTTTTCTCAAAGATGTTTTTTGTCATCTTAGGTGGTTCTTATCAAACTGTTGTTAAAGAAATGTTTTTGATTGTTTGTTTTTGTTTTGATATGTTTGGTTTCAATCAGATATTTAATGCTCTCAAAGGGAGGTGAATCACGATCATGATTTACAGCTTTACTCGTATTTGGGTCACATGGATATATGAACAAATGGGCGGGAGCTCAAGCAGCCATTTTTGATCAGTGAACCTCTACCCATCTAGTGGTGGTAAAATTAAAAACATTTTTTGTTTTTGGGATTTTACAAAGCAAAATAAAATGAAAACACATTATTTTAATTTGAATATTTGAATATTGCTGTCATGACACATCATCAGGTAGAGACAACTATTTTTCCTGTTTGCAAGCATTCTTTGGAATGAAAGTGTCCAAAATGTGCGGTGAGGAAATATGAATACATTGCACATCACGTATACAACAGATCCTTGCAATTTTGCAACTTTTTAGTTTAAGCAAAGTTTAAAACAAAATTGTTAGTATTCAGGGAAAAAAAAGCTGCTTAAATATGCATTACAGTTCTAAGTGCTTTCTGTCTCTGTATAAGCAAAGCACATAACACATAGGACTGTTAAACAAGATTGTGTTGGAAATCAGGTTGGACTTTTTTGTAGCAATATGTTATTACAAATATATTATTGTGATTTTTAATATTTTTGATCAGAATCCAGTTTCCCAACAGCTCTCTCTCATGCAGTCAGCCTACTGTAGGCTAAAGCTTTTAGCAGTTAGCATGAACAATACATGAAGAAACACGTACTCTGAGGTGAAGTGATTTTAACTGTCACGCATTGGAAAAGGATTGACAGATCAAACTTCACAAGTTTCCTCTACCAAAACCACTCACAGTAAGTAGACATGACTTATTTACATGTGCAACAAGGCACTGTAATAAAGAATATAGCATGTGTTTCATGTGCACAAATTACTGTTTGCTCATGATAAAAGAAATTATCAGTATGTTTTGGAGATAAACCTGGAATGGGTTACATACAGTGCTGTTTTGGTATTAGAGCATCACAACCATTAAGTACAAGATTCCTCAGTAAAACTTCCACTGATTTATGAATTTTTAAACATTCCTTGATATTTTTTCCAATCCATCTTGTAACCCTGTAAATAAGTTGTAAGTCTTATAGGTCTCTTTTAAAAAATGAGTCATGCAAACATAGCTTACTTATAATACCTGTTCACAGAAAGTGAGAATGCTTCTCCTGGCTGAATATAAAAAGTCATTGTCAAGTAAACACCACTGAATGTGATTGCTCCACTTTACAGTGGGCAACAGAAAAAGATCAAGTGACTGATGGGGTCACAGTACACATTAGGTGTAGACAGTCAGTTCTAAAGGGCCTCACCCCAGTGACTCAAGCCTCATAAACACAACAACTTCCTCTAAGTTTGTGTCCTAATTGCAATCTTATATCTGCAATGTAATGTGTGAGTTTTCATATTCTATTTCACAGTTGATTCATTTGCTTTCATAAAACCTTGATGTGGCTGTAAGATGCCACTAAAATAATATGCAAATGTGGCAGAACCTGGAAGTTATTACTTTTTTGGTCTACAAAAAAACAAATCAAGCCATAAACACATTAGCACACTTGGTTCCTCTGAAGCTGGTCAAACCTTTGACTGGAAACCTCAGTTTAACTCAAATTAGTTTTTTTATTGGTTTTGATAGGCTAATTGTAGCTGCCAAGTTAATGGTGAGAATGGTGAGAAGGGTGGATCAAGTTCGCTCCCACACACCCGTCCGATTCGATTAAGAGCAGTGCTGTCGATCGTGACAGTTCAACCCCATTTTTATTGCATCAAATAAGGAATTCAAATCGGATTTCTTTGAGGAAAAATTTATTCGAGTTTCATCCACGTCTCCTCTGCTAACATGGAGGGGGAGGGGTTTCTTTCCATGGGGTGATTAAGATTAAAATCCTTCATCTTATGGAGCTCTTGTGTCATTCATTTTTAATAATGTTTTGTACCTAAAACCAAAACAGTACTGTGCCGCCACCAACTGTAGACTTGCATGAAACCCGCAGCAAAAATATGTAAGCATGCATATGCATCCTCTTGTGTGTACTGGACACTAAACAACAAAAAAAACAAACTTGCTTACTGTGGTCAAAAACTCCACAGGTACCTTAGAGTTATTAAATGTTTCACTGACAGATTGATGGCAAAAACTAAAAAATAAACTGGAATGATTCTTAACAGAACTTCTACCCAAATGTGTCATTGCAGACTGTTATTTTAATGTTTACTTGCTGCACAAATGCATTTTAAAATGAATCAATTAAGCACACATATACAGTAGGCATGAAAAATGTTGCATTCTCAGAAGAAGTAGTTAAATATAGTGCTTTAGTCCATATATTACAGTGGGACTGTGTGCATGTCTTGTTCCATTCCTTCTTTCCCGGAGTGGTGGGGTTTGGTTCGTGATCTGGCTCCAGGGAGATGTGAAGTTGATTTGCGGTTCTTTCGCTTTTCAGCAAAAATAAAAGACAGGCTTGTGTGTTGTTGTCTTTTTTTTTCTCTCTCCATCTATTTTGGATTTAACCGCTCTGTGCCTGCAGAATCCAATCTGCCAGCCAGTGTGACTATGTGTGAGACTTGTAATTGTGTCTCAAGTGGCAAAACTGGACCCAGGTCACTTGAGGTGGGTGGGTAGTATAAAAACAGTGTATGTGCCCGACTCAGTCTAAAATAGGTTTCCAGCGGTCGGGCAGGGGGAGTACAAAGAGCTGTTGTGTCAGTCGGGATGTGTTGATTGTTCAGCAAGCTATGCCTGCCCAGGGCTGAGCACACTTGCAGGGAAAATGATATGGTTGGGTTTTTTTAAGACTGGAAAATGCAAAAGTAGAATTAAGGAAGAGATAAAACTCCAATGAAGGCATTTAATGAGGACCATCATAATTTCTCTGCAGTGTCCTTGTACATTGTGTGTCTGTATTTGTTGGGCAGGTAATTGTTCAGTCTCTGCGTTGCTAGTTTTTGAATCTCCTCTGCTAAGCATTCAGGGCACTAACAAGCTATAAGCTGTTTACAAGAATATCACTCCTTCCCTCAAACCTCAGCCATGTTATGATTTATGGAAAGCTGTGGTCTCACCAGAGATTTAGGCTATTACCAAAGTCTAGTTAGACTTAGATTTATGTCTTGGTGAGAGACTCTGGAGCTTTTAAAGTTGTGTAAACTGGAACACTGTGACATTGACAATAGTAATATTTGGCCATTTTGTATTCTTGGAAAAGGTTGGTCAAAGTTAGCTTTATTTCCAAGATGTATTTCCCTCTTCTGCTTTAGATTTCCTTAAACCTTAAGAATATGTATTTCTGAGCAAATAGTTTCTCTTTTGTTGAGAATCCAGTTCCATTTTAGTTCACATATTTCAGGTGCTTGAGCCAGGTAGAAAAGATTCTGTTTCCTGTCTTATTTCCCATGCAAACAAAGAAATTGTATGTTGAATTTTAAAAGCAGAACAACAAAAGCTGGCACCAGGGAGTATCAAATTTGATGTTAGAATATCAATACAAAGTCACTCTCTGAAATGTGAAATGTCATTCCAAAAGAAAGGAACATAAGAGGTTAAGATCTGAAGTTCTGAAGTTGTGCATATGGCTTTCTCTGGACAGAAGAGAGCTAATCATACCTGACACCAGCTTTTCATTTGGGCCAACCAAGCAGCAGCCAAAAGCTGAAGTCAGTGCAGAGCTGCCTTAAGGTGCAGTACCACTAATGGTTAGCAGATGTTGGCTTTAAAACATCTTTCACTATTGCAACCTATTTTAGAAGTCCCAATTTCCCTCTAGAAATGTAATGTAAATAATAATTTCTCACATCAAGGTGAAGTTTTAAATAGTTTAAAGCTTAACTGACTTGTTTCTTAGTTGTCAGCCATCATGGTTGCCTCTTTCTAACTCTGTCTCAAAGTCTTAAAACAAGCGTGAGAAACAATCTCAGATCGTGAGAAAGAAAAATATGTTGCTTCTGATTTTATCTCACTCTTCAATGCTCTGGTCACCATAAAGGCAATTTAATTTGGCTTCATTGTGAGTTTTGGTGGACGCAGAAATCTCAGAGATGGATATCTCAAAACATCAGTAGTGCAACCGTACAGATAACTATCTGTACGGTTGCACCCCATAAGGGTATTTAATCACAAGTTTCTTTTTTTCTTTTCTTTTTTCTTTTTTTTTTGAGTGAACTCAACCGTTAACTCTTCCCCAAAGAAATGTGGGAAATGCTGTAGTCGTATGTGTGGCCATGCTAGCTATGGATGCTAGTGTTCATTCAGACATTTATGATCATTGCACTAGTAGGCCGCAGAATCCCAACAAAAGTTGTATCCCAGGTACCCCCATTTGTTGTGAATTTAGCTTTAGAGAAAGTGTATGAAACCCGTGACCAAAACAGTCATAGATTATGATATTGTGTTTTACTTATGGATGGAATTATTGGGAAAATAAATTACTCCCTGTTTTGTTTCTTCCCCTCCAGGTCCCCTGGGGATCCCAACAACCCACTTTCAAAAAAAACATAGGTGAGTATTCATTAATCCCTATCATCAGGTCAGAATTTCAGTGGGATACTTGCTAAGTAGTGCTAATGTTAGCATGCTATCACGCTAAACTAAGATGTTGATGAAAAATGACCTGTTTGGCCGTGGTGTTTTAATACTGTAATTATGAACATACAATGTGTACATTAGACATTGTGTTAAAGTACATAACCGCAGCCTCATGGAGCCACTCGTGTGGCCATAGGTTCTTGTTGTGAACAGTATATATGTTTACACGCACTCAAGAAACCAGGCTACACAACTAACCAAAAGTGTGTCTAAACTCTGTTACAGGCACACTTAATGATTGGGCTGGAGACAGTGGATGAGGCTGGACAAATCCCATGAGGTACATGTGTAGGCTGGAGAGAACAAAACTATGTTCCAAAAAAATTCAGTCATGACAAAGCTTATTTTCTCTTTCATATCCGTCTCACGCCCACGTGCTAGCAGGCAGACCTCATCAGCCCCACAGGTGCAGAGAAAGACTTGCTGTGGTATTTGGTGTTTGTTGAAAGAGATCAACAAGCAAGAACAGGCTCTCAGTGAAGCAGTCCTGACAGACAGGCTTTGAAATGAGCTGCCATTCCACAAACAGCTGTGACATGCATCTCTCCACCTTCACCACAATCACCAGTGCCAGCAGCTCTTTCAGAGCTCGTGTCCAGTGTTTCTCCAAAATGGCAATGAAGCAAGCAGGTACATGAATGCACCCGCCCATACTGTACGTGCTCACACACGCACCTACACACACATGCAAGCACACACACCCCCCCTGCATTCCCACACTTCAATCTATGGATGTAACAGCTGCAGACAGGCTGTTTAAACACTGCTGCTCCGACAGTGCTGCAAGTGAAAGTGACTGTGAGTGCTTCTAGTAATTTGCCATCTGGAAGGTCATTTTAGGTGTGTTGATGGTGACAAAAGTTTAAAAGATTCTGTAAGTTTTATACCTTAGACAGCGGTTGGATGACACCACTGTTCTTCTGTAAACAAGGAAGTAAAGTGATACCATCCCTTATGCTGGCATTTTGGATCTGCCCACACACATGCATGCCTCACCATGCATATTATATCATCATCATACCACTTACTTTGATTTTTTTCTTTGGACAATGTTCTTATTCTCACTGGCACACCCAGATGTAGCTGTTTAATGGAATTCTGGTGTGGCCACCTTCTAATACTACTTTCAAATAACCAATATCATAATCAGTACTACTAGTTATGCAACTCTGCAACTGCTGCTGCTGTTACTGCTGCGATAATCAATACACACATGTGTGACGTCAGTTTTAGGTACAGGGCCTGCTATAGACGATCTCTGTAGAATTAACCCACTACCAAATAAGTATGTAATTATAACATAATTATAATATGTATTTATAATTATAATAATAAATACATATTATGATTATGTTATAATTATAATATGCATTATAATATGCATTTATAACATTCATCAGTAGTAGAATAAATATTTAGAGCCTTTGGAAGTATTTACTTAGCCTTGGGGGCAGCACAAAAAGATGTGAACAAAGCTTTTATCACCTTACAAAATGAATATGGTAAATTTGTTAGGAAACGATGTCCTATTCACACATCCAGAACAATTAGCATTTATTTAGATACTGTTTACACCTGGTATTAATATCTGTCCCTAGTGAACTGATCACAAGTGCAGCTTGGCATTAAATGCAGTAAAACAAGTTATTTCCTTCCTTGTAAAAATGTCAGTTTGTGCGCAGGTAAGACACTCTTTAGTGTCTAAAGAGTGTCTTACCTGCCAACTTTTATCAGCTGTTTGAACACACGGTTTCAGTTTATTTCATCATTCATATCAAATTTGAAAGAAAACATTTTATTGACTGTAAACATGACAAATTTTACAACATTAGTCAACAGTAAGCAGTATAGGCTGTGTCTCTGTGTGTGGTTATCTTAATGACTTGAGTGCATTTCATAACCATGCCTTGACTGTCATATTTTTTGCTGACATAACATCACTGTGCCGACAAGCTGTGATTTACAGTGTTTCAATGACATTAAGGAAGCCTTCCAAAAAGAAAAGTAACTCTGTGTTACCAGTGCTGTGGTTTTATTGTTTGAATCATGTATAAATTGGTTGATCAAGAAGATTCTACCTCATTAAATGAACTTCATTAAAGAATGAAGTCCATCATTTTTTAATGATTCATGAACATTAAGAAAAATAATAATACTAATAATAACTTAAAACCCTTTTTTGCTTTTTCATTTGTCAGAGTTTTTTGCTGAAACCAGCTGTTGGTCTCAGCAGCATTGTTGATTAGTGCGGTGAACCAAAACAGTAAATGAAAAACTAATGAGTGAGTGAAAAAGTTGCAGTGTGAGTTGTGTGGTTAAACTCATAGTGAGCAATCCCTTTCACATTACACTTAGTCATTTGATTGATTGTTAACATCGAAACATTGATTGGTTGGTGGATTACGTTTTATAAAGTGATCATAACTTCTATAATGGAAATACTCAAGTAAAAATACTTGAATGCTTATCTTTTTGTTTGTTGGCTGGTCCACTTTTATTTCACTATAAATATCACAACCTTCAATTTCATTAACAGGGACTTTAGATCTTTACATAATTTCTGAGATATGGAAGGGATTAGGCCTCTCAAACAGAAATTCAGCATACTTCAAGATCAGCATACAAGGATACACACACACACACACGCAAACACAAATGCAAACACACACACACAGCTGTCCCAACACTTTCACTAGTATAACAGCCCATCGTTACTTGGAGTCAGAGTTAGACATGCCTGACATGCCTACCTCAGCAAACCACAAACCACTGTGGGGAGGTGGGCTCCAACCACCAGGACAGGTGCTGCTGATATGAAATCATTGTGTATGGTGGGTGGGTGCTGCTCCAAAAGCTCTCACATATCCAGAAGCAAACAGTGATGACAGCTACAACTGTGAGATAATAGGGATATAATAATAAAGAGAGTGTTGCCAACACTGTAGGTGCCAGCACCTCTGTGGTCTCTTTTGACTTAAAAAAAAAAAAACACAAAAAGACATAAAGCTCAATAGAGATAAACTGCAGCCATGATGGAGATTTAAAGGCACACACAAAGAAAAGAAATGATGCATGAACAAACCTCCAGACATCACTGAAAACTTCACTGGTTTCTTTCTAACATTCAAATCCATATTAATCCCCCACTGTTGTCAAAAAACAGTCTGAGACATTTCACTCAAGACTTTAGTTTTTTGTGAGCTCAGCAAAAGTATTTCCCATTTTGTACAAAAAAATAAACTGTGTCGTGTGTCAGATTCTTGGCAGAGTTGTCGGTCCTCTGTTTGCTTGCAATGCAAGTTGTATAGCTTGGGCATCTGACCAAGCAGAATTAACAGTGAAGCATGAACGCTGTGCTCTGTGTTGTCAGTCACCTGTTGCTGATTGCCACTGGCAGGGTGGGTGGAGGGAGGGAGGAGGGGGAATGGAAACTACAAGTGTTTATCTTACAGTTGATCTTTAAACTTACCTACCACAGCTTTAACATCTGAGGTGCCTGTTTGCGAGGAAGTCCTTTTAAGTATTAGCTACTAACTATGGAGTTGTGTTATTTTCTAAATGGTATAACCAGGGGAGGGTGAGATGGAGTGCAAAGTTGAAGGCTCTCAAATTACTAGCTGATTTGCAACCCAACCCTTCCCTATGGTCATGAGCTTTGGTTGATGACCAAAATAATGATATCATGGTTACAAGAGGCCAAAATTAGTTTCCTTTGCAGGGTGTCTGGGAGAGGACGAGGAAGCACCTCAGAGATCCAGAGCAGGACTGTTCGTTCAATAGACGCCACTGAAGTTTGGACATCAGATCAACGTATGAATCTGAGGAGAACCAGAACATGCTTAGAGGGATGTTCTTTAATAATATGTTATCCTCTCTTTAAGTAAAGAATAGTGTATATTGTTAGGCCCCACACTGAATATATGTGCCTATGTAATATGAAATAATGATACAATTAAAATTGTATGCATGTATTCTCCCTCTATTTTCAGACTGAAGCTGAAGAATGTTCCTTTAATTTCTATGCATATTTTTTATTTGTTTGAAGTCTTTGAATGCTCTGCTACTCTTTTTTTAGCTCCACAAATAAACCCTAACCATCAAAAATGTTCTGTATAATAACATGCAGTTTAGAACTTTAGCACCACTTTGTTTTTGATGCCAATTAGCAAATATCAGCATATTAAAACACTAAACTAAGATGTCAAACATTGTTCATTACACCTGCTAAACATCAGCATATTAGCATTGTTATTGTGAATGTGGTTGGCTGTCATGCTGTGATTTCGACCTCTGATTCATACAGAACAGAAAAGAGGCCCTACACTCAGCATTAAGGCGTGCGCAGATAAATACTTGAATTTAAAAGCTCATCTGATATCAGTGGGCCCAGTAAGGTCATCTGGAACTGAATCAACAGGTGGCTTTCAGTAGGGGCTCTCAGCAGCTCAGGGGCCCCTAGTCAGAGTCTGGAGGACGTCCCTTCTCCTCAGCCCCTCCAGGAATCCATCTTGACTTTATTCTAAGCTCTGTCTCCTTTTGCTCTTTCTTCTGTGTTTCCGTAATTGTCCACAATGACCTTTAGGCTGGCAGTCACTCGATATGGAAGGAGGAAAGGAAGGAGGCGCCTGAAGGAGCAGGTCATTCTACTTGGGTGAGCAAATGGGAACATCTGCCACTTTGGTTTGACCCATGTCTCCAATAAAAAAGCACAGGAGGCGTCGTCTGCGAATATGAGCACGTTCCAGCTCAGGGCATCGGAATGCTGAGATAATGTTGTGATAAGGAGCTGAATGAATGGTACGGTGCATCTTTTCTGCCTTTTCCCCTGCAGGGTAGATCAGTATTTTCCAAGGACAGTTAGCTCTTGTGGAGAGGAGAGGGAGTGGGGAAGGAAGAGGAGGAGGAGGAGGTTTTGCAAAATAGTTGCAAAGTTAGGTAAGCTTCTAAATCAGGAAGACACTGCTGTGAATGGGGAAGTTTTTAATTTTGAATAAATATGGGCGAAGGGAGGGGCCCTTTGTGAATTATGACTAAATAAATACAGCCAGTTAGTTACAATTCCTTTATAGAATGTGGATATGGATGTGAATGTCCCAGGTTAACCTAAAATCAACAGTTGTATCTCCTCAATTTTAGAAGTCTGACACGATGTCTCTGGTAAAGATGTGCACAGGACGGTTTTGTGTTTCATTCTATCAGACAAATCATTAATCATTGCATTCATTATGCTACTATGAGGTGCCCGAAACTCAACTACACTGAGATCAAGAAACCATGAAATGGTCACACTTTTGTTCTCTTTTGAAGTCGGTGAAAAAACTGTGAAAACTCACACACTGTACTGAGGATAAATAATGTGCAGAGTTGTAGTTAGTTACAGTGGAGCTACAGTGTTTTCTGCCCAGGCCTACTAAAATTATCATAAATGGTCATGTTTTTTTTGTGTTACAGACGTCTTTGTAGTGGGTCATTAAGTGAAACCAGATAATACAATCAGTTAAGCATTCCTTAATAAGTTGAATTGGTTCTATTCACATTAAAATTGAATTTTGTCTGGACTAAATTGTTAGTTTTTGTGGTTTGCCACGTCTTTGTCACTATTTCTCGTTTTGCAGTCGCACTGAAATGATCTCTCTTTTAAAAATAAAAGCGTGTTCCAAAAAGTAGTATCTTTAACTGAAATGTTAAAGTGTTAAAGTGACAAAACATACAGCTCTCAAAAGACTAACAAAACGTAAAGAGTTGTCCATGAAAGGCAATGCATGCTCAGCTCTGAATGTCGGGGAGTTAATCTCAGCATCAGCTGTCGCTGAATGTTTCCCTTCAGCGCTGGCCTCTTTAGCTGTTTGAAATACAAATGACCGCACTGAAGCCAACCACACATGGTTGGTTTACATTACAACTCAACACGCAGGTCACGCGTGCCCTCAAGCTTCCCAGCCTCTCACCTCAATACACACACATCAGGGCCACATTACCACCAACATTTGCTCATTACCACATACACACATTTGAATGCAGAATATATACAACTTACAGATGTCTCCCTTGTATGTTGATACATGAAAATACAGCTGCCATGTGCATGGCTCCTACAGTGACTGATGAAAAGTATTAGCACTGTGTGGTTTGAGGCTGTTGCAGATAAGGGTTGCCCAAGGCACAAATGAAAATTCATTGTAATCATTATTGTTCCTTAAACTGTGAACTGGCCATGCTGAACGTAGCTTCCGCAGGTGATTTGCAATTCATCTGCCCAAACAGCCTGGTGTACTGTGAACCTGCCTCCTAACTCCCCCTTGCCATCGCCCTTATCAGGTAGCAGTAAATCTGACAAGGCACATGGAACCACTTTCACATGCCAGGAACTGAACATAGCTGGATCAACAGGATCAGGTGTTGTTTTGGAGGTGGGGGGGTGGCAGTTAATTGCAGGAGATGGAAGCGCTGGGCTATATAGCTAATCAGACTAACAGATCAGCCAATATCCAGCTCTCACATATGCTGGCCTGGGCCACACTTGCTACACTGTGTGTTTGTGTGCATGTGGGAACAATGGCCCTGCTGTTTCCCCATCCACACTGCTGCTGTAGTTGCCTTACACCTGTGCTTGGCAGCTACCCCCCCCAACATGCTCTAAAGACACACACACATAACCTTAATCTACCCCCCCCCACGTTCTCTCTTGCACACACACACACACACACACACACACACACACACAGAGCTCATAGCCCTTCACCCCAAGCCCCAATCCACTTTAGTTCTCGGTTTACATCCTACATTATCTTTTAGTGCTGCACTACAAAGAACAATGCATATTCAACAAGCTTACCAGGTCAGATAAATGTTGCTCTCAGGCATATCTCGTCTTGCTGTTTCATATCAAAATGGAAAAAGGATGATGTTAAATGTTTCTTCATTCCCCTGCTCCCATCATTACCTGAACCCATATATAGACCTCCCCTCCCAACTGAGGACAATGTGTGAGAAGTGTGATAGTGTAGGGAACGTGAGGACGGCTGTGGAAGTGAGAGTGGGCGGGAGAGTGGTTGGATTTTAGGGCTTCAAAAGCTCTCAGAGAGCCTTGGCGTTCTTCTGTGGTTTGAGGCGGCCTTTGTGAAACTGGAGCCCCCTGAGGGCATGGATGGGTGGGTGATGGGAGGGTGTGGGGGGCACACATCTCTGGCCAGCAGAAGCCCACCTCTTTTCCCGCAGTGTCAGCGTCACAGGTGTGTGAACAACAATGCATGTGTGTGTGTGTGTGTGTTTAAGGGAGAGGGACCCGTGTCCAATCAGTGACACACTGTATTGTAATCATCTATTGTCGAGACAAGGCTGGTGCTGAAAGGTAAACACCAGTGGGAGTAAACTCTCACGAACTGTAGGTACAACCTCAGGCATGGGCAATGCATTTAGTCATATACAGGACTAGGGGGAAAGGTCTAGGTTTAGAAAGCAAAATGTAATTTCCATAGTTGCTCAACATTTCGCCATGGTAACGCTGGACAACAAACAATGAAAGTAAGTCAGATAAAGCCTGACAGTGAATTCCACACTGCACCAGTTGCTAGGTAAAGGACTTTTCTTAATTCCCCATATTCATACTGGAATCCCTCACTCCCACTCCCACATACCCTCCTGAGACTGAAAAACCAGATTAAACTTTTTTTGTTCATAACTTGAGCACTGTGTATCTACAGAGCTGGCAGGGTGCAACATTTTTGGGATATTTCCCATAAATTATGACGGGCTATCGGTAGGCCAGCTGTACTCTTGAATTCTGGTATTCAGAGTTGCTATTATGCTTATATGAATACATCTCTCTCCGCTTGTCACAAAGATTCTGCCTCTGTATGTGGGGATGCTCAGAACAAAGCCACATAAAGTAAAGCAGCTCACACTCCTCCTCCTCCTCCTCAGGCCCATTCAACATGGCAGACAATTCTAAATCAATATCTGCATGCAAATGATTCTATCGCCCTGTAGGCTCCTTAATAACCAGGTAGGCAAAACTGTAACCCCCGTTATGGCGCCCTGTAAACTCTACTTCTTTGGAACTTGAAAGTTAAATAGAATCTCAAGAAGATTGGGAGGGTTTTGAGATGGAGCCAACCGGTCAGAGTTACCTTCTTCTTAAAACAGGGTAATACCTCTGTGTTCAGAGTTGTGTCAAGTGAACAACTACATTATTTGAATGTTTGAATGCTTGAATGTTTTAAGCAACAAATTAAAAATTTCTGTCTTGTACAATATAATTGCTTAGCTAATGTGGCTCGTATAAGCAATAGGCAAAGTACAACACTTTTTTTTTATCAATAGTGGAAAGTAACTTAGCACTTAAAGTACAGTATTTAAGGGCAGTCTTAAGGTACACCTGAGCATTTCCATTTTACATTACTTTATACATTATTTCTACTCCAGTAAAACAGAGAGAAATATTGATGGCTTCAGGTAACTCTTCAGATTAAGATTTTACAAAATCTACAAAATTTACAAAATACTGTGTGTGATTAGTATAATATGATGCAAATTAAATTACCCAACAATATAGAAAGTAGTTCAAATCAGCTTCCCCTCTATTAGCCACTGCAAGAAAATACTACTCATATTTCTGAGCAACTTCAACCTATTAATAATTTAATTACATTAAATTATAACATTTAATAATAGTACAAACACTTTGCTTTCTGAAAAATGAGTACTTTTACTTTGGATGCTTTCAGTATATTTTCCTGATACTTCTGTACTTTTTTTGAAAGCAGGACTTTTACTTCAGTGAATCCATGCATTAATTTGCTGTTTCTCTCAATTCAGTAAGGAACAAAAGTTAAAAAAAAAAAATACCAGAATATTAGAAACTAAAGAAAGAAATCCGCAGAAGCAGAGATCACCGTAACTCACTGATGATTTACAGGTAAATCATTTCTCATATTGTTTCTCAGGTGCTGTTTCTCTTTGTCCCTAGAAATTCAGTTGATAACAGCTTGTTTGGACAGTTTGGTGCTCACTAACAATGGATCCATGCAGAGATGGTTGGTCTATGCTAAATATATCTATTTAAAAAATAGCTCAATGCTGTACTGTACCGGAAATTTCAGCTTGTGAAACTTGTCACAAACCGAAAAATATCCGACGGTCCCTGAAAGTTGCAAAAGTTTCTCATGGGCGACTGTCCCTACTCCACCCCCGTCTCTGAAACACACACACACCCCCTCTCTCTCTCTCTCTCTCTCTCTCTCTCTCACACACACACACACACACACACACACACACACACACACACACACACATTCCAGCAGGCGGAGTCTATGACGCGCTGTCCCGTTTGTGAATGGGCTGCAGAGAGTAGTGCTCACCTCTCAGAGCAGATCGCAGCCAAGCCAGGAGCGGAGGGAGAGAGAGAGAGCGAGAGAGAGAGAGCGAGAGAGAGAGAGAGAGAGAGAGAGAGAGAGGAAGGAAAAGTTTGCCAAATGGATTTCTTAGCTGGAGTTAGACCTTTATTATTTTCATATGTACTCATTAATGGTATACTAATTACATTACAGACTAAGGAAGGTGAGTGTCTTTTTCAAATAATTTCCTTAAAGTATTACCAATAAGTTTACCGGAGTCAAGCACGCGTGCCATGCGGGGAACCTCCTTAAAGAAACCCAGGAAACGCACTTTCTCTTCTTCCACAGTCTTCAGTCGTGTTTTACGAAAATGCTAGTTTTCTAAATTTCTTTGACGATGAGATTGAATATTGAATTAGTCGTAATTGTTTGATCTGAGAGTGTAGCCTGCATGTGCGCTGCTCCAAACTCTCTACGACCAGCAGGTGAATTGTGGAGTTTGTCAGTGCTGTGCGTTTCGGTAAAAATCTGTATCCAACTGGATTCGTTTTTCTTTATTTTTTTTTCTCCTTTTAACAGTCGGACAGTCTTTTTATTTTAAACCCATTAGTTTCACATTCAGATACACTCAAATTAGTTAGAATGTGTTAGTTTTGTTAATTACATCCTGTCAACTTTTGGGTTTATTATTCAGCTAATTTAAATGATTAAAATTTGCGGATATCTGTGTTTATTCTGAGAAATAGACATCAGTCTTTTCTGATTAGTTTAAAGGTTTATTCTCATCTATTGAATGCGTTCCCATGTCTCCACAGAGGTGCTTTTGGACATGAGGGCAACAGGAGGTGAACTGGGCTGGCTGACATGGCCCTTAGATCAAGGAGACAAGTCCGGGGTGAGTATCGCTCCATCTTCTCCTCCAGCTCCCACGTTTTGACTTGGAATTTGCCTCAGGACAAATTTGCATCAAGGAAATATACAGGAGGGGCCCGGCTGAACTGAGAGCCTCCATTGCAGAAGCATTTGACCATTTGACTTGTGTGGTTAGCTGTTAAGTAGGCTTGTATGTGTATATACATGTCAGGTTTCTATAAAATCAGGCAGTTAAGAGCCTAATCGTTGCACAGGTATGGATATGTGAAGGAGTTGTAGTGTCCTAACAGAAGTTGCCTTCAGAGCATGTCTGGACTACACCAAAACTTAGACAGACAGAATAGCTGCTAGCTCTGAACTGGGAATACTTGTGGCCTCTTGCGGTTTCAAGACTTCAGCTTCAGAATTGTATGTTAGAGTGCAATTAACTTTTAAAGTTTACAGCATGTGGTGCCTCTTTTTAGAGTGGGAGGGTTTTTAGATGGAGCCAACAAGTCAGAGTTACCTTCTTCTTAAAGCAGGGCAATACCTCTGTGTTCAGAGATGTGTCAAGTGAACAACTACATTATTACACCCAAATGCTGTGGTTATCTCCTAGCCAGTATACAGAAGACATGTGTGTCTCCTTTCATAATGTGGTTTCAAAGCAATTGATCAGTCAGGCTCATGCAAATTCACTGTAAATAACCTCATTCCTTGTGCTGATGCTCAAAGGCATGTGCAAATGTGCTGTTGACAGTGGCTCACTCAACCTCCTCTAAGAGACGAGGTTTCACTGCTTAAATAATCACTAAATACTTAGTTCTACTTTTTGCACTGTTAAAAACTAGGTGGTACATTATACTGGAAATATTTTTACTGCAGGCATTTTCTCTTCTAACTACAATCGCTTCTGACAATTATTATTTTAAGTTTTAAAAGCTCCTTATAAAAAATGTTCGCCGGCTGTTTAATAGAGGTGTCAGTTCTGCTGTTGTACATCAGGTTTATATGCAGAGGCACACACTCAGCCAACAAGGCACATTCCTTTAATTAATAACACTGTAGCTACTTGCAGAGAGCAAACCACAAGCACTGCCCCTGTGGGGGGGGCAGTTGTTCCTCTATATTCAAAGTTATAAAACATGCTGGTAATTTTTTCAAACATATTATTTGCAGCATTTAATGTGTGAGCTGCAGCGCTGTTTGGGGAGGAAGCCAACAGTAGCAACAGCATGTGAAATGCTCAACTGGAAATAATTTGGAATCTTTGCAATGTCAGAAATGCTTTCTCACGGAGTGCAGTCGTTGGGATTTGCTGTATTGTTATGTTGTAGACGCACATAACGTAGTTAGTTGCAGAAATGTGTTTTTGCTGTGAAGGACAGTTAAAATATTCAGGGGCTGTAATTAGCAACGCGGAGAGCCATGGGTTCCCTTACACACAGGCTGTTATTGTTTTACGGTTCAGATTACAGTGGTTGAACCCCATTGTGAAGCGTTATGGTGCCCTTTTATTTTTGCCTCCCTTATAGTCTTGGTACAGCTTAGGGGCTCCCCAGGGGTCAGTATGTGTACCTCTAACCTCGTTGGTTTGTGTGGTTTTGTTTTAGTGGGAGGTCGTTCAGAGGACCCTGAATGGCTCTCAGCTCTATACCTACTCTGTCTGCAATGTTGGAGAACGTGACCAGGACAACTGGCTGCGAACCACTTTCATCCAGCGGCGTCCATCGGCTTCACGGGTTTTTGTCGAACTCCAGTTTATCGTACGTGACTGCAACTCTTTTGATGGCGCCTCGCTGACCTGCAAGGAAACCTTCAACCTCTTCACATCTGAGTCAGATGCAGATGTGGGCACTACCTTCCGCAAGGGCCAGTTTAAGAAAGTTGCCACCATAGCGCCTGATGAGATCACCAGCAAAAATGAACTGCGCATCAACACTGAGACAAGAGTGGTGGAGAACCTGTCTCATAAAGGCTTCTACTTGGCTTTTCAAGACATTGGAGCCTGCATTGCTCTTCTCTCTGTTAGGGTCTACTACAAAACTTGCCCAGCCACAGTGAAGAGTCTTGCGTCCTTCCCTGAGACCGTGGCCGGAGGTGAGAACCAGGCACTGAGGGAAGTGAGCGGGGTGTGTGTGGATAATGCCATCAGCGAGCAGCTGCCTCGCATCTACTGCACTGTGGATGGGGAGTGGGTGGTACTAGTTGGACACTGCCAGTGCAAACCAGGCTATGAAGAAGTCAAAGATTCGTGTCAAGGTAAGGGCGTGCTCCTGAATCTTTGGTATCTGTAAGGTCTTTCTACCTTCAGGCATTTTGGCCTGTCTGGGTGTAAACCCAGGATGCACTTCCCATGATAGTGTGGTTTAAAAGAGACCATTTGGCATGAGTCACCATTTACCTTCATTTTAATTGCCCTATGTTGTAAAACAGGTCCATATATACAGACTGTGCATATTTATCATAGGTGTTATTATCATTGTTCAGTGGAATTCTCCCCTTGGCTAAGATGGCTTCTCTGCAATGGAAGGAATGCTCAGCCCTAGTTGTACATGCCCCGACATTATCCCTGACCTTGAACCAATACCTATAAAATTAGGAAATGTGATCTTGAGGTTCTGCGAGGCTTAAGTTGTATAGTCCTGTGGAAACTCTTGTACAAGCCTCATTCATTTAGCGGTGTTATAAAATAATACAATCCTTGTGTCAGCAAGAAAATGTGAACAGATCTTTATAGTGTTTTAGTTTGGTAACAGTCATGACTGACTTTGAAACCGCATATTTAAAAGTTGTGTAAAAGCTGTTTCATTAATCAGTCATAAGTCATGCTCAAACAGGTCACCTCTCACAACACTTAGTTTATAACTTACAGCCTGTTGCATCAGGTGATTTCCTTCTCTCTCTCATTATCATCTATTCTCTTATCTTGAAATGGGTGTGCTACCTAGTATAACCATAACCCAGTTCTTTGACTTTGTAGTTGTGCTGTAGTTGTGTTTTAAGTCCTGCAAAGAAGGATTTCATTGTTGTGGGAATGGCTGTCAGAGTGACTGAAAGTGATCAAAGAATCCAGGGGGCTACTGTACTTTGATGGATTAGCATCTTCAAGGCTGGTGAGGGGGAAAGGGAGGAGGCAGGAGGAAGCTTCTGAGCTTCACTGACTTTGTTCATCTCAAGCATCACAGGAGACAGAGGCCCTCCTCTTGTGAGTGGGCATGCTGACTATATGTTCCCTTGTCTGTCTTCCCCTCTACATCCATCCACTTCTCCCTCTTCCCCCTCTGTTTTCATAAATTTACTGAGCCTCAGCTTTGGGGTGTATTGTGTGTCTTCAGCAGTGTATGTGAATATACAACACAAGCTGACATGCAAGGGCCTGTTGAGATCTGTTCCATGACAGAACAACTTAAGACTCCCCTCTGCCATATTATTCCTCCTACTCCTAAACATGCGTGACCCGAAACACACACACACACAGGTAATCACACTAGAACACACGCCTTGGACTACTAAATCCACATGCAGGTTGTCTGTAATAGATTCCCTTTCTCACTTAGTTTCCATCCCATTGCCAAGTAAAAGTGATGAAGTTTTCTGTCAGTGCATCATTTTTATCTTTGCAAAAGTGCCAGGTAAGATGATTATGGGGGAGGCGGGGGAGGAGAGGCAGGAAGGAATGAAAGAAAAGTCATACAAAAGTGACAGAGAGGTTGTGTTTAGTGTAGGGGTGTGATTGTAAAACAGAGAGAGGTGAGGAATGGAATGTAAAGGTAGGAGAACAATGAAGTGCTGTGTTTCCCTGTGAGGCTGGAGGAGCCCACCTCCACCTCCTCTTTCCCCTAGGTTGGTACATTCCTGATCAGTTTGCTGAGGAGGAGCTTCTCCCAACATTACTCCGGACCTGTGGAATTCCCAGTGGGAAAGAGCAGCTCCGGGTCAGGCCCTCACATAAAAATAACCAAACAAAGAACCCCCCCCCCCAAAAAAAAGAACCACGAGATGAAGTCAAATGAGAGGTCGGAAGATGGAGGTGGAAATGAATCACAGGGTTGCATGGTGGGGCCAAGATGAATAGTTTGAAGGGCTTTAAGTGGAATCTCATACAGACACACAGTTAATCATTCTCCCCACTTCTTTCCTGTACTGTGTACTGTTGGGGGAGAAACCACAAAACTTCAATTGTGGTGTTTTTTCTTACTTAGGTTGAAAGTTTCCATGTTCAGTGATGTGTTCACTCAGTTTTATGACTCCCCTGTCCTATGGGACCTGTTAAAGTAGAAATTTGTGACTTTATCTGGTTTTTGTCTCTGTCTCCTCATCAGCGCTTACCGCTGTGGTGTTTTTGGCTTTGAGATCACTCGTCCGTGAAACTATGTTTTTAGGATCACTCTTTCCTGGAGTTCCCGGTTGAGGTTTCTGTAGGTGGCATGTGGTGCTCTTCTCTTGGTGGCCGTCATTGCTCATGTTAACTACAGAGTCCGTCTTTCGGACAAACTCTAAAGATAAAACACATCACTTCCTGTGCTGCAGAAACCTACCACAGTGTTTAAAGCGGCAAATGTAAAAGCTTTTATTAACTGGCTGTAAATCATATCAGTCAGCGGTAATGAGGCACAAAACGGCCTTGGGTTTTTTCTGAAAGCATTGCAGACTACTATAAAAGAAAATGATCTTGGCCCTCAGAGAACACAGGCAGTCAGTTATAAAATACATCTGAAACAGAGGAAGCACAAGGAAAGCTTCTCTCTGCGTCCATGGTTGTTACACAGTCCTCACTGATGAAGGCCTGATGCAGATGGACTTGCTTTTTGTTTGGTTGCAGCACAAGTTTGTATTATCATTATATGATTCAAAATACAAAATGAAACAAAATGCATTGTAAGTAAAAATCTTTCTTTGCTGTAAGAAGAATTAAAATTTTGCACTTGAGTAACATGTAAAAGATAAAATAAGTAAAAGTTCAAAATTTTACTTTGGTGTAAGTACAGAAGTAATTTTATAAGATTATTATTGTTGTTACTGATTAAATAACATATAAGCAGTATTTTAATGTAGCAGCTGGTTGAGGTGGAGATGATTTTAAATATAGGTAATAGCATAAGGTAGTGTCAATAATGAAGCACAGTAAGAGCACAAAGCTGCAGAAATTACTTCAAAACTACACTTAAGCAAAGTATTTGAGAACATATAGTTCTCAAAGTAAAATTATATTCAGTAACTATAATGATGGAGGCAGTTTTCAGTGTGTGACACCTGCTTTTAATCAGGGAGTTGTGATTTCAGACTCCTAAGTGAGAAAACAAGCATTCTTATTTTAAATTCTGCAGAAAACAAAATAGCAACTTTTTGCAAGTGGCTGGCTTTTAAATCCACAGCAGCACTGTGGGTTTGTGACTCATTGTTGACACTGACACAGTTTTCCTCCGTTCCCTATCACGCCCTTCCTTACCCATAATCCTTCCTGGCACAATAGAACAGCATACCGTGTGTCACCCCACAAAGGACCACAGGCTGCCCTGGCTGGTCCTCGGGATTGTGTATAACCGTCCAGGTCCACACCTCAGCAGCCACTCTAAAGCCTGGACCAGGCTTAATCCCACATCATGCTTGCACGATGTGGAATATTTGGACTGCTGAGGCCAGTTTTGGTGTCTTGATGAAAATGGCGCCTTGGTGGAACAACTGTCCACTGAGTTCCCGTAAAGTTATTATTCCTCTCGCCAGTGGTTCCAGTAAACTATTTTCTCTCTCCCCCTCCTTCCTTCTGTGTCCCTGTCTCTAAACTCATCCTCAGCTGATGTAACAGTTGGTGACTCAGTTGTAGTTGTGTTACTGTGCACTGTGATGAGTGATTTGTATGGGTAGTAATTGACTTGGGTGTGTTTGTGCTTTTTAAGTGAAGTAACTACTGGTTCTGCATGCTTTTTTGCCTTTGTGCAGTCTCTTTTGCTGTCCTCTACCTCTCCCCTCACATCCTGCTTGTCCCTGAAGAGACTTTCTATTTTAGCCTCAATTTTCCATCCCTCATTTTGGATTTATTTTACAGTTTTTATCTCAGCACACAGTTCCCTTCCCCATTTTGATGCAGTTTACTTAAGGGACATACTGTCCACTGGTGCACAAACTGTCTCAAGTATCACAAACTAACAAACAAAAAAAGTTTTTGTTGTGTTCTTGTTGTCCGTGAAATCACTGAGCAACTGTTGTTTTTGGCTGCTGTGCAGGTCATGAAAATGACACCAATAGAGTTTAAACATCCCGTTTCACACGGCCCTGATGGGTCTATTTAGACTATGCACAGTTCTCCTCTTTCTCACTGGTAAATACATTTGTCCAAGACTGACTTGTAAAGATAAATAGAGACTAAATTTGAACAACGCTGCCAATCAGAGAGTTCTCAGTGGAGAGACAGAGAAAAACAACTGGTCCTATTCACATGGTGGTTAAGGCGTAAACATTTAGTGAAGGTGAAATGTAAACTTAAGCTTTCAGTTTGTTTTTGTCTGTGAACTTTATGAAGGAAGTCAGGATTTGGAATGCTCAGTTGGAGAGCTAGAGATCAAGTGTTTCCAGCGGTGTTAAAATCTGCTCGTACCTGGAGCCAGCTGGTTCATCGCATCAAACCTTTTAAGACCAAAGTCTTGTGCAATTTCAGCTTATCCGATGGGGAGTATACAGCGAGACATGACACAGCACCACACCTCAAGATCTCAGGGTTTTGATTTAGGTGGCTTATGGTGGATTTCACACAATAAAATCATCTCATCGCTGCAGGATAATCCCCTCACTGATATTTTCTGCTCTACCGAATATCCTTGGCTCTTGCTCCCTGTAGCCATTCTCAGAAATTAAAAAAAAAGGGCTGTAAATTACCAACTTATCCAACAGCACTGCTCATTTTGATGCACAATCTGGATATAACCTCTCTTTTTCTTCCTCAGCGCTCGAAAGCCACCGTGATTACTTTGAATTTGTGAATTCCTCAGATCTCGTGCCAAGGTAACGTCTGCCTAGCGGGCTGAACTTGAGGGAGTTGGTTAGATAATGGGGGGACTCTGAAGACACTTTCAAGTGGTGTCATGCACCGTCTTGTTTGGCCACGTTTGGAGTGAAGAGAACACTGGCAATTACTGTGAACAAGATGACAGGAAATTAAGCCAAGAGGAGATCTTGCGGCCCCTATGAGTCTTTAATGTAGACTGGAGCAAATCGAACTGTTGTGGTTTTAATGAGCATGATCGGTGTGGTGGTTGAGCCTTTGAAGTGTCAGAATGTGTACAGCTGTTATATCAGATATGTCACCGTTCGGGTGCGCTGTGCACTGATAATCACGGCATTTTATTTTTGCCTGAAAAAATGTGATGACAACAAGCACATCATTAAAAACTTTAAAGCTGTCTTAACAGTTTCTTTATTTATCTGTTTTTGGCAACATGACAATAGAACAGCTCAGATAAGATCACCAAAAAGGTGAGATGACAAATGTTATGAGTAAGTTGACTTAGTCATCCAGTGGTCATAAAGCAACATATGGTTTCTTTTTGAGATTTATTTCAGTCAGAGTATAAGTAGAATATTCACTTTTCTTTCAGCTCTCTCTAAGCCTGCCAGATGTGTGGGGGTTTTTTTCAACTTGCTTCTAACAGTTGAGGGAGGCTAAAAAGTTTCAACTGCTAATTGTGCAGGTTCATTTCTACAAACAATGCAATTCACATCAGACATAGTCAACTGATTTATTGTCAATATATGTAAAAAGATTAGTTCAGCTTTAACCAGGTATTGTTTTCTTTTTTCTTTCAAATTTCAAGCAAAATGTGATTGTTGAGTTTTTTACAATGAAAAAACAGCAAACAGTGAAGTGAGTTTAAATGCAACCTCCTAATTTAGTTTCAAAAAGTCTGTCATGGGTCAAATATCTGAGCCTCAGCAATTCTTGGTGTTTTCAGTGTGTGTTGGTTGTGTTAGGGAGGTTGGAACACATTTCCTCTTGGTGACATTCCTGAGCCTGAAGGCTGTGTGTGTTTGTGTGTGTGTGTGTGCTGTGCTGTGCTGTGCTGTGCTGGGGGAGTCCAGAGCAATGTGAAGCACATTGTATTGTATTGCTGGTGTGTGAGGTCAGCACTTTCCTTCCCCCTTGTCAGTCAGTCAACCCCCCCCAGCACAACACAGTACCCACCCACCCTTCACTGCTAACAGGACGAGCCCACAGCGGAAACCGGAGGTCACCTAATCCCTCAGTGACTCCCCGACACGTTGGCTCAGGGCTTTCTATTGTCGCTCCATGCTGAGCGGCCTCGCTCAGCCACTTTCTATTTTGTTGTCCTGCCCGATAGCTCATTTTGTTTATTGGTGCATTTGGTCACATTTTGGCTCCTTCCCCTGACCAGGAAGCAGACGGCTGCTGGCATGCAGTGTTTGACATTTTGGCTCGGTGTTGTGTTTGCCACCTGGCTGTCTGGATTTGACCATCAGTGTGAAGTAAAGCAGCCATGAACGTGGTCCAATTGAGGCCTCTGTAAGCTATGACTTTCGTGTAAGCTGGGATCAGTTTCTTCAGAGTGTCTGCTTTATTTGAGACCATGTTGAGTATATATTGTACTTCCTTGACTACATTTTTCTCTCCCTGTATCCGTGAGTGGACAGAGGTAGAGAGAGGAGAAAGGGGATCATTGAATTTATTGTGTTTGTTAACAACCCCAGATGAAAGCCCGAGTGCAATTGTAAAACAGATGTAATGCCCTTACAGCTGCTCCATTGCTCAGCTAATCCTTTTGACTAATGCCTCTCTCAGTCCCACATGCACACACTTCCATCAGCCCCTACACCTTTACAGCCTCCTGCCTCTGACCCCCCACCTCAGTGACCCCTGGCTCATGTTACCAGCTCACCTCCCCCATCAGAGACTCCCATTGTTCCACCACAACTCAGCTCCCCCAAAATGCTAATGACATGTTGTCACTCTACATACAAACAAAATGACATGACATATTGCAATTATGGGTCTGACCAACTCAGGAATGAAAATAGGGGGGTGGGGAGAAGTTAAGTAGATGAGGGTAGAGACAAAGTGACGACTCACTTGGCTCCAGATTTATTTGGGGATCTGCCCTGATAAAGATCTAGACATTGTATTTATTTCTTACAGATTTATTTTTCCAAGATGTTTTCTGTTCACTGGCCATACTTCTGAATTTAACCTCCATCCTCATGAGACAAGCCAGCGTCTGCCGCTCCAGCTTTTTCGCCCTCCTCCTCCTCCTCCTCCCTCCTCCTCCTCGTCCCTCTGAGCATGTGTTTGTTTTACTTGGCCAATGACTCCCTGTAAGCCATACACAGTTTAACTCACATCTACCCTGAGGCAGACATGACCTTTCTGCCTTTTAAAAGCCCAGGCGCTAGACTCGATTGTGGGGGCCCCCCTACCACTTACTCCTAAAGTCCTGAGGGCAATTTCTGTTGTCAAGCCACCATGTTACCCCATTCATCCATCTATCCGACCATACATTCATCACTGTCGCCATCTCATCCATCTTAACTTCTGCCGACAAACCGGGAGGCCCTTGGGGGCTCCTACTCCAGAGCCACTCGGGCTCCCAGAATGTAACAGGCCCATGCACTCACTCTCAATAAACAAACACAGAGCCACTCAAGGCACACGGGACCTCTCAAATGACAAACAGTTCTTTGCTCTGTAGCAATAAGAAGGGAAAAAATGGTCGTCTAAGTTTGTCAGATGTTTCAACTTAGAGGAGGCTGAGAGACTTTTGTTTATGAGAGTGAAAGCGTTCATCTCAGAAGGCCCCCCCCCCTTGGGTTTAGTGCCCACGTTCATGTTGGGTCAACACAGTTGGGCTTCCTTTACAGTTATTATTCTATCTCTGGGCTCTGGTAGTCTCAGCACCGGTCCGTCATTTGGTCACGCTCCCCTATGTTTCCATGCTTTGATTGGCTGCTTTAGGAAGGAAGGCTGCATCAGCCTCACACTTCCTGCTTCCTGTTGTGTCCAGCAACAATCCAAGGTCTCTCTCCACCTTCTCCATGGAACCAAGAGGTTTCCTTTCACCGGAATTTTTTGTCGAGGAATCCACTTGTTAAATACCTCAGCAGAGAGTCATCTAGTTTCATTTGCTGGTGTCGTGACTCATATGTTCAAGACACACAAACTCTTTCACCTTTGTAATAGAGAACTGAGGCTGAAAACTAAAGCTGCAGTGAAGGCACTCTGCTACAGGCCTCCTGTTGGGTGGTGTGCACTGGAATGCATCTTGATTATAGAGGCGGCTCACAGTATAAGGCCATCATCTCCACAGACCTGACCACGATGCATTGCAGTCTGCACTGTTGCGCCAAAAAGAGGCTAGTCCTCCTCTATTCAGTTGCCATGTGGCATTTCGGCTATTCCCATCTGTAGTGCTTGTATGTGTGTGTGTGTATGTTTTTTCTTTCAGTACTTGAATGGCATGGCATTCTCCTTGCCTGCTGGTCAGCGGTGAATAGCAATGTTAATGGGTTAGCTGGCAGTCTTTTTAGTGAGGACTGGGAGGAGAGAAAGGAGGGGAGGAAGGAATTCGAGGATTACGAGGAGGAGAGGTAGGGGGATGAATTGGAGTTTGAGGCAGCAGCTGTTCCCCCTTCTCAATGGAAGAGTTCGCCCCGGTCTGTCTCTTTTCTTTCTCCCGTCTTTTCTTCAGTCCTCAGCAGGATACAGTATTCCTCTTTTTCATTCTTGAACCTTCTGTTCCTTCGTAGCACCTTTCTTCTGCCTCACCCAACCTTTGCCTTGCTTGCGTTAATGAGTAGCAGTGGCTGTTAGTGAAACAGCTGGCTGAGACACTGAGGAGATGCTATCTTGAGGGGAAGATTGAGTAACAACCAAGCCTACTGGACAGACTTATAAATTCTTGTCATGCTGAGTGTGTTTCTTTCCACCATTGTTGCCATGCTCTTCTGTTAATACTCACCTCTTCACAGCAGCTCTGCCACAACTTGGTCAACTGCAATAGAAAAAGCTTGATGACTCGAAGAGAAACTCATGAGTAAATTCCCTTGACACAGACTTAAATGGAGCGAGAGCCGTGTGCTTTTTGTCTTGTGTCTTCCAAATGAACTTCATTCAAATGAACCACAGCCATAGAGCAAGACAGTGACTCTAAGTGAATTTGATATGGTCTTTGTCCTTGGGTCTGCTTTTCAACTTGCTTCTGTTGGAATCTGACATTGAAACTGAGTGTTTGCCTTTGACTTAATGTTTCATTGCTTTGCTCCGGTCACTGGCATGATCTTCAATCTCCTCCACATGCTCCTTTCCACTGGCTATAATGTCCCCTCGGTACCTTGTCTGATGTCTCTCGTTATATTTTTCTTTTCCATTTTTTCTATCTTTTCCTCTGGCGTCTTTCTTTTCTTTTGTCCTTTGGCCCACATGTTGCCTCTCATTTGCATTGTCAAAATCTTATGACGTCTGTCATGAGCTATTTAAACACTCAAGGCAAATTAGTTGGAATTAAGAAAGGAAATGTGTGTGTGTGTGTGTTGCTGAATTGACTTGGCAGAAGGACATGAACAGGTGACAGGCAGCAGACATAATCCCTCTTCTGATGTCAGATTTACTCGTGGACCATGGGTGTGCTTTACATACATGTACGTGTATTTTGTACATACATATGGGTGTGGGTGCATGTGTGCAATGCATACATGAACGTGTGTGTGTGTGTGTGTAGATAAATGTGTGATGGTGTGAGGACATGGGCAACAGCCGTTGGAATGCTCTTGCAGAGTTAAAGGGGGGCCGTCTCATTTTCACGTGCCTTTATGGTGGACTCTCTCCAAAATTTCACACCATATCAAGTTCATATTTCACCGCTGCTACACACAGTTGGATCCTCTACCTGTATTTCTTTATTCCAACTTGGATGTGTGAAATTTGGTGTCATCTTATCTAGGCGATACAGTTTCAAAAGTCTGCCTGTGGGTGTCTGGCAGCAAAAGTTTAATAGACTGTTGAGTGCAAACGGAAGCTATGCTTTGGGCCGCTTCACTTCTATTTCTTGGCGCTTTCCTGATTTTTGATGCCTTTATTTCTGACCGACTTGCTGTCGTGGAATGTAGCATGACCGGTTGTATTTGTTGAAAGACAGTAAGAAAGCAGCATCAGAGGGGGGTTGGAGCTTGAAACACGAATGAGTAGGAGTGCCGGCTAGGCAGGGAGTCTGCGTTTTTGTTTTAGGGTTGGGCCGATGTGTGCAACGTCTCAGCTGGAATGGATAGTGTTTTAATGAGTAGAGTCAACACTGTGCAGAGCCTTGCCTCTGTTTTCCCTCTCATATCTCTGTTACTTGTTCAAATTTGACCTTTATCCTTGACATAATAACATGTCCACTCAACTGTCCTGTGTTGCATGTCAAGTGAAAAGTTTACAGCATTACTGATCTTTCAGAGAGGCTTTAATGATCTGGAGGAACTGGCTATGGGATGCCTGAAGTCACTATTGTTCACTTGCTCACGCACATGTCTTTTTGTGTTTGTAGAATGTCAGGCAGGCTTCTTCAAAGCAGCAGCATCCGGTGAGAAGTGTGAGCCGTGCCCTGACAACACCCAGAGGCTGACCTCTGGAGCATTGCTTTGTGAATGCATGGATGGCTTCTACCGGGCCCCAACTGACCCCCCTACTGGACCCTGCTCTGGTAAAAAGTCTTAAGGAAAACTTCAATTAAGAAAAATTGGAAATGTTAGCTGTCAGTAATTTCCATCTTTTACTTACCCAGTGCAAACTTAGACAGTGACTTTTGTTTAAATTCTACAAGATGTTGGAGAAGTAAATAATATTTTTTTAGTACACTTGCTGTCCCTGCACATATTATACATATGATTTAAAGCACCATGGCTTCTGATATTGGAGGTGTGAGTTTAGATCTCGCATCTAGGATGTAATTTCAAATATCAGATTTCGGAATTTCATAGCCTGTTAATTGTTTCTGTCATTGCAGAAAAGAGTGCTACACATTTTGCTCTCTTCTATCTAACATTCCATATCTTATTCCAATCATGGGTTCATCAGGCCTCCCCTCTGCCCCACAAGACCTTGTGGCCACCACCACCACCTCTGGAAAACTCCTCCTCTCCTGGAGCCCGCCTGAAGACACTGGTGGTCGAAGCGACATCACATACAGTATTGAGTGCCAGCGCTGTGAAGGAACTGTGTGCCAGTCCTGTGGAGAGAAAATCCGGTATGAGCCGGCCAGCACAGGCCTGACTGACACCAAGGTTTTAGTGAGCGAGTTGGATGCTCACCTCAACTACACCTTCACTGTGGAGGCACATAGCGGTGTGTCGCTGTTCTCTAATAGGCCACCATCCACCAGTGCTCTGACTACTTCTCTGCTCTACACAGGTGTGTGCTGCTGATAAAAGGCTATGGAGTTATGCTATCTGTGTTACAGTAATGATAGATGCTATCTGTGAGGCAATGACAGCTCTGCAAGAGGAACTGAGCTGAAGCACTGAGATGTACTCTCAGATTATGAGTAGAGACTGCAACTGCATTTCTCATATTTATTGAGATTTTTACATTTCAAAGACACTGAAATAAACTCTACCCTCTGTCCTCAGATCCCCCCAAGATTACCACGATGCGATTGGTTGAGAGAACCTCCACAAGCTTGTCCCTCTCCTGGGATGTATCCCCTAGACCACGGGTCCAATCCCGGCCAATCCGCTATGAACTTACCTACCGCAAGAAGGTGTGTGATTCTCGTTTTGTGTTGTAATAAAAGAGTTAATTGTATATATATTGTTCCACATTTACCAATGTACAATTTTAAAACTATTTGATTTAAATAACACAAGGATAGCCATCATTTTAAACTCAGATCTGAAGGTCATCACAAAATAAACATGAATGTCTTCAGCAAAAAAAAAAAAAATCCCAGTCCCAGTACAGTCCCAGATCCCAGTACTGACCATGTTACAGGCGGGAGCACATGCTAAAAATCCAAATTCATCCCACTAACACAAAAGCTAAAACTGAATTTGTGGCTTCCAACTTCAGTAACAGTAACATTGGTTCTTTTTACTGAATTTCACCATGTGTTGCAGGATGATAATCTGGATGTGACTACGTATGTCGTGCTCAAACTTGAGAAGAATTCTGTACAGATCAGTGAGCTGGCCCCAGGCACAGCCTACCTGTTCAGAGTGCAAGCCCTCACCAGTGACGGCAGCCCTCCAGGCTCCAGCATAGAGGAACAGTTTGAGACCTTGATTGAAGGTACAGAGCAGAATCATTCATGGAAAAAAAAGTTTCCCATTTTTTGTTAAAGAAAACAATTTCTCTGATATGATCCTCTGTCTTCTTTACTTGACGTTTCCAGTGCACCCTCACAACAACACAGCAGTCATCTTTGGCGCAGCAGTTGGAGGAGCAGCCATGTTGTTCATGGTGGTCGTGGTCCTGTTCCTACGCAGACGGTCAGTAACTGCGACCCTCTGCTGCTCTCCCTGTCTGTCAGTCCTCTTAATCAGTCAGAATGCGCCCTCCTTCTGCTCTCATTCTTTTGCCTTTCCTTTCTGAGGCCTTCAAATGGCCTTTGCATTCACTCTCTCCTCACCTCTCTCTTTCTCTCATCCTTTAGCCAACTTTCTCTTTCTCTTTATCTGGACTTGTATCCCAGCACTCACCAGGGAAGAATTTGCGTTGAATGCTCCCTGTCATTCCTCAATAGTTATATTCTAGTGAGTGTTGGGGCCTTTGAAAGGAAATTGGTCCGGGGTGGTATATTGTTGATGATAAGAGGCGCTTGGTTCCCTCTGTACCAGACCACATGCTCTTTGTAAAGGTGACCTGTGCCTGTGCTGTAGCAGACTGTAGCCCGTCTGTCCACATCCCTCCCGACTGCTTGTCTCCCTTTCAGTCTTTAAATCGGCTTGGCAAACACAGTCTATCATCAGCCTTTATCAAAAGACTGCTTCTGTAAGAATGGACACATTGCGCTAGTGTTGGTACTCTTTTGAATTGCTTTAGCACATCTTGAAAAATGATTACAAAGGTTGCTGTGTGCTATTGATATTAAAGCAGGCAAATGGAATAAACACAAAAGTCTGTTATGTCTTTCAAAGTGGTATATTAATTTGCCAATTGGTTTTATCTTTTTATTCAGGAAAAGAAACTCTCATACCCGGCAAGGACCAGAGGACACCTACTTTTCCAGCTCAGGTGGAGAGAAAAAAATCTTTTTCATCTCTTTACTTCTTTACTTAACCTTATTCTATCTGTTTTATTAATTTTTTAACGTCATATATTTTTTTCTATTTCTCACAGAGCAACTGAAGCCTCTGAAGACCTATGTGGATCCACACACATATGAGGACCCCAACACAGCCATCCTGAAGTTTGCCACTGAAATCCACCCTAGCCACATAACCAAACAGAAAGTGATTGGAGCTGGTGAGTGACATCTCTGCTGAGACAATTTGCTGTGGGCCTTAACTCTGAGATGTTGAAAGATTTTTCCAATCCCCAAATTCACTGTTTATATGGTGTGTTTTCCACAGCTTAACAGGCTGAGTGACAGTGGTTGCTTTAGTGAGATTAACATCTATCTGGCTGAATTCTCAAACAACAAGTTAAGACATATTGTTGTGTGGCAACTCTTGGCTGTGGGATCTGTGTGCATTGGCTCAACTTGACTTGAACAATTACACAAAGAAAGTGTTGCAGAAACAGTGTTTTGGAAGTATTTCAGGGCACCTTCCCTGGGCTCTGCCTAAATTTTTCATACATAATGCGTTTATTCAACTGTGACCACCTTTACCCTTTGAACCAACAGATTTTTTCAATATACACCCCCTCCCCAGTTCCCACGACCGTGGCCCCCATTTCTCCTCATGTGACAGCTGATTCCCATGCTTCTTCACCACAGGCTATTCACTAGTTATACAACTCTCTCTCAACACCCAGGCAGAACACACCTCTGTGAGAGAGCCTCAGGCCAAACAGCCGCAGAGACTTCCTTATTTTCACTCTGTTGCACAGCAAACCCCCTGGAGCTAGAAACTTGAGAAAACATATCAAATACATGTGATATCCGTTTTCTAAATCAATTGTCCCATTGATGTTATTTTCCTGCAGGGGAGTTTGGCGAGGTGTATCGTGGCATTCTGAAGGTGCCGGGGAGGAAAGAGGTGGCAGTAGCTATTAAGACCCTGAAGCCCGGGTACACAGAGAAACAGAGGCAGGACTTTCTAAGTGAGGCCTCCATCATGGGCCAATTCTCCCACCAGAACATTATTCGCCTAGAAGGGGTCATCACCAAATGTAAGGATTTCTGACTTCTGTGATTTCTTTCTTTTTTTTTTCAAGCATATAATTTATATATAATTTTTTTTGTGTGTGTGTGTGTGTACAGTCAAACATGCCATGATTGTGACTGAATACATGGAGAATGGAGCACTGGACAGGTACCTTAAGGTAAGTCTACATATACCAATATTCAGCCACAATGATGATTCACAAGATTTGTAAATTGGAAAACTGATCTAATTTGGAGATATAGTTCTGGACCACAAGGTTTGTACTGGACTGTCTTGTCATGTTTCTTCTTTTTAAATCACAAAACTAAATTAATGTGTGTTCATTTTCCCACCATCAGGATCACGATGGTGAGTTTGCCTCCTTTCAGCTGGTGGGCATGCTGCGTGGCATTGCTGCAGGCATGAAATACCTCTCTGACATGAGCTATGTTCACCGTGACCTTGCTGCCCGCAACATCCTCGTCAACAACACCCTGGAGTGTAAAGTGTCAGATTTTGGCCTGTCTCGGGTGCTGGAGGATGATCCTGAGGGAACATACACCACAAGTGTAAGTAAATATGGGACTTCCTTTAACCAAAATTTAGTCATGCCAGTGAAAGGTACAGCATGATGTCTGAGGGCAGCAACATTGCTTGTAAGATTCTGCAGACCTTTTTTCTGTTTGTCTCTAATTCAAAGTTTTTTTTTTCTTCCTGAAAAGGGAGGCAAGATCCCCATTCGCTGGACAGCTCCAGAGGCAATAGCATATAGAAAGTTCACCTCAGCTAGCGATGTGTGGAGTTTTGGCATCGTCATGTGGGAGGTGATGGCCTTTGGCGAAAGGCCTTACTGGGACATGAGTAACCATGAAGTAAGTTTCAGTGATTACGGTTTCCTTTTCTTTGAACTTTGAACTTTAAACTCGTATATTAACCCTATCAGTGAGAGGAAATCTGATTAGTCACCTGAAAAACCTCTTGCAGGTGATGAAGGCTATCAATGAGGCTTTCAGGCTACCGGCACCGATGGACTGTCCCTCAGCTGTTTACCAGCTCATGTTGCAGTGCTGGCTCCAGGATCGCTCCAAGAGGCCACGCTTTGGAGACATCGTGAACCTGCTGGACAAGCTGCTGCGAAGCCCAGACTCTCTGAAGCCAATCGCAGACTTTGACCCACGGTAAGATTTATTTACGTACTGGACTCAAGGCTTGACATGAATACTTTTCCAGTGCTGACACTTCAAAAATGGCCATGATCAGCAACAAGTTTTTGGAAACAACTCTGTAATAACAGAATTTAAAGTACTTATAATATAACTTTCATTTTCAGTGTCATTCTACTGAGTCCTATTGTACTCTTTATGCAAACTTTGAGTTTCCTTTCTGGTTGATGTTATCTGCTATCTAAGGAGCATAAAACCTTGATAATATGCACCCAAAGTAAAGAAGCAGAACTTTTCTCAACATTAGAAAGATCTCTGTTAGCTTAAAAAGAAACAAGAGTATTTTTGAAGAGTGTCCACAGCCTGACTTTACTCACAGAAGACTTAACTGTTGAGACCTGGCTTTAAAAATGAAAGACTTGACATGAAAGTCTAATGTTGTCATGTAAAACCTCTATATTAAATTGCCTGTGCATCAAAGGAACTTGAGCTTTGCCAAAACACTATCAACAGCTCTGATAGGAACATTTTTAAAAACTAAAATGTCATTTCAAAGGTCAGCATCCACAGAGCATTTTAATTCTGAAGATTTGTTCCCCCAGTCAATTGAAGTTTGTCTTTGAACTTACTTTACAAGAATTGATATTCTTGCATTTTCATTTTTGCCTTTTTAAGACAGTTCACAGTAGAGAGAAAGAGACAACGGAAACAAGGGGACAGAAAAAGGGGTATGACATGCAGGACATGTAATCAAATCAGGACGTTGTAGTATTTTCATATCATCTCTTTCTCACGCTAGTCTTCACATGAACTTCTCATGGCTGACAAAACATGATTTGGACATTTCTTACCTGACTTGATATCTGATTTGGACTTATCTTCGCTGACCTAAGGCTGGAGTTGGACTTGTTTTTAAACCTCTTCTTTAAAACGCTTTGGCAACAGCTCCCCATTTAGTACAAGTTAAAAAGGGGCTGTGTGTTTCAAGTAGTTTCAGGAAGAAAAGGGAATGGCTTTAAGATGTTTCACTTAAACCATTAAGAGGACACACTGACACCTTGCCTGCCTAGCTAATGAAAGCAGTGTGTGTACATTCCTGGCAGGGGATTACTCAAGCTCAGTTGTATGTGATTGCGTGCATGAATGCATATTTTCCCTTTTGTGAGGGAGCATTAAAGCCAGAAATAGTGAGAAAGGACAAAAGGCTGCCGTGCTCATGTCTTAATTGGCTCTCACCCTGACTGCTCCAACTGGTTTTTATCACTAACGGGTTTCCTGTACGATAATTACAGCTCTCAGTTATCTGCCTTTGTTGTGGAAACCCTGTTGATTATTATCATTTGGATCTACTTTTCTTAACTTGCAGCGTATCTATCCGCCTGCCAAGCACCAGTGGCTCAGATGGTTCCCCCTTCAGGTCAGTGTCTGAGTGGCTGGAGTCCATCAAGATGAGTCAATACATTGAGAACTTCACCTGTGCTGGGGTCGTCACCATGGACCAGGTCCTGCAGATGAAGAACGAGTAAGTGGGAGATGATTATTTGGAAACACACCGCATAATAAGTTCAGATCTATTTATTTCTTATGTTTCTGGCAAAGGAGAGGACCATTTTGTTGTCAAATTATGCGATGAATTAAAACCAAACATGACTTAAAGATGTTTTTCCTTCCAAGATGAAGTCTGTTATGAACTTCCTCAAACAGCATTTGTTTTCCTAAAAATTCTCTTTACCAGCCAGCAAAATAGTTTGCGCACAATATATTCTCCAACCTCAGTTATAACTAGAGAAATGTTTGAGATGGAAAAAGCAATGGAGGGAAGAAGAAGGAGTGGGCTCATTTGTGGTAGACTGGTGGTGGTGGCTTGTGGTTGCCGCAGTCCTTATGCTTCTTGCCTTGCTCCATTCTTTCTCTCATCCCTCTGTTCACCCACACACACTCACTGCCCAGCACTTTTGCTAGATCCCCCCGAAAAAACCACTAGTTTTGCCTGCTAAGGGCAAAGGCCTTTTGTGGCTTCTTCAACATTAAAGGAGGGAAGGGAAAAGAGAGACCAGTCTGTGGGAGTAACTAGAGGAGATTAAGGAACTGAAATAGATGGACGAGATTTAAAGCCCCATAGTCGGCACATTTGTACTTCTAGAAAGATTGAAGAGGTGGGTTGAGCATTTACCCCCTGAACATAACCCAGGGTAGTTTAAGGTACTTGGCTCATTGCAGATGAGTAAGGACACTGAGGGGGGAATTGAATGAGACTGAAACCGAATCTTTTGGGTAAAAGGATGTAGTGAAGCACGTAAAATGAGGTTATTTTGAGGCAACAATGCCATGCTATACATGTCTCATTTGGTCTCACCTTGTGATTTAGGAAGATGGGCAGACTGTAAAACAGCCGACAAACCCTTTTGAAATATTTGTCATACTGAATGGTGTGATTTTGTGGCCCCATGTTTCCATCTCAGGGCATCTGGTAGCACTCTTGGAAAACCAGCAGTTATTTACAACCCACCCTCTGCTTGCCAGACAAGTGACTCATGGTCAACAGGGAGAATCCTCATTAAGTAATTAAGACTGTGATTAAGGCTTTGACTTCAGACTGCTGTGTTATGGGGGTGGGGGGATGCTTGTGAAGAACGAAAACCCCAGTATTTTTCCTTTAATGTCTGGAAGATCTCAGCAGATTACTAACTTGGAACACAACCCATCTTGCTGTACGGGTTCAGCAATCAAGCTAGACATGAATGGAGTCAGATTGCATTTTGTCACGTTTGATGAATGAGTATTTACTACAAGTCTTGAGAGGCGTGAAAGATGTGTGTTTTCAGTGTTGGAGCAAATCCAAAGTGTAAATCCATGAGCATCTTTTCTTATATTCTGTCCTATCTCTGTCCTTTACAGGGATATTAAGAACATCGGGGTGAGGCTGCCTGGCCATTTGAAAAGAATTGCCTACAGCATCTTGGGTTTAAAAGACCAAACCAGCACCTTGAGTGTGTTTGCAGTGTGATTATGACAACAAAGGGAATTAAATTCGGGCACTGAAACAGGCAGCCCTTTGAACTCTAAGCTGAGCTGGAGCAAAACTGCATGGACGGCTTTGGATCGGCAGGACCAACAGAACTGTGCCATCCTTTGGGGCCGACTGAATCAGACTGACTTACTGTACATTTTTGATTTCTTCATCTTATCCACACAGGAACTGAGAAAATATACAACAATACAATAGATGTATCAAGTAGACTCTGTATATTTAGATGTCTATTTTTATTATCCATGTCTTCTGTACAGATACAATTCATTGCTCATGCATTTATTTTTTTTTCTTCATTTTGCATTCCTTCTTCATAAAATTCAACAATCAAGCCAGGTCTGGGAACGACTTCAGAATTGCACCATGATTTTGTTGTAGCAATTATTAAACAAACAAGGGAAGCACAGTAAGTGTGATCGTATGGGACAATGAAGTCCAGCAATGGCTCAGGTTGGGGTTGGTGCTGATGTCATGGCATCTTCCTTTAATTGGCACTTTGGCCCATTTACTGGACCAATAAGGATGGAGTGTCGAGAGGGCTGGAACGAGCTTGAGTTGGCCAAGCTAAGTTGAAGAGATGGTGTTGTTCAGGTGTATAAACACAGATGGACTTGGTGTGTTTTCTGGCCTTCTGCTGGCTTTGTGCCATAATTAAGCTATCATCATATAAGTGATGTTATATGAAAAGAGAAGAGATATATGAGGTACTGTGTGTGTACAGGTTAACTTGTTTTTTTTTCTTAACATTTGGGCAATTACCAAAAAACATTGGGATGGAAACTAATGTAGCACTTGGATCTGAGAATCTCATTATCGTGCTTTTTCTCAGAAAGGACTTTTATACACAAAATCCTGAACAAAATGATACTGAAGTGAGAAAGCATGTGAATTCGATCACAATGCAATTCAACTGTATGTAGCGTGCCTGTAATGAGGAGTGAGAGGGTGCAGTTTGGCAAAATGCAAGTGCCCTGAAAAAAAAGATTTCATTATGATGAGTCACGTATTGCTTGAGATGTTTTCATACTTAGAATTAATTTGGTTTGCAATTTCAATGTCTCAATTAGTTTTTGCAGAAGCCACACAAATATTCATTCATATTTCTGTTGGTTTGATGTTGACGGGATGAAATTATATGCTTTGACAATTTAGAGCTCGACTTGTTGAAAGTTTTAACATTTTAAAGTGCCTGTTTGTGGAACATTAGCAGGAGTTTGCTTCTGTCTGCTTTAACGGAGCAGCTCTGCAGTGTAGTGGGAAGTGTGTGTGGACAGTTCCCCCAGGGCTCTCAGTTGATGACTGCAAATCATTGTGTTACTGATGTACACCTTCCTTTACTTGAATTTTTACTGTATTTTCAAATGTATCTATGATTCTGTTGTAGCTGATAGATCCATCTTTGGAAAAGGGATTTTTATAATTCTTACTCTGGTTTACTGGTTGCAATTACATTTAAATACATTTTGTATGATTTCACTGTTTACCATATTACCAAACTGATTATTTTTCTAAGTACAGATCATTTTCCAAAGCAACATCTCCTACTTTTGCTGGCTTTCCAAACATTTTGAAAGTTCCTTCAGCAAGTCCTTCCTTTTTGCTTGTTGTTTTATACTGTATTTAATAGCTTATTTATTTTTTACTTTTATTTATTTATACTGATAAACACTGAGCTGGAATTATAATTGAAGGTTGTTCACTTGTTCTCAACAATAAAAAAAACCTCTAATGTCCTGCTTTTATTCCTGATTTATTCAAACCTGAGATTGTCTTCCTTGCATTTGTGGAGTAATAAAGTCTTAAATTGAATTTGGCAAAGTCTGCTGTATGATTGACATAAAGCAGAGCAGGGGAATGCTTCATTTGTTTTAAACAGTGCCAGGATGTCAGGATGTTTATACTTCCACCTGGATATCCTTATAACACTACTGGGTGGCTTAATGCCATAATTAGAATTTGTAATAAACATGTGAGTGCATGCACTCTCTCTCACACACACTTGTTTTTTTTTTGTTTGTTTTGTTTGTTTTTGTTTTATTTGTTTGTTTTTTCTAACATTAAAGCAAGTCTTCACTCTAATATTTCATGATTTCTGTTATGGGGACTTGACTTTGTAAACAGACTTTTGTCCCCACAACAACAGGACACACACGCACACACAGGCAGCACATCAACATTTCTCTGTCAGCACCTTCTGACACCGTTTTATCAGCTTTGTGTTGTCTAATCAAATCAACCACATATCAAAGCGTGAGATGAAACTAAATCTGAAAAGCTCAAATTTAGCTCTGATGTTTGTATATATTAAAAAGAGATCAAACTGTCACCTGCCTTTTGATTACTCTGGCCTTGGGAAATGACCTGTTGTGTGACAACACATTTCCTTCTCCCATGAACTCCTCTGTTATGTTACAGTTGAAGTTGAATGTCAGAAATTCTGCCCTCCTACTACTCCTACACTAAACACAGTGGAACGGTCCTTTACATTGGAATTTTGAGTGTCAATCAAAGGGCAATAAATGTGAATGTGAAATTTTTTAGATACAGATATCTGACATAAATATAGCACATTCATCTCACTACATTTTTGACTGGGTGGTCAAAACTGCATAAACAAGAACCAAGATGTAATAAACCAGAATTACCCTTTAAATCCCAAGGATTTCCACTGTATAGGAAATGTCAGTAGTCAAACTTGCATGCCTGAACTTAACCACAGAGAACACGCACATAAACTTGAAGCAATGCCAGCTTCTCTCTTTATCTATTCACATATAATTTTCCCAACATTAAACCAGAGGTCGGAAATTTTCCCTTTTTTAGTACATTGATAGGAATGCAGCATAGTCGTGGGCAAGAAGGAAAGCATGTAAATGTTGCCTCAGTTAGCTTCTCAGAGTGAACTGCACCTGCTAAGGACAAAAATGCAAATAAAATGTAAATATTCTCAACAAAGAATTTAGCAAGTCCAAACATGCCCCATGCTCACTTTCTGCTTCACCTTGACAGATCCACTTCGCCTTATCTCACTCACTCTGACCTTGCTGTGGCAGGGAAGTCCCAGGCGCCACACATTTTGAAAATAATCAGCTTTGGTTGATTGATGCAAGTGACAAAGCCTTAAATACATTCCAAAGATAAGAGACACGCACAAGAAAGAGGAATGTCAATATTTAGTTATTGAATTAATCTGCGGGTCAACAGAGAACTAGCAAGAAAAAAAAAGCAACACAGATGGAGCATGGGAACTTGGATCTGACATTAAATCCCTCATGAATCTTTGTCCTTGACTTCCAGCTGGCTTTATTAATACCTCTGTTACAACTGACGGGATGCCTAGAAATAGTCTTAGCTTTGCGTGGTGACCGTAAACCGAGAAAGTCCTGCACTATTTTCCATCTCCATCCATCCATTCCCTCAGTGTTTCACAGCGTGGTGTGATTTTCTCTGCCGTCCACAATGGAAAAAGAGGGGCAGAGCCACAACGTTTAGCTGCTGACTGTACTGTTTGGATTTATGCAAATCCACGTCTGAATGCATCCAAACTCACTGCTGGTAGAGTTTGGTTTATGTCCCTGTCGTCAGCTTTAATGTGATTATCCTCACTCTGCGGGGGTTGAATGTGTGGAAGTTTGTGTCTTGTCATTAGGACTGTAAATGACAGGGATGCATGGAGAGACAGAGAAAGAGAAGAGGGAGAGTGAGGCCTGGTGGTAAGGGTGGGGGTGGAGGGGGTTAGCTGGAGATTTGAGCCATACCAGGGCTTTACTGCAGGCCACAATAGCATGTGTGGTGATTGTGTTGAAGGCTTGGCGTCCAGGGCCCGAGCCTCCCCCCGTGGACTGTTGTGTGTGGGGGCCGCGGCTTTCGCTTTCAGAGCTTTCCTCTCCTTCTTGTGGTTTCTTAGATGTCTTTGTTGTCAGGGCGAAGGTCAATTTGAAAAGAAATAAGTAAGAATGAAAACATTACCATGGCACTGGTCATGTATGACCTCTCCCTATACCACCGCCCTTCCATCTTTTTTTGTTTTATGTTCTCCTGGCAGCTCTCAGTGTCATGCGCAAATTTGAAAACCGACAACGCTGAGGAATTTACATCCTCGCTAATTTTAGCAATGGGTTCCTGACCAGAAAACACATCCTCCAATTTCTGTCTATATTGGTCTTCCTGCGTCTTTCCGCTGCTGTTTCTCTCACCAGTGCCTTCAGGGCTTTTGCAGATTATTCTGCTCTCTAACTCTCATCAAAGACCCTCAATTTTCCTATTTTCACTGCATTCTCAACAGAAAGATTTTATATGTCCTCTTCCAAGATTACACTTTGAGTGCTGGCAAATCTCCGCTCCAGATTTAATCCGTGTAAAAACAACCTAAGCTCCTCAAATGAAATGCTTTAATGGGATAGTGAGGAGCAAATAATTATTACCAGCACCTAGCATTTGCCAAACTGTGCTGCTGAGAACTGTTTGATGTCAGCATGAGGCGACGTGAGGGGGAGTGGAGAACAAAAACACAAGCCGCCGTTGACACAAGCCCTGTCCTACTGGAGTCTGTATATGTTGAAGTTTTGTTGAGGAGAGAATCATCAAACTGAACCAGCAGAGAGCAGTTTTAAATACCTGATACTTACTATGCTTGAACTTAAAATCATCCTAAAAGTGTGAAAGGTCTGGTATAGCAGGTAGTCAGGTGAAAATGCTACAGAATAAAAAGGGTTGAATATTTTATATTTATTGTGTTATTGTATTATATTATATATTGTTATATGTTGAGGGGGGAAAATATTTTATGGGGTTCCACTGAGGTCTGCACATACTGAATGCTAGTCTTAACAACATATATTATTAAGAAGAATCGACTTTTATTGGCAGTATATATATATATTTTTACATACACACATACTGAATTTTACTACTGCATTTATCCCATCCTTAGTTGAACACGCACATGCAACACCCGGCAAATTACATGCAGTGAAACACACACAGGAGCAGTGGGCAGCATCAAGCGCCCGGGGAGCAAGGGTTAAGTGCCTTGCTCAAGGGCACATCAGCCGGCTAATGAAGGGGGGGGCATTTTTTATCGCATTAATCTCTCCACCACACCCAAATTTTTCCTGCCCGTCCGGTGGGGGAATCGAACCGGTGACCCTCCGATCACAAGCCGCTTCTCCAACCTCTAGGCCACAGCTGCCCCGTGGCCTATTTTGTCTAACTTTTATTGAGACATGGTAGATTATCTAAACACATACAAGTGCACTTTTGCTGCAGTTAATAGTTATACTGAGAATTAAGACAGCATGACAAAAGGGACAATAAGCAGACTCAATTAAACCAGTTACCAGCAGGTACAAGATTAACTCTGAAATTGATCAATTTAACCACAACATGGACACTGAAAGCTATTTTTACCCAATCAATTACCATCATAAGTGACCTTCAGAGATGACATTTGCAGAACAAACAGACAAGAGTTATAAAAACAGAAAAATAGAAATATAAGTATAGTGCAGTTAAGTGTAAGTGACGTAGTGCTGTAGCAGCACTGAGGGCAGTTTGTGGGTCCCTGAGGATATTTATGCATACAGGATATGTATGTTGTGGTGTAACTGGTCAGACAGGCATTGGTCCAGTAAAATCAGGAAGAGTATGAAGTGGCTAGTGCTCTGAGTACTAATACCACACTGTCAAAATACTCCACTGTAAGTTTAGGTCCTGCACTGAAACCTTATTGAGGTAAAAATATCTAAGTATCATTTACAAAATTTGCTTAAAGTATCAAAAGTTAAAAAAAAAGAAATTATGCTGTTGCTATTGGTCCCTGTCAATGTTTTACTGTAATGTATGATGCTTTTGGATAAATATTACTGCTGCATCAAGTGGAGGCACCATCTTCCAGGACAAGTTTTTGTCACTGTTTAGCAACAAAATTATCCATGGCATATTTAAGTGTGAATTTCTCACCAGTATTCTGCAGTATATGAATACTAAAGCTGTTCATATGTTTGGATCATAAGAAGATCATCGTTTCTAAATACAGTTTACAAAAATGTATCTGCAGGGGCTATGATGTCAATCACAGGTTTCTGAAGAGATGTTTTCAAACCTGGATTTGATTTTACTGCTCACTGTCGCTGTTGTAAGCCAGAAAATCCACATTTGATTAAAGAGGAGGAAGCCTGGGTAGAGCAGACCAGTGGAGTGGGTTGACAGGCAGCCCCTCTGATAGGCTGAGACGCCTCTCACTTTAGAAAACATGTCCCAAAACCATCAGAGTCAACTACTGGCCATATGTGTTGACACATACAAAGAATCTGACTTAGGCTGTAAGCAACTCTTAAAATATCTAAACAGACAGAGCTGAAAACAAATGTACAGCAAAGTTCAAATATACACGCATAGTTAAACACAGAAAACTGCGCTAAACAAGGAAATGCAAACACAAACATTGGTAGCAAAAATGTATGAAAGTAAAACATTTGTTTCTACATTATGTGCAGGGCCCTGGCACTGTGTGCTATATTAACAGTATTGTGTTCTGGGGCTGATGCAGTACTGCATGGCAATGAAAGAATATTGAAATAAATAAGTAAGTGTAATGCAGTACTGTACATACGCAAATGGTTTATCCACACCAGCTGATGAGTATAGTAAACATTGTATAAACCCGGTTTACCTTACATGACAGTAAAAAATATACTTTTCTTAATGGAGCAAGCTGAAACAATTTGTCAGTTAGTCAACAATTTTGCTAACTGATTCATTGTTTAGGTCATTTTTACAGCAAGTATGCATGTTTCTGCTTTTCAGCTGGGTTGGACAATGCCAATAATTGCAAGATGTGACTGCTTTAGGAAATTTTAGAAAGCAAACAATAATTTGAGCAATTGAAACGTAAGTGGCAGAATAATCAATTTAAAAATAAATCATTAACTGCACCCTAAATTTTGCATCCCTTGTTCTAAAAACAATTACTTCAACTGAATCGGAGTTCATTGCAGTCAGAGATGATTTTCAGCATCTAGAGGACATTGGTGGTAATGCAACTGCAGTCATTCAGCTTTCAACCACTGTGATAGTTGGTTTTCTGGAGCTTCGCAGCGTTCATCTTTACCTTTTAACTGAATGGGTGATATGTCCTATATTGGTCCATTTATGTGCCTCAGATTACATCCAATTATTATTTTTAGCTACAAAAGAAGAACCAAGGCCCAAAAGGCAATATTGTAACAACAGCGACATTCTCATAAAGAGGAAAAAAAGAGCTGTCATTATTCTGCTTTGCCCAGCAGGATGTGTCTCTTTCTGCAAATTCATGGCTATTTTTTTTCTGCAGAGCTATTCTTTGTCTCAGTGCCCCCCCTCTTAATTTCCGCCTGTCTGCATATGTTTTGGAGGCCATTAATCGTCCCTTGCGCAACATGCACCCCAGCAGATAATTACAGTCATTAAACCAATTAGGGAACACATGGAGGGGAGGCTTTAGTCAAGCCCTGAGGCCTCCCACTCCTGTTCTTCTCTACCAGGACAGCCGAGGTGGTCCGCTAAAACTCTGGCAAGGCCTTGAATAAAGAAGGGAGTGAATTACTTCAGGCCAGCTCTGGATTAATGCAATTTCCTGTTGGTGTAGCCTTGAGAACCCTTGCCAACTTCGCTGCAGGCCAACTAACCAGAGCCATTAGCCAGCACACTCATTCACATCATTATTTTGTGGAGCGAAACAGCCATTTAGGTCTGTGTCATCGAAATATGTGTTTCTCAGTTAAACAAGCTATTTTTGTATTTCTGTGGCAAAACACCGAAATAAAGAACAAGAAATCAGAAGTGGAAGGAAAGGGAGGGAGAAGTGGTTAATCTGCAGACAGTGGTTTTCAACATGCTCACTATATCATGTGATTCTAGAGCTAATATTATGGTTTCATTGTGCCTGACACAGTGGGAGTTCTGGTAGAATGCAGCCATAACACACAATACATGCAACTGTGATTACTTAGTTATTGAGACAGATGGAACTGAAACTTCCAGTCACCGTCCACATGTGCAGGCAAGCCACAGAAAGTCCCTCATGTTCCCTCAGAAAGTCTCACAAGGTTCGTGTCGGTGGAGAAGAAACTGCCCTCCGTTGTTTCGGCAAGATATTTCCCAACATTCTCCGTGTTGTGCTTGGCATGTGTGTCTCTTCCAAAAAAAAGAAGAAGAAGGAAAAAAAAAAGGCAAAGCCAGCAAAGAACAAGGCGATCCATACAGGTTTTCTCTGCTTACTTATGAATGACATGTAAAAGTGAAATGTAAACCTTGTAATGACTCCAGAATACATAAACAAAGAAAAACATATCGAATCCTGCAGGTTGAAGATAAGATCATGACAGGCACATCATGGGCCAAACAGGGCCAGAGCCAGAACTTCTAACTGTGTATGAATGGTGTGAGCTTTATTTTTTTTACAGACTTTGTACTCAGAAGTTAGAAAATTATGATCAAAGTAAAGAGCGCAAGAAAGATTAGAACTGAGGAACTTTTAGCCCACCCCAGCTTTAGAGGTGGGCTGAAAGGCTAAGGCTAAGACTCCCTTTGCCTTTAGGTATCTCTAAATCTACCTAAAATATCCAAAAGACTTTAGTAGCTTGTTTAATATATGTAACGAAAATGGAGTGTATAACGAACACAATCTGAACAGCTACTTTAGATCTTTTAAGTGCGATGAAATTCTTGTGAGTTGGGATTTTACAGTTTAATGCAGCTTAACCCTACAATGAAATTGACGTTTGTTTTGGGTTTTTTTGTCTAAAATGGTTGCACATTTTTGGGGGCTGAGTTTCGAACTGAAATAATACATAATTTAAGTCCTGTTGCCAAGTGAATACTTAATAGAGTTAAATTTATGTGCTTTGTCCTGTAAATAAGGTGGTCCACTTTAAAATTGTATGTTTATGATTTTACAGTCTTCAGATTCACACACAAAAAATGGTTAAATTCACAAAACAAACAACAACAAAATTCAAGATGAAAAATTCCAGCTTGATCATGCAGGTCACAAAGCCTTTTTTCAGAGCACACGTTTTGACTTGTCGTAGCAGGAAAAGCACAACTGAAACAAATAAACAATGGCTCAGTTACATCAAGTGTCCCAGTGAGCCATGCCAGTGAGCCAGTATGCACAAAATCAAGAGTCTGGAACTAGCTCACCTGAATGGAATGCAGCCGTTTTTAATATTATTACTTTCACCTGTTTTTCCGGCTGAAGCTCTGAAGCGCTTTTAGCAGCCGAGGACTTATTCAGACGTCTCTCCTATCAGGTTAAGTTATCATTTGAATTATCATTTTGATGTCTGAATTTAATTGGACATATGAACAACTTGAACACAGTAAAGGTGGTTAAATTCTCCTGTCTGCTTGAAGTTAACAATATTTTTGTAAAGCTTAAATTGGTATTAGTGTTACAAGTATTATTTGCTTTCATTAAGAGGTGGCCACTTTGGCTATAAACCAGAATAGCAGCACTCCAAAAGCACAGAAAACTCCAAACTCTCTGATCTCAGTTTCTCATTTTATTTGGCTTCATCAGAGCTATATCTGGGCTGATTTTGTTATTGCATGTGACCCTACAACCTCAAGCTAGTGCAGCCAAACCATGTTGAGTTTTCATACAAAACCTTGCTCCAACTCTTGCTCTCCACGAGGAGCTGAATTTTGCTCAGCTCGCCCTGACCGACAGTGTTGGGCAGCTCCGAGTGTGAAATGTGGAACTGTTTGAACGCAAAGAAGGGTGGGGCCATAAAAAGCAAGATGGTATGTCAGCTTTTCCTTGTGAGACATTTAGAATATAGGTCCAAATAAGTTTTGTTTTGTTTTAATCAGATTTTACTTACATCAGAGGGGAAGATTCCTATATTGACACAGATGGCAACACAGAGAAGATGAGTTTTTTCAGTTAAGGATCAAAGCAATCACATTTATGTTTCATCATAACTTGACAGTGTAAAATGAAAATGCTCTTCCACAGCATGATGTTCATATACATGGCTATATTTGAGAATCCAGTACTAAAAGGCATCTATCTCCCTATGTGCCTCAAGGGACCACAGAAATGATTGCTGCTGAATGTCTGTGGCTTGCCAGCTAGGAGCATCACAGTGTATGTGGACGTTAAACATTCCTGCTGCTTCCTTTCCTCTCTTCAACTACTAGACAAAAACCCACATTCTCATCTAATGAAATTCAAGATTCATTTGGTTTGATGGAACATCTAAGCAGACCAGAGATTCAGTCACACACAAAGAACATCATAAAGCTGCTTTTAAAGGCAGTTTGATGTAAGAACTGGAGGCAGTGACACACAAAATTGCATAGCAGCCGGGGGACAGACATGTTGAGGAACTGCGAGATAGGGATGTGACTAACAGCCAAGGTATCGAATTTTCTACAACAAGCAAGGTGAGGGGGTTGAACTGACCCTTAGGGGATTAAGGAACACGTTCCACTGGTGAACTGAATTTTGATGGAGCACTTTTCCTTTTAACTCACAGACCCTCCTGCTCTGACCATGTACCTTGTTTGGTTTAACAAATGCAAATGAGTGAAAATACTCTGAAACAGAACATACATGCGAGGTTATGCCACTGCTTTCCAAAATGTACTGCACAAAATACACTATATAGACAGAGGTTTTGGGCCACCTGACCATTACGCCAAGTGGGACTTTAATGACACCACATTCTAAATACATAGACAGCTCTGAAGCTATAACGGCTTCGACTCTTCTGGGAAGGTTTTCCACAAGATTTTGTAGTGTTTCTGTTTCTTTCCATTATGCAGCACAGCATTTGTGAGATCAGGCACTGATGTTGGGCTGAAAGGCCTGACTCTCAATCTCCATTCCAATTCATTCCAAAGGTGTTTGATGGGGTTGAGGTCAGGGCTCACGTCAAACTCATCCAGCCATGTGTTTATGGACTTTGCTTTGTGCACTGGAGTACAGTCATGCTGGAATAGAAAAGGAGCTTCCCCAAACTGTTGCCACAAAGTTGGAAGCATAGCATTGTCCAAAATGCTGAAGCACTAAGATTTCTCCTCACTGGAAGCAAGGGGCCCAGCCCAACCCCTGAAAAACAGCCCCTTCCCAGTACTATGGTCTATAGCAGGGGTCGGCAACCTGCAGCTCTTTCATCCCCCTTCTGTGGCTCCCGTGGCTAAGAGAAGGCGAGCATATTTAGGGGAAAAAATGAATAAATGTGATTAAATAATGGACACTTAATTTAAATTGATTTAATTCTATTTATTTAGGATTTTTTTTCATTGTAATAGTTATTTCTTTGGAGATTGAGGTGCTCTTGTGACATTAATGTAAAACTTGTTTTATTATTTTGTCAATCAAAATATCTGTGATGTCCTGTTTGTAACATCTGTTGCCACCAAATAAGGGACTTATTTTGACTCCCGGTAAGCTAGCAATGGACAAATCAATTGACTTGCCCAGCCCTAATGCATTAATGCGTTAACGTTGCCACAGTCCTAATATATTTATATATTATTTTAGAAGATAAATGTATAAGTCCCAGTGTCTTTTTCTCTCAAAGTACAAAAGAATTAGGTGTTTTGCATTGTTAAAAATGGAAAACAAAAATTTGTCTATTTCTGTTTAAAGTTTATTGATTTCATAAAAGTAACATACCATAGTTCTCATACATAAAGCATAAGTTTAAGGAAACTATGTGTGGTGTTGCTTTCAGTTTAGTGGTCAAATAGGTTTTGTGGCTCCGAGTGGGTTTTAATTTGGTGGGAAACGGGCCAATCATTCTCAATTTCATGCTAAAGGTTGCTGACCCCTGGTCTATAGTGTACGTGATGATACAGCTGCTGCACTTTTGCCTTTTAGCCACTAGAGGTCAGACTGCTACTAACCAGCTCTCTCCTCTGCCATGGTGAGGATTTCACAATTCCTTGATGGTGTACCAAGGTTTCTTGAGCTTTTTATGGGTTTCTTGAGGATTTTTAAGCTCCCCAAAGTGTGTATCTGAACATTCCATAGCAATCACAAAGGTCATTCCAGCGGTGCTAAAACAGGCTCCATGGCCATTTGACGGTCTTCCAGGATCAAGATGTACCAAGGCTGTTGAAGGGTTTTTGTTTTTGACTGTTGTTCAAGGTTCCTGGGCTGTTTTGGGGATGCCCTTGAAGCTGTTCTAGGGTTGCTTCAATATGTTTTCATGTTTCTTTACAGTTTCAGAATTTTTCAGCAGTACTTGATAAAGTATTAAGTTTTAAGGTATTTCAGTATGTTTTCAAGCTGTCCTAGGAGTCCATGGTTTCTTGCAGGAGTTTCACTATTTGATTAATGATCAGGTTTTAAGGTTCACTTCAGCTAAGAAACCCAAAAGGAAAGATCTCCAGAAACCCATGCACCCCTAAAATCCCTTGAAAGCAGCCTGACACATGGTTTATGACTCATGGAAAGGCATTCCAGATCATTAAATTTTAAGCTCAGGCATATCAGTCAACAAGAGTCAAGAGACAAAACCTCAAAATATTGGAGGAATATGTACAGTCTGTATTGTTGCTCTTGTGCTCTTTAAATGGTTGGGAGTGCCTCACTGTGCATTTAAGATAAGATAATCCTTTATCTGTCCCCAAAGGGGAAATTTGAGATTTACTCTTTTTTTGTTTTTCATTTTCAAATCTTTTGTTCTTACCTTCCCTACCTCCAGAGGACATTTCTATGTATATAGTGAAGAGACTTACTGACAATAAGATTATGCTTATCTGCGAAAAGTAAGCCTAAGTAGCACATCACACAACTCATTCTAACTGAGCAGAAATTTACTTGAAGGTTTATGTCAGTTTGTGGTGTTTTGCTTATTTTATCAGCACCCATCTTTCTCTGTTGATGCAATAATGCTTTTTTGCCTCCTTTCTCAGGAAAATAAGTAGAGAGAAAAGCTTTAAAAACCATGGAGTGGCTTGGTTGCCATGGCAACAAGATTTTCCCCACAGTAGAGGCACTGGTACTGTTGGAGCAGGTGGTGTCAGTAAAGTTCTGGTTACATTACTCAAGCAATCGCACCGGAAGGACAAACAGAGACAACAAGGACTGGGGACGAAATTGTGTCTGATTTCTGTTTCATTGTAGTGTGCGTGTGTGTGTGTGTGTGTGTGTGTGTGTGTGTATGTGTGTGTGCGTGCATGACCGACAGACATAACAAGGTCACAACAGACTCAGCATGCTGTGTGATGTGTGAATGTGAATTTCAACTAGAATTTTACTGAAATTCAAGACTTGACAGAAACATCATGCAAACCATAAATAAACCAAAACTTGTTTGATAAACGCCACACAGGAGAATAAACAACACTTATCAGCTTTAACCTGTTTTTCTCATCCATACTTCTGAAAAATGTTTCTTTTAAATCTGAAAAATAAAACATTCAGTAATACTACAGTACTACAAGACTCACTGTGACCTTTTTACTGCGGTCTCAGTGGTAGGCTTCAGACTTTTCAACTTCAAATGTGTTTGTAGCCCAGAGGAAAACTGTCATGTAGAAAATAAACTCTTTTTTTAATCCACATTTTTGATTGGACCGGATATGGGTATTGCGGGGTATTATGGGTTATTTGTTATCTGTCAATCATTTATCATCATAAATGTATGAAGTATGCATGAAAGACAAATACCTATATAAAGAGAAGCTTTTGACAGAGACAAAGGAGTGATATATTACAACATTAACTTAGTTCATGGAGGTGTTAGATCTAACTATGCTAACTGACTGCTAACAAAAGGCTGGCTAATGATCTGCAATTAAACTAGTGGTATCTAGCAAATCAAAATGAAAGTATTCAACATGTAACTCTATCATCAAACCCTCCATTCACAGTGAGAGTCTCCTGTACAGGCTTAAAGGGGGATAGAGAAGAACAGAGTGGGAGGAGAACAGAAGAAATAGAGGGGAGGGGACTCAAAATCGTCAGCAACCAGGCATTCATGCTTTCTCCCTGATCTCTCTCTCTCTCGCTCTCTCTGTCCCCCTCCCCTACTCCCCATACTTTGTTTGTGTCACTCTCTCACTCTCTCCTTCTGCACAGAGAAGTCAGCGAATGCTTCAGCTGGCATCTGCTCTCTCACTTTCCCCCTGCTTCAGTTCCTCTCTTCTCTCTGCTCCTCTGATACATCTGCTTCTTTTTCTTACCTTCCTTCCTCTCCTTCTTCCTCCCTTTGCCCGCAGTTTATCCTCAAGCCACCATGGTGAACAGATAACCGCCCAGCTGTCCTGAGACCATGGGTGCCTGCCTCTGCAAAGGTCACAAAGGTCAGTGCCACCTGTTTGTGTGTCTGTTTGATGGTTGGATCAAACTGCAGGAAGTGTTGACAGCAGCTGACAAACACTCAAGGAGCAGGACTGTTTCAGAAAAGTTACAACACGCTTTTGAGGGATAGCTGTGTGAGTGTAAGAATCCACATCCCTAAGGTATGTGGACAAGATGCAGGGTAAAACCACCTGAATCCCTCTTTTAGTCTGACAGGAGTTTTGGTATGATGTGAATACATCATAGGAATAACTAATAGGAAACTGAACAAATTCTACCATGAAAGCTTCATTTGAAAACTTATTTTCATCTTCTCTTTCACAGCCATTGTTGATTTGGGTCTGTTGAAATTGCTTGAAAAACAAGAGGGAGGTGGGAGGTTGATGAGAGGGATTTCGAGGATCAGCGGAGGACAACAGTGGCTTTAGGTTAAGACAGCTCCATCCGGAGCTCATATCCAACTTGTCGTGACTTGAAGATGTGACTTGGGTTGCAATTTTCTCTCTCATATTTGCTGTCTGTCACTGCTTTAGGTGGAAATAAGGCAGTGTTTGTTGCATCTCAAAAGCTGTCTGGATAAAGTATTGATGCCTCCGCTGGCAGCAGGGCCTCTTCACAGAAAAACACACAAGTACTAATTTATAGCTGTCAAAACAGAAGATCTACTAAAATAAAAAGTCAAATTTGAGGTGGTCTACCTTTTTATGCCACCTCCAAACATAATCTACTTGTTATTTTGCCATTGCATGACATTATATATCATATTGCACTCTCACACTGTAATTTCAGCCTGTATCTGTGAAGCAGTCTCACAGTATTTTGTGAGACAAAGTCTGCTATTGTTCAGGAAGGGTCCCTTTTAACAAGGTGGAGGCTATCGAGTGAAGCAGCTTCAAACTGGGAATAAAGAAGGAAAGCAGATGTGAGGCTCCAGACAAACAGATAAGAGAACAGTGGGAGTGTGTGTGTGTGTGTGTGTGTGTGTGTGAGAGAGAGAGAGAGAGAGAGAGGCAGAAAGAGAGAGGGATTTAACCCCACAAGGACAGTGGGTTGGTTCGGGAATCACGATTGGTTTCTTGACCTTCTAATAGCATTGGATGAGGCCAGAGACAAGATACAGCCCTGTAAACCTGTGTGTGTGTGTGTGTGTGTGTGTGTGTGTGTGTATGTGTGTGTGTGTGTGTGGCGAAGACCATGACTTAAGTAAATAGAAGGGTATCACTTGCCTCCTATTGCTGTAGTGTTTCTATAGCGACAGCCAATTGTCTTGATAACACCACCCAGGGGAATCCCCAAGTGTGTGTCTGTATTCCTGCATGTTTCCGTGGTGTGTGTGTGTTTGTGTGTATCTACTGACCTTATAAATAATGTTAATTATCCATTATTCTGAACTACACATTTCCTCTTGTCATTCATATAAATCTCATCACAATCAATTACAAAGCAAATTTGCAGAGAGGCTACAGTTAATTGGCCATATGAAGATGCAATGCTCTGTCTCTCTCTCTCTCTCTCTCTCTCTCTCTCTCACACACACACACACACACACACACAAACACAATGTCTCTCTCTCTCTCTCTCTCTCTCTCTCTCTCACACACACACACACGCACAAACACAATGTCTCTCTCTCTCTCTCTCTCTGTTTCTCATCCATTAGGTATGTGTTGGGCTTGACTCCTGGCCATTAGAGACAACTGGATTTTGGCTTTATAGACCATGACCCCTGCCTAGAAACACACACACACACACACACACACACACACACACACATCGACACACTCAAAAGAGACCCACACAAATACAGCATGGATCTAATAATGGTGTTAATGTGTGTGATTCCCTACAGAGCTCCACCATGCCATGACAGTATTTCAGGACCAGATTGAGGAGGGTCAGCCATCCTCTGTCAAAGTAAGTAAAAGACCTCATTTTTTGCCTTGTAGGTTTTGATTTAACATTGGCTTTTCAGTGTGTTTCCCTCCCACATGTAGACTGAAAACAACATGTTTTGGCTTCTATAGTGACCTCCTCTTCAGCAAAAATAGTCCCTATAAAAACTATTGCTGTGTTCTGTGGGTTATAATGGGGATGCTATTTTCTTTTTTTTAATTAAATTTATGGTCAATTCACTGTAATTGCATCAAGGTACTGGAAGGTAGAAGACAGATATCTCAAAAAATGAAACCTCAAATTTTTGTCTTCTTAATACCATTAGAGATAAGCATGAACATATCTTCAGTGAACTAATGCTTTAAGTGCATGTCAGAGTTTTGCTGATTGAATAAGAGTAAAGTAATCATAATGTTTAATAGAGGTTTTAAATAGTGAGTTTTGCTCTCTAGCTTTAACAGCACAGGTAAGATTTAGCTTGTAATATAGCTTATTATATGTCTATGACCTGAACGCATCAAGATCAGCCTCATTTCATGGTTAATATCTCTTTCACGCATAAAATGTTCAGTCTGCTCCACATCCAGACTCCATCATACTCTCTATGCAGACATCTAATTAATATTAATATAAATGTCACCAGCATGTTCAAATTCTCAAATACTGAAAAAAAAAATAGTCTGGTTACTTTATGTTCCCCAGAATTAGCGTTTTCAGCGCTTTCATAATTTCATAATTACACGATTGATCAAAAAACTTGTCAATTTAAAAAGTATTAAAATGAGCATCTTCTCAGATGGAAGGACCAACACATTCAAAAGATCTCATTGGTTTTGCAGGCATCATACATCTGGCAATGAAGCAGCAGTTTGATGATATGAAAGCCAGAAACAGAAATAATTTGCCCACGAGAATGCTCAGTTTTTCCACTTTGCTCATTTTACTTTCAAGTAACTCTTACGCATAATATTATCATCTGTAAAACTTAATTTGGACTGGTCAGAACCATGACCTGTGCATTAACTAATGAGTACATGTACTTTTAAACCTAATCCTATTTTGCTTGCAACAGAATACTAAACCGAGAGTAATATATTGAAAGTGCATTCCATGTTTTTGTACTGATTGCAGGTACTTGAGTCTATAGACCATTTGGATTGTACTTTAAAATACTCTACTTTGCTAGCAGTTCATTTGAACTGAGAGTACACGCTGCAGGATTTCCATAAATACTGGCTGTTATTGTCAAGCAGGAAATGTGTGGATTCACAGTCAAGTTGTGATTGTCACACAAAGGACTTACTCCTCTGTGAGATGAAACATGGAATAGGAAACCCATTCAAAACCCACAGGAAATGTTAGAAATACAGTGTCGACAAGCTACAATGAAACAATTTTCTTAGAACCTGTAGAAAGTAAGTACATCAGTGTCACAGATGTGATGCTTTTCTCTTCTCTTTCTGTCCATCATATTGTGCAGGATGATCAGAATCCCTCCAATGGCAGTGTTACAGATAAAACCAGCGGTTACAACATCGGCGAGCTGGCTACCTCCTCGCTGATAGGTGAGACGGACACACAAACACGCACACGCAAACATGAAAAGGTCTCGTTCACGTTGTATTTTATTATGAATCAAACATATGAGAATGGAAAAAAACAAGCTGGGAAATTGCATTAGTAACCATGGGAGGTTAGTAATGTAATTTCCTTCCTTCATGCCCTCTCTTTCTCACACACGCTGTAATGCTGTACACCCAGACATGAGCAAACAAGCAGGTAGACGACAAATTACGCACACATTTCCTTCTCCCATTTGATATTTTCCCTCCAGTTCTGAGTGTAGCTTCCTCTTCCCTTCATCTTGGTGCCTCAGATTCTTTTTCATTCCCTTTCCCCCATCCTGCGTTAGTCTCGTCTCATCTCGCCTGCTTCCCTTTTTCTGCGGGAGGTTAATTATCTGAGTTAATGTGTTATGCCTTGCTGAACTTTTCCCAGTGAAAGGTCCTTTATGACCCGACTGTATAATCATTATGAATATGTTAGAAAAATGGAGACATTGAGGAAGACGGCTGAGAGGCTGCCACCTGCATTGAGAGTGACAGAATCAATCCAGTAAATAAATAAATAAATAAATAAAGCTTTTCAGCATTTACTGAAGCTTAATCACTTGTCAGTCATCACTCAAATTGGCCAAGCAAGTTCTGTAGAGTTTGGCTGTCAAAAAGTGCATCTGAAAACCTAAACGCTCAAATGAGATCACACTGTGTAAACTCAAATATTATTGTACAAATATAATCACATATCATCGAGATATTACTGCTGCCGTTTGCTTATTATTATTATTATTACTTGTGTGATGCCGTTTGCTAGACATCAGGCTCGTGTGAACAGTAAATGACTAAAGCCCAGCTAGTGGCACCTAAAAACTGAAATGTTCATTAGATTCCACAAATGTTGTCACACAAAGCATCCTCTAGGAAGGATGAATGTGTTCATTAAATTGCATGGCAATTAGATTACTTCTTGATTACTTCTTGCTGTGGAGCTGATCAAGGCCATTCTAGATGAGGTGTGCTGCATTTCAGAAACTTCACGGACAAAACGCACCATCTATTTCTGCCAAAAGCTGCATGGAGCTGCATGGAGCAGATCGAGCGAGGCAGGACGTCAGACACAAGGCTATCGTGGAATCAAGGTGTTAGCATAGAAAATATTACAGCGGAGGGTCACCTAAAATATTGGCATTCATGCTCTTAGGACCATGAATATCAAAAATGAATTTAATGGTGGCCTGATGAATAGTTTGGCCATGCTAATGGCATGGCTCTATAAATGGCAATGTTTGTCAGCCCAGCATTGCCATCAGCCCAAACCTAAGCCTGTTGAGTCTGTGATCTGGTGATCTCAAGAGTTGCTGCATCATCCATCCATCCATTTTCTATATCGCTTATCCCTCAGGGTTGCAAGGGGGCTTGAGCCTATCCCAGCTGACTACGGGCGAGAGGTGGGGTACACCCTGGACTGGTCGCCAGTCAATCACAGGGCTGAGTTGCTGTATCACTGCTATGAAATGTGATACAAACTTTCAAGTCTGCATTAAGTGAATTGTAACAAGACATCATAAATTTCATTTGTCCAACACTTTGGTTTATGATCAAATACCTGCAGAACTAATCATCAGCCTCAGCTGTGCTTTTAGAAATAACTGGAAAATGTTAGCTAAAGATGATGCACATGATAAACAATATGATGCTGAATAGTACCTCGATAGAGAATTGCTATGAAGCAATCTTTAAATTGGCTCACTGTTTGAAGCATTTTATACAGTCCAAATGGCAACATGTCTGTGACAGATTGATAAGAACTTCCCTTTTACCAAACATACGAATGCGACATAACAAGTCCTTGTTTTAGTTGGTCATGAAATTTTTAGCAGGACATCAAAAGAGCTTGCCCAGATAACGCCAGCTCTGAAAGGCTGATATGTGTCAAGTAGTATACTTCCAACCATCAGCATGTTGTCATTGTGAGCAGACCACTAACATGGCTGTAGAGTCTTCTTTGATGGTCTAAAGGTCATCTAAAAGATGGATCTGATGCCTTGACTTATTGATAAGAGTAAACACTGAGAAAATAAATTATATCTGTATCTTTTAGGAACTGTCATCCAAATATCCTACATTGTTTGGGTCCTAATTGTCTCACCACTGCAGCTTTGATTTCCTCTGGGTGTGACTAAATGTTGTTTTCTAGAGTAATTTCCACATTGGCTTTCAAATTACAAAGCTCTAAACACACATCCTGTGTTTGTTCATGTGCTCTGTCTCTTCACAACATGCAACAGAGAGTCATGCTTCCCATAATGCAATATGTCTATTCCTATAAAGTGGCTCATTCCTGACTGACTCTGGTGTCTGGTGTTTGCAACATGATAAAGAGGTCTGAATACCATAATTTCTCACAGCAACCAACCGAACTTTGGTGGTGTGTTGACAAGCTTTTTGGCTCATAAATATTGATTACAGCTGTCACAGTCATTAACAGACTTTAATTCTGTGGGCCCCTGCATCATGTTAATACGATTTGGTCCTTTTCACACTGCAGTATGGACAGTAGGCCCAAAATATTTTGTTCTAACTTAAATAGATGCAAACATAGCTTCCTTCCCAGTCAGAGCCTCATAACAGTGTCGTCACAGTGTGAGACAGCAGCGGGTGTCACTGTGCACAACAAAACAAAGAGTCTCTAGGTGTCGAGTTCAAATGAAGATAACACGTTGTGGTGTTTGTCTCTGTTTCAGTTAGCAGAGGATGACAACTCTCTTGGCTCCCCTCTTTTATTTGACTGTATCCATTTCGCTACTTGGGCAATTTGTTTCTCTCTTTATTCTGCCTTTTTTTTCCTTTAACTGCTTATCTTAACCTTTCCTCTTGCCCCCTTTCTTTGCCTTTCCAACCTTTTCATCTCTGTTCTGCGATATGACGTTGGTTTGCTGTTACTTTCAATTCAACTCTTTTTTCCCTGGACCTTTCTTGTCTCCTGTGACTAGAATAAATGATGACTTCTTTGTAGGCTGTATGGCTTCTTTTCTCCACTGATTCTACAGGTTATTTTTTGAGGCTTGCAACGTTCTCTTCCTTTTAATTCACCTTCAGCACAGCGTTTATTATCTCTAATTTTATCATTTCCTCAAATGATCTCCTCTGTTTCCACACTAAAGGGCTGTCTACAACAACAATTATGGCTGTAACAACAACTATAAATGTGAGTCTATATCACCACTATTAAGACGACAACTGTATCACAAGGCCAACAGTATTGTTGGGATAACCTTCAGAACGATATAATGAACTGGAAACACTGACGGCCAATCAAGATTCATGTGTGTAGTGCTTATAACATTGGTTTTCAACTACAGTCTATCTGTTTTGTGTAAACTATTCACATTTTAGATGGTCTACCCTCAACACTTAATCTTGGTTATTGTGGTGTACAGCTTATTTGAAGTTTATAGCTAACATATGATTAGATGGCAAATTAAACATTAGAAAAACGCTGAGACACAGAGCCCAACAGTCTCTGAAGTTTGTTGTGTCCTTACTGATGTTCTTTTTCACGATTGTCAGTATACTATTAAATTGACGTTCACTCATATGAAATCATAAATAAAATTCCGTTCAAAAGATGACTCTCATACAGCATTTCATAATGATGCTTGGTACTGCTTTTTAGGAACTTTAACTACAATCTTCCGTTAGATGCCCTGTTATCGTTCTTGGTGTGACTGGCCCTTTACTATGTATTGCCCTTGCCCATCTTTTCAGGCTTTTATTCAATCTGATTTATCAAGATGTATCTCTTTTTCTCCCCCTCTCCTTAATCTAGGCCTGGTGGCCACGATAAAGGAGCATATCACCAAGCCGACAGCGATGGCCCAGGGGCGAGTGGCTCACCTGATTGAGTGGAAGGGTTGGGGTGGAGGCGGTGAGGCCAGTGGTGGTTGGAGCGGGGCCTGGGGTAAGGGAGGTGCAGGCTGGGGTGGGGTGGGGGCCGAGTTACAGGAGGATGAACAGTTCTACTCCCAAATGACGGACGAGATCAAGGAAGCTCGCTTCGCTGCAGGTGAGACAGAAGGATGAATTTAATTCAAGAAAAACAAGATGTGTCAGTGGAGATGAAGTGGCACTCAGATCCCTCTAGGCTTTGTTTTTGTCCGCCTGGCTCATGCAGAGGGAGCATCTACAAAAATCAATAGCCCTTATGACATCCCATGACAGTGTCTTAAATGTAGTGCACTTATTCGATTTTCCGTTGTTTGAGATGGTGGTGGACTTGGTGAAAAACAACAGGAGGCTGACTACCATGAATGCAGCATAAAATGAAACTGTGTGCCTTATATTTCACAGGAGTGGCAGAGCAGTTTGCTTTGGCTGAGGCAGCCATGAATGTGTGGTCCATGAACGACAACATAGAGCAGCCCTCCACCAGTTTGCAAGGTTTGATTATGTAAAATCATTGCCTGAGTTTAAAATGTATCTCTTGTTGTACTGCAAACTCTGCATGTCGGTTGTATCTGAATACAAGGTACAAGGTACAACAAGGTATTTTTAGTGAAATAAACTCAGTTTGGATTACTATCTCAAAGTTGTTATTTTAGGAACTTTTCTTTTCTTTTCCTTCTGATTTTATATATGATAAATAAAAATATTTGCATTTACTTTATTTAAAAAGGGACAATGAACTGTAATTAACATGAGTCCATCATGTAAATAACACCTAATCCCTGACAAAGAAGGGCCTTGAAATGTCAAAAAGCAGCCATTTTGATTGATATTGTTATTATCCCTCCCCAGCCTCACAAAGCCACTTCTTGTCTCAGTTCCTGTTGGACAGTGGAAGTGTCAGTGTTCCCCATCACATGTACAACATCCACGCCCGGACTTATGGGGACAACAGGGCAGCCCACCTGGTTCCTCCGCAGACAGTTGACTCCATTTCAACGATGTTCAACACTCAGGAGGATAGAGATCATCCCTTCCAGGACAGAAGTACTGTGACTGCAGAGGCTGTTGTCCGACATGTAGACAGCAGCTCGCTATCTGAGGATGACGTTTTTTATAACTAGACTTAAAGGGAAAACAAGCCAGCAATCTTGATGGCAATATCCAAAGTGAGCCTTACTGAGAGGACTTGAGACTCAATCACCAGCAATGGCTGATACAAAAAAAAACAAAAAACAAAACAAAACATAAAGGCAGACATCTGTGAGATATATCAAGAGACAATTTCTCAAATAGCTTGTGTGAAAGTTAAAGCTGGTTTTCACATGCATCGACAAAGACTCCAAATTACTTTTGTGAATATACAAAATCTCCTGAATACATTTCACTTTTTTATTCAATGTACATTAAAAATTTCGTATTATATGTAGAACTGAAGGGTCAGACAATAGCAGTATAAATATCTTGCTATAAAACATCAGTTTTATTATATGTGCTGTACAAGTTTGTCCAGTATTGTTTTTGATCCCATATTCTCTCACACCAATGAGTTGGACAGATGGTTTTGGTTAAGGGACAAAAACATGAAGGCAGTCTGAGTAGAGAAAATGAAATAGACTGAAAATGTGTGCTGTTTGAGATTTCTCATCTGTATCTGGAGAGAAGAAGTCTGCTGTAAAGAACCAATTATCTGTGTGAGTCCCATCTATGATTAGCTATTATTCACACTTTTCTGTCTGAGAGTGGGTGCATGGGAGTGGTGCAGAGAGAAGAAAAACAGAAAGGAACAAGGCTGGAGTGTATGTTAGCTGTGTGTTTAGAGAGCGAGAGATAGTTGGAGAATGGAGGTGTTAATGTTACTTGTCATCACATAGGCTTACACAAAATGAAGCTGACATGTATGGTGCACTGTGGCTGTTTCCCCCTCTGTTATCTCAATTTAACTCCGAATAGTGATGTGGAAAAGAAAAACAAACATCTATCATGAAAGAAAACTCTTAAGCAGATCAGTCAGCTTATTTGTGGTTTAATTAGTTCTCCAGTGCAACAACTACAGCTGCAGCAGCTTTGTGTTGTGAAGAAAATGTGACTCGGAATCAGATCAAGTAGCTAACGCAGTGTTGTGTCTTGTTGGTCTACAGAAAAATGCTGTAGGTTTGTAAAGGCAGAACAATTTATTATTTATTACAATTTAATGTCTAAAGAGAACAGGAAACTAGCTGCGAAACAGGAACTGGAGCTGCTCTCAGTAAGTGGGACTTGATTAGAGTTTAAGGCTCTGTTACATGGAGAATCTGATTAAACTATTTTCCATTTTAGTTGACTTTTATTTTTATTTAGAGAATGAGCTGCACAAATGTGAAATCTCTTCATGTATTAATCAGATATACGTGTGATTCATCAATGAATTCCTTAAGTGTAATCCCAGTTAATTAGAACTCTGCTCTTACTTTGTTAAATGAAGTGAAGTAATGATCTCATGGCCAGTAGAAATGATGGCCAAAGTATGAAAATATTGCTTAAATCTTAACGCTGCACTTTTAAATTCTAGACAGGGAAAATCATATCCATGGATAGTTAATCTGTCATACGTTGCCATATTTGTCGCTCAACACTTTGCCTTTTATATGTTTTAAGTTGGCAGTTTCATCTAACAGCACAAGTTTTTCTTTCTTAAAACATTTAATTTTTAGTTTGTAATTTTTGTTTTATGCTTCACATTTTCTTTGAGTTTTAACAATCACACCAGAAAAGTACTGAGAATAATTTGGACGGCAATCAAGATTTGATTAAACTGAGCTGGAAACTCGTTACCAAGGCAACTCTTGATGTATTCCTGATGTAAATATGAAAAATCACTCAACATTTTACCTGAAAGCCACTATGAGTAGAATTTTAATGCATATGATTCTGATGGTTTGTGCGAAAATGAGAAGATCCAGGTCAGTATTGGGCGGAGTCTGTGTGCTTTTCTCAAGAGGACGTCGAGGCACGCATTGCTGTGTGCCAGAGTATCCTTTGTGAAGCTACCACTGGGGGGGTGTCAAAACCAGAAACTTTGCAACACATAGCAGCTTTAACCTGGGAATCTATTTCAGAGGTTTGGTGCCATGCCTTTAAATACAACTAGAAAAGAAAAACTGTAAAGTGAAATAGTGAAGATGCTAGCTCCCTCCACAACATACTGACACTGAGGGACATTTTGGTCGTGATTTTCTTAGTCTAATGCAATAAAGATAAATAAATCAGGTAAGAAAAGGTCAATGTGAAATTCACGGTATGCTTTGGTATTCACAGAGAAGTGTGGTTTAGTGAGAGCAACACATCAGCAGGGTAACGTTCTGTTAATTGGGGTACAAAGTATTTTACAGGCTTTCTTTTCCTCCCCACTGGATATTACTCTGGGCAGACACAATAGTGCTTTGTCACAAAATGTAGATCAGTGAATGTAATCTCCTCAGTAGACAAGATCATGCTAATTACAATAGGAGGCAAGACAATAAGCCCTGACAAATGTTCATCATAGGAGCCTCCAGCTAATGGCAGTTTTGTTTGTGTGCAAATACAGTTATGCTTGGGAAATGAAGAAGTGATGTCATTATTAGAGTCAGGCTTGTGTTACTGTTAATCAGACAAAGATGGATTCACGTTTGTTCAAAAGGTCAAGGGATGTGCTTATTTCCTGTGTGTTACTGCTTAGATTTCTTTGGCCAAGTCCTCGATCATTCTCTTCATCTGGAGGAGAAAACAGAGAAAGAAATGGGGAAGGAGGGAAGAGATGTTGCATGCATATGTACAGATGTGTCTAACAAAATTATCGTGACTCAAACCATAATCTTTTTCTAAACCTGTAGTCTTGGTGCCTACACCTAAAACTAAACTGCAACCATTTCACAACATTATGCTTGTCGTTGGTACTCTGTAACAGTCATTTGTCATTTTGGGAGTTACTGGCAATTGACCTAATCAGTCATTTAGGTATGAGTTTATGTTGTTTGAAACCATATAGGCTCCTTCACCCAGCATAACGTTAAAAACGTTCATACAGGGATGTGGTCTTGTTTGCAAAGTTCATATGGACAAGACAAACGTCTGCAGATGAATGCAACAGAATCAAGCTGTATTTGTCACTTAGAAAATACTGAAGATTATTTTTCAATGGTGAGTATAAATATACTGATTATATTGCAAACTCGAATTACCTCTGGCCATGTGATGACCCCAATCAGCCTTCCCATGTCTGTCACAAACAATGTCTGGGCTCCAACCAGACTGAGAATCCTGCTGACCTGTGAGAATGCAGAGAAAACTGGATATGAAGTAACTAATTATAAAAAAGATGATGAAAACAGCTCATCATTTTATTTGAGAAGGCTGATCTCATGTAATTAAATCTACAATAGCTGATATTTTTGGCCATGAATAATGTGTGAACGCTGATATATCATCACCTTTTAAGCTGATATGGCTGCCTGTTTATACAACCAGCAGTCACAGTACAACATTAACATTTTTCATTCTTTGGTGCTGGGCAGGTAGTTTACAGTGGGTTATTTAGAGCTTTATGCAGAAAACTGCTGCCTGCTGTGGCTGAAAATAATGGCGTGAGAACAGACTCAATGAAACAAAACAGTAAAGTTGTGGGCCAGAAAACCAAAAATGAGCTGAAACTTAAAAAGCTGTGCCGAATGGAGCTGCAGAGTCACTTGATAATTTTCTGTAGGTTCTGTGTGGAAGAGCACCAGCTCATTCTGTAGATATAAAGGGCTCATTCAAAGGTAAAAATGTCCTGGTGATTGTACATAAATGATAATCTAATATAATAAAAATAATATTCCATTTCTGCCATTTCTGCTATGATTTCTTCCCTAAATCATACACACTTGCCTTTCAGTGAGCTTTATTAAACTGACAAAGTACACGCAGCAGGATACAAGCACAGCATTTTTATGAACTTTATGAGATTAATCAGGGAAAATACCTGTGTTGGTGAGTATAAACGTTACCATAAAATGATTTTATATCATTTTAGGCTGCGCTAGGAGGACTAAGACCCACCTTTCAAGTAATCTTGGTCCAGTTACTTGGTTCACACCGGGGCTTTGAATAACAGCTTTCACTCCAGCCCAAACCAACTGCACTAATCGGGCAAACACACCAGGGTCCCTTTTAACTGAACCAAACAGGTCAGGTGTGACAGCACCATTAGAGGTGCTGAAAGCTGTAATTTTTACATTTAGAGAGATTAAAGCTGTAGCTCTTTCATCCTCCTTCCTGCCTTTATGCTAAGCTAGGCTAACTGACTCTTAGTTCTACCTCTGTAGTTAACACGCAAATATGAGAGAGCTAACGCTCTTCTCATTTAAGTCATGAAAAGAAAGCAAATAAGACTATTTCCTAAAGTGTTGAACTAATTCATTCAATTCATCTACATCAGTGAGGATCAGATTATCCATGTCCCTACCTCCTGAACGGTGTTGTGAGGTGATAACAGGAGAGAGGTCGGGTAAATGCAGCAGACCTCATCCAGATTTTTATCCACAATCTGCACAGCAGGACACAAAAACATTCACATTTGTATGTATTTTGTGTCAGAAGATCACATCAAGTAACATTTGGTATTGTTTAAGAGATTATGAGTCAGTTGCTTCTGTTGCCTGAAAAAACAAAAAGAAGTAAAACTGGAAATGCCTCAATTTCTTTCCTGCTTTCCTGGACTGTGCAAAATAAACCTGTTTTCTACAAAGTATTTTACATAATGCTTAAAAAAATTGTTCCTGCATCAGCCAGCAATCCTGTCTGTGCATCCTGCTCCCATCCTTTTTGAAACTGTTTCACATTCAGTCAGTGTAGAAGGAATTGTAAAGACATGACCTACTTTCTTCTGAACACTGTAGCTACTTGTCTGACTCCATCCAGCCTTTTACCTCAGTCTTACTGCGCCACAGGTACATCAGCAGGTCTGATCGGAGAACAAATCCCAGTAAAATCTGCGACTCTTCAACAGAAAAGAACAGAGGAAATCGGTTTTCTTTACCCCAGTCAATGCAGTTTAGAGTGTGTGCAGCTCTTTAGTGGGCTGAGAGTCGTCTGCCAACATAAAATGTCATCCATGTGATTGCTGCTGAAAGGCTCAGCTGGCCAATTGACGATTTTCTCACACTTGTCAGCTCCTTATCAAGGCACTTTCACACTGCTGCTTTCAAAATGGTTACAATTTTCTGTCATTTCTCTCATCATTTTCGTCTTTTCGTTTCAGGGGCTATATGCAGTGTCATAACTATGTGTTAGACTGGCATCTGTCTGGTGTAAGGATGTTGCTGACTTTGTGCCAGTATTTCATATTCTGACACATGTTTTACTTTCTTGTGAAAAGATTTAGACCAAATACGACTCCTTAGCCAGAAGATAAAATACTCATAAGTATCTTTGTCTGCACACCATGTGAGTCCACCACAGGGATTTGTGTTTCAGTGCTGGTGTTGACAACGTGCTGAACCTCCGCTGGCCCAGCTGCTTTCTGAAGCTGCACTGGTTTCACTCCCAAAACCTGTCCAATTGGTGTGGAGGGAAGCCTGCAACAGAGACGAATCATGTCACACCTGGAACCAAAGCAGCTGTGTTTAAATGAAACTATGAATCCCCTAAGCCTATTTAATTTGATTAATCTATTGTTGGGCCATCAAGTGAAATATTTAATTTGAAGGCAATTTAATATGTTTTTATGATTCACAGTATGAATAGTTTATTTTGATGGTGGTAACCAAAGAGGATTTGGCATGTTTGTGCCCATGTACAAACTGAGGCTAACAACTGACACTATTGTCTCCCAGGTTGCTGCAGTTTGCTGTAGAAAGCAGGTCAGAAGCTTGAGTGCAGTTCCTGCTGTGAACACATTCACAAGGTTAAGCTTCAAACCAGCACTGAAACTTTCTATTTTTCCAAAGAGATTCTGGAGTAATTTGAGGTGTCTGGCAGACAATATGATGAGTGATTTTGTCAGAGGAATTGTTGAAGTCTTCTCAGCCTGAATGTTGTTGACAAGGAGCAGTTGGTAATAATGTCTTGATTTTTTTGGGTCTGAAACAGAGTTTGTGTGACAGACTGGGTGAGAAAAAAAAGCTCTCAAAAATGCAGTTGCAGAAATGTTTTGTTTGACATTTTACATCTACATTATATTTTTAAGCAAACTCCTTTCTCATAAGTCTCCACATTTAGACCCACAGCCACAAAGGAATGAGTCAACTCTATTTACATCTCTTAAACAGCACTTTTAAGAACTATTTACTCGTGGTGGAATCCCATCATAAAATCCAGTTCAAAGGCCACACTGATAAGCAAAACTGTTTAATTTAATACATTTTAGATGAAAGATGATTTACTTTAACATGTACCAGAAACTGTTCTCAAAGCAGTAATATCCATGTATGGGTTTTTCTGCAATAACAAGTGAGCTTTTCCACCCTCGGAGGACAAATTGACAATAACAGATTCATGGCCTGATAGGGTTCTTGATCAATACCAGCCATTCAGCCATTACTGGCTGTTAAAAACCACAAGTCAGTGAGCACAGGCTATCACAAGACATTTCAGCTTAGAAGGTTGAATATATTTACATATTTATATTGCTTATTCTGTTACTGTTTGTCACCCAGTTAAGAGAATTTGTCACCCAGCAGAGGTGACTCATAGGTACAACTGATGCTAAGAAGAATATGGTTATGTTTTTGAGCTATCCTGTTATGAAGTGGATAAAATATACTGTATACTGTATGTTCATGTGTTAGCACAGAGCCCATTACTGTTACACAAACATGTGGTTTACATGGAACAGCTGACCACGGAAATCTGCCCCAAACTTGACTGTCTGACTATTCCATTCTGACACTTTGTTTTCACTTACTGAGGCCACACCTTCATCAGAGAGGGTAGGTGTGGGAGCTTCTTGCTTATAGAGAGTGCATCATAGAAAGACGGACGGTGACCAGAGCGAGCCACGGCATTGGCCAGCAGAGTAGCGAGGAGGATTGGTAGGACATGGCTGACCTGACCCGTTAACTCTATAGCCAGGAGAGCTGGGGACAAAGAGTGTGTCACAGCACCGGAGAAGGCTGCTGCACCTACGAGACAGAAACCATAGTAAGGCAAGCCTGCTACTTATGGTTTTAATGATGTTGTAAACTATGTACTATGTTTTTTTTTTGTTTTGTTTTTTTTATCTTTACTAGTTTATCAGTTTATTTCAGTGTTTCAGATCAATATTACTGTATGTCTGTGGAAAACTCTCAGTATCACAACATTTTTGCAGGTCTTGCACAAACTTACATCATGGAAACAGAATTCAGCCTAATGCTGTGTCAGAGTTTATCTTACAGCCTGATAATATACATATAGTATTTGTGAAACAAAAAGATGAGATTTATTTTTGAAGAGAAAGTGGGTTAGTCTGCTTAGTTTGGAGGAGGTACGTGAAAACGGATTTAAGCACTGCAGATATATAGGTAAGAGTATATAAATTTTTTTCTACCAGCAAGTGCGTAGCCCCCAGGATTTATAGAGGCCCACTGCTGGCCCGAAGTCAGTCCAGTGTAAGACACATAACCTACTCCTTCTCCAAACAAACGGCCCAGAGCTGCCCCTGGAAAACCCCAGAGAGAAAGCAGGAAGATAAATTCCTCATATTTCCATTCAAACTTATGTCATTCAAATACTCTGCAAAGTAAACTCGCCTTTCCCTTCACTCACCATAGACAAACACTGGCATGAAGTATCCAGCTGGCAGAGGCAGAGTGCAGGCGACGACCAGCATCCACATCTCCAAACCAACAGTAGACAAACAGACTGTCAAATCTGTCCTCAGCATCTGAACAGCCACAACAGTTCTGCTAGCATTTGCAGCACAACAGATGAGTCACTGTCAATCTGTGTGCTGTAAAATGTTTGCAGTTCTCTCAAATCAATTTTACACAAATAAATATTGAATCATGCCCATTTACATTTTACATTTGGGTGTTGGAAGAGGAGAAAACCTGTCATAGCAAGTTGGATTTTATTGAATGGGTTCTGAAGAAGTGAGTTTCACACAGAATTTCTTAATGCATTTCAGGGGTTTTACTTTGAAAAACTTTTATCAATGCAGAAGTCCACCTGCGCTGCTATTTGTTTTCCTGCAACTGCTAGTAAGGTGTTTTTTCCACCTGGAGTATGCATGGGAATGATAGATATGTGGGTGAGTGATGGGGCTCTTGGTCAATGCCAGTTACTCAGCCATTACTTGGCCTGAGATTTCTAGCTTTTTACCTTCTTCTAGCTATTCCTTCAACCTGCAGTGTTGCTATGAGTGAGCATCAGGTACCACAAGACATTTCACCAAGAAAGGTTAAACAGTCTTTAGCCTGCTTGCTCTGCTATGAAAATGTCAATTACTGTATGTTAATCACAGGCCTCTGTGACCCAAGGGAATAAGGAGAGTGGGTGGCCAAGCTTGCTGTCTTGTTACTGATGGTTATCAGGGTAGAAATAAAAGGCTCCTTAATTGCCCTTTTCATTTTATGTACCTTCATGAGGAGAAAGACAGCCAAAGAAAGGTAGACAGGACTCCCCGATGAGCTCCACTCCAACAAAGGCTGAGCAGAAGCATTGTGAGATTGTGAGCCCCACTGTGTGCTATCCAGTAAGGATGTGAGGAGCTGTTTCATGGTGTACTGTGAAAGAGATAACTGCTATTCAGATTACTGTCTGAAAAACTTCACTGAAAAAAAGATGAGCATTAAAGGAATGGCTGGCATTATTCTGTATTTTCTTTTTGTCAGCTAAAAAATTAGGTAATCTATTAGTACATCCCTGAGTACTTTATGACTTTCCCACCTCGTCTGTAGCCTCAATCCCATTTGTTCTCACTGAAGATGTAAATTTTAAACTAGAATTATCACCTTCTAGTTTAACTACTGCTGTAATACATGCAGTGACTGACATGTATTACAACATCATATGTATTACAACATCACATAAAGCTCAGTATGTGCAAAACCAATTAGCTTGTGAAGGACTATAATGCTTCAGATATGGATGTTGATGCAAAGAAACTTCAGATTCTAAAACGGGAATGCTACACACACACACACACACACACACACACACACACATTGATCTTAAAATGAGGTATGGTAAAGGGTCATTGTTATCTTGAGGCAGCAGAAAGCAGTTGTAGCATTGACCAACAAAATACTGGACTTAAGTCAGTGGTAAAGTGTTTTCCTACTATGTACATGGGCAAATTATTCTGATGGTAACGTGCACATAAATACACACACTCCACTTCCACACAGGGACAGTGTGTGCATTTGGTCGTGTGCAGTCAAACAGATATCTCCAGCCTTATCCTTAAAACGTGACACATGTATTAAAATAAAAACATAAACTTACATTACACAACAACTGAATCCAAGTTGTTATTATTGATATGCAGTTAAATGTTTGTTTACATCAGGAGCAAAAGATTTTCACTGATAAAACTTTCATTATATTATGTGGCTCTAATTTATCAGTTATGAAATTACATCCACAAAAATTATGGACAGAGCCTTTAAGTTTTGTTCATTCCCACCTTAGAAGCCATATATTGACCAGCAGAGTTGGGAAACGTCAGAGAGGCCAGGAGGAAAGCCACCACGCCTGAGTATAGACACTTCCTGTACAGAGGTATTCACACATACAGACGCCACTGTTATTGTTAATCATTTGACAGCTATGACCTCATTAAAATAAACGCAAGCGCAGGACACTTTTTCAGATATACAAAGGTAACAGTTTTTAACACTTCTAGTTGCTGCTAATCAACTAGAAGCTAATTTTAGGTTAACATCATCGGATAAACTTGGCTTGTTTTTCTTATACGTCATCTAAATTTAAAGTTGTCTTATGTTAAAATGGATTATCCTTAAAGAAAGACTCCCTGTATAAAATTAATTTGCTTGACTCATCTCATGAGTCTGCAGATGACTCATCACAGCATCACAATCTCTCTTACGTATTGCAAAGAGCTCTCACTCTGTTGTCAGCATCTTGACAAAGATTGGGTTTGTTTTGGACAATTTCAAGATCCACCGATGGCAGAAGAGATAACAGCAGCTCACAGTGCCACACAGCAGTCTGTTTCCAGAAAGAAAGCAGAGGAAGACAAGAGACTCATTTTAAGAGACAGCAATAGACCACTGGAAGCCATTAGATTTGGGGAATTGATTATGATGGTGAGGAGACCAGGAAATGAGAAAAAAACACAAATGAACGCTGATTAGAATAGGAGGACAACACAGCAAAACTGGTCAAACACTTTTCACTGTTACTGATATGAATACAAACACCAAATGTCAGTTTTTATTTTTTTTAAACACAGACACATAGAGGACTTGTTTAAGTATGCAAAGGCTGTCAAAACTTACCCAAGGAAAGCAAACAGCAGAATCTCCAGGGGGTAGAAAGGTAAAGTAGTGGGGAAATTAGTTTTGAACAAGGCCTGAAGAGTCTCTGTGGATGCAAACAAACTGAAGTCATCTCTCCAGTTTCTCAAACAGCCTTTCAAAATCTAATCTTCCCACACTTTATTTCGTTGGGTTTCCAATGAAATTTACGGTCTGTCACCTTAAATGTTTCTGCTAATTTTGCCCGTACTGCAGTTCCCAGTCACTGTGTGACAGTTAGATAGACTGGTGTCAAAATCACTGGCATGCTAACAAGTATTACATTTACTTTGAAATAAACAAAAGCATTGTGTTTAAACCAAACTCTATTTGAAAAAATTGCATTTTAATATTATCATACTTATTGCCAAAAATGTATACAGAATAAAGCACATGACTATACCGTTCACAAATTGTTAGAGTTGTCTGTTAATTTCAGCACATACACCATATGGCCAAAAATATGTTTACACCCATACAATACATACAAAATATAGACAAAAGTATTGGGCCCCCTGACCATTACACTGCCAGTGAAGATTTCCCTTCACTGGCAGCACAAAAACAGTCCTATATCACACCTGAATTCAATAACAAAGAGGTGTGTCGGAGTACTTTTTTCTATATAGTGTATGTGGTTTTGTGCAACCATTTCAAGACATTCATATGCTGCTACCATGACTGCCACTTTTCTGGAAAAGCTTTCCACCAGATTGTTTGTGGTTACAAACTTGAAATGAGGAAGTTTCTAAAATATCAGTGTATACTGAAGCATGCAATTTAGGCCTACATGTGGCCACAGGTGTCACTTTTGGCCATGTAGTGTAGATGGCTTGTGAAAATACACTTCTTTAATAAAGTCATAACTCCTATGTTATTGGCTCTGTGGCTTCTTTTCCTCAGGTCGAGACTCTAAAATGAACCTTCTCTTTGTTGATCATGAGGGGACGAGTGCTGATCATGGCCTCCATTACCTAAATCTCCGCTCCACACTGAGAACAGATGGAAGGTCATCGCCCCGCACACAGCTGAGAAGAAACATGGGCAATAATTCCTCAGGGCAAAGTGAGAACACATCACCTCCATAGCGAACAAAACACCTACAGCAGCAGAGGAGGGGTGGGGGGGACAAACACTCACAAAACGAATAACTGAGCCTGCATATTTGGTAAACATTCTGCATAAAGTAAATGCAAGAATATGCATATATCAAGTGTTACTGAACAGTTTTATTTTTATGTACATTAAAACAATAACATTTTGAATTTATCTTGAATTGTGAGTGTGAGGAGTTTGAACCTTATGTGCTGATCCACCAACAAGGTTGCAAGAATGAAATGAACAGTGAGGTGAGAGGATCAAAATTTTAGGCAGGTGGGCGATCAAATGAGGAAGAAGGTGAGAGAACATGTAAACATGATGGAGAAGCAGAGAAGTGAGGCTGGATGAAAGGAAAGAGCTAATATGTGAAGTATGCAAGAGGGAAATCAAATGTGAAAGTGCATTAGTGTGAGGACAACAGATACAGCACAAGCAGATAAATACAAATCATGGATCCCTGATGCTGAACCTTCGTTGGCTCTCTCACCGCTGATGGGAGCTCCGAAACAACTGGCTACTCCGACTGCAGCAGCTACAACCAGCATCTCTTCAGCAGCTTTATCCTTTTGCAAACAGTAACAGTAACATGATTTGTAATTTTACATGCAGTAGTAGAATATAATTGTAAGTCAAGGTACTTGTATTTTACTTGAGTATTTCCAGTTCATGCAATTTTATACTTGTCTCCCACTACGCCTAAGGACCAAATATTGTACTTTTTATTCTACTACATTTGTCTGACAGCTTTATTTCCTTTTCAGATTACAATTATTCATATCCTTTCTGTCCAATGAACGACCGCATTTGGAAATAAATAAACCAAATAAATAATAAACTAAATTAGCTAAATAAACTATTCAGTAACCCTCTTAGCTTGAAAATGCATCGTCACAAAGGTGAAATCAGGGCAGCTTACCTGAACTCCTGCTGCAGGCAAAACTACCCCACAGTATATAAAGTAGGTGACAATAACTAAGTACATTTCTGCAAAAATGTACTTAGTATTACTACTGTTTACTATGGGCTACTTCTGACTAAAAATCCATTCTTTTATAAAAATGTAAAACAATTTTTAACTTTTACATTTTATTAATGAGGCTCTTTATTTGTAGGCATGATGCATATTTATAAAGTGGAATGAGACTATCATAACTGCATTTTTGAAAATGTACAAATGTTTGCTTTTACTTGAAGGTATAATTAAGTAATAGTGTTGAATTCAAACAGGTGGCCACTGGGGAGGGTTGGTGTTGTTTACAATGCTCGGACAAGAGTAGGCTTTCGCTAGGTCATTTTCCCACAGACTAAAATGTTTATATTTTGTATTGTTATACATATCATGGTGAATGTGTTACCAACAGTTACCTATTTACGCATTCAATATGGAGCCACATTAGAATTTTGACAAAAGAATTCTGATAGCAAGTATTATAATCTGTACTTTGTAATTTGCTCTCAGTCTATGACTGGCTAAAACACTGCAGAGCAGCAACAGTGAATAAACATGTACTGTAATTGTGGTACCTTGATATTTCATGTTTTATTCAGCACTTATTGAAGAGCTTTTGGTTGTGTACAAAATGACCTGGACTCAAGGCCTGCTTGCTGGCATTTAAACTACATGTCAGGGTGCTCATCAGAAGATGTAGTTCATAAACAGACCATGAGTCAAGGTTATTTGGTGTTTTGTTAAGGTTAAGAATAAACTTAAAAGCTTGACACTAGCATTACTTGGAATTGTCTTACAACTGTGTTGCAACATATCTAGTTCAACAGTCACTCGCCTTCTAGCTCCCTTTTAGTTTCCATCACCTCCTGGAATAAATGATTGAGTTCTTTATCTGCTAAATGCTCCATTATGTTCACAAGCTAGTCGTTAATTTAGTCATTCTGCTCATTGGTGCTGGGCAGGTAATGTACAATGTGTTTTGATTGCTGGGATTTATTTGCAGGCCAGAACACCAAAACACTATGTTTGAATGACTTTACTGTGGCTTTACCTTCTTACTGTCTTGTATAAGAGTGCAGAGGTTGCTCAGGTAGGCTCCAGTCATGGTGGAAAGATGCACAAATGGACCCTTGGAAAAATATTGAAAACTTTTCATAGATCATAACAAAGCAGATAACATGTGTTTTTAAAGAGCAGCTCAATATTTTCAATGTAAAACAGGTATACTGAGACGTCTCTCACCACTTTGCCAAGGTAAACTGTGCTACCAGCTGCCAGTGTACAGATAAGCCCCAGGTACTTGGTAAACATATTAGTGAGAGACAAGTAATGAGGCATTTCAAAACCAGCTAGCATGGTTCTCACCTCAGGTACCCCGGAGCCTGAGGAGAAATGAAGCAGTGAGATTTTCGAAAGACCTGGGCATACTAAAGCAATCAAGTTAAAAAAAAGGCAAAAAAAATTTTTTTTTTTAATTAATAAACAATCTGGTACAATTTCAGAATAATTAAATAGAAGGAAAGAGAGGACAAGGACTGTGGGATTTCAAGGACAATCAGCACAAGACAGACAAGTGGAAAATGAACCACTAGTTTGTGATTTGTTTGTGATTAAGTTATGTCATCATGCGTAGACACCATGTTTCCATGTTTGAGGATACTTCTATGGGGAACTTAGATAAAACATAAATAAAACCCATTTCTGCCTTCTGCAGGTTTCATCTGAGAGCTGTGTCACCAGGAGGCTTTAAAGCACAAACTTTTGGGAGCATCTGCAATAAAAACATAAGCATGGAGCTGACGAGTGTAGGGAGGTAATGTCCTGTGACAGACAGGGTGCTTGGGACAGAAAGAGACAATGACAGCGACACCCTTTCTGGCAATGCTTTGCTTTTTTTTTCATTCACAGGTGTGGCTGTAGCTCAGTAGGCAGAGCAAATGGTGGAGTGCTGTGGACAGAAGTGGCTATATTGCTTCATGCTGTGAGCACGTCGGCATCCTGCATGGCAGTCTCTGTCAGCATATGACTGTGTGTGTGTGAATGGGTGTTTGAGTGCTCAGTAGACTATAAAAGTGCTATATAAATGCAGTCCATTTACTATTTAGCACTAATATGATATCACACTGAGCCTTCTCCTGCTCTGCTTTAAACATTCCAACATTCAAGAAAACTGCATGGAGCTCTCTGCTTTAAAGACTTCAAAGAGTTTCCATGAGACAGATAATATCATACTTGACTTTTCTCTAACCTGTGGAGAAGGGACAGATGTTGTGGGAGAACGATGAAGAGACTGCACAGAGGCATGCTGGGTAAAGAGTCCAGCAGAAGAACTGCAGGAGACTGTTGCCCTCCAGTTTCATGTAAAGCCACTGGTGAGCTACAAGAGGAATGCGAGAGAAGCATTAATAACCTGTGTCCTGTGTGTGAGAGAGTGTGTGTGTGTTTGTGTGTTTTTACCTCTCAACAGCTTTGTTACACTAAGGTCCATCAGGAAGCTGAGGAGGGCAGTCAAAATGCCTAGAGCAGCGTAACCATACCACTCCACCCCACACACTGCTCCCAAACAACACCTCAGCTTCAACAGCCACTCTATGGACATAGAAATGTTGATTAACCTTCCTGAAATTCATTTGAAGCAATTTGTGTCTTATTTGAGGCCAGAAAATATGCATTAAAGTAAAAAGCTTCTAGGACAGATCAGCTACTGTTCCATGATCGCCTCTCTAACAGCCCTTTTCAGTACCAAGATAATTTAACAAAAGTTTTTAAAAACATGCAGCCATTCTCACAAAGGTCAACTTTAGTTTCCTCTGTTCCCCTTTAGGGAATGAGCACCAACAAGGAAAATGACAACAAACACAAAAAAGTGACCACAATTTTACTGCTGCGTCTGTACTGACCAGGACCATCAGAATTAAAAAGTAAAAAGAAGAACAATGAAGTGTTCTTGTTCAACAAACAATTCTATGCAGGCCTTCCTTAGTGTTTGTGGAGAGGAGGCTACTCTGATGGAGCTGGAGTTAGAGAACAGAAATGAACATACCCAACAGGAGTATGAAGCACAAAAGAACATGAAAGAAAATCAAAATAGCAGCATACTTCTCCCATTTGTGGTCTGTCCCATAGCTGCTTGCTTGATAACTGGCTGTGCTATTGCCTTTGTAAAATTACATTTAGGCAGAACTGGGTTTCTAGCCTCACAAACATTCTTAAAGGCTGGTCAAATGCAAATAGTATTGGGTTAAAGAAAAAAAATCATACAAAACAGAAATTACAGCATATATGCATAGTGTGCTACGTCATACAGTATATGGGTAATGAATAGCCGGTTAACAAAACACAAATCTTCTATCAGTACTGAGGGAAATAGTCACAATTTGATACCTTCTGAAAATACATTAAATATCGTATCATCAAATCTTCTAGCACATTGATTGTGTTGTTCTTAACGATAATCTATGTAAAAAAAAAAGCTCCTGTATGACATTGCTTGCATGATTGGCTTTCACTTAGCTACTCTGTGACATATAGTGATCAGTATTGAGTGCATTTTAATGATTTTCCCCTTCTGTCTGACCTTTGACAATTGCGTGGGTCCGTCGGCATGGTTTCACGGGATCAGCACGGAGCAGACTCTTATTATGAGATGTCTCTGATTGATTTTCTCTTTCCCATTTGTTGCCGTGTCTGATGGTTTCACTCCCAGGAGCCTCGTCCAAGCTCTTCATTTTGTCTTGAAATGTTTGTGCTACTGTGTGATTAATAGAGTCTCAAATAAAGGCTGAGGTTCACTGATGACAATAGGATCATTAGTGTACCGATTCAGGCTGTAAATGCTATAGCTGCTACAAACACATATAGAAGACAGGTAGACTTACCTTCTAGTTGCATCTGTCTATGTGGTTACATGCACACTGTGTGTGTATAGTGCACAGGTGTGTCAGTACCACCACTGACCTCTATTAAGGTTTTAGCACAGACGTAATGGGGCAGTCATGCTCGAAAGGGTAACTAATATTAACTCTTTAGAGTAATATTGGCAAGTGCCCTTCATTCGTCTTGACTGGAGAAATGCAGTGTGAGAGATGTTTTCAAGCTACTGAGCTTTTTAATGGGTTTCTGGTGATATAATTAACTGTACTGCAGGAAATAATTAGCGTTGTGATACCTGTTCCAGTCAAGTATAATCCCATAAAAGTAAACATGAGCTATAACAACTGGCACTGATTTAATGTATGATGTATTGTCAAATGACATTCTTTCATACTGAATAATATTTTGTAGTAATTTTCTTTTAGCAGAGATCACAGGATGCTTTGTAATAGGGGATAATAAAGTGAAGGAGATTTAGGTCAGGAAAGTTATTTAAATTAAAATAAATAAGAAACCAAATCATATGGAAATATATACACTCAGTCACACACACACAGAAAGAGAGAGAGAGAGAGAGAGAGACAGAGAGATACACACAAAGCCAGAGCAGTAACAAATACAGTGAAAAATGTTGTTTTTAAGGAAAAATGTCTTTAGCAGCTGACTGGTGTGTTCCTATCAAGTGTGAATGGTTTATTGTTACATGGACCATGCATTGATGTGCATCCTCTCTGAAGCGCCACAGTATTTTAGTTTCGTAATGGAGGTATTGCCTTTCTTAGTGTCAGCATAAAGCCGTCAATTTTGAAATTTTAATTGTTCATTTAAATGAACTGATTTGCAGAAAAATTCAACATTCATGCAATAGAAACAAGGTGGTGAATTAAGGGTTTCATTATCCTTATCTGCACAGCCCAGTGTCACAAAGATTTTACAACTGAGATGAATATGAACACCTGACATTGCTATGACCTTCCTCATGTCAGTTCATTGGCTTCAATGACACTCGTTTCAGCACTGTAAATGTCTGACACTCCATAGGAAATCAAGATCAACATGCTCAAGGTCAAGGTAATCATTGGTCAGATTGTGGAACACACACACACACACACACACATACAGAGACTTTAAAGTTGCCCTTAGTTAATGTTTATTTTGAAGTTCCTCCCCTTTAGGGTTTTAATTATCACTTGGGGGAATTTGAAATCTGCACCCTGTGAACGTCACTCACACATGCACACACACCATGGAAATGTACACACATACACACTGCTTTTCTCAGTATAAAAACATGTTGCCATGGGAACTGAGGCTAGAGAGCCACACGGAAGGTTATTTTACTCTCATAAACAATCATCAATGCCTGAGAAGTTTCTCCTCAGGCAAATAATAGGAAAATCAAATTATGTAACGTGATTTCCAAATCTCAAAACTGAATATGAACTGATTATATATTTACAAATAAAAATCAAGGTGAGAAGTCACCATTTAAATGTCTTCTTGCTTTAATTCAAAAGGAATGTGTCATTTTCCTCAGAAAAACCATAGAAAATACAAAACTACGTTTATTAGCTAAGACTTCTCAGAAAAAGATTTCAGTCAACTGAGTGGGAAACAAATAGCAACAGATTTTTAACCTGCTTAATTTTACAATATTGATGTGCCATTTAGAAACACTTAATGACTACGCCACCCAGTGTGTGGACATGCTGCTGTTGTGTACTCTGTATTTAATCTGTACCTTTAGTCCAAACGTAAACTCATCATGACGTCACCCACTGGACTGTGGATTACAATTTTGAAGCCTCAGCTGTGCCCATTTTGGCCGCTGCCATCTGAGTCTTTCAGAGCCAAAGTGACCAAATCTGCACAAGATTGTGGAGCTGGGGAGGGTTCATATTGCTACTCCTCTGTCCTGATTAGATCTGACTGAGAACCTGAGCACATGTCCTTGTCAAACATTAAGTAGCAATGTCCTAAAGCATCCCCTGCTTTATTGTCTATTTTACTCCAAATGGGACCATAATTTACCAAATGGAAATCATGCTCTATTAAAGAAGACTTGAAATTAGTGACTGAGACCATAAACTCATGAAGAAACTGTTGACCTAGGTAATAAATCAAGTGAGAGTGAATGAAGTATTAAAATCTGACCTCCTTTAAAAGAAGTGGAGTCGCCCCCTGCTGGTCATTATAGGTAATATAGGTTTAAAACACTACATTGGCTTTAGTTTTCAGAGACAGAACCTTTCCAGAAATTTCCTTTGACATTGCCAAGTATAGAATGGGTGTCTTAAAGCTGCATTAATCAATTTTTTCAAGTTTTTACACTGACAATGCATCAAAAGATTAAGTGGAACGTGAAAGGCTGAACTGCATGCTACAAACCCAAAACCAAAAAGTAGATAACATTAGCCAAAAGTATATCATGTGACAAGAAACAACTCCAAATGGCTTTTAGTGTTGCTGTAATGTCTTTTGGATGTATAGATAAGCAATTGTGTTCAACTAATAAAACAAGAGTGTAGTCAGCTTGTTTTGCTGCTCCCAAGTAGCCATAAGAAATGAATTAATGCAGCTTTAAAGGGAAACTTTCAATTTTTAACGGACATTATATGAAACTGAATTCTTCCTGGGTTAACACAGAGCAGTTACAATTGTTATTTATTTATTTTTCAGCAAAGCCCTTGAAAACAGAAGTGTAAATATTTGTATTCAGTGTCATCTTAAAAATTTCAATCATAATCAATAAAACATAATCATTTGAAGTAATTGAAATTTTTGTGTTTTATTTATTTATTTGTGTATTTGTGTTTTATTTATTTATTTTTATATATTATTAATTTAGGCCAGAAATGTACATTTAAGCAAACTTATATACATAAATGTCCATAGGGTCAGTGAAGCCACTGGCTGGGGCCCACACTCAGTGGATAGTTATTCACGTATAACCACATTTGCGTACAAAGCTCATCATCTATTTTTGAAAATAAGTTAGCAGCAGTGAGATGACCTTCAAACTCAGTCGCAGTCTGTCACTGTGGGACTGATCCCACTGTCTGCAACATTATATAACAGCTGAGACATACACTGTGTGTGTGTGTGTGTGTGTGTGTGTGTGAGTGAGTGAGTGAATGAGTGAGTGTTCTCTGTGGGCAGTTAGGAATGCACACACAAATACATACATGTAGAGGTGGCTCAATGTCACCGGTGAAACTTCCTGCCACTCTGTTGCCATTCTTGTGATTCCCGTGCTCCAGACCATCTCCTTGAAGGTGCTCAACGCTATTTCACCTTACTTACAGTGATTCTTCCATTTCCCCCTCTTTTATAAACTTTTACTCAATCTTTTTTGCTGAACTTATTCCCAGGCTGAAAATGACTTATCCTGACTCCTTAAAGAGGCGATCACACTTGAAATAAGACTTATCACTTGTGAAGGTCTTTTGATCTGTTGGGCACACACATGTCATATCATCAGGAGTTTCTTTGCAAAGAGAGAAAAGGGTGTTGAGTTCTTTGGGTTCTTTAGCCTCAGTGACTTCCTGAACTCAACCTGGCAAGGATGACAACAGAGGACACCTCCACTTGTTTTCTTTCTTTTATTTGAGTGTTAGCAGGTTGATAACCGAAAGCGGGGCGGCACGGTGGTGCAGTGGTTAGCACTGTCGCCTCACAACAAGAGGGTTCCAGGTTCGAATCCCAGTCTGGGCATGTGCATGTTCTCCCTGTGTCTGTGTGAGTTTTCTCCAGGTACTCCAGCTTCCTCCCACAATACCAAAAGCATGCACATTATTAACAACAGTTCAGTGTAAGAGTGTGTGGTTGTCTGTCTTTGTGTGTTGGCCCTGCGATTGACTGGCAACCAGTCCAGGGTGAACCCCGCCTCTCGCCTGTAGTCAGCTGGGATAGGCTCCAGCTCCCCTGCGACCCTGATGGAAAATGGAAAACGGATGGTATGGAAAATGGATGGATAACCGAAAGCACACCTGCCTGCTGATCCTCCTGACCACCGGCCTCTCTCTCTCTACCTGGGCTGACACACCTATTGACCCGACACTACCCTCTTGTGCTTGGCTGTCATTATTTACAGCTGTCATTATTTACATAATTCTAAACAACAAAACCAAAAAGTTAAACTAAACGCAGTCCATTGATGACTCAACACTTCCCACTGGTTACTGAACCCAAGGAGGTCACAACAGTCAAATTTCTTGGTAAGCAGGACCACCAAGCTTCTGACATCTGTATGTCAGGTCGTAGCAGGAATTTTAGCAAAGAGTCTTTTCCTGTGTCCATCTGATGTTTTTCCCATAGTCATGATGTCTTTCTTGTCAGCACTGACTACTTTGACCAACATATATTAACTCTTCAATACATTTTGGTCAGCAAGCCAAACCACATGTCCCATGGCAACATTTTGCCCTTTAGTATGCCTCTTGTTCCTTATGAAAAGGTTTGGATCTGCTAACTGGCACCACCTCTTCCAGAACTTGTTTACGTCATACCCACAGCAGTACTGAAGGGATGAAGCTGCAGAAAGCAACACTATCTGAATGAGGCACTGGTGGAGTTGGGGGATCTGATTTGATCTCTTGTCATCAGAGTTGTAAGAATTTGAACCAAATTGTGATGTTCCTTCCTCAGAAAGTGACATTTGAATGCTTATTTTGACTATGTGTGTTTCACAGTAAATAAAAGCAAAGATTAGAAAAAAAGTTGAAAATGTCAAGCAGTTTTGAAAAAACAAATCAGAAATTTTGTTTGGTTTGTTTGTTAATTTTCTAATTACTATTCTTTTCAATCTTATGAAGCTTCTCATGAATTTATTTAGACTGGGAACCACTAATTGTGGGTGAAAACTCTTTGGTTTGTTTTTTTTTTTTTTTTTAAATTAGCTCAGTTTAGCCTTTATTATGTTAAAAATGCCAACAAAAGATTGAGAAATGAATAAATAAAATGCACAACATTAGCAACGTTTCATAACACATTTTGCATACCACCCAAGGCCTTAGCAACCAACAGTACTACTGTTACTGGGGAGGGGAGGAGATTCTGTGTGCTCACAGGGAGGCGGTCAGTTGATGGAATGGATTTAGACCCTCAGTGGGGGTAGTCTGAATCATATACTCATAAGACTTGAGGCACATATCACTGTGTGGAGTCATTTGTAATGCTGGGTAACCTTTCAAAAACAGCTTCACAACAAAAGACAACAACTTTTGGTGTGTTTCATTTTGCCTTGAATTTCAATTCCAAGATGTCTGTGATGGCAGATATTTGATGTTTGGACTGTCGGTCAACCTACCAGTGATATGTTGTACATGTCATATTCAGGTCATTACAAGTAACTGCTTGAGACAGTCAGCAGAAGTGAAATGCATAATATTAGTGAGACCATAAATGGATTTTAATGTATTAGCAGTCAGCAGCACTGACTGGAGAGGAGAGCAGTGAGTGTTTTCTAATCATGATGGGCTGTGCTCTCTATGCAGATATTATTAGCCACAAAGCAATGTCACTACTAAGTCCCCCGCTCCTGCTGACGGCTTTGTTTTCAAGCACATTCTTTCCATCTTTGTTTTGCTCTCAACTTATCCTCTGAGATAAGAGGCAAGGCCTCTTTTTCCCTTTGCAATCCACTTTCCTTTCTCCATCCAGCTCAGTGGGACAAAACAGCATTTGCCAGCAAATCATTTGGTGGTTCAGAGGTTTAACACCTTCATTTAATAAATACAAACCTTGAAGTGAGATTCTACTTGAAAATGGAGCAGAAATCGTTTTAATGAGACAAAGCTATGAAGAGAAAACAGTGGAAGCTATGTCACTTAAAGGCAGAACCATGTGAGGATCCAATTTCAGGACAAAGGCGCTGAATAATAAGAACGCATTAGAAACAGGCAGATGGAGAAATGGAGAGCGAGGAGAATTACAGAGATGGAAGCTATTTCAGGGACTGTGTGTCTGAAATGACAACTGTTGCCACCCCTGCTCTTTCTCTATCCTTTCTATCAAATCCCACTCTCTCTCCTGCTCTTAACCTCAGGGCTTTCAGTGCCCAGAACTTTTCCAACCACCAACCCTTCTCTCCATCGCTGTGTGCGTCTCATGATAAATATAGAACATTATGACCCTGTCCCAGTGAGCTGTGCCACACGTGCACACTGCCCAGCGACACATGGGACAGTATATAAGGGCCAAGGATGAGTTGCTGTGGGAGAGTGGGAAAGTAAGTGATCTTATTTAACAAGAAGGAGAAAAAACATAGGAAAAAGAGAGAGAACGGACAAAGAAAAGACAAAAGAGCTGTGTGTATAATTTCGTCTTTAAGTCCCTGGAAGACTCCCAGAGCAGCCGCAAGAAGAAGAATCAGCTCTCTCCGCCTTCCTCTTCCCTCCATATACTCTCCTCCTCTGCCTTACCCAGCACTCTCAGCCATCCATGAGTGTGACCAACTCCTCTGCGTATCGATCGGAGCGTAGTTTCCACCAGACTTCATCCTCATCCTCGTCCTCGTCCTCTGGTAACCCATACATGGAAAAGAGCCGAGGATTGTTCTCTGAGGACTTTGGCTCCTTCATGAGGCCTGGGAGCGACGCCTTGGGGTTTTCCAGTAAGTTGGAAGAATTTTCAAGTGTCTGTAACTCAGTTGTATATAAAAGCGGTTTAACAATGATGGCAACAGCAGACTGGAGAGACAGCTTTAGATTTATGACTGTGTTGGAAAGAATTGCTTGAAGTGTCATGTGTGAAGTGGTGTTAAAACATGTCCGAGGTGATGGATCAGAGGAAGGAGAGAACAGGCAGGTCTGAACTCAAAAGACAAAACGACTGATATGTGTGGACAAGTATGTTTCTCAACAAGGTATTAGCCATGATGATGTTTGATGGCATCACAAAGTGTTTAAAAAGATGAAAAGAAAACATATGGACACAGAGAACACACACTCTTAGACAGAGCTCTGTTTTTTGTAGAAACTGTTGGACCTTCTAATCCAGGCAACTGTTTGTTTAAAATACATAAGGTCCAGAGACATTTCACTTTACAGTGCCTGGTTCAACATCCAGCTAAGTAATGTGTGCAGTCAGTGTGAACTCTTCAGTTCACTGCTGGTGCGCACATACGTGTGAGTGTGTGACATCTGAACTTTAAATGGACTCCACTGAGTTCAAGTCGTCCATGAGTGGGGAAGAATTGTTTTGGAGCCATGGGTGATATACCATAGGTGCAGCAAAGGAGTCAAGGGTGCAGCTAATGGAAAAGCAAAGCGCACACACACACACACAGACATACACGCACGTACAAATGCACGCAAGGGAATGCTGGACAGACTGCCAGCACTGTGACTTCACACACAGAGTATCTGGAATGACGCCTGCATAAGGAATGACCAGATGGTTACCCAGTGACTGGTGTACACACCAAATACATACACACACAATGATGTCAGACAGGCAAAGAAAGCTGCACATGTGGAGCCAGAGCTAAAGAACTATTATGCAAGAATTGGTATTCATTGCGATTTGGTGCCCCTACTGTTTAAGATTGTAATTCACTGTTGCCAATATGTACAGCTGGGTGTCAGCTGTGCATTTGTTCTAATTATTATTTTTGATCAAAAACGAATATGTAAACTACTTTGTTAACATAACCAAACATCAAATCAATGCAACAACAAAAGACTGCTATTATTACTTCCAGGTCCAACAGCAGCAGAGGCTAACTCAGGGTCTCTCTTGCAGCCTTTCATTTCACAAAGCTCTTGTCCAAAAGCTAATCTGAGCTTTACATTTGTCTCTTGCCTCTTGGTCAGTCACTTTATTTCAGTTCTTAGCATCAGCACCATTCTCTGCTCCAGGGCCTGAAACCTGGGCACAGCTAACTGAGCTAACAGCTAATGGCAGCAGTCTAATGTTACTTTAGCACAAATAAATAAATAAATAATAAAGCCCTCTGTTATCAGAAAACTCTGTAAATCACAAACAGTTGAGGCAGAGTAGCTGGAAGACATCAGAGCCATAGGATATGATCCAACATGTTCATAGCATGTGATGTTGCGGTGTGAAGTGTTACACAGTTCTCACAGAAGACTGTAAAGATGCATGGTGCAAGAACAGGAGCAGTAATGATACAGGCACTATTTAATCACTGGGGACTTTGTCATCTTTCTCTACTGTGTCCTGTTACTGTTTGTAGCTTACATGAACCTATTTGCCTATTAATTATAATCATTAAAGCTGTGTTGTGATAAATACTCAAAGCATTATCGACATCTCTGCAGTTTCCCTCAGCTAGTGCTTTTTAGCAGCCCACAGTCAAAAACAGAGCTAAAAGGAGAGGGAATATTGGACTCATATTTGACAGGTGGACAGAAACAAATTCTAAGGAAAGCTGATGCTGCTATGTGTAAACAGACATGTCTTTGATTTGGCATAGCAACTTTATAAGGTGATATGACAGTATGTCAGTTGTTGATTTTACATTGTTCCATTGCCCCCAGTAAAAAATTACATTTATAATTGTCATATGTTCATTATTCTCATGGCCATTTACTGACACAAATTTTAGAAATCTAATAATAATTAATAGTGCCATGGTCAACAATATGTCATTCATTTTAATTCCCATTTTAATAACCAGGCACTGTAAATTCATTTTAATTTGTTTTTGTATAAACAAAGGTGGTCATTTTAGAAAACTTAAAGAGGTTGTCATATATTCCTAGTTATTACATTTATGGTTATATTTTCATTACATTGCATTTTAATGAAAACTATTTTGTCCAAAGCCAACAGTGTCTCTGCTTACAAACACATTTCAAGCTCAACAGATCAGTTCGTACAAGCAAAGGTTGATTTAATACTTTCTGAAAGGAAAATACTCAAAATACTTGAATTTGAATATGAGAACAACATCACTTCACACATTTTCGATAATGTTAATGAAAATAACAGGTACCAGAGAAGCTATTATGGTAATGGTCATTTAATGGAAAGAGCCAGGAAAAAGGAAAATAATGAGCCTGAATAATGTTTGATTTTAGCAAATAGTATGGTAAAAGGAATGCCAAATTAAAGTAACTGAAAATCTTTTAGTATGATGTAGTCTTTTACACAAATAAGAGCATATCTGTAGCTTAAATATAACTGACCCCTAATGAAATAGCACCTGCAGGTATTGCAGTTATCAGCCAGCACACCACCAGCACAACATGAATGAAAATTTACTAAAAATTAATTGGCAAAGAAAGAACAATAGATAAATATGCTTTCTTCTGTGGTCTAGTATCTTTTCTCATATTGTTACGGGTTTAGGTGGAGCTGGAAATATCAAAGCCCTGGGGGATTCCTACCAGTTCACAGTTGACGTGCGAGACTTCTCTCCTGAAGACGTCATCGTCACCACATCCAACAACCAAATTGAAGTTCATGCAGAAAAGGTGGGCAGCCTTCTTTTTGATTTGTAACTTAGGCTTTGGAGGTGTTAAAACAATGCTAATCCTCCCATCACGTCACCTACATACATAGCTGTCAATGGTTGCCTGAACTGGATTAGACGAATCATTGATCACAGCATCCATCTTCAGTCACAATACATTCAGTCATCACTATTATTCTGTCTCTGGCAGTTGGCCCAGGATGGTTCAGTGATGAACACTTTCACACACAAGTGCCAACTACCTGAGGATGTGGACCCCACTTCAGTGACATCATCACTGGGTGCAGAGGGGACCCTAACAGTCAAGGCACGGCGACAACCGGCCAAACATGAGCTCGTACAGACCTTCCGCACGGAGATCAAGATCTAGAGGGGGACCTACTTTCTCATCACAAACCTTTTGTGTTTCTATGCTACGTGCTCTATTTCTTGTCTTCATTTAAACCATTCTTCTTTAAACACTTAGAGAACCGGCACTGCGTTCTATAAAAGATGCCACATTCTCACTCCATGATTATAACAAGGCCTGTATATTCTGAGTTAGTTCACCACACACTGTAGCAACAGGGTTATACCTGCACATAAAGCACTGAGACACAGGGGCTTTGACAAAGGCACACACAAACAAACAAGCACACACAATTGATTGATCACTTCACTACTTCACTTCTATCCTCTAACACAGGTCTGATAATGTACCCCTTAAAATGATGGTTGGCTCGTCAAAAATAACTTATTGTATATTATTATTTGTGTGAATAAAATAATCCTGCTTTGACAATAAACACCTGTACATGTGTAAGCCTTCTGACTGAGGTATGGCGTGAAATATTGTATTTATTTAAGGTACGGGCCTGGAGTTTGGGAAGACAGGTGGTTTAATAAGCTTTTTCACTGTCTATCACTGTCTATTTAACATGCAGATGAATCAATAAACCATTTAAAAATGTATAGTGATCTGCCATCATTGTTTTGTTAACCATGTATCCATATGAACATAAAAAATAAGACAAATAGACATAAAGGCGGGTAAGCAGTGCACACCACAAGAAAAGCTAGTCTCAAGATCAATAAGAAATAGAGGGGGATTGGAGGTGCTTTTGTTCACTCTTTTATCTATGGAGGCATTTAAGAGGGAGCTGTCCTTTCATGAAAAGAGAATTTCAAGCTATTCAAGCAAAAAATAATTTAGAAGCTGTTGTTATGCGGTTATTTGCCCTATTAGAGCCAGGCTTTGCATCTTGGTCTGCTTCTCCCAAAGGAAGTCCACATGATCAAAAACACATTACAACAAGATTTATAATGTTGCACTGTCTGCCAAAATAAAATGAATGAGTTTTGGAGGTGATACTACCATTTGCAACACCTCACTTAATTCACATTGGTTTGATAGACCTCAGTACTAAAATCCTAGAGTCCCTTAAAGAATTTATTTTACGTTCTTCGGGTGGGTTTCTCAGTGGTTCTATCAACTCTATAAATCACTTCATAAACATCGTATGTGTTGTCATTGGTTGCTGGTGGTAGTGCGGGTCACCTACATGAACGTAAGCTACAGAGGAAAGATTTTTATAACGTAGCTCGAGTCTATTGCGGCACCACGCGGTCATCATCGGCACAGCACGCGTTCACACTGCGCGTGCTCCTGTGACACATCCGGTCGGTCCCTATCAATCGATCAGAGAGAGGAAGATGGTGGTGGAAGGAATTAGCGGGGCAAGATCGATCACCGAAAAACTCGATTGGGTTTGTTTTGCTTAACTGACTCAAACACTCAATAACTCCGTTTGGTCCAGCAGTTTGTACCCGGGTTTGAAGAAGCGATAACAAAGAGGTAATTCACGAGTTAGTTTCCATAAAAATGGCGCTTTCACGAAGAGGAAAGAGTGAGCTAGCTTTGAAAACAACAAGGGATGAAAACAGGCCCGACTAGTCGGTCCGCCATCTTGTCCCTTCACTGCATGCATCTCAAGGCACGCTAAATTAATCCCTGATAACAAAGCTACAAGGATGGAGGAATTGTAGTCGATGTGATGCACTGTCAAACCAAGCTGTCAAAACTTTTAGAGAAGCTAATTTTTCCGTCACAAAATATCTTTAAAATCCGGTATTTTGTGTCTAGTTGCATGGCCATCAGGACATCAATTGAAGCTAAATGTGGTGTAATTCCGGGTAATTTCGCCAGTGATGGTGGCGATGGTGGTTTAGTTAGCGTTAGTGAATACTAGCTGGCTATATGTAAGAATGATTGTTTATTCGTTACTAAAACACAGTTAGAAGTTGAAATCTACCTCGCTCTAGTGCTGTCATGGAGAATAAAAGCCTGATATCTAACTTTACATCCGTAAGTGCGGATCGTACTTGTGTTACTAGGGGAGTGCCCAGTGCCAGTCGACAACACAACATGGATCGGACATTTTCCACATGAGGAATATTTGTTTGACTTTTGCATTAACCCAAAGCATGACATACTCACTACAAGTGTAAGAGCTGTTTGGATTTTAAAAAATATCCATACAAATCATCAATTTAACCGTATTTATGGATTCATTCCATGTAAATGGGAGTGAATATCAAAAGAAGTACGAGTGATACAAAAGTTCTTGACTACAGTTTTAATACTGTGAAACATCATCAATGATTTATATATTAATGTTTAGATTTTTGAAGGCTGATACTGCTCTTTTTTATATATAGACAGTTTATATCTTGTTTCACATTACATTCTCACATCTCTCACACTGTAATGATAGCTGTGGTCAATCATCTAAATTATTCATAGAATTAGTTTGCTTTCTGTGCTCAGGGAGGAGACACAGCCATATCAGAAATGAGAGACACTGTCTGATTGGTAGCATTTAATAAAAGGCCATTGAACTTTATGCCAGTGCAAATAAAAAAAAAGATTTACCCGTCAAGCTGACTGTGAGGCTTTCTGATTGCGCCACATGTGACTCCTTGCTTTTCAGCGGTCCACAGAGCCTGTTCCTACCTACCAGCCTCTTGCGTCATCCTTGAGCCATCAGGAGGATGGAGTTCCCATGGCACAGTGGGAAGGTTCTTGAACAGCTCAACCGTCAGCGCAAGCAGGGTCTGCTTTGTGACTGCACCTTTGTTGTGGATGGGGTGGACTTCAAGGCTCACAAAGCTGTGCTGGCTGCCTGCAGTGTCTACTTCCGCACTCTCTTCCTGGACCAGAAAGATGTGGTGCATCTGGACATCAGCAATGCAGCAGGTTGGTTCCTGTCAGCCTGTGGACACATGTTTGTGCTTGCTTCTCTGTTATGTATTTAATTGATTTTTGTCATTTTAATCTTCCTCTCTTCTAACGTTGCAAACCAACACTTAACTTGAATAACAGTAAATGTACTCCACTATCACTGTAGTGTAACCATACCTGTTGGAACTTTGATATCATCGCAGGTTTGGGTCAGGTCCTGGAGTTTATGTACACAGCCAAGCTGAGCCTAAGTCCACAGAATGTAGAAGACGTTCTGGCTGTTGCTAACTTTTTACAAATGCAAGAAATTGTGAATGCCTGCTCTGCATACCAGTCAGTGGCAAATCCAGCTCCATCCCTCATAACACTGGATTTCGCTGTTGGTGAGTCCACTCTTCACAGAGGTTATCGGCTTTTTTAATGTAGGGCTGTGGTGTAATTGTTTAGTGTGATTAATGCCCCCCATCCTCTTTATATTTCCATACCTTTACTTTTTTAAGTTAAGTTATTGTCCTCAATTTAATCATCTATGCCCTCAGTTTTAGTACTAAATCATGTCTGTTATTTTTGATGGTGTGAAAAGGGACAGATGAGATTAAAAGCATCAGTTTTCTCTGGTGAACTGTAATGTGTTTCATGTGTTATTTTCCAGTTCATAAGTTTTCCTGTGTTTGTATCACTAGTGACAGTATTTCCACTCTCTTCATAGTTGGTAGCAGTCATTAGAGATAGCCCTCTTTGCCTGCATCATGGACAAAAAACAAGTATGAAGAAATAACAAGTCAGAGATTTAAATTTGAACTGTAATTTAGACATTTATGTTAATTGACTGTTGTTGTATTGAGCTGATAACCTTTCTCTGATATGATCATTATGATTCAATATCATCAGTTTTACATTTACAAAAATGACCAGTCCAATCCGGGCACCATTTGGAGTTTATGCTAAACTATGATTGTATTCTGATTCTGTCAGTCAAGGTATGAAATGTGGAGCCTGATATTCAGTGATTGTCCAGCATATTCTGTTAAAAAGAGGAACCTTTCCCTTTTTTCTTTAACAAACTAGAAGAAAAAAACGCTGCAGGGGAACAAAGAGAGGAACTGGAGAGTGACTTGGCACAAGTGGCAGCACAAGTGGAGGGGAGTCCTCCTAGCACCCCCACACAAGATAAAGAGCACACACAAAATCAGGAAACATTAAAGGAAGACATCTCTACTGAAACACATCAGACTGTTTCTCAGCCCAGCCCCACCAGATCCCACTCAGGCCAAGGACGACCCCCCAGAACAACCCCTGTTTCTGCCCAAAAGAAGATTTCTGTAAAGAAGGAGGAAGTAATTGCTGTGCAAGATGTGCCTGGATGTCAGGACGACCCCACGGACACAGACTACACGCCCAGTAAGTACATACTTATAACATGTCCTAATAACTCTAAGCCAAGTGTTGAAGGTTCACATGATGCGCTACAGTCAACCCGTAAACCAAGAGCTACTTTCCCTGTCTTTACAGAATCCCAGTTGAAATCTGCTGGCAGCTCGTCCTACATGAGCTCTCGCGGGAGAAGAATCAGAAAACCCCCTCGAAGAAACTTCCCACCTGGTGAGCAGACTGTGCTGGTTCACTCTGCTGTATCATCCCGAACAAGAGCAAACAGCCAGTGCAAACAAAAGCTTTGCACTGGCTGTGTACTTTGTTGAGTCATGCTTCATCATGCAGGAACATGTTCGACTAGCAGAACAAGTTTTAGTTGTTATTAAAAATTATTAAGAAAAATATTATTAATAATAATTATTAGTAATTAGTGTTTTGTTTATCAGTTAAAAAAAGTGCTGCTGACTTTTTGCTATTATAGCAAATTCCATTTCCAGTCAAGAAATGCCATTTTCAAGAATACTCTATTGTTGCCCTCGCAGACAATGACTCAGAGGAAGAAGACGCATCAAAAGCAAAAGGTGGTAAGGCAGTGGTGGAGTCAGCAGAAGCGGCAGAAGAACAGGAGGAAAGCCCCCAGGAGATCGGCGATGGGGTAGCTGATGATGATGATGATGAAGAGGGGCTTGGAGAGGAAGATGACAACGTTAACCAGCAGGTGGAAGGAGTCAACTTGAGCAGCGAGGGAGAGGGCAGAGCAACAGTGTCAGCATCTATGAGCACCCGGTCTGAGTCGAAGCCCTACAGCTCCGTGACACACAGATGCGAGGTAAGAAAACTTATTAACTTGTGTAAGAAAGTTACTGTCATCTACTCAAAGCTACAAGCTTTCGCATCGTTGATGCATCCCGCAGAGGCATGAAAGTGAATATGTCTGCGTAAACAGAGGGAGGAAGTTTTTTCATAATCAGTTACTCTGCCGATTATTTTCAAGATGAATCAATTAATCATTTCGTCTATAAAATGTCAGAAAATAGAGATAAATGTCCATCACAGTTTCTCAGAGTGGAGGGTGATGTCCTTAAATGTATTATTTCAGTTCAAACCCAAAGATATTTGTTTTAATATGATACAAAACAGAAAAAATTTTGTGGCATTTTTCCATGAAAAATTACTTTGATGATTTATGTATTATCAAAATAGTCCGTTATTTTATTTTTTCTGTTGATCGACTAAGCCATTAGTTGAGGTTTTGTTGTAGTTCTGCAGCTCGCTCTTCACGACATATATCCTTTATCCCAGGACTGTGGGAAGAAATTCACACACACTGGAAATTTCAAGAGACACATGCGTATTCACACTGGAGAGAAGCCTTTCAGCTGTCGGGACTGCAACAAGGCTTTCTCTGACCCTGCAGCCTGTAAAGCCCATGAGAAAACACACAGGTAAATTACACACATCTATTTAACCTGCATTCCTTTTACTGATAACTTTCTGCTTACCTTTTTCAGCTTCATATCTTAAAATTGAGCATCTCGTTCTTTATCCATCACCCTTCATCCTAGTCCACTTAAGCCATACTGCTGTTTGACCTGTGGAAAGAGTTACAGGCAGATCAGCCTGCTCAACCTGCACCGAAAACGCCATACAGGTGAGGCACGGTACAGCTGTGAAGTGTGTGGCAAGCTCTTCACCACATCTGGCAACCTGAAGCGCCACCAGCTGGTGCACAGTGGCGAGAAGCCCTACCACTGCGACTACTGTGACAAGGCCTTTTCTGATCCCACCGCCAAGATGCGACATCTGGAGACACACGACACAGAGAAGGGAAACAAGTGTCCACACTGCGACAAACGCTTCAACCAGGTAATGACATATTCACAAAGACAACACACGACAAAGACGACATATAAGCTTCTTTAGAAAACATACTGTAATGTCAGTAATATTATAATATACCATAATATCATCGGACTAATGTTGTCAAGGTATCAAGATAATTTAGTTGTCCTCGTACAGCATTGGGTTCCACAACAAAATAAAAGTTGTAGTCCCTTTATGCTGCACCCACAGACCAGTTTTAGAGGCGAGATAGAATAAAATATAGATTAGACACAATGTGCAGACAAAAATATGCATACACATATACACACAGGAAATAATAATAATTCTGTGCATATTTTACATTTGTCTCTGGGTGAATATCAGCAGCAGCAGCAGCTGGTGATGATAATATGGTCAGCGACTTCACATAAAAGATTTTACACCTGGTTAACATTGTTCACCAGCACTGACTGCATTTCAGCACCACACTTCATTAATCACAGAGCTCCCCTCGCCTCGCCTTGTCCTGTCGGAGTCCTGCCCTCTGTTGACTCTGAGTGCAACAGCTTGATTCAAATGTGGTGGAGACAGGATTCTGCAGAGATGTGAACACAACAGTCTTTGATTTTCTGTTGCTTGGCCAGCCTGAGTCCGATTTTGTCTCTTTCATATTCCTGCCCCGGAATATTATCCGTGAGTCGCCTGAGGTCAAAGCTGGGTTAACATGATTCGGGTCCTGGATCTCATTCCTCTCCTTCTAGGACAGTCCAGTTGGCCTGGTTGGACAGTCAAAAGATGCCATAGGCAGTGATGGACCTGAAAAGCCTGCTCTTAACCCAAACCTAGTGCCTCCTTCCCCAATGTACATGTGTGTATTGTACGTGTTTCCACAACAAAGCTGAAAAAAAAAAATACAGATCAAAACCAAAAAAAAATCATGCAATTTGAAGGAGCTATTTGCATCTGCACATGAACTCATTATTTACTTTATAAACTTGGTAATTGTAGAAAATCTGAGTTTGCTTGCTACATACACATATTATATCAAGTGCGTAACACGTTTCCTGATGTTGTGTTGACTTAAGGTTGGAAATCTGAAGGCCCACTTAAAAATCCACATCACAGACGGGCCTCTCAAGTGCAAGGAATGTGGCAAACAGTTCACCACTTCAGGTACGAAGACATTATGGACCACATGTTTTCCTAACTTGTGTTTTGAGGTGGACATTGGGAGGATTTCTGAGGATCTGTGTGTGATCGTAAATTGTACATCTTTAGGATTGGGACTTTTATTCAACAGGTGAATTGATGATGAAAATAATTACCAGTTGTCACATGAATTCAGTTAGATATTGTGAGATGCCACCGGTGATGTTAACCCAGAAGTTATACAGAGCTACAGTACAAACTACATGCTGCACATGAGCCAAGTGCGGTGACAGGAGATTTTGACATGAGATTGAGAATTCAATTTGAATTTAAAGATCCTTGAAATAGGAGCTACTGTATATATCAACCTCCTGATGCCAACCTATTTAGACATTTAAGTGTTATTTTAACAATTCAGAAAAATGCCATTAGGTACACAGTGACACCCATTAGTCAGATAGTATTTTTTGAACATTCTATGGTCTACCAGCAGCTGCTTTAAGTTTGTCTGCATGTTATCTGAAGAAGCAGACTTCTGTAGTTTTGTCTTTGCTTTGAGGCATCTGGCTTGACCTTTCTGTGATGCTGTCTCCCTTTTAGGAAATCTGAAGAGACACCTGCGGGTTCACAGTGGGGAGAAACCGTACATCTGTGTGCACTGTCAGAGAGCTTTTAGTGACCCTGGAGCTCTGCAGCGACATGAACGCATCCATACAGGTACTTCAGTGACAATCTGTGAAATGCAACAGTCTGAGACTTCACATGAACATTATCTACATGTAGTCACTGAGAGAATGTAATTAACATCTTACAGGAGAGAAGCCCTGTGTCTGTCTGATCTGCGGCAAGGCCTTCACCCAGGCGAGCTCACTCATCGCTCACGTCCGCCAGCACACCGGAGAGAAGCCCTACGTGTGTGATCGCTGTGGCAAAAGGTCAGCACACAGATGATGAATATATACCTGAGATTATCCAACGAGGACAGCTGGAAATACGTGAAGAGAGAACATAAGCTATAGGTTAAAAGTACTATTAAGAAAAAATATGTTTTTGTTTCTTGCATGATTTTTTTTTAACTGACCCTTCAAATGCAGATATTTCATGTCTTTCTCTGGACAGGTTTGTGCAGTCTAGTCAACTGGCCAATCACATTCGGCATCATGACAATGTCCGACCACACAAGTGTCAGATGTGCAACAAGGCATTTGTTAATGTGGGAGACCTGTCGAAGCACATTATCATTCACACTGGTAAGGACAAAATTAGTGCTGAATAATCATGGGGCTTCACAGCAATGGAAGAAATAGGGAGACAGGCTTTCTCCTGTTTTTCTCCACATGTAGCAGAACTTTAACCCTTTAATCTTCTGCTGATGTCTTATCCTCTCCTCTCTGTTCTGCTCACTCAGGGGAGAAACCTTTCCTGTGTGATAAATGTGGCAGAGGGTTCAACCGGGTGGATAATCTGCGCTCCCACGTCAAGACTGTCCACCACGGCAAGGCCGGCATGAAGCGGCTGGTGGTAGCCGGGGGCAGTGTGGATGAGGGGGCTGATGGGTGCGCAGGGGCATCCACGTCTGACAGCGAGATAAACATAGTCACTGTCACCACAGAGGACATTGTCACCCTGGCAGCAAGTGCTGTAGCTCAGCTGACAGGTCAGACAGCACTTTCAAGGCTGAATTCAATGATCTTAAATGGAAATGTCAGTGTCCTGGGCTAGAACCTGTGACAGATGCTGTGGATAGCATTGTGAATGTGTGCGGATAATAAAAGAGGAATGAAGGATGAAAGCGCTTAGAGAGTGATGAGTGTTTGTTTACTCTATGTCATGTGTTTCTCTGCAGTAGTTCCAGTGGCTGCTTCGGTGTCTGCAGATGAGACAGAGGCATTGAAAGCTGAAATCACCAAGGCAGTAGAGAAAGTGCAAGAAGCAGGTAAGACTGCATCACTCTGCTGCATGAACAACACATCTGTATTTGAATAATATCATACCATGCAGAAAAATAACATACAATCCACAGGTTCAGCAATGGTGCTTAAAACATAAAAGGATATCAGATGTGGATTGGGAGAACACAAAAAAAGAAAACTAAACACGATGCTATGGCTGTATCTTGCATAATTTTACTGCAAGATTTCATATTAAAAGCACAAGCATTTCTGTCATTGGTCATCTTAGATAAAATATTTCTTTTGCTATTTAAATATATTATTTACATACATGTATTATTTAACTTATATTACATACATATTGATATACATATTTGATCAGTGAATGCTACAAATACAATAGAATCTGTGTCAAAATCCTGACTCGACTCAAAGCTATCAAATGCCTGTTTTGCTATGGTAAGTTTAGATCCGTGTTTCTTAGCTGAAAATCACTGAAGTATACATTCAATTTGAATCAATACAAGTAAATGTAAATTTGTGGCTGCAGTACTGCATTACAACATGTTTGACAAAAGAAAATGACAAAAATAAAAGAATTAAAATGACATGGCGTTGAGAAAACAACTTCACCACAAGGTCTTTGGCTATTTAATATCTTTTGATGATATCAGAATATAGAATTCATCTTGTTGTATAGATATATATGTACTTTGTGCTTAGTTTGGTTCTATACAGATCACCAAAAGACACAGAGGCTTTAACTTTGAGAAATGAGAATAGCTTATTTTGTTTGTCAACTCTTCTTTTGTTCCCAGACCCCAACACTCAGATCTTGTATGCTTGTGACTCATGTGGTGATAAGTTCTTGGATGCCAGCTCCCTTGCCCAACATGTACGCATCCACACGGCCCAGGCCTTGGTCATGTTTCAGGCCGATTCCGACTTTTACCAGTACACCGCAGCCACCGCCGAGGGGGGTTCAGCCACAACATGGCAACCTACAGCCGAACAGGTCATCCAGGAAGGAGAGCTTATCTTTCGAGCCCAGGATGGAGAGGGAGAAACAGAAGGAGGGGTGGTCGGCGGGACACAAGAACAAGAAGAAGAGTCAGGAGAGGTGATTGATGAGGAGGGGAGGGAGGCTGGAGAAGTGGAAACCCACAATGAGCTGCACACAGATGGAAAAAATGAAGCTGCAGCAGAAGTAGAGGAGGAAAAAGAAGAGGAGATGGAATGTGCCAGTCAGGCGTAGCTGGGTAGATTTGTGAAGGTAAACAAAGAATTTGTGAAATAAACTGAGTAGTTGAAGCCTCAGAGTTTTAACATGCCATGATGTTAAAAATAAATAAATAATAAATGTAACTGCATTCATAACATGCAATTATTTTTAAATGACTTTTACTAAGGTTGTGTGGTCATAAATCATGTTTTGGCAGTCATAATACCAGAGAATGAATTGAGATCAAGTCATTTGTTGCATATTGTTAAGAATTCTTTCAGAGATGGTTATACGACTTTGTATAGTTTGTTTGATTTGAAACTGAAATGCAGGACTATGCATTCTCCTTTGTATAAACATTTAGATCACTATTCTGTCTTACCGAATATAACTTGAAGAAAGACCTCTGTTATTTTTCCATTTCACTCATATGAGATATGTACATTTGCTTAAATGGTCAACAATGTTTTATTGTACTTATTTGAAGTATTTTCAAGAAAAGCACATTATACAAAGAAAGATTATCTACATGATGTGATTTAATTGGGGATTGTGGGATGTCATGAAATCGTGTACTGGCAGACATTCTAAGTGCTGTGCATGTGTAATATTTGTATATTTGTTATGTGTCCTCTATTAAAAAAAGTCTTAATACCTTTGATAAAATATTAAAAAAGAGATATATGTGCTGGTCAACAATTTTCAGTGTCACTTTAGCTTTTGGTTGCAATGAATTTGTCACACTTGTTCGTAGACAGTTACTTCACCTCACTATCACTGGTTTTATGTCATTACTTTGTTCACATTAACATCTGCAAAATGCCCACCGGTAGTTGTTATCTGATCAATAAAAAAATCATGGTCTTACAAGCTTGTGTTGTTATTTGGTATTTTTATTTAAACAATGTGCTACTAAATATTTACTGCTTTCCTTAAAGTTTCCATTGCTTATGGAATTCCTCGAATATCGCGGCGTTTGGAAAGGTGTATTCCAGTTATATTAAGTAAAAACAAATAAATTCAATCAGGTTCTAACCAGCAATATAGCGGGATTATTTTTTACACATTCTTTGCATTTAAGTGGTTGTTTTCAGCCAAATCATTATCAACCTAAAGCACCTCTTAAGGTAAACCTCTGCAAAACGTGTACATTTTAGGTTATTCTAATAGTAGTCATGACAACGTTGATCTTTGCTCTGATTCTTCTATTAATATGGTAGAGATTTTCATTTTAGTTCCCAGTTCGTTTTCTTCCGTGATTGTTGGTCTTATAATAAAGCTTTCATCTCATTGGCGGCGTGTCAGTCTGTGGGACGCGTTCCTCTGTGTGATTGGCTGGATCTCGGGGTCAAAGTTAAGTGGACTGCTAATGCTGACGTCGACTTCTGCAGCAAAATGGCGTCGTTGACACCAGTCATGCAGACGGACCGGTCCCGTTCTTTATCCTCGTCCAAAAAACGGACCGCAATGTTCACCCAAAGGACGTTCAGACTTTTGGACAACAATGTTCTTTTATTCCTCTCGTTAGCGTCCATGTTGCATTGCGCTTTGGCTGATGGTAAGACGTTGGTTCTGCTGGACAACCTCAACATTAGAGACACCCATTCAATCTTCTTCCGCAGTTTGGCAGGTCAGTACGAGATTCTACTTTTTTATCCGTAAATCCTTGATTTAGCATTGTTATACATCCCCTTGTATTGCAAACAGATCTACTCTAATATAGAGCATTTGAGACTTCAGCTTGTAGGGTTGGGCTTCATGCAGCACAGCTAGGCTGCTAACGTTTAAAAGAATTTCCCTTCGGGGATAAATAAAGGAATTCTGATTCTGATTATATTAGTTGCCTTGTTCACTACATTTTACCAAGCTTCATTCAAGCACCTGACGGCTTATCTCTCACTAAACAATGACAGTGTGCGTGCTTCGTAATGTTAACTTGGAGTGCATAGAATCAAAACGAGGTCCCTTTTTATTTCGGCATTGGTAGCTAAAATAGTTAATAACTTAATACAATCTTCATATTTATACAATTCGAATAACGTTCTTGAATATTCATAAAGTTGTTAGCATGTTATCACTTGCTGTTATACTTGTATTGTAAATGGGTTTGCCAGGGTCTCTTCAGCCTTAAGTTATTGTCAAAATGTTGCCAGCAGGTACATTATGTAGATAAGGAAACCCACTTAGCCATTTTGCTTGTGGAGGATAAGATAACATGAACCTTCATTAGTCCCACAGTGGGGAAATTCTCAATTTGTAGTCTACTCTAATAATCCTTAAGTATATTGTACATAAACTGCCAACTTGTTCAGGTTACTGCAAAAATGCATGACAAATGTGTCAGTGTCTCAGTGCCAGTGAGATATCAGTATCTCTCTTTTTCAGATCGTGGCTTTGACATCACATTCAAGACAGCTGATGATCCCTCCCTGTCTCTGATCAAATATGGCCAGTTCCTGTATGACCATTTAATCATCTTTTCACCATCAGTTGAAGGTAAATTTCACACATGTAATTCAAAGTCAAGTTAATAATTTTACATCGTGTGTTTGCCTTGTTGAAACGACCTTTAAAATTGAATTTCTTCCCGGTCATCTGCAGACTTTGGAGGAAACATCAACGTGGAGACAATTACATCCTTCATTGACGGTGGAGGCAACGTCCTGGTTGCTGCCAGTTCAGATATTGGTCAGTTTATTTCCACAGCTTTTGTTGTGGTATTATAAAAAATCTGCAGTACTGTCCTGTGTTAATGCTCTTTTGCTGTTACACAGGTGAACCTCTGAGGGAGCTTGGCAGCGAGTGTGGCATTGAGTTTGACGAGGAGAAGACTGCTGTAATTGACCATCACAACTACGATGTGTCAGATCCTGGAGAGGTAAACAGATTTATGTTCAGACAGCAGGCACATCCACTTTGACCAAACCAATCTTCAGAACTGACTCTCCTTCTTGTCTTCAGCACACCCTGATTGTTGCTGATCCAGAGCACCTGCTGAAGGCTCCTACTATTGTTGGCAAAGCCACCAATAAACCTGTTTTGTTCAAGGGTGTTGGGTAAGCACAACTGAACACAATTTTACAATTTAAAGTGTCTTACAGCAATTTTTCTCCCTAACACTCAGTGTGCTGACGATTCTGGTATTCCAAAGAATAGCAAATACTTTCAGTCTCTGTTTTACTTGATTTTAAATTGAATAAATTACCTCTTTGCTGTACTTGACTGACCTTAGAGGGGAAAAAAAACAGCATTTGATGTCATGTTTGGTGATGCTGAAATGTTAATTGCATTACCAAATGAAACCATACAGAGTTTCAGTAACAGGACCCCCTCTCTTGCCCCTTCCAGCATGGTGGCAGACCCAGACAACCCTCTAGTCCTGGACATCCTTACCGGCTCTTCTACCTCCTACTCCTTTTTCCCTGACAGACCCATCTCTCAGGTATGATCACTGAACGTAACAAACATGTCAGACTGTTCATTTAAAAAGCTGTTTATTCAGAAAGAAATGAATCCACCTTAATATAATGATTAATGTCCTGAACTTGGACATAGGTGCAGCTTACTTGCTGAAGCTTTTTCATAGATATCCTAACATTCTCTGGATTAGAAATGAACTACACAAGATTATTCACTTTCTTCCTTACCTGTTTTTTTGTTTCCTTCCAGTACCCCCATGCTGTTGGCAAGAACACCCTGATGATCGCAGGTCTTCAGGCGAGAAACAACGCCAGAGTGGTTTTCAGCGGCTCCCTGGACTTCTTCAGTGATGCTTTCTTCAACTCTGCTGTGCAGAAGGCTACACCTGGCTCCCAGTGGTAATCACATCCCCTCTTTTTCTGTCCAATCCATCCTATCATAGCTGCCAGTTACAAAATCAGAACTGTCATCAGCGACGTTCTGTTTACCCTCAGGGTTTTGCCATGTGAACAGGTGTTTTGTTACTGCTCTACAATGTTGCAGGCAGGCATTTGCAACATGTTACAGAGTCTTGAGATGCTTACAGTTCAGTGTCCTCAATGCACCTGAAGGTTGCCTTAAACCTGTAGCTCTGCATTGTAAAACACTACTCACTGACGATAAATGTACTTTATGGTAACTCATCAAGCCCATTTGTTGGAGGAAAGTAGTCTTACGTAGTGTTTGAGGAAGTATTAAGTATTACACCTGTGTAGTTAAGATGTAATGTGTAAGACTGTTGCAGCTGTTGAGAATTTATGAATGCAGTTGTGGCTGGTATAGAGGATTTTACCAAAATGGTTTTTTTTCAACTCTGATATATTTCGGTTGGCTGCTGACAGTTCATATTACTTGCTAACTGGCAGTAGAATCCACTGACAGTAAAATATCAGTAAATTCCACTTTAAATCTGAAACAAACTACATCCCATCAGAGGTGGATCACTCACTGGGCTAAATAGCTGTTATTTTCATAAAAATTCAGTATCCTGTGGTTGACACTCTTTCTGTTGTGGTCTTTGATAGGCATGAGCGGACAGGGAACATGGAGCTTGCTGAGGCTCTGTCTCGCTGGGTGTTCAAGGAGGCCGGAGTCCTCAGGGTGGGAGCTGTTACCCATCATCCTGTCGGAGAGACCACTCCCCCTGCCGCATACACGGTCACTGACCTTGTGGTGAGTTTAAAGTTTTTGTGACTTGTGTGAATGAATAATCATCGCTCTAAGGATGTTTGTCTTGGCCTGAATGAGGAGCTGTGTATTTTTACATGTATATCTCAAAGCATGTACAACTTTCCCACGCAGGAGTACAGCATCGTCATTGAGATGTTGTCTGAGGGCCGTTGGGTTCCCTTCGACGGAGATGACATTCAGCTTGAGTTTGTGAGGATTGATCCCTTTGTCAGGACTTATCTGAAGAAAAATGGTGAGTTGCTGTGGTTATAGAACATGTACAACAGTACTGTTTAATTTATATGAATACTTACAGCCTAAATGTAATGCATTCTGGTGAGTTGAAGTTTGCAGCCACAATCTGTATCCTCCATCAATGCTGCGTTGTCTTTCTTATAGGAGGCAAATACAGCGTCCAGTTCAAGCTGCCGGATGTTTACGGTGTCTTTCAGTTCAAAGTGGACTACAACCGACTGGGATACACACATCTCTACTCCTCCACTCAGGCAAGTTACTCAGGTTTACTCAGTGCTTAATTTCTAAATCAGGAGGTCCTGGAACACGGGCTGATCAGGGGTAGAGGAAAAAATAAACGGAACAAATCAAAGTCTCTCCCTCGACTAAGTGACATGTTCACAGAAGTGATATGTTCTGTCTATTTGTTGTTCTTCTGTTTCACAGCCCACTTGCTTACCTGTGAGGCTTACAGTAATCAGCAATCATGTGTATTCCAATTCAAATCTCAGTAACATGATCTCACATGACGTGCACAAAAACTATGTGAACTGACTTTTTCTCTGTCTGTAAATCAGACTTAAAATGCATTCAAAATAGGCAAACAAGCGATTTACAAGTAACTTAAGTGAATCCTGACAAAATAAGCCCATTGTTTACTAACTTGTATGATTGTTTAATGGAAAAGCAGCATGTACAGTAACAAATGCAAAACAGTTTAGTGCCTATTTATCTTTGCTTTTCAATGGAAATAGATGTTCATATTGTTTGATTGAGGTATTCCAGAGAGTACCTTGGTGCGTTACTTAAAAGTTGATTGGATGGGAAGAGATTCTTCTTGCTTATAATCCATTTAACAACCATGCTCAAAATGTATTGCTAGCTAACTTCTGCTGTTTTGGTTTATCACAGGTATCTGTACGTCCCTTGCAGCACACTCAGTACGAGCGCTTCATCCCCTCAGCCTTCCCATACTATGCCAGCGTCTTCTCCATGATGGCAGGCCTCTTTGTCTTCAGCGTAGTCTTCCTGCACATGAAAGAGAAGGAGAAGTCAGACTAATGCAGAAAAACAACTAGAATTGGATTTACAGTGTGAAGAGTTGAAATTGAATGTCTTGAATATTCACGCGGGGACTTGGACTACCGTCCTCCATTAAAAATACAGTATCTCCTTGGTTTTTGGGGCACTCAGCTAACAGGGGTCTGGAGGCCAATAGGGGTGCTGACTGTGATGCAGTGGTTGGGTTTTTTTTTTGTTTTTTTTTTTTACGTTTTTTTGTTTTTGTACTCTGAAATCACTCAAGACCTGTAAATGTTCTGAAGTCAGTCAGCGTTTGTATAAAGTTGCTTTACATTTGATAAAAGTATCTTGTTAGTAGAGCACTTTCCTTGGAACATAAAAGAAATCCATATTAAAATTTGTCCCACATTTTCTCAATCAGGAAAGAATATTGTGGTAATGACATGCACTGAAATGCCAAGTGTTCATATTTGATAAAACTTTGTGTTTCCAATAAAGTTGGAATCTTATAATAAAATATTGACATTCCACACTGGAAATTCCTGTCCTCGCTGTGAAAAGACATAGTTGTGCTATGTTGTACCTAATAGGTCTAATAGAGCATTTTAAAGCACGCCGAGTTCAGGAGTTACTTATGATGTTTGAAAATCAAAAAACATTTACGAATGTATTTCGTTGGTTTTCAAAGACGAGCAAAGAAACCTTGTGATTGTCAAAACTTTGAACGCTGTTTGGCCCGCTACTCCCTCATGTGTTGATAAAGTGTACAGAGGTCAGCCTAGCAGTGACGTAACCCACTGACTGACTGGGAGAGTTCGGACACCGGACAGCTAGTGGCAAGTAACCTGAGCATCCGTGAATTTGATGTGACAGTAACCGACTATATACACCAATACGGGAAAGGGGAATACGTCACAATAACTAACCACACAAGGAAAAGGAAAAGATGATAAAAAAAAATTTGCTGCTGAAAGTTACCCATTTATGTACTCTAAAAGTTGCTAGCCACCCCCAGCCTGAGTCTGGTATATAAAAAAAAAAAGTCAAGTGGCTAACAGCTAACCTGAAGCTAGGCAGACAGTACTTGGCTAATCGGATCTGATGATAGAAGTTAACTTATCTTCCTACTTGCCAGGCTTTAAGGCGATGGCTGTGAACTAGCGGTGCTGACAAAACCAATGTATTTAATTGACAGCCCAAGCTGTGTCTGTATCGGAGAGCAAGATCATGCTAGCTAGCTAAGGGGGGGGCGTTAGCTTTAGCAAAACAAGAGCCCTGCTTAAGCAGTCAGCTGACAGTCTGGTGTAAGCTGCCAACAGACCAGTGATGGATCAACTAAAAGTAAAGGATCGCATATTGGAAAACATCTCCCTGTCTGTCAAGAAGGTAAGCGGTATTCAACTGTTCAACACACCTAAATATTGTCTGAGGACATGAGTATTTTAAAGTGCTTGAATTACCCTAGCTAACATTAGGTCATCTCTTGTCCGCCAAAGGGGCAACTTTGATACCGGGGTGCCTTACCAGCTCGCTGTCACGGAAGGGCCTTGCCCTTACTGATAGAAGCAAACAACTAATGAACTGTTCGGCACAATTCATTAATTCATCTTTATGTTTTAGAGCTCCAGCTTTAGGCTGTCGTGTTTTGTTTTCTCTTTATGACCTCGGTGAACAATAGTGGCACCAAGCCCCCTGCGTGGTAGCTCACTGCCGCATGTGTTGGAAACACATCTGCAACAATACTGCAACACTAGATCTCGGCTCCTAATTTCAGCTTTAGTTAGGATATATTTTATATTTTTTCGTGTAAGTATGCCTGGTGTTGTGAAAGCGTTCTCGTAACCCGACTGACAGCATTGCATCTTCTTTCTCCATTCCCTGCTTGTTTTTTCACTCACTTTCCAAAAACATGTGTGTTTGGGTTTTTATTTTGCATGGGGTCTGTCATCTGTCTCTTTCTCAATGGCTTACTGTGACATCTGATGGATGATTGCTTTACAAAGCCTCACATTGGTGCATTTAATGCACTGAGCCTAGTACTGTCTCTCTCTCTCTTGCTTAATCCACAATTTTCCTCCATTTTTAGTCTCATTTACTGCGTTAAGTTCTTTACTGCAGAACTGTTAAAGTGACTATGAGACAGTATTCCCCAAGCTTCCATGACAGTTTACAGTGTTTGCCCTAGGCAAACATTGCTTTGTCATGTGAAGATAGTCACAGGATATAAATTCTCCTTCTCTGGGTCACAATCCTCAAAACTATGAAACTATGAAACACACTAAGCATCTGCATGTTGAGTTGTGTGTGTGTGTGTATGTGTGTGTGTCAGTAGAAAAGTAAAATTTTTGTGAATTAATCCCATACAATAAGATACCTATGATGAAGTTCAGAGTTTAGAGATGTTTGTTGCTTCTGCTCTTTATCTGTCAGCAAATTGAAATGAAACAATGATTGTAACAATAAGTTGGCACGTTTTACCATTAATTACATCCGCATCAGATCAGCAATGTAGAAACTGTAGACCTTTAATTCATCCCTCTGTCAGCCTGATTCACTTACTTCTTGTTTCATGAGTGTTTTTGCCTTCAGCCTGGTCTTGAGCAGTAAAATTGCCATACAAGGAGTACCTATACACTGCAACAAAACACATGCTCTGTGGAATTTAGGTCAGGAACATTACATTTGGCACAAAATTCCTTGGTTCCAATGACTGTATGTTGCACTTTAAGATCATTGTTGCGCTGTACTGTACTAAACCTTGGGGAAAATCACCGTTCACTCCATATTGATGTGAACACCATTAAGCACCCTAATGGCTAGTGTCTACTCGAACTGTAGAACTTTGTTTCATCTCAAGTCCAGTTTGTACATCTTTACTTGTTTTCGGCTCAAATACAGAGCTGAAAACAAGTAAATGACTCGATCTTCAGGTTACAAATTCATCATGGCTAAAAAAGAATCCCATTGCTTGGCTTGTTTGCGTTAAAGCAGTTTTGTAATTGCATGCTTTTGGAAGCTCTTTAAACAGCTTCCTCCCAGAGTCATTCAAGATGCCAAGTTGTCTGAACACTCATGTAACAGCCTAGTAGAGGTGACAGTCTATGCTGCAATTTGTGCCCTGCACATATACTAAACTACAACATTTTGAACCACAGGTGGTTTCAGGTACATGGCAATAAACAATAAAAAAAAATTCCTCTCCAGATGCATGTACCTAAGTCAGGCTGTCCGAATGATTCCAGCTTAACTGGTTAGAAAATAAATATCTTCACAGGTATCATGATAAAGGTCTGTCCTGCATAATAACTTAAATACAATCACTTCTTTATAAGAGAAATACAAAAAACTTGGAGTAAAATGTTCCCCTCCCCAGCAAAACAAACAGCAGAGAAACCATCTCTCTCTACAGTTGCAGAGTTACTTTGCAGCCTGTGAAGATGAGACTCCAGCCATCCGAAATCACGACCGGGTTTTGCAGCGACTATGTGAACACCTTGACCATGCTCTGCTTTATGGGTAAGAGGCTTAAATAGCACTTTTGAAAGTTGCATGGTGCAAATAATATTGTGGATATTTTGCTTTATGTTGCTGTCAATTTTCTGTGGAATTTTAGTTCTTGTCTCATCACTCTACTGCTCTTCTCTCTTGGCCTCAACCATGTGATATTATTGGCTGCTTCCTACACTGCAGACTGCAGGACATCTCGTCAGGCTACTGGGTCCTGGTCCTTCACTTCACCAGGAGAGAGGCTGTCCGTCAGATAGATCAACTTCAGCACATTGCAACCAACCTTGGTCGAAGTGAGACATCTCTGTCACACAATGAAACACACTCACACACAGAGCACTTGGGGGGTTGGCATTAAACGAAAGTTCATCTTTCAGCGGGTTACATGCATAGAAAAAAACTCTTCTTTCCTTTGCGTAGGTCGTGCATGGTTGTACCTGGCACTGAGTGAGAGCTCTTTAGAGAGCTATCTACGACTCTTCCAGGAGAACCAAGCATTACTGCAGAAGTATTATTTCAAGTAAGTCATCTGATCTTTCCTTAGATCATTCCTGACATCACAGATTGACCCTTATGTGAAGCAGTTATTGCATTTCAGTGATTACTGCCTGTTGTTGTTATGTTGGCAAAATAACTGATATATTCAGTTATTTTTGAGGTAAGCAATTGTCTGTGACTCAAACGGATTTCTGTCTCCGTTAGGAACGCACTGGTCTGTAGTCATGATCATCTCACGCTCTTCCTCACACTGGTTTCTGGTCTGGAGTTCATTCGCTTTGATCTGGAGCTGGTCAGAGCAGAATTCATCACAATATCAAAAGGAATTCATCTCTTAAATGTTAGTGGCATGTCTGTAGTGTTTCTGTTTTGGTCCTGCTCGTTCAGGATGTGCCCTATCTGGACGTGGCCCCCTACATGCCAGAGTACTACAAACCCCAGAACCTGCTGGACTTTGAGGAAAGACTGCCCAGTTCAGACAGCTTGTCCCTGCACTCCTTCACCTCGCTCACCTCCACCAACCTGGAGTGGGATGACAGTGCCATAGCCCCCTCCAGCGAAGGTAAGCAGGAGGGATGTCCTGATCTTGATCCGGTTCCATACATTGATATAATGTTAATGAAAATGACTAAACATGTACCTGACACACTGAAATAACAGCTGTAGCCTTCTAAATCTGACTGTCTTAGTTTTTGCAGACTTCTTGGTATATGTACTTAAGGTCCTAAGTCAGAACTATAAAGCTGAAAACACGATCAGCCAATGGGAAGACATATCACTCTTTTTGGAGCAGGTGGGACTACAGATAAACCTGACTGTTGTACATTGGTGTTACAGATCAGATTTTGATTGACTTTTTTGAGCTGATACCAGTACATTAAGATACACCCAGATCGGCCTTGATACCGATCCTTAGGATTGGCTGGGAACATCCCCTGGAAGCAGCACTCCTGTTTTATTTCATCCCTTGTTTCACTTTATCACTAATGATTGTCTAATTTGAGACAGACTAACCAGACAGACTGGTTTTTCTTTGGACCCAAAGACAATCAAATGTCTAATTTCAGTTTTGGGGGCTGCTGTGTCTTGAAATGCCTCTAGTTTTGACACTTGTTATTGTATGGACTAATTGTGATTAATAGTGACCCTCTTGCTGAATGGCAGCCTCTGCTGTACTGGTTTATGACTTGATCAGGCCTTGCTCGAATGCAGGTACACGCTCATGCTTTGGTACAAATTCATATAGTGATGTCAGGCTAATGGCACGCTGATGCAGAAGTTGTATTGATTCTTCCAAACTCTTGTGACTCACTCATACCAAAGTGCATTTTATCAAATGGATCACTTGGTGTGCAGAGGCTCATGGGTACAGAATGTTCTCACTTGACTGATTGCAGTGCTTTCCCCATCGCTTTCCACAAAGTAGTCAGTCAATTTCCCTGTTTTAGTTCCTACTTGTCAGTTTTTTTTCCCGCCATCACTTTTGTTATTTTGTACATGCCAAATGTCATGATATTTTTCAGTTTCTTTGCCATTCTCTCAATCTCCTGTTTCCACTCCATCTCTCTCTAATGTTGAATGTTATCCCTCCTTTTTTTTAGATTATGATTTTGGTGACATCTTCCCCGTGTTGCAGTCATTGCCAAGTGCAGACTGGGAAGGTGGGACATTGGTCAACCCCTCCCCTTCCTGCTTTTCCATCCCCTGTTCCCTCCCTCCTATCTGGCATGACCATCCCTTAGTTTGTGCTTAATGCATGCTGGGTACTCTAGCCAGTAATTACACATGTTAATATCTAAAATGCAGTTAGCTGGTGCAAAGCCAAGCATGATGAAAGGGAAAGGTATAAATACTTTGACTTTGAGAATGGATTGAGTTGGAAGGCAAGTGGGTTGAATGTAGATTTGTTTAGCACATGACGACTAAACAAATAAACCTCTACATTGATTATTATAGGAGAAGGTAATGTTTCCCCTCTACTAAACCTTCCCATGAAGCATGGGGGTTCATCTAAGTCAAAGCCTTTTATTGCCACGTGTTAGTATTTTCAGTTCCAGTGAAATGTACATTTTTAGTACAGCCTTTTTATTAATGATAATTTGTTAAGTTGCCAGGTAAGTTTGGGAAGACAGCACTTTGGTTCTCTTGGGAAATTCAGTGTCGGGTGGGTCTATGGAATGGTCATCTGTCATGTTCTGCATGTGTTTTTCATCTGGGCAATGATCCTAATGTTCACTGCGCTTTATTATTTACAACAGCAAGATAAACGCCTTATGTAACTGGTACTCACCTTTGTCCAGTCTGTCTCATTACATTGTGTTATCTGTTTGTCCTGTGTATCATTTTTTTGTAATGTCTTCTCTTCCTGTGTGATATGTGGCACTGGCCTAGGTTCAGCTCAGGTGTAGACTGAGTGCATACTGCTGAGCATTACTACAGCATCTGCAGCAAGCTGCTATGAGCACACAGAATATGAATGTCTGTCATCTCATGGTCGACTACTCCTTTATGGTCTAAATTTTAATTAGTAAAAGAAATCATGTTTAGTCCACTCACAATGAATTCCAATATGTGCAAAAAAATACTGACCCCTGCAAAGGATATTATCTAAACATTCGTTAAGTATGACCCATCTCTAGCTGGAGAAGTGATAGTCCTTTACTTAGGCCTGTGCCACTGTAAAGACAGCTGCTGCCTGTGTACCTATTTGATGTCTTGCACATTGCGTTTTGTGCCTCTCTGACCCTGCCAAAGAACTACAAACAATTCTGCAGCCCCTAACATTAATTTGTTTTATGATGATGATGAAGAAGAAATACACAAATTTTTTTTCTGAAATTGTCTCTTTGGACAACTTTCCATTGGTGGTGAAAACATAAACAACAAAAACATCATCCAGAAAGTGTATGGATTGAGAAGACCTTTGCTACTTTTACTAAAGACTAAATTACTTTGTATGACTAAAGTTTCTGATTTCAGTCTTTATCACTCAACTTACCTGATGAGACTGTGCCAAAAAATGAGTGTATTTCTTCTCTAGTTCTGAATGTGCATGGCTGCCCCTTTTTATGTTTACTCTTAATGTTTGATTGTCATGTTAGAGGGTGACCTGACTGACCAGGCCAGCTGCCCACGATCCAGTGGCTCTGATCCCCTGACAGTCATCAGTGACACAGTGGTTCTTTCAGCTGGCCCTGTCAAGATGAAGGTGGCGGTTCATCTTTCTCCGCACAGCCCCACGTTCAGACACAACCCTTTCAACGAGGATTCAGACACTAATACCACCAACACGTCGGCTGATGTCACACCAGTTCATGTGGCCAGCCGCCACAACACCACTGGAGATGACATGGAGAACGGCAACAACGAGCTGGAGGTCATCAGGTAAAGTAGCTACATCTTCAGTTTCTGGCCTGTAGGCTTCTGTCTGTTAATCAAATTGTATACACTCCTCCTCCAGGATGGCCAGACGAAGGAAACCTGCCAAGAAGCGACGAGGGAAGGGCTCCACAGATTCCAGCAGCAGCATCCATAACTCTGTCTCCTCCGAGCACATGGAAATGGACAACAGCCTCCTGGCCTCAGAGGATGTAGATCCCTTAAACTGCACTGTAATTCAGCTGGATGCTGATGCAGAATCAAGGAGAAACAGGGTGGGAACAGAAGTTGTTGATGAAGGAGATGAGGACGGAGTAGAAGGTCTCCTGCGGCTTCCAGAGATGACCGACACCTCCATGGATAGGGTGGGCCAGCCCCTTAGTGATGTCATGGACCGACTCAACGGAGCTCTGGATAAGGAGGAGGCCTGGGAGCGCTCAGAGAAGGGGCCGGAAAAAAACAGTGAGGGCTGTGACCAAGGCCCCGAGCCCCCTGAAAAGCAGCCCTTTCGAGAGGATTCAGGGGGCGAGCCACCTGACCGAGCCCCAGGAGAGACGTCTCCCTCCCCACTGGGCACAAGCCCAAACTTCCTGCAGACCTCTTCTGCAAATGCAGACTTATGCTGCTTTACCCCCTTCAGTCCAGACTCTACTCCCTCAGGTGGTGGCCACTATGACTTTACAGAGCATGGCGAGCCGCAGACTCTATCAGGTGGCCCTGAAATTGAAGGAGAAGCAAAAGCAACAGCAGGACAGGAGCCAGACATGAATGCCAGGGAGGAAGACACAGAAGGAGGACAGGCAACAGACAAGAGTGCTGAGGAAGCAGAAGAACTACAAGAGGAGATGCTCAGTCCCTCTGAGAGTTCTCATCCTGCAGAGTTTAAGTAAGGAGTTTCTACAAAATGAGTTGTATGTAGTTGTGATGTTGTTTAAAGTATGTCTGATGTTCTTTGTTATTCATGTTTCAGGGTGGACAACAATCACCTGCTTCTTCTCATGATACATGTTTTCAGAGAAAATGAGGAGCAGCTCTTCAAGGTGAACACAGACAGTCACGTTATTCTTTTTTTGTTTTGAAAGTGATGTCATAGCCTTTTAATGGACAGAAACAGAAATGAATTTTTCTTGAACAGTAAGTGAATAAATATCTTTATGCCGGTTTTGGTATTGTTTGACTCATTTTGACATTGAAGAAGTGGTTTGGAGTCTGTTTTGCAGTGGAAGTGTTGCAAGGCTCAGTTTGCCCAATTGACTAACTGCTTTTACTGGCTGTTGAAAAATATTTGACTTTCGTGGTTTGAAAACATCCAAGCTATTCACACTTTTTCTACACTTTGCACCTTACCTTCTAAAATTACATAAATATCAAGTGAATAAATATTGGATTGGTTTGTGATAAATGATGAAACACTGAGCTACAGTCTGGCATTGAGTTACTAGAATCCATCACTAATGACTAGAACAGTTTGAGACATGAATATGGTGGTTGCCAACAGTTAACAGAATTTATCTTTCTGCAGATGTTGAGAATGAGCACAGGCCATATGGAGGGAGACCTGCAGCCTCTTTACCTGCTGCTGACTGACTGTTACATCTACCTGCTTAGGAAAGGTAAGTGGCTCAAAACCCATCATGCATTGGCTTTATTTGGTAATAAGAGGTGGAACAGAGCAAGTTTTTATTTGAGACATACTGATGTTGTTACTGGGAGTCACAATACATTTTCTTATCTTTAGGGAACATGTTCACTGTGTAAACCACTGATATCTACCTGTATCAGCAACCCTGACAGTTTCTTTTTTCTGAAATGTGGTCAATGTTTTTATTTTACTTTTGTTTTCCACGGCAGGTGCAGCAGAGAAGCCCTACACTGTAGAGGATGCTGTTTCTTATAATGAGCTGGACTATATTTCAGTAAGTGCCCTGCTTGACAAGGATTGGCCATGTTCTCTCATTCACCTGTGGCTTGAGCTGCTGTTATTTTTCACGAATGCGTTTCTCCAAACAACCATGAGTTAATACGGTTGTATGTCACATTGCTGACTCCGCAGTCTACATGGTCCTCCGTGTGATCTGTGCATAGTTAATGACGTGATATTTGTCAACCATGTAGACTTGATCGTGCCTGTCTGAAGTGTTAGCAGTAATGCTGTCTTCCTTTAGGTGGGCCTGGACCAGCAGACAGTGACAGTGGTTTGCACCAACAGACGTAGAAAATTCCTGTTGGACACAGCTGATGCTTCCCTGACTCTGTGAGTGCACTTCATGTTTTTTTTTTTATCTTCTTGACTCCATACTGGACCAGATACAAAGACTGAATAGCTGAAATACTCAGAGCTTCAAGCATTAATTTCCACCATCTTTGTGTCCATATGTGAAGAGCCAGCATGTACACCTCCAGAATCTCAACTGCACTATGTGTTCATCTGTGGTCTTATGTGTCAGTTAGTCTCTGCTCTGAGCTTATCCATTCTGTTGTTCTTCATTTACAGTTGGTTCTTGTCTGTCCTCAAGTCAGCCATGGTGAAGGGCTGTCGTGAGCCTCCTTACCCCTCTGTTCTGACTGATGCTACCATGGAGAAACTGGCACTCACCAAGTTTGTCTCCCAGGAATCACAGTGTGAGGTAAAGACATGTTAAAGCTCACATAAAGTATAGTACCGGTAGCTCTTCGTATAGGTCTGGTCACATGTGTGGCTAATTAAACATTAATTAATTAAGACAAAATTACTAAATCTTCTGTAGATCTTTTTTTTTATTTTTTGGATTCATTTGACTCCCAAGAACCTCACACTGAGATTTCTGGGAGACCACTAAAATGACACAAGAAAATTAGATTTAATTACACTTATATACATGTGAAAAGTGCATAGTAATCCAATGCAGACCTTTTTGGAAAGTGTCTCCATGCAGTAATAACTGTATGGAAATATGGAAAAAATGGCTGAAAGGTAGAAAATTGAAAATCCAAATCACTAAAGTTTCACTGAAAGATGCACTAAACCTTTAGTTTTTCTGTATTTGTATTCACTCTTCTCTTCTTTGGATGACTTTTTCAAGTAGTAGTAAACAAATGCTTGCCTGTTTTTCCAGGTATCTGAAGTGTCTATCCAACTGTATTCACTGGTCCACTGGGAGGATCCCTTGGACATGACCCAGGGTGGCTCACCAAGCTCTGGAGCACCTTCCAGCACCAAGGATGGGACTCTGCAGTACCGGGCTGGAACCACCTATCTGGGCAAAGAGCTGTGGAAAAGCTGCTACATCATCCTCAGGTATGGACAGGTCCAACACATCAGTCAGCTGATATCCACAAGTTCATTTAAATATACACTGGCTGTAAAACACACGTACATCTGTAGACTGTACAATGCATGCTGTAAAGCATATCAGTATTCTAAATATTATATAAAAGAAGGTTATATTTGCACGATATAAGTTTCAGATTAGGTTAATATAAATATTTGTTCTGTCATTTTTCTTGCAGCAATGGGATTCTGTACCTGTATGCAGAGAGAACTGATGTGACGCCTCTGCTGTCCGTCACTATGGGGTGAGCTTCAGCTGATTTAAATGTCTTTTTTCTCAGCAGACATTTTGACTTGTCACAGCAGGAAAAGCACAGGCGTTGTTGTAATATCATTAACAATGGTACTCTTCACTGGAGTGTCTCAAGACAGTGAGACAGCATAAATAACACCAAGACCCTCAAACTGAAATGCTAAATGGAATTCAGCCACCATTCATTTTATTATTTACATCTGTGTCATGTCAAAATGTCTTGTGCAAAAAAAGGCTCATTCTGCTGTAGATGGTTAAGCTGTGGAAGTCTTTAGCACTGAACTTAAAAAAATGAAACATCCTCTCCAAACAGAGGAGAGCACTGTGGAGGCTGCCGTCGCTCAAACAGCACAGAGCGTCCTCACGCCTTCCAGGTCATCCTGACAGAGCGGCCTCCGCTGGAGCTCAGCGCCAACAATGAGCAGGACATGGCCGACTGGATGCAGCTGCTCTGCCAGTCTGTCTCCAAAGGGGTAAAGATTTGTATAGTTCACACACCGTGTGTTTAACAAACAGTTGTTCTATTGCTTGTATCTCAACGTTGTATTTTAACTTAATGCAGAATGTCAATATGGATTAATATAAGCTCTGTTTATGTAACCAAGCTATAATTAAACTATGACCCACGTACTTGCAGGTTATTCCTCAGGGTGTGGCTCCCACTCCATGTATCCCATGTTGCCTAGTAGTGACAGACAGGAAGCTCCTAACCTGCCATCAGGACTGTCAGACCAGCTTCTTCCGCTTGCTGGGCAGCGTTGATATCGGTGACGTCACAGCTGTCAGCGTGGAGAACAACAAAGAGTACTGTGTCATTGTGAGTGGCTTCACTCCTCTCTGTGTTTATCCAATAATTGAATGAATGCATGTATTTTGGTGTGATCTGTGTGCTGCACTGTTTAGTGCATTAACATTAGTGTTAAATTGTTATTAAATTCTGCTGTTTTTTGGTCAGGGCACTGATTGCATGGTTATTAGCATTTAAAATATGAGTTGAGATGTTTTGCAAACTCGATGCACTTTGTTCCTCTGTAGGAGTTTGCAGCAGATCGGGCCCATTTCCTTCCTCCATGGGTCTTGTACTTCAGCGGCTCTGAGGAGAGAAATCGACTGCTGGAGGCGTTAGGCAGTACTTGGAAGGCCATTTTCCAGGTGGGAAGATAAACTGTCAATATTTGTCCCAGGATATCAGCATTCAAGATCTTAAATCTAACTGCTGCCACTTGTCATCCATCTTGTCAAACCCTCACTGTACACAGGTTGATCTCCCTCGCAGAGAGGTGATGGATGTGGCCTTGCAGAAGCGTTGTGGTGAGGCCCTCGCCCTGATGAGTAGTGCCTGGCAGAGGGCAGACAGTTTGGCCCGAGGCAGAGCCCAGCGTGAACCCTGGTGCTGATGGACACACACAAACACACCTGTGGGAAACCACTGACACAGACTGACAGTTAAATGTTCTGATATAGTTCCCAGATAGATGGACTTAACTCTGACTTAAAGTCACTGCAAACTATTCAGAGTTCCAAGCTGAGAGACTGAGACGAACCAGTCAGATGTGGTTATCAGTTGTCGTACTACAGCTTGTGATACATCAATGTCATGTTTCTGTCAGAGAAACTTCTGCAGAAGTAGTGATGCTTATGGCACATCACATCACAGTGTCGCAAGAGTCAGACATTCTCTCTTGTAATCAGATGATATTACCAACCTTGAATGTATCATGCATTCACATATATCCTGCTGAACTGAGTTTAAGAGTTTGTCATCAGCAACCAGCAAAGTAACCAGTTTTCTTCAGAGGAGGATCCACCTTGTACAGATTTCATCTAGAGGTAGATAAAGCTAAAAACACATCCGAGTACATTGAGGAAGCTGAGTGGGGAGGAAGGTAACTATGACTAACAGCTTCCCTGCACAGTGAAAAGAGACATAATAATGTTGTCTTTAAAAAAGCTGGTCATATATATCAAGCAAGCCATACATGAAGGGGTCCGTTGCTCACACTCCTCGCGTTGCACACAAAATAAATCAGTAACACTATGCTCACACTACTGTGTGAAGGTAAAAGCTCCTTGCTGACTAATAGAAGATGTTGTAGTGAACCCTAACTGCGGTACTATTATAAAGTAAGTATACAGCGCTTGTACAGTATAAACACATTGTCACTGATGGTTGTGTCTGCGTCGGATATTCAGTTTCAGCTCATCTAAGGAGACATACCTCCACATTGAACTATTGTCACATTGACCGTTAGCTTGAGGCACTTGCACTGTTACAGGAAATGCTCTTGCCTGTGTCATCTGTCTGAGATCTTTCCTTATTGGTTTTAAAAAAAGAGAACTATCAGGAAATGCAACAGACTTGCCTTTTTTCTCCCCTCCGTTGAGACGAGTGGAGGCTTCCATGCAGACTTGCACATTGTTCGTCTTTTTTTTTTTTTTTTTTTTTTCTGATGGTTGTAATACTCTAAAGTTGTGGTTTTGTGTTAACCTGTGCTGTGTTATTTCCATTTTAGAGATAGTGGGAGCAATTGTTACTAAATTATTGAACTGAGTTGACACAGGATAATATTGTTTGTGTCAGCTACGAGTTGTCTTGGCTTATCTATTTTGCACCAGTGGTTGGTGGCGTTATACTGTGCTATATGATCTAGCAAGTCCACTAACTTAGAACATCCCTCACTGCACTAGTCACCAGTAAGGGTAGGACCATGCTTGAAGTATATACAATCCTTAACTAGCCTTTCAACTTGAAACAAGTGCAGCATCTGTTCTTAGCAGATCAGTGCTTTTAAATAGCCTGGAATGTTGTGCATTATTAAAGACAGAAGGATTTGACCCTAAACCAAACTCCTTTAGTTTCCCTACAGATTATGGTTATTAGATAGTGCATGTGTTACAATCTGGACTTAACGTTATTAATGATTCGAGTGCTGCTGTTCTCATTGCGATGACAATGTCGCCTTTCCGACAGCCTTGACTGAAGAGGACAAAATGGCCAAATCGTTTATTATAAACAAAGCACTATTCTGCTTTTTGTAGTGGCCTTACACTGTACCATTTGGCTTATTGCATTGGAGCGCTCAAAGCAATCATCTTGGTTTATATTTCTTTTTATTGACAAGTCAAAATTTGTGCTTGATGTAAGGCTGGGTATCAAACATCAATACTCTCCAGCATAGACATACTGGTGTTTGTATTGATTGTTGCCACAGAGTGTTTCCTCATGTCATTTAACTGTTCTCTCATCAGATATTGCTGGATATTTGTTGTTAAAAATCAAGCAGTCAGTGATTATATTCAGCAAATTGAATATCAAATAGTGCTGTTGTGGTATCCAAAATTCAGGTACTGAAGAGCATCTGTCAGAGCTGAAGAGGCCCCAGTGTCAAATAATACCCAGTTCTATACATATGTCACTTGTGTATGTTTGTACAGTATTCTGTGTCAGCATTAATCAGTGCTTTAAGCCTTTTTAAGTGCCACTTGGTCTCATTCATCTCCTGCTCTTTTACAAAGGAATCTAATCTCAGGTGAAAAAGGTATGTCACATCCAAAACCTTAAGACTCACCGTGTGTGTGTGTGTGTGTGCGCGCGCTTGTTTTTTAAATTACTGCTGTCTTTTTTTTTTTTTTTTAATGAAGTATTTTTTAAATATCTCCTTTTTTCTATTTTTCTTCTTCCGTTCCATTGCATTATGAAGTTTTTTTGGTGCACACAGAGAAGGCTGGGAAGTAATATTAAATGTTGGAAAAGGTTTTATGTAAACCTGCTTTAATAATTCAGTGGGTTTTAAAATAGGATTGGTTGGCTGCGTGGTTGGAATCCTCTTCCCCAGAAGATTACTTTTTCTGAATAGGGAGAGTGCAGTTGCAATAGTTGGACTTACTTGAAATGTCTGTTAGATTATCGGTAAAAAAATTAACCGCCAAAAGTTGTGGCCTATGAAGTGTATATAAAGAAAAAGTTAAAAGTTGGTCTTTATGAGCTTTGTTTTGAATGAAAGACATTGCTGGCCAATGATGGATGCCATCTGATTGATGCGTTGTGAAAAAGCACTGCTTGGTTTTGTTTATAAATGTATACTGCATGTAATATTTGTATTATGTTTGGCTGTTTTATTGAACTGTAAATAGAGCACTAATCAAGTTTAGCATACTGTACATTCACACATAAAGACGTGCATGTTGGGAAGGTTTTATACTGTTCATAATGGTCATGAATGTGCAAATAATGTGGTTGGACAGCATAACTGAATAAACTAAAATGGAAACCTTGGCTCCTGTGGTGACACTGAAAACAGTCATGTTAGAGCAGGGACAAAAGATTCACAGGTAAGAGAGCAGTTGTGTGTTAGGTGAGGTACCTTCTTTTGCATAGTTGGGCAAAAAAAATTTGAGATGCATGAAACGTATGTAAAAACAGAATGTAATCACTTTCAATTTCAATTCAATTCAGTTTATTTATATAGCGCCAATTCACAACAAAAGTTATCTCATGACACTTTCCATTTAGAGCAGGTCTAGACCAAACTCACTTGCAAACAAAAGTTATGACGAATGGAAAACCTTGTTTTCTAACCGAAACAAGCTAGTGCAGTGTCACCCATCATCATCCATCACTGTATGCCATGCTCTAAAACAGTGTTGTCACTGTTGCAGTTCCTGCCAGTCACCAGTAGAGGTCATACGTGAGTCTACAGCTCCACCACCTGAGACATCAACATCCAACGCAGCACGAAGCAGTTTATGTTCACAGCTGGTGAACCTGGTGTTATTGATTATCTTTTTGCTGTTGCTAGAGAAACAAGTTACCACTAGTCTTGTTCAGATGGATTTTTGTTATTTTAGCAGCACAATAGTGTTATCTTGGGTGCACTTTATTTGTTACCATGGTTTCAACAAGGCATTAGCTCTTCTCCCCAGCTCTGTTTTCTCTGCATGAATCTGGATCAAAGAGGATTACAGAAATGTGTTTTTTGACTCTTTACAGCAGCTGCAATAATGGCTGATGGTTGACAAAGAACTTTTGAGAGGAAGGGAGAGAAAGACACGTTGATCCCTGCACAAAAGGGATCTGAGGAAAAGGAGAACTCAGCAGGAGCCATAATCAGACCATTAAAGATGCAGTTTGAGGTTTATTGAGACCAGTGAGTATCAGTGAGGCTTGGCAATTCCGAGTGTTCAAGCTCTTTTCTAAGTAAAAGCACATAGTGGTGTGGTTTTAACAGCACATTTGTGACTCAGCTACTCTTTAAACCTTGCAGTGCTCCCTGATCAAGTCATATTGTGTTTATTAAACATGTCCATACACTCACCTCATTCCCCCTCTAAACTGAAATTGATCCACAGGACAGTGCAGGATTTAACATTGTATCAGTTTGTTATGATAAACTCAGTACTTAAGCCCATCTAAAGCACATATTCAAGATTTACGCCAGCACTTTAGTTTTGAGGGCTCTTCCAAGACAGATTTTTTTTTTATTTTATTTTATTTTATTTTTTTTTTTGGCTGGATCATACCCTTCCTGTAATACAACTTGATATACTTGATACACCCTTCATTTTCACTAGACCCTCCCTGGGAAGCTCAGGGAATGCAATTGCCATGAGGGGGTGTACTTGGTCTGCAGCTGTGTTTAGGTATGTGGTATACATCAACGCAACATTCACTTGACTGCCAGGACCCAAGCTTTGCTGCAGAACATTGCATTGTAACAATATGATCTATGTTATTCACTTCACCTGTCAATGGTTTTCAAATTTCCTCATCTACAAACAATAAATCTCATCTTACATTAGCCTTGTGCCTGTGATGATGCACACCAGCAAATAAATCCTAGAGGGGTGGAGCTTCTCCTCTAACACTGTTAATAATTTATGTTAATTCTGTGTATATTCAACACCAGCTAAATTAAAAGTGCAAATCAGCTTGTATGAAGGAGGGAGTCGATTCCTCTCGATGTGTTTTGCATAATGAGCATGTTAGAGAGCTAGAGAGCTCTGACTTTATTCCCACATTCTCTGCCCCTGACAGCCTATTACAATATTTATGAAGTGGGGATGTGCACTGTACTGTATGACTTGATATACATGCCCTCTGCTGAAATGCAGCAAAGCACCAGCTTCTGCCTGCATGATCGGTCCATTACGGTACTTCACAGCTATCTAGCAGCAGAGCAGAGGAGCCTGACAGATGCGGAGGCAGAGAAGAGGGAGAGGACAAGAGAAGCACAGCATGCTGTAAAACCAGACTTCAGCAGCAACCTAATTTTTACTACAGCAAAGGTACAGTATCAGTCCTTGTTTTCTCTTTTCAGTCTTTAAAGCATGTCTGTAATTGTCGCCAGTCAGTTACCTAAGCAGTGAGCAGAGATTTCTTCTGCAGTATAATTTGTATGAATGCTCAGTATCTGTGTCCAGCCACAGCGCGTTTTGTCCCCCTCCTCATCATGGTGAGGAAGGGCTCAGAGCTGCTGAAGGGAGACAGAGAGGTCCTTCTAGATCTGGACTATGGGGGTGAGGCACAAACCACAGACAGCTATGGGAGCCTGCAGAACGGGAGCTTCATCCCGCCGAGATGTGTGAGCACTACTTTACTTTTTCCTCTGCAGTATGCCTTTCCTTTCTCGGAGGAATCACAGAGATGTGGAAAATAACCCTGCTGCTTTGCTTATGTCTTCACAATTCACTGACTTCCCTGAGATATTGTGGTGTATCTAATATCTACCGGAGTACACAGTGGTTTGATTTACTGTGTATCAAAGGGAAATTAAAATGTCATGTGGTGAAATGTAACTTTACTGCACTGAGATATCCTTCTCCGTCACACTGCAAAAAGCCCAGCAATCATTATCTGTCTCATCTTCTCATCTGGACTCATTATGGCAAAGAGAGGCTTTCATGATGTTGCGTAATGGCACAGAATTTTGTGAGTAAACCTTATCATAAGGAAATGAACTGTCCTGAACAAAAGGTTTTAAAGGCAGAACAGTGAGCAGAAAATTGTTTGGTTTTGCCTGCAGGTCTCACTTGTTTTTAAGGAACTACAAGATTTTTAATAATAACCAAATGCTTTTAGCTTTCAGCCACATCTGCTGCTGAAGACATAGATGGTGATGATCCCATTCATATTCACTGTAATGCGAGAAGAAACCAGCCACTTCCACAGCTGGGCAATTACTTCAGAGATAGAAGAACCAAAATTGGTAGGTACCCTCGGCAGCCGGCATTTGATTAGGTGTTACAAGTTCACTGAATCAGTCCTTCGTTTAACCTTTTGTTCCTTTATGGCTGTTCTCTGTCAAGACTTTGTACTGGTGTGGGAAATTCGCTCGCAGAGGAAGCGGCGAGGGAAAGGGAAAGTGACCGGCGAGCAGGGGGAGGCTGTGCCCACAGAGGACAACAGCAGGTCTGAAAAAAGGAAGGCTCAGCTGGCACAGTGGAGGGAGAAGTTTGTTCAGAATCTGGAGAGTGCTGGATTGCTCATGGAAAAGGTGCTGCAGACCAGATTTAAGATTTTTCATTTTATTAATAAATTCTTAATCTACTCGTTAATCTTAATCTACTTAATTTATCAGTGTGGCCTCTCTTCCCTTTAGGAGGAAACAGCGAATGAAAAGAAAACAATACATTTTCTGAAGCTCAGCGCTCCTTGGGATGTGTTGGTGTATTATGCTGAAGAACTCTGTGTGAGAGCTCCGTTACAGGTTAATGCAGCTGTCTGTAATTAAACATGTCTAATTTACAGTTATAACATAAATTTATTATGGATGGCACTGTGGGCCAGACTGAAACATCTTATCAACTATTAAATGCTTTGGAATTTGTAAATTCAAGATGGCCGTCCTCTGGGCTGTCCTCATGGTTTTGATTTGAGTTTTGATTTTTTATCTAGTGCAACTGGCATATTTATGTTTTCACTTATTCTGTAAAATGTCTCAGTTTCTACAAGATGAATTACTGTAAAATTTTGTCCAGACATTCACAGGTTTCAGATCATACAGATCATACAGATGATACGGTCTACTGACTTTTTTGGAGCATTTTTGCTTTGTTTGACAGCTACTGGATAACTTGCCAGAGCAATTAGAATTTTAATGACTGTGTCTTCATAAATACAGGGATTATAAAACATCCTGAAGGTGCATATATTTGTCTTGCAGGCACAGCCAAATCTGGACCTGAACACATCTGCTCGGGTACTGAGTAGACTATGCATACCTAATGTGATGATGGAGTCAGTGCCAAACAGGCCTCTGGACTATTACACATGTGCCTTTCGCAAGTCAAAGATGAACAGGTGTGTGGTGAGCCATGATAAATGGTGGTAAACAACAGGCTCAGTTAAGACTGTATCACAGTGTATAAAACTGTTTCTGGCTGAATTAGTATCTCTCTTCTGCAGGTTCCTTGGCTCTGACGACCATGAAAACTACTTCACTAATACACAGAGACACCGTATTGTGAGTAACACGAATTCTTCTACAGCACACGTGAAATTATTCCCTCATAGTGTTAGATTTTATGTGTTGTTCCAGGTGTATGAGATTCTTGCCAGGACAGTATATGGCAAGAGGAAGAGGGCTGAGGTTGGTGTGGACAGACTGGTAAATGAAGGGGTCTACACAGCAGCTTTCCCCCTGCACGAGGTCAGATATTATTTATCTGCTCTTCAAACTGATGTAAAGCTTCTGCTGTTTTCCCTCTGTAATCAACATTTTTTTCTACAGGGTGCCTTTCAGCTACCAACGTATGAGATTCGTCCCGACGAGCTGAACCAGAGGCAGATTCTTTATCACTACTGGGCCTGCTGGGGCAAATGGTACAAGTACCAACCTCTGGACCACATAAGGGAGTACTTTGGAGAGAAGATTGCATTCTACTTTGCCTGGCTAGGTAGATATAAATACAAATTCTTATTCAGATGTGAATAAACAACACTGATCAACAAAAAAAGTCACATCAATCCCTAAATTTGTTTAAATTCAGCTAAAATATAAAACAAATAAACAACTGTAAATATATTCGCTACCAAACATATTTACTTTGACACACTTCAATCTACAGATTTGTAGTGATTTAGGTCAATGAATGAAGGGACATGAAATAACAATTAACTACGATTATCAGGTTATTGACAGTGCTGGTGTCAAGCGAGTATGATGTTTACCATGTTCACAGTCTGAATTTAGCATGACGAGTTCTAATAAATTAGCACAAACCACAAAGTACAGTTGAAGTTGAGGATGAATAAATGTGGATTTGCAGTATTTGTCTAGTTTAAGATTTGACCAGATTGATGGCAATTCACCATACATGCACATTTTTCAATCTGGACCAACTTTGTCATCCCAAGCTGTCAAGCTTATATACGCTGGCTTTCAACTTTCAACTGCACCTGGTCTTCATCAGCAGTCAGAGTTCCTCAAGGCTGAGTTAAATATGGAAATTTGGTTGCATAATAGCAAGTAGTCATATATGCTGAAGTAGATGAGATGTGGGGAAAAAAGGTCCTAAATATTTTTTTTTTCTTTGAATATTTTTGCATTCATCCTGTGTATAAAACTCATAAATTCCAGGAATTAATGTTTAATTAGTAGTATTACGTCCTTGTAAAACTGGAATAAATAAATAATCCACAACATTTTCATACCTGTAATGTACCGCATAACATGTGTAGCCATGGAAGTTTTTTCTTTTCCAAAACCCTGCCTGGGTGCACATTTTGCATTTTTGCACAAGTGGTCAATTGGCAAGGGAAGTAAAATCCATTATGTCTGAACAAAGAGAAAAGTGTAGCATACACAACATCAAGCCTCAACAGAAAATGAAAGCAAAATCTTGATACAATAAAGGTATCATCCTCAGTATGAGACACATACTGCTATGCCAGCCCCAGCTCTTCAACAAGGACATTCTAACATTAAGCATAGATGTAAATACTGCACATTTTCACATTTTTACTTTTATTTTTCTAAGGTTTCTATTTTATAATATTTATTTATACTCATTCTATTTTACTTTACTCTATTTTACTTTACTTTTACCTATTTTTTTGGTAGCTGGGACAAAAAAAAATTCACTGCACATTGTACTGTGTATGATTGTGCGTGTGACAAATAAACCTATCTTGTATCTTGTAAACAGCAGTGCAGAAGTGTAACTGCATCAGCAAAGGACTGCAGCCTAATGGAGCTTTATGTCTCTGCAGGTTTCTACACAGCCTGGCTGCTGCCAGCAGCAGTGGTTGGAAGCCTCGTCTTTGTATCTGGAGTCATGTTCATGGGTACCAACACACCAGCGTGAGTACACACACTACACAGAAAAACATGGTTAAGATAAGATAAGCAAGAGGCCAAATTCAAATGCTGAGGCAGCAGAAGGACAGAAACAAATATAAGAATAAAAAGAAAAATATAAACTGTACATGAGCAATTAAACTCAAAATTATGAAGTAAATTATAAGTCATTTACAGTGGTGGACCTATTACTTGCCAAACAATGACTGAGTACAGTGACTTCCTGGAGTCCTGTTGCCACGGTGAGGTTGCCAGGTTTGGTGCCAACATGTCTCCACGGAGACTGCTAAGAAAACAGACCATATTTGGCATCCGCCAGCATAATCATTTTTCAGCTCCATACTTAATGCACACTCATGAAATTGGTATCGATCTACTCATCTCACTCTCAGAAAGAGAGCAAATAAGGGTGTTTCCACAACTGCTTTAAGGGTTACAAGAATTACCAAGAAATTAAAACTCTACTTAACACTTCCTCCCAGATAATGTTGAGCACGCACAATTTGAGATACAAACGTACTGAAGCATCAAAGCACAGTGTGTTTTGAATGAAAACAAACCCCATAATGATACAATACGCAAGGGGTATGTCTGTGCCCAATTTGTCATGCATTATTCATCCCTACAGTGAGCTCTACTCTAGCTACACAACACTGTGAAATCTCTTCTGTTTCAGAGTAAATGAAACGGAAGAGATTTCACAGTGCCTTACCAATTGTATTGTATCTATCATTGCATTTCCAAAGCATTTTGTTGGTTTCAGTGATGCTGCTATTATGTCAGGAGGTTAAAAGGTTAGAGATAATGGAAGACAAGTCAATATTTCAAAAATGGGACAGCCAAATATCTCAATTTTATGAGGTTCATTAGTTCACACTGTAGATTAAAGCCATTGATTAGTGGAGAATGGGTGGAAAGCAGTCTGTGGCAGCACTAAACTGTAGCTGTCTCTTGTGATAATGGACAATTAGTACAGAATAATCTCCCCATTATATACATATGCCTCTCAGTGAGTCCAGACTTAATTTGTGCAGCAAATTACATGTGTAGTCACTGTTTCAGCAGCTCATTGAACGACTCAGTAGCTCTGCTCCCCAGGAGCAAACAGGGAGACTGACTTGCAACACTTTTCATCTGTTCTATTTTCTCACTCAATCAATATACCCTTTGTATGGATGCAAAAATATATTACAGTCTATCTGTGATTAAAAGGCCAAATTTCTGTTTCTGTCCAATCTGATCAGCTACCTAATAGATCAAAATCTGAAAAGCAAACCTGGTTTGAAATCTTTAAAATATGTTTTCTCACTTGCATCTTATCTGTATCATTGTGTCTGTCTTCAGCAAGGAAATCTGTAACAGTGGAGCTAGTTATCTGATGTGTCCCCTCTGCAACACATGCAAGGCCTGGAACATGTCTGACATCTGCACCATGGCCAAGGTAATGAACTCCCAAATCATTTCACTGATAGCACACAGTCTAAAAGCTAATATTTGTTTATAAAGTATGTACTGTACTGTTCTGCATTGCAGATGGGCTACCTATTTGACAACCCAGGTACGGTCTTCTTCAGTGTGTTCATGTCCTTCTGGGCTGTCACCTTCCTGGAGTACTGGAAGCGAAAGATGGCCACTCTGGCCCATCACTGGGACTGCATGGACTTTCATGAAGAAGAGGTCTCACAATCATTCCTTGCTTGTTTACTGTCAGTATGAGTATTCCTACCAGTCTCGTAGGTATGTCATTATCCATACCAGGTGTTCTGTTGCCTCCCAGCAGTGAGGTGCATCACTTTGTCAGCCTATTGTTCAAGATAGTATTGTAGATTGTTAGCCCAAGGCCTACATATAGTAAGATAAAACCTTTAAACATGCATAGTCAATATCAGTGTTTAAACATCTAAACATACTACCTTCAAAACGGCTACAAAAACAAGTGTAATAGTGCTGCAGTTTGGTTACAAACCACATATCATTTTATTTATGCAACAAGTTAATTGTTAACTGCACATTAGCTAGCTAGTTAACATTAACTTTAAATTGGATCCTATATAACGTAAGTCTTTATTTCTTATTTTACATTTTACACAGAAGTTACATTACTCTTGCTTTACCGCTACCTTGTAAAACCTTGTCACAGCTACATAAAGAAAGTTACATCTCACCTCTGGGGAACCTGCACCCCAGCCACTGGTTCATAGACCCACTGAGATCCCTAGATCAGCAGCGGGACCACCTCAGCAAACCACCAAAGCATGTGTCCATTCATGCTGATGTCACCCTGTGCTTTCCTCAGGAACGTCCTCGGCCAGAGTTTGCTGCCATGGCCCCAAGTATGGAGGAAAACCCAGTGACTGGGGTCAAAGAGCCTTACTTTCCAGAGAAGACCCGGTTGTCCCGCATGTTCACTGGCTCCATGGTCATCATTATGATGGTGAGACACAGTTTAGAAGTGTTTTAAAGAATGTAGAATTTCATTAATTTCACATATGTTCATGAATTCAGCATTATTGTAAGTGAAGTATTCACTGACTGATGAATGTCACCACTTTCTAATCTGATAAATATGACACGGTATGTTTGATTATTGTGATGAATTACTCCGGTTATTCTCTATGGAAAGAGAAAGAGAGGTGGCATTTATACCTGTGCACTCTTCTACTCAGTCCTACAATGGTAACTGAAACCTTTCTTAAAAATAAATCCAGGTCATATGCCCAAAGGGCTAGATTTGATCTGATAATCTCAGCCATATACTGTAGGCTCAGTCTCAAGATTGTCTTGGACAGGGATCTGAAGATCAGCTTTCCCCCACCCCTCTCTTGACAACACTCATAGTGGTGGAAGATCGAAAATGCTACCATGTCGCCATTATGCACAGTCTCGAAGAAAACAATTTGATGCATCTATCTACATCTAATGATGCCTGCAATTACCCAAATCTGGAGAGAAAACCAGGAAAAGTGAGTCTGATTGAAACCCATTCAGTCAAGTATCTTTCTTTTTTACTGTTGAAAAGAATGAGCCGACCATCGGAAGTGGTGGAGACTGATGGCTGGACTCTATTTGACTGTGCTGGTGTACCACATAATATGTAGCCACAAGGGTGACATTGCATAAATAGAGTGCACCTCCTAAACTTTGTAGTTCCAAAATTCTGAATATCTCTTTGCTGTTTTGCAACACAAATGACTAAATATCCCTGTGTGTTTCCTCTCAGCTGTGTGTGGTAATGATCTTCTTGGTGACGGTGGTCATGTGTCGTGGAATCATCAGTGTGATGATGTTCCACACTGGGAGTCCCGTCCTGCGTACAGAGGTATATCGGCGCTGCATAAAGACATGGATTTAAATTGTCTTATTCTTAATGTTTTGTTCTTGTGATGATTATTACATGTATATATGACAGGTCTGTCTGTGTTCTCATCCCCAGGCAGGGACCATAGCCAACATCTCCAGCAGTATTGTGAATCTGGGCCTTATCCTGTTGATGGGCAGAGTCTACACTGCATTAGCTGAGCAGCTCACTAAATGGGGTGAGACTCCACGCTGCTCACCTCAAACCTCAGTACTGTATATTGTTATTAGCATATCACTGGATCTCTACTAACTAAAAGCTAAATGCAACTTTGACAGCATTCATTAGATAGATTAATAATGACGCAACCATCTTCATAAATTTATGAAGAAACCTCTGACAACATTTCCAGATTTAGGTTTCAGAAACAGGACACTGTCTTCAGCCTCAGTCTAACGTCATGAAGACACTTATAAACAGCATCAATCAGTAAATAACTATAAACTGTTGAACTTAGTACAACGATAACACATAGATGAAGGTATTGCTGTCCATTGTGTGAGGAACATGAATGTTTGTATTGAGTTCTATGAAAATCTATCTAACTGAGACATTTAACTCTGAACCAAAGTGGTTGACCAACAGACATACAACCAGTATTGCCACAACTAGAGCCCCTCACCTAAGGTGAGTCACTCAACAGTCAGATACAGTATGTAAGCACTGAAATGAACAGTTCTGAACAAAGTAGGCTCAGAAATGAACCATAAATTTTATGTGTTGTATTCTGTGCTACAAACACATTTCTCAAGTCTTGGTCCTCAAGAGATGAGGAGCTCTATTGCAGTATGGCCACTAGAGGTTGTAATATATCGTGTTTACAGTTCAAATGATTATTAGACTGGTGATGAGACAGAGTAACTGAAACTTTTCAGGTCAAGCATAAAGTGTTTAGCTCAAGTTAATAACTCTCTGATACAATTTAAGATGCTTATTTCACTCCGTTTGTCTTTTGTATCTTTTACATAGTTTTGGCCATCATTTCTATCAATGATCATGCAATGCAGTCAGATGTTCAGACAAATTAGCAAAACTTATCTGGAAAAGAAAACAAGTGCACACAGTAAAATTATTAACCACGGTTTAATGTCTATAACATTGTGTGGCCTTATTTTCTCTGTTGCAGAGATGCATAGAACACAAACCCAATATGACAATGCATTCATCTTCAAAGTGTTCATCTTCCAGTTTGTCAACTTCTACTCATCCCCCTTCTATGTGGCTTTCTTTAAAGGAAGGTAAGACGTAGAAATGATTGAAGAAATGAAAAACTTTTTGTGCCCAATATTTTAACTATCTCCCTCTCTCTCTCCCTCTTTGTGTGGGTAGGTTTGTGGGTTACCCCACCAACTATGGCACTTTGTTTGGGATGAGAAATGAAGATGTGAGTCTATGATTTACCAGGAAATATCTGGGAGAAAACGTTCCAAATCCCATGCTCCACTGTGTCATATCTGTTTGTTTCTGTGTGTCTTCACACTGTTTCAGTGTGGTCCTGGAGGCTGCCTCATTGAACTGGCTGAGCAACTATTCATCATCATGGTGGGAAAGCAACTCATCAACAACATTCAGGAGTTCATTATTCCGTATGTTTCCTGTTCAGACATCCATTGTTTTTCCGAAAATATTTTGTTGTATAATGTAAGTTTTCCTACTTTTGCTAAACAACTTCAGGGTTGACTTTTTTCAAATCTGCCTCAATTTGTTTCACAGAATGTATGAGCCACTTTAAGAAGAAGTAGGCTATCATCAGCTTGAATTTATAAAAAGTGAGACGCTTTAAAAACCAAAATCAGATCCATCAAACAGAATTAAATTCAGTAGAACAAACCAGAATTTGTATTGTGATAAAATCCATAGTTACTGTTTTTTGCCTTCCTGGCATTGTCTTTGTTTTTGAAGTTTTGCTTCATACTGCTGCATCCTGATTGCAGCTCTGTTTGTTTGGTGCAGTACAGCTCATTGCTGTTCCTCTGCAGCACTGGCGCTGCCTGCGTGTATGTCTTCAGACACACAGCAGACCATACAACAGGGCAAAGATAGTTGCTGTGGGCTTTTTGTGTTGTGTAATGCAGTGTTGCCCTCATTTCAGCATTGCCTTCAGTTTATAGGGGCCTTAAACAAAGACACCAATGAGGGTCAGTGGAAAAGCCCACTTGTGAAATGGCGCACAGCTCCTGACAAATGATCAGAAACTGGAATGGAAATGGAATGCATGAGCATCAAAGTTCTGTATTAACTCTGTTTTCATGTATATTGTTGTTTATTTCATGTATCTAAGCTCTCTGTCTCTCTGGTCTGACAGTAAAGTGAAGGCCTGGCGCCAGAGGAGAACTTTGTCCAAGGTGTTGGGGGGTAAAGCATCCCATCAGCCTCATCGCTGGGAGGAAGACTACCAGCTGGTGGAGTGTGAAGGCCTGTTCGAAGAGTACCTGGAGATGGGCAAGTGTCCTCCACTGTATCTAATAACGGACATGGTGTCACCGTGACTGACACAATGAACAATTCAAATATTAGTAACATACTGTATGATGAAGATATTTAAAGTTGGTGTAAGTTTCAGTGGTTCATTGTACAAGTTGAAAATGACTCACTGTGCTCCAGTGCTCCAGTTTGGGTTCATCACCATCTTCGTGGCAGCGTTCCCCCTCGCTCCGCTCTTCGCCCTACTTAACAACTGGGTAGAAATCCGTCTGGACTCACACAAGTTTGTGTGCGAGTACCGCCGACCGGTGGCTGAGCGTGCCCAGAACATCGGAGTCTGGTTCAATATACTGGAAGCTCTGTCACACCTGTCTGTCATCGCCAACGTGAGTCAACTGAACATGAGATCCACACCAGAGCAGACACTGATCTCTTTGCTATACATTATCAATTGTTGTTTTTTCATTTGTCTTCCACAGGCTTTCCTAATAGCCTTCACATCAGATTTTTTACCCCGCCTGCTCTACCAGTACAAGTTTGATAATGATCTCAATGGATACGTCAATTTCACCCTGGCTTACGCCCCACTTAACTACACTGAGTACCCTAAGTGCAGGTACAGCGATTGAATGCATGTAATCTAATCTTGCTGGCTTCAGAATCACTGACTTGGCCAACAGAGGGTAATGTTTAATGTTTAATCCCTTCTTTCAGTTTGTTTTTTTGCTACTGTATATTGATGCACACAAACCATTGCTTAGCATGTTTTGCAATTACTGTGTTTTGTATTTATTTTGTAGATATAAAGCATACAGAGACAACACTGGAAACTACTCACTGTTCTACTGGGAACTTCTTGCTGTCAGACTTGGTTTTATCATTGCTTTTGAGGTATGAAGGCAACTGCTTTGTCTCTCTGTTTCCTTCTGCCTTCCTTCCTCTTTCTTTCACACTTTCCATGCTTCTTCTGTCTTTGACATCTCCCCCACCATCCCAAAATGTCATTCAGCATCTACCTCAGGCCCTGTTTCTATTTCAATTACATTTAAGTTGCATCCTTTCTGTCCTGTCTCCATCTATCTATGTAGCACTGCTTAAGACCTCTGAACGGCCATGTACATCTTCCTTTGTTCAGCAATTCCTCATTCTTCTCAAATTTGTTGTTCACATTAACATTTCAGAGTGCAGAAGTTAGAGTAAGTAAGAGTAAGTTTCAGTTTCAGAGCTGTAAAACTTGAGAGAGTTAAATGACAAGGTGGACATATATATATATATATATATATATATATATATATATAATTTTTTTTTTCCGTCAAACAACACCACATGTTGCTTTCCATATTTTGCATGTGACATCCAACCAGTTGTGAACTTCAAACTAGAGATCTGACAGGAGAGACAGCTTTCAATTTTCTGATTAAGAACTTAAATGTCTCCCCTCTTTCAGCATGCGGTGTTCTTTGTGCTGCGAGCCATCGACTGGATCGTCCCCGATGTCCCCGAATCCCTGGAGTTGAAGATCAAGAGGGAACGTTACCTGGCCAAGCAGGCTCTGACCGAAAACCAGGAAGCTCTGTTGGTGAGTCGAGGCCGAGGGGCCGCCCCTGCCACCCCAGGCACATCCAGCCCAGGTCAGTTGAATATGGGACACATACACCCACGCACAATGCCATGCAACATATACTCATTCATAAAACTGATCCTCAGTTATTATAAGGCACTGACTTTATAAGAGAGGAAGTTGTGCTGCTAAGCAGGGACACGTCAAATCATTTTTTAATCACTGGGGAAGGACCTGTGTTTTTTATTTTGGCTTTGGGGAGCAACGTACAACTTTAAGTGGCACACCAGAGCTTATTTGGTGCAGAAAACAAGTTACTAATATCACTCTGGCCACTGCTGCCTTTGTTGTGTTGTTTTTTTATAAGTCATCAATTTGCATGTATCGCTATTGTTGGCATGCTGGGATGTGTGTGCGGTGTGTAGGCTTATTGATCTTTGTCGGTTTTGTGTGGTAGAGAGGGATTGGCTGTCACGTATTCACATGATGCTGAAGTAAACACACAGAGATGTGATTTGGAAGGAAGATTTTGCTTAAGAAATTATCTGTTTGCTTTGGTGATTACTTTCACTCCCTCTGGGCTGTTTGCTCCTTGCATTGGCTCCAGTACTACCAACATTTGATCTCAATATATATTAAAAAATGATTCTTTTTGGTGATGGGAGAGTCATGTGTTTCCCCCAGTCACTGAGGGAGACTCAAGGAAAAATACCAAAGATCAGGGCTCCTCAAATGTTTAATTACAGGAAAAATGATGCTTTTAATCCAACAGAGACCCTGTCTGATAAGAATGCCTCCAAGAGCGCAAACTGTTTGCAGAAGTAATCATGGTGAGAGTGATCTATGATCCGATGTATCAAAGTTATATTTTAACTTTTATTATGTCTAGACTATTCGGCGGATCAGTTTTATCTCATCTGGCCTTGTTTTTTCCACCCACACAAAGATTTACATTTTATGAGCTTCGGTTTTCAGATATCTGCTTCAGAAACACCTTTCAGAGTTCACAGGTAACACACAGTGTTAAACCTGTCACTGAAACTGCTGATTCTCTTAAATAAATTCCAGATTTTAAAGGCTTTTAAAAGTTCACCCACCCATGCACACACCCCCACAGAGCATTTGCACAGCACCTGCGGCTCAACTAGCTGTTAGAAGCTCGCTACGCTGCACGCAACACGATCATTAAAGGTAATCTGTGTGGGATCTGAGCCAAATATGTCAGTGTCAGATAAATTTAATTACATCCTTAGACAATATGGCCTGATGTCTGACGACATAGTTTGTCATTTCCTATCAACACCGGTGTTGGTTTGTAACTGAGAAATGACTTCACTGCAATAAAATTAAAAACCATTACTTTCAAGCAGGAAGTAAACGTAAAACAGTGGAAGAGTTCAAATGCACCCTGCATCATAGTTTCTATTCTGCAGCTGAAGATCACAGCCTGTGCACTGATCTTTGTGCAGTACCATACATACAGTAGCACAGGGTGTCTCTTCATCCTGATCTGTGTGTGTGTATGTGTGTGTGTGCGTGTCCCTGTCCTCTGACCTCTGCTGTTGTCATGTGTCTAATGTAGTGAATGTTGCTGGAAGAGGGCAGGTGAGTACTATACAACAAGTAAGTACATGGTATTCTCAAGATTGGTGTCATTATTTCAGTAATCATAGCAGGACTGATTGAATTAGAAAGATTTAACTTGTATGACTGGTTGTTATGAAGTTTGTGATAAGTACATACATGCTGGGAGATGCAGTTTAAATCAATATCACATTATTAAAAGTAATATAATTAGATATTGTTTTATTAATAACGTAATTAATTTTGGTGTAATTTTGAAGGCATTTTTTTAAAATGGTAAGACAGTATTACGTTATAATGAGAACATGACACCACCCAAGTCCATAAAATATAACGTTAACTACAAACAGGCACAAAACTAACAGCACAGCCTTTCCAGTGTATTTTATCTTGTGTCTGTGTGTTAACTATGGAGCTGGACGTGGTTAGTCAGGCAAGCATAAAGACTGAGGACAAATAGGCCTGACGCACACATTCTTCAATTCATCTGTGGCTAGATCGCCATTTACCAGATAGATGAAGTAATCACAAGTTATAGAACGTAGCAAAAGCAGCAAATTCCAGAACAAGAGTTTGGGAGGCTGCACACAGTCACTATGTCCATATGTTCATCAAGTTACAGCACATAACTGCCCTCAAACCACAAAACGTCGTGTTACATTGTAGTTTATGTCAGGGACCAGGCTGGCTGATTAAGTGTTGATTGAGAGAAATTACTTTTGTATGGTCTATGTATCGTTATTTCTTTTTAGGAAAGTGTTGCACGTTATATGATCCTATTTTCAGAAAAAAAGTGCTAAAAGACAAGAGTCAGTGTCATTTTTAAATCATCCACAAGATTATAATACAGTAGCAGCCAGCTGTATGTCAGTAGCATGTTGCAACAAAGATTGTCTGTCAGTTTTTTCCCCTCTTCATATCTCTTAGAGTATTCAGTCTTGCAGAACTAACTGTCTCTTCTGTTTCTCTCTGCTCCTTCCCATATTCCTTCTGTGTCCAAAACCAATTGCACTTGCCTCCCCTGAAGCAAGCGACACATCCTATGGAAACATGAGTTAGAACTCCAGCATGGAAAATGGGTGGTTTGAGAGGAGAACAGGAGGAACATTGGAGGAATAAAAGACACTCCTTCACATCTGGCGTAACACGAGCGAACTTCTTCTCTAAATGGAATACTGTCTTTGCACTGGAATTTTGTTTTTATTTTACCGCATATTGTTGTACTGTTGCACAGACATGATCAGCGAGTGTGTAATAAAAAAAAAGCTAAACTCACTCATAACTCAGATTACCCACCGTTTCATTTGGAGATCACATTTCCTCAACATTTTCAGACTTACTCACTGAAAGTTACTGATGTGTGTGCATACTCGGCCTACACAAAGCCATGCATTTTCACATATTTGAAAATCTGTCCCTACAGCGTCTGGGCTCTATACAGTTTTGTCTCTGTAACATTACCAAGCTCTGAAACCAGTGAGAAAGAAAACAGCTTCAGCATCTAATTTGCTATTGCATGGTTATTGCAGTTTAACATTTCTCCTTTGGATTTAGTGCATTTATTAATTTTTATTTTTAGTAGAAATGTAAAAATATTACTTAAGTAACCTGTTGGCTAGCTTGGGTTAAATCTCAGTAGCATCTTTGCCAAACTGCAATACCTTTCAAGTAACAGGCACATTATGTACTATAACGAAGCCACAAGGACCACTACCATGAATCCGCCGCCACCCCCCCCCCCCCCCCCCCCCCCCCCGCCACCCCCCCCCCCCCAAATAAAAGAAACAGGAAGTGGTTTAACTTTTCACCTTGATGCTGTGATGTACAGGTGTACCCCAGGCTGCAGGTGAAACAGAGCATATTTCTGAGTACACACAACAACACCCATCAGGGAAGCTGGATGTGGTCAGACGTGACCTTATAACAGACCTTAAAATTCTCTATTTATCACTGAACCGAAGTGGAAAATTATGCAACAAATTATGGAAACTATAAGCAGGCATTTATGGCCTCCTGATAAGTTAAAATAAATCAAAGTGAAGGCCATAACGTAGCCCTGCAGTATCCTTGCATTGCCCAGCACAATCTTGTGTTTCTATGCTGAGAATATTATTAAAACAAATACTTGAAATATTTGGGGGAAATTCTGCCAGAACCAGTGACCCCTTCCTCTTCACAACTGGATTAGAGCCCCTCTGCAACTGTCAAATACCCCCTACAACCCCAATTTGTAACAATAGCCTCTTGACAAACATTTGTGGTCTTTAGCCCCGAGCTGAAATAACCCTTAGGACATCATCAGGACTATTTTCTTGATCCTGCAGTGCGATGGACAACATTAAACAAGACAGACTGTGAAGTAGAATCATAATGAGTAAACTGATATTTCTATTATAAAATCAGTGAAGTGCTCCTCCACTTTGAGTGTAAATTGTGGTTGTTTTCTTCATAATGACCATTTGAGGTCAAAGTCCATCTGCCTTTGACCTCTAACTGATACTGTAAAAAGGCAAAGAACCAACAGTCCCTTTTTCCTGTTAATTCTTCCTGTTAAGGTTTTGATTGTGAGCTGTTACTACATCGGCTGTCTGTTGTCTTCACTATATGATGAAGAACAACTGCAGACATCTACACCCTTGTCTACAGTCCACACACACACATTGTACATGTGTACTGAGCACGTTTCTCTTTTCTACTCGAATGCTCTGCAGAGTGTCCTATGGAGGATTTCTGAGAGTTGTTACTGTGAGGTGCTGTTTACAGGAGTGAAAAGGCACTTGGATAAAGGACACATTTTGCATTGCATTGCATTTAAAACTTTTTCAAGCAAAATAGAACCAGTTTGATGAACGCAAATGCCTCCTCAGCGAGGAATTATGAAATGCCGATGTGTCCGCTGGGAGATACTGTTCTCACTGTGCCATGCGGATGAACTTTAATGTTATCGCGGCTTTCCATCTACCTCTTGCTTCATGTCACCCTCACGCCCCCCTTGGAGGATGGAACCTTCTCCAAGCAGCAGAGACCTGCAGACAGATGAACAAGACACTGATTTATTAGGAGTCAGAAACAGACAGGTGTTCACTGATGATTTCTGTCTTCCTCTCCCTCCTCCTTTCACAAACAGCACTGATGCCTGTGGCCTTGGGCAGCTCATGATTTTTTCTTTATCTCCTCTTCTCCTCCTTCCCTAACCCTTTCCTCACCCATTTCTGTTCTCTTGTTCTCCTCCCTCTTTCTCTTATTTCACTTTTTTATCATCCTTATTTTTTTAATATGCACTGTTTTCCCCTCCCTTTCCTCTCCCACATTTATCTTCTGATTGTTATTATTGCTGTGCGTTCCTCTGTCATGGCCTGCAGGAAGAGTGAGTTAGTACATGTCAGTGAGCACAGGTATGTACTGTGGACACCGGCTGGCTCATTTGATGTCTGCTGGTGCAAGGAAGTGGCTGCAAGACAAATATAATTATTAATATTTTGTTATTATTAAGAACATGTTTGCAATATTGATATGCTATGTAGCGTATGTATGATATATGCAAAATCACATAAAATAATAATTGACATTCAATGCAATTAAATGTTACATTTTATGCATGAATCAGAAAACTCCTGCACTATGGGATGTGATCATTTCATCAGGATACAATCACCCCAAGTGTTGATTATCATTTTAAGTTGTCTTCCATCCCCACGCAGATCTTATATTGAGACTAAAGTGCTGGATTGGGTTAAGAGTCTGCAGATGGGAATTCTCTGTGGGCTCATCACTGTGAGCTACACCTCACACTTTAAACATAATCATGTTTAATGTAACTTTAAGCTACTGGGGAAACAACGGAAAAAAGGAATGCTACAGGTTAAAATAGCTGTGTCCCACATTTTTTATTTGACCAATTTGAAATGACAATTTTATTGTACGTCCTCCATCCCTCCTACCGCCGCCGCCGCCGCCATTCTTCTCATGTTTGATGAGTGAGCATAGTTGATACAGCAGCAAGCAGGGAGCATTGAAAGAGATGAGAGTTCAAGCATGCTGCAGACGCTTCTCTCCATCACCAGCTTCACAGTTTGACATTTGGTGAAAGCTGAGTGTAGAAGTATACACACACACGTACGCGCACACACACATACACATATACACAGTGAAGCAAAAACAAGCAGAAAGACTGGCATGCAAATGTACACTTTTGCATGAGACAATTTATGCTTGTTTTGAATTTGAATGTGTAAATGTACACAAGTGATGGAGAACATGAAATGTGTATTGTGTGTATGTACTGTTCTACTGGTAAAGTAGACCCCACCATCATCACATAGACACACACATGCACATTAGTAGTTGTACACACTCCCATCAAGGAGCAACATTTTTCTCTCAAAGTCTGTCTGTTCTCTCTTCTCTCTCTCTCTCTCTCTCCTTCTTTCTGTCTCAAAGCAGGTGCTGAAATAAGACACTAAATAACTATTAGAGTTAGAGGAAGGGCAAGAGAGGGGGAGGAGAAAGAGCGAAAATGGGAGAGCTCTTCCCCAACAGTAGCAGAGAGAGAGAGGGAGGGAGGGGAAAGGAGCGAGAGGGAAGGGAGAGCAGAGGAGCTTAGAGAGGGGATCTGCATTGTAAGTAGCTCTGAGAGCAGCAAGTGGTGGCTGTTTTTCAGCCTGTTGTTGTTTTCCCGAGGAGGCTGTCAACAAGAGGAAGCAGAAGAACCAGACAGAAGAGCACAGATTTGAAAAGTCTGAGCTGCGATCAAAAAAGAAAAAAGAACCCGAGGGAGGAGAAGAGAGTAACCGGGAGGAACACAAGGCAGCAATGGATAGCAGAGTGGCTCAGCCTGACCCTGAGATGGCCTGGATTCACACACTGCTGCTGGCCACCATCCAGCACACACACTAGGCTGCTAACACCAATGAGGTAGAGTACTGAAAAACAGCAACAATAACACTTTCACACAAAAAATGAACAAAGCAGAGAAAGACCGTACTTTCATACTCCATGTTCTTTTGCTGCTGGGAGTGAAAGTTGAGCTGTGTTATGTGCAGGATCTGCTTTGTGTTGTGAACTTGGGAGGAAGTAGTGCCGTGCAGCTTGTCAGGTGCATTGCATTTCTCTGACAGCATACGGTATACGCTGTGAAAGCAAAAACTGATACTGTCTCCATATGGGATTCAGGAAACAACATTGAGATGGTTTATCTGGTGGCAAACACAGAACACTGTTGGCCTGGATATTGTTATCATCTCTACTGATGAAACCAGCTACTTCCGTATTCAATGTCTTCAATATATGCCTGTCCATTGCAGTGAAAAAGATTATAATGGGAAATTTGGCAGTCTAAGTTCTGTTTTCACAATCCTGCAACAACAACATTAAAAAAAAAATCGCAAATAGCCAAATATTCAGGACAAGCTGATACATTAATTCCTGCCAGTGGGATCATCAGCTTCACTATTCATTTATTCTCTTGGAAGAAGTGGCTGTTTGCATCTGTTTCTAGCAGCTCCCTAAGCAGTGCAGAGAGAAGTGAGCCTCGAATGTGATGGTTACAGTGCAGCAATGAGTTGTTGCAGAGCAGGGCAGGTAAGTGCATGTCTCGAGTATGCTGGATGAGGGGTTGTTAAAAACTGTACATGGCTGAAACTTGGCACTTTGTTTTCCTTCGTGAGACATTTTAGTATAAGAATCAAAACTTCTTCTTCTACTGCCTGTAGCTCTGGGAAAAGAAATTTAGCCGAAGAGTGTGAGGGCATGTATTAGTTCATGCATTTGCGTAAACATGTGTTTCCTTGTAGCAGGTTTTCTTTTTTGTTGCTGTTGTTGTTTTTTACACTTGCTTCATGAGAGATATGAGTTATGATTTTTAATTCTGGGAAAGCTCCTTGTTGTTGCCCTGTTGTTGTGACCCACATGTGAAACAGATTACCATCCTGCAGATCTTCCAAACTCCATGACGGAGACGATGGACTAAGGTGACGGCTGCCTTTTCTGTCTGCCGTCCTGATGACTAAGGGTATTGTCATGAGTTTGCTGCTGCTGCTGTGTGGATAGTCGGGAGGTACATATTTTGGTGAGAGCACAAATAGATAGCTCTGGGTGTTTTCAGGATTATCTGATTTACTACTCTATGTCTGACTCAAACGCAGCACCTGCACGTTGGGTAGACATGTAGCAGCACAAAGCATAAATCAGGACCTTGAACAGTTTTACTGCACTTTATAACAGGCTGGAGATCCCCTGTATCATGGCAGATCTCTGATAAGAATCTACTTTTTTGAATAGTCATCACATTGGAGAAGTGAAAGAAAGAAGGAGAGAAGTGACATCCAGAAAGACTGATTTCCTTCAGCTCTGATTGAATTTCTATCCTCCACGCAGTTTGCTGTACCTTTGATTTCACTCTGCATGCCTGCCCATATCACACACAGATTTATAACCCCCACCCCACCCCACCCCATATGTCTGGAGAGCACCTGCCCAATCACCTGCCTCTCAGACAGTAGCTGTCTGAGCATGTGTGTGTGTGTGTGTGTGTGTGTGTGTGTATGTATAGTGTAGGGAAGCCATCCAGGATTCCACACTCCGCCTTCCTTCTACCTGATCTCTCCCTCACTTCCCCAAGCATGCAAACACCACCTGTGCTCCTTATGGTATTTACATTCACGTGCAAACACTCGGCTGCTAACCAGAACGTGACTCTCTTTGCTCTGTGATTTGCAATGACCTGTTATTCTTAAAAATAGGCTAAAATCATTAGGCATCATTGACTACAAGCAACTTACCCTTTAAACCACAGTGAGACTGATATTTTAAGGAGGCCCTGTCACTTTTCTAGCATTTTTGGCTCGTGGCCTAAATAGCAGCGGTCTTAATGGCCCATAATAGCGGTCCTTGCTCCTGCATGTGTATAGCTGAGTTTCTTTGTTTGTCTGCTGGGTCGGTTTAGTGGTCAATTTCAGAGGAATGAGCTTGCCAAGTCATCCAGGGAATGTTGAAAAGTGTCTCTGTGTGTCAGAGGGTTTCATTTGGGGGTTGGGGCGCCTCTTAAGTTGGACGTGAACTTGTCTTCAAACCTGGACTGTAAAGCAGACCACCTACTGAGCTGCATGCATTTTCTTGATAATAATGTGAAGACTCTGACTTTTCTAAGACAACCGGACATCTCTTTGAAAGCACAAACTGTTCACTTTTTAGGCAGCAGTGCACAGTCTCTGTCATTTATTAGTTAATCTGCGCATCAGAGAATCTTTGGTCGCAGGCGATGTGTGCCGAGCACCAGTTGTGTTGCTGCACACCTGTCTAGCATTGTAGCCCTCAGGTTATTTCACATTGTGACTTGGCCAGTGGAGCTCAGTGTGTGTTTCACATTTGCACTCGTGCAAGATAATACGTTTCTGTCTCAGGAGGTGTTAGTTCTTCTCTAGAATGTTAGTTTTTTGTGCCTCTTTGCATTTCTAGGGGAATAAACGCCAACCAGGTGTTGCTTTCAAGTACAACAACAGGAGCTCTTCTTTTTAAAGGCATTTAGTTCACTTTCAATTCATTGCTTTAATTCTGATGACACTGCTGGCATTCAGCATTTTGTTTTGAATAGTTTATAGTTTTGGCTCTGGGCTAAAGTGGAACCGTTTCTGGATGGTCAGCTTGTTAAAAGGCGTGATCCACTTTAACCCTATAACGTTTGAAAACAACAAGCAGCCCAGTGGATGGCTTGTCCATACCTGTCCAGATAATAAGGAAAGAAGCAGAGTGGGTGGGTGAGGAGAAACTGCTGGTGCTCTGCTGGGAAAAAGTGGAGCAAAGAGCTCAAAAACATAGATGAAGACAGCGCGAGTGAAAACAGGAGCAGATGAATACGAGAGATGCATCAGCAATTTGTTGTAAAGTAGGTCAGTCTCTTGAGAGCTCGGTGGGGATCAGATCGGAATCAAAGTGCTCTGATTGACAGTTTGAGTACAGCAAACCCAGTCTACTTCTCTGTAATAAAACTACAGCAGATATTCGCCTGGCATGAATGACTCAGATACTACAACCGTACATGGCTTATAGTGCTGATACAACTGGTCGACCAACAGAAAAGTAATCACCAGTAACTTTGAGAATGGATTAAAGGATAAGGCTTGGCACTTTAGGATAAGGTTGATGATGTTTCATATTTTCATACTGTTGACAAATGAAAAGTGAAAAGACCAAAACCAACAATGCATCTACCAATAATTTCCTACCTCCCTACCCTGTCTTTGGCCCATTAGTCCCGACTGAAAACATAAACCAACAGGGCACGTATACTCTCCAGATAACTAAGATGTTCACTAAAACAGTGAGGCTTTGTACTTTTAAGCAAATGTTTCTTAAAACTGAGTAAACAACGCAACAATTTGCTGGGAACTACTTTCAGCTGAGGAGTAATACACATTTGATGTTCTGTGTGTTTTTACAATGGCAGGTGTACACAGGATTGACTGAAAATGAACTAAAGTATGTGTGTGTGTGTGTTGTTGATGTATTTTTAATAGTTTTTGGACAACAGTGAAGCTCTAAGCTGCAGAGGAATAAGATATATCAAACTTAAGACACACACACAGTAAGTGTTAGAATCAATTCAGTGTTTGCTTTGGTCTTATGTGATTGAAGACAATGAAAACACAGAGTGCCAGCCTTATCTTTTAATTGCTTAAGTTGTTTATCAAGAATTTCTCAAAATCTGCTCATTCCAAATAATAGAAAGTAAAAAGAGACTTTTTATCTGTCTCACATCGCTTTAAATTAAATATCGTTAGACTTTGGTATCTGGGATGTTGTGGTGGGTATTTTCTGATGATTTATAGATGAATAATTAATCAAAAAGACAATTTATTAATCCATAGATTAGTGGACAATAAAAATGACAATTAGCTGCTTTCCTAAACATGTAAGGACTCATTATGTACTCGCTCATCAGTTGCATTTTACAATGAGCTATCTATTATTGTTGTTAATAGTTACATGAGTTATTTGTAAATATCACTTTTTCCTGATGGAGTCAAAATACTGTAAGCTAAGCACGTCTTTTTGCTGGGTCAGATTTCTAATGTGATGAATTTAACTTACATGTAACCTGCTATAACATCCTAAATCAGCAGTCCTTTTCTTAGAGTCTCTGCTCTCATACAGATAACCATCGCCTGTCAGAAGGTACTGATTATGAGATTTTCTGGATTTACTGTGTGTTGGATCCTCGGCTCTCCATCAACTTGGTAGCTTTTGCGACTTATGACAAAGCACCATAATTAGATGAGGTTGTTTCCATAAGTTTGTCAATAGCTCCTTTGTGTCTTTACTATCTCAGCTGTATGTCTCCTGTGCGTCAGCTTATCTGACTGCAGTTGTAATGGTGGCAGACTGAAGCGGGGGGAAGGGGAAGGTTAAAGGTCCAAAAGTCTTGGCGTTTACGTGTGAGATGGTCACAGCTTTTCAAGCTTTTAAATGAGAGATTACTGTTTGTCCGTGTCTGTTAGCGGGAATCCCGCTGGGTGAGACAAGGTCAGGGAAGGCCTCTCCACGTCTTGTCGCTTTCAATCAAAGACAGATCTCAACACACACATTCAGGTGTGCCTTGTGTGTGTGTCATTGCTTTGTGTGATTGTAAGGCAGGCTGTCAGTATGCATCTTCGTAGTGTCTCAGAAGGCCGTGGGTATGTTGCCTGAGGCTGAGGAGGATTAGTAGGACCCACACCATGTGTAAACATTTGGGTAACCCGCCCCCCATCGACCTCCTCTGTAGCCTCTGGGGTGCTCACCTGTCTCAGGGGATGGAGGCACTGTGGAATGAATATGAAGCTATGAAACTCCCTGACCTGAATTCGCTCAACCATTCACACACCATTCGGGAGTCTGATCTTTAAAAGAAAAAAAAGCAGCTTAGTGCATCACCTTGACATCTGGTGTGTGTCTCTGATTGGAATTTTAGTCTGGCTGAGGAGTTTGTTTTGGTTGAGAGACAAAGATGAAGCCCCTTAAAATATCAAGAAGATACTGGCTAACTTACAATCCAGGTATTTTACCGTAGATGTACCTTTAAAATACTTAGCCAATCGAACAAACATCCCCACGAGGAAATGGAAAGCTCAAAGAAACTCATCTGGAAAAGAAATTACCATTCAACAGTCAGATAAGTTTTACCATTTAAGAATATCCAAGTCCACATTATTTATTAACAAAAAACTGCCTACCTCAAACAAATTTTAGAATTTACGGCACAATGTCATGATTTTATCAACAAGTTCCCAGTTGCCCTCAATTATTTTTATGTCAGCACTACATAATGGTGAAGGCTTGAGGTTTGTATCTAATTTTAGTTCCTCACCATAACTGCACAGTCTTATCCATTATTCCGTAAACACATGATTGTATTGGTGTATTCTGTGCAGCAAAGGAGCACAAACAATAATGACTAAAAAAATGACACACCCCTCATGACAATGAATTCTTACTTTTTTTTCTTCTTAAAATTCTTAAAAGTTTAAAAGTTGAAAAAACGTTTCTTGTTGGCAGGTTAACAGGGTCCCAGCACTGACAGAAAATGTTACAAAAAGTGGTTTCTCCCAGGAGGGTGGTTTTCCCAGAAGTGACGCTGAATGACGTCATGTCTTGTCTCAGCAGACAATGCTGGGCTCTTTAGTCTACTGCTCGGCAATTAGTGGTCTGATGTGACCAAGTTAAACTGCGATCTCACACACACACACAAGCTGGTCACACCACACTGTGAGGACACTCCGGTCTGTCTGACCAAACACACCGGGCTTCCACTCATGAGGAGAAACTGTTTTTGTGTGTGTGTGTGTGTCGGGGGGGTTATTCCACAAAGTCTGATCAGTGTTAGATAAAATATTAGTTGGTTCATTACCCATAACTTAACAGATGGAGGTTAATTTTGTTGTTTTGCTCTAACCAATCCGTAGCAAGTGATGCATCTGTTGGCACTGCTGTTGCAAACACAACCATATTGCTATTCATTTTCCCCAGAGTAACAACTACTAACAGCACAGGGCAAAAGTGTGATTTTATTCATTCATTTCATTAATGTAAATGGAGATATGAAAGTAAATAGAAGTGGTTGTCAACCTTCCTATTCCCATAAGCATAGTGAAAGTGGGGTATATAGGAAACCATTCAAAATGCCATTGTCATTAGCCATTACATTGTGTAGTTAACATTTACTGATGGGCTCAGTCGGGAATCTGGTTACTTACACTGTACATCACCAGTGCAAACTAATAGAATAATAACTTGGCGCCTGGTCGTAGCAAAGTCCATGTTTGAGCAGTTGAAAAGTAAGTAAGAACGATGGAAATGTTTGCTTGTTTTATACTAGACAAGAAGAAGAAGATGGGAAGTGACTGTTCACAGCCTTTCTCTTCACTGTGTTCAGACTCAGACGAAAAGCACCTTCACTGGATCTGAGTCTGAGTCTTAGTTCAGGTAGTCCCAGTCTCTGACACCCTGAGGGACGGGACATCACAGGTACAGTGGAAATACATGTATTCCTGGCTTGGCAAGATGAAATATTAAGGCTGCTCTATATTTGTGTTATGTGCTTCTCCATCTCTCAGACTGACTTCACTACCCTGTTTGTGGCACTGAGCCCATAGCCCAGTGGCTCCTGCTGGAAGACATAAATATTTAAAAATAGGTCACACAGTTTCACTTGTGATAAAGGCTTAAGACATCTGGCTACTATAGTTCTTAACAAATGTTTTTCAAACAGGAGTAAATATTGTGTTTTTGGTGACTATTTTCAGCAGCAATTTAATACACATTTGAGCCCCTAGTGAGTATTTACAGCAGCAGGATGGTGGATGTTCAAATAAACAAATGAGTTCAAATAAACTACAGTGGCCATGTTCATAGGTGGATGAATTAATTGTTCATTGAAGTATTATTCATGGATTTTTTGGACAACAAAACAAACACAGAAGAGGTGGAGATTAAGGTCAAGTCGGTGCTTTATAAACTGTAAGCAGAATTTTGAGGTTCATTCTGAGGCTTTGGTGAAAACTGAGATTTTTAGAACAGCAACAATAAATATCAAGGGCAAATCACAGCCCCAACTTGTGATGCTATCTAAGAAAGTTGATTTTTGAAAGATATTTTGATGTGATGTCTGATGGGGGAAATACCTAATCAGCCCTGCAGGACCACAGTGACTAGTGTTTCTAGTTATCTTTCTTCTTTATCAACAGTAAAACCTACATCTGCCCCCGAAGTATTAGTCAGTGACTCTATATATATAAGATATATTTGTTCTCTAATAATTTCCATGCACGTCATAGCATTGTGCCAGAAAAGTGTTAAAAATGATCATGTATACTCAGTTGTGATGTTTGCCGATGCTGACTGTGCCCTTACCCACTGACAAAACCAAAGTCAAATATTATCAGGTGTTAGTGGGTTTTTTATTCAGTGTGAAAAGGGTGTTACGATCACATTAGACAAGTAAATAGTGTAGAAACACATTTCTTCACCTTCATGAACCACAAACAGCTCTAACAGTGTATTCATTTGTTTTAACACCCTCATCTCCCCTCTGGCAAGCATCAAGCAAACTTTAATTATGTGATTACACAATATTTGACTCTGTCATGAAGCTGAATCAGCAATAGATTTATGCTTGTATTTATGCAGTACACTTAAATGATTATTCTGAGATATTCAAGATGAAAAAGATCACAATTAAAAATGCTCTACGTATGGCTGCTGACATTAAAGGCATGCCAGAGTGTCATTCATTAACGGCTGTACGCAGACATGGCGTCTTAGAGCAGCCTGGTTAAATTACAGGGAGAAACACTGGCAGCAAAGTCCATAACAGTCACAAATAACACCCTACTATGACAAGGGAAATTACATGTCTTTGGAATTGAAATTTTAATAGTGTGATATAATTGTATCAGCGTGAGGAATGTGAGTTTGTGTAATCGGATGCTTTCATGTTTTTATAAAAGTACTGGTAAGGCTCATTGTCAGTTTCTGGGATCTTTGAGGTTTTGTGATCAAATGAGAAGATAACTAATCTTCTTCAGAGCATGGTGATTTATGACAACTTGGCTGTCGGCGGAGGATTATGTGAGCATTTATTCGTTCGAATGGTATCGAAAGATGAGATGATCACGGATACTGAATAACAGTTTTTCAAGACAAGAAAATTATTCATATCTAATCTCATATGACAGGCTGTAGGTAAAGGTAAGTAAAGTTCGGTTAATGCTGTACATTGACAGCAGGATTACGCTATAACCAGCCAGTAATCTCATCCAGACACCAATAAGCTTGTGTCATTATGCAGCAGTGGTCTGGATGTGTTTATATGGCTCAGTGGCTGCACTATATGAGTGGATCAGTATAAGCAGTTCCCACACCCTCTCAGGTGTCCCGTGCTCAGGGCAGCCTGGCCCAGGCACAAAGATAAAGGCTCCCTTTGTCTGCAGCAAGGAACAGGTAACCATTTGTGCCTGCTCTGCTGTGTGTGTATCTGTGTGTGAGTGTGTGTGTGTGTGTGTGTGTACACGTGCACGTACATGCATGCAAACGTTTGTGCATGTGCATGTAACAGAGAAACAGATGGCAGTAGGATCGCACTGACAGGGCTGCCTACCTTTGCCACAAGGGCAGGTGTGGGTATTCATACTCACAGCGTACAGCACATGTGTTCTCAATAAAAGGGAAGGTAAACTATGATTTCCAGTCTGTGATTCTCCAGGCAAACAAACCACATAGAAACAAAGTTATACTTTTTGGAAAAGCATTCATTTAAACTTCTATCTTCTCAAGAATATAAGGCACCTTTGCCAATCTGAATTACAGGTGTTTAGTTCAAAGTGATATCACTTACAATAGTCAAATATAAAAATGATAAAGTGATGATAAGTTATAAATTCCAAATAAAAATATATTATTGTGGGGCATAATTGCATGGAATTACCCATAACAAAGAGCCTGCGCTGTGTGTGTGTGTTGAGTGTGTGTTGTGTGCGTGGTTGTGAACAAATAGACAAAAGAGATGAAAAGTTAACAATTAACATTCATAAAATGTGACCTACTCTGTGTCCCAAATTGCACATTATATACTAATACTGGGTTATGAGAGTACGTAGCAGGAAGAATGACAAACTGAAGAGTGCTTAAAAATGTCAGCATGCAAACTAAAATCACTTCATTTTTAAGTATAGCTTTGGGAGATAATAATATCCCTCAATACAACACAAAGAAAATAGGTTGCTTCTCACAAAGAAAAGTTGTGGGACCACTTTTGCAACACCTTAGAAAGCAAAACAAGAATTCATTCATTTTTTGTTTACTGATTTACTGATGATTAGAACAAAATGTAAAACTATTTATGTCATGGCAAAACATTGTGCAATTTGAAAGACATGGCCAGAATTTTAGTTTCAAACACTCAAAAACGAACAAACATTATCAATAGAATGTGGAGAAACAGCGGTGTTGATGCTGTATCAATGACCTCTATGTATTGTGTTGCAGAGATGTCTTCTGAAGTTGGTATGCTAACCAGCTAAACCCAACCTGCACTGTCTCAGCATACCACTTTGTAACTCTTGAGGAAATAAGCCAATAGCCCCCCCCCCCCCCATAGTTTTAGATGGGAGATATTTACTTACAAAATGTTAAAAAGCAAATATTCTTTACACATGCACATATTTCCTTTATTAAACAGAAAAATACAACATTACATGTTCTCAGAGGTCTGGTCCCAGTCTGGTCTCTGGCCATGTTCAGTATGCGGACCTCAAAAATAACTATAGCAGCAACAGTTAGTGGAATGTGCTGCCCCCTATATATTTTGGAGCTATCTAAGGTTGCCTCTTCAAAGTGCTCATAGAACAGCTTCAAAGTGTACTTTGCGGCGAGACTGTCCAACATGAAGAGTCAGCTTTCAGTTCCAACCTCAAACTGCATAACTCTGTTCACGAAGGTATAGTCACTGGTTGAAGACATATGAGAGAACAATGGTTTATAGCTACGATATGGCTTAATCAAACTTATTTTGGTTGTGAGGTGCTGCTTTTGTTTTTTGAAAACAAAAGAATAAAATAATGTGGGCCAATGTCAAATGTGACTAAATAAAAAGCTCAAAACCAGTTAAACTCTGCATACCTCGGCGCACACCTATGAGACTGTGTGTGTTGTAGGCTGTGTTAGCATCTGTAGATCCTACAGTTTCTTTTACCTTGTGTTTAAGTCACAAGCTGAGGATTACCTGTTCAGGAAGCGGGATGGTAAAAAAAAAAAGAGACAGAGCTCCACAAGTGTGTGTTTCAACAGCCTGTCAACAGCTTAACTTTATGACCCACTCCTGGGTTTAACAGATGCCTAGTGTAAATATTCAATCAGAAAAGGTGCCTGCTAGTTAATGTGAGTTGACAGGAAGGTATAGCAACAATCAGAGTGATAGATGAGTGTAGATCTCAGGTGAAAGGTGAGAGTGCTGAGGATATGCTGTCTTCCTTTGTCTGTCTGTCTGTTGTGGTATCCTGTCTGGAGCTGGTGTGCATGTGTGTATGTGTCTAGAGATGTTAAATACAGGGGCTGAATGCCGTGTGTAGAAAGGTCTTTAATTAGAGCAGGAAGACACGGCTCAGGAGACACACTGCTAGATTTAAGTGCACGCGCGTGTGTGTGCGTGCGTGTGTGTGTGTGTATGGGTGGGTGGGTGGGTGTTTGTGGGTGTGCACTCATGCAAGTGTGTGTCCATGCAGATACATGTGTGTGGTGTCTGTGTGTGAAGGCTAGGTCTGACTGAAACATCCTGCGCATCAATAGTGTCAGGGTCCCTATAAATAATGCCAGCCCTTCTGTTCAGTGTGTGGTAAACATTGTAAATGAGGCAGCATGTACACACCATCTCAATAGTTAGTGAAACTTACGCTACTTACTGTTCATTATAAGTGAACATACTATGTTGCACTTGGTCGAACCAGTGGAATCCTCTTGCGACACTAAGCCAAGTCGCTAGGAGTAAGTTATGTCCAGTGAACCATATTTGGCTGCTGAATAAGTGTCCTTGTTATGTCCAGTTTTTCACAAACTAAGGTCCTCACTTCCTTTCATTTAAAACATGCCCACCAACCTGCATTATTTAAATCCATTTTGAATATTGTACGCTAAATGGATTTTCTAGTTGGTTCTGAAAGGCTATTCCATATAGATGCATGTACAAAATACATGCTGCATGGTCAATTTCAACATATTCCTTTTAGTTACACAGGTGGTATAAATGAGCAGATCATAGATATGTTCCTGCCTGGATTTCATCAATTTTGCTTCCTCTGCACTGCACAGTACTGTAATCTTTTAACCATGAAACCAATAGTGTGGCACTAAAACAGGACTACCCAAAGTGGGGTCCAAAGACTAAAGTTGGCCTGCCATAAGGTTCAGTTTGGCACACCAGATGTTAGCAAAGAAAACAAAAGCCATTATATTAATTAATTAACCTGCCCCAATAATTTCCTCACAGCTCCTTTTAATAAATTATAATCAAGTAGTAAACATTGCAAAAAAAACCAAAAAAAACTATTCTGTTTATTTCTTCAAGGGTGTGCATTCAACCTTGTAACTAAGCCTTTTTTGGCTGCTAAGCGTTTCTACTGCAGGTGTAACCATCACTTAGACAACAGTAATAACATATTAAATAGTTCTTTTCCCTCTTTTGCAGCTTCCATGCGTTCGTTCAGCCATGCTCCCTGGGTATGGATTCTCACCTTTTCCTGATTTCCAACCCCATCTTCACACTTTTCGCTGCCGAAGAGAGAGTCCTAACATGTGGATCCCCGGCTCAGGAGAGTCCCAGGCTCTGAGCGAGGCCAAGGAGGACAGGCCTCTCCTCCATGCTTGCCACCACAAGCATATTGCTGTTTGCCAGCAGGAAACATTGGCTTTTATTGAGCTACAACCACCAGTGACTCCTAAACTAAACAGTCTGGGCTCTTCAAGGCCAACTCTTACTTCAGACACACAATGCACGATGCACTCCCTGACTCTGAATGGTTTCAGACACACACTAAATGAACTGAATGACATGCAGAATGGCTGCCACAGGACAGACAATGAGCATGAAACAATGCTGAATTCAAACTGTCATATATCTGCAGGTGACAGTGAGCTTGAATGCCATAATGGCATCAGGACTTCTTTGCAGGAACAACCTGAAAAACCTCGTACTGTCACAACAGTATGTCGTCCTCTCCATGCAGCCCTTAGCCTCCCTCTGTCGCTCCCTCTGTCCTCCCTTTACACAAACAGAGATTCCTGGGAATCTCAGTTGCCTTGCTCCCGATCCTCACCTGAAGGTCCTGGGTTTCAGAGCCCAGACTCCCGCCAGCCACAGAGAAGGACATCACAGGGTTCACTGAAAGAAAAATCAATCCGTGAGTATACAGCTTTTTTCACAATGAAGAAGAACAGTTGAAATGCCAAATAAAGGTTTAGAAACTCTTAACATGCAACATGTTTTATCTTTAACTGAGCTTTCTTGTTTCCAGGACGAAAGATGCAGGTTTACTCCCCAGAAAGCCAAAGCGATGAATCTCTCAGCAGCCCAATTCTGGACGCAGACTACATCTTTTCAGGACCTTTTGCATCTTTCCTGGAGGAGGACCTTAGTGGAATTTCTTCACTGGAGGCCATTTCAAGTCCTTCATCCGCAGACGGTGTCACAGATCTTCCACACCTCAGTCATGATGATATTTTTAATCTACCTGCAGAACCGCTGCAGATAATCGAGGATTCAGTGCCAGGGATGGGGGAAGACAGCGGGAGTGTAGAGACATCAAGTGCCACAGGGGGGAGTTTATTGTCACGGAGTCGGCAAGGGGATCAGGAACGGCGGCGCTTCTCAGCTTCAGAACTGATCTCTAGACTGCAGCTGTCTCAAAGGAAGAATTCCTTCACACTGAAGCTGGGGAAGTCACTGTCTGCTCGGGTAGCCGCCCGGGACAGACAGAGCTCCAACAACCTGAGCCCCAACCCCGACTGTAAGTACACAACAGAATCAACATCAGAGTAACATTTCAATGAAAGGTAGCCCAGAAACCTAACCCACTGTATTATACGAGGCAAACAAAGAGCAGTATAAAAGTCCATTATGAAACATACCCACATACCACACACAATGACATACAAGAAAATGGACATACATATTGTGACAAATTAAAGAAAATACCAACAGCAGTGACACAGATTCCTCAAATCTCTGAAATACTGCAGATATGAACATCATTCTTTCCAAAGATATTCCCTAACCCAGCTAGCCTAAAGGTTGGACCCTGTACTCAAAACATCCATAGTTCTAACCACACAACTTTGTTACAATGTTGCAAATTCAAACAGCATGTTGATGGTGAACATCGCTGTCTAACAGCCCATCACTCATTTATTCAGGTGCCTCCTATAATGTTGTGCATGTTTTCGATAGACAGATAACTCAATATCAAATCTAAATTATTTGTGCTGTTGAATGAAAGAAAATCTAAGTTACCTCTTACTCATCCTGCCAGAACATATTACAGAATAGAAGAAGAAGATTTGTTACCTATTAAGACTTTGTACGTGTGGTAGATCTCTTAGGAAGGCACGAGCGGATGAGCTGTGATCCTAAACAGATTAGGATTTCGGAAGCTGTACCTGAACATCCAGAAAGGTTCCAACTGCATCCTAGACCTCACACCTGCACCATCTGCCTTTTGTCTTGTTTAGATAAGTCCAACTCCAAGCAGCGAAGCTCAGGAGGTTCTAGTGACAGTGCCCCCCACAGTCCTGTAGGCCCCACACCTGCTCTGCTGCCCAGCAGTGACAATGGCATGCCTTTGCATCGGTGGAGCACAAAACTTGGGTATATACTCTTAAAATATTATTAAATATAAAATTTAAACATTATTACAAATATAACACAAAAACTGCAAGGATTTAAGAACATGTACTCATGTCAGTATCCATTTTCTTTGCAGAATGCGAAAGAAATCCATTGAGGACGACTTGGCCATACTTCCGACTGTTGCTAGTTCGAATCGCTTATCGCGGTTTTTGCCAAGTTGTAAGTTTCTCTGATATATTTGTTAATGTAATTCAACTGAGACTTTTTTGTATTTCCCTTTAACATCCTTTTTCACTTTCAATATTTCCCACAGCCATTCTGTACCAGGAATACAGTGACGTCGCCATCAACAGAGAGATCCAGAGGCAGCAAGGGAAGGAGCCAGGCACAGAGGAAGAAGGGCTCAGGGATGAGGGATCAGATGGAACCCCATCTCCTACTAATTTGTCTCCATCCAGCTCCTTTCGCTCATCCCGAGGCTCAGCTTTTGCCCTGTGGCAGGACATCCCTGATGTTCGGACTAGCGGACAGCTCGACAACTTCAGCAATGAGGAGAGGAAATTACAGGAGGTGAATGAGACATTTCAGATTTTGCCACATCTGTTCTAGTTTACATACTGTAGAATAGTGGCTGACATACTGTGTCTTCCTTGACTCAGGCAAAGTTTGAGCTGGTGACATCTGAGGCATCGTACATCCGCAGTTTGACGATCGCAGTGGACCACTTCATGTTGTCACAAGAACTGGCAGAGTGTCTCGGAGCTCAAGATAAGCAGTGGCTCTTCTCCAAGCTGCCTGAAGTCAAAGATGTCAGCGAAAGGTGAAGTAATATGTTGTTGATGTGCCTCTGTTGCCCACAAGTCTTTGTTTAGATGTCACAGTTATCATGTCTCCTTTTCTGAGTGTTTTTTGATGCTCACTGGTGGTAGGTTTCTTCAGGACCTGGAGCACAGGCTGGAAGAAGACATTCTGCGTTTTGATGTGTGCGACATTGTCCTTGAACATTGCCCAGCCCTGCGAAAGGTTTATTTACCTTATGTAACCAACCAGGCCTACCAGGAGCAGACATACCAGCGTTTGCTGTAAGTAGGTCCTTTCACTGTAATACATCATCTGCCAGAGCTCTGAACATATATGTACAGTATATGTGAAAATATGCAGCTACTATCTTTCTATGCACATTCATGGCTGTAAAGTCCAATTATTTCATGCTGGATGTCCACAATTTCCTCTAAGGGTGTTCAGGTGTTATTTTACACCTGCATGACTTAACTTGCAGATGATGTGTCTAGAAAAAGCAAAACATTTTTTCTCAGGGTAAAAAGCATGCAGGAATTTTTACCCGCTTTCACTGAAAGTTATTAAAGTGTTCCTCTAAATTTACTCATCTTGTCCTCTCAGGCACGAGAACCCTCGTTTCCCTGGAATCCTGGCTCGTTTGGAGGAGGACCCCATCTGCCAAAGACTTCCCCTGACTTCTTTTCTAATCCTCCCGTTTCAGAGGATCACACGGCTTAAAATGCTAGTGGAGGTATACAATTAAACATTCGGTGCAGAGTTCATGTTCGCACTTGAAACCCAATTACGTGGAACTGTAAATAGGGTAATATTTGGACTGGTGAAGCAATTTGCCGCAGCAATTTTTTTCCCCAGCGGTGAATAACAGGAGTATAGTTTACTTCTTGGCATGTCTTCATGAATGTCTTTATTTTTCAGAATATCCTTAAGAGAACAACTCCTGGTTCCCGGGATGAGGACACTGCCACAAAAGCTTTCAATGAGCTAAAAAAGGTGGTGATTATCATCCCTAATAGCTCGTTGGATGAGCACCACTATTATGAGACACAACAGTAATAATCATGTTGGTATGTGTCTGCTTAGATCATCAAAGAATGTAACTCCAGTGTGCAATCAATGAAGAGGATGGAGGAACTTATTCATCTCAACAAGAAAATCCATTTTGAAGGAAAGGTGACTGGAGTCTTTGTGAATTGTTCATATTGTCTTTGGCGGTGATGGGATTCACTTTTTTGTCTCCATTGTTATCATTTCATACAGTGTTTCTTGTTAAGCAACATATTTCCTTTCCTTGTAGATCTTTCCTCTGATCTCTCAGTCCCGCTGGCTGGTGAAACACGGTGAGCTGCTGGAAGTGGACACTCAGATGATGAGTATTTCTGGGTCAAAGCTCAAGCTACCCACCAAGCCTGTGTACCTCCACCTGTTCAATGACTGTCTCCTGCTGTCCAGGAGGAAGGAGTGAGTGATAGGCAGTCCACACAAAGAGACAAAGAACTAAAATATTGCACTGATTGGTGACTTGATGATATGCAACAAGGAAGAATTTAGAAAATGTATTAACTTTAAGTTAAAGGATAAGTGACAATGCTCACATGCCAGTTGTGCATGTTTTATGCGTACACTTTTCCTTTTGTTCAAATGAAACAGTGTGCTAATCAATGATTGGTGTCAAACTTGTGCACCACGTTTCACTGGGATTGCCTAATTTTTTTTTGCAAACATAAACATATACACACATATTGGCCATAAAGATTCACCAGCTGGTTATCAATGGTAAAAAATGTTAATGTAAAAACTTTGGCTAATGATTTTAATAATAAAATGGCATCTTTTCTGCAGTGCATGGAAGTTCATGGTGTTTGTACATGCCAAGATAGGAGAGCTGAAGGTGAAAGATCTCAGTCAGAAGTTGCAGGGCATTTCAGGCTTCATCTTCCACCTGCAGCTGTGTGAAGGCCAGCAGCTCAAACATCAGATCCTTCTGAAATCTCACACTGAGTGAGTACACTTTGTCAGTGCAATGTTAACAACACGCTTGCTTCAGTCCAAACTAGATGCTCTAGCAGACTGAGCTCTGACTGCCCTTTTTTATGTGTACCAAGGAGTGGGAAACAGAGGTGGATCACGGCTATGTTTCCATCTGATCCACTCGAAGACATCGAGCAAGCCAGCGAGAATGTTGGTCAGTAAAGAGCTTTCGGTTCACTATGAATCAGTGTAAACCTTTTCATCCTCTCATTCATCTTTTTGTCTTTTCCGCTTAGATATATCCCAGGTTCAGTGCATCAAAAGTTATCAAGCTCAAGAGCATGATGAGTTAACACTGGAAAAGGCTGACATTCTTCATGCTAAAACCATTACAAGTGATGGTAAGAATCTGGTTAAAGTCCTCTTCATATAAACTGCTTTTCAACTTCAGCCTGCATCTCAATGAACTTGTGGCCATTAAAATATGAGTTTGTCAGAATGTGAGCTTGGTTGTTTGATGTCATTGTTGTCTTTCACCAGGTTGGGTGGAAGGCATCAGACTGTCTGACGGGGAACGGGGCTGGTTCCCCAAAACGTACGTGGAGGAAATCACAAGTCGCAGCGCACGCCTCCGCAACCTCCGGGAAAATATCCGCATCAAATGTGTCACACAGAAACTGGAAGGGGAAGACTAACAATTTTTACTGCCATTTGTCATGTGTCAAAGGTGCATCTCAGTTGCTAGGTTTTGAGCATTTTAAGCTTCTGGATCATTGTTTTAATTTTGGAGGGATGTGGGACCTATACATAGCATGCAGGTGCTAAAACAAGCCAACATATTTGAGTGAATGCTAAATTATGTATCAGCATTTTCCCTTAGCATGCAAGCTGTGAATACAGTTTTGAAATGAGAGTGCAAAGATTTTAATGCTTTACATTTCTAATTTCAAAGGCTTTCATACAATAAGAGTCAAACATTTCCAACAGTTTTGCTGCACTGAAGTTTCTAAACTCTTTAGGAGAATTACTTTATGCATGCTTCTGTGAATGCATGTATCACCAATTTAGTCTAAGAACAATTTCAAGCATCTCTGTGGGCACTTTGGCTCGTGTCAGAGGGGAAGATTAGACTGACATTAACTCACTAGTTTGTCACTACATTTTTTTTCTGTCAACTGTGGCCAAAATCACTCAGTGCACTTAAGTTGCCAGCTGAGCTGTGTGAGCTGCAGGAAGAATCGTTCATATAACAACATAACATCAGAAAATCGCTTGAGGCAGATCCTGCTGCTGAGCTGTATTAGGAAACAACAGAGGTCTTTAATCTTTTGTCTTTGTTCATACTGAGTGCTGCTATAATTTCAGAAGGCAGATGAGAAGTTGCTCTGTTGTGCGGTCCATGTATTCAACAAACATGTACACTAGTTTGAGAGGAAATTAAAAGCTGATTTTTGTGTTTGAGTCCATCCAATCAGCTGATATGCTACAGTACAGCAGTGTTCAGCAGTTCATCTCCATCTGTGTGTTAAAAGATTGTTAAACCATCCTTGTCTCTATACCATAGAACACCCTCTCTGTGTGTGCTGGGAAAGATCTGTAGTAACAACCCGGACTGTTATGGTTAGTGAGACCACAGCACAATGGTGGTTTTTAGAGATGTTTCTACAGTAACCAAAATGAAGGACAGATTATCCTCTTTCAAGGCTCACACAAATACTTTTTTCCTATTACGTGCCCTCATCCGATTAAAGGACTGTGTTCTGTATTTTTGTCAGCTAACACCATGAACAGATCAAAAATAGCAAGTATTCTCTGCATATTCCTTTATTCCATGGAACACATCTACAAGCCACACTATCATGACATTTTAAGTCTATTTTAAGTCAAACATAAATACTGACAAGATCAACGTGTGTATTAATCTGCAGGTGAAAATAGTCCTAGACAAATGCACTATTTGCTCCTGTTTGAGTAATGTTTCCTAAAAATTTAGTGCACAGCTCTTTTAAGGAATCATGAAGCAATTTTTAAAAATGAAGCTACATATTTGGAACCAATTTGATAAGCTTTTTTAAAGATTTATGTCTTCCATAGGAATGAGTTGGTTTTGGGACTGAGTGCAGCAAATAAGATGGGGAGGCTGGACATTATTGGTTCTGGTCTTTTCTTGGCATTTGCTGACAATAAGAAAGATGTAAAATAACAAGGGCTTTGTCCTTTAAAAAAAATATATAACAAGAAATCAACATGTATGAAATTCATCTTAGAATGCATGTCCATTGACCATCAGTGCAGTAATTGTGCAAGTTTAGCTTCGGGGGTACTCATTTTACAACTTTGACTGTCCTCAGTAAATAGAAGTTATTATATTACACTAATCATAAATGATCAAGTGACACGCTCACACACTCAGTACTAAGTGACGTTTAGGCCTACATCAGCTACATCCTCCCCCTCTTTAAGAGTAAAAATCCCCAAATGACAAAAAGCACAGTGTAACTGAGCTGAAACGTGTTGTTAATGAACAACCATAATCAAAATTTAAAGGTGAACTTTTCCAGCAACAATAAAATGTTTATAGCCCTTTTTTCCTACATCTGCATTGTTAGTTGTAATTTAAGTGGTTGCTGTTGCAGCATGTGTATTTATACTCCTCTAGCTGGTTTTTCTCCAAGGAGATTCTGATGTAAATGTATTTTACTGTAGATGGCTTCATGTATAAAGAGTAGAAAATGGTTCATTCACTTTTATGCCTGTAATTTATATGAGCAAAGATTCAACAAATATTATTACATTCCGTAAAGATAAACTTTCCAGGTGAGTTCATCTCTTATACCACAATAAATACAAATATTGTAATACACTGGATGTTTACTGGATCTGTGCTGACTGCTGTAAATGTTTAATCACTGAAATAAATACAGAACCTTCCAGTTTATGTTGCATTGTTTTTAAACTCTTTATTGTGGACAAGTCAAACATTAAGTATTTTATGGAGAAGACATCACAGTTAAATATGTGCCGTTCCTTTACTTCTATTTTCTTTGGTAACCTTTACAGCTCTACAGTCTCTACAGCTAACATTTTTTCTGCTGAGGTCTAAACTCAAACTGGGTTATGACCTTGTTTCTGTTTGTCCCCACATGAAAGAGAACTATAAGTATCTTCTCGGTCCCTTTGAGTGACAAAGTCACCCAAATAGAGGGTGAGAACATTTCAAAACCAATTCACTGCTGTATCTCCATTTTGTGGCACAATTAGACAAAAAAGTAATATGTACATGATATCTACACTTTATTTTAGATTTATAATTACAGTGAATTTTCATGCTTTTTTTCTGATGAGTCAGCTGCGTCCATTGATGTGACATTGGTCAGTTGTTATCATCGGTCCCTGGGACTCCTTCCTGCTCCTGTGCAACTTGGGCATGATTGGAGGGGCAGCAGGACTCACAGTAATGTTGCTGCTTCTGTCTGGCTGCAGATCAAACAGAAAATCTTGTTGATGCTTCACTTTTAAGGTATTAAACATCACCTTGACGCACGCAGATATTTATTGCCAGCACAAAATATTCCAGCTGCAATTCCAGACAATGACCACAGAAAAAAAGAAGAAAAAACCAGCGTGCTTCTGATCTCAAACAAGTTTATACAAGCTGATATTTCTACCTAAGATAGGAAGGTTGCATGGAATAAAACACAACTGTAAAACACCACAGCATGTGTCAGAAAGTAACAATGGAAAAATGCATTATATTAGTAGTAAATGGGCTAAAACAATAACTGTTAGCCTGGGGGTCCTTATCATAAATCTAAAACTGGCATAACAGATTTTTTTTCTACTTGGAGACAGCAGAAACAAACTGTACACACAACACTGGCATACTGTCATCTCCCCAATTGTTTTCACAACAGTTGCTAATTGACACATCCTGCAGATAGGGAGCAACATATTAGTATTTATATGGTGTTATGAACCCAGTCCAACATTCACTCTCCTTTTAGCTCTGTTGGTTGATATCAACTCCTGCAGGAAATGTCTGGCTCTTTATGTTCACCAGCTAACTGTGTCTACCATGTGGTACTGGGCAGGTACAGTAAGTTTTTGTTTGCTGAAAATGAAAAATTGCTATTCTGATGAGAACACTGAACAGTAAAGTTGCAGGCTAGAAAACCAAAACAGGCCCTGAAAGACAATGTAAGACTCTGCAGTGTAGAGGGAAACTGCAGTGCCAGGTTATAATTCTCAGTGGGTGCATCCCCTTGTCATTACACAGTCATTTAATGCACTATAAATACCAAAAATATCAATTATAGAAGCTTCAAATATCTGCTTTTTTCCTGTAAAATGCTATAGTTTGACTTTCTCTAAAAACAAGCCAAACAGCATAAACTGAATAAAAATCACAAATCTTGTCCTGCTCAAAGCACACAGTCAAACCACCACGCTAAAACATACTAAACACCAGTTTTACACTATAAAGACAAAAGTATTGGGACACCTGATCATTACACAAACAGGGACTTTAATGACATTGCATTCTAAGTGCATAGACAGCTTTGCAGTTTTAACAGCTTCCACTCTTCTGGGAAGGTTTTCCACAAGATTTTGGAGTGTTTCTGTGGGAATTTTTGCCCATTCATGCAATAGAGCATTTGTGAGGTCAGGCACTGATGTTGGACCAAAAGGGCTGGCTGGCAATATCTATTCCATGGGGTTGAGATCAGGACTCACTCCGAACTCATTCAACAATGTCTTTATGGACTTTGCTTTGTGCACTGGGGCAAAGTCATGTTGGAATAGCAAAGGACCTTCCCCAAACTGTGGCCACAAAGTTTGAAGCATAGCATTGTCCAAAATGTCTTGCTATGCTGAACCATTAAGATTTCCCTTCACTGGAAGTAAGTGGCCGAGCCCCACCCCTGAAAAACAGCATCTTCCCAGTACTTTTGTCTTTATAGTGCATATCACAGCACTTCCTCCTGATACAGTACTGATAAAATAATATATGAAATATGTATTTTCAACTTAACAGCTTTTCCCTCAGCTGTACTCAGCTTTTTAGCCCCTTTTTGCTCATTTTATTTTACTGCTTTAAAGATGTCAGACAGCACAGTCTAACCTGTTGTAACTGAAAGATCCAGTTCCAATAATCCTCCTGACAGGCACAAGAGATCAACAGAGGCTCCATCAGGTCACCTAAAACACAGCAGCAATCATATGAAATGGCTGTTTCAATCGCACACTTTTGCTAGAATCTAATAATAAAAAAGTATTGATGTCAACCTATTAGCTCAAACTCCATCCATCCAGGCAAGGCTGACCTCTCCACTGCTCTGACACTGTGTCGGGCCAATCTGCCCTGTTACAAATGTCACAGGAGAAGAAGAAATCATGTAAATTGTGCAGGAATTTTCTCTTCAATAAAATGCTCAAAAGACTCAAAATTTACTCAAATTAGCTACCGACTGAAAGTCACTCATGCTGTAGCTGGAAGGTGTGAGTTACAAAATGGTCCACCTATGCTGTACGTTTTGTCAAGTGTGAAAAGAACCACCCCTGTGCAGAGATTCCAAGGACACATAGTTATGCCACTACTGTTGTAGAGATAGTATTATGTCTTTTTCCCATAGAGTCACTACCTCATATCTTATATTCAGACGCTTGTTGTCAACTGACAGAAGGAGGACATCTTGAGGGAAGAGAACCATCAGTCTTTCTTGGGGTCCCTGCAAAAACAAAGCCAACAATGTTACTGTTGTCGGCTGTCAGATCAGATCGTGCCACTGACAAAATAATGTGACACTTAAAATAATGTTCTCTATAATGCAGTGTGGACACATCATATTTATCATGTTCACGTGTGCCACAAGTTGCAAATAAATTGCATAATTGCAGTTTATTACTATTTGTGTCCTATTTTGTACTTTTGTCCATCAGTGCTGTGAATAACATTGTTCTCTCACATGACATGGTAACATTGCAGCAAGGGGGCCAGTTAGGTAAACTATAGGTACAACTATATACCACTGTGTAGATGAATGCAGAGCAGAGTCAACAGTGAAAGTTGTCAGGCAATGGACTTATCTGATGTAAGTGATTTTGGAATGAGACTCAGGGACATACCTCAGATTCTAGCAACATTTTATTATAGTCAAAATTACTTAATTAGTGCACTTAAATCAAATAACTGGAGAACATAAATGACTAATTTATGTACACAAATGAGTAATTCCTAAATCCTTCTTTATCCTTATGACAGCATTAGGCCTGTATAAACGCCTGATTTAAGACATTTATAGTTCGATTTTAACAAATCAGGCTTGTTTGGGTGACATCGTTCCGTGGTCTCCGGCATATGAGTTTGTCCAACTGAATCATCAGATCGCTGTTTTGGAAACTGCCTGCCAAACACTGATATTCATAAAGCAGATTATTAACACAGTGTGAAGAGTATTTCTTACCTGTCTCTGTGTGTTGATGATATGGACCATAGATATGTATCCCAGCTGACCCATGTGCTGTATCGGCGAGCCCTCCCACTGCCAGATTGGGGCTTGTAATAAGTACTTTTTCAGCTCTTCTCTTTTCCAATGCTCATCACAGGGTAACTACAGGAGAAATACTGTATGTGACTAATTTATTACATTACATCTCCATCAGAGTGCTTTTTCATGGCTAGCTGCTTACTAGATAGGAGAGAGCACAGTGGGAGAGACTCATGGGATGGATCATTGACTTGTATATCCTATCTTCTATGTGATGCATCCACTTCTCTAACTCTGCAGCACTGGGACATGTGAAGAATTTGGAGTCCATCACTGGACCTGGAAAAAAGAACAATAATAACACTCAGAGCTTTACATTGTGTTGTCATGTCTTAGCTGAACTTGGTAACTTCCACTCACCGCTGATCTCAAACATGTGTGGTGAATGTGATGTGTCAGGGTCCACACAGACGGCTTGCAAAGACAGTCCGGAAAGGGGCAGGATGCCCTGTGAGATAAGACAACACAAAGCTCAAGAAAAAATGATGTCTGTCACAGTGCTTCAGTTTCCTCTCAAGGTCTTATTAATAGTAGTTCCACAACAACACAAACCAGCATCAACACTAGTTGTTTGGATTCTGCAGGATGAGTACATCAAATGCACAGTGATAGTTGGTTGAGGTTATGTCTACATGAGCCTACTATGTGTTAAACCTGAGCCAAAATAAATTAAAAATGTCAAATTGACCAGCATTTTCCTACATGGTGGGGCTATCTTTTGGAAGTCAATATTAAACATTTACAGCCTCTGAGGTAACAGTATATATGTATATATACATATATAACATACAGTCGCATTCACCACATTCACGGGGCAGGATGGGCAGAATAATTCTACATAGGTTTGCCACCGTGATGCCAACATTTACATTATATATATCTGTTGTTAATATAAAAATTTTGAGTAGTGCAGCTTTAATATGTGGTTGAAGCTTAGCTGGCAGCTTACAGAAATCTTTCAGCTGTGTAAGAATTAATTAGGCTCTTGATTAATATGTTTTTGTGTCCTGTGTATATCTTCATAATTACTGTTCTAGAATTACTGTAAGTAGCTTATCTAACACTATTCTCTGTTCCTAACACTATTTTACATTCAGCAGCAACTCTCTTTTCAAAGTAAAATGCACAAAGAATACCTCATAAATGAAGTCTTGTTGAGAGTGGTCCAGGGAGAGGATCAGCAGGTGGAAAGAGAACAACACCAGGAAGTGTTCACTGGTTCCCTGTGGGAGCAAAGATAAATGACAAAGATAATGCAGCGTTGTCTCCTAAAGAGTCAGTTCATAATGTTTGCTTCTCAAATACTTTGTGCAGAGATTCCATCATTCCTTCTTAAGTTCACAGCAATAAAACCTGTTTTACTATTTTTCTGTAAAATGTGTTGCTTGTCAGACAGAATGAGCTTCGGGTATTGTATGGAATAAAACAGCTGGAAAACCATTAAAAATTCATTCTTTAAATGAATTTTAGATTATGCCCCTTTAAGATGATGCATTGATGAAGCCACACCTCGTGACTCCCAGCAGACGCCCATGTGTGGGGTCATGTTACCTGTGTGTAGCTGGTGTAGAGAGACACCAGGGAGGAGTGGATGATTTCTCCGTACATGTGGGGAGGTTGGCCCTCCCACTCCCTGATTGGCTGTTGAGAGTAAATCCTGCGGTGCAACTCGTCTCTGCTCCTGCCCCACAGCACCACCTACAGACACACATGTGTATCAGCCCAACTGTGAATAAACAATACTTTGTAGAGTTGAATATTTTGCAGCCTTTGTAGTGGGTTGCAACAAATCTTGCTGAAATGTTGCTGTAAGGATCCTGACAGTCTGTTGCATAAATGTACCTTCTTTTATCACCACTGCCATCAATATTTATATGTGGCCATATGTTTCACAGTGTGAATGAGTCATGCATTACTCAGCAAATTGGTGTCTGTTTTACAAGCTTCTAATCATTGTTGTTAGAGCAAGATGTTGCCCAACAAAGGGGATTTAGACATCTAAGATATAAGATATCTTCTAGGAACACATGCGTGAAGACTGTGTGGTGTTATTCTGGGGGAGTTTGGATGTGTTCAAGTGTTTTTTTCCTCCTTTATTTCCTGTAAAGTTTGAATCACACCAAACAGGGAATGCAGAATTTCTCACTTTCGTCATGGAAATTCATACAGTGTGTTTAGTGTGTGTCTGGCCTAAATACAAATAACAGCCAAGTGGAAACTTTTGATATTCATATGAGGCCCATCTCACATTAAAAAGAGTTAAAGTGTTTGCGCAAAGTGAGCCGCACTTTGGGTTTTTTTTGTGAAAAGTGCACTACTTTTCCGCTTGTGTGTTTGTCACTTTTCAACACAACACACAGACACACAACCGCATCTCACACACAATCACACACACACACGTGTTAACCTCTTTTTCCGGGTGCTGTTCTGAAGGGCAGCCTGGCGGAGGTGGTGGTGGTGGTAGTGTTGGTGGCAGTTGCTCATCTCTGCTGTTCCTCACTGACAACTGAAGCCTGGTTTCTCCCAGACTCCACACTCTGTATAAAAACACACGTTAACACATTGATCAGACAGGACTGTCACGTGGCAGCAGTTAGTACTGATGGTGTAGAGGCACAGTGGTTAGATTTGTGGCCTCATTGTGGAACAGATGTGACAAGAAACTGAAATAATTTCTTATCTGTCATGTCAGTGTGAAGTCAAGTGCTTGTTGTGCTGCAGAAAGTCAGTCTGACATGTAAGTCAGCAGACTGGTGGCTCTATACTGACCATAACTATGATTGTGAGCCCCTGTTTATATGTGTTTCCCAGTGGCACGTGTTTGGACTAGCTATGGCCCTGGTGAGCCTAAAGGAAAACAGATAGACTAAGTAGCATTTGGACATATCACAATTTAAATGAGCTGTTTCAACACCCCCCATCCCCCTCGCAGCACAGCACCAGCCAGACATAATCTGATTACAGTTGTCAGAGTAGAGACAGACCCACCTGCTGACCATTTACCACCATATTTTTCAGCCTTTGTCCATTTCAGACATGAGCTTTGTTCCACTTTGTTAGATGCAACATTCTGTTTGGTATATCCTACTTTGGACAGATGAAGCTGAAACAGCTTTTAAGGAGGTATCAGTCATGAACACTGAATGATCCTGTGTTTTATAGTAATTTCATCACTTTATGCTATTTTGTATGCATTCTCTTCATGAGTTTTGCATGCTCTTTGTAATGGCCTGTCCACAGGGACACTGGTTCATGCTATAAACTCCTATGAAAATATATATACTACGAAAAATATTTAAGCACAAGTGAATCATATTTCATATTGTATAGCATATCATATCTTTCAACTCTTTATACCATACATATTCAACACAAAGTGTACTCAAAGCTTATTTATCTGTACATACATATATCCACATGGCCTGCATCTGTACTTCTGGCTAGATACCAAACTGCATTTCATCAATTTAGTCCTGGACTATTTGCAAAGACAATGAAGTTGAATCTAATCCAGCGTATTCCAATTGAATCAGATCTAATGTAATCTAATTCATTTCTTGTAAATCAACCTGATCAAAAATAGCACACTGTGAGATTTAGTAAATAGTGTAAATGGAATTTGGACACAGCCATGTATTTGTGTGTATATGTGAATCTCACACCACAGACATCTGTGAGTATTTTTATACAATGGGGATCTTTGTAACAGTCACACATGAGTGACTTTCAACCATATGTGGTAATTATTTAACAGTCACATATAAGGACTGTTAGCTCCTGTTGTGATTAGCCTCTGCTAATCCCCCAGCCTTAGATCGAGGTAGGATTTGTCCCGCCCTCACTCTGTACTTCATGCTACAGCCATTGTCTTCTAGTAATCTGCTAATCACATCAGTGCAGCATCACCGACTTCCAAGTTCATTTTGTGTAAATAAGAGCCAATTAGTCCTCCTGACTCACTGAATTCTGGGTGAAAATCATATGAATGCAATCTGTTGCTCAGCAGGTGTTTTCATCAATGGTTCATAACTGAACCTTCCCTTTACTACATTACCTGGAAGTATTTTTGTGTGTGTGCGTGTGTTAAAGCACATCCTGTTACTCATACAGTAACTTTCAAAAAGGTTACGTCGGAGGCTACCTCCTCTTGTGTTTTACATGTTCAGCTCCAGAACATGATGCACGACATGCCAAAGAAAACCACAGAAGTTAAAAAAAGTGGTCTTTTCATTTCACAGAATGCCACTCCTCCCTTCTTCAGAGCTCAGCATTACACAAAACCACATTTAAACAAACGGAAGAGGCGCACTCTCAAAAGTGTTGAAAATAAGAACAATAAAGATGATTTAATTCACAATAAGCCTGAAGTAACATTTGTATCCCTGTAGCTCTTAGCTCCTCTGTAATACTGTGTAAGTACAGTTGCAAGTGTGTGAATTCCCCACCATTTCTATTTTACTTCTTAGTTTTAAACTGTAAACTTATATGTATGTCTTACCCTATATTGTCTCCAGAGAGTTCCAGGAGCTCGATCTCATCAGGGCCCACCTCATCCACTCCAGTATGCCTCTGAGTCACGCTGCAGCATCCCATGATGGACGAGGAATCTGCCCCTCTTTGCCTCGGCTCAGCTTCTAGTCCACACACAGAGCACCATCTGCCCAGACAATCATCCCCACTGTGTGTGTACCCCACTAAAACCAATGAGATAACATGAAAAAAATGGGGGCTGGTTGGGTCCAAAAGAGGATATTGTATGCTGGAGGTAGGTGGAGGGGGTGCTGCTAAGCTTTAGTTCCCCCTTTTTGCCAGATTGTAGTTTAAATTTTCATAGAACCCTGAGAACGAAAGGAGTTAAAGCTTCTGAAGAATTGAAGATAAAAGTGCCAAAAAGCTTTCAACAAGTCGCAGCGTAGTAGCTGTTCCTTCCTTCCTGTCAGTTGGCTGTCTGCAGAGAACTGAAATACTTCCTCTGTTTGTTTTTTTTAGAGTCTGAACTCACACTGGGAAACTGCTCATACTTCAGCATGACAAATAAAAACCGATTCTATTGTCATTCCACAGACAAGCTTACCGTTTGTAAGGTTAAAGAAAGCAGCTCCTACAGATGTTACACCTCTTCATGTTGATAAGTCAGACTCTCTCATGGTCTCAGCCTCCTACTTGAAAAGCTTGTGGATGAAGCAAGCATCCTGTTGGGAAAGATGGAACCAATGCCCGCCTGTGTTTACATGCACTGAGCCTGAATATGGATGGGCAAGTGAGATAATTATGAGTTAAGAAACCGAGAGGTAAAAGGCTCCAGTCAAAACAACAAGCCACAACAACTGTGTTGATCTTCCTGGTTAGAATTACAGTAAGATGGAGGCAGCCTTTTTACACAGTCATGTCTGAGTGTTTCTGGCACTCCACAGGGCAGGACCTGTAGTATTGTGTCCATGAAATGAAGTAAGAAGACTGATGGATGTATTTCCCATTTGCCACAGCTGTTGATTTGTGCTTTTATTACAGTAAACAAAAGAATGTTTTTAAATTGAAATCAAAGAACATACTCCGTACAAACTAACAATAAAATGAACCAGTTTATGATCAAGTGTCAAGTGTTCAAGTGAGATTTTTCACATCAAATATTTATGAGCATTTCTCTGAGAGTAAAATAGTACCACATCTTTTTTAGACAACAGATCCCAGCTGTTTGCATATATGCGTCACAGTTCCTCTTTCATATGCCAAGCACTTTACTCAGCTCTTCTTCACCAGGATCCTCTTTTTGTTTGTTCCCACACACAGGAGGTGAGCCACAGACAGAGATCCCGTCTCTCAGCACTGGTGATGACAAAGACATGATGATCCTCGAGTTTTGCTGAGTTATAGAGCACCTGGCATCATCTGCAGCCTTCAAATGATGATGCAAAGTACATTTGTTCGGCTTGAGTTTGACCTGAGGCCTAGGGATCTTATTTGTAACAGTCTGTACTGGCTGAGAGCTTGGATGGAGAGGTGAGATGGTGGTGGAGGTGGTGGGATGGTGGCCTGGCTTCGAACCACCCCTTCCTTCACCACTTGCTGAGATATTCACCAAACTATCAGGGGGTGCAAATGGCATAATTTTTCCCGTCGTCCCTGACTTAAATCTTCTAGGTTCAGTCATTTGGGTCTTTTTTGTGTTTTTCTGGTTACATTCACTGCTTGCATTGCTCTTGCTGCAGGCCAGCACCAAATCGGGAGGATAAACTCCATTATACAGCAGCACAAAGTCCCTCTGACTGGCCAAGGGGAGAATCCTCTGCCTGAGACGACACTTGTTGAAGATCTCCAGAGTTAAATCTAGAGAAGAGTGTGAAGGAGTGATAGCAGATAAAAACAGCACGTTGGGTGGTACATTAACCTAAGTAACACATCCAATAAAGGAAACTATGACTGTACTATGAAGATGTTTATTTTTTCTTTTAGAGCATGACATTGAATTTACTTTTAAAAAAAAAAAAGAAAAAAAAAAAAAGCTTGAAAGCTTGAGCTCACCCAGTGCCTCTACAACAGTCCTGGGTATGACCTCCTTCAGCACTTCACAGTTCGTATGGAGAGCTGGATTACAGTTCATCTCCAACAGCCACACCTGTTAGGAGCAAATGAAGACACAATTGATCCAAAAACATAGACATTAATACACACACTGAACACTGATCGCCACTTGGATATTCAGCAATGTCTCCCACACCTTGAAGTCCTCGTCAATCATGAAGTCACAGCCAATCAAGTCAAAGAAGCCCAGTCGACGATCTAACTTGGATTTGACCGCAAAAAAGCACTGCGTCATGATCTGCTGCATGCGCTTCTGATACATGGAGAGGAAGAACAAAACAACCAGTTCATCACCATACCATTTGCTCTACTACTATCACTGTATAAAGGTGTTACAACAAATATGTCAGCAAAAAAAAAACAGATGGAGCATAATAGATGGAGCGATGCAATGATTCATTTGGAGGCTAACTGGTTACTACAACTAACTGTACTAACTGTTTGCTGTTCAGAGCTGGACAGGTAGTCATTTGGTAGTGGACTGGTAGACCCGTAGTTTAACGACCTAGTTAAGTTTGGTAGCAGTGTTAGTCCAGTAATATAAGTTATAGTTATACTGTGAAGATATTCTGATCAAATTTGTTGTACTGCACTTTTTACCCATAACATGACTCAAGCTCCAAAAAAAAAAACAGCCTAAAACCTACACTTCACATATTACATTTTTTGACAGCGGTATGTGACACAGGTTTAATGTTAAAAATGTGACATCTCACAGCACAGACCAAAATACACAGGTGATTTCACCTCAGTAATCTTCTCTTCCAAAGTTAAGGAGAGGCATTACACAGCAGTGTGATGAATTAAAAAAAGAAAATTTTATTACATTCTTTCTCTAAGACTAAACAGCAGTTCTCAAATGGTCTCCTACACAGACTGATTTCTGCGACACATTGGCATGTTTCTCGTAAAACAAACAGCTGCATTGTGGTTTGTTGTATATATTTCAATGTGTGTCACTACCAGGGTTTGAGGTTTCATTCCAACATGTGCAGCTGATGATAAATATGATTAGAATATGTGCATTGCGCTGTGTTTTGTACTGTAGGGCACCGCAGATAAATAGACTTAACAGCCCTGCAGTTGTATGTCTCTACTAAGCAGTCCAGTAACAATTTACATTCATGTCTGTCCAGACTTAGACATATAGTAAAGACTTATAGTAAAGACTTATAAATAACTAATAATAAACTAATAAAAGGTAACAAGTGTAGATTCTGGCCAAATGGAAGTTATAACTATATTTACATGTCTGATTCCAGTGAATAATTTCCAGTGCGAAAATGCAAATGTTATCTTTACTTAGAGATTATTTTTACAGAGGAGTACAGAGGACTGACAGAGAGCTTCATCACATGGTGTAACAACAATTACCTGAAGCTTAATCAATCAGTAAAACCAATAAGCCTGCAGGTGGACTGCAAATATGGATGTTGCTGGAAAAAAGATACAAAGTCTATATCGTGGCTGCTTCACAATCATGCTTTGCCTGGGAGTACAGATGATCTTTATAATTAGCACAGTTTGAAGATTAGTGTCACCAGTTCAGTATCTAAACTAAATGTGTAATATTGTCACAATCTGCCTTTTTGTTCCTGAGCTATGAGTCCAGTGAGTCCAGTCCACTTGACCTTTGACCTCTTTGATATAAAATATCACCACTTCATCATTTTATCCTAATAGACTTCTGTGTGACATCTTTTCATTATTGAAGTATGAGTTCATGTTTTTCAAATTCGAAGAAATTCCCTCAAGGTGCTGCTGAGATATCACCTTGATGAGAATCAAAGGGACGGATGGACAACCAGAAAACAGAATGAATACTGTGCACACAGCACACGTGATATTTCATTTCAGTAATAACACGATGTATTCTCAGACAGAAGTGAGATCATCCAAGCCTAACCACAATCTCAATTAGCTGCAAGCACCAACAACCACCATTACAATGGTAATTGGTCCCTTAGAGCTGCAACACAGCAGCAGCACTCACTGCAAAGGTGCCCAGCACCCAGTCCCTGGGCAGACCCTTGGCAACCTGAAACCTGTCATTTACGTAGGCGTTGAAGCTCTCCATGGACCACACAGTGTCCTCCTTTAGCTGGCTGTACAGAGGGTTCTTCTTCTGCATATACTGGAGATGGACAGCAGGGGGACAAGAGACACATCAGAGACAGATAATGCCAGCAAACACATCCATTAAACATCTCCGGAAATAATGAAGAATGAAAAAGAAGCAATGTCAAGACAGACTGGATGAAAATACCCCCCCAGTAATATCGTGAAGGTTCATGATTTTGTCCTTTTGAATTTGAGCTAAATAAGTAATAATATTATTACAGGTTTAACCAAAAGTATCAAGATTTAGTATCAAGCTGGTGAATGGTGAATAGGTGACATAGGAAGCACAAACAACAAACAACTTTCAAGCAAAATATTATACGATGCTATGACAAAAATAAAAATTATTCATTGTAGGAAATCAGGTAATCTACATAGAATTAAAAGAATTATACGGAACAGGCAGTGCAGGTGATTATTACGCAGCAACTATGAAGGAGTGTCACAGAAATTGTAGTAAAACTTGTCATTAATTCTGAACAAACAACTTAATATAAGTGTTTTTAAATAGACTATATTGCAAAATAATTTATTATTCAACATTTTAATGGGCAATGAAAAGTGGAAAATTTAGAAGTGAAATATTAAAATGTCAAAACAGATTTAGAAAAACAACATAAAACACTCATTAAGTGCATCTTTTAAAACTAGATTAATGAATTCATACATCACTAATGACATTTAAACTAATTTTGAAAAGGCAGTTTAAAAAGACCAATAAATAACTGGATACACAAGCTAAACTAAGAATACAGACTATTAGCATTTCCATTTCCTTGCTGTCTTTATTTTTCCCATTAGCTATTCGATTTGCTTATTTGCTTTCCTTTTAGTCTCTCCTTTTAGCCTTTCTGTGACACTTATCAGTAAAAACAAACTTATTAATGTCTATTTTTATTATGCAATTAGTCATTAATTCAAGAGAAGCTTTATCACTATTTCCATGACGTGTATGGTCCTCCATAAACTGCAAGGAAGTTAGGAATGTTTGCCTGGTCAGTAATACGGTAGTATAGCAAGTTCTTGTCTGGTTTGTTGCTGTAAATGTCAATGACTTACTGTGACAGGAAATCAAAACCACACATTGAGCAAGTGCAATTATCAGCATGAGTCATTTCCTAATCTACTTTAATAGATTTAAGAGTATCATGGAGATGATTTACAAATAGAGACTCAATCTAACATTGCCATAGTTCAAGAACTCCCAGTTCTTGGTTTAAAGGATAGGCTCCATTTTCAAGAAACCAGGAAACCCACATGTACATACCTGACTATTATTTTAACACAACAGAGTTGAAAAATTGAACTTATCCTTTAAAATCTGTCCTGCCAGTTAATCTTGGCTATCTTCCTAAGACTGTACAGTATTAAGGTGTACCTGATTGGTCAGGTGGGCAGAGAGGTTGTTGGAGCTGGGGTCGTAGAGGTCACAGGTTAGTCGCACATACCCATGGCTAAAGAAGACCATGTAAGGTGCAGTGCAGGCAATCAGAAGGTACGAGCGCACATCAAACTTTTTCCCCTTCAGGAGCAGCGGACTCTGGATATAACTGAGCACACAGTGTAAGTTTGCTTTCAAGGCTATTGCAACTGCCTCACTAACGTTTCTATGGAAAGTGTTATTTTCCAATGAGAAGATTGCAAATTACAAAACATATATATACATAATTGTATTCTGCAAATATTTGCAGTCTCAGGTGGCCCAATCTTTTCTACTGTATTCACTCTTATGATTTAACATTGTGGTGAAAACCTCTCAATTGCAATTTTGGAGATTTGTTAATTTAGCAAACATACTGAAAATGTCAAACTAAAGTAACCTTTTGGGGCAGGCACGATGAGTATGACATGACCTGAATTGAAATAACCCTATCATTGTGTATGTTCACCCACTGTTGGACAATGCGAGCCTGAGGCTGGCGGTGATGCATCTTCCTCCTGGCCTGGCTGTCCTCCATGTGCTGCAGCTTCAGTCTGAAGGCGACTACATCATCCTGACTCTTCAGCAGAAAGATCCCTCTGCCCTGGTTCAGACCCGTGGGCTTACAGATCCACATTTGATTCTCATTGTTGCTCACAGCTGGCGACAGTCATAAGTCATCAGGTAAATCAACAAACTTCTGTCATATGACTAAGCAATACTCTATTCTATTCTGTTCTATTATTGTTTAGTCTTGCAGTATGTTAAGATAACTTTTACTGTTCTATTGTCTTTATTCTACAAATGAGAATTAGTACAAGAATGAAATACTCAAGTATTTAAATCTAAAAAGGATTTTAAAACCATGTCCTCTAAAAAGTCTCACAAGGCAATTCTTCACGTTTGTGATGTGTGTAAACTACCATTATACGGTAGTGGAAAGTTGTGTGATGCACCGTTATGAAATAAATGACCAAACAGTTAAAATTTGTTTCACCTCGACAAGCTACAAGATTAAAACGCTGCTTACATGTTGACACATCAGTATAATCTGATGGGAGCAATTCCATTGTCCAATGAGGACTTTTACTTTAGTGCCTAATATTTCTGTAACTGAATATTCTTACGGTGAGGTATTGCAACTTTTTCCAAGTCTCTGACATTATGTGACACTACAACCATCAGTAAAAGTAATAGATACCCGAAATCTGAATGTACATCAGACTAAGATATTGATTGTTTACTATGTGGAGAAGAGTGAACGAGTGAGAGATTTCAGATACGGCATCAGATTGTTTTATTCTCCTGTGTTCCGTTTTCTACATTTCTTATGTTCTTTTCTACACAATCAGAGCTCTAAAGCAGCTGTCTGTGTCTCTCTCCTGTTTACTTAGTGATAACCGTGTTTGTCAGAACCTGTACATCACTTATCATAATGCCAAGTGTTTCTATTAGTACAAACAATACAGGAAACAGTGGATCGTTTCAGTGTTTAAAACTGAAGGAAAAATGTTTTTCATATTCAGTATTAAATGTGCTCAGTGCTGCAGCAGCTCTACATCCAGATCCCATGGAGTGTTTCTCCCTGTGTTTGTGTCTCAGCCCTGCCCTCTGCTGACTCATCTCTATGGCAACAACATGTTCCCCTGGTGATTTTATCAGGGCCTTATGGGAGGTGAAGTGCATTATTTTCCAACGCCCTCGACCTCTTAATTAAACTATCACCAAGGCAACTGTTGTCTTAACACTGGCAAGCACAAACTAATCTGCTTCTTTACATTGTTGGATGTATGACAGGTCAAGTTTGATTTATGCTATTTTAAAGTGGAACCCTCTAACCAAACAGAAATCCAGTTGACCCAGTGCTGGGTTGTTGTTACAAGATGATTTCTAAAGTGTAGGTGAGATGACTGGTGCATTTTACCCTCCTGCTGGGCAAAGAAAGCCTCCCTCTCTGTCTTCACATCCATGCGGAAGGTAGTGGGAATGAACTCATCCATTTTCAGACTCCTGTGATGAACAGTAGAAGGCAGAAGGCCAAATCAATGGCTGTGTGTCCTCAGCAAGGCAGGATTTAAAAAGTGTGAAAACCAAAGCTGCCTGAGAAAATTAAGTGCATTTTATTTTTCAGTTGCAAAATCATCAGCAAGACCATACCTGTGTAGAGTACTTTTTTAAACATGCTGTAGTGTACCTACCAGACAGCCATGTGTTCCTATGAACGCATTTCAGTTTGATGATCCATTACAGTGACGATCATGGTTGTTTTTAATGTTTGTTTTCAACAGTTATGTTGTCATTTAGTGGTAAGACATTCATGCTGCAGGTGGCACAGTGGTGCAGTGATTGCTGCCTCACAGCAAGAGGATCGCAGGTTCAAATCCTGGAGTTTGCGGAGTTTGCATGTTCTCCCTGTGTTTGTGTGGGTTTTCTCCAGGTACCCTGACTTCCTCCCACAGTCCCAAAAACATGCACATTAGCTTACCCAGCTACTCTACATTGCCCCTAGGTGTGAGTGTGTGCATGTGTGTTTGTCTGACAAAAACAACCCTGATTGATAAGCGGTATAGAAGATGGATGGACTGACTCAAGATTTTACATCTCTGAAAATTAATTTTTCCAAAAGAATGGAAACTAGTAGCCATCTGAAATGTAGGAAAAACACATTCAGATTGAAGACATTAATAATTTGCATTGTAACTCCAAGAGTTATTTTCATCTTTAGATGAAGATTAATTTAAGTGATCATATGTAGTTCAAAATTAATAGTTAAATAGTTCAAAACAGATATATTGTCATATTCAGATTTCATCAAAATTTTACAGTTATTTCAATAACTGGGAACTATTTAATGAGAAACATTTCATGTTTAAGGAATCACATTGTAAAACATTTTGTTCATTTAGTTGCACTATTATTAATTAAGCACCACTGTAGTTTACATAATTGAACACATAATGTTGGCCACCAAGCCTGTGTGATTCACATGGGAGGTCTGATTTATGATGATTATGACTGGCCATGTTCATCAAATAATACCACAGGCTGATGGGTCTTTTAATCAGTATTTGCAGAGCTGCACCTGTATTGAACCTGCATGGTGGTACCAGATGGTTACTAGGATATTTGTGACACAACTATAAATGGTGAAAAGGAAACAGACTGTTATATCTGTCAGGCATTTAATACACACAACCTGTCTGGATAACAAATGACCAGCAGACAAAGACAGCAGAAAGAGAGCTGTCCACTTCACCTCAGGCCTTGACCATGGCTGACTTTGCTGCTGACGCGCTCGTATTCCCGTAGGCTGCTGAGGAGGCCAATCTTAGTGGTGAGGACCATATTGTTAGGAATCTGGTACACCAACTGTTCTCCTACACATGAAAATGTCAAGTTTAAACATCACCAGTTATATTTCTGAGATATAAATGTGCAATTTTGGTACTGATGATTAAGATTAATATAGTAATGACTGAACCTTCTCTGAAGTTACAGTAGTTGGCTGCTGATTTGGTCTCACACCACTTGAGTTTGAAATCCTCTCTGTTTTTGTTGTAAATCCTCTTCCATCCCTTGCTCTCACAGTAACTCCTCACTCTAAAAGAACATTTGCAGAGAAAATCAGTCACACTTCTGCTTTAATCATGCAACAATCCAGAGGTCAAGGGTCAGGACTAAGCTAGAAAATACAAAATATACAGCGAGTGGATAATGTTTTTTGCTAAGATGAATTTTAAAAATAAATAAAGTTTTAATTAGAAACTCAATAGCATCACTGATCCATAGTTTCATGTTTTATTTATTTACATTTCAGCCCCATTGAATCCTCCAAAGAAGTAGAAAGGCCCAGGCCCCCGGGGCTCCTCTGCCTGCCGCTCCTTCCCCCTGTCAGTGTGGGTCGACAATCCCCTGGGGATGGACCTCCGGAGGTATCGCTCCCCCAGACAGGCACCTGATACACATGCAAACACACAGAAATTATGCATGCACACAGTCACTTACATATTCACAAACACAGCTCCTTTACTACGCACATGTAAATTGTGTTGATGCACTTTAATGGGTGTCCAGTGAAAAATATCAGAACCACTAAAGAATGATTTTGAAGGTGAATTGTCTTTTTATTTTACAGTACTGAAATGTGCTGTATTGTATTTTGTAATGTTGCAATAAGAACAAGAAATGATGTCACATTTAACATCTCACTTTTCCCTCCACACACCTGACCGTCTTCCCTGGCTTTCCTGGTTGACAGTCATGTGGGAAAACTCTCTCTTTTCCTGAGTTTGCATCTTCTCCCTCTCGACCTGCTCCAGTTCACATTGTGATGTCACTGCATGCATGCCACTATGGGTAGGTGATGAAGGCCATTTTCCTCCAGACTCCTCCTCCTGCCTCTGGCTTACTGCAGGGTGGTTATCCCTGTAGGGAACCTCCACTTCCTCTTTTTCCGCTATTTCCTCTTGTTGCTTCTTCAGTCGAGTCTCCTTTGCGTGGCCCTGACTGCATGGCTCCACCCAGCAATCAGATGACATGATCTTGTGCCAGTGGCAGGTGATGGCTAAAAATGTGCCAGACTGGGAAGACAGGTGGACCCTGTAATAAAACATTGTGACCAGGACTTGACACAAGCATATAAGATTAAGGCTATATCAGTGTGTTGTACATCAGTCCACCACTTTTGTTCAGACTGAAATATGTCAACAGTTCTTGAATGAGTCATGAAATTTCTTACAGGGAATTGTAAGCTACTGGTCACATGTTATTTATACCCTTCTAATGACAAAGCTTATGAATAGCAGATGTGGCTAGATAGATATTTTGATAGCTGGAATGCACATTAATTGGTGTAATTCATGGTATTCAGAGGGTGATCTGGTGATTCCTAATGATTGATGACACCCTGAGCTTTTGTTCAGGGCATGAACAAAAGTTCAGTTTAAACTGATGATGAATTGATTGTGTTAGTCAAATGTAAAAACCTTCATAGTTCCATTATAATTAAATGACCTCATTAACTTTCCTCATGGGCCAGCATCAGAATGAATGTTGCATGCTCAGGTTCATTACTGACAAAAGTCTTAAAGTAGTTCAACACGGACTCCCTAGTTTATTTGTTTTTTCTCCCTGCACCTCTAGGGGATGCTAGCTCCTGAGAGCTGCTTCAGACTTTAAGCCCTGTCTGTGTAGGTAAAATTTCATATAACATTTGGCAAGCAAGAACTGAAAAAGAAGACTCATGAAGTGGATGTGTTTTACTATCTATTTTGCATTAGAAGACAAGCTGAACTATGACCTTGCTGTAGCTATATTTAGAAGCAAAGGGTTTTACCTGCAACTCCAAGTTACACACATGGACAGGCAGTCTCCACAGAAACCTACTCAGCCTATTCCTCTGCCATGTGCACTCAGCCTTGTAGTCCAACTGCGGGGCCCATACAAACCCTCAGACTGAAGCACAGACTCCACAGAGGCGAAATCACATGGTCTGTCAGCAGTTACGCTGTTTAGAAGCAGCAACAGTCTGTCACACTGCAAGTAAGAAAACCTACTAGGCCAGTGTAAACAATCACCAGTTACTCGGGTAATGGGACCCTTAGCAACAGTTGCCTCTTGTAGTTTGAATCTTACAACAACTGCAGCTCAAGACAAACTGACATCTCAAGATTATGTATCCCACACCCACCCCACCTCTAAGTTTAACATCATTCAATATTAATCGCCTGTAAGCCTCTGTTGTGTGAACCCTATGGTAACATAAGAGCAGAGTGTCAGTCAAAATGGATTTGGCAGTTTTCCCTGGTATTGTGTCCTGAAAAAGTATCCACAAAAGGTAAAATAATAATTTCTACTGGCCTGGTGACTTTTTTTACTGTGGCATAATAAAAGTGAAAAAATTGTAAAGGGGAAGTTTGAGATTCTGTGACAATAGCACAGGGGTTATTATAGCACAAAACATTAAAATGCATCCACCTTCAGAATTTGGATACAAAATAACTTGAGCAGTAACATAATCTAAATCCAAAAGAAATTACTATACTGTGAACATGATTTCATTCAGCTGAATCACTCTTGGAGTAAATATTTTTATGGCAGACAATATCATAAATCATATTGTCTCGTGCCAAATCCAGTGTTAGGCACACAGTTGAGCAACATAGCATTTGTCTGCTTGCATGGCAAATCCACTTATCACTTTTCTGTCTCAGTGATTTGACTCAGGAGGAAACACCCAGACACAGCCACAGTTGGCAATTAAGCATAATCTCCTCCCTTCCTCCCAACAGTCTGATAATTGACAGGGGTGGGTGCCTCTTAGACGCAGCATCCATGCAACCATATAATTACACATACAGTAGGGTAACCAGGAGTGACACATACACCTAACACCAATGGAGTTTAAGTGTGCATTCATACCTGGCAGGATGTATTTAGAGAATTCAGAGCAGGTCATTTGAACTCTGTGTCATGACAGATGCAAACTTAACTGAGTGACTAATGGGTTTATGGATATAACAATAGACTGATGATGACACTCACTGAGCAGAATGATATAATATATGTATGTATATATACAGTATATATATATATATATATATATACAATAGAAGCTACCAACTTTTCTGTAGGTGTCACCACACCTTGTAGTATGCGTTAGACATTTAGCGCTTGACTACATTTACAAGGATTAAGCAACAGTCACCAAACAGTCTTGTCAGTTCAGACATTTACACACATTTAGCTGTAAATGTTCTATTTAGGCATCTCAGTGGAGAATGGCAGCGATAAGAGAGCTGCTTGGCAAGTCCAGCCACAGCTCCTCGGTTATTAAAGGCCTACTATATTCCTGTTTAACAGAGCTTTGTGTGGAGCCGGTGTCAGCCACACCTTGATAAAGAGCCGCCATCTGATAGACACACTGTGCAAAGTGCTGTGTAGGTGGACAAAGAGAACAGGCTTGTTTTACAGCCCTGTCAACCTCGTGGTTCACCATCTGCCAAGAGGCTGTGTGTGCGTGTGTGTTTGTGTGTGTGCTTATATATACGAGAATACATGTGTGGCTATCTGTACATTCAGGTTTTTTTGGTATTACATATTTGAGGATTAAAATATTAATGATCTCCATCTGTCAGGGGAACAGAGTGTGGGTCAAATTGTGACCCTTTTGTTCACATTTTCCCCTTTTTTATGTATATGAAGTTTGAGTTTCTGCCAGTGGTGCTTTTCATGATGTCAGTTCATCCATGTCTGCTAACAAACCACACACATTAAACAGGCTGCCTTACTACATCACATTCTGGAGAAAATGTGTAAGAGTCAAAAGCAGGTGTTGCAATCTATCAGTTTATATATATTCAGGTAAATGAAAATGAAATGCACACAAATGAATATCATTAGATGACTGAGGTGGTGACACCATAATGTGTATCAGTCTTTGGAATCTCGCCCATTCCCATGTCATCCCAACTGCCTCCTGTACCAGGAAGTGCTCAGCAATTACAGGGATGCAGCCTGCAGCAATGGTGTCCCTCCACAACCCATTATTTGGAAGGATTCTCCTTGTCAAGGTGTTATAGTGGAAGGAATGGAGTTAAATTACGATGTAAAGAAAGACTTGTCTCAATAGGGTCTCTTTCTCGCCCTCTATTCATGATTCCCTTACAGAATTACACCAGCAAAGGAGAGGGGTCTGTTGTAGTGGGGGCTACATTTTGTTCCCAAGGTTTGTATTCACTCATTCCCACTGATGACTAATGCAAGATGGAGACATCAAATTTCACCAAGAATGGCTTGAACATGGAAAATATACATGCCATGTGCCAAAATTTGTCCTCAGATGAACAGTTGTTTTGGGACAGATGTGTGAAAAATAAATAAAAAATCATCAAATACACGCATTTGTGCTGATTCAACTTACCAGTGTATGAGTGTTGTTGAGGGTTTGGTTTTTGGCATTGACATTTTCCTCCTGGATTTTTTGACGATCCACCAGCCCACCGGTGCGGCAGCCCACTGGGATTAGTCCCTGTATGACAAATGACCAGTACACCAGTGCTGATAATAGACTTCAGCTAGAACATGACAGAAAAGGGATAATTGGTGGACAAAGAGATGCTCAAGGTTTACAAGTCTTTAAAATACATCCTCTCAAAAGAAAGTATTTTAATGCAACAAGTGCTGGAGCTCCTTTGCTGGTCAGTGCTTCAGAGATCAATATCACTGACACAGTACAGCAGGTACTCAAACTAACATGACTACTGCTCTGGAAGAATATTTATGCCTATTATATATTATTATTGGGACATAAACACCAAATCGTGTTTTTCAGCTCCTCAAATTACCATACATATATCTATACAACATGAAAATCACAATAATTGATCCAAATGCATTATTTTTCTGTATTACTATCAATCAGCTGCAGGCATTAATATTTATTTGCTTTAGTCATTGAGTGTGGTTGAGTTTCTGAGGTGAGGTGAGTCCATTTAGCAACAGTGGAAATTTATCAGCAGTTGTGAAGAAATGACAGTCAACAGCAAAGAGGCCTGTTCAAAATGAGACCAGGAGTATATTAAAAATACACTGGCAATGTGCTAACGCCTCAGATGTTTCTGGGTTTGTTTGTGTACATTAGCAAAGCTTCAGTGTCTCAGCCTGTCAGTCTTCTTGTCTAATACCAAAACAAAATTAACACACTGTCTGTCTGGCAGAAAGCTCAAGTCAAAATTACATTTGATGGGACATGCCTAATCAAGTGGTTGTTTTCCTGTTAGATTTCCCCCATTGCTATCAGTCAAAGCTAAAGTAGAGAAACTATTAGCTTAAGTAGCTGCCTGTTAAAGTTTTGCTTTGGTAAATTTGAATCCAGATCCTTTCTCTTTGATCTGTGCTACACAAAGAATAAAAAATTAAAACTTACCAACAGCCAACAGTTATTACTCTTTCAGTGGTTCAGAAAGGACAGTCAAAAATGTTCTGCTGACTAACTAGCTACAACTAAACAAGCTAGCACTAGAATTGGTAAAAAGCAAAGCATCACATTACACTGGTCATGAAAATTTATGAAGAACATAATATACATATAAATTACATTTATAAATTCATAGCATAGATTTAAGGCATTTTGCCAGAGTTAAGCCACATATAAACAACAGTCTACCACAGTGGAAATGTAGCAAACAGGCTAAGGCTGCTAAGGCCAAGCTTGTATCTGACAGTGCAACTACAAACATTTCCTGTATGAACACCAGACCCCATGGAAATACTGCATAATTCACTTACAATATTGGCCTGGCAGAAGGTGTGTGTAGATTTTCTTTTAAAAAAAAATTAACCAAAGGAAATCCGTTTTAACCCAGCTGGTGACTACTACTATGATGACGTAAGACTGTAGGCTTATTTGCTGTGGTAATGGCTGGTTAAATTAATTAGTGTTTCTGTTAACAGTTGCTAGGCAGCCTAAATTGCCACTGGGCTTTTTCTCAAAGCCAAAAATGTTAACCACTGAATTGTGCAATATGAACTTGTTTACTGGGACAGTATTGTACAAATATAATGCAGTGTTGGTTAAAGGTTCTCCTACCTTTGTCCTTCACCAAGGCACTGCCCTGTGGCATTACTACTGCAATCGACCCACTAGTCATAAATTGGAAGAACACAGAAAATGCAGTGGAAATTTTCTTTTTTTTTAAAAAATCTCTAAATCTGATAATGCTTCTATCCTTACCTATAATCACTTCCACTCCTCCATGCCTGACCTGAATGTGTGACAGCACCTCGCTTTTATTGTCAGCACATTTCTGGGTCACAGCCATTTAGTGTGCTCCTGTTCCAGCCCAGTGACAAGCCCAGATAAGTGAATCGGACCTCCTCATCCACAGCCAGCAGTAGTGCAGGAATCTGGTCTGACTGCACCAAGCATGCACAGACCAGCGCAGGAATCCTCTACAGGCTCTCTGCCAGTCAGGAATGTGATTCAGTGGTGTGACATCGCCAAGGGGGAAGGAGAAGTAACTAATTACAGTTACCTCCTGTTACTGTGCAGTAGAGTTTTCGAAGTGGTTATTCTGAATTTCATGGATGCCTGTTTTGACGTCAGTGGCTCTTTGGTGCAATGTTAAATCACGTACATCACAAAGTAAGCCAACCGAGACACAAGAGGGTGAGGAACCACTTTTTGGCAGTATACAAAGATCATTTAAGGAAGGTTATATATTTTCTAGTAAGGCAGTTTAAACAGTGGCAGAATGAAACTATGCACATTTACTCAAATACTTCAATCACAAAATTGAAGTAACCGTAACTGAAGTAACTGCCCTTTTCCTTGAATATTCATGATACTTATAATCCAGAGAAATATTATTCTCAAATATTGCTCAACTACAATTATCTGACAGCTGTAGCTGCTAGTTACTTTACAAATATCCCATGCTTTGTGACACAGAACAAAATGAAGAACATGATTCATTGTGAATAATAATAAATAAATAAATAAATAAACTTTCCAACAGTATATAAAAATTGAGTCATTTAATTGACTATTTCTATTTACTTTCTCTTTTTTTTTTTTTTTTTTGCTCTCCCTGGCTTAAAGGTTTGAGTCAGACACAACAAGGCATTTGAAGACATCACTTTGAGCTCTGTTCAATTACTGAATTATTACTATTATGTAGAATAAATTGATTGATCAAGGAGATATACACACATTATAATCTAATAATATAATACATACATACATCCATTTTCCAGTGCCTTTCCCAGCTGACTACGGGCGAGAGGTGGGGTTCACCCTGGACTGGTTGCCAGTCAATCGCAAGGCTGACACACAAAGACAGACAACCATACACTAACATCTAAGAGCAATCCATCATGTCGCCCCTAATATAATACATATATAAAAGTATATATCTTTCTTATATTGTTAGATAAATTGAATACACTCACATGGGTATTTTTTCTGCATTGGATATTTTTAGTTTGGATATTTAGTTTGGTACATTTTCCTTATAATATGCACATACTTTTATTTAGAAATTTTTTTTGCTTGTAACAAGTATTTCTGCAGTGTAGTACTTTGAGTTAGTCCAGTAAATCTGAATATTTGAATCTGAATAATCCTCCTGCCTGTCTAAAGTCAGATTTTTCATGATAAAACAATATTTGCAGTGACATTTTTAGTGGATGAGATGGAAACATTTACATGATCTGCAGTCAGGATTTATCAACTGCCGTTTGCGAACACACCATTCAAGTGTGCAGTAAGTGAGAAAGACTGATTGTTGATTGTTTAGTCTCATTCCCAGGTTGTCAAATTACAATCTTTTGTGTTAGTTGATTGTAGAGTTTCAGTAGGACATGAGAATCAGACTCAACAATCATTTATCTTTCTCCAGAATCATTGACGCGCATAAACGTCCTGAACACAACAAAATATGTAGAAAATAAAAAATATAGGCCAAGGGCAAAAGTTCTCTGTGGCTATAGATACAGTAGTTATTGTATCCTTTCAGTAAAACGAGACATATGGTTAGCTATATATGTTCGTGACACTACTGAATAATGCATACATTTCAGAAATGTACTTACATATTATGTATATATGCTGCAATTTATCATTTCAACACAGACACTATGTTAGGACATTATGGAGACCTACAAACAAAATTATTTGGTAAAATTGTGTTTTTCTATTTTGCAGTTTATCATAAATTGATTTAGTTTCATTTGACCACAGTCTGTGAAAAGTGACTCTGCTGTAAATCCTAGCCACAGTTTAATGATAAATAGGGTTTTGCCCTCTTCTCAGGATTTGACTCGTTATTTGTATGAGCTGTTTATTATTTGTTTGAAGCCATGTTTAATCACCCCTCAGTCACAGAGTTCATGATGATTTAAAAACCACAGTATAATAGGAAGGAGAAAATAGATTTCTCCAACTACATGTTGAACATTTAATGAATTTTTTTCAGTTTTTCTTATGTCCTCTTTTCTTCACACAATGTAGGCAACAATATGTAAGTTTCAAGGTGTACTGTTAGTTTTGCTCATTTTGTTAACTGGTAAATTGCAAGAAAGCATAAAATAAGCTAACAGTGCTAAACTAACTTTCCATCCATCCATTTTCTATACAGCTATCTGCCAAGGTACACCCTAGACTGGTCGCCAGTCAATCACAGGGCTGACACACAAAGACAAACAGCCACACACGCACACCTAGGGGCAATGTAGAGTAGCCAGTTAACCTAATGTGCATGTTTTTGGTATTGTGGGAGGAAGTCGGAGAACCCGGAGAAAACCCACATAAGCACAGGAAGAACATGCGACTCCGCACAGAAAGGTCCAGACCAAGATTCAAACCTGGAGCTCTCTTGCTATGAGGTGACAGTGCTAACCACTGCACCACCATGCCGTACATAACTAACTTTCATATGTACAAAAGTATGTACTAAAGTATGTACAGATTGCTGGAAAATGCTGAACATATTTTTAAAATAATAATATTAATAATAATAATTTAATAAAAAATTAAATAAAATGAACACATTAAAAAATGTGAATGTATAGGATATTGCCCTAAAGGATGCGGTATTTGTGGGACTGACAAACTCTTTCTTTTTCTCTGCAAAGAAGCATGAAAGTGAGCCTCCTCAGCAAAGAGATCAATGAGGCCTGTGGTCTGTTATGTTAAACAGCTAAATGGTTTGTGTGTTTGTATTCAAACTGATAAAATCAGAGCTGCATTTAATCAGTCAACTGAACCTCTGAGCTAACAGGCCTAATTAAACACCACAGCCACACTATAGGCTCTATGTGTCTGTGTATGTTGCTCTGAAAGGCAGAGAGGGTGAAAGTACATTGCTTAAATACAAAAAACCTTTCCCTGTAAGGCTGCATTGTAATCTGTGACCATATAGAAGTAGGAGACTAGTGTATGGATTTCAGGATGCAAAAGCAGACTACTGTAAGTCGCCTAGGACCCGGCAGTGAAAACATGTCTTGTGCTTCTCAGTTTATCAAGTTAGCCTACTGTGTGCTGCCATGGACTGGGACACAATGAGGGCTTGGCTGATGGGGGGACCTCATTGGTAAATTGAGGTATTTAAAAAGAAGCTCTGTTCAGTGGTAACCTGATCCACACCTGACTGGGGCTCGACATTCCATTCTGACCGAGGGAAGAGTTTACAATGACACTGAGAAACTGCAGCAAAGGGCCAGCGCACAGGAGATCAGAATAAATTGCTTAAAAAATGTGTTTAGCGAGACGAAAATGAACATGAGAGGCATTTCAATTTTTATCCCATTTTATTTAATCTTTTCTTGTACCTTTCATAACACTGTATCACAGTTAATGCATTTAACATTATGTACAGAGTGTGTCACAGATAACCAAGTCTCAAAAAGCACATTGTTCCACTGTACCTGGAGAAAAGCCAAGTGCACAAGGAATTCACTTATTGCGGTAAGAGGAAGACAGCAGATCTTCCAACAAATTCAAGTCATAGCATTTTCTATAATACATTTTTTTACTTGGCATTCACATTAACATTCCTGCCAGACATTAATTTACAGCAAAAGCATGTTGTAAATAGTGTCGTGTTCCTCTGGACTGCTGCTCAAAAGAGAAACTCTGACTCAAGTCACGTGGAAGAAACCTCAACAAATCAATCAGTCTTCCAGTGCGAGGATCATAGTTCCATAGTCATCATCATTCAGCGCCATCTGCTACTATAATAAATATGTTGATGTGCTTCCCTGGACTGCCCTTTGTCAATACACTGCACATCAGATGCACGAGAACGAGATAGGGGGAAGTTAAGAGAGCAGAAGGTAATGCCATTTAATGGACGGCATTACCAGACAGTATTAGACACCAATAATTACATCTAACCATGTCTGGTAAGACGCCTATCAACAGGCTGGAAGGATGACGTCTGAGCTTTCACCTGTACAAAGAGGAAGAAGAGAGCTGGAGGAAAAACAGAACAGTGTAGCAGAAACAGGTTGAAATGAGCAGTTCCTCTTTTGTTGCATGAACTATATATAGGAAACTCTGTGCCCTGATTCATTTGTATATTTAAATTGGCCAAGCATGCAGAGAGAGCTTTAAGTAAACAGGCCAAGGAAAGAAAAAATGTAAGCCTGGTAAACTATTTCCCTTCTTTCCACATTATTAGTACACAAATATGTCACACCAACACAAAGAAAGAGGACAACTGGAGGGGAAAAAAAAGCAATTTCATGTTTTTGTGGCTTGGATAATGGAGCTGGGTGGGCAAATAAAGGTGCGGCTCAATATTTGCGGGGTAATTCTCCCTCCTTAAACAAACACTAGGTTTCTGCTAGCTCCATGTCTATTATTTGCCTTTGTTTCTCATATCTGTTTGAAGGCTTTACCCATTAAATCCACATTTTAGTCCAGGCATTGATGAAAATTGTTCAGTGTCTTCAGTGTAATACTGAATCCACAGCTTCAAGTCAAAAAGTCAAAGCTAAAATTGTGTACATTTTACATTTTAATATAAATTAAAGCACGTAGGCTGTTTTTGTTGAACATACCCCACTTTGTGTCCGCTTAAGGTAAAATTTGATTGTCAGCATGTGGATAGCACTTGGAAAAGCTGGGAGAAGGCCAAAGCACCTGTAGCTCAATTTTGTTTTGTTTTGTTTTGTTTTGTTTTGTTACCAGTAAAGCACTCTCAGGTGAGCTCATGTGTCGGTTTCAGGATGTGCCACTCAGGTGAAGCTAGCTGGACCAATCACTGCCACACAACACAAAGACCAATGTTGTTCAGGGGAGGGAACAAGGAAATGAAGCCTTGCAGGACCGGTGGAACCATCAACTGACTGCTATTCTTTAACTTGGGTGGGGTAGGATTGCCATAAAAGTAAAAAAGAAAAAAAAAAACAAGGAAGTAAGTAAAAAACATATAAGCTGATCTTTAGGACAATTACTGCATACTCTAATCCTTCATTAATAGTTATCTCAAACTGATTTTAAAATAAAAAGTTCAATGTAAATGAATGCTCTGTCTGTCAGCATTGACCATCACCTGTGCTGTTCTTCCTATTTATTTGCAAGTTATCACTATACAGCCTGGGGCATCTATAAAGGCAAATTGTGAGGTTTAGATGAACAAGCTTGTCTTTGAATTAACTTCACAGCAAAAATAAGACAGTTAACATATATTTTACAGTTGTACTTCTGCAGAATACAGAGTCAACCTTACTTATTATCCTTCAATGACAATATCAAAGAAACCTTTCTTTCAACAGTAATTATCATTATTTGGATTTAACATTTTATGGGCAACTATCCCGCAGCCACACCGGAGACCTCTGAGTCACCCAGAAAACATCGTTACCAGACAGTGTTAGAACAACAGTTGTACAATCCAGCACTGTCAGGTAAGATGGATCCTGAGAGCCATTTCTGCTGCTGCTCCATGTATTTGAACTGATCCAGGTGCCGATGCCAGAATCATGTCACTGCTATTGCTGCTAAGGCGGATCGTCTGGTTGCAGTTGGCAGATGATTATCATCATCATTACCAGGCAGTATTAGAGAAAGTGATGATATCCAATGCTGCCTCGTAAGATGGAGATAACCACCCAAACATGAAATGTTTAATTACTACACTCCTCATTTACTGATACAAAGGTTGGGATGTCTCTGGTTGCACAACACAGTGTGAAATCAGTGCGAATTATTAAAAGTTAATGAATGAATGAATGTGAAATCAATTGAAGCAGATTTGGGTGTGAGCAGTACAACTCACCTTAAATACTTTTGTCTAAGAAAGTGGAGAGGAGGAGCTCAAATTATTACAGTAAATGAGTTAGCATGAAATAAGTGAGTATTTGACACAAAGTAGAGCCTTAAATGTGCAGATTTTCCTTTGCACTAATCTAGTTAAGTTAAACAGTGTCATGGTGGCAATGTTGTAACTAAAACTAAGCCATGTAATGCCACAAAAATCGTTTTGTAAATTGGAGCAGGGAGACCACCTTTCCTCTGTGTAACTGCTGAGCCCTTGTTGTGGTTGGGGGTTTTCATCTTAAACTCACTGTCACAGAAGACTGTGCCACAGTAGTTGTTAATGATTGCCCAAACCTGTTCCAACTAGTCTAAATCTATGGCACAGCAAGGCTGAGAGGCCTGCCTTTCCACACAATACATGGCAGTTACTAATTTCAAGCACCGTAAGTTGCGCACAAAAATGTCGCCGAATCAAAAACGTGTCCGCCTCTGGGACCCTTTTCTGTTTCACATCATATCCTGGCGGATTGTATTTTTTAAAGTTGCAACATGCTGCCTGCTCCAATAAAGCTGCATTGTCAAATCTGTTTCAGCAGATGCTTTACAGAATTGAAGAAAGGAAATGCTTTTTTTGTCAGTTTTCTGTTGGTGGACCTTACAGACTGTTGTCTTTGTGTTTGCTGAGTGATGAAAGGCTGATGGAATGCCGCTTGGCTCGACCTGAGCTGATGCCGTGTATGCAGAAGGTCATTGAAAACAGCTCTCGTTTACTGAATAACATGGATCATTCACAGGTACACCGCGTGAAATTCTCACACCTCAGACCTCAGAAGTTTCATTTACGTTATTATTATCTAAATTAAACGTTAAAGCAGCATTATACTGCATATTATGCATGTATGTAAAAAAGCAGTAATACTGTCACCTTAAAATCTTTAACAAAGAAACCCAAACGAAAAGAAGAGACATTATTGTGTTCCTGAAGAAAGAACAGGTTTCCAGTCATCCTGAAAGCATTGCAAAAGTAGAGCACGAGGGGGTGTGGGGGAGAGAGAGAGAGAGAGAAAGAAAAGAAAGTATAAGGGAGGGAAAAGTTCAGGCAAAGAAGGTGGAGAAGAAAAAAAGAGAATGCACCTGTAACCTTACCGTCATGAAAGGTACCCCAAGGAAAGAATGTAACAAAACCAAAGTAAAGTGAGTATGTTTTGGAGGGAGGGGGCTGAAATAGAAAGAGAAAAAAGATCTTGAATTTCCAGCCCGCTGCCTGAGAACGCTCTGTCTTCCTCCCGGTCAGTCAGGCCCCATGAAATGAGAAAGCCAAGCAGACCTGCTCTCCCAGACTCTATTTAGTTAATCATCAGCATTATAAACCAGTGCTGCAGGCCCTCTGAGGAAGAAAAGAGGGAGAGAGGGAAAGAAAGAGTGAAAAAAGATTAGGCCAGAAAATTCGAGCTAGTAAAGACAAGCTGTGAAAAAATACAGTACCTGAGAAAGCATGGCTTGTGTTACCTTTGGAAATATCTAACCGACCCATACGTCCAATATACTTGGTCTCAGTATGTCCTCTATTAGTCCAGATACTTCTTCTGCTCCTCGATGGGTAATAACAGCAAAATGTGTCCTACTGCTGTACATGGTGCTACTTGCTGTGGGAGTCTCAGCCGCTTATGGCTGCCCACGCTTTTTGCCTGTTGGAAGCGAGGCGTGATCAGGTAACTCTGCCCTCTGTGCTGGAATGTGACTCCACCGTGAAGTCAACAGCCTGATAGGTAAACTGGCCTGGCCCTTAATCAATAGTTGCTGTCTTTGTGAGAAAACAATGGCATTGAAACCTAAAACCTTATTTAACTCTGGACCTTATCTCACCACCACCTAATTGGGCCTTCAGACTACTGAGGAACAGCCTGGTGTCTGTGATATTTAAGGCCATGATACTGCTTATCATCCATGTGCCACTGAAGCTACTTGGCTTGTAAGCGTATACTTAGTGATGAACTGGATTAACATTTGTCATTGTAGAACTTGTAGCTCCTCCCCCTTGTTCAGTGTTCTTTCACCTTTCTGTTTTGCATATTTCCAATGAAGAATTAAATATACATAAAATTTGATTGCCAAAAGGGATTTGCAATTTTCCCTTTCATCTTAAAGCTTTTTACATATTTTAACTTAAACAAACTATTAAGTCTCCCCTAGTGATAGGTTCCTTTTCCATTTGTGTTCTGATTATCCAGAAATAGTAAAAAAGTAAAATCTGCCAGAAATTTACAAGTTAAAATTATTCCTAATTATTCTTGAATAATTTCATAAATTCACAATGTAATATCAAATCTGCTGAAGTTGTTTTCTTGCTGATTAATGCAAAAACAAAAGAAAATTATTTTAAAAATGTTCAACCGTAAGAAGAAAACAACTTGAATCATAGTATCCAGTCACCATGGCTTCTAAAGGAAAAGAGTAAACAACATTCATAAAATGTAAGCACAGCATTAACTTAAAATGGCCCTGGCCTGTAATGTAGCGTCATTCACCCTATCAGCTGAATCAAACTGCACCTTTAACTTAACCTCTCACCCCATGAGGTGATAAGACCAACAGTCGACTTTTATTTCAAACCTGTGACTCAAACTCAAGCAACATAAAAGCGGTTCATCATTTCACCTGGCCTCTCAATAACTAAATGTCTTTTTCTGTTGAAATTCTACTCTGCACTTCCCACCCTGTTGCCATACACTGTCAGCACAACTAGCACTCATGTGACTTGCAGCTATTCAGGTGTATGAAAGAAATGAACAAATGTTGCTCTTTCCACCAATCACAATCTTCCACCTCGCTCTGCGGTCGCTGCTGTACAGTACACGGTCGACATTTTCCCTCCATTTTCCCTTCTTCTTCCTCGACTACAAAGATCTTCATTTGCTTAGAAATATCTTAAGAGAAGCTTAGAAAACGCAATAATATATACTGTCTACATCAGAAATTTGCTGCTCTGATGAGTCCAACGCTGCGGTCTGTCTCAACATGCAGCCAAGCTTCAGAGGCAAAGAAAACGGATGAGCAGACATTTTACGTCCGACACACATCCACTTCACAACAGACGTCCTGTTTTTCCACCTCAAATGCACATGAAAAAGAGACTATTCCATCAGATTTCCACCTTAAAAAGCCAATAAAGTAAAGCAGTAACTGTAACTGTCATCTTTACAGATAACCAGGGATTAACAATTCAACAGGTTGCAGAAAAAAAGTTGCTAAATGAGTTCTGAACTCAAATGAATTTTGTTAAACCACTAAAGGTATAATCACTGTATTATTAATTTGTAAAGCTGCGTCATACCTTGGACATCTCCTTGTTAAGCACATTTCAACGCTCTAAAAGAAGTAGTCAGCCTCTGTCTTCATATCCTTTGACAAGTCTGGCAGTTTGCCTTTACCTGCCCCAACTGGTCTATCCAGTTTAGGAATGAGCGTTGGCTGCTATTGTTTCCTCTTCTTTCTCTCTGGTTAAAAGGAGCTGGAATTCGATACACGTTATTTTCGCTTCCCATCGAAACTACCTAGACCCTCCTTTTACAATCGCACAATCGCAGAGGGCTTCGTGCAATGACCTAATTCGCTCACCGCACATTTCCTGATCTTTGCCGATGAACGAATGTCCTTAAAGTTTTACTTCTACCATCGCTGAGCAACAGGTTATGACGACAGCTCGATTCTTAAAGATGGAGAAAGAAGACAAAGAAGGGATCACATTTATGAATTTACCCAGTCTTTCCCAGGTGTGGTCACCGAGCCAGAAACCCAAGACAAGAGGCATCATTGTGTGAGTGCTCTTGACTCCCCGTTGGCTAGTCTTCCTCTTTCCTGCTTCTGCTGAAGGACAGGCGACCTCTGGATTGGCGGTTGGGAGGGGAAAAAAAAAAATGTCCCTTTCAGGTAGATACAGCCGGAGAGCCAGAGGAAGAGCCAAACCCCAGAACAAAACCAACCAGTTTGAAGCGCGTCATCTCTCTTCCTGCCGCCTGAGCACAACTTGTTTTTTTCCAGGAGCTCTCGTCGGCGGTGTTAGGCGGTTAAGCTCCTCAAGAAGACAGAGGCTGAATTTGTAAAGGGCTTGGTTTACATGTAGCCTGACCCCCCCTGCCCTCCCCTTTCCCCCACAGGTGTAATTTTCAGGTCGCAGCCAATCCCCTTAGCCTCTGGCGCTCACAGGTGTGTCCCCCCCGCTGTCTTTAGCCAATGACGTTTGAGACGAATCCTCCCTCTCCTACCCTCCAACTCCCAGCTCACTGGTTCACTCACCTCCGCCCCCCCCCCCCCCCCCCCCCCCCCCCGCCCCCCACCCCTCGATCAGCCCCCAGGTACCTTGTTGTGTGTTTTTTATGATGTCAGCTCAGGCTTCTGTGGGAACAACCTCCTCTGTTCCTATTACAACACAGACAACAGCTAAACCACCATCATCCTCAACTGCCAAACACGCCCATCCTGTCCAAGCACAGAAAATGCATCAGGAGGCCGACACACTGTGGGGGCCAAGTATTCAAAAACATATATCCGTGAGGTGTTATCTATAAACCTTTGCCTACTTCTGTGCTGTGTAAGCCCGCCATAACCTGAAATACCTGCCCTTTGCTCTCATACCTTCCTTTTGCCTCCCTTTGTGTCCTAACAATAACCCAGCTGAGTTACAGTGAGAGCAGCAGGTGAACAAAGTGCAGGTGAGTAAAGCTTAAGCCACACCAGCAGTTTGAGATCAGCTTCAGTCGTGGGTGATGGGGGAGCAGTGACAAGGGGGGGACCCTTGGGGCAAACAGGGGGCCTAATCCAAAGCCTGGACAGGGTTTGGCTGCATGCTGGGCGAGGCAGCCACTTTCGGTCTCGAGGTGTAATTGTTGGGATTAGTCTCTCAACAATGAGCACAATGCCAGAGCCGTATCCTGTTTCAGCAGGGGCGTGGCACCGACCGCTGAAGAACTACGTTGGCAAAGATGGAAGAAGGCGATTGTTTGAATATATAAGCTGTAAAACAAACAGCAGCTTGTAAAATACCAACCCAAACTACAGTAAAATCACTCAAAATGCAAAAAAAGCAGAATCATTATACGTAAGCCTACAGTTTCAATAGAATTTTTTATGATAAGCAATTATTTCGCTATAATTCGCCAATGAGTGGTACTAATACAGTGGTATTAGTAGTAGCACTAATATTGTATACTTTCCTGGACCACCAGACTTAGACATGTTAATAGTGACAAAATGTCACAAATATTCTAACCTATTAGTTTTTTATTTATTTAATTTGTTTCTTTTTTTTTGCCTTTCACCACACCATCCCTGAGTGAGGCTCATGCCCTTCAAAGGGAGCAGTTAATAAATTGCTTTGAAAGGTTTGCTTTGTTTAGGCTTTTCATTTGCATACCAAATGAGGTTTGGAGTGAAGTGCAGGGGCCTGACCTGAACTTATTTGGGTACTGATGGCTATCTGGCTGGCTGGTCACGCAAGGCAGGATGTAAGAACATCCATCAGAGGCACTCACCCAACAGCCTCAGACTACAGACACACAGAAGCAAATACATCTGCTTGCATACACATGCTCAACTGCTGACACGGGGCTGCTTTGAGGCGCATGAAAAATATCAAATAACAATTATCTAAAATTACAGATGCCTGGAGGAGTCATGGGGAAAAACTTGTTTACACAATTTAGTAATTTGTGTTCTTGAATTCTTATATGTCTGTTCATAAACTGAAGTAAATTGAATGAATAATTTGATAATTTGTGCTATGGCATAACTTCATCATATTAATCTTGTGTGTACCAGTTCTGCTCCTGTTAATGTCACACTCTAACAATGGATTGTTTGGTTTTAATACAGTTTCATTTAACACTGAGAAAGTGTTTTACAGGATACAGACTGATGTGCTATAAAGCTTTGATTACATAAATGGCATCCAGTTCATAAACACTTAACCAAAAGTTTCTGGATCACTTCATGGATGTCTTAAACTTCTGGATGTCAGCACATGTCTGCTCAGTTTTGGACACAAATATGTGCAATTATGCACTTGTGCACAAATTAGATTTTTTTTTCCGTGATACCTCATGAACACATACAGAAACACTCCAAAATCTTGTGGAAAGTCTTCCCAGAAGAGCGGGAGCTGTTACAGCTATTTAGAATGTGATGTCATTCAAGTCCCTGTTGGTGTAGTGGTCAGGTGCCTCAAAACTTTTGTCTATATAGTGCACCTCCAGTGTAGTAATAAATTAGTAAAACCTGGCTTAGTCTAAAACTACTAACATCTTTGAGCTAGTCCACAAGTGACTGGACTGCAGGGTCTATAGATTTGGCCTGAAACGCTTAATCAGGAGTACAGCTACAGCCTTTATTTGTCCATGTCACTATGTAACTCAGCATCACCACCAATTCTGGACCACACTCAACCCACCTTGCTGAGGGACCATGGCATTTCAGTGTTGGTAGGCATGAGACCACTGGGTAGTCTTATCCAGATGAGGTCCAGCACAAAGCTAAGTAACTAAGCATGGGAACTGCTCTGTTGTTAGAGTCAACATAAAAGTCTCCATCTCCTCCTGTCCCAGTGGATAAACTTTGTTAACTTGTTCTTACTATGACTGGAAAACTGTGTATGTGTGTGAGTGTGTGTGTGTGTACTTTAATCACAGACTGCCCCATTAACTACAAGCTTGGGGATGTGAGAATTTTACAACAGATTGCATTATCAGTGAGGGTTGGTAACAGTACAAAGTGAAATGGATGACCGTAAGATTTTCTATGTTTTATGTTTTTTCACTCTTCATTTGGTAGATTAGCCTGTTCAAATATGCTTTAGTATGTTGCTTGACAAATGTGGGTACTCCCAGTGTGAGGGAATGTTGGACTAACATTGTAATATTGAGGGGCAGTAAAGAGAAACTGTGTGAACATTAAGCTTCATTTGAAGCCACGACTAGGTTGGCAGTTAGTGTTTTTATCTTTTTTATGTTGTTTTTTGTGTATCTATACTGCAGCGTTATTGCTTGGCATTGGCTTTCTTGTTATATAAAGTGCATTTTGCTTTGAGATCCTCACTGGTATATGTGTGTATGTGTTGCTGCTGGATGTAAAATTACTTTACAGACATACCTTGAAGATAATGAAATAGCTACAGGTGAATAAGAAATGGTCAAACTGCAGGATTTAATTTGCTTGGTAATTTTGTGTAACTTTGATTACCAGCCAGCAGCTAGCTTGCTAACACTGTACCTTTACAAAGCTCTAACATTTAGTGACTAATATGGATCATATCCCCTCTCTATTGTGCAGTGATTTTGGTTTAGTTTGGTAAGTTTCAGGTTTGGAAGCGATTCTTGACTGAAAAAAACATTAAAGCATGTAAAGCTGAACACGAAAATGAGCATAGTATGTTCTCTTTAACAGAAGCCTAACCTGACACCAGCCATACCACCGCTGGTCAACTGAGAAAAGAGAAACAATGACTCATGTTTGTTTTATCTTTCTTCATGTGCTGTTCAAGAACATTTCCATGCAGCCCTTCACTAATCTGCATTCAGTATCCAAGGTGACTAAGAAAGCTGGAGTTTTATCTTCCCTCAGGCCTTTAACTGAAGTCATGATTTTTATGGTGCTTAGCCAACTGAGAATCACAATGCATGCCAGAGGTGACCTTGGAGGAAACAGTGAGACTTCTTAAAACATAAGATAGTCTAAGTGAGAGCTCTTGGCTCATAAAACATGTCCAGCAACTGCGAGTTAATCATTTATTTCACATAATACTGGATTTCTTACAGTACATGGTGCCATTATATGACTATCAACATGTAGAGGCATGACAATTAGTCACTATGTAACATCATTACCTATGACCTAATGTGACCTGATTGTGTCAGCTGGTCCTCATGACGTAGTCAGAAGGAACTTAATCATGCCACATTCTCTCCGTCACTTCAGTCCTCTGAACTTCATCAGGTAAAAACATGTATGATCCTGATGAAGGTTTGATCATCAAAACTTTATTTAAATGAGTAAAAGCGACTGACAGGGTGCTGCATTCTTAATTTCCCTTACTGTGTAAAGTTTTCGACCCCCAACTATCAGTAAATCTATGACTGTTCTGAACTGAGTTGTAAGTCTCTGAGTTAATGTTCATGCACTACTAAATAAATGGAGACTAGAAGCAACATGGAATGAAGTAAGCACATTCAAATATATAGAACATTGGGGTATCATTTGTGAAATTGGTTGGCGGTGATGTAAAACAGTCAGTACTCGATTTGTGGTAAATTAGCACCAAGTCTAGTTGAGGTTAATGAAAAGTCATGGCACATATTTAGTCATAAACAACACATTGAAATATTATCCTGACGGTAGGTTAAATGTTATTATAGTTATTTTGATTTATGTTCTGGGGAACATAAATGTGTGTACAGTATTTCATGGCAGCTGTTGAGATATTCAAGACCAAATTGGAGGAGAAACTGAACAACAAGCCACCACAGCCAGGCTTTCAAAACTAAATTCATGCACGATGCAAGTTGACTATGATAGTATGAAATCTGTCTATATATTTGTACAAAAATTGTAGCGCTTCATTGTTAGGACACACTGTGAGCCACAAGCTTGAGTCAAGATTTCCAGGAGAAGAAGACAAGTCGGAATCGCATCATCCACAAGAGTCCAAGTCACAACAAAGACAAGTCAGAGATGATAGAAAAACTGTCTCAAGACCAAGACCTGGTCTGGAGTGCTAATAATAATGCTGTTAGCCACAACATTAAATGAATACTGATGGATTCAAAAGTATTATAATTATTACACTATAGTTGCAAATGTATGATGTAATGGATAACTAACACCACCTTGATGAGGCTGTATGCTGATACTTTGTTTTTCGTGTCTTGTAGTAAAAAGACACCTCGTACTGTAAACCAGGCAGCCCTTGAAACTTGAATCGAGAACAATATCCTGTCTGTTATAACATATTTATCAGCAATGAATAATGAATAACAATCTTTCCATGGTCTCTGAGTGGCCATAGACACAATGTAAAGCCATCAATAGCTGCTGTTCTTGTGGGTTTTCCCAAATTAGAGGCCTTATGACTCCATATGCAGCATCTGTCTGTTCAGTCTTTTCTGTTGTTTTATCCACCTGTCTCCTTTTTCTGCCCTTCTGCTCAGGTGACTATGGGATAATTACAGAGATTTACATTGTCTTAGAGGAAATTGGAGGACTTAGCCCAGGTGTGATGTTTAAAGGCCCCTCATTACACTGATCAGCACTGAGCCACTGATTTCTACCAAGTCTCTCACCAATTAGCTCTCTGTCTGTCTCGCTGCAGGGCCCGCAAACCCACCTCACCACTTTAAAGCAGGTAAAGAAAACACTGCCTACATTATTTTGTGTGTGTGTGTGTTTACATGACAGTATTTAAAACTGTATATTGAACTTTTGTCTTTGCCTGCTTGTAAGGGGAAACAACCCTCACTTCTATTCAGAAAGCCAGAGAATCCCCATTGGAGCAGCATCCACACAAGCTGTCTAGCAGCCACAGCCATGCTCTGACTTGCGGCCTGCCACCAGCAGTGGGTAATTGGCCCCGAAGGATTTAGGGCAGGATAGTGTGTGTGTGGATGGTGTAGTCCTATCCCATAATCTCCAGTGGGGCAGTTGCCATAGAGAAGTGGAGTGAGGCACACCAATTATTACTGCATCTTATTCCACAACACACCTGTTTGGCTCATCTGCTCGTTTAGAAGCAAACTGCTGCTGTGATCGGTCTGACATCAGTGAGGAGCAAAGAGATAAATATGGAATCTATACATGATCAAAGCCCACCTAATCATTTTCACGTTTCTTAATACTGACATGTTTAAAGCATTTTCACTTATCATTCTGTGTGAAACAACATTCATATAGCATCTCTTTAGCATGAGCTTGTTTGTTTGGAGGGGTATTGCTGCTAGGAGCACATCAGATACAATGTGCATATCTGTCAGATAATTCACTGTTAACATTACAGAAAGAATTATGGCTTCAGTGTTAATGTGTTAGAATGAAAGAATGTTTATGTTATGTGAACATTAGAAACTAAAACCCACTTAACCGACACCTAGCCTTAAACAGGATGTAATTCAGGATGTTGATGTTGAAGGCAAACACTTATCCACCACCCAGTCCCCCAGACACTATCAAACACTACTTCACACACACACGGCACAGAGCAGCGACACTGAATGCAACTCTTTGTGGAAATTAAACAAATCTATTCTTTAACAGTGAAAAAAACGCATCTATTTGTTCTCTAGCCCAGCAGCCCATGTTTCTCGATGTTGTAGAAAAACTGTGTGTGTGTGTGTCAGACCCATCACTATAATATATTGTGTGCACATTTAACACACATTTCATCAAAAAACACATCTGGAGCTTCACAGCATAACCGTGATAAAATAAATTAAAAAAATTATAAAAGGGCTTCAGACAGCTTGTCTCGTGTAATCCGAACATAAGGCGCATGTACAGTACTTTTGCAACAAGTCACCAGCTTTTTCAGTTGTTTAAATGATGCAGGGTTATTTTGCTGTGAAGCTCAAGAAATGTTTTGTGGACCAAGAAACTTCACCTGACTTTCCATCAGCATGGAAGTGAGTGGATAATGACTGAATTTTCATTTTTAGATGAAACTTTCCTTTAACTGGCCTGCCAGGCTCTATACGTCATAAACAATTGCTTCAGTCTGGAATGTTGTTTCCACCAGGGGCAACTTTTGTGGCATTCACATTAGTGATATTTTAGCTCTCATTTTCACTTTAAAACTAAGATTTTGCATGGCTGGTGTGCTGGCACCTCATTACTGTCCCTCTTTCATTCATTCCATCACTGTCATGGATACACTCTGGACACAAAGCCTGCCCTGCAGATGTGGAGAAAAAAAAGATAATTCTAAGGGGGAAGCAGCAGTGAAATGCCTTGGTGTATCAGAGATTGGATGCTTTATTAATTGTTATGATTATTAATATAGTCATTCTGGTCCTCTTGTATATATCTGCAAACATCAGACACTCTGTTTGTGAGAGACTCCAAAGGTTTTTATGGATTAAGTTCATTTTCTCTGAATAGATTCCCTCATTTCTTAAACAGTCTCTCTCTCTCTCTCTCTCTCTCTCTCTCTCTTCTTGTTGCTTGTCAAACACAGCTGCAGAGCTGTTGACTGGGTCAAGTTTCAGTCATTCACGATCGAGACGTTGCAGTTTGTTTAGGAAATGAGTGTAAATGCTGACCTCAATGTCATCGTTCATTGTGCCCTACATGTCAGCCTCGCCTGCCTCACAGTCAGAAGCTTGGCATTGTCAAACTTTAAAGGCTTTGCGTGTGTTCGCTTTGAGGGCATTATGAGGCCTTGTGATAGCGTACCATCTCCAAACACACCTGCCCGAGTCTCCCAAAAGACTTTCTATTGCGTCTGGTGTAATTAGCTTGGTGTGTAATGTGTTTACAAAGAGATTAGCATATGAGGAATGACAATGATTTTCAGAGGAAGAATTAAACATGCTTTAGTTTATGTGTATGTTGAACTCATTCAGGCATGAAGAATGTTGAATAGCACTAACAGAAGGTGAGTGGCTAGCACATTAGCCTTTTGACCTGAGGGCAGAGATTATCCAGAGAGGGAAACATCATTCACTGAACTTGGTCACACAGCTAATAATCATCCAGGTTGATAGGCAGTTACCTGTGTGGAGTTACAGTCATCACATTGGCTGAAAGACTTTTACAAAATGTTTTACAATTGCATTTTCTGTTAGGTTAGATAAAACATTTTGTACAAGAATCATAACTTTGTAGGCAATGACAGGTGATGACACTATAGTTTCCCTGAAACTACAATAATAAGAATATCCTGTTATCTTTTGTATTTAAGGTATCAATTAGCTTTTCAAACTAATGGTACCAGAAACTGAGGAGTCCCTAGAACTAAAGCACACACTAAAAGTCTTTTTTGGGTGCAGTCAACTCCACCCTGTTCCACTCCACCCAGTCAACCACCACACCTGTTTTGAAACCATCATAATATGTTACCTCTGGAGAAGGTAACTTAAACAAGGTAATTCACTTTTTGGTGCCACCAGTGTGAAAGTGTCCAACAAGACAGTGCTTTGTTTTAAGGAGTCCCAGTACAAACCAACTGTGAATCACTGCTATAAAGGATCTCCAAAGAAAATCAGTATTAACACACAAGAATGGGATTTAATGACTCGGGGTAAATCAAGGATGGATTTCATTTCATTTATCCATGGCTAATATCACATTAAACATCAATAGAAGTATGAGCTCTTCAGGTTATATGAATAGCTTTGTGTATCAGTTTTATTTTAAGTTGTGAAACTTAAACCAAGTAGCAAAAAACACCAAAAACTATGGAGTAGATTGATATGGCATCAAAAAGGGTCATAAAACTGTTTTTAAATTGAAGATGCTAATGTACTTTATTTTACTGTATATGTGATTTGAAATATCTTGAACTGCTGTCCTCAGTCTGATGCAATTATTATTTTTTCTGTTATTAGTAGTTCCTCTTTACGATGCTACAGCCTTAAATGTAAAGTTCCGTCTTTGCGTCCCACTATGTACGTGACATGTACAGTACATTCACTGTGTGTTGGGTAACGGCTGATCTCTCCCACAGAGTGTATCATGGGGTCTGGCTGCAGGGTAACAGCAGGTCTGGCTAATGATGCAAGATGTGTTTGTGAAGTGGAAGCTCTCGGGGGGGCAGGGTTCAGGTGAAGGCACAGCCACGAATCGGCCCACCGGGACCAGTTACCAGGGCAGAAACACAGCACTCCCTCCCCCTTCACTGCTCACCTGTACTGTACCTCTTCACTTCCTCTGCGTGAGGGCCATGATGAAAACAAAATCATAGATTGTGTGAGACAATTAGAAGTGACTAAAAACAAAAATGGAAGTCAGTCACTGAAGTTAAGTTTAAGTTGAAATATCAATGTAAACAGCAATACTATGTTGTAATTGCCATATGTCTGCACTTCCTAGAACTCTCCCCAGCTTCACTGATAACAAAACAATTCAGAACAAATTCTCCCCTGACCTTTCAATATAAAACATCCCTTTTCTCAGTTTTTGTTGTATAGCAAAGCAAGCACCTTTCCCCGCATATCCAAGTACTCTCGCAAACGAGGTCAAATTGAATTAAAGGGCCAAATTCTTTTCAGGTGAATTTGCCTCATGGAGCAGGATCTCCCATTACAACCAAGTTCTGTTGAAAAAAAAAGAGTCAGCATAGCTCTTAATTCAACATCCAGAACTAATACAAAATTATCAGATGTAACTCGTTCTGTCACAGTCGTCAGCCCGCTGAGATGCTGCAGCTGCCCATCCAAACGCAAACGATCACCCTGCACCCTCAGGCTTGGCAAATATTACATCTACAGAATTCACTTGTATCTTATTATTAATTATTTGGTGCTGAAATAATATTTTCCTCGTAAGTAATGAATCATGTAATTCTACTCAAGCTGTAGGAATCAGCAACAAACTGTCCCGGCATATACTATACGCGCATAACACTTTACCCAAAGCTACTTTTAAGATATTACTTTCCACTGTTTTATATTTCTGTCAGGCCTCAGCAAATAAAACCATCATAAAAGCATTGTTTCCCATCACTGTCTGCTGGCAGAAAATGACTGCTGAGCAATGCAAAAAGGTTGCAATTAAATTAGAGATTTATCGCTAGGAGAAATTTACTGCTATTCGTAATACTGTTGGCCACAGCCAAAATATACATCTGACCTAAGCAGCAGGATGGGGAGGGAGAGGACAAAATAATTCAAGGGAGGACAATATCAGAAAAGAGTTCTTCAACAGCAGGAAAAGCAAGGATCCTTATTGAGTACTGTCATTAATATTATTATAATGGTTGACCCAAACCTCATATGACCTGCAATGAGGAGCACTGATATCTTAGACAAATTATTATAAAACAAAAGTGTTATTGGGATGTACACAGTGAGAGTGTTGCATATCTTATCTATGTAGATAAAGCTAACAACTCCGGGTACATCTGTGGTTTTTATTCCTCATGCAGGCAGTGCTCAGGTACTTCAGCTGTAAAGGACGAGAAAGGTTGTTCAGTTCATATTTTAGAGGAAACTTATTATTATTATTATTCAACTCTGTTGTGCAGTTTTGTCACATTATATCTGACGACCACGAGGCCTGAGGTCAGTGACAAGAAGAAGTTACAAGAATACATTATATATGATTATATATGGAGAATAAAATGCTGGTGACTGGTGGCTGTGTTTCTGTTATTTGTTCATCCTCTGTAGTAACTTTAGGTTTATCTGAAAATCATCAGTGCAATTTAACTTTTCTATGGCCATGTATTACAGATAAAATGTTTGCCTTCTACATAGGAATAAGTAAAGTTCAAGCTGAATAACGCAGCACAGAATGACTCTGAATATGTTCTTGATTTATAGTCAGTATGCAAGTAAATGATTGACAGATTTAATTCTTCTATGAATCAGGAAGAAATGAGTATCAAAGTCCATGGACCTCTCAGCTACACAGACCCGTCACTGCAAGAGAGCTACACATTAACGCATTCGACTCACATTCAGCTTTCTCAAAGCACAGCCACAGTTTTACAACCCTACAAACACACCCTTTTGATTTGGGCGCCACTCTGTCAACATTGCAGTCTCCAGATGCTAGGCTAGTAGCTTCATCTAGTCTCTCCGGCCAATTGAAAAGCAGCAGCCAGGTGCGACACAGTCCCATGAGAGCCAGTGGGAGAGCAGGTGCCATAGAGACAAACTGTTCACCCAATAGTGAATGGTAGTGAAGTGATGAGGGTGCAGGTAAAAGTGCTTTTTGGCAGGCAGAGTGTATACACTGTGTGTGCTGGTGTTTTATGGCCAGTACACTGTACATAGCAGTGTGTTTATAGAGGCTAATCTCTGATCATCCAGGAAGAGGCTTGTGTTAAAGAAGCTTTGAATCAACATCCTAGAAATTAGCAGACTGCAGTCGCAAGAGCACAAAACACCTCCAGTTCCAACAGCTTGAACTGATGATCTACCTCTATCTGTCCACCAAGCCTCCAGCTGCCCTTCATACCAGCTTCTTAAGGACAAAATATGAGCTGAGTTTGCCAACAAAGCCCCTATCTGTGCATTTCTCATCAGTCAAACATCCCTGCTCTATTTTCAGTCTGTTTCCCATCAGGTTGGAGGGTACAGACACTCAGCAATGTGGGAACACCTTCAGTTTTAACCCCAGCTGACCTACCTCTTGATGAGCGTGACCTCTGCCCTGGAGGATCACCCAATCTCTCCATCTCTTCAAGACAAAGCAGACAGAGAGGGAATCTTCAAATGTGTCGCCTTAACCCCTATCTCCTCCTTAATGGCTCAGGATGGGAAAATACTCCCCACATCATCCAGGGCTGGAAGACAGACTGTATTTAAAATGTGTACTGAGAAAATCTGAGGCAAAGATGTTGGCAGCTGTGATGTGTGTTGAGAGGAATGCACTTTTGTTATCACTCACTGAGTTATGCAAGAACGGTTCGGTGGAAACCTTTGCCTGGTACTGTGTTGGGCCTCAGCCTCCTTATACACAGGCTAAACACACACTCAACGGCATGCTGGCACACACACACACACTAGCAGATCCTGCCCTGAAGATTTTCTAATTACCCTCAGAGAACGGGAGGCAGTCAGACACAAGGAGGGCCGACCACCTGGGTTATCACACACCAAGACTCCCCGTTCTTCTGTGGAAAATACTATTTTTAGCTTTCAGTTATGGCTCTTTCTCCTCAGAGGGCATGAGGTGTACGGGAGGCATACTGAGGGGACGTTTAAGGGTAACTTTGTAGCCCAAGTCAAAATGTAAACTTTTCTTTAAAACGCTGACTGCCAACCGCTTCTGCCTCACAGAGGAAGTCATGAGTAGATGTCGCAGAAAAAACTAACCAATACTGAAACTAAGTACACTTAGGAGTGACAAATGAGAATTTGGCCAATAAAGTCAGCTACAGAAAGAAAACATTTAATTATGAGGTCATCTTTTGGTTGATAGTGAGAAAAACATTTTGGTTTGATGTTGTTTGTGTGTGTGTGTGTTTGGCTACAAGCTTCCCTTTCATTAGTACAATCATTATATTATACAGTATAACTATTTTTTTAAGATAATATTTTTCCTGTGTATTTTAAAAGTCACAGACATGGCTGAATTAACTTTGGTTAATTGCTGCTGGGCCTGGGCCCAGCTAGAGATATTCCAGCTGAGGAATATCACCAGCTGATAATCCAGCCTTGCTCACTAGCCACCAGACAAGAGTTGACTACCATTAACTGAAAGCGGGACAGCAGTCGTACAGGCCATGAGATTACCCAAATGTAATCTTACAATACAGCCACAGTAACACCCAACAGTACACCAATACAACAGCACTACAAAGTAGTCGGTCGTGTGCTCACAAGTGACCTCTCACTCTGACATATTAATACTGAAAAGAAAATATGACATACTGCTCTTATATACAATTATTTATATTTGTTTTGTGTGTGTGTGTGTGCATGTACTTGTATAATCCAAGTAAAGTATATGTACAAGAATAAATCACCATTTTATACTTCACTTTGCAGTAAAACGAAGGCCTACATGACTAGGAAATCACAAGAAAACCTGTTTCAGACCTATAGCAAATAAAGAGTGGAAATTAGAGTTAATTGTCTTAATTTTGTCTTTGGTGTCTTTTATCAGAGGACAACTTTTATTCTGAAGAGCACTAAACCCGCAAACATCCTCAAGTTGCACCGTGAAGGTCCTACAGAACTGCTCTTTTCCTAACGCAGCTGCACTTCGTTCTTTCTGGAGGCTTTTTTTTTTCTCTTTCTCTGAAACATTCAGAGGGAGGAAATGAGTCCATGGGCTCTAGAGGTTGCACTCGGTGTGGTAACAAGCTGCAGCCTTGGGCCATAGCACTGAATGGAGTGACAGTAAGGTGAGGAAGAGCGGTATCAGATGAACACATGAAAGCAGGAGGTCGCTGGATTTAAGGCTTTTTTGTTTTTGGGCGTTCAAAGGAGACAGCTGTCGACTGCACAAGGCCCGACTCTATTCATGTGGGGGGACCGCAGACAGAGACCACGCCAACATACACACACACACTTCAAAGGAAGGTGTGCGTGTACATGTGTGTGTATGTAACTCAGAGGTTCTCACAACAAATTCACGGTGCTATTATCATCGTGTTTTTATTCAAGTAATCAGAATATCCATTCACATAACCTTAATATCATTCATGTAACACCCACAGCACCTGAGAATGTCCTCTTTATTTCTTGTAACTCACCTCCAGCACTCAGACAGGCCCCACACTGCCAGGCATTTAGGGAAGAAGCCTTTTTTTGTCTTGCTCTCATTTGTGTGTATCCAGTATAAACAACATGTTAGCCAACTTTAACTCAGTCATTGTCTGACTTGTGTTATCACACACAGCAAGGGGAAAAGCCTATCTTCACAGAGAGGGACAATGTATACGCAATAAATCGAAATGATGATTAATGATTAATGCTCTCTTTTGCATTAATCACATCATTGTGAAGGAACTTGTTGTGTGGACAGTTGAAAAAGAGCTTAAAAGAAGTTTAAATCTTTGCATGTTCTCACCTCAGAACACCTGCCTATTTGCTGGAGAAAGCTGACGTGTATTGTAGCATTCACTGACCTCCTGAATCCTGACTTGAACATCCTTCAATGCCAATCATGATACCAATTTTAATGGCAGTAAAGGACACAGGCCCCTTGCCATAAATATCTCATATTGACGATATATTTTGTAGATATATTTAGTTAATAGTGTTTAAAAAATGACCATGGAATCAGCAGGTTCAGATAGCAAAAGTCTGTCTTTTCTGCTGTCTGAGCTGCATCACTGCTGCAGCACGTCTTCAACTGATATTTACATCAGAGGCAAATCACTCAGCCTTTCTGAGTGGGCGAACTAATATGCCCACCAGCAGGGCTGTAGACACACCTTATGTTTTGTAGTAGCAGCAATACGGACGTCTTTCTGAACCTGTTTTTCCAGCGTTTGTTTGTGTAGTTCAGCACCAACTTTTCCCGTCACGCACTTGTATATCACTGCTTGTCTTTATCACACAACGGAAGAGTCATCAGCCGTAACCATGGCTAAAGTCAAACTTGTCCTAGAAGTCACAGTAGAATGTGATACAACAACAATACACTTTATAGTAATACACTTTCTGTGTTATAGAGTACAGACAGAGTATCAGTGATCATTTGTTACTGAATTTCAGTTTGGTGAAGTGAATCCTCCACTGACACACCAACTAGCCAACTTGCAAAGACATCACTTGTATTTTCCTATGCAAATAACTTTGCATCCACTGAGCGGATGTAGTACCAGCTGCAGGAGACAAGGCTGCTCTGTCACACTCATGTCTTCCTGATGTCTTTTGTTCAAAATGAATTGTGATACAAAACTACCCTTAGCTGGATACATAACTAAGACAACTTTTGTCTTCTACACAAACGACAGGAACGGCCAGCAGTGACTGTGACCTGATCGGTGAAAACAATGCTGTCATTTTGGGGGGGTAATGTATTTTTCAAAAAAAGTGACAACTTCTGGATTTCTTAAAACGTGATATAGGTTGGTTTTTTTTGTTTTTTGGTTTTTTTTTTGGTTTTTTGGTTTTTGGGGTTTTTTTTTTAGAAATTGATGTGAACATATTGCTCCTGAAAAGGGAATCTTGATGAGACATTATCAGGTATTATTTATGGTTTCCAAACCATTAAACAGAGCGGACTTTAGATCCTAAAAGCATTTAAGTTTGGTAATCTCAGAAGAAAAGGTGTCATTTGGATGTCATCAGGCCTTAATTAACCTGCTTCCCACCTAGTTCACCCATCTGCTGCGGTGAGTCTCTCTACATATGGGCTGTATTCTCCTATAGGAAATGTAATGACCACCTTCTTAACAAATCCGCATGAACAGAGGCACTCTGCGCCGAGGCAACAGCAGGTTGACTACAATGAGGGCAGGATGGGGGGGTTCGCAAGTTGTGGCATGGGTGGGCTATTGAAGTGTTAAGCAGGAATACAAAGGTGGGGATCGTCTGCAGGGAGTTAAAAGAAGGCTGTGCTTCCAAACATGGCCGTTCTGCTTGCCACGTCAGGCCAGAAGAAAAGCGCCATAAGTACTTTATAGCCATGGTGGAAGCTGGAATACTTGAGAACTGGCATATCATGAACAAAAACAACTCAGACCAAAATTAGACTATGCCCACACACCCAGAGAGTTGTGCTGAGCTTGGCTGATATTGCATCAGTGGGATTCCCATCATAGCAACCAGGTAGCCTGCAGTCAGCCTGGGAGGATGGAGAGAACAGGGAGATGAAGAAAAACAACTTTTCACATCCTGAATCTGAACAGCCTCATTGTTTCAAATGGAAAAAGGTTCATATACAGTACTATCCATAGGTGTTGTACATGCAGTTTCTGTTATGGCAGCTGTACTCTGATTGGATTACAACAAAGTAAAACAAAGCACCCTAAACCTGAGTGTCATTAATCATTAACTACCAGTGACAAAGAACTGGCTTTGGAGCAGTGAGACAAAGACGGTAGAAAAGCGAAGAAAGGTTTAAATTAACTCAAAGTCGACATTGCACATACATTCACCGTTTGTCTGTGTCGGACTATTTGATGTTGCATGGGAGAGTCATGATATCACAGACAAAGAAATAGTAACATTTCCACTCTCACGTTTGAGGCAAAGGGGTGGCTGTAGTTTGACTTTTAACTGTGACGCTGATGGTTGTGCCCTCCTGTTATTCTGCTCCTGAGCAGGTATTCCAAATGAATGAAATGTAGTGTCTGCCTTTGCTGTGGATGGCTGATGGGATGTGCATGCATTAGTTACTACTACTGCATTACTTAGTTTTAATGTTGTAGCTGTGGAGCAAAAGAGAAGAAGAAATGGCAAAAATCAAAGAAGCTGAGGCTGAGACATTCTGACTTTTACCTCACATCATGTGACTCAGCAGGATCTTTCATTGAACCCCTCCTGCCGAGCCAGTCCTTACGCCTTTTTAACTCCGCTCCCACAGTTTGCATCACAAGTGTCCTGTTGTTGTTTCTGTTATTTTTATAAATTATTGTCTCAAAGCCTAATCAAGACAAGCCTCACTGGGGGTATTTTTTCTGACTTGTGAAACCCTCCAGAGCCACAGAGGACATTATGCACCTGCTTTCACTGTCTGAGTAATAAGATGATGTATGTATTAGATGATGTGATGTATTTTAAATACTTTTTGTGGATCACTGACCTAAAATAGTGAAGCCTTTGTGAAATAATCACAGAAATCTGCCTGGTCTCAGTGATAATACTGAAGCACTGTATGTCTTCACAAGCATATTATCACCTGCATATTCTGTCCATTCTGAGCTGTGCAGCAGAAAAACTTTCATAATATTACTATAACTGAATATAACTGGAAATTCTGATTTAAATCATCAATCATATCTGGCTGGTCTGACTTAAATCGTGACGTAAATCTGACTCAGAATAGAAAAACCTTCATCTTTCATAATCAACATCTGCTCTTTTCTCCCAGCACTCTGCTACTACTTCCTCCATCTTCAGCCACGTTTTAACTGCTGTTGAATTTTTATATATATATATTTGGAATAAAAAGCAACCGATGCAGTGCAACTTGTTGATGGAACAACAGGTGTTTAGTGACAGTGTAAACAGAACCACCTCATCCTGAATTGCTGGTTTCTTCCTGCTGCAGGGAAGTCCATTCATGAAGCCCTAAGCTATGGAAAAATCCTGGTATTTTCCACCAAAACATCTAAACCTGATAAATGTGTAAAGTTTAAAGGACAAAGAGACAAAGACATTATTTTTTAAGTGTCAAGAATACTCAAATGAAGATCAAATGAAGAATATTTCACCTTGAATTTTAGGAAATCAATTTAGGTTCCACAAGTTTCATAAAATTTTTGTGGATGTACAAACTGCAGCACTGAGCATGGATTCACCCTGTAACAAAGAGGAGGTCATGAATTTAGTGACAGCTTTGTGGCACTTAGTCTTTAGCATTCAGGAATCATCTCTCAATAATTTAAGAAACCTTTGCTTTGCTCACCATAATTTGCAAAAAGTGCAAAATTATATATATATATATATATATAGTAAAAAAAAATCACACCAAACCCATCATATTTCCCCCCTTCTTATTTTGTGGTGCCAAGCCCGGTTGTACAGTAAATCATGTAAAGGTGGCTTATTTGAGACATCAAACTACTGCAACACACGCAAACATTTTAATGAAAGCATCAAAAAGCATCACTCTTGAACCTGAACACCACAGTTTAAACTTAAACTTTAAGCTGTGATAAAACATTTGAAACTCAAGGTGCACTGTGATCACTGTGATCAGGAAACAGTGTCAACATGTTATATCTGAGCCAAATCAAATCATAATCGGTGATGTATTTGTCGGGGACTGTTTCCTACTGTGGATTAGCACACACTGGGCTGATACTGTAGCGACTGTTCCCAGTAACAGGGCCATCTGTGAGGGAATGACTGAACGTAAACGTTCGAGGTAATGAAGGAACATGTGGAGCAGTGTGGCTTATTGTTGGCTTTTTAGTCATCTTCGCACAGCAGTGGAGCTCTCTGGCACTGAGGAATAAGATATGAGATATGCACAGATTATACTTGTTTGTAGAGTCAATTCATTGTTGGGCTTGGTGTTTTCATGGGATTCACTTACAATAAGAAAAATATAGAATATCACCAAAACCACCCTGAACAGACAAAATTTGTTCAGCAATTTTCCAAAAAAGAAGAAGCGACTGTTAACTTACAGAACAGTTTCATGCCCTGACTCACTGCTTCAGTTTCCAGTTAATATGTTCCAGTCTAACGCAGTGTCAAAGACAGTGTTTAACACCGACCACCTGTCACAATCTGCCTCTGTTCGGATGCCATTCAGACAAAAGTCAACTCCGTAATGAAGCTGTGGCTCAGAGTTTGATTTCATTAAAAATGAACACTTGAATGGTTACAGTATTCCAGCACAGTCGGTCAAGTGAACCAGAACCCTTTTTTCACCAGAAAATGAGACAAAATTCTCACAATCCTCTGAAGCAAATGGACCATTTAGAAATTATTTAAATCTATGAGTTTATTGGAGTTTTTTGTTGCGTGTGTGCGTGTGTTGCTTGTTAAGAAAACATCATTGCACCAGTTTTCAGCATCCAGGTGTGACATGTCAAATCTCTAAACTAGATGATTTCCCCTTTTTGTCTTTACAGTCACGTTGGAGTTTTTCTCAGAAAAAAAAACAGGAACAAATGATAGAAAACAAAACTAAGCCCAAAGTAGGCAGTTAACCCATCCAGAAAAGCTTTAGATACAACAGCTAATCTGTAATGCCTTTCAACAATCAACATCCTGTAGAGAAGTCATCTCTTCCTTGTTGAGTCACGAATCAATGGATTCCTGTTAAACTACCGGAACATAAGCTCTGCAAGGGCTGAAAGTGCTACTGTGAACTGTAGGCTACAGTCTGTTGGCTGTGAGGGAAATGTTTTACATAAATGCTAATGCATGAGAGAGGAGAAAACATTAAAATCAGAGTCTGTTTTTACCCAAGTACACTCCAGAATGAGAAGGCTTGTCCTCATTAGCTTTAGAATTGGATGAGATTTATATCGCTGTCATGAGTCTTCAGCAAATCAGGAAAGATTTACAGAGACATAATGAAACTGCTGTACAGTTACATAATACCTTTGAATTATATCAGCATTAAGAAATCAAGTGATACAGTTGTAAATCAAGCACCCTGGACATTATGAAACTCAGCATTCCACAATAAATTGGCAGGACGTTAAGTGGAAAAATAATGCGTTGAGTCTTCTAAGCAGCCTAATGAGAGGGAAATATTTTGGGCTGCAAAAACTAATTGAGAAAAAGAGGGAAATCATTTCAGCTGGCCACATTATGATCGTGTGAAACGGATGTGCACATTAAAGTCAAGGAAACTCAAAAGACCCTTTTTTTTCATTGTGGCAGTAACACCAGGGCAAGGCAAGGTAACGCGGTATTTGTTGTTTGTTTAATCCGCACAAAAACTGAAGTGACCATCTTTGTTGTCATCTACAGTGAGGCCTTTTTTTTTTTTTTTTGCAGTGAACAAAAACCCACTATCCTAGTTGAATAAGTGTAACCTTATTCAAGTTAACCCAAATACTCTGGTAAAAAACCACCTCATCCTCAACAGTTTATTAGCTCTCCAGTTTCAAATCCTTCTTTGCCTGCAATCAAGTGCGTGTGACGTCAGCTCCAGCAGAGTGAAAAAATGCCATTTCATGCTGAAAAGGACTAAATCTGAGTGACACGGTGTTGATGTGGATGCTCGGCGTAGGGGAGCACTAAATGCTGACACCAGGGTACGAGGAAAATGCTGAGACAAAGTGAGTCAGTGGGTTAACGTGAGGCTGCTTCAGCACACGCGGTTCAGAGAGCGTTTCTGTGAGCAAGCGCGCCCCCTGTAGGACACGTGAGAGTGAGACACTGGTGTTCTGTACCTGCTGAAAATGACTGGCAGCCCCACATTCAGCCCACTTAGGAAGATGACATGGATATGAATAAATCAGACTGCGTGTGTTTGTGGTGTGTAAATTATTCAACAAGCGACTATAAATCGGACGAAACTTCATAAAAAATACATATTTAAAAAAAAAATAACATACAGGTGGCGATCTCCATGAATATTTGTCTTTTCTAATGGAGTTTGGTTTGTTGGTTTGATTTGTTGGTCGGTTAGGTGAGATTACACAACAGCAAACAATATTCATTACTTTGATTTGACCACTAGATGGCGGTCTCATCCTATAAACGCAAGCTCTGCTACTCTTACACACGAGGTGGGCAAAGTAACAGGAGCGTCTCACCTGCAAACACTTTATAAACCTTCAGTTGTTAACGTTTTTTTGTTTGTTTGTTGTTTTAGACTGAACCAGTGAGGGGTTGATTCAGTTATTTGCAATGTTGTTGTATTAGATTATTAATAATATCCTCCTGGGGTGTGTTGAAATGAAGAAATCAAACTGTTGATCATATAATGACAGAAAAACAAATAAACGTATCTACTTACATAAATCTGCATTTTTTTAAAGAAACTCAAATCATATTGGATGAATATTGGGGTGTAAAATAATTACTTGTGCTGAGGCTGTAATGACGAAATTAACACACACACACACCGGTTGAGCATACGGGTTTGTTTTCCATTCTTTTCTTTTGAGCTTTGCAAATATACAAGGAAAATGACATTTGTTTCAGAGTGTTGCGTCGTTGTGGGTACTCCCAGTGCTCAAAGCTGTCACACTGTCCTCAGAGAGGACGTCACTGCTAAAGCGCTGAGTCATATGCCAAAGCCATCTGAGCCGTAAGACAATTAGGCCTAAGAAGTGGAGCACAACAGCATTTAGCTGGAGACGCTGTAGATACCAACCAGCCTGGAAGGGTTACAAGAAAACAAAAGCGGCTGCCTGCTGTTTACCTGTGAAGGTGAAATAGGTAAAGACACATTAGAAATATCAGAGAGGTCAGGAAAGTTTGGTCAAAACAATCTTCACCAGTCTCATTTATTTACAGCAGTTATCTGTTGAAATCTGAGTGATCTGTGAATTGGATTTTTCATTTTATGGGTGAGACTGTTTCGTTTTGTTCCCCAACTCATCTGCAGCAGGGCTACATTTGTGAGACAGTTTGAAAATTTCACTTCAAAAACATCCTGAAAAAAACAAAAACAAAAAAACAATCAGAACAAAACAACAAGCAAGTCCTTAGAAAACACTTCCATATTTATTGCAAAATATTTTTGTACAGAATACAACTGAAAAAAACATCAACAGAGGAGGAACGGACAGTAAGGCCAACATCAGAACTCCAAGAGCTGAACTGTACAAACACCAACAGTAACACTTGCTGCTTTGATAGTGTTTTTATACATAAATTGTTTCCAGTCCTCACAGCCACCTCCTAAAGGGGGAGAAAAAAGAGAGAACTTAAACATCTTCCCCATTTTTCTTAAACATTATTGCCTTTTCCTGTAAACCCATCAACTTAGAACCAATGCACAATCCTTAAAATGTTGAAATTTCTCCAAGTCCCTTGATTGACAACGTCTCACAAAATATAAATATATATTTGTAAAAAGCTCCAAACGATATGGGACTGACATTTTCAAAGTGAGTGTTGCATCACTTGTCATTGAGAACATGAAGAGGTTCAGAGCATGACAGCTTAAGTGAGAAGGCTAACACCATTAGCTCGACTTGTAACACCAGTAACTGAGTGAGCTGAGATTATACTACTCATTTTGAAATGAATAAAATGTTAACAGTTTAACTTTGCTTTTAGTTTACTTCACACTGCTGCAATAATTGAACCCTCACTTGAGCTCGGAGGGGTTGAGTGTAGTGCGCTTAGATAAGTTTGGGCGTACATGCCCATGCACATCCTCATGCGATTTGGCACAGATGTAAAAGTTCTTTCCTCAAAGTAAACCTTGTGGGTATACACGTCTGTCACGTCTTCTTCTTTTTTTCTTTATACATAAAAAAAGGCAGAGTGAGACAGGATACCCCCACCCCAAAACATTCAAATGTACATCTTAAATATCCCAAAAGTTGGGATCTAATGAAGACAAAAAAAAAAAACAAACAAAAAAAAAAAACTCCTGTCTCTGGAAGTTTGTAGAAAATAAAAATTAAATAAAGATTAAAATAGATACGTTTTTTTTTTCTCATATGCATAAGCCCTTCAAGAAAACACACCAAAACATTAGAGAGGATGAAGACGATGTACAATCCAGAACTCCAGAGGAGAAAGAGTGTTTTTCTTCTGCTGCGACAAGAAAGGTAGACATGGAACAAAAAGGGCAACAACGACATGTTGTTTCCCTTTTCGAGTCTATATCTTACAATACGTCTGGTAGATAAATAACAAAACATTAGCATCCTCCTTCAACCTGTAAACCCATTGGCGTCATTACACCAGTCACATGACAGACAGACTGCGGTCTTCAGACACACACAGGCTGAACAACACAATGCTTTCTGTCCAATCACAGAGAGGCTTACCTCTAGGATGCTTTATGAACTTTTCTGCATTTTTTCAGAAAAAGAAATGCCTTTTTTGTTGCAGAACATCTTCTGCAAACATTCATTTCACTAATGAGAATGAAAGTTTGAAGGTTAATAAAGTGAGCGCTTCTTCTGCAATTTTCAGAGTCATTATGCACAACTTTATGAATGGTTATTAATGACCTTTTCTTTCAGTGACACTCCTCTAAAATGATCCAATGTATTTAACTCTGTGATGGTATGTGCGTGCGCGCGACTGTGTGCGTGTTTGTGTGTGTGTCGGGGGAGGGGTCTTAAACCTTTTATGGATATCACAAGTGCTATCAATGATTTGATACCCTGAGTAGAGGACATAGGCTTGGGGTGAATTTCAGTAGAAACAAAAACATTTTTGCCAAGCAAACATCAACTGAAAAAGAACATTACTAAGTAATACCACCTTTCGCACATAAATAAAAATCTGTACTTATGGGTACATTAAAAACCACAAATGTGACCAGAGAAATAAAACATCAACAACGACAAATCACTCATGACAACACAGTCGTTTTCAGCTTTACACTATGCATATGTTCATGCATATATAGTGTGTATTTCCCCTTGCATACAGGCGAGTGGCTGGGGAGTATATAGAGAGCCTTTAGTTATAGCAACTCTCTCTGCAGAGACTAACACTGATTATAAAGAGATTGATACAAATGAGAGCAAACATAATTTACAGGACAAGCTGAGGGGTGAGACGGGGACTTATCCTGCACAGCCTTGTAAAGGAGGCCAGACAGCCAGAGAGGATGATGGGTAACAGACATCCATTTAAAGCAGCAAAAACAGGACAGATTATAGGAGGCTGGGCAGGAGTTTTTCATTTTTCTTTCAAATTGACCAATTATCAGCTCACAATTTCACTTTAAGTTTAAGTTGTTATTTTGTTCCTGCTCGAGAGGGAAGTTACTCAAATTTTAATAGTAAACTCTCAGCTATGTAACACAGCGTCTTATAATAAAGCAACCTATGGGCTGAGTGAGTATTTGATCACAGGAGAGGAGGAGCAGCAGGGTGCAACAGGCAGACATAGGTCAATGGGTCTTCAAAACTGCTGCCCACTCCCACCCCCACTTCTCTCCAGCCCCCTCCGGCATCCTCTTTGGGTCGTTCAGAGCTGAGGGGACAGAGAAGCTCAGACGAATAACTGGATACGCTCGCGGATGGTCTGCCGGCAGATCGGGCAAGTCTTGAGCGCCGCGCTGCAGTCGATGCAGGAGGCGTGTCCGCACTGGAAGACCAACTTGATGTGGTTGTCGATGCAGATGGGGCAGGTGATTCGCTCCTCCATCTGGCGGTAGCGAGACTGCAGCTGCTCCAGAAGGTTGTGCTGCTCTGAGTTCTCGGTGCCGGGGCTGCAGTCCACTTCTGTTTGGTCTGTGATGGGGAGAAGGGACCATAAGCATAAATGATCTCAAAGCAATAAAGAACTAAATTCATAGACTTGGACAATAACTGTAGGTTATTGTTTTGTATTATTTATACTTTGAGACCCAACATGCTTCACTCTGAAGGTTCACTGCCAATACAGACAGATGATCAAAGTCCTCCCTCCACAGTCCATATAAGACTTTAAAATCATTACAGAGATTCATGAATAAACACTAAGGAAACAAGCAGTCACAACACTAAAATTTACATTTAAAACTGATTTAAACTGTTTCGTGGTTGTACGCCTCCACAAACCTGTCAATTTGCAGTCTTTCCATGTCTGTCCATACCCAAATAACATATATAGTGAAGACTGAGTAGGAATATAATAAAAGGTAAACGTGTAGTACTGGGTGGAATGGAAATGTCAATTCAAATCAATTCAATTTTATTTATATAGCACCTTTTGCAATCAAAATTGTCTCTAGGTGCTTTACAGAAACCCACAGCCTGAACCCCCGAGCAAGCAGACAGTGGCAAGGAAAAACTCCCTTTTAACAGGAAGAAACCTTGAGCAGGACCCGGCTTACATCCTGCTGATAGTCGGCCGGGTGAAGGGGGGGAAGAAGAGGTAGACAGGACAGAGAGGATGAAAGAAAGAGAGAGAGAGAGAAACACACATGCAATAAACATCATAAATTACAAGGACAAACATTACAGGTTATTAGAATTGGAATGCAGTTCAACATGTAGATCTGGATGGAGAAAAAGAGAAAGAAGGAGGGAGAGACACAAAACTACGAGGAGAACTGGACACACAGTTAGTGACATAAAATAATAAATCATATGTTGACCTGATGAGAGGAGAGGAGGGGAGAGGAAGAAGAGGAGAGGAGGTGGGGGAGTAGAGATGATGGTGGTATTGGGGAGGTGGGGGAACTGCTCGGTGGATCATGTTTGTGTCCCCCGGCAGCATAGGCCTATAGCAGCGTAGCTATGATAGAGATTAAAGATTAACAGTTAGGCAGACTTATTCTACCTGCGGCTGTCTGTCAAAAAGTGACTGTAACTATGCTGACCAGCCCTACACACTTTGTTTGAGGCTAACTATACGCTTTACTAAACAGAAAGCTTTTAAGTCTGGTCTTAAAAGTGGAGGGGGTGTCTGCCTGTCGAACCCAGATTGGCAACTGGTTCCACAGTAGGGGTGTCTGATAGCTGAAGGCTCGTCCTCCCATTCTGCTTTTATGAATTCTGGGAACTGCAAGTAAACCTGCACTCTGTGATCTGAGTGTTCTATTGGGAATATATGATCGTCCTGATCAAAGGTAACGCCACTGTCCTCTCATAGAGACTATTTTTACAGAGGAGTACAGCTTTGGTGAACTACCGATGTGTGCGCATTAGTGTGTAAGTTGAGTGAGGGTATCAAAATAAAAAAAAATAAAAAAACGCATCTTACTAGCACATCCCAGAGAATAGGAATGAGAAAAATCTTCTTACCTTGTCTAATTTTCTTAGTGATTGTGACTTGGCATTTGATGCATTTCTTCATTCGATGGGCACACTCTGTTTAGACAAGGACATTTTCAAACTTTACTGAAAATACAGCTTATACAGCTGTATACAAGTTGTATTCATGAATTACAGAGCACTAAGCTAAGTTTCTTAGTTTCTAACAGAATTACACATCTTAAGTACACATGATTTTTTCCACTGTTCTCTTGTATAATTGCTCTGAGTGAACATTTTCATCGTTTCATTCCCCTTCATTTCACACCCCCCACCCCCCAACTCCCACCTCCCCAGTGGCAATCACAGAGCACTCCAATAACTCCAGGCTACACCCACCTTCACAGGCCACGCTGTGCTGGCAGGGGCAGAAGAGTACAAGCAGCGCCAGCTCGGAGCAGATGAGGCATTCACTGGGTCCTGGTGGTGTGGGAAGAACCAGGTTGGTCATGGTGTTGGGCGTAGTGTGGACCCGCCGCAGGCTGGCGCTGCTCAGGCCCTGTCCACATGTGATGGCCTGCAGACGCTGCAATCTGACAGACAACATACAGCTGTAACAACAAAGCGCACTATTCTGTTTTTAAACTGTGAAGTGATTTTCACACAGCAAAAGTTTTTCTCTGGCAGCTGATTCTTGTCCATCTTTCATAGTTCATGTGCTTGTAAACAGGTACTGGCAGCTTCACACAGAACAGTGCAAACAAGGCCTTAAAAATCTACTTTGGTTTATCAATCCAAAATTTTAATAATATTATCCAAAGGCATTATGGATTTCAGCACTGCTTTCACAGACATTTACCTGTGCTTCTCAGAGAAGCTCTTGATGAGCTGCAGCATGCTGCTGTCTGCCACCAGGTCCAGGGGACTCTTGCCCTTGTGGTTGGCGTAGTTGATGTCAGCTCCTTCCTGCGCTAGAAAACAAGCGATGGCTGCGCCAACACTCAGCTCAGTATTCCCCAGAAGACCTGAAGCACTCAGCTGTGGATACACATGGCAATGAAGGGAAGAGAGGATGGTAAGACAGAAGAGGGGAGAATTAGAGACGTTCTACAAACATAATAATAAGGCTTAGAATTGATCTTGTGGAAATGGTAGGAGTTGAGAACAATTTAAAAAGGAGTCAAGGAGTCAAGGACACAGTTGTCTGTGAGCAAAAACAAAAGGTAAGTGAAATACAACCAGTGCAATCCAGCTAAGGCAGATACATAAACCCGAAATCTAATCAGCACATCCCCAATAACTGCGCTGCTGACAGAATCCAAACCAGCCCAGAGCACTTAAGTCAAGCCACCTTCAAGCGTGTGTGCATGGGTATGGGTGTGTGTGTGTGTGTGTGCTTGGCAGGTGCCCAGGATGTTGAGTGCAGCTGCAGTGTTTGCGGTCTTGTAGACTGAAAAGGACATTCTTCATCAGAGCAATGATATCAACACCAAACTGATGTAACAGTATTTTAAGTGCTTATATACAGAGTGTTGCACAACGCATGGAGTGAAGGTCTCTTAATGAATAATAAATCACTTCTTGTGAAAAGCATGAAGGACAGACAGACAGATGGATTGACAGATAGATAGATAGGTCAAATGAAAATGAGAGAATGATGTGACAATGCTTGTAGTGATGCACCTACAAAGCATAATTATCTGATTACGCAGCTACCCTCGGCTGCAGTTGTTTTCTGTGAAACAACAGTACACTACCTGCTCAGCACAAACCGACAGACAGACTCACTTAGCAACTAGCTGGTGAACATAATGGAGCATTTTGCAGCTAAAGAAGTGTTAGCTGCAGTGTTGTGCTTACAGTTGGCTGTGCTGACCCCGAGTGACCAACAACCAAAAAAACAATCATGGTCAGTTTAACATTAATAAACTCCACTGATAACGATCATGTGATTATTATCAGTTTCATAAAAAGGCTTAATGACGCTCATTCATACAACTATCTTTCTATTGGCAGTAGCATTAACCTTGTTGGCCACAATGAACACATTGTCATAGGTCACTATTGTTGACTACCGGTGATACATGCAACCCCCACCTATACAACATTTTTCTTTACAAAGAAAAACAGACTACAGCTCAAAATGTCAAAGTGTCACATTAAGGTTAGACATACTAGAGGGAGGCCTGATGTTTCGGTCAGTGATTTCTCTGTCTCTAAGGATTAATAATACCACCTGACTCCTTTTAGATTCATTGGATCAATGGAGTATGGTTATCTAAGTTCAAGAGATCCTCTGGGCAAAGATGACATGGTATGTTTACACCATACTTACACTAAATAAATCACAGACATCTTAACTAGAGCTCTCTCTCCGCCACATTTATACACCAACACTAAGTGGGCCCTCTTCACTTCTCAGCCCATCAGCACTTCCTCTTTCCCTTCATTACAACATCATTCTGAGTCTCTTGCCAGCAATTTCTTTTAAAGCAAGGATATGAGATTAAAGTCAAAGACGAGGTTATCTTTATTTCTAGGAAAATACATCCTAAATGTTGAGAATTAATTCATTTGTTTTTCCAAGAAAACAACATAGTATGTATATATTGTCTTCTTTAACCACTTAACAGCACTCCTATCTGATTACTTTTTCCTCAGTTAACCCCATCTCTTGCCCTGGTTACACAATAAAGCTAAGTCCTTTCTGTTCAGCTTACCATCTCCTTAGGGTCATCCCGCCTGACTTCCTTTACATGCTCATCATTTACCTGGTAAAGCCAACTAACCACTTTATCCGAGATTAACTCCCAGATATAAACAAACACCTTTACATTCCTTCCCTCAGTTTCTGTTTACCATTCCCTCCCTGATTCAATATTAAGCCTGTTCTTATCCCTCAAGTCTTTATTTATCCTGCCATGTTTTTACCTACTTAAGACTGCATTCATTGTTTCTTTCCCACCTTCAGTCTTCATTTACCCGCCTTTCAGTGTTTTATTAACCCCAATTCAGCCTATATTTACTTGAATATTTCACGTAATCTTCTTCCATTCATTTATTTATTGTAGATAGATTTATTGTCTTTAGTTTTTTCTGTGGTCTCATCTTCTGAAAGTTGAATCGTCTCTCTTCAGTTCATTCAATCGCAACAATACCTAGAATTAAGTGTTAATGCCACTCAACAAGTAGCATTATCAGTCCTTCCAATTATGAGTCATCAGTAATGTCAGTCATAGCTGAATAGAAGTAGTTACGAATGCTGGACGAATAAATCAGTGAACTACTTGCTGTGGCCTGTAAGTGCAGGCAGCCATATTATGTTGTCTCATTTCCCCAAAGCCAGAAAAATGAAAAACAATAACAGGTTTAAAAAAAAAAAAAAAATCTTCCCAGCGGCCTTTACCCTGCCATAGAACGATGTGGAGGAGCACCCCTCACTGCTCTCCTCGGTGCTGCTGGTTCCCACGGCGGGGCTGAGCATGACATTAGCCAGCTGTGGGCGGAGGAGGGCCACATGCATGGCCGTGTCGCCGTCCTCGTCCTCCATGTTGACGTCGGCACCCTCGGCCACCAGCAGCTGCACCAGGTCGGTGTGGCCCTGCGTCACAGCAAGCTGCAGTGGCGTCTGGTTCCGGTTGTTGCGGATGTTGATGTCACAGCGTCCCTGTGGATGAGGAGTTGGAGTTAAAAATGTATATTTTTGTCCAGGAGAAAAGGGTAATGGAAAATAAAACGTTTCATTAAATATTTAATCAAAGTTACAAAAACTGGTGGGTGCATTCTGTGCAGAAAACTCTAACTTTAAATGAACCTAAATATCAAAAAGCAGCAGTAAAGACATATTAAAACATCTTCAGTTTACCTCTTTGATGAGGATCTCTGCCACATCACGGTGGTTGTTGAGGGCAGCCAGATGCAGTGCGGAGAAGCCGTCCTCCTTTTTAACATCTACCAGCTGCCGTGCTCGGGCCAGGATCTTCTCTGTGGCCCTGCCGCCCAGAAAAAAAACAACACAAGACTCAATTAGGCAGAGTGCACAACACTCCTCATGGCTTAAATTGAGAACAGTTAAATCTGTAATTGCGACTCCAGTGCTTTTTACCACCCCCCCCTTTTACAGACTGCGGAACATTGTTCTCACCAGAAAGAAGCTCGATTGCTCTGCAGTCTTAAAAAGGATATTAATCTGCAATAGCCATGTTCATATTTACATACGTACATGAGCCCAATCAGTCACAGTGATGCTGAATCCACAACAATACCACTGCAGACTGTATAACACCCACAAAGCATGAACTTCTCAAAATATGAAACTCGTGTGCCACAGTGTCCTTGATTTGGACAGACACACAGATGCAACTGAGCTGCTAAAAAGCCAATCTAACAAGACAACACTGAAACACAACAGGCAGCCAGTTCTCACTAAAACAGCTAACTGACCTCCTGTTGTTTCCTGAAAACTCCCCTCCAAAAGTGTAAATTGTTGCTTTCCAATGTTAAATAACAGCAGATAACAGCAGACACACATCTTCTTGCAGCTTTACATTATAATCAGCCAATGTGCTCTAATATGGACAGAAAACCATACAATCCACACCTCACAGTTCGATGTCACAACCGAGGATATAAAATCCTCCGGTCTTTCAAGATCAAAAGTTTGAAACATCCTCTGTGGCATTCATCTAGTTTTGTTCTTTTATCTTTGATATGAGGGTTAAACATACAGTCTGTTGGAGGAGACTAGTGAACATATTAGAACTTTTTTGTGATTCATGCATCATGCTGATGCTGCAGAGTGAGGCTGGGCTGCACTGTTGAGTCGTCCCCTGCTCAATAGATGAGTTTACTTTGTAAAGTATGAAATTGAAGACAACAGTGTTAGTGAGCATCAGGAAGCTGGTACACCACCATGGAGGGGTGGGTGCGAAGTGAGCCAGCCTTACTATGGATGTTATGCTAATTTTCATTTTAGCTCTCCCAAATTTCACTGTTTGGAAACAAGATCGTTCATGTTGATAGATAAAGCAGGCATCTTTTTTTTTTTTCAGAAGTAACTCACTTTTTGATTGTGAGTTTCTTATGAATCCTTAAACATAAAGACAAAACTAGAGGATGCAAAAACATTGCTCAGTAATCTAGGACCCTATTATCTATCATCTGATGATGATTTAGCCTCTGAGGGCAACAGCCAGGGTTTCAGGGCTTCTGATATACTCAGCAGATATCCAGATAACTGATATCTGAGCCAAGACAAGCATTGTGCATCAATCATTGTTAACAGTCTGATTAGCAACTGACCTGCATATAAGCAAAGCCTTCTCAAATGTGACTGATACATACTGCTTTTTTGCAAACAAAAACAGAGCATATCTGATACCCAAATCTTGTCCCTCGCCTGTAGATTCTGCATTCTTCTACAGATTCATTCAATGAGCTTGTGACCGGGAGGTCATCAGTTTAATCCCCCTGTGCCAGCAGGATAAATCTAAATAACATGGCGTTACTGCAACAGAGAGAATTCCTCTAGAGTGAAACTTTAAAACTTCACTGATTAAATAAAGGTTATAAAGGGATATCTTTACTTTTACAGAGGTTAACTACTCACTAACTAGTTTACAGAATTCCAGGAGAACTTCAGGAAAATTTGTCCAGTTTTACCCCAATAAATACAATATCTATCCAAAAACACACCCCCACACCTGATTTACAGCAATAAAAAGGCAATTACCATAAAACAAAACATAAATAAACCATACATAAAATAGGGAGAAAAGACCGTCGACACAGAGTGTGTGAGGTATTTAGACTTTAACAAACTTGACAGCTGGGACACTGATGAAAAAAAACCTTCGATTAAAAATAAATTTAAGATAATTTTCCTTATAATAATGATTATTTCAATGTGCAATGTGCATAAACACATCTCTCACACCAGCGGCTTTCTTCTAACAAAACAAAACCACAATCAACACCAAACGGTAGAATCTCCTGTATAACATATAAATGCTTCCAGTGTTAAAAGGGAACACAAGACATGTAATAATTTCTGCATCAGTGTAAAAAGGGATAGTTTTAATGCATCTTTAAGGTAACTAACAAATTACAACATTTACAGGCTCATTAGCAGCAGATTACGCATACATTTTAAATTCATTATGAGGACAGCCAAGAGCACAGGCCACTGGTTACATGAATAGTCACGTATGGTTGGGATCTCCTCTGGGTGCATTACTGAGGATGAAGGCTGTTGGGGAGACACTGCGTTGGAGGTCACTGGTACCTGCAATGCAGCTCCGTGGGTGTGCGAGTGTGTGTGTGTGTGTGTGTGTGTGAAAGTGAGTGTATGTGTGGTGACAGTACTGATAGAAGGAAATATTGTTCCTGCTTTAAAGTCATCTTCAGAGCACATTTGTAAGCTGAAGAGCTCACTCAGATGTGAAGCAGACACAGCCATGAGAGTCATGTCACCTTTGTACCCTCTACGCCTCATTTCTCTGCATTATTTCCATAATCGTTACTCCTGTGTGTTCATGAATATTCAGACTTGGGCTGACGTTTTGGGGCAGTTTTGTACAAACATGCCTGCACACACCACAGCTAGAGGGCATCAGCTAGAGGACACACTGGTAATGATTTTTCTTGAGACTGAAGTCATCATTTGGTTATTTTTGGGAGTTTGCATCATGCTTGTTTGTGACTTGCCTCATGACCAAAGCTTGACAAAAGCAGAAGGAATATATCATTGAGAATGCTAAGTATTTGACTCTGAAAACAACAAAGGAAATAAAATAAAGGATTTTGATTTAATGTATAATTAACTATGAGAGTGAGTTGGTGCAAAAACTGGTGTTGTGCCAGACAGTTTCCATTGTACTGTCAAAAGACCCAGCATAACTCCACAAAGACATCAGTAAATAGGAAGCAGAGGGGTTGGAAGAATAGGAGAAACTGTTGGCAAACAAAAGGAATCTGGCGAAAGTGAGGAGAAAACAAAGAAGCTTCGAGGAGGTGAGATTACAGGAAAGAGAGACGAAATCCAGCCAAGTATTCTTCAGTTTTAAATAAATACAGTAAACAGACTAACCATCCTGTACATCACTTTGCTTCTTCTGTCAAGCTGAAAACTCCAGGAAAAATATGGCCGCTTGCCTCGTTTCTTTTCTTTCCCAGGACTGTTTGTGAACTTGGCCTCTAGCCTCCATTTTCCATTTCCTCACAATAAATAAATAAATACTCCTATAATGAAACAATCTCATCTGTATATCACAAAAAAAACAAAAAACACAACAGAGAGCCACAGCTGCTCACAGGGACATGAGTCAAATCAGGAAAAAATTAAACTAAACTAAAAATAAAAATGAAGTTTTATGGATGGTTACATTCAAAGCTGAGGGCCACAAAGCAACCATCTACTGTACAGGGGGAAAATCCCAACAGAGGTACAGATCATACTTCGCATATTTATACACAAATAAATGTGAACGCAAATAAAAATGAAGGCAAATCCACAACTATAAACAATGAATACTATTAATTTTGAATTTACTCTGTATTAACTGTATGAAAGTATGAAAGTCAGAACAAACACACCTGGACTGTCTCAATGTAGTGAAGGCCTGCTGGTGTTATATGAATGAACTTGCGAACCGAGCTAATCCTGAACAATCGTAAATCCTGCGTCTTTACTTCTGGCGCAGTCGCTAAATGAGTACTGGGGAGGGCAGCCTAACTCCCAGCACTGCACATATGACACTTGCCAGAACAGATCGGACATTTTATTAAACGACCGTCTACTGCTGCTTCCACTCTCACTTTTTTCCCCCTTTCTCAGTTGCAGACGGGATTTCTTACCCACGCTGCACTCATGTACAAGGCCGTCCTGACATTATAATTATCAATTTAAAGGTGCATACAATGTGAGCTAAGAGGAGGCTGGTTGTTCAAGTGGTGCGGAAACGTGGGTTACTTGGAGTTGAAGATGGACGGTCAGAATTACTAGAGATTAATATTGGACACTGATAAGGAATAGACTGACTTATGCTCTTTTCTGACGGGTTTAGTACTTGACAGGCTGGCATAAGTGAAAGTTGAAGAATATGGCAAATAAGCTCTTTGGAATTTACATTTCCAATAATTTAGCCATGAAATTACACAAAATACACTTCAGAAAAACTGTAGATGAGTCCTTGAATGAAGTTGCAATTTCAGGTGGAAATTTATGGTGAAGCTAGTATATCTCATTCTTGCTTCCTTTCCTTCATGGCACCTCTAGAAAAAGAGTTAAGGACAATTTTGCATCACATGGTTTTCTTATAATTCGGGAAGGTACGTTCAAGAGGTTAGAAAAGCCCTGGAGCAAAGAGGCAGGAACCTCACCGTGGTCAGACAGACTTGGTATGCTGTGAAAAATATCACCTCTAAGAAGTCACTCAGACCTTTGAGGAGACTTATTATCTTATTCCTTTTCACAACAGGAGGAAAAGGTGATATTTTCTTGATCATGGCAAAGTGATCTGCATTACTCTGATGTGTTATAAGACCTTGGCTTGCACTTGAAACAACTCAGTTCAGATTTTCCCTTAAAAATAAATGTAAAAAATAAAATAAATGAAGCAGTTTACTGTAATTGCATCCACTGTACTGCTGGAAACAGCAGGGCAAATAATGTAGCAGATCAAATCATCACTGGAGAGTTTCAGTAACACATGTACTTAGAATTAGCATTACATCTACAACAGGTTATCTGATGGTGCTCATTATAAACAATCTTTGAATATTACAGTATCTAAGGTCAGAGTGCACACCTATAAAGGTTGTTTTGATTCAGGGGTTAAAAAAGTACAAATTATATCATTTACATAGCACCAATGCATAACATTTGGATTTAAAATTTATCAAGAACGCCACTTTAAAATAGAGCACTACTGAGAACAACTTCAAAAAAAAAAAAAAAGGAATCATTCACTTTTGGTGCATTTCCAGGCTATTTGTGGTGTGTGGGAGGTGGTGTGATGCAACATGGACAGAGGAGGACACTGGCACACCAAAACTAAGAGCTGTGTTTGAGGGATGAAACCTTATCATTGTGAGAACATTAAGTTAAGCACTGCACCTCTGCCTGCATTGTCAATGTGCCGTCAAGGATCACCTCGTGATAAAGGACCTCTAGTGTCAACCAGCCTAAAATGAGCAGTCAGAAGACAATGCAGCCTTTGTGACAGGCAGCAGCAAGGCAGTCTTGATGTTTGGCCTCAAGCACTTTGGCATAGTGAGTTAAATGGCTGAACTGATCTCTCACCAGAACCCTACTGGTGTCACTGGGAGGAATACAACACGTGGAGCCATTTTTGGAGGAATTCAATCAAAATCTCTGATATTTTTCTAAAAATAAAATGTGTTCTTGCTCCCTCCCATGAACACAGCAGTGACTCAACCTATAGCCAAGATATGAAAGCTGTGCTGAGTATGTCTTCCCTGGGAAAATTTGCTCAGTTTGTTTGGATTTTTTGGATTTTTTTAGTCCAGTCATGAATCCCAGGCTCTGCGGTGCTGAAAATGACTACACTAAATGTAGTTTGGGAAGAATCCAGAGGGCAAGTCAACACGTAGCAGAGCAGGATGCAAAAGTAAATGTTGCATTTTTGCCTAATATTGACTGTCAGCCTGCTGACAGCAGCAGAAGCTGTGTGGGAGATGAGCTCTATGTGTAATGGATAGTGTTGAGAGTTGACCTTTGAGTCCTTATTTGAACCCACAGGAGAGATTATCTCACACACACAAGCCCATAACCAGCATTTCCAGTGGCCACATCAGTTACATGCATTTAAACTACCAAGAGCTGAGAGCTACTGAGCAGACTCAAAGGAGCACATGACACTCCTTATCATTGGCCATTACAAAAGAACCATAAGATACAGATTCATCAATCCCACAAGATTCCAAGAATATACCAATTATATTGACATGCCTGGGTAAACACACAACAACTACTAAAAAAAGCCAAAGACTTTTACCAAAAAGCTATTTTCTACTTTCATATATGTGATGCCTGGTCAATATCCAGGAAGTTGTGGGTGTGGTCTCTACTTACAGCTTGTTTCCTTTGAGGGCAGCATGGTGCAGCAGGTTGAAGCCTCTGTGGTTCTGCTGGGTGAAGTCAATGTTGGGCACCAGGACCAGGATCTCGATGATACTGCGGAAATCTTTAGCGATAGCATCATGGAGCGGTGTGTCCCCATATGAATCCTGATTGTGGGAGAAAAATAAAATTCTAAACGGTGGCACAGTGACGGAGGCTGTTTAGAACCAAGTTAGTTATGCAGGTTTTGTGACCTGACCTTTGTGTGTTGAGATGTGACACACGCAAAAAAATAAACTACTGTCTATGATACATGTTTTATGACAGTTATAATATCCTCTATAATACAAAGGTGTCAATCTGTAACCTTTGTTTTGTGGTAATCCTTAAATTTAGGGTTTATATTACTGGAGTGACAAATGTGGCAGTACATTTTGTTTCTGAGTGGAACAAATTAAAACAAACCGAGCAGCTTCTCCATGTTTTTAGTTGAGTAGCCACTCTGCTCAAGCAGAAAGCAAATGCAGTTAGTGAATTCCAGGCCTGGTTGTAGGCATATTCGACAGTCTGGCAAATGCCCTAAAAGAGACTCTAAATTGCCTTAATGAGGCTGAGGGCTGAAGTGAAGCAGGGTCACAGTCAAATACCATAAATGTTTGGATTTGTGTGTTTACAAATGCTTGAAAGGGCAATGTGTGAGTTGTTGATGACGTGTGTAGCAAATGACCAACAGTGCCAGAGAAGCTCAGTTACTGGCTGCCCAGATGCTCACTCATAGATCCACGCTGTCACTGGCTACTTTTTAAGTCATGATCTTGGTCTATAATCAGACCAGTTACCAAGCCAGAGGGGGGCATGAGAACAGTTGATTTATTTAGAAATATTAAAAACAAACAAACAAAACATTTGGGACAAAAAAGGGAATATGACTGGAGACATCAAAACATTGATTATGCTTTATCAGTAGTTAAAAAGGATTTTGTCCATCTTCAGCATATCAGCATATCCATCTTTGACTTTTAAACAGAGACAAACCATGAACTATGCTTCTCAAAATAACCTTACTCTCTTATCACACATGACACAAACATTAGCAACTGGCTAAACATTTGATGGTTTCACAGTCAATGATATACTGTACTGCTACTAAAACTACAGAGTATAATCAATCAAGACCAACTAATATAGTTAAATAACACATAATGAAGGGCAACAAATGCTAATAAAAGACCAGTCTGTAGTACTAAGAATTTAGGTCCTCTCACCTGGAGATTGACGTCAGCCGAATGTTCGGTCAGCATTCGCACCATATCAGTGAAGCCCTTGTTGACGGCAATATGGAGTGCCGTGCACATGGAGTTGTTCAAGAGGTTGACATTTGCCCCCTTGCTCAACAGCAGCCGTGCAATCTCTGCCTGATTACTAAAGTGAAACACACCAAGTACAGAGACAAAGAGACACATACACAGAGTATTCGATTATATCTGTTGAGCGATAGGACGAGATGTGGCTGGCTGATTGGGCATTGTCACTGTGAAAAGTTTATCACATTAAAATGAAAGAGACAAGAAGGAGTTCACTCTGCACTGGTTAGTCTCATTGGTCAGGGTTTTTCTAAAGCCACAAAGAGCAGAGGTGTATCTTGTCATGAACTCAATTACAGTATGTGTGCTTGCGTGTGTGTGCGTGTGTGTGTGTCGATACATGTATGTTGTACATGTCTGTAATTTCCCAGTAATGGGACTAGTAAAGGATTATCTTATCTTATCTTATGTTATCTCTTATCTCTCTTATCTTTTCTACACTCAAATGTGTGCACGTGTGCAGAAGAGCTGTATGTCCTCACCCGAAGGCAGTGTAGTGCAATGCTGTGTCTCCATCTTCGTCCTTGACCTCGATAGAGCCATTGGCCTGCAGCAGGGCCTTCACCACTTCCATGTGGCCTTGGTGAGCAGCCACCTGTAGTGCAGTCTTGCCTTGATTCTTTATATCCACCTGCCAGGAACACAAATGTTGTTGAAGTTTCATTAGAAGCTGTGGTGGCCTGAACACCACCAGAGCTCAACATAGACTGGCTGAAAATAATCTGAGCATCTACAACAACCCCATTCATTACACACTTGATAAATAATCCTGATTAGCAGTTTAGTCATCACTAAGTAGGGATGTAATCAGCAACATAAAATAAACACCTTTAGTTTAACTGTGTGACAAGCAGGTACTTTTCTCACAAATTCAGAAAAAATAAATATATCTCAGATATTATATATTGTATCATGTATAGTATATGAGTACGTCATAGTTTAAATATCATTTGGATGCCTTTTTCAAACACACCCAACCTGAATCTGGCAACAGTGACAAAAATTCTCAAGGCTCTGCTGCTGATGGGAGGGATGCTAGCCAGAGAACTAGCAGCTCTCCTGCTGACACAGTTGCATCTTCTGACAAGCACAGGAGGTTTTGATCCATCTTGGCTGTCAGAAAGGAAATACTTTTGGCTCTACAAGACCGACCAAAATCCATCGTAAAAACAAAAGTTGCTCACACAGAATGGGTAAATGAGCAAAACCTGAAGCAACACTGCTATTCTCTTTTATTCACAGTTGTCTATGGGTTTTATAACAGTTCAGATCGAACTGAAAACGCACTCGAAACAGCCAGTACTAAGCCAAAGAGGAGAGAGCTGCCTTTGATATAATCAATATAAATGACTATTAAAAAAATGCTCTGACTGGCTCACGGGAAAATAAAATAAAACATGGAAAGGCAAAATGATTCCTTTAACTGTTTGTTTGCATAGATCCAAACAAGATTCTGCATAGATTCTGTAATACTGTAAATGGATCACAGATCTGATCTAATTAATTAATATAAAATGCTGTTTTTTCTGATTTTTATGATCTTGCCAGAGGAAGGAAAAATCTGAAATTTTTTTTGGATAACCCCTTTTCCATCAAGAGTCAGCTAAAAAAGCATTTCTTGGTTGCAGGCCTCTGCCATAAGGACAAGTAACAGCAAATCCATAACTGTTTCACCTTAGATCTGATGTCTCAGAAAACATATCCGTGATGTGAATAGTTTGTGATCAGACTACTAAAGCTTGGTGTGTTTAATGATATAGACCAATCAGCCACGACAATATCACTACCAACGGGCGATTATCTCGTTACAATGGCACCTAGCAGTGGGATATATTACTCAGCAATTGATACAGCTACAGCTGATGTGCTGGAAACAGAAAAAAATGGGCAAGCATAAGGATTTGAGCAACTTTGAAAAGAGCCAAATTGTGATCACTAGATGACTGGGTTAGAGCATCTCCAAAACTGCAGCTCTTGCAGCTCAGACTGGTGATGGTCAGTGCCATCAGGTGAAACAGTATTCCCTGATGGCAATGGCCTTTTTCAGCAGGATAATGCACCCTGCCACACAGCAAAAATAGTTCAAGAATGGTTTGAGGTACATGGCAACAAGTTTATGGTCCCACCTCACAACTTACAGGACTTAAAAGATCTGCTACTGACAGCTTGATGCCAGATACCACAGCTTACATTCAGGGGTCTAGTGGAGTCCACGTTTGCTGTTTTGGTGGTAAAAGGGGGACCTAGTCAATTTTAGGCAGGAGGTTCTAATGTTATGTCTGATCAGTGTATATTACAGCAAGACCAGTAATAATTCATTGCAGTGTAACCTCTATTTCCACTGTGCATGATGTGTCATGTTTGATGTCACTCATGCCTCATTGAAATGAAAAATCTCTTTCACACAAAAATATATTCTAGAAATTCCAGTAAACAATGTGCACATTCCCTCGCTCACCAAGTCATTTTCGCCCTTAAATTCTCCACCCCCAGTCTTGGTGTCCTAATGGAAAAAAACTCTTGGAACGGGCAGTGGACTGCAGCAAAGAAAAGAAGTGCTGCACTAACCTTGTCAGGATACTTCTGCACCAACTCCCGCACTTTGTTGGCACTGCCGTGTGCTGCTTCGATGACGAGCCGACTGGGATTGTCCTGCTCTGTGGACTGAGACAGCAGCTTCTCCAACACTGAGATGACAGTGCCTAAAGAGAGACATAGGAAGATGGATATGGGTACAGGGAGAGGAAAAAGGTCGCGAAGAGGGGACAGACAAGAAAAAAAAAGGATTCATTTAGCTTCATCAGTTGAATGCAAATAACATAATTAGAAACGGTGTGATAGCGCCTTCCAGAGGGCCAAAGTCGCACCACAAAGACACATTGGTTAATGGGTTTGTCAAAGCTGAGCTCTAAAGCAAAACCACAGGAATGAGTCAAAATGTCCTTCCATGCAGTAAAATCTGACCACACACACATTCAGAAACACATACATACAGACATCACTCTGTTGTCAACTTGTCAACCGCTGTGGTGAACACATGCACATAATAGATTTAGTCATGATTACGAGAATGCTGAGGACGTCTGACATGATGACAAATGTCTGCTGTGCTGCCAAAGCCTCTCGCTGTCAACATGCAGGATCATGACACGCTGTAGAGAAGAACATTTCAAGAAATGACACCCGGTACACACACTGCTGTAAAATAGACAGACAGGGATTGGCTGTGACTGTGGCCATGAATGCCACAGTTGCAGCTTGTCTATGAAAGCATGCATGGCAGAGACAGAGATGGAATGAAGATGGGGGAGGATGGATGAATGAATGCACGCAGAAGGAAAAGCTTGAGCTGCAGCGTTAGAGATGAAGACCCCTCATCCTGGCAGAGGCCTTACTTCCAGAGTCGCTGGGGTTCTCGGCTGTCATGAGGTTGGCGTCCACCTCCACAGGCTGGGCCGAGAGGCACACTGGGTTGAACGTCCATGTCTGGCCTCCAAATGCCACCCGCAGGTCGCCGTCCGCATATACTTTCAACACCTTCCCAACCTGGCCAAGTACCTATGAACAAACAGTAAGTTTGATGTGGCATGGATGGGTGAGAAAGGGCCTTTAAGGAGGGTAAAAACAAGGGAGATAGTTGAAAGAGTGGAAAAACTAACCAACCAGGAACTATTCATGGTATTTACAGGACCAATTTCTCTGGCTCTTTAATTTTAGGTAAATAAATAAGCAACATTTGAGGAAAAGGCTCTAAACTTGATTACTTCCTCATGTACACCCAACTTTCAGGAAATAGTTAGAATATGTTAATTCCGGGGGGATGTCTGCCATATAAAGCTTTTATGGATACACACCAGGAGTAACCTGAAGGTACCAAAATGCAGAGGTGAGACAAAATTCAGTTCCCAAGTTTAGACCATCACGTTGCAAGTAAATTACAAGTGTTCTGTGTGTGAGTCTGACTCAAGTGTATGTAACATGATTCAAATCCACATCTCTGCCCATGAACAGCTTTATAATGACTGCTAAAAGTAGGAAAAGAAGGCACTTAACCCCCCTCCAATATGCTCCCCGGGCGCTTGATGCTGCCCACTGCTCCTGTGTGTGTTTCACTGCATGTAATTTGCCGGGTGTTGCATGTATGTGTTCAACTAAGGATGGGTCAAATGCAGAAGACGAATTCAGTGTGTGCATGTAAAAATATATATACAGAATCAATAAAGCTGATTCTTCTTCTAAAATACCATGAACAGTTTGTTTTATAGGATTAAACAAGCATACAGGAGCCATGCTGTCTGTCCACTCTCCATGGCCAGCCTGCAGCCGCTTCACACTCTCCATGTCCTCGAGTACTCTTACTAGTTCACCAACTCCAAAAGTGTTCACCTAGTGGAAATAAAGTACAAAAAATGTAACAATTTTTTTTTATGCTATTAAAATCAGATGAAAACATACCAATAATCCAGCTAAAATGAAGTTCTGAAGTGCAACCCTCTGGTAGAAACTTCTGTAACTCAGTACCTTGGTGAGCGCCCCAGGATGGAAAGTCCAGCGGATGTTGTTGCTGTACTGCACTCTGACATCTCCTCGGTCAGTGATTCTATGAACAGTCCCAATCCGACAAATGTACTGCAAACACAAATCAGCTGTTTCACGCCGGGCTTCCCACTGCATGGCTGTGACATTAGTGTTTCCTTTAGCAGCTGTGATTTGAGAGTTGGATGCACTGCCTTCATTCACTCTGTAGCATGAACATTTTTTCTAAGCTACTTATATTATTTTTTTGTATGCCACATTCAAAATACAAGTGTGTTTTGTTTGTCCAAAACACAAAGCAGCACTAGCTCATTGTAACTTGTTGGAAAATAAAACAAGACAAGTTCATTTTGTACTTGTACATCAGAGAAAGGAAAAGGGAGTTATATAAAGCTGTCTATTGTTAATATGTTGGGAACTTTGTGATTTGTCTGTGTTGGCTTTAATACCTCTGCCATTTTGGGGTTCCAACCTCCGTGGCCCTCCTGCATCTGTCGCAGGATGTCCACTTCCAAGAGACATTTGACCTTGTCACCCTGCTGGAAGGAGTGGCCGTCAGCACTCTCCTGGCGCTGCAACTCTGCGTGCTCTCCTGGATGGACCAGCGTAAGAAACAGGGCTTATGAGGGATTCTCAAAGCAAATACCAACTACAGTTTGGGTTTGAAGTCAGCATATATATTTTTTTATACACAAATATGATCTCATGAAAGATTCTTGAGAAAAAAACAACTCAGAATCTAAGAAATGCATACTCTGAAACAGAAATCTGTCTGTCTTACCCAGTTTTGGTAGATGGTCTTTGTAATAGAAGCCTCCTTGGCCGTCAGACACATATTTAAGGTCTACCTTGCCCTTGTGTCCCATTCGGTAGACATTGGTGGTGCCATTAGACCAGGTGACACTGGCCACGCTGCGGCCAGACTCTGTGTCCCAGCCGCGAATGTCCACTACCTTCCCAACCTTACCCTCCCCGCCTACACACAGACATCAGGTGCACACAAACAAACACACACAGATATGTGAGAAACAACAATGCATCAGTGTGTGGGAGAAGGGGAAAAGAGAAAAGGCAGTGAAGTTACATCATTAAAGAAAGAAAAAGGCATTAGATTAGAGAGAAAAGTGGTGTGTTTGATCAGGATAAAAATGTGCAAACATGTAATCATGAGAGTAAAATTTGACAAGCACGACATAAACACATAAGACGAATGAGATAAGAGACACAGAGGTGTTTTCCCTGTAGGGTCAAAAGCTGCCAAGTGTTCAAATCATTCACTTCCATTTCACACACCTGACAAAACTCAGTTCTCCTTCTTAGTTCAAATACAAAAGCCAAGCCACATTACAAGTGCGCATGCTGTAACAGAACATGGTTTGAGATCTCTATGCCAGGTTTTCTGATGTAAGAAAGCCCATGTTAAGCTATTAAAGTTATCAAGCTGCCTCACTGCCTAACCACACCAACTAAACCAGTGACCCGTGAGACTAAATGGTGGGCTGGGGTTTTCTGAGCATGCTCAGAGCATCCTTTATGCACTTGCACCATTTAAGCCTGATGAGTGACTTAACCAAACCCCAGGGCATTGATTTCAAAGACACCAAAAGGACATTTTGACTCATTCGCTCTAGCCCAGAAAAGGGAGCATTGCTATTCTCAGAGACAATGATGACCCCAGACCAGAAAACATAGAGATATATTAGCACTCCCTCTTTCCCTAAAGGAAACAGTCAAGGGCTTTAATTTAGCCCACTGATGTGAAAGGCAGCTCTCAATTGCTATTTAAACTATTTCAACCATCAACCAGTGCAGGCCAAATGCATGTAAAAGAGAGCCAAATTTTCAAAATAGCAACAGTGTAGACTCATGGTTTGTCACATGATGTGAGACTGCACACATTCATGAAAGCCACAACAACACAATCATCACTTTGATTCCTTTCTCATCACCTGTAACATACACTATGTTTTAAATGAAGGGAAATGGCCTCTCAGTTTATGAAACTACACAGGGCTGGAAAAAGAAAAACAAAGAACATAAAAGTTACTGATCAAGAACTCTGAAGAGACACACACAGACAGGCACATCTGTGGAACAGACTCAGATGAGTCACTGGCAGTATAAGTGCACATAGACACATGCTAACACGACATTTAGCGGGTTAATGAGACGTGAGGTTAGAATGTTATTATGGGTTGTGGATGGTGAAACACTTTGAAGAGGTACGGATCCATCCCAAAGAAGGCAGGGGGTCTGCTGAGTTGGCAGAGCCAAGTAAGTGGTTAGGAACAGCCCCCCACCCCATACACACACACACACACACACACACACACACACACACAAACACCAACACTCACCGTCTTGGTTGCCCCAATCCCAGTCAGGTCCACGAACCACTTTAACCCCCTGGAAGATTCCTTTGAGGATGATCCGTGGGAGGTTCTGCCTCGGTGCCAAGCTCACTCTGTGATAAGAGCATGAAGACACAGTTGAGCAAATTGCTCCATATTGCTCCAAATTGCTCCAAACCATATAAGACAATGATACCATGAAATCCTTAATCTAAAACTTTGTCTAAATATAAACTATTAGATGCCAATTTTTAAACATCTGTAAGTCATGTTAGTGACGGATAATCAATAAATCTTTACAAGCTTAGAAAATGCAAATGAAGAAAAAACATCCTTAATGACCAGTGGACAATAAGCTGTATGTGCTGCACAACCCACATGAATGTGGTATATAAATCCTAACTTAAATAGCAAAATCATGCAAAATTCCAAAGATGGACAAAAAGTCCATTAACGAACAGACAGACAGACAGAACCAAACAGCTTTGTGTTGGGCAACTTAAAGGTTTTTCTGAACAACATAAGTACGATGACACATCATGTAGGATGCTTGTATCAACAAAGCTGCCTAATAAAACAGGCTATTGTGATCTCCTGACAACTGACTACAAGGTATGTTATGAGATTTTCATATACACAAGCTTGGTTTGCTGTGTATTCTGTAGTTATTTTTTCCACAAGTGATCGAGAAATAGGCAGGATACTGCTTATTGAAGGACAATCTAATTTTTGTGATACAATTTCAGGATTGTGAACAGTTAACCTCAAAGAACACATATATCAAACCTATGCACAGCTGCTGATATCTGTGTTAACACTCCACAATGTAACGCTGACCAACAACTTCAACTGCAATGACAGATTCAGACACTCAGGTGAGACAGCCATATCTTCCCAACCCTTACCTTATGGTAAAAATTTGATCAGATCTTGGTGCAAAGGAGCTGCCTATTCCCATACTTTCTTGATGAGATCAAATCCCAGCTTCCATTTAAACCCAGCAGCTTTTTTGAACAGACTCAAAATCATACAAAATCCAGTGTGATCAATAGAAAAAGAGAGCTGTGAGAGTGTCCTCAAAGTGCTCCCACATATCTCTCTAGGACCAGAGTTTTGCTTCAAGTTAGCCTTGGCTAACTTCATCTCCCATCACTGGCCAGATTTTTCAGGTTCCTAGGTGTTACAGCAGGAAACAGCGGTTTGTTTGGCTCTTAGAGCCAACTAATGGAAAATCTCAGTGTGGGACTGAGCTGGGACAGGTCTGCTCAGCAAACTGTGCGAGTACACAGCTTTGAGCCTAATCCCCGGACAGCAGAACTATCAGAAAGCAGGCCACCTAAGGGCAAGGCATAGATTATGTAGGCGAGTGATTGTATAAATATATATTAGAGATACAAGAGGGAATGTTGTACATACAGTACAGAGGGTCTGTGCAAACACATTCTTTTTCTTCATTGCTTCCATGCAATAAATTGCTTGTCTTGGTTTTTTTTTTTGTTTTGTTTTGTTTTTTAAAGAGCTCTTCAAGGAATTCAGGATATAAATAGTACAGCTGTGGAAAGGCTAACTTAAACAATGCTGGTTATAGTAACAGTCTTCCTGAACTCATTGCATTAAGGGTCATGGAGAGAATGTAGTAAACTGTGCCAATTTCCTGAGGGGATAAAGCAGATTTAAGACTTGAAGGACTGACTGAAAAGCTACTAAGAGTAGTACTGTTTATGATGGAGAACTACTTCACTCAGAGAAAAGACTATTCCTAAAACCAAAATCTTTTCAATCGTAAAGAGGATGTACACTGACAGATGTCCCGATTTCATGACAAAGAAGTGTGACGTCAATGTTGTTTACATGTTGTTTCTCAGTGTACCTACACTGAGCAATACAACAGCTCTTTGAAGAGATCAAGACTTATAATCCTGCGTGACCAAATGTCATCCTGCTCCCAGACAGGATGAGGACAGGAGACCTACACCTACTGACACGACGGCTGGGTCAACAGTCAATCAAGTCCATCAAGGGTTAGCTTTACTGTTTGAAATTAAATTAAATATGCAGTTAGTTACCTTTTAATTGCAGAAATCAAAGGCACATAAAATTCAAAAGAGGTGTAGAATTGTAGCAGAAAAATAGAGGAAGGCGATGAATTTGTATAATGATACCAGTTGTAGGTGGCATGATGTCTCAGAGCTTTCACCTGAAAGTAAGTTGGCACTGATTCACAAAGTCAGCCCTGTCTGCCTTTACTGTGATCGGTTTGTGGTATTTTTATTAATGTGAAACACAAACACACACTATGTTTAATTAGACACATCTTTCAAAACATACATCAATACATTGTCTTATCAAGTCTAACAACTTGGCTTTAGACCACACTTCACCTGTCATGGCCCTGTAACCCTTCTCAAATACAGTGAAGAAAAAGCAGTTTTGGGATGGAGTGGAAATGAGGAAGAAGTGCAAAAAACCATGCATTTCAAGAAATAAGAAGAAAGTTCCAGTTAGCTAACAAGAACCACATTTAGGTGGAAATTCCAGACAATTCTGGCTTTAGGAAGGAAGCACTGAAAAACTCTCAAGGTTGGATTGGATGTGTCTTAAATGTGACTACAGGGCGGAGAACGGAGGAGGCCAGGTGGAGCAGTGTAGCTTGATGTGCAAACGAAGGATTAGGCATTGAGTTGACCTGACAGGTGTGTGTTGTTTGTGTGTTGAAGAGCCGATTAACAGGTTGCATACCAACCATCTCCTCCACATATGGTACATGCATATGCTGCCCTGAGCACTCAGCATGTCAGCATGCACACATGTCTCAGTGTTCTATTAAACATACAAATCTTAGCTGTTCAGTCTTCTCAATGGCTCACGGTATCCTGCATTTAGTTATCTAGATACAGAATTTGGGTTAGAAAAATGACATTAATTCAAATGAAACTCATATCCTAAAGATCCACAGAGCCGAGGGAACACACAACAAATAATATAACACAGGTACACACATCTTAACGCACTGTAAACAGCTCATATGACTGGATCTTGATTTACTGCGTATCCAACACTTGTTACAACAAGCTGAAAATATTAACATACTAATCCACACATCTGAGAATGTTATCTTGCTAATCCAGTTAAATCTGATGTAATTACGATGGAACATTCACGTACAGTACATCCAGCTCAGGTCTCACACCACATTGATGGTGAAGGTACAGCTCGAGTGTCAGCAAGCTGTTGCAGTTTATAGTGTTAACACCTTTCCATTGCCCTCTCAGGACACTAATAAAGTTTCTGCCTACAGTATGTCTATAAACCACAGATAGCTCTACCCTGTTGACGTTGTCATAAAACCCTCACGCATGTTTTGTCCACAAGAAAGGAGTCCCTCTTAACTAAGCTCAAGCAAGTCTCCACAAATAAATCACTGCTGGCACAACAAGAAGCAGTCCCGCTCATAATGAAACCAAGCTAAATTTGTCTTTCCAAGCAAATATCGAGTGTGTCCCATGACTGCCACATAATAAATTAGTCTTTTAAAATGCTGTCAGCAAAATATGGGTCAACGTGGTCTGGAAATAAAGAAGTACTGTTTGCTTGGCACCACAGAGTGCTCCTCTATTTCATTCATCCGACAAGAAAAGAAGTGACTTTCATGTGATGTTCTCCCACATGTATGCTGTGTCCCACTGCTGAGAAACAATCACAACTACATTTACACTGAGATTATGTAAAGACATCCTTATTGAATGGATGAAGAGAGAAGGCAAAGACCAAATGCTATGAATAGATCATTTCATGTTCATATGATCAGCAGCAAATTGTGAACTGTACTGATGAAAATCTCTTGCATGGCTATCTATAATGTATAATCCATAGATGTTCACTTGTTTCTTCATTATCAGGCAGAGAAGCTCAATACTATGTGGTGACAGCCAATGCAAATGCAAGGTAGATTAACTGAAGCTCCAATGTAAAAAAATATATAAAAGTCTTTGTATTTGAAAATAGCTTGGATGCAGCTAAATAAGTAAATAATCATTACACACATATTCTTTAACATTTGTAGTTAGAACTTGAGTCATCTAAAGGCTGCAATTTCAAGAAAAGTTGACCCTGTTGGTTAAATGTCAATCCAAAACTTGATCAGTGACAACCACTAAAATCATTTCCTAAGCACCGTCTAAAGGTCAGTACAGAAGTTGAACTGGTGAACTGGTGATGAAGATTTAAGTCACTCTGCTGGCTAACTAACTTAAAGTAAGCCTCAGTGTTTTATGCCACCTACGGACATCAGTATACCCTTGAAGTTTCAGATGAAATTAAAATGATCTCCCTGGCAGGCATTATGGAGACAGGCCCAGTGTGTTACCAGTGATCCATTTAGAAGTGCTGCAGACAAATGTCTTGAACGGAGCTGCACTTTCTCAAAGTCATTCAGATTAGTGAAACTAACAACAGGGATGCCAACGTTTTGAAAGGCAATATTTATCCATTTAAAATGTTAAATAGACTTCACTTAAACAGCTTTTTGTACTTTCATTTTTTGTGATTTGTACGCAGATTCTTTATCTATATGAAGCATTAAATTACATCCAGGTCACATTTTTAATTAATCATTTTCAGGTTATCTTGTGCTTGCCAAAAAATGTGCTGTGTAACCGCAACCTAATCCACATTTTACTTGTGCTTCTTCTTTGCTCAGCCTCTGCCAATGTCACACAATTAAACTATGAAAGATTCCTACAGTATCAGACTACCATACAACAACAAATTCTCATTGCAGGATTGAGTCTTTGAAACGCTTGTCTGCATCACATAAATGGAAGCACTAACTCTAAAAACTCTAAAAAACGGGCAGTCTCTGACGTATTTTTAGTTTTCCAGGTTTAGCTTTGTCTCGCTCAGATATGACAGACCACAGTTGCTTGCAAACAGTCTTTAAATAACTCAAAATATGTGGAGACTGATGACAGTAGTATTTGACACACTTATCTATAAAAGCAGGATGTTATATTATACAGTATACTTTATAATCATTGTCAAACACATCTGATCTTTTTCTTCCAATTGATTCAGCTGGTAACATAACTTCAGGTATTTTAAAAAATGTGTGCTATATACTAAAAACGAGTTATCCTTGAGGATCAATGAGTATTTGTTCAGTGTCCACAGATGGGAGGCAGTGGCCTGTTTGAAGGGTCACATAATAAACACCTTAATGAAGAACATCACTAAGGCAAACAACATTTGGGCCTCGATAACAAATCAATATCTCTGAAGAAAAACTGAGGTGGGAGATGAAATGAGATTCTAACTAGTGTCAGAATGAAGTGTTTACTGCACTACTCTGACTCACAAATCTGTAAGTAGTCCCCGAGTTCAATTTTCATCCCAACCATCAGAGGCAAAATTGTCCATTACCAAATGTGGACCTAACCTAAATCCCAAATAAGACTATTCAGTGAAAATGTGATCACAGCAAATAATGACAGGAACTGAAAATAAAAACTGCAGAGTTGATCTGAGTCATGACCAGGTCAAGATTTAGAGCTACGGGTTTCACAATTCATATTCTGCCCTGCTGCATAAATTAAACATTTCAACGACAAACTAAAATTGTGAATTTGCTACTCAACTCAACTGTATTCTTAAACCATTCTTTTTCTAACCTTAATTTGGAGATGTGATCAAATCAAAGCAAAGGAGTAACAAGTCATAATTCTTTCTCCTGTTTGCATTATTTATTTGAACAGCAGGCTGAGGAAAATAAATGAAATGTTGTTGGACCTGGACCAGACTAAACTATAGAAGAAATCTAGGTCATACATATCACCTCGTTAAAATGAGAACAGGCCATCCAGCTGACATTCAGACAGCGCCTGAAGCAGTTTGGAGCTTTACTGTGAACTGATGCAGAAGAGTAGATTCTGAGGAGAGAACTCACTCCAGTAAATCTGGATACATAGGACACTTGGAATCAGCTAACAAAACATTTATGGTTTGCCTAAGCTGACTCAACACACAGAGAGAACAATCAAGGTACAAAAGTGGCACAAATTTTAAGAGTCACTTGTGCAATAATACACATTGTTTATCATTGACTAATACAAACTAAAGCTATAGTTAGTAAGAGCACCTCACTTTAATTTCTGTCGGCTAGAATGAACTGTGAAGAAAAGAAATGACATGAATCCTAGTGTAACTACAGAGAGCAATGGCTTTTGGTTGAAAGTTGCATTTCTGAAAGGAAAATAAAGAAGGAAAGAGCAGAAAGCCAAATCTAGACACCTACTGCATTCCCCTTTTAAATCTTCTCTATTCCCCTCTAAATAAAGCAATGACTTGAAACATGACATAGATTCACCAAAAGAAACTTAGCAAACAAAGTAAACATTAACATAAGTGGAAGACATTGCTCTAAAAGCCCAGACTAGACCTACAGGCCTGCAAAGAGAGACACCAGACTAATGAAACTTAATTGGAGGAAGCAACGTTAATAAAGTCTTAACTCCTATGAGCAGAAATGGATTTAAGCAGAGAGACTTTAATGGATGACATCATTAGAAATTAAATGACGATTGCTGCTGGGGAGGTGGAGTACTCACGGCTGGGAGTGCGCAGTCTCGTAACGCTCAAAAGCATGGCTCAAGTCATGCTTGTTGTTCATGTAACACTGGGTGCACAGGTCATAGTCGAAGCACACCTTGCACTTCCATCGCATCCCCATGATGCCATGCTTCTTGCAGCTGTCACAGATGATATTGGAGTGGCGTACGCCTGGAGAGGACAGAGAGGTGGTTGAAGAATAGTGAGATAGTCAATAATTTCAACATGTTTCTCTTTCTATTTTATTTGGTTGCACAGAAAAATAATATGGAGGACATTGTTAAGTCCTGATAAGATGCAAGTACGATACTACTATGCATTTCCCATATGCAAGTCACTGAAGCACTGAAATAACATGTCATGTCGTTATCAGTGTTACTTTTCACAAAGGCTAATATCATGAGATGGGGATCAACTGAGGCACAAACTGCATGACAAAAATACCCCCACCCCCTCAGCTCCTCGTCTCCTCTTCATTTGCTCCATTAATTGAAGGGCAAGCTTCTGAGGCAGAAAAATGTCGCTTTAAATGAAATAAAATGCTAATGAGTCCTGCGTTAATGTGTGTGTCATTCAAGTCCAAAATAGAGCTGGATGGCTGACGATGAGAGTCTTTACTGTATCATGCTTATTCAAAATGAGTTTTGTGAAAGCTGCGTGAGCCACCACAATGACAAATACATGATAAGAATGTGGAAGTTACTTTTCAACAAAAACATATAATGGAAGCAATCGTGACAGAGAAGTGAATTAGGAAACCCGTTTTTATTTACACTTTTTTAAAAGTGCGTGTTAAAGGCTGATAATTTGTACTGAAAATTAATTTCTGAATTTGACAATAGGGTTGTATAACTCTATGGAGACCAGAAATCAGGTTAAGACAAGATTCTCAATGTTAAAACTACATCAAACAGAAAATAATTCTAAGGAATGAACAAACACTTGAATTAGGTATCAAAAGCTGGGTATCGACCTTGTTTCACCACACTGAGGATCAAGAACTGCTGATCTTGCTTACTCATTATCACATTAGTTACTTTTTGATGTGACAAATAATTTTGCTACTTTTGAACATGAATTTTTCAGACAAGGCTGGTGAACAACAATAAATTTGAGAAATTTGGCTTATTTTGTTAAAATGTAAAAAGACTATGCTCAACTACAACAACTGTTTAATTGTTTAAGGTATCATATTGTCACTAGTATTGAAAATGTTCAAATGAAGAACCAGATTGAGTTGACCCCGTGCTTTAGTACGACCCTCATCATGTGAGCTTACCGATTTGAGCGTTATCATAAAGCAGCAGGTCATATGAACCCTGGTAGCCAGTGCGGTAGTTGGTTCGTGTGCCGCTGTCCCACTGCACCACCACTGTCTTATCTGGCGTAGTAGTGCTGCCCTGCCGGCCTATCTCCACCACGGTGCCCACATGGCCCTCACCATCATCCTGGTTTCCCCATTTCCAGTCCAGGCCACGCACCACGCGCATGCCCACCTCCATGCTGCCTCTGCTGGAGCCTGGTCTGGGGGCTAAGCGCAACGGCCGGGGCCTGGCAGCACTGTCGCTTCCGCTGCTGCGCCTCTGGGTCTTCTGAGGGATGGAGCTGGCTCTCGCTGACGAAAGGGAGGTCAGGGGCGGAACCAGGGGTGTTTCCAGGAATAGATCAGGGGTGACTGGAGGTAAGAGAGGATAAAGTCCAGTGAAACACTGATAGGATACTGCAAGTACACATTAGGTAGATGAATGGGTATAACAAAACTAGAATGCAGAAAAAAGTATCATTTGCTCATGAAAAAAATATATTGGAGAAAATGCATTTTAAACTGCTTGATCTTTGCCCTCCATTATGTTGCTATGTGTTGAAGACATCAGACAGCAGACAGCAGTAACTCTACACCCAGACAGAAACTCGCAGTCAGGGTGAAGTAACAACCAGCAACTGAACTTGTGAGCGGCACCTGCAAGCAGCAAGCATCCTGCTAGGGCAGCTAGGTGACAAGACAATTCTGTCTATAAGACTGCGCTCTTTGCTCTTTTGCTGTGGAGATCACTAACCTCTGTGTGCACTGAACCAACTTGCAAGTGCTTGAATTAACCTTAGAGCAAGACAGAGTCTGGTGTCTTGTCTTTCTTGATACAGATTTCCACAATGCTAGACAGTGCTAAACATAACTAACAGCTGATTGCTGATGACTTGTAGAAACTTTTTCATTTCATTCATTTCACTGCTTTTAAATAAGAACATCACACACCTGTGTGTTGTCTGACCATATGTCTGTGAGCGGCTGCTGAGGGAATGATAAAAGCAACATGCCATATGTCTCATTAATTTCGGAGCAGTGCTTTTCTCTTTGCTGGTGGATCATTCACTGGAGGCCTTGCGGTGTATCACGGCATGCTTCTGGAGAGAGCAGCTGGACACGACTGCTACGCCCTGCTGCGCTAATCAAGTGATGACCTGACACACACACATACACACAAACACATACTTCCATGCTTAGTAGGAGAGTCCATTGGCCTTTTTCATGGCTTACACCTCAACCATAACACTTCAACCAAACCCAAACTAGTGATGAGGTTGCAAACATGTATGCTGTCTACATCCCACATTGTTGCACATTGGAGCACTCAAAACAACCTATTTCTGCATGAGTCTGGAATTCTGGATGAAAACACTGAACTTGCATTAGTCACTGGTAAGCAAACATCTAAAGTGGTAGCCATTTACCAACAGCAAAACTGTACAAAATTGTATTGGCATGCATGAATGTGATTATAATTACAATATTAACTCTAAAAGCTAAACACTACTGTACAACAACTTGCAAATTCACACGGTTGACTGATGACTCCAGTGTTTCTGAATGCCACTGGGTGCTAGAAGAACTAATACATGAAGAAGTGGCATTTATGTAGCAGTTACAGTCAGCAAAACAAAAAGAAACTTGCTGAGCCGCACTATAATCATCTAACATCCAGTCACATCCATTAATCATGGTGTTACATCATAACTATTCTCCATCAATACAAGTATCAAAAAGATAAGTGTGGGACAGGCAGGACAAAGCTGCCGGATACAGGAGTGAGAGTCCAGTTTTAGTGAGTTTCTATAGGTATTAGGCTGACATTCTCCCTCTGAAACTATGTAGATATTACAGTCTATATAAATACTATATATAGTTACATATATATAGTTATAGAGCTTCTTTCTGACTCCTTCTCTGTTCCTACAGATTATTATTAGTTATTATAGTAATTGTTAGTTGATCTTCTCTTTCCTCTGACAGATTTTATACAGCACTGCGCACCTACTGACTGCCTGCACGCAGCGCAAGAGGAGAGACCTCTGCACTTCTGGTAGAAGAACTGCAAGAGAATACATTATTATTTAATATCTATCTATCTATCTATATAATAGATAGATAGATAGATAGATCCATATCGATCACCACCATAATGACCAAAGTCATTAAATCTTGCAAGAAAGTCACCATAATGGCAAAACTGCTCACATACATAAAAGCAAGTCATTTTTTTCCAATATCAACAGCCCATGGTAACATGGTAGTAACAACCCATACAAATACTACAACCTAGTAGGCCTCACATGATTTTAATGAGATAAAGTTTTCACAAACATGCAAAGCATTTATGACCCTCAATAAAATCATTCTTTTACACTTGCACAGTGATCAACAGAGATGGACAGATACATCAGTAACAGCACCTGTATTTTGTGATTGTAACATATATCACACTTGCACAGACAGTCTGAAGTCACAAGACGGAGCTTAAACTGAAATTACTGCCATGCTAGTCCAAAGAGCTGATACATATGAGCACATTCCTTAGCAGATGGTAGTGTTAATCCATCATTTCCCAGTTTGCAACCACCATTAATCTAAAGGGTAAAGATGATGAAGAGACTTAAGCTTTTTCTGAGGACAGTGTGGACAGCAAATATTTACGCTATGATCTATAATTACTGGTATAGATAGGAAACTTTGAACATGCTAATGTTGTTCTAAAGTATATGCACATTTGTGTGAATATATCTTTATATGCATTTATTTGAGTCATTTTCACCCATTATGTTTTTTAGTATCTGATAGTTCAGTCAAAAAAATTTAAATAATAGGGCAGACAGATGTCTGTAATGCGGCCGAGATTACACTTGCATGCTTATCAAGATTGTCATGTCATTTTGGTATTAAGGGCATCTAGTTAAGCATAAAAACATATGGGATGTAGGGGATAAAAGGAGGGAGAGCAGGCTGCTTATTCTTCCATTTTCTGTCCAAAATAACAGCTTAGGCTCTTTTCGGCTCAGAAATAATATTTCAGCCAATAATCCAACACTTGAGCATGCAAACAGATGAATAGTCACGGGAAATGGACAGCTTTTACGTAGCTGGGTGTGGAAGGATGTAGGAAATGCTGGGAATACAATCATGATGTGAATCTCTTAAATGACCTCAGATGCTTCACGTTAAAACCTAGGGAGTGGAAGACTTGGTTCAATCATGAAAATTTTTGCATGACAGCAGGCCCACAATCTAGCATTCTGGCTTAAAGACACTGTTGCAGACACAGATAGAACAAACTTAACTCACCACCTACATTTTAAAAGTGTTCGATTAGCGACACATTTACCCACCGCCTCCCACTCTGCTACCCCCACACTGAGTTGTTCCAGAGAGAATTCAAGCAGAGCACGCTGATAGCTTATCACTATTAAATAGACCAGGATTGGCACCGAGAAGTAGATGTGACAACTGGGGATTCAGGGGATGATTCTACCTACATAACAAGGTCCTAGCAACCATTTCTTTCTGTGACCTTTATCTCCTGTCTCTAAAAAACACCATATAAAAAATCCAGAAAAGAAAAGACACTTGAAGCTGCATTTGGAAAAAATAACCACCTCTTTTTAAATCCCAGAGCATGTTATTTTTTTGGTATTGACAGAAGGCCACTGCCAGAAAATAAGAGCATAACACTGCATCTTAAACATTAGAGAAGGATTAGTACACAGCAACAGAACTATTACTTCTTGTTGAAAATTAGAACCACTTTTTGCATAAAATCCAGCAGCCTTGTTAGCTTGGAAAATCACGACTCAGTACGTCATGGAAAGAACACTCACACAGAAAGGTTCAGAAAGCTTTCATTGTGAATGCTGATCAAGTTTTTGAAGCACAGTTGTAGGGGTAAAAAAAAAAAAAGTGAAATGAAAAACAGTAACTGTACTCTAGACTGACAAAGCAAACTTCTGCTCTGCACAGTGTGTACTCAAACTTCAGTTTTTGTATTTACACTTCTATGTTTACTTATGTGTTTCCATATCTTGTGTTCTTCCGTGTTGTTATCTGCAGCAACCAGCAGGCCAAATTCCAGGACTGTACCAATGGACTTGATGTCGAAATGTGTTCGGACTGTTTACAAGTTCACTGAGCACAGAAAATGCTGAGGCTAAAAATGTCTCAAAATCTGCAACAAAAAAGTTGCAAAACGTTGCTGCAATGAAGACAACAGCAACCACTACCAATAACATAATTTATAAAAATAGTCTTAACAATTTTTATAGTTTTTTTTTTTTTTTACAGAGTTTATAGCGTTTTATATTTATTTAGGTTTTAGAGTTAATATTGCAATTCTAATCACATTCACACAGGCCAATACCTTTAGAGAGTCTTAATTTTGTCTTAGAAGGTATTAAGTAACAATTTAAAACCACATAAACCATTGCTAATTACTACATCAGTGCCAAAATGTCAAACAAAAGTGTGCAAAATTAATTATTTGACACATAAGTACATAATCAGCTGATTTAGAGAAATTGTAATGATTCGACAAATCATAGTGCAAAGACAGACTGAAGGCTAAGACGGCAGGATTACAGCTCCGTGCCTGCAATAACAGATGGACTGGCTTCCGTCATACAACACTGCTGAGGGCCAATCTGGGAGGGCAACGTCAGACTCCTTCATACAAACAACCAGACAGGCGTTTGGCCACAACGTGAATATACAAATGCATATACAAAAACTGCTCAGGAATATTACATCATTTCTATAAAACAGGTCTATTATGTTACTGAAGGTTCAACTTGAAAGTTTTTTGTTTGTTTTTTTGCTCCCACATACAGTGTTTTAAACATCAATAATGACAATGTAACTTTAAAATTAGCAAGCAGTAACTACATGACTGTCATTTTGAATGTATGAATCTGCTGTATATAAGTGCACAATAAGTATAGTGCATATAGTGTGACATTTTAATGCATATTTGCAACTGCTGAATTCTACCACTGACCCAGTTGTCTATAATCTGTCCATGTGATGTGAAGCACGTCAGCATATTTCCACTAAAATGTGATCAAGGGGCACACAGTGTAACGCTGGTCAAATCAAGAGTTGTACTGGGATTGGGGTCCCACGTGATCAGAATTTCCATGCGACAGGAAGTGAGACAGTGGACCCGTGGGAGCAGATCTGAGAAACAGTCTATCACAGAACTCTGCTGTTCGTCGTCTATGTGACTGGCTGGCTGGTTTGATGTGATTCAACAAAATGCTTTAGATTTATTTACAAAACTGGACAGAAATGTATGGTTTCACTAAGCAGATATAGCAGTTACGCATTTCTTTACCCGGCAGAGAGGCAGAACTAGATCTGCCCACTGATGATAATCACTGAGCAACTTCAAAACAGAAAATGAGTCAGAAGTATTGTTAGTGGCAGACCCAGTGCCATCAGATATGTGCTACTGTGGGAAGCATCAAAGTCCTGGATGTCCTGCGACATGTGGTCTTACCAGCTTATATCCTCGCTCTAATCTCTAATACGAAGGGGCTGTTTGCCTGTGCTGCTTTTTTTCATATCACTGCCACTAGACATAAATGCTCAGCAAAGTGCACAGGTTGTATGACTTTAGACTCATCAGCCTTAATATCAGAAAGGAGTAAAAACCTGCTGGAACTGGTCCGTGTCAGAAACATCTGGTGCCCAGAGGACTTCATGGAAAATCAATAAGGACCCTGAGCAAATAACACATTTATAAAGATTTCTTTAGGCCTATAATAAGACCCTCCATTTCCCATGTCAGTTCTTAGCCTGGCCTATCTTCCTTTTTCTAGAATCTTACTCAAACAAGCACTGGGTACTATGTGGAAAATAATTCAAAATGTAAGTTTAAGAAATCTACAAACTACTGAAACAAATACAAAATGTATATTACCATTTTCAAACGTTTATTGTGAGCCATGTCCAAAAGCATCCTTATAAAACTTAATAGCCACAACAACAGATCTAAAGAGCAACATGACAATGAATTGCTCCTATCAGCAAAATTTAGCCCCAGAGCCATTTACAAAAACTCTACCACAGCAAACTACATTCCCTAAGAACACTTATTGTAGGTCTAATGACACTGTGCTGACATGATCAAATTAAAGTGGATTATCATACTTACTCCCCATGATCTTCAGCCCACTTTTGAACATACTGGCAGCTGTATGATTCCAGTGTGCTGTGATTCTATGAACTTTTTGCCACTATCATCCCAGGTCAACCAGCAGAACCATCTGAAATCCTGAGCGCTATGATGCAGTCATCCTACTGATGGGGGAGTGAACCCTTTCCTGCACTTTCTTTGTATTTGGTTTGCTGTGAACTTTGCTCTTTGTTTTGGAACATGTGGTTCCTTTCTCCTCAGCTTGCTTAGTTTTTTTTTTTTTGTTTTTTTTTGATAGATATTGCTCAAGGACTGGACAAGCCTGATGCCTTACCCACAAAAAGCATACTAGCTAAGCAGGCAAAAATATAACTTGCAAAAGAGCAGTGCTGATCCTACAAGAGGACAGTGCTTCAGTTAAATACATTACTTTGTATAATGATGGCCCTTTGTATGCCCTTTGTAATGTAACATGAGTAGTGATGTGGGGAAGCTTTGATCATTTCTTGTGTTTGCTTAGCATGTCATCTTGTAAAATGGGCTAGATTCACACAGGTCCAAATAAGTCCAAAACTTCTGGGCTCTAACAGTTCAGGCTCACACCTGAAGTCAAATGTCATCTAAAAAATCAATATTGGGTCACATGCGTATGGAGCTCCAAACTCCAATTTGTACCAACTTCACCATAAATCACAATCAAATCAATCATTTAATCTTATCTAAGTTTATGTTTGGATGGGATCATTTCATTCAGTGCATGAGAGATTAAAATACAATACAGCATTCTCAGTGACACAATCATCCGCCTTAAATGAATCTTACACCAACAATATATGATGTAACTACTGTTCATATACACACTAAGTACCTAATTTTGCAATACCTACTTCAAATTCTCAAATGCATCTAAACTGGGCACTAAACAGGCCATGATAAGGCTCCATGCAATCAACACTCCACATCACCTTACTTGTGAGATTATGTGATACAGTGTCTGCAGGTCAACATTTTTTTGCCTCTTTGATCATCACCAGTAATAGCAGCAGTCAGCAGTACAGATTGCAGTGACATGTGGCACAACTGTAGTGGCACGGCCACAGACACATACGGCTGCATGCGTGTTCATTTAACCTTACTGGGAAGTAAATAGTGAAATCAGCACATTTGTCCACTATGACGGTCTGATGATAACAGAAGCAGATGTGTTTCATTTAAGGACACTGTATGGCAAATCCTACTCCTGAAATTCCAATCTCATTTATTTTCAAAAGATTCAAATTGACGAGAAGAATGTATACTGCTCTACCTTCAAATATCCACAGCATCGTCACAGGGATTTCACTGTTTTACAAGACAGACGTGCTAGCATTACCCAAACATACAAGACTGAAACTGCATCACTTGATAAAGCTTGTCCTGTTTCGCTGGTTTACCTGTTGGTATAGTGATGTGCAGTAGGGAAAACAGAGAGGCCGACAAAGATAGGGAAGAAGAGGAAGCAGCTCCAACCTTCTGCTACATAAATGCATATAATGGTGGAAAAAAATAAGCCACCAGCGGTGCTACCAGCTTCCAGCGAGGTAAAAAAACGCCTTCTCAGGGCTGAAGCCCTGTGCTGCTGCGCTCCCTGAATGAACCGGCCAAGGAGGAGGAGGAGGAGGGGATACAGTGGGTGGAGGAGGAGGAGGAGGGCAGCCAGGCCGGTATTCCAGAGATGTGATATACAGTTGCAAGCAGTCTTACAGAAACAGCATCCTGCTGTACAGGCAAACAGCCAGATTGGTGAGGATCAGAGCTGGAGGAGGCAGAAAACAGAGCCCTAGTGCTGGAGGATGCAGCCAGTATTTAGTCCTTTGTGCGTTGTGTCAGCAAGGATTACCACCGTGGAGGAGGAGAGGAAGAGAGAGGAGAGGAGAGGAAAGGAGAGGAGAGGGAGGAGGATGGCCAGGGAGAGCGGCTGTGCGATGGGCGCTGCATTCAGGTTGACGTTGCTCTCGCATAAAAACGGGCCAATGGGCTTTGCTCCACATAGGACTCCTCCGGGACATGAGCATCAGCAACACGCGTGTGAAGCCAACAGTGTGTTTACTGATCAATACGTACGAACACATGCGCACCAAGCTCGACGTAAGGATGTACAGCCCTCTGTTTCATAGCCCACGGGGACGCTGTTCGCTCTACTGCCAATGAGCAGACAAGCACAGGACAGAGGGGAAGGGGGAGGGGCAACATGTTTCAGGGGGGGAGGTCTGGGTGTTTTTTATTTATTTTTTATTTTTTTTGGTGGGGTTTATTTGAGAGACGGGGGATGACTGCTCAGGAAAAAAGGGGTGGGGCTGAGGGAGATTTGATGAATGGGCACCTGCCATGAGCCTCGTTTTGAGTAGCAAAACTGGTTTGCGACTGCAAGCGAGCTGGCAATACCAGCCCTGAGTCTCATCCAGGCTCACACAGAAAAGTGGGAAGAGGAACAGGGGTGGATGGGGGTGTATGAGTGTGTGTTTCCAAATGCTTTCCTGGCCTTCAACAATACTATAATATCACCTAACATCACCATAGCTGTGGGGGATCAATAAGGAACAATATGGTTCCAAAAACTAACCAAAATGACATTCAGTTGATGTTGGCACTCACATGTTAATGTACAGCTGGTACTTCCACAACATGAATAAACAACGAATTAATGGGTTCTCTTTCCCATCTTGTAAACAAAGATGTTGCTGTTCATGTAATAGTCTAGATCATACAAAAAGAAGCATTCATTCACACAGTTGATCTTCCAGTAGACAAAGACACACATATTAACATGGCAGTCATCAGACAGAGGACTGCTGAAATATTGGCTTGTGGCTGAGATATGACTGCAAGGTGTGTCTGGACAGCCCTTCATTCTGGCAGGTAATCAAGCAATGCATGGAACCTCTAATATGTATATTACAAAAGACTAGAGGGAACAGTAGACACAAAACTCTTCACATAGCACTCAGGTCTGTTCCTGTCCTGTGTGCGAGCCATTCTTACTGCTCAGGCTAAAGCCCACATTGTATACACACTGTGAATACACTCTACTATCACCATGATGGCATGTCACCCTTTACCTCACTACTGTCCACCAATAAACCTCTCATTAGGGGTGGGCAATTTTAGATCAAGATCAATGTTAAAGGGATCCACAATGGACTTTTCAGGCAAAGAGACTGTGAGATTTAATGTCTCTTACTGCTGTTTCCAAACTTGACACGGCCTCATGGCTGGGGCTCAAAAGGTAGAGCAGGTCATCCACTAATCGGAAAGTTCAATCCCTGGCACCAACTACGTGTCAAGGTGTCCTTGGGAGGGGTACACATATTTATGGATGTTTCATCGATGTATGAGTGTATGAATGGCTGAGCATTGAAATATCATGGAGCACTTTGGATAGGAAGCAGAATGGCACCCTGGATGGAGGTCTCAGCCATCAGTGAATGAATGTGTGTGAATGTGGCAAGCTTTGAGTGCTATATAAATGCCATTTACCAATTACGCGCTGACTAGCAGATCTGTACTACATGAACATAGCAATAAAGTGATGTAGCCAATTAGACTGCCATACTGATTGGACAAATTACTTCAAGTGGTTCTTCCTTGGATGATTTATTGTAAATAATCTAACATGAGTTATGGCAGATGAGAAGTTTGTGCCAAGAAAGAACTATCGTCAATGCAACATTGTGTTTTATATTGTCTTTGATGTGGATCATGACTGTATAAAGATAAATCAATTTGACGAGATTGTCCACCCCAACCTTTGAGGGAGAAAAGCATGCTTCCCAAACTGAACCAGCTGTTTCAACTCTTGGTGGATCATATCGTCTTACAGACAGTTACCAAACACATCAAATTTTCTCACAGAGATCAATGACATTTGTTCAGTCTATATCAAACTAAATGACTTGGGGGGTGCTGATGCTTTCAGGAGAGCACAACACATTTTTAACTCAAGAGGTCAACTTGACTGGCTTACAGCCACTAGGCTGAACCTGAATTTTGGATTGCCAAAAATCCCATCATTTAACGTCATTGCATGGTCAAAAAGTGCTGTGGACCCACTGTTAGCAACCTTCACTCAAACTAAAGGTAACTATTATCCAAAAGACGTCTTGTTAACTTGCACTTCTAGTTATAGTGTATATTGTATTATATTGTGCATATTCATTGCATTAAAATTAAGAATCTTTAAAAACGTGTACTATGCTCCGAGCCTGGAGAAGTTGTGTAACTTAATAGTTTTTCAATCTTAAACAGCAAAAAACAAGCTGAAAGCAAATGTGTACCAACAATTTATGGTTAAAGGTCTGTTCAAAGACCAAGTACTAAAATTCAAAAAGATATACAAACAGGCCCCATTACACTTAAGGTACCTTTAAATTACCAAAAGAGAAGAAAACCCACTTCCAAAAGTTAACCCGAGTGTTTAAATGTCTTACCTTGAGAATTTCCACATAATATTTTCCTCATTTCTTCCCAATTGCAATCAAATGATCACCTCTCTTTCTCTGAATCACTGGTCATTTCTGTGATGTAAGCCAGAAAGCATTTCAAGCGTGATTATTGTGCCGACAACAGTAAACAAAGACAAAGAAGGAACAACAAGACAAAGAAAGAGTAGATGACCAAAACTTTGCTCTCAAATAGATGTGGCTGAGAGTAATCCTGACTATTGCCACTTGCAACTCCAGTAATGTGGCAGCTGCAGCTGGGCTCTGCTTCACCAATGGCCAAAAAGATGACAGGTGTAAAGGGTTAGGTCTCCTTTAACAGCTACAGCCCTTAATACTGCCATAGTCCTACCACATATCAGTTCAGCTGTCAGGAAATAACTGCTGGAAATTATATATATTAACAGTGCTTGATAAAATGGGTTTAAGCGTACGCCTTGTACTCCAATAATTCTGGTTTCTGAGCGACTGTTCCAACCATCCAATACCGTACAGACAGACAACTTGGCCAATACTGACAGGTACAGGAACTTAACAACCATTACAATCCCCCGGTCAGCGAGCCGAAGTTAGCTTACCTGCTAACCCACTCAGTTAAAAGCCCAGCTCGTGTATGTTCACTCATGTGGAGACAACGTCGGACAAAATTATCCAATTACAATGGCACGATACGATATAAGAAAAAAAACTGTTTTAACGAACTGTTCACTACACTCATTGGTTCAATCGACTAACACATAACCACCAGCATTTACCATACCTTAAGTGTCAGTTTCTAAAACTATCAGCTACGTAAGGATCCTCTCAATCTGTTTTCTATCGTCCGCCACAATATAGGGATATTTGGATTTACAAATATCTTTGACAGGCAAATTGGACGTCGCTATGGAAATGAAGCGCTCTTGGGAGTATAACATGCACATTCATCGTTAGCCAGCAATGTGCTATAGCTCATAATGACAATAACACTAACAACAATTTGGCAAAATTGCAAACTGAATTCTGTGTGGCTTTATAATAACACAGGATGGTGGGGCTGTACGTACTACTAGCTTGAACAAGGTTGACGCTAGCTGGCTAACTCATGTTTGGCCGCTCTTTACTGGTATAAAAACAGCGTTTCTCTCGGTGTAGCTACTTACCGGGGTTTTGTCAAGAATGTTTACTTTGTGGTAAAATCTAATTCCATGTTGCTGTCCTCCACCAACACTAACATATCTTGATTTGGAAGAAATAAGTACTATATAGAGAGATTTTACAGGACACAGCTATGACAACACGCCCATGTGTTACGTCACTACTAATGCAGCCTTCACGTGCTCCTCGTAATAAACATAATAAATCCCAATTTAACTGTGTTCGGTTTCAAATGGCCAGCCGCAGGAGAAACAGAAAAATCAGGTCGACCTGCTTAGGCTTTGCACCGCTTGTAAATCAAGCGTTACATCAGTAATTGGGAGCAGAATTTTGTTGCATGTGCATTTTCAAAACAATAAAAACACAGTAGCACAGAAAAGTGACAGTTCTCCATATCTTTACTTGTAGTTTGGTCTTTATCGTGCACCTGGTGGCCACGGAGATTCATCATGTCAAAGACGGAAGCACAGACAAAGTTTAATTAACTGCTGAAAATATTTACAACATAGGAGTGGCAATTTCCAGTTACTTTGCTCCATATGTCTTAGGGCTGTGGGCGGGAACAGGAATATGAAATCACAATACTTCAAAGTACATACCGTAACGTCTGCTAATGATATGGCTTCTGTGCTTTCTGCTCATACTGTTTGAAAATAACTTCTAAGCTTTTTTTAAAAAAAACAGTAGATGACAAACAATACTGTATGCAACCCGACAATAAAAACGATAATGGGTAAAGAACAAAATGAAAATGTTCTGATATAAAATGGTGCTATAGGTACAAAGCTTATTTTGATTTTTAAATACATTGCATCTACTAATAATTAGACCTATAATTCAAATTAACGTGGCCCCGCAATTAGTGCATTGACAAGAATTTCCGAGACTCAGGATCCTGTGCATGGTGCTTTAAGGGTTTATTGGTTGTCATATACCGCCCCCTGCTGACAAACAGTCTGACCAGACTTTTGTTGTTTGTAAATTGGCGTAATTTAAATGCAGACTGTGACATTCATTGAGAAAATGTTTTTAGAATTTTTTTTTCTAAATCATAAGGTCCATTTTCCAGTTTATAATCACTGCCACATTTTTAATGAAGATAAAGGTGCTCCTTTAGCTCTTTATATACTTTATTCTATCTCAAATGAAACCTAGGTGAACATTTTCCTATAGTTTGAATTTTTATTGTGTAAATTAAAGATTAATTGAACATTGTTCATTCATTTGTCAGTATCCAATCCAATCCAACTTATGAATGAAGACATGAAGCATCAGCATCTGTGAGTTTTATTACAATCCAATTAAATACCGTTCAAGTCTCAAAAAAAAAAAAAATTAACACTGTGTACCATACAGTGTAATGTTGAGAATGAAAAAGAATGAGAACTGTTTGACATTGTAGTATTGTGTTTTTAAGAACAGCAAATATGGCAACTGTAGGTTTACTGTCTGTCCTTGTATGATAAAAATGCTGCCTACCTCTACAAAATGACACCAACACTTCTTACTTGCACCAACACATTACAGCAGGCTTAATACTGAAAAAATACATCTGATTATGCCTTCAGTGTGACAGAGCAGGACCTAAACTAGATCTCTGTTCAATGTATAAATTAGACAATAAATTAAAGCCTTTGAAAAGCCCTCAGCGTTGTACAAATACAAAGAGGTGCATAAACTAGTCTGTATTAAAACAACAAAATTTGAAATATCAAAGCTAATTAATCACAGTAACGGCAAGCTGCCAGGAGGTGCCAGAATGATCCCAAACACGTAGAAAAGTCCCATAAGGAGGTTGAGCTTGGCCGTCTTTTGGGGTATCTTGGCATAGCGTCGGCTGCGGAACTGCTTCTCCAGTGGGAAGGCCATGGGCAGCGTGAGCAGAGGGAGCGCCATGCTGATGGTGTAACGTGTGGCGAGGATGCAGAAGAGCACGTAGGGGACGAAAAGCAGGAGGTTATAGAGGACGTAGGACAGTGTGGGGCCTATGAGGATGGCCAGGGTGACAATCCCTGCCTGCTTGTCAGAGTCCATGTCTCTGGTGTTGTTGCTATGGAGGATGGCTTCCGTGTTGAGGGCCAGTGGGACGGCATAGACCAGCGGCAGCACTGACAGGTAGCCAACCTGCACAGCGTGGGCAAACATGACTGCCAGAGGACCGAAGGTAATGAGGATTACCAAGTCTCCTAGGGCCACATACTTGAGGCCGATGCCTGGGGAAAAGAGTGAATAACAAGAAGAGAAAGTTAACCTTTTGATTAGTGGCTGTCAACAAAGGTCCATCAAGTCCCAAAAGTTCACTCTTTCATTCATACTCTCTGGTTTAAAACATGTATTGTACTCAAGAAATCTATCTTGATTACAATTAATTTGGTCTTCAGGGTTTGGTGTGCGCAAATAATGCCACTGTGGCATCTAATAATTAAAGAAAAACAAAAACACGCACACACAAACGATCATGGGGGTTGTTGTCTTCATTGTTGAACAACCACAATCTCTGACATAAATCAGGCAAGAATGTTCACACATGGTAATGTTTTAAAGTTTTATTTACATTTAGTCATGTTCAGAAGAGTGTTCTCTTCCTGACTCTCTCCTAGATGTTATAGTGACAGCAGACCAAATGAAATGCGCCGTTACCTTGAATAAAATTACATTTTCCTCAGGTTTGAATACAGGTGAAAATATTTGGGATAATGTAAGTACACAGCTTAACAAAATATGACTACGGTTGATGCTGACAACAGCATGAGCCAAATGTGGAGTAATAACTTTTCTTTATCCATCCATGTAAATAGTGGATTCGTGTGTGCATGTTTTCAGATTATCTGTCCCTGAAACATTTGCCACCGAGTTGCTGAATCTTTCACATTTAACTTTTCAGAGCTGCAGCAGAAGAAGTGAAAGTCATCACCACTTTTTAGAGTGGAGAAAGTTTATGTTTTTCCTCATAGTCTCGACATATTAAACCTAAACTATATGCCTCACTGGATACCACAAATGGCAACTGAGAAATTTTCTATTTTATATGAACTGACCATTCGACTGCGCAACTTAGCAAATGCTCTCCTTGAAGGAAAATTGTGTTTGCCTTTGTTTGTGGGTTTTTTTTGCCCTTTGGTAAAAACATGTAACAGTGTGGTCACCACAGTAAACATGAATGCCTGCTCTTTCCTGACATCATACACAAGTTCCTGTTTTTACAACACCAATCTCTCGCTGTCACCCGGAGTCATTAACATTCAGTATTGCCTAGTGCAGCTTAATAAACCTGAGGGATGAGTGTGTGCATGAGGCAGTGATCCAAATGATTTAAGTTAATATTTTACTTACCTCCAGTGTATAAAAAAGAGCTGGAGAGTCCCCCAAAGTAAATAAGGGCTAGGTGTTCCAGTCTAAGTGTTGACAGGAAGTAGAGCAGAGTGGCACACAAGCAGCCTAAAGAATATAACAATGCTCCGAACATAACAACATCCTGCGGTGCCAAGATTTCATCCACAAGAGTCCTATCGTCACTCTTCTTGTGGTCTATCCCTTTGGAGAAGTCATAGTACGTGTTTACAAGGTTTCCTGCCCCATGGACAACAAGAACAGCCACAGCGCACACCATCAGGATGACCAAGTCCACAGAGCCATCCAGTTTGTATGCCAAAGCGCTGCCAAGGGCCACCGGCGTCAGCGAGGTACTGAAGCTCCACGGTCTCAGTGCTAGCACATAGGCCGCACACTTTTGCCTCATGTCCGAGGCAACGCGAGCCATCCTCGACTTGTGGTTAGTGCCAGGAGAGTGAGTGACCAAGTTATTCATACCAGTCTGCCACTGCTGGCCATTGTGACCATTAGATCCAGCCAGCACAAATGTTTCTGCCCTGCTTTGTTTCTGCTCTTTGGCCATTCCGATGCAAGGGGTCTGCAGTACCAGCAGCGCTCTGAAATGTCAGAGATGTTCCTATAGCAGTAAAAACACATCAGCAAGCCAAGACAGTTGACAGTGAATAACACAGAACAGCTTCAACACATGCTACACCACCACTATATGTACAAAATCAGAATCAGATTTATTGGCCAAGTATGTACACACATACCAGGAATTTGACTCAGGTCTCACTTTGCTCTTAATACTTACATAGAAAGACATAAAAACATAAAATAGGGCTGAGTAGCAAACTTTTTGGGGACTAATTAAAATGTGTTTTACGTTGTATTCAAATCATTCTTTAATCAACACAGACAAACTGAGGGCTGGGCATATTTTGTTAGAGAAAAAAGGGTTACATCGGGGTTATATAACACAGTGGAAATGAAAAAAGTATTTTTTGGCACACAGTAGTTTATGTATCACAGCAGATAATGTTATTTTCAAAAATACCCAGCCCTATTTTTAGTTTAATTTTGCCTTCCTTGCAGATATTATACAGACCATGAAATATGTTATATTTGCATAAAGTTACTCATATAATCGCTTGATTTTTATTTATTTATTTAATGACAAAGACCTTGCCATGACCTGCAGACGTCTTGTTAAACGTCCGATATGTACTGCAGAAAGTACACTTAATTTTAGGTATGAGTATTAATTGCATGACGAATATTACTGCAAACCAACCGTATAGTTGAAAGCAGTGAAGGAAACTGCAAAGTGATAGTAACGGTACTGCCATCCACTTTGAAGTCAAGTTTAAGTGGGCTATTTCGAATCTGAACATTCAGAAATCAATTGTTTAGCTTTCCGATACACGTGGACTGTGTGTATATATTATAGGCTACCACCCACACCAAAATGCTGGAGAAACTACTTTCTGGTGAAACGGCAAGCTTGGCACCGCACGCGGGAGGGGGCAAACAACCTCAGGCTAACTACTGAGATTATGGGATTAAAGCTAACTGGCTAGCCACAGAGCTGACGTTCTCTGAACAGGGACAGAGAGGAGGAAATGTCTGACAGAGGCTCTTACCCGTTACGTCTTCACCATCCGACACAAACTGGGTTTCTCACTACTTAAAATCATACTTCTGTGTCCGATGAGCCTGATGCAGCGAGAGGCAGTTAGGTGGCTTACGTGTCAACTACGAGGGGACTTGACTGGTTGGCCACTGTAAATCCTGCTGCACCTGACGGGCGCCATTTCCTCTTCCAGAAGTGCAACATCGTGCAGAGGTCGAAGAAACCGCTTTCGATGCAATGGTTCCGATTAGCATTTCATTCCTACAAACAATTTGGCTCAATAGGAAAAATAATACAATAAAATGTATTCAGTTGATAACGAGGTATTAAAAACTATACATCAATGGTTACATTTAATACATTAGAATGGTTACTCCGCGGATTATAAAAATAATGGTTTGCTGCAATTTGGACAGGGATGAGTTTTTTTCTGTTATACCATAAAATATTTCATAACATTCGACAATAAAAAATGTTTTTAGTCTCCTGATCATAGTTCATATGTTCATAGTTTAGCTGATAAATAAATAACCATATTGTGACCACTCCATAGTTTCAAAAAAACGCTTGAGGTATTATCTTTTGTGCATCCACAAAACTGTTTTTGCAGCAGTCTGACGTGTAATGTCTGTGAAGACAGTCAAAACAAAAAATAAAATACCGAATGCCCAAGAAAAAAGAGAGAAAAGTGGAACTGCTGCTTCTTTCTTTGTTTGGAAAGAAAATGGAAGGTGACAGAAGATGTTGTTAAGCAGGTGGGGGTGCAACTGTGATTTTCCTGTGTGGAAAAACACCTGCAGACATTTGACTTGTCGCATTCAGGAAAAGATCAAGTGTCGTTAAACTCAGTTAAAGGTGACTCTGTCCCATGTAAGTGTTCCATAAATCAGGCCAATCAGTCAACACACAAAACCCAAAACATGATATGCACCCTGAAGTTACTAATTATACCTGTACTTTTCCTGCTAATACATGTCAAACTACTGTGAAAAATGCCCATGAATTACCGTTAGTTCACCAAAGCCTTCTGTTGGGTTAGACTCCAAAGTCTTGATTTGTTTCATATTGTAAATGATCAGATGAAAAGGGAAGTTCAAACTCACTTTTTGTAAAGGAATCACTTATGGTATCAACAATATTTCAGGACTCTGAAATGATGCCCAGGGTCACACCATAGGGCAACAGAGTAATTGGGGGAATGTTTTATTTAACACATAAAACCCTCCTGAAAAAGAGCCTGACTTTGACCATCCTGGTCCAAATAATAATCATGTCTTATCAGCTCATTGTTCTATTTTCTTCCCCCAAAAATTTAACTTATTTTATTAGGTTTTAGGCCCAAATTCTCAAAGAGCACATTTTCACCCAACCATCACTATAACCCACATTCCAGCTGCAGTCCATGTGCGCCTAACACTGTGGGCCAAGACTGCCCACGCAGAAGGCACTGGTGTGCACAAACGGTGAGGCAAGATCATCTCGGTCCCATGCAGCCCAAAGTCATTTACTACAACTGTCAGTACTGCAAAGTAGATCAACTTTGTCATGCCATCCCACACAATCTGCATACACTCTGTGGCCAGCGCAGCGTTAAAATCACACAGATGTTAGCGTGAGGAGAAACAACTTGAAAGTTTTAAAACTTTTCAAAACTCTAAAAAAAAATGTTGGGAAAGGAAAATACAGCTATTTAACCGGCAAACCACAGCGTTTTATGTTGTAACAAGCTGAATTTGATTTTGTTTGGTGTCCTGGGTCGTTTGGAGTAAACAAGGCGGATGACAGAATAAAATGCAACAGTCCAGAATGACTGTTTTTGTTTTCTGATTTGTTTCCTGACCTGCCCGGAAAGAGTCGGCGCGTGCCTCAGTGCAGACAAGGAGAAGACTAAACTACTTTTTTTTTTCCAGACACAGCATTACATAAACTTCATAGAATCATGTTCAATATAAGCCATCTGATCCTGCTCTAACTGAGAGCTCTAGCGGTTGCAACAAGTGGTTTGATGGGCAGGGTGCGTTTGGTTTTCATTAGATTGTCTCGACACTGACCCCCTGCCCCATCTACAGTAATATGAAACCAACTCTCTGGCAGGCGCACTGTGCAGAGGACAGCAGAGCAGAACTGATGCAGTCTGCACTGCTCTCACCACCCGGTCCGCAGGCTGGACTGCGCTGCCGCACACAGCACCACAAGCTACCCAAGTAGTAACACATAACCGAAGCGTGCAATGGCCAGGAAGTAGTATTCGCACGAGCATAGATGGTAAACATATGTAGTCTTCGCTGAGGGATTGTGTTTTCTTATTTTTCCTGGAGGTGTGATATCGCAGCCATGGTGTGCTGTCAGATTCCTAGAAGTTTACCGAGCAGAGGCGACTGGGGCTGCGCTCCTCTGCTGGCTGCTGCGCTGCTCGGTCTTCTGCTCGCAGGGATGCAGCAAAGCACAGCGTTTCCCTCTTGGAGGTTGGAGGTATGTTGTGAAAGCTTTATGACATATAGGAGCTGCCATCGCAGCTCTGCGACACCAACATATTGTCTGGTTTGTAATTATTAAGTTACATAAGTAAGTTGTTTCCATTGTCGTTTCACAAAACACCAAACTCCATTCAAAATTGTGCGACTTAATGTTTGCCCTGGGTTTGTGTCAAGCTGCGTATGATGAGTGCCTTAGCTTGATATATATTTTAAGTACTATACGCTGTTTTTCAATTCGGTATGTACAGTATATTGTGGGTAGCACTTATTTGAAACAGTAATTAACTTTCTGTAAATAAATGGTCTCACTTCTACTGTCCTTCAAGTTATATTGAAATAGAGTGATACTACACAAAGATACTTTATACCACGAATTCACAAAAATAATCATACAAGTTATACAAGCTGTAGCCTATACGATTGACAGTCAGTAAAAGATTGTCCTGAAGACCATCTCACATAATCTTTCACTATTATTATACAGGAATTCCCAGCTTTTAATAGGGAGCCACTGTCTGTGCAATTTCAATCATTTCTCCAGTTTCTTAAAACGTATAATTAGTTGGACATCATTAGATGAAATCATTCAATTAGCTTACACATGGCAATATGCATCAAATTCAATTAATGTTGGGTTAAGGTGGAAACGTTAGAGGAATACCATAATGAGGTTATGGTGTGGAATGGATGCCAACACAGTAACTTATTCCGTGAATTGGATAAATATGTTCCTCCACACTACTTCTGTCACTGCCACCCACCCACTGTGATACAGAGCCTGCGGGATAGTTTCGTGTCATTTCCTTTGCCACACACTCTCATTATGTGTCAGTCAAGAAGACTGCTGTTGAGGATTACATAACAGCATTAGATAAGCTTCTTGCATGTCACCAAATCAAATCACAGCATAAGGAAAGGACACATTAGAGTATATAAAGTTAAGTCAAAATGCAGTCAAAGAGCATTTTCTGGGTTTTTTATGCATACTGAAAATAATGCTGTATTTATGTGATTCACATGTAGTCATGTAACAGGATAAAGTACAAAAGGTATTTCTATATTACTCTATAATATTAACATCATACTCTATCAGCCTGTATGTTCAGAATGTTTCACCTAATTCTCGTCTTCAGTTTGTTAAGTAGCTTCAAGGTGCATGTTGAGTAAAAGTGTGCGTTTTGAATTCTAAACAGAAAACAGACACTGTTGAATCTTTCCGAAACTGAGGATGGAAATCATAATCCATGTTTGAACTGTCTCTGGGACTGAGCTTAAACTCTTCCAGACTCCATTTTCTGGGATTTGTCCTCAGATGTTTTGCCCTCGGAGTCAGCGTTCACCACTGGCTTCAAGATTTAGTCTAGAGCACTTGTTTCGGCCCTCATGGTTTATTGTTCATTTCTGTTTGTGCCAAAGTGTGAGATTAGATTTGCAGTGAATATAACAAGACATGACGCAGAAAGACCTGAGCTGGCCTCGCTACATTAAACACCTCATAAATCACTGAACACAAGACCGCAGTGTGTGATGAGGTCAGGGAAGCAAGTGTTGTACAAAACATTGACCAGTACATTTAATGCAATACAGAAACATAAGATTTTATCATGAGCGCATGAGATGTCAAGTTCATTCAAGACAGCAGTGTGGGACAGTCGACCAGACTGCCTGCCCCTTTTTCACTATTTTGGTAAGGAAATGAAGGAAGTACTGGATCTATTTGTCTTGACTGCGTGAGGCAGAAACAGGAACTTGAGGATAGGGTGTAGAATACAAAGTCAAGGGAGTGGCTTTGAAATTTGCTCTCCATCGTCTGTATTATATCCCCAGTGGAGCTGAGGTTCCATAGGTCGACCAGTTTTAGCCAGTTCAAACAAAGACTAATGTTCGTTGCCAAGGCTATATTTAAATTAATCAGACTCACAAGAAAAAACTTTTCTGTCTCTCCTTAAAGGAATTCTTGCTGTTCACTCAAAACATGAGTTTGAGACTGTAGTGTGAAAAATTAAAAATTTAAAAAAAAAAAAGCTGTCTGTGGAGGTGTGATAGCTGCAGTAGTTGCATAAATTGGCAGCACATTTCTGTTTCGGAGACACAGTCACTGTTCAGAAAGGTGGAGGACGTTTCAGTGCTTTTGGATGATCTGACAGACACTTTTATGAAGCATACTGAAACTCAGAGCCTCCTCTTGGCTGCATCCTACTGCTTCCCTGATGTCTCTTGGAGGACTCTTTTCTTTGTGTGTCAGTCTCAACGCAGCCAATCATACAAACAGAGAATGGCACAGACATTCAGACACTCTCTCGCAGAGGGTATTCGTGGTTTTTCACTCAGCTGTGAGAGCAATGAAAACAAGAGAGCTTGAGACATAAGTTCAAAGTTTGTACTTTGATGTCAAACACACCTCCACACACCTGGCCACTCTCTGTGTTGTCTGCTTTGGTTGCTTGTGAGTTCCAAGCACATATTTCAGGTTAAAAGTTAAGTAAGTTTGGAATCAAGACTCAAAATTGACTACGTGGGCAAGCTGTATGTGTCTTCAGCAGTTTTTTCAGTTTTAATGTCTCTTAAATTTTATCAGTTTGGACAGGAAGCCTTCTCGCTCTCAAACACAAAATGGGCCCAAATGACTTAAAAGTGTTGGAAAGCAGATTTACTACTGAAACTCATCTCCATAAAAAGTTATAGATTTCATCAACTGGTGTGATCAATGTTGTGGAATATCACAGCCAAGGCAAACCACAACTTATCTTCACTCAAAGAATATTTATGAAAGCACTAAAATGTAACGCACCCATAGAAGCCTTTCAAGGCTATAAAATAACATCGAATCCATGTGTGATCACTTGGAGTTGATGTTGCCCATCCCCAGAGACACATCAGACACAGCCTATCTGTTAAATGGATCATACTTTACGTATGGAAAGCACTTTTACTGCTGACCACATCCCGTTTCCATGAGCTGGAATGCCCTTGCATGAAAATCAAATACATAACGTTAAGATGCAAGATACTGCAAATAACAGAATTGTAACCGTCAGGATAACAAGTGGAGTTTAATGCAGGCAGCTTTTAAAGTCAGATCCTTTCCAGGGCTTGTAATATGCATTGATGTTGATTCATTTGTCTTATTAATTCCTTTGGAAGCCTAATTCATACTGATCATCTTTAGATTAGAACACAGCAGCAGCTTCAGATGCCTCAAGGTTCAGTTCCTAACTTCACTTCCATGAGAGGTAATTAATTAAAGGCTTTTCTTTGTCCAAGGAAGAAGCTTACACCACTGTGTTGCTCATTGGGATCCGCAAAGAGGCCCGCTCACAAGTGCTACACCTCTCCAGGAACAAGCGCTACACTCTCACCCCAGAGCAGCTTAAATGGGACAAGTTCAAGCTAACATACAAGTACTCCTTTGCACTTATTCCTCTAGTCAGCACAACAGCCACAGCACAGTTGCAGAAAATGGGAAAATGAAAACAAATCCTTTGACAAAACACCAGAAAGAGTTGTAGTGATGTTGATTTTGGCAAGACAACGCAAGCACTGATATTTTTCAGTTGAAGTAGGTCGAGAGAAAGAAATCAGACTGTTGTCGGAGTGGGTTAGTCGCACCTTAATAGAATTATTTACCCCAAATTGAAGAGCTAGTCAATATTTCTCATCTCGTGTCAGTCAAGATGACCACTGAAGCCTGTAGGACCCGCAAAAGTTCAAAGTGCATCATCTGGCAGTGATCACCTTGCAGAGCTCTCTGCTTTTGTTTGTCAAGGAGGAGCATAGAGTGCTGAACTCTCACACCCACCCTGTAATTATTCTTAGCTGTATAACAATGATTCCAGAAAGACTTTTATAAGAAGACTGAGGTGAACTACAGTGGCTTGATCACTGGGTTTTGGTCATCCAACAAACTTAAGTGAACAGTAGGCAATCTGATCATCACTTACTAACTATCCATATCAGTCTAACCTTAGCTCAGATAAAAGTGAACATGAAGTCTTAGTAATAGAGCTGTACTTGAAGTGCTTGTGGGAATTCTGGTCTGTCTGAACAGTAGCCATTATGTTTTGGCAGAATCCTCTTCTGTTGAGGAATGTGTGTTGAGACTAGTATTAACTACATAATGCTGCTGTTTCTGAGCAGGTTGCTCTCCTTCCCAACAAACTTGATAAATGCCAGTGACACACGTCGAGGCATTGCCAAGGCTTTTGGCATGTGGAGCGACGTCTCACCGTTCAGCTTCAGAGAGGTGCCAGCTGACCAAGAGGCAGATATTAAGATTGGTAGGTACTCTGCATGCGGCTGCATCAATCTGCAACAGATGTTCCTTGGCTTCTGAGCTCCAGTCTTCTGCCTTGTCATTACTGTTTTTCTCTCTATGCTGTCATCGCAGAAATGTCTTTGCCTCCAAACTTATTAAATCACACTGCCGCAGCTATATTACCAAGCTTATATTCAGCCTGATTCATAATTCTAAATGAAAAAAATAAAGGCTTAACAACTTCCATACGTCAGCTCCTGGTGAAGCAGTCTAAATGATGCTTTATCTGTCCCTTTGGGTACAAACTCCAGGGTCCTGCATAAATTCTCAGTGACAGTTAGAGGAATAGTTGTCATCCTGAAGGCTGAAGAAAAAGCGCTGTCTTTTGTAATTCATCTGTTGTCTGTGGTCTACACGGAGCAGAACTAATGGAGTGAGGGTTTCCCTCCTCAGCTCTGAAGTATGTGTCTGTCTCTCTGGCTTGGCAGGCTTCTACCCCGTCAACCACACAGACTGTCTCCAGTCCTACTTGCACCATTGTTTCGATGGTATCACAGGAGAATTGGCTCATGCATTCTTCCCACCAACTGGTGAGATCCACTTTGACGACCACGAATACTGGATTCTGGGAAACATGCGCTTTAGCTGGAAGAAAGGCATGTGTCTTTATCAAACTGCTATATTTAACTCATAAGGTGATGGCCCATACAGCAGATTCTGTACTGGACAGCTCATGGGGTGCACAGCAACTGAAAGAAAAAATAACCAACAGTAGGCCTCTCTATGTTGCAGGGGTTTGGCTAACGGATCTTGTCCATGTGGCAACTCATGAAATTGGCCACGTCCTTGGACTCATGCACTCCATGGACCCGAAGGCTATAATGCACCTGAATGCGACTCTGACAGGACGGAAGCTAATCACACAGGATGAGGTGTGGGGTTTGCATCGTCTCTACGGTACGTTCACAATCCCTACCATTCTTGGTAGGGACCATTCAAATGGGACATTATCAGTCATTCAGTATATGGGATATCTTGGAGTACAAAGTGAAAGACAAATGGTTTAGTTTTGAGGACATTTATCCAAAAGGTTAACCACTGAATAGATGGAAAACACTGTCAAGCTCTGAACAGCAAATCTACTTCTAAAGCTGGAATTAGACTACATGACAGATCTGATGGCCTTACCTGACAGATGTCAGGTGTCTTGAATAAAAATGCGTTGTTCATGTTATCTTGCTTTTTCTGTCACAGTGAAGAGAATATTGATGCAGCATCTGAAAAGCCTCATGACATCCTGACAAAAAAGATCAGCACCAGAGCTGTTTTGCTTTTTATTGCCCAGTTTGACAACTTCTTGTTAAACTTTAAACATGCTGAAGAGAAAGAGGACTGATGTTGGTTAGCACCACCTTCCTGATCATCTGCATATCATGAAAGATGGCAAGCAATGATTGGTTGGGGTCCAAGGTGTAGTCTGCGATAGCTCTCGGCGAGTTAGGGCAAGAATTCAAGAAGTGACGGCTTTATCGCAGTGACTATTTTGAAAGGAAAAAATATTGTGTAGTCTGACCTCAGCATTTGAAGAATTACATCTAGATAAAAGAACCAGACATACAAAACCTATGACCCAGTTTTGTTCACCATAAAGTAGACCACAGTGTTGGTCTGACACTGAAAGCCAACGTGGCATTAATGAATATTGTATAAACTACTCATGAGTCATTATTAGCGTGTATTATGGTGAGTCATTTTCACTGGAGCAAAAAGCAAATCAGGGATCCAAATTCTTTTGCTGCTGACTGAGAGCTGTTGTCTGATCCTCCTCCTCCTACTCACTCAGTCTCCCCCTCTCCTCCAGGATGTTTGGACCGTTTATTCATCTGTCCAGCCTGGGCTAGGAAAGGCTATTGCGACAGCAAGCGCAAGCTGATGCAGAAGCACTGCCCCTCCAGCTGTGATTTCTGTTATGGTAAGACGCAGCAGCAGAAAGGAGCAGCAGTCCAGGGGGGGAAAAAAAGTTTGCTCTCCATTGAGCAGCGCAAGGAGCTGCTGTGAACCGTTTGCCAATGGAGCAACAGGAGCCAACAGGTCCAGCCATGCAGAGCTGCGATGGGGGTTTTCAAGAATGTGATTGGATGGGAGATTACTTTTGCCACTGGTGGAGTTTGTGCTTAGATCCGGAGAATATCAGCGTCCCCAGGTAGGCGATGTGTGTCTTGACCCAGTGCACTGACAGAGGAGAGCAGGTACCCCTTGGTCGTTGGCTGTCTACGCTAAGCGTTGATAACACATCAGCAGAACGACAGCCTAAGCCTCTTTAGGTTTACTGTGGGACGTCTCTTGTTGCACAACAGGAAATGGCTCCTCTTAACCATCACAGCCCATAGATTGTTGTGGCTTTCTGAGATTTTTGTCAGCAACAAGGGACAGTGTGGAAAGAGGCAAGAGGATACGATTCCTGGCTCACAGTAATCTGTTCCTCATTGTTGATTGGGAGACGTTGTACGGCTGTGGAAAATTCCTGAGTGACTCCAAACCGCTGGAATTTCAGACTGTGGATTGAGGGTTAGAGACACACAAGGTCAATTTGGATTTTTGCGGCATTAACGAGAGTGACTGCTTTTTAAGCAGACTTCAAGTTGATCACAAGGCGGCCTTTTGTGTTTGTCAGAGACCAGATGGCAGATATTATATTGATAGGACAGCCGCAGCGCCAGCAGGTCAAGGGTTGTGAAAAGCCTATTAAGTGTCCGACAAAATAGGGTTTGTATCAAAATTATTTGACAGCAGTCAGTGTTTCTGCAAGGTGTTTGTGGGGGAAGGCTGTGACATCTCTGGACTATGAAATAAACTGTGGTATAGGATTATCTTTTCTTTTTTGTTTCTCAGCAAACTTTGCACTGATCTTTGTCTTATTTTGGAACATCAACTCATCACGTGTCTCCACTCATTGCTCTTTAGAGTTTCCTTTCCCCACTGTGGCTCCCACCCCGACACCCCCGAGGACCAAACACAAGCTCGTCGTCGAGGGCAAGAAGCTCACTTTTCGTTGTGGGAAGAAAATAGCATCAAAGAAAGGCAAAGTATAGTGAGTATCGCGCACCCAATCACAGTGATGTTACAATACTATTTCACTGGGCACCGTCTAATGTCTGACTTCGGTTTCAGCTGGTATAAGGATGGAGAGCTGCTGGAGTTCTCTCACCCAAACTACATCTCCTTGAAAGACGACCACATCACCATCGTGGCCAACGCCATCAACGAAGGCACATACACCTGTATTGTGAAGAAAAAAGACAAAGTTCTTACAAACTACTCATGGAGAGTACGTGTGCGGTTCTGAAGGCCACGCCAGTGCCAGCTCCTCTGCACACTGAACAGGATGCATTCACACACGGTCACAAACAGACCTCAATCACAAGGGCACATATTTCATTTTTATTAAATACTGTCTTTCCTGTATTTTCCACATTCAAATGTCTGTTCATTGACTGTCATTGTGTTAATTCGTTGTCATATGTGCAAATAATAAATATTCTGTGACAAGTATTATTTTAGTGAAAATAATACCTGACTGTGAAAAGCTACAGAAGCGTACAAGAGTATACACCGAGCAGTCACAACATTAAAACCACTGTCAGCAGCAGCCTCCCCACAGCTCAGGAATGTCTCAGGGACCACAACAACGGCCTGCAGACTTCCAACCTGACCCAGACTCAGTGGGATGAGTAAGATGAATCCACCCTCTCGCCGCGTGTGGCCTCCACATCGGAGGTCCTACCCTCAATGGACAGGACCCAAAGAATCCGACATTCCAGTGCCGGTGAGCACAAAATGCTCCCTGAGGTCCTGTGTTCCTTCCACTGACAGGTGGAAGCCGCACCTGGTGGGAGGTTGGATTTTGCTTATTCCAGTGCATTTGGTGTATTTGGTCTGCAATGTTTAGGTGGGTGATGCGTGTCAAAGAACATCCGCAATTGCTGGAACCCAAGGTTTCCCCACAGAACATTGCATTGTAAAAACATGATTGATTTTATTCACTTCATCTGTCAGTGGTTTTGATGTTGTGGCTGATCAGTGTATTCTTGCAGACAGTGAACACAAATCTTCCACTATGTCCTTGGGAAAAGGTGTGATCCAAAAAATATCCATGTCCCTAATTGTGTTTCTTTTAAGGGGCTTTAAAAAAAAACCTCACAGAAGCCTTTGCTTAGATGCATGCCATTTGAATAATTTACACACTGACCAAACTAAACTGCAGAAGCCAGAATAAGCAATGTTGTCTACAGCCTTTGGAACTATTTGGACCTTAAACCGCATATGGAACACCTCAGACGTCTAGCTTACTTTACTAGTGTCACAGTGAAGCCAGCAGTCTGCCTCCAGACGCAGAGCAGTCGGTTCCACTAGCAGCTCTCCTTCCAAGCTTATTCAACACATCGGGTGTAATAATCTGCAGAAGGGCTCCGGTGGGGGCAGGGGATAGATAAAACTGATTAATGAACATTTCCATTTAGTGCTGTCTCTAGACATCCCAAGACGAGGGGATGTTTCTGCGCCCGTTCCAGCGAAAGGAGCAAGTGGTCTTGCAGGGAATGAAACTGTACTGTTTATTCGTCTTCGGCTCAAAATCAAAGAATTTATTGTTTTAATTCTGAAGTTGCAGAGCCATTCAAAAACAAAGGCAGAGCAAAGCCTGGGCCTCTTTTCCTCTGAAAGAACAAAGTACTGAGACAAAGTGTGCAGTGCAAAGAATGACATCACTTTTGGACAGGGATTACCAAGTTGGGATCAAGGCTGGATTTCTTTTTTTTTTTTTAGGCTTGACTTCCCCTAATTTTTTTCCTCCTCTGGCACTGTGCTGTTGTGTTTGCATAGCTTGGACAGAATTTGTAAATATAGGTAAAAAGACAGACAAAACAAATTTTCAAACTTTATTTCTAGCAAAAACACTGTCCCCATGTCATCAAGAAACCTGACAGCCCTAAGTCAATTTCTAACATAACGCTGGATGGAAAACAGCGAGTGCTGCATCATTATACAGTAGCTCAGGCAGCCAGGAAATACCAACCATTTATAAAATCTGGTCCTCTCTCATGAAGTAAAAAAGGAAAATAAAACAAAAGTCAAACATGAGAGCTAAGCTTCTAACAGATGTATGGTTGTGTCTCCTCTTTAAGAGCTAAAATGGTCACATTTAAAATGGTGAAATGGCTTGAAAATAAAGAGAAGACAAAGAAGAAAGAAATTCAACATGTCTGAGTCACCAGTCTTGCTGTGAGACAGTCCTGACTATTTGGTAACAGTTGTAATGATCACATATTGATCAGGTTTACAGTTGTAAACCAGTGACACTGTTCAGTTGCACAAGTGCAACCAGTCTCAGAACTCTTTGCTTCTTCTTTCGCAGTAACACAGCCAGGTGTCCTGCAGGCTCTGGCCTCAGAACTTGAGGCTGAATCCAGGACCGACTGCAGACGCTCCCTGGTTGCTGGTTGTCAGGTGGAAGCCCGTGTCTTTTAGGTCATCATCACCCTATAGAGTATATGAAAACAAAATTGGCTGATGGTTAATGATCACAGTCAGTCTCATCACTCTTTCAATACCATATATTTTCATTTCTTACATATTAATTATTATAGAACTGATCAATACTGCTCTGGTTGGAAAATTCAAACGAATGAAGTCTAACCATTTTAAGAACATTTTACTGTATTCCTTACAGGTATGCATGAACATGTTTATTAACATTATTAAAACATTATTAGACATTATTTTCCTGCTGTGTTTCAGCAGAGTTTTACTGTTCCAAGGTCTGATTGAGAAGCTTTTTCACCTTGACAAGAATAAAATTAGAATAAACAACCAGTACCACTGAGTATTGGCTGAAATGATCTCATTGAAATGATCCAATCTATTGGCAAGACAGCAAATATTAACACAAACTTTCATTGAAAAATATCAATATCAGCTGTAAGCTTCTGGGTGGGTAGGACCACTGTTGAAAACATTAGGGCCTTAAGGGTGCTCATCATGGAAAACACAAGGAGGAAATACCCAGACACAAAGCAGAAGCCTGTAGGTCTGTAATCTATTTAACACAGACAGCGTTCAGAAAACCTGGTAGCTCTATGTAATGGAGAAAGCTGAGCCTAATGTCCTTACCAGTTGACTGTATCCCAGGCCTCCCTCGGGTGGACGAGGACTGGTGCCTCTCTTGACCCTCTGTTGCTCACTTTTGGCCGGCCAGGTGGGGAACATGGATGGCTCAATGGGTAACGGCGTCTCACGGAAGTACTCATGCTTTAGCCCTTTGTCAGACAGAATCCTCTTACTGGGGCAGTAGGTGAGGAATCTGCAAAACAATCAATAATCGAGTTCATATGGAGACACTACAACCCAACATTTGAATAAAGCAGCACTGCTAACCCGGCAGGTTGTATTGTTATGCTGACTTTGACTCTCCATACGCAAACGTCTGTGTGCAAAGCACCACTTAAAAATCATAGTTTCATTTCGAGAGAGGCAAAAGGTAATCTGGTTCCAGACCCTGCAGCGGCTGCTCTCATCTCCTATTTTTTCAGCAACTGAAATAGGTCTGGTGTTTTGCTCAATAATGGCTGCTTCCCCAGTTGGAAAACCAATCAGGGCTTTGTTGGAGGGAATAACCACGGAGGCGTGCTCTTTCTGTGCCAGAGCCAGAAAAACACCTTTAGGATGAAGCTGATGCAGCTACACAAGCTGTTGCAACTTGCCTGCCCCTAGCGCTATCTGCTTCTTTGTCAACTGAAATGGTTCAGTGTGACGTGCGATATTGTGAAGCCGATGCTTGAAGGCTGCAAATGATTTCTGATTTAATTGTACAAAGCGTTAAAAAGTGTCAGAAGACGTTTAAAGGTCTGGTGGTGTCAATTTATCATTAGCTGTATGTATGAATTAAATTACATTTAGACAAACAATCTGGACACAAGATTTAGACCTGACATAAGGGGACAGTGGGTTTGTGCAAGAAGTCCTAATTATATAAGACAGGACCAACACAGCATAATGTGAAGCTGCTCAACTGTGATAATTGGCTTTTTAACCATGTCTGATTGGAATGGTTCACATGTGAGTGGGGTCAGTGTGGTAAATGATTAAAACCACACTGACAAGATTTTATTAAACAAATCATACTTGTTTTTAACAAAATGGAATCCCCGAGAGGCGTCACTAACTGGAATTAGACTGGTACCAGCTTTATGACACACGAGGCCAATAGTGGCATGGAAAGGGACAATGCTCCACTTGTGTTTTTGTCTTAGAATTTGGAATTCCAAGAATGTGCGCTCTTCCTGCACCTGTGTATTTCCTCCTCCTTGGGACCCTCAGGATCCAGAGCTCTGCTGGCTTTTATGCAGCAATACAGCCCTGTTTATATCTGGGAACCAAGAAGATGGACAGAAATTACTCAGGAAGAATAGAAGAGCAGCAGCACGCTGGTTCTTGAGGCCCAGGGTTGAAATCAAAATCTCTTCTCTGGCTAACCCTATTACTGCATCAGACATCAAAGCCCTTGAAGCCCCTCCTCAGGTTGAACACCAAAGGCTCTGCTCTTCAAAACCTTCTCCTACACAGGGCTGTGTGATATTCCAAACAGCTCTGTGATGTCTACCGGCAAAAACTCTACCCCCAGAGTTCAACTCAGTCGTTCTCTCTCACCCTGAAGCTTTTCAAACAGCACTTCTCTACGTGTTGACCTCTGAATCTGTCCCTGGGTCAACGCCTCCTGAATCTTTTGACAGCTGGAACGTTTCAGCTGCGTTGGACAGACGCCAAGGCTTCCACTGAACCGTGATCTTCCGGCAGCACAGTAGACATGCTGTTACCGTCCTCTGCAGCTGTGAGGTAAGTGAGCGGTATGGTTTTGTCATTTACAGGTGTAGGCAGAATGGCTCTGTGGGTGGTTGAAGATCTGAGAGAAGAGCAGAAGAACTCGTCTCTGCTCTTTGCAGCTGCTAAACAATGCTGATCGTCGGAATGTGCAAGAAAGAATTATGAACCCATTAAACTTCGTGTGAAAATGTTTTTCCATATTAAATGTGTACTTTCTGAAACATTTTCCTGCAGTGTGGAGCATCACCATGGTGAGAATGTGTGCGCGTTAATCGGAACAAGGAGATGGAACAGGACCATCGCTGAGGCATGTTGATGAATTACCAGTCCGCTACCGTTGTCATGTTTTAAGTGAGCTTGCCAGAAATGCACTGACTGAATAAAAAGAGCTGGAAAGAGTAACAGAATCTGACAGGGTAGAAGTGTATTCATCCAAGTAAGGCAATTTCCACTGCAGGAGTTGTGCTGATCGTTACTGATATTAAGGGTTGATATTTGCCTTTCACTGATATTGGTTTGTGTTCTATCAATAATGGATGGTATATGTTGATATTTTTGAAGACTAATTTCATGTTTTCAACCTTTCAGAAATCGCCAAATTTGTCATACTACGTTATGGTGATAATTTCAAGCTGATGTTTTTGGAATAAGTGGAAAATACAGTGGTGTTCTCATCATGCCTTAATAACTACAGTGCTTTGTCAAGAACACACAATTAACAATACACAGTGCGTACAGTCACCCTCACAGCCAGAAAACAGACTGAGGGTAGTGCATTTAAGATGCAGTGAGGTGTTACGTCGTGTGTGTGTTAAAAGACAGCCTTCACGAGTCCTACTTGTTCATGAGGTCAAATCCTTGGTCTGAGAGAAGCGCTCCAAAGCGCTTTCTCAGGTTGTTATAGGGATACTCTGTGAAAGTCATCTTCTTCACAGCAGGCAGCTCACTGTAGCCAGGCCAGATCTTCTCGCTGGGTGACCCAAGATCCTACAGCAAACATATGCAAAAGTCAGCAGACAGATTAATGTTTGTGCAAGGAGAAAATGGATATGAGACATTTCAACTAAAAAACATCCATCAACCACAGACATAGACCAGTCCTAATATAATAATCCTAATATATAACATATCACTGGTAAAGACTGTAGAATGGCTTGTGAGGCCTGAATGACATCAGTCCATAAGGCTATCATGCTTTATGCAGATCATCTACTGAAAAGCATTCATCCAACTATTAAGGTTTTTCCACTGGCCCAGGTTGATCGGCCTGCGCAGAGCCAAGTCAAACCGTGATGACATGCAGGCGACAACCATGCGGCTGTGGTCCTGCTTGGCAGCAGGGCTGACCACGGCCAACCCGTAATGGTCTCCTCCTCTTAGCTGTGTCCTCAACTGCTAAACTCACGGGTGTCTAGAAAGAGAGCTCTGTATGTAAACGTCTCCATTTTCAGCTCTCGGTTTGCAGCTTGTCCCTAAATCTCTGTGGTTTGCAATTAAAGCTCCCTTCTCTGTTCCTTTTTGTTTGTTTGCAGGTTAGCAGAGCTTAATTAACAGCGCTATTCTAAAACACATCAGGTGACCAGATCAGGTCAACCAGAGGGGTTTGTGGGCTGTGTCTAGTACTGTAAGTACACCTGCAACATGTCATCAAGGTAAATACATTTCATTTGCTGTACAAGGGGAAAAACTGACACTGCACCAAAGCAACATGAACTGAAATGAACGCGGCCACTCACAGCTTAGCACGGCAGGGTTACGTTCCCTACTACGGAAAAGCTTCTCAGTTTGATAGTCAGCTGGAGTGACAGCTAACAACAGCTCCACCCTGTGGTGAACTGCAGAACTCCATGCTGACCTACTCCAACAGTCAAAAGCGTGATTTACAGATTGTAAACGCAAGAGCTCTACCCTTTACAGTGGGGATGTACTTCATGTTATGGGGCAAATGAGGGCATTTACCTTGAAAATCTTGTTAATTTGGTCAATTTCAGATTTTCCAGGGAAAAGAGGTTTCTGGGTGAGGAGCTCGCCAAATATGCAGCCCACTGACCACATGTCCACAGCTGTGGAGTACTCCTGTGGAGAGAAGAACAAACACCTTGGCAGTCCACAGAAACATAAAGTAGACAGTCTGCCTGGCACGCTTCTACGCTGAAGTCAGTCTTGTGGATGAAAGTGGATGTGCTCTGACGGGCTGCTGGACCTCTGCTGTTTGGCTGTGTAGATCATAAACTGTAAAACTCAAATAGCATTCAGTGGTATCTGGCATCTAATAAACCAAATACTTCACAGATGTTATCTTCTCTTGGAAATAGGTCTTTGGGTAAATAAATCAATCAAGATGATGCAACCATTACTATGAAGTAAGTTTATCACTATACTTTCAATTACTGTGGAACTGTGGAAGCAGTGTGAACTTGAATTCTCACCTTGGCTCCAAGCAGCAGCTCTGGCGATCGGTACCACAGGGTCACCACTACAGGGGTGTAGGGCTTCAGGGGTGAACCGTACTCGCGGGCCAATCCAAAGTCACCAATCTAAAACGACAGTTGCTCACATGAACACCACCAGATTTCATTTTGGCTGGAAGAACAACGCCTGCACATTAATAGGATTCCTGCAAAGCTGTTTTTTGTCATGATCCTCTGACCTTTCATTGAAGACCAACCAACTAAATAGTCTGGATTTGAAAAATTACAAGATGCAGTGTGATTCATATTTTCTATCATCAGCTTGCATAAAATTCAAACAACAAATGTCTGTAAAAAATGGTTTATTTACACATGGACTGTCTGTCGTTCACTTAGCCAGAAATTTATGCTCTAATTGACTTTTAGTAATCGTGTTGTTTGCTCAACTGTGCTGCGTTTCTGCAAGCTTGGGAGAAAGTTGCACATCACCATTAAATGGACTAAAGCAATCCCTTTTCCCAGTTTCAGTACTCTACAATCTGACAACACTTGACTCTGGTTTGAGCACCAGCTAACGGGTCCAACACTAGACTGAACTTTGTCACAAATTTCACTTGTCTCAATCACAAAAATTTATGTTGATGTGAAAAATCTATGATGTATAACGTATCCAATCAATTATTATATAGACTGCTTCTACTTCAATTATTGATTGCCATCATTTCCCAAAAATCCATTTATCTCACCCTAAAGCTATGTGCATTTTCAATCAAACTCTGCACGTGTCATATAATTACATTCAGCAGGTCAATTAGCCCCTAACAACCATATGGACTTCAACCACTCATGCCATGGTCATTTAAAAAAAAAAAAAAAAAACAACAGTGAAAGTTAAACTTCCTTCATTATCTTGACAGACATATTCCTATAAAGAGTAGTTGTTGCTGCCATGGTAACAAGTATGCAGGGCCTGAGTGAGATCCACAATCCTATAGCATACCTTGAGGATACCCTTGTGGCTCAGCAGCAGATTGGATGTCTTGAGATCACGATGGAGAATCCAGTTGTCATGGAGATGTCGGACACCTCGAAGCAGCTGAATCATCAGAGTCTTTACTTCACCTGAAGAAGAAAAAACAGAGCTGTTATGTGGCAAAGGAGAGACATTTAATACTAATACACAGAGATAAAAGACAAAATCTATCAAAAATAACAATTTGATTAAAACACGAAAACATAATTTTATCCATAGAAAGGGACCAGAACTTAACAAAGCCTTACCTGGTAGAAAAGGCTGCTTCATGGTTTCCATCAGGCTCTTCAGGTCATGTTCTACATAGTTCATCACAATGTAGATCTTGTCCATATTGCTTCCAACAACTATTTCCTAAAACAGAAGAAAACATAACGGTTATATTTAGCTAGAACACTTTCGCATCAACAGATCCACATCAGCCAGTAAAAGTAATAACTATTTTTAAAGGTCACTCACCCTTACTGTGACAATGTTTGGGTGCTGTGCTTTCAGGATTGTATTGATTTCTCTTAAAGAAGTGATAGGGAAGCCCTCCTTCTCCTTCTCCATCTTCAACCTTTTCAAGGCCACAATTTCATCTGCAAACATGAGGTTGTATTCACTGTTTAACCTATAAACACATCTGTGAAAGCAAAAGCGAATGGGCCCACATGTTTGTTTTCATACCCGTCTTCTTGTCTTGGGCTCTGTACACCACACCGTAGGTTCCCTCCTCTATTCGGTTCAAACACTGGAATTCCTCAACACTGCGACACCCCTGAAAAACAACGCCTAAATGAAGACCTCAACATACTTCTAACTTGCATTAGTGCATTATTACATGTATATGAATAATTTGCGCATTTTGTCGGTACTGACTTGTAAAGCAGGCAGATACTTGGGCAGCTCCTTCTTCAGCTCTACAGGTGAAATCGGAGGAGAGTCTGGGATGTAGTTCTCTTCAGGGGTTGGGGAGCGGGAGTGAGTTTGAGATTGAGGCGTCGGGTCACCCTCTCCTGTTTCATCCTCTTCTTCGTCCTCTTCCTCTTCTTCCTCCATGTCCTCACCGCTCTCCTCTGAGTCATGATCAAAACGGGACTCTGGCACTGTGAAGCAATGAGCGAACTCAGAATTTACATATGGAGAGGACAAATCTCCAGCAAGGACAACTTTATTACAAGACCAGCATGTCTTTGGCTTGTGGCCTTCGTCAGGATCATGTCTGAATTAAAATATGGGTTTCTGTGAGTCAGAAAAAATAAGTACTTGTTTACAAACTAAATGTTGAAGCATTTTTCTGCTTATGTTCTGCAACCTACAAACCTTTGCAAGCAGAAGAACACATTAAGGAACATCTATAGTCACTCTGAGAAAAAAAAATCTAAACATAGTTGCAATTTATGGTCTTCATTTAGAAATGGCCTTTTATCAGTTGTCATCATGAGAGGAATGAAACTACATGGTATGAGGTGGTCAACTGACTCTTCATCTACTGATGTAGAAAAGCCAGTAAGCCAACCTTACGTTTAGATTTTTTTTGTCAAGAATGAGTCTAAAAAGTGATGTGAACAAGCAGAAAGTCTGCATAACAAACTGGACATATACGGTTTGAAAGTGACTATTTGAGAGCTAAGAGTTTCTAATGAAAGACACTGTTGAGCTGCATTATGGGAAATGTAGGATACAATGTTTATGGAGCCTGACGTACGCACAGGAACTTAAAATCAGGCTACTGCAGCCTCTGACTATTCTGCTGTGTGCTGGGTTTTTTTCGGCACAGTGGTGTAGTGGTTAGCACGATCACCTCTTAGCAAAAGGGTTGCAGGTTCGAATCCCAGTCTGGGCCCCATCTACTTTGCATTTTCTCCCTGTGTGGGTTTTCTCCAGGTACTCCGCCTTCCTCCCTCCCAGTCCAAGAAACATCACGGTAGGTTAACTGGCTACTCTACATTGCCCCTACGTGCGCATGTGTGATTGGGAGTCTTTGTGTGTCAGCTCTGCGACTAACTGGCGACCAGTCCAGGGTGGACCCCGCCTCTCGCCTGAAGTCAGCCCCTGCAACCCTGACAGACAGAAAATGGATGGATGGATGAAGCCCACCAGTGAACAATACTACATTGGAGGAGTACTTTTTGTCTGTTGTTATTCAGTGTGTTACTGACATCAGGATCCAGTCCTGTGTTTTGAACTTTTGGGCTACCTTTTCGTTTGCATTTGAATCAGAGATTGTCCTTGTAAGAAACCTGCAGAAAGGAGTCCTGGCAAGGTATTTTATTAGCATTTGAGAGAAGACTTGCAAATAAAATTCCCAAATGTTCAGCAGACAAAGCCAAACTTTTACTGACCCAAATGCAATTTATGCACTTACTCTACAGTTCATCCAACTCCTCCATCTAAAATGATTTCCAACTGATAAGAAATGTTTCACAACACTGGACACAAATAACAATTTGGTCAAATTGATATATGACTCATGAGAATAACTCATCATAAATTAGAATTGGAAACACAAGTACCATTACAGACATCACACTTCTACACCCACCTGCAGGTATGTGATTTCCATTTTCTCTCTCCTCTTCGAAGTCCTCATCCGACTGCTCATCCTCACTCACATCCTCTGAAAGGGAGGAAATCACTGTGTTATCTGGACAGTGACATGTAGTTGCAGTAGTTGAGTGGAGTTATTAATAGTTTTACCTGCACTGTGCTCAGACCTTCCTGAGCCTGAAACCGACTCCTCCTCCCCTTCCTCTTCTTCACCCTCACTTTGGCTGCTGGACTCCTCTTCATCATCATCTTCTTCTTCTTCTTCCTCTTCCTCCGAGCCTGATCCTGAAGCTATAAGATGTGAGAGCAATTTTTTTTGAATAGCCGGAAGCAATTTAACATAAATTTCACGGTCCAATACAGTAATGAAAAGAAAATTATAAATATTGGTGCTCTTCATCCCATCTATATTCTACACACTGAACCTTTAAACTGCTACGTCTCAGAGTTGTTGGGTCTGGTGGTTTTGTTGGCATCAAGACATTCTTGTGGTGCTTCTTAAAAGGACAACCTGTCATGTCTGCTGGGTGCTCACCCATAGAGGACTCTGCTGTGCTGGTCTTCCTTTCACTGTCACTGATGTCCTGCAGGTCTGCAAGCAGGTCTTTGCTCTCTGGCTTCTCCTCTTTTGAGGCTGCAGACAAAATGATGATACATGATTATGTTTGTATGGGGAAATTGAGACACTACACAGGACACAATTAATCACAAATATCATAGCAAATAAGATTTTTCTGACACTGGAAAATAATGGTAAACTTACCTGTACTTTTCCGTGGTTCGCTGTGTTCCAATCTGTCTCGGGGAACCCGAGTGGGACTTCGACTGCGGTGACTTTGTTTTGGTTTGTCATCATATTCATCAGGCAGCATCCGGTGGTGAGATGGCACTGTGGACAGAAAAGCCTTATTAATCCCTGCTGCAGATTTTGCATCACGGACCTAAAGGTTTTAAAACACAACAGTGATTGTAAGTAACAGGACAGAGACTCTGAATGCTCTGGATTATGTGCATCGAAAAAATTGCTGAACATTTTGGGAAATATTATTTGCTTTCTTTCTGACAGTACGATGAAAAGATGTGTGTCAACTATTGAGCTGGAGGGACACATTTAACCTTGCATCACATGAAGACAAGGCAGAGGGAAACAGCTAGCCTGGTCCAAAGTGAAAAAATGCATGTTTTGTCCAGTGGGGCATTTGGGTTTGTCCACTGACCGTCTCGTCGAGCATCTCGCTCTTTGCGCCGTTCCTCGGCCCTCCTCTCCCAATCCTTCAACTCTCTTTGCTCTTTTTGCTGTTCGCGCAACTTTCGGTCGCGTTCACGCTGGCGCTCAAGCTGTTCCAACCGGTCCCTGTGGTCCAAAAAAAATCCAGGAGAATCCAATCGAGGTCTGTCCAGACAACCAAAAGGCCAATCTTGTCATTGTTTGGCTATGTTATTTGGGGTTGCTAAAGCTTCATTTGCTCTACTACTTACACAGATGTCCTTCACTTTAGATTTAAATTGATCTTGAATCTTATGATAACAATATTGCCATAACAATCTGAACCACATGTGTTTGTTAAGTGTCCACTTCGGTCTACATTGCTTACATGGTCACAATTTAATTTGTCTGTCAGAGAAAACACATCCACAAACTTGCCAACAGGAAAAGTTAGAAAAGTTAGAATAAACTATGGTCATTTTTAACAATTTATACTTTGTGCAACTTCAGGTGCTTTGTGTAGTACATCACACGCATATGTAATGATTTGATGTTTAACGAACTTAAGCGGTAAAAAAAAGAATAAATAGTTCTGCACCTGCATTAATGTACACCATACAACATATTATACTGTGCTCACCTCTCTCTTCGCGAATGAGCTCTGGCCTGTTCCCTTCGTTTTTGTCTCTCCCAGTCTCGCCTGGCTTTGTCTTCCTCCCACTGCCGCTTCCTGCGATCACTCTCTCGCTCTTTTTCTTTGTCTTTGGGTCGTACATGTTTACCTACTGTAGGAGTAAAAACCATGAGTGGAAGCAGATCTGAGCTGTAAAACACATTTGCGTTTATGTACTCAAGCAGCACTCCCACACCTCCTTCAGCAGAGTGACTACGATGACGTCTCTTATCTTTTCTCTTTTCCTCTTTCCTGTGGTGAGATTTGTCCTTTCTTGCTATTTGCTGTGGAGGCTTGATCGCCAGTGATTCGTCTTCCTCTCCCCTGTGTACATGTAAAGGAAACACAGCGAGAAACTAAAAGCACAGTAACACTGTGCAACATTTAAACTGTGACAGACATGCTTTCAAGTTCACTTCTTACATGTATACTTACTTCAAGAAAACACACTTTACAGCCAAAGTAACCATATTCACTCAAGTTTGATTTCTACAATTCCACGTACCTGTCCTCTGTTGAGTCATCCCGTGTGTACGGGGAATTACGAATTGTTATTTCCATTCTTTGATCTCGTAGTTCTCCTTCCTCCGGAGTGTCTCGTTTAGCTTCCCGTTCATCCGCCTGTGGAACAAGGCCCTGTGTGAACTGTGTATGACAAGAAGGGTACAACAAAAGGTCAAAGTTAGGGAAAGGTCATTGGCACACAAGATGCTGAATCGGCATATCGAGACACTAAACTCCTTAATTAATAGGAATAAAATGTATACGTTTTCAATCTTACTTTTGCTATATAACATCACGTTTTGGATCTTTTATTCTGAAATTTTAAATGATGAAAATGAATATAAAAATTTGACAGCAAATAAAACTGATTGCATAATAAAAGTCACAATTCAGATTTGTTTTTAAACACTGTATTAATATTCGGGGGTCAAATGGGTCTTTAAGTTTGAGATACTTTACATTTTTCTGGCGCTTGGGATCTGTTCGCTCTTCTAGTTCTCTTCTGCGTTTCTTCTCTAGCAGGATTTCATCAAGAGTTTTTACTTTCCAGGTCTCCTTTTCGTCCCCCATCAGCATCCACTCTCCACCGCCTACTCCACATCACCCACACATACAAAAAGTGATCAAAACATGTCATTCTGGTTCAGCTTTAAAAAAAAAAAAAAGTATGCATACACAGAACAAACTGAAGCAATACATCTATAATACATCCATGACACAAATCCATAAAGTTTAAATTCTGATAATATGCCTCTTATATCCAGCGTCAAATGTACTGGCGCATACGAATAATTAAGAGGTGCATTGTAATGAAGTGGTTATATTCTGACAGAAGTTTGGCATGAGACATTCCATCATCTACTAATATATCACGCTGTACGGTGCATATGAACGCTTCAGTATACACCCTAACTATTACGCAGGTTGGGAATGCACGGATGGCTCGATATAGAAATGGTTCACTTTTATATAGCAGTACATGCCAGCACTTTCAAGCATTTTTGATTGAGTTCATTACCTCTATCGCTAACAGTTGACGCTAACACGTAAACTAGCCGTTAGCTAGCTGAAATTAGCATGACCGAATGTTGGTACACAACTTCTGAAGTTAACTACGTCATTTTAAATGGGTTTGTAAGTACGGCTGGTGTAGCTATGGTTTGGACAACCTATAACTGTGTTCTTATATGTAGTTAAAAGCTTAGGTCCGGTAAACGATGAAATTAGCTAACGGGCAGGCGAAACGTTCACACAAACCTGAAATATGCGCTGCGGTATTATGGCCCACCGGAAGTCTTAGGACGTCTGTAAAGCTTCCTGTGTGAAACAATTACTTCCTCCTATACAATAAAAGCCTTTTATATAGATACATATTGTAAAGAATTCAAGGATGTCTATATTATTTATAATTCTAAAAATATATAATATAATACAATATAGTAACATTATTATTATTATTATAGTTATAATAATATAACTGCTAAAAGTGAGTGAGTGAGTGAAAATAATTGTGCAAAAGGGCATTATACTCTTCTTGATGTGCAAATGTAATCTAGACATTCAAAACCCACAAGGGATCTGACAGTTTTCCTGCTTAAAATGTAATTTATCTGCCATTTTAGGATCAATAAGTTGTCACCTTACTATATTTGTGATAACAAAAAAAGTAAGGTAGCTGTGATTACTGAGTTCCTTTATATCAGAAAACTAGAGAGGTGCTTTTATTCCAATACAAACAGATGGATGTGCAACATCTTTATCCTCTAAGTAAATTTTTGATAATGATAAAATATTTAATCATATCACACTTTCATGTAGGGGGAGAAATATCATGAGCAAAACACAGAGTATTTTGCTTTTCAGTGCACTGCCCGTGCAGGATGTGATGAAATCAGAGACTGATAAACCACACAGAGTTAACTGCCCTTTAGAGTCATATAAAGAGGTGAAAGACAAAAGTTGCAGTGCAACCACTAGATTTATGACAGTCTGACCTCAGTGAACGAATGAACTATGGCCAGTCTCTCGAAGGAGGCATGACTCTCTCAGTCTCAGTCGTGCCTTTAAAAGTGCTGGACAGCAGCGTTGTTGACTGATTCAGACTCATACAGGTGAGCAAAGCTTGAGTTTATCTGAATGTGGAGATACAAAATTAATTCTACTTTAGGTGACTTTATTTATTTATTTATTTTAGTTACGTGGTCTGATTTAGCTCCTGACATGATTCATTTGCACTAAAACTAATTCTAAATGTCACATTATGTAAAACACATTTAGTGATACTTTGAGTACATTATGTTGAATTACAAGCTTAATGGACATTAATCTTGTAGACATTTTGTTTGACACACAGACAGCAATTTGTCCTTCAAGTGCCTGAGCACATTTTTTATGTGTTCAGGTTGAGCAGTGAAGCAGTGAGTGAACATTGATTCCAGGCAGCAGATAAACCTCTGAGGAGAGGAAGGACTTCCCACATGGACTCCAACAATGCCGGCAGCGTGCAGTATGATCGCTGGAATGAGGACAACATCAATATGAACGTAGAGGCACCACAGTCTACTCTGATGAGGTGAGATGAAATGTGCAGCTGACAAAAAGCTGAACAATTTAAATATAACGTTTTCATATTGTTGTTATTATTGTTATTGTTCATATACTTGGACATCTGTGCATTGCACTGATAATATGAGTTAAAAATCAAATATATTTTAGTCAGGGTCATCTACCTCTTTATAAAGTCTATATAATATATAATAATACCACTTTCTAAACTTTATAATCAGAGCAACTTAGCAATGCGCAGAGCGGATCAAAGCTTTTTGACTTGACTCTGCTTCTCCGTCTGTTACGTTCACAGGATCTACAACAGAATGTGCACTGGCAGCACTGGAATAGCAGTGAAGACAGCAGGAGCTTTGTCTGCACTGGTGGCCATTTACATCATAGGATATGTGACAGGATACTACGTCCACAGGTGCTGATGGTTGGACTCCTGCCAAGAAAAAAAAAGCATCTGAAAGTCTGGATAAACCAAAAATTTAAACTGTATTATAAATAAAAATCATTAAAAATAAAGCATGCTGACAATGAGGTATTTTCATGTTGAATTAATTCAATATATAAATAGAACGCTGCCAGACCATATATAAAAACATGCATGGAAAATGAATGTTACAAGTTTGTTAAAGCTGATTTTATTCTGATGTGATTTGTCATGATAATAAACAAACAGAAAACAGAAACCCAACTTGACTAACATGAAATTTTTGGCCTGAGTGCTTATAATATGTGAAACAACATTTACAACAACAAGAACTAAACAATTGGTCCTGTCAAGAATTTCCCTCCAGGGATTAATAAAGGAATTCTGATTTCTGATTTCTGATTTCTGAATCACTGAAATTTTGATCAGATTTGATCTGCAAAGAAAACTCACTTCTAAGTTTCAAATAAATCTACCACTTCACAGACTGTGTTTTCTCTGATGCCTTTTGTCTCCATGTGGAAGATCTGGTCCAAATACCGAATCTGTGTTTATTACAGCTCTGAAAAATTAACCACTGAGGGCATGTAATCTGTCTCTGACATTCTGGACATCATACAGTGTCAGCTGACATTCTCCTTTCTACATGTACCTTTAACTCATCACCAATAGTGCCTGAAATCCCTACTCTTCTTCAACTAAACTTACTGGACACGTTTCCATGAAATCTGTGATTCATATTCATTATTTTTAGCAAATGAATCCAAATGTTTTTGGTCATCTGGCACATCCAGCCACAAAGAAAAAGGGGCAGCTGTGCACACCAGATATCTCATAAAGTGAGTCTGAGTGAGTGTGTCAATCACCGCCAGGGTGATTTAATTCACTCAGACTGCCCAAGTTTCAGATAAATGTTAGGGCGAATTTTTGGCATAAAACAAAGACTGTGGAGTCCGTCCACCATCACTTAAAGTGAAAGGAAGGGAGTTTTATTCATGGCCAGTATTCAAAAGAGGACTGAATACAGTGAGAAAACTCTTTTTTAAAAGTACGTATGGGAAACTATGTATTCTTTTAAGACAAAATTGTCAACCTAACCTTTAAAGACAGAGAGAGAGGGGACACAAAGCTCTCTATGATCAGAGTGTCCATGACACCTTCACAGGTCTGCAGGTTGGTTCAACTGACCTTTTAAAACAAATCTTTAGTCACTGATCTGAACAGTGCAATCATGTCATCATATAAATGTTCACATGTAAATGGGTATGTGATTATGTAAACATTTATATGATAGCATATGTATGTACCAAATATTTATATTATATCAAACAGAAAGATGTCTGGCTCCAGTAAGATAATGTGGCACATGAGAAAAGCTGACATGCAGTAAGCTGGGTTATTAAGTTCATTATATTTGTCAATATCAGCTTTACTATATCTGGACCAAACCTTTACAACAGCCTATAATTTGAAGATCTACTTATCTGAGAACACAGTTATGATAACAAGGAAGTAAATACAATTCCTTCAGTAATAAAACAGCATTTCGGAGTGTAACTGGTCCTACTGATCTGGTCAGTCAATGTACAAAGTAAAATAAACACAAAATCCACACTTTGTTGTTATTATGAACCAGTCACATATTCATTTTCAACACATTCTTGTGAGACCATGTAAAATGTCAAGGTGTTTAGCTTGTTTGTATGATGTTACAGAAGGTCTTTTTACTTCATTATATCATTGAGATCACTGAGAATGACAAGCCTTCCAACATCCTTTCAATGATGAACATTTATCAAAAAGCTTCACCTGTCAGGATACGCAGTTTTTCCCTGTGTTCTCCTCCGTTTCCCAGAGAATTTTATTTAACCTGTTTTGGAAACATTAGCAACTTTTCAACTTTATTCCTTCTCTGTCTGTGCTGTGTCCTGCACACCGGGTCCAAAGACATTTGCCTTTAAACAGAACATTACTATTATATAATACAAATTCACATTTTTCAAACATTACATAGTTGCAAAGATTATACCATTTCACAGACTTTTAACCTAATGAAAGTCTAATACCCATATGCAACCAAATTGATGGTAAATATCTATAGACTGTTGGTCTCTGTTTTGGTCAGATTCTTTGCAAATTCTTCTCTCTGTCTAGATGAACACAACCTGTCCTCACACTGTGGTCTCATTATGCATTTGATGTCTTATATCTCATCATGTGCACAATGTTATGCAAGCATGTTTATAATATAGGCAGAACACATATTTAGATGTAGATGAACACAGGACACACACCAGATAAACTGAAAACAATATCATGTTTCAGAGTCTGAGCTAAATCTGCTGTGATGTGACAAACCCACGTGCCCTCCTGCCAAACAATAACAGCTTTTCAACATGACTGAAAACTGAGGAAGTCCAAGATAAAACAATGTTTTCTTTGCGGCAACAATCCCAAACCATATCTTCCTAATTCAGCTCAGAATATTAAGTTATTATTGAAATAAGGACATTTTTCAAAATGTATGTCCTTGTCTAATGTCCTTATTTCAGTTCTATAAATAATAAGACTGACACAGTCACACAAAATTTCAATGGTAGCACCGTGTTTTGTTGCAAATGTCTTCTGCGAACAAAGATATGTGACAGCACTGAGAGTAAATGTTCACGTTTACATATGAAGGTTAGCTGAGAAATCTCAGTGGACAAGGCAACTTCCTTCGATGCCTCTATACTGTATCTACAGCATGTCTTAACTCTGTATGTTCCATCCAAGATATTAATATAACGTTTTAAATAACACTCTACCTTTAGCTTGGAATGAGCCATTTAGCCATTCAAATTTTTGTGTTATTTTCAATTTATATGCTATATGACAAAATAAAAACAAATGCTGCCAAATATGTTTTTTTCTTTCTGTCTCTCTGGCATATCTGACTATTAGAACTGAAATCAGGCCACCACATGAATATGTGTAGCTACACCAGTCTCGCCATACCATGTTGTTTTATAAGGTCATAATAAAGAAATGCCTTAGTGAATTATCTTTGCAATGTACAGTTACAAAACACAGACAGTGAGCAGATCGGCAATTACACTACCATGGCGTTGTCTAGTTTTAACATATTTAGATGATCTCAGGAAATAAATTCTATAACATTACTGCTTAAATTACTAATTTTTATGCCCTGCCTGAATGTCACTTTTGTGAGGCAATTTGAAATAGCGAGGGAAGGCGCCAGCAGATAAGGAAGCAGTCACGGTGTTTCTGGGTTGAACACAGTTCACACACCTGTGGCATGTTCTTAGCAAGCAAGATGTCTTTTTTCTTGCAAAGTATTTTAGTTTGTTCTTTGTTAACTGTCACTTCAGTGAAAAGTAGTTCATCATTTTTGGCCATGTCTAATCAGCTAATGTGGATGGGCATAATGCTGTGGGGAAATCCGTCAATGTGATGTCAAAGGCTGAGGACTGCCGAGAGGCGGATCTGAAGGCCAGGACAGCTAACTCCTTCACAGCCCGTGTGAGCAAAATGAAACATGGATGAGGAGGTCGCCGAAAGTTGGGAGGAAGCTGCTGATAGTGGGGTAAATAATGAAAGGCTCCGTATATCTACATGTAAAGGCGAATGACATTTTCGTAACTTATTTACATTTACATGGTTGTTTTAGAAGTTTTTATTCTCCCACGTTAACGTTCCCCACGGGCCAACAATGTAGCTAAAGCTAACATTAGCTTGAAGAAACTTGGCAAGCTAACGTCAAGTAGCTAACATTCATGAGCGAGACAGACTAAACGTGGACTTAGCCTGCCAACTCGCCAAGTGACGTTTGCTATTTTAAAATTATTTCGTACGAAATAACGTTAATATGCGTGATTATTATCTAGTAAATATTCATGACGCGATTTAAACTCAAGAAATTTTGGATGAAATGCTTAACCTAGGTTGGCGTGAGCAAACGCTAAGCTAGGTATGTGTTGCTTAGCTAGCATGGAAAATGTGTAAATTGTATGTTGGTTTGCTTTATCTCGCACGAGACCATTAAAGCCCCTTTCGCGGGCCATTCATCTCAAAATCACTTCGATGTATATTTTATAACGACGATAACGTCAATTTTCATTATAAACTACCATTCCTACTATTCTCCGCAACAACGACTACCTGAACCCTTCTTTGGACTACGACTAGCTCAGCAGCGTTGTGAATCACTTCGCACACTTTGTATGGAGCCTCGCTTTGACTGTGCATATTATGATGTCAGCTTGCTGGACTAACTTGGTGATTTCCTGTAGTTTACGAGGCCGAGTTGTTGTTGGACAGTAATTGTGGCCATGTTGTGGCAAATTTGGTAACATTAGCTATCGTCACGGTAGTTTGGCAGACTGTTGCTAGCTCATGACGTCAGGAACGTGGCTCCGAGGAGAAGTTGCTCAAGACGTTAGTAGCTTGTCAGGTTCGAGTTACAGATCTTTTTTTTTAAACACACCCATCTGTGGTTCGTCAGTAATAACGATTTTAAAAATGCACTTCAGTCTACCTCAACAAGTTTGGCTGGCAACATCAGCCGGTTAATGTTAGCTAGCTGAGTATTCTCTCTGTTATGACTTGGCAGCTGACCTGCACATGTATAAATAGCTTGTAACTGAATCCTGCTTTCCATCCTCTCTCCGACTTGCGTACTGCTGCTGCGCTTTTCTTTCCATCCCAAATCAATGTGACCATGTTGTTTGTTTACACGAATGTATGTTTAGACTATTTTTCCCCCCCACAGGCAATGGAAAAACGGTTAGAAGAGAAGCTAAGGATCAGCCAGAAAGAAAAGTAAGGCTTTAAAAGGTAGACGAAATATTGCCGAAATTCGTGACTTTTTAGAATCACTGCTTCAGTTTTTCATTTAAAACTGTACTCTTTTAATATGTATCTTGGTTGCCTGTAAAAGTACACACATGAATATAATGTAATACATACGTTTTTACAAATTGTTAACAACCACATTTCAGTTCAACATGCACCAATTTTATTTCATGGAATGCAGTGATCCAATCAGTTTAATTTATTTTTCCTTTATTAGTTTAGCTGAAAGGTTAAAGAGCCAACCCTTACAATTCAGAAATTGTCTTACAACATGTTGTTTCAAGTATGTTATTTTGCCAATAAGCAGCTTAGTATTTATTTGGGTTTCTGTCATAAGTCTGGACTGTGGCTGCAACATCTGAACTATTATCAGCAATTCTGGTCCCAGATAAAGACCTCCTTCTGTCTGTCATACTAATTTTGGGTGCATTGTTTCCTCTTGTCAACTTCTAGAGAGTCCAGTAATAATTCTCCTCGATCTCCATTGAAAACAACCATGGTGATACAGGACGACTCTCTACCAGCTGCACCCCCACCTCAGATACGTATTTTGAAGCGGCCTGCAAGTAACGGTTCATTGGGATCACCTTTGAATCAGAACAGGCCAACGCCACAGGTCAAATCTCTGGCCCAGCGTGAGGCAGAGTATGCTGAGGCCAGGAAGAGAATACTGGGCAGCGCCTGCCCAGAGGAGATGCCTCAGGACAAGCCCAACACTGACAGGTAATATCTCACAAATATTGACAGTTTAGAGGTTTTACTCACAGTCTTCATTTCTAAAAGCCTTGCATAAGAGCAGTAACGATTGCTCTACTTCATGTTGAAGTACTGAAGAGGTATCTCTATTTGCCTTAATTTAGGTAATTAACAGTTTTGGTTTAGCGTTTACATGCAGTATATCACCAAAGTACAGGGTATCTTTTTTTTTTTTCATTTAAAACAGTAAAATTTTGTTCTCAAATGTTCTCAATCTACACAAACATCTGTACTAGAGTCAAATTAGATTTAAAACAAGCCTTACCTAAAAGAAGTAATGGCAGCTACGCAAATTAACAATTAGTACAAAAATGTAAGCTTTGTCTGAGTCCAGTAAATTGTCAGAATCCACTTATGAGCAGGGATGTGAGGAGCCTTGTTGACATCCTGTCTGGGTGTATTATTTTTGATTTCATTGATTTCTTAGATTACAGCTGGCAGAAGCACACTGCTTTTGCCTTCCTTTTGGCTTGTCTACATTTTGATTGTCATAAAGTGGATCCTAACAGAAATCACAGAAAGGCCTCTGATGCATATTTACAAAACTTGATTGAATGGTTCTTTTCATTTTGTTCATTTGGGTTTAAATGGCAGTGAAACTTGCCAGAATGAATATAAACGCAACCAAAAACAAAAAAAATGAACTTCCCTAAAACCAAGAGGCTACACTCTCACTAAAATCATGTGTGGATGTGTTGTCAGACTGCAGGTATCCTGTAATTGGGACATATCAGGAAAAAGTTTCTGCCCAGCAGTTGGCACATGTAAAAGGCTGCTGTCTCTAATTTATTCCTGTCTCCTGATTTTCTTCTAGGCCTGGGCGCAATAATTCTGCACTGCCTTCAGAGGACACCCGATCAAATAATCATACTGTCGGTCAGCCAGATGGCACCCAGGGGTTCCGACAGCACAGATAAGTGGGCCCAGGGGCCACCCAGGCATTGAGGGGAGAGATCAAGGGCCACCTGAGAGCAAAGACTGCAGTGTATTCTTAAAACCTCCTTCCTTAAGTTCCCTTGTGTCGGATGGGCTGTAAGTGTAACTGCACTTATGCCTCCCAATAGCAGTTGTGTGGAACTTAAAGGGAGTGAAGGTACTCCAGGAGGAATTCAAATGGAAATGTGCTCTCTTCTCTCCTCACTCCAGTCTGTTGACACTGTGATTATGGACATCTTCTGGACTCACTGTGATGATCCCTTTAAGAAAAGCCCCTCACCTCCATCTCTCTCCTCCCTCAGTTCCCAGCTGCTCCATCTCAGGATGCCTGCAAGGCAGAAGCAAAGACTTAAAAGATGGCAGAGAGAGGAGGAGAGTGATGGGCCATAGCTAAATGAGATGAGCTGATCCCTGGGCAGCAGCTTCTCCTCAGCAATAATACCAGACATCACTTCACATCATAACTTTACATATGTTTTTAATTTTTCTGATGTTGATGAAAACATTTTTACCTTTTTGTTTTTCTTGCTTGTCTTTAATTACCTATACTAGGGATGCTCTGATATCTACTGACTGCAGATAAAAGTACTTCATTATACAAACGCCACCCATAATACAGTCATCAACACAGTATTTAGTAGTAAGATTTTTTTTTTTTTAAATAAAGTGTCTACATTTTTTATGAAATAGTAAACATTTCCACCTTTAAATACTATTTTTTGGTTTCTTCTTGCAGTTTACACACAGACTACTTGAGCTGCAATTTATGGTGTCAGATTTTCCACATTAAACTTGGCACTAATGCTGAGTACTTAACTGGTACCTGCCCAGTAACTGAGCTGTTAGTGTTATCACTGCAACCCTAATATGTAAATTGCCATTTGTTTTTAAAACGGAGGGTAAGGGTCATGTTTGTCAAGTTGTATATCTGACATGTTTTGTTTATGCTATGTTTTTTCAATTTAAGCTTTTCAGCCGTCTTCCTTGGATTGTCCCATCATTATTTCTATTTAAAGGTAAAGCCAAAAAAAAAATTAAGAAAAGACAAATGAAAAGGAGATAGTGGATTTAAGTCCATTTTTACATAGCTTGTCTGTCTTTTTGTATGAGATGGCAGCAATGTCAGAACAGTATTTTAATAGAAATGAACCAAAATCCCATTTTAAAATCAACCTGTGCATATATCAGTTAATTCGGATGTCATTATGTGAAGGTGATGTTGGCAGCAACTCAAGGGAAGGGTCAGATGGAGGAATGAATTGACTGCTGTGCTACACAAGCCTCCCTATCATATCTCCACTTTGTCGTCCTTGTTTCTTCACGTCCTTTGCTGGCGTACAGTACATAGGAACTCAGGTTCAAGTGAACAAGACTGAATGAATGAAATGAGATTGTATCTTTCCAGCAGGTTTGATTGCTCTAATAGCAAATGTCCTTATTAAAGCTTGTGTTGGAATACAGAAAACAGTGCTGTAGAGGGGATGGTGAAATGTAACTGAAACAAAGACGTAATGATTGAATACCAGTTTTTTTAATCTGACTTTTCTGTGTAACGTAAGAAACGGGAACATCCCCTCATGTGTGATTGTTCGGTAATCGATGGTCCGCTGCTGAAATGGATGATAGAGACAGCTGTGTGAACCTGAGAGGTAGTGACTACTAGATTGACCAGGACCCTTATGCACCCTAATTCTGAGTTTTCTACCTTCCTTTGTTCAAACAGAAGAGATCTTGATAAAGCCATATTCATCAACACATCATCAACAGAAAAGTTCTTATAATGGTTGAATTCAGCCTGTGCCTCCTGGATCACGTTTTTACTTCCTGATTGTTGATTTCATTACTGCAGTTCAACAAACTGAATATATTTGAGGGAGAGTTGATGATACTGGTTAAGATGTTTTAGTTCAGGAAATTTAACAACAGAGCAGGACGGGTTTATTGGAGCTCTGGGTGAGAACACAAACTGCCTGTAAATACTGATTTAATAAAATGGTAAAATGATTTGCAAAAAAACCCCATGTTTGTGATGCATGTTCGTTTCTTTAATATACATACATAGACCATATCCAGGTACCTCTTTATGGGGCTGTTTTCCAGGAGTTGGGCTTGGCCCCTCACTTCCAGTGAGGAGAAGTCTTAATGCTTCAGCATACCAAGACATTTTGGACAATGCTATGCTTCCAACTTTGTGGCAACAGTTTGGGGAAGGCCCTTTTCTATTCCAGCACGACTGTGTCTCAGTGCACAAAGCAAAGCTTCATAAAGACATGGCTGGATGAGTTTGATGTGAGCCCTGACCTCAACCCCATCCAGCACCATTGGGATTAACCAGAACTGAAAATGCAAGCCAGGCCTTTTAGCCCAACATCAGTGCCTGATCTCACAAATGCTATACTGCCTAATGGGCAAAAATTCCCACAGAAACACTCGGAAAATCTTGTGCAAAACCTTCCGAGAAGAGTCGAAGCTGTGATAGCTGCAAATCTGTCTGTGTATTAGAAAGGGATGTCATGTCCCTGTGGGTGTAACGGTCAGGTGGCCCAAAACTTTTGCCTATATAGTGAATATTTCAAAGCCGCTCACACTAAGTGCCTTCAAATTCAACATTATTCTATAGAAAGTAGTTTCACTGAACCCTGAGATCTGCGAATCGTGACAAGGACATCGTGCATAAAAATGCTGTACAATAATGAATGACTGCTAATGAAATTCCCTTCACCTCAGCTGTATCAGGGAGGATTAGAGAGATTCTCCAAAACCAGACAAATTAAGCCAAAGCTACCTACATAGTCAGATGAGCACAGAGGTAAGAAAAATTGTTGATGTAATTTGGATAACCTGACCCATTGACTAAACCATGCACACCCACCAGTGGAATGTGCCCCTTTATGTCCCCAGGACATAATAAATCACACCATAATGTGACCAAAATGTTTACATAAAAATAGTTTTATTAATACAGATAAACAAGACTTTGCATTGTTGGGTGCTGTAGCTCCGACATCCATAGTATTGACTGGCAGTGTCCAAGGGGCAAGCAGATGCTAGCTCAGGCTGATGACTGTGTGATTCGTGGGAATCAGGGCTTGATTAAGAGGAGGCCATGATGGGGAGTTTGACAGAACGGCGTTCAGACGTTTATACTGTTTCTTTGACTGACGCCTCCCACGCAGCAACCGAAGACAGTTCAGTATACCCAAGTCTATCAGCACCTGGAAAAAAATACAAACTTTAGAGTTAACAAGGGCTTTTAGGAATACACCATAAGATTGTCCATTTAGAGTGTCTATCGATGTTGACTTCAGGCGTCCCAGTGGGTCGTAACAGTGAGCCAGCAAGAGCAATACCAGCACTCTGAAACTGAAGCAGGAAAATGGAATTCAGCCGTCCTTCATTTTATTGCTTATAATTAGACCTGAGCTTTTTCATGGTGACAGAAGTGGGTAGGGAATCAACCGATGTGTTTTTTTTGTTTTTTTTTTAGAACAAATTAATTAATTTTCAAGTACTTGTACTTTACTTGAGTATTTCTGTTTTTTTTTCTATTTTACTTTCACTCCTCTACATTTTGAAGGCAAATACTGTTCTTTTCACTTCACTACATTTATTTGATAACTTAAGCTACTTTAGATTATTGAGTTTTTACAGGCTATTAACTTGTCACTTATAAACCTTCAGACGGTGTCCAGTCTGTGTTGTGGACGGGGTGCTTACATTCGCAAAATTCAGTTGCAGCCTCTCTATACGCATGTTTTGTAACTGGTTACACAGTTAGATTCCCCCGGTTGATGGAGGTCTTAAAGGATTCTGCTCGGAGAACTAATCCCCTCTAACACATACTTGTCCAGGATCCGATATGGTTGTTTACATGAACAACAACAATCATCAAGTCAACAATAAGAAAAGCTTCAGTGCAATGCTATGGCAAAATGAGTGTTTTGAATATACTGAAAATGCAGGAATGGTAAGAGAAGTTACTATCCGGCCTGCAGGGTGTCACCTGTTTGGAGCTGGAGTACATATAGATTAACAATTTGTTGAAGTTTCATATTGTCACTCACCTCCACTAAAAAACAAAGGAAGAAGTTGAGAGCAGCCAAAGAGATGAGCAGCAATTTGAAATGCATATCAGGGATGTCGTACAGTTTAAGTGCTTGACCGGCAAAAGGTCCAGGATACACCACCAGCCAAGTCGTCAGGCCCAAGAGGACCAACAGCAGACAGAGGAAAATCACTGGAAAGATATTATGAAAAAGAAACATCACTTCCGAGTTCACGTTCTTAAATGTTTAATGAGTTTCACTTGTGATGTCACGTTGGACATCTATGAATAGCCGCCCAATTCGTCAGCATGGACCAGAATACTTCACTCTTCCAACCACAAATCCTCATCCTCGGGCGTTTTTGATGACTCACCATTGCGGTAGAGGGGTTTCTTGTGAGGGTAGCCCTTGGTGACCACCACAGCCATGATGATATACTGGAAACCTGACAAGGAAAACACACTGGTGTTCTCCATGTTGGGCAGGTTGGCTGTTCCATACACAGTTGAATTGAGTGGAATATACCTAAAAAATAAAAATTAAAGTTTTACAATGTATTAATGCACAACACAAGGAGATGAGATGCTGGCCCTTTCCTAAATCTGACATGTTTTATTTTGTTTGGGAATACAGAAACAATATAAACCTTTTCTTTGTTTTTACTGACCAGTCCTGTGAGGTAGTGATGAAGAGTGCAGCCATCTGGCCCAGGATGATGAAGCAGGTGTGGATGAAGATGCTGCCCAGGACAGGGAGGCCCAGCAGACTAGCTGGCGGTCTGCGTGGGTGCAGCTCATCACTGGGACCTCCTCTCCCCATCACAATGGCCAGCACAGTCACCACAACAATGTCACAGAACAGGAACTGCAAGTCAGCCAGGGTTGTCTTCACCTAAGCAAACACACACGAAGTCACATGTTTCATTGAGTTCTTTAAAGAGTAACTAAACCGCTAAACCACTTTTTTACCTTTTGAAAATCAATTAGGTTAATTAAATAGGTATTTAGTAGGGTTACTGATTGAGTCAGGTCCAAATCTTGACATTTTAGTGGAAAGTATTTGAATTTTCTGTTTTGTGTTATAAATATGCATAGTGACTGCCCTCTAAAGGTTGAAACCCTGCTATTACAACTGAATTCTGTGAGTGGCTGAGCTGGAGGAAGGTGATGTTTTGGAGGCAGCTTACGTCACCAACTACCCCATGCACACCGTTGAGAGTTAGGAGCAGTTTGAATGGATTACATGGATTTAATATTGTGACTGACTTGTTAACTTTGTGTGTCTTAGAGAGTTGTTTGATTTAGCATCAGTTAGTTTTAGTATCTTTTAGCTAGTGGCAAAATGGGAAAATGCTGCTTTCTTGGCTGCAAAAAGACCACCGAATTGCTGCTGCACCCCACCCAGCCCAAGCTGATGCTTTCACGTTATGGGGTTTAGTTACTCTTAAGGTAGTAAAGGCAACAAAGAAAATGAAGTCACGAAAGCAGAGCTGCTGCAACATTTACTGATGAAGTGGTTTATTCAGGATAAGGTTTGCACTGAATGTGACTTAGGCTGTAATCTTGCACAGCCCGAAAATGTTCAATATTAAATAAATAAATTATTATAAGATAGTCATATTTCATACTTAAGTATGTAATATGTAGGATGCTGACATTAATGTCTGAAATATGCTGGCAGAGATACGTTGATCCACCAGGCACGAAGCTCCACTGCTACTCACCGTGTAGAGGATGAGGACAGAGCAAAACTGAATGAGGCTGTACAGGGCCATGTATCTGAAGAGACTGAAGGAAGTGACCAGAGAACATCGGCCCTCTCTGCACACACAAGAAGGAAAATGTGTTACTTCTTACACTGCAGAAACTGTGACACAGACATTACTGGTTTCGTTGCTTTTCAGAAATGGCATCCATACCTTACTCTGCTTTTATAACACTTAATGCTCCCCGCGTTCTCACCTGATCAGCAAGGGCACACAGCTGATGTTTTCAGTCTTAGAAGTGAAAGGTGAAGCGACTGAAGCCTCGGCTTCAGACAGGGAAACGCCGACATCAGCAGCTCTCAGGGCCCCACAGTCATTGGCTCCATCCCCACACATGCCCACCCGGTAGCTGCAGAAACATAGAAGAGGGGTTTGACAAGTTAGTATCTTATTAAGTAAGGTTGACTTGACTATGGATATATTTTTCTTCAGAGTTTTGAGTTATGACTAGACAACAATTATTTCAGACTTTTAGATTTGACAGTTTATCTGTCTGCCCACTTATCCATACATGTTGCTCTTAATATATTCCTACTTAGTTTTATTTTCTTTCTGTCCAGGCCTTCCCCTTTTGTGTCTGGACTCACTTCAGTTTCTGCAGCTCCTTCACCAGCTGGGTTTTCTGGTCAGGAGTCATGCGTGCAAACACTGTGGTTCGCAACAAAACCTGCAATGACAGCGTTTCATGAAAGGAGCTTTGTTGGCAAACAGTTGACTAACTTCCCTCATCATTTATTGGTGAAATTGGCACTTGAATTACAGTCCGTTAATCTGATGTCAAATAAAAATCGAATTTAAAAGAAATCAGTAAATCATCACTGCCCTGGTTATCGCATGCATGTGTCACTGGTGTGTTCAATCAACATTCCTGCTGAGAATAGAAAATGTGCATTACCTTTGGCAGATAATCAGGGAAGTGGTCACACAGTGCAGCAAAGGACTTGCCACTAATAGCCAAGTGATAGTGAAAACCACCCTGGTACAGGCCCTGAGAGGAGAAAAAAACATCAGTAACAACAACAACCAAAGTTCATCCTGCCAGTTTAGAAACGCCTGCCATGACTGTACTCATTATGTGCCTATTATGTGTAGTTAGTAAAATCTTGCACATATCAATGCTTGAAAAAGAGTTAAATTAACTTCTTGTAACACAGCTAGAGCTGTATGAGAGATAATGTGACCCAAAAGCATAGGATAAACATTTAGGTTCAACTTCCAGTCAAACTACATCACTGTTGCCTTTTAACTCTCAGAGCATGACATGATGAAGGTCATCCCAGAGGTGTCCCATCATGGCTACAGCCCAAGCTGCCACAAACTGACTAATACTTCCATTAGTTCCACCACCGTAAAAAAAGTGACAAGAAATTTCTCAAACAACAATGCTTTTATTCCCAGAACTCTGAAATATATTTCACAATTCAGAGTACGCTCTAGACTTGAACGGACTGAGGAGCAGGAGTGCTACAGTGTCTGAGCAGGACCAAACCTGAGTGATGACCTCTATGGAGCTTTGGTAATCATTGGCATCTCCAGGTTCCAGGTTGAACTTCAGCGTGGGCGTGGACTGAGCAGTGTGGGGGGTTGCACTAACGAATATCACCTTCTCATCGGACCCCACCATCCCACAGCTTTTTGCAACATTGACTGCTGTTAAAATGTTGTCCCCTATGGGAAGACACACAAGAAAAGATCTGACATGATCATGAGGCCATTTAGTTGATGCTGGCAACTGAATGCCTTAGATGAGCAACTTGTACAATATGGCAAATATTCAAAAGGTAGCTTCAAAAATAAGCAGCGGCTTATTTTGAAATGAGAAGTTTGAGATGAGAGTTTGTGCAGGGACATACCAGAATGGTTTTGGCGAGATTTATTTAGTATGTCTCATGAATGAAATATGTTTTATGATCAGTGAATGAGACAATTAAGCTTGTCTTAGTTCGGTAAAAGAGACAAACTTGAATGCAGAAGGTGTAGGGTTGGATTTCTGCTAAGTAGGGAAAATGTGTGTAACACCATTTACTTTCTTGACATTGTGTATTTGCATTGTTTATTTGTTTACTGACTAAACTGTAAGAGAGCTTGGGGAACTCGCTGCGACACAGCACACAGACATCTTTGTGTGTCTTTGTGGTTTAATATAAACACAGAACATCTCTCACCAGTGACCATGACACTGCGAAGGTCTGCCAGTCTCAGGATGTTAATAACCTTGGCACTCTCTGGCTTCACCAGGTTCTTCATCATCAGCAAACCCAGAAAGTGCATGTCTTTCTCTACCTCCCCTCTGCAGAAAAACACACACCTGCATTAACACTCAGCTTATAGATTGTGTTTACAGCACCCATTTCAGTATTCAGTTTGCACTTACTACATGCTTCAGGTGTGGGGGAAAAAATCAATCTATACAGGAGTTTGGTGCATCAAAAAAGCCAAAAGTACAGATTGGGTTCTCACCGTTCAATGGTCCTTAAGTCAGTATTTCTGTCTAATGGTTTATAGGCAAGAGCCAAAACTCTGAGGCCTTCACTGGAGAAACCGTGTAGCTTGCTGGAAAACTGTGGCGGCACTGTAAACATAAAGCACCCCGTTGAATATCAAGATAGTGTAAAAGATGTCAAAATTTTATACATCTGTGTGTTGTCAAGTGAGCTGGACAGTCAAAGAAGAGAGGAGCGCCATTAGCATGAACAAAGTAGTAAATCACAAAAATGAAACATTATTTTTGCAATTGTTTCACAGGAGATACATGCTAAATCACAAATGTTGAGTGTTGAGGATAATTACCATTATTAATACAACAAGGAACACAATTAAGACAACTCCAAACCCCTATACTACAACTGCAACTGTGCCATGTACATCATCTGGAGCAGCTCAGAACGTGCTAGTCGCACTTTGCTGTGACTTTTGCACTGACCGACCAATCAGAGGACAGAAGAAGCAGGCCCTGGGAAGTGTCACAGTGAGGATTCTGAAATCTGATTGGTTAAAGAAACAGTCAATGGCTAATATAGTCTAAATTGCATGGGCTAGCACTACTGATTCTGAAGGGCCTGGGCAGACTGACATGGTAACACATAGAGGCTGAAATCTGATTGGACAAAAAAATCGAACATCTACATACACGTACTAAAAGCGGTGCAGCCAAGAGACATGCTACAAAATGAAGAGAATAAACCGTTGGGAATAAATTAATACAATTTCATGGAACAAATATTAGAATTTAGGTTGTAAATGTAGGTCAGTGCTTCTGATAGTGTTTAGGCCAGCAGAGGAGGCCTTGCCTACCCTGACGGTCCACCACTGCATTGGCCCTATCCTTAAGCCTAATCTATGCATTCCTTATTTTTTAGAGAAATTTGTGCATATGATGCCTTAAAAGGAAGATTATTAGGAATATTATTACTATTCATTCAATTTACTGACCAGTTTCTGCTCGGCATAAGCTTGCCACCATCTCTGGGGAGCCTTTGATGAAAGCAAAAGCTGAATGTCCACCACGGGCCACCGTCACTACACTCATCCTCTGCAGGGCAGAGGAGAAGGGAAACCTCTGAACAATGGCCACCGCCTCACTTGGGGACTGACAAAAGAATCCAAGAGAACAACAACAGATATGATCAGAAAATCCAGACAGGTGTGATGCAGCAGGTATAGTTAGCAAAGCAGGCAACTGATCAGTCTATAAGACGGCGATGATAGGATCACTCACAGTTCCTGAAGCTTGAAGCTGTTGAGCTGGGGGTCTCATAACAGCCAAAACTCTGTGGCCTCCAAACTCTGCATTCAGCACTTTTCCATCTCCCTCAGGCTCCTGGAGAGTCTGGAAAAGTAGATACAATTCAAAGATACTGGTTAGAATTAACATGTTTTCACAGAAGTTCACAGAAAGATAAAGTGAGTAGGAGAGTGGATCACCAGAATCGTGGAAAAACAAAAAGTGTGAAGAAAGAAGCAATTTCAAGACCATTAGTACATTTTTGACATTTGCTGTAACAATTGCTGCAACATTTCTGTTCACATTTATAGAAGATAACGGCCAAAATGGAAGTCTAGTTTTACATTATGTTGTATCTGTGCGTCTTACTGTTTCCAGACAACACTTAATATCTGACAACTTTGACTTCTTTCATGAAATGACAAAAGGGTTCTGTAAGTAATGTGGCAAGGTATCAAAAAAGGATTGTTTAGTAACAGTAGCAAATCTTAGGTCTGGTACCAATTTAAAAAATAAATAAATAAAAACAATACCCAGTCCTAGTTAAACACCTATTAATAAATAAATTAAGTGTCATACCCAACCAGTGGACTCGACCATCTTGAGTTCCAGAGGGTCTCCGAGGGGCTGACCTCGCAACAGCGTCACAGTGTGACAGCAGGCCAGGCCCGAGAGCATGTGCCCTGGGGGAAGGAGTCTGGGCTCTGGGACCAGTTCAGAGAAACCAGCAGGTCCCACCTCCATCACTCCCCAAACATCCAGTCCCTCCTCTGTGAGAGTTCCTGTCTGGAGGAGCAAAGGTACTCGGATGAAGGGCGACCTCCAAATGTCAAGTGGCCAAGATTGTCCTCTGCATACACACTAAACTTCAGCTAACAGATTCCCGCTCACCTTGTCAAAGCAGAAGATGGAGACCTTGCCGCAGATGTTGATGCGTGGTGGACTTATGCAGAAGACACCCTGTTTCTTCAGCCTGCGCTGGGCATAAATAGTGCCAGTGGTGATGGCAGCAGGCAGGGCAGGAGGTACTGCGATTGTCACGATATCCAGACTCCTAATTAACAACTCTGACCAGGTCGCCTGGACACACACACAGACACAAGTCAGTGATATCACTTCATCTATTGTTTTTATTTATTTATTTAATATTGTCTATTAAATAAATACAGGCCAGAAATTATTTGGTCCTCAAATTGTTGTTTGAACTTACTTTTGATCTGTAAAGGACCACAAAGCTGTATATGGTGCCAAAAAAAGCTGAAGCAAGAAGACAATATTAGGAAAAGTTGAAATTGTTGTAGAAGTATTGATCAAAAAGTGTTGAAATATGTAATGTGTCAAACAAAACGAATAGGCGCTCTGCTAAAGCTCTTACCAACAAAACCCAGGATGAGAAGGAACTTGGCAGCATCTTGGTAGAAGCGGAAGTTAGTCGGCTGAGGATACAAAATGGAGCTGACCAGGTTACCTTTGGCTGTGAAAAATCCTGAGGATGAGATATGGTATATTGTGCTTATTATTTGGACATTCAGGTCTTGTGAAATCTATTTTTATGACTGTGTATTACTGATACATTATTTCTTGAGTTTTGCCTTTCCTCTTTCATGTATGTATTGTCGCAAGTATGTCTTATGTCATGTCTTACGATGTTTCATGTTTCCTCATAAAAAAATATGATTTTGTTTTTATATTCAAAACTCATACTGTTAAGATTGCATGCAACACAAACAAAAACAGTGGCCAAAATCTCCACATGTTACCTTTAACGGTTAAGTGACATCTCACTAAAATGTTAAAATGCTCACTCAGGCAATCAGTTTCTCTACTCACCAGTGCTTGTGACCACGGCAACAGCACTGCTGCCTCCCGGCCCTCCACTTTTGGCCTGAATGACCTGCGTACCACAGAAGAGGGTATGTCTGCGCTCGGTCTCTGAGCTGTACGTCCTCTCGCCCGCTGGCAGTGGGGTTTTCAGCACAGGGACACTTTCACCTGGATACAGGGATGATGAGCACAGGTAAATACGCTGACTCCCCATTGGAAAACATGGGGACAGACTGTGGTTAGAGTTGGCACCTTGTACTTAATGACTGCCATTTGCAAGAGTTTTTGTCCTGATACTGGATTGGGTCTGTTGGGTGAAACTGGATTTGGGGAACATACCAATCAAACTTTCACTATATAAGAAAATGGAACTAGAAAACGAGAGGCCGAGTACTTGTTTTTCAAGGCTATCATACTGAACTGCAATTCTGTTTCACTTCTTGAGTCAGCTGCAAGGTTACAAAACGTGCATGATTCCAGCTTTATAGGGCTTTTTTTAAAATTAAATCCGACATAAAAAGATTCTGCAGCTACGCTCTGACCGATGTTGTTGAAGTGTGATCACCTGTGAGCATGCTCTCGTTGACCAGGCACTCCCCAGTCAGCAGGGCAGCATCGCAGGGCAGCAACAGACCTTCCTGAGGGATGATTAGACAGTCACCGGGGACCAGGTCCACTGAGCTCACACATTCCTCCGCTGAGAAAAACACGCAGAATTAATTGAAAAAAGGAATTAATGTCCTCGTAGAGACTGGACAGAAGCAATGTGACTTCACTTCACCCAGTGAAACAAAAGCACTTCTTGAACAAGAGAGTTAGAAGAGACTTGTATACATTTAATGCAATATATTTTGTAATTTTTAAGCTAATTTTTTAACTCAATATTCTTTGCTAAAATTGCCACTTGTTAACGACTGCTTGACCACATGACCTCAATCTTTCATGTCCCATTCTTCTTTACATACAGAGTTATGGTTTGTTACATGTCACGAATGGTGTGGCAGGAAGTTGATGGGTTTTTATTCTACCTTTTATTGCCATAGCTGCTGAATGTTGTTGCTAAGCTCATTCAGGTTTTGCAGCAAAGTTGCACTGCCGAGTTATTTCTGTCTGTAATAAAATTTCTGTTTGCATTCACTGATGCTCAGCGAAACAGGATGTGTGTATTCCAGAAGCCTAAAACATATTAAGCATATTATGCATTTCCTCCTTTAAAAAATAGTTTTTTGACTCCTTCTCTTTCTCTGAGAATGTCTTCAGCCCATGTGAATGGTAACCATGTAGAACTGAAACTCCAATGTCCCCACAGATTAAAAAAGAGAGGAATACAGAATACCAGAGGAAATACTACAAGTTAAGTTCTACTTCCGACTTTGACTTTCAGTCCTGAGAAAAGAAAATGAAATATTGGTGGTTCAAAAAGTGCTTCTATTCAGAATACACGGCAGCTATTCCAGTCTACCATCTCAAACATCATCTTTGTTAGCCAAATAAAGCCTTCACTTACCGTTTCTGATCCCCTTTTAAAATTATGTTTACTTATCACCTCACAAAACCATAAACTTCTTCAACTCATCAGGAAAACGAAGTGGTCCAAAGTATTTTGTTAAAGGTTAAGGAGGCTGCTCTCATTCTGCCTTGTTCTTTTAGCAAGCTTAAACACTTTCTGTGCCAAAAGTCTCTTCCCTTCTCTTAAATATAACTGCCACTTTTCCCATTCCATTACTGTAGGACTCATGTTAATGCCAAGAGAACAAAATGACCCAAAACATTAATGGAATAACAAATCCACAAAGCTCAAGGAGAAGAAAGCTCTGGAAATTCACGAAGGAAGAAGACATCTGCAAAAACTCACCTCCCGAGTCTCTCCGCACTGTGACATTTGTGACAAAACGGGCCATGTTGCGAAGCGTAATGCTTTGCTGTGGAGTAACAGGTCAGATAAGGTTTAGGAAATGTTATTTAGATCCATATCCAGAGTTGAACACATAACAAATTATAATCGGGATGGGTTTTCACTACAGACTCACCTTGCGGATCTCATGAAGTGAGATACAGATGGAGAAAATGGAGATGACGAGTATACATGTGCCGTAAATAAAATAATTATCAAACATCCACAGGATGATGCTGAACAACTGGAACACATAGAATGGGTTGAGGACCTAAAGAAGCAGATAAAGAGAGAGATTAAAAAAAAAAGAAAGCAGGTCAAATTTGACAGGACATACAGATGTGAAATAAAATATCACTTCAGATATTCCAAACCATCATAAAAAAAATGGCAATAAAAAAGACAGATTGTTTTCATCTCACCTCCTCAAACAGCAGTTTCATGTAAGACTTCACAGGCACATCAATGAGGTTCAGCCCATATATACGACTCCTGAGAGAATTCACATCATGTCAGCAGATCCCTCTTGAGATTAAAGAACTGTTTTTTTTCTCTATTTATGCATCCTTTCCTACCTCAGGCTCTGCTCCTGGTGACTCAGGCCTGTTTGGAAGCCATACAGATCATTGCAGGTCCAGTCCTCATTGAGGACACTACCGACAAAAGAAGATTTCAACATTACGGTTCATAAAAAGGCTAAAGCGGAAAAAGCTGACCATGACAGAACACCAGTTTTGATTTAAATACACAGCCTGATCCTAGCTGGACGGTACCTAACACGACAGAAAGCTCCTTTCCTGTCCAGCCAGATGTAGCGCAGTCCTTCGAACAGATAGTAGCGCATCAGTGTTTTCTATAACACGATACAAATCACTTTCAGTATAAGATAGAAGATTGTTCAGTGCAATATTCAGAACTAAAAACAATCCAACAATCAAAAAAAAACAAAAAAACAATCCAACTGTTCCCTTCTTCCTTACCTTCTCCTTATATAGCTGAACCGTATCTCTCCATTCATTGTCCTCCAGCTCCCCCAGCGACTGCAAACTGAAAGGGACAAAACAAGTATGCTTTTTCCTTTTGTCTTCTTAACAGTCTTCTCAGATATGTGCTTAATGCTTAAAGACTTAAGGTGATGCTGCTGAAGGACAGAAATGCGTGGCTGACCTGCCCTCCTCCACTTCCTCTTTGAGGACCTCCACCACGTGCTGCTGGCCAAAGCTGTCCTGTAGGAACGATGACACAAATGCACATATGATCACCAGGAACCAGGCACTTGATCAACAAGACAGGAGGCATCATAATGCAGAGGATCAGAGCATAAGACGGAGTACTGCCATCAACACACTTCCCTTTTCTATCTCACACTAACAATAATGATGGGTCACAAGTATACAGTGAGGTGCTGCTACAGCATTTAGGACACAGGATCAAAGGATCTTTTAAGATTAGAGAAGCACTTAAAATGAAGAAATAATTTACATTAAGTTTAATGTATAGATTTTAGTGCAGGTTTTATATTATGACTGGACTAGTTTAAGCTATTATGAATCTAAACCCAGTGTTGTATAAGATAAGATGAACTTTATTGATCTCGCAGTGGAGAAATTCACTTGTCATGGCAGCTCACAAGAACAGAAAAAAAGTGAAAAAACAGTTAGTGTAGTGTATGCAGGGAGAAATCAATTTTGAGAAATAAAGCCAGGTGTCAAGTGGATCTCAAATCTGAGTGGGAATTAATTTATTTTCTCACTCTCAGTAGCAGAATGTCTGCCAAAACCAGAGGGCAGGAGCAGCAGCGGGCGAGGACAGCGAGCCGCGGGCGCCAGTGAAACACAATCAGAAGGAGACCAAAGGACAGCACGGCAGCCAGACGACACAACCACACCCGCCAGCGCACCCATTTATACCCCTGAACATCCTGGTAGGGCAGAGGAATCAGACAGTGCCGTCACATTCAAACACAGCTTCATTTTCATACAGATGGTACATTTATCAGCGTCCATATCATGGGATTAAAAGTCGCAGTCAAAAACAGTGTGACTGCTGCTCATTCTAACTTCAGCAGTGACACCTGAACTAAAGATAAAATACTGAAAACTACTGATTCCTCTTTATCTATAAATACAGCAAGGGTAAAAGGAACCATGCACATATAAAAGTTCTACATCTGCAGCTGACAGCAGTTATTGGAGTTTTCACACCACATCAAGCAAGTGACGTCCACTGCCACTTCAGCTTGTCCATCTGTCAACAAACTTCTATATTAAACCTTTACTTATACTTGATATATTTTCTCCAATTTTTGGTCTTGGCTGATATGTAACTCTTTGCTGCAGACATCATACTGTGTGCCACACTTGTGGCCACTGTCAGTGTAGCAGAAACACTGCAGAGGTTCTTACCATGTGCGAGTCAGGACAGAGCAGGGGGTCTCGTGGTCTGGGTGATGGGAGTCCGCTCAGCGGCTCCACCACACTACCTAAAGGTTACAGGTTTTGCAGCATTAACAATTCAATTTCTACAACATTTATATGAACTGAGCAACATAACCACAACCTTGAAATCAAAATTAACACAGACATAAACACTTTAAAGCTCTAGTTAAATGAATGTTGCAAACAGCATTAACCTGGTGGCACGGGTGAAATAACATCTTTTGTATGAAAGATAAAACCACGACTGGTTTTGTCTGTACAATTTGTTCTAAATGACTAAAAATGACTGAGTTCTTAGTCGGGATCAAGGTACCAAAATGCTTCTGACACTACCTAACATGCTGCACAGGGTATCTGTGACGCCACATAAAGTTTATTTTAAAAGAAGATACTTCATGCAACAATTTACTGCATGACAGGCTAATAGCAATCAACAGCAAGTGACTTGTGTAGGACATTCAAAACATAACACCCATATAATTTACAGTTTGGGTCATTGTGGTTAAATTCAATTAAACCCTCTGGGAAAGAGAGGATGCTATATTAACACAGCCAGATGTTAATGAAATGTACATATAGTTATGGTAAAGATGTAATGACGTCACAAATCACACACCTGAGTTCGACGTGAACACGTTAAGCTCCTGAACCAACATTAACTTTTAATGGGCTACAGCAAACCGCCCCTCAAAGATTATATGTTTACAATACACTCACAGTAAAGTCCAGACGCTAAAAGGACACGATAACAGAAGAGATCAAAATGTGCAGGAAAGTAAGTTGTTTGTTTAACGATTATCGCTTCCGCTTCCGACGATGTGGGAAGCATCGAAAACATCACCGAATTCCTTCTTCCTAAAGCACATCTGAGGAAGAAACTGGGCTTACCGTCAACCTGAGACCTGAAATCTCACATAAATTTTGTCCCAAATATGTGAGCGTTTGCCTGTCGAGTGAGCAAATGTCTGAACTGCCGCTGGTGAGTCCCACCGCGCAGTTCCGCGGCTGAAGCCCGAGAGCCGTCTGACAGCTCAGGCGCTACTCACTATACCTGTTCGACCGGCCTTTAAAGTGACGCTGCAATAGGACCCCCCTCCCGCCCCCCGCCCCGGGCTTTAATGGCAAAGGATAAACCACTAAATAGCGTCTTACAAAATTGAGCAAGGAAAGGGTATTCAGTATTCTGTGGCAGCAACATATCACTCTTATCAAAGCCGCCATCACAGAAGAGCGTGTAAACAATTAGTCCAGATAACATGAAGCTCTCATTAAAGGAATTTCCTCGTGATAAGAAAATATGTTTGGTATCAAGTTATGTTCACTTGCATTATTGTGCCGTGTGATCAATAGCTTGCATGTTTCTCTTGCGCTGTATGGACTTTAATCTACATACACAGCACAATATACGCACTGCACAACTTGAGTCATCTGTTTTATGCACATGGTTGGAGTCTGATCATGTGAAAGCATCTCAAAAAGAATGTGGTCCAGCTGAGTAATCTGGCCAAATCACATGCTTCCCTTCTTCTAACTAGGCCAATCTACCAAAAGTAGGCCTAAAAATAGTGACAGGTCTGCTATGAAACTCCACTGGTTTTATACTCACACAAAGTGGTTTGCTGTGTGTCAGACCACACTGAATTACCTGTCTAACAATATATGTACTTGACAACAGAGCTACAGTGTAGTAGTCAGCAGCTTTCCTTAAGACTGAATTCCAGTTGCTTTCAAGTAACCAATTCATTCACATTAGTCGCATAGAGCGAGTCATCACACAGAAATTCCAGGTGTCTAAATGTCATCATTATGCCAATTTTAAATAAGCACTGTCAACTATGTTTGGAAGAGAGGAGGATTTCCAGTAAGGCCACAGTAGTAAATAAATCCTGCTTTGTCAAATGAGCTGTGGATTACCCTGAGAAAGTTCAGGCTTTCAGTTAAACAGAGCAAACTTTCCGCAGTGTTGAAAATGGGAAATGAGTATGTGCAAACAACTTGACGGACGTAACATAGTCATCTGAGCTGAGGCTGCAAAAAAACCTCAAGATCAAATACTACAACAACAGCTTCATGCCAAAGCCAACAGCCTGAACGCTGAATTGTTTGGTGGACTACCTGACACCGTAGTGTTTGGCTGTATGAAATCATTGACTTTATTAGACTGTAATAGGGGTAGCAGCAACTGTTGAAGCAGAACAGCCTGTAACTGCTAATGGGTTTTTTAGACCAATACTGACATCTGAAAGTTTAAAGCCTCTATAATCAATATTTTTGTATTAAAAATGGGCCATGCCATTATATATAGTGGGAAAGGGGTTGCTTATAGTGACGAACCCAAAGAGAATTACTAAAGAAATCTGCAGTTATGTTATGACTCAGCACAGACATGACGACACTCAGGAATATATGGCCTAAAACTCTCACATCCTAGCAGCTTTGCGAATGTCACAACTTGCCACTGATATTAAAACTTGGATGTCACAAAATGCCCTTAAATTTATTGATGCTAAGTCTGAGATCATTCTGTTCAGTCCCCCAAATTCTTGGTGGACAGTCAAATAATAAATAATACTGCTTGGAATCTAATATTTCATTCTAACTTTTGCTTTGATGACGAAGTGAAACCAGTTGTTCAGTCCACCCTTCCACCCATTTTTATCATTTGCTGACCTACAGGAAGCTGTACATGCTTTCATCTAGTCGGGGCTTGACTGCTATTATGCACTGTGCTCGAGTGTCAGCCAGGACTACCTTCACAGTCTGTCCCACTTGTTACTGGGACAAAGAGGGACCCTACACTGGATCCCTGTGAGATGTTGAATTGATATTTAAACTTCGTTGTTCACTTTTAAGGCCTTACACAGCCTTGCCCCTATTTTCTCTGATTTATTGACCTGATATTTACTCTCCAGACAACCGAGATTTGTGGATGAAGCCCTGCTGGTTATCCCCAGATCACAGTTAGTGACAAAGGATGATTTTACATGCACTGTTCTTCTTTTTTAATACTTCTTTTGTTAATCTATTAGTAACATTGTTAATATAAACTAGTTTCTGTCTACTGAACAGAAGGAAATGTGCACCTGACAAGGCGCCATGTAATTAATGGTGTCCTCCTTGGCTGAGCTGTAAGGTTAGCTTGCCTCTCATCCATGAGCAGACGCACACTTCCCTCTGCGTGCTGATACGGAAACACAGCAGTTCCTTCCATCAACTGCTCACAAAAAGGTCTGTGAATTAAGTAACCATTTCTGGAAAGACACGTTGCTGTTGTGTGTTTCAAATACATTTCTCTGACGTCTGCCTTATTTGTCCTCACAGTTGCTGTTGTGTGTTTCAAATACATTTCTCTGACGTCTGCCTTATTTGTCCTCACAGTTGACCTCAGCAGCTCATGCAAAACAAACAAACAAACAAAAAAAAACTAAAACAAACAAACAAACAAAAACCAGTCTAAATGGATAAACAGCACAACAGCTAAAAGGAGAAACGCACAGTTTTCCTTTTGGAGTGAACTGTCCTTTCAAATGTTGTTTGACGTTGATATCTCACTGTCCACTGCGCAAATGAAACCAAAATATATCTGCTTGGCTTGATAAACCCAGAGATAAGAAGCTGAGGACATATTTTCAATTAGTTAACACATTTTCAGTTAGTTCGGTTGAAGGTTGATTTACACGAGGACAGAATGATTTAACGGAAATTGTAATGCTCCTTAATTATTCAGAACAAAATATTTACGTATCTTTTAACGTTCGAAACTGGCTGTCAAATGTAAAGGTTGCTCAAATTTTACTCGAATTTAAGTTAACCATCCGTGTCTTCCAATACTACAGTACTGAGTGTAATTTAGTAATCTACCGGAAATAGATTATTTACCTAACAACGGCACGAGAATTGGGTACATTAATTTGTAGGCAAACTTACCTCAGATTGCTCTGTCAGTTTTTTCCGCTTCAGCAGAAGAAGCTACAGCACTGGGCTGGTTTCAGCTAACGGTTAGCAAACACATCTGTGTAGCTTTACTTAAGCATTTAAACACACTCACCCCGCCTGTCCATCTTCTGGTCACGATGACAGAAGCCACATTTTCTTCTTTAACACCACCGAAACTACGGGACAGACTGTCTTCTAACCAGGCATAAGAGCTTGTTTCAATACATTTAACTATCCCAGCTTTAAACGACACCTCGCTACGGAAAGCCACATAGTCCAAAATAGTAACAAGCATGCCCATGTGCAGAGAACACGTAAGGTTAACGTGAGCCTACAACAGCGGTCTGTTCAGTGTCTCAGTCTATCATTTTCTTGACATAACCACATATTCATGAGTGAATACCCGGCAAACACTCAAAACCGCTACTTAAGTTTGTTTAATTTTTTCTTTTTAATTTATCATTGTCAGTCTTTTAGCTTTAAAGGCCATGTTAGATCGTACCAATTTCTGGACTGTGAAAACTAAGAAAAACGTATTGCCATTTCTAGAGCCTCTGTAATATCCTTTATAGGGCTGATCCCTTTAAACTGGTGGCATTACACAATTAACTCGTGCTCAATAGCTTCATTTAAAGCAATTTAGTTGCCTGGTTGTGGATGACTTTGAATGGTGTTTACGCTCCTCCAACACTGCCCTCTTTTTAAAAATAATCAATTGATTTTCCTGACCACTGTGATTAACCTGGTTATCCTGTTTGTATTCAGCTCTTTTCCTTCCTAGCTGTGGTAATCAGGTTTCACTTCATCCATTAATCCAAATGATGAAAGCAGGTTTCTTGGTTAAATCATGTTAGACGTTACTGCAGAAAGCTGAGTCACTATTTAATTCACGGTAATATACTTGTCATGAAGTATAAACCCTTCAGTGATATTGAACAAACTCAAATAGTGACCACACCCCAATAAACTCCTTTCTCACAGCAGACATTTTGACTTCTCAAAAGCACTAATGACAGTAACAAACGTTTAATTCCATTAAGTGTCCCAGTAAGTCACATCAGTGATCCATTTAGTTGCTTCAGCCACAGCATCCTGGTCTTGTTCATGCTGCCTCACTGTCTCAATCTCTAACACTGCAGATAACACTTGTGCTTTTCTTAGAAAGTCAAAATGTGCCGTCTTGCAATAACAAGAACAGATCTGACATATACCGTTGTTACAGCGACACGTTTTAGTGAGACATCGATAAAGATAATATAACAGGATAATCTGGTATCTCATTATAACAAGAAAAATCTCACAACATTAAAGTATCTCATTCTGATATTTAAATTCCATGAGCCCAGCACATCTTTAATGAGCACATATTTGAATATTTACAGACTGAACACAATTTAATGAGCTTTTCCCAAAGAGTAAATACAACAGAGTCCAGCATTTTTACTGTACAGACAAATAGCAGACGATGTGGTCCAACATGCTGCATCACTCAGTTCTTTCCAGCACTCTTTTCTCACTTTTATATGTTTGCTCCCTGATATAATCACACTCACACACAAGTTCCCAGTGGGCTCTTCCCTTCCTCTTAAATTAGTTCAAGGTATTATATGTGGACCAGCTGGATTTTTCAGATCTTCATGAGGCTGCTGCTTTCTTCTCTTTGTAAGTTGCCATCATTTTCTTGATCTCTGCAATGGCCTTTCCTGGGTTGAGTCCCTGTGGAGATGTGTGTCAAATAGAAAGTGAGAAACAAAAACTCTATTAACTTTGTGACTCTTTGTGACTGTGTGTGTGTGTGTGTGTGTGTGTGTGTGTGTGTGTGTACAAGTACCTTGGGGCAAGTCTTGGTACAGTTCATGATAGTGTGGCAGCGATAGAGAGAGAATGGGTCCTGAAGTTTAGATAGACGTTCCTCAGTGAACTCATCACGGGAATCAATCATCCACCGGTATGCCTGTGAAATAATAACACAGCTGTCATCTGTTTTATCCTCAGCTTATTCATTTTTAATATTGGGTACAGTGATATAAATTTTGGTAAATTGGTTAAAAACACTAATTCAGAGTGAAACATCTTGACAACTACTGAATGGATAGCCACGGAACTTGGAAATACACTCGCATCATTTGGAAGATCTGGCACTACTGCCAGGTCAGATTTCCCACGTCTGAGACTTAAGTTCACAACATTATCTTCAGCTCATGGCCAAGTCTGCATCGTGGGTTTTAGAGATATCTTGTCGTGAACTAACATGACCCTTCATGGCCTTAAGTACAGCCTCAGCTGGAAAAATACTGAATGTAAGCAACATCTGCATGGTAGCCTCCAGCAGCTGGCGTACACATACCAACCCTTATGTCATTATCAAGCTTAAAGCACAGGTGAGACTCAGTACAGCTGATGCTGATAAAGTATGCGTCCGTCAGCGTGCCCAGGGGATAATCTGCTTAAATATTAACAACCTGGCCTTTGCTCTGGAACCACTGTCAAACTAAACTTAACATTATTTGCCCCACCTTAAGTAAGGATCAGGCACAGTTTTCTTTCCATTCGTCCTCTATTCAGTGAATTTGCTCTCTGGTCTGTAATCATTTTCATTAAAGCCTCACAAACCCCATAGTGTTGTTTTGGATTTTAATTCTTGTTACCCCATTGAATCACTGGGACATATGACACATAACAAAATATGATTGACACAGATGTTCTTTAGTGTCTTTAGCTACCTGCATAAGGACAGCAGGTCCCAGGTATTTGTCTCCGTTCCACCAGTAGCTGGGACAACTGGTGCTGCAGCACGCACAGAGGATGCATTCATACAAGCCGTCCTGTTGGATCAAGAAGAATGGCCGATCAATTCGTCAGTAAGATGGCTACAGTGCTAGCGAGGAAATGATCACTGTGGCTAAGATATGAAGACCTTCCAGCATGGTTACCAGAGGATAAATGATATAACTTGTGGGAGGTCAGTATTTATCACAGTAAGAAGTTGGTTTATTTACCAGCTTTTGTCTGTCCTCCACCGACTGGAAATACTGCTCCTTCCCCTCTTGAGTTTCATCCTTCTTTTTCAGGTAGGGCTCGATGGATTTGTACTGTGCATAGAAGTTGCTCATATCCTGGTGGAAATCACACAAGGGAGAACTCTTAACAGACACTCAAACAACCAAGAAATGCATCACAGAAATTTATGCTATTTGCTTGTTTAAGGTAGTCACTTTGAACTATTGCTCATGAACATCTGCTGTAGTGCTTTCAAATATGGCCATGGAAATTTAGTCTCTGGACTTGTGGTACTTACAGGCACAAGATCTTTGACCACATACATGTGTGGGAGCGGATAGATTTTGGTTATTTTGCTTGTGTTACTGTCAATTTTATTAAGACACGCCAGTGTGTTGCCTCCGTTTATGTTCATGGCACATGAGCCACAGATACCTAAAAAAAGAGACAATCAGTGGATCATTCAGCAGACCTGTTAACATGTTTCAAATGATTTATTTTCTGTCCAAGTGAATAAATTTACTACATGATTATATGCAAGGTGTTTATTTGTCTCTTACCCTCGCGACAGGAGCGTCTGAATGTGAGTGTGGGATCAATCTCGTTCTTGATCTTAATGAGGGCATCCAGAACCATCGGACCACAGCTATATTAACAAGAGCATGTAAGTAGATTATGATGTTGGTTGATGATGATTCTGTTCAATTAAAAAGTAAAATACAGCTTGATAATCTTCCCTTTATACTAGACACAGAAATGACTTACGTGTTGAGATCAATTTCATACGTCTGCATTCGTGGTTTGTCTCCGGCAGTGTCAGGGTCCCAGCGGTAAATCTGGAATTTCTTGATCCTGGGCTCGGGAGCCGGGGCAGCAGCAGTCTGAGCATACCGCACCGTCTGCATCACAAATGACAAACAAAAGAAACAGCATACATAAAACACAAAGATTTCTCAAACAGAGATACTACAATAGACATAAGTCAAGACAATTTTTTTTCAATTTCTAGTTCCTTCAGGTATTTTCTTTTTTTCTCCATTGAACTTAAGCACTTCCTTTCATCTATGAGTGAGTTAAAGAGCAACAAAAGAGAGAAGAGAAGAAGAAGATGAAGAGAAGAGAGTTAATCAGAATCAGAATCAGAAATTCCCTTATTTATCCCTGAAGGGAAATTCTTGAAAAGCAGATCTATTGTTCTTAAAGCAGATCTATTGTTCTTAACAATAATGTGTAATGCCCAAGGGTACTACTAATACTAATACTAATACTTCATCCAACATCATGAATATCACAAAACCTAAAATTCATATTATGGAAAAAAGTAAATTATTGTATTTGGGATACACATAAATATTATTATAATGTATGATATTTTGGCTCGTTATACAGCCTAATAGCAGATTTCTACTGTATAAGAAGGCATAGAGTCTCCCCCTAGTGCCAGACTGGATGAACTGACATGAAAGTGTTACATCACTGTGCAGTCGCCGGTTACCTAACTGACTCTTTGAATACAATGAAAAACGGACTGAAGCACAATAACTTTAATATTTCTACATAATTATGAGAAGTAAACATTCATTTGTGCACCTTAAAAAACTTTCTGACTTAATATACGTCTTTAAAATGCAGGGAGAGTTATGCAATAATTCAGCATTTATGAGATACTGATAATGAAACGTGGACAGTTTTTGTTTCGCTTCATAAATTTACACTGTTGTCATTCACACGTCTTAACAGCGCAGATAATGCGACCATAGGCTTCTTCAACATTCTGCCACATTCACTCACACACACACACACACACACACACACACACACACACACACACACACACACACACACTTCACCTGGGAGGAGCTGCTGTCCCAAATCATTTCATTACAAACCTATACAGTAGTATAGTATACCGCTACAGTATAATGGCGTGCACAAATCACACTACACTAGCAAAAAAGTCAAGTTACTCATGTTTAAGCTCATGAGGCATGTCTGTTTGAATACTGAATAAAATAGATTTGCACTTACCACCATTATGCCAGAATTCCTAACAGCCAAAACATTTCGACTCAAGGCAACACAAACCGCCGACATCTTTCTGACTGTGTGGGTTTGTGAGTAACTAAACCACAGAACGGACAGAATGGCTCACTTTTGCGTTAGCTGCCTTAAATGTAACCGTAAGTTCCGTCCTCTGTGTGCATTCACGTGACGTATAGCACGTAGGAATGCGTCACGGCTGATGCCTTCAGGGCTTTCACTCAACTCATTCGTCTGCTCCCTCACGCCACAAACTGCTGCACAGATATTTTGTGTTGTAGCTGGAGATGGGTGACAACAAAATGAATATTCATGTATATGGCTTCGGTCAATTTTCCTTAAAAGCAACCCGTTTTGCTCAACCGGGTCGTGATTGTAGACTTTATCCACGAATACCATATTTATCCGACAGTACTTGAAGGCATCATATGTAAGGGACTCTTTCACAACTCTCATTGGTATAAACGAGGGTCAGTTACATATGTGTCCAAAACTATAAACAGTGCTGTAGATAAACAGTGCGGTATGCGCACTTCAGTTTAACTTCATGATTGTAATGATTAGAATTTTGCTTTGTCTTTATCTCACAATCGTATATAACCTACTGTGTATTGATTTATTATAAATTAATGTTTACCCTTTTGAATGTAATCCATTTTAGGTTATATGCTTATACAGTAGATTTTTCTTACGGATTTCTTCTTTGTCTCAACATGTACTGAAAAATGCTAAGTTAATCTTTACCTTAATAATCTGTGGAATTTGTGTTATAACCTACTTAGTGTTAGTGTTAGTTTAGTCTTAAATAATATAAAAAACAGTCACTTTTGATAGACTCCACACTATACATTGTTTTAACAAAAGCCAATTAAAGAGAAGAATTGTACTGTCCATGTGGTCAGTACAATTTCACGCTCACTCTGTATCTGTACCCATCATTTTTGATGTTAGTATACACAGGGTGTGGGGCTACCCAATAATTTTGGAAGCTCAAAGCCTCAAAAATGTTACACTCCTATTTTCCGCTTAGATACAATATTGTCTGGTGTTATTTATGTCATCTATCTAGCTATCATACAAGTAAAGACATCCTGGACTTCATAGTAATAACGTATGGCTTAAGGATGGATGTTCTGACATTATTGGATGCAGCTTCTCCAGGAGTGCTTTTATGTTTTCATCTTTTCAGAATAAAAGCATTTAAATGGTCATCTGATGGAGTAACATCAAATTGTTCAACAACCACACCATAGGTTTAAACTGACATGTGTGAGTAGAAAACATTTGTCTCATGTTAGACTGCATAAATAACCAGAAAACGGGCGGTGAATGGGGGAGGTCAGGGAGGAGACAAACCCGGGGATAAGTGGAGTAACTTTGATCCAACAGGGCTGAAGAGACCTGCTAAAGCTGCAAGGGAGCTCGACAAATCAAGTGCGTGCCCATTTTTACCACTAGTTAACTAAAATACTTTCTTCCTTTCATTAGTTCTGTGCTTTTTTTTAAGTGCAGTTATTCTCCACTGCACTTTTTGCTCTTTGAGAGTCCCTCAAGCCAAATTCCATACAAAATGTAAATCTGAAAGTTAAGTGTCTCTCTGACAAATGTGCACGCTTTGAACATCATATTGTATGAGCAGTGGTAAACTGTCTGATGTCATAGTTTAATTTGGCACACACATATCAGACCGAGCAGTACAAAAGAGATAATATTTCAACTTCTTGAACTGGGATACCTCCCCCAGGGGCTGGCTAAAGCTATGAAACAATTTTCAGCCAATTGTTACATTATGTTTTGCTCACTGACTGCATATAAAGATATGTCAACGGTTCTACCTTAAAGTGATGCATACAGACTTTATCCTAAAACTTTAACAAGTCTATAGCAAATTTCAAAAGTGTAGGTGGGCGTGTCAGGGAGCAAAGAGAGAACAAAGTGTCCCTGCTAGCTCACCTGTCCTACACATCATTCCCTACATGTCAACATATGCACATGAACTTTGCTTACTGCTGTTCATTGTATGAGTTTATTTTTACCCAGTGCATGTCAAACTCAGTACCCTACATGTTTGTATTAAATATTTGTCACTTCGTTCACCTTTCAAACTTCTGCTGTGCTCTGTGCAAATACACTGACGAACAGGCTGGTAACCGTTTAAAGCATACTGCGCTCAAAAGTGTAGCTATACTTCTCCAAATGGTTCAAATTTAAATATCTGAACGAAGCAGCATCACTCACTGTTTTTTCTTGCAACAGGTCATGCAAAAGAAGCGCTGGAGTTGGCTCGTCAGCTGGAGCAGACTGCACAGCTGGAGCATCAGAGTAAAGTGAAAGTAGGTGAAAGGACAGGGATTGTGATTTGTGATTGTGTGATCAACTAATGTCAGTAAGCATAACATAAATCAAACTTCCCAACGGGAATACGAGACATTTTTGGAGCAGCTGAAACGGAGACGGAAAATACTTGTAGAGGAGACAAAGCAAAACCAAACTGTATGGGACTAACACTGCAAACACCACACTATTCTGACAGGAAAATACAAATAATAAGTACTTTGCATGTGAATGGAATTAATTCTTTTCTGTATCACCTCTAGAGGGCACAGTATCAAGACAAACTTGCCAGACAGAGGTATGATGATCAGCTCAGGCAACAGGTAAATCTCTTTTAAATGGACACTTGAAATGAAATGCACACCTGAATGGAGCGTTCAGCACATGTTTTTATATCCACAGCAATTCATCAATGAGGACGACCTACGCAAACAAGAAGAATCGGTTATGAAGCAAGAAGCCATGAGAAAGGGTAGAAAATAACAGCAAAAAGACTTTTGCATTATTCATCTACTCACAATGTCATTTAAAAACTCCTTTGTTATCTTGCCCCATCACTGCAGATGAGTCAGTGATCATTATTCACTATCATATTTTCAGCTCTCAGAAGTCTCTCTGGGGGCCTGTAATTCTGTTGGATGGAAGCAAAGTTGCAAGACACTGGAAAAGTATTAACAATATTTTACTGTTTATCATGATGCAGAATTAGCTCTTCACTATAGTTGCACCCATGTGCTCTGCTCTCTTAGCCAGGCTGCTACTCTTTTTATTTTCTTTAATTGATCAACAAAAACATAGATATGAACAGGACTGTGACAGCATCAGATTTTCATTACTGGATGATTATTGACATTCATAGTCACAATAAAGATAATTCCATCAGTCAAATTCATCTTCAACTTTCTAGTGTGTTTTGCCTCTTTTTTGCCAAATGAGTTGCCTTCAAAATACGAGTTTACCATAACTACAGTGTACAAAAAGGTGTGGTCTGTGGAATAAGCGACAATAAACAGTCAACAAAAATTGCCAGTAAGTATTTATATATAGTTTTATCACAAGTTTAAAAAATTATCAGGAAAATGTGGCTACTTCCATGTCGGTGTCTGACCAATATAAGTCTGATGAAACTCTCATAATATTTAAACGCCTGTGCAAAATGCACAGGATTTCCATATTCTCTTCCATAGTCTCTTTAAATCAGTTTTTGCATGATGTAACAATGTGTTAAACCACGCTGATTTAAAGTAGGTCATAAGCGGGTAGTTATTAATAACTGTTTCTTTTCCTCCAAGCTACCATTGAACATGAAATGGAGCTGAGCCACAAAAATGACCTGTTACCGTGCCCAAGTGGAGCGGGAGAACGCAGATCTGATCAGGGAACAGATCCACCTGAAAGCAGCTGCACACAGAAAACCTGTCCTTGAATCAATAAAGGGAGGGCAAAATGACTTCCCAATTTCCTTAATCCTCATCCTTCAGTACCTCTCTCAGCTGTAAGTAGGTGTTAAACAAAAGTCCCAGAGAGCAGCAGGGAGTGTGGCTGCTATAGAGGGGCAGTCAGTGTGATAATTGTGTTTTGTTCCTGTCATGACTGCAGAAGCCGTGTTTGGGGAAGGATTCAGGGGCTTCATCTCTGACTGAGACAAAGTCACTGCCACGGTAAATCCATGTCCAACCTATCACACTTTCACTACAGGAGGACCACAGAGGATTGTGAGAAGCAGTGGACTTCATGTTTGATATGTTGCAGTCCCACAGTGTGTTTTTGTGTGCGTTTGTTTTGCCCACCACAGGTCGCTGGGTTAACCCTGCTGGCAGCAGGAGTGTATTCTTCCAGGAATGCCACAGCAGTGGCTGCGCATTACATCAAGTCCTGTTTAGGCAAACCCTCACTTGCCCGAGAGATATCCAGGTTAACTGTTGTACAGGCCATCAAACACCCAATCAAGGTCAAAATACATCCTAATTTTCATGTTTTTACTTTGTATTGTGTGCTTGGTGGCCTCCTGATATAATCCAATGAACATAATCAACACAAGAATGAGATATGTGTGTGTGAATAGTATATAATGAGGCAGCTTTCTGAGGCAGTGTTTAAGAGCAACTGTTCATGAATATCAGTGAAATGTCTGAACTTGTGTTGTAAATGAGTTTTCCAACATCAGTGTGCAACAGCTGGTGGTGTACCAAATTTATTTTCTGACGGGAAGATTATTTAATGGATTTGTTTATCCATGATGGCATGACGGTTGCAGTGGTATAATGGATGGATGGATTTGTTTATCCGTGTATTGTCTGCAGCACATTCAGCTTATTCTGCCAAATGGGCTGATTTTAGGATAAGTTCGGAACGTAACATGAAAATACAAAGAACATCAATCTGCTGTAACTTATACCAATGAAATGTATAAAATAAATGTAGTCTGAATGTTTCAGATAGTTATTAACGGGTTTGCCTTGGTTATTTTTCACATTTTCCCCACAATGTGTATAACAGACAGAAACTGAACATTTAAATGTGGCTGTAGAAGAGAAGAGCCACTCATTGGTGATGAAGTGTAAAATGATGTAGCTTGTCTGTATGTTATGGTTAGATACTAAACACCCTAGATATCGTTCCTAACTGTTGAACGATTTGTACTAAATCAGGTCACCTAGAAATTCCCTCTGTTGTCCTCCTTTTTTTAGACAGCCAAGCGTCTGAAAAGCAGACCGCAGGATGCCTTAGAGGGGGTGGTGCTCAGCGTGAGTCATTTGCTGTTCATGGTTTTTGTCGTATCAGTTTTTTGTGAATTCAGGATTTATATAGTCATGACTTTGTGAAAAGTGCTGAAACCTGTCATTGTGTTGTGAATCATACAGGAGGCTTTGGAGGAGAAACATAGCCATCGCCACTCGCATCACCAGGCAGAACAGAGGTTTGTAAAGAAACATCCTGATGTGTGGACCCCCTGGAACTGATAAAACACTCTTCACCAAGGTATGGCTAGGTCAAACACCTTGTGATGTTCTGTCTCTAGTAATTCTTTTTGGCTTTAGTAGTTGTAAAGACTGTGAAACTGTTTGAACAAAGCTCGATTACTTTTCAGAAATTGGCTCTCCATTCAGGGATGGACTATGCCATCATGACAGGTGGGGATGTCGCCCCCATGGGGCGTGATGGAGTCACTTCCATGCACAAGGTGTTTGACTGGGCAAGCACCAGTGGCCAAGGGTAGATACTTGACTTCACTGGCACATGAATTAATACCGAAATGCGTATGAGCTGTTAAATATTGATTCTGAAAGTTCATTAGTGTAGACTGCATGCCATGATGCCCACATAGCTGTTGTTATTCTAGTGGCTAATTACATGAAATGCCTTAAAGGAAACAGCATTTAATAAGCTCATTCTCTTTGATGTTCTCTACTTCTCTGCAGCCTCTTGCTGTTCATAGATGAAGCTGATGCATTCCTGTGTAAGCGATCCACATTGAGTTCAGCTGCAGTGCCATATGCATGGTGATGGTGCCCTGCGTTTTAATCATATATTCATGAGTCATGATTTTTGCATTGCAGGAGAAAATCAGTGAGGACCTCAGAGCTGCCCTGAATGCATTCCTCTATCACACTGGGGAGCGGAGCAACAAGTCGGTATCTTACGTTATTCACTGTGCATGGCTGGGTATGAAAAGGTCATTGCCATGACTGAGAAGGTCACTGGTCAAGTCTAAGTAGTCTTATTTTCTATCCTCAGGTTCATGCTTGTGCTTACTAGCAACCAGCCAGAACTGTTCGACTGGGCCATTAATGACCGCATTGATGAGATTGTACATTTTGCGTTACCAAGTCTGGAAAAGAGGGAAAGATTGGTGCGTCTGTATTTTGACAAATTTGTGCTGGGTCCTGCCACTATAGGGAGACAGTGAGTACACTTATAACAGCTATTGTTGCTGCTTTCTAGCAGAGGTGATTTGCTGAAGGAAAGTATTGGTCCCTTGAGATTGCCTTTCTAGCTCAAGTTACATAATAATGTATTTAAAGTGGTCAGTCTTGAAACCAAAGTGGTGTCAGGGTCTTTATTCACTGCTTTCATGAAATGGTGTTTAAATCCCCAGGAGATGTAATACAGAAGCCTTTGTACAGTGCGTTGTTCATTTGAAACCAGTTAATGTACGGATGATCAATGATAAGACACAAGCTAAAGCTCAGGACTCACTTACTGTACAAACCTCTCATGTTTTTACTCGACAGGAGATTAAAGTTGGCTCAGTTCAACTATAGCCAGAAGGGTTCAGACATCGCAAAGCAAGTAGAAGGCATTTCTGGTCGTGAAATCTCCAAACTTGGTGTTGCCTGTCAGGTCAGTAAAGCCAGTTGACACAAAATATGACATCTGCTTTGAGGTAACTATAATATTTTATTCAACCTTCTTACCCAAAAGGCTGTGGGATTTCTCTTCTGAAGATGGGGCTTTGACTCAAGCGATGATTGACTCAAGAGTTGATGATGCCATAAAGCAGCATGCACAGAAAATGGACTGGCTGCTGATGGAAGCAGGAGTGGGGGTTGACAAGGTTGGCATACTCCTCCCCAAGGAAATGGCTGGAGGAATCACCTTCCAGGATGCTACTTCACTTGGACAAACTGAAGATCCAGCTCTAACCATACAACAAGGCCTTCCACTACTTGCAGTTGTGAGCAATGCTACAAAGACATAAGCAGCCGCTCTAACCTCAGAGGTGGAGGTACAGGATAGCCTCAAAGAGGCAGCCTCTTTGGGTAAAGAAAGTGATGTTGTTGCTGGGACAACTGTAGAAACAGTTCAACCCATTGTTGAGACAGTTTGTGCTGTACCATTGGCACAGGAGGTTGAGGCCATGAAGGACCTGACGGAGGATGTTCTAGGCACAGCTGTAGCTACTGACATTGTTGTTCCTGAGGTTAAGGATATAGATGCTGAGGTTGAAGAGGGTGAGGATATACCAAGTTCCACTGTCCAAGAAACTGTTGTCATGTCTAAAGACAAACCAACTACTGATGTAGCTGCACGGGAGGCTGACGCCACAGAAGTAGTCACTAAGGAAAAGGCCCTGAATGCATTTCACACTTGAAAACAACAGTCTCTGATGTTGCTCTGGAGAACAAATTAGACACTGCTGTCTCTAATGCTGTCCAGGAGTCAGAGGCTACAGCAGTCACACTGTCCCAGGAGACAGAGTCAGCATATCATCTGTTGACGATATAGAAACTGAAGCCACTAAGACTCCTGAGGAAGTACCAACTGATGCTGCAGAGGATGCAGACCAAACTGCAAACAATGTTATGAGAGTGTAACTGCAGCTGCTGTTAAGGAGGATGAACCTGCAATGATGGACACTGCTCCTAAGGAAGCTGCAGCCATCCTAATAGAGTTTTCCACTGAAACTGAGGTCATAGTTTCAGATGAACCCAGGGAGCCTCAGCCTACTGCCACTGAGTTTACCTCAGAGGGTCAGACCACAGAGATTGCTGCCAAGGAAGCTGAAGTTCTAACAACCGAGGACACTGACTCTGTGGCTGCAGAAGATGTGAAGCTGCCCGAGACTACTGAGGATGGTGCCAGGGAAGCTGAGTCAATAACAACAAAGGCTGTGGAAGTAGGGACTGGAGTAACTGAAGTCACAAATGAGATGAACTCAGCAGCTGTTCCCAACTTAAAAACCAAGGATTATATGGAGACTTTGTGTCAGAACAGTCTGAGAAACATGAGAGCCCCATCACTGAGAAGTCAGCTGCCTCTCAGACTGAACTGAGACACCTCTTTCAAAGAAACAATCTAGAAATGATGACAATAGTCCAAAAGCCAGGTCTACTCCAACAAAATGATTACTTGGAATATTTGGTGAAATGCTGTTACTACAGAAATGCTGTTATTAAATCTGAAACATTCACTTTGAATTCTATCTGCTCTTCTGTCAAGATGTGAATGTCAAGATCAAGATAATCGTTTGATTATGGACTGTAGGGTTGCAGGAGTCAAAAGGATGTATGAATCACTGGTACCGTCCATTGCATTCTACTTTCTTCCTTTCTCTCTTCTAAGTGGTCACTGCCATTTCTGTCTGTGTCTGTCTGACATTTTGAAAATATCTCCCCAAAAAGGAATGCACTTCCATGTTTGCTGACTGGTCCTGGGAAGACTACGTGTCAGATTACATGTGTGCAAAATGTTCCTTCAGAACATTTGTTCCCTGGCACTTGTTGACAAGACCACTGGAGCACTTGAGACCCGAACAAATGACAAATAAACTTGATGAAAAAAACAACAATGAAAAAACAAACGAACCAATAACTCACCTAAATGAATGCAGTTTACATTGATTGTTAAAATGCTTAGTCAATTATACAAATCGTTGACAGAATCACAAGTAATCAATCAGCATTGATTTTGGGAATCAATCAAATGTGCTCTAAGTGATTCTGGAGGAAGCTAGTTGGTGGACCCAACACCAAGCGCTGAGTTAACAAAAAGTGTCTGTATTAGATGACTGTGGAATGAGATTCACCAATCAACTATCTTTCTCCAGAGTAGTGTACTGCACCTTTAATTGGTGGTGAAATTTAAGCACAAAATATTCAATTATTCACAAGTATTCACTGGTTCCAGGTTCATAGGTGTGAAGATGTTTTACATTTTCTATCTTGTATCTTTGGATTTCAGAATACTGGTCAGACATTACAAACAATTTCAAACATATCAACTTAGGCTCTAGGAAATTGTTGTACACATTTCATAAGTAAAGTAACAACTTTAAATAATATTTGACAGATTAATACATATTTTTTTTGTTTGTTTTTTTAAAAAAAAGGGATATTGTATTTGTGAATACTTGTGACAGGTAATATTTGGCACTTCTCCATACAAGTTGAAGAGGTGTGCATGTATTTACTGAAGAATACCCCACCAAGGTGAAAAAATCCTTTAATTGCCCTCACTGCCACTGGAACGTGTTATGTTGTGCCAGTGGATAATAGTAGAGGGCTGTTCTCAGTTGCATCGGGATGTCATTGTGCATTGTTAGTCATTCCAGAAGTGTTGTTAGTCAGCGCTTATGAAATTTCTATTTGAATTATAATAAAACGAGCTGAAGTTGTCAGCGGGACCTCTCTGTATAATCTGTCTGCTGCTGCTGCTCTGAAATAACCTCTCGCTATGAGAATGTGTTCTCATCTATGCTCATATGATTGGAATGACACAATCAAACATCAGAGGTCACTGTTGTGCTTCAATGGCACTTTTAATAAAACAGACATTTCATCCTCACAACAGCAATGTCTGGACAGAGAGGACGAGGGTGGGGGCTGGGTGAGGGTTCCCTCTGCTGATAGGCTGGTTGCTCCTGATAAGTGAGAGGGAATTGGATAAAGAAAATTGAACTATGCTGTTGAGCACAGTGTGGAGAAGATGGAGGGGTGTGTGTGTGTGTGTGTATGTATTGAACTGACTCATCTCTCCTGTCGTGTCCACTAAAGAATGATAATATAGCAAAGAGAACCCGGACCACAACCATACACGCTGCCCTCCCCCTCACATATTTACAGGAAAAATTAATACATTCAGTTAATTCACTAAGTAACAAAGCTAATTCATCTGTGTTTTTAGCAGAAATCACATGGTTTCACATCCAGTTTTCAAACAGACTCGTCTTTCTGTTCCATTCCTATAATCTTTACACACAGTCCATCTTTAGGTTTTCTACTGATAAACGACTCACACAAAAATCCCCCCACGCACCCCCCCTTTTAAAGACTGTTAAAGCCCACTTGCCCATATTTATAACTATTTACAGAAGCAGCAATCTAACCACAAAAACCCACCCACCCACCAGTCTCATCCATCCCTCCCCATGCCAACAAAGTCTTACTCCCACCCAATACAGAAAAAAAAAATACCCCGACACCCATCTTGCCACCCCGTTCCATACGCTGCCCACATCTTACCCTGTTCCAAGAGAGCATGCCAAGTTTAACAATGAACACAGAAAATGTCTCTATACAGAAAAAAACACCCTTAAAAATGTTTTTTTTTTCTCTTCCTCCTCCCACAGTGGTGGACATGACATAAGACATGGACAAGATTTCAGTGGCAACAAATAATCGTCATCTTGCTCCATTTTGGGATTTTTTTTCAGTGCTGAAAGTGGCCAGGTTTAGTCATAAGAAAGTCCTCTCGTGGGGGGTTGAGGGGGCCATGTTATGAACGGTGGGAGGGCAGTTTTTCAGGGTCTCTGAGGCAACAGTTGGCCAAGGGGCAGTTTGGGAGGGGGATGAGGGGTTTTGGAGAGGAGAAGAAAAGGAGGGAAGTGGGTCTTGGGTTTTTTGTTTGTTTGTTTTTGTTGTTTTGCATTTTAGAGTCAGAGGTGGCGAGGACTAGGGTGGCCGTTGTGATAGAGCTTCTGCTTAATGTGGACCATGTTGCCGCTGGAGTCTTCCAGCTGTCTGAGCTGGGCTCGGCGACGGAGGTCTCGCAGGTTGCAGAACTGGGGCAGCCACGACCAGGACGGGGTATCTGGAGGGAGGAGAAGAGAGGAGGCAATTGTTACTGAACAGTCTATATCCAACTCTGATGAATGCATTAAGGCCACAATGGATATGCCCCTCCAGGCATTATGTGTTCACTGAAGAATTCACTGCCTGTTGGAAGTATTGGAACCTTGACTTCACTGAAATACAAAATTATGAACCTAAACTAGAAAATATACTCCTAAAACAGCAATAGATAAATAAAAATACGCACACAAAGCAGAAATCTGTAGTATATTATTATTATTCTAATTATTATAAGGTTTTTAGACAGTTGAGATCAAATGGACTCAAATTTTAAAGATACTGAGATCATGTGTCCTGCAGCTTTAACGAGTAAGATTTTGTTTTTCTTTTGTTTAAAAATGAATAGTAGCTCTCTACAGAGTCAGCCAAAATAATGTATACACACATCAGGAAAAGAAAAACATGCATAAATATTTAATTTGTATAAGTACTTCTATACATATAGATACCTCTTTAGAAGTTTGATCAAATTACAATAACACTGTGTACTGTTGTACGATGTTTTCGCAACAGATGGCATTACCCTTTTCTCCTGATGTGTGTATACATTATTTTGGCTAACTCGGTAGTTATACTATTTAATCTTGTATGGATGTATGTATTAAACTTGAGAACCAATGAGATCATATAGTGTGTAAGCATGTAGCACTCTAGGAAGCTTCAGCCCTGAGCAGTGTGAACCACATTTAGTCTACTTTTAAAGCTTATTTTTGTGATTTTATGAAATTCAAACTCAGGATTGAACTAGGGAAGATTACATTATACTTTATTTGCCTTAGACAGCAGCATTTTAAACACACAAAAAGGAAAAGAGGGAAACGCCTCTGCATCAGTAATGCAACAGAAAGTACAGCGATACTGATGAGTATTGATATTTTGTCACAACATATCACAATACTGACTCAGAAAAGGAGGCTGCGTTTCAAAAATAACATTTTCAGTGGAGTGTGGAACCCAACATAAAGTGAGCAGGTTCCAGTAGAAAAATATATGAAAGTGCAGCACATCTCAAATTTTGAAGTCAATAAGGACTTCACTTGTTTATTTGGCTCACATCACACAGACTTCTTCAGAGCCTTTAAAAAATTTAAAAGCTCAACAATATACACAAGGAGATATCACAATATTATTTCCCGTCTGCTCCTCCAGTTTATTCTGACTCACCTGTACATATGTATGATAACTGTGTATGCGATTTATTTTTAATCAGCATTGTGTTGCTTTTATAGTCATACAAACATGGGCTGAGGCTTTCGAGGACGACAAAGCTAGTCGACACACTCATGAGCTCAACACACACAATAGCATAAAATCCTTCTTAGCCTGGTTTCTGGCTCTAAATCCAGTTAGAGGCAGACAAGACATAACAAGCAGCAACACAGAGGGCTGATCTTTGTGCTGTGAACTGTCCTTTTCGATGTTAATGTCAACGGGTCCACTTTGACACTCATCTTCTCCTGTAATACTGTGGGTATGGATTTGGGGCTACTGATATCAGCTTGTCATTAAGTGTACCTCTAATGTGGTCCCTTTTTCATTGTGATGCTTGATGGTCTACATTCAGTTTTTAAATCCTGATTTTAACAAAATGCCATTATGAGAGAAATGGTGCATATATGTTTTAATAATCGAATTTCAAAAGTAAACCCAAAAAAACAAAGAATGACTCAGAATCTCATGCAGTAAGGTTTATGTATCTCCACGGTGCACAGCATAAAAGTGAGTTATGAGCTCCACACACACACGTCAGATTCAAAGAGATGTTTTTTATATGTCTTAGCTACCAGCTTCATCAAAATTGAAATAATGTGTAATTCTGGAAAGTAGGGGCGAGCTTTTAACTGTGCGGGCAGAGTGACAGAGACAAGATTAAAGATTGGGAACATTGAAATATTGGGCAACAAAGGCAGATGGAATCAATCTGTTCAAGTGCACTGTGGTGTTGCCCTTGATTCTTCACATTTGTGTTTGGGCTGTGGCTCATGTGGCTCATGTGATGTGTGTCCTGACTTTATTTCTCCACAGTCAAAACGATGTTACAGCCGAGATTAAGGCTGAACTTTGCAAATCTGCAAATACAGGATACACAGGCTTCCCTATAGAAAGACAGACCCGATATGAAATCAGTGACTATCTGGAAACAAAGTGGGGTTTCGTGAATGGGAGGTGTAGAACATGAAGCAGGGAATGGAGGAGCAGACATTTGTGCCTGTCAGGTTATAAACTGGAGCAGATGAGGCAGAGCCAGGACCACAGCGACGACACAGAGAGAAAGAGGGAGAGCCCCAGACGGCAAACCCAGTAGGATGAGCAAGAGGAGGGGTGGTGATGGTGATGGTGGTGGTGGAATTGGGGAGAAGGCGGGTGAGGTGTCAGATGGAGGGGGGGTGAGGAGGGAGAGAGAGTGAGTTATTTATAGCTGTGAATGGGTATGCTGTCCACAAGGACTGCTCTGAAGGGTATCCAAAGGAAAAGGGGCAATGAAGACAGGTTTCTCTCATTTGAATAAAAGGATAGCGATGGGGGTGAACATGGAGTCAGGAGACATGATAATGCAAGGCAGAAAACGGGAGGCGAAGACACAATTATTATGCTTTGTTAGAGGAGAGTGAAGGGAGAGGGGCCTGGGTCTCCATTTTCCCCATTTTTGAGACAGTTTTTGTGTTTTTCTTGTAAAAGAGACCCTGGTATCAGATATTCACTGCACACCAACGACTAGAAAAAAACAGTAGTTGCAGCAGGAAGCATTGTAAAGGAAATGGCCAGCAGTAGATTCAATAAGTGAAGAGGGAGGGGAGAGGGAGGAGCTACAGAGATAGAATTAGGAGAGAAAAAAAAGCAATGGGAATCAATGTGCATCTCAATATACTGTGTGTGTGTGTGTGTGTGTGTGTGTGCGTGCATCTGCGTGCATGTGTGTTTCTCTCTTGCCATTCCAGCTGCTCTCTCTCATTCTATTTATAGCTCTGGAAGAGTACGTGTGTGTGTGTGTGTGTGTGTGTGTGTGTGTGTGTGTGTGTGTGTAAGTGGGGGTGGGGATGTGACAGCATCTCCATCCTGCACACACATACACACACCCCTCCCCGCTCTGTCAACCTCACCTTCACTCCTCATCTTGGGGAGGCTAAATGAGTCTAACCTGCATCAACGTCACAGCCAACACACACACACACACGCACACACACACACACACACACACACACAGCAGCAGCAGCAGTTAGGGGCATTCCCTCCCAGTACAAAAGAAGAAGCCTATATCCCTGACTCTATAACTGCTGCTAATGAATATGGATGTACCCTCCTCTCTGGCTGTTTTTTTTATCATGATGTATTTTGTATTTTACAGTGTGGTACTAATGCTCTGGAGAAAACTGCATTGTCTCACTCGCTGCTGCAAAACCTTCCACACCTCTGAGCAAAGCAAAGCTCGTACAATTCAAACCTGTTTTATAGCTTCTGAAACACTGAAAAATGTGAACACCTTGTGATATTTTCTATTCTAAAAAACAATATTCGTTCACTTTCAGTTTGATTACAAGTAACTTTTAGTATGAAAAATCACCCTTGGACTGTTGCTTGACTTACTTTCCCCTCCTGTCTGAGCTTCTCTATGGCAGTCCAAGTATCCAGGTCACATATCACCTACTTTAGTGTTATTCTTAAAACTGAGGATCCAGGCCACCACCACAACACCAGCCTGCCCCAACACTGACCATTACAGAGGGCAGACAGAATATTAAAACTGTTTTGCAGTGTTCAGTATCTCTAAATGTAGAGTTTGATCCTGGATGGGTGGAGAAGCCTGAGGAACTGCTTTTGACTGCGAGAAACTTAAAACACTGTCAGCTGGATGATGCCCTCAAGATGCCCTCATCAGTAAGCATATTGCCAGTGCCCAGAGAAGAATCTTCTGTGCTGACGGTGGATGTGCCAGACTTTGAAGGATTTCATGCTGCCATGTCATGCTTTCACATGTGTGTCTAATAGCTGCTTAGCTTTAGCGTCACCGAAAGCCTTTTAATTTTCATTGCTTGCGTTTGCACACCCACACAAGTCAAACAATGTGGGTGAATTGTTGGGTTGTGTCTGATTACATCTGCCGCGTTCCTTTTCGTAACGTACATCCTTCATCCTTCATGGTAGATGGTAAAAGAAATGAAACAGATATTTCAGAGAAAGCACTGACAACATACAGGAAATTAAGGAGCAACTATTGCACTCACTTGGATTTAAACACATGGTATGTGGGAATGTGGCTTTCACTACAGCACAGCAGATGGTGGGAGTGAAGTCATTTCTCAGTCTCAAAGCCTGGTTTGAACCAGTCTTAGTAACTGCTGTGTGTGTGTATTCATATGTGCATTGTATTGGTTAGAACCCAAAAGCAATGCTTGTTTAAAACAAATAACATCTTGGCCATATTTTCTCATGAAGCGAAAAAATTTTAAGCTAGTAGTTCATATTAGTTTATGTTATCCTTAGTGTAATGTGCCTTGGCAAGCTGTGCGTCTAAACAGTAAACACATATACATCTACAACCACTTTATTTATATATCTATATGTGGCTTTAGGCAAACCTCAAATTTAACCCACATTTTACACATCATAGTAGCTGTAAATTAATTGTTCCTTCATCTTCTCATGTTTGCCTTGTTTTTGTTTATTGTGTATATAATATTGAAATTCTATTTCACCTGGACTGTCTTTGGGCTAAAGCACTAAAACACTGTAAACCCGCAGATAGCATGCATGTAATCCATACAGAGCATAAGAGGGCCAGAGTTCAAACCAGGACCCTCTTGCAGCGATGTGACAGTGCTAACCACTGAATCACTGAGCAGTCATAACATTTTCAGTGTCTGGGCTTGACGTGCAGACATTTCTAGGGCATATAGTTACTCTTGAGGCAAAAGTAATATCATTAGTTGAGTTGAAGTCCCAGCACAGCCGTGGAAAACCTGCACATGTGATTTAATTATTTTGTCTGATTCAGGACTGTGTTGTTGGGTACAGACTGAGCTTGACTGGCATCCTCCTGACTCTCCTGTTAGCTTTGTTGTGTGGATCAAATACACTTTTATCACTTGGTCCGCTGCGAAACCTGATCAGCACATTGCTGCTTGGTGGGATGTGGGTTCTTCTCCGTTTTTAATTTGGCTTGCAAATGACACATGGTGACTTGAATCAACAGCTCCATGCGACAAGAAAACAAAAATACTGCGTTTACCAACAGCACTGCAGCCAATACAGACAAATCCACACATATTATCTGGAAAAGGTACTGTACTGTTCCTGCCAACACTTAAAAGCTTTAAAACAATTAATTTAATTTAATTTTCTGATAGATGCACTCTTGCTGTTATGTAACAAGCAGCACAGGCAAATGGAGCGCAGCCATTATTTTTAATTCATCCAGTCTCGTGACATCATGTAAATTCTAGCATAGCTCTGCCCACCTTCAGCCTGAGAAGAGGTCCAATGTTCAAGTCTGAGTGGAAACACCAGTGTGGGCGTGCAGGGCCTTCACACTTCAATGCCAGAGAACAACAACACTGAAGACATTCTGGCCAGTCACAGTAGAAAAGCCCACTTGTAAAACATTGATAAAATTAACAATGGCTGAACTTTCAAAACTTCACCAATTAGTCTCCTCGGTTATCTTACCGTGTGCTGTACAGAGAAGATGATGTAACACAGCGGTAAACATGTCCCCATCCTAACCTTTTTTTTATGAAATTTGCATCAAATTCAGAATAAGTGTACATACAAAAATAAAATGAAGGAGTTTGAACTTGAAATATCTTTACGTTCTACACAATCTGCTCCTCTGGTGCTAGCTTTATATGTGTAGTCCAGTTAATCTGAAGAAGCCCGTAACCTCGGGTCTGTCATTACATGCTCCAGTGTTGTAATTGTGTTTTATTTCAAGATTTTGAAAAACATTGCACAGCAACAGAAAATGGTTCACAAACAACATGAAAACATACATCTATGAAAGAAATTTAACTGGGGCACATCGCTAAGCCAAATTTGTTTCCTTTAGTTGCTGCTCCGGAGAAGGTCATTCATGCTTCTATCACCCCTGAAGGTTGATTGTTCTGACGCACACTTGTGATCTTAGCAGGAGAAATATCAACACACTACAGTAAATTAAGAACACTGCTTCCAGGCCAATCACACTCTCCAAGAGAAGTGACCACATAACCTAAATCCTTGTCTCCTCTCACAGACTGTCTGTCAATGGCAGAATTGATTTTAAGGTTTTTGTGATTTGTTATCCCCAAGTGAGCTTAATTGCTGCTTGAGATCCTCTTTCAGGGCCCTTCTAGTGATTCCCAAGTCTCTCGTCGTCATCACCACGGGAGACGTTTGTTTAACGTCCACACAACTGAAGATATCCAAGCCAGAGAATCTCAGGCTTGCAACATTAGTGTCTCGTCTATTTAAACTCACTTTTATTTTCACCGTTTTCATGCTTTTTATTTATAATTCTATTTCATAATTTAAGTATATTAATAGATTTTAATCTATAGGATTACCTTTACTTTTACAGGTGTTAACAAGAGAGAATGCCTGCTTACCTGAGCAAAGTAAAATGCCACCTCAGGCTGGGAAATCTAGCGACTCACTTGTCCAAGTGACAAAAACAATTAAACATACTGTTTTTTCTACAGCTGATGATGGAAGCCATCGAGCTTCCCTCTCATCTCTGTTGACAGTTGCTTATGCACTGTACCGATTGGCCATTTGGTGGAGGGCAAAGACATGACGTAAAGTGCAAGCCATTATTTCAGTTATCAATACTAATACGAATAACGATGGTGATAAATTACTTTGTAACGTGTTTTGTTTTTACTCAAATTTTCATCATTAACATACACTTATGCTTAGCTAAACTAACCACACCATAACCCTTGTGCATCACAAGACCACAAATATAAATTGAGGGAATTGCCATTTTGCCTGTTAGCTAATTAGTTCCCTGTCTTTTTTTCTTTTGCTCTCTCTATCCATGTTTTACATTCAACTAAGGGCTGCATCATCAGTGTTATTTCAATCACTATTATAATTCTATTTCACTTTATTGTATTGTTTAGGCATTTTATTTTTCCTTTGCTGTATCCCCAGTAAGAAATGTAATGGTTTAACACAATACAGAAGCTGCAGTGAGCAGAACAGGCTTGAAACACTAAATTCAGCCAAACATGCTGAGAGGTGATTTGTTTGAAATCAGTTGTCACCAGTAAATCAGCTTTTCTGATTGCTTCAATGCTATCACAACATTTTAGCAAACAGGCTAATACTGGAAGACTTACTGCAGTGTGGCAGTATGGTGCAGTGATTACACTGCTGTATGCCATCAAAATTAATTAATGACTGATATACTGACATAAACATCAGTAGGGAATTTAGTGAGGAATCGGCAAATTGTGAAGGCAACAACAAAACGGCAAAATTTAGTTATTTTACTTATTTAGTCTTTTCTTTCACTACGAGGTGTGTTACCTTTAACATATTCTCTATCCTTAATTTGTATAAAATTATGGTTACAATCACTTCTGTCTGTCACACTTCTCTTTTTTAGAGGCTAAATAGCAGTTATCATTAAAGTTTGATATTTAGTTGGCTTATTAAATAATTTTCTCATAAATAATAATAATTACACTAATGATGCTGCTATTGCATTGGCATATGACTGCTGCTGTTTCCTGAAAACATTTTAACAGGATTTTTAGTGAAATAAGGTTTGAGGTAAGAAGACAGCGATTTAAATATAGCTTTACCTCAACTGATGGCCAGTATCTGAATCATCAAACAGTTGGAAGGTTCAGCTGTGATTTTCCAAGAGGTCTCAGTAAACTGAGAAAAAAATCAGTGAGAAGAGCCAAAAATGGGCCAAGTAATGGAGGAAGGTCAGACCAGAGCTCCACCAACTGCTGTGTTGACCTGGCAAGTGCTCGCACATGCACATACATGAGGGATGGATACAGATACATACATTTCTGTATTCAAGCACTTTTCTGATAACATTTCCTACCACAAATCCCGCTTTCAATTCTACATAGTCTCACCTTTCAAATTAAGATTATTTAAGTTTTTGTTCCCGTGAACATGTGCTGACAGGCTGTTTCCTGTGTTTAAGCAATGCAATCACACCTCAGCGCACACAGCTGAAGTGAATAGAAAAAGATTTGTATGAGATCTTAAGGACTCCTCTTGTCTGACTTGTGTTCATGTGTATCTGCAGAGGACCACGCTTACCATAGTACCGGCTCGCCCTCCAGGCCCTGACAGCACAGTGTAGGACTCCGTCCAGCCACAGCAGCAGCCAACTGATGCAGAAACCCAGCAGCAGCCCCAGCATCAAGTCCATCTCCTGCTTGGTCACACTGTCACTTACAAAGTAGTTTTCTGATGAGTCCACCAAAGAATGGTCGCCATCATATGGGATTACATAGTGGACATGATGCCTGAGACGAGGACAGACAGGGGAAGGAGATGGAGATGTTAGATATACATAAAAACACGTTATGAACGAACAAATAAACATCTCTTAGCCATCTCAAAGTCATACAAATGGGTGAAACTGTATAACCTATATGTTGAACCCATTCCAACTTGGGTGATGTCTAGAGATTTCTGTCTAAATTTAAATCAAATTGCACTAATCCACACTTTGCTGGACAAGCCCTAAAGCCCTGTGAAGGACCCTTAGGTGTCCCCAGGCTGCACTTTAGGCAAGTATAAGGAGACAGGCTGGTAGACAGGCTTGTAGAATGAGCAGCACTTTAATATCTCCTACACTGACATTCTATCCTTTTAGCTAAGCATTTACTCCAGAGGGTAACCCTAACAGGAAAGATCATAACTACTCAGTTAAAAAAAAAAAAAAAAATCACAAGACAAATACAACATCTAAAATGCACCAAGTGTATATAGTTATTGAGTTATTGTATAGCTACATTTATTTATTTATTTATCATTTATTCTGCCAAAGCAGCCTTTAATTTTCCACAAATATACAGGGTGTGTGATTGCTAATAACCAACTCTGGTGAAAAATATTCAAATGTTGCACTTACAGAATGCAATAGAATATAAAAACAACGGGTGTTTGTGGCAGGTCAGTCAATTTGTCAGTCTGGTGCATTACAACTGAGGAACAGCACGCACAGTAACACACAGTATGGCTCTGTACATCAGCAACAATCAACAATCATCCAGTTCCTACCATCCACACCATTCTTTGCCACATCGTCCAGCAATGACTTTGCTCCGCTGTAAACCACACACATCCACTTGATATGAAAGTCTTACTATACTGGTATTACCAGCCCTCCCAGGAGGGGATGACGGCTTTTTTCCAATCTAACAACACAAGCAGCTGCATGACAAACACTGTAAGGGAACACAGTGGGAGCTGAGAGGTTTAACTGCTGGAAGTGAGGACACATACACACCTCTGCTCACACACTTTGGGACATTTGGAGTGATGCAGGTTTTTAAGACCATTATGACTTTTTTTCAAAGCGCGATCTTGCAATCTGCAACTGTCTCTATATACAATTGAAGAATGTGCAAGAGGCAGATTACAAAAGAAAGAACTGTCACAATTTAGGCAGCAGAAACTGAGATATCCTGACTTTTAGTGTCTAGTATGGATAAAGCTCTAAAAAAAAACCTGCATTCTACATTGCTTGGAATGCAACATGATGGTGAAACTTCACACTCCCAATGTGTAGCATCTACATATTTAAAAATACATTTGCTTTGTTTATCTCCATAGCTGGGTGACACAATGACTAATCAATGGTTTTCAAACTATTGGGTGTCTATTGGGTTTACTTCTATGATGTATAACTGATGTTCACGACATGTAAATTTCAGAAGGAGTATCATGAGCAGCTCTGGACAAACAAATAATCTCCACCACACAATTTCATTAACAGAGAATCTACCTATGCTGTTTGATTGACAGATGATGTCTGGGGATTCTAGTGTGGGGAAAAAACACAGCACTTAGTACTGTATACGGATAATAACGATAATAATTTTAAACAGATCTTGCAGATTAGCATCTTAAGTATTTTACTGAAGCAGTGGCACAACATGAGGCGTCAAACCCCCAGTTGGACCTCGCTGACTTGAGCCATACAGCCACTGAGGTCCATTAACACCAGAATATTTTTTAAAAAAACAAAGCTGTGTGTCTTTCTCTTCCCTGAAGAAAGCATTTGTGCAAATGCCTGTAAAAAATAGAGGATTATTTTATGCTGTCTGTATGTCTGTAAAATAAGTTGAGACCTGTTCACTATCCCCCTGCAAATCATTTTGCATGTGTCTCCTTTTCCAGTATAAAAATCAAAAACATTTTCCTGAAAGGCTTTAGGATGAAAATGCCACAATACGAGCATTTGAATCATCCTAGGACTACAATCCTGCAGCCTAAACAGCATGGCACCAACAAGCACGGTGCACCCAGCGGCCCACACACAGTTCCACTTCTTAGGATTTCTTCCTCTGCCACAGAGGGGCCCGTCAGAGAAGCTACAACCACATCCAAATCGGAGCATAGAGGCTGCCAAATAAAATGACACTGGCTGTGTCCTCAAGCCTGATAAGGTGAGCGCTGTGGGCGTCACGACACCTCCACGCCTCATGGATGGAAGGGCAGGCGAGTGAAGCTCAGCTCACTCTGTTTATCCACATATCCTGTGTTTCTGCTGTTTATGTGAAAACAGAAGGCAGGCTCTCATTCAGGAGGTGTTTCTGGGTCAGCGAAAGATCGGTGTCGGGACAACAACCTGAGGTTTGACGGTGGCCGTACTGTCCAGGCGTTTAGATTTTTACTGTTTTATCAGTGCCTATGTACCGACACATACTTTCACTGAATTAAGATAATATCATTATGGATATTATATTATATTACTTATATTGCTGCTGATATGAATTCATTTTCTCAGAATCCTGTTGGTATTCATGACCGGGCCCCTTTTGTCAGGGTCAAGGATGACAGGATTGTCAAAATAGTACAATCAGAGACAGATCATCCCTGTCTGCAAACATGTTTTTGCCTTGATTACTCCATATCACATCACATCAGTGTGTGCGGGAAAGCTCTCCAAACTTTGACTCAGATTATCCCTCTCTGACAAGCATAATCCAATAGCACTTGATGATGACCCATTTCTGGATTTACAGGCTAAATAAACACATAGTCTAACTGGCCTCTTAATGCTGCTAATGAACTACTTGTATATCAACCTCCTCACTGCGGTACGCACAATATACTCTGCTCTTTTGTCTCAATGTGCATCTGTGGTGACCCCCTCACCACCACCTTCCTAAAACACTGATCAGTCCTTGTGGTTACATTGTCTGCAAGACCAGTCAACCAGTGTCTAATGTCTGAGGACAATATAGGTGTGAATCTATTGGCTAAAAGGACTTACTTGCTCCAACACTATTCCCATCCCTTCTGCCACTGTAGACCATGAAAAGAAACAGAGGCCCACTTGTGCCTCTGCTCATCCACACAGCCTGCTGCCGGCTGTAGTATTACATGTTTGCTGGTGATGGAAAATGCATAATAATGCTGAGTAAATCCGACTTGATTTATTAATGAGTGTCTTCCTGCTGTCCCCCCCACCCCCACCCCCCCCACAAACCTGCTCTCAGTGTGACAGCAAACAGCAGGTATGAGCCAGCCTGTACCCCCAGCTCCATAGCACTTCTTAAGCCATAACCACTTCACTTCAACACTCACATGTTCATCATTGGCCCAGCAGGTTTATATTCTCTCCGACACCGTGTAGGCCCGCGTGAATCGCAAAGCGCACTTGATGCTCAGATTGTTTTTGAACGGCCTTATATTGCTCATAGTTCATTACCTATTTATGGCTCCGACACACACCTTCGTACATGCAGCAAAGCCGAAATCCTCGCAGCAGATGTATGTAAGAGAAAGAAAACCCACCGCGGTCGACCGTGTCATGGGGTTTTCTGTTAGAGCGAATAATGAAAAGCTGTATGAAAACATCCGCCGCTGTGTGGGAGCACAGACAGGCTGGTAGCATGTTGGCTTTGCGGGTGCTTCACCGCCAGAAATCTTCGAGGCCTCTTCAGCAATTAAGAATTGACGGGTGAAAAAAAAGCATACACCACCGTGTTTATCCCAAATATTGTACGAGGATGATGGCATTTACCTTCCACAGTTGCAGTGACAGACGCGGTCCTCCCCTCGTAGATGCGGTAAGATGTAGTTGTGAAAGCGATCCAGTAGTGCGTTCATGTCCATTAAACAGGCTATCGCCTGCAAAGAACCATGCAAGTCAGCTGGGACATGTCAAGCAATAGGCTAGGCTATTCCTACAGACAGCGAATGATTCTTTTCATTATTAGCCTATATCAAGATAAATACCAACAACAGAGATCACAGAGAAAAAGGAGAGAAAATAATCTTGGCACATCCTCCCGATTCTAAGAGGGGGGAATCTTGCCTCAAAAAGGACTTAGATTATTTATTTATGACAGCAGGTGATTATAGGTAGGCTAACCTACTTCCACATGTCATTGATAGGCCTGCTGTGTAAGGTAGTTCCTCGCAAATAGTGACACATTTATGGCACATTTGTAATAATCTGATCAAATAGACTGCTAGCCTCGCTGAGTGAATTAGGAACGCTCAGTGTGGTCGAGGCAAGTGAAGATGTCTTACCATTACAACTGAAGCACCAAGAATCATAAAAATCATGGTGGTTGTGATCATATGCATCAAAACGTCCAAACTGGCCGCCGTCCTGTAGCCCGCGGTTCTACCCGCGGCGGTGGAGACGCTCCGGCTGGGCTCTGGGCGCTCTGTCCCGGCAGGAGCCGCTCATGGAGCCGCCGCGCCGCTCCTGGCTCCCCGTCCCTTCAAACTGCCCGGTCTCCCTCCGTCCCCTCCTACACACACACACACACACACACACACGGCAAGCCGCTCTCTCAGCCCTCACTGCGCCCTCTCTCCATCCAAGTATCCCCCCCCCGGTCGGTCGGTCGGATGCGGCTGCCGCTCACTCCAAGGAGGCAGTCTTTTCCTAATTACCGATGCAAAAGTGATCCGTTCTCCCAGGTGCGTTTCTGTCTCTATCCAGGTTAAAAACAAAAGATAAAGAAAACAAGTAAAATGCTTCTTCGATATCCTCTAAGGGGTGCCTGGGTATCCCGTTCCTCTTTCCCAAGTAATTCCAACCGGGCTCTGCTTTAATACGGACAAATTCTCTCCTCCATCGGTGAAAACGGTCGATTTCTCTCGCCTGGACGTTTCAAAGAACTGCACCAACTATTCTCACGGCCATCGCCCTAGCCTTTCTGGGAATATTTGATAACATCGACATGAGGTCCAGATAGCTCCAATCGGGAACTAGACCCACCCTGCGCCCCGAGTCCAGTCCGGATCCCGCAACGGCAGCTGCATCAACGCCCGGAGCCAGACACGCATGATTATCCCATCCTGGCTTCCAGCAGCTACAAGAGCACCCACTCCCACCCCTTGTGCATGTGCGCGTTCACGCGGCTGTGTGCGCGTGAGTGTGTGAGAGAGTATAGTGGGCGGTATGAGAGGGGAGAACTGCAAACTGCCTTTGTGGCATCAGCCTATAGGCTCATTATTTATAGTGGATACCTACAGATGCACTGAGACGGTTTCAGGAATGGCACTCTTCATGATGATTTAACCTCCCTTTTCCTCCAGAGGCTTAATCCCTGTTTACCCCTCAATATGGCCACATGGACACACACACACACACACTCACACTAGCACACATACAGTATAATCAAATGCCCTTGCTTTCTTTTTCTCTTACAGACATTGCAGCTCTTCAGATTCTCGTTCTGCACCACTGCTGCCGTTTCTGCTTCTATTAGTTCACATGTTTAAAGTTTAAAGTGAGTAGTAAGTAGTAAAACAGGTTCTTTCTTCAGAACTATGTATATATATCTATATATGTGTTGACTGGTTTATATTGTTTCCCTCGTCAAAAATGAAACTATGAACATAGGTCCACACTACTGTATGTAGTCTTGTGACAGCGGTTAGACAGAGCTCACAAGGTGACGGGTCCTGAGTGTAACATTGCATAAAAAGAACAATATCTAAGTGTGGATCTGTCAGGTTAACCTGTTGGGTGCCACAAACCCATGCATATATTTCTTGTATCCCCTGCAGCTTCATAAAACCATTTCTTATTCAGATCAAACCATCCAGTAAAAATGAACCTGAAGAGAAATGTGAAAGATGCCAGGCCTGGAGGTTGGCAGAGAAAAGTTTCTGTTAATCTACAAAATCTCTACAATGATCAGAGTTAAACATTGTTTCAGCACCATGGACAGCAACCACAGCGCAGCCTGCATTTACTAGCTGCTTTACTGAAGTACATTTTCTAGATTTTTCAAAAAACATTTCTATTGCTATTACTCTATTACTAACTAAAAACATGTAAACATTGCGACAAATTAATCAGTAACCAAATTTATGGTATTTTTTATGAAGCACTCTTTGCTAGTACTGACTTGAAAACATCTGCTGTTGACACCCTCAGGCAAACTGCCAGTTACTTCATTTTCAACCTCCCCCAGTGAAGAAACTCGGCCAAGATGGACACCAGTGTAGCAGCCTCTAATTAAAATCTACAGGAGGTAGAACAGGCATAACGTAAACACTTAATAGTAAAAGGACTTGAAACCTTCACAGTCACAGTTATGAGTGCAGCTACAAACTCAAAGTTGCATGTCAGTTAACTACATTTGTAGTGGTCAGCGCTTTGACACACGCAAGCGTCAAACCACATGAAACAACTAACAAAGTGACCAAACATGCATACGGTAAAAACAGCACAATTATTAACATCTCAAGGGCCTTAGAAATCAGGTGACCTTGTTTCTGGAAAGGTACATTACAGCTAACGTCTTGCACATTTTTCAAAATGTCATTCACCTCCACTGTATGAAGTTGGTAGCTGATGTTTCAGGAGGAAATATCTGGAAAATGTTAGCTCATAAATTCAAATTTAGTTACAGGACCACATACTGGTAGCAATGAGTGAGAAAATACTGGGTTTTTTTTCTTTTTAAAAAGACTGGGTGAACTGACCCTTTTTTGGGTGTGTGCCTATGGTAATTTTGTCTCCCTCCTGTGGATCAGCCCCTGCATTAAAATCCCCACATTTACCAAAAAGTGTAATTTTGGTAAATAACTGTAACAGCTGTGAGGACACTTAATGCACTTTATCACAGCTCTAAGCCAAAACGTATGAGCTGTTACTGTTACGGTGAGCAGGCAGTTACAGAGATATTATGTTGGATCTTGACATGGGCTAAGATGTATTATATGTATTACATCAATATGGTTTTGCAGGTGTTTTCAATACAAATAATCTTGTATCATGTCAAAAAACTCTTAAGCAAGTCAGTGAAAGTGACAAAGACTGTACGTTTCTCTCAGTCACACATAACACATTGTGAAGTCAGTCATAACTGACTTTATTTGACTTGATGTGCTTTTTTCATGTAGGCTTAGTGTAATAATTTGATGCGCTCTTTTGAGCTGACTCACAAATCCACAGATACAAACATACTGCACACGCACATAGATACAGTATAAATCCGTTGTTCATGCTTGGCTGGCAGCTCTTCTGTTCCGCTAAGGTGACTGACGCTGATTGCTGCATATGCACGAATGCTTGGATAGCCTTCAGGCCATTACATCTGTGCACACACAGTACCATCACTCACTGAGGTCTACAGTAAACCATGCACCACCTGACATCTGCTGATGTATGGGCTGCTTCTTTCATGCCAACTGGTTTGGTACAAATTTGTACTTGTATTTTTTTAGCAACTAGAATTGTACAACATCACTGCTTCTTTCTGTTTTCTGATGCAGTATTATGTCTTTAGGCTATGTGTTTTTTTTTCGTCTCAGTGTGTCTGCTAGTCTTTTTTTTTTTTTTTTTTTTTTACATTGCAAACATCCTGTTTATTGCTTCTCAACCCACTCCTCCCCTGCTTTATTTTCACCAACTGTTGAAGGTGGAGAGATTTTCAGACACAAAATTTCTTTCAAAATTTTAACTCAAACTCCTACTTGGTCCTGAGTCACAGTCTGCAATACAAAATGACTCAGAGCCCAGTCACAAGTGTCAGATGGATGATAGATAGATAGATCGATAGATATGTCGTACATTGTCACTGATGAAAATAGATAGATAGCCTTGGTATAGTGAATATACACTTGGCGTTTTCAATGAATAAGCTTGCTGGTACTATGAGCCAAATATGATTCTTTTTTTTTTAAAGCGCCTATGAAGTTTGGCCCATTTTCCCTTCCGTAGGTTTGACGCACATGGACATACGTAAGCGGAACTCCAGTTGTAAACAAAAACGGGCAATCACTATCTCCCTCTTTTGAGCAAAGAATAAATAAATAAATAAAATAAAAAACCAAACATAATTACATCTTGTCGACGGCAGCTTGTTAAAGGTAAGCATCAGTTTATTAGCTGCGTCCAATTCTCCAATTACCTACTATGCTGTGAGTGCTACAAACGAAAGATACGTTTTGTTATGTAACTAGGTAAATATCTAATCGTTGAATGCTAGCTAGCCAGCTAGCTGTCGAAGTTCATGTCAGCTAACGGCTAACTTAACATGAAGCCGTTTGTGTTTGTTTCTAAAAAGTAACGTTACTTGAAACTAGTACTTTTTAGTACATTACTTACTAGTTAGTATTACTAAGTAGTTAGTTAACTATATAACTAAACTTGTGGAATTGGTATTTTGCTTTAGTGACAACGTTACATGAAATCTTAAGTCAGTCTTTCTTTTCGTGATAGATGTAACCCTCCGTCTGGTAAAACACAACCAAACACATCTTTAAAAATTTGGGATCGCCTTGGCTAGGTAGGCTTTGTAGATATCCCATTAAAATACGTCGTGGAGAGAGGCCGTTATGAGTAGTATACATTTCTAAATTACAGTGAAACAAGTTGTTACTTAAAACATTATTTGTATTTTGAATTTGCCAGTATGCAATAGAGAATCAGACAAAATATATAGCTTATCATCTACGTATTATCCATATGTGTAGCCCAATAATCTCAACTTAGAGGTGTCAAATTTCCTGATGGAGTTTGGTGTAAAGTCTTGGTGGGATGGTGGGATATATGTTTCTTGCAAATTAAACACTTAAAGAAGATTAACTGGCTGAAATGGCAGTCTTATTATACATACATATTATACATATTCTGACACCCCACCCACACACCTCTAATTATCTGTTTATTAAACTGGTTCCAGATGTGTGGTAGTGGTTGATGCCAGTGCCAGGAAATTACTACAAAAAGACATACGTTGTGCTGCTGGTCCCCAGAAACAACTGTAACCAACATGTCAAGGAAACAGACACCAAAACCTGTGCGGAGCAACAAGAAGAGTGAACTGGAACGCAAAAGGGATGAGCGGGCAGCACGCCGGGCTATCGTAAAGGACCGCAAGAATCGGCCTCAGGATTGTGATGAAGGGGCAGAGTTTGTCAGTTTCTCTAATCAGCTCCAGGCGCTTGGACTCAAGCTAAGAGAAGTCCCTGGAGATGGGTAAGAGCCTGAAAAATATTGTGATGTCCGGCTGTTCTTCGTCTTTTTCTGTGTTGTCTTTAACTGTCTATGATACTCTTTTATTATAGACATAATGCTTATTTTTGAGCTGGAGAGCTGGAGATCCTAATTATTTTGGCTAAATGAAAAATTAGGATGGGAATTTAATCGATTGACAGTACCGTCTCATTTATCAGTCATGTTTCCTATTGAGCAGAAAGTCTGGGCGTCTTGTGATTTGCATGACTTAAGTTATTGTTATTGGTCAATCCAGAAACCTGCCAGCTAATGGTGACTCTAATGAATGCATCTGTGGAATGTACACGATTGATTTAAACATAATCTAAGGTTCATTCTAGCCAAGAACCTTGAAACTGAGTCATTTAACTCTAGGCAGTCATGTGCAGACATACCAACCACTGTCTTTGTCTCTTGCAGGAACTGTCTGTTCAGAGCTCTAGGTGATCAGCTAGAGGGTCACTCCAGAGGTCACCTCCGGCTTCGGCAGGAGACTGTCCAGTATATGATGTCCCATCGACAGGACTTTGAACCTTTTGTCGAGGATGACGTGCCCTTTGCACAGCACTGTAAGAAAACGAGCCAGTGTGTGACACTGGGTAACTAAAGCCTTATCCACAATTGACTGTTCTGTCATGTTAATGTACATGGGAAATCTATTGTATTTAATGGAAGACAATGTTGCCAGCAACTATGCAGTGCCCCCTGGTGGCTTTTATGCCTACCTCATTAGATAAGGATTTTTGGACTTTTCAGTTTGATCAAAACCAAAATTGCCTGTGTTCCAGAACTGGAAAATGAAGAAACAATGGAGTAAAAAGAAAAAAAATCAATTGTGGTAGCACATGGAAGGAGGAGGAGAGTAATGAACAGTTGCAAGATTAATCTGCACAAAATTTCTTAAAAAACATGTTTTTCCCCATGCACAATAATGTGAGTTTTTTCTCAGACTTTCCTCTCATCTTGTCTCTTTTTAACTGGTGAATTGCTGCTTAATTTGACGTTTTCAGGCATAAAATTAAAAAACCAAAATAAAACAATGGATAAAAACACTAATGCACTAAACAGTTAATGAAGGTGTGCACCATTCAACATTGCTTCATTCACAAGTGTCACAAGCCAGCAGAGTTGGGAACCGCTGCCAGCTGTGTCTGTCTTGACTTCAGTTCAGTCAGAACAGCAGCTAGTTAAAATGTTTATTTCATTCGAATGACATTTATATGCAATTTATATTATCAATTTAGAAATAAAAAAGAAGATGTAAATCTGATGAAACCATAAAAAGTTGTGTTGTAACTGCTTAAGATGATCTTTTAAGTCATTTTTAATTTTTGTTTCTTTCCCGTAGTGGCAAACCTCTCTCAGCCTGGAACGTTTGCTGGCAATGATGCTATCGTGGCTTTTGCTCGCAGTCAACAAGTAAAAGTGGTCATCCATCAGCTCAACACACCACTGTGGGAGGTAGGGACAGAGAAGGGTTTTCAGATAACATGACATGATCTAAGGTCCTGCTGTTATGTGTAAACTAATGCCTTTTTTGTACACCACACGGTTTATATGTTCTGTTCTTATTGCAGATAAATGGTTCAGAGAAGCAGGTGTGCAGAGAGCTACACATTGCCTACCGCTATGGTGACCATTATGACAGTGTGAGGCGGACTGGAGACAACTCTGAGAGTCCTGCTCAGCTCCGCATAGAAGTATGTATTCTATATAGTATACAATAGACCAGAATTTAGGAGCAATTATCCCTCTCATCTGACAGTAGCTAAAATAATTTAGTAAGTTCCAGCCCACCTTTTTAAATGTTAGGAGTGTATCATGACATGTTGAACATATACGTGCTGAAGAATATTATAATTGCACTCTTTACTGATATTTTCTCACTATTGCTGTTCCCAGAATCTGCAGAATTCACGAGGACAGCAGCGTGAGTTTGGGGATGGTCTGAGAGACAGACAGAAAAATCCTTCTCCCACAGTCTCAGAGGAGGACAACGTGATCCTGAGCTCCATCAAGAATCGAGGAATACAGGGTCAGAAGTTACACTTGACTCATTAGCTGCTGCAAGAATTAGACTGTCAGGGAAAAGAGAACAAACAGGAATCAGCTTTATTACAGACTTAACCAAGCTTGTCTGTTCAACTAAATTTTCCATTGAGCTCATAAACATCCTGTAATTCAACAGTGTTTTGCTTGACATTAAAGAATAGTAAAGATCACATCACATTGACTAGTTTTTTTCATGTGTTTATGTGTATGTGTCCTACTTCAGGTGATGAGGAGAATCTTCTGCAACTGAGTGCAGCAACCATCAATGCCGAGTGGCTCGCTGGTTCCAAGTTGGGCCAGTCCTGTCGGGGCCAGTGTGCCTCAGGATCCTGCTCAGCCTGCAGAGCAGCAACTACTGACTGCAGCGAGCAAAAACAGCTGGCAGAGGGCAGCAATGTACAAAAACCAAAGGTAGACTCACATTATGTGCAGCTGCCTAGCCAAATTGATTGCAGCCTGAAGCTATTTTTTGTTTCAGATTTCACTTGAATGTTTTCCTCACTCATAAAATGGCCAGTGGTTATACTATTGCATGTAGACAGAGTGCAGCAGTTTTGCTTTTGAATACTGACATGGAAACAAATACTTTGAGCTCCAAACACACCTCAGTTAAACTGAAATTAAAAAAAAAAAAAAATCATTTTTGCTTTACTCGTGTCCAGGTGTCTAACAAGCAGAGGAAAGAGCAGCAGCGACAAGAGAAGAAGAAACGTCAGGAGGAGAGGCATCGGCAGAAGTTTCTCCAGAGTAAAGGAAGTCAGGACCAGAACCAGAACCTGCCAGAGGATGTTACTTTAGTACCAGCTCTCAACACTCTCAGTATATAGACTGGAGCATGGCCAAAATAACCTGCTGCTACTCTAGCTACCGGTGGCTGATGCTGTCCACAAAGTTTTGCACATAGTCAGATTTGATTCACTCACAGCTGATGACTTTTCCTGATGAGAACCCTATAATGTCTTTGCAAATGGTTTAACGGTGCCTGCAAATCCGAGTGTGTGAGATGAGTGAAAGCTGTAAAACCCAAGAGGGTGGAAGAACATGTCTGTCAGTGTTTTGGCTGGGTTTTGATTTAGTTCAGTCCCTGGTTGGTGTACATAGAAATATAGAAACTCCTCTGATCTGGTCAACCCACCTTGCTACCCAGCCCCTTTCTATGCTGGACATCTGGCTTTTCATGACAACCATACAGATAATCTCATGCAGCTGGGCTTTTTGATTCGCCACACATTGAGTGATTGTCAGTTCAGATGATCGTGTTTGATCTGATCAAAAACGGAAGTAAAAGGAGGTTGAGTTGAGTGATTGTTATGCACACTGTGTAAGGCATGTGGCAATAAATAATAATAAATGAAAATTTCCATTTTTGTGTGCACCAGATAAGATATTACATGTTATCTACGGTGACATGCTTTTGAGACTCGTGTTTCAAATTAGAGATGCACCATAGTAAAGGAGTTCTGCACACACACACACACACACTCAGATTCCCGTACATTCCCCCCACACATGCACACACAAATACTGGTTTACATGAACCAGTCCATCAAATGTTAATCTGATACCAACAAGCATTAATGGAACAGTCATTTTATTATCATGTATTTCTTGTATTAAGCTGAAAACATAATCATTTTGTTCGGTGGTAACACCAACAGCATGTCATACATGGTTTTATGACCAATAATTTACACTAGGTAATTATGAGAATTAATTAGATAGGAAACCTAACTTCTAACCTCATTGCTATGTGGTTGGTATTAAAACGGTGACTCATTACCATAACTACAAAAGATAGAAAAGTAAAACTTTTTGTGACTACCGGTTTGGGGTGAACCTTTAAATTTCTATTAGTCAATCATCATTATATTATATATATATAACTTGTTTTTGCACAGCCATTGAACTTTATTATGAAACTGTACTAGTTTAGAAACCAACATTATATTACAGTGGCATTACCAGCCTGACAACAGTCCGTCACTCAAGAGCCACTTTTTTAACCCACATTATCTTTCCTGCTAAAATCTCATTCTTATCTAACTTACAAGTGTTGTAAACAGATTGCTTTACAAAACATATGGCAATAGCATAGAGCAGATTGCTTATTTTTAACTGTTTGCATAAACAAATAAGCAAAACTCGAGTCAGGTTTAGTGATAATGAGATAAATTATATGGAAAAGGTCAAATAAACACACTGGGAAATGTAGGAAATGTTTATTTTATTTAAAAAAGCATAATCATAACATGAATGAAAGTCATATTGGGGCTCACAGAAATAACTTTGACGCTGACAGACTTGACAAAATATGTACACGTCATTCTAAAATAGACTCCTGTAATGGTAGGCAGCCTGACTGAGGCTGAAACCTACATGCTGGTATAAATTACATTTTAAAGTGAAATTATTTTGCCAAATGATGTCACTGACTCAGTAATGTCAAGTACACAGCAACATCTGGCAGATGTCAGCTACCAGACAAAGTGAAGTTGTAGCAGGAAAACCGGTGGGTGGACTGAATGTAAAACATCTGTACCGCCAAAAAGATGCTTCATGCCGTTTTCCACCTCTGTGATTACAGTCGAATAAAAAGGAATGAAGTCTGGGAATAATATTTATTGTCATTGAGGTTTTTAGGCAATAAACCTCCATACAGGTTAACTTTCCCTCCTCGTCTTGCTTCTTTGTCCAGTCCAAAAAGATGGCCTCTGTCTGAATGAGAGAACATTAGTTTGTAGATCAGCTCTACTGGAGTGAAAGCTCTAGAAGTCTTGTCGGATGTTCTCTTTGTTCTCGTCCCCCTGCTGCTGTCTGAGCTGTGTTATTTCGTTCTCCAGCTGGACGATGGCCCGCTCGATCTCATAGTTCTTACTGACCAGAGACACCCAGCTGTTCGACAGGAATGGATACAGATGTTACAACAGAGAAAACATCTAACTGGTATGCATCCTAAGTACAGTGGTATAAACACAAAAAAATCTTCAAACAACATACTTTGACTCCAGCTCTCGCAGTTTGGCTCCTCCTGCTAACTGGTCATTTTTTCGCTGCCAGTTTAAATCTTGAATTTGCTTCCTGTGTACCAAAAAAAATTTAAATGAATAAATAAATAAATAACAACAACCGGTAAATATGTGAAAACTGGGTTGATAATACTTCTATACAGCACAAAGGTTTCAGTCATCGGTCACCTGAGTTTCTGAAGTTCCTTCTGAGCCATCTCAATCATGAAGGCCAAGTTACTGAAGGAGGAGGAAGAGATAACACGTTAGCAGCCTTCAGAGCGATTACACAGTGAGTAACTGGGAGAGGTGAACTGCTGTCACATACTCGTTGTACACTTTCCATGCGTTTGTTCCATACTGTGACATGAGTTCCAGGTTCTCAATGCGGACTGCCTGGTGCTCGAGCTGGGCCATTGAATTATTCACACACTCCTGCCACGCTGTGATGTCATTCTTCTGGCCTGATGAGGGTGCTGGCAGCTCGTATCTCCACAGGAAAAAAAAAAAAAGTTTTAGCGTTAGAAATGAGTACTTACAAGAAATTACTACCACACAATGAAAGCGGAGACTTACCATCAGAGCAAAATAAACACTTTCTTCTCATAGCAGCAAGCAGAACTCATGTTTAAAATCACCCACCAGTCAAAAATATGTTTTTCTTCCTGTTCCTACAGTTGAACGTTTGAGCTTTACTGTGGAGAACATGATGTATGTGCATAGTCTGACACTATAAGGTAGTTTTCACCCTCATTGCTGAAAGTGTAAACTTTCTCTGCGCTCAATGAAAGTTTATTCACAATTTTATGAAATCATTTAGAAGCCGATCCTGGTCCAATATTCAGCATAAACAAAAGTGATATGGAAGCACAAAGCCTCCAGTGCACCAACACTGAGAAGAGACTTGTGTCCAGCAGTTAAACTTGTGCAATGATTCACATATTCTGACGAGGAATCAGTGTAATTTTAAGGATTTTAATGTGATAATTTTACTTTTTTTTCCTGCCAATACCATATCAAACACATATCAGAGAATTTGCACGTAGGCCTTAACATATGAGAAGGATTCAGCATTTCAATCACCTCCACACGCAAAAAGACATTTAGCTGACAACTACCCTATCATACCTTAAAATATACCCATCACTTAACTTATTGTAGTGCCTCACTCAATAATGTATTTATATTCTGTGCATGTAGAACTCTTTCACTACACTCAGTATTGGACCCGGCTTTATTTTTGCATGATTATGTATTTCTGTGCCCACAGAGACATGCAGACCTTTAACTCAGTTGTTTTGCTGCTCTAAGCATCAACACAGGCTCCTGTAGTGTGTAGGGTTTACCTCTTCATGCTCAGGAGATCCATGGGCTGCCGAGCTGCCAGCCGTTCAAATTCATTCCTCATAATTTCTGTCTAAAGGGCAATAAGAAACAAGACATGTTATTTCTGTCATACTGGCTGAAGCTGTGAAGAGTGTCTCAGCGGGCCTGAGGAGGAGTTTTTCACCTCAAAAGCAGAGAAGTCAGGTGTGGGCATGTAGCTCAGGTAGTTCTTGGTGGGTCGGTATCTTCTTGTCTCCTCTTCCACCAATGCTGCAGCCTAGAAGAGAAAAGATAACTTGTTTTTGCACAGGGAAAATAGGGCAGATACCAAAAAATAAAAATCCACCGGTACCGGTGACCTTTGGACTGCATGTGACAAAGCAGATTTCAGGCTGAAATTAAATCTTAAATACAAAAACTTTTTGTTTATTTTACTTTCCCCATAATCCAACCATATGGTAGAGTGGATAAGCTTTCAGGGGGCAAGAATGTGTCACGTGTATCATCATTATCATTATTTTCCATTAGCTAATATCACTGACAATGTTTCTCCTTTTCAGCTGAAGACAGACTCAGTCATTCCTCACACCTGACTTATGATTCTACTTTAAACCAGAAAAACAAATGGCTAATGATAAATTGCATTTTATATTCCCCATCTTGCTAACATCAATAAGCATGTAGCCTTAGGCCACAAACAGACTGATGACCCAGATTTAAGTTTCCATGTCCTCCATCAAAGTGTAGTGATGTAACAAAATTCTTTTTGCAGTTCTCTTGATAGCTTTCTTTTGTTGATGATGTTTAACGCTGCCGCCTTTAACTTCAATGTTTAATTATTCTATCGATTAGTTGACTGAATGACAATTAAATGACAACTGTTTTAATAATTGATAAATTGTTTCAGTCATTTTTCAAGCAAAAGTATCAAACATTTGCTGATTCTCAGAACTGGGAAATATTAAAACTTCATTGACATTTATGATGGTAAATTAAGAGTCTTTGGGTTTTGGACTGTTGGCTGGACAAAGAAACAATCTGAAGATGTCAATTTGGGCTCTGGAAAATTGTTGTTCATGATACTTTGGCATTTAAATAGATGAAAGTCAATTAAGTTTTAATTGATTCATTCTGAAAATAATGGACAGATTATGATAATAATGAAAATAATCTTTAGCTGCAGCCTTACTGCAGTGTTGAGAGAAGTAGAGAAGCAGTCAGGTGAGAGCCAAGTCATTAACCTATAAATGAGCAACTGTTCTTTGCAGGCAAAGGAAATAATGACAAGTTAAAATGCACAAAGAGGGAGCTGCACAACACTTCATTTCCAAACACACCCACTGTTTTCAATTGGAAGTTAAACACCGGTGTGTCACACCACCTGTCAGTTACGCACAAACTTTTTTGTTGATTTTCAGGCTGTGTGATGCAATCACATGACCAACAGATGCATCCAAAACAAAAAGGCCTGATTGTAGACCAAATGAGCTAATTGAGCACATGATAGCAGGTCTTGTTCTGTGAGGTGTTCTGTATCAGCCACATTTATTTGACAAGTATTTTAATGGCTTTATAACTTTGTGAGAAGCTTGAGCTAAGGTGCCACGGCAAAGAAGGAGACCTTTTCACAGCAGACTTTTTGACATGACTGCACTTCATTTAAGTGTTGCCATGGCAAGACTGTGGTATGGTGCATGCTGGCTCACTGACACAGATTACTAGGACACATTATTGTACAAAAGCAAACTTCAGTCAGTCTCGTAAGTAGGGCAGCCACTAATGATTATTTTCACAATTAATCAAATCTACAAAATGTCAAAAAAATGTAAAAAATTCTCACAATTTCCCAAAGCCTGAGGTGACATATTCAAGCTGATTCTTCAGTCCAATCAACAGTTCATACCCAACAACTCTTCATTTACTATCATAACGCAAGTCATTACACCTAAGAAGCTGGAACCAGCAAATGTTTGACATTTCTGCTTGAAAAATGACATTGAAAATGACAATGACATTATCAAAGTAATCAAGTAATTTTTCTGTTGATCAGCTAATCCCTGAAAAGACTTTTGGAAGTTCCAGTAATGAGAGCTGTATATTCTCAATTATGAGATCCTAATTTCATATTATATAAAGAAGGGAGGCAAACACAGTTATCATTTACACTTGAGTCATGACACTAACACATAGCTGACCCATTAACTTGTTGACAGAAACACTCATTTGATGTTTGAATGTTTGCCAAGCCGTTCCATAGCAACACAAGTCAAAAAACAGAGGGAAAATCTTTGTGCTTTAAAAGATACATGACATTCAGAACTTTTGTCCAAAGCACCTCACATCAAGTGTATTCAAACAATGCAGGAACAAGATACAGTCATAGGATGCTAAATAATTACAACGTCTCAGTTTCTTTTGATGAATGCAATGCACTTCCTCATAAATTAAACAGAGTTATCATCGTTATCAACAGCACCCGAGCTTTATGTGCTGTGAAAAATGCAGATGTGCTCCAAAGCCGTGTTGAGTCTTACACAGTCCTACACAAAACCCAGACGCGCTGTGGTTATAGCGGCAATCTAGCTACAAAAAATACGCCACTTGAGGGAATCTGAAGACGTTTCCAACTCATGGTAGTATGTAAAAACGAAGTCCTCCGTGGGTGTGTGTTTAACACGGTATTAACTTGCAAATCTTTAAAAAGCACCTACACAAGGCGGGTGCCAAAACACTTAAAACGAGCTCGTACAATAAGATAAAAACACTAAGCTTGTGACACAAAACCCATTCCGACGTCACACACACAGGCACGGTTGAAAAACTGCATGGCTTCCCCTGATCATCATCTCCCACAAACATGGTCATTAAGTTTGCGGACGACACCAACGTGGTGGGTCTCATATCCAACAATGATGAGACCCACTACAGAGACGAGGTCCAGAACCTGACACAGTGGTGTTTCAGGAACAACCTTGTCCTGAACATCAGCAAGACCAAGGAGGTCATAATGGATTACAGGAGGTCCAGGAAGACTGATCACGCTCCTGTCTGTATACTTGGGGAGGCGGTGGAGCAGGTGGACAGCATAAAGTTCCTGGGCATCCACATTTCCTCTGACCTCTCCTGGTCAGTGAACCCCTCGCACCTGGTGAAAAAGATCCAACAACGGCTCTTCTTTCTCAGAAAGTTGAAACGGACTGGACTGTCTTCTCAGCTGCTTGCGAACTTTTACAGGGCCACAATTGAAAGCATCCTGTGTCTCAGTGTGACTGTGTGGTATGGCAGTTGCACAGCACAGGACAGGACAGGAAGGACTTAGCCCGGGTGGTGAGGACAGCACAGAGGATTGTGGGCTGCCGTCTACCAGATCTGGACTCAGTTTACACTGTCCGAGTCCAGAAAAAGTCCAGACGCATTGCCACAGATCCCACCCGCCCAGGCAACAAACTGTTTGTACTGCTTCCATCAGGAAAGCGGTACAGGAACACAAAAACCAGCACCAACAAACTCAGGAACAGCTTCTTCCCCAGAGCTGTAAAAACAATAACCCCCCTGCAGTGAAACACTCACATCCCACCCCCCTACAGGACTCCACACATGCCCCACCCCAGTCACATACACACACAATCAAACACTCACAGCACACCATAGACTGGCACTAAGTGCACTTTATTCACTTCACTTTACTTTGTGTTTAATATTTTTGATATTTTTCTTAAGTGTTCATTTTAAATTTTGCTGCTATTTATGTGTGTACATCTAAGCCGAGAATCTTTACAAAATGTCGTTATGCTTGCATAATGACAATAAAGACTCTTGATTATCTAACCTATGTGTGACTGATTACCACCTATGCCCACAGGCGTGCAGATAACCTATCGTAACCATAGTGCCTCACCAACCACACACCCACATTCGTACACGCAAACATACACAAATCTAAATTAGCTACAACAGTGGTAGGTAAGCGTTAATTAACAGAAGCAGATAAAACAACGAGACATTACAAGTGAAAAATAGACCAACATTTTTAGACCAAAAGCCATTCCCTTTATTAAAGGGGTCTTTGAATTTCCTAGAGGAAACAGGTTACCACAAACAGACCATATTTCACTATGGTATCTGAACATGCTGTGAATCATAAGCTATGAGCTAAATAGAAACACTTAGCGTTTCGAAGTAAATCACTAAACAAACGAGGATGACAAATATTAGTATGGTTAACTACAAACATAACGTATACTGTAGTTTCTACCTGCCGATTGTTCCAGTGAAATATTAACAACATTTTACACTGTGCCTGTATAGCAACCTAACGTTAGGTCAAGCATGGTTAGCTAACATGCTGATATGAACGTTAGCAGATTCTCAACAGAATTTACTCACTGCTTCTCTGACACCTGCTGCATCGTAACCTTGGTCAAAGTATGGCAACGCATCGACGAACACTTCACCAGCAACTGAAGCCGTTCCGGCCATTTTAATCGGTCTATATCGTTCGATTTGTAACAACTAAGATTCTCTCAGCTAATGAAAAAACCCTCCAGCTACAGCAAAGCTTGGATTTCCGGTCTCGTTCTTCAAAATAAAATCCTACCATGGCCGTGAATTTTTGCTGGAGACATCTAGTGGACTGGAATGTAACTGCTGTTTGATGAACCCGAACTGTAAAGCATGGAACTACAGAATAATTTGATTTTTACATTCAGTGGAAATGATTTAAAATGTTTATTTTAAAGCCCCCGTGGCCTAATGGATAAGGCACTGGCCTCCTAAGCCAGGGATTGTGGGTTTGAGTTCCATCCAGGGTGAACAATAGCAGAGTGGCGCAGCGGAAGCGTGCTGGGCCCATAACCCAGAGGTTGATGGATCAAAACCATCCTCTGCTATCAGAATTTCGCCTCCACCTTCTGAGGAGACTGAGGTCCTTTAGAGTGTGCAGGTCCCTCCTAAACACTTTTTATGACTCTGTGGTAGCCTCTGCTATTCAATACGCTGCGGTCTGTTGGAGACCAGGCAGCACGGACCGGGACAGGAAGAGACTAAATAAGCTGGTAAGGAGGGCCAGCTTTGTCCTGGGCTGCCCACTGGACTCTGTGGAGGAGGTGGGTGAGAGGAGGATGTCAGCCAATATATATATACTGCCAATAAAAGTTGATTCTTCTATGTAAAAAAAAGTATACACAACTGTGTTTGAGAGGCATTTTTGATTTGGACTACTAATTTAACAGCATTAATTCCAAAATACCCCAATTTTAGTAGATATCTCACAGTGTGTTCAAATTATCCCAGGGCAAATTTGGAAGAAAACATAGAGCTGTAATATACAAAGAATGAGTCATGTAAGCTATCTCTCAAGCACTTATTAACTGTAGACAGTCTATTAAAGGCAACTATTGAAGATGTATTAAGAATAATGTATCAGTTCAACGAAGATGGACCAAATGGAAACACACCCACAATGCTCTTTTTAAACCCATGCATCTTTGAGCACTCATCCACCACACCACACCATTGTCAACATCACTACAAAAAGTTCAGACTCAGCAAGGAAGTGCTTTTGTAACATCACTCCAGCTTGTAAGCTCTCTTTCTCTACCAGTCAGTTTTCATTATGGTAATTCATATTCTGATTGGCTGCATTTCTTTTTCACTGTCAGCAGACTCTTGTTCTGTGCTCAGCTAGTTTTGACCACTAATGCCATCACAGCTCACATGTTTGGCTGAAAAGTCTGCTAAAGCTTTAAACTACAAAATAGCTTTTCCTGATGTGTATATATTTAGTTTATTATTGTTTTGATTTGAAATTGCATTTAAATACATATGCATGTGATAATTTAATTGCTGGTGATGTATTTGCTGGCAAAAATTAAGTCCAGATGCAGGCCGTGTTAATTACACACACAACCACTCTTTCATTCCCTGTCCTCCTCTCCTTCTGGCGTTGCGATGAGACAAAAATTGTGAAAGCAATGAATTATGATATTTTAAAACATGATTTTTTTTTTGTATTTGCTTTATTTGTCTGACAATAGTTAATACAGTATTGTCAAAGCATCCTGTATAAGATTTACAATACAAGCATGCTATATCATGTGAAAGCAAATCATGGAACAAAAATATTTGATAAGCCAAGGCATAGTTAACACAATGTCATGGCACATTATCAGAACACTATAGACGCAGTGCAGTATATGCCAGTTTGCTTTGATATGGGTAGATATATAGATCGGGAATTACATTAGCAAGCCAATAAAGACAGTCGAGTTTTGGGCGACGTCACGGCGTAATCATACGTACTCCTGGTCGGAAAAGTTACGCAGGACGTGCAGCGGTTCAAAGAGGAAGGAAGATGGCGGATAACAAAGGCGAGGAAGATATGGAACCGTCTGCCAATTCGGACTCAGTGCCTTCAGTGCAAGACAATGAGCAAACAGAGTCAAAGGACGAAAATGCGGTAATAATCATAGAAGCGATTATGAAGGATGGAGACGAAACAGAGTCCAGCGACAACGCTACCGAGGCACCTACACCCACCATCGACGGAGGGGACGTTAGCAGTGGCGGGGCGGCTGGTGCGCGGAGTGAAGCCAATGGTAGTGCTAGCAACGCCGTCAGCCCTGCTGGGTCCAACTGCACCAATTCAGAACCACCGGCAACTGATGCTCTAAACGCCGGAGATGGTTCTGTTGGTGGACACACTTCTGAAATGTCTCCCCCTTCTACGGCTCCAGCGGCTACACCGGTATCCACTCCCATTAATTTATTGGATACGTGCGCAGTGTGTAAACAAAGTCTTCAGAACCGTGACTGTGAACCAAAACTTCTGCCTTGTCTGCACTCGTTTTGCCTAAAATGTATCCCGCAACCAGAAAGACAGATAAGCGTACAGGTACCGGGACCACACGGGCAAACTGACACACACATAGGTGAGTGTTTAACGAGTGAGTACAACGCGTTAGATCTACCTGTGAACACTTCTCTCTCTGCTCTGTCATCCAAGTGAATGTAAACGAAGATGAACTGCTACCTGTCAGGAGTTAGGGCTTCATTGATATAGCTAAGGATTTGATCAGAAACCCTTTAAATAAAACCACACCGATGCTTACCGACCAAGGTGTTGATTTTCAAACTAATGCGTTGCGCTGAAGAAGTTGACGCGTCTGTCTGTTGTTAAACACACTTCTGTCTCCATCCTGAACCTGTCATTGGTCCAACCGTTAACCTCTTCTTCCACCGTAATATACACAAACAGTGGGAAGTGAGCCACATGTGGACCAAAGCGATCAGTTGAGTTTTACTTGGGTTAAGAACTGTCAAGAAATCAGAGCTAAAAGTGCCTAGTCAATGGTGGCGATAGATAGATAGAGAGATATACTTATCTATCTATCTTATCTATATTGATCCCAGGCTGGGAAATTGCAGTGCAGGGAAATTGCAAGAATTTGCAACAGACAGTTCTGTCATATCTGCCATAATCAATAGCAAGTCAATATTAATTTGACATATTTCCAATGCTATCCTGACATGCCCGCCGCTCTTACAGTTCATCTGTCTATATGTTTCACTGAGATGAATGGATGCTGATCAAACAGTGTTGCCTGCTATTCAAACTGATAATCCACAACTCCATATTCAATAGCAGCTAGTAGCAGTAGAAAATAACTGTTAATAAATAGTTAATGTATATAACTTTTTCATACTGAAAAGTTATAACTTTTCGACTCCTTGATATCCATATGTCATGTTTACATGTTAACAGCATTTTACCCAATGTCCCCGAGGGATCAATGAAGCATTTCTGATTCTGATTTTATACTTATACTGTATACTTGCTAAGTTGTTATGTAAATGACATGTATCAAAATACGACTGTGGGATATCTCTAAACTACCATCTGTTCTCTAGTAATTATGAGATTCAGATCTCTTCAGATTTTTTTTCTCGTAATTTTATGTCATAGGTAAGTCATTATGGGATTTTAAAGTCAAAATATAAGTTCTCAAATGTATTTATTTGGTTTTTAATGAATGAAATCACTACTATTTATGATATCATGTAAGTGCATGCATGAGCTTGTCTTGTTAACATTTATACCTTACTGCTCTCAAAAGATGCACACATCATACCGTCTGCCTAGTAGACTCCATGATGCTGATATGTTTTTGGAAAGCTTCCATGTCAGATACCTGGCAGAAGATCCCAGTCAGTCAACTATAGTTCAGCTGGTTTATCAAAAGCTTCACTCAGAGAGCAAGCAGACTTAGACTAAAGCAAAATTGTTCAATCAATAATTGTCCTCACAAAGGTATTTGCTCTCTTGACTTCAGCAAATTAAACCTCAGTCTTTCCATCAGTTGACAGTTTCTACTCTATCAATAATATGCTGGCAGATGTCTGGACTCAAGTACAACTGATCTGAGCACTGACAGTCTACACAAAATAAGTGTCGTATTTCAGTTCAACTTGAGGGACCTTAGAAGTGTCTCATGGTGACATCTCATATTGCTCTTTATTGCTCTAGTTTCCTACTCTTAATTCTCTGAGCATTACGGTTCAAATTGGCTCAATATAATTTTGTTAAACTTTGTCTCAGTGGAAAGTTTTTAATGTCATAATTTCTAAATGCTGTTTTCAGGAATCATATTAGTATTGGTTTCAGGAGAGACTGAGGATCACATGGTCTGAATTGTATTTATGGAAATGTCTTGTCACTACTAAGGATTGCTTCTGGGGTAAAACTATTGCTGTACAAAGCTGTATTTTTCGATTCCGTAGATTTACTCATTCCTACAATTTGAAACTTATGTGGAAAATGTTTTCACTTTAAATGTACCTTTAGCCACAGATGCCTTGAGACTTGGTCATACTTGGACTAGAATTATGGAGGCTGGGGTCTAAAAACACTCAAGTTAATACAGTAGTGAACTATGCATCTGTATCTGTATCTTTTTTCCCCACAACTTTCCTCACTGTGTGAAAGCCTGTCATAAACTGAAAGGAAATTACTAATTAAGCATTTTCACCTTAGCACTCAAACCCCACAAAAGTTTGTTAGTAACTATATTTATAGCATTGATTAACTTGGCTTCATATAAACGTTGACAGCGTATGTCATTCCTGCCCTGGTCAGAACATTTAACCAGACTGATGATTGATGGTATTAAACCCAGTGTGTTACCTGGTTAGAGGGAAGCTGGCTAATCATATGTTATCAGAATATATGGTAAGCTTTTATGTGATAGATATTTGGTGAAGGTGCATATTTATTAGTGAAGGCATACCAGGTCAGTATGCTGAGTTCAGAGGCAACTTCACTGTACTGACTAATTCATTCATGAATTCATCCTCACTTTCTACTTCCCTTTTCAAATGCCATCTGTAATAGCTGCAGGCAGCTTATAATGTTTAATTTTCTTATTGTTTTTTCCTCGTATAGACCTTGAAAATCCAGAAGTACCTGTTGAGTGTGAGAATGCTTTAACTCATGAAATCCTACCACCGTCTGCTTGATGGCTAGATCAGGTTTTGTTTTTGTCATAGCATTGCTCAATGCGTCGCAAAAAAGAAATGCATAAAGATAATTAAATATGACTAAGATTCAAATGATTTTCTGCTTGATCTGCTTGTTATTTCGTCTTATAATCTAAATAAATTGTAGAAGGGTCCATCAAAGCCAAATCTCCTTTGTAGTTTCCATATCGACGTAATTACACTCAGCAGTGTTGAGTGTTGAGTGATTATATCTGCCATTTCTACAAGATAAGTGAGGTTCCCTGTGATTTCTCATTTCCTGTATTTCAGGAGAACTGATGGTGTCTTGATCCCAGTTTAAGCTGTGGTGGCAGCCTGCTCTTGTCTATCAGTTGTACTAGTCATACCAGAACCTGCAGAACGATTAGGTTAATATTTGGCTAAGCTGTAGCCAACCTGTTATTGGTTTTAAAAGACGCTGATAGTCTTGTTTCCTGTCCATATTTTCTTTAGCTTGTGTGTTGATGTGAAGGTAACAGGGTATACAGAGGTGTAGCTGAGCATGGACTGCTCTAGTTCAGAGTCACAGCTGTGTGGCACATTTGTGTATATGTGTGTGTATTTAGGGGTTGTGTGGGTTCCTCAACACAGTCTCTGTTCAGCTGCTCTTAATCACCCAGGGACCCATGCAGCTGGAGCCTGCACAAACCGGCTGTGTGCTGCTCAATCCAGTGTAGTCCAGCTCAGACTGGCTTACACCGGTTTTTGTCTCAGCTGGAGGAATGACATAACTATTATGCCGACTCAATTTATATAATTCACATGAAATTTATTCTTGTGCATAATAGACATATAGAAGATAAGCGGCAAAGTTAATGTGCTGAACTAATTATTTGTTGGGGTTTATGATTCAACTAATTCCATTAACGAAGCCAGAGAAAGTGATTAAGTGAAACAGTTCTTGTTGTTTGGCCATGTGATTCAATAGTCCAATAAAACTGCCAAGGACGACTAGATTGAATCTTATAGAGGCAACTGCTAAATCACTTATGCCAGGTGAATAGGCTGAATTTTTAATAACAACTGGAATTTACCTAAAGGAAATTAGTAGAAAATCTGCTGGAGGCTTCTTGTTAATCATCTTGTATGGTTTGTCACTGCCCATTTATCTCAAAAGTGGGCCACCTTTCTATTATTGGCTGTGGCTTTTGCTGAAAATTGTGACAGAAGGGCAAGGGCTTTTTTTTTTTTTATAATTTAAACCCTTGTACCTTTTATCAGCCACTGCTTTGATGATACCACGAAATGCAGCAAACAGTTATTATATTGCTTTCATCATCTATTAAATGCAGCTTTGTTGATGTGCAAAATTCTTGATATGATGTCTGTCAATTTATCTTTTAAATTGACAAACATCATATATGTAATTCTTGACACAATTCAAACAGGATCCAAAAATGATTTATTTCTTACCTTCAAGTGGGGATTTGGATGTAAACATCCCACATCCCTCACTTTGTCTCCACTTTTTTTTCATCAAGCTCTCTCTGCCTTGTCCTCTTCTGTCTCATTTCTTTGTCTGCCCTTGAGTTGGTACCTATACAGTGAAATGATTAACCCCCCCCCCCCCCCCCCCCCCCCCCCCCCCCCACACACACACACACACACACTTTGCTCTAAAGGTGCAAACACAAACTGTGTACACCGTGCATGATGCATATTATCTGGTCTTTGCCCTCCCTTGTCCCAAAAAGAAAATCTAGGGAAATCCCTGATGAAGCAGGACTGTTAGCTTAGAGTTAAGGTGGGGTTTCAAAAGAAGTCAGATAATAACATATGTATGGACCTCTCTTTGATGATGAGTGCTTTTTTGGCTGGGTTGCCATTTTTCTTCAGAGATCAGTCATCAATGAAATGTCATTAAGCACTGAATTTGAAACCCAGTGTTTGACCTTTTATTCTCATTTGACTTGTGCCGCCCTCATTTCCATCTTTTTTCTGTCTCTCTAGTAAATGTTATGCGCTGTGCGGTGTGCCACCAGGACTATAAACAGAGTGACATTATTGACAACTACTTCGTCAAAGATACCACAGAAGCCACCAGCACATCTGATGAAAAGGATGCACAGGTATATCTAAAGAGTTGGACTTGTGGCCGTGTTTTATACATGGGTATGACTTTATCAGCGTTTCGCGCTGAAGTTTTTCCTCTGCTGTTTGCAGGGGTCTTGGCATAATCTTGGGTTATATTTTTTATTTTCTAATGAAGCTAATATAAGGTCAATTCTTATTTGGTTCAGGCAGTTGTATTGAGATATGCACAAATTCCATTTAGCCTAGAACAATATAAATACTAGAATCATATCATATCATACACTTTGAAATCAGTCATGTTTTTTTTCTTTTGTTTTTCCATTCAAGTTTGTATTTTTTTCAATTACTCATGATAGATTGAGCAAATTGCAAACCACACAGACACATAATACCTGTGTTGTTTTAAAACAAAGAGTACTCTTTGTACAGTTTATTTTGTTAATATTGCTGTCAGTAATTCTTGATGGGAGGACAAGCCTACAGCTGCCTTTGTGCCATGACTTAATTGATAGTTGCCAGGAGTATATTAAAGACATGTTTATTCTGTGTCAGGGGTTTGTCTGGCACTTTGCTGGGGTAAAATCAAAGAAAGCGTAATCAACCTTTATTCCAAATACAGGATGGAGATTGATTTTCTTTTGTTTGCTCTGGTTTTCCTGTAGTGCCACCAATAAAACCACACTGTGCATGCCTTGATTCAATGCTCCCAATTCATATGAACCAGTTGATTTTAGAGAACCATGACCATCTATTTAGTGTCCCTATCGGATCAGACTTTTCAAAAGATTGAAATTCCTGACTCCTTTGTGAATGAATATTATTTATTTGACAAAATTATAAAAGATCTATAATAGTACACATCCCATGGAGTACCAGGTAGTTTAGGCTTTAATATGCGTGTATGAGTGGCTTTCCTAAGCAATAGATGCACCTGTATTTGAACTACTAATATTAATAAGTTAATAATAAGCATTAATAAGCATTTTGAGATCACAAATTTTTCTTCAGTCTGGAAGGGTTTTATTTTGCCCCCAAATAAATGTTGTTAAAATACTGCATCAGTGTCAAGGACACATCATTTGAGCTGAGGACACATTTGTAGAAGTTTATCATTCATCTACAATACCGTTCTGCATAAAAATCATTTGGATGCTTATTGGTGGTTTCTTCTCAAGGTGTGCACAAGTTGCGAAGACAACGCGGGCACCATAGGCTTTTGTGTGGAGTGTGGAGAATGGCTGTGTAAGACCTGTGTGGAAGCCCACCAGAGGGTCAAAATTACCAAGGACCACAAGATTCACACAAAGGAAGATGCTGGCGCTGCCCCTGGTAAGATTGCTGACCAGCACAGTGAAGGACTGACTAATTTTCACTGAAGCTGAAACTGCAAAAGCCTTAGCAACACAAACTATAGTTAAAGCACAGCAAGTGTGGTGCTGCTGCTGACAGGCTATTGCCATGGTAACAGTGCTGCAGAGTACGGTAAATGGTACCTCTAGCTGGGGGACCATACATCCTGAAGCTTTTGGATGCTGTTTTTCCTTTGTTCTGTCTTTCTTTCTCCTGTTCTTATTATTAATTGCCCTCCCTGATCCAGTTGAGCTCAGTGGTGTCCCTTCTCTTGTGTATCCATAGAGTCTGTAGGTACGTCAGGACAGAGGCCGGTTTTCTGCCCGATCCACAAGCAGGAGCCACTGAAGCTCTTCTGTGAGACCTGTGACACTTTGACATGCCGAGACTGTCAGCTACTAGAGCACAAGGAGCACAGGTAGCTCAGCATCTAACACATCCAACGTACTATTTCATTATTACTAAAGCTTCTCTTGTCTGTCAGCTTCTTTAGCTGATATGGTACTGGTATTTTGTCGTGCTATTTCGAACGTTTTAGGCCATTAATTACCATTAGCATTCACTGGCCATTGCTTTCAGGTCATTTCGGTACATTATGACAATCAACTGCAGAGAGCTGAAACATGCTTGAGATAGGTAATCCATCACAGTGAAATACATGACCACCTTAATGTTTGTGTAACTGGGAGTGTGAAGCTTCCTGCCAATCTGTCCATCACAGTAGTCACTTTGGAGCGAGATGTCTTAGAGGGACAACAAACAATGTGACCCTGTCTGACTCATTTTTCCCCACATCATGTCACTGTCTTAATGGGCCTTAAACGATCACAACAGCAGTTCCAGAACCACCTGATGAAACTAACTTAATGCAGGGGATGATGTAAGAAGAAAAACTGGGAAAGAAAATTTCAGTGTCATTTACAATAAAAGACATACAACAGACAAAAATGACACTGAAATCCAGCAGCAGGATCACAGCATATCCAGTACTTAAAATCCAATAGTAAGTCTAATGCGAGTTCTTTCCACACCTTGTGCTGTGCGTGTTTTTGCATTGGCCACAAGTGCATTTGTCAACATATCTACCAATCATCTCAAGGTGTTTAATCAAATCAGAAATGCAGGGAGCTGCCCAAAGTTATCAGCTGGTGTAACTGCAGGAAACTCTGAATTTGGCACGCTGTCAAATCTTCAGCATGATTTGGTTTCCCACTAAGCCAATGGTAGATGATACTAGTAGTTTGAATTTCTTTTGGTTTGAATCTTTGAGCCCTGTTGCTTTCTTGTTTGAGCCATCTAATCGTTGATTGTTTTACATCTTGCAAGATCAATGGAAACTCTCTGCTGTTAACCTTCCACAAATCAAAGGAACCCTCCCCCAGTTCTCATAAATCTTTTTCACATGACTGCGAGAGACTGTAGTTCCATTCAAACATGGTTCCTTAGTACTTACGATGGACATGTGAACATTGCCAATTGACAGGGTCTTGTTTTGGCCCATTAGTTTTTATATGTGAACTCTCCTTAGAAACCAAATATAGTTTTTGACTATACATCTTATTTTTACTTTATACAGTTAGTCCGATCATTCATTCAATACATCAAAAGTTGTTGGTGAGAGTGGTGCATCTCACCTCTCAGGTACCAGTTCCTGGAGGAGGCTTTCCAGAACCAGAAAGGCATCATTGAGACCAGTGTGACCAAACTACAGGACAAGAAGAACTACGTCCATTACTCTGTTTCTCAGGTGCAAAGCAGGTGCGACTCTTTCATCACCAGCTTCCTCTCTTGTGCTACCTGTTGACAGCATGTCTATTGGTGGTTAGTCTCTACATGAATTATTTGACTGTCTTTTTTCACCCAGGTTAAAAGAACTGAATGAGACACAGAAGAAGGTGGAGCACGAGATTAAAATCGCAGTATTTACTCTTATTAATGAGATCAACAAGAAGGGGAAGTCTTTGTTGCAGCAGTTAGAGGTAAGAGAATATTAATCAAAGTCAGTCTGGCTAAAAAACAGAAGTGCTTCAGAATCACTCAGAAAAGATAATGAGTACAGTGATTGTCATGGATTTTAAACAATAGTTTTTGTGTGCATAGACTTACTGTCAGTGAACTGAAACATACAAAGTTTACTGACATTATGTCATATTTTAAAAATGTATGGTTTGCAAAAAGCTTTTGTGTGATTTGTGTGTTTGGAGTCTACACATTGAAATATGATGAGACTTCTAGCAGCACATTTTCACATTGTGTCATCTTTCTAATTTATTATCTAACAGTGCATATAACCAGTGCTGATGAGAGAAAGAGAGAGACAGGGTTAACGCAACTCTCTGTATGGCTCTGGACATTATGTAGTGTGACTGTTTTCTTTGAATACTAATTAACAACTAATTTAGTGATTATTTTTAATAAGATTTAATAGATTATTATGGCCACTAAGTAAAGAGAAAATATTACACAGTTGAAAACATTGGATGATGCTTGGTGTAACATTATGTTACAGTGGAGCATATATTGTCCACTGCAACTGACATCAATATGTATTTTTTTAGGGTGGGCCTTCTTTTAGATGGCTAAAGTGCGTTTTGCTGCAGCCCTGGTCCACAACGCTACATTTATTGCTTAGCTTCCTGCAGCACTACTGCTGCTTCCCCCAAAGTAAACTTGGGCCATGCTGATTGTTGTCTACTGTAAGCTTTGTTTCCGCTGTCTGTTTTTCTCCTTTCAGAAGGAACCACGTAAAATTAAATTACCGTTTTTCTGACTGTTGGTCCACAGTCTCGTCTCTGTGTGTGTGTATCTCACTCACTTAGTTGAAGCCCTGGCCCTGTAGCCCCAGAGCTGTTCAGTTGGTTATTCGGGGTTTATTAATATTGAATGTGTTGGGTGTCCAAATTACACCAAATTCTATACTACTTGTTCTTGAGTCCCCACCAGTACACATGCCGAGTGTACAGTCGATAGGAGGAACAGTTCTTGAGATATTTGGAAGACAGACAGAGATTTCTTGCTTTACATTTAGATATTTAATATATATCTTGATATTCTGATGCATTTTCTGTTTAATCTAATATAGTTTTCATTCATTTGCTCTTTTATACCCTTCTGCCTTACTACAGCCTTGCTGTGATTTGTTTCTCCTGCATATATTTGTAAAGTTCTATCACCGAATCCAATTTGTTATATGTTACACACTCTTACATGTGGCTACTTCCCCATTTGCTGTGTTCTTATTTATTTGCATAGTTTGTCTAAGCTGCATTCTATTAAGGCGTACTACAGTAACTGAAGCTCCCCATCAGGATCATTAAATTTGAATCTAATCGTATCTAATCATCTAATCCATCACTGTGCATGTGCAAACATTTCTGCAATAGCTGGTAAAGTATTTTGACTTGCTCAAGACTCATTCATTTAACTAGGATGCTGAGAGGCTTTCAGTAGTCCTTTAACCAGAATCTCCATTTCTGTGTAGAGTGTGACCAAAGAGCGCTGTATGAGACTTGTGGCTCAACACAAGGATACCACCCAGCTGGCCCAACAGATAAACCATGTGCTCAACTTCTGCCATTGGGCCATCACTACTGGCAGCAGCACAGCATTGCTCTACAGCAAGAGGCTGGTATGTTTCTTTTGATGTTCAGCAGTTTGTGAAGCTATAGCAGACTTTGTCCTCTGAACAAAACTTTATATTACAGACAACATGACTGATTTGCAGTCATGATAAGACTTCACATTTGACTTTTGATGGATCCAATATTTTTGTTGTACAAAGGAAGTATTACCAATTTTAGGTTTAAATCCTGATTTTGAGGAATGTTTGAGTTATGTCAGCATTTGACGTAAATTGTGATCCTATCATCATCATCATCATCAGGTGTGAACAGCAATAAACTATACGATATAGGGCCCTAGTTAATATATTTTTCTGGCAGCCTAACCACCAGTGGCAGGGTTCTACCGTTGCTGCCCCCAAGCACATGTTGACATATGAGCTACCTGTTGCTCTGACACAACCATGCTTATTCTGTGTGTGTGTGTGTGTGTGTGTGTGTGTGTGTGTAGATCCTATTCCAGCTTCGCCAGCTTTTCAAGGCTAGACTGGAACCAGCACCCCAGGCCAATGGAGTTGTCCGCTTCTTCTGTGATCCTACCTTCTGGGCCAAAAATGTGGTGAATCTAGGTGAGAGAGGCCTATTACCTTATTTTCCCACATCAGTCAATATTTCCCTTTCTTAAATATTTAAGTTTCTTATTGATTTATTCTGATCAAGCTTAGGACTGAGAACAGTCTTAGGCCTTGATCACACTGAGATTCATCAGGCTTAGTCACTGCATAAATACCTTGGACAGAACAGTGTGGTGCACCTGTGAAGCAGGGCTAGAGTTTGCAACTGGGTGCTGAAATGTAATTAATTGAAATCAGAGTGCAACCCCTGCATCTTGAGCTGAAAAGTAAAAATTATTTTAAGCGGCAGAGGAGAGCAGAGCGTACAATAGGCCCAGGATTTAAAGTGATGATAATGATCAAACGTTTGACTGTTGCTCGCTTTCGGCGAGCCGGGCACTTAGGGGAGCCTAATAGGTCTCATTGTCACAGCATGCACGGGGAAAAAGCGGCGCGTTTGAATGTTGCTCCCCTTCGGCAGCTGGACACCTTGGACAGAGTAATAGCTCTCATTGTCACAGCATGCACGGGGAAAAAGCCACGACTGAGGGTCGCGGTGACCACAGCCAATGTCTGTGTCAGTTCTGACTTTGAATTCAGATTTATGATAAGGTATGCGTCATGGGGGGGTCTCAAACCGACAGTCACTCTACAGTCAGGCTTTATGGGTTACATGTAGGCCGCTCTATTGTTCTCTAGAGCACATGGCCAGAGATCCCAACACTGGTGATGCATTTGTAGCCACGTGTGATCAACTGCTTAATTTGCCACTAAGGTCCTGCTGTATAATGGCCATAAATGGATTGAATATGAAGCAGTAAGCAATTAATTAAGGTACCCTGCAACATATGTAAAATAACAGAATATTTCACTGCTGTCGAGAGCATGTGCACGTACTTTCATCTCTCTTCTTCTTATTGTAGGTAATTTGGTAATTGAGAAGCCTCCTCCACCTGCGCAACCCCCCAATGTGATGGTAGGAGGACAGCCCATTTCAACAGGCCAAGGCCACCCCAGCAAACACCCAGGACAGATCAACCTGGCTCAGCTCCGGCTGCAACACATGCAGCAGGCAGCCTACGCACAGCAGAAACAACAGCAGCAACAACAACAGCACCAGCAGCAGATCCAGCAACAGATGCGCATCGCTTCCCAGATGTCCCAGCAACACCCCAGACAGGCGGGCCCACCCATGGTTCAGCAGCAGGTACAGAAAACATTCACCAATCAAGGTATCACTGTCAGTTAAAGTGCAAATCTTTGCTCCAGCCAGCCGCTCGAGTGAATTCAACATTTTCTTAGTGCAACAGATGGAATTTTTTTTTGTTTTTAATGTATCAGTTTATTTAGTTTTGCTTGAAATTCTCTCCAGACATTTCAGTTCATTTAATCATTGTGCACATCATCATACACAAGGAAAACATAAACTTTGAACTTGATTGATCCAGACAGTAAACTCTTCATTACCTTTGTTTTTATTTGGTGTTATTATATCTTGTGTGGTCATTCATTTGTGAGCAGGAACTGAAAATTTATCTTAGTGGCAAGAACATCATACTTGTACTATTCAAGATTTATAGGCAGCTGCTAAAAAGCATTGCATGCATGGATTGTATTTTCACTAAATCAAACCAAACAAGCAACAAGTAAGCAGGAAACAAACCTAGATGTTATGAATATTATAATCGGAACCTAAAAGTAAATTTGATGAAAATAAATCCCTTTGATGAATTACCATCTTAAACAAGGTCGCTTGAATTTTATTTGTATTCTGTACTGAAATAGATGAAAATCTGATCAATTGATTACCTTTCTTTATTTTCTTTTTTGATGACTATTGATCATGATTTTAGTCTTTTTTTTAAAAAGACAAAATGTCCATCATAAAGAACCAAAACCCAAAGAGATCTCTTGATATTGTCCTTGTCTTGATATTGTGTATTGAAGTTTGTCCAATAAACAGTAAAAGCCCAAAAACATGTGATTTCTGTTAGAAAGTGGAAAGCAAACAAATCGTAGCTATAACCGCAGAACCAGTGGCTTTCTAAAGGATAAATGACCGGTTTCATCGTGATGTAATGTTTAACCTTTTCTTTGTCTGCCACAATACAATTTTGATTCAGTGCAGCAGCCTGTGATTGATATGGGACGATATAGTGAAAGTGAAAGTATTCATGCCGCTTCGCTTTTTCCACATTTTGCTGTTACAGTCTCACTCCAAAATGGATTAAATTAAATTTCTCCCACACAATTCTACACAAAATACCCCATAAGTTAAAAAATCTTTTGCAAACTTATTAAAAATAAAAGTACATAAGTTTTCACACCCTGCGATCAATACTTTATTGAAGCCCCTTTGGCAGCGATTACAGCCTCAAGTCTTTTTGAGTATGATCCTATAAGCTTGGTACCCTTATTTTGGGGCAGTTTCTCCCACTCTTTAACGCAGAACCTCTCAAGCTCCATCGGGTCAGACGGGGAGTGTTGGGGCATAGCCATTTTCTCCAGAGATGCTCAATAGGATTCAAGTCTGGGCCCTGGCTGGGCCACTCAAGGACATTCACGGAGTTGTCCCGAAGCCCCTCCTTTGTGACGTTGGCTGTATGCTTAGGGTTGTTGTCCTGTTGGAAGATAAACCTTCACCCCAGTCTGAGGTCCAGTGCGCTCTGGAGTAGATTGTCAGCGAGGTTGTCTCTGTACATTGCTGCAGTCATCTTTCCCTCTACCCTTACTGGTCTCCCAGTTCCTGCTGCTGCAAAACGTCCCCACAGCATGATGCTACCACCACCATGCTTCACAGTAGGAATGGTATTGGCCAGGCGATGAGCAGTGCCTGGTTTCCTCCAGACATGACGCTTGTCATTCATGCCAAAGAGTTCAGTCTTTGTTTCATCAGACCAGAGAATTTTGTTTCTCGTGATCTGAAAGTCCTTCAGGTGCCTTTTGGCAAACTCCAGGTGGGCTTTTATATGCATTTTACTGAGGAGTGGCTTCCATCTGGCCGCTCTGCCATACAGGCCTGATTGGTGGAGTGCTGCAGAAATGGTTGTCCTTCTTAAAGGTTCTCCCCTCTCCACAGAGCAACGCTGGAGCTCTGTCAGAGTGCCATTGGGTTCTTGGTCACCTCCCTGACTAAGGCCTTTCTACCCCAATCATTCAGTTTAGTTGGGCGGCCAGCTTCAGAAAGAGTCCTGGTGCAAAGGGTGTGAACACTTATGTACATGTTATTTTTTTGTTTTTCATTTTTAATAAATTTGCAAAAAAATCAAGCAAACTTGTTTCACTTTGTTATTATGGGGTATTTTGAGAATTTTGAGGGAGAAATTTAATTTAATCCATTTTGGAATGAGACTTTAACATAACAAAATGCGGAAAAAGTGAATACTTTCCGGATGCACTGTACATGTCCATGTAACACAATCAGTTAATGAAGCTGCCACCCCTTCTTTTCTTTTGGACATTTAAAAAAAAAAAAAAACATAGACAAAACAATTGTTTTTGCTAGTCACCATTATTGTCTTAAGTCCATGACATTTTACATTGCATAAATGACCATAGCGGCTAGTAGACTTTTTCCAAGTCATAGCTTCATAAATATTATAACATAAATACTTTATGCTTTTTTTTCTCGCCATTGGTTTGTCACTGCACTGGTTGAATTTCAGCTTGCCTGCACATTTTCTCAGCCTGACAGTGTTTAGACAGAGTAGCTGATATTGCCTTAATGAGAGCAACAAGTTAGCCAACGGACAAGTGAGATGCCCTGCCAGGTCCATTGTGTTTCCTGATCTCCTAAAAACTGTCTTTCCTCTGGAATCCAGAATACACTCTTCTGATTAATTCCCCAGAGGGGACTAAATATCCTCAACGACTTTTTCTTGGCTGCTTGCCGTTACCAGTCTGATGCAAGCACTGTTTAAATGTTTAGGAAGGAGGTGTGCTTTGACTGAATGAGTGACGAAGACGTGTTGTGGGAATTTAAAAATAAAAATGACTCTTAAGGATGTTTCACTTTGTATCTATCATATATCATTGATCATTGAATCGATATATCGATCCAGACTGATGGATTGTTGACTCCTATAAGTTTATAACTGATATTTAATCCATCATTTCCATCGTTTTCCATTGTTATCAGCAGACTTATCAATTACCAATTATCATGCCAGCACTAATATTTGTTGTTTGCATAAATTACCACGATTGTATTGATCCAGTGATTTGATTTTCACATGGTCTGTGTTTATGTGTGATTTTGACAGCCTCCAAGGCTCATCAGTATGCAGCAGCTACCAAGGGGGCCTGGGGGCATGAATGGTGGTCCAGGTTCCGCCATGTACCCTTCGTCCCACCATATGCGTCTCCCAGGTCCACCACAGGGCAGAATGCCCACGGCTCAGCCGAGACATAACGGACAGCATTACCCCCCCATGATGCAACCTCAGCTACAGAGACAGGTCAGTACCAACACACTCCATTTTTGCTGTATGAAAACAGATGAAATTTGTTTTACATTTGTGAAAAGAGTGTTTACTCCAAAATATCAGTCCTACTATGACAGCAGTAACTATATAGGAACACACCTGGCAGTATTAGCATTATATTCTTAGTATACCGTTTTAGTAAAAAAGAAAAATCTTTTTATCAATGCAAACAGATATCAAACAGAAATTGGGAATACTGACATTGTGATTGTGGGGTTTTTTAGAGTTTAGGATAAGGTAATTAAGGGTGACACCATTGCATATTTTGTTCACCAGCAAACACTAGCACGTATTTATCAACTGTGAAACATCATCCTCACTGCATATGCTGATCACAATTCTTTTAAATAAAGTATGTTTATATTATGTGTTATTTTATGTTAATAAGTGTGAAAAAAACAGGATGTGGCTCAGTTCTTGTTATCTGAGTTTGAACAAATAGCTTAACCTGGAATGTTTTAGATGTATATGCTTAGAATAAAGGTCTGGTGGCACTGCTATCATCTTAACAACCTTAATAGGGGTGTCATGATTTTGATTCAAAATCGAAGTTTGATTGGAATGAACTAACAAAATCAAAAGCAGGATAAGCAATTGTCCCACTATGTTTTTCTCTCTCTTTTTAACTTTAGTTTTTAACTTTAGTTAAAAAGAATCCCAGAGGGTTGTTGTTTATTTTCGTGAACTCTGGATTCTTTCCTACCATTAACCTGCAGAGAGCCGCCAACAAAAAGTCAAGCTGTTGTAAAATACCCTTTTTTCTTTCTTTCTTTCTTTCTTTTTTTTTTTTTTTTAGAGAAAATTAATTAAGTTGTCATTGTTTAAAATAAAGGATATGTTGATCAAAAAATGCTTAACTTCAATCAAATCATAGCCTAAAACTGAAAGTCAAATGGAATCATGGATTTGGGGAATTGAATGCACCCCTCATCACTCAAGTACTGCATTCTGAAATGCCAGTAATAAAACAGAATCATTTAATCAAAGTGGTATTTCTTTAACAATGTGTGCATTATAGCATACATTTAAATACAAAAAATGTGACTTTCATTTTCATGTTTGAAGATTGCTTAGATTATTACTAATTAAATTCAATGACTCAAAAACCTCATTGATAAGGCAGGTTACTCAAAGATGATGATGCTTTATGTCAGTGTTGGGTTGTTTCTGCTGCCTTCACTTGGTTGAATAAGCAGTTATTGTTAATGGGACTTTCCGTAACCTGAAGATTTCTTGTCTACCACTGTGTTTTATAAGCTGTAAGTTTTCAGATATATTTCATCACAAAGTCAATGGCAAGACTGCTCTCATCATTTTGCTCTGTTGGTTAGCCAGTGAAGTAAGCGGCTGTGAGAGAGACAGAAGAATTGGTGCTGATATTGCTATTTACTTTCTTTCATGCCAGTATGAACATCGGATGTAAGGTTATATACCAATGCAGAATCCAGTTCTCTGCTTCCAGTGTGTCAAACCACTGTTAGGGTGTGTGTTTTATCTCAATTTCAGTCAGATGTCTGCTGTTTTTATTGTTGTTATTGTAAGAACCTGTTCTTAAAACCAAGTCTGCAACAATGGCTACATATTACATCGTGTATTACTAAGTTCCTGTTGTGAAAAGGACCATTACATGTTACATTTGCCCACTGGTTTTGATTTGTAATTCCACTGACTTCTCAAAACAAGCCTGGGAGAATACTACTTTTGTTCAAATGATAATGCAAACTGCTATGTCTGGCCTACAATTTTGACAAAATTCAAATTTAAATGCCAAATTCCACTTAGCATTTCAAGTTTAAAGGGGCCCTGCGGAGCTTTTTTGTTTTAAACAAACAAAAGTGATTGTTACATGCTGTTTTAGCCTACCAAAATGCATTGTGTGTATTGTTTACGGTCTAACAAACATTTGCAAAGCCAATTTTTTAAAAAATATTTTAAGTCCAGAATTGCTTACATTTACTAGTTTGCAGTTGTCTTTTATCCTGTCTTAGTTTGCATATTGCAGCTAGACTGTTACCGCCACCTGTAGATCAGTGGAGTAGTGTGACCGTGATGGCATTCTTGCATGAACTAAACAAATTCAATTATGATGGGGTTATAATTGGGAGTGTGCTGGAATTTTAATTTTGGCTGGAAAAATTGGTTTTCAAACATGGAAATGAAAAGTATATTTTTTAATTGTAATTTAGGTGCACAGAGAATTACATTTGACCATTCCATACCCAAGACGCAGATGAGCAAATCAAAATAAAGTTGTTAAATTTAAAAAAAGTTGTTTACATGAGCCATAGCCAGGTGCAGATATATTGTTTCTTGACTCTCTTTGCACTGCCTTAGTAATATATCTACTCATATGAAGCTTATTATTTTCTTAACCAAGTTAACTAATGTGTGCAGTATGAAAATGTACATTTGCTGCCTGCATGTAAGACTTGGTAAGAGAGACCTCCACTATATCTAGCCCCTTTTTCTTTGTGTACAGATGTCTATAGAATCTGAGATGAGCCACCAAAGGTTTCGTTTCTTACTACAATCAGGGGTTTGGCACCTTTTTTCTTACTTTGTCATTTGTGTGTCTCGTGCAGCATGTGTTATCATCAAAATGCATGATCATGCAGACATGAATATTGATAAAACTGAGTGATAGAGGTGTCTCATTGTCCTCCCTTTCCTCCTCCCTGTCTTCTTATTTTCTCTCCATCCCTCCTCTCTTTTTCTGTGCAGCATTCTAACCCAGGCCATGCGGGCCCTTTCCCGGTGGCATCCCTACATAATGCCAACCCCACAAGTCCAACCAGTGCCAGTATGGCTGGTGCCCACGCTCACCGCAGTCCTGCCAGCCCTATCATAGGTCCCATCGAGCTCATCCCCTCTGTCACCAATCCTGAGAACCTGCCCTGCCTACCTGAGATCCCACCCATCCAGGTGCCCTTATTTTAATTATGTATGTTTTTTCTCAACTAGGGTAAGATCTGTAACATTTACTTTTTATTCACCTGGTTCTTTTGGATCTCTTAAACTTTAATTCATTCAAATTTTCATTAAGTATATTTCTTTACAAAATCTAGCTGAGCTCTTGAGTAATGTGATACTGTTGGTATTTTCCCTGCTCCTCTGCTATTCTCATATCGCTAGCTGGAGGACGCAGGTTCCAGTAGCCTTGGACACCTCTTGTCTCGCTACATCACAGCCAGTACGCAACATCAGCTAGGCTCAGTGGACATGAATCCCTCACCTGTACTGTCCACGCACTCTTCTGGATCTTCAGGTAGCCACACATTCAGGGAGAGGGACTCCCTTTGACATCAACTGCCATTTACACCTGACAGAGCTTAGAGCAGCATTACATCTATAATACACAAAATAATTTAATGTATAAGCCTACCTAAATTTAATTTCCAGAGAATGCCGTGTGATGATATGCCATTACTATGTTATAAACTGATATAGAAAACATTTTGGGAGTGAAGTGCCACCCCTTCATCATATCTCTTTCCTAGACACTGTGTACATCTCCATGTCCACTGTAGAGAAATGCATGAAATTCATGCACTTACACAGTAGAAAGTGATCACTGCTGCTTCAGCATCTGTTTTCCATCTCATTTCTGTCTGCAGGTCCATCAAATGCACACACACCAGCACGACCTTCTAGCACATCCAGCACAGGCAGCAGAGGCAGGTGAGAAGATATGAAGTTATTCACTGAACATTTTACATGTTGACACCAGAACGGTACACTGACTGATAAAGGTGTTAAAGATGAACTGGCATGTTTACAGCATGCTTGCACACATGTTTCCCTCTTTCTGTATATTACCCCACTACACGATACAAATAAATAAGAGGAGGTTAGTTGGATGATGAGTAAGGTCTTGTGTTTTTATCTCTTAGCATCTCTTAGCAGCTAAAGTACTCTTCTTTGTCACACAAGAACTCACAAATCCCCCTATAAAAATGTCAGTTTTTAGCCCTGGTTTACACACTTTGTTAAACACTGAATACCTCACTGGGCCATCATTCACTCTGAAGCAAATAAAGCAAACAAATTCTTTGTTCTTTGCTCTATGTGGGGACTGAAGTCACTACAGTTATGGTCCCTGTGCAATCTCAGTGAATGTAACAAGTAATAATTAGTAGTTAATTGGTCTTGTGTTGTTAATAAACGGTTGCGTCAATAATTTCTACATAGTCTGTTATTCTCTGTGCATGTTCAAGCTGTAGCTCTGCAGGCAAGGCGGGGCCAGGAGGTGGAGCTGGGATGGAGCAGGTGAAAGTGAAGCAGGAGCTGGGTACAGACGACAGCTACAGCTGTCCAGCTGCTTCTCTGAAGACAGAGCGGGGCAAAGATGCCAGGAGTGCCTGCATGGTATGAAGACTGTTCATCAGTCAAAGAAGCCACAGGGTTTTTGAATGCTGTAAGATCACATTGCTGGTAGCTGGTTATCTGTACTGCATGGCATTTACGTCTGGCTTCCCCTGTCACAAGGGCTCTCCTTCCCATAGCTTCTTGTAGAAAGAAAACCCAGGAGTGCAGGAAGACCATTTTCATCTAAAATTCCATTAACATCACTTTGTTGACAGGAAAGTTTAGTTATTTATGATCCTTCCCAGAACAACAGGCAAATGTCTGACGCAGGATAAACACCCGATGACTGGTAACATTAGCTAAATGGGCCAGAACGAGAGCATCCTTCTCACTACATTAGTTTCAGTTAAAAAAGGTTTTGCATGAAATGGTCATTGCTCTACTATGCATAACTATTCAGACAGAATCCATCAGTCTTTGCCTTGGACATAATCAGATATGCCCTGCTCATCAATATTAAGTAGCACAGAAGATTGGTAGGGTCACAGGGAAAACAGTAATTGCTAGTAAAATGGGAATGCATTGATGAATTGATGAGTAAAGTGTTAAGTGAGGAAATAAACTTTGTTCCCAAGATTATCATGGCATTATCTAATGCTTCTGTATGTGCTTCCCCCAAGATGAGCAGTCCAGAGAACAGCCCCCTTCCAGTATTGGGAGTCGTATCTGCAGGCCAAGATGCGCTCAAGGCTTTAGGGGAGCGCATCAAAAAAGAACCGGAGTCTGAGACCCCTTGTTCTGGACTAAATGGATCCAGTGTTGCCACCTCCTCTCCCTCCGCTACCACTATGACCTCCACTACCTCGTTATCCTCTGAGAACAGCAGGAGCACGGCTGGAGCTTTGCTTACTAATGGAAACTTAGACAAGGGGACAGACACCAAAGGTGGCAGAGCGTCGGCTGGAACAGACAACTCTGTTGGGAAAGAGGAAGACCCCAATGAAGACTGGTGTGCTGTCTGTATCAATGGCGGTGACCTGCTGTGCTGTGACCGCTGTCCCAAAGTGTTCCATATGAAATGCCATGTACCCACCATAAAAATCTTTCCAAAGTAAGTGAACAGTGTAGGTGATTTTTGTTTTTATATAACAACAGTCAAACTGCTGTTGAACACTGTCTGGGTACGCTTACAACTCACACACCTCCAAACTTAATGACATATGACCAGTATTGTTTTAGGCAATGTGGATGCCTGATTTGTACTAACAGGACTATATCAGCGGACATATTCATCATTCTAAACCCAATGTCTAAATACACTGCTCCACATTATTCTGAATATTTTTTGACTGTGGCTGCTGTTAATTGACCATGCCGGTGAAAGGTTAAACACAGTTAAACATAACGGTAACCCAGTGTCTTCTGTGCAATTTATTTATTTTGACTTGTCAGGGGTGACTTTCTCTGCACATTTTGCCGGAGTATCATCAACCCTGAGATAGAGTACTGTGACGACAGCAGGAAAACCAGTGGCGAGCAGGGCCTGAGTCCCCAGGACCAAAGGGTGTGTACAGCCACCAAACCCTCAAAAGACTCGTAATGATCAGTATGAGGCAGCTAATTCTCTCTCCTGCTCTGTCTGCAGACATGTGAACGCATCCTGCTGCACATCTTCTGTCATGAGCTCAGCGTCGGCTTCAGGAAACCTGTTCCCAGCTCAGTAAGTGGCTCTGCATGACTTACACACACACACACACACACACACACTTACTTACACATGCAAATCAGCCGATTCTACTGCCTGATGGCCTATGTCCTCTTTCTTCTGCCCTGGACAGACCAAAAAATGTAAAGATGAAGGTTAAAACCATCTGTGACACAGGAAAAAAAAACCTTTTGTCTTTTTTGCCACTTTATTCTCTTTTCTTAATTCAACCTGTCTTCTAACAAGCTCTGGGTGTGACCAGTCACAAACTGTTTGGGAAATCAGTAGATTCCCATCCATAGCTAATATTCAGGCATCAATGGTACAACTAATTAACACTAACTTGTGTCAAGAAATCCAAACTGTCCCAAAAGCCGAAACCTCAGTTACAGTGTCTTTTGAGACTGTTGTTTCTCTCAAATTGCAGGCCAATTTGCAGATGTTGTCTGACCCACTTTTATTCATTCAGGTGCCAAACTACTACAAAATTATCAAGCAGCCCATGGACCTGAAGAAAGTGAAGAGGAGACTGCAGTTACGGAGCTCCCAGTACTACAAGTCCACCCAAGAGTTTGTGTCTGATATGCGCCTGGTCTTCAGAAACTGTGCAAAGTACAATGAGGTGAGTAGCATGGGTCTTGAGCTTGCTTTGGGGAATGGCATCTGCTTGTGTGTGTGTGTGTGTGTGTATAACAAGGGCTAGACTGATATAAGTCTTAATCACCAGAAGCTATTTAAATGGCTCAGATTGAATTATTGACCAGTTCCATGCTAGGCTAAAACATGAAGCATTTAAATGAATGTTTATTTCACAACAATGTACTTCACCTATGAAATGGATAGCTAAGCAATAAACAGTGTTCATATGTCAATGGTAGGTGCCATACATCACTTCAATGTGGCCAGAGTTGGCAAACCAGTATAGATATATATATATATATATATAATTATATGTATATATTAGGCTAACCCTCTGAATACACAGTCTGGCATTAGAAAAGGAAGTGGTGCTTACTGCCTGCATCATCCATAGTTTCTCTACCTACTAACACTGGCTGTGGGAGTAATGTAAAGGTGTCACTGTGCTGTCTTCACACTGGCTGCAGGAACACTGTCTGAACCCTATTAACACTCTGTATCACAACGATAAGCCACAGCTTAAGAGTTTTAATGTGGTCACATCACATCACATTTCACCTCTTCTTTATGCATTTCTTTTGTTAAGGAATGATGTCCTTGCATGTATTGGATGTATTTACTTCACTGGGCTCCTTCATTTGGGTGCTGCTTTGGGTATCACCTATGAAACCACGTGTTTATGCAGTGGAACACACTCTTGTTTACTGTCAGTCTGTCATTTACCTTCCAACCACACAAGAGGGCTTTTAATTTATCAAGAAGTGAAAAATGTCTGGATCCAAACAATCCTGAGACATCAGTTCATTAAAGTCCCTGAGCCTTGCAGGGCAACCTCAAAAATTTACAGCGAGCACAGTAGACTGAAGAATGGTTTTGGTAATCCTCGAGACACCTTGTGTCATTTTAGTTTACGTGACTCAACAATATATGACTTCATCACTGTAATGTAATTAGATTACTCAGTTTGTTTTCAGTTCAAAGATTACTCAAGCCCCTCTTCAGGCAATTAGACAGTCATTAATTAGAGCATAATTACTCATGTGACTCTTCAGGTAACAAAGGGCACCACCCATGGCAACAAATATGAAGGTCTTGCATTGATGATAGACTGAAACTCTTTTCATTGTTACATCTTCCAGAAGTGAAGGCTAAACAATACTTATTCTAACAAATTGAATTTGTGTAATTGAAGAGCCAGTTCCTGTTTAACAGCCATGTGCTTCAAATATTCTACCTGGAACAGTTGTCACTGAGTGTTGGGTAGGTAATGACTGTATAAAATAGCGTATAGAGGGGAAGAAAGGCTATCATAAATTGTGAAGGCAAGCCCTGGAGAGTGGCAGTACTTAAAGCACCGGTTAGTGGAGGGCTCTGATAATGTTGATGATTGATTCATTCCTGTGATTGTATCAGACACCATTCCACACGCATACTATCACCACGTAGAATCCTAAAGTATGCATTTATTCACAAACAAGTGGTGAAAAAACATCAAAGACCTAATTGTAAAAACTGACATTTGTTCAAGTAGGAAATGTGTTGTGAGCAAGAACAGTAACACCAAAGTGAACTAGATGGATTTAAAAATCTAAACCTAACACTAACTGCAAACTTGTCTTGCTGTTAATTTTTGCTGTAACTACTTGGTGATGCACAACTTGTGGGCTTGAGCACAGTGGGCCATAAACAGATTTCTGATCTGTTATTATCTAACCTACCTGTGCTGTGAACTCTTTTTTCCCCCCCTTGCTGCTTCACTATTGTTATTGCCCCTCTTTAGATGTCTCGAATAATCCAGGTTTATGATGAGGAGAAACAGATTAATTCGAAGGTAAGCCATTTCAGATGGAGCACAGATGTCCTGTCCCCTTCCACTGAGGCTCTAAGAAGTGTTTTTGCCCTTCATGTCAGAGAATTCATGAGAAGCAGACTTCAGTATTCATACGGTTTTAATCTACAGTGATGATACATAAAAGGTAGAAAAAATGCATCACATTCTTTCCATTTAATTTTAATTAAAGATGATAAGAACTAAATTACAGGGTGTCTTGAGAAAGTCTAAAAATGTATCCATGTGTTATTTGGTCAAATTTACTTCAGAGGTCTTTGTGTACACTTCCTTAGAAAAATTATTTATACCAGTTTCATGAGTGCAAGCAAGTGCAGCAACATGAAAGGAAGAGTCTGAAAATATGCACATTTATACCTGTTCTTTTAATTTTATTAAACGTTTAACCCAACTCCTTTGATAATCGACTCTTCAGTCCGCCTTTGTTTGTAGCCATTCAGATCAGGTATAAAGACGTTTGAGTTACGATGTGGTCGGACAACACGTACAGCAGTAGTGGTGTGGGGGTGTGTCTACACAAACAGTTCATTCTAAGATGCAAAACAAAATGTAATGTGGATGACTTTTTATGTTATTAGGGCCTTTGCTAACAGTAGTTAACCTTGGGCAGCTCGTTTTCTGCTTTCATCACATATATTTAAACTGTCAATTTTGTATTTTCTCTTTCAAATGCATTCAATTTCACATGTATTTTCACTTTCACATGTATTAATTTAATATTATGAAGAGCATATCTATCCAACATGAAAATGAATGGTAATGTGAGAGCATGCGTCTTCACAGCATTGTAACATTAGGTGAGTAAGCAGACAACATGTATGCAATTGTGTGTATGCATATAGAGAGATGGGTGTCCTAGTTTTTATTTTGAAATATGTGGATGAGTATGTATCTGTTAAGTGAAACAGTGAACAGTTAACAGGCTGCAGTGTTTTGCTGCCCTTTGTGATTGAAAGTTTCAAACATGATTCGCATCTGAACACACCTAGGATCACTTACAGGTGTGGCTGCTTGTGATCAGAAATATGCTCTGTTGAACCTGTGTGGTGATGAGTGAAAATGCACGCCTTTGAAAGCCAAGTGTGCATACACGAGCGAAGCATGCGAACATGGCAGACCCAAAACACAGAATGGCTCACCCTGCCCATTGTTGTATTTAGTTCCTTTATGTTCAAAACATAATGAGCCAACAGCTGCCTGAACATCAGGCCAGATTTCATTTTCTAGACTTTCTCGTCGTGTGAGTGAACTGCGGAGTTTGGAGCTCATCTTGTATTTGTTTCAGTGGATCGTGGATTTTGGTTAGGCATTAAGGCTCTTCTTTTCATGTAACATCTGCAGATTTTTTTTTCCATTAGTTACTAGTGTTAAAATGATATAAATGTTCATTTTCTCTGGAATAAATGGAATTGAAGGTTTTCAACAACTCAGAGATTGTGGTAAAAATATAAAAAGTATTTAGCCAGCTTGATTATAATATTATATCTCAACTCTGAAGTGTGGAAATGCTTCATGGAGCCACAGTGGAACGGGGCAGCAGGACATCTCTGCAGCAAGGTTGAGCCAGGGCCACCCTGCCAGCAGGAGTGTTAACCTAATCTAATTTGTCTCCTCATTCTCCTCTTCCTCCTCCCTACTTCAACCATTCATTCCTCCTGCTCAATGGTACTCTCACACCTGCTTCCTCCATATCACTCCTCACTTTCTTCCTCTCCCGTCCTCTCCTCCTCCTCTGGCAGGCGGGGTCAGAGATGGCGATATCTGGCGAGGCAGTGAGTCTGTACTTTGAAGAAAAGTTGAAGGAGATGTTCCCAGGGCAAAGCTTCCCTGAAACACCTGAACCCGAGGAGACCCCTGATGTGAAGGAAAAGGTGGAGGATGATACAGACGACTCTGAGGACGACTTCTTACAGCCCAGACGCAAGCGATTAAAAACAGACGATAAATTGCTGCACATCAAGTGAGAACAAGCCTCAAAAGAAACAAGAGAACTGAAAAACTGTCTTCCTCTTGTACCATACTTCTCCTTTTGGAGGCAGCAAACAAAAAGGACAAGATTCGCTGTACAAACTGCTTGGTTTGTCTCATCCTTGCCCTTGAAAGAGTTACTATCAAAAATGTTAGACATCTGCCTTTATCAGAATTCTCGAGGACAGAAACATAGAAGAGCTGCATTCCCTCCTTATTTCATGAACACTTGGGAACTCATTTGTACAGAACTTGAAGTAGGCCTTGTTTTGCAGTAGTTAAGGGTTGGTCTTTTTTTCTATCATACATTTTCATTTGTAGATTTGTTGTGACAGTTGCTTTATAAAACATTTAAATCTTCTGTTCTCAATGTATTATATCTATACTTTGACATGAAAAAATAGCAAGTATTTGTATGAATTTGTGGAAGCGTTATGTAAATAAGAGAATCTAGCCCACTGAAGGTATTCCTACAGTATAGATGTTTGGGTGCATCATCAATAAAACCTGTTCCTGACATATATCAGAGAAAATGTGTGATGTGGAGTAAGTTTGGGGTTGTCAGAGAGCTCTTTAAGGAGTGGTTTGCCCAAATTTTTCTAAAAAGAAGACACCAAAACATGTTCTGGTATACCCTAGTGCAGGTAATTATAGTTTAATTTGTCCAGGTTTCAAGATGTCCATCTTCAAATTAATTGCCTCCACTGCGATACAGTGAAGGTGTATGGAACATCATATTTGTTTGCAAACTTAAAGGCAACATCCCTTTACAGAAATGTCATCCCCTTTGGATAATCCACACACCTGTCAACAGCACAGTAGGAAATGTAAAAGTGTTACCAATAACATCAGGCCAGGCAACTTTATTTATATAGTCCATTTCATTTACAGAGGCAATTCAAAGTACCTCGCATAATGCATTAAAGAGGTGTGAGAAAAACTTAAAACGTGAGATACACGAGAGTGTATAATGAGAAGTAAAGGTGGCCCAAGCTGCTCCATGTCTCTGCAAGCGTGTTTGAGCCCTGCGGTGCGCACTAACTAAACGCTGCTGCAGTGGCTATGTCCTGCTGTCCCCGGAAGTCATGCCAGGGTTGCAGTCGAAGACTTTATTTTGCTAAGGAAGGTTGCTGAGTGAAATGACCCTTAAGTATCCAAACGGCAGCCACGGTAAGAGCTGAGCTACGGCTGAGTGGTCAAAAAAACAATGACGTGCTATGTCTTTTCTCTGACACCAAGGAAAAGCTGTGATGAAGAATGCACAAGGACTCAGGAAAACATACCCACATGGCTAAATGAATCCATTGCGTTTACATAGGGCCTTGATGACTTGTGGCTGTAGTTTGGGGTAACAATATGTCCTTTCTTTTTGTAAAGGGTGGTCCAAGGTTCCCTGTGCTAAAGGACAGAAGAAGCGCTGAAGCACTCATGACTGCCGCTTAGACACTTCCGACTCAAAAAAAAGTCAAAGTTCCCTTCATGTCAGCAGGTTGTACTGAGGTAAACTTCTGTCACTGAACAAATAAGCCCCAATTCTTGTCACGAATCTTGTGATTTCGCTACATTTTTAACAGCTGTCAACATCTAAAACACAATCACAAGCCACTGTGTGAAGGAATTGGCGAGCAGCATGTGAAATCGTCATCATATCGCTCCCTCGACCCCTGCAGTGCCGATTTCAGTCCTCTTTTAATGTTTTTTCCTTTTTTTTAGCACTTTGACCCGTTACAATCAGCCTCCAGACATCGGGAGCACTTTAGATGAAAGATAGCGGAAAGCAGACTCGTAACAAACCTGACCTATAGAACCGCACGAGCTGACATCAGCGTGGCGAGGTGCTGAATCGTCAGTCTGATAGACTGTCAGCTGACACATTTTGCGTCACTTCAGAAATGTAGGAAATAGCTCGTAGAGTCCCCGTTTCTTTTTCATTCAAAGGCTGACATCGGACCTAATCGTCCTTTACAGGTTTGTTTTGTCTAGATCGTCGTTCTTAGCTGCAGTGTGTTTGTTATTGTAGTAGTTTTCTTTCTTTCGTTTTTCTCGCCTTGAATGACACGTTGTCACTCAGTGCGTTAAAACTGACATCACTTTTTGTCTTTAAATCAAGACAACCGGGGCGAGGCCTTATGATGAAAAGTAACCTCTGCTTTATTGTGTTAATGATAAGGAATCGTGTCATCATCTCCTATAACAAAAGAAGAAGTGTCCGTGTTAAATGACTTGTACACACAGCCGAATAACCTCTGTTAGATACATTTGCATACAAGCCTGTTTCACATCCGACACAGGCTTATGGGTCCAGCTATTATAGCTGTATTGTTTTTCACGGCTGCGTACTAAAATGCAAAGCTCGCTGAAGAATGTAGGAGGCCTCGGGACTAATGACGGCTCACGACTAATGACTGAATTACCGTGTGGAGCGAAATAATCCAGTTTAACAAGGCTTGTAGATATGTGATGAGAGTATGTGAAATGTGTGAGCGCTGGAACTTCAGTTTGGCACCGTTAAATTGCCCAAATTCTACAGAAAAGTAACATTAATTTGCAAGCATACCACTGGCGTGTTCTGCAGCTTTGATGAATCTTTTACTGTCTCGGCCAGAGACTTGTAGGCTGATGTTGATCTCGATTCCCTTTTCCTCTGCAACCTCCAAAATCATACCAAATTCTCAAAGTGAAAAAATATGTCTACGAAAGATTCACGATGCATACGGTCGTTTTGCTGAATATAGCTTACGATGATCGCGGAGTATTTATATTTTCAGACACCAGAATGACCAGATGCTAAAAGAGAAAAGAGATTTTTCTTGCCGGTCTTGCTCCATAGTCCCGGTTTATTCATACACAGTGTGTTAAAATGTATTACAGCAACATGGAAGGCGACAGCCATGACGAGGAATATACTCGTTGTAAAATGGGCAACATGTATATTTCTGAATCCAGAGCTAATTCAAACTTTTATTTTGAAAGGCTGGTCTGGTTTGTTTTGGAAAGCATGAACTGCTTGTCACGTGACTGCAGCCCAATGACAAATCAGCTCACGGCCACAGAGCTTGTTTATTACCTGCTTCCGCCTTATCCTTCCACTGTTGGGAAGGTTTTAGTTCTGTTAACGACTTTATCGGGATGTCAGCGGGCTCACAGGAAGGATAAATTTATTATTTATTTATTTCTTGTGTGGTAGTTTGTTAACGCGTTGGATATAAACGCCGCAGACGAGGTCCAAAGATCTATTGACGCTATTAGGTAGTTGTTTTGTTGCTAGCTAGCCAAGAAGCTAACAAAAAGATTGTTTATTGTGTTTTCCGTTTAGTGTATATTATGTGAAAAGTATGTTTTCCCAATTTATAAAGTTAGCAAGACATACATTGAATAAACGTATGTCCTGCTACCTTTATAAATTGATTTAATCAGCATATAAACAGCAGAATGTGGGTCTAAACAGGCGGTTTTGATGTTGTTTTTTTAACAACCTTTGCCCTGTGTCGACCGTGTGAACTGGGCAACTGCGTTATGTCGACATTTGCGGTCCATATCTGATGTTCATTTGGATGATTTTATAGCTGATTTGAATGTGTGAGGGAGCTCTGGAAACTCCACATCTGTGCCATATGGTTGAGATACTTTTGCCAATTTAATTTTGTGTTATGTTTTAATAAAGTGGATATTTACACGGGATATTTTTCATCAGCAGAACATGTGGACAGATGGAGTCCTCACACGCGGTGCCTTTGGATGGACCACTGAAGGGAACTTTACCTCCTTGTGCCCTAATGGTTCGCAGTGGGTTTGGGAAGGACTTGGGGAATGTGCCCAGGATGCGAGGGATATGGCCAGCATCTACCTAGGCCTCCTGTCCATCCTCTGCTTCATGGTGTCTGCACTCCCGTAAGTGCTTGTGCTGGTATCTCTCAGAGGAAATGCTCTCTTAACGCCACGTATTCATTAATTTTTTTTTCCCTGACTGCAGACAGTACTACAGCTCGTGCAAAACAGGGAATATGGACAGTGCCATCTCTATCTGGTTCCTGCTGCTGTGGTTGGGAGGGGACTCCTGCAATCTGGTGGGCTCCTTCTTGGCAGACCAACTTCCACTTCAGGTGATTTGTAGTGATATAACAGTTGCCTCAGTGTAAGGCTGCAACTAGCAACAATTAAGCTGTAAGTCATTGTTTTTGAGCTGTTCTTTGGTTTATAAAATGCCAACAGCAATGAGAAAACGTATAGACTTTATAAACAGCAGCAGATTATTGCATTTTTAGAGGTCTTACCAGCTATTTGTGTCTTGATCAATGACTTAGATGATTAATTGCTTCTTCAAAGTGTTATTGATCATTTTTCTATCATTTGGCTTATTCGTTACATGACTCATCATATCAAGTAATGATACAAATAGCTTTTTAAAGTGAATTTCATCACACTGGCTTTGTGTAAAGCAAAAGCAGTTTTTCCTGACTTGATGCATGTGTCTTTCTTCCTGTCATCCAGACATATACAGCCATTTATTACGTTATAGCTGACCTGGTGATGCTGGGCATGTACCTTTACTACAAGATAATCCACAAAGTGGCTGAAAGTGAGTGTTTTTTGTTGTTGATTTTGTTTGCTTGTTTTACTTCTTAATTTTTGGAAGGCCAAATGTAGAACTAACCAAGTTTTGTGCTGTGGTGACTTTCAGTGCCTTATCTGCATCGTAGAGCTTTATTACTTATATTACACACAGGCCTTTGTTAACATGGAATAGAAATGAATAGCCCCAGATGTAAAGCTGCTGCTACAATCTTAATGATTCAGATACAGATAACATGCTGGTTATCGTTTAGATCTGTTTTATCTGACATAGCTGCTTAATGAACAAGCTTCTGCTTGAACAAGCTGCAAGATGAGCAATGATCCAACACTGGTCCAGACAGAGGAAGAGGGTCCCTGTGCCCTGTAATATATCATCGCATGCCTCATGTTGCTGTAGAGTTTGTTCCCTTACGGGTGACCCTTGACGCAGTAACTCTTGTCTGGAAGAATGTGCTGAGGTGTCTTTCCCAGTACATATGACGAACCCAGGTGTTGTCTCTTCTCCAGGCAGGAGGGTTTTGCATGTGGTCGGTGTAGTCTGCGTCCTGGGCTTCACCACGAGCCTCACCCACCTCCCCGGGTTTGGCACTCAGCAGGAAATAAGTCCATCCGGGTTCAGAAGTCGCGCTCTGCTCTCAACCTCTGACATTAACTCCGTCAGGGTGAGTCCTGTTCATTATTCATTTGTTTAATTAACGACCTTAAGGAAGTGAACTTATCACGGCTGCTTTTTATTTTGTTTGTTTTTTTTTCCTAGTGTAATGTTGTGTCTGCCTCTGTTGCTTCAGGCTTTTACCCCTAAAGAGATTATTGGTTTCTCCATTGGCTCTGTGTCATCCATGCTCTATCTATGTTCCAGACTTCCCCAGATGTACACTAATGTGAGTATGACAAAGTGGGTTCTGCTACAGATGTGTAGTTTCTATAGTAGCATTGACTGCATACTGTACTTGAGAGAACTAACTGCTAAATGCCAATACTTATGCTGATAACACATAGTTAATTATGACTATTAGAGAAGTATCCTCACTATTACTTTGGCATCACTGTATTGTGCAAGCTTTCAAATTATAATTGTTACTCTTTGTATTTTCTAACTGCATTCTTTTTTCTCATTACGCTACTGTTGGTAAAACTACATCCAGTACAGCATGTTCTGAACAGTGGGATTTGCATTGTTTGGTATCAAGATGGAAGACAGCCTTAGATCAGGTGATTTGTCAGAATAATGGACAAAAAGCTGTGAAGGCGTTGCAGGTTGTGTATGTTTGAACCTGCAGTGAAACATGAGTGTCAAAGTGAAATGCTAAAGTAACTGAAACTGAAAACTGAGCAGGTGAAAATGCAAGTGAATATAATGCACTGACAGCATAGGTGATTACCTCTGCAATTTCATCACTGCAGTGGAAAATATGCAGCGACTGTGTAAAATGTCTTTTAAAGGTTATCTTATCCACTCACCTCCCTCCTGTCTTCTGATTTCTCCCCTCAGTTTAAGAGGAAGTCAACAGAGGGAGTGTCTTACTTCCTATTTGCACTGGTCATCCTGGGAAACACCACTTATGGCCTGAGTGTCCTACTAAAGAACCCTGAAGAGGGCCAGGGCGAGAGAAGCTACCTGATCCATCACTTGCCCTGGCTCATCGGCAGCCTCGGCACTCTCTCGTTAGACCTCATTGTATCCTTTAAGAAAAGAAAACATGGGCCTCCTCAATCCCACGTACATGTTACATTTTAGACAGTACTGACCTTATACAGGGCACGAGTCATCAAGTGGTTTTTGGTCTCGCGACTGCGTGTGTGGGAACACAATATGTTGTATCAAAGTTCCAAACAGAGAAATTGAGCTGTTTCCAGCAAAGACACACACAAGTGTTAAAGCTGCAGTAGCGGCCCCTGGAGGCCTCATGTCTCTTTGCACCCCTCAGAGGTGGTGGACTGAAGTATCAAGTTGCTTGCTGCTTTATTTTCAATGAACATACAGGTTTAGGCACAAGTACCAGAGGAAAGCTTTTACTGAACTCTTATCAGACATTTAGAGCTTATATCCCAGCTTTACTGCCACAGACATCTGTCCTTAAAGGCATGCTCTGCAGGATTTAATGGTCTCTGTTTGTAAACAAAAACAAAGCAATTCTGGAAAAAGATAGTTGATGATCAAGTCTCATTGTTTCTCATTTCTGGAGAAAGATAATAGTAATCATCATCTAACTTCTCTTGGCTGTAGCTTCATATTTAATGGACAAGACACGGGACAAGAGAAAGCCTATTTGCCAAAATGTTAAACTATTACTTGAGTTTCATTTTTCATTAGAAGAATTTTACAAGGCAGACCCAATAAATGCTCATATATCCAGAGAGCAACCAGTACTGCTCTGCTGGAATAAATGCGATTTTGCTGAGAAAGTGCACAAGTGTGGGGAGTCCTGAGAATCTGCGGGGCTTCAGGACCCACCAGCCATGTACAGCAGATTTGAAGGACTCGTGGTCTGGTATTCAGTGAAATGCATTTTTCTTTCACCATAAATTATGGCATCAGTAAGTCTTTCATCATTTAATCTTCTGTTTGTTATTATGTGTTTTTTCCAGCTCTGACAGTAACGTGCATCAACAGACTCTTTCCCCAGATTTCTTTAAATTTCCTCAGCTCCGTGGTTCAGATCTCTGTCCAGTTCTTGATATACCGCAAAGCCAAGGTGGAGTTGGGCGACGGCCACAATGAGACGACGCCTCTGATTGGAAGCTAAACCACAAGCAGACACTCCTTTCCAAGTGAACGCTCAGAATCACGTTTCCAGCAAAATCAACATTTTAGTTTAATTTTATAGTTTTATTTATTATGTTCTCTCTCTTTTTTAAAAATGTTTACAATTTGTTTTCTATCTACAATAGTACTGTGACAGATGGAGTTGTTTACTTGGGTTCAGCTGCAGTGAGGTAATTTGCACTGCTTTTAATGTTCGAGTTTTAAAGGGACAGTTGAGAGTTTCAGGCGCTGGACACAGAGGGGAAACTAATCCTGTCTACCTGATCTCCATCTCCTGATTTTATGTCATAGGCTCAGTTTGATGTCAGATGGCAGAAACCTTCTGGTGGGGGTGACCAGAGCACACATAGTTTTCTTTGAAATGGTTTCGGTGCTTTTAAATTGCCAAAACACTTTGACAGTTATGACAGCGACCACTGCATGAAGCCCCTGTCAAGTTAACTTCTGTGACTCGAATCTTTTGTTTTGCAGGCATCAGTGACACATCTGACTGGAAGTTAAGAGATATTTTGTAAAACGTGTAAATTGCATTTAGTCCATTTTTAATTGATGTTTAATGCTGTAATCCATACAACTTTTTGAGCATATATGTTTTTTGTGAACTTTAGATATCTTTTAATTTGAAGTCATATTTTACTTTCAAATACAAACACTTGACTAGTTCTGTGTGCGCTGGTGATAAAAGTCACATCACTAAACACAGATTTTCTCATGTTCAATTTACACGTTTTCATTCTTCTCATTTTTTTTTGCACAAAAAAAACAATGGTTTTGTACTTTGGGACTTGTTAAATATGTTTGGTGGGTCAGTGTGTTGTAAAGATTAAACACACGAGTAACACTTTTTCTCTCCTGTGTTGATTGAGTCATTTAGGATTGTACCAGTTCCATTCATGATTGTATTTCACTTTCTTTTTCTGTCCTAATGTATTATTATTTTTATTCTAACTGCTCCTCATGAGAAGAACAACTTCGGCACCTCCTCCTCCCCAACAATCTACTCGCCTCAACTCCCACTTTTTTCAGCAGTCGGGGCCTGCTGTTGGCCTTGACGTTGACCTTTGACCTTTGCCTTCACTGACCTCAACCCCTAGTGACACTGTTTGACCTGCTCCTGGGAGGCCCTGACAGCCATGTTGTTTTTCTTCATTAGCAGATTCACACTGGCCTCTCAGTTGTACCCTCCCCCCTCACAGCACCCACACACGCACACTTTCCCTCACTGTTAAACATAATGCAATCATACTCACTCAAAACAGTAAGGGCCCACCCACCAAGGAAGCAAGGTCAGTACAGAAAGTATCAAGGGTTCGGTAAGCGCGTATGTGTGTGTTTGGTGGTGGAGGGTGTGCGGTTGTGAAACAGTGGCAGAGAGATTGTTAAGCGGGTTGGGGAGTTAGCAGGAAGAGCCAGTGATAGGGAGCATCAATCCATCACATGGGATGAACAAGAAGCTGTTTATAAACACTCTATACTGGGAATTTCTTAATGAGATGATTCCAGTTCCTACATGCAGGGCAGGGAGGGGGGTCCATTGTGACTCAGAGGTTTCCACTTCAGATCCTCAGTGCAACAGAAAGAAACGCAGAAATATGGTGTATCTGTGATATTTCTCAGCCTTGACATACGCAGACATTTGCATGTTACCTTTTAATACTGTCAATCCCCAGCTTCTTCAGTTTCATGTTGTCCATTGTTCTGCACAAAATGTCTGTGAATTATTTCTGTCAGACTGCAGCTTAAACACACATCAAGAGCAACTGTCTCATTTGAAAGGTTCTGTTTACTCTGTGTGTGTGTGTGTGTGTGTGTGTGTGTGAGAGAGAGAGAGAGGATGGAGGCTGGGTTGGAGCCAGCATTGCCAAAATTGACACAGTTGGCCGAAACGAGAGGACGACGAGACGTTTGGCGCTGCAGGAAGGCTCCCACCATCCAACGGTGAGTCCACCACATCTGTTCCTAACTAACACCACTGCACAACTTTAACAGAATTGTTCATAAGCCAACACAGTGTTGTTCATAAGCCAACACAGTGTTGCTTTGTGATCTTTGACCTCTGCGTGTGTGCGTGCACCGTCCCGCATTCTTAATCTGTTTTACCTACAAGGGTTAAAAGACTGGGTATTTGGCGTTACATTTTGTAATTCTTTCTGCAGGTTTGTCTTCTCTCCAAGATTCAAATTTCAACACTTTTTTGCCATTTCAAAGTAGCTGATAGGAATTTTTTTTTTGAGGAGCTCACCGAAATAAAGAAAAAAACAAAACATAAACAAGAAAGACGTGGCATGAGATAGCTGTTTCGGTTGCCTTGTGGTGTATATTTTCATAAAGGAAGAGTTGCCTATAGTCTTAAAGTATCAGATGCAATTTGCACCAGCTGATTAATGTATTAATGTGATGGCCAGTTTTTATATGCTGCATTTAGCACTCTATTTGTATGAGGAATTCAGCGTATTTGATTACATCCAGCGTACATAACCTCTATGGACAGAACAGACTGAACAGAGAAGAAAACGAACAAACAACATATTTTGAAAGTCCAATCTCACAATAACCTCTACAGATTGGAGCAAATAGTTTCAAACAAAAACTTTAAGTAGACATAACTACCATTCAATGATTTACATTCCTTCTCGTGATAGCCAAATACCCCCCCACCACACTCACTGACACATGCTCAAACATAAGCTATGGACTTTACTCACGAATGCTGAGACCACTTTAATGTGAGCGTCAGTTTCCTGCGAGGATCCGTAAACAGTCCAGGCCGTTATCAAGCTGCAGCTACCAGCCAGCAGCTCTCTGATAAGGAGAGGATCAGGCCACATGGAGAGGACGTTTGGAACAGGATTTATGATGTGTTCAGTGTATCTCCAGGCTTGTACTGTGAGTGGATCAAGACTAATGAGTTTAGGGGTTTGCACATACCATCAGCTTGTTCTTTTGTCTGAACCGTAAAGGAAAAGTTCACTTAGTTTGGCTCTGTGGAAATGCTGGATTTTGCTCCTTGTTCATCTCATTATACTACATTCCTTTTTTGCGCACACATTTTCAAACATCATAAATGTGCTATATAAGTCCTCTCTTTCTTCTTTCCTAACACTCATCTCCCTTGGGGTGAGCCCTCATATCCAGGCCTGTGTCCAACAATGTGTCCAACAGTGTGACACCTCCAGAAGATCCATGGCGACATTTGCGTGCTCTCAGACTTTGTCCCTATCGTTTAGTGTCACTCCAAGCACTGCTGCTTGCTCTCTGTCCTCCTTCCATTCCTGGGAGGTCAGAGAGAGTTGGAGGAATGGCTGATGGCTTGTTTTGCTACATATGTTGGGATGTGACAGCAGAAATAACATCAGACCACCTCTTGGATTCATGCACTTCCATCAGTTTATCACACAGAGGCATTTCCTTGGGACTACACTTTGTGCATTAATCTGATAAGTCTCCATATGGGCATCAAAGAATGTTTGATAGAGACATCCATCCTTTTCTGTGATTTGACCCACAATGTAGGCCCAGGCTGAAAACAGGAAGTTAAAATTTCTGCCTCTGGGATGAGACAACTCAACTGTATAAAGTGACTAAATCCACTAATCTGTGAAATTTCTTTCATTATTTCAGTAACATACAGAAAAAAGCCGTGCTAGTGAGAGAAATGCTACCGGCTTTGGTGATTCCCCGATGTTTATTTTAGCGCCACCATGAGACTGACATTTTTGGCTGTTAGTAAAATATCTCGTCCACAGGATGACCTTTGATGACCTCTTTCCTCATCAGCAGGTCAAATTTTTCACTCATCCTATGAAATATTTGCACTTAAACTTGAAATTCCCAGACAATGACCTTTAGTGACCCACGACTTTTCTTATAGCAACACCATAAATTAAAATTTGTGGTTGTGAGTGAAATATCTCAGTATCTACTCCGCCACACAGAGTCTTGTCTAGTAATATATCCTATTCTGCAAATTTGTATTTGTACACTTTCATTCGCAGTGTTTTTATTGTGCTTGGTTGGAATCCTGTGACCACCTTGCACAGTTCATGTTTGTGTGGTTCTGTATTGCAAAAGAAGTTATTGTGTCCTACATTCTGAACTTTTTTGGGGTGTTATTTATTTGCCTTGTATTAGTTTGTAATTTCCCCAAAGCACAATTTATCTTGAAGCAGTGTTGTCAATGTCCACTGTCATCACATGTGTACCAATGTACCCTTTGGACATAATCTGCAAGGGAAAGACAACCATGAAGCAGGCAACAGAATTCCTGTGTCATGTGTCACTGAGATCGATAGTGACCACTCCAGTGAAGGCTGGAGTGAGCCTGACTGGCTCTTCTGTAACCCTCTGCTATCCTTTGGTCAGTCCTGGTTCCCGTAATGAGCCAGTGAAAGGGATGAAATGTGGGTGGGAGGGCACCATTAATCCTCAGTAAGCATGCTGCATGTCCAGTGGCCCTGCTCTGAGATTTACAGGCCAGCGCTGAGGTCACTCCTCTGTCTCCTCTGAGCGGTTCAGGCCTCGACTCCTTTCGCTCTGCCCCGGCCTGGTTAACTGTCTGTGGGGGAGGCGGAGGTCTCCAAGCCCCTTAAATTTAACTGCTGTCCAATATTAACTGAAGCACAAACAGAACAGTGGTAAACAAAAGGCAGAGTAAACACACGCCTAAGGCTTAGAGTACAAACATGGACAGAAAACACATTCACAGAGGCACACAAAGCACACACACACACACACACACACGTTAGGTATAGTAAATAGCCCAGTTTAAGTGAAAAGGTTTGTTTCTTCTGTGTGGAGACAGTCGAAAGCTTCATAACTAGGATTTAGCTCTAAATACTCAACAAACAAAAACTTTTAATAAATGATTTTAATGATAGGAATTTTTTTTATTTGACTCATCAGATTAAAATAAAAAAATGTCTCCTTTGTTGGATTCTGGGAAATATCCATTATCCAAATATCCAAGGCAAACCTCAACACACACGTCACGAGTGTTGAGTGTCCATCACTCTCTCAAGATGAGGTCTCCATCCATCCATCCATCCATCCATCCATCCATCCATCCATCCATCCATCCATCTTTGTTGTCTACTGATCCGTGAAATCCCGAGCCAAGTCCAGCTGTTTGGACCACAGTCCCATCCCTGCCCTTCCTGGGTGTCCCCACTTTCCCCATCATCTATCCCCTGAGGACTGTTAAGACCTCCTCCAGCACATCGTCCACCACAGACCAAGAGCCTCAGCTGCACTCTTGCTCTGTGCTTTTTAAAAATAGGCTGGGATATCAGCCTGGACAGCTCAGAGACCTGGACGCATCCTGGGGATTAAGGAATGTCTCCATACTTCCCAGATCCTTCATATCTGTGTGAATCCTCTGAGTAATCTTCTCTGTGTGTGTATGTTTATATCTTTGCATGTGTGTGTGAAGATAGATCCTGTATTACTAGTGAAAGAGAGGATCTTCTGCCCAGATGAGAGAGTGGACTGAGTTGGAGATGAGTTTTTCGGCTGGGGGGTTTCTCTCCTCCTCGGATGGTTACTGCTCTACAGAGCAACAGCTCCAGTACTACGGTGAGTCCACAGTGACACTTCTGTCCCTGCTTCTGTCTCTTCTGCTTCTCCTTCCACCCCACACTATTGCTTCATCGATTAATTTCTCTTCTCCTTCTACTTCTGCTGTGTCCGTTTTGCTTCTCTGAAATAAGTTATGTGACATATTAATGCAATTACAATAACAGATAAACACTGAAGATGTACTGATAGGAGAATTTATAATTCTTCATCTTGTTAGAATATGAATCCATTAACCAATAACTGAATTTAAGTAAGTACAGCAATGACAGAATATGATTGGATTGTGTGGGGACATTTTATCTGCTGACTGCTGTGTTTTCAGTCAGTCATAAACAACTTCAAATGATGCTGTGTAACTTCACTGGTTTCACTGACAGGTAGAAGTTTTTTTAATCTGTGATAAAAAGACCTAGCATACACACTTTGTTTTCTGCTGTTGTAAAGGGTTGCTTCACCCAAATGACCAAACACAATGTCTCTCTTGCTTCAGATAGTTTTAGTTTCATTTGTTTGAGTGGCATGCATTTCTTTTGTGGTGCTCTCAGATTTGACAAATTACATGAATAAAACTGAGAAGCAACCACCACTTTCTGCCATCAGCATCCCTGTAACTTTAGGCACAAATCTAAAGGAAGGCTAACAGACTTATAGACTATATAACTTTTCAACGTGTCAGCTTAGAACTTAATAAATGAACTTGGCCCAGTGCTGACTCAGAGTGGAAAATAACACATTCATTATTCTTCATTCTTCTTGCAAATGAAAAGCTGAAGTCATAAGAAATAAAATACACCTTATATAATTCCATACACTCGGGGGCTTTGCTGCTACAGCTTCACTTGGCCTGACCAGACATTATTAAGTCCAACTGCTGGCTTTGTGATTCCTTTCTACAATTTTGCTTCTTAAATTTACACATTTTACATCCATACCATAACTGACACTTGTGCTAAACAAAAGTTTTGTAGGCCTGCTTTAAGCAAGTGGACGTTTAGACATTATATGACTACACAGTGAGAATGTGACTGCACCCTGTGTGCAATGCAACTCCATCTCATTCACTCTCAGATGATGAATGAATACCAAGAGTTTATTTACAGCCTTTGGGAACTCGATGACATGAAAAATACTAGATCTTGAAGAGATTCAGCCGGCTCACGGCATCGGATGATCTATTTATACTGACGTGTATCATCAACAACCCCCCCCCCTTTTCTCCACTGCTGCCCTTAGGAGCAGCGGGAGGTGGGGCTGGAGGGGCAGCTATGGGGGGTAGTTTGCTGGTGATGTTTGGCTCCCTAGTGTGCGTGGGATGGAGGGGAGGCTGAGGAGTGTTTAGACAGTGCTCAAATGGTTTACAAACAGTGAGAATCACAGCTCTGTCACATGCAGAGAAAGCAAGGACCCCCCACCCCCCGGCCCAAGACCATTGCAACCACAGTTTGGTAAAGACAGGACACATCTGGAGACAGAGCTCAAGAGAAGACAAAAGGAAGAAGTGAGGAGGGGTTAATGAGCGCCCTTTAAAATTCTGCTGATGTCGACTCGGAGCGGGTCAGAGCAGGAGTGTCTAAACACACCAGTTTTCTATGTCTTCTGTCATCAAAACTTCCAAAAGCACATAGACCAAGTCTGGGATCCAAAATTTGGCAATTCCATTAATTATCAGTTGTCACTTTTCAACTGAGTGATATCCCCGATTCACTCAGCTGAGAGTACATTACAGTTAAAGGCTCCTCTCCTGCAGAGCAAAGTTCACAGATTAGTGGATTAAGTCACTCTGTTAAGAAAAAAATACAAATCGAAAAATTCAGGACTGAGAAATACAGTTCAGGATATGTGTAAAAATCTAAACATGTAAAAAATGACAAGTTGGGTCTGTGGTGGACTAGTTCCCAACCAGTCAGTCAGTAAGCTGTAGAGGTTTTTATTCCTTGAACAGAACGAGGTTGCTTCCCTTTTCGTGGTCTTTGTGCAGTTTTTAAACACACACATTTTTCATTTTTGTCAGTCCTCATGTTTTACCCTTTAAATTTCCGTCTCCAGCAGTCCTGAGACTCCTGACGGCTGGGTGGGCTCTGCGTTTAATCAGTGCATAACGGATCCCACAGCAGTCCTGTTCGTACTGTTCCAGCTGTACTTTAAGAGGCTGCCAGTGGTCACACATGTTTTCTCAGAGGAGACAAGATTTGCAAAACACAAGCTGTTGACCCACGCTCAAAGACGTTTCAGTCCGTCACAACACCGAACGGCCACCATTACACAGCGAATGAAGCATCCAGAAAGGGGATCAAAAAATCCTCAATGCTGCATAGAACTCTCAGCTGCATCCTGTTTCAGCAGCCTGGACCAGTTCACAAGGTCTCACTCTCAGCTCTTTATTGTATCCCCTAAGAGCCATAAAAGCAGTGAAATCATACGAGTCACGTAAGACCACATTCCTGTGACGCTCTTTGATTTTGTAATAGCGTAATAGTGTGGCCTGAAATGTCCATTCACATTTCTGGTTGTGTGTGTGTATGCGTATTGCTGTGGGGACAAAAATCTGTTTACAAAATGAAATGAAATGATAGTCTTATCCTGATTTTGAGATTCATATATAAACTAGCACATCCAGCGTTCTGCATTGGAACAGAAAGTGACTGAGATGTTGAGAAAAAGATGGATACTGAATCATGTTTACAGGGAAATGAAAAAACCAGGAAGATCAGGTTTTTAAGGAAAGTGTTCTGTTTTTTCAAAGGTTTGTTAACAATAAGAAGAATTTAAGATATCATCAGCCTTATCCTAAACCAATGAGAGGTCAGTTACAGAAGCCAGTTTGATTTGATAGATCGGGCACGACAGCAACACCAGTGAGGACACAAAGATCAGGTCTAAATCTCTAAATACACCTGTTTGCATGCTTTTTTAAAAGTTTCACCCTTTTTTAGTTAGAAATATTATCAAGGAGGAGTGAATCAGATCTCAGATCTGAGCACATATTTGCCAAACAAAGTTGTAGTGCTCTACAATGGCACGTGTGGACAGCTGCCTCATTAGCTTCTAAACTTGCATCTCTTCATTTCAGACATGCTGGCTGACCCTCTGGGCTACCCCCTGCAGGATCCTGACCTCCAGCTGCTCCCTTACAGCCAACAGCAGTACAGCCATGCCAACCTGCCCTTCTCCCTCTATGGCTCTCCACCCTCCTCCACTTCCTCTCCCTCCTCCTCCTCTTCTTCCTCCTCACAGCATCCTCAGTACCACTACAGCCCTCACTGCCTGGAGGGGCCCTGTGATCCCACTTCTGAGCCCCACGGTGAGGCCCTGGTTCAGGGGCTCGGTGCGGTCGGTTTGCCTCTGGGACGGAGAACACGAATGGGGTTGGGAGGGAAGAGCAGAGGTCAGGAGGAGCTGTGTGTGGTGTGTGGAGATAAAGCGTCAGGGTATCACTACAACGCTCTTACCTGCGAGGGTTGTAAAGGTATTTCTCCCTTCTCACTGTCTTCTGCAAGCTATTTGTTCTTTTCTCCAGTGCTGCATATTTGTATTCTCAAAGGTAAAAGGAACATTTCGTTTCACCATCACCCAGTCTTTCTCCCCCCTTCTTTACCTGGATGCTGCAGGTTTCTTCAGGCGTAGTGTGACTAAAAAGGCTGTGTATCACTGCAAGAGTGGCGGTGGCTGTGAGATGGACATGTACATGAGGAGGAAGTGCCAAGACTGCCGGCTGAGGAAGTGCCGCGCAGTGGGGATGTTGGCTGAGTGTAAGCGACCCTTACTGTACTTACACTACATGAAATGAAATGCTAAACATCAGTAATCAGCAATATACATTTAGCTGATTTGGCTGGTTTGATATGAGTCTGATGATGCTTATTTTTTTAATCAGGCCTTCTGACGGAGGTGCAGTGCCAGTCTAAACGACTAAGGAAAGGAAGTAAAAGCAGAGGACCAGAGGAAGAGGAGAACACAGACAGCAAGAGAGTCAGCCCCAGCAGCAGACTACCTGGACAGGTACCAGGAAACTATTTAATTGATTGCTATGAGGTTTTGCATTGATGTTCATGTTCACCTGAGGATGAAATCTCAATGACTTCAGTCTAATTGTGGCATTTCCTCTAGTGCCACCTAGAGGACATTTTTAATTTTCTGTGAAATGTATCAGCTTTAGTGGTACTTTGTATTTAGTCTTTAGTGTATTAGTACTTGTGTTTTGTATGTATAATCCTCTTTGACAGTACATTCAGTTTTATTATGCTATATTGATAGCTATATTGTGATAGAACATATTTTACTATATGGGTTGCAGAGTATTGTTACTGTTAATGTTATTATATAATTAGGTGTTTGGATGTTGGCTGGCAACTTTTTTTTGTTAAATGTATGTAAGTGATATCATACTAATGCTGTGGTAACTTTTATCTGCGCCAGGCTTTGTCTGCCAGTTTAACCCAAGAGCAGAAGTACATCGTGGACAGGATGGTGGAGGCCCATCGTCTGTACAGAACACAGGACAGCAGCTGCTGCAGGGTAGGTAACAGTATGAGGCACTAGTTGTACAAAAACACATTAAGGAGACATGTTTTATGTTGTCTTCATGCTTTCTTGTCCATGTCTGCTCAGTTGTTTGAGTGGCCATGTACAGAAGAAGGGGACGGCTTTTCTGATGTTGTGTCACCCCACCTTCAACGACTGCTACAGTTCGCTAGGACAGTGCCAGGTAAGAATTAATAATCTGCTGTAATGGGGACAGTGCTTGTTTGTAAATTCGTTGTTTTCTGAGGATTTTTGACAAGAAAAATATAGTGTTGAAATATTGATATTTTAGCAAGATGTTAGGGGACTAAGAAGAGCAAAAGCTAATGTCTGGTGACGTGTCTGGTCACTGGTCACTTAAATGAAGACTTCCAAGGACACACCAATTGGAATACTAGCCTCACGAAGTTTTGTATTTGGGTTACAATTTTTGCTTGATTGTAACAACAAAAAAGTCAGTTTGTATGAAGAAGATAGATATGGAAATATGGTATGGTATTATGTAGCACATGGCCCATCATGATAACTAATGTTTTAAGCAATGGCTCATCCAAGGGAGCAGAAATGTGTCAATGCAACATAGAACTTCGTGCAATTCTGTAATGTGACATTTCACTTACATGAAATCCTGAACAAAAACACAGACTGTATATTAAAACAAGTGATGATGTTCCCCTCACAGGTTTTGACCTCCTGGACTTTTCAGAGCAGAGCTCTCTCTTGTCTGTCTCGGCCCTGGAGGTTATGTTCCTGCTCTCAGCTCAGCAGTTCTCCCACAACCCAGCAAGCCCCAGTCCAGGTGAAGAAACCATCAGGCACACTTTTATGATTCATACTTTAACTCAAGTTGGCATGAAGAAAGTTCTGTCTGATCTTTGCTTTTTGATTTGATTAGTTTTTTTTATTTTTTTTTTCTTCTTTAATATCAGCCATGCAGCTTTTTGGCATGTCAGCACACACCTGGTTGAGAAATGTAGAGTCAAAGGAAAACATCCACAACAGGACACTGTACAACTCAGGTTAATCCAGACATGCACTCACTCAGAAAATATTTTAGATCTTGCAGGCTACAGGAAAAATAGTTTAAGTTGTGTCGCACAAAAACGAACAGTTTCCCATTTGCTGCTGTGAACAGGAGGCAGTGAGGATCTCTTCAGCCCGATGCTCAACTTCTTCCACAGCATGGCAACACTGCGGGTGACGGAGGCTGAGTACGCCCTGCTCACGGCTACAGCTCTGCTCTGCTCAGGTCAGACCAGGAATACGTGCTCTCTCGTTTGTTGTCAGAAATAATCCACTCAGCTGTCAAGTCGAGACATGCAATTGTTCTATTCAACTGTGAACAATCATTAGAAACAGAAGCTTGCAGTCTTTATCAAGGTGTAAAATTGCTCTGCTGCTTTCCTGAGCAGTGGCAGGACAGCTGTGGGATGTTTTCCATACACTAGCTATTTGGCAATTCAGATACGTCAGTCAATGTCTGGATATAAACACACAGAAATGGATGTGTGCTTTAGTGTTGTGATCCTGTCTCTGTCTCTGTTCCTGTCCTGCAGACCGTGCGTCTCTGCAGACAGCCAGCTCTGTTGAGAAAATGCAGGAACTGATCCTGGACCTGCTCTCCAGGGTGTGTGGAGCCCAGGCCGGAGCTGCACGAGGGGGACCACAGCGGTTTGGCCGCCTGCTGAGCAGACTGACAGAGCTACGAACCCTCCGTCACAACTACCTCCTGCTGACAAGCCAGCAGCCTGGACTCTGACGGAGAGGATGTACTGGATATTGGTGAAAAATTGTACAAAGTAATTTTGGAAACACAAGATTTTCATTTGATATTGATCAGACTGTGTTGGATTATTTTGTCTCTGTTGTCGAAAATCTTCCTTTTCTCTCAGCTGATTTCACTTTAATCAGTCCTGCAGTTATTACTGAACTTTTAGCCTCTAATGGGACTGAAGTGTGTGTATGTGGACTGTAGTTTGTTGGGACAAAGGATATTTTATAGCTCTTTTTTTTTACTGTTGTATGCAGCTAATATGTACACTTAACATTCCTTTTTACTATGTTGATCATTGTTAAAATAAAACAAAAATGCAGACTGCGTACAAGCTGGAGTTCACTTCTGACTGCAATAAGTTAAAATCGTGATGATCGTGAGGACTGATTTCACCTTAAGTTTAAATAAACACAAATATAACTGCAGTTAAGTATCCCAAAAAGGTTTTTAATAGAGAATTTATTTCCCAAAATGAGGAAATACTGGTTCAGACAAAATATTTGAACAGGTAAAATATGCAGGTCGTACAAGCTTATAAAGGTGTATTTTTCCATTTGATAAAATGGGGCTCTTGACAATAAATAAAATCTTCCAGGGGTCAACAGTGAATGATGACGGTTGGTCTTGCTTAAAATCATTCAAATCAAAGGAATCCGTGGACTCAACTGTTGGCTGGCTGTATGTTTTTTTTTTTTAAACCTTACTACATTTGTTTTAAATAAGATTTAATTCTCAACTTTAACCAATATAGCTTTATTTCTATATTTCTGTCTCCCATAAATAAATTATTTCTCTCTGTATCAAAAAGAGAATTCAAATATAAAGAACAATGGCTCATTGTGTTGTATGCTCTAAATGTACATACACACACATACATACACACACACAGCACAATGAAATTACATAAATGACCAGCTAAGTACACTGCAGCAAGTCAGGAATTATTTTATCTCCACAAATATACACAGCCTCGCTTTGCCCCTCGTGGGTTGATTGAAATACGCATTTTAAAACAGCGACATTAAATTAAAATGAGTTTGATAATACACATACTTATGTACACAAAGTGTGCCTTTATAATATACAAGTGTCTTTGTAAAAGATTAAAATGTAAAAAGCTCTTGTATAAAAGATGGCAGTTCTCCATTCATATGTCTTCTGCGTTTCATATAAATATTTCCAATCTCTTTTCTGACAGTTTGATTCCTTGGCAGTAGCATTATACAAAATAGAGGGGAATACTTTTACATTTGATCCAGACATACAGCTTCAACACATCCAGGAGAAGTAAGCAGATACCTCGACACATCCCTGAACAGGGCATTAACGCTTACTTTCTGCAGCAACATGGGACCTACAGGCAACTTCATTCAGACATGGAGCTCCACGTCTACAGCGATCACACGAGGGCAAATGCCACCGCTCCCGTGTATCAGACACTAGTGGTTTGGTAAAGAACTACAGTCCAGTAACTCTGTGCTGCCACGGCAACCTCTTCAGACCACAGTGTGAGTATAAGTTTGACTGACAGCGGCACTCGGCCCACCTGCTGCTTTAAGACCAAAGAGAAATGCATAGTGGCAGGATGTGGTCTCACCGTCGCCCTCTAAAGGTAGTTGGAGGCCACAAAGCCGTGGCTGTGGCTGACTCTGCTCTGGTGGATCATGGCACGGTCGTATGCCACCTGAACAGATTTGCGGATGCTCGACTTACGGCCCTCCATAATACGCAGTTTATCTGCCGTGTCGTCTACTCCCAAGGGTGTCACCTTGTTGCGTGGGAGCCACTGCCTACAGCACCAAAAACAGATTTAGATTGTTTATTTAGACTTGAAAACGGAGTAATGATGAACACTTTCACTGGACCTGTTGTGTCTGTATATTTTGGACTTAACTTAAAATCCAGTACGTTATATTAGATTTAAGTTATCTGAAAATAGCCTTAAATTTAACAGGCAAAATAACAACTTTTACCAAGTACAGCAGTTATGCCCCCTGCCCGCCCGCTGAAGTGCATTTAACTACAGAACCTGTCTGGTCTGTTGGAATGCATTTAATCATGTCTGTTTGAACCTCACCATGTCCGCTTGTTGTCAAAGAAGAGCACCAGGTAAAGCCGCTCGCTGGTCTCCTCCTGCCTCTGCTCCCCCAGACGGAGGACGTCTTTGGGTGGGACAGGGATGGGCACGCCATTGTGCAGCAGGCCCTCCTCGGGCATCTCTGGGTCGACGATCTGGAATGAACACACAGTCAGTCTTACAAGGAATTTAGGTCTGTTTCGGGCACTACACACAGCTGCTCTTCGGTCCCAGGGATCTGCTGATTTTTGTTTATATCAGCGTTGAACTCATTTTGACTCTTCTAAACATTGTTTGGTGAAAGGTGTATTTAAGAGCTTATATTAGGTGGTGTTTCAGCCACATTAGGTAGAAAAAGGGTTTACCAGAGCAGGATAGGAGGGATATCCCCGACACTTGGCCCAAACCAGCTCCAGAGGCTCCAGCTCGGTCTCATCCTCAGATATTTGGCTGCTATTGCCTGCAAAAAAAGTAGATGGTGACAATCTTTTATGAATAACAAGGAAATGACACAATAACAGGAAACAGGACATTCACACATATATTTTCTCAGTAAGGTTATACAGAGTAGTGCGATACATTTTGTGACAAAAACTTTCCTATGCTTAAAGCACATTTGTGAACAAGAAAATAAAGGGAAAAGAGGTTGACACACAGCAATTTAAATTAAGGTGAATGAACAGAAAAAACAAAAAAAGACATACCAGTGTAATCTGAGTCTCCATTGACTATCTCCAAGAAGGGGATTTTGGAAAGAGCTGGTTTCCCAAGGCTTCGTCTGGGTGGTGAGCTGCTGTGAGACAGAACGTTGTATTGTCAATGTGTTGTCAATCATTATGATAACCAAGCAACCACTGATGACAGATGTGCTGTGTCTTACATTTCTTTGTGGAGGAGCGGACAAGGCCTGTACTCAGAGTCAGACCCGCCGTCTTTGGCCTTGTTAAAGCCGTTGGTCAGTCCTGAAGGAAAATAAGAGAAAACTCAGAAGTATGAGCATGACCAGCGCAGAAAAGGGGACATCTAAGTACAGATATGCTTGGTCTCAATGAATGTCAAAATGAAAAACACAGTACAGTGCTACAACAACAACCATACTACAAGAGTACAGCCCACATTAATCACAGATACGAGTGGCTGGAGGTGGGATTAGACAATATTTGTTTTGTTGATCAAGTAGACTGTGGACAGCAAAAACAAGTTCTTATACTGTGATCCAAGGATAAATGATTGCTACACCATGTTAAGTCTGACATGTTGTAAAATGTCTAACTAGCATTAGCTAGCTACCTGGGTTGATAAACAAGGTGACACACAAAAAAAGGCAACTGCTCCTTCATCTCTTGCAGAAGAGGCGAGAAGAAGCGAGAATGGAGCTAAATTTAACCTTACTGTAACTGCACTCTAACAAGTCATACAACCCTGTTGAGACTTGTCCACTGGTGGCTATATGATCACACCGTCTTCAACAGGTGGTCAGTTCTATGACAAATCACTGAAGAGGATATCGGGGAGAAGAAAAGTCCAATGTCAGTAACTGAAAAAAGCTTCTCACCACTTTCCAGTGAATGATTTGGTGTTTTCTCCAGCTCGCTATCTGAGCACGTGTCTCGACTGGGGGTCCATTTTTCAATGAGGTTGGAGGGTCCTGGGCTTTTCTGTGGGGTCTTGGATGGCGTGGACAAAGGTGTGGAGCACGGGGTACTGGCTGCAGAACTGGGTGCTGTAGGGGTGTTGCTTGTATCACCATCCTGCGGCCCTTTTCCATTCAGCAAGGGGCCGTCTCGCTCTCTAAACAGCTTGGCTCCATTTTTTGCCTTCTTGAACAACACAGAGGTTCGTCGTCCAACTCCCCCACTGCTGGGCCGTGGAGGTGTATTGAGCTCTGGGAGGCCGTTGGACATCGTCTGTCCTTCACTGTGCAAATCAGGAGGAGGTGACGCTGGCCGCTCCTGTGCTTTAGTGCAATTAATGTTCTCTGCGGCGCTGTCTGAGAGGTCAGTGTCCAGTTTTAGCCGTTTGCAGGGCCAGCTGGGGGACAGGGGCTCCCCTGTGATTGGCCGCAGGGTGGGTGGCTCCAGAGGTGCGTCCCCCTGTCGTGGGGGAGGAGCCGGTCCTGTAGGTTCCAGTGTCGGGGGTGAGGTGGATTTGATGTCTTCTGGAAGATTAGAGAAGAAAAATGAAATTCAATTTCTCTCAGCGTTTATATGAAATGAATGCCCATTTAGTATGTAGTGTGATGTGACGGTGTAGTATTCACACTGGAAAATGGTGTCACTTCAAAATGACTTCATTCTAAGAGTCTAACCACAGCGCAGAGGGAGTTGACGTATTCTGTAGATATGGAGGACCTTATCAAGACGAGTGGTAAATAACTTTGCTCTCACAACTGTACACCATCCACATGGTAACATGGCAGTATTTTATGAGTCAACTGACACAAATCACAGGTGTTCTCCTGCCCTCCTCTACAGTAGCAAGAGACTGTTTGACAGGACTAGTCTGTAGTCAGAGGTGGGATGATATGGCATGACTGTGGCCAATGGAGAGTGGTGAGTCCATGAGATTGATGTATTGAAGAGGTGCAGACAAAGAGTGTATTGGGAGAGAGGGGTTGTGAGGCAGCCATGGCTAACGAGACTCTGTGGGCCCCTACTTACTAGACTGGAGACAGTGGGGTGGTTGGGGTTGGTGCGTGGGGGGGACCCTGGCTCAATTACCTGAGGACAATGTTCCGTTAGCTCATTTTCACAACTGGTCTCATTGAATAAAAGAGTTATTAAGAGGCTTTCAAAGGTTCATGCATTGGCATTTTCATACTGTTGAAACATCACTGCTTTTCATCACCCACCTTTGTCTGAAGACGAAAGGCCATTGTCTGCTTTGGCATCTTTGTTATCATCTTCATCATCATCCTCATCATCCTCATCATCATCCTTCAGATGTCCATTGTGGCGGGGATGTTGGCCCTGCCTGTAGCGGATGTTGTTGATCTCGCGACGAAGCAAGCGAATGCGTCGAGTTCGGGCTCCACTGCATCGCATGGAGGTAACAAAGTCCAGCTTTTCCAACAGCTCCTTCAGCTGTTCCTCCACTGTCATATGAAGCCGGTTATCTGGATCCAACACACTGTCAACTGGGCAGAACAGGAAGGAGTGAGTCTAACGGTGAAACATGTTCCATGAAGGGGCAACAAATATGAATTTAATACTGATAATCTTTTAATTGAAGGTGATTACCTAACCCACCACACGTGCCGTAAACAGTTTATAAGCAGGCATACAATATTCAGTTTTGAGACCCTTTACAAAGCATCACTGAGAGAAGCAGTGATCAACTGATGGATCCAGAAAACAGAAAGGAAGGAGACATCCAATTAAATAATCAGCGAGCAGCGAAAGAGGCACTGTGTTGATTAAAATCCAGCTCTTATTTTTCTCAAAATAAAAATCAGTGGGATTGCCCAGATAATTTACTGCTAAACACTTTCTCTGCTCTGCTAACATTTGCTGCCACTTTTCTGTTTGCTCTTTTTCACTCAGTCACATAAACATTATTCACTGCCCTATTCAGAAGCTACTGATATACTTATTCTTATGACAAACATTAACTTACAGCACATCCTATACATACATTTTTCAGCATTGTTCACCTTTCTCTGCTGCTACTTGGTGTGTTATCACAAAAAAACTTGACTGTGATGGTGCACTGTGCCTTGTGGAATGCGGGGCAGAGATTAGCGATAGGTTGTAATCTTACATTGTACTTATTTATCCAGTTGTTAGTAGAGGCAAATAAGAATGTGACAGTAGCACTGTTGGGCCCTGAAATACACTGTCTAAGAGCTACCTTGATACATGTCATACCTCATTCAAACCACTCAAAAGAAAGGTCCCTCACACAAGAAACTGCCACACCACTAAAAGTCTACTTCATATACAGCAGCCTGAAATCAACAGAAGTGCGATATGCAAAATGAAACATGCAACAGTGCCATATACTGGCAGTCCTGGTCCTGATATTAGTGTTACCTGGAGGAACAGACTAACTCCTCTAATTTGAAATCACAAACAAAATCCCATTGAGCATTTTTACAGCCCTTCTCAGACTGAGATGCACAATTCCCACTTAGCAGCCATTCAGTGAAAAATGCAACCATTGCTTATTAACAAACAAGCTGTAGTTATTTTTGGAGGAGGGCTGTTGGTTCTCACTTAGAACCTAAAATAAACAGTGAAAACAACAATATTTTCTGTTTAGGTGCTGTTAGTGACACTCACACTTCATGTACATTTTAAAATAGCAAATCTCAACATAAGCTGAGCTAACTTTTAGTCCTGTCTACTCAACTTTGAGTTGCAGTGCACTGACGCATTATCATCAAAATAATTGTTTCTTAATTGTACTGGATCATAGACCTTGTAACAAAGTATTAAATCATATGTTCATGTTCACATCATGTGTTCAAGTGTCCTGCTGACTACCACCACTGTGACTTACCATCCTCCCAGGTGCAGCTGTAAAAGTCTCGTTTCTGCGGTGACTCTGGGAGTAGCATGCCGGTGTCTAGGTCCAGGCCGGTGTTGGTGGCTTGTCGTTGAGCGTGACGCAGTATGGCTCCCCCTAAGTCTCGAAGACGCAGCGCTGCCCGGTGGAAGACTGTGTCCTTAGTGTTGTAGAGGAGGCAGTTCGACACCATCAGGTTGAAATCGACTTCCAGGTCAGTCACTGAGCGGTAGGCATGACTCTCCAGCTTAGTGTGCATAGTGGAAAAGTCCATGGGCTGGCTGATGAACTCCAGGTAGTCTGGGACCTGGGGACAAGGCACAGCACAACAAAAGTATTAACAAAGAGAATGGACACATGCTGGAAAAATTTAATCAAGATTGAACCCTGTGGAGTTAAAATGATTTTCTTTCTAATGTCCTATAGAATTGCTAAGTGAGAGGAGCTATTTTGGTCGTCCTGATTCCAGACCACATCTACTAAGTTGGGGGTACAAGCCTGGGTATATAAACACTTTAGGGGAGGGGTTAACTAGGACTCCTAAAGTGTATTTAAGCAAGAAATATTGAGTTATCAAACGTAACATTCCATCACATGCCCCTGTAACAATGGGCAGGACTTGAAGGCTATGCTGTCGATCAAACTGATTTTCAATCTTAAATCGCTTCACTTTTGATTTCTGGGTGAATTCAGCAACTATGGAGCCGTGTTTGGTCTGTAGTTAATTTGTGCTTTTGTCTGGGTTCATAGCAACAGCAGTCAAGGTTCATGTGCATCGTGGTATTTAGAATCATCTGCCAAAATGATGGACAAAACAAGACAAACAGGAACCAGTGTTCCTTTGTTAAGTAACATCAGGATGCCATTTAAGGAAGTATTTGAAATGGGAGAACAATTCTGGAAACAGCTGTCTCAGTGTCTGACCTCCGTGATGTTGACTGGCTGTGCAAAGATCTGAGCTGCATCCTTCTCCTGTAACTGCTGCAGAGTGGAGCGGAGCAGCACCAACATCGGAGTCAGTTTCATCTCCAGAGCCGCCTGGTGAACTTTGACCTGCAGTTGCCACAGGATACGCATGTGATGTCAACAAATGTGAAAGTTACAACTAAAACAGTTTCCATAGACAGCCAAAGACTGAGAAGGGAGGTGATCGCCTGTGATAATGTGAACTAACCAAGCCAGGTTACTCTATGAAATGTGATAAAATCACAATATTCTACAAGTACAAAGTTGTCCAAAGACAACCAGACTATTGTTCTCACATGGTCAGATTTCCACTGGCTACCCAGTACATCATATGTATAGTTGTCAACTTCCTTTTAAAGGGGTTTGGTTGTTTTTCCTTTTGGTAAAGCAGTTCTACACATTCATAGCAGCCAGCTGCTGGTTTGTTTTGCCGCTTAGTTGTGCAGATGGGACAGTGCCATCTGATAGAGATGTGAACATGTACTTTCTATCAGGCATGCAAAGAAAACCAAAAATCTCAGAACTTCAGGCTATACTGGAGACCATAAAATTTTAAATGGCTGTAATTTATGTACTTTGGATCTTCACATTTTCAGTAAGTCACCAATCCTGTTCCATGTACTTTACCTGTTCCCGTTTGAGTTTCTCCCTCTTGCGGATGAGCTCCACTAGCAGCCTGGCTTTTTCAAGGTCATGCCGCAGCTTCTGCCAATATCTCAGTGCTTCTCTTGCAGCAGAAACCTTCTCATCCACCTCAGGCTACGAAGTACAACACATTTTTTTGAGCTCCATCATATAAAAACAGTATAAGAGATGTATCTAAAGGTAATCTGTGAATTTTAGAAAATGTTAGATCACAAATAATAATACCATCGCCAAAAAACCATGCCAAAAAAAGGTTGTAGCTCTGTTTCCTACCCTGACCTGTTCGGGATTCCTTTGGGATTGGATGTTAGAGTGTAAACGCCGGACCAGCGGCACACCGTTCCTTGACTGACGTTTAAGTAACCAGTAGCTGTGCAGCCTCTGCATGAACTGGTTTTTCCTCTGCAGGATGGTTCCTTTGCAAAGGGTATTCAGCCTGTATAACAGAGATATATGCAGGTTGGTACTGCCAACACGACTCACATCAATTCGGGCATCAAAAATAAAGAGTAAAAATAGTTTATTTTTTGCTAACAACAACACAAGCTCAGCATTTTATTTCATTCAAAACAAAAGAAAATCTAACCTGCTTGTGGGGATCTGAGGCACGGTCACTTGTGCTGTTGACTCTGTGCTTTTCTTCCCTTTCTTTTTATCTGTCTTGGCATCATCTTCAGACTTTCTGCCTTTTTTTGGTGTTACAGGACCTTCTGTGTAGGCACTCCGTCCTCTACTAGCCCTCCCTCTGCTGCCCACCACTCGTCCTTCGCTCTCCTCATCTGAAATAGTCTCTTGTCCTGGTGGCGAATGGGTCTCACAGAATGCTGTCTTCTTAACAGAGAAAGTGGTCCCGTTGACGTTTGTCTCTCGCACGGGGTCAATCTTCATAAACAGACCAGCGCGTTGAGCACACGTGACATGAAACGCAGTGTAACAGTTGGCCTTGTGGCACTGAATTGATGCACCACGGCCCTTCTGCTTGCACAAGTAACAGGTCAGTTTCCAACGTGCAGGGGGAATGTTACTGACCCCTTCCACCGGTTCTAGAAAAACTGTGTTGGCAAAGCAGACTTCAGGGATCCAGATGGCACAGACCACATGTGCCCAGCGCCCGTCGCTTGTTTGCTTGAAGGCGCCACCACGGTTTGGACATAGAACACAGTCAACAGGTTTCTGAGGGGACTGGAGGCAGCAGCGGCACAGCCACTGACCTTCAGGGATGTAGGGCACTCCGTAACACTCCTGATGCACAGCCAGGTTGCAGGAGTCGCAAAAGAGGATGACGTTGCTGTTGAGGCACTCATCATCCAGGCACACACAACAAAAGGCATCATCGTCAATAGTGCTCTGAGAGGGCACCCGGCTGCGGGCTTCCTGATACGCCTCCTCCTCTAGCCGGTCCACCAGCAGCTCAAAGGTGTCTGGTGAGACGGGTGAGTAACCCTCTGATGCCCGGCAAGCATTTACCATCTCCAGCCAGGCAGCGTCTTCTTCGTCCATGTCATATTCTGCCTCAGCTTCCTGATCCTCAGCTACGCGTTCAATGTAACGATAATATGCTGTAGGCAGAGGAGGTGCCTCAACTGGCACAAATGTTTCTAGAACATGAAACGTAGGTTCAGGAAGGGTCATGTGGTGGTGGTGTGATGTGTTTAACTTTTCAGGTGTTTGTGGATGAGAATTGGGGTAGTGGTTCTTAGAAGGTGGTGGTGACTTGACAGGAGGACATCTGGAGTCTTTCCTGCGGCCTCGGGGTGTGACGGGCTTGCGAACAGTTTGAGCACTGCTGGTGGGAGATGATGAGTGCTCACTGTTCTCCTTGTTGCTGTTGCACTCACTAATGTCCTGAGCCATCATCTCATCTTCAGTGATGATCTCCAAGGGCTCCAGAATAGAAATGCGATGAAGTCTACCATCGAGTTCCACCTCCACCACCTTCTGGGCCTGGGCGTAAGTCAGCGTTTCTCTGCTTGGAGATGCTTTGAGGCTGTAAGGGGATGGGGAACGCTGCCGGGCGGCCCCACGCCCACCAGCTGCCCCATTGGATTTCCTGGCATCGGCTCCACCTCCCGAAGCCACCTGGCCTTTTCGACGTGGCTTCCTCATAGGCCACTGATCACACTTTCCCTCCTGATTTAAAATGAAATAAATTAATATAATAAAACTGTATTGTCAGACTGTAAATAACATACAGCATACAAAACACATGATGTATATTGTACATTTAAGCATACAAATTTGATGATGCTACAGTAGTAATTTCTTTTTTAATCTCACTGTACATGTGTATAGTGACAATAAAGGCATTCTATTCTAGTCTCTACATGATTTTAAAGAATCATTCAGTAATCACTTATTCTTAGCTAGACAGATTTGCTAACAGCCTAATTTCTTCTTGTGATCTTTATAATATTACAGGTCTAAGCAAAATCTAATACGATAGCTGTAACAATGGCATAATACTAAAGTCTACAGAGGCTAAACATGTTTTGACCTTCTTGACTTCGATCACAGAAAAACATTTCTATCGTGAGTTGTACGTTAGTGCACAGTTACAGGACAGAAATATGGTCACTACCACCTGTACTGCAAAACATTCCTTGACACAACTCATCAAGAAAAACTCAATTCATTATCGCTAATGCATAGACCAAGGTATTCACATCTGAGAATTACGCTATAAATACACACTTAAAGGAAACGCTAAAGGAAAAAATATCTACAGATTATTCTTGTCTTTATCTCATAAAAGTCTGGCAACTAGCTACTATCAGGGCTACCCACAACACAGAGATGACGTCCAATCGGTTTTCAGTAGAGTTTGACTGACCCACATCGGAGCCAATCAGCTTTAAGAATACCACGGTCTCAACAGATCAGTGTCCTTACTTCGAGAGTAAAATGTCAGCCATATTTACAGTTTTTAAATACTGTTAAAAGCGCTTCTACTATTTGATTTTCATAATAGTATGGTAACACTGAAGCAGTGCTTCATCTGTTCAGATCTGGATGAGAAAGGCACAGTATTCCGGTACTCTGACATAAAAGTACGGAGACAAGTACTTAAAGCTATCGGCTAGCTAACCTGCTAACTTTAACCGATGGGCAGTACCAATGTTAGCTGGCTTGTTGTTTTTTTTAACGTTGACTAGACGCAGAAGTTAAGCCGTTCGTAGCTAAAATGAAGTTAAAAGTTCTGAGCAACTCCAATAACGAAACACTTGGTAGAAAACTTGAGTCATCTTACCTATAATGGCAGCTGACTAATACAGGTAGCTCGACAGCCGGCGGTCTAAAGACGCTTCTTCAGTAATGGTTGCCTATCCAGCCGCCTTACTTGCTGTAGTCTAGAGGCTAATAGCTACCGTTAGCCAGCTACAGTTTGCTGGTACAGCCGGTATATATCGCCAATTTATAACACTTCCGTTTCTTCACAACGCGGCGTGTGAGAAGCAAGCAACCAATCCTCAAACTTTACTGAGAACACAAGTGGTATATATGCATTAATAGTCTAAGAAACAGCTTACTGTCGACCCAATTATATGAAGAGAAATATTAGCCTCCTTTGGCTAGCTGGCTAGTTATTTGGGTTCCAGAGTATGTGCTCAACCGAAATGAGCCAAAGTAAAACCATAAGACTTCCGGAGACGTCTTTCAAAGTAAAGTCCTTGAACTCACTGGAGTATACAATTTTAGTGTTTCATCGCTAATGCAGCTCAAAGTGATTACATTTGACGTGAGATCAAATTTAAATACATCCAGTTGTTTTATTTCTTGGAATCATGTCCTTTTCATAAGTATTTGGCGCGCTACGAGGGGCAGATACTCTTTCTACTCTCTTATTTATGTATAGTTCTGTGTGTTGTAATTGGCTTTAGTTTCCCGGTATTTAAATGTGTGTTTTTCTGTTTTTAAATTGAGTGTTTTTTGTTTGTTTTTTAATATTATCTTACTATTCCCTGCAGCAACGCCATCTGGCGATGTCTGATCTTCTTATGCACTCCGTATACACCGATAATACCACTGACAGGTGAAGTGAATCTCCATATGGCTGCCAGAGCCCAAGATTTACCCGCAGAACATTGTATCATACACAGATGATTCATTTTATTCACGTCACTCGTTAGTGGTTTTAATGTTGTGGATGGTCGGTGTAATGTTAAATGTTTTCTCGTGTAATGTTCTCTCGTGTAAACTCTTATCTTTTCTAAGGTGCATTATAAGATAAATAATTTTAAAACAGCATATTGCTTTAAAAGCGAGCTTTTCAGTCATGATTAAATTGAACGAAGTGAAATGTCACTTTATTCCTCTTTTTTTATTTTATTTTGAAGGCGAAATGTGTCCCATTCGTTTTCATTGTAGCCTATGCTGCTGTTGGCTACCTTGATAACAGTAGACTGACACAGGTTGGTACCGCCCCCTTGACGTCACCAGGCCACGATTTCGCGCGCAAGCCACAAAGCAGGGTCAATGACAGATCACCGTCCGTGTTGGTCTTAGTGTAGTCATCTTACGTACACAAAACGTGCACATACATGCAGGTTCATGGACTAAATTGTTTATTCTATTTGTATACACACGTGCACACCTGTACTCAGAGAAAAAGCAGCAGACCGTTGTCATATTTATATCACATAGTTAAAATGAATCTCATTTGCAGCAATATGTCCAGTGCAAGATACCCAGTCAAATGCATGATACAATGAATTAAACAGAATAATCTTAACCCTAACGAATGTCCTCTGTGCAATATTATACATCACACAGCAGCTAAATGCACCAAGCCAATCAAGTACATATTTAATAGCTGCTACTTACTGGAAAGATCCACGAGGGTTTGACTTACAACTGGGTGCAAGCTGAAGTTATGATACATGGCAGACATTAGAGTTGAGAAGTAAGGAACCACAAAGTGAATGTATCATCCACACCATCATGATCACATATTCCACCTGATGCTGTTGACATATTGAACATTCATACAGTAACCTCTAATTTTGGGGAATCTTTGTTCGTAAGGGGTTTTTCAGGGCTGTCAGTGCCAAAACCCAGAACTTGTCCCTTGCTGACCATTTGGATGGATGACATATAAAGATGCTATCTTGACCTGAAGACTGTGCTAATTTGAATAGCAAGAGATCTTAGCTAGATATGACTTAGACTAGAATCTTTTGTTGTAGTCTGTCTTTGCCAGCAACATTTGTTGCAAAGACAAAACTTATTGTTTAATTGGAAAACAGTATTACAGTAAATCTTACAGTAAACCCTGTGACATTTGGTCATAATAAATTTGCAAGACAATCCACTGATAAAGAAGGTGTAACATGAAGAGCAAAATACACTTAGGAAACAATTGCACATAAAAAAAAGGTATGTCAGTTTTCACTCTCTCAACACTGATTCAACATCTAAACATATCCAGGGTAAAAGAAATAGAGTGAAACCATGGTTGGCATATACAAGGGCACCATCGGCTGTATGCTGTGTAAATTGGGGCATCAGTAAGACATTCATTCGGTCAAGGAGACATAGTCAGGGTGTTTTTCCTCTTGGAGTCCCGCCGGGGGAATGGCACGAAGCTTTTCACCTCTCTGAAACATAACCCTGTGTGCAAAAGGGGAAAAGCCATTTGTTTTCTGCATGTTTAGCGTGTCCACAAATGCAATAGTAATTTAAACAGAAAGCCATCAGTGGTGTATTGCATGCCATTTTAACATTAATTATTAATTATTACATTAACAGAAGCCCTGCAACTGAATGTTCGTGTAGTAAATCATCCCATATGGCCAACAGAGTAAAAAAATGTTCTCTTAAACCATTTGAAAAGACAATAACACTGTCCCGCTGTTCACTGTATCACTTCTGTTTATATAATAACACAAAACAAAAAGTGAAAGGCCAGTTTTGTGAGAAATTTGTAAAATGGCTGTAAGCAAACGAGACCATAACTGTAACACATCTTTTCTGTGAGATCTGTACATGACGGGCACATAAGAAGCCTGTGCATACACTACTCAAATTTGCACACTATATTATGGCAAAGTCTTTTAATTATCTTTGCTTATTGTCTTTTTCCACTTACGCTTCCACTCATCCAGGGTCAGTGTGTCGTTGTCATGGCTGTCATCATATGGCGTAGGCTCAGGAAAGTCTTCTGGATCCCTCAGTGTGTCGAAATATGGATGCTCCAGAGCTAATTCGGCTGTGGGCCTCTCGTCTCCGTCCAGAACCAGCATCTTCTCCAGCAGGTCGATACCTGCAAATGGTTAGAGGTACAGAATAATGTAGCAATTCGATAAAATATAAAAACTATCAAATCTTACTTGTATGTCAATGCACAAAACATTTTTACTGACATAAGTACAGGCCAGGTTGTTACAAGTTTTTTCAGAAGAAAAAGATAACAAGTCCAAAGGAAACATTGTGCTATTTGTCTGGTATCTATTCAACATAAAAAGTTAAGATTATTCTGAAAGATACAAGAAAGAAGTAATTCTGCGGCTGCCAGACATATAAAATATACCACTTAAAGAACTTCTCCTGTTTTTAGTCTACATGACACTGATTGTTTAGAACAGTAAGTGGAAAAGCTGTCGTAACATCATTCAGAGACAGAAAGTGTAAAATTTTAAACATTATAAGTAAATCAAACAGGTGATTACTTCAACATCAATCATTTGATCATTTCCTGTGGTGGATCAGCACTGTGGACAGCAAAGACTCGTACTAAATTTGTATGATAAAAATTAAAAATTGTGGGCCAAGCCTAGGAAATACAGTGGCTGAACTCACCCATTGCACTGGCTCTTGGGAACAATGTTGAGAAGTCTTTCCTGGGATAGCGAGGAAGGGCCTTCACATAATTTTTGGCCTGTTTTTAAAGTTAAAAGAGGAAGTTGGGCCACAAAAACAACATTTGATAAGATTGTAATGCAAATCAAAGCAACAGCTCATACTGAACCTTTTCAATTTTACAGACATAAAATATTTTATATTTCATGTGTGGACACTGATGAGTGTAAATAAGCACTAAGTTCTGATCTTGGTGCATGTCAATGTATTCATTATTTGTCTTACTATATTGCGACAATAATAAATCCTGTCATTTATCGTTCAGTCCTTGTTACTGGGTTTTATAAGAAATGACTGAATAGGTAAAATCTTGTTTCAGGTTCATGTTTTATGATTAATTTCCTTGTCTGTAAATAACTTGGTTTTCCATTACCCCTTCCTGCCACACATTTTTGTCGAACTTCCTTAATTTAGTGCAACCCTCAGGACAAATTTTATAATTTTATTCACATTACTAGGGAGTTTAAAGAAGAAAAGAGAAAATATTTAGTATGTTGTTAATGTTGGATGTAATGTAATACGTATTGCTTCCTCTGATGGCTGCTAGTGGGCTTTAGCCTAGCTGATATTATTTTCATGGGCTTTGATGAAGGATTTAGTGGTCCAAATGATTTTAGCCATGAGACATTCTCATTCTTAACACTGCGGGAAATCACAGTATACTTGGCTTTTATTATTTATTTAAATTCATCAGCTTTAACGTTCCTTTCAACAAAAGGAGCCAGCTGAGGTGTTTAAGTCATCTGTTTACGATGCCTCCAGGACACCTCCTTGAAACTGGGAGGCCCTGGGGTAGACCCAGGACTCACTGGAGGAATGCCATATCTCATCAGGCCTGGTAATGCCTCAGGTTCCCCCAGGAGAAGCTGGAAAACATTGCTGGGGAGAGGGATGCTTGTAATACCCCGCTTAGCCCAATGCCCCTGCACCCCCGGATATGCAGAAGAAAATGGATTGATCGTGAATATTTGTGAAATACCAGTCACTGGGTTCGATTATATTGAAAAAAAAACACCCCATCTTAGTCAAACAGTAGTTTCATGACATACATGTATATTTTTTTGATATAAGTATAGCACTAATTGTGATTGGTCCTACCTCCAGAGTGTCCAGCTTCTGTATGAATTCTGGTCCTGGTACTCCAGTCACTTTCATGATCTGAGTCAGCTGGTCCATGTCTGGTAGTAATGGCGTTACAGTCAAGGATTTTTAATCTTGACGTGTCCTGATACTTTGATAAGCAAATGGTGGTTTACAAGCGTGTGCATAAAACAGAGTAATCATATGCATCATATGCAAAAAAAGAACATAAAACAAGCAGAAAAAGTAATATGTAATACAGTACAACAGTGGCTGCATTGTATGCTGCCTGACGAAAAGTGTTGTGTTTGCTGCGTGTAATATAGTGTACCTACCTGCTTCTCATGGCCAATACTAATGAGGTAACTCGTTTTTGTTTGTATTTTCAAAAGAAGTTCATAACCTTTAGTTTACATACATGTGAATGCAAGAAAGTCTAAGATGTAGTGAATTTCCACGTCTGTACAGTGAAACATATGTCATTGTTGCCAGTTAAGGGAAAAGGAAAATGAAAGGATACAGTCTTTCCCTTTGAAGAGAGTTTTTCCATTGATCATTTCTGCCATAATACAGCCCACAGACCAGATGTCCACTAGAATAAACATGAAATGCAAAAAAACATCAGTAAGAACCCGAGCAGAATACACATCACTAAGAGTGTTTTAAGTTAAGCTCAGTGCAATAGAAATGAGGAAGGTGGCATTCGTATGCCAGAGCAAAGTTCCTATTCATGAGAGACAGTGAAGAATCTATTGTATTTTTTACATTGAGGAATACTTGGTGAGTGATACAGCCCTATGAAGGGTGTCATCTTGCCAGAGTTTCTGTCCATTGTGTAGATGCTGTTTACAATATAAAAAAGCACTATCTCCTACAGAAACATAAATTCTGAGAAAGTCAGTTTCATTGCAGTGACAGCTCTTCGATCGTGTCTCAGCACTATCAGACAGCTGTCGGACACATCTGCATCAACTGCAAACAGATTTAGGAAAATAATTTATTGTCAGGATGACACCCATCCTACCTAAAATGTCATGCAACGATGACAGGATTACAGAAAACTGTTGACCCATTAAGCACCATACAAGCCACCAGTAAAAGAAAAACACCCCTGTAAGTGGACTCAGGATGCTTTCACATGACAAAAAAGCAAACAGTTACAGTTACAGCACCGACAGGCTGACTCAGTACTGAGACAACAGCAAGGACAGAAGTAAGAGTGTGTAACAGCTACGATTGTCTTGCCAGTCTGGGTGTAGTGCATCCAGTTCAGAATGACCTCAGGTGCCCGGTACCAACGGGTCACCACGTAGCCCGTCATCTCTGCATCAGTACTGCGAGCCAACCCAAAGTCCAGGATCTGCATCGAAAGCAAAGAAACCAATCACAGTCTGGAAGAGGAACACTGTATATAACAAATATCTGTATGTTTGCTGTTTGTCTGATATTGGGTTTCATTTTTACATGCAATGTTTTCATCAGCAACAGATGGTGTTTCCTGAATATTGCGAATTTTATAGCATATATCCTGTTTTTTTAATTACATTTTACATACTGGCTGATACTATTGTTTTTCTGCTGCAGTGGACCTTTCTATCCAAGTACAAACCTTCAGTTCGCAGTCCTGGTTTACAGCCAAGTTTCCAGGCTTAAGATCCTGTAAAAGAAAATGAGCTGAGTGATGGTTACTCATTGTACATAGTGATTAACAACAAATTATAGAGTTTCTTCTGTGCTGTATCAAAAGTAGACTTAGTGCTTATAATCCCTGCAGCTCAGTCGCTTGCCTCAGTGCATCTGTGGGGATTTTAAACAGGTATTCAATGATGTGACTCAACTATACACTAAACTGGGGACTCACTGTAGCATTTGTCGAAAGTCATTCATAAAATACTGTGACATAACATGTGATAAGTGTGGCACTGTTAGTGAGTGGTGTTAACACTTTCACTGAATTAGGAATTAAGGGAGTAATAGCAGGGTAACACTTTAACGGATGACTGAATCATAGTGTGCAAGACCGTGTTTTCTACTGTCTGAACACACACACAAACACACAGTCAGCTGATCTCAAACAAATATTCAGTGCTGATCAACAATTCATCAATAGCTTTGTTAATAATTAACATAATTGAGAAAAAAAGCTCTATTGTCCAATATTTTTGACTTCATGTATTTTGACAATGACAAGAATGAACAAATGTTTTGTGTTATTTTGGTAAGTCTGCATTAATTGTGCCACTGAGATGTCCTCGAGATATCCAAGCAATAAAAAGAAATTAATGTCTGCCTGATAAAAACTGCTGTATTGCTGTAACCCTGGTTTCCTTACTCGAAACACACAAACACACCCACGTGATTTGGCAGTGGCGCTAAATGGTGTGGCCTAACATCTCCAGACGTGCAGACACACATCAGAACAGTCAACTCATACTACCTGTTGGGGCAGAGTTTGTTCTGACTCAATAACAACGGCAAGTTAAATCAACATTCCGGCATCTTTCTGTTACACGGGAAGAGGTGCACGTCTGCTATCAGGGCCAACACAAAGCACTGCGCACATTATAATTTCTTAATAATAGCTTGAATAAAGCCCCTTTCTTCAGCCAAGCTCTAATGTCAGCTCTCTACAGTTTCATTCGATTTGTACTTACCCTGTGGATGATTCCAGCCTTGTGAATGTACTGCAGAAAGGTAGAGAAAGGGTATGTAGAACACATTCAAAATGTATGCATGACAGGGCATTTATTTATGGTAGATTGAGACAGAGAAACAGTTTGAGACAACAGAAACAGTTTTTACATATGGCATAGAGAGAACACACACACACACACACACACACATACACACAGTCATGTTTCCATCACTTTTGGGAACATTGCATAGACTTGCATTCATATCCTGGAGTCTTAACCACCACCTCACTGTAGCAATAAACATTACCTGCCTCATTCTAACCCTTACCTTAACCTGACCTTAAAGCAACTCTTCAAGTCTAATATTTAATGATTTATGATATGGGGACTTGCATTTTGTCCCCATAAGTAAGGCAGGTCCTCACAATGTGACTGTGTGAACAGATTTTTGTCCCCATAACTACAGGATTACGTGTCCACATACATAAATACATACATGTTATCAAAGAGCACACAATGCTCTCTAACCTACAGTATAATTCTGGCATGAGTGTGTTACATGACTGACTAGAAACTTAGACCTGCTAAGTGTATGTTTCTGTGAGGCAGGTCTCCCCAACTTACCCTGAGTCCACAGAGCATCTGGTAGACAAGAAACTGGACTTTGTCTTCTGAGAGATGACCTCGCACCTTCGAAAGGTCTGTGAACATATAAGGCATCACCAGGTAGCTGAGAAAGAGAGCGAGAGAGAGACAGAGTGAGCAAGAGAGGAATAGTATGATTGTATGACCGCCTCTACTGAACGGTCCAGACACTCCATTAATAACACTATTAAACCTTTCACTATTCAGTCATGAAGACCAAACTAAACTAAAGCACAACAAAAGGCTGACCTTTGCTGTCTGCTGTCACCCAATCTACACCCAATCAATGCTGTAATTCAGTTTGAAAGAAATAATCATTTTACTAAATTCTTTCAAAAAGTATTCAAATACTAATTTTCAGTGCTAAATGAAATTAGTACATATTTCATCTTCATGTACTTTATATTAAAAAGTGTTATTTTTACATATTTAGGTTTATAGTTTTGTGACACACTTTGTGTGTGTGCAGAGAGCAAGAAGATCATGACAGAAAACCATAACTGATTTTTCAACATTCCCCAGTGAGAACAATGATGAGAGTCTGTTTTATTAGCAACATATTTATCTTTCTTGATTTGAAAGCCACATCACGCTAAAATAAATATTTAGCACAGATAACTTGAGCTCACTGTCAAACTGCTTACATTACTAACTAACCTGATACATTTTATGATGGGCTTATTTTTCCATATTAGTGTTCCTTCATCCTTTAGTTCTTGAATGATGCTGTATAAAAGCTTACTATTGTGTTTTACATTTTACATGTTCACTTTTTGTTCAAAGCCCATACCAGTCCTGAAAAGCTAATGGCCTTCCAGATCTTGAAAGTTTTAAAATATTAATGGCTCCACAATATACATTAGAATACAGTACTACATCACTTGAAGTATGACCTATATTTTAACCCTCAAGATAAAAAAGAATTGTTCCCAAACATTTTGCAGTGGGCTTTTCTTCGGGTGAATACTAAACACATAGGTCATCAGAGAAACTACTCACAAATCTTGCATTTCATCAAGGCTTGAGGCAGGTGTAAACACATTGAGAAGTCCGATCACCTAGTTGGAATGAAAGAGCCAGGTGATGACTATGAAGACCAAAAACACTCATTAAAATTACAGTGTGTTAAAAGGTAGTAGGCAATGTGCTCTACTCACATTTTCATGCTTCATGTGTTTGAGCAGTCGGAGCTCTCGGTAGGCTCTTTTAGCAAAGATCTCTGACTGGAATGGCCTGTGGAGCTTCTTGATGGCCACTTTCTCTTTAGTCTTCTCATTTATTGCTGAGCTGTGGTGAATAATGGAATAACTAGTCACTACCTTTGCATGTTGACTCTGCATGTGTCTTGTAGTTTCACTATAATTTCCCTCTTTTGAAGTCACAGCAGTGAGAAAATGACAAGGGAGTCTATTTTGAGGTTTCACTCTCGCAAGAAGTTTTGCATCGATGGAAGAACTGCTCGTGGGTCTCGTTCTCTAACTGAGTGGGGGGTCTGTGGTTTAGTGAGCGTACATGTAAATGTTTGGCAATGTGCATGTCTGCAGTGATCTGCAGGGCACCAAATCGTAGGAGGAAAGGCTTGTTAGGCTATTTGGAGCCACTTCCACCAACACACATTACACACACCACTTGTGCATAGTGCTGTGGACAACACTGATGCACTAGGGAAGGACATTAAAGTCAATTTTACAAAGACAAACATCCACAATAATTACTGTACATCTAACATATGTAGTAGTTATGCAGCTATTAAATATATTTCTGTTTATTTGTTTCTTTTCTTCCGATGTCAGTAGATTCCCTTGAGCCTGTCATGAGATATGTGCAGTTTGGCAAAATTACAGATAATGGTGGTGGCCTAGTTCATCAGATGGTGCATCTTTTAAAGGTCGTACATTTAAAGCTTTAACAGACCCGAGCACCCACACTATAATGCCTGGAACCCTGGTAACCATAGTAAGCAGGCCAATATCTGCAGCTCTGAAAGCAGAGGCACTAAAGTCTGCTACGAACGAGACACTTAATCGATTTCTTCCTTTCATCGTGAGGTATTTGATGACATGAACAGAAGTTTACATTCTATGATTACAAACATATTACACATGTGTTTTTAAGACCCATATCTAAGAAGAAATATTTTGTAATTATACTTATTTTATGTAAAATAAATCAAAGTAGAAGAATTTAGTATTGACAGTAGTCATGTTGAGTATTTTTTGAATACTTCTGGGGGAACTTACGACTTCACCAGCTGCCAGCTACAGCGTTACAGTTATGTCGAGCCCAGTGTGTCCCACAGCAACCTTGTATATATAACAGTTGTAATTACACCAGCTGTTACACAATTAGTCCCATCTGACTTGGATTATTAATAGTGTAATATTAAAATGGACCACCTTTAGAATGTTATGAACTTTTTCAAAGGGCTTTAATAATTGGACACAACCAAGAAATCATACAATATCACAAATATATTGTATTCCATTTATATATTTAATTTCTTATTCGTAAATCAATAATATTGAGTGATGTTGGGTGTGCTCGATATTTATTGCATTTGCTTAAAGAAACATGTGAACGACATAACAGCTACATGGTGCCATGTGTTTGCTTATGGTTTGAAACCTGATCCCCTGTATTGTTGTATAGCCGTTAAATTTTTGTACCTTGTATGTTACTACACATGTACTACACAATACATGTAAGACACATGAAATAAGGAAGAATATACTGAATGTTTAATGTTGACATACACACATGTATGTGCATAGGTATTATGTAATATGCACATGATGTGTTTCTGTGGCTTCCACATTATCACTGTGCCTTGTATTTAACTGTATACAGATATCAAAGTGGAAAGTGGCCATCTTTAATACTGACTAAAACAGCTACATCTCTGCTGTAATTGTACGGATAAATACATATAAGGTACGTGTATGAGATATGTAGTCTCCGTGCTAACGCATGATACTTGCTGTTGGGATGTGTCATAAGGTGTCAGGTGTGTAACTTGTTAACCTGAGTTAGCAGCTGTGTTGTCAGTGTTGACAGTGTCTTGATGAATACTACAGGACATAAGCCAGGCCCATCACAGGCAGCAAACAGCCAGTGTAGCTAACACTAATAAGTGCTGGGCTGACGCTAAACAGAATTAACACACGCACAGACCAGCTCCAACTACGACACACACACACACACACACACTTCATGCAGGGCTCAGTAAATGACAAGTCACTCACCACACCGAGCCGTACGCCCCGGTCCCTATCTGTTTGAGCCGTGTGTATTTCTCGGGGACTTCCCACACCGTGCTGTTGATTTCCTCACGGGAGAAATGTGCCTGGGCCTCCATGATGAAGTGGAGAAGGCGAAGCTAGAGAAAACTTCTCCTGCACCCCCGTCACTTGTTCTGGAGGTAAAGCAAAAATAATGCTCAAATACGATGCAATATCCCCTACATATTACTTCCGGCAAGAATTTTCAAAATAATGTCCGCGTGGGAGTACAAACATCTAACTAACACGCTACGCAAACCCGCAAAAACAGACTAAGGTAAAGTAAAATGCACATATAAGACATAATAGCTATACCTGTCAGTTACAAGAGTCTTTATGTTTTTGCTACCATTAATCTCAATCAAGAGGGAAGGTTATAAGAATAGTATTGGCAGCAAAAAGTAAACAAAAAAAACCCCATTAGCTTGTGTAAATGCATTTGCAAACATAATTTTTAGTTGCTAATATTTTTTGAATTTTTTTTTTGTTTGTTTTATAAGACTTGTCGTTTCATTTGACTCCCATTTTAAAATGCCACATACGGCTACATTTCAGTATTCATGAAACAAACCTTATTTTGAAGGCAATATCATCGGCGTTCCGGCCTACATCTGACTTTCTCGTGGGCTTAACTCTGCTTCAGTCACTATGTTACAGTAAAAAACATGTCAATTAGCCTGGATGATTTCTTAACGTATATCTTCACGTAGCCTCGTCTTCCCTTTGCAGAAAATAAACCCAGTTCACTATATAAACCCTCAAACAACGTATGGAAATAAACCAAATGATGTAAACACCTTACCAGTTCTCAGAGTGAAAAATCAGACGCCTTGCTTGCTGAAACATGTCAATATGACTCGGTTTGCTCCCACCCACACATAGTAGGTGTTAATTGTCATGAATAATTACTGTATATTGCCAGAAGTTTATGAATCATGACAGCCTACAGCAGGACATTCACACTTACAGGCATGGGCAAAAACATGTAAACTAAGTGATGAATTTTTGACTTTGTACAGAAATACACTGCACTTTCACTCTCAAATAATAAATAATCCATACACCCGAGCCTTTCTTTATCAACCACAATCCCTCATAGATCTATGAATAAGTATGAATAAATGTTGCATTTTCAAAGAGACTAACGTTATTCCTACAGTTTTAACATTTGAGTAATAGAACAGTTTTTCCAGAAAGCCTGAAAAGCCAGAAAATCAACACTGTAATCTACAGTGTCATCAAGATACATTACCTGGAGCTGTTCCGTTGGCTGTCTATGAAAGACTGACCTTGTGACTTCAGTGTTGGTGTTTTTCTTCTGAAAAGGTATCCTGTTACAGTGATACTCACAGATCTTGCCTCTCAGAAATCCAATTTTGTGTATCTCAAATGTGTACAGAGGGTACTTTTATACTTCCAAGACATTGATAGAATATTATAGATAAAGATAGGGTTGCAAATTAGAATTCCCAATAATAATATTAATATTCGGAATATCAGTAATAAAACAAAATGCAAACTGACAAATCAGAAATATTTTGCTAGATCGCATTTGAATAAAAGGGTCATACGAGTAGGGTGAAATTGTGAAGTAGTTTAGGTTTCTGGGTGGCATGGTCTTGCAGTGGTTAACACGTCGCTTCACAGCAAGAGGGTTCCAGGTTCAAATCCCAGTCTGGGTCCTTCTTTGCAGAGCTACGTGTTCTCCCCTGTGTCTGCATAGGTTTTGTCTGGGTACTCCAGCTTCCTCCCACAATTCCCAAAACACACACATTAGGTTAACCTACATCATGCCTAGGTTTAAGTGTCTTTGTGTGTTAGCCCTACGATTTACTGGTGACCAGGGTGTACCCCACCTCTTGTCAGCTTGGATAGTTCTACAATAGACGACCCCAATGGATAAAACAGGTATAGAAAATGCATGGATAGATTAGGTCGTTAAGCATAAAAGTGCATTTGTATTTTCTGTAGGCTGTGTCTCATGTTAGTCTCATGTAAATTAACTGTGAAGGTATGAACTATAGTTCTTTTGTTGAGAAGGTGAATGTGAGAAAACACAATAGTGCAAAGACGTTATGTATAATATATACAGTATGTAAAAATATATAAAAAATAAATGAGCAAATTAAACCTTAAACATGTAATATTAAGTAGCATTCATCTAAAATGCCTGTTTGGGATTTGAGTCAATGTCAGCACTCACATTTTAGGAGCAGCATTTAACGCAAAAGAAAAGGGGATGTGGCGACTGCTTTTAAGTGTGCCACAAGATACTGTATTTACTGCAGGATAGCACAAAATACCCAAAATATATCTGTGGGTGTTTAAAGGATTATGGATCAATATCAGTGACTCAACTGATGAGCTTTCTGGCTTTCAAAACTCACTTTCCTTCAGTGTTTCTGCTGAAACACTGAAGTGTAGGAACAAGAAGAAAACCACTGGAGGGGGACATGACTGCAGTGGTTGACCTGCTGCAAAGCCTGAACTCTGTAAAGATAAACTCTTAAAGATGTGAAGCAAGTGGAAAACACACTTTGCAGAACTACTAAATAGTGGTTAGCTGATCTATTGTGGAAAACTAGCCTGTCAACAGACCACCAAGCACAGAGGAACACCTGCTGATTGGATTCCAGCATCACTGATTATGCGGGCAAGACAACTACTTTATTGATGTTTTTTCCCCATTCATAACACACAAATTCATCTCTCTCTAGCCTTTAAAAGCTTTCTCAGTTCAAACATTAAAGTAATTACAATAGTACATTAAAGTAATCACAATCCAAGCCTTAGTTCTCAGTTCAGATATATTGAACTGATCAGATTGTTTGGTTTAACTCTTATCATTATTATTATTATTATTGTTGTAAATGTGGTTATGACTTTTCCTGTGTCCCTGGTATTCCAGAAACTCACAGTCAATGAAGCAATCATGCCAAAAAGCTCCAGAACCCTGAACTCGCAGAATCACCTTTTGAACCAAACCAGCAAAACTCTCCGACAAGTTATCACCTTTTACAGTGTGGTTTGGAATAGTTTAGTCAACAAGAACGGTACTGTAAACTTTGTGAAAACCACGGCACCTCTCTAATCCTCTGTTTGTTGGCAGTCCAGCAGTCATGAGAACACGAGCATCCAAGCCGTGAGCTTATCTCTGCATTTCTCTGCACTTTCCTGTCTTTTCAGTACCGAGGCTCCTCTGAACTGCTTGAAATGCATCCTGGAACCTCTCTCTCCCCTTGTTGTCAGTCTCTCATTTCAGACGTTTTGGTTCAGGATCTATGTCCTCCAGGAGATTCAGCTTCACTTCTTGTCTCTCTTTTTCATGTGTGAACAGTGGCCTTGTCACTCTCTCTCTCTCTTTCCATCTTATGTGGGAATTATGCCCTTTAGTTTTGCCTTTTGCATGCATGCATTCTCTCAAAAGGACATTGCCCTACATAGAGCCATACTGCTACAATGGCAATAAAAACACAATAAAAACAAGTGTAATGAATTCAGTTTGAACTTACAATCCCAACATAAAGTCAGAGCTCTACTTTGTAGATAAAAACACTTATCAGTACTTTTACTAGCGAGGTCAGGCCACAACAGTGTGATGCAAAAGGTTTAATGAAATGAGGAAGTATAGGATGTTGACGATAGATGGACGAATGCATGTGAGAAATGGGATAAACGTGCAGCATTGTCTATTTAGGGCAAATCTGGGATGAATGTGTTGGAGATGGAGACTCATTGTGGGGTGTATGTTCCCTGGAGTAGAGTCAGTCAACTAAGTAAATGGATGGAGGGCAGGGAAAGAGAGAGCGGGCTGACACAAACAGGACAAGATGAGTTAACCAGGTGTAAGTAGGCTCGATGTACCATAGAGCTGGTTGACATGTGGCCCTATTACTGAACCACTTAGGTTCATTTCACCAGTGTAAGGACTACAGTACAACAATGTGATTTTGATGCTTTGATTAAATGAGGAAGTTTAGGATGTTGAGGATGGATGCATGCTTCCTTCTGCACAATGACACAGAAAGAAAATAGTTCCTACTTGAAAACATAATACACTGTATGCACTTCCACAAAGTAGTAGATGCTTTCAGGCAGAGTATAACATTTACCACTAGTGATGGGCTAATGAGCAGCATAAACATACCAAAACTAAACTCAGGTCATTTTTGCCTTTCCAGCAATGACATTAACCACTATTATACCTCCCAGAAGGTGACATTAATTTAAATTTGTTGAATATATGGTACTGATTATCATCAACAGAAATCAGTGGTTTTCATAAAGTATAGTTAATTCCTGGCATAGTGAAACCTGTAATAGTACCAACATCCATCTGTCCATCCATTTTCTAGCTGTTTATTCTGTGCAGGGTCATGTGAACTGGAGCACACACACACACACACACACACACACACACACACACACACACCATCTTCACTACAAGGTAAGTACATACAGATATAGCTTTGGAATATGTGATGAAAGTGGAGCACCTTGAGGAAAGCCTTGCAAACATGAGCAGATCTTCAAACAGCAACCACCCATCTGAGATCTGAACCCAACACCTTTTTGCTGTAACCACCGAGCCATGGTGCAGTAAAATATAAAGAAAAAAGACAATAAAACTCAGATGCAATTCAATTCATTAAACATATAAAAGAGCAGTGTCATGATATAACCTGCATGCATGTGGTTTACGATGGGCTCCCTCCAGTAAAGTAACATTTAAAGGAATAATCTATTAATGGCTGTGGCCAATGATCTTCAAAGGACAATTTAGTACCTGGCACAGACCTAATTTAATAGTCTAACCGTAAAATGAACCAAATGAGCTAAAAGTTTCCTTCACCTTACCATTCACCTTGACAAAAAGCCTGAAAGTTTTAAGTATATTCTGGCAGCCTCTCTGTCCCTCCGTCCTTCTGTAGAGTTTGAAATAAATGTGTTTGACTTAATGAGTTCACGCCACCATAGATACGATTATGATTAAGTCTGCATACTTTGCATTGTTCTATGTAATTACATACTACCTTCAAGGTTCCATATCTAAAGTCATCTAGAGTCATTCACTTTGACAGATATCTGTTGTCAGTCTGCTGATGCCAATATTGATCACAAATCCATTTGCTCTCCACTATTTATTTGCATTTAGTCAGTTTTCCTGGGTCATTGCCTAAAATAATTTTCATCAACTGCTTGAAGAGGGTGTCTGTTAATGTCTGGGTAAATGTCAGTGAAATGCCAAATTTTGGAATTCCAGAGACATTAACATCCAAGTGTTTGTGTCACCAAACACAAATGATTTTGATTAACTTCCAGTGAGAAAATTACATTAGTTTGCGGCAGAAAATGTGTGTCAAATTTGTCATCTACACAAGCTGGCAAGAGTAGATGAATTTTGCCAGCATTTCATGATATAAGAGTTTACAGGTAATACGTTTTCTTTATATGAATCTAATAGTTCAAGTATAATTAAGTGATAATCATGCTATATCTAAGAGTCAAATAAAGTAAAATGGATTCAGGAAAATAATGATATGCTAATATATATTTAATATCACCCACACGGTGATTAAAAGAAACAGTTTATATTATAAAGGGTGCAACAAGCAACTACAGTCATCTCAGTCTATGAGGATTTATGTTGTGCTTAAACAATGAAATGATGATCCCATTTTCAATAACACAGCATCACATATTGATGCCATCAGCCGCTCCTGATTCTGCACTCATATCTCAGTCCAGTCCAAACTCAGCCTGTCTGTGGGAATAAAAGTGATGAATGTAGAAATTAGGAAAAGACGTCACACTTCAGCCACAGCTTAATATTTTCTGGAAAAGTTCTATATACAGCCCACAAGATGGAGCTAACGTCTAGCAGAGGGCCAAAGGATAAAGTGAATGGTGCATCTGAGTGGTGCATTCAGGCCTTTTTATCAGATGAGCTTCATTTAGGCAAGACTATGTCTACTGTTCATGTGCTAACTGCTCAGAATAGCAAATAAACTCAATATCTGAGCTTTTAGTTTTGTAAAATGTGAGTCTTATAGTGGTGTGTTTTCCCTTGAATTTTATTTTGAAGTTTCTGTGGGTGCTGCTCTTTTCTTTCAGCAGCCTGTTAACTACCAAATTCTTCTGCTTGTACATCATATGTTTGAAATATAAAATGCATGACTACCTGTGTGCAGGAGAATTTTTCAGGAAAAAGTTTTTTTAAAGACACTGTGAAGAGCAGCAGACATAAAAGCTTTCATGGGTTGAATCACTACTCTGCATTAATAATTGGCAACAGAAACAACGAGACTGAATGAGCTAGTAGTAGATGACACATTTACTTACTTGTCACAGAGTATTACTTTAAAAGTAAAAGCCTCTGAGCAGTACATAGCATCAGCTTCCTTCACACAACATGGATTGGTAGATAATAAAATAACATGGCGTGTCCTCTACTCATGCTTGTGATGCAGATACACCGGCATGACTGGTGGTGGATATTTGACTCAAGACAAAACCAAACCAATACACACATGTACCTACACATTATTGCAAACAGAAATGCACACAGACTGACAGTCATACAGTCGTGCAGACTATACACTTTGAGCCTGCATCTGTGTGTGTGTGTGTGTGTGTGTAAGCGCACGCACGTGTGAGTATTCTTTCCCCCATCATTTGAGCTTCAACCCATCTGCCAAAATCCTCTCAAGCAAAATCTGACTTGACATTTTCCAACACTGAATCAGCACAGAAACTAGGCTAACACATAGATGGATAGTGCTCGAGAGCCACAGGAAGTAAGAGAGAGAGAGGAAATCAGCCTGTTTCACAAAAGGCCACGGGTAGAGGAAGACATCTATTTGCCCCGCCATGCCACCAGAGCACATGATGGCATTAACCTAATGAGTCTTTACATAATAATTAAAGGTTCCCCACTGAATGTTACTCCATCGTTCTGTGCTGAAGGAGAATTAATTATTAGTATCAATCAATGATGTTATCTGTGGGTGTTACTTGGTTAAGGAGGGAGACGGGCAGACAGTGGCATTTAGCTGTGATTAATGAAGTGACCTTCCCTACAGCCTCGGCTGAGATCTAGAAAAATCTATTCCATCTCAAAGTGACCTCTGGTGAGAATTGCTGGTTGGAACACCCATACGTGCAACATCCAAATGCAACAAAACACACGTGCACACTCTTGACCTTCACCATAAGGACTAGGCAGTGGTGCAGATGCGAAACTTCAGAAATTTATGTTTGAGAATGTCACATCAGAAGTTTGTCACAGTCCTTTAACCATTTGGACCTGTTTTCAGTGGATCCTGATGTGTGACCAAAGGTTGTCCTCATTGTAGCTAAGCTTAGTGAACTAATATTCTTCAAAGCTTTAGCGCACCATCCACTGCCATGCAAATGTGATGGTGGCAGCAGTGGTGATGATAATGATATTAATGGGGGGCCAAAGACTTCTGAGAAATTTCCATATTTTGTCCCATGGGCCTCAGTTGGTAAAGCATGGCATTAACATTTTCATATTGGTACCATTCCCACTAGAACAGGAGAAGCCAAGCATGTAGGCTTCATCCATTCTTCACACCGGAAAACGGGAGAGGGGGACTCTGTTTTCCACATGGAAATATTCAAAAGGCAGGCACAGAATTTATCTGTAAGAGAAAATACACAGGATAGTGAAATGACTGCAGCTGCTCCTTATAGAGACTGTAAAGGACATATTGAATATTTTAGAATGTCCAAACGTGGATGTTTATATTCCGGAGAAGTATTAGCTGTCTCATTTTAGTCTTTTTAGTGCATTTTGGCATCACAAGCTTTTATTAAGTCATTTGTGTACGTGTAGGTGCTGTGATTGCACAGGTGGAATACTCTGGTTGAGGTCTGGCAGGAAATTACAGGAGATAATGAGGCTTTCCCTGCCACAGTCCATTTTTTTCTTGGCTGCAGATCGCTTGCATTATATTGTAGGAGCTGTTTGGAGACTGCTTTTATTTTGTGCTACTATTTATATTTTTTTGTGGACAGAGACACAAAGATGATAATTTTAAGAGAAGCTGTGATAGAAAGAAGTGGTATAATTAGCTGTGTTTAGTGATTACTATTGTATTGCGGACATGGCCACATTATGTTTAGATAAAAAAAATAATAACTGTTTGTCCACCTGTCATGTGTTTGTTTCAAAATTAACAAGACAGAACCCTCCTCTTGTGCACAAGGTGTCTCTGCGCACTGTTTTGCCTTATTACATTTTTGCTGTCACTAAAGCATTTTAATGTATCACAGTAGGCAATGTCAGAGGTGTATATATAATAAAATTAATGATGGCTGCATTCTGCGTAGCTGCTTCAGTTTCAGGGTCTTGTATTGTTCAGGCAAGCAACAGAGTCAGTCAGTCAGAGTCAGTAACATCAAAAACTTTCTTTGCCCATTTTACAGCTATAACTCAAGGTCTGAAACTGCTTGTGTGTGAACATGCTTCAAATATATAATATATATAATTTAATATATAATAAAGTTTTGAGACATCTGAATACCTTTATTGATTTTTTTTTGGCAGTTCACAGGCAGTAATATGGCATGGCAAGATAATATTTGACATCGCAATTGTTCATATTTAGCAGACAGAGAGAAACATGGGCTTTTCGTTCACGTTGCACACGGTTGTACTGAGAAGAATAATCATTTGTTTACAGAAATAGCAACAGATCAACTAAATGTATGAAATGAACGATAAGTATATTTTTAGTGCCGGACTGTGGATACGTGAAAGTTCAGGGTTGTATGGGAAGTGTAACTAAACCAAACAAAACAAATGTAATGCAAATGAGAAAGTTAGCAATGGTGTGAAAGAGAAGAAGAATGGGGACAGCTGATCCTAAATGCATTCTGGATGGACCGGCCAAATACATATCATGTTCATTTTACAATCCCAAAGGGGTTTTGTATACCCAGCCGGCCACCTGGCTCTGCTTCCGTCTGACCCAGCATCAGGTCAGCACAGATCATCTCCTAATGAGGATGAAAAGGAAAATACATTAGTTAAAATAACTCTCCAAGGCTTGCAGATGTTGCATTTGTTTTGTCACAGATTAACATTTGGTAACAGATGGGTAGTACACGCACATGCTCACAAACAATGCCAACAATAGCTAACACACTAGTGCTCAGATAAACAGCGATTACCATCTCGTATGAGGCTGGTGCGCTGCCCGGAAAAGACAGCTCCTCATACAGTACAAGAAGTCCCTGCGGTGGCACTTTACCCAGCCTTGAAGGCTTGCATGTCATTGTGCCATGTTTCATCTCACCCACTCATTAATGATGCTCACTGGCCAGCACGTGACAGACCACAGCTTTGCCACTGTTTGTCTGCTGGCTGCTTCTGCAGCAAAACCAGCCATTTCTAACTGTATACATGGCATGTAATTGCTGCATTTCTGAAGTGTACAGCCATAATGGCCTATAGGAGGCTGTTAGTTGGGTGACCCTCAGCATAATGAGCCCATTCAGTTCTTATAAAGTATTCAGGACATTGACTTTTCATTCATAAGTGTGAAACTTGAGGAAAAAGAGGACAATAATGAGCATTAGCCAGGCTAGTATATTTATTTATGAGAATGATGACCCAAATAGTGTCATAGGTTACAAGGTCAGGAGAAGAAGATATAATGACACAGTTGTTCATGTCTGCAAAACGTATCTCTGTCTATATATTCAGTGCTGCTTAAACGGCAATTTTATTGCAGCAACAGTGCAACAATGTGGTGTTATTAGACCACTCTAAGGAGAAAAGGGCAGCTAGTGCTGATCAATAAAATTTTACAATCAACCCTAAATTGCCCTGGAAGTTAAAATGGACTATTAGATCGTCTTCTTCACATAACTCCAATCAGGAAAGCTGCTGCAGTACTCTGGACAAACTTTAATCTAGATATAATCTGCTGGCTTCGACATATTTCAAAGGAGGCTTAATGAAGGAGAAGCATTTCTCATTGTGCAGGTAACTGCATGTGTATAGCTATAGCAAGTACAGTCGGTCAAGACTGAACTATACAACAGATTTTCTCTGTTTTTGTGTTTGTTTCATGGGTATTGTCCTGCTACATAAGAAACTATGTAAATGTGCGATCTAATTAAACAAATGGACATCAAAATTAAAGTTACAACATTGTTCCACCTGTAAACTAAATTAGTCTCCTCTCAAACAAAGGGCTCATTATTTTGAAAAGTCTGCATTTAACATCGGTGTGGGAACTTTTTACAAGGAGATGGGAAACGGAAGCAAAATCTCTGTGTGTTTAATTCACGTGTGCAGTGAACTTGCATCATTCCCCATGTGCTCTTGTGTGTTCCAACTGGGGCATCCTATACGCTCATGTATTGTACACACAACACTGCACACAGCCACAGATCCCTTGTGTATGCATGAGCCAGTATTTTCACTTCAGATGAAAACAACAACATTTTGTTTTTTGCAACATTCACTGATATCACAAATATTCCATAAATTGTCAAACATGCAATTTTGACTTGCAGGATTTTAAGCCATATAATATATAAAATGTATGGTAACTGTTCCATCCACTGTGTGTGCATTTGCATGGTGATAGAGCCCATTAGCTCTCATTATACATGTTGATTGAGTTTTCCAGCAATAAAGGGTGTAGGATTTTTCTTTCCTAAATTGAAACTTGATTAAGAGAAACCAGTGACTTGAAATGCCTTTCTACTCCAAATGCTTCATTTGTCATCTCGGTAAGTGGTGTTACAAATATGAAAGAGGCATCCTATCCAAGAGTTCTACATAAATCTCTGGCATTCCATCAAAAACACTGTGCAGTGCGTATAATTACTGTAGAAACTATAAGTGGTGAGTGGGCAGCCTGTGTGTCAGGGAGCATATGTCACAGTGTGTTAGCGTTCAGGCTAAAACGTGTTACTTACGCCTGTCATGGCCACCCTGGCTGCCTGTCAGTCCAGCCGTGAGGTGACAGTGATGTGCCTTGTCTGTCTAGTTCACTGGCCCAGAAGACCTGTCACCTGTCAACACACACACACACACACACACACACACACACACACACACTGGGGGCACACTGTTTCCATCACTTTTGGGAAGGCTTAATCTGGTGGCTTAAACACCACCTCACCATAACAATAAACATTACCCGCCTAATCCTAACCCTTACTGCAACCTGGCCTTAAAGCAAGTCTTCGCCCGTTACCCCCACAGTTAACGATTTATGTTCTGGGGACTTTAATTTTGTCCCAGTAAGTAAGGCAGGCCCTAACAATGTGACTGTGTAAACAGCTTTTTGTCTCCACACAAAAACTGCAGGACACACTGCTGCAAAATGAGCTAGTCAAAGTCAAAGTGTAAGCATGTAGCTTCCTGTCACCTGACAAAGTGTATGTTGCAGTGTTATAATGTTGATGGACCTAACCTGTGCACTTAGTTTCCACCTGCTTTATTTTGGCTGATACAAATGCTGATACAAATACAACCTACCGCCCTTAAAATGACCAGTTAAAATCTAATACTGGAGTCTGATGTGACAAGATGTCTGTGCTGATTTCTACAAAAACAGATCCTTTTCTATTTCTATTTCTATTCTATTCCAACAGCAGCACGTCAGTGTTTACAGCGAAAATGTCTGACATCTCTGGTGTATACTAGCACCAAATGGCAAAGAGAAAAAGTTAGTAAGAGGCTGGAGAACATAGTGGAGGCTTTAGCTGCTCTAGAGCCAGAGGTTTCCCTCAGGAGCTAGGGGAGACCAAAACAGAGCTGACAGAAAAGTGAATACTGGATTAAGATTTGTCAGGTTAATGCAATTTTAATCAAATTTCAATTATCTAATTTGTCAGAATACAAATTTGTAGTTAAAGAATGAATGCTTTGGAAAAACAAGGTCTCACTCTCTGTAGGGAATAACATTGCACACATAAAATGCAAGTTCCCTTTGTCCACCATCATTAGTGTTGTATGTATGTACACCAGCAAAGAAATCTTTGATTAACCTTACTTTCATTGTTTTTGTTTGTATTCCTGCTTGATTCTCTATATTCACATTCCCCATTTGGCTCGCTATACCTATTTATACCTAACTATCTGGTGAGGTATAATCTTTATCTTATCTCTCCCTTCTGTCTCTGTCTGAGTCCTCTCCTCTGTCCTTGTGGATGGCCCTGGTCCAAACCTCTGCCTTCCACCCTGCAGCACATCATCCCAGCTACACTCGTTCTTTCTCTCTAACAGCTCCTTCTTCCTCCTCCCCCTCCACCTTCTCTCTCCTGTCCAGTGGCCCTTGTCTAAGTGTATATTTGTGTCTCTCTGAGGCCCAGTGTGTTAGTGCCAGATGACCTTAAGCCACCCATGACCAGTGGTCCACAGCTAAAACGATAAGGCAGGGGACTCCTCTCCTTGCCGTACCTCCTTTACTCTCCTCTCATCACCTTTGATTTTATTGTTTTTCTTTTTCTTTCCTTGCTTGTGTCTATTGATTATTTCTACTCAAAAATGTTATTAAAACAGCCCTGGCATCTGCTTTCATAACTGACACTGGGAATACTTGAACTATGATTCTTTGATCATTTACTTTATGGAAATCCCAGTTGGAGAAATATGCCACGACTGTTTGCGGCTCCAAATACTTGGCATTCATTCAAGTGTACATGTAGCAAAAAAAATCTTAAAAATGGAGGTTTCTTTCCTTTATAAAGCAAAGCATTTAATTATTAAACATTACATAAACATTAAAAATGTGTCTGTAAATAATCTTTCTATTCACATTCAGAAACTTGCCATCCTAAAAATAACACACTGAAGGTCACAAGGATCGAGCAAAAACCAACCAACCAACCAAACAAACAACAACAACAAATCTCAACCATCTCTCCTAAACTATGTATGAGAAATGGTCCCCCTACAACATCTTATGCAACCTACTGGAACAGTTTACAAATGATTTTGGGAGAAATGGTCTGTGTCTCCAGTGACTTTGACTGCAGCTTTGCAGCCCTGTGTTGTAGTTCAGAAACCCCACAGAGTTTTGATTAACCACATCTGGCCCCGCTCTTTATTGGGATTCATCACTGCAAACTCTTTGGTAATTAGAAAGACCGTCCTTCATGTCAAATCAAAAACATGACTGATGGCTATTTATAATCTTATGAGTACATATTATTTGTGTGTGTGTGTGTGTTGGTAGCATGCAATAGAAAAATCTGATTAATGATGTTCATCTCAGCCTCCCTTGGCTGTCCAAATGTAAACAGAGGACTCAACTGTTTGCTTGCAGTGTAATTAGTCAGCGGTGACAGGTCTTTTCTCTCTCTCTCTCTCTCTCTCTCTTTCTCCCTCTCTGTCTCCCAGCTTGTCTTGTCAACAGGACAGATACGCACCATGCTGTCAACAAGCCTGATAGCCAACACTGTTAGAAAGGTTAAGATTTACATAAAATATAGCTATCTGCTTACACACACTCCACATCAGACAGTTTTCCCATTATTGTGTTTTTTTCCCATTCTTTTCTTTCCTTGCTCCCTAGCTCTATTATTTCTAATGCAAACTGCCGCTCTGATCGACTCACATACTGAGGCAGGAATGCACACATGATTGAGTGCACTCATATACAGAAATAGTCATAAGCATTCTTCTTTGTTGAACAAGTAGACAGCAGAATAATGGTCATCTGTCAAGGTGAAGGTAAGATACTTCTACTACATGCTGTCCAACATAACAACGTAACAACACAATATACAACACATACATACAGCTTATTACCTTGTTGCTTTATAGTGCACACACTAGTGTCATTAAGTTACCTTCATCAACATCTACAAAGAACGCACACTATGAAAGAAAGAACTAAACAATTCAGAGTTCATTTTCTAAAGACTCCATAGTGTTACACGAAGAATTTATGGAGCATTAGGGACTAAATATTGTTAGTATCTACAGAATATTTCCTTGCTAATATCTGAAAGCAATGAAAATATAAATAAAGAGTTCTGGTAAAAGTGAAAAGGGTGTGTTTGAGGTTGACTGGTCACCTTGTGACATGAAAATGTCAACTTCTTCATGCATATACACAGCTGTTTAATTTTTGCAAAAAGGCAAAATTGTCCTTGACATTTTGCGATACGCTGAGTATCCCCTTTAATAGGCGCACCTCATCATTTTGAGTAACGTCCTGCTTCAGATAGTGAATCACATATGAATAAAGCATAAGTGTGAAGCATGCAGGCAGGGCTGAGAGATGAGAACTTTTAATGTCCTTGCATTAGTACCACTAGGTCCTCTATATTCTTTAATTAGGGGCTTCTGGCATTGCAGTCGTCCTGAGGTATCAGAGCGAGTGCATTAGTCAACATTGGTTATTTGCTTTTCATTGAGTCTGACTTATTGTGTTCGCTTTCATACAGGCTTATTGATCTTCTCTCAAGCTCCTATCCCCACAATGGTTTTTGTATTTTGCTCCTTGTATTCCATGCTTTTTCACTTTTATTCTTTTTTTAAAAAAAACACTTACAACAAAGAGGTAACTACATTTACTCATGTACTGTCTATTTGGTCAAGGAACTGACCATTTATAGCAAAAGGATTAGGATTTTGCTGGAGAGCTAATAGCCCTCTCCTTTATGAACATATATGTAAAGATATGTTTATTATAAACATCTTGTGCACATGAACATAAATCAGTTGAATCAGTGCAACAAACTTAGCACATAAAGAGGAGGTGAGCGTGGAGGAAGGAGCTGCGTCAGTAAACCTCAGGAGAGTTATAGTGAGAAGGTTAATACTTGTACTCTGCTGTATTCAATAATAATAATTTCAGGGGCAAATGTTGTTTCAATACATTTATTAGCTGTGGATACATTATATGGACAAAAGTAATGGGTCAGACCATTATACCAACAAGGACTTTAATGACATTGCATTCCAAATACATAAACAGCTTTACAGCTTCCACTCTTCTGGGAAGGCTTTGTGCAAGATTTTGGAATATATTTTTGCCCATTCATGCAATAGAGCAATAGTGAGCAATAGTGGTCCAACTAATGTTGGACCAAAAGGGCTGGCTCCCAAAATCCATTCCAGTTAATCCCAAAGGTGTTGGATGGGGTTGAGGTCAGGGCTCACACCAAGCTCATCCAGCCATGTCTTTAAGGAGCTTTGCTTTGTGCACTGAGACACAGTCATGCTGGAATAGAAAAGGGCCTTCCCCAAACTGTTGCCACAAAGTTGGAAGCATAGCATTGTCCAAAATGTCTTGCTATGCTGAACCATCAAGATTTCCCTTCACTGGAAGTGAGGGGCCCAGCTCAACTCCTCAAGAACAGCCCCATAAAAAAGTGAGTCTGGATACTTTTGTCTCTATAGCGCACTAAAGATTTTACAAATGACACATATGTGTGTCAACCTGTAAAATATGATGGACTGCTGCAGATTAAACTAACCAAAAAGTGTATTAAGTAGCTAAAATTAGCTTCACATCAATCAGATGCAAGAGTAAAATCCTTCTTACAATTTAATGCATCAGTAATGACAATACACAACATATAGTATGCTACAGTAATATAACATTTGTGTGTGAGAGCAGAGCACTTTTTCTTCATGTTGTACATTTTTTGTTGATGGTACCTTTGCTTGCTAATTATTTTTTGAAAAAACAGGGCTTTAATGTTGCTTTAATGTAGCTTTTTCTGTTGGACAAAAACTAAATCAAATAATGCAGCATATAGTATATTCCTTTAAGATATAAGGCCAAAATAAATAATTAAATAAATAATCAAAATTGCTCTTGAATATAGTACATGAGTAATTGTACTGGATACACATTCCACCACTGTGCATGCCAGGAAATCTGACAGTTAATTTTTAGTTAAAAATTACATGTTGCAACTCAAACTCATCACTGGACAAATTTGACCTTCATGTCCATTAACTGTCTCTCAGACCTCTCTCCAGAACCCCACCCATGCCCACTGGCTCCTAAAAACAACGCAGACACCCTGCTGGCTCTGAGGCAGGGGAGAGGGAGAGAGAGCGAGCTGGCATTAGTCAACATTCTCTCTGAGATTTCTCCCCACTGATGCACCACCCACTCCCATGAATGCCAAACAGTTCCTTTATTATCTCTGCATTTACATGATTTTCGGGAGCAGCTTAAGCTTTATTCCTCCAGCCTTCCCTCTCCTCCTCCTCCCTGCGCTCCTCCCCTTTCTTTCTCCCTCTTTCTGCCTTTCCCTTTCTGTTCTATCAAAGTGCTGTATCATTACGCTTGGGATAATCCTGATCCCCTCGCCCCTCCTCCCCCCTTCAAGCCTTGAGCCTCACCCTTCAAATTCTTCTGTTTTACAGGGTGTTCAGAGTGAGGGGAGGTGGAGGCTGGGCGGGGGGAGTTGGGATGTCTTTTTCTTGTGCTACTGCAAAATGATGATGAAACCATATGGAGGCTTGTGGTGGTGGGGTTTGCAGTGAGGGAAACAGGGAGATGGGGGGACGGGAGGGGGAGCTACACAGCGGCCTAAATGACTTCTTAGCAGAGCAGTGAGATGTGAAGGACAGACTGACGTGAGACGGTGTGGTGAGCAAACTAATGAGCTACACATTTCACACCGTGAAAGAAAAAGGAAAGAAGAGAGGGAGGGGAGACGGAACAGGAGGGGCGAGATGATGACAGAGATAAAGAGATGAGACGAGAAGAAAAAAGGAGAGGAGGCAGCAGAAGATGGGAGAGGAGAGGAGGAAGGACAATGGAGGTAAAGCAAGAGATAGTGAAACCCTGCATTTGTAAAGTTGGGGAGACAGGAAGAGTGAGAGAGATGTGAAGGAAGAGAAAGAGGGGAGGAGGTATAAGAGTGACATGACCTTTCTTTCTTTTCTCATTTATCTTTGCCATGACAATGAACAGTAAAGTTAACTTCAATGAGATATTGCGTTGGTACACATTCTCACAGGCTGCTCAATCCATTTATAATGATTTTTAAAGATTTCTTTTAATGTGACAACAATACATAAATATTTACTGCAAACAAAGTTCCAAAGGGATATAGAACATTAGTGTTAAGCTGATATGTGGCTCAGAGGTGAACTTTAAGAATGAAACATCAGATATCTTCCCGTCACTGCAGTCTGCATGATAAGGTTTGTTTTTATTACATATCCATTGTGGAATTAATCAGTACAACACTTGTTGCAGGAACCTCTGAACGACTGCTGCAGAGGCTTTGCCACTCTGGCAAGAATGAAATTCTGTGGAAATGTCACTGAATATTATACTGAATATTTGCTCTGAGAATATCTACATTTTTAAAGCATAATCTTCCAGGCTAAATCCCAAAATATTGGGGACAGCCCACAAAACAGAATCCACATTAGACACCTAATAAGACTGTGAGCTGAAAGAGCTGAGTTTCTATTATGAATAAGCCAGAACATAATGTGCTTTTTCAACTATATTGTTTTGTAAAATTTATTTGTGTTTGCTGATAAGAAAACAACATATGGTGGCCTCATACTGTACCAGTGGGCAAATATTCCAGTCATTAATACCATCACAGATTTTTAATAAACACCAATCCTTGCACCACCATCACCTTCAGTTTCACAGTTTCCAAAACAACACAAGTAGCAGAGTGCTGCAGCAGTACATTTTGTTATTTTTGGCCTCACATCCAGGACAAAACTTCCGGCTCTCATCTCTTCCTTGGCTTCCTGCAGCGCGAGTCTTTCAGTACCTGGTGTGATGGGTGTTGGAGGAGGCCTGTGGTCCTCTGTTACTGAATGCAGGCTGGCATCCAGCTCCTCTGAGTCACATCCAGTGTTTGTTCTTGCACAACCCGCCCACAACTCCACAGATCCAATGCCTCACATTTGAAAGCACAAGACACTGATAAAATGTGTTTAAAGAAAATACAGGGTTTTTCCCCAGAGAGTTAAGCCTTTGCTCCGTGTGAGCTAACAGTAGGTCATAACTTAGCCCTGGAAAACATGTGGGAAGTGTGTGTCTTAGACATGTCTAAATCCCACGTCTCCCACTCATCTAATAACTCGTTGAAGGAAACACCACCAAAATATTCAGTTTATGCAGTTTAATGTCTGAATGGTCCAACACAGTCAAATCAATGAAAATTCTATTATTAAAATTTGGGTCTTATTTTTAGCTATGCTAGCAGCACAGCTTTATGGATGATAATGTTGGTCGGCTCCACCACTTTAGTTTGGACTGAAATAACTCAACAACAATTTGATTGCCATGACATTTCATACATAATAGACATGCATCATATAGACATTCATAGTCCCCACGGGATGAATCCTGTTGCCTGGTGATTCCTGGCCTTTGTGAGGTTGATTGTCTCAACAACTGAACTGTCTCAACAAGTGCCGTACAGATTGCCATATAAGTTGGTACACACATTCATTTTGTTCACAAGATTAGTTGTAATCATTTTGCTGATACTCTGTCCTTTCATTTAGCACCAGGGCAAATTTTTTATTTGTCAAGAATTTTGTTTTATAATCAAATGTCTGTAAAACTAATGAAATTCTGATCATGTTGAGCTATACTTTTTTAGTGCAAATGTTAACATGCCAACATACTAAACTAAGATGGTCACGGTAAACATTATACATACTAAACATCAGAAGTGTTAGCATCATCACTGGGAGCATATTGCATTTTGCTCAAAGCATTGCTGTACAGCCTCACAGAGCCATCATTCTTTTCTGTAAAACAGACTATTGTACCGGCCAAGTTAACATACTCTAATGCTGCAACATTACTGAAGTCAGACAGGGCAAGAAACATGAACTTTATCATAAGAAATGAAGACAAAGAAGCAACATCTTTACCCAACTGTTCTAAATGACACAATTTTATCAAGAGGAATGAACTATGAGGACAAAAGTTATTATTAAGTGGAACCATCGTTCAAACTTATTGCATTCAAATGTAAAATCAGAAGCATTAATAATACATTAGAAAGGGTGACAGAGAACCCAGGAGTGTTCTCCAGGTAGATCAGTACATTTTTTGATTCAGCAGTTAAAATATTCTGTGGTTTGAATAAAATCATTATCACTTTTCATTCATATCATTATCATTATCAGCAGCTCTTGATTTTAATGATGATGACATTCCTGGATCTCTAATTTGTAGAGTTTAGTGAATGTGAGTGTAGTGTAGTGTTTTTGTTTCTCACATATTGATGCAATTGTATAAAACAATGTCTTTTAATTCTTCAGCTTATACCTTTTACGAGTGTAAGAATGAAACGTAATTTAGACACATTTGAATCTCCATATTTTAGCAGGGCTACGTTAGCATAGGTGTTTCTGCACTGTAATTGGTTCATCCTAACCAGAAGTTAAAAAGGGCTAACGTGTGAATAATCAGCTTTTTTTTCTCTGTCTGTCTCTATTTATCTCTCTCACCCCCTCTGTACTCTGCTGATATATTATGCTATTTAAGTCTCCCTCTTTTCCTCTTTTAGTTGAGATAAGAGTTCATTTCCACTGCCTCTCCTGCTTCTCTCATTATTGTAAAAGTCCTTCTTTTCATGCCAAGGAGCCTGGCAAAGAAGCAAATTGCTTGTCCTGCTAATACTTTATTAGAGGCTACTGCTGCTCACATACTCCTTCAAACTCAGTCGGACTCACTCATTCTCTCAATCAATCACATGCACTCACCTCAGCTCGCCCTGTCTTGTTGACCACTAGAACTAAAAACGGAAAGAATGCACATACACACAATCAAACCTGCACTCACACACTCAAGTCTGAGTAAAAACATTTTAACATGCTAATATGCAAGTTTCTTAGGATCACTTGTGGACGATAAATATAACAGATATGGCATTTTCCCCATTCATAATCTGGCCTATACTCCCTTCTTTTTTTTTGCTGCAAAATTATCACGCAAGACAAAAGCTTGCATCAGTGCATGTAAATTACCTTGGACCTGTATTTCAACTTACTTTTTGAGGCTGCTGTATTTGCGGATGTAAACCTTCTGGCAGTAGGTGTGTGAACCAGCAATCAGGTCCACTGCATGGTGGGTGGTACTAGACAACACTACAGAAACTGTGCATGCTAACTGTTACTATCTCTATCACCTCATCAGTCAAACTCATTCAGGTACGCCCATCCTGGGCACATCCCCGAGGTTGTGGAGGCACAGTTTCCGCTGAATTCTGGCAACTGCGTTCATGGGGCCATGACCTTCATGTCTCGTTGAGCTGGAGAGAGATGGGTCACTTTGCAAGCTGTGTTTACAAGCCACACTGGAGAATTCTACTCAGTATGCATTTAAAAGACATGCCATAAAGGTAAGAACATTCCCACTGTGTTAAACGCAGGACAAAGGGGTTTGTCTTGAAATAAATCACAGTAAAATGTAGCTTTCAAGGACTTTTATGAATGGATGAATGTGCATGAAATCTGATCACAGTAGTTCATTTTGACTCAATCACAGTCAAATTCAGTTAAGATAGATTTTTTAACATGAGCTTAGAAGTGTAGAGTTATCAAATGGAAAATGATTACCGAGTGTGTCCAGTTTTAGTAAGTGACCAATCTCAGTTTTGGGGGATTGACTTGCAAGAGGGATTTTTTTCTGCACTCCAGCCTCAATCAACACCACAATGAGAAGAAGATGAGTAGAATAGTTAAGTACCTGATATCTGGTAAAGTAATGTGATTACACTTTAAATGAGTGCTAAGTAATGAGTGATTGATTATATTTGTCACATAACTATCCCAACACTGAGAGACACACAGTACACACATACCTTTTGTGTTCAGACACACACACACACACACACACACACATCGCATAACCTCATTCAGACAAACACAGAGCAATAGGAAGCCTGTCTGAGTCTGGAGGAAGAGGAAGACCTGCCTTGACTGTTGGGGGCTTTAATCTGAGTCTGACAGGAGGAGGTGAAGCAGCTCGTCTAATTAACTATAGACAGAGCCTATGCGTTCAGGGCTGCTGCTGCGGCCTCCAACACGCAGCATTGATCTGATGGAGAACAATGTCTGATTCTTCATTCATCTGTCCTCTAGTCCTCTTGCCTCCTTTACTTTCTCTCTCTTTCATCCAGTGCACCTCCTCCTATCCTCCTTTCACTCTGCTAATCAGTCCTTCCTTCTACCTCCCTTGTTGCTCTTTCTTTCTTTCTCATAAACATATTCCACTACAAGGAATCTGAGCCAAGCCTTTAAGACAGATGGATGGTGATGAATGGTGAGGCAAACCAGATCTCCCTCTCTGCTTTTTTCTTTCGATCTTCCCTCTTTTCTTTCACATGTTCTTGACTTTGTTTTCTTTGATGCACTTTTGAAGCTAATGAGAATGCGCCTTTGGGAGGGAGATGACGTGCTTTCAAATGATTAGGGCCAAGAGCTACTTCCTTGGTCATTGAACATCAATAGAACAAAGCCAGTTGGACACAAACAGGGTTGAGACTGAAAAATGAGAGGAAAAAAAATGCTCTACTCAGAAGCCACTTAAGAACCCTCTTGTGGAAATCCAATGAGTCGCCAACTTGTTAGAGCTTCCACCCCTCAAGTCTTCTTTACTTTCCTATGATAATGATGTGATTCTGCTTGTATCTCTATTTGATTCAAGGGTTGTGGAGGATAAAGATCTGTGAGCAGAGTGACATAAAGCTTTTCCCTTTGAAGAAACACAGATGAGGCCTTTTGGAAAATCCCAGCAGGACCCAAGATGGACTCCCCTTGGTCTCAATTATACCAGCCTCTGCTTGGTACTACAGAGTTCCCTCTCTACAGTCTCTATCTCTCTCTGCATGACATCCCTAGGTCTCTTGTAGCACCACAGGACAGTTCTGTCCTTCACCTTTTGATCCAGGCCAGATCAAAAGCCAGCTGCTCTTTAATGATAGCAGAGATGGTGGTAGTGCTAAGGATCCCAGGGCATTAGATCCCCCTCGCTTTTTCACTGGAAAACCCCAACAACCTGTAGCAGCAGGCCTGCAGCGATGCTGTTGACAACTCCTAGCAGGAGGCACAATAAATAATGGCCACCTAGCTGTGGTGCTGCAAAATGAGAATGTGTGCTTTGCTGGTTGTTATACTGCCAAGAGTGTCTGAGGGGTTGCTCTGTTGGGGTAGGCTGTGATGTAGGTGGTGGACCCATACAGTTCATGATTCCTAATGAGTGACAGTGGTTTGTTTTGAGCCATGAAAGCTCTCAGAGTAAAGTTCATGCTAATGCAGGAGTTCTGAAAAGTCCTGTCTCTAATTTTGGCAAACAGGTCACTGTCACTATCATGCACATGCACTTGACTGATATTCAGTTACTGAGTGGGGAAAGGGAGTAATTCTGAGTATAGCTGCAACTAAGAATCTTTTTCTTTATTGAATTATGAATAGATTTTCTTTTTAGCTGCTTTAGTGTAGTGGCTCTAGGGATGGCAATATAAGTTGATCAGTCAGCGAACCATTTTCACACTGTCCAGATGAAAATGATTTACACAGCTGTTAGATGGATAGCCATGAAATTTTGTACAGACATTTATGTTCCCAGAAAATGAATCTGTAGGACTGGATGGATTGCTATGAAGTTTGCACAGATATTCATGTTACACTCATGGTGAACTGTAATTGTAACTCTTCTTCTAGCACAATTATCAAGTCAAAATTTAAATTGTTTTGGTTTTGGTTTTAGTTTATAAAATACAGCAATTACCAAAACTAATGAGATCCCCATCAGTCTCGGGTGTATTCTTAGTGTTAAATGCAAATGTTAACATGCTAAATTAAGATGTGAGAACAGTATACCTAAATATCAACATGATAGCACTGTCATTGTGAGTGTGTCAGTATGCTGATGTTTAGTTCCGCTGTGCCCAACAGAGCTGCTAGAAAGGCTGTAGGCTTCTTTACCTTATGATTTAGTCTCTGAGAAATATCACAAAACAGAGAAAGCCATTAAATCCTCACATTTGAGTAGCCTAAGAACCAGTAAGCCCATTAGCACTTCAAATTATAACAGATGTCAAACCAACACACGTTTATTTACATGGCTAATGACATCTCAATGGGCCTCAGAAAACGAAGTTTGTATGTTTTTTGTTTGTGAAACTATCTATTTGTACATGAAAAACTATGAGAATTTTTTACAGGGTCCTGTTTGGCTCAAATCCTACTACACAGTGCACCTTGTCCATACCTGAACAATATTAAATCTTATAACATAACCAGAAGTGATATTTTATATACCTATATCACCTTTAGTACTGCTGAAATCTAACCATTAATCATCCAAATTGCAATTTATTAAACCTACTGACAAATTGAGGAAAAGATTAGAACGAGCAGTTCAGCTTTATATCGCAACACATCGGGAGATTTATGACTATTATCATCATCTATTCAGACCTTTTCATCACCTCGAGTGCATACCTTTTCAAGCCCTGACTAATACAGTTCTGGACCATGATATAAAATGATTACGGTTGATACAGACATTTATGGTGTCCACTTTTATACACAGAAGAGACACAGATACCTGAAGGTCAAGTAGAAGAGGGAGGGGCTGTCAATTTCAAAGGACCTTTTGTCAAGTCCTTATTGAAATTCATCAATAAAAAATGGGCCGCCCTAAGCCTTTTCAGAAATAAAATTGTCATGCTAATTCAATTTGATTGCCACATTGGAATGGCTAAACAAAATGAATGGCGGGGGCCAGATGCGTCCACCGAAGCGTAACTCTGGATATTTCATAGTGAATTACCCTTGATCGACTTGCCCACTAGATCTTTGGTGCAAATTCCGATCAAATGCCCACATGTGTGGAATTCCAATCACTGCTTTGCTAACTCATTGATTTGCATGCCAAAGAAGTACACATAAAAAACCCCCAGTGAAAAGCAGCACTGCTGACTGAGGCTTTTTTTCTCAAATCAAAGTAAGAAGAGAATTTTAATTTTCATCCCAAGTGTGCACCTCCTACATCGTAAATAAAAAAATAAATTCAGCCATTTGTGAAATGATGAATATTACCCCTATCTTTGGCAGACATTTGCAAATACTTGCAGAGAGTAATACTTGATTAAGCTTTTATTCACATGGACATTTGTGCTGAAACATATAATTTCACATTTGAATACACCAAAGATCCTCACTTACTACTGGAGCAGGGACTTTAAAAGAAACGCAGCAACTCACCCAAGTTCAGAGCAAACAGCATCAAATACATGACGGGTCCTCTAGATTAAAGACCACAGACCATAGTATGGAGGGACACTGTAGGATAACGAGCCCTCTGTGTTGGGAGACAGGATGAGGGGGGAGGATACTTTCCAATGAGCCATCTGGACATGAGCCCCCCAAGGGACATGGAGCAAAAACATGCTTTTTCTGTCTGCCTCTCTCCTTCTCCTATCTATCTATCTATCTATCTATCTATCTATCTATCTATCTATCTATCTATCTATCTATCTATCTATCTATCTATCTATCTATCTATCTATCTATCTATCACAATCCAATACGAACTGGCTGTGTCATCACATTTTTCTTACATCATCTTACTGATCCTCAGTAGTTACAGCAGAGTCTTCACTTACATTTATTTTTTTTTATTTAAACATGTTTGGTTTGTTGTGGTTGTAGTACCTAACGATTGCTACATTTATACGCAGTGCAATTTTACTTTATTTTGTGTCATGTTTCTTCCTACATGCCAAATGTACATCAAACATTTACTCTGTTTTAGCTTTATTTTTGGCCTGCACTAACTACTGAAAGCAATATCTGTCTCTTTAGCAGCTAAATGCTCCACTATCACTTCACCAACTAGTCTCTAACTGTGTGGTGCTGTAGCAATATAGCACACAGTCTGCATTTTGTTACTGAAAGTAACAGTATTTACCAACTCTGTCCTTATGTGACAGCTCAAGTGATCTCAGTTATTTCTATTATATTCCCCTTTCCTTGTTCTTGTTGTCAAATTAATGAACTGAAGTCATAAATTCATGGAAAAGCAATGTTTTTCACACAGAAAAATTCCAAGTTAAACCACATTCATTCTTGAGCAGATCCATCTTTGCCTGAGTTTGTGCTATTTGTGTCTGTCCACATCCATTGACAGAATCCAGTTTCCCTGACTGCAGTGTGATTAAAATGCAGTGTTTCATTTTTAAACAAGAGAACCCAACATGGGGAACCAGAATTTCCTAGTGAAAATGAGAAAATGAAGGCATCTAAAATGAGACTTACATTAGAACAGTGAGAAGAGACCAGGACCTGCTACAGTGGCTATGGTGCTCTTCACTCAATAGCACTGTTAGCAGCATAGCCAGAGGGAAGGCCCAGCATGCAAGCTTGATAATATACCCCCACGCAAAAATATTCCAACCAGCAAAGGCGCTTTATTCAGGGCTGGTATGAACAGGACTCCTTTTGTAGGTATTTTCTGTGGTCCCTGTATGTGGTGCTGGTTTGAAATGTAATCTCTGTTGTTTCTCTGTTATTCTGCGTGTGTCATTTTTCTCTCAGTTGTCAGTTTTCCAAAGTTGACTGTTGTCTATTGTCTGTTTCTGCATCTGTCTACCTTCTGTCTCCACCAATTCTGCCAGTGCTGAATATTGTCATTATTTCATTAAATATAGAAATAAAAAAATGAAGGCATATGATTACAAAAAAATATGAGTGAAAAAATGAAAAAAATCCTTGGCACCACCTATGAGTTTTGGCTCATAATGAACATTAGGCAGACATTCTACAGGATCTCATTATAAGGTAAACCACACATCCAATATAGTCAGGATGGAAATTAACAGTGTTGTTATATATTTTTGTTATATATATATATTTATTTTTTCAATTAAGACTCCATCAGACTGTGAGAGGCAAACGTGAGGACACAAGACAGCGGACACTGAATGTGAATGCAGTGTTGGACTCAGTGTTCTCATCAATCATTTTACAAGTCATTTCTCCATCACACTCTCTTTGTCTCCCCCTCTCACCCTTTCTCAGTCACCCCCTGGTGTGTCTGTCTGTCTCTCTCTCTGTGTTGTTCAGTTGCAGAGATTGGAGGCCCTTGGGATATTGATTGGGCTCGGCTTAATGCTGTCAGACTGATGGGAGACATGTGATTCACAGACGAGATCTTGGCCCTGGTACACTCAGCCTCCAACCACACTCACACACACAAAACAACCACAGTAAGTAAGACAGTAAGTGCATGCACACATACTTACAGTATGTAGGCAGCAAGCGTATGCACACAAATGGGCACGTTAGATCATGCACTGATGCACAAAGGCAAATGCATATACACACACTTACATGGGCACCACACACTCACATGAGTGTACTAGTCCAGGACAAACACACACACACACACACACACACACACACACACACCCGGGAGTCCCTCCTGACACCCTCAATCTGTCACAGCTAAAACCCAGAGGACCTCGTCTTCGAGTCAGGAGGGCTGGGACAGTACACTGAGCTCAGCAGAGTTTGAGCTAATCAAGAGTGGCAATGACAGACTGCATGCAATGACATTTTCTTTTCACTTTTACATATTTCACAGTAGTGGATATCTTATTTCTTTGGTTGGAGGCATGGAAAATGGAGTTTGCACTGGTGGGCAAGTAGAGATTGTGCTTAACCACCTGTCATGGGACTGAGACGCAAGTCTGAATGGATAGACAGCTTCGGGTTATTCAATCATATTCACTGACAATAATTACACAAACAATAAAGATTTTTATTGTTAGTTACATTCATTCTGGCTCAAAATGCAAGATTTCATAATTAGTAGGTCAATACCGTGAGCTCAGTAGTTATTCAGTGGTAAAAATAATAATGAATAATGAATTAATCACTGATAATCATGAGGCTAAGGAGCAATGGAATGGAGGCTAATCACAGAATATTCACAGAAATATTAATTTATGATGTCTATCTTTAAAAAGACTCAAGGGGTATGTTTGTTTCAGTATGATAGCATGATGAGAATTACAGCACTAATCACATATGATGAATTTAAAGCCCATTTGTTTTTACTTAAGATATGAGACAAAGAACAAGTCACAAACAGGTTACTCAAACAGGAGTGATTAGTACATTGTACTAAACTACAGTAATGAAGGAACATTTCATCCAGTTCAACAGCTTGTCACATTCATGTGTTTTCAACAGTTTGACAGCTATGGATCTCAATGACACAGAGAAGTAAACTACATCAGGCTTTGGCAATGCAAACAGCACTTGTTAATAGGATCAGTTCATTATTGGTTTGGTTCTTTTCGTGGGATACGCTGACATAATGAAAAACAGAAAATATTGCCAGCCTTATCCTCTAAAATTGTTGTACTCTCCACTTCCTCAGTGAATAACCCAATTACCTTATCAGATGTTGCAGCGCCAGTGCTGTTTATTTCCATTTCATAATACACGTATTGTGTTTCGAAAGAAACATGCTAGATTGAATGCCATCCGTGAATAAGAGCATACTGTGCATCTGTTGACTTATTCCAATAAAGCTTTGCCCTTGAGGTTGAGTCTGTTACAGATCTCTGTTGTTGTCCCCGTAAAATGTACACTTGTCCTTTTCATTACTCGAGTACGCAGTGTCCTCTGTGATATGCGGATGTTCTTTTCATGCAGGTACAGACAAGAGGAGCTGCTGGTGAATCCAAAAACAATAAGCATTCAAATAAACAACTGAGTTCTCAGCAGTAGGCCTGTTCACACTTCTACTGTAAAGAGCTGAATTGACAATTAAAAAAACCACTTGACTTGACTTGACTTAACTATCTGCATGCAGTGCTGGGGATCAGGGAGACAGATGTGGCAGGAAGCAATCATGTGATGAATTGACCCTGGTGTTAAATGGTGCCACTCAACCTTTTAAAATTCGATAAACAAGTCAGTAGGCCCGTGTGGAGATCCATACCCTCATCACAATGAATTTCCTGCTGGGGAAATGGGTCAATGGCAAAATGTGACCTCTGACTTTGGTGTTTCAGGATGGTCCAAGAGACGGCGTGACACTTAAAAGGATTCACCATTATTCATTTCACCATTAGCTTTGGGAAGTGCTTATATATTTCCAGTAGTAAATGGCTATATTATCCATGTAAATTATTCAAAAACTCAAATCCAAATCCTTTAATTTATTTAACCCATATGTTAATCAATATTCTTTGATACTCTCGGTTTAGATTTTTTTTAATTATTATTTTTAAAAATGCAGTATTCTCACTGCTTTATCTACTTAAGCTGGTGGCTTATGGCTTTGAGCTAAATGCTAATGTGATGTCAGCATGCTAACATGCTGATGTTAAGTAACTATAATTTTTTACCTCATTCACCATATTAGTTCAGCGTGTTAGCATGCTGACATATGCTAATTCATGTTGTGCTCAGAAAGCTCTCACAAAGACATAGCCCCTCATCTGTTCCGACACCACCATTTAGCTACTGTAGGTCTGTCCATCCATATCCCAAATACAAATTCACACGTTCTTTTAGTCATCAAACATGGGGTACAACCCAATTGCAAGTGCTAATTGGTGATCGTAATCATATTTATACATAAGTTCTCTGATCTAGAAACTTTCTATGAAGCAGCTGCACTAAAACAAGTTCTTTTTCTAGTAGGAAATTGCTAAAATATTAATGTTCATTCATCTTTATTTAAACAGGGAAGACCAAATGAGAGGAAGCTCTCTTTTGCAATGGTGCCCTGTTAAAAAAAAAAAAAAAAAGCAACACATAAACCCCCACATATAAAAACTGTATGTACAAAATTACAATACACATACAAACAATCAAACAAAATTACAATACATAAAAACAATAGAGGCAACATCAACTCAGCTAACACACCTTCACCCCTCTCTAAGTCAGCTAAAAGGGTAAAAATGTACACCAATTAAAAACAAAATTCTAATCCTGTCACTTGGTCTATATTCCTTTCGTTTGATGAAAATGCCAGTTAATACCGAATATAAAGTACACTCTGACAATGAATAGATTTTGGTCATTAACCAAAGTATTTGATAAATTAATGAACCTGATGATGGTGCTGGAGGAAAATTCAAGGGATCAGGGAACCGTTATTACGGTCATCCTGAGGATGACATAAGGTCTGAAACACATTTTATGGCAATCCATCAAATAGTTAATGAAACATTTCACCAAAAGCCGAAGATGCCAACCTGCTGGTGGCACATGAGTGTTCATCCTCTGGGGACCATGGAGGTGTGTAAAATGTCTGGTTGTTGAGATATGAACTGGATAATTGAAAGCAATGACCTGTTGGTGGTGCCAGAGGAAAAGGATCATCAAAGTCATTCATCATTCATCCATTTAATGTTATGAATATGTTTCCAAAATTTCAGGCAATCAATCTGATATATGATATTTCAGTGTGTACCAAAGTAGTGGAGTGGACCAACAGCTGTAGAGCCATGGTACTAAAAACAACTAGAACACAGGACATCAGACGTAGAGGCTGAATTATCCCGAAAGAGCAATAATGCAACATACATAATACACAATACAGCACACATAATGACTTAAGTGATAGAATGCTTAAAGTGAAGTATTGACAGTACTGTTGAAATATTGCTTCTTTTGACTAATGAGTACTATTATGTAGCATGTGTCATGGATCTTCAGAAAACATGTGAATGATGCCCACTACTTTACCAGTGTCTTCAATATTTCACCCTACTGTGTCCTGTTAGTGTAAGAAACTGATGACTCCATTGGTTAAATTTGGCTCCGGCCCTCCTCTCCTTCACTCACTAAATGAGCTGAGTGAAGGATGTTGTGCTCTTCTGCATAAACGCTCGCAGCAAAATAGAGTTTATTAAGACCATAAAAAACAACATTAAAATTCACAACCAAGGGAGCGTCGCCTGACCCCCGGAGAATGATAAATTAGCTTGTGTTGCTCTAGCAAAACGACCATTTTATACCTTCATCTTCCCCCCCCGGAGCTGACTCCCCTACAGTGTGGAAGCACTGCAAAGGGTCCTAGACCGAGAGGCTTTGGCAGCGAGGAAACATTTTCAGAAGGTGCTGATATTGTTCTGCCTGCTTTACTCCTCATAGGAAATCACTCAGTGGTATGAAAGACATTAAATTCAACTGCATGTCTGCTTTTCACATTCACTGGTGTCAAGTGGGTATGGCGTGGTGCCGTGCTGCACATACCTTCACTTAAGCATGTCTGAATTTGACATTGAAGTGCCTGTTGTAATAATAGAGAGCAAGGGCCATGAAAATAAAAGTCAGAAACGTCTCCAGAAATCTCTTGATCGATATAAACTGCTTTGAGCTAAGTCCATGGATACCTTTTATTGTATTCTACTTTTGACTGCCCAAGTATGAAGTGTTTTCTGCAGTCAGTGCTCTGCTTATCTGGGACAGCTTGTAATTGTTGCGTGCAGCCACCTCTTCATTCTTAGTTTGAAGGATGTTACAACTGTTGTGACAGTTGCAATGTGACAGTTGCACACAAACAAACAAAACATGCAGGTGTATGGGCAGCATTTGAGATTAGATGACAGAAAAATTAGAATTACCCTTAATGTAAAAAGTTGATGGTCACTGAATAGGGAGAAGACCTAATACTACATTTTGGTTTTCTGCAGGCCACATTCTCTTTACATGTGGAGCTGTTGACTTGTAAGTGTCTACCTTTAATGACGATTTGCCTGTTAACCAAAGTCCCTTGTGAGTCATCACCGGCAACTCATTAGCACTATGCTAAGCTAATGGATCAGTAAATGGATTTTTATGTGGGCATAAATGCTAATTTGCTACACTGTGGCACTGTTCAACAATGCTGTGTTTAGCAAGTTAGTCTGAACCTCAGGGGTGTGTTTGTGTCTCATTAGGCTCGACTGGGGGTCTATTGTGGATGTGGAGGACCCTGGCAAAACAGAACTATAATAACAAAAGCCTACAGTCCTGAAATACTTGTCCATCCTACACCTTAAGGTTTAATTGAAGTGAGAAAAGATAAGTGCAAGCGCAGACAAAATTACTTTTTTGAAATCAGAACAACAGTCTGAAAGACCAGAAGCCATCGAGTGTAGGGTGTTGTTATGTAGCATGATTGTTGTTACTATCCGGGATTGACACTGGCAAGTTGAAGCAACTTGATATTGACATTTAGAAGATACGGAGCATAAGTAAAAAAGTAAAGCTTTAATTGTCAAGCTGGGGCTCGGAGCAGGACTTGGACTCGGATGCAAGTTCAACTTTTATTAAGAAAGTCTGAGGCAAATCCTCTTGGCAGAGTGATGAAACAGAGAGGCTATGAAAATTACCTGACGTGAGTTCTTCTCTAGAAGAGAACCCACGGCTATGAAACATTAACAAAATAACGAAGGAACGAAAACAGGCTATAAGAATTATCGGAACAGAAAATGTTCCCAAGGGAGGAAAAATACTTCTAACTATGAACAAAAAAATCACTCCAAATGGAGGATAATCAAACACTCACAAAACAAAAGATCAACAACAAAAAAATCACTCTTAACGAGGAAAAATCTAAGTCTAAATGAAACTAAGCTGAGCTAAGAAAAGATTCAACAAAAGTTCACTCTAAACAGAGGATACAACAAAGAGGTTCTAGACAAGACTTCTGTGGCTATGACGAGGTACACTGGCGTGATCATACAGGGACGAAACACACTGGCACAAAACAAGGGAAACGCAGACTTTTTGAACAAATGAGGGTAATGGGAAACAGGTGGAAACAATCAGGTAACCGGGAAGACAATCAGACTGGAGACACGAGGAAGGGCAAGTGACCTGAAACGAGAGGAGAGTTACACTTCAAAATGAAACAGGAAATGACAAGACAAGAAACCCAAAACAAGACAATACCTCACCGCGGTGTGACATCAATAGTGATATAGTGACTTTATCCCCACTTCTGTTTCCAACCCACCATTTACTGCAGTTATATCCACAACTGAAATACATATCCACACGTTCTTTCATTCACTGATTGGGTACATGCCCATGCTAAGTGTCATAAATACTCATGCTAAATCACCTTATTTGTATTTGTGATTATAAGGTTTGACAAAATTACACTTTAATATAATTCTTATTGCCAGCTTCTGGTAAAAGTTTTTTTTTTTTATCTCCACTGCTCATACTGTACTGTACCATAGATGACAGAGGCCAGGGTACCACATTCATACCATTTGTTGATCCTGACTGCAGCCCACGTTCAAAACCATGAGACAGCAAGACAGACATTTAAAATGGAAGGAAGCAGCAGCAGGGCCTTGTTGAAAGAACATTTCTAACTGAGTAGGAGTTGAGTGGGAATACTGGCTCAGCAGCAAGTACAGAAGCCACACATCTCAGTTTCTATAGCCAAACGGAACACATAATATTCTTGATGATACTATATGTCTGGGCATTACATTTTCACCCTTCTTATAGTGAATAATACCTGTTTTGATTACGTCATTAAGCTGTTGTGGCAAGCATGAAAAAATTTGATTAGACACTGGCTTAAGTCTTATTGGTTGTGCTGATTTTATCAGCAGTTGCCATTTTAAGAGGGATTACTTTGAAAAAGCTGATCAGTTTAAACCCAGCTAAGAATGTATCCAAAATTATTACTGGAAACTTAACAATCCATTTATGCTGAACTGTAAGTTGCAATTCTTTTGTATGATCACCTGCAATGAATTGGGATTTAATTGTTTTAATTAAATACATTTTACATAAAACAATTTAAAAAACAACAGGAAATTATACAACTTCTATAATTCTATATTATCGAAAGCAATGATTTGTACAACGTTTTTGTTTGTTTGAGAGATTATCAGCAGACTGTGTACAATTTTAAGATCCATCCATCCCTCCACTTTCTACACCACATAATTTGCAGGGTTGCAGGGGTGCTGGGTACTAACTCAGAGCCAAAACACAAAGGCAGACAATTGCACAGGCTCATCGCTCACACACTCACACATAGGGGCAATGTAGAGTAGCCAGAAAGTCTTTTAGAGTAGACCATGCAAGTTCTACACAGAAGGGTCCAGACTCTGACTAGAATCCAGAACCTCTCACTGTGAGGCGACATTGTCCACACTTTACTACATGGCAACAGACAGCATTTTGTTCTAACTGTGAGGATGTGCTTTATTTTCACATAGCTGCACAGGCTTGATGTAGAACCCTAAACACTTGTTGACAAGGAGACCAGGATTGTGATGAGTTTTCTACTAAAATAACATAATGTCAAAATATCAAATTAAAAAAATATCAAAAAAATATCAAACTATTTAGTGAATATTTTCATTTTTGTAAATAGTGGCCATGGTATAAGTGGAAAAATTATGATGCACCATGCTGTTATGAAAAATAACACACTCCACACTGTCATTATATTTCAATACCTGTACTTTGTGTGTTACTCTTCAAAAACAGCACACAACATTGTGAATCATCCTTCACACGAAGGCCTGTAAAAACGTCTATAATGCCATATCCTGCTGTTATAATGCATTATGCAATACTCTACATTATTATACATCATATTAATGGGCTTCATAGAAAGTGTTACCAAGTTTCATTTTAGCCTTCACAAGAAAATGGGTTTTCTTTCTGTTCTTTTCTATCTGCGATACTGTTGCTTCATCATGTTGGGAAAATAATTGGCCTAAAGTGTTTTAATTTGCAACCAAAGCCTCTTTCAAAACAGGAACAGTGTGAAATATAAGTATAAAATATTTATATATAGACATTTGAATGCAACAAAAGATATTTATAGTCTTGACAATTTAAGAACACTCTCTCAGTCTGCGGCCCAAGATAATCTCTCCACCTCACTGCACCATAGACAGATAGATAGATAGATACTTTATTGAGCCTGAGGGAAATTCACTCAGCTCAGAATTTGATGATATGTGCTGGTATAAATGTCTACCTGCTGTCAATTTTCATTATTTTTAGGCAAATTTACAAGTAGAGGAAAAGGTCTGGATATTTGTTCTTCTATTCTTTATTAATCTAATTCAGATTTTGCTCAGATCAGATCTGCTCTGCCACCGCCCTGCTGAGTCCGACTACAACAGCAGTTCGTGCATTGGCAGTGACTCAAATCAAAGGGAAGATTTATTCATGGTGAGTGCAAACCAGGAGAAATAAATAAAGGCAGCATGAAATCAAAGGTATGGGATCAGGTGGAAATTGGTGTTTTCTCACTACACAGAACACTGTTGACCTGGAAAACACTCAGACACACACATCAAATACACACTCCACAGCTCCCGGGAGCGGACGCTCTCTTTATATCCTCAAATGCATACATTAAGATGGAGATGTACAGGACCTTTTAGTACAAATACTTGGAAAAAACAGTGTGTAGACACATTAACAGGAACACCTGTACAATATAATGCATTCTGTTGTACTCATCCTTTAATGATCATGACCACTGTGAAGATGTTTTTTGAAACTACATCAGAGAGACATTAGAAGTTTATTGTGTTGTGATATTTGAATTGTGTTTTACTGTATTCTGTGTTTTTGAAATATCTTTCTGGTGTTCGTGTTATTGTGTCCACCTCTTGTACTTCCCTCAGAAGAATGTGCTCCTTCAGCTCTTTGTCTTCTCTTGGAATGAGACCCACAGACCATAAAATACATCAACTGAATATATATATATATATATATATATATATATAAACATATGTATGTATATTTATATATGTATATATATGTACATACACATAATTTCAAATCTATCAAGCATCTGAAATCAGCAAATAGCACTGGCCAAAACATTTCTTATCAAAATATAGTAAATTTACACAAGTACTCTGAATACATTTCATCACACATGAATGGATTTTAATTACAGAATTTAACTTATGTGACATACTGAAGATCTGTCCCCAGATTCCCAGGGTCAACAGTATTTCTCCCCAGTATAAATATCTCTACATACTAAAGACAATAAAGAAAAGAAAAGGCAAACTGAGGATTCATCAGTGAAGATTCAAATGAGATCCAACATCTGTAAAACCACAACTGCTTTTTTTTGCCAGATGGTGAACTCTGGTCTGGGCATGTCCCAAAAATATACAAGAGTATGAATAATGCATTGGATATGACTTATTTCACAGTGTATCGCTGGACGTGCAAGCACACAAACACACAGGTGCACAAACATACACACGCACAGTCAGACATGGACGGATGCAGACATGTGTGCGCACGCTCTCTTTCTCTCTCTCTCTCTCTCTCTCTCACACACACACACACACACACACAAAGTACAGACCATTAAAATAAGCCAAGGGTCCACATCTGCTAAATGCTCCCGGTGGTGTGTACAAGGTGTACAAGGTGTGAGGTTCTTTGACAAAAACTACTCTTCTAGTCTATGTTGGTACCACATAAAAAACACAAGTTATAAGTCGTCCAAAATGTCCACATTTCACCACCATGACCTTCATTCACAGAGAAAGATAGTCAACTAATCTCTGTCGTTTTGACTATGACATTCCAATAGACTTTTTTTTTCACAGTGTCTGTTCTGTGTATCTATGCAGAGATTTCTGAGGCTGCGGCCTTGTTAAGTTTCACCCAGGCAAATGACAGAAAGGCTAGAATCCAATGAATGATATGGCCTGGCTCAGCCTCTATAAAGTCACAACTCTTCAGCAGCGAGCCATCATTAAAGAAACCTGGCTGGAATATAACCTGGACGGCTTCATAGTGGGGATAGCAAAGATGTAGGGACTGCCTTTTGGAAGACCTTCTGACAAGTCTAAATCGAGCCACAAAGATCCGAAAAATCTTCAAGGAGCTGTCCCCCGCAGACCTGATGTTGGGTGGTGAAGACAACTAAAGGTAATGTACTTCAATGAATATTCCACTGTACTTCAATGAATATTCCACTATTCCACCCTAATGATAACTGTTCCTCACGGGGATTTTGTTCTGTGATATGTCTGCAGATTTGGCTGAGGTGAAGCTTTAATGCCAACAGTGTACCATGCTGTTCGCTTGAGACTTCTCAGAGTTTTCACAAGTGTCTCTCAACTGTGGTGATAGGAGAAGCTCTAGTTTGTCTTGTTTCTTTTTTTTTTTTTTTCTTTTTTTGTCATCGCTGGAGGTCAAGCCTGGTGTAAAATTTGAGAGCCTCCCTGGTGAATGGACACAATGTTGTGGTGCAGTGATTAGCCTCAGTCCCTGCAGAGGAATGGAAGAAAAGAAAAGGAAAAGACAAAGTTACAAATCACAGGACATGGTTGTTTCATGTGCCTCTATCAGACACGCACCCTGTCATAAAAATGTGCTTACTGTTTTACATGTTGGTCCAACATCAGAGTAAACGCCTGAGTCACTTCAGTGTGACAGTCACTACAATAAGGGATGTAGGTTAAGATTTAAGGTTAAAAAAGGTATTACAAATGAGATTAAACGCGCATCTCCAGCCTTGTCAAGAAAAACGTAATATATGTATTAATTCATTTAGTTATCATTGTTACGCACCAAGAAAATAAAATCATGCAGCCATTTGTGCCTTAACATTTTGGGGAATGCATTCTCCTGATAACTTCAACATACCTGCCTGTGTGGCACATAACCCTCAGACCCTAGTACTATTTTCTAATTTTTTAAAATGAAAAATAAAAAAAAAATGTCAGAAACCACAAACCTGAGAATGAGCAATTTTAATGCTATCTTAATGCAGGGGGAAAAAAAACCACACTGTAATAATCAAATCATCATCCATCCCTGTATTTTTAATTTTCATCTGTGCCAGGTCCAGCAAAACACTTATACATATAACATTGAAACTAATTATGAATTAAATGAGTGCCTCAAATTAATGTCTTCTCATTCTACTCTTGTGTACTGCTGGATATTATCAAACAGACAACAGTTCTACTTCTAGGACATTTCATCATTGATGTAGTTAAGGGTATCTAATAAATGATAGAATTGATGATGCTGTGAGGGGCTTTACTATGATAAGAGGGTGACCATAGCCATTAATTAAGGCTTTCACCACAAAGCTGTTTTTTAAATCTATCACTGATGAGAACACTGATGTTGCTTTATAACTCAGTGCTGTTTGTAGGAGGACCACTTGCTACCTTTTGAGTAGGAAATTTGGTGTTGGCACTTGAGCTCTTTTCACAAATGTCTGAATAATGCTGAACACTTGAACTATGAACTCACATCTGATGGACAAAAAGCCAGAACTTCTACAAATTCCTTGTCTGCATGGAGCTTTATTTGTTGCCAAATTTAATGTCTTTAATCAAAAAAAAAAAAAAAAAAATTCTCAATGATTCTGTAAAGGGATGGATCCATAATGTGCAGTAGTGAATTCTTTTCCATAGAATACATTTCACCTTCAGTAAATTTCTACAGTTAATGACTTAATTTAACCAAGCATTTGATCAAGAAATCCATTTGAATGATAATACAGCTCTGCCATGAATATGTTATATGGATAAATCCATAAATGTTAAGACATAAATGATTCAGGGTGACAGTGGACAAATGTGACACCCAGGACTAAACATATAAATCATTCAGACACTTAAACATGAGTTGGCAAATCCACACAGAATTGCACAAATTCCCAGAGCTGGCAAATAAATATTTATGACGCCCCCAATTCCCCCTTTCTCCCTGTTGGTAATTGCATGTGATTCATTTTGTTTTCTCGTGGAAGAGGGAAAATCAATCTTAGAATACTGGCTAGGAGACATAAAACATGCAGATTCCAAATGCCTGTGGTATTGCAGAATATAAAAGCTTCATAGGTACTCAGTCAATGTTCTCGGGAGAGGAATTCAGGTTAATCTTTAGTAGTTTTCCTTGTTTTAGAGAGAAGAAAAATGTTTGTGGAAGTGAAGTTAACTGGCAAGCAGTCAGGCTAACCTGCTCCTGGCTCTAGTTTATCTGCCAACTTTTAATAAACATACATTGACTTGGAGGAATGTAAGGCAGATGTCTTTGGAATCTGTTACTGTGGCATTTAGAAAACGATTTTTAAAATCTAGCTTTCTCTTCCTGTTATTGCTCTTTCAAGAACATCCTCCCATTTAAATGTTTTCTGCCTCTGTCCTAAAAGAAAGCCTGGGTCCTTGAAGTTGCCTCTGTCTTTGTAACAACAGCAGAGCTTTTTAATTTCTATCCTTAGAAATGGGAGGATCCATTGTGTCCTTGCCAAGTCCTGGATGATCTTTATTTAAGCTCAGTGATGAGAGCACTGCTGGGTAAAATACATGATGAATTGACACTAATGGCTGATTCATTCCAGGTCTGAGCTGTACTTAACCCTCAACTTAACCCAACTTAGAATTGAGGCATTGCTTTTACTATTCATCTTTGTTCATAATGCAGTCAAAATGTCATTGTCTGTTTGTATCTCACAGTGAAACTGAAACATGGTTATACACTCAGTATGCAAAAGAAAATATAACATACAAAACTCACATACTTGCTGTTTTCCTCTGTATCCTACGATGGTTCCTTGGGCAAAGGCTGGAAAAAAAATCAGAAGGTCAGCATTGTGGGGAACAGAGGGCCAGCCTTCACTAGCCTTTTATTCAACGTCCCCTCTGCATATTGGCCTTGGTCACAGACCAGCATATGTCCATTTAAAACACAGATGGCTTGTCTTCCAATTATATCTAAGGCGAGATGACGGAAGCTGAAGGTCATTTTGTTCTCTCCCAGCTTTTATGACCTCTGAGGATGCCTCTTCTCCCCTCGACCAGAAAATACAAGCAAGTAATGGGCACCTCATCATCCCCCTTAACGAGTGAGAGGCCTTTCCTTTTTACCATCAACAGCATCACACAGATAGAACATTTTATCACATTAGCTGTGGGGCAGGGTAATATACAGAGTTCCACTTTGTTTCTCTGTGAAAAACTTCTTGCCTCCTACATTTGTCTTTAGAACACATGAAAACATGCAGTTTTCCCCTTGACCAGAGGAAGAAAACAGCTCCTTTGCCTTCTTAATATTGGTGAATGAGCCACTTTTGTGTAGATAATGACTCAGCTAATCATAATCAGAAAGCTAATGGTCTGTTTAGCCAATCAGAGGAGCCATGGCGAGACGGCTGTCTGGGCAGCACATTGGCATTCCCAGCAGCCTCTGCTCTCCTCTCGGCCGTGCCAGGCTATCTGCAGCAGTGAGGAGGACTTGGTATGCTGCTTCCCGCTCAGCTCGTTGTCTTGCGCTCTGCCTGTCCAACCAGCTGACTGGCCCTGGCGCTGACAAAGAAATTCAGTACTCTGAAGAGGCGCTGATCCATCACACCTCTCCAGCAGCATGTCATCTAAATGCTAAGTACTTTCACTGCATCTTTAAATCAAAACAAGAAAAGAAATGAGCACTGGGGGTGAGCGGTTGGAAGGGATAAAAGCTTATAAGGGCACAATAGAATCTGCACAGCAAACCCTTAGCTTTTTGATTACATTCATTGGTGAGGAAAAGGAAATGTGTGAGAGTAGAAAAATGGGTGAGAGGACTGTGCATGAGGAACCCAGAGACCTTGTTGTGCCTTCAGATGTACAAGGGAAAAAAAGAAAGAATAGTTAATGATACACCCCCTGCCAAAAGGTTCCTTCAAAGAAAATCGCATGTTTGATTTCTATCCAAAAACTATCTTAAATGTACCTTAGCTGCTCCCACAATAGGACTCTCTCCTCTCCCTCAACTCCCTGTCTCAGTCCAACTCTTTGCTATCGATTGAAGGGATCTTCGAAGTTGCTGCAGAGTGCTGAGGCAGCAGAGGGGGCCGGCTCTATTAACTGCTCTTACTAATTAAAAGGGTAACAAGGTGAGCTTGGCCCCACGGGACGAACTGTGCAAGAGACGGAGCGGGTTGCCTGCCATGCACACCGGTAAACAGTGCTTACCGCCTATGGTGTTTACAAGACCAGAATCCAAGGACATCGAAGACATATTCATCTCCCTCTGGCATGAGGGATGAGGGAGATTCACAGATAAGGAGTGAGAAAGAGAGGAAGAGAAAACGCCGAGCACGCTATTAAGCGCTTTGCTAATTGCTTATGTTGTGGTGAAATTGAAACATTTGGACCTTGTCTCTGAGCTCAGTGTGCCCTCGTTTCATCATCACTTGTAAACATTGAACACTGTGCATAAATGATAAAGTTCCACAGTTCAAATGAGGTGCACAGCCTGGATCTTTGAGAGAGTGCCAGTGGATATTGGCTAAAATATTAAGGGATTCAATTAACTTTCTTCCTTATCATCAATACAACATATTTCAGGATCAAAGTATCTTTAAGATACAGCTCTCCTCACATTACACAAATGTCCTGAGTCAAGGTAACATTTCAACTCCCAGAAATCTTTGCAGCTGGGAGGGAAAGCCATTGCAGGTACAACAGACAGCTTGTTTGCTCAGTGCTCAGGGTGAGGAGACAAAGCAGAGACTGCATATTTGGTACCACTACAAGCCGCAAAATTGTCACCAGCAGCCCATCCAGCCATTATAGAGACAGGCGCTGTGCCATCACTGCAGTGGCTAAAACGTCCTTCCCTGGGGTGTCTCCTAACAAGTGGACTCCTGCACAGGATTTAGATGGTTTCATCATCAGGAGACTCATAGAGGTCCCAGTCATTACCAGCCACTGCTGCTGTTATTAGACTAACAAGCACAACTGTAGCCTACTGAAGAGTGGATGGTTCATGCTCAGAGTATGAGTCTGATGTACAAAAGCATCAGAGCATCATACCCAGTGCTGTCTCAGAGGAACAAAGCCAACATTAGTTACAAAGCATTTGGTTGCATTTGCTGCTTTATTTCTGTTGAAGCAGCTCCAGAAAGATCCAATACAGCATACAAAACTCTACTACTGAAGTGAAAGCAGCAGTATCATATAGTAGTATTGAATTGTCCATAACAGTAAAAAAATCATACTTTAAAAATGTAATTTAGAGGTACATCTCTTGATTGTATTTTTTTACACTAAATTGGTATGGAACAAGCCAAAAAAACAAGACATACTACGTTATTACCCATCCATTTGACATTGAACAACACTAGTATTAATTTGTGTTTGTGCCTATCTGGCGAATGTAAGACCAATATTCTCTCTTCTTTCAGCTTTGTTTTGGTCCCTACCGAACATCTGGTTGCTATCACCAGTTATTTGCTAACTTTAGCAAATCTGATATTTGTCTGCTGTTTGTTGCTGGGCAAGTAACATACAGTGAGTTTAACAGAGATGTTTTGTTTAAAACAGCTGCCTGCTGCAGGAAATGAGATTGATAAAGGTCTGAAAACCAAAGCAGTTAGCCAAAGCAGGCCAAAATGAAGCTAAAAAGCTTATAGCTGAGGTGAACTGGATATAAATCCCTTCTAGTTACTTCAAGTGAACCCCTTCGCGTAGCACATACCCATGTGATCCATTGGTGGTTGAACGATTCTGATGTTTGATGTAGTTTGTAGTAGTTTTAACTGTAAATCATATATAGTTAGATTTTTGGATGTTTTTGTTTCATGCTGACATCGGTTTACAGACAGACTTGAGTTGTGTCATTATTACACGGAACATCAAGTCTGCATTATTTTTTTTTTGGAAATATTGCACTACCACAGTTAATAATGCAGCTAAAGTGCAGATTAATGTGAAAAAACAATAATGTAACTGACAAAAATGACTGACTTGATGTTCATTGTGATGGAAAACACAGATCAAGCAACTTTCAAGAGCCTGCAAATTGATTTTCATACCAACAGAATGAAATGGAAGGAAAAACACATTCAAGTTTGTAAAACCCAGCAGCAGGGTTTGCAAAAATGATTAGTTGTGATGTAAATGTATGGACTTGTTATAAATAAGGTGAAATATACACAAGCACAAATAAAAGTATTGAGAAATATACTAAAGTATCCAAGTCACATATATTCATTACGCAACATGTTATACTGTTATGAATATTAGATTTTTTGAATAGTTGTCACTGCTTTGTTAACACTGAAAAGCAGTGTTAACATATCAGAACATATGATCAGCAGTGTGTAAACTGCTGATCATATGTTCTGTTGACTGCAGCATAACAGGAAACTATAGATGTAGGTGGCACAAAATTGAAAAAAAGAATCAACAAGTGTAATTAAATTCAAGTGAAAGTACATCAAAATTATACTTATCTTTACACCACCAGAAACAGGTAACGGTTATGTTTTTAGGGTGACAACAGTGCGTCAAATAGGACAAAAATGAAGACTGTGGGGGGCTGCGTTGCGTACATGGTAGCAGTACTAAACAACTGATTAAAAATCCATGAACAAAAGGGCACAACAAGCATCAGAGCTTCACACTAGGATGTTGTTGAGCATGCTTGAATGTGTTCAGTTCATAGACAGGCTTTCCACATTATGTAAAGCCTGTGTTGAAATGTGGCCTATGGCTCTGACAATTTCACACCAGACGAACTTCTGGAGACAGGCATTGTGCAGGGTAAAACACAAATGGCAGTTCAAAGCCTGGCAATGACAGAACTTCAAATAGGGGAGTGGGGTAAAGTGGGCTGAAAGTGACAGCAGAAGGGACCACATTCACTCTGGGTCTCTGCCAGAGAGGGCAACATACACCCAGCGAACACAAGCTGAAAACAGAACTTGCTTAATGTATGATGGCAGAACCAGAAGAAAAAAAAAATCAACAACAAAGAAACAATGTGATGCTTTTTCCCATCCTCTGTGTGAACACCAAAGGAAACATTAGATACTGTAAATGTAATCATGAAGCTTCCTGCAGAATGTTCCATAACACAACACCTCTGATAACACAAATGAAAAAGGAGAAAGCAAAGGTGGGTTTGGTTTAGCCATTTATCTCTGTACTGAACATTTCTATCAATCTAACCTATTTCAATATATTTTCTGCATCAGTCCACATGCTATCTCCACAAGATTGATGATCATGCCACAGCATCTGACAAACAGATGAGTTGAAACCAAAGGAGTGCATTTTTCTTTTCCGCTTGATAAACAGAAGATGTGTAAATGAAACTGAAATAGAGAGTATATCCAGCATAACCTCTGTGTATGCTCTGTGTATGCTTAGCAGTCATTTTCTAAATGTATTTCCAAAGGCATGGTGGCCTGGCTACCGTCTGTTATCTCTGAGGATCCAGAAAGAGGCTGTCAGATACAATATAAGCAGAACAGTTAAAGTTGAAAGTGAGCCAGTTAAAAATAAAAATATGCTCCTTTGTCCGATGTGTGTATCAAAGGTACATTCCAATCACTAGATCAACAACGAATTAAAAATAATTGTTTCAGTGAGTTGCAGTTTTGCTATTCACTCCTGGTGGTGGAAGCGGCAGAAACAAACAAACAAACAAAAAAACCACAGTAACACCGAAGCTTTTGAAAAACGTTTCTTTCAACCCCACACAGCAGAAACAGATTCTATTAGTTGTGCGCGACTGTTGGAATTTACTTGCCAGTGCACAGAATTTAATAATTTCAACTGCAAATGAGACTGAAAGCCAGCAGAGCATTGAACGATATTGTACACAGCATGCATATCTAATATTTGAAAATGCTCTGGCCTTGGTTTTCAGAGCATTTTGAAGATGCAAACATTGCTCTAATGACCTCTGGTTCTAATTTACTCACTAATATTTTCCTGCTGTATTAAAAATAAGACCATTAAAATACTTTTACTGTGCTCCTTCAGAGCCTTGAGTACAAGGAGTACGATTCCTTGAGTACGATTCAAGAAACAACCTGTTTTACTTCTCTCATTATGCATTTTATTTAGGCTAAATGAATGCTGCTGGCCATGGTGCTCCGGCGCCTAATGAAAGTGGTTCAGCCACCTTTATCTACAGATTTCATCCTTCTGTGATAAATAAAAAAGTCATACAGAACAAAAAGCAACAAAATGTAATGTAAAAAATATACATAAAAAAAAAAATAAAATTATGCTCAGATCATAAGGTGAGTGTATATGATGTATACTGTGAGGCAACTGCAAATTGGGATGAAAGCTGAAAGAGCACTGAAGGACATCTTGAAAAATAGATTTTATTCACAACGAGATGATTGCAGCCACACATTTGTTCTGTGGTCCTGTCCTGTCAAAATACTGTAGAAAATAAAGTCCAATAAATAAAATACAAAATTTTTTTTTTTTTTTTTTTTTTTTTTTGCAAAACAAGACTATCAGTGGTTTCCAATTGCCAACACTGGAGCTTCCAGTTTTGAGCAGAAGAGGTGGGTTGCTATCTGCTACCTTACAAACCACATAATCACAACCATGAATGAAGCATTAAGATGAGATAAAACGGTCAGGTGATTGTAGTTGTGCACAAAATCAGTTACAATGAGAATTAAGTGATATTCAGCAAAGTGAAACATAAAAAATACAATCACATAAGCTTTAGAAAAAGGAGGAATATTTTCCAAATATTGAAAGTGAGGCTAAGGCTCAAAATATGTGCGGATAGCCTAGGATACAGGAGGCTTCAATGACTGAAGTTTTTGCCCTTGATCACAGAAAGATTTTGTGGAGGCGAAAGGAAAACATGTCTATAAAAAAGAAAGATTGGATGCTGAAGTGACTGTCGACACCAGCAGAACGCAAGCGCTTCAGCTAAATTTGTTTGTCTTTTGAAAACATTTTCCTGAGTGCCGACCGCAGGATTATCATTTTTCATAAGCACCGAGCCAACAGTGGTCGCAGGTGGTTTCCAATGCTGTTGTAATGCATCAGTCTCAAAACGCTATTTTGTGGCACACACAAGAGGCATACATGTATCACTACATGTAGAATAGTGGTTTAAATATAACATACAAGCATTTTTTTCAGGGACAGCAGCCTTATTAAATCACAAAGGCACCTCTGTTTTTAATAGTGCCTGTAGACGGGACTATTTTCAATGGTGGATTAATAAATATTTGTTGCAGCTGCAGCTACCAGATGGTGTATGTAGACTGAAGATAAAGTAGAGTCCCTGTGTTCATGGCAACAAAGGAACAAATCACCCAGTGAGACAGTGTGGTGACTTTATAACAATTGAGATAAAAATGTCAACATTGACATGCAGTACCTTATTGATAAGTATGATTAATAAGTAACATTAATGAAATAACTTCAGTCTTGGTAGTCTTTTTGTGGGATTTGTTGATTATCAAGCGTTAGATTTTGCTGTGATACTTCCACCTGCTTCTTGTACAAATGAAATGACTCACATCTCGGAAATGTATTTAACTCAAAGAAAGTCTAGCTAAAAGATGAATTGTACGTGGAGGAAAAGTGAAATGCTGTCACTGGTTGTTTTATTGCTTATTTTTATCTGGACAACACATCCATTTCCAGCCTAAACATTAAAGATAACAAGGCAGCCAGGAATCTGTCATCTGCAACCTCAGCTAATCAACAATTCATATGAAGAAGCCACACACGAACAGTCGTGTTGCCAACAGAGCCTGGGAGTGTGCCGCGTTGCCTTTGAGAAACAAGCTCATTAGAAGTCTGTATCTGGTCAGATGGGCTGCCAGCCTGTCTGGTCGTTTGTCATGGACATTGAAGCCTTTATAACTGATGTGCTAGCAAGTGTTACATAACGACTGTCCATGTCATTTTCTCACCTCTTTCATAAGAGGTGAGAATTTCCTTCAAGTCCTTCAAGACTGGACTGGAACATTTGCATTGATGTGCTGCACTAAGTCCAGTCTTTCTGTTAGTTTTGCTCGTCTGCATTACATTTGTAACGTTTTCTATTCAAACACCTGGGTCCTTTTTCTCTATTTCTCATAAAAGCATATCATTTACTTCTTTTTTTCCCTGCACAAATCGAGATTTTGTGTCATATGGCATCATTTCAAAAAGCCTGGAGAGCTAAGTAGTTATGATGTCTTCATATTTACAGCAGCACTGGCAGGAATACACACACTCCACTAGCTTTTCGCCCTGGCTGATGCTGGAACAAAGAGCACATAGCTGGAGGAGGGCCACCAGAGCAGAAAAAAAAAAAACAGAAAATGCTAAAAAACATGATGTAAGCCTCTCTGACCTACTGGGTCGCACAGTGTGTGTACGTCTGTGTGTATGCTGTTCATTTCACAACTCTTTTTCGTTTGGCAAAAACGCCCAACTGCAACTGCTCTGTTTCTCTCCAGGCCACACACTAGCTGAGCAGTGGCATTTGTTGTGTGGGCGCAGGAAGACTACTGTCGAGTATTGTCTGAGGGAGTGAGTACACATAAACCCACAGTCTGAATATGATCAAATCAGGGTTTCAAGCACTAGCATTTTATAATTTAAGTCCCCTCCAGCCTGTGAAGTTACATTTGAAGCCCAGAACACAATATTTGGGAAAATAATCTGGTCTTTCAGAAGCAATTCTATGCATAGTTTCAATTTGAGTACATCACTTGATTAGCAAAGGCTGATAATAGAGCTCAGTAGTGCTCTCAACAGCCCCTCGCCAAGCAGGGAGCAAGTGATGCAATCTCGCAACCTTCTTGCTCGCCTGAAAGGAGAAAAATCATTTTACTGTCCTGAATTCAGTCTGTCTCTCTTGTCAATTTTCCACCTGACGGCCATTTTCGCCTGCCATACATTCGCACACATCCAACACACAACTGTGCTCTTGTGTAACTCCCGCCCCCACACACACAACCTGTCAAGTGTATGAAACCGACCTCATAACTTGCCGCCCCACCCCTCCAGGATTGCGCTTTCCACCTCGGAGAATATCATATGTAGACCTTTCAGTGGCTCACTAGTGAAGACAAATTGCTAGCTTGTTTGGAGGGGGGGCTCCAGAGGGTGATTCATATTAATGGCTAGCTGGCAGTGGAGAGCAGGCTGCATATACAAACTCCATTATCAGGTTAGACTGGAGTGTGTGACCTGGCAGTGCCACTGTGAGCCACACACACAGGAAGGTATGCCGCAGAGAGGAAGCTGAATGGGCTGTGGCTGTGTGTGTGTGTGCGTGTGTGTGTGCGTGTTTTCCTATTAAGTTTGTGTTAAATATGCAGCTTTGATTTTTTTTCATGCTGTTTTAGAGGTTTTTCTCAATTTACAGCAAGAAAAATCATAAGAATGATTCAATTAATCATTTATCACGCAATACACCATAATCAAAACAATGTACTTTTTCTTAATCATGAGAACCTTTCAAGTTTTCAAAGATTTAATTAGCTGTTTGACTGCAAGAGTGTTTTGAAGGTAGGGAGACAACATCTTTACAAGTTTCTGTGGTACGTTTCGATTATTTTTACGTCAATGAGCAAAAAGATGAAAGCCAAATCTGCAGTCACATTCATTCCTTGTTTACATAATTTTTCATGAAAATAGCTGTAAAAGTTGTTCATAATGTTCAGCTGGAGAAGCAGTCGGTGGTTAAAGATTAAAAATCATAAATACAGGCACACTGCAGCAACTAAATAACAGAAACATTTTGTTATTGTTCAAGCAAGTTGGTGTCACCTGTAAAGTCTGTCATGAATAAGCACTTGAGGATAGGCCATGGAGTTGTTAAAATCAGAGGTTTTTATCCCCTTGGGAGCATTACTGAGCTTTATTAAAATCATAGAGATCTGTCTGTTTGATTGCAGGATTCCTGGTACTCAAAGTTGAAGAACAAATTGTGAAAGATCAGTGGGTCACTACAATCAAGGAATCACATCAGGAGTCATTTTCCAAAGCAAATTACATGGTAATCGGTGCAGTAATTGTAGCGATGTCTTTCTCTGGACCAAAGGGATGGTCAGATCTCCGTTCACAGGGCTGATAATTTTGCATGGATAGCGGTGCCGCTATCCATGCAAAATTATCAATGGGTTTGTTTTTACTGCTTGAAAAATTAAAAGCATGCTATATCTGAAAAATTACACAAGACAACAGTCATGGTTCCCTAGAGGAAGATACATACGTACAGTATGTGTGTGTATTTACTTAGGCAACACAGCTGCTCATTTAAGGCATGTTATAAAATGTACAAACAAATGTTTTTAGCTCCTATTTTAAATAACAAGATTTACTATTCAATAAATATTTTTACATTTAATCCAAGTCTGTTAACTGCTGTTGCCTTGCTGTCTTCTCTGTCATTCACCAAGGAAAAGGTAATTCTATCATTTCAATAATGTAACCATATGAACTTCATACTTCTGTAGCTTGTGAAAAATATATGTGAACCTCACTGCACTCTTTCTCAGTGCGTCAGGTCCATTTAATCAACTTTTCATATCTTGCTCATCTCACTGTCAGGTTGTAGCTACGAGGTTGTGAACATTAATTAAACTGCCACTCAAAACTGAAGTGTTTCTGCCAATTCTGCTGATAAAATACAGATCTCAACTGACTTCTGAAGTCATGTTTGACTTTAGTTACCTTTGAACTATTGAAAGTTGAATTTAATTTGATTAAATTCACTACATAAGCAAATTAAGTGAAAAGTTAATGAAGCAAATTCAGAACTGGATTTGGCTTTGATCAGATGCTATCAAACCCTGACAAGTGTGTTTAAATACCAGCAGTGTCATATATAAGGTACATTTGTCACTTTAACTCCACCTACATGAAGCCTTCACACCACAGCATGTATAATTATCAGCTTCCAGAAACTCACATTGTCACACTGAATGCTCCTATGTAATGTCATTATGTCCAGATGAAGACAGAGTCAGTCACAATTACAGCTCCCTCTCCACACTCTCTTCCTCACAGGTGTGGACAGACAGAGCTTGGCCAGTGGCCGAGTGGCAGTTGAGCCCTCAATACTGTTCCCTCTCGCTCTCTTCATCCTCCTCTTCACACTCCAGCCTGATCAATCCTCTTTATAGATTTCTCATTTTCATTTATCTTCCAGAATGTGCTTTCTCCCCATTTCAGGTCTTACAACAAATACCCCTGGATACCTCGTCTCTTCTGCTGCCAAATCCCCCCTGTCCCTGCCCCATCAAAAAGCACCAGCATCACTTGCAATTAACTTCTGCAATAAAACTCTTCTCAGCATCAGCTAATTGAGAACATGCAGTGAAACACACAATCTGCATTTTTGCAAATGTATGTACTAAAAGCAAAACACTAATCTCAGTGTGCTGTCAGGGTAGATTACAGCACGATGGGAATGCGTGCGTGAAATCCGACGCAGCTGCCCAGGGCGGTTGGATGGGAGGAGGAGGCAGAGGAGCGAGGGAGATAAAGAGGAAGCAAGTGAGAGACAGATCACAAAAAAAAGAGAGTGAAAATCAACAAACCCAGTCACACGTTGACCTTTGGCCCTGTGTACCTGACAATGATCAACAGTCTCTCCTGTTCAGTCTGTGCTGTCATCTCTTGCTGACATCAACATGCTGTATTGTGCTGTTTCACTTGCTCTGTCTCGGTGAGTTACATCCTTCTGCTTCTTCCTTTAGTCTCTCCCTCTTTATTTTGACATCTTCACACCTGAGGCACATATTTGTATGTTTGCTGCTGTTTCAACAGATTTATTCACTTTATCGACACTAAGGTAGAAAATGACCTTAAATAGAGAGGCAGTCTAGACACAGTGTTACCATTACATGGTCAGCCAGACACAGTGAGTAATCTTTACATAGTAAAGTGGTCTTAAATTCCACTTTGTGTGGGGCTATATACATTAAAGCAAGGCTATGTGCATTTTGCAGGAGAGGAACGGGAACATCGGTAAATAAAATGTAGCATAGCGCCATAGCACAAAAACAGAACAGTCATGAAGTCAGATAACTGGATTGAGTAATGTTACACAAGACGTATGTAAAATTTACAGTTAACAAGCAGTAGCCACAATAAGCCACCAGACAAGATTTGTTCATAAATAAAGATACATTTTTACCTGTCTACTTGTGAAATCTTCCATACAGGTGTTTTTGGAGGAACACACAACTTTCTGAGTCTTTTGTTGCTCCTCTTACAACTGGTTTGAAATGCTTGCAGACATCAAAAACTAAGCATATATTTTCAAAAATCAGTGAAGTCGGTGAGGTAAAACATTGAATCTATTGTCTTTGTACTGTTTGAATTAAGTACATGTCAAAAAGAATTAGTAAATTATCATATTCTTTTTTTATTTATGTTTTATACAGCACCCAACTTATTTGGAATCTGTGTTTAATGTGTGTGTGAAATCCCACTTGACAGTAAACCAGCCTTTGGGCCAAATCAACCTTGAAGGTCTGATCTATTAAGCTTCTGACAATATAAAATGTGCCAAAGCATGTAAGCTTTTATCTTTTTGTGAGCCAAATAAACAAGTGAAATGTGAGTATTTGGTCCTTCTTGACTTGGAAGTTTGAGTAAGTAACTGTACACTATTTGTGTAGCACAAAACAAATATAGCTGGTGAACATAGTAGAACATTTAGCTATTCAAGAAACAGATACACTTCATAGACAAAAGTGTTGGGACACACCTCTTAATTATTGACTTCAGGTGTGGTATTTCAGGGTTTGGGTGATTTCAGTGACGGGAAATCTTAATGCTTCATATGTCAAAACTCGGTAAAAGGAAACTCAGATGGGGTGGGTCAGCCTTAGCATAGCATTAACCACTTTTTGCTGACAAGATCCTTAGGTTTGTTTGATATTTTTAAAGGGTTCATTAATGGAATAATGAAAACAAAACACATCATCAACCACAAAACCCTCTGTTTACCTCCAGCAGAATCTATTGTAGCCATGTAGAAAATTGAGATGTTATGCCTTCCCAGAACAGGTTTTCATAGGAACCATTTTGTGGTAGACAGCAGTTTCAGTATAAACTGTTTACAGTCTGTATTAGTTATATCTGCTGAGGACAGACTGCTTTGAACCCTTGTCTCCTGTGAAAAAGTGTGTGTTTGAGCCATGTAACCACCATGACCACCTCTCCCTTTATACTATAGACTAAAGGAGCGTCCCTTTAGGTGTTGCTAAAGCGCTTACTACAGCGTCATACTTAGAAGCGAAGGGCCACTAGCAAAACTGTCATAATTTGATGAGTTGAAAACAAGATGGATGTAATGTGGTTTCAGATGGTGACTGTTTTGAACCTTGTAGCTGTTTTTAAGCTGCAGAAGGAAACACGAAACAGAGAAAATACAGGCCAGAATTTAGAGAAGCTGAACTGAACTATTGAACACAAAAATATACATACAAACTACACCAGTAGAGCCATGGATAAGAGACAAGGCTGGTAGGTCTGGGCAGGGAATATAACTCTGTCTACTGGACATTTACACACTGATTCACAATAAACACCACAACATCAAGGATGACTCGCGGAAGACATCACCTGGTGAAAAACTACAAGGTATGAAAAGAACAGAGGACTCAATTTCCACTGAGCATAAAGGTACATTGTGTGAAATTGCAAAGTGGTATGGTGTGAACCACACAGTGACAGTGAGACCTGTATCCATGGTGACTCAGCTGCTGACCAGGCTTGCAGCAGTGCTTTCTCTAATGGCTTTCAACCACATTCATAATGCCACTTCCTTTATAATGAATATTATTAAGATTAAAAACTAAACAATCAAGTTAACCCTCACTTTTACTGATAAGGTATGATGGCTTTGTGCCTGCTGTGTTTTTGTTCGCTGCTGAATCAAATGAAAGTTCAATCATCACAGAGAAAAGCCTCAGTCAGCACTGCAGCACTGGAAGCTCTGAGGCTTTGGATGCGTGTTGCACTGTGAGGGGAGCCTACCGAGGATCAGATGACACCATATTGAAGGTTTTAAAAATTTAACATGTTTTGTATTCATTTGCATCTCTCACAACGTCAGGGAGAGGTCATAAACTGTTGTCAGCTACTATTAATCTTCACAGACTGATACTTAAAATGCCTGATCTCTTGTTTGAGCAAATTGCTTCATTGACTGCTCATATTCATGTTTGAATCCAGTTTTTGCAGTTTCTGTCAGTATTGGAGGTTTTACAATACATATTTGGGGGAAAGCACCTCATAATTGTCCCCACAAGATTGTTATGTGAATCAACATTGAATCAAATGGAACAGAAAACTTCTGCTGAACATCTTGCTTTGGTTAAAATGTTCAAATGTATTGCCCTTGTGACCGCAACCCAATAAGTGAGATTTTCTTTTATTTATTTATTGTTCTTTCCAGCACAAAAAGCAAATAAATAAACAAATAAAGAACCATAGAAGCACAAATTAGTTTAAGACTAAAGACTGAACTGGCATAACCAGATGACTATACAGTTACATTACATCTAATCTTTTTTGCCTAAAATACAGAATATTTCATTTCCAATTTCAAGCTATTTGTATTAATTAATTCCAACAGATGTGAATCAGCTCAGATCTGAGGTGGAGTCTGAACAGAATATTTATTTTTGATTTATAAAGAAGATACTGTATTTGAGCCCACTTACAAGTAGTATTCCTAGTAGGCTGACAGTTCAGGTTGTCCTGGTAAAATATTATTTTTCCTTACAAACAAACATATGGACATTATAATTATAAACAAAGTTCCAACCATCAGAGAGCAGTTCAGCATTGGTTTTCTACCCTTTGTACCCTTTGAAACCTGGAAGCTGACCTGCGGTTTAACTGAAGTGCACTGGCTTTTGCCCTGGGCTGTGGCTTCACATAACACTATCCGCTGCCGGGGGTTACCCACGCTGAAGAAAGCAGGCGAGATGCTGTTAAGTGTATATGGCGTATATTAATGTCATGTCTCGTAAATTACCGTGACGGTCTTGATGCGACCGCTGCCCCTGGTGCAGGTCCATCCGGATCGGTTGAACAGGAGGCTGCAGACCTCCCCCTCCAGGCAGGGAGCCATCTCACACCACTGACGGCTCCGCACGATTCGTGCTGAGAGGGTGAAAGACAAGAGGGCAAAGAGGCAAATTAGACAGATACACACACACACACACACACACAGTTACTTCAAAATGTCAACTTTTTCTGGAACAACCAACCAAACTGTCCTTTTTATGCTCACCAGACAGGAAAGCATCTTCATATGTTGATGTGTCTACAAGCCTGTAGTATTTTAATTAGGCTGTCATGTCTGAATTGCCTGTGGTAGTAACCTTTACAGACCAGCTGGCGGTCCATAAATTACTATCCTGCTAATGCTAGCTTCCACTGCAGCTGCATAGAAAGATTGCTTGCTCTATATGACATTTTGTTATGCTGAATATTCCTTCTGAGAAGTTTTTTTTAGGTAATTCTAGGGAAAATGTTCTATGTAGAAGGTCATTTGTACCCTTGTACAACATAATATTGTCAGATTTCTTTTCTTGAAGCTACACTGTACTTTATTTCCTCAAACTTGAACTCAGTAGACGACACACCATGAATCTTCACCATCGAGGCCAGACAGGATATTCAGTATATGGGCCTCTCACTAGATGTGGGGGCAGTCGTGGATCAGCGGTTAGGGTGTCGGACCCGTAACCGGTGGATCGCTGGTTCGATTCCCCGTCCCGGTGTCCATGGCTGAGGTACCCTTGAGCAAGGTACCTAACCCCCACTGCTCCCCGGGCGCTGCACGCGGTCGCCCACTGCCCCGGGTTTGCTGTGTGTGTGTGCACGTCACTTGGGTGGGTTAAATGCAGAGAACAAATTTCGTTGGAGTGAGTTCCCTCCAATGACAAGATATGTCACTTTCCTTTCCTTTCCTTAGATGTGTATAGAGCTACAGAATACAGCAGGAACAGCAAAAGCGAAGGTTCATTTTTGCTTTGCAGCAATGACTGGAAAAACCACTTTTCCACCAAACTTGGGAGAACTTTTCTACAGAAACTAGGAGAACCATAACAATTCGACAATGATTAATTTTTTGCTAAAATCTAAGATGATCATGTACACAAGTACAATCCTGTACACAATATGAACAAAAAATAGTAATTATATTCTCTTTCACAAAATAACATACAGTGATTCATTAGAGGGTGGCCACATGAAGTTGATGCTTATTAAATTGCTAATTTACTAACTTTTTGGTAAGTTTGTATCTTTATTTCATTGAATAGCATCAGCAGAGAGATGACAAAAAAAAGACAGAGAAGTTAGAGAGAGGAGAGGAACAAAGTCCACCAAATATCCTTGACTGGGTGCAAAGCAGGGACGTTGACCTATAGATGCTGGTTTTTAAAAATAGTTCTATTTCAGGTTTAGACATGAACCTGTACAGAGTAGGACAGGTGTCAAATACTAATTTGAAATCTGTCATCACCAACTAAAATTGTCAGCTGGGATTGGCTCAAGCCCCCATGACACTCAAGGATAAGCAGGTATCACTAATGGTTGGGTGGATTTTTCAGTTTATAAAGTTGTAATGCAACTGTTGTCAGGCCACGGACACCTGACCTAAATGCAATTTGAAAAATAAGTCATTTGTTTTGTTTTAACCTCGGAAGGACATACTATAGGTGGATATGTTATAATGTGGTTAATCTTACGTTGTGTTAATGCATGTGCACAAGGCATGAATACAACAGCAGCAATTAGTACTATTTTAATTGAATATATTAGAGGGAGAGGATTACAGATTAGAAATACAGTAGCTTCAGTCTTTTTCACATTATGTGTCTGCTGGAGACATCAGATTGACACAGTGAAAGCTAGTGACACTTTCATTCTCCCTCGACAGTCTGTCTGCACGACATCGAATTAGCATTCGACTGTAGTCGACGGCGATAAGCACTGATTGTTCTTTACACAGCGTGCTAAAGCAACACTGAAAGGTTATCGGCTCTCTGTGGACCTGGCCGGGGCCACTGCTCCTGCCTACCCACAATCCCCCTGGGGCAGCACATTGTGGAACGAGGTAACATGGTCGGCAAATTGAAAGAGAGGAACTACAATTCGTCGAACGTCCACAGGAGAGCTGAGGGCGGAACAGAGAGGGAGCGGGAGAGACGGAGAGTAAAGAGGTGTGGAAAGGGAGGCCTTGTGACATTTTGCTTTGAGGTATTCCTGGTCCGGCTCTTGTTAACAATCAGAGATTGGTCTTTTGAGTGTCAGACCCCAGCTGCTGCACTGCAATAAAGATCTGTCATTTTGTGGTGTTTATCAAGCCGGCTTAACAGCAGCTTTATGTATGTAACCACACACAGAGACAAAATTACTGGTCTGTCGATATAAAGCTATTCTCCCTCAACAAATAATAGATATTGTTGACACATGTTTTTTCAGGCTGCCCTCACATAGTCAGGCAGCTATAGGAGACACAACAGCGGAACAAAACAATCCAGATACCTGTCATCTCATTGAACTGAACAAGCTTAAGAAAATATTAAAGCATCGTGACTCCAGTCTGAGACAAAATGGCCATTTCAGTTTCACCCCAAGCAGAGATCCCTCAGTGAGCAGGGGAAAATCTAAAGTGACCTTCCTCCTGACACAGCAACATGCCGTGGTGAATTTTCATTTTCACAGCCATCCGTCAGGCTCAACAATGCGTAGATTTATCAGTCAGTTGCAGATGTAGTTTTGAGTACATTACAGGGCCAGCAAAACTCAATTTCCAGGGCACGGAATAAAAGCTGAGCTGGCAAAGCGGCGGGAGTGCTGACTAACCGTGGAGTGCATCAGCCCAGCCAGCCCAGAGTTGTGAAGGTTGGCTAAAATAAATGCGTCTTTCAGCTGCTGCCACAGTATCCAGGCACTCGATAGCTTGCCCTTGTTACTTCTTCAATGTCATCCACGAGAGTGTGACTTGATCTATCATGACTTTCCTGGTGTTGTAAGCTGCTGAGCAGTTGCACAGCATTGGCTGGGTTGAGAGTGTTGCTGTGATAACTTCATCAACAATGACATCGTGAATAGCACAAGCAGCAACAAAACAGCATCGCTGCAATTTGGCTTCAGCCTGTCTCTATCCATCAAACTTATCTGTCCAAAATGCTGGCACACACAATTGGTGATATATTTAAAAGCTTATATGGCACAACCACCCACACACAGACATCAACAGCATTCTGTGCAGACTTTAAGCTTCTGAGCTGTAGCTGTCTGAAAATATCTGTCTGCTGCTATATTTCATTTCAAGGGATCTTTTACACGCTGCTATTGTAATAAAACTGGCTTGTTGGATCACTCAGCTGGTGCAAATGGCTGAGAATTATCATGTCCATCCTGGCATTATGGTTTCATTATGGTAGGTACCTGTTTTATGTTATGTTCAAACATGTTTTCCTGTTTGTGGCAGCAGCAGCAGAGGTGAAACAGCTGGCTGCAGTGCTTGAGAGAGAGAGAGAGAGACAGTTAGAGTCCCTGTGCCTGGCTCACACCTGGGTGGCCCGTCCTTGTTGCTGTCACTGTCTGAGTCCCACCCGGGGACAGTGGACGTCAGGCCAAGCTTGTCAGCTGCCAGGGTCCCTGCTGGGGTACAGCTCTGGACCTCCAACTCGATCACATGTAAGACCATCTGTCCCCCCCATGCACAGTGCCAAACTTTGCCCTGCCCTGCCCAGCACAACACAGCACTGCCAGACGAGACTCAGAGCAGGACAGGAGGTACAGCAGTGAGTCCTACACCAGGCACACTGTTATTCTGATGAAATACTGCCACTGCAGAAGCAAAAAATAACATCAAATTTTTACTAAACCCTCAGGCAGCTCGTTTAAAATGTATTCAGATAAGGGACAAGAACTAAAAAAGACAATTTTAGTGACAGTTTCTCATGCTAAAAATAAAAAAACACCAACCGGGTGTTCATTGCAGTTAAAAGACGACATAAAAGGAAGCGTGAATAAGCAAAACAATAAAGTGTGTGTCTCTTCTGCTGATTTAATTAAATTAAATTAATTAATTTTAATTAAAAAAAAGAAAAGAAAAAAAAAAAGAGAGATTACCTGATAGCTTAGCTGGGCACCAAAAAACTGTAACAGGTTTTTACAGGCTTTCTGGCTGATGTTAATTAAGCTCCAATCATGGATGAGTTTGTAGCAGCCAGATTTTCATCCCTCTGTCCTCTACACAGGACATCCTGCTACCAGAGGCCTGATGGTCTTTCAGTTCTAATTACGACAACAGAAAAACACATTTTAGGGGCAGCCAAGCTACATCTGACTCTATATTTCATAATAAGCTGTGTGTTTTGATGAGCAAGCTGTTGAATTGAATCACTCAGATTTTTCTGTTACATCATTTTGGATTTGTTTTCAAAATGGGTTTGCTTTTTTTTTGCATTTCTAGCAATGTAATGTTTGAACTGATTGTAGGGATTCAGTAGAGATCATCATGGTGGATTCAGACAAGGAAGTTACCAAGATAAAGTGAATTCCATTGAGCAATCACTGAGTGTCATTCAGTCAAATAGTAATAAGGATTCATATAATGACTTATAACTTCTAAAAAGATAATGCATTGTCCTGCTGATTTACAAATGTTGCTTTGAGCAAAACACAACACTGTTATTGAGATAATGATATGTTGTATATTATCTTATTTCAAATTAATTTGTTTCTCTGCAACATTTTGGGGATAGAAAACACTTTCACTGTTGTTCACATGGACAGAAAATCTAGGCTGCATTGATTAGAAACTGAGAGGCTATTTTATGGTGTTGAGCTGGTGATACATTGGAGGTTTAAAAGAGCATACTGTAAATTATCAAATGAAAGCCAGTATTCAAATAATGGCCAATCACTGTTTATTTACAATAGCTTTTCCTTTCCACTTCTTTGTAATTGTTGTTAAACTTCCAATGAAAGTGCACTCCATGTATTTTGCAAATTAAAACTCAGAGATTGTGCCGTTTGAGCCGCTGGAAGATGTGTATTGTGGCACATCTGGTCAAGAAGTGCGGCATGTCAGTGGAGGAAGATTAACAGCGACTGACAAAGGGGACGATTAGAAGCGTTGAATGAACACGGTATTTCTGTTTGAGTGGATGAACTACATGTCTGCACTGTTGTACAGTATTAGTGATGTGACATGTATACTATATAGTAAATTGGAATGTGAGCAGATCAGACAACAGGGGGATATGTTCAAATGTATATTAATTCTTAAAGCAAGACCTGGTTCTCTGTGTAGCCGAGGAAATAAATTCTCAATAGTGCATATGCATGATAAATCTAAAAGAAGCTTTAGTTTTGCTTAATCTCCTTTCACCATCACTTTTTTGCTCATTTAGTGTCAGTAATCATTTCACTGAGTGTGAAAGCGGCAGCTTGCAGCCAGCATATAAACAGTCTCCCTGCAGCCTGCACACTCTTATCATGGTGGCCATCAAGTTTCATACGATTACAGTCTGATGTGGTGGCATGGCAACAACGGGCCAAGCAGAGAAAGGGAGAGGGAGCGGGAGGGAGTCGGGGAGCAGATTAGAGTGAGAGCAGGGAGACAAGCAAGGAAAAGCACATAATCCTCCTGTGTACAGTGTGCAGTCTAAACCTTGACAACAGTGACACACTGCAGCACAAAAAGAGGGCAAAAAAAGCTTGAAATGTCCTGAAAAAGACTAACAAAAGCAGGTTTTTTTGCAGAGGAACACACAGCATGCATAATGAGAAAAAGTTCAATGAATTAAAACAAACAATGAGTAAGCATGTCATACGGTTCCAAAGATGCAGCTGCTATCCGGGCCAATCAGTCCGTACATTCTTAGGTAGCTCACATATGACAAACTTTATTCAATGTGAGGCTTAGGAAGTTAGGCACTGCTTGTTGGTATGTCATTATGGGAGAGCAAATACAAGCAGGATGGCAAGGGAGATAAAAATATTTGTCCATTTGTCTTCTTTGAGCTACCAGCTGCAGACTGTTATAAATTTGAAAATGTCCCAAAGGCTGCATCATACATAAGCCTTGGATTTTACTTTCTGTTCATTACAGGAAACAGCAAAGAGAACTGAAATCCAGGAGCTTTTGCTGGTGATTATAACTGCACAAATGAGTTTCTTCATCACTGCCTGGATACACTCATTTGCAAACATGGTCAAACATCAAACAGTGTAGTACTTGATCAGGGTGAAAAGTAGCATTAGCACCAGTCTGTTCACAGAAAACAAGGTTGATGATCATGTGCATTAGCCTCTGTTCCTTGCTACTGCAGCAGGAGTCAGAATGGTGGAAAATCCAATATGGCATTTAAAGTAACGGTCTTTAAGATAAGTTAAAAATGCAGCAATGCTTGTGTGTTTTGCAAAAGGATGTTTATTAAAGTTTCAGTTCCAACTTTTAATCCTCTCCCCCACCAACATGCCAATCACTATAACTGGCAGTGGGAAGGCTTGAACACTGTGTTCAGATGTGTAATTTCTGTGAGTTTCATTAAAAATTGAGGCAGCAGCATCTGAAATATTGCAAATGCAGTTGAACAGACTTGTGAATAGGTTGATCCATTACTGCCCACTCATTTAATTTAGAATTCACAAAGGTCAGGTAGGGACAGCAGCTCAGGGCAAAATAAACGCTGTGTTCCAAATAAAATTCTGTAGCTATATGCTGCATGCCAACCTTCAGAGCAAACTGTTTTCGTGTTTAATATGCAGTAGCAGGAAATTACGTAAGACATATGGAGAATGCTGTCAATCAAACTTTTCAAAGAAGACAACGAACATTCATTCTCTTACAGATGAGAAGATAAATTCATGGGCAGTAAAAAGCATCACTCCTCAGTCCAGTGTTTTGCTGCTACAGCCTCATTATGGACTTACTTAGTCTGGTATGACCAGGAACTTATGGTGACTACTGACAGCAAAAAGAGCTAAACAAACAAGCTGAATATCACTGTGTAACCGACATGACTGATGTAATAACCTGACATTACAGCTCCTTCCTGCTTGTGCTACTGTTGCATTATATTACAGTGGAACAGTTTTGTGTAGTTTACTTGTCTCATAGACTTGCTTTATGCTTTCCTTTAAACAGTCCTGCACTGTGGGAAGATGGTCCATCAACACTACACTCAAAAGTCAACAATTATAATGTGACTATGGACTCATTTAAGTATACTTAATTACATCACTTTGTCATTGTGAACACATTACATGAATGAATGCAGTTAGAGTTATAATGTCTGTATGTACTGTATGCAGTGTTAATCTATGACACGTCTCAAATTGTTATGAGCAAATGAATTTACTCAGTAAATCCGTCTTGCCCGCTGTCCATGGTGCTGATTCTGGAGCTTCTCTGTGCTGTCAGGCCCCTACTGGGAAGTCATGGCCAATAGTCTGCCTTTACTGATCAGTGCCATCACAATGCCTCACCAGTTCCTGGTTGCTGAGACGTCCAGACAAAATACCAAGTCAGTGCTGACACTTTGAAAGGTCAACAATTTCGTGTATTTTTGGTTGTCTAATATTTGCTGAAGGTTCAGTTTTTCAGTTACGCCTACTGCACTTAGGTCTTACCTATTTAGCAATATTACATTTACAGTATTTGTCACTGATTTCACATCCAAAAAAAGATCTGACGTTATTAACAGCCTTTATGCCACTACTGCAAACAAACATGGGGTGCAGAGAACAGATTGCAAGGATTTATTCTCTCTGGCATTGCTTCACCTGTGAATTACAACTTTAGGAAAACACTTGACTATTCCCCAAAAGGCAACATTTGTTTCAAAGATTAGTTTTCTGTCTCTGGGTCTTTTTCAAGCAAATGCAGACTCCTAAAAACTAATCCACAGACACTGAGCACTAATCTTTTACAACATTTAACTTAATTAGATAGTGACAGTGTAGATACAGTCAGAAAACGTGGGAAGTAAGAGTGGCCACAACATGCAAAAAAGATACCCACCAGAAACGAACCAGGGATGCTGAAGTTATGTGTAAACAAGGCTCACAAATATCTCTGACCTAACTACTGGTTTCATGCTTTTGATCTTTCTACCTTCTTTCAAATCGTTATAAATAAGAGTTACGTACATGACTAGAGTTTTATGAATTCTGAATTACAGAATTGGTACTTAATATCTGGATTCCCACTATCTCCGGCAGTAAGCAATTGCCGAGACTTGATGTTTAATATTACAAAAGCTGCTTTTCTACCTTTAAGGTGTGAAATACAAGACAAAATCACAAATGTTTTGGTCTTGAGGACAGAAGCACAGAAATACTGCTTTTCAGATTCTCTGTAGAAAAAAAAAGTACTCCATACAAACCAAATATGCCTCTACATCACGTATGTTTCGAGGAATAATCAAATCACAGAAGTTCATATCAACACACAATATCAGGACAGAGTTCCTGCTTCGGTTTACTCGGTTTACTCATACAGTCAGTCAGTGATAGCTCTACTTTCATTAAAGGTAACTGTTGCGTCAGCAAATATTTCAAAGAGGCAATGATCCACCCTTGTTGCTGCTGTGACAGAGTTATATGAGATTGCCCTTGCTCTGTTAAAAACAGCTCAGTGAGAAGTGTTGCAAAGCCTCAGTCAGAGATACAAATGAACAAACATGTTTATAAGCCAGTAAATTAGTTTATGTGCTTAGAAGGGGCATTTATGGGAATTCACATCAAAAGCCAATGTAAATGAATAGACTCTGAGCTAAAGGTCAGTGATAGTATCTGCACTGTGGCAGCATTAGACGCATCGCATCTCCATACAATATGCAGATATTCCATATTAAAGCCTCTTGATGATGAACACTATTTCAGCTAACAGCAGAAAGCTTTTCAATGAGCCTGGGAGCAACAGGTTCCATATTTAATGCACTGGCTATTAATGGACTGTAGGGTGTGGTGCGGCGGGAAGCCAGTAATAATCAATTTCCTGCTGCTGTAATCATAGTTCTTTTTAAGTTAATTAGCATCTGTTGAGTGAGACGGAGAGGCGTCTGTAGAGAGGGAGAGGTGGCTGAAATCTGTGGGGGGAATGTGTGACACGGGACTACAGGTCTATTAGACTGAGGCTAACACGAGTCACTGCATGATAGAATTAATGGTGCATCTGATGCATGTGATTGGGATATTGCAAGATCCAATAAGCATCGCAGATGGACTCTGTCACCCCCCGGTCCTCTCATCGGTCTTATCACTCTACTGTCCAATAACACAGAGAGGACTCTAAAGTATAACAATCTTATCTACAAAGTGGATGAACACCACACATTCTCCATCACCGCTGATCTTTATTCAGTTGAAGCATATTAAAAACACTGGGGGGCAAACAACCAATCACATAGATAGGAGTCAAAGAGGCATCAAAAAGGGAGATGCACAAAGTGGTTATCGATTGGCTGGTTAAACAACCAAATTACATTGGCAGTTGCTTTTAATGGAGAAAGAAGGAAGCCCACACATTTTGTTCTATTGAACCTTTTTTCCTTTGTTTGTACACTGGTTGCTGACTTCTGCCTAGAGGTAGGTGATACGGTCTTGAATAAGGGTGTTCTGTCTATTTTATTGTTAGATATTTTACTATATCAGTAATGCAACTTGCCAATGATTGGTATGAACCATCACACTGTTTGCACTACATCATTCCACTGTTTGCACTACATGTATATATATATTTATCTCGTTTTTTTCTTCTTCTTGTAAATACTTTATTCTTCATTTTTTATTACTATTATTTGTTATTTTGTATTTTGTATGGTGCACAGGAGAGAGAAAAATCCGGAGTCAAATTCCTGGTATGGTCACATGTAGTTGGCAAATAAAGCTGATTCTGATTCTGATTTGTCTTGGTTGCAATCACATCACATCTTTTCTGATTCTTGAAATGTGGCTCATTTTCAGTGTTATGTAACCACTTTTCCTGTACGGCAAGTTTACATACATTATTCATCTGACCACACAATCAAATATTAGACCGACTTCACGAATAGTTTCATCCTGTTGAGAATATCACAAGGCACTCAGCCCAACATTTAAGTGATATTAGGAGATACCAGCCATGCAGTAGGTTGTAATTAGTGTGGCATGAAGCAATACAGATGAATGAACACAAATAGTTTGTGTTCTGAATAACTTCATTAATTTCTTGTGGTGAGCAAATGACGCCATATTCTGAACATCCATTCTGAGGAAAAGCTGCAGTGCAGGCCGAGGTCTAGCCATATACTGAAGAATTTCAACTGGATTATGCTCATTGAAATATTCTAATGAAGAAAAGAGGACCTGTTACAATAGACCTTTTCACGATATTGTGACATGTGACACTTTAACATGGAATACACAGGTGCAATTAATGAAGCATGGTGTAAGTTCAGGCAGACCATTATGTTCCACTTGTGCTGGTTGACTGACAGTTGGGAGTATGCTTCACACTGACTGACTCATTCACAGCTGTGTAACTAATTTTGTTATATTCATGTGCGGAGATCAAAACCTGACATTATTGCTGTTTATTTATGTTTATTTCCTTACTTGTTATTGTGTGCTGTTGATTGAACAGTTTTAAGTTTGAATGTTCCAATACAGGTTCATTAAGGAGGCTTAAGGTACTATAAATGGTCAATTCCTTCACATAAGCGTCTCTGACTGAAGTAAGCTAATGACTGTATTGTATTCATGTGTGCCAGACATAGCGCCTTGGTATTGCACATGTTGGTTTACTGGAATGAGACACATAATAGAACGGCTCTATTGTTAATGTTAATAGCTGCACCTGTGCCTTTCCTGTTATGATTTTTCAGGATGTTCCTGTTATGTCAAAATGCCTGCCATGATGATGTAGCAGAGTTAATGATTCTATATGCCTTTGCTTGCCATTATTAGTGTTTATTTCATGTATTTTTAGTCACTGCTGTATTTTTACTCTAATGTGGTTTACTGTTTTATTTTTGTTGATCTTGTTTATGATGTATTATATTTAGTTTCCCACTGGGACTGGAGTGTTGTGTGTAGCCCTTTCAGATTTGAGCTGTGCAACCTAAAATTCATTACCAGTCTTCTATATCCTGTCCCTGTGGTGAGTAGGGGTGGACAGATTAATACCCAAGGCACTTACACCCTGGGGATCAATATCTATGCAAATGTTTTGAGTATCAATACCAGTGTCAATGGAATCAATATAAAAAATGATCCATCACATGTTTGATCACATGCTGGGCATAGGAACACTCATGTTCAGACTCATGATTTGCATTTTCTCTACTGTTTTGTGCATACGTACAGTGGTTAGCTCTTCAGCTCGTATAATTCACATAATCATTCATTTACAATTAAAGCAGAAAAAGAGTTTCCAGTCACTACTGCATTTGGGGGTAATTTGTTTACCTCATAATAATGTTGTTTACTGGCTTGATTGTGTTGGTTGGTTGGTTGGTTGCCCACTTCCTATTCCTTTTTGGTATTTTTGGAGCTCACGACTACAAAGCTATCGGTGGGAAACCTAATATCATGTTGTTGCCTGGAATAAACATCTGGTTGAAGCGTTAAGCACTGATTTGTATCAAAGGCATACACACTTTGCAAGAGAGAGTACACAAGTGATATATTGTGAAGAACAATGGGGTTGTTAACTGGTATTAGACAGTCTTCTTCAGCTTTATGTTAAGTTACAATAAGCTAACCGGCTGTAACTTGAGAGTGGCATCAATCTTCTTCTCTCAGTCTTGGTAACAAAGAATAAAGTGTATTTCAAAAACACCAAACCATTCTGTTGACTAAAATTTATGTTTGTATCTTATATGAATAAATATTAGGACTATAACTTCACAGTCATGCATTCATACAGTGTTCACTTTGTGCACATCAAAGGCCACTCTTGATTCAGCCAAATAAATGCTCAGAAACTAATTCTAGATTAGACACAACGCTGCTGTGCAAATAATTAAATCCTAAGAAGAGGATTCATGCCTCCATACAGGGAAATATTGGATGCATGACTCAAGCCATAATTTTGTTGTTCATTTAGTAAAATATTACATGATTGCTAGAGGAGACTGTCTGTGATGAGAATACTCACAATAAATGCAATAACTTTCAATGAATTAAATTACAGTAAAATTGAATTGTTCCTAATGGTCCTAAGGACCATCTAGGACCTTTTTTCATTAATTCAACCTTTGGCTTCCCCATCATTTCACCTGTTGTTTTCACTCGCTCTGAATAGAATCTGTGAAATCTGGCCTCCCAGGGCTAGAAAGGTCATGCAACTCACCATCTACGCATGCCGGCCTGGCCCTGGTGGTCCCGGCGATCTGGCCTCTCCGGCAGGCGCAGCGGGCAGTCTGCCTTGCGATGGTCCGTCTGGGAACGCTGCTGTCTCTGTTGAGCATCACTATCTCGCAGGTTCCCACCGCTAGCTGGCCTGCCAAGCACAACAGCGAGAAACAAAGTACAGCACATTAGCATAATGAGACTGTAATGAACATATCACAGGCAGCCCAGACACAGGGAGACCCTTTTTTAGTCTGCGTGGCATTAAACAGTTTAATATTAAAATGTCTCAAAATATAAAGATGAGTGACTGATCTCAATGCTTTAACATGTATGGCCGGCTTATAGTGACTCTGTGGAAACTAAAGCTCTCTCCAAAAAAAGGACATTTTCTATTTGCCAACATAACAAACTCACAAGTCTTAAGATCTAAGATATGAAAGTGTTTTTTATTTTTACAGGAATTAATCAATTAATCTCTTATTAGCATGAATTCATAAACGTAAATGGGAATGCATCAGAGAATTTAACAGTAATAACCTTTTACAAATGCCTAAAACAACCTACGCTTACATGTACCTGACAAGCTACAGACCACAGTAATGGAGATCGGAAGATGTTATTAAGATGTTTTATGTTATGTTATGCAAAGCACTGAGAAATAATGCCGTCATCCCAGGGGAGGGCACCAAAATAAACTTTAATTTGGGTACTCTAGTGAGGTAAAGACAAATGAAAGATGCAGTTTGGAGGACTTGCTGACGATATCCTGCGTACAAAGGTTTGTTCCCAGTGTTGTGTGAGACGACAGCTCATGATGTGTAGAAAAGAAGTCATCCTCAGGTAGGCATCAGTGCACATGGAAAATGTGAAGGCAGATTTTTCATTAGATTTTCATATTTGTTGCCTCATGGTGGTGGCAGCAATAGCATTAAGGTGAACAGATTCCCAAAATGTAAGACACGATTCTCTGAATAAAACAAATATTCACAGCCAATTCCATGGCAGCCTGGTTAGTACTCGTATAGGTATTCTGATACTGGGATAGTTTCACATATACAGATGGAGGAATGAATAGAAAGAACAGCTTCACATCCTTAGAACCCCACTGGTAGCAAGCCACAGCATTTTTAGCCATGCTACATCAGCTGGTCTGTACACCACTTTGTTCTAGAGTGAAATATCCCACTGATGACTGAATTGCAGTGAACATCTGTAAAGACATTCAGGGTGCCCAGACAATAAATCCTAAAGACTCTGGTGATCCATGAATTTTCCTCTTTTGCCACCAAGAAGTTCACATTTATGGTTCTGAGCAAAAGGTCTCGACAGCTGTTCGATGGATTGCCATAAAATTACATGCAGACAGTCATGCTCCCCTGAGGACCACAAGTTATCTTTTTGCTGACGGAGTGACATTTTATCTGACATCATCACCAGGTCTAAATCACACCTTGTCTGACACTTTGGTTTATGGCAAGGACTTGGAAAATTAAGGACTGTCTCAGCTGCATTGCGTGCTTAATGCTCATTAGCAAACATTAGCATGCTAACATGCTAAATAAAATGGTAAACATGAACACAGTAAACAATATGCTTTCTTGACATAAACAGGTGAACATTGTCATTATGAGCAAGTACAGCGTCAAGGGGCTGCTTTATATTAAATATAGTGTTTGAGATCAGTATGTCCTCTGTTTAAAATCTCTTTTACTTTTGGGGCCATCAAAATTATGGTTTAAAATGCATCTTAAAATAAGTCAGGAGTTTGTATTCTTGACTTGACTATTGAACAAGGTAATGAAACATGGCCCACTGTGTGGCAGTGGCTGCCGGTCACCGTGCTACTGCAACAGACCAATTTGCAAGCCAAGTTAAGCTCTACTGAAATGGCAAATGGACAGAATGTCTTAAGGTGATGATTACTGTGCTCAGAAACCTCTGTCGGGCTCTGGGAGAGCTATTCTCACACTTCTATCCAAGCACAGAGAATTACTTCAGAGTTCTCCAGGCATTACAAATTGATGGATGACTCCCTGGCCAGGAACCTGTGATTTAGCAGTTTTATTGAGTATCAGATTTGTCAGAATGTGATTTTTAACTTAATTACACAAACTGGAGAAACCCGCAACTCACAAGGGCTACTGTGGACTACTTGTGGAAAGGGGAAAAGATTTCTTCAATAAATGTTGCTCATCATCTTGACATCTTCACGTCACGGTAGATAAAAAGGTTAACAAAACACTTCTGCATGGCAAACTGCATGATGAAACTATTACAATTTGAATCATGTTTATTTAAAACATTGAGTGAGTCTGGATTAATTAATTTAAGATTTTCTAACAATAAGGGATAAATTTACAACATCCACAGCTGCTCAGCATTCAGTACAGCTCTGCCAAACTGTTGTCAGGATGAATAGATGAGCTTTGTGCCCAGAGCTCATGCACTGCAACTCATGTATGATAATCAGGTGTACTGCATCACAATAAAAACTGGGCAATCAAAAGAAGGGCTGTGTTTGTGATGTTAACATTTATTAAATGAACCCTATGAGTGCCCTTTTGTAACTGACAATTGGACTGAACACTTGTTGAGGCAGCAGATGTGTTTGGGTAAATTATTTGAAAACACCAGGGAACATATTTAATTGTCTTTTATTTAGGCATTCCTGGTGTATTTGAGGGGCATTATTAACATTTAATAGTCTTTTTTTTGATACATAAACAAGTTTTAATCACAATATACTGCTTAAACTGTCGCTGTTTGATGAAACACATTTGGAGGACCAGATGTGTCAATGTACAATATATAGATCATACACTTTCTCTGTCACATTTGTCACTTAAAATCAAAATGGAGGTTTGCTGCAGTCTCACACAAGAACTGTAAAACTAAAAGTGACTCAAAGTAAGATAAGATAAGATGAGACAGGCCTTTATTAGTCCCACACTGAGGAAATTCACATTATCACAGCAGCACAAGGACAGCAAAGTAAAGATGCAGTTAGGTCAGGTAAAAATATATATGGCGATATTTACATCCCTTTTTTTTAAAAGACACTATACAAAACACATGATACACACACACACACAAACACACACACGATATTTATTAGCAGTAAAAAAAGTTACTGTATAGCACTAGGAAATGGGGGATTATTGCACAGTGATACCTTGAGATTCAGGTTCAGACTCAACCTGAAATCAGCACATTTCTTTATAAGTGCAATATAAATGTTAAGTTAAATAAGTATATCACAACTTATCTGCTCTAGGTTGAACAGTTGAGTATTGAAAAATGTAGGGGGAACTTATTTCACCTTTTTAATGATGTGGAAAAAGCAACACAGTTTCTTGCTTCTTTTCTCTATTGCATGGAATGCTGCCAGGTGAAGACATTCAGGCTGGCACCAAAATAAAATCAGCTCAGTGAGGGTAGATTAGACAAGAGTCTGTGCTGCAGTACCTGTAAGGTCAATCCCTACCATTCACTAACCATCACTCCTTTATACTGCTGTTTCCAGTTCTTGAAAGGTTCATTAAGTGAGACGCTAAGTGCTCTACAGCATGAAATGGCTGTAATAATGGCAAAGGTTGAAAGGGTTGTTGATCAACACAAATGACTCATAAAATTACCTCAGCAGGTGCTGAGACTTCCAAGTTTCAGAAGCTGTTGAGTTTCAAAGCAAGACATCTTGGAAATATTGCAGATAGTTATTCCTACTTGTCATGTTGACCCTGTGACCTTCGATTTAGCAACAAAATGTCTCTTGGGCGTTGGTGGTTTAAACCACTTGGGGCAAAAAAATATTTTGATACCCAAACCAGTAACTGCAAGTCTTTGTGTACTAAGTGTAACTAAATGCCCATCAATTACAGTACAGGTTAAACCCAGATGTACTGCATGTCAGCAGGTTTGTGGTAATTTGGCTAAGAACGGACAGACAGAATGGCATCAATTTTTGTTCTAATGCAGATGTGTAATTACAGAAATGTTAGACAATTCCTTTAACACACTTATCATTGTAGCTGAGCCTTTTTTCATTATCAATGCTCAATGAGCTTTCCTCCAGCACCATCACAACAAGAACACGCCTACTATAGAGCAGCTTCTGGTCCATACTAGACAGGCTTAAAACTTTTATTCAACTGTTTTTCCCCAACGGTAACTACGCTCAACACCAAACTTTGGCCCGGACACACAGGACAAATGTATATCTCAACAATGGACCAGTGGCTGGCAGTCTCAGTGGCAGCCACACTTTGTGATTTAAGCTTATAAGATTGGTGTGTTTTTTACATAAAATTATTACCTTCCCCTGTCTTTGGAGTCATAAAACATGATCATCTCTACAAAAAATTGCTATACATATTTTATTTCATAATATAAGACCTTGCTGCCCACCCTCCCCCACCCACTACGCTCCACTCGGCCCACCCTCTGCTCTCTTTTTGCTGAGGCGAGTGCCTGTATACTTGGTGGTTGCTTGGAGGACAGAGGTGCCATTGCATATCAGTGCTCTCTGCCATGTTTCAACACTGAGCAGATGAATGGGCTTCATGCAATGAGCCTCAAGGTGGAGGATAGTGAAGCAGAGGGGGACGTTGAAGTGGTGAGTTGCGTTGTGTGCGGGTGGGGGGCACTTTGTAAAGTGCCCTAAGCTCTACAGACAGAGCTCCATCATACATACAGGAGTTAATTCATATGACAGGGGGGTCATGTCAGTCAGCAGCATGAAGACACTTGGCCTTGTCTCTATTTCACATGATGAAATGCGAGAACGGCTACGGAGGCGAGAAGTATGCCAAGTGAAGGATGGCACCACGTCCTCATCCGGGCTGTCAGAAACGACATCGAGAGGGCTACATGAAGCCGATACGGAGCACGGGAACGGGCACTCAGCACTGACTGGCAGTCTGATGACCATATCGCTGAATCACAACACTGTACAAGTGCAAAGTGGCAGCGCATACACACATGGGGATTCAATCACACACGCACAGCTTACAGCAAAGACAGCCGAGTCTATGCTCTACACATCAGCGCTTTGATCAGAGGCACTGCAGATCACCAAAGTACAGATGCACAAATATTTGAATATCTCTGCCTGAAATAAGCTGCCAGGAGTCCACCCTTGCTTTCACAGTGTTCCACTGATTCAGCGTGTGTCATTTCCGGATGGAGAACCGGTGAGCATGATGAGGTTATACAACTCTATACAGAAAACCACCAATTATCATCTTTCTATCTTCTTAATATCTAGCAATCCATTCCAGCTCTCTATTGTTCTCTATCAGTTCCCTTCATTCTAGCTTATCTTTCCTCTAGTTTGACTCTTTATTTAAGCTTATACAGATACATCAGTAGTTAGTCCTAACAGATAAAATACGTTTATCACATTTAACAGACAAACAGAACAGATACAGCTCCGCGGTGCTCCCATGCAAGTGCAACCAGATTGGGAGCTGCTCTGTTTCTCCTCAGGGAATTTGTCATAAAATTATATGACAGACTGCACTGAATGAACTATGACAAAGATCCCATTTCCATATTAAAACAATCTTCCTTTATAGATTGTAATTACTTGCAGGCTGCTAAAGATGGAAGTGAGATTTTACAATGTTTTATTGCAAAGTGCGCCTCTGCAAACCACAGTTTTGAACCATATTTATTAAAAATTCCACTTCTTGTAAAGCTGTTGCAGTTAATTATTCATGACAATATGTATTGTATTTGGTATTATTCTCCATAAAGACACAGCTATAGTGCAGCGCTGTTTGGTGCTGCCTTGCCTTACACTTCCTGGCAATGAATCTAAGGGTTTTTCCCTGAGAGAGCCAATCAGGCTCTAATCACTACCCTGGCATACAATAATAAGTCTGAGCGATTATCTTCATTCTATTGTATGTTTCTGTCTTGATAGAAGTGCCGTTCTCAAGGATGAAAATAGGGCTGCCAACCAAGCCCGAGTTTAGAGAGCATGACAATCATATTAACATGCATCAATTCAGATACGAATTCGACTCATCTTTTATGGAAGATTTAAAACATTGTATGAATGTCATAAATATTAATGGTGCAGGTAATCAGTCAAAATTGATTTGCAGTGGCTGCACTTATCAAATTTTAATCGGTAATGAGCACTTCTTATGTCTCCATATCACCACAGTTCCTCTGTCCATACAGTTACTTCATGCTGGTTAGACTTACGCTGTGAAGCCTTGTGTTTAAGACTGAACCTAATGATCACTGTCATTATCGATTATGGAGTAACTGAACTGTTCAAATGAACTGCCATTCAACTTGAGCAAGACAAAGTGCTTTGTAAAGCCTCCCATTCTCACACACATTAACACACTCACATACCAATGGCAGTGGAGAAACATACAATTAATCAGTGACCTGAACCAAATGTCAAATGGTGCCTAATGTCTAATGGTGAAAAACTGTTCTGTCTGAGCAACAGTCCAAAACCAAAAAAATTTACGGCAGCAAATCCTCACCTGTCGAGCTGATAGATTACAGGGGACAGAATCACAAAACTGAAACATATTATACTCTCATATATAATGCTTGAATAATAAAACACTTGACTAAAATATTATGTTTATGTAAAAGTTTCCTTTAACATTATATGTAATAATTAAATACATAAGGTTTATATTTAAGTTTGCATTCATTTAGTTTAATCAGAGGTATTTCATTTATTCACATTGACTCAATTTGATGTGAGTGAGTGTCTTATCACCTTTAATGAAATGTATTTTATCTTCTTGCCTGTCATGACTTCTGCCTTCCATCTCAGTCATGGACAAGGACACCATGTTCACTCTAATATGACTTCTGACACCACTGTGCTTGTTATGTTTTCATCTGCTGATGAGGAGCTCTAAGGTGTAAGATTCTTATTTGAACTTGGGCGATGTTTCTTCTGAATGTCACTTTCTCACACACAGAGAGGATCGAGTAGCCTTTTAGCCATTTGGAGGTGTTGAATAAGTGATGAGTGCCTGTGTACCTATGCAAATGGCCTTCATCAAGTTAAAAGGAGTTAAAAGGGTTTGCTGAGCCTGGCTCTTATGAGCAAACCTCACGGAAAAAGATAGACTAAGAGAATGGCTGTCTGCATTATCATTGAATGTGCTGATTAGTTCTCAATTTAGTGATAAATTGTTTAATCTTTAAAATGTCAGAAAACTGTGAAAAATGCCCATTTCTTAAAGCCTAAAGTGATGATATCAGATTACTTGTTTAGTCCCAATAACACTCCAAACCCCCCAAAACCATCAGTTTATCAGCACATATAACAAAGAAAAACCACAAACCAGCACAATTTAAAAGCTGCAAGTAGGGAATGTTTGGTGGGTTTCCTTGAAGAATTACGGTTAATCAGCTATCAAAATAATTCAGCATTATTTTTCTGTTGACCAACTAATCAACTAATTGTTTCAGGCCTAATAAGAACACAAACATGTTCTTGCATGAGGTCCATTATTGATTTTTCCTTGATGACTAAAGCAATTAACTGATTAATAAAAGCATTCTTAAATTTTCTGACAATCAACTCATTTATTAAGTACTTCAGTCCTACCAATGACATGCATTAGCTCACATGGGTTAGTTCTCACAAATGCTGCCATAATACGGTTATTTAGTGTCGCATTATCTGAAAAAGGAGGCTAATCAGCTCAATCCTGTAAATAAAAAGGTAATCTAAGCAACGTTTATCTGGTTTTAATCTTCACTGCTGCTCTGATTTTGATTGCAGTGCTAAGATTTAATCTCCCCCTCATGCCCGTTCTGATCTCACAGCTCAGCCTGTTATTAACAGCTCGCGATGACATCAAGCAGCAATCTTATTTGACTGAGCATATGCTAGTTAAGGCAGCCACAGCCAAGTGCATCTCATTACCTTAACACCGTTTGACGTGTGCCGCGCAGTAGGTGGCATGCAATAGGACACCAGGTGAGTGAGGCAGATGTTTGGCTGACCCCATGCTATACACCTCCTGACACCACCGTGATCTTCTGCTGCTAAACAAGTAGGGCAGCAGAGGAGTGCAGTGAAACACGAGCTTTATATTAATGTGCTTGGTTTAAAGGGAATACCATCACTATTTCACCTGCTATTTGAATCCACTACAGCAGTCCAATCAATATTTATGCAAGTAAACAACTCTCTGCTGAAGTCAAAGGACCTGTAATGGCAGCGAAGTATACTATTTAATCTAAAGCAGACAGAAATGAATCAGAACGATGGTAAACGGAAGTGTGGTATTATGGTGCTGTGTGCATTACAGGATGAAACTCAATTACCTGCAAGAAGTAAAACAAGTACTGTGTTGGCCTACAGGCAGTCCACGTTTTGTTGTTCTGAGGAGCAGTCCTCATACTCTGATGACATTTAGTGCTGGAGTTTCTCCTCTAAAAAGCCTTTCATATATATAAAGGTATACTTGCACTGTATTCAAATGTGGGGCTGTTTAAAGCTGCGCCAAGTGTGATTTTTGTGCAATCAGAAACACCCAGTGAGGCTGCCAAGAAAGAGAGAACAGTGCTGCACCAGCTGAGATGCTGGAGATGTGCTCCATTTGCCCAAATTTAATTCTCATGTCAGGTATGTGCACTGCTCCACCCACAGGGAATGACAAATTGAAACTTCTCTTAGCAGCAGTAGGATGCCGCTCCCTCGGGAGAAAGCCGGACTTAACAGCGTAAGATTGTTCCCTTTCTCACTGGAAAGCAGAAGAGGCTGTGTAGTTTGCTAACGTCACTTCACAGGACTTCTAGGTCTTTGCAGTTCTTTTTTTATTAAGTTACTACTCTAACATTCAGTGTTGCCATTGTGTGACATTGCCAAGGGCTGCTTTAAAATAGATTATATTCCCCTTACATACATCCCCTGCTCGGACTGACACTGTAGTTTAGGTCTGGTCTGCGACATGTCTTGTACAGTACACGTGATGGAGGTGGTTTATGATAGATTTCTGTTGCAGTGATGCAGTACAGTCTGGACTGCAGAGATATTTCAATGTAAGACAGTTAAATGTGGATGAATAAAGGCTTGAGGCATAAAGAGTGCACACACAATATGCCTTGCAAAAGCAAACAGTAGCTCTGCTGAATGCAATGCAGAGAGGACTGTAAAAGCCACAGCGACTCACTTCAAATTTCACTCAAATCCCCCTCCAGTTTGTCCTCCTTGTTTTACCGCAAACACAGAGAAAAGCATCAGAAGATTATTATGGTCTCAGTACCGTACGGTACTGCATGATTGCATGAACTAAGGCTTTAACATTCAAGCACTGCACCTCTGAGCACCTCTCAGAATATCATGATCATGCCATCAGGCAGAAAATAGAACAGGACACAGGACTGAAGGAACACAGCTCAAATCATTTACACCACTCTGCCAATGATGGAGCAGTTTCAAGCCCAGAGCTTTCCACAGAGAAAATAACAATGTAGAAATACACTGAGCAGAGCACTACATTCAACCACAAGGGAGGTCAAAGCTGTCGGCTTGAAAGAATTCATATTCAGGGAGCTATGAAATATGAGCTTTGTGTGCTGCCAAATTGATTTAGCTGTAAAAATTCTTTTCATTTTGTCCCATAAAGATGCTCATACTTTTACAGCTCCGCCACCTATAGAAGCAGGCCTCGATGATTTGCTTAGAATTTACAACCAAGGTCATAATCAAAGCGGGCCTCCCTTTGCATGCTTAATGCTGCCTTGAAGAAGACTGGAATAGAAATCATCCTTTTCACTTCAAAAAGTCAGTAATTCTCTGCTACTCTGATTAGTTTAATGCTTGGATGGATAGGCCCTGCTCCCTGAGTTAAAAGAGGACACCAGCCAAAGATTTTTAAATTCATCATCCTGCTGTCCCGTGAAGACTTATTGTCTTCCACACAGAAGCTGATCTGTTAAAGATGGAAAAAGTAACCATGATAGCATCCAGAATATTTTACGGGGATAAAATCAGTGTGGTTTGCAAATGACATTTGGACAGGAAACATCAGACACACTGCAGAGCCCACAGCACAAGGAGTGGACTGACCGTGTGAGTCCGTCATCAATGGAGCTCTGTACTGATTGTAAAGCCACAGTGAGTCACTTCAAAATTTAGTGACACAGCCTGTATTTCAAAAAAATGTGTGCTGTCATTCCCATCGACAGCTTGTACTGCAGAGCAGGATGACAGGATAAATTGTTGTTTCTACTCCTTAGCTTCAGGATACTGTTCGTTGTGTTCAGAAGCACTGATTGAATTGTTCAAACAAATCAAAGTGACATGTTTGCTATGACGTGTGACATGTACTGCAAAAAGCAGCAGTGTGTGTGTAGTACTTATATGACACCAAGTTTATAGTAGTAGTAGTAGTAATAATGATAATGATAATAAAGTTTATTTGGATAGCACATAACAGAACCAATGCTACAAAGTGCTTTACAACAAACACAAAAATATGAATTAAATAGTTTATCTCCGATTGATTAGTTATTATTAGTTATTTGGTTCATCCAGATCAATCTTGCTATATTAATGATGTCATTCCCCACATTATTAAACTTTTTGGCCACTTGAGGGCAGCAGGACACGCTGAAAACCCAACGTATTAAGCAATTTAAAAAGTGCTGTAACACAAGGGTTTGCATACAATTACCTATTTACACATTCAGCTCAGGGTGCAACACTGACTTTCATTTGCAATCGTTTTTCTGGCCACCTGATGGAATTTTTTTTTTTTTAATCTCCACCACCTCCTGAGAAAAATATCTGGCTGTTTAGCAACCACAAGTTCAAATTTCCACGACAGCGAGTTGCTAACCCTTTGGTGTTGGGCAGGTAGTAATTTCATCGGATCCTTTCTGGTGAAAACAGCAGCGCAAAAACATAACAGCATAGAGTTCTTGCCTAAGCATCTAAAGAGCTCAAAGAACTCAAGGATTTCTACTTCTAAGATGTACAATGGGCTCATTTGATGACACATCCATCTCCAACTTACAAATCTGAGGAAAAAATGCTTCATCCACCCTCCTCTTCACACACACATGCACACTGACCAAAGGTTTGTGGTTGACAAAACCTGCTCCCTGACTACGCCACAGAACTGGATTGTGGTCCAGTGAGGAAATCCAGACATTTCCAAATTTATTGTTGAATAAACTGGCAACACTGAGACTGGCTGACAGGACATTCATCCTAGTGGGCGCTGGCCCAATTGCGTGCATGGACAGGGCTGCTGCGCTTTGATTTCCTGTCCTGGCCGCCATGACAGATGAGTTACAGAGAGGGTGGAGGCAACGCAGCCCCGCACCACCACAACGCTTCACCTCTCTGTGCACCAGTTCAACCTCACTTCCACATGGCTCTCAGGTTCCAGTGAGGTGGAAGTGGAGGGAGGTGGTCACAGAAATTCATGGGCGAAATGGGAAATGACTCTTACACTAGCCAATGAAATGAACAAAAAAAAAAAAAAAAAGAGAAAGAAAGAAAGAAAAAAAAGCAGTGGTGGGCAGAATAAATTTTAAAACATCACTAACTGGTCAAAGAAGGCAGTTTCAGGATCTGAAGATTACAAGTGCAGATTAAAAAAATACTACGTGCCTCATTCTTAAAATTCAGGTCAGAGCTGGAGAGAGGAGTGAGTGACACACGGAGCATGTCAAAGCTCAAATCGTATCCAGAGGTTTTCACTATCAGACCAAACCCTGGAGAATCTGTTCACTCCAGAAATATCAAGGGTAGTAAAGAGAGTCAAGAGACTGATTGAACAATTTTATACAATAACAACCTAATGACATCATTTTCAGATGAAAATGAATCAATAATAAATGGCTGGGGGGAGGGGTGGGGGGGGGGGGGGGTTGCTGTAACTCCTCAGATAATATGCAGAGGCTTGGGAGATGGTTCAGGGTTGGTAATAAGAGGCTGGTGACAGCAGCATTTTTGGAGACTGCAAATTAAAGGCAAAGAGAGCACATTTCAGTGCACAGGCAGTTCATTTTTCACATCACTGTCTACTTTTGTTCCCGGCAAGCTGCCAAAGACATTGATGTAGACACTATCCCTCCTCCACAGCGGTAATTATGCTGCTGGCCAATGCTTGATTAAAAGATCTAATCTGTAAACTTAGTGTTCAACATCTCCCAACAAGTTCCAGTGCTTTAAGCCCGTTCTCTGGGTCTTTGACAGCACTGGAATCCAAAATGTTTTGTCATGGACAGCAGCCAATGAAGTGCAGGGAAACATCCTTTTGCTTTCAATTCTGTGTCAGGGTGAAGGTGTAATTGCGCCAGGGGATGTATTATTCAAAAGGAAAGCATGGCATGGATGGATATAGCCTTAACCCAAGTGAAATTATAAAGCTATGAAGGCAGGAGGCCCTTTCCCTGCCTGCACCAGGAACTAAAACAAGCAAACTGTGCTGCTTTTTCACCTGAAGCTCAATTCTGCTTTGCAAAATTATTTTTGCACAAGGTAGCAGAGAGCCTGCAGCAGATTAAGGAAAATTCTGAGGTTAGTTGGGCCATGAGGGGAAAGCTATTCAAAAATAAAATTCAAAATTCAATCATTTAAACTTTAAAAATGTCCTAAAAGAGGATGGTCACCATAACTTAGTACAACCTCATGGTAATATTATACTGCTCCTCAACAAAATGAAATTAAATACTGTGTTAGGTCAGTATCTTATGCTCAGTATCATACAGCAGCAACAGGACTACTACAGCAGATCGTATTCCGAAAATAACACCAGGTACAACAAGGTCACTATAAATGACACATTACTAGTCCCTGCAGTGTGTTTTATTGGACATTACTGGGGGTTTCTCCTCTGGATCACAGGATGTGACCATATCATGCGCAGCTGCATCCCAATAAGAAGCCCTCAGAGACAATGGTGCTGCTGACAAAGTAATAAAAAGCGAGAATTGTCCTTACCCTCTCTGAGCAGATGGGAGTAGATGAGCCAGAGGAGCAGCAGGCAGCAGAGTGACGCACCTCCACCTGCGGAGAGCGTCTTCACTCCAGACTGCATCCTACACCTTTAGCCTTTTAGACTATCCAAACTTTGAACGCGTCAGCCGCTCAGATGTCTCGCAGATCAGCGGAAGAGTGGCTAATCCACTGGCGTCTCCACAGCCTGTCGTCGGCATCCATTTTGAGGTTATAATAGGAGACGGACTGATAGTAATCCCCCTTGCTTTTCAAATTCCCTCGGTGAGCCGCATATCCATCCAGGCTGCTCAGCACACGCACACGCTCACACACACGCAGAGGGTACAATGTCACCAGATCTGGCCAAGTTTACGCAGCTGTGGTTTCAGGACCTGAAATTCACTGGCTGGCTTCTACAAAAACTGGAAGTGTGTACAGAGGAAGAGGAGTGAGCGGCAGCAGTCCCCCGCAGTTTGGATCCTCACACGGAGATGGTGCCGATGGTGCTGGTAGTAAATTCAGCCGCTGTCACCTGTTTTCCCCTCCACTGCGCTCCGCTCTGTTGTTATTATTATCCCCAACCAACTTCTGCACCGAGCTCGGCTCTGTGTGACTCTACACAGAAACGCTCAAGTTAACCCAGTCGGACATGAGAAACATACCAATCAGCAGGGAAACTTGTCCGAGAGCGCATCAGTCCGGCGTCCAGAACCACGTCGTTTGAAAAACAGCTAAATGCGCACATGCGTCATGTTGTGGCCACATATGCACACAGCAGAGAAGTGTCACGTCAAAATAAGAGCGGCAGGCGTCACGCAGCGCACCCCCCGGTTGGAAAAAACTCACTCCGAGCGCGTCAATACGGGCGGTGAGGTGTCACCTGTCACCTGTGTGAGCCTGTGTGGAGGCTCTGGAAAAGTGTCAGTGAGGAGGACTTGTACCCCGGACTCAGGGAAAAGCTCCTCTCCCCTCAAAGTCAAGTGTTGGCTGCAGAGGAGTGTGTTTAACCCAGCCTTATTCTGTGCCGGTCGACTCCATTTGCATGCAGGCGACGCCGTAGAAGAGGGTTTCCCATCTTCAGTCAAAGAAAGAAACGCAGCTGCTGCTGCACACTGAGTTGCCTCGAGTTACTATGTATCGAATTGCTCTCTCTCTCTCTCTCTCTCTCTCTCTCTCTCTCTCTCACACACACACACACACACACAAAATCGCTGTCCTAATTCCTTTCTCAAAGTGAGAAAAAACTTTTGAGATCCCAGGCTATAAATCCCAAACTGTAGATGATGATGGTGCTTATTTCCACACAGTAAGATGTCCTGTCTAAGCGCACACAAAGCAGCAACAGCCCCCACCACGTTCTGGGATGTTACCCTTCTAGTGTCTTTATACTCTTTTTCATAGGTGGAAAACGCCCTTGAAAGCATGGTCTCATGACTACACTTAACAATGGCATTGTGGGAAAATGTACAAGGTCTATATAACACGTGGAGTGCCTCAGAGCTCTTTAAAGCAGAAGTTGCATTATTATATATTACCGAATATCACATCTGAAGTGTGCACACATGCAGTGTGTGTGAGAGAGCTAAAGCCCTGCAGATGCCAGTCTATCTTCTGAAAGAGCACCATTTAAGACTCCCTTGCCACTCGAGGACCATTACTATAACTCACCCCTCACACACACACACATATACACACCAAATTCCATGACCAGTGAATGTGCACTTTATTAGTAGATGGAGAGGGTCCCCGTGTGCTGCTGTGCTATCGGGCTTTCACTGAATAGCTTTTATGATGACGTACTGGCCCTAGCAAAGGCCTGTCACATCATCGCTGTAATATATGAAAAATTACTGGCACTCACATTGGAAAGACTGCGCATTTGTTGAGTACTAAAGGGATATCTTGTCCAGTTTCCTACCTTACTGCCACATCAGGCCATCAAATCTTTAAACCTGCTGATGATTGTGTATCACTGTAACCAGCAGCAGCAGTTTACTCTACTTGGAGACAAGAAACTACAGGGAGAGTTTGGCTGCACAGCTGAGGTTTGTTTTTCTTTTTCGTCTCCACCTCTGCTCAGCCACTTCAGAGTTAAAAACCACTTTTCAGGCTGTCAGAGTGAGGTCCCAGCAGAGGTTGCAGTGTAATTAATCATAATAAATCACTGAGACTGACATGGTTGTAAAAATTCTGGTATTATTTTTTACCCATCATATATTCATGTTTACCAATAATATACAGAGTTATTTTTAATTGCATTTGGCTATGTGTGGATTGTAATAATAGAAATGCCACTGACACATTACTGTGTACATTTTAAAAGGTTGCAAATGTTTTTTTACTAGGTAAAAGCTTTATAACTGTCTTTTACATGTGATTATTATGTTTTAGTGAAGACAGTCATTAATGCAACTGTGTTATTTGGCTGGCATGTTGGATCAGAATCAAAATGATCCTACCATGACATGGAACAAACACAAACGCTCTGACAAACAATGGCTGGGAAGACAAGGACTAAATAGACACGAGACACAGGTGACACACATCAGGAGGGAGAAAGCAATCAGGAAAACCAAAAGCAAAGTTACATGAAAACAGGACACACAGGGGAAGTGGCACTCTTCAAAATAAAACAGGGCATGACAAAAACCTTGAAAAATAATACATGGAAACAAGACACACATGGAACATGACACAAGGACTCAAAAACCAAAAGACAGCGAACCAAGGCATGACATAAACCTGAACTTAAAACATGAAAAACACATGAGGGACAAACATGGAACATGGCACGTGGACTATCAAAAAACAAAGCATAACCAAAAAACCATGCATGACACTTATAAAATACAGCTATAGATTAAACGACCCAAAGTATTAAGTATTCAGCCAGCTAAAACATTACAATGTCACTTACAGTACAACATAAACCCAATACAACATACGGTACTGTATCGCCTCTGTTGCATAATGTACCTTTATTTTGGTGCTTTAAGTACTTTTTAATTCATGCTTCTGCATTTATTCTTAAAGTGGCCATAATCAAGTATGTTTGGCTGTAGAACACAGTCTCAGTCATTGTGGTGGGCAGCAAGGGGGCCCCTCAAGGGACGGTCCTGTCTCCCTTTCTGTTTACACTCTATACATCAGACGTCAGACGTCAGACACTGATCACAGTCCTGCCACCTGTAGAAGTTCTGGATGACTCTGCCTTTGTGGGCTGTATTAGTGAAGGTCAGGATGCTGAGTACAGGAGTGTGGAGAACAGATTTGCGGAGTGGTGTGGACAAAACCACCTGCAACTCAACATCACTAAGACAAGGGAGCTGGTGGTGGATTTTAGGAAATGGAGGACCTCCCCCCAAAATCCAATCAGTATTATTGGTACTGAGGTGGACATTGTGGACAGCTACAAATAGCTGGACATCCACACATCTTTGGTACTTGTTATTTTGTATAAATGCTGCTATTGAGCTAGGTTTTACCCAATTAGCATTCAGTATTCCAACCATCTTATTATTTTTACTATTATATTCCGTAATAACTAGAATCAGTGCAGGGCCCTGACCTGCGAAATGCACTGGAGTCTTATGAATTTGTTTCTCAGTTTAATTTCTCTTTAACCTGTAAATAGTGTACTGTAATGTGCTCTTTCAAGCCACCTCTGGTACAAGGATTTCCTTCAGGAATAATAAAGTTCTAACACTGGATCGTATGATGAACCCGCAGAGGATGGAGCTTTTTAGCAGACAAAGTTAGCATCTAGCTGAAAATAATGGAGAATTTAGCAGGTAAAACAAAAAACAAAAGAGATATTCTTTTAGGAATTGGTGGAAACCAAAACAGAGCCAAAAGGAAAGTGAATATCATACTTCCATTCATCAGTTGGCCGGAAGCACATGCTGATGTTGCACTGTCACTGGTAGATGCACAATAATCAACCATTTGCAAAAAAAGTTCATCACAACAACAAAAGATGAGAATACGTCAATGTTGTGTTCACAGCTTGTTTCTGCTCTTCCCAAGTGGCCATAAATGTGTATATGCAGGTTTCATTAAGATTACAATTGTAAGACTTTAACCTACAATGCAGTACATCTACACTGAAGTATTTCTATTCTATTTTAAAGTTACTGTTTAGTGTGTTATGCTCTTTTTTTGTAGGTTTATGCTCTATGCTGATCACTTGTATCACTGGCTGCCTGCACAGTTTTTTTTAGCTCTACCAGTCAACATGAAGCTGGACTGACATAAATTACATAAATACACACTGACTTGCTTGTTCGGTTTAGTAGCTGTGAAGCTGCTTATTATCTCATGTCGTGCTTTTGTCAGTATTTTGTCAGAGTATTTTTTGCTATAATGCAATTCAGGTACACTTGCTGTAAGACATTTTGATGTGTCACAGTAGGAAAAACACAGGCAGAAATAATTGTAACTGTATTAATGATGGCTGAACTCCAAATTAGCACCTATGTTTTTCCTGCTATGACTAGACATAATGTCTGAGGTGAAAAGGCCTGTTCTGTAATTTTATTATGAGCATGAGAGATCCTTAAAGGATTGCAATTAGGATACCTGTCAAAATGCAAATGTAGTTACTCATCAATGCTTTTAAATTTTGAAGGAAAAATTGTATATGTCCCAATACATGCAGATATCATGACAAAGATTTCATGACAACCTGTTGACGCAAAGTTGCATGAATCAAGTTCAGAGGGAAGTTCAGAAGCTCAGACAACACCACTTCCAACTGGAACAATAAAGACCGAAGTTTGCTGGCATTAGAGCAGAGGAGGTTCTTGTATGAAAACAAGGAATGAAAACCTTCAAAGCTGAATATAAAGAGTGAAAAAAGTAGGGCAAAATGATTTAAAGAGAATTAAAACAGAGCAGGATTTACAGAGAGGGTGGGGGTGGGGAAGACAGAGGGAACTTGAATAAAATGAAGATGTTTGTTTTCGGAATAGGCTCAGTGACCCTGAGGGACAAGCGGTATAGAACATGGATGGATGGATGGATGCTGGTTTTCATTTTTTTCCATGCCACGTCTCAACCACACAGAACAATGCCTTTGTTCAGCTGCTGCGCATTGCAGAACATGAAATTCCACGATTGATAGGTAAGCAGAAACAATTTCCTGTTTGTTTCCTGTCTGTTCCTCCTTGTAGCTCAGGTTTAGAGATGAGACGAAGGTCAAATGTGTGGGTCAACTACAAAACAGCAGCCATATCTTGTGGGATGGACTCTTGAACAGGGACACAGTCATTTAAAGCCAAAACCAAGACCTTAGAAATAAAACTCAAAAGTACAAATCCTGTTCATATTTACACTGTGTGTAAGTTATGTGTGCATGCTGCAGTGAATGTTGTATTTTAATCATTCACAAGTTTTCACATACACATGGTTTTTATAGGAACAGGTGGAGACTTTGTTACAGTTGATTTGCAACATTTGTCAAATCATTGGTGTGTGTGTGTGTGTGTGTGGCTTTGCAAGAATGTGATTTCTTAACTTCTATCGACCAAGACAGGCCAGGGCCATGTGCTCCAACAACTGGAGAGAAGCGTATGGTACCTTATAGGATCTGTTTGAATGGCCCTTTCCTCTGCAAAATACTGAAACAGTTGGTGGAAACTGTCACTGCTGGACATACTCTGTAGTCATAAGCAGAAATAGAAAAAACTTTGAAGTTGTGATACTATTTTTACAGCAGAAACTGAAAATCTTTTGATTAACAAGCGCACATCACTAGTAGGCTTGAAAGGGAGCTCTGAGATTTCTACTGTAGCGTTTATTTAGAGAGGACGTCAGCAACTCATATATATTCAAACACACTTAATTTGTTGCTAGCATCGCCAGCTCTTTTGCTTGTCATTATCAACCAATCCACTGCAAGCACAGGAGCAGCTTGTGTGCTTTGTGGAACCTTGCTTTTCATTTTGGTATCCACGTTAACAAGTTAGAGCAGCCGAAATATCAAGAGATTCTGCAATCTGATGCAATCTGATCTGATTTTTTGTGTGAAGCACACTTCTAAGCAAAAAAAGAAAAATGATCTCTTCCTGATAGTCACACTTACAACATACTGTAGCCATTAAAAAAGGAAAGAGTATATGGAAAATCCAGACAATAAATTAGACATCTGAATGTTCTAACGGTTTGGAGATTTAGAGGTTCTTTTCACTGTGCTGGAATCCAGTATGACTGTTGTCAAGGAGTAATATTAAGCAACAAACTTTTTAGACCCACTTTACGAGCCTTGAGGCTTCTGAAGTCTCTGGTGGACTATTCCAAAATACAATTAAAGAAAATCAGAGGGTATGTGCCTGAACTGGACCAAAATAAAGTGCCAGTACCTTAATTCAGGAGTTTCATGACATGATCTGCATGCATGCATGCATGATATGATATCTCTTATTTATATTTATATGCATATGCTGGTATTATACCCCACTTCAAATGTATTTTTGTTTGCATGTCATTACATACAACACAGAATTCCACTGTTTGTACATGAATGTGTATTTGGTTAGTATATTTGGCAAGTCATTCTTTCAATTCTTTGGTCTTTTTCCTACGACTTAGTTGTTGTCTGGTTCAGGGTAGGGCATAGAATCACTGGGTTCACCCAATAAGAAGTAAGGGTACTGATATGGACAAAAAACAGAAGTGTCGGTATAGCCTGAAAATCAGGATGCAGACTAAAATCTATATTAGTGTAGCACCAGCATAAAGCTAAAGAGCAGATGACCCATCGAAGTGCCAGTAATATTAAACAGGTTTGACAAGTGGATGGTCACAGCAGTCATCAGCTCTGCCTCCCAAATTATGTCCCTGTTCCACATGGATTTCTGCTTGATTTTTACAAGCATAACTCCCTTCTTGCTCCCTCCATGCAGACAATGTGAGCTACATGCCAGTCAGACGGGACAGGGATTGGACGCCTTTTTCTGCTCTGCTGGACAGAGAGTCATGTTGACAAGCCGCTGCAGAAAGGAAACGCAACGTCTGTCCTTTTGAGATGCAGCGGACCTTCAAAGAACAACACAAACAAATTCAAGCGGTAACAGCAAGGTCCCTCACATAATTACTGAAGATGCCACATGCTGCTCATAATGATTCAGACTGGAGACTTTTTTCTTCCTTTTATCTTCTTCCTATGGATCATCAAAGGTTAACTTCAAGAAAACACCAGTCCGCTGCTGCATTCATGTGTTTGTACATATCTAGTGAGACAATCACAAAGTTAGATTAACAACAGTGATTTCACATAAATAAATGTCTGTTATGCTAGTAACCAATTCATGAGGGAGGTTACATTTCCTGTTTCAGACATCCAAGGCCAGTAATCTTTTCTGTATACCATAAAGCCTAGCAGGTCTCCCTAGATCTACGTATAGCAACATTTATATCTATTAAAATATTTGTTGTACTAATGCAGAATTTAAGAATAATAAATACTAGATCATCACTTACACATGTGCTGAATCAATCAGATATGGTGAACAACAACAGAAGTGCTCCTCAACACAACAGTGTCACGATACTCTAACCATCTGACTACAGAGTGATCTCTGGGAGTATCATAAAAACAACAGTAAAAAAATACTTTAAGGTCACAAAATCACAATAATTAGTGAACATGAGCTGAACTTGAACATGCACAATTAATTCCATAGATTCCCTTCGAATTGACACAAACTTTGTTATCCCCCACGTCAGTCTATAAGGTTCAAGCAGAAGCCATGCAGGGCACGACCTACCAACTTCATATGAGTTGTGGTGATGCTGAGGTCGAATCAATAGCGCCAAGTCAATAGAAGAGCAGTGATTTCCATTAACCACACCATAGTCACTATCAGTGATTTACTGACCTGTTTGCATGTGGAATGCAGCCTCTGAGAACGTTTCAATTACAAACTGTTTTTCTTGTCTGTCCCCTCTCAGCTGTTTGGATCAAAACACTAACTTGGGAAATTCAATATGGTGCCATGCCCCAAGAAATTCACCCTATTTTCTGCCCTGTCAAATTCTGAACTGTTGGCACTGATAGCCCAATAAAAAAAACATAAACATCAACTCTGTAGACAAGAATAGATAAAGAGAACTTTTTAAAATTTCCAACAAACATGCTTCCATTGTTTTTGTATCATACTGTTCTGCAGGAACTGTGGCTTTGGAGTGTTTGTTTTTGATTAGGAATGTTTAATGGCCTCTGCGCAGTCAATTATCAGCAGCCTGAGCCACCAGTCGATAGTCATCCTCACATTAATGGCTCAGAACTGATTACCAAGGACAGAGAGAGAAATGGGTGAAATGTTCTTCATTCAAAGCACTAATTAAATCCTCCTAGGTGGGACTTTTAATCCCACTAAAAACTTTGCCCACATTTTACTAAGTGCCACTTCTAATGATACTCTGTGTAAAAATAACAGTGGACATGAAACGGCATGCTCACAAGGGCTTCTGTAGCTGTCCAGACAAGCCTTTGTGCTGCTGCTGCTGCTAATGATGATGGGGATGAAAAAATATGCATAAAAACACGTGTTTGTGACCTCAGTTTCCTGTGCATCATTCGGCTGTACACATCTAATCTCCTTCAGATACTGCCTACCCACACGGAAAGGAAATATGCTTAACATATATATGTATAGCATATATGTCCATGTATGTGTGCATATATGGATATATATGTACATATAGTTGAAAGACATAAGTAAATAAATAACATGGTTCAGATTTTAGCCCTGTGGAGCACGGGGTGTGTGTGTGGGGGGGGTCTGATGGATATCGATGTCATGTCCAAACTTGTTGGACACAGCATGGAGTTAAAAATGCCAGAAAAGTTCTTGTGCATATTTTTTTTCTGCATTCAGGGGTGTGGAACTACTTGCTCTCTTTCTTTTGTCATTTAACTTGCAGCCTAACAAACTGAAGGGCCACCTCTTAATGGAACACTTTCTTCTGTCATCTGGATCAAATGATTGCCTTCACACCCTCATACAGCATGTTGTCAGTAGTGAGAGGAACTGTTCAGTTAAACATTCTGAAAGGCAAAAATAGGCATGCTGCCAGCGACCTGTTGTTGCCGTACTGGATCTTTTTGTTTTTAGCTCTCCCAGCAGCTTTGGGATTGGAGGATTCACATAGATATCTGTGCAGTTTTTTTTGTCCTTTCGTTCTACCCGAAATGTCAGCAATGAGCAGATATTTTTTTCTTTTTCACCTAATGCTTCCCAGCGTCAATTTGCCTTGCTGCCGTGAGACACCAGCAGCATCAAACGTGGTGAGCAATTAGAGGAGTTTTAAGTTACTGGGCCATTTAACCCGTGCTTTGAACCGCCTTCTCATTTTTCTGTACTCATTTATTTTTTTCTCCTTCAACCTATAATATTGTTGTGCATTTTTACTTTACATCCATGTCTGTCCAGACTCCTATGATACATGTAGTGACTGATAGAGAGCTTTGTCACATGGTGCAACAACAATCACATAAAGCTCACTATAATTAAAACCAATGAGTTTCAAATGTGGATGTTTTTGCTAAGAAACGACAAATTCTAAATTGTGGATGCTTCATGCACAACAGCAGGTTTCCTTTGAACTCTGCAACTTTGACCGAGAAATCAACCATAATTTATGCACTTAAACACTTCATCCTACCAACTGTAGTCTTGTTCGAGTATCTTATTTGCTGTGCAGGAGCTGTTGTGACAATCAGCAGTAGTAGCTACTGCATATGTCCCACTAACACTTAGTCTCAAGCCTAGAACATTTGCTGCCTTATGTCTACAAGGCGGCAGTAAATGCATCCTCTGCCCATCTCTTCCCCATGGAGACATGCCACTTTGGATTTCCGTCAAGGCTGCTTTTAATGGGAGCTGTTGTAATCACGGTCTGTAGGCCTTCGGGCATCTCTGGTTTAATCTTGGTTCCAAACTCCCCGGGCCCCAGGCTCTCTCATGTGTCAGCCCTGGTTTCATCACAAAGGGAAAATTCAACATGGAGGAATACCTTCAAACCACTGAAATATGTATGGGCTCACCCTGAAACTGACAAAAGTGTGCAGTTTGTGCTGGTTGAGTGGGTGACTTTGGTGTCTTGAATTTCAACGCAGCGCAACAGCATCAACAGACTGTTACGCTTTGGTCTTCACCTCCAACAGAAAGGGAAAGAGATGTGTGACAGGGCTTACTGTCACAGCCGAGAAAAGCAACAGGGACAATCAAGAGTGCAACAGTATAGTAACAAAGTATCTCAGGCTTGTTTTCTCCCTCTCTTTCTCTTTCTCTCTCTCTCTCTCTGGTTCTGTGTATCTTTCAGCTGCTTTGATGCGTTTCCATGAGAACAGCGAGAAGGAGCAGGTAGGTGTTGTTGCCCCTGGTGTAGGAACAACCAAACTGAACAGAGGGGAAGCAGTGCTAGAGGATTTATGTTATCTATGTCGCTCCAGCCTAAGCACTGCAAGGCAGTTCAAGCCAAGACTGTTTGTGCACACATGTGGACTTGCACATGTGAAGACAGATAAATACAGTACTCACTTATCCCATCACATATTTACACACTCTGAAAAACTTGTAATGCATATCAGGATGATAGTGACGATGTATATTACACTCAATTATCATATCCTCCTCTAAACGAAGTGAATATGAAATGAATGTGAACTGAGCCTAAAGTATGGCTGAAAAATTCCTGTATTCTGAGCAAGCATCAGAAACCCACAAGAGATTTGAAATCTCTTGGGAATGTTTGTATCAGACGACTTTAAAGATTCAGGCTGCTCTGTGCATACAAGGTTACACAGGGCTGCAGAGATCCCATTTGAGAGAGCCTGAGAGTCTCTCAATGCCATATAGAGCCTTCTTGGACACCATGACAAAGTGGAGAGGTGCAGCACTATTCATCTTGCAGCTGTGGCCAGAAGCCTCTGACACCCCGGTAGACAGAGGGAAATGAAAAGGGGGTGCAGAAGCCAATGGCGCCATACTTTATCTGCCGAGAGACATGGCTTATCCTCCAGCTGTGTGGGCACTGCCTTTGAATGCAAACAATATGGCTGCAGAATGTAGGGCAGGCAAGAAAAGAGGCTTGCGTGGTTAAGTTGTGGCTGCAAAAGCTATCAAGAAACTTGTCCTGCAGAGGATTTAGAAGTGGTGACGTCTTTAAATGTTATAAATTTGCATGACTGCGAATTTGTTGTAAAGTGTCAAAATTTTAAAGAATAAATCCAGTTTATTACAACTTGGGTCTTATTTTTGTGGCTTTGACCATCATTCCAATCAGTTGCTGATTGGTTGCTGATCTCTGGGGACATAGTAACATAAAAAATTTAAAGAAAAGATAAGATTATCAGACAAGTTGCAAACAAGCAACTTACTTTTACAGTTACAAATAAAACAATGAAATAAGGGACTTCTACTGTCAGAACTCTAGAAACTGTATGTAAGAATGGGCAGTTCAGGGTAATAATTTTGTTTGTTTGTCTGACTAACCATCAAAGTCACTTCAATCTGCATACGAATAACACAGCTTTAGAAATCTCAGTTTGCAGTTTCTCTCAAATGGAGTCTTCTGTCCCAAATGAAATAAAAATTAACAGTTCAAAATGTGTGCAACACTCAAGCTTCTTATTTAGGAGGTTTCATTCCACTGAAAAAAGTGGCCTTTTGCTCATTCTATGAGAAATTGGCAGTAGTAATTTATTGGTATGGTTCTGTTTCACAATGGATTACAAATGTTGAGCACTGAATTATAATAATTTTAGGGCTCACTGTAGAAATGTATGTTGTTGCTTCATTAATTTAGAAGCTAATCTGGGCAGACCCAGCCTTAAAATGAACTCCACTGACCCTGATCATGTTGCCATTAAACTGAAGTGGGTGGAGAGAGATTAAAACAGGAGAAACAAATGGCAAAACTAAAAACTCAAAGTACACAGTAAATACATTTTGCGGTGGTTTGCCCTGTTGCCTCACAGCAAGAGGGTTCCAGGTTTGCATCCAGGTCTGTGCCCTTCTATGCAGAGTTTGCATGTTTGTGCTTGCATGGGTTAACTGGCTACCCTACATTTTCCCAAGGTGTTTGCATGTGTGGTTGTCTGGCTTTGTGTGTCAACCCTGCGATTGACTGGTGACCAGTCCAGGTTGCACCCCACCTCTCACCCTTAGCCAGCTGGGAGAGGCTCCAGCCCCCCCCCCCCCCCACGACCCTGATAGATAAATAGTATAGAAAATAGATTAATGGATGGTTTCTTTCATTTTAGATAGTTCTTATCGTGCTAGCGTGTGTTCAAGTTTCACCTTTTCTGATAAGTTTGGTTTTAATTAGTTGCTATAAAAGGGGAGTGAACCTTCATGATCACTACCAATCACTACTGCGCAGGCTCAGCGCAAGATGGCACCGCTTGTATCTGGGACACTTTGGCTTCATTTTTGTACAGTGGGAGAAATTTGACACATGTCGTCCATCTTCACGTGTATCAATGGTCCCAACTCTGACTTACTATTGTCCAGGAGGTCTTCTAAAACCAGTGCCTGTGCATTCTCTCTTGGTTATTTCTCTAAAGGATGTTATTTGTCTAACTCTCAGACTTGAGAAGTCCTTTTACTTTCTTGTAGTCAGAGAAGTTTCTTCATCTTTACCTGGACATGCAGCAGTGTCATCTCAGAAGCCTTGAGCTGAAGCTTAGTGCTGAGGGTTGTGCGTTGTTTCAGCAACAAAATGAGCCACGTCCTTTACATTCAACATCATCTTTCTCCATGTTTTGAATATTTAGCTTACTGTATCACCTATCATCCTACATGATGCTCACTATAACAAAGGGATTTTAAGAGCAAAATAATCCATTTTCTTTTCTTGTCTTTAAAGGAGAACAAAAACAAACTACCACAGTAGTATTTTTCAAGTTGTTCATTTTATGTGCTCTTATGCTCTTTTATGTGGGTGGCAGTACATAACCATGCTTCCTCTGTGAACCAGATTGTGAAGGTACAGGTGCTGTTCTGACTCATAAAGCAAACCGTTGTTGAAAAGGAACTAGATGCTGTATTCACTCACTGCCATTTACAAATTCCAGTTCTGTTCCAGCATAATGAGTTCATTGGGGACCACCCTGGAGCCTGTTAACATGTATACTATTTAAAATAACTGTTACCAGCCTACACTGTAGCTACTAGTGTAGCTACTGGTCCACCTACACATTCTTCAATGTTTCCAACCCCAGACGAACAGTTGGTGGAGAGTAATCTCCAATCAGTGCCAGAAAACCAACCAGACAAATGTGCATATGTACAAGGAAAATAAATAGACTAAGATGTATGTGGTTTGAACAGTATGAACATGTGCAGTAACTACATTCTGTAAAATGTATAGTCCTCAGAGAATATATTGCAAGTGCAATGACAATTGAGATACTATCTCAGTCATTTCGGACCTACCTCTCCTACTGTACTGTAATGTCAGCCATTAGCTAGCAAGTCACAGGAAGGGGGGTCTTCAAAGTTTTCAGGTCAAGGACCCCTTAACTACCACAGAAATGAAGCAGGGACCCCATACTACAAGTTTTGCACAAACCTTGAGCCAACTCCAAGTAGCTATTCAAGGAATTGCAGTTTTTGGTTTGCCAGTTTCATTTACCAGCTTGTTCAGTTGTCAAGAAAATAGCGCAGATGAAGAGGGTGGGATGAGGTGGAAAACAAAGCAGTTATCTGGACACTGAGTTAAGATTATTTGTCGTTATTTTACCACTATTTCCAAGGTCAAGAATGAACTTTCACTGTCAAGAGTCAGGGTGTAATAAACCAGAATAATTCTTTAAGATGGCCATATTGAGAGAGAAATGTGACCATGACATTGCTTGTGTCATCAGTGTTTCACAAGTCATTCGGTATGCAAAAGTCACCTCTATCACACAGAAATTCAGTTTTAATATCGTTCTGCCAAAGACGAGACCATATTTCCTCCACAGCGTGAATAGCCAGCAGGTAAGCTCTCACTCCTGCAGACTTCTTGTAACAAGTAAAATTTATTGTCTACACTCACACATCATTTCTCCAGCGTGAATTACAAGGAATGCTTTTGATGATCTTCCTGATTTTCTACAGCAATTTAAAAGCTATCTGTCTATGTAAGAGTTGTTGAAATGATAGGCAGTAATTTAATCTGGGCCCTGAAATTGCACTTTAGCGGATAGAGAGGAAGATCTCTCATGGGTCATTTTTCTGGGCTGACATGAGTTGAATCAAAGCTGCCGTACCCATTATGCTAGTTTGTTGTAATCAAATATTAATATCATAAAACAAGGAAGTGTGTGATCCTGCACTGTGTTGTTTATAACCCTGAGGTGTAGCACTCACTATCTCTGATGACCTTGTGCTCAAAACAGTGGAGAGAAAAAACGTAAAGTACACTTACGGTAGAGTGCATCACTGTAAACATAAAAGGTGAGTTTACCAAGACTATAAAAATCACATTCACCCTTATCTATAGTGGTATTGAACCATGCAGATAAATTTGGCTGGGTTCCAGAAACATTTGAAACATCTGTCTCTGAAATTTCAGCCTCCAGAGGAATGTCTTATTAATAAAAGGTGCGGAGCCCAGTGCCATTGTAGTTAAAAGACAAGTAATAAAACATGATTTCTTACTGAAATTAATCCATTGCATCATTTTCTGAAATTAAATCTCATAAAGCACCATTGCAAACCCATAGTAGACTTGGTATGTAAAACAAATTTCAAAAATATTTTAGAACTGATTTCTAACCAAACACATACAGAGCTAATGATAATCAACAATATTAGCCTGACACGATGACCTAAATAAGTTCACTTGTAGCCCACTGTAATTATTACTTTTTCAGCCTGAGCCATAATGTTAAACTCTAGCATGGTAGCCAGCCAAACAGAGCCACAGCAGGAAGTCTGTGTTTGCTTGTCAAGCAGTCAGAGTCAAAGTGACTCCTCGGTCGTGGAACAGCAGTCTTGTCTCTGCCAGCATCCACTCATGTTGTCTCGCTCTAAGCAGCACACATTAACATTAAATGGATGAGCAGCCAAAGCAACTGAATAAAAATATATATATATAAATTGGAAATGGTGGAAGATTTTACCTCGCTCTCATTGGCCATTCATGTTCATTTCACCTCCCTCAGGAGCTCTGGCTCCATTGTTGCTGAGAATCACAGCGCTGTCCACTTAAATGTCAGCTTCCTTTGCTTTGCATAGTGATTATAATGACTCATCCTCTCACAGAAGAGCTAATCTTAGCATCCATTTAGCAACAAAGTGTTCCACCATTATGACAAGTGACCCCTATATCTTTTCATGGAAACGACTGCTTCCTGCTTGAATCAGAGAATGGCCAGCAGGCACATAATTCAAATACTGTCCAGAAAAGTGCTGTGCCTGCAGATTACGAAGAAGGCCTTGAACGGCATGAAATATTAAAGCACAAAGACCACATGAGGAAGTAAGCCACAAGATCTCACCAGTGTCTAGACACAGATGAGAGGATGAGAATTTCAAGTTGGTGATGCTGCAAGAAATGTCTGGCTTTCATCCTTCATTGGACTCAATGAATAAACTCCAGAGAGTCAACAATCTATTCAGTTTTGGAGACCAATAGAAACAACATGACAAGATGCTACAGTAGACATGTAGGCAGGGGTGGTTGAGCAATAGCATAGTATACTTTGGTATATTAAAAACTGAGGCTGTATGTGCATTTTAAGGATAATTACATCCTAAGTTAGAGTGATCACTGTAATTCCACTGATAGTCACATTTGATTAATTACATTTCTTGATAAAGACCACACAATTAAAAGTAGATAGAAAATCAGAAAGGCTGAAACAAGGAATTAAATTCAGGAAGAATGAACAAGAACAACCAGAAGAGAAAGAGAGAAAAAAAGTGGAAGAGACTAAATTAAAGGAGGCACAAAGAGCAGCAATGGAAAAGGGAACACGAAAACCCAAATCAGAGATAATCAAGCATGAGGCAGTTGTGCAAAATTTACAGCTGTAATTTGGAATCTCACAGTCCTGGCAACTGGATGAAGAGGGAGCCACAACAGATTCTCATTTGGCAGAAACAGTCCATGCTTGGTGGGCGTTTCTGTCATTGCTTCCCTCCCCCTCCTCCTCCGTCTCTAGAGTGTTTCTCCATCGTGCATGCTGCACAAATGAAACCTTGGTCACATGACCGGCAGCATATCTCCACTATACCTGAGCAGCCAGCCTTGAAGACACATCACCATGAGGGATCTTTCCAGCTATGGAGGGCAAAAAGAAAATGTGAGTGGATAGACTTAGCAGACAGAAAGAAGGCCTTTTTAGTGCAAGTTAGGCACCTTCCAAACTGCACATTTTGGATTTTTTTAAAGTCACAATTTGTGGCATCTTTATAGACACTGGCATCCATTTAAGTGTCCTCTGAGACGTATTTTAACCATTTCCAGGGGCCATGCATGTGGATGCAGTTGCCAGGGATTATAGATTTGCACTGTTTCAGGGACCCAGGAGAGCAATTTCCATAGGGGCCAGAGTTACTAACAGCAGCCCAGTAGAGACCACAAGCCAGAGAAAGGCAGAGACCACAGTGGTAATTTATTGTCCTAATTAATTTCCCACAAGGGCAAGGCTGAAACCAAAAAAGATGACGTCCAGCTACTGTACATGTATTTACAAATTTGAGTGGCTGATGAACTCTCTTAACTACAGAACCCAAGAAGGAACATTTCATTTGGGTCAATATACTTTTGGGTCAGTTTGGCACTGTGGAAAAAACAAACAGCCACAACAATGGAATACATACACCCATGAGTGAGGTTTATAGAATCATTATAGAAATACATGAAATCAGTGCCTGGCAGTACACAAATATTTCACATACATGTGAAGACAGTATTTGGTGGGAACATTCATTACACAGGGTAGAAAGCTAAGTCCTGAGTACCTTTTGTGAGGAAAGTGTCCCCTTGCGCCAGGTATTCTCTTTAGATTCCTCTCAGCTGTGTCTACTGCCAAGTTCTAATTTAATATCTTTATATAAAAATCAAAACAAATTTCTATGCACCTGGGCTCTCCTCCCAGGTGGACATTCCCAGAATGTCACCTGCAGATACCTGAACCATCTCAACTAACTCCTTTCAGCATGGAGGGGAATGAATTTTGAGTCTTCAGCTTCTCTCTAACACCACATTAACTTAACAGCTTTAATTGAAAAGAGAAGAAGAACTCCATCAGCAAAAAAAGTGAATATTGAAATAATGAAATAAAACATATGAGCTAAAACCATTTTGATGGACTGAGATGCTCGACATTCATGTAAAAACCTCAAGTCCTAAAAGTACAGTAGAAACATGTATTACCACACTGTGGACAGAGAGTGGCAGCTGAAATAAACCATAAAAAGTGTGTGTCATTGGCAATCACTGGTATTTGAAATATATCATACTGTTATGTTTCGGGTCAGGCTGACTTTCCAGTCACATCGCTTCAGCGTAACAGAAAAACAAAAAGCAACCATACAGTGCATCGCTTTAATCCTGCAACTCATAAATGAAATTAAAAGAGGCTGAGCTAAACAAGACAAAGTTGCGTGCCAAGAATGTGTCTCTTGCACCCAGAACAACACCATTTCTCACTGAGCAAATATCTATGTTGGACAATGCCAGGATCATCAGATGCAATGCCCCCTATTTCAAAGACATTTTCTTTTGTACTTCATGGATGTAACAGCAAAGTAATTTGTAAAGTACAACAACAATCTACATTAGGACAAAGTCCGCTGTCAATAACGTTTAAAAAAAATGAAATTAGGGCCATGTTTCAGCACCTCTCAGTGATATTCATTTGAATTAATGACCAAGTGGTGCACATTCACTTCACAGCTTTCAAACACTGGTTACCCAGAAGAGCGGTCCTACAGTTTAATTAGAAAGCTCTTGGCTCCATTGTGAGGGGGTGAGGGAAAGAAGAAGGAGGAGGAGGTGGAAGCAATCACTGATTGAGCACTCTGTCTTCAAACCCATTTAGTAGACAAGAACACAGGAAGAAACCTTAAGGAGGAAGAGGAGAATAGGGAGAGGAGGGTGAGAAAGTAGGAGATGGTGTGATAGTATCAGAATCCTAACAACAGAGAAGATGAAAACATTTGTAAAAGATGAATGTGCAGGTCTTCTTTTCAACCAGGTGAATCTAAACGAGATAGAGGAGCTTGTCATGACATCAGCTGGCACATGATGAAAGTCTTCAGATGAAACCAAAACCTAGAACTCTGCATCAATCTCGTGTGATTTCCCGTGCAGCCAGGCTTCCCAGCGTGTTGTCACTTGTTGGCTCGCAGTGATCTAAACAAGCTAAATATGTTGGCTGTACAGTATGTGGCCATGCTGCCCTCTGGATAACAAGCCAACCAATGGCACTGATGCCACCACCAGCCTTACTAGACCTGCAGCAGTATCGAGTAAATGCCAAAATGCTTCCATGATGTCTTCCTATGGAGGGAGAGGGCCACCGCTGCCTGCTTGCCTGTGGTTTTGCTGTGTAATGAAATATGTCTCCCTTGATGTATGGCTGCAGGAGAAGCCCAAATCGAAAATTGAATCACACTAACTTAATTTGTGGTCGGGGCAATCAAATTACTTGTTTTGGCTGCAGTGCTGACGATGAATTCATCTTTGTGACAAAGCTGTCACGGCAGCGAAACGGGGGCGGAGGAGACAGAGCGTTTATGTGTGTGTGTGTGTGTGTGTGTATACATATACTGTATAAGGTAATGGTGAAAAGAAGTTAGCAGCAGAATTTGCTAGCAGTGCTGTTGTATACACTAATGTGCAGATGTGGTGGCCACCTTTAGTTGTGAATTTGATATGAGTAAAAAGCACGATTTTTTATTTTATTTTACAGGAGCCAACAATGAACAACTGCAGATGTAAGCAGCTTACAATCAGGCTGGGGTTGCCCCGAGGAGTACTTTGGAGGAGAAATGTCCCAAAGTGTCGGCATCTACGGTATGTGTTCATTTCAACTGAACAGCTTGACTTCAGCGCCTTAAGGCCCAAAGTTTTATCTGGCTAAAGCTGAACTGAATCTCTTATTAAAGGGTCAGTTCATCCAAATGGCAAAAAAGAAGTTTTCTCAGGTCCCCTTTTCTGCCATTATCTGTATGTAGCTATACAGATCATTTCAATTATGCTGGCCCAGGCTTGGAGACATACGTCTATGGAATTTCTGTCTTCATTCCCTATACATCGGAGGTGAAAGAGAATGTGTTTGTTAAACGGGATATTCAGAGCGATTTAAGCCCTCTGTTCATGCGAACGGAAGCAGTCTGTCAATGCAGCCAATAGAGTTTGGTAAATCATCATAGCATTGTTACTTACTTTTCTCGCGTAAGGCTATCAGAACATGCAATGACAAAACAAACGGAAGACAACGAAAAATCACTGCATCTGCAACTCCAGATTCCCAGAAAGAGGTCACAGTAATGGTGATGTTCTGCACCTTTCGCAGGTCATGCCCCAGGCTTCTTTGGAGGACGAAATGCGGTAGACTTGTCCAGGAAGTGAGGCTGATAGGAGGGGACAGAGAGGGTGGGGGCAATGTTTTTGTGTCAGTCCTTCTTCCGTGCCTTCACTTCACGCGTGGTGAAGACCAATGCCGCAGGCATAGAATAGTTACAGGCTGAATAAATCCCATAAAAGCACAAAGAGAGTTTTTATTCACTGCACTGAATGCGCCAGGCAGAATTAACAAGTTGCAAGATTTGTTCCCTGTTCAACCAATTTACCCAATTGAAAATAAGTGTGTGATGGGCCATTGCAAATAAAGCCTGCCCAAGCATACATGCGTACTTCACATCCGTAGATATTTCATGTTGATTGATGCAACACGCATAAAGCAAATTCGAAAGGGAGGATATCTCCCTTTCTTCTAAGTCCAAGGAGCAAATGACAGCAGAGCAGAAAAGATTTAAAAATGACTCAGTGGCCAAACAAAGTGAGAGATGGATAAACACCCTTGCATCCAAACAGGTTTAGCAACTCAAACTCACAGAACTAATGATGGTGTGCCCAAAACAGTTTCATGGTTTTCTTTGTATACTTGTGTTGGTTTGATCTTAATTTCTTCTAGAAAACCACTTACACAGTTCATCAACCTTCTTCTGGCCCTGTGACATTATTTACAGGGCCATGATATGAAGTCAAACGAAGCAAATGCCACTGAAAAAAGGGGGGAATCCTTAAAGAAAGATGCCACTGTGGCATAATTGTTTGCTGTTTCAAATGCATCTTCATCTTGATGACATTCAGCTCTTGTTTCTGGAGGTTGAATGCACTTATTGTAACACTATTGTAACAAAAGGTGTCTTTTACATTTTTGTGGCATGTACTCCTCTCCTTTGTGATGTTGGCTGTATGCTTAGGGTTGTTGTCCTGTTGGAAGATAAACCTTCGCCCCAGTCTGAGGTCCAGTGCGCTCTGGAGTAGATTGTCAGCGAGGTTGTCTCTGTACATTGCTGCAGTCATCTTTCCCTCTACCCTTACTGGTCTCCCAGTTCCTGCTGCTGCAAAACGTCCCCACAGCATGATGCTACCACCACCATGCTTCACAGTAGGAATGGTATTGGCCAGGCGATGAGCAGTGCCTGGTTTCCTCCAGACATGACGCTTGTCATTCATGCCAAAGAGTTCAGTCTTTGTTTCATCAGACCAGAGAATTTTGTTTCTCGTGATCTGAAAGTCCTTCAGGTGCCTTTTGGCAAACTCCAGGTGGGCTTTTATATGCATTTTACTGAGGAGTGGCTTCCATCTGGCCGCTCTGCCATACAGGCCTGATTGGTGGAGTGCTGCAGAAATGGTTGTCTTGAAGGGATTTAATCCATTTTGGAATGAGACTGTAACATAACAAAATGTGGAAAAAGCGAAGCGGTGTAAATACTTTCCGGATGCACTGCAAATAGATACAGACTTTACATTGTGATGAAGTGTACTAACAGACTTTAATAAGCTGTATGTAAATAAACGGAAATAAATGTGTGTCTGAGAGAGCAAACAAAATACACAAACATTTCCAAAACACAGTCATGCACTCGCACTGCCAGACTACACTGACTGCACTGTAGTTCTCACAGGCCTGCTGGGAGATGCGTGTGTGAGCAGCAGCTTTGCTACGCTCCATAAGATCCCTTAGCTTTTTAAGCCTAATAAATACACAAATCGTTCTTTTACATGCTATGATCATATAGACACAAGCTAAATAGTGCTCAGGGTTGTACCGCAATCTAAAAAAGGTAGCTTGGCTCAGTGGTTCCTGCTCACTGCTGTGGGTGTGCGCTAACCATATCCAACTACCTTATGTCTTATTCACATATATAAAAAAAAGCCTAATATTGTCATAATATACATAAACAGTGATCAGTGATTTTTGGTACTGACAGTTGTCACGTTATCGTGTTAGTATTGGAAAATTTGGCCAGTCACCAATCCGCTTAGTGTATTAAATGGTTATTACACGCCCGCAGCAACAGCAACAGACAGAATATTTTTTTTCTTTCTTCTGTTATTGCATTTGATTTATTGATTGCTGTCAGGTTGATGGAGCTTTTCTAAAATGCTTCTAAAATAAATGACCAACTCTGGCTTTGACAATGACAACATAATGAATCTGATGCTCTGGTGTCTTGATTTTACTGTCATACACACAAGCCACACTGCTTTTGGCTTCTTAAGGACAGGCGACAGCATCCTAAAAATAGTTCCTGTTTACTCTCCTGTGTTTTATTGGGCCTGTGTCCTGCTGTGGCTCCTTGTGCCAGCTCACTGTTTTTGCATTGCCAGTGTCACCTTCGATTTCCTAAAGAAGAGAGTGAGGAGATGAGTTGTTGCTGGAGAGGAAAAGGTGGCCACAAAACAAAGACAGAGATGGGTGATATTCAAAGAGAGAAAGATGTGGAGAAAAAAAGAGGAAAGACTAGAGGGAGGGAGATGTGGCTGCACCAGAGTCAAAGATGAAAGACGAAATTTGGAGGGGTGATGGGAGGACTTTGGTGCTTTAGAAAGAGACAGCTTTTAAGAAGTGAGGGGGAAGGAAGGAGAGATTGAGAAGGAAAAAAAGGCTCCCGGGAGAGAACAGAGATGGAGATTTTAAAAAAGTCAGAAAGGGAGAGAGAGTGAGAGAGACTGAAAGAGAGAAGGCCAACCGACTGAATGAAATCAGCTGGAGAGAGAGAGAGAGAGAGAGAGAGAGAAAGTGTGTCAAAAACAGCGACTGCTCTTTTGAGAGCTCTCTTCATGTCTTGGCGGGGCACCACTCTGCTGTCAGGTCCACCTTCCCCGGACAAGGACTGCTTGTCACTTTAATGGCCTGGAAGGAAGACCATGACACTTTATCACCTCGCCTCGACGCCAACATGGCCGTGGCTTTTGTCTCCTCAGCTCCCTCTCCGCACCACAACTCCCTGGAAGTGACTAATTGATCCTGGGAGACGGGCTTTTTGTGTCTCGGGGGCTGATGAACAATGTGAGAAAAAGCCGCTGATAAAGGGGGAAAAAAAGAAGGAGAGCAGGATGTGCGCCCGGCTCGGGATAATGTAGCCTACTGTCTGCTGCAGTGCTATCTCATTTCCCCACACAAAAGTAACATTGCCACTTTGTAAATGAAAGTCAGTCAGGCGAAAGATGCCCCTCACGCTCTGGCGGCCCCTTCTCAAGATAATGGGCGCATGCACATTATTTCTGTAGACACAAGATCGACTCAAAAAAGCTGTGTGTGGGTAGCAAATGAAATTTATTCAAGTGCGTGCGTGCGTGTGTGCGACTCCCTTATCCGAGCATTCCTAAGTATTCTCACAGGAATGTAGAGAATGATTGGTGGGCTTATAGCCTCTAACATGTAACCTATTGCTTCACTGTACCATTCAATCCCTTCTTGTCTGAAACTGCTGGAGGAGTTATTGTTTACTCATCTGCCTGTTGTTGCTAAATGCCCGGGGATTAAAACGAGAGGGGGAAAATCAAACGGTTGAGCAAACAATATGGAAAAATAAATCAGCTACATTTCATGAAAGAGAAGAAGAAGGAGGAGGTTTAGGCCACAGGGTGCTGTTGGAAATAAGCCAAGAGAACAGAAGGGTGGAAAGCTATCTAAAGGAGGCGAGAATCTCCCCTCCTTCAATAGCTCTGGCCTTGTCAGATATGGTTATGCTTATTGGAGACACAGGCGAGGGGGGTCACTGCACCAGCATGCCTCAGAACATCATCGTGCCTGGGCTATGATAAGAATAGTGCACTGAATCATAGCTTAGAGCGCAGTTATGTGTATGGATGATGCATGGTGAATGAATTGAAGATAAAGCCAGGGAACTGGATGTGTTGGACACAGCTACACTGCAACACTCGACACATGGGGCAGCGTGTGTGTGTGTGTGTGTGTGTGTGTGAGGACAGAACCATTTGGCTTGCAAACCATAATTTTCAATGCTCAAGGATCCTTGGAAGGCTGAATTACACGTAAGAAGGGTTTAAGATTCCTCCTCGTTTCTGCTCTCCGAGATGTTACGTCTTCAGGAGGAGAGGAAATGTTTCCAAGGCTGTCTGGTGAAATGTGACTGCCTTGTTTGGGTTAGAAAATGGTTAGAAAATAGTGTAAAGAGCCTAAGATGTAATGTGATTTTGTAAAGGGCAATTTGATTTGACTGTAAAAGTTGAATATGCAAAATGAATTTTTACACTCAGTGTTTAAAGAGAGAAAATAAGATTTGTTTAGATGATTTTTTTTTAAATAATCCAATATTTTACTTGTGTTTTGAAAGCTATCCAAAAATATTCAGACTGGATTTGATTTTTTTTTTTTTTTTTTTTTTTTTGGAATCCAATGGATTACGTTACCCTGTTTGTAGACTTTTGTGAGCAGCTTGTCACAGCTGGAGAAGTGCAGGTGTAACTGGTTGTTCCAGTAAGCGATCCAGCAAGCACAATGGCAGTTCCCTGGAAATGGAACAACTAACTGCATTGCAGTCAGCATTAAGGTTATTAATCACACCTGTTTTTTGTTTTTTTTTCCTGCTAGGACATAAAAATGTCTGTTGTGAAAAGGTCTGTTCTTCAACTTTTGTGTTGGATGTTCAATGCTTCAGTTCCCATTTCAAACTGAGCTGAAAGTCATGCTTTTGGAAGGCAATGATTGGAACAGGCTGCAGAAACCCCCTGGAGCCAGTCCACCCTGATGTAAGACTTAAGAAATACAAGCTAAGGACAGCTCAACAGTTATGAACCCACTTGAAAACATGAGCTTTACTTCTCTCTTCTCACAGCACCTCAATCCCATCTCATCCCATTCCTCCCAGCTCCTCTCCTCTCCTCCCATCTCCACCCTCCCTCCCTCTTTCACACCCTAATCATTGAGACTTGCAGAAAAATCAATTTCCACTACCCGTTGGAGAAGGCCAATGTTTCACCACTGTGTCTGATTGATGACGTGCAGACGCCATCTCACACCCCGCTGCTTTTTATAGCACCTCTGAGTTGGTCGCCATTCAGTGCGTTTTTATGGCAAATAATAACAGGAGATGTAATAGCTATTCCCTGTGGTGAGTAAATCTGAGCATGGAGACAAGAGGATGGCCCGCCCAGACAGCTGGAGGACAGTCCCACGTCAACAAGTTACTTAGGCTGAATGATTGGGTACATGGCTCTGAAGGGCTTGGTGGCAATTCAACAATCAGATGTGACGGCTGTTTCTGAGATCACAAGCATCCAATCTGAACGTCAGCTGCTTCAATGCTGCAGAGTGGCCAGCTACTAATCTACCTTCACATGCCACTTTATCAGGTGGAACTCAGCAGCCTGCTCAAAGCCAATCACAAGACTGCAACTGCAAATATATGCAGTAGAGCATGCAGACTCTTCTGCAAAGCTCAGCTTCTGTTTGACTACACATGGACACGTGATGGAAATGCGTGCACGTGGGCCGGAATTGTTAGGTCCTCTCAGAGGCAGTCACCCTCGTGATATTTTTACACATTCTCAGTAAATGGTGTGAACAAAAAAAGCACATATGCAGGTCAGAGGGCGATCAGAGACAAGTCAACAGGAAGAGCAATCTTACTCAAGTAACAGCTTAGTATAATGCCGGCTGACAGAGGGATGTCTGTAAATTTAGACCTAAAAGGGCAGAAGCAAAGGCAACGTTTGGTGATTCTTAGGTGAAGCAGAAGAAGGTGAGGCTGTTCTAACAGTAAAGTTCCACTTGAGCTACATGGTTTCTCTAATGTGTTAACATGCACGCCGAAATAAAAAGCAAGACGTTCTGCTGCTCATGCTGGCAGTGTGTCCTGGTTGTGTAGAGTGTAAAGTCCACACTGAAGACACAGAACTTTCAACTAATACACTGGGGTTTATGTCCCATTTGAGACCAGAAGTTAAAGTAGACATGTTTTTAACATACATAACATCATACACGTACATAACATACATGGGTGAGGAAAAACGTGACGCTGCCATGGTGGATGGGTGTTTCTATTACACACTTTGGCCTGATACGGTGGCCTGACAGCTGAGTCAAATACATTTTGAGAAAACACAAGCAAATAGAAACAAAGCAATTTGACAAAACATGCTGCAAACATACTAATCCACATCATTCAAAGTATTTCCAGAGGATGCTAAAAGGGATAAACATGGCTGGGAGAAGCTTCACGTTGTCTCTTCATTCAGTTATTTCATTCAGAAACAGGTAAAATGAGCACCTTTTGTTGTTTTTGGGGGTGTTTTTTCATCTTGAAAAGGGTCACATATTAATAAATGGGTAATACAGAAGAAATATCATAATATTTTGATTGGGACTGTTTTTCTGTTGTGCTGACTGATGTGCAGCATACACCTACCTGTTGGTGGTGGGGGTCAAACAGGCAGCAGCATGATCACATTCAGATCCACATTAGAGCGGATTATGTAAATAACACAAGGCAGTTGTTGTCTGTATGGGGATTATTTAAAGAAGAAAATATTGCTGGTTAATAAATACAAAACTAAATTCCACAGCATACAGAGCTGTTCAGTGGTTGTCTATGAAGCTACCTTGTAAAAAAAAAAAAAAAAAAAAAAAAAGAAGGTGTTGCTGGCTCAGGCCAGTAGACCTGAGGTTCAGGCTGGTAGACAGAGCGTAATGGTGTGGGCAGACGTAACGCCTAACAGCATCATTGGAATGCCACAGTGTACCCGAGCCTCGCTGCTGATCAGGTGCAGCCTCTTCTGTCCCACAGTCTTGTCTTTGTCGAATAGATATTTCCCTCAGGACGAGTTGCAGGAAGCGTTCGTGGACTTGAGACACTCCACTGACCTGCACAATCTCCTTTAATGAGGCGAAATGAGAAAACCCTGCAGTAATGACAAGAGCTCAAAGACTTCATGTCATACTGAAAAGGAAGGATTTAACCTTATCTAAGACATAAAGTACTCATATTAATGGTCATGGTTTAAAAACTTGCCAGATAATCTGTAACATATCAGATCATGTACAGTGATCTCTGCTTGATGATTATGGCTTCTGCACCTGCATACACACACATATTGAGAGCACTGTGTTAAAGTCATTTATTAGTTTAACTGTGAATGTGTGCTCACTGCATGGTTGAAATATCACGGTGGGGCTTTCTGATCTGATCTGAGTCTTCGCTGCTGAATTACTTTTTAGACTGTGCATGAAAATGTATTCAAACAGTGCCAGGTGAGGTGAACCACCTGTCTCCTATCTCTCTCTGCAATCCAATAATGCAAATGCAATAGACATGTCAAACCGAATATCGTCAGTCGCTGCAATCGACGCCACAACTGCATCAAGAGTAAGTACTGAGGCAAACAATGGTTTAACAGTATTTATCTGGGGGAAGGATGTTGCTGAGCGTGCACTTTCTCTGAGCACATTCATAGAATTCCATACACTCACACCTGGGAGCTGTCACACACAACTGCAGACAGCCACACGCGTTGTGCTGCAATCCACCCAACAGTTCAGCTGAAGCCAGTTCAGTGTTAAGGTCACTTTTGGTCAGATAGTCTAGTAACTGCATCAAGATGGAATAATATTATCATCCTTACAACGCTGTCCTTTGACTACTGAACAACAACAACAATAGGCAGGCACAAACACACACACACACACACACGAGGCTGTGTGCCTGCCTCCGCCCCACACTGTGTCATCACAGTTTTGAAAGCACAGATGACTCAATGGTCCAGGCTCCGGGCTAATGGAGACCTTTACCTCCACATGACCTGTCTCACGTCCCTGCAGGTACAGTGGTTACACACGGCCATCACAACGGTGCCACCAAACACTAGAACCAATGCAGGGCTATCTTTAGTGATGCTAGAACATCCTCAGATCTCAACGGTGAAGCAGGTGAGTAAAACAACTTCAGAATCAAAAGCAATAATGGCAACTGTAGCAACTGTGCATTCCACTAATGACTGATGAAAGATTTAAGAAAAAGATACCTCACCAGGTCTGAACGTACTGAAAACATTATTACATTTTTCTATAAAAATATCTCTGGGTGCATGAAACCCATTGAAGAAGAAGTGAAATGCTAATACATGTTTTTCATAAAATCAGCAACCACTTTTATTTATTCTAAAGAGGGTCTTATCTGCAAATTTACAAAAATCAAGATATTAAATGGACCAGCCATATTTTTATAAGTGTGTCTGTGCTTTGTTTGGATCTTGCTTTGGCATAAGGATGCACATGTAAGTGGGCAACAAGATTTACATATCTGCATTAATTTCATGCCAGTCTGCTGATCCACAGTCAGTGGCAATGTGCCACTGCCAACAAGGGCAGTGAAGAAGAAAAATGCCCTCAAACTTACAATCTGTATGTGGCTTACACCACTAGCTAAGTCACACATTTTGTTTTCCACTTACGGAAAACATGACTGACTAAAGGACACAGATGGTGCTATTTTCAGTTTTTATTATTTTAAAAATGCTTGTCTTAAGTATTTCCTGCAGCCTCAAACACAATAGCTTTAACTCCATGCTGCACGGCTGTATGGTCAACCTTCACCGGTTCAGTTCTGGCTGACAACCTTTGCTACGTCATGACCGTCCTGTCCTGTCTGCTTCTCCGCTGGCATGTCCAATAAAGGAAAACATATCAAATATTTTCTATTTCAGTCAGAGATTTATCTACTATTCAGTCACATTAAAAGATTGTCAGCTATGCTCAGTTGTAAATAGTGGACTAAAACAGAAAAAGCTGTTCTCATCAGTCAGGCCTCTTTCTTGTCTTGCCCCTCTGTATGATTTGCTAGAAAACATTACAGAACGCCAGAGTTGATAAGAACAGTGACAAGCAAGCGGTTTGCTTTTTGCTGATGTCGCTGAGTATTAAACTTATCATTTGTCAAGGAGTTTACTACTTCATAGAACCATTTGGAGGCACATAACTGCAAAATGTAAGTGCAAGTTCGAACTGGCCTAGTTTTTCCTCTCGTTCCTCCTTGGCCTGCTTTCATTTGTGTTTACAGGACGGTTACGGTGACTACAACACACGTATTTTTAAGCTCCTCATTCTGTATTTGTGCTGAAGTTTCCAGTCACTGTATGACTTCAGCTGTCCCACTATTAGCTGCTGACATTTGACAAACAGACCATTACATAAACTGAAAATCTTTCCACATACATTTCTGACGTGCCAGCTCTGGGGAACACTAACAGGCAGAGTAAACAAGGCTGAAGCTGGCAGGAGAACAGGTTTGAAGCGTCCTTAGAGAGCAGCAGATCTCAGGCGGGCTAAACTGCTGTCAAGTTCATCGATACGGGCTTTACACCACAGTGCACAGAGACAGCCCAAGCCCTGGCTGCTTCTAACAACTCCACAGCCTGCTATCGAACTCCTCCGGTTGGCCATCGATATCGCCTCTGTCTCTGGCTCTCCTCACTGCTGTTAGCTACGCCAGTGAGAAAGAGTTGGGAGGGAGGTGGTGTGGCATGAAAGGCAAAGTCTTGTTACAACCATATGGAGGCAAAGGAAGGTTTTGTTTCACAGAATATCCTGGGGAATAAGTCAGGAAGGAGAAAGTGTCCAGCTAGCTCTCTGCACGTGTACTTGACTCGTGCTGGACTCTTTTGAACAGAACTTAGGCCCTGCGAATTTCCCCTCCAGCTCTTACTCCTTCACACCTGACCTATGAAATTTCACAAGAGCTGCACATTTTCATGACACCTTACGATTAGATCCAGCGTGCAGCTGACAAGCTGAAGCACAGACCTGTGCTGCATTCAACATTGCCTGTGATCCACAAAGAGAAAATTGTGTCCCTCACTCAGTGGTTGCACCTTAATCCTTTTGAATTTAGTCAAATCCTTGACCTCAAAAAGGAATTGCAAAGATGTTACCAATCAAAATCAAAATCACTTTACTTGTATCTCAAAATGTTCTTAATTCATAAGTCAAGTTTGACCATTCCAAGTTGAGAAATTGAAGATAATTAGAAGCTTTTATGAGAAAATTAATATCATCTCCATCCCAACTATGTGCTTCAGTTTGTGCAACTACACTCGAGACAGAGTTGAGAGTGAGAGAGAGAGCCCTTAAGAGAGCTCTAGAGGTCATGAGAAGCTAAAGAGGGTGCAAGGACGTGGAATAACATCCAGGGGGAGAGCTCTAGTGGAGAAACACAAGCACAAGGAGAGAGGAAACACTAACAGGCAATAGGAAGAGCCTTAGGGGAGCGTATGTATGTGTTGCTGTTTACCACCATTCCTCATGTCTTGGCTCAAGGTGCCAGGCCTGAAGGGCTTTCATGTTAAAGGCTGATGGAGCGTGGCCTGCTGCATCCCCAGTCTCAGCCATATAGTCCTTCACCTTCCTTCATTCAGGGGCATTGTCTCCCAATGAGTATCATTTGTCACCACTGACTTGCTCCATGCAGACACCTGCAGTCGTTTTGCTGCGGCCCTCGCCCATTTCCACAGTTGGTAAACAGCTAAATCCCTCTCCCAATCAATGCAGCCTATTTAACTTGAGCTATTGACTTGCCTGCCCCTCAACAGACTTGAGAGCCTGAGAAAATACAAACAAATTAGACGGGTGAAAAAGAACAACAGAAACGGCAGTTCAGACTATGAAAAGTCACATTTTCAATAATGAGCTTTTGGTGGCAGGAGGGAAGAAAGTGACACAGCAGAGGTAAAAGAAAAGGGGAGGGCAAAAGAAAACAGAGGAGGAATCGATCAATATGAACAGATAATCACCAAGCCTCTGTCCCAATGTGTAAAGAGTGTGACATTGCAGAGGTTTGCATGGCGGGGAAGAGATCAATGGGCTGCTTTTTGTTGATCCGTAATCCTTAACTATCTATAAGTAATTAACCTTCAGAGGAGAATGCAGGGAAGAAATAAATGGAGAAATAAGCAGGAGAATGTGAATGAGCACAAGTAAAACAGAGGTTTCCTTGCACTGAACAGATAACAGGACAGGAAATCAAATTAATAGTTGCCTCCACTACTGGATCTGCAATTTTCTGCATCTGATTTGGTTTTATTTTCTGTCTTTTTTCTGAAACTGTATTTGTTTGAAAAGACTGGGACTTTCTGTGGTCTTCAGATGGAAGTAAATAAAGAACAAACCAATTTCTATCAGTTTGGAGGGAAAACGCCCAAAAGTAGATTTTGACTTTTTTTTTTTTTTTTTGGTTTTATGTGGGAATCCAGTTTGGTCTTGTCATTGCTGGCCTGATGACTGGCATCCTCTCCCAAAAGTATTTCCTGAGAAGATGGAGAAGGATCCTAGGAGTCAGAGTGCCATCTGTGGGCAGAAAAAAGGGGCAGAAGTGGGAAGAGGACCCCTGCCTTTTAAGAGAAAATCACCAAAAGGATTTATTTAATTTTGCACCAGACTCTTAGCCCTTTTCTCTTTAAGCTCAGTAAGATTAACAAAGTGCTGTCACAGCGGTATCTGTACAGGGTTTAATGGCACACAAATGCTCATACAGTACATTATGATCATCTCAAATCAAATTTGACTTACATCCTCTCATGAGTTAACTGTAAAGAGTACTTAAATTAGTCAAAGGCAGACCATGTTATTGAAAACTTTCACATTAATACATGATAATACAGCGGACTGCTGGGTTTCTCAGAAGCACACAGTGTGTCAAGTAAGAAATGATTACAATATGGCCACTGCAGGAGGCTCTTAGCTAATGGTTAGTGAGGAAAGTAATGAAGAAGCAATGGTGGCATTTTGGGTTGAATTATGATCATCAGGTAAAAACAGAGCTCTTGAGATTCTTTCTCATAAACGTAAAACATACCACTGAAAAATTGGATTGTTCTACAATAACCGAATAAAAACCCAACCAAACAAAAAAAAAACAAAAACCCTTTATTAAAGGCTCTGCACTGCGCCTTAGGTACATTTTTAATCAACACCTATTTAAGTCAAGTGCTTCTTCTTGGTTGGCGAGTGGGAAAAAAGTCAAGTGTAACCTTCTGAAGACGGTTCTTCACCAAAATGGACACCTGAAGACAGAAAAAGTAACGATTACCTGAAGTCAAGCAAGGCCTCAATCACAAAAATGTGGTTACAGCATGATCTGCAGGTGGGGTTATTGTGAATTAGTTTTTTTGGTGGATTTCTGCTGACCTACAGAACTGGTCTAAATAAACCCTACAGTAAAAAAATGTCAAATGCTGACATTGCGGGGAAACAAAAGGAAAGCTTGAGCAGCTACACTGACCATCCAATGTAGCACTGGCACAGGTTTTCGTGTGACGTGGCCTGCTTGATGAGGAGCTCCACCTGTGTTGGCACATCCAGAGTCTCGTCATGAGAAAAGTCTCGACCTGCAAGGAAAAAAAACTCAGGAGCGTCAAAACACTAACACTTCAGCAGAAAATTCAACCTTGAAAGGCTTTCTGATTCCAAGGACTTCAATCTATTGTTTAAAAGCTTTTGTCTACAGAAAAATGTAATGAGTCAGCTTAAACTATAAAATACTGTTTGCACGAGTCAAACGCGACACAACAGTGAATACATTTTATACTCTGGCCTTGGTAAAAGGAGTATTAACCTTCCATTTGACTTGAGGAAGTTTAATAATGACTTACAAGGTATTTGTATTTTTGGCAGAAAATTGTGGGAAACCAGAACAGCTGCTATTTCTCCCTTTTTGTACCGTGTTTGTTGAATGCTGCAGAACTCACCTGTAAGTTTGTCTCTCACTCTGTTGATAATCTGAATGGCTTTCTTGTTGAGTGCCTCAGGTTGGACCAAACCATCTCCAACTAAGAAAAGCACAAACAGCCTGGCATCAACTACTAACTTACCTCAGACAAAGCAAATTCAAGTACTGTCTGTCTCTCTCTTTGGAGCTGAAGGAAAAGTGGACTTAAGTGCGGTCTTGCAATGGCACAGCAGTTGGACCAATCACTTATGTCAGCCAGAGAGGTAAGAGTTGTGGGGTGAAGAGCAGAGAAAAATGAAAGCGTTCTACAACAACAGAATGAGCTGGTCACTCACTGAAGGAGTGGATGGATTCAGGCACTGTGGTCCCTGGTTTCTTGTGTGTGCTCTCTCCAAGATCTATTCCCTCAAGGGCCTCTGCAAGGACACCACATAGACACAGGATTAAACACGTTCTTACATCATTTAATAGGAAACAGCAGGCAGTTATGGCCACAGTTTGTACTGGACGCTCACCAACTGATTGTCCAGCGGTGTATGAGTCAGTCCTGGTGCGGGAACGCTTGTTGCCTTTGGTGTTTGCTGTAAGTGAAACGGATAAGATGTGTGAGGACAAGGTTTTTGTTTTTTTTTGTTTTTTTTCCCCTCAACATGACAATTACTGCAGTAATTCTTTAAAATACTCCATATTCTTTTTTTTAAAAAATCTGTCACGCAGGAAGAAGCAGCTCTGTTCTGACCTTTTTAAATGCAGAAAAATGAAGCTATTTCTTAACCTTTAGAAATAGTTAAAGGTCGCTAGAAATACTGGTTTTACAAAAAGAGACAAGTTCTCGTGCAATCTACTCTCAGATTTGACAAGTCTATGCACCTGAAAGTTTCATGCAGCAAGAAGAAAATGTTCACTGCACTTTACAATAAATAAGGTCCTCTTGTGATGTTGACAGTTCAGTAAATAGTTAAAGTAAAGTGACGTGGAAAAAGAAGAGAGAACATTAATTAACCTCTGACAGGTATGCCCTGCAGTTTCTGTCAGGTGATCTGTGTGCAGTTTCTGTCTTGTGATTTTTAACAGGTGATTTGTACTATATTTGTACTAAAAAGGGAGCTTCTCCTGTACACAAAGTGAAGCATTTTGTGTTGACCTTTACAAATGTATTACCCCGGGCTTCCCATTCAGTTAGTTGTAGCTGTCTTGTTAATTTTAGTCTGCGACATCATCTGTTCCTTTGTCAGAACCAGTTGAATGTACTGAATGTGAGCAGCTAAGGATCTCTTACTGTCCATGAGCCTCCAGTTGAGCAGCGGGTCGTAGACAAAAGCCTCCAGCACGGCCATGACGCTGTCCCGGTGCTCCCTCAGCACCTCCATCACCGTGTGGCAGGTGATACGGTAGTTACCATCCAAGCCTGTCACCTGGCAACCAATCAGACACAGTCTTTACTGATGGTGATGCAGCTTTCACAGCAAAAGAGTTTCTGTCTTGAACATGAAAGAGAGCTCAGTGTACAGGAACAGGATCCAGTGTGGAGTTTTCGAGGCGGGGCATTGCATTGATTAGTGAATCCTTCAAAAGGAAGTTCAATATATATGCTCATATTTCTAACTTTAAGAACTTTTTCAGTTATGATACAACTTAAACTTCTTACGATATTGAATTTTATGTCTTAATACTTTCATTTCTAATTCCTTTTCTTCTTGGCTCATTAAATACAAGGCACAGTGAGTAATGACTTCTGATAAAAGACCGCACACATGGAAAAGATTAATTATTACTTTGACCAAAAGTCAGAAGACAAAGAAGAAGTAGCTCAGACAGGATTCAGCTTAGGTCAAGCTGAGGAGTGTTTGTAGCTTTAATGTGGGGGACATGAGCACTTATAAAGTCTTATTCCGAAGAAGGAGTTTTTGCCTTTCAAAGCTGAGATGAACACCTTTCTGGCTGCTGTAAGTTTTACAGCACAAGACACCACAAAGTTGCATACCTCCATGGCGTTGGTCAGCATTCTCGTCAGTCTGAAAGGGATCTTTTCAGGGAACTTCTCTCTGGTCATGGCAACCTGTTGAAGGTTGTAATGGTCAGATACTGATAAATTAAATAAAAAATCTATTTATTTAATTTATGGCAAGAAAATCTACACTCACCTCAAAACAGTCTCCAAAGTCGATGTGCAGGATCTTGCCGCTTAACCGGTCTAACATCAGGTTAGACGGATGCCTGGAGAAGAGACACATTGTCTCCTTATTGATGTTTAATGATGACTGTCTTCATTCGAACTACAGGCTCAAGGTAACGCAAAGCTTCAAACATTTGGCTGAGAAACTCACCTGTCTCCGAGTCCCAAGATGTAGCCCACCATGGACATCACGGCCAGGGAGCGGGTGTAGTTGGTCCTCCTGTCGAACCACACCTGGAGGAGAAGCAACAGCTGCATTATGAGAACTGTAATGTCCTAGTGCACAACACCAGAGCAGAATAGTGTGGAAAATGGCAGATCCCCGGCAGGTGTTTGAGACATCTGTCCAGACACTTGAACATGCAGAACATTAGGCACACAAATTCTAATGTTCCTAAAATGGATTCAATCTGAAGTCCTGCTTGTTAAGTCCTGCTAAGTCAGTGGTTTGAAAGTAGGATACACAACAGAGACCCTGACTCTTCAACAACAGTTTGATTTCACCACTAATGTGTACACCTCTATAATTTAAAAGCGAGCATTTAACAAGCTTCCCTCTCATCCGTATGCAAATGAAAACCTTTCCAACACAGTCTTTGAAGAATATTAAGTTGTTATCTTTTCTATAACTGACCCCTGAACCACTGAAAGTTCAGGATGAATGGTCCAACATCCTCCCCTGTGCTGGCAAAGTAAAGAGATAGACAGATAAATAGATACTTTATTGATCCCGAAGGAAATTTAAGAGACAAAAGAACACACAAGATCACAAACGACAGACAGAGCTACAGGAAAGGTCCAGTCCGTACAGTAAAGAAGCAGAACGTCTCACCTCAGAGCTAGGGCTCTTAAGCCACAAGAGCTTGGCCAGGTCGTCTCCAGCCGTGTTGTTTACGGCATGCTCAAACACCTCCACCTTCTCCATCAGCGTCAGGTGGTCGTAGTCTGGAGCCATCTGAAACACACAAAGCCCGTCGTAAGTGAGGGATCATTTGCATATGAACTTATTGGTTTCTTTTTTAGGAAAATCCTGCATAGAACACTTTAATTATTTTTCAATTCCAGGTGCAAGTGTGTGAGAATTAACTGTGCATTCCAAATAAAAATGGAAACTCAAACTACAACGTTATGAAGCCTAAATATGTTTAGGTAGAATATTTAAATAGGCATTGGAGAGTACTGGAAAACGGCGAAAATTAAAAATTCCTCCCAGAATGCAACATATTTAACGGGTAATGACTGTTATTTTCAGTTTTGGTCTCCACCATTATGATGAGTGATAGTGTTCATAATGTCATCACGTACTTCACATCAGAGTCTCACGTCAATTCATTTACCAAGCTTTACACATCCACAGCAGGCGCAAGACAAGTTCCAAAAGGTGATTAAAATGCTGAACTTTTTTCACACGTCTGCATTATTTTTTTCAGCTTAAACTAACTGCACTCACAGCTGCTATATGATATGTTTTTGTTTTTAAGATTAATACGCAGTGCTTCTTAAACCTGGCTCTGCTTTTAGATATCTCACTATTACCATGCACCTGATTCAAAAGACTGGGTTGTTATAGAGAGAGTGTGTGTGTGTTGGTGGGAAAGTGTGTTAGAGCAGGAAGACATCTAAAACCATGCAGGCGAGGGTCCCCAGGACCACGAGTGAAAAAAATAGAATAAATGAATATTAGATCAATTATGTTTATGGACTGATTTTGCTGAACGTCGAATTCTACTCCACTGAAATACAGTGAATTTAAGCAGTACAGATAGAAGCCCCTCAAAATGATACATGTTGATGTAATTATAACTAGAAAAATGTACTCAAATATTAGCCTGTTTCAGGATGTTAATTGTTTTGAAAGAAAATATTTCAGTACGAGTTTGGTTTCAAGTGTAAGAGAGTGTGTTTGCCCTCCAAACCAGAGTTACAACTGCAAATAACCAGAATCAAGCTTTACCCATATTGAACTGCAAAGTTTTGGTCTGAAAAGAAAACAAAAAGATCCACAAAAAGATCACAATCTATCATCGTCTCACTCTCCCATCTTCCTCATCTTTTATCTCAAACTGATTAATGGTCTGACTGATTGACTGGTCAACTTAATATCTTGCCATTTAGAAGGACTAAAACTGAATCATTATCATTAATAATCATTAATAACTAAAACACTATTAGCAAATTAAATAATAAACTCATGAGTCTTAACATGTCAGCACAAGAACTTTTGCACACAGAGCAGTTTCCATTAATGGTTTAGCTGCCTCAATTAGTTCTCACAGCTGAGCAAAATTAGACTGCAAACTGCGCAGGTCATGTTTTGGTTCAGTTTTCACTATTACTGATGAAAGCTAGCTATTCAGCAGGCTTCTGTGACAATATAGTTTTACAAAGCAAAAGGCATGTTCTTCATTTTCAGTTAATGGTCCCACTATTCTATCTTGTGGTCAGCTGACAGACGGGTTGGGAGTCTACTCACAGTCTGGCAAGGTCAGTTGCTTTTTCTTTTAGCCTGCTGACCAATGAATGATGGTTGGACATGATGTCATGGTCCCTTTGTGGAATAGTGAGAGTTGAACTTGAACTTCATTTCATTGGTTGGCTATAATGTCTTTGTCAAGGCTTTGTTTACAATCAAACCACTCTCAGGGTCCTCACCTGCTCTGTCTCTTCTCCCTTGTGTCACCTGAGGAACTTTCACTGACTATAGTGACACTTCAGTGAGAACAATTACGTATGTGTGTGTTCTCCTTTGACTAATTGGGCTTTCTGAGGCAAAGATATGTAGTTCATTTGTGGCAATTAAGGAGCTGTGAATGTGTTTTCATTCCACTCTTCATTGCAAGAGTGATTGGTATTCATCAGCATAATCACTGTAAACAGATGCTTCCTCAGCTTTGATCAATCTGTTTTGCATTTGGTATGGATGTTTTATACGAAAATATCAAATTTACAAACAGTTCATAAATGAGGCCAACTGTTAGCACAAAACAGTGAGCAACATGCAAGCACATGAGCTCATTTACACATAATTATGTATAGAACATAGCTTTGCACAATAGCATAACTCTGTTCTAACATCTTAGTGTTGCCAGGTGAGTTACCTGACTGAAACTCCAAAAAAACTAATGATGTAAACAAACACATAAGTAGGTAGGAGATAAAATATTCAGTCTGTTTTCAGATATTAACATGCAGGAAGTAGAACCCTGTTGGATGTCAGTGGCTCCTCACCCTAAGCATGATGCGATGCTCAATGTTGAGCAGAATCTTCTTCTTCTCTCTGTAGTCTCTGATGAGGGCGTGCAGGGTGTCACAGTGGGGCACCCAGCCAATCAGGCCTGAGTTGGTAGACAGGGGGATGACGGCGTAGCGCTGAATGCTGACAAATGCACAAACATACAATTCATTGTCAAGATTGTCATGTTTGTCATGTTTTCATCTGTGACAGTATACAAGTGAGTGCTCAAGTCTGTGTGTGTGTACATGACTGTGTGTTTACCTGAGGTTCTTGCGCAAGGACGCAGGGTCATTGGCCAGCAGTGTGTTGACCAGACCAAACAGCTGCATGACTCTCTCATCCTGCCTCAGGTCCTCATGGCCCTTCAACAGGAACATGAACTCGTGGCCATTACTGCCTGCAGAGGGCACCACAAAACACAGCATGAACATGTTGCTCAAAATGGGTGAAGGCATTATGTAAGGATCATTATATGGTTGGATTTGGCAGGACTGGATGTTTTCTCTGGGGTGTTCCCCTGCTGTTCTGCAGCTGCATCTCCATTACCTTCCACTGAAGCAATGTCTACTGAGCTAGAACAGGCAGTAAACGATTTTATATGAACCACATCACTCCTACAGTAGGCCCTGTCCCAATAATTCCTCACTTTATGGTGACCCTCAGGTTGGAATGGCACTCCAGATATGAGTGGTTGTGGTAAAATAACAGCACTACGGAAAGGAGAAAGCACACAGGGCTCTTTGAGTACCATACTGAAAGTACTTTGTGAAGTTCACATCACGTTGTATGTGTTGACTGTGTCCAAAGCATTGTCTCCATCATCACATGTGAAGTGGAAAATACATATCTATGCACTGGATAAACTGTCAGAACTGAGTTTTCAGCATGACAGTGAGGAAAATTTATATGATGATGTCACATGTCTAACTGTTCCACTATCTGTCCTCAGTAGTCTCAATGGACCACATTACAGTGGTTTCAATGACACTGTAATTTCCATACTACCTTTGCTGGAGTTACCTGATACTTCCAGTGGAAGAAGTAAGACAGAGCCCCTGCTGTATCTTCAGTCTGTTCCCAATGACAATCCCAGCGAGCAAAGTATTGTGTGCCACTAGGAGGATGGAGCGCTGACAGTAAATCTAAACCTGCACTGGGTGACAGGTCTTAATCTGAAGTCTTGCTCCAGAGGTCAGTTGATTTATTGGCTATCATCTTTTACAGAGTATGTTGTGTAACACTGATGGAATACATCAGAACAAGGTATCACATTGTGCGGTGGCGGTGGCAGGCAGACTGAACCATTTATGATTGATAATCTAAAGATTTGGCTTCAAGACAAGGTGACTGTATAGTGCTGTGCCATTTTAGGAGCACTTCAGTGTCCCATTTCAAATCCCAGAGCAGAGTAGAGAATAAGGTGTCAGAGATATTTATTTATGTTTTCAAGTTAATGCCAATGGACAGTGTTGGGAGGACCTTTGTGCACCTTTTCTCTTGGGACAAAAAAAACAAAAAAAAACAAACTGTGACTAATGACACAAGTTTCTTGGCCGCTGGATTAATTTTGGTGTAAACTTCATCACAGGTGTGATCCTGCTTTTGTTAGTAAAGCACATTTTTACTCGGGCTGTTTCATTCACACATTCACACAACTTTACCATGACTGACGAATTCAAAATAAATTGTGGCCTTGGAGCTTTTTGTTGTTTGGTCTAAGTTTCTATTAATACTGAATTTTCTCTAATGTGATGGTCCATACCAGCTGAAAACGTATGACTATGACTGCAGATATTCTTTAATCTATTTTCCTAATATGATGGGTTCAGACCTGCAAGGCCTGTGCAATTTTCTCCTCATCTTACCCATGATGGTGAGTTTGCGTGGCCGCTGCTTGGAAGTGATGACCTGCAGGGAGGGGGCGATGGACTGGATGCGAATGATAGGCTGGTTGGGGTCATAAGTGCCTGGTACAGCCAGCTCCAGGTCCCGGCACATCAGCAAATTTGGAGACACATATTGTAGCTCCAGGGAGGTTAGCTGTGTGGAAAGTTGATGAGGTGGGGGTGTAGTAGAGGGGGAGAAAATCATTTTTTTTTAGCCTGCTCTGTAAAACAACTGCACTGGCAAAACAGCTGCTGAACTAATATGCAGAGCGTTACAGACATTGGCACATATCCATTTGTTTATACACAATCCTTAATAAATTACTTCCTATGCCCATCAATAAATGCACTCTCTGCTTGTCTGCATTCGGAGATTTAAAGTCCATCAAATCGGACTCTGGCAGAGTATTTACAGGCTTTTACAGTTCAATTCTAAGTGCTAATATATGGTTGCGTCATCATAGCTGCAACCTGCTCTGGATCTACTGTTTGCATGCATCCTGGAGAGGTTTTATTTCTCCATTAATGCCCAGAGGGGAAACATTTGCTTTGCTGCCAGCACGCTATTATGTTGCTGTGTATTTCACGTTGCTTAGCGTAATGCAGCAGGGACCATTTTACAATGTCAAATAGCTTTGCCGTCTCCATTTGCTGTGTGAAGCTCCTAACAAAACTTATTTTAGTGTTATCCCTCAGCAATGTGATGACTGCAGTAAGGAATGACATCTACAGGTTGAATTTTATCATCACCCCAGAAGCAGCAATACCTTGTGTAAGTACATTTTAAACCATTTACCCATGACTTATCAAACTGACTTTAGGTAGAACAAATGTATCTGAAATATCTGAAATGCAGATTCTGAGAAACAGCATTTGTGCTTACTTGTGTATACAGAACAAGATGGGAATGTTAATGTGTGTGTTATCACAGCCACATGTTGGGAATATGAAAGACTATATAAAGTAATAAGCTCTTAAGTCAAGGACACAGTTGTCCTTTGGTGTTTTCTGTTTTTAATTGTCTTTTGGGAAATGTTGATAAAGCCTAAAAAAAAGGCAGTTATTCTTCATCAAAACAGTGGTGTGAAAGGCTCAAGGATAGTAGGACAAGCCAAGCTGGACCAAAAAAAAAAAAAAAAAAAGAATCCAGATTTGACCTGAGAGTATTTAAACGTCTCTTATAATTTAGTGGTTGGTGAGGGTTTGATATCAAGAGGAGCAATGCTTTCCCATGATGATCTGTCATTCATTTTTGACTTCCAACATCCCTCTCTGCCTCATCTACCTTTCCACATCATTTTGGCATCGCTTTTCAATGACATCAGCAAGAAAAACAAGAAAACTCTTGTTCTTTTATCATTGTCTCCCAATCACTGTTGAATCGTGCTCTTCTTTATACTAAGAGACAGTATACACAAAGTTACCTGTCATGAGATCAAAGAACGAGTCAGGACTTGAAAGACAAAATATATCTCATCACATGTGTTAGGAGATTGGAAGAGACACAAGAATGCAGAACTGGAGGTATGTCTGCCCTAATTTTCCCAGGAGCCTATAAGTTACTGTTTCAGCAGACTCTTATCAACCACAGTTGTCTGATTTCCCCTAGTTTGGGCAGTTGAGATTCACTATCAGTGTCTTTTGTTCCTGTTGTTGGTGAACATGCAGATGAATACTTATATACTATTGTGCTTATTAGAATGCACTTTATAAAAAAAGAAAAAAATAAACAAACTAGTACTACAGATTCAGTGCAGTGACTGTGTAGTTTCACTCACCTGTGGCAGCTGTTTGGAGATGCGTCTGAATACATGGTAGTAAAGGTCCCAGGCCTGCGTCAGGTCCTTTACGTTTCCAGAGCGCATGTACTTCCTACACCAATCCTGGGCCTCCATCAGGTCCCTGCCATAAGCCTGTAGCACAAAGCAGGACAAACGTGCTCTGTCCCTGTACAATGACTCATGCAATTATAGGAAACAGTTTGCCAAAGCAGGACTATAAAACATCAGTTCAACATCAACGTTCCTACTTGATTAAGTTCGGATTTCAGTAAGTATTTTGTTTTTAACAGTGCACATCCGCAAAGGCAGCCTGAATGGAAACATCTGATACTGCTTGTGCAGAGAGCCAGCGTCCGTGTCAGCTTGTGGCTCTTAAGCAAATAGGCCAGTTTACAAACCCACAGTTCATTTGCGGTGATTATAGATCAGTTTACAGTTCTACGGAAATATTCCAGTGGTCTTCAACTTTGTAATGATGTATTGTTTAACAGTGTGGAATGACAGTGTGCTTAATTTTTTGACAAACTACAACAAACGGATCTAATTAAGTACACATACAAAGCACATAATTTACATTTTGTTCTACTTGATTTAGAAACTGAATCAGGAACTAAATGTTCCTTTAGTGCAGCTGCATTTGAGTTTCCAACGGATGTCTAAACAACATATTAAAAAGCCACAGCTTTGTTTGTGGCACAGTAATACAACAAAGCGCCATGCAGCTTTTATTTATGTGTTGAACAGAAGACACGCAAAGGTTATGGTTAATAGTGCTGCACTAAACTAAACTCTAAATTAAACCCTAATGTGAGAAGACACGCACCTGGTTAAAAGAGGTCTCTTTGAGGGTCTGTGGTCCCCTCTCCATCATGGTATGCAGAGGTTCAAGCACAGCAAACATGCCCTTGACGTTTCGCTCACCAAAGTAAAGGCGTGAGGCCTCTTCAAGGCCCTCGTGCCACATTTCGTGCCACAAGATGGCTACTCGGATAAGCTCCTCACTCACCTGAATCAAGAAAAACAAAGATGAGAAGGTCAGATTGCTCTTTGACAGTATCCCTCAAAACTATATGGGTCTAAAATATCAGGTCTTTACAGCTAATTACATCATTACAGATTATTTGAAGTTACGCCTCTGGTTGGTCTCTCTACAGCAGATAACATAAGGAACACAGGAAATCCCAAAAGAACAAACCTGTGTCACATTTCTAAGTAAAGGGTGAAGAATGACCTTATTGAGTGATAATGAATATAACTGAATAAATTTCTGCACCATGATGGCCTGCTGAACCAGAGTGTTGCAGTGTTCACACATGTTCTTCAGGATCTTGTTAGCAGCGTTGTGGCGGGCAGTGGTGGTGGACTTGGAGGCCACAGTCAGCGGGTAGATCAAAGCCTAGAGGTGAACAATCCAACAGTTGCAGATCATTTACAGAAAAGTGTGCTTGGTTCAGTTTCATGTTATGGTGCAGCATCAGCAATAATGTGAGCACACTCACTTGTGGATGATACCGTCCAATATCTGTTAGCAGCTGGTGGATGAGGCGCCCCACAAGAGCTCGAGGGGTGTCGATTCGAGCTATGAGCTGAGGGATCACCTGCACAGGTAAAAAGACAATAGAACAATGAATCAGTAAGCTGGGTATACCTGTTAAGTGTAAAACACAGCACTGATACAAGTGCTCAAATTTATTTATCATTAATTCATCACACTTCTTCACCTCTAGGCTAATATCTCTTCAGACCTGTGTGTGTGCGTGTGTGTGTGTGTGTGTGTGTGTGTGTGAGTGAGAGAGAGAGAGAGAGAGAGAGAGAGAGAGAGAGAGAGAGAGAGAGAGAGAGAGAGAGAGAGTGCATATATTACCTGTAGCCAGGTGTCTATTTGAATGGTCTTGATGCCCTCCACCAGGGCTTCGTTCACCTCGGGCCAATGACCATAATCAAACCACAGAGTCAGAACCCTGAAGAGTACAAAAAGTAACAGACAAATATTAAATCTCTTGCCTAAACATTACATTCAACCACTAGAGGTCTTCCTATCCTCACACACCCAATCAGTCGGTAGTCCATGAATATGAGTGCTGACTGTATGCTTGGACTACAGGCCCGGTGTGTGTGTGTGTGTTACGGTCATTTAACTCACCTGAGTGTGTCCTGCAGGTTGTTGCCTCTGGACAAGGAAATAGAGCGGAAGAAACCTTGAACTGCAGGAACTGTGTACAGGAGCAATGTCTTTGACAGGTCCTGTGGAGAGACAGCACACGGCACATGCTTTTTAATGCATGACAAAAAAAGAAAAGAAAAAGGTATACCACAGAACATAATCTGAATTATTACAAGGGTCAGTAAACATGAAGAAAAACCGAATGATTAATTTTCAAAGCACTGTTTACCAACAGTGACGGAACAAGGCCATTGCCATATTATTTTATCGGACTAAGGTAAGACTTAACATCTCCCCAGAAGACACTAAATTTATGGTGTGTGGGTATCTTTAACTAAACATTTCTAACTTGGTTGGACTGGGAGTCCTGAGAGAAGAGAAGAATACTTAACGGTATATGTTGGATGGGTGTGAAGAGGGCTTAACTATCTGTGACCCTCACCTCATTGACTTTTTTCTGGCCTGGTGAGGGGACTGGACTGTGGTCAGTGCTGTCAACCTCGCTGTCGCTGTTGCTGGCTTCGCTATTAGCACTGGCACCGCTGGCATGTCGTAGTTTCTTCTTCTCGTCCCGTCCTTGGTTCTGGTGTTTGTAGTGCAACACTGCCTCAAAATTCATCACTGCCCAGGCATGCCAGGCCTGTGGAGAGATGGTACAAACTGAACTAGATGATCTGATGGTACAAACTGAAACTCTTCTAAAACAGGAAATGATTTGCACATTTGCTCACGATATCATTCTTCAGTTTATTGAGGCTTAGATGTCTCCCAATGGGCTGTCATTTTTCTCATCTAATCATATGAGTTTGATGATTGGCTCTGTTTAGCAACTAGCTATCAAAAGTTGGAAGCTCAATGTAGTTGGTGAGAATGGACAGGAAGAAAGGTATGTGGGTATGGTGGATGAAAAAAAAAGCAGAGACGCTCTCTTCCATCACCTCCTATACGGATGAGGTGTGCACACAGAAAAAAAATAAAACAACAAAACAAACAGCTGTTATGGCATGTTTGGTTAAAGGGCAATAAAATGGGGTTTAAGGTTTTCCTGGCGAAGCGTCAGTGTCAGGACGACCTCCTGCGAACACAGCTGGGATTTAACTGCAGCCAGGGAGAAGGCAGAAGTGAAGGGTTAGAGTTGAAATGGAGGGACTGACCTTGTACCAGTTGCGGTCATGCTCGGTGGAATGGCTGTAATACTGCAGGACCTTGGGGATAGTGCTCTCGTTGATGCCCTGCAGACTGAGCTGCCACTCCCCCAGCTTCAAGAAACATCTACGCAGAGAAATGGGAGACAGATATACAGAGCGGAGACATTTCACGTAAGATCAGCACTTAAATAACTGCGTTCTTTCTCCTACACAAAACATGGTGTAGCTAAGATTATCAGTTCCTTTACGAAACAAAATGAAGTGATACCCAAGCAGCGAAGCTCCAATGAAAAGCCCTTGAATTGTAAATAGTAAAAAACTGACATTTTCTGGCTTTCACCTAAACATCTTAACTTTTATGAGACCAAACCATTACTCAGGACAATGTCATTAAAGGAGGATCCGCAGTAATTCAACAACTACATGATAACATTGGATATTAAGAAACAAATGCATTCCTGGGGATAAGTTACAAAGAAAAATCACCGTGAGTTTAGTAAACCCAAGGGCAGTATATTAAAAGCAAGGCAGATAATAATACAAGAAATGGAAATCACGCAGGCATTTATCAAAAGTATCACTACTTAAGGCAGCAGTGCGTTCATCTGCTGAAAGGTTCTGGGATTCCATCGGGACATTTTCAATTATCCAAACCACATTTCCCTTTAATTTAAGATGACAGTGAGATCTGTTGCATCCCTGAGGGGAACTTAGCTTTATCCATCATTCTCACAAACACACATGGTTACAGGCAAATAGTCACACTACTTGGGTTTGGTGGGGCCAAGACATATAATTCACATAGAACTACAGCAAACTCAGCAACTGGCAAGCCTTGTATTGTCGATCCATCTGACATCAAACTGAATAGTGTTTGCAGTGTATCATCTTTCAGGATTACATAATTTCTTCTGAGTGCTTTTCCATGCGAGGGTAAAGTTTGGGCTCAGCATGTCTATACAGTGTCTACTGTTTCTGTAAACTGTTAACTGGTTGAACTTTGAAGAAGCAACAGAAGAGGCGGCTGTTTGGGAACACTGGAACAACATGTTTATTTAGACAGGAGACGCCAGGTTTATTGATCTAAAGTAAAACGGTGGTGAAATTACACAGGATTCTTTTGGGAGAGAGCGGAGGTGTCCACGTGACTGTGTGGACGTAAGTGAGCGACTGAGCGCTCCAGGTGTGCTCCATACCACACGGCCGACCCGTATTCATGAAAGTGTGTCAGCACGTCTGGAGAGAGCCCATCCTGACTGACATTATACAGGTGTTATCCCTGACATGCATTCCTTAGGCAGCCAGAGTCACTGTCTACAATATACAAAAATAAAAAAAAGCCCCTTCTGCCTACTGTCACACTTATATGTTGTCATGTGTGATTTATGAAATGTGAGGGTGCACATTACTGCTGTGTGTTTGTGCACAAGGCCAGATGAGACTACTGTATGTTTTACCGTGCATAAAGATTATACCCGTCTGCTCCCAGGTCGCACCTCTTTTTATGCTTGTTTTGAACTGTTTGAGCAAGATGATACATAATGCAGTGCAGTCTAAGTCTCCAAAAAGTAATCATTCTCTCTTCTGCACTGGCAAGCAGCTAATATTCAAACCAAAAAAAGGCAGTTTAGATATCCTTCTCAAATATTTCCATAAGCCCACAGATCATGAAGACAACTTCTTTAAGACTTTGAAGTCATTCCCAGCAATTTGGGGGAATACGAATCTTTCCATTTTCTAATCCCTTAAATCAGTGTCTAAAAACAGATGATAATTATCTGAATGTCAAGTTAAAAAAAAAAAAAAAAAAAAAAAACCTCAAGTGTTGTGTTGACAACCATTTGAAACACTCTCTATGCTGCATTCTTCCAACAGTGAGGGTGGAAAGGTGCCAAGCCCGTGCTGGGGCTGTTTGCTGAGGAGCATGACACCCAGCAAACCACCAGCACTGCGAGTAGACACACCTGAACCATGAGCCCTGTAAACACTGTGCCATGTTGGGTTTGTGATAAGTAGCTGTGTGAGGCAAACTGCCAAAAGAGATTTTATTTATTTACTTTTTTTATTATTGAGATGTTTGAGGTGAGACATCCAGAGAATCTGGCCAGCTTTGAAAGAAGCCACAGGACGCCAATGGAATAGTAAAAAGGTGCAGCGATGCCAGATTGGGCCATGCTCATGGAAAAGAAGCAGAACACACTGTACATGACCCTGTGTGTTTACAACACGGAGGCAGAAAATGTATGAGGTTACTTTTTCCTTATTACAGCATGTTTCTTTGTGTTTTCTCCATTGTGCTGGAGAGGTTGTATGGATGCTGGTGCAAAATTGCTTCTAATTTGGTGGCTAGGACTTTCCCCCAAGGGGGTTCTCTAGTATGTGTCAAGAAACATCTAATCAGTGCATCCATCAGAAGAGATAACATAGGAGTTTTCTTTAAAGCTCTCAGTGTTTTGAAACAAGTGCACCAATCTTAGTACTTGCTAAGTACTTTGCTAATTAATTAATTTCTTAGCTTGTTCAGTTGTTACACATAATGAAACAAGATGGCTTTGCATGTAAAGCTACAACATGTAAATTTAAGAACTTAATTTTTGCCCATTTATCACTTGTTTGCACTTTCTTTTCTCCGGTAACATTTCTGTGTGAAGTTAGTTGTTCATTGTTCATTAGATGATAAACAGTACAACTCAAAAGAGGAGTCTTTCCATTACTTATTTTGTTTTATTTATAACATCCATACATGCTGCTTCTTATCTACTTTATGAAAACATAGTTTTTAGATGTCACTCAGATATGCTGAAGTAATCTGATAACAAAGTATTAAGTTTAAAGAATTAAGAAATTGTAATGTCACAACTATTTTGCAGTTATACAAAACTAAAAGATTCAAGATTCTCTCTATACCAGTCTATTTGAACATAGTACTTGAGTTGGTTTTCTGTACAACTTTCATAGGGTTCTGTTTTTTTATGTGAGGTGTAAGATCAGACCAAATTACATCAGACTATCATTTCCATCAACAGTTAACTTGTTTAACTGTTTGCAGGTGTTAATAACATTAATGGTGGCTTTGTTATATTCAAGTGTCCCAGTAGCTCATGACAATGTAACAGTTAGCCAGGATGCATGATACCAGGACCCTGAAAGTGAAGCAACTAAACTGAATCCAGCCGTCAATCATTTTAAAATGTATTCCTTTTCCTCCTGTGACATGTGAAAATGTTTTCTGTGAAAAAGGTGGTGAGCTCTTGCTACGGTGCTGGCAAAAAAAACAAACAAAACAACAACAACAACAACAAAAAAAACAGACCTGGCCATGAGTTTGTGGAGCTCCAGCTTATGCTGTTGGTCCTCAGCTGCAATAGCGTGCTGGGCTTGCTGCTGCATCCCTTGCACAAAGTGTTGCATGTGCTGGAAGGCATCAATCTGGAGAGGTACAACACAAATACCAACAGTAGGTAAAAATTCAGTCATTCAGAGAAACGTGGGCTTTGGAACTTCATAAAATCACTCTGAAAGAAATCCAAGCGTGTGATTTGAGAGAAGACAGTGCTACAAAGGCTAGCACACTTGTCACAGACATTTCTGTCTGACAGATTCAACATGTATCTGGTAGCCTCCTTTGAAAACTGTTGTAGTGAAGATATTTTTCTGTCTTGCCAAAAAACATGCTATTGCATGTCATCATTTTGCTGCTGCTACGATGAGTGTCCAGTCTAATACAGGACAACAATGGACATTCTTTTCGGTTCATATCAGTGTTGAAGTCACCAAAAGCTCACTGGGGGAATTCTTTGTTAGCATGGTTACACTGTTTTTGTTACTTGCACTTACATTACACTTAGGATGACTGTGAAATGACACTGTTCGATCTTATATTATTTTGACATGAACTCCTAGAAAGGCCTGTGTGGGAATAAATCGAATGATGAAATGAAAAATGAAACTGTTCATGCTCAGTGAATTCAGAAGCCTTGTCTCTAGTTAAAATCCATTATCGCTGGTAGAAAAGTCCCTGTTGCATGATTTTTCTTCAGTTATACCCTAGTCATGGCAACTCTGATGAGTGGCATACTCAAATGACATTCTCTACAGGTCCAAAACAGCAGAAACACCGGATGTGTTCTTTCCAAATGCATGTGCATGTGTGTTATTTTCATATTCTTATTGGCCTAGTGAGCAGCACAGCTGGCCTGAGCAGCACAGCTGGCCTGAGCAGCAGCAACACATACGCTCACACTTACCTAAGTCGCCTAATGAGACCTGCACTCTGGAGCCACAGGCTCTAGTCAACACCTGGCAATAAATGTGGGTGTGTTTATGTGTGTTTGGGACTGCGTATACTATATGGGAATGGTAGATAAATGGCACAGGGCAATCCCATGCTCTGGTGACATGGAGTTTCAAACATATAGTATAATGTTAGGTCACCACTGCTGGGAGATGGAAGCTTTGGCAGATGTTCTTGAGCTGAATGTTTGGCCACAGACAAGACACGTCCTTCTGAACAAACGCTAACATTTATTAGTAACCTATTTTATTAGTATACCTATAATAACCTACGTGGCTTACTTCCTCCACTGTTGCCATGGATAGGAAAGATTTTTAACAACATCATTAAGCCAAATTTAACAGCTGAGTTGGTTGTACTGAACTTCTCAAAAATTACACAAGACTGAGGTACATTTGTAAGACTCCACAGGAATCAAAAGAATTAATGCAAATTAAACCAAACCCTGCAATACTTGTGAACAGCTGGAATCCTTGAAATACTGTAACTGACAGATTCAGATCTGCTGTAAAGAGCCCAAATTTAATTTTAACTGCAATGAACTAACTTCATTCAAAAAAGTAAAAAAGAAAAAAAAAAAAGGGGGGGATGTAGGATTTTTGTTGGGCAGCTGCTGCTTTCAATGATATAAATTACTCCCAACAAGCTGTGCTAATTCAAACCTTACCTTTATTTACCTTTAAATTATCATTAAACACAATAATTTACCAGTTAATATCACAGCTTGTCTTAATTACATTGTTAAATGAAGGCTGGTTTAATTGTAAGTTCACTGTGCCATACATACAAATTAATTATTCTTGTATTTTAGTAGCTCCCATTTCATCTTATTTCACTGTTTGATTTTATTTTATGTGTTGTTTTATTGTTATTGTTTTACAGAGCCGTTTTATGGTTATGGTTACCTCAAGAAAACTGCACTAAATAGTTTTTATTATTCTATAACAGTTAACTTTCTTTAACGTTCTTTGGTGATCACAGCTCAGTCAATTTTAATAATCACAAAAAAATGCTTCAAGATCCTATATGGACTGATCAATCAAATTTATCTCTGCTGCCACGGTCATCCTGTTAGAAGGTTTTCTCTGTTCTTTAATGTAAGTAAAGGCAACAAACAAATATTTACAAAATGTAAACTATTGACTCAACAGTCTTGTTTGGTCCTACCTTGCGGGTACTCTTCCACATATACTTCATATATGCGTACGTGACATGCGGGTGGGCTGTGGGCAGCGGGTGATCAAGCTGCTTGGAGGGGTCGACACCCAGAAGGAGCACCAGGGTTTTATGTGCCAGTGCCTGGTGGGATGATGAGGGTAACAGACACACAAGGGTCAAATGAATTGCCAGGGGTTTAGAGTTTAAAAAAGGAATCAAAGAATCCAAAACAACTCAGAGCTCAATTCAACTCAATTAAAGACTGTGTGAATAAAAACAATTTTAAAAGATAAAGAGAGACAGAAAGTCATTTTTTCCAGCTCCTTTAACGACATTTCCTACCATGTCTGACGCTGGCCAAATGGCAAAATCTCATTTTTCAGTCACATCACAGTTGTGTATGTGTATGTGTATGTGTATGTGTGTGTGTGTGTGTGTGTGTGTAGAAACTAAAATGGCAAATCGTCTGCCATCCCTCTCAATCTATTAGAACAACAGTGAGGGTAGAAGGATGGAAAATTGCACCACTTCAATTGTGCAGATATGCAGGTTCAGCTTTTTAGTGTGTTTTCAGTGTAATTGAGGGGACTGTGTTTCTTTCATCAGTGCCAAACAGGTTAAAATGAAGCTAAATTTCATGGCCGCAGTTCACGGCCGAACTTAGCTACATCAGAGCTTGACAGGACTGATTTAATCTCCTGTGATTTACTCTTCCTGAATGTTATGGAATTATGGGAGTACTGAGGAGCTTTGTACAAACACATCCATGTACTGACCAGACGTCCACTCTTGCCGCAAAGGCTGGCATACTTTAACCAAGTCCTCATGTCCTCGTGGGGGCTGATGACAAGCGATCTGACCATCAGAATTCTTTGCCAGTCCTCTACGATACGCTGACAACCCTAGATGAAAAACACACCGAAATAACAAGTGACCCACAGGTTAAACGTAGTACTCTTTGGTTACTCTCTTCAAAGACAGGAACCCCATCATTAAAAAGAAGAGAAAGAACACACGTGAGAGAGGGGTATAGTTTAAACCCTTGAGGTTAACTGTTACTACAAGTGGTCCCTGCCTTAAACATGTCCACGTGCGTACAGGTTCACGTGATACTAAAACACACAAACACAAGATTGTATTAATACATTTGTACCATTAGCTGAATTCCAATATTAAATATTCTCTTAACCTCAGAGGAGGAGGTCTCTGTGTGATTTCAACTGAAGATGAATCTACAGGGGGGTAGACAAATGAACTAATACAGCTTTGTTGATAATACATGATTCTAACTTGATTATACTTACAAACACTGCTACAAGAATGGGTCAGATTAGGTTGCAGGGCAACAAACAGCAACAAGTGAGCTCTTTAACTAAGTACTTTGCTGAATATCTTCTTAAACAACATAATACAACTGACAGTATTTCAAACATAATGTGCCAGAAATGGTATTCAATAAGTGTTGACATATCTGGAACTGTTTTACTGTACTCCTTAGATGGCAAAGATGTGGTGAGGTGTGCCTTGTGGTAAACTGCTGAAAACAGTGGTTAGAAATAAATACTACAATTTCTGAAGGAGGCTTCATGTGGTGGAATGAGACCGAGTGCAGGCTGAATCTTAAAAAAACTATTGTCAGTGACTAAAAAGACCAAGATCAAAACTGTGAGAAAACACTGCCATCATTCTGCTGAGAACCTAAAAAGAAGCGCCAAATCATCCACCTCACCCAACTTGACTGAAAGGAGCAACTGGTTGTCACGGTGGACAGGTGGTTTAGACTTTTACTATGTAACCATGTCTGTTCCTGGTTTGAATGCAGCCGTAGAGCATATTTTCATGTCATCCTCTTTCCTTTCTCCCCACATTTCCTCTCTGCCTCTGTAATGTATACTATGGAATAAGAGTAAAAAACAAATATCAAACCCAGAGCTTTAGCCTATCTTCTGCTTTTTTTCCCAATGAACAAATAACTGTTACCGTTGATAGCATTCAATAAAAAAATAAGCCTGGACTATCTAAATTAGCCACATCATATTGCCAAAGGTGCTGAAGAAGGGGTTAATATATGGTATATGTCCAAAAAATTGTGTGTGTGTGCGTGTGTGGAGGAGAACAGGGAGCATCGGTTAACACAGGGACTTTTTCCTCAACATTTTCTAAGAGGAAATTTAAAACGTCTCATGATCTGCATTAGTGGAATCAGAGACACCAGCAGACCTCAAACAGCCATCTACAGCTGAGAGTCCAAAATTCAAGCAGGTTCTCTCAGCAACAGAAGTACAAGAAGTTACTCTGATACATTGTACATTTACCCACAAGCGGTGGGGTGCAGTGTTTTCATACGCTCTCTGATAGACCTCTAATCCTTTGATGAGGGAGAGAGTGATGTAGGAGAAAGTAAAAAAGCACGGGCTGTGACTCCCTCGCAGATGTGTGAGGTCAGCCTCCAATAAATCACTATAGAGAGAAGAAACCTGTCAGACACTGCAGCAGGCCCAGCTTTGGTGCTGCGGCATAATGGGCCCTGTCTGTTTGCTCAGGAAGACCCTCTTGATCCTAAATACCTCCTCCAACCAACCTGCATCTGTTAGAAATGGAAAAAGTCAAGATGATCGAGAGCATCGTCATTTTACTGCAAGGACTTGAGAGTGTGTTTCTGTTTCAAGACACTTTTGAAAAGTTGGACAGAAATCAGACTTAACATACCAACCGACACTTTGGATGAAAACAACTTATACTTTTTCGTTTTTAATAGTTCTTGTGGCTGACTAATATCAAACATCACTCTGTATCAAAAGGCAAAACATCAGTGCACTTTATAAAACTATAGTTGACCAAACTTTTGCACAATTTTTGTCTATTTCTGTGCTCCCAAATGTATTATTTTAAGCCTAATTTCTAGCTACTAAATAATCAGCAGATAGCATCAAAATGGCTGGAACGAATTCATCCGCACATTCATATTCTGCATCCGTGCACAACATTTTATGTTGTCTGTGTTTTGATACTTCAAAAATGAATTGAGGCTACCAATAATGAAAATTGTCTCGTCTCAGGTTTTATAGATGTCTTTTTTCATTGCAGTCAAAGTTAGTCCAGTAGCTAGCATCATCATCTTCACTGTGACATTCTGAGGTGAACAATTAAGTGCCTCGGCATTTGCACTCAGTACATACAACAAATCTGACATTGAAAAAAGCACAGTGGAGTCCTGTGAACAGCCCCATGCAGTCTTCAGACAAAATACAGTCTTCCTGGGTTGCGGTTAAGGTAAATTAAGGGTTACCCTTTTGCTTTTCGATGAGGAGAATTTTCCAAATGTCAGTGACAGTCAGTGAGGGACAGGAATGCCAACAAGGACTGAGTGTTGCATTATACATGCTGTATTAAACTAGCAACTTGAACGCTATGGTATCAATAGTCAGGAATGAAGCACTACAGAGCAAAGGCTTATCAGTCTAATCTTCCTGGCTTAACTTCCCTCAACATGCACATAGATGGCTGAGGCTTTTCAAACAGTCACATTTTGATTCAGCTGTAAAAGGCTATTATGGAAAAGATGAACTTGAAGAGTATTAGATGAGATGGTTGTTTGTCTCAAATTCCAAAGATTTGGCAGGTGACAAACTTTTTCCCAACCGCTTGTGGATTTGTGGTTCTTTTACACGTCTTCCTGTCTCATCTGACAGCATGCACAACACTGCAATTCACAATTAATAATGATAATAGTAGTAATCATAATCAGCCTCAGGAAGTGGCAAGGGTTTGGATGAGGTTTCAGTCTGGGATACACAAAATGAGCCACGCTTTGATTTCTAAATATTCTTACAAGGGTCATTTCATGCAGGCAAATAAGCAAGGGCACCATTATATCAAAGATATTCTTTTCTTTTTAATGTACACGTATTTTTGTGGAGGTTGAATCTTTTTACACTGTAGGACAAATGTAAGCACAAAATCAAGTCCATTTACTGTATGTTCCAACTCTTCTTATCCTACTTATTTACTATATGTTCCAACTATTGTCATGACCTTCAGTTAATATCCAAATCCATCATAACACAGGAAGAAGTGGTCGAAATGAGTCAGTTTAGCAACGTGGTTCAAATTTGGTATCACTTTATCGACATGCAACTCAGATTTTACAGCTGTGAACAAGGTGTCAGTTTCCCCTTGTGCGACACCAGAACTTGACCTCAGGTGGGAGGCAACCAACATGAAGACAGTGTTACCAACAGCAAGCAATGCAATTTACATCATCAGTTTGACCCCCCTCTGGCACTGCTGTTGTCTAATATAAGAAACCTGCTTCCACACAAATCCAATCAGATCATTTGTACGCTGCGGAGCGAACAGTGTGCTAAAAACATTACATTCAGAAAACAAACTAAATTTTCCTGCTTTCACCAACTGCTTTAGCTCAAGTGACTCTCTTCTTCATTGACAAAACTCTAGTTCTACAGCTGCGACACAACTGCAGACAAATGGACCCATTCTCCACCCAAGTGGAGAACATCTTCGACTTAATTACCAATGGCCTACGTCTGATTAATAACTCAGTTAATTCAGAAATAACACTTCAAATTGATTTTGTTTAAATTTACTCTCAAATGTAGTGACACAAATCTAGAAGCTGGTGATCCTTTATTGGCTGAGGTATTAGACTGTGTCTTTGCATGAACGTGTGGTGTCTGGTTTTTAATGTTTCCCATTAGAAACAGTAGCCTTTCCAACATCTGCTTTATATTTATAGCTGCACGTGAGTCAGAATATGTGTGTGTCCATTTATCATACACTGTAGTTACCTGAAGCCTCTCCCACCATGTTTCCCTAATGATATCCCTCCTCTCTGGCACCAGCTTGTACTGGATCACCTCTTCTAGCTCTGACAGCATCTGGCAAGACACCATGGCCTAGGAGATAAACACACACAAACACACACACAATACGCAATATGAAATTACAATTAATCACAAGTGGATCAGAATCTGAAACTGAACACATTCAGCATCCCACCGGACTTTCTTGTGTGGCATCCGTCAGAAAACGTTGGTCATCTCTATATGATGGGTTTGTTTACATCACTTGAAACAACGTCCAGAATCGACATGTATGCTGAGGTGTGCTCGCTGCTGTAGTTACAGTACATCTAAATAAAGTAGGATCAGGTGGCCTTCACTTTATGTTATCTGTGTGAGGTCTCATTAGCGCAGGGCTGTGCGGTGGTGTGGGAGAACACAATAGCAAGAGTGTCTGTAAAATGTGCCTGGATAGCACTTGGTTTCTGTGCTCTGAGCCCGGGAGCAACAACTCTTCCAGAGAGACTTTCTCCATCTGCAACAAGTTTGCTGGGTATTTCTCCTCCCCTGCTGGTACAGTCTTCTGGCAGCTCATTATTGTTTGAGGAACCAAACAACATAATAGAAACTCAGAGAAGTTGTTCCGGGCTTGAACAACAGTACTGCTGACCAGTTGATCTGGTGTCCAGTTATGTTTCTCCAGATGGTTGAGTCTACTTTAACTTTTTGCTGTGGGGGTGCTGCATTTTTTTTGCCAATCATTGCAGCCCACAAAACTGCAGAAGATATGTACTACCAAGACTACCAAATTAAATGAGAAGAGTAGTATTTTCCTGCAATGCCTGGGTTGGTCTGAATGAGGCTTCAATATATCTGTATATCACCACTTAAATAAAATTTTGTTATTGTGGCATGTCGAATGAAAGCAGGTGTAGAATATTTTGGCTCTCTCAGAGAACACTCACCCCATAAGCTCGACTGTAGCTCTCCCCAGCCATGGCTGTCAGCTCAGCATCCAGGAGGTCTCTTGCTTTGTCAATACACTATGTTAAAAAATAGAGAAAAAAAAAGGTATAATTAGAAGGCACAATTCGACTGATCCTAAATTTGAATGAAATCTGTAGCTTCAATATCACACACACACAAATGCTAATAATTTAATCAATATACTTCATTCAAATGCTGTATCTTTTTTTTGTCAACCATTTCTTTTTTTCTATATTTACATTTCCTGTTATTTCACAGGTTTGCCTGGATGATGTTCTGATGGTTTAATTAATAGTTAGCTTCTAAAATAACTCTAAACGAACCAAGAACTTGACATAACTACCGCACCTCCACTAGCTAACCCTTCAGTTAAGCTAACGAATAGCAATGAAGTAAAGATAGCATGACCCAAGAATGCACCATGACACAATGTCACAGTCTCCTAAAAACTCCTGGCACCGGGACCAGTCAGGGTTGAACTAAACCCAGGGAATAAAAACATTTTGTGCGAATGAATGAATGCATGTTATTGCTTTCTGCTCACACCCTTTTCACTCAAGTGTGGCCAACAATGACACATAAGTACAGCTAGGACTGCTTGTATAGCAAAATGGTTTGATGCACTGCTGAGAGCCAAGTGTTTTACGAGGAGAAGTAAACGAACTGTTGAGAGCAACAGTGTGAAAGTTATGTAACCATGGCCATGGGTGTCAAATGAATCTTTTAAAAAAATATAGCCTAAATCTACATGCACATTTAGAAAAAAAAGAGAAGAGTTGAATGGTGATAAAGAGTCATAGCTTTTGCCATGACAATGATGGAAATTGTGAAATATTTTCATGATGGTCAACCAACAGTCAGACTATATTCATGCTCTGAAAGTGTTTTTTTCTACCTTCCTGTTTTTTTAGGTGTATTACTGTATCTTATTGACTCATCTGTAAAAATTCCAATTCCCTGACTTTTTCGTACAGGATTACATTTCAAGAACACAGCAGACATTCCATCACCAGTAAGAACCCTGAGGGGTGGAAAAACAGTAACTGAGAGAAAGACCTGATCCAGCATAGCAAAGGGGACAAACAAGGACACAAGTATTGTTGCTGAAAGCGTGCTGCCACTGTTTTTGGTAACTGTTATTAGTGGGAAAATGAGGGAGGAACTTCTCGAAGGCCACAGCTGTTTCAGACTGAATCCCACCAATCATCATTATTATTATTTTTTTTAGCACTGTGGGAGAGGAGGCACCAACACCTCTTCAGGCATGCACAAATAGAGGAGGGGTTATGGGAGGGTGGTTAGGACGAGGTGACAATGAGGCTGCTTCTTTACAGCCTCCCCTCAGCTAGGGTCCTGTTTACTCCTGAATTACTGCGCTGGGGCCTCACTGGAAATGTGCAGTCCAGACGACTCCTGATAAATGCAGTGTCTGGCTTCTGGCAGCACAAACAATCTGTGACCCAATCTTCCATTCTTTTACATCAAGGTTGCACTTATGTACTTACATAGGTTGAAGCACAGTAATACTTCTTGATCATTACAGTGTGGTATGATGGCCTGTATGTGAATGATTAGAGCCAAATCAACCGCTGGACAAAAGTCAGTATATAGTCCAGACATGACTGTGAAGTCAAAAGGATGGCTCTGGTTTGTAAAAACCATGATACAATTTACAAATCAAACACACTCTGGAGGACTGGATATATCATGAAACTTGGCACAGCAGTCTGCTTTACTGCAGGGGAGCATGACTGTGTCCACACATCACTGCTGAAACAGACCAAACAATAAGATTTATAAACCTAAGTAACCTGAAACCTTTCACAAAGATGCTCGCCAAGACTCCTGGAGCATATGTCTGGGTGTTGGGGTATAGAGAGAGGAAAAAAAACAGCCCTATGAAATCAAAAGAGCTTAAATGTAAGGATTATCAACCACATCCGGAAGACTAGACTGAGCTCATGTTGACATTTAAGCTTTCACCCTAGCTCCATCTGCTTTTCATTGGTTCAGTGTGACTGGCCTCATTGTCACCAAGAGTCAAAAGTCTGCTCTTCCTATTCATCTGGTGTAGAGTCCTATTGACCACACCTGGATCTAATCTCCAAATTAGAGGAGAGAGGGAGGGTGGATGTGGAAAAAAAGGGGCAACAGAGAGCAGGTCTCCTGGGATTTGTGGTGAAAAAATGGCTTGGAGGATGAGTCCAGAGAAATTGGAGGAGCAGGTGTTTACTGGTGTCCGTGCTGGAGCTTGTGCTGGCATCCAGCTCAGACAAATCCATCTCCAGGGACAATGAGCTCATCTAATATCTCAGCCTTCATCAAATGAGGAAAACACCACCCTGACCTCCACCACAGCTTGTTGACAGGCAGACAGAAGGGGTCCCTATTTGTCCAGGCTGACTGCTATGATGATTTACAACTTAAAGAGTTACATAACATTTCTACACCAAGGAGGTACCACGGTGTAAAACAAAAAAAAACAAACAAACCTTGTGCATTTTACTCCTTTTAATGAAAAGCCAGAGTCGATGGGGAAATTTTATTCTGTCTGGAATAGCTGTAAAGGCATTTTTATGTTTCTTTACAGAGGTGGTTTCCAATGATTTTAACTTTTCATACCTTCCTATAAAGACTAATGAAAATTCCAGAAACCATGAGGCTCAGCAAATCCCCATGTCGCATGTCTTTATGAGATGTTTCCTAAAAATATAGGCTTATAATGTACCCTGAATTGGGGAAATCTTTGGCATGGGGTGCGTTTGTGCGCGGCGATGTAACCCACCTGCTGGGCCAATGAGAAGAGGTCCTGATGCAGGGCTAGCACTGCTCTATAAAACGCACCATCATGTGTGTCTCTTGGGATCATACATGTGTATTCCTCCATGCTGTCCCAGTGCCCTGAAGACAACAATCAAGTTCAGACAAGAGACAAAGAAAGACTTAAACTTAAAGCTTGTAGTAGTGACTGACTGAGGTTTAGCAGCCTGTCACTGCTGTTTTGAACCACACTCCACATCAGCTTGCTATAATATAAATGACTACAACTTCAACATTTTGCTTCCCAAGGACAACAATGAAAAATGGTCTGAGTCTTCAGATAGACGGGCCTGCTGGTCGGGCATCGTCTCAGGGTTTACGACTGAGTTTGGAAAGTCAAAGCCACAGACCACAAACCTCAGAGGGTGCCTCTGTAGTGTGGTTCTTGCTTTTCTCCGCCATTGGACGTTACAATATGTCAATGTTATGACTGGATTCCATTCCCATCTTCTTATGTTAGGGGAACCTGGCAAGAACTCTTACTGTTTTCATTGCTGCTTGGTTTGATTGCATTGTTGCACTGAGTTAAACAGAGGCTGGCCTACCCAGCTTTCATGAAGGAAATTCTGCTGACTGCTACTATACTTTTCATTCATATTTGATGGGAAGTGTTTTAGTGGTTACCTAGACCCCAGGCAGCAGCAGCCGCCATACGAGCCATCTTGGCCTGCGTTTCCTCGCTCACCAGCGTCCACTCCTCACAGCACTGCTGATGCAACTGGCCCCTGAAAAACATTAACCACAAGCTTAAGACGGAAGAGAGAATTTGTGCAGTCCCATGTTCACAGTTAGTGCACCAGCTAATCAGAAATTGATCTTAGCTATCATAAGGTTCCCATGTTAATCAGGTAATCAGTGGCAGAGTATTACTGTGCACATTGCAGTATGTCTACACGAACTGCTCACATGACAATCAAGGAATGCACACACACAAAAAAACGGGATTCTCAGCAACCTAGAATTATGCTCCATCATTGTGAAATGCCATCTCAATGATTTGCATGTCACTTGGTGTCTGACAGCTGTGTGAAAAATCTCTGGTATTTTACAGGAAAACACAGAACACAAATACAGTGAATGGTAGACTGGTCTTCTGTAGAACATGATGAAAATGGACTATATGTATAGAGGAATGTACTCATTTCTGACTAGATGACATGAATTTAATAACCATTGTGACAAGATGTTGATTAAAAATTGCCTTAATTGCAGCTTTTACAACTTAAAAAGCTGTCTAAATTGATCCTATGCTGCACTCGCATTTATCCTCAACAGATAAAAATGTTTTTCCAAAGTCTGAGTCCTGTAATAATATATACATGACAAAACACTACATTTACTTTTCCTGCAGGAAACAATTATTGAAGAATTCATTCTCCAGAATAGCCAAGCACTTTTGGCCATGCATGAGATAAAGATAAGACTTACTTTGCATTACGTCTGCCGTTATTTATTTCTTCATTTGTTCTTAAAGATGAACATCTTAAATCAAGTGTACCGTCCGACCCCGCTCTGATAAAATCAAGTAACCCAGCAATCAGATAGATGTTCAGAGGTCAAGGGCATCTAACCAAGACTAATTCCTCATTAACAACAATCAGTGCTGCACTGTCCAGGAGGAGATGAAACCCACTGCATGTGTTTTACAGGATGAATGTGTGAGCCAACTTAGATGAGGGAGAGGAAAGCAGGAGGGATGGACAGAAGGAGAGAGGTTAGGATGGGGGTCAGTGAAGTGAAGCCATTCTCCAGCTGCCTGGCTATCGAATATCATCAAAGCAACAAGTATGAAAAGCTGCAATGCACTGAGCCTACGTGTGTCTACAGCCGACAAACACAGAGTCCAGTGGAAGGACGAGCTCAGGTTATAATTTGACTCAGCAGACTATTATTCACATCTTTGGAATTTCTACTGAAAACCTGAACAGAAGCTATAGTAAGTGGGCGAGCAGGGGATCATCATCTTATATGCAGAACACATTTAAGATGATGTTTCTGGGCCAAATACCAGAAACTGACATCCTGGTATTCTGTAGTAAATTGTTACCAATATTTTCTCTCATTGCCAAGGAAATCACATGCAGGATCCCTCATTAGTTAGCATCAACATGTTTACACACTGAAGACTGTATGTGCTCAAACAAGAAAATCTTCTTCAATTTTCAATTCATTTGGCTACTTACAGATCAGCTTTGTGGCAAAATATTTTTAGAAATATAAGCAAAGCAAGATCAGAAAATGAAAGCTCAGTAGGTCAAGAAATGCCTTTATAAGACCCACTGGCCTCTATCATGAGAGTGCAACATGCCAAATTAGCTGCATGACTGAGTTTGAGTGACATGTAGAAGTATTTGTCAAGTATCAGACAGCTCCTTTATAGTGTTCATCACAACATTTTAAATGTTCACAGGATTGTTTGACAATCCCCTTGATTAGATAACTTCAGAAGATAAGATGATCAAAGCTGTTCGATACTCAACCAAGGTTTCAGTCTGACTGTCAAAAGCATTAACTGCACTTTCAACACTTTAACCAGTTTGGAATTAGCACAGAGCTGACAGAGAAGTACAATACCCCTTTACCTTAATAGGGAACAATGTGTTCACATGTAAGAGGACACATTGTTATCTTAACAAGGAATAATGTTTTCTCTTTATGTGTTCTCCTTTGACCCAACACCAAGTCAACTGTTATATCATCTTCAAGATTTAACCAACAAAACACCAACACTGGCCTGAACTACTTTCTTTTAAAGTTACTGAATCATTTTCTGATGAAATGGAGCAGAGTGTATACAACAATGGTGCAAAGAGGGAAGGTTACATAAGCAAATTAACATCTGCTTAGCGTCATGAGTTTTATGATGATTCACATATTTGGATCCTTCTGACATCTTGTGACTTTCTTTTTCCCTAAAAATGCTCTTTGAAGGTGGGCGGTCATTATGGAGTTGAGTCTCAGCTGTGGTGAGCTTTCATTTGGAGCAGCGGCGGCGCCTCTTTCTAGCACTGGATGCTTGTTCATGCACTTCCCAGAAAAATTACTTTGGTGAACACAGAGGAACCATTTTCTCTCTCTTTTCACCCAGTCATCAAAGGCCTAATGTCAGAACTCATTAGGAACATAGGCTGCCTACGCACAATGAGCAAATAAAAAGTGGGAGAAGGTCGAGTTCACAGCAAGTACATTGCCTCAGACATTTCATCTTTTAGAGACAAGGTTAAAAGAAAGAGGTGTGTTCTCTATTTTGTCACTTCAGTGAATAAAAAGCCCAAGGCTGAATGTGTTAGAAAAACAAACTTATGGCATAAATACAGTCAGCAAATATCAATGAATGAAGTAATGAAATGAAGCATGAATGAAGTAATGAAATGAAGCATCAATGAAGTAATGAAATGAAGTATCAATGAATCTACGACCTTAAGGCTGGAACACTGATTTGAACCAATCGCTGCAGTCCCACTGAACTCACAACAAACAGAACTACTGACATACCATTCTCCCAGGGCCTCCAAGCAGCGCATCCTGCCCAGGATGAGCTCCGGATCCTCTTTGTTCATGTCAATTTTCTTGTCGTACGCTACCAGGGCATCCTCCCACTCATGTAGCTTCTCATACCAGGTAGCCTGGATTTCCTAACAGAAAAAAAGGCAGCAGGGGGAGTCACATAAGAAACGTGAACTTGGGACCATGTAACTATATGAACCCACACAATTAACACAAAGGATTACTCTGCATTTCATCGTGTAGCCAAAACCTATTTGTTATCTACATAATTTAATAAACTGGTTTTTTTTTTGTTTTTTTTTTTAGTTCTTGACTCGTCCATTTCCAGTCAGGCAAAGACATCTAACTTTTATTATGATTTTACATTGCTGATTTTATAATCCCAACTTAATCAATCAATCCTGGACACTGTATGTCTAAGCTTCCTGTAAAAGTGATTTCTAGACACTGACTTCTTTTGGGAGACGGCAATGAATGATAAATAACAGTGATTTCCATAACTTTGCTTTACTGATGATGGCTGACTGGTGTACTAAACAGGGAAGAACTTTACATCCTCCTACAAAAAAGTTTCCAAATGGTCACCTCATAAACAAGGTTCCTGGAAGTGCACAATGAAACTGGTTTCTTTTCACTTTTACCATGCTTTCACAGAGAATCATAAATGCAGTTCACAGAGGCAGAAGGAAAAACCTTTTCCACAGAAGCCCTAATGCTTGAGAAGAAAACATCTGATTTGACCTCTGGCTAAAAATAACCAAAATGTTGAATGCATTATCTTAGGAAATACTATGTTTCGGTTCTGATCTCCAAACCACATCTCTGTTTTTCCTCTGCGTCTTCCCACCACTGACTGCATACATTAAACATGCCATCAACACCAGCTAAGTGCTTGAATTTGATTTGTGGCAACTGTTAGGCTGCAAGTCATATTTTAAGTCCATCACTCATTATAACATAAGATGAACCCCGTAATTGTTCTACGTCTTTTTAAACAACTCACTCAGTTAAATTAATTGTGTGTGTTAGATGCCAGGGTTTTATATACGTTTTATGTGTTAGTGCAAAAAAAAATAATTTACTGTTTTATGTTTTATTCTAAAGAAGAACCAATCACATTGGTCATGTTCACTGGAATGAAGTAATATCAAATGTGTACACATTTACACCACAACAAATCAGTGGTGGGTACTGGTTTAGTCTGTTCAAAGTTTATAAATCCTGTCTGGTACACGCAGACAAGAACCAAACAAAACTGACAGTTACTAAGTGAAGCAATTTTGGTAACAGAGACGACCAAAACAAAAAATGCTGTTTTCCTCTTATGTAATTGATGTGGAAACTTCGTGTGATGGTGTCCAATGTACGTCCACTGTTTGACAGTTATTTCATATCTGGCCCAGGTTCATCTACAGAGAACATGAAACACTGAGGAGATTTATGTAATATTTCATTAGGGAGGTGCAGTCCTCCCTAACAATATACAGTTTAAATTATCTGATATACCCAAGAGGCAAATTCAGACATTAGCTCAATATAAATAATAATGCTGACATTTAGAACTGACACACTCTGTGGCTTTCTACTTAGAGTTGAATCAGTTATCAGAAGTCACACATGAGTTACACAAAATGAAGCTATTTAGAAACCTTACAAACAACCTGCCACTAAGAAACAAAGAATCTATTTTTATTAAGAACAATTACTTTCTTTTACCAGTGGAAAAAAGTAGTAGTCCCAAGTACGTTTTAAATAAATATAAAGCAGTGACACAAAAAAGGTGGGCAAATATGTAAGATAATCCAAACATCCTGTAAATTGGATGGAAAAGTCATAATTCTGCTCCCTAACTACTGATCAGCTTAGCAGATGGTCTTTCCACATGCTGCACATTAAGAACAGTGTGTTCTGGGGTGTGTGTCTCAAATGACCCTCATCACCATGTTAAACTGTGTATGCAGACAAGAGACCACGTATAATACAACCCGTAAAAAATGTATTTAATCTCAAAATGCATCAAGAAGGGCAAAAGGCTGAGCTGGTGTGGGCTGTTGCTACAAATACTAAGACCAAAATGAAATGCAAACCAGTAAATCATTTTTGAAATTCCATGAATTTGAAGGTGTATCAGTTCAAGGAAAAAAAAAACAAAAAACTTACCAGCTCACCAAAATGCTTCATGGCATATTCCAGCACCCCAGATGCTGCTTCTGGCTGCTGCAGTTTATTGTTGATGCTGAAAAATGTGACAAAAACAAAAACAAGCTTTTAAATCACAAACTGTCAAAATACAGCTCCACGGCCGGAAGAGGCCCATGGACAAACTCTTCACAGAAAAATAAAACAAACAACCCCCCAGTAAATAAATAAATACATTCAATCATACATACATAGACAAAAGGCATCACTATGTTAATGAATCTCCAAGCAAATGACTATACAGAGTTTGCATTGCTATTAACCTGATTCCGACAGCAGGCGCTACCTACATTTAGACTGAACTAAAAGTCTGAAATTGACTCTTGATCACTCACCTCAAGTGACAAATTACGTTAGTGGTAGAGACGTGAGTACAGATGAAAGTTGATTTGAATGTCATGTTTTCAACCAAAGGTGGACATCTAAATATTTTGTATGTTTGATATGCCAAGAGACTATTGCGGTAGTCAAAGAATGCGACATCAAAGGACATCTTTTGACCAAGCATGCTAACTATGCCACAGACTTGTCATGGAAACTTGTAGCCGGAAAGAAAAGAAAAGGCACAGAAACTGTGTGACAACTTAAAACTGACTGGCAGAATGTTTTTACAAAGCAGTTGACCATTGGAGATTTCAGCACTCCATGTTAATTGTTCTAATTTAAATTCCCAATTTGTGGCCCTATGTTTACTTTATCTGAGTCAGTATGGTCCTCTAGAAAAAAAACACAAAACCTGAAGCACACTTGGGGAAATCTTTGGTTCAGTGCAGTGTGTGAACAATGTATGAATGCAGGTACTGTTGTTATTAAAAGAATGGTAAATGACAAAAAAAATACAGTTCTGGATACTACAATCCAATATCTTAAGGTAGATTTGCACAGCCTCATTATGAAAGATTATACACAAGTGGACATTTGAGAAGGTGTTCATAGTATATCATATGAGTAAACCTTTTTTGGGAATAAACTTTTGACAGGTCAAATGTTTTTAAATAGCTAAAGCTAACAATTTGCTGCAATTTGCAGCCTATGTTCCTGAGCTCCTCTGGTGACCTTGGGAGGATGTAGGCTTTCCTTCCTATGACCCTATCACCTCTATCCTACCAATCTACCTTAAATTTCCCTCGGGATCAATAAAGTATCTAGCTATCTATCTATCAGTAGGCATCAGTAATGCAAAGACAAAAGGTTTTGATCCTTCACCGGCTTCTCACCAACAAACACCGCTAACTGAGTTGCTTGGATAAAGAATTACACCAGTGGAACTATTGACTACTATAACCTGACACTGAACCCCAGTGCTGAGGGACACTTGTATCCTTGTGTTATCCATGAAAAGTCATTAAGCCAACAGTGAGACAGGCTCATCAGTGCCAGTGAAGTCAACGAAGAAACATACCTCAGTGCAGTTTAAGAATAAATGTTTTCTATTTCCGAAAGGTGTTTATTGTTTAAAGCAAATGCACCACTGACATTTGTCACACTTGTCCAACAAATGATGCATTATCTGTCAAGACACCACACTGCCATGCCATCTGGAAACACTCATATGTACCGCAAGTCTATGATATTTCCTCAGCTGCAAAACCCGTGTGCAGCCACGGCCAATACATCTGTAAAATGTAGCTTTTGAAGAGTGCTGGTATGCAGTAGAGTTCCTGAGGACAGCAGGTGAAACTTGATGAGAGATACTTTAGCATATATGTCACAAACTTGGTTTGACACAGGTTAAAGGCCAAAATGTGTGATGAAATGACACAGCAAGCGGTCATGCCACAGATTAGGGAGCTGCTGGTGCAGAACAGCATGATGACAGGTAAAATAACAAATAATCACAACGGGGACCATCTTGCACTTTGTTGGAAACCGAAGACGACCACCGCAAGTTGTTTTTTATGTGTCAATATGTGTTCCAAGAAAGACTTCACATAACTACGGATGCATTTTACTGATACTGAGTACTAACTGTTACAAAGTGCTGATACCATGAAATCAGTGCTGATTTTACTTTCACAATTTAAAATCTATGTGGAACTGTTTGGGATCATTTTAACATAGCATCAGTTTTAATTATATGTCAGTAAAGAAACTTTCATAAGTAAGGAACACTTTTAAATAATAAGTGCACGTACAGATCCAAATATGGATCCGTGATCGGTTATTGTATGCAACAAGAACAGTTTCAGCCATGCTGAGAGGCTAACCATGTATGTGTACTTCACAACAGTGAACCACATCCATCCATTAGCTATGACAATCCATCAGTAGCTGGAGGGTTGCAGTGGACTGGAGTAAACCTTGGTTGACATTGTGCGAGAGGCAGGGTACATCCTGAACAGGTTACCAGTCACTCACAGGGCTGACACACAGACAGGCAACCAATCATATTCAAACATTTGGGTGATCTAGAGTAGCTAATTAACCTAACTTGCTTTGGACAGTGGGAAGAAACCAGTAGACTATGGAAATTTGAGCCCAGGACTGTGAGGCGACTGTGCTACTGCTCCATCGTGCCACCCCACATGGGATGTTATGTTACTAAATTAAAGTTACTGGCCAATAAAATATAATAGTTCTGTAGAAATGCTGAAGAGTTTTAATAGTATCAAAGGTCAATCCTAAACTAAATGTGCTAAGCAAGATTTCATATTGCTTGCTCTTGCGTGACAATGAAAATTGTGCCTTCACACACTAAACATTTGAAGTGATTTTTCAAAAGAAGCTGGTGTAAACAATTGAGGGGGGGTGAGAAACTTAAAGACCTGAAGGAAATCAGATGTGACAGAATGTGATTGCATAATACAAGAAAGTGAGCTCATTTTAGTAAATAAGCATGTCTGTGACTCTCATGGGGCTTGATAAAGTGCCACGCATCATTACAGCAACCAATTAAATAACGATCTCACAATCCTCACACAACAAACATCCAGGATTCTGACTAACACTTATGATATCACATGGGTATGTTGTGTATAGTTGGTCATTTAAATTGGACATACAAATTACTACTTGTTGTCAAATTATCAACTTTCAAAAACCAAATGAACAAAGAACTGCAAGGCCTCTTATGTCCCACCACATACAAGCTGTTGAGGTATGCGAAAACTGGCCAGATGTGGTTTCATCTGAGGAGAGACATCAGAATAAGGGCCTTTTCTCCTTTAGACCCCGGAGATTTCATTGTCCCTCAGTTGAAGTCATCTGGCCGCCAGCTCCAAGCACATGCAGTCTAAACACATCCAGATGACAGGGCTCATACAGCATTCTCCTCAAGTAAAAACTCCATCAAACTATTAGCAAGCAGAAAACTTCTTGGAAACACTGTCAAGCCTCTTTCTTGTGCAGGGCCACAAGAATCACTTCCTAATTGGAACTTTTCACTGATTTGTTCCTGTGAGACATGAACAAGTCACTGAAAATAGTTTGCGCTTAGGTTCTACCAACTGTAAAACTGTCATGATTTATTATATCTTGCCATGAAATATAGGCAATGTGCTGTGTATCCTGAATCAGATTTCTTTGAGGTTTAATTCTAAACCCTGAATGAGGTTAACATGCAGCTATTCTTTACAGAGGTTCAGAAGGGAAGTTCCTTGATACCTCTTTTTAAATGCCAGTCTGTAGACCACCAGAACAGGTCACAACAACCTGAGACTGAATTCAGAATACTTTACAGGACAAATGCAGTCTACCTACAACTTGGCCATGCCCTCGGCCAAATACAGAACAAACTGTTTTTCTCTCAGCATATGGAATTTTTATTGCCGCTTCTATTACAAAAACAGAACACTGCACCCACTGCTATTCAAACATCTCTGACCAGTAGAGAAAGAAAAACAACCACCTCAAACAGAATCATACTTTGTATTTTAACTATTAAAACATGGACATTGATGGCATATGTTTTTAGCGTACCGTAATTAGTTAGTGGTGACTCAATCTTTTAGTTGAGGCCTTGATGAATGTGTGCTCTTACATTTTCAGCTCAAAGAAAAACAAATCATTTTGTACGTGTGTGTCTCAAGAGTGTAACACAAATGATTTATCATACTTCAACTCTTAACCAGCAGGTATACAATAGATTTTGATTAATATAATGTATTTAGCCACAATTACCTAGGGTCAGAAAGCACCAAGAGGGAGTAGAAATTCATATATCCTTTTCAAACATTCCTTTTCAAAAGAAAATCCACTCTGCTCCAAAAATATAATCTACAATCCTTCTCTCAAGTGCTTTAAAATGGCTTAACCTTTTCATTGACAAGGGAGCACGATCCCTGAGGAAAAGGCAGCTATTTCCCTTCACAGCGGTAAGGTGTATGTGAATCTCACAAAGAGGAAAAATCGGGCCTCACTACTGGACCTACTCTAATCTAATTAGGAAGATATGCAATTGATCTTTACTGATTTCTGGACCCTTTGCTTTCCAGGGTTGACTCCATTCCTTAATTCTGAACATAATAACTTCAAAATGGAAATGGCTATTTAAACACTGTCCAAGGAGGTTTAATCAAGGTCTACTGACTTGATTCAATTTTTCAATTCTTGAAAATTTATTTGGAGATTTCTTAAAAACATCTTAGACAATTATTAACTGACTGATACCGATTCATAACTTAAAACAGGTGTATTTACACCTGCCCTACAGTTTTCTGAGTTTGCTGCGAACTGCCAATCTGATAGTACACTGTAAGAGAAGTCACAAAAAATATAGCAAATGGTCAAAGTGAAATACATAAGATGATGAATATGGACTTCATCAAGTAGGTTGAGTCATTAATATGTAACTAAAGGTAGACCAACTGTTTAGCTGGTCCATTACAATGGCAGATGTTTCACGCCACTGAGCCTTAGTTGCTACGTTACAGGAAAAATGGAAAAGTGACACTACATGTCTGACACTTCTCTGGCCTTTGTACCTAAAAAACTGGTCCTTCATAGGGCAGCCAAAATGCAATCAGCCACATTCCCAGGCAAAATGAACCCAATTATCTGGCACCTTAGGGGACTTTTGTGAATTGCACAAGTCTTGTTCTCCACATGACAGATGAGAAATGGGAGGAGGTAGCTACATTGCTTCAACTGACCACTGCAACACTTTGCAAGGTGACAGGGCATAAAATGGCCAGATTGAGAAATTAAAAGTACATACCACCCAAAAGGACTTCAAGTTCACAAAAAAATATGTCAAGCAGTAGGGAATGCCACGCAGAGCCTGGAGGAAAACCCATTTTAGAAAATATTTTATTCTGACTGAACATTTTTTAAAAAATGGAAAGCAACACCTTCAATTTAGTACTGAACAGGCCTTACACACAAAACAGCAACTCTTGAAATTACAACTATACAACAATAGTATTTGTACCCATTCTTTCCCTTAAAACTCTTCCTTTGGGGATGGTTACTTTCAAATTATCACAAGTTGTTTTTGAGACCAGTATGGCATGAATAGCCTTGTTTTTCTTTTCTGTTCCATTCAGACATTTGTCAAGGACTATTAGAAAATGATAGGCATTAATGGGTTCCTTATTCCTATTTTCAGCTGTTTATTTTTTTTAGCAGCATAACATAGCTTTGAAAGAAAAAGATACCATACTACTGACTGTTGACACACAAATCAGATTATGATTATTCAAGCAGAGAGACAAAGAACTAAAACATTCAAAAGAAAATTGAAGCAAATGAAAATTAAAAACAGAAATACATAAAACAATAACAAAGAAACATGTCAAAGCATCCAAAAGTCCAACAAAAGGACACAATTTCTACTGTTCGATACTGACATCTTACCTATTTATTTAAAAAGTCTAAAATCAAATGGACATGATTCTAAAAGACAAACAGCAGAAGCATCTGAAACCATATAAAGCCCAGAGATAAAGTGCTTTGTTAAATGCTGTAACATGACCAGCACTCCATATATCATTCAGATAACACCTTAACAACATTACTATCACTACAGTCAACACCACCTGGTGAGGATCCACATCTTAATCTTCTAATACATGATCTCAAAATAAAGCTTCATGCTTGGCATGTGTTTTTTTTTTCTATGGCAGTAATGAGAAACATGTTGTTATTATCAAATACAGATCTTGGCCTCTGTGCATCTTAAGAGACAGCAGCATCACATGCATCACTGCATGAGATAAGCATTGAGGCACAGAAAGGGGTTACCTCAGTCACCCGCTTCCTTCCAGATTGTCCTGAGATGAGTGTGCCTAAAGTAGGGTTGAACTCATTGCTGACTCCATCTGACTAGCCCTTTGTTTCACATTTCTCTACAAACATCAAGACAAAAAGGTGGTTGTTTCGTGGAGCAGATGCCACAGCATGGGGAAACACTTAGTATTCCTTGACTGTAAGATTACCAAAATCAGCTCTCTCAATGAAGCTGATCATAGGGCTTAAGACTTTAGAAAGAGGCAGAGTTATCAGGTAAAGGGTAGACATTGTAATCTTATTGTGAATAACACCAAATCAACAAAATCGCACCAGCTGTTCAATGTCAATGACCAATGTCATACATAGAGAAAACAGGTTGATGCTCTATTGCATAGTTTTACACATTTTTCTGTTTTGTTTTGTTTTCCCCAAGTTATTGGGCTATTGAGACATCAGCCGGAGAAACCATTCCACCCATTTTTACAACACACTATCCCCATGCTGAGACACCAGTATAGAATGTGTCTCCTGGGTTCCTCACCTTCAGGTCAAGAGGCCAACAGAACAAAGTGTCTCCGGTGGTCCAAAAAAAAAAAAAACCCTGACAGTTACTTCACTGGAATGCTGCTGCTGCCATGTGGACTAGTACACTCATATACAATGTTTACTGAAAGACTTGAATTTCTGCAGGCTACATATTGGCTGCATTTTAAATAATATTATCCACTGAATATTTCCAATGAAAGATGTCAGTTTTTTGATGCATTTATTTTGCTTTGTTCAGCTGATTTTTCTTCTAGCTAGGGAAAAACCAGTGGGTCCCGATGTATCATCTAGCACAAAGAGATTTCACCAGTGTCATGATGCAGCAAAATGCCAGCTGGTGATCTAAAAAGCTAAATTTTATATGGTATTTATACTTACACTGCATTCAAATTCATTAAGGACAAACAGACAGATATGAGCATAGTTAAAACACACAGTATGTAGTTTCTGCCTCTAGGAGTCTCTGAATAATAACAAAACAAGTAAGTGGCATGGGACCACAGGAGTTGTCTTCACAGTTAACCCACCACCACTGCCGACGAAAATCTATGACATGTCTTAGGCAGAAATGTTCATGAACAAGGTAATATTTTATAGTTTTATCTTCACAGCCATTTTTAACCCAGCAGCGCAGAAGATCGATACAGCCAGCACTGATCTTCCAATATTAGTATCTGTGTCACCAATTCAGTGTAAGGCCAAATGTAAATATTATGATGTCATATTGAAGTAGATCTTTGGCATTTTGGATATAAAATACCATTATTTCATCATTTTATTCAATTAGAAATGTGTGTGTAATTTCTTCATAGAGTATGAATTCTTGAGTTATGACCAAAAACTTTTTTTGTTTTGTGAAGTCACAGTAACTTTTGAACACCAAATTCTATTCATCGCATCCTTGAGACCAAGGGGACGTTTGTACCACATTTGAAGAAATTCTATCAAGGGGCATAACAAATATCACATTCACGAGAATGGGACAGATTGACAACTCGATAACATAATTTCTCCTGCCATGATGACTGTAGGGAGGCTTAACAAAACCTATAGCAAAGGTCTAGTGATTTTAGACATTTTAATGCAAAAATGATACGTTACATCTGTTTATGCAACTTCATGATAAAGACAAATGACAAATTTTCTTTACAAGTTAATCTGGGTTCTCATATTTTCACTAACTTTAATTCATGTTAAAATCTACTTAATACCTGAGATTAACTACAATGCTAAAAAGATTTACTGGCTAGCAAAAAACAATGGAATCCCTAAATGGCACAAGTGGTTTTTGTTTTCTGTGCTGTGACGCAACTGCTTTAACATCCCACTGTCACGAAAAGTCTCTTTGAAGCAGTGCCACATGGTCAGCTGTGCTTACTCAAAGCAGAGGGGACTATTCTAGAGGGATAGTGGCTAATCCACCTTCTTCCCCTCCAGTACTGTTTGTCCCAGCTACTGGTTTGCAGAGTGGGGACCAGACAGCTGCCGCCTAGCCTGCTTCCACTCTAAAGCAACAAATGCCACCTGGTAGCCATCACCAGCTTCAGTCACCATACCTCTTGATGGTCTGCCAGGGCATGACGGCGGCCATTCTCAGAGTCGGAGGATGCCCCGGTGCATACCGTCTCCTTCATTATTGAAAATATGGAACAGTTTATTTTGCCCTTATACGTGATCAGGTTTAACTGAGTTACAGATCACTAGACCTTGTATTATTAGAAATTCAAATTCATGGTAAGTCAGCTGCTAGCCTCAGGTGTCTAAAATTAAGGTTATATCTATATATACAGAGACATTTCTTGGTGATTTTACGATGTCCTTTTGCAATATTGAGTTATACTCAAAATTGATATGGCAAAAGGGCTGAACAGACCCCAGTCTAAGCACCTCAAAGAAATAAAACACCTTCAAATAAACCAAGCTGATTAAAAAAAAAAAAATGTGTACAAGTCAAACTGAGGATTTTCTAAGTGGACACAGGTGGAAGAAGTTATTGTTAATAAAAAATTATGCAAGTCAAAGTTTTGAGATAGAAACCCTGGAATCCACTGGCTCCAACTTTCACCTCTTGCCTTTCCTGTAATTGAACCCATCAGTGCTCTGCTGACAGCTTGGCCCGGGTGGTCACTGTTTGATTACAAAATGTTTTTTCCAGTGTATTTACAGACACAAAAGCTGTCTTTGAGTTTATTCTGACTAAAAACACGTTTGTTTTGTCAGCTCGCACTTATCAAAGATAGATGGCCGCTGCAATTAGCACAGTGGGGAGTCCAACCTGTCTTAAAAGGCAAAGGAAAAAATCTGTTGAATGAACTGTGTGAGCTTCCCAAGGAAGTCTTATAAAGAAAGGGGGCTTTGGTTAAAGTTTAGTAAATACCTTTAAAGTTAAGAGGAGCCATGCATTCTTTACACAGACCCTGGTGAGACATAGCCACAGGGTAAATGGTGTTTAAAGAAGCTGTTTTGAAGGGAAAAAAGTGTGATGCTTAACGTATAAAACAGCACCAGCTGGACTTTCATGTACTACCACTGAATGACAGAGTTCAGGGCCAGAGGAAAGTGATGCCTCTGGGAAGCATTGCTGGAGAGTGAGATGTGACTCACAGAGCAGTTAGGGCAATGAGAAAACCCAGGAAGCCAAATTATCCACTTTTTTCCAAACGAGACTGACGCACATCAGTGACTTTAGATTAAGATTTACAGGACGGTCAACAGTCACCACTATGCACCATCAAACATTACATTATTTAACAGTTAGAAACATCTGCCAACTGCTGAAGTATTATTTAGACAGCTAAGGTGAAAATGAGAAAAATAGAGTAAATGCTTTTAGACTTTTAGGCTTTTAGGCCAGTTAACTTTCCGCTGCTGCTATATTGGCAGAACAGTTGGAAATTGCCTCAATTATAGTTAACATATAATGCCAAAGATATTTATCTTAAGTGAATTACATTCAAATTGTACCTCTCTTGATAGTTTCTCGCTTGTTGATCTCCTCTGAAGACTTTAAAGTATAATGGAAAGGTAAGACTGAACATCCAGGATAACATTACGCAGTTACTGAAATACCCTGCATGTTGCAATCATCACATTCGTTTGCCGTTTTATGCTAAAAGCACCAGTAGATACATGTGACCAAGCCACACAAATATTGAGGTTGACCTAACATTTTGGAAAACTGTTGTCACTTTTTAAAAAATAAAAATGAGAGAAAGATCATGTTTAGGATCTAATCTGAATGCAGAACTGGTCTGGCATTTCAAAAACACTGCAGCAAACTGAACATGAAAGCAGTCTGTTGTGTTTATACAAATGGCAAACATGCAAATATATGACAAATGTCTTATTGCTCCCATATGCATCTGAAAAATTAAACAAATAAAGGATTAAACAGGATCAAACTAAAAGCACATGTCAAAATAAGAAAATTATAAAAAACATGGACGAAACTGCAGAGTGATGACTAGTTGAATAAAACGGCCAGCAACATTCAGGGAGCAAAATGTCAGGGTTAAAGAAGAGCTACATACCTTCAAATATTTCACTGACAGTGTGACACATCAAAGCAATAACAGACCATTTCATAATTATGTAACATTTCGGGATTTGAAGAAAGTCATACTTTTCATTTGGGCTCCAAGCCGCAGCTCCCATGACACAAAGATGATGCTGAGCAGAGCAATCAAACTGTTCCCTTATTTTTTCAAATGACCAAGCAAGGAAAAGTTAAGTTTGTCTGCCAAACACTTGGCAGAAGGGACACAAAAGGCTCAAGTTTTAAGCGCACGTCACTACTGATGCGAGATTATGTAGTAAGATGGTAGATGAGGGTTAAAGTGTTTTACTTTTGCTCCACAGTAGGAATATTCCGTCAACCCCATCTGACCCACAGCTCCCTGCTTTGTGCTTTCATGGGTTACATAAAGTCACATGACTAAACAATATTACCGAACAATTGTTGCTCTTCACAGTACTTGGTAGTATATATTTAAAGACCACAAATTCAAATGCAAGCTACGGCATAAATGTGGACAAATATTTGGGAATTATCAGGTCTCTCAAAATGCAAGAGTTTGAAAGGGCATTCCAGTGATTTAATACCGTGAAAAGAATGTTCATTGGGGGGAAAAAAAGAAAAAAAAAGCCAAACCTGAAATGTTCTTACTTAATAGATTTTTAGCTTCAATCCAAGCAAGAATGTGCATCACACATGTACTCAAGGCATACATGTGCATACACACATACTCAAGACACAGACCGACTCACAAAAACATTGTTTCACAGCAGTAAAAGTGGTCAAAACCTCCACTCCACAGGGTATCTTTACTGCAAATAAATGGGTCTTTAAAGACTTGGAGTAGTCACAGTGTAGGGGTTTAATACTTCTACTGTACTTGGCTGTATGTGTGTTGTCTATGAACAAAGAACTTCATCCCTGCCTTTTCCAGAAAGTTCATTCCTGCCCACGCAGGGAAGGAAAACCTATAAAGTTCAAGTAAAAACTGTCAGGAATATCCTGCTCAATTAGTACCAATACGCACAACTCCCTGTATTTACAGCATGCACTTTTTGCATGGCAATGATAACAAATACATAACTGAGAATCACAGAACACATACCGGTACGTGATCTGCTGTCTCGATGACCAAGGCATACACTGACACCCCTCAAAACCCCACAACCCCTTCCTTTGGCCCAGTCTGTACAGTAATCTCCTCCAAGTTGGCAGTGCTGGCAGCTGAGACAGAAATTCCACAAAATGGAGGTTCAAAAAAAGTCTCTGATTTCTGACACTTCAAAGGTATTACTTTCACACCCAGCCGGTGACTGGTATGTTTGAAATTTTAAAAAATGCAGGATTTTTGCAAACATGAACCACACAAACCTACCACGCTGAGCAGATGATTGTAAATTGTGGTTTAACTTCCGGCTTTCACTGGTACAAGGCTGTGATATATCTTCCACAATTGTTGGTGTTAGAAATTTGGCTCAAACTACAAAATACAATGATCATTTTAAGTGCCTATGGGTTGTTTCCTTCCCATGCATATTGTTGGGATCTCTGGCCATGCGCTCTGGAGAACAATAGAGCGGCCTACATGTAACCCATAAAGCCTGAGTTAGAGTGACCAACTGTTAGAGACCCCACTCATGATGTGCAACTAGTCATAAATTCCTGAGTTTAAACTCAGAACCGGCACGGACATTGGCTGCGTGCCAGCCATCTCCACGGGGGTCCGAGGTGACGTCACTCAGGTAATAAAAGGTCACTGCGACCATCAGCATGCGCTTTTTCCCCGTGCGTGCTGTGACAGTGAGAGCTGCTCCAGGCTCTCCAAGTGTCCAAACCGCCCAAAGGGAGCAAAAATCAGACGTTTGATTAACATCATTTTAGATCCCGGGTCACAGTTCTGCAACTCGCAGGCCGAGAAACAGACTGCTGTATTTTTCCTGTAACTTTTCCTTTTTCCCTTTTTCGACGTGGATCGCTGGGCAATCAGCTGATCGCACGTTAACGAGCCGCGCGCCGACTTTGTTAAGGACGAAACAAAGTTTGTTAACTTTTTCACCGGTGATTTTCTCCGCTGCCACCGAGAGATCAACACTCCGCATCATCAGAATAACGGACCGCCAGCATCCCGCCGAGGACGACGCTGCGAACGTTTAAGCGGATCATTATTTCAAACTCCGAACGATCGGAGCAACGCAACGTAAGAGGCTTATGTCTGGGCAGAGATAGTGTAACGTAGGGTTGTTTACACATGCTTTCTGTAACTTTTAAGTGCTGCATTCATTGATTTTGTTTTCCGGTCGGTCATTTCCGCCGTTTCAGCGAGACCGCGCGTCACCAGTTAAAGGGCCAATAGCTGAGCAGATAAGCTCCGGTTTACTGACTCCGCTATTGTGTGGTGACACGCGAGTTTCGAAAGAATTAGAGTGAATTCTTTTATTGGGTTGTGTTTTCATTTCTATCTTTCCTCACACTGTTCTTTCTGAACGGTGAGGCGAAAGTCCGAGCACGCGATCACGAACCGTAACCAAGGGGTACGTGGCGCTCAAAGGCTTCCGCCCATCGTTCTCTTCTGTGACCACATAAGCAACAGCACGTTGGTTAACACCATCTTGGCTCTGAATTATACGGCCGGCGTATTCTTCGGTAGTCATTTGGAGTTTTGCTGAGTCATCACATGCGTGTGACTAGTTTTGTTTGCTGAGTCATCCTTTATGTGGTTGTTCATCCTGGTGTGCTGACCCCTCCTCATGTGGTTCTCCACCATTTTGGTTGTAGTTTCCCCACTCGCCATTCTGGTTGTAGCTCCTCCCCTCATGTGGCCATCCGCCATCTTAATTGTAGTCAGCCACTAGCTTGTTGTTAGCTGCTATCCTGCTGCTATCTTGCTAACCGCCATTTTGTTTGTTTTTAGCCTGTAGCTTGTTAGCCACCCTCTGGCTAGCTTGCTAACCGCCATTTTGTTTGTTTTTAGCCTGTAGCTTGTTAGCCACCCTCTGGCTAGCTTGCTAACCGCCATTTTGTTTGTTTTTAGCCTGTAGCTTGTTAGCCCCCCTCTGGCTAGCTTGCTAACTGCCATTTTGTTTGTTTTTAGCCACTAGCTTGTTAGCTGCTACCTGGCTAGCTTGTTAGCCCCATACTGTTGTCATCATCTCTCTCTCTCACACACACCCATACACACACACACACACACACACACACTCCTGTATATAGGCACACCTATGTATAGATATACTCTTGTTGCTGTACCTGTGTTATCTTAGTTAATAGTTAATGGGTGTTGATAAAACTTAGATTATAATAGTGTTTATTACAAAGTGATACTTATCTATGGATGGTTGTTGCTGTTTAATAAATCCTGTTATAGTTTAACCTGTCGTTGCCTGTGGTTATTGTGTATGTACTTGTAATAACAGCTGAATTCATGACAGCCAGTGCTCGGAATCATCCTTCACAATTTTAAGAGACTGTTTTCCCATTAATTAATTTGGCTATTGGTCCCTGGTGACAGGGTGGTGCCCCGATATTTATGTGTATTAAGCATACACTGATTTTACTTTGATGATTATTTCCCATAATCATTGACTCTTTGCCAATAACCAAATTGCTCCTACTAAGTCGCACAACAATATCAATGAACAATATAAAGTGTACAAGAATCACTTGGAAACATTCCATTTAAAAAATCATTGTGAAGAGCTTCTGTCAGGCAGACAAAGTGATCAGAGTCAACTCAAAATCATGTTTAGGGGCTAATTCAATGGGTCAACACAGGTCAGCTGAAAGAGTTAATTTAATTCATGCACATAAAGTGACACAAAGAAGGAAAAAACTTGACAAAAGGGGAACCTTTTGGTTAAAGGACTATTGTCAGCACAACTTAAATTCCATGTATTTCTGGAGACATAAATAGGCTACTACACTAACAGTAATGATTAAGCAGGAGAAGGTAGGTAAGGAAGGAAGGGCTGAATGAATAAACTTGAATAAAAATAATAACTAAAAGCAGCACTATTCATCACTACACTGACACTGGTGATTCATTTTTCTTTGATTCACCTTCAAGGAAGATGGAATATTAATGAATATGTCTCTTTTTGTTCCTAAAGTGGATCATAGTTTACCACTTCAGCTACTTTAAAAATACAGTGCATGTGTGATGGCAAAATGTTAAGCCTTTACACATGTACACAGCATATGCAGACTTTGCCTGCCTTCTCCTGAACAAATTCTTTCCATTTAATGCAAACTGTGTTTTGGTCTAATTTCATCCTGATGTTTCACAAAGTCCTTCTCCCTTATCAACACCCTTTTGAAATTTGATGCTAAACAGCTCTGCGGAGAACATGCCTGTTTCAACATGTGCCAAAAGAGTAGCATCAGTAGAACACTTAACCTGCAATTAAGACTACTTAGTGACTTCACACACTTCTTGGCATGTGAAGACTGAATTTACTGGTCAGCCCCAAGGATATAATAAAATCTGTCATTAACAGGGTAATTTAAGTGTGAAGACAGGGAAGAAAATTACATACAAATGCTCTAAAGCCTAAAACACATATTCAAATGTTTTAACAATGTTCCTGTACACCTAAATAAATTTAAATGAACTACAACTGAAGGATTCAAGTGTTCAGCTGGCAAGTTACAGGAACTACACTGAGTTCAAACAGTAGCCCCTGTTTTGTTTTCTCAGCTCCGTATGCAGAAACTAAAAAAACATTACTGCCCAGAAACCTTCAACACCTGACAAAGAGAGGAGAAACGTGGGCTAAACTTCTGTGGAATGAGTGAAAGCAAGATGAGGGGAGCGGCAGGGGGAGGAGGAATGGGAAAGGTCCTCCACCCTGAAGGTTGGAAAGGGTCAGCACGGTGAGTGGTGCACACTGGGAGAGAGGGGGAGGACCCACATGCAAAATATTTAAGATGTTCAGGCAGAGGAGGGCTTCACCGGAGAAATAAGAGTCTGTGTGAGCCTTTGGCCAAAGAGGAGCTCCAACTCAACTGGCCCTACTGATATTTCCAGCAAAGACCTTTTAGAAAGACCGACTGCTTTTGTATATTGAAAGCAATCAAAATCAGCTCAAATTCTGTGAAAATTCTGAACTTTTGTATAAAAAAATGGCAAAGGTAAATTTAAGCGTAGTGGCATTGGGGGTCACACTGCTCCTTCTGGCAGAGACATGGGCCCAGAATCCCAAGAAGAGACCAGCACCTCCAAAGCCTCTCAAGGCTCAGTGCTGTGATGAGGTGCGCTCACTCAAGGTTCAGGTTGCCAATCTGACCAGTCTCCTCGAGGAGCTGAGTCGCAAGCAGGAGACAGACTTAATGAGTGTTGTGAGGCAAATAATGGAGCTGGACAAGCAGAACCGGCAGCAAGAAGCCCGGGTCACAGAGGCAGAGAGCAAGTACTCCGAGATCAACAACCGTGTGGAGATCATGCAGCTACAAACTCTACAGTCTGCTACTCAGACTTCATCGGGTAAGCATCAACATTTTGGAGCAGCTCTTAAAAGTGTACAAAGTTTTATGAAACACTGGCCAAGATTTTGTGTGTCTGATGCTTGTGGGCATAACTTGTAAATTATGTTTTAGTCAAACAATTATTTTTGGTGAATTTAATTCATCTGAAAGCAATTTACATAGCATAGTTGTCTCGGATAGAGTGTCCAAAACGTTCACACATGGCACAACCGATCCATCAGTGACTCCAATGCATATCTGAGTTATGTACCTAGCTGCTTAATTCACACTCCCGGTGTTAATACTGTTTCCAAATATAAGGGCAGATTTTAGATATGAGTGAACTTAAAATGTACTGTTTGTCTACCGGCATTTGTAGCTTGTTCTGAATGAGAAACAGCTGTTTGGAGATGTTGTAAAGTTCAATTTGAAGATATTACAAGGGCTTCTTTTCACTGGGATTTTTTTTTTTTTTGAATTCTCTAATGAATAAGAAGGTAAGAAAATAAAAAGCCATCATTTCACTGGAATGCACCTTTCTAAATAGACAGTCGAAAACAGTCCTCATATAGGCCAACAGCACACACACACACAACAGTACATATTTATTTCAGCTGTGAAAAACTATAATCAGCTGTGTCCATTGCTTCATGCATCTCAGAATACATGTCTGAGACTGCTTTGCACTGGTCGTGATGTAGATTACAGTGCACACATACTTATCAGACTTGCCCAACAGCAGTCAGAAACATTAATTCTGAACTGCAGAGTCCCAAGTGCAGGGCTGTCAACAAGGAGTTTGTATCAAAGCCAAATCATCTCTGACGTTCCTCTCAACTTAAACACTCCACTAATCAGCACTGGCTGCTGGAGAGAGGTTAACCAGGCATGACGTAGTTTATTATTTCAATACCTTAACTGTGTGGTCTAACAAGGCCACATTTATGTCACTGGCAAAGGGAACACAGAGCCCTTTTTAAAACTTGAGCATATTAGAGACAAGAGAGAACAGAGCAGGAAGGGACGCAAAGATTAGAAGAAATGGAAGACTTCCATCTCTTTTTCTTTTATACAGTATTGGGCTCATTGCTCTAAAGTGATCTCATAGCCTATTAATGGCATCACCATACTGTGAGTAGGGTAAAAGATGGGAAATATCCAAAAATCAGAGCCATGGTGTACATACTATGTTCTGATGTATTTTGCTTTTGGTGGGGGTAAAGGTCATTTTTCATCTGTGCAGTCAAATATCCATAAAATATTTTGGAATTTATGACATTCATGTTCTTAAAAATTGCTTGTGAAGCTGCATATGGTTTTGGCATAGCTTAAGAGATTCTTCTGTTTTTTCCCCCAGATGCCATATATGACTGTGCATCCCTATATAGCAAGAATTACAGGATCTCAGGCGAATACAAACTGCCTAAAGATGACTTCCTTGGCACACCTGAAATCAGTGTAAGTTATTCTAGCATCTTGTGTAAAGCATGTCTTCTCTGTGTACTTTTTGGAAGATCCCTTCTTGTCCTCTTCTCTGTACATTCTATTACATTTTGGTAAATACTTCCAGGTCTTCTGTGATATGGAGACAAATGGGGGAGGCTGGACAGTGATCCAAAGGCGCAAGATTGGCCTGACGTCATTCAACCGTGACTGGAAGCAGTACAAAAATGGATTTGGATCCATCCGTGGAGACTTCTGGCTGGGCAACGACCACATCTTCCGTCTGACAAGGCAGCCCAGTGTGCTCAGAATTGAGATGGAAGTACGTGTTTCAAAGTGTGGCACTCATGAAAGCTTAGGCCGAGACACCAAAGATCAGATATATGTAAACTATTTCATAGACAAAAGTGGGCATAAAGACAGAACCAATATATTCCTACGGCTAGTGAGCATAAGAAAATTAATAATTAAATCAAACTTTTAACTTTTAGAGTCTTTAGGCATACCCTGAATGCCAGTATTCTTAAGGTTCTATAACTGGCCCTCCCCTAATCATGTTATATGTGCTTTTCAATGCAGGACTGGGAAGGACAGAAGCGCTATGCTGAGTATGGCTTTTTCACTGTGAGTAATGAGCTCAACAGCTACAAGCTCTTCCTTGCCAACTACAGTGGGAATGCTGGAGACTCCCTACGCTACCACAACAACACCAACTTCAGCACCATCGACAAGGACAACGACAAATGCGTGGATCACTGTGCTTCTCTGCGCAAAGGTAAATTGTGAGAGTGACCCAGAACAATGCATTTGATCATTTACAGCAGATGCTGGTAGAGCAAGTACATATTTCCCTCTATTTAATACTAAGTTTTATTCTTTCCCCTCAGGTGGTTACTGGTACAATTGCTGCACTGACTCAAACTTGAATGGTGTTTTTTACCGCTACGGAGAGCACACAAAGAATTCAGATGGGATCACTTGGTATGGCTGGCACGGATCCAACTACTCCCTCAAGAAAGTGGAGATCAAGGTCCGACCAGTGGGTTTTCAACCATAAGTGCTTTAACTGCGTGTCCTGGATCAAGATCATACGCATGAATCCTGAGAGATCTCACTAATATCTGTTCAACCAAACTGTGGCTTTCCCTGGACTGCAAAAGGAATGAAAATGTTGTTTGTGATGGTCTGGTTAAATTTTAATCAAATGAATGTGTAATGATTTTGCAGAGTTTGATTGTAAATCATAGATCATTTTGTGTATTTATCGGTAAGATATTTTATTTTTTAAAAGCTTCGATAGTTGCTCTTGTACCACTGTCCGTTGGGTTACTGCATTTTGACTCCTTCTCTCATTTCTCTTGAAGGCGCTAGGGTGTATTCTTTCAGTTAACACGCATCATTTATAGGTAGCAGCAAGAATCACTCCAGACAGGTCTGGTTCAGGTATAAATCATCAAGGACTGGTAGGAACTAATTAAAAAGAATCTTTATGAGTTGCTGGAATGGGACCAAACATAGGTACTTCCTATGAACTACCCTGCATTTTATTGTAAAGCCCTAACCATTGATTATGGAAATCTGTAATTTGTAAAATGTGTACAGCTCTGTAATTATGTTGTTTTATGTGATAGAAAATAAAAATATTTTTTAAAAGAAAAAAGGTGCGTATCTCAAACAGGTAATTCTACATCATTCTCTCTTGAAATGTGGCCATTCCATGGAAGTCTCAAAGCAAATCAATGTCTTGTATCCATTCATGTCCAATAATGGCAACTTATTTGCCTTGAGCCCTGACCTTCGACTCTTGGGTCACTTCCTGACATTCTGGTCACACCTAAACCAAACGCAGGAATGAAGACCACACACAGATTTGAGTTAAATGGCAGCGAGTTAAATGCCTCTAGGTTTACTGCCTTGACAACAATGACACCATTGCTACACTTTGAACACAACCAAGAATTCCTTAAGACACTCAAATACCTACTATCAGGGAGCGCTGTCTATACAGGCTCACTGGTAGGCTGAGTCAGATTCTCTTCCTTTTACACATTCAGTCAAAGCAAACATCCAATTAAAGTTGGATATTTCTCCCTTCTCTTTTGAAGAAATGACCACAATGAAATAAGAACACTTAAAAAAGACATTCGGATAATGTCAAATGACCTGTTCTTTCTCTTCTAAGGAGAGAAATTTAAAGAGGAAATGACCATAAACAGAAGGGGACAATATACGTGCAATTATAAGAAGTCAGTTACTATTGATTTAAACTTGTCTCCACAGATGTTACTACACAGATCTGATAAATAGTGTGCTTCATTTAGGGAACTTAGTGGCTGCAAATGGAATTCACAGCTATTTTCAGGACAGAACCACTGAACAGAGCTTCCAAAAGTCATAGTTTCTGAAAGTCTTATTTGATGAAGATATTATGGCAGGGTGAAAGTGATTGGCATGAAGCGACCAAAGAATCATAGAAAATATGGTGGAGTAATGGATTGTTTGTTCAGCCTTAGCAAAAACATGTTTGGGCAAAAACATAAATTGCTGTCTGTGCATGGTCCAGATGCATTAATGACTGGCTCCAGTCACTACAGTGGTGATGGAACCACCAAATTCAGAGTTAGAAAAAGAAGGAACACTTTACTTTTACAGGCCTTTAGAGTCACACAGTTTTCACCCCCATCATTTATACGACCGAATATTACCAAATTCAAAAAGAATTAAATACAACAGAAATCAATTACCAATCTGAGTCCATTTAAAAACGCTGTAACGTACCAATACCATCATGGGCCAAAAGCTCAATAAACAGTGTTCTGTTGTAGGGAATAATGGGGAAAATGTGACCAATTTCCTGGCTATATACAAAGCTTTAATATGCAGTCAGACCGCAAACTAATTCTTTTGATTTTCTCAAAATCCCTCATACATTTTTGACTACTCATAAAAGTTGTATTATTATGAGTATGTCACCTATTTGGATTCAATACCCTGACCGAAAATCCAGATGAGAGAATACAAAGAACAATTCCTGAAACAATCACAAACTCATCTACGAACACAACAACACAAGTTGTGACAATACCACCTCGTCAATGAAATCTGCATATCAGATATAATGGGAAGAATGACGTCTCAGTAGAGCCAGGTTTACGTTGTGCTTTTTGCACACCAGCCTCTAGATCTTTTATGGGAAATCCTGGAGAGGTGAGAACCAGATGGGGATATTGAAAACACCAGAGTGTCGACTCCCATCATTCATCATCATCAAGGCTCCTGAGAAATTGAAAACAGGCCCCTGAGAACACAAGTCCAGACAATCATAGATGAAAAGGAGGCAAGCGTCCAATTAGATGCCTGGAAAACAGATTTCTCCACGCCACGCCAAAGGCACAGAAATAAAGAAAGATGGGAAAAGTGGATGGAAAAGATGACAGAAGATATCAAAGAGTTATGGGACAGAGGGTTATGTAAACTATAATTACCTTATGTATCTATTAAAAAAACGCCTTTGAGAGAATAGTTCAATGTTTATCTGTAAGCAATAACTTAATTAATGCAATGCAATAACTGTGAATCACAGAGGGACCTGTCAAACCTGGTATTTGTGATGAGGATGAATCTACACCAACAGAAAGAGTTAAAAAAAAAAAAAGAAAAAAAACAAAACAAAACGTAACGTAAAGTACGCAATTGCTTACTTCCCACTGACACTGAATTATGTTGTTGTTGATCTCAAAGTTACCAAATAATTATTTGCCATGAGCAAGTCCCAACTTTCAAGAGTGTATGAAGCTACATTTTGTTTTCACTTCACTATAACAACTTAAATTAAAAGTACCGGTATAACACAACCAAACAATAAGTTAGTAATAAGTACGCCCATTTCTTAATTACTCTGTTCTCTTAAAGAACAAATGGGTTCCTGCAATTCTCAGTCAAATACTTGTGATGAAGAAAGACCGAGTTCAAGTTCTTAGCATTTATAAAAGCCATGGATGTTTCCCATTTAAAAATTTCAGAACTCCTACCTGATAAGAGACTCCAAGATGAGAGGAGAAGGACCCTTCTGAAACTCCAGCTCTTTGTAATGCAGAGCCTTGGCATAGGCACGACATTTGGCAGCTCTCTCGCCAAGCAGCACAATGCCATTATCATCTCTGAGGGGCAATGGGCCCTGGAAAAGGAAATATTATGTGAAAATAACCAAAGCCTTTTTATTTAAAAAAAAAAAAAAAAAACAACTTGAATTAATAGTGGAATTAGGTTGTTTCATGTAGCATGAGTAGTAATGCACCCTTTTAACTGAGTTAAAGTGCAAAAGTCTGGTAGCCTGCACAAAATGTCTTATGTCCTTCTTTCCATTGGCTCACAATAGGACATTTTATATGTGTTTCTACTGCAGCCTCACAGGAGGGGGGAGAACCCTCCTGAAATGCTATACTATGACACAACTATGATGGTCTCTGCCCTCAACATAACAGTATTGTCACAAATTAGGCCAGACAGTAGACCAGAAAGTGCTCTCTTGTCTTGAAAGGCTTTCTATGTTAACCTTAAAGTAATCTTAAAGGTAACACTTGTGTACCAAATCATTGCTTTAGTTTTAAGTGTTATCTGGAAGTTCTTCTTTTTTTAAAACCATAGCAGAATGTCTTCAGATAAATTCTTTCACTGTAACTTCTAATGAACTATTGAAAGTGTATTGTGTATTGCAGTTTGACCAAACTTCAAAGTTACGACACTACATCCAGTACTGTACACTGTGCCCAAATCACACTTGCTTGTGGCACAGCATGACACGGATCCCAACAGTAGTGAATTGTGGCAAATGGGGATGCTTGGAAGTTTTCTCTCACTTTTGCATTGATAAATAAACTGAGCACCTCTACGCAGATTCTTTTATTTGCAGTACTAAACTCTTCTTTGCATCTGGTTCACCATTTGACATTTCTGGGAGATGCTTAAACAACTTATTCTTAAGATGTGTTGATGGCAAAGAAAGATCAAATTAACTGAGCCAAGTGAACAATCATCCTTGTTTCCACAAATGCAACATTAAAACAGATGAGGTTTGAGTGTTGCTGCTTTGCCAGCTGGAGACACGTCTGTTTTGAATTGGTATTTGAACCGTATGTGGTGCATGTCATGACATGAACATCAAATGGACATGTACTTTCTGTTCCACAAAACGTTAGGACAATGACAATGTGCATAACAAGTTCAAAAACAGACTTAGTTGAGTCATTGGTAGTAATGAATAACATCTACTTGTTGATTTATATTGGGTGCTTGAAAATTAAATCCTTTGAGGCAGGAAAAGCCTTATTAATAATACCTTTAAAACTAAGCTAATATTAAAACCTTGAATTGAGAAAATAGAACTTAAGACATAGACATGCACATCCTATCCTTTCGGTTCAAATTGTATCACAGAGATTAAATATAGCAGTGGCCCGACAATGCTAACCTTGTCACTGTGCTCCATGAACTCTGCCAGATTGAGCAGAGTCTGAGTGACCTCTGCGATGTCCTGGGAGGTGAGCGCCAACTCAATGCTGCGGATGAGCTCATCCTGCTGGTCCTCACTCAGCTCAGACCAACAAGAAAGGAAGGCCGCATTGAACAGGTCCCTGTGAACCACAGAAACAGCATTTACTTACGAAAACAGATAATCGATGTGTATGAGGTTTTCTATAAATTGTTAAAAAACAAAAACTGTACAACCAATTGCAATGTTGTTTTAGACCTTTGATTGTAGAGTATTTATAGTATTGTTCCGTAACAATCTGATTCACATTTACAGTTATGCAGAGCCACATCTGGAAGCTAGTACTTCATGCAACCAGTCTTATACTGTTGGTCAATGAGCAATTCCAATCGAGCAGAAAGAAAGAGCTTGAAATTCTGCATTTATATGGAGAATTATGTGAATGCTTTTAGTTGTAGTGGTCTATCATGGGTGGAGCATGAAAGAACAGAGAAAACAAATAATAACAATAGAGGAAAGAGGAAGTAAACTAAACAGGTTGACAAGACAGAAGTGGTGTACCTGGCAAGAGGGATGTAGGTCTGGGCCAGTGACCAGCATGATCGCAGGGCTGGGGAGGATGATTCCTTGAGCAGGACGACACTCAAACGCCTCAGCCACTCAAGCCAGTCATCTTTGGACACCTTCCTGGCAGCACCCCAAGCCTGTGAAGAGACAGAAATCATCCATCTGAAAAGTTACTGGGAATTACGTGGGAGCGACACAATTTCTCCAGACCCTGAGTGTCACAGGTAATGCGTGTGGGCTGAGAGCTGGCTGAGAGACACACATAACATTTATACCACTAGTCATTAAATGTTCTAAAGAATGGAACAGCATTCTCCTGAAACACTGCCTCATTTGGTGTTTTGAGGATGGTGGTGTTGGAGAAGGCCATGATTCACATAATTTTCATACTTATCAAACCTTTCAGTGATCCAGTGAACCCTGCATGGAAGCATCTGCATTTATTGTGTTTCTCTGCTTTCTTTGTCCAGGTTTTTCCTTTAATTCATCACGGGTCTGTTGATCCCCATGTCATTTTTTCAGGTAAACTATGGGACTGTTTACTGTACACAATCACAATACCTACAGTCTACAACCATCCAGTCAAACAAACACTGGACTTGTCTGTGTTACCTTTTACTAAGAATCAGAATCAGAGGCAGTACAAATTGGAAACCAGTTTAAAAAATTAGAACGTCTGACCTTCTGAAGTGCAGTTGTGCTGACATGAAGCTTCTTCATAGGCCCTGCCTCTACTGGCCCGCTGACCAAAGCATCACCCTGGTTACCACGAAGCTGGCGATGTTGGAAGATGAGCGAGTCTTCTTCCTCCTCTGCCAGAGTATAGCCCTATGGCCCCGCACACACACACACACACACACACACAGAGCCCACACACAGATGAACTGTTGAGTAGACCTCAAAGAACTTTCCTTGCTGAGGGATAAGTGTTGATAAACAGCGCATTGAAATGATTTTCTATGGTGTACTGTAAATCAAAAAAAGTTTTGTTTATTGTTGATTATGTAATTCATTGCTCGACCATGTGGAGTTACTCTGTGTCATGAAGGGTTCTAATGCTTTTGGCTTGACTGGGCAACAGGCAAAGAATAATGAACATATGCTGACGAATTCACAAGTCAACATGCTAAAAATATAACTTTAAATGTAAAATGGTTAAATATGTTTTTGAGAAAGCCTGGATTCATTCTGGGAGGATGGCAAGGTGTCTTACCTTAACAATGCGACATATGAGTATGTCATAACGTTGGTGGTTAATCCTGTGCTTCAGCATCACTTTGTTCACCATGGGGATAAAGATCTGGTACTGAAAATAAGAGGACAAGGAAGGACAGTAAATAACAGGGTGTATGAGTTCTTTATGTGGTTTAGTTTTGCTACCTCTTTCCCCCACACCAAAAGCCAAATAATTTAGTGTCCTGCACTTGTATCTAACCACAATGAATCGCAGATCAAAAGCTTCCCTTCCACATTTGCTGCCAGATGCGGCTGCACGTGGGCCTGTGGGTCTGTTAGGCCTGAAAATGATAGGTGGGTTTAAGGATAAAGGAGGGGAAGGAGAGGGAAGGGAGGGGTAAATGTGACCTCATTCACTCTCGTAAACACCACCCCCCACTGCCAAATGGTCAATGACATCAGCAGTCTGGCAGGAAGTAATAAAAACTTTTGGGGGTGGGGGGTTACCAAAATGCTGTCCATGTGAAGCCAGCAGTAGGGAAGCTGGAAGTAGTCTTCTGGATAACAGCTATATCTGAAGGGAGCCCTGGGGACAGCAATAGCTACCTTCTTGCCCAGCTGGAACACTAGTGAGGACAGGGTGTCCATAGAGGTGGAGCGCAGCTCAGGCGTGCTGTCAAGTGTCCGAACAATCGGGTGGATAATACGTGAAGCATAGTCTGTGAAGTCCAAGGACTCTGTCAGACGGTCCAGGGTTTCCAAGGCAACCCTGAGTCACACAGAGGAAAAACAGATCAACACAAACCACTCACGTAAACAGTAGTATGACAGAGGGACAGTCTGCTCCAAAAGACTTTTTACAATAGTCTAGATGACATTTGAAAATTCCAGTTGGATTCTTCCATATCAAAAAAAGGGCACATTAAAATATTGTGCGGTAAGGAATAATAATAGTTGAGCTCTGCTCGTCTATCATTTCGATTTCCCGGTTTAATCAGATTTAGGAGGTAAAATAATGTTAAGTCCACTATGGAATCCAGTGAGAATAGATTTTATGTTCTCACTGCAAACTACAACTGCATGGGACAGTCATGTGTGGTACTGACTTGCGGGCTGGCAGGGGCACATCAGGGGCATCAAACAGCTTGACAATGGGAGGCAGCAGTAAGTGTAAGTAGTCATCTAGGTTGGCACCAAAGAGCTGGATGGCATTCAGCAGCTGCAAAGTAAAGGACACACAGCTCTTTCACACATGCCACAAGACTGAACATAAGCAGCTCATTTTAATGAGCTTGTTATGGTTAAATGGTCTTTTTATGAATCCTTAAAAGAAAAGTCGGACAGTGTTTCATTTCAATGAGGTGCTGGCAGACACACTTGCTTTCCAGGAAAATTCTGTGCGGGAATGAGTGAACAAATGAACGAATGAGTATCTTATTTTTATGTCACTTCACAGCACACAGATCATAAAATACAATATAAAATGCAACAGAGCTACAAATATAACATATTTCAAAACAAGTAAAAAACTTCAGATACACAATGTGGGACTGCTAAACTGTAAGATAATACTATATGTATAAGATTCCAACAGTTTGGAGATCTTGCACGCTGTGCAGAATGTATGAAACCAAAATAAAATGTCAAAGACTAAACATATATATAAACACTACAGCCATTTTACACCGTGCGACATAACTTTCCCAAAAAGTTAGTTGACAGTTGTGTGAGAAACATGGTGCCACCTATGAACAGTGGCCCAATGATGGTGCCAAAAATCTAGAACCAAATTCTTGCAATGTGACTGATGCCACAACCCACAACTTCAAACTACTACAAAACATTTCCTGACACTAACTTTATAAATGCCAGTACTATAAATTACAGTTGTTACAGTTTGCAGCCAAGATGTCACAGAGTGACATGTTATGAACAGTAAGACTTAATGTGAATGTAAACTGTGTAGAATCTTGTTTATCCATTACATAAGTCCTTTCTTGAATATTAAAATCATGTATAATTAGGGATGCACTGCTCAGATACATCGTCCAGTACCGACTTAAAAAGCTGGATTGAGGATTGTGGCAACAGTCCCCATCTATAAAATTTTGATTCTTGTTTATTTTGAATGATTTCTGGACAGAGTTACTTGTTTACACTACTTGTGTGAATAATGATTTAATTTACCAAGTTTGTTTGCATCACTGTGTGAATTACATGTTTAGCTTACATATTGTTCTCATTCTGGAAGATTTTTTTTTCATCAAGTTGCTGGTGCAAGACTATTTATGATTTTAATTATAAAAAACAATTCCGTAAATATACACCTATATAAAAGTTAGAGAAAAAATGTTAAAATCAGGCATTATACCACAAAAACATGATCCAGGTCTCTTCCACACAGTGAGGCACATAGCTTAATTAATCAGCAATAATATCCAAATTCCAATATCAGATGCATATGCATAATAAAACATTGTACCTTCATAGACATATCATTGTGGATGTGAGGCTCATTGGCTGTTTGGAGTGCTAGCTGTGTTAGCTGTGTGGTTAAAGGTTTCTGCAGTTCTATCTAATGGTCACATCATGTTATGTGAAGCATGTGTGAGTAGCGTGCATGGATGGCTGGCTGGTGGTCTTAAAGGATGACGTATGTTGCAGCCAACAATCCCACCCCAGCTCCTCATACCTCCACCCCCACATCTAATTTGTGCATGGCGAGACAGCAGGAAGTGGAGGTGGAGGTGTATGAGTGCTTGTGTGTGTGCTGGGGGGGTCAGTAGTTCTGGATGTACAGAACAGCTCCTTAAAATGATGGAAGTATGTTTTTCTTTTCTTCTCCTTTAGACAAGAGGGTAACTCGATTCCCAGTTCCCCTATTTTGTGACCCCCATTCTATGCATAAGATTAGGGTCCAGACCCAGATTTGAGTTATAGACTATCCAGACTGTGGGCTGCTGGGTTATCTAATACTGTAGACTGTGAGACACAACAGCACCAGAGCAGAGAGCACTAGATGACTGTGCTTCTTATGATTCTGTCTTCATGCTCTGAGCCCAAACCATGATTTAGTGTTTGAGGGAAAACCCGACAGCTACTGGCTGCAGCTGCTGAAACAGGAGAGTGTGTCAGCTACACATCTATGCTGTCTTTGAATTGCTATATTACAAGTGAATGGCTTGGACCTGAACGGTCTTGATGGATATCGACGGAAACCGCGAACAGAAAACAGCACCCCAGTAAGTCAACTGTGGACTGAGCGCTTTCTGAAAGCGTGTGGAGTGATGGGAGTACATTTTAAACGCACAGTCCCTTTGGCAGTGCCAGCAAAATTAAGACAGCTACTCAAATAACAACTCAAATCCAACATATGATCTTTTCAATCTAATTAGTGTAATTTTCCCACCAGATTTATGACAGACAGCATGTCACTTTTTCTCCAAATACAAATGTCTACTGGAGCTGAGTGGTAAACTCTGACCTAAAAAAAATAATAACAATATAATAAATCAATTACATAACACAATATTCTGGGTCATGCTATACTGGACATACATTCTACTACTGCTTCACTGCCATTATCAATTACAGGGACTAAACTCCATCTCCATTGCAGCTACCTCTAAATTTCTGCATGGATACAACACATACTTCATGTTTAGTTTTAGTTTTAGTTTAGTTTAGTTTAGTAAGGACTCAACATAACCCACAACAAAAACCCTCATTTTTAATGTGTCTTTAACATTGTCTGTCCTGCTCAGAAATCCCAAAATTTAGTCACAACATACAGCTAAGTCAGGCAGAACAGGAAATATTGTGGATCATAAAGTGCTGGTGCTAACATGCCTACAAAAGCAGTCCACAAATTTGTTCTTCATACGGTGTTCTATGACACATTTTGCTGTTATTAACCTTTGTCACTGTCCTGCACTCAGAGCAGCCAATCAGAATCCTACCCCATCTCTTGAACATCAGAGAGTCTCAGGATTTCACATGTCAAAGTGCAATCAGAGTAAGCGAGTAACAAAGATAAATTCAGTGTTACTCATCAAAACACATCATGTATATCCTTGAGGGGTAACGTACTAAATGCCTTTCCTTCCTAACTAAAAAATCATTTACATAATTTACATGTATACTTTCTAACTAGCAAACTTCCTTACTTCTGCAGGTGCATGGTTACATTTCTTTACTGCCTCAGACTGCGGATGTGTGTAACAGCATTACACTGTTGTGTATCATCTATTCCATGTGCATGTGCTCCATAGCACTGCTAGTGGTAAAAATATCTACTAACTACCTTGAAATCTCAAGTGGGTATTCAAACTTTGTTATTTTTTGTTAACAGAATGATAGGATGATTGCTCAGTAAGATAGTACAACTGAATTATTAAATGCAATTAAGCTACTTGCTACAAAAGATTGATCAACCTTTTCACCTTCATCTGACAGTGATTCATTAGGGTTATTTACCTTTTCTACACCAATGGTTCTCAAACCTCCTCCTCAGGACTCAAAAGTCTGCTGTCATCTGTACACACTGTGATGAAACATCCACCTATCTTTGTTTTCAAGTGTGGGATTTATGTATTTTTAACCACCTACACACTTTAAGGTCACAGAGGAGAGCTGTATAGTAAAAATACAGTCTATAGACAAAAGTATCCAGACACACCTCTTTTCAGGGGTTGGACTACGTCTCTTACTTCCAGTGAAGACATGAAATGGAACAAAGATTTTGAGCCAGCCATTTTAGTCCAACATCAATGCCTGACCTCACAAATGATCTACTGCATGAATGGGTAAAAATTCCCACGGAAACACAAGTTCTTGTGGAAAACCTTCCCAGAAGAGTGGAAGCTGTTACAGCTGCAAAACTGTCTGTGTATTTAGAATGCAATGTCATTACTGTCCCTGTTGGTGTAATGGGTGTCCCAATACTTTTGTCTATACAGTATATTCTACCAAATTAAGGAAAGTCCTGATTTGCAAGCAATAGAAATAAACATGATAAGACACTGACAGTCTGCCAGGACTGAATATTGTCTTCTATGTCAATTGTAAAGCAAGTAATACATAAGACTTGTGGCTTAAGGCCACCAGTTAAATTGTTTAAGGGAAATGACAGTGACAGTAATGTTCCATTACTTAAGGACTTGGAAGATTATGCAATATGCAGGCAGTGAATCATTAAACAGCACACACACTGATTTCTCTCTGATGATGATACTGCCTATGCATGAGCCACAGCAGGCGGATTAATCTGTTTTTATTGCATGTATTTTCAAATGACTCAGTTTCTTTTTATTTCAGCTATTTCTCTGCACGCTGCTGAGTAAGCATTCATGGCAGCATTAGCCTGTTTCCGAGCAGTATTTTTTATTTGTTAAGCATCTGCTGAGAGCTCTGAAAGCACTTTGTTTTAAAGCTGTTCCAGCTCTGTGACCGCAATTTCAATTCCAGCCTTACTGGATTCATTTCTATAACTTCTCAATTTGTCAAACCTTTATTGTTTTCTAAAATTCAGTTTTTATGCTTATATTCCTTTTTTGTCCCTGAAGAATTCTGTAATTTTTTCTCCTGCAGTGACTGAATTACTAATGTTCAGTTATTGTACCACATTTTGACATTTAATCTTATCTATAATTCTGATACATCAAAGTTGAATGTTCAACCTGTAATTTTTCCAGGTACATTCACATAAATGAAATTTTCAATTGAGATTTTGAATGGCAGATGCAAAATCTCATTATAAACATGAACAATATGTTTTACAGCCAAACAAATCTTTTGTTATCACTGGAAAACAATAGCAGCTTTGAATTAGTTGTACTACATTTCAATCACAAGTTGTGCTTTTGAGTTCATGGAAAATACTGACATACGCTTCTTTAGCCAAGGGTGTCCCTATAATCGCACAGCTGGATTGGCATCTGTATCACGTTGCACTCACCTTCATCGTAACACTGCGTCCTGTGCTGTTGTCATGCATGAAGACACGCAACATGTGTGGGATCAGCTGAGGCAGGTACAGCTTGAACTCTCCACCCAGCGCCACCACAATTTGCTCAATCAGAAGGATGATGGTGTTCTGCATGGGGTTGTTTGGTGTCCAGTACTCCTACAGGTCAGATCATAACATGTTGGCATGAGTTAGAATAATATCATATGGAGTATCTCTTGAAAAACTGATAAGTTAAGGAATATTGTCCTTGCTTGGTAGGATGACAGTGGGCTGTACAACTCTAAAATGGATTACTACACCATCAGGCAAACTATTCACTCTCTCAGCTCTCATATTATGTGATATTAAGAATTAATTCATCAGCAGTTACATCATTTTAGCAGAACAGACTGTACAGAGGCCACAACTGTCCTGAAACATAGTGCGACCTAAAAAAGGGAAAATAATAATCATAACAATATGAATAACAATAATGAAAAGAATAATGATAAAACCTAAGCTAACAGGCAGACATAACTGTTGCATTAGGTTATACGTTTGTCCTAAATTAAAGTGACCTGAATTATGTGAGTCCAACGTTTGATATAAATTTTTATAATATTCAGGAGGTACATCCAAAGCACTTAGAAGAAAGCACTACCTCATCCACCTTGCACTCATATAGCACTGAGGGTTTCTGTGGGTCTTAGTAACTGGGTCAAAATATGTTTCCATCAAAGAGATGTGTGTGAGAGAGACATTTGGACAAATTTCCCTCAAGAAATGCAAAGCTATGACAAGCCAGAGGTAGAGAGTGAGCGTCACAGGACTAGATGGCAAGGAACGGAGACAATTTCCTGTCAACTGCAACAGACATCACATCTCTTTGTGGCTTATGACACCATTTTGGAAAATCCACGGGATGGTCACTGTGTACATTAGAGATAATAGCAGTTGGAGTTAAGGTGGAAGACTTTAGTCACGCAATACGTCAATCAGTCAATGGGCTTCAGCTGTGAGATCTGGCGGAGGTGTTTTGTCGGGGACCAGAGGTCTTAAGCAGCCCCCAACTTCCTGCTTTCTCTGCCTGTGGCAGCTGACTAGAGAGTGAGTGTACATCCTGAATGGCTATTCCAGCCCCCTCATCTGGATGCAGGAGCTGAGCTGGAGCAAAAATGAATAGATTCTTTGTTTCACCCACTATTTATTAACTCAGAGGGACTGCACCGGTCCAGCTTTCTCAATTACTTTTCTCCAGGAGTTACCACGCCACTGCAAAAGTGTCAGTAAAAGTGTTACTAAGATTCCGATACAAGGACAGTCATATGATATTTTGTTCCCTGTTATATGATTATGTGCTAGGCAAGTGTGTTTGTGCAAGGGCTATGGTTTTAACAGTTATCAACCACATGTGATCAGGGTGAATGTCAGGGTTCCTCACCAGTTTTCTGTGAATCGGACGTGAGTGGAAACATACATCAGAAATGTACTACCGTTGGAAAGTGTGATTTAAAACACTGGGCCAAACTAAAGAGAGCTTGAAAAAAATACCCACACACAAACAACATCATTTTCTCATTCTCCCAGTGCCACAGCCTTTTTAATCATGTTAGTTAAGTACCACAGCACACATGATGTGTACTGTGTGACATGGGGAAAGCCTTCATCCAGGGGCCCACAACACATTACTCCTAATGAGGAAGGTGGTGAGCACAACTGAGTGCAATTAAGAGTTTGCAGCTGTTTGCCTGACTCACAGGAAAATAAAGAGGGGATGGATGTTCAGTGTACAGGGACAGGGGTTGGGGTGGTGTTGACACAGTAACTCACTCTGATGAGGGTGAAGATGTCGTCCATATAAGGACGGATGTGGATTTTTACAAAGCACACCACCATTCCCATCTGCTGGAAAAGAAACTGGAGAACAAAACAACCACAGAGAGACAAAGAGTAAGAGATTTTCTTCGAGAATTACAGACATTATTAACTAAAAGGTAAAAAGATGAATAAATGAGAAGGCTCCTTGCCTCCTATTCTACAGTGCTACCTACCTCTCGGATACTGGCATCGCAGACCCGAATGACATTGAGGAAGGTGGGCATGACCTGTGGCAGGAACTGGACACACTTGAGGCCCAGAGACTTAAAGATGAAGGTGACAGCCTGTACTACCATAGTATGGTGGTTGGAGAGTGATGGGTCCCTCAGGATACGCATCAGAGTCACGATTGCCACTGCAGGGTAGAACTCATCCAGGGGCAGGTTTCCCATGTTCACCAGCATCTCGCTGGTGCTGTAGTCCGCTGTGAGGAATGAAACGTAGAGAGACTCACTTTGATTTTTGTGATAAATTAATCACAAGACTTGCAACACCTCACACTCTTTAGTAGGAAACAATTGAATGGGATTCCATGAACCAGAGGTTCATATATATATTATATATATATGTATATATATATATATATATATAGAGTATATATATAGTATAGTATATATATATGTGTATGTGTGTGTGTGTAGTGTTATAAAAAATAAATTGATTTGCCACTTCCTATTCCCGACCAGACCTAAGAAATATATAATAAAATTAACTTGAGGAGTATGAGTTATTGCATATCTGCATTTTGTTTGATAGATGTCTGCTGTGTTTCTCAACTCATCATAACAGAAAACACAGACCAGTTTTCCTGCTATTATTTAATATCCCAAATGTGAACATAACTTAAACAAGTTTAGACAACAATGACAGCCTGTATTAAAAAGGAGTATTGGTTTGATTTTTAGCGGTGGGCAAAAACTCTTTCCTTTCATTTCGACAGAAAAAGTACACTTCCAGACTAAACTACTTCATCTACTTCTGGCTTTTCCAAATGTGAACATGACATCACGAGTATTGGGGCTTATTATACAACTATGAATCCATTTCCAACAATAACTTCATCAGCTGTACCCTTGTGACTATGCAGGACAGAAAGTTATTCTGTCACGACACTCAAAGACCATTAGTCAGGCAGTAATTCTACAGCATGTACGTTTGAGTATATCACTGATGATTTATGACATCTCTGACACCCCCTCCACTCCCCCACTACCACCACTCCACCCTAACAACCAAAATCAGCACTTCCTTCATACTAAATACAATTGAAAATGCTTCTGGAGCTATCTATAAAGTTTGACAGCAATAAAGGGCTGATGGGAGAAGAGAGTTGATATTGTTGGCTTGTTAATGCTGGCCGCTCGTCAGTTCTGGCACCATCCTGTATTACAACACTGGACAGTAAATTAAAGAAGGATTTCTTGTTTTTTTTTTAAATAAGATGACACTTGACTGCAGTACTTCATGATTATGCATCGTGGATTTACTCTTGTTTAACCCCAAGAACAACTATGGAAATATAACTTTTTGCCAGCAGCACTGTTTCTGTTTCGTGTGATTTTCATTCTTGTTTTGGTATACAAATTTTAAATTAATTGTAGGAATCAGGAGTTCAGATTAGCAATGTGAAAAAATTAAGCCTACTCATCTAATATAATGGATCACTGCACTGGCACAGTGAGAAACCTGACATCCAGGTATCCAGAAAAATAAATCTGCCAACGCACTCAACAACCAATCAAATACTAATAGAGGAAAATTCTGTCATTTTGACTTGTCATAAACTCACACAAATGCAGCTTTCACAACGCATGTTTTTTTTAAATAAGTAGTTTTTATTAATGTTTTTTGTGAAAGGCACTTCAAATGGGGTCAGTCTGTCCATTTATCTATGCAGAGCTATTGAGTTTTACAAGGCATTTGAGAATACAGACGTCTGGTTTTCAGCGTTTCACTGGCCTTCTGAAGGAGTACAGTTTCAGCTGTTCCAGTTGTCCCCTCAAAAGTCTGGACTGCAGACATAACAGATTGGCACAGAGCTTACAGGCTAAAGAGGGTTGATTTGCTTTTGGATTTTTTTGTTATTCCTTCTTCACCAAGTCTAGATTAATGATGAGGATAGATGGCTACATGCATACTTTTAGAGCCCACAAACAGGCATCATTGCTAAGTGAGGGAACAGTACCGCAGTAATGCAGGCTTCAGTTGTGTAAGAAAAGACATAACAACACATGCAAATACAGCCACTAACTAAGAGGGAAGACTCACTATTTCATCAGTTTTATGACTGGTCTTGTTTGAAGTCAGGTGAGGAGTTGGTCTTAGCCAATGACCTCCCACATAAAAAAACATGCTGTCAAATATTGCTAATGCTCCAGACGCTGACCCTGACAAGTCTGCCAAAAGATGTACAGTCTCCAATTCTGGTCACAGTCCATTTAGCTGGAGTACACACTGGTAAAACTATTACCATATTGTGCGAGATCACATTCTGAGACACATGACTGGAGCAGACAAGTGGAGATCTGCACTCTACATACGCAATGCACATGACGTATGTATATATATATATATATATATATATATATATTTTTTATAATCATCACTGTTATGCACTTTCAAGTTCTCCAGAGGATGATGGCCTTTAAGTGACAGCATCCATCATACAGAATGTTAAACCCCCCTGTTTTGCTTTGTTGTGTGTTAATCACAGTCCACAGAGGATGAGTCCTTAAGTTCTGATGGCACCATGGCCCACAGGAGTCATTCTCAGGACAAACTCAACAATTTTTACCCCTCCGGTGATAAGATCTCAGTATGTTCTTTATTTCATGTTGTGTGAAGTACAGAACCATACATCCTATTGGGCTTGTACAAGACTGTAAGACTGTTACCACTTCTTATGGAAACCCTTGGTTACATTAGGAGCTAAAATAACCTGACTTCATTTATGATGTGTAAAGTTACAGTTAATCTAGTGGCAGAAAATCAGCACAACAGTTAAGAGGGAATGATTCAGTTGATTTGCTTACATTTAAGCATATATGGACAATATGTGTTATAAATAAACATAAAAAAACATTGATGCAAATCATTTGTGATTGGTCTTACTGCTTAAAGTGATGCCTGTCTAAAGTGGGTCACCTTAAATTAAATCTTTCTTTCTTTCTTTCTTTTGAAAGATCCAACTCCAGTTGTAGAGATTATATTTCCCTCTGAACTGCAAGACCCTCATTCTGGAGGTGGTTAAGTTGGGTGTAGGTCAGAGAGAAGCAGAAATTAAAACCCAAAGAATGAACGCTCCAACAAAGTGAAAACCCAAATACATAGTCGGTGTTGACTTTTCAAACGCATGGTCAAGATCTCCAAAATATTGTGTTTTGTCTGAGTAAGTAGAAATATGACTTTACTGAGCTCCATTTCTTATTAACTGTAGATTTATGAAATGTAATAAAGCCAAGCAGTAAAGGATAATCATAAGTGCTCTGGGTCAGACAGAATATGGTTTCTGAGAGCCAGATTCAGCAATTCAAAAAAACTTAAGATGAAATCAATGCCCCTCAAGAGCAATCCTGTTCTGACCAAGATTAGAGTGAAGGTGTGTTTTTCTCACAACTCTTTCCATAGCAACGATTTTTAACTAACAGAAACAATTCTGCCTGTGCATTCACGTTTAAATATATAACTGTGTATAAAGATCATACCTGCACAAATGGCTATTGTGCACAATTAAATATTGTTCAGTGAAGCATCTCATGTCTGTGACCATCTTTCCTACTCACATCAGCTATTTTGCATCATGAAATCATTCACGAGTATGAAAAATGAATGCAATTCAATCTTTAGCTGACATTTTATCACTGCAAATGTTTTCATAAGAACTGAAGTTTTGTGACCTTTAAAATCAGATGTGTTTATTCCATCAATTTACCTCACAGCTCATCTTTAGGAAATCTGTTAGTGTCCAGGCTGCTGCCTATGAGCAATTTCTGGTAGCATCTGATTGACTCCCTATGTCCCCTGATTTGTCCAAACACAAGTGACCACTTCAACATGGCTTAGAGGAATCTTTTCAAATTATCTAAACATGATAACAGTATTTGTTATAAAATGAAAAAAAAAAAAATCATCACAAAATCAACTATGATGAAACAAGTGCTCAATATACACACCCTTAACAATACTATCCCATCAGGTGCTCTCTTTCTCTCTCTCTCTCTCTCACACACACAGTAATTACTGCAACAATCTCAAGGTCCCTGATGGACACAACGACATGGCAGACTTTCCAGCTGTTGCACTGAGAATTTAATACTGCTGTGACTTTGAGGGAGACAAATAAAAAACTAAACTAACAAATATTGTGACTCTTGAAAACTTTACTCAAAACTGTGTGTGATCACAGGCCTACCTGAATCTTGACTGGACTTGGACTCAGAGAGACTGACGGCAGAGGCGTCTCGTGACTGATCAATCATGCCGATATTCACCTTGTGCTTGTAAGGGTCCAAAGCTCCGAGAAGACCCAGCACACGTATAGCCTGTGGAGACACACAGCATACACAGTTAGCAATTGTCAACTACATTAAGTCTGCCCTATAAAGCAGAATAAATAATGGTGCGGTAATTACCATTGGATAATAAGCCAAACAGGAGCTTAAATTTATTTGATAATAGATTTCAGTGCCAAAGTTGCCAGAGCTCACAGTACGTTCACGTGTTGCACACCATGCTCAGTGAGAGTGTTCTCTCTGAGACACGTATAGGGTAGCAGGCAAGGGAAGATACTTTGGTAATTATCACTTACATCACAGCTCGAGACTTTGGAAAAGTTTCTTATAACTATGGAAAATGTGTAGGCTTATGGTCTATGTATTTGTCTGATTATAATTCACAAGTCCCAGTCAATACAGCTAAACAGACCTTCATTTGGTTAGTCTATGTCAACAGGTAACGGTTCAGGATTCATAAAGAGTCAGTGAACAACACTCAGAAAACTGAGGACAACAAAGGTTTAGGGGCCAAGATGGAGGGAGGGGTGCATACCTCTCTCCTTATGCCCTGGTTTTGTTCTGTCTTCAGGAAGTTGAGCAGCACCTCCAGCAGAGAGGGGTATTTGCGGTAGGGCTCCACCACATAACCTGTACTGGCCACCTGTTGGCCCAGTGTCCACAGTGCCACCTGGTGGAATGTCAGAAGCAGAAGCTTAATGTTTAGGTGCACTTTTCTTTGGGTTGTTATTTAAGTGTACTTGTAATAAAATGTATCCATTGCACAGGTTTAAACACAAACTCCAACTATTATTCCTGTTTGCCTAACCCTGGCATCAATTCAATATGATTTTCAGTCCCTAACTGATAAGCTATAGGTTAGTATTTTTGGGTGATCCCACCTTGTGTCAGCTCCTGGCACACAATCATATATAAACAGGAAATACTAGAAGAACAATGTTCTCCAAATGTTTTCTGAGTGACTTTAAGTGTTTCCAGAATTTCTGTCCCTTCATGTTCACTGAGGTAGACCAGTATTTATTGTACCCAAGACACAAATATTTCCAGTGTTTCTAGTTGTGCTGAAAAGAATTGAATTAAGAAATGAGAACCAGATGAGGCAGACAGCTCACGTTTGTTACATACCTGTCGTTTTGCCAGTGAAGATGAGTCCTGCAGCATGTCCATGATAATCGGAAAAAGCTCATCCATCCACTTCCTCATCTCCAGGCCACTCACCTGAGAAGGCAGAGACAGGAGAAGAAAATCAAAACTAAGGAAATATCATAATCTGCTCAATTTTTTGTCATTAAGATCTTCTAAAATCTGAAAATGGACAGAATGATCACTTTAAAATTAAAATGACTATTTTGGAGATTTAAAAGCATCTGTCAAATTGCTCAAATGGTAAATTTTTGTTTTTATTATTAGTGCTGTCTATATGTTGTCAGTCCATTCATCTGTGTCCCTTGTTACTAACAGTATGCTTTACCAAAAATAGAAGATTTCAGATCTGCAGAACTTGGGTTTAATGGATCCCTACGTTTTCCTGTGTCTTCCTGTGTTCATTTCTGAGCAGCTGGGCTTCTGCCTCTTCCTGCACTGAGACAACCCTGAACACTTGGTCTACCTGAGCATCACCTGCACTCTGTCTGAACTGCAGAGTCTGCCTGCCTTTAACTGGCCTTTTCTGACTACTTGGTGGGGAATGTCGAACCACCTGGACAAGGTGGAGCAAAACACACATCCACTTCAGAAAAAGGACAAGCTCAGACTGCCTGCATTAAAACTGTTAGATTGAGAGAGTCCAAAAATGTAAAGATATGAACTGGGCAAACAATCAATTAGATACATAAGCTAATACTGTCCTCATGAAACTTAAAGCATTTAAAGACTAAATCCAACCTTACCTGAGCCAACTCTCCGATGGTTGCAAGGACACTAATGACCACACCGGGGTTTGGGTCTGGGTCTTTCAGCTTGAGGATGAGAGCCTGCAACAGTAAAAGATAACAGGGTCATTTAAGCCCAGTACTCCACAATTCCATGAAATTCTATTTATCTAAATTATTGACCTTATATACATTTCATAATTAGCAAAGGGAGCTTTGGGAATAGACTTGACATAGACATAGACAAGAGTCCTCCAGTGATTTAACATTAGACTCCTTTAACATTGTCAGATATGATGGATTTAGGAGGAGCAGCTTAAAAACTGTTGAGATACTGTATTATTTTTAATTTCACACATTCACAGAGGAGGAGAGGGTTACAGGATTATGTTAAACTCATCCCTCTATAACTCTACACGCTGTATTCACATATGCAGTAATGCCTGTTAATGGATTCTGATGTGTAAAGTTCCCTTTCAAGCTTTAACTTATTTAGACACAGGCTTGAGAATACACATGGTACTCCCAAGTAAAAACCTGATTTATACTCATATACCTTTACAATGAAAAAACAGCAGAGTTGTACCTTGAGGATAGGCTCCATATACGGCCGTATGAGGCGGGGGGCATTGGAAACTAGATGACCAAGCATACGAGCGCTCTGCTCTTTGTTCCTGCCAACACCACTGTGCTCCAACTCTGTCAAGATCTGCAACAAAAATCAAACCAGAAGTAAGATTAACAAACCCGTTCTTCAACACATGGAATAAATCTTCATGAGGTTCATCCATAATGTACATAAGGGTGTTACAGGAGCAAAACCTGTTTTTAAGCAGTTCACAATACCATGGCCTTTGCTGCCCTCTAAAGGTATCCAATTGAAACAACAGATAACAGGTGATCTTTTCAGAAAGAACAAGGATGTACTGAACGATTTTCATAATGTTCAATAAAATCTAAACATTATACTTATATTTAACATCATGTCAGTGTACCAAATCTGATGAGGAAATCTTATGCCAAAGAGGGCCATTAAGGAGGTGTGCTAATGTTTTCAATCGAACAATTCAACAGCAAAATTCCCTTAATGGGTGAAAAACAATTGCATGGGACATTCAACACCATAGAGAAAAGCAAGACAATGAATCATTAGTCATGTAACTACTCTTATGTTGGCCCTCTCCTACCTGGATGAGCATCTTACGCAGGAAGGGCATGACAAAAGCAGGGTTCATGCTGCTGAGCCGTCCAATTGTGCAAATGGCCAACTCTCTAATTTCAAACACTTCATCATTTAGGGCAACAAAGAGCGCTTGCAAGTTCTCAGCCTGGGCGAGGTGAGCATCGAAACGCTCATCAAGAGAGGCCAACACACAGTACCGAATGTCTGGATCTGCAGGAGAACAGGGACAACGAAAAGTCATGTTGAATATCTTAACATGACACACCAAAACAGGTGTGTATTCCAATGCTACAATGCAATATCTGTTTAAATCAAATGGCTATTCTAGCAAAATTATAATTACATAAATAAAAAACAAAAAGAAAACAAAACTAAATACAACCATATGATACTATAAGCCCTTTAGTTTCCCTTTTACCTGGGTCAGTGATGCCAACAACTAGCAGTTTGCTGAGCACATCTGCAACAACCTGCACAGCAGTCTGACTGACAACATGGCCGCTGATCAGGTGTATGGAGGGGGTAAGGAGGCGTGAGCAGGTCCGAGCTGCCTCCATCCGGATCTCCTTGTGTTCACTGTTCAGGAAGTGATCAGCACAATGGCGCACAAACTGGGTGAGGGAGTGTCCTGGTGAAAAAAACAGAATGATCCCTAAGTTCAGTTTTTAGGAATTCACAATACTCTGTCACTGCAAACATTACATATGCTGTCAACACACACTGCAGCCAGAATATATTAACCCTGTTGTAAGAGTGCACCCAGAATTTGTTTCAATTGTTCCAATGTTTTCTAGCCAAGGCTTCTCTGCCTTCACATTAAACCATACCATTTCTTTGTGTACCATGCAGGCTCTTAGGCATTTTCTCTATCAGTTATTTCTTCTTATGCTTTAAGATCTTTCTGCACTTGCCACTACCCACAACGGAAAATCATTTTTCTCTACTGACAAAACTAAATTTAAGATCAATCATCAGTGGAGTTTGGTGCATTAGAAAAGAACTGAGGGCCTAAACACAGTTTTCACTCTGTGGACTTTCTCTCTGTGTTTCTTAAGAATAAACCTAACATAAAATAAAATAATATAAAATATGAAAACTCTGTATTAAAGTGGAGTTTTTTTGCAAGGTTCTTGCCTTCAAACTCAAAGCTTCCAAGTGTACGCAGGGCCAGTGTGATGCTGCCTACATCACTGGCTTCAGGGATATTTGTCAGGCTTGGTGAGGCCAGCTGGTGAGCCAGGCCTTTGGGCATGCCAGGGTGACGCAGCGGCTTGTGCATCAACACCAGGGAGAGCATCTTCAGTAGACCATCCTGGATGTCCTTCTTCAACTGGGGGATCTGACGGCTCAGGTCATACAGCACTGCTGTCAGTGCAGGGCTACATGAACAGGACACAATGAGCAAACAACCCAACATTATTATCACCGGTATCTTCAGATGGGTTTAAAGAAATATGTAGTGGTATGTTTATCAATGAACAGAACTGTTACACTAGTGAATCCTTTATGTCCTACCTGAGGCCCACAGCCAGCATAGGCTCCAGCAGCTCCTTGATGTCTGGTTGGATGCTGGGACCCAAGGCCCTGGAAAGCATGCTGATACAAGTGAACACGGTTGCGTCCACCTGCATGGTCTTCTGCCTCCTGCATACAGGAAAGATGGGAGAGTGAACAAACATGGACTAATGGTAAGTCTCTTTTCTGTCATGGACAGTTTTCCAAAATTGTTTTTAAACAGGTCTACCACAGAGAAGATACAACAAAGTATATACAACTTAGACTTTGGTTTCATTTTCTTAAAGATATGGAAGCCCATGGCAATAAAGGGTCTCTTTCCAGTGTAACGCTACCAAAAAGTACTAAACTAGAATGATTCTTAAAAATCAGTACATAATGAGACAGGAAAACAAAAACTGTGTATTAAGACAATAACAGCTAAATACAACTGAACTGAAAAACAGAATTTAAAATATACAGACACTATAAATGGCTTCATGTTTTTAATTACTGACTTGTGCGCAAAGTCCTTTGGTGGCAGGGCAGCCTTGATGATCTCAAGGACTTTCGAGAGGTACGGCTGGATTTCTGCCCTGACAGCCACTACCAGCAGCCCCAGAGCCTGGAACGCTGCCGTCCTTTCCTTTTCCTTCTTCAGACAGCCCAGCAGGTAGCCCATAGTGTCTGACAGGTACTGGTCTGCACAAAGGATGGAACAATCACAGTGTAAATGGTTAAACACAGATGTAAAGCTTTGTACAGGTTGCAACACATAAATCTACTGAGTGGGAGAAACTACCAGCAATTTATTACAACAAAGCCCATCGATATCAGGACAGAGGAGAACAGAACATATTGGTAAGGCTCTCTCTAAATTTCTATTTCCATAACCACTACAGAGACCCAGTGGATATAGTTCTGAGAAAAAATGCAGAATGCATATGGATTCCAATGGATCTTGGAATACATTCATACATTATTTAGTCCCACCTGTAAAGATATGTGGCTGGAAGGCAGCCAGGCGTGGAAGCAGGTTGAGAATGGTCATCTGGATCAGAGGGTTTTTACTGGTCCTGTATTTCAGAACCCAGCGACACACCTGGAGGAAGCACATAATAAAAGCTGGTGTCAGCTGTGATTTGCCTGGTGCTTGGGACAGCACTAACCTTGTGTTGCTGACCTTGTGACATACTTGTTAAATCTCTTCATGAGCCTGCTGCGATGTTGTGAGAGCATTATTTCTAACATGGTATCCAAGTTAACCTCTTGACTGTTAAATATGATATTTCTATTCAATGTTATAGCTCACTAAACCAATTTGTACGTGCCCATCTGCATGGACTAATGAGTGGGTAAAACCCTTGAAGAAATCTGGAGCAAGGAAAACAGATTTAATGGTAAAATGAAATTGTAGCTGCTTTCAATCTCTTGTCAGAATACTTGAGTCTTTTACTTTTTGACATTTGTAGATCGTCTTTGCTTTAAGTAAGACATCTAGCACTTAGAAGCCCAGACTAGCAACCAAAACTGTATGCTGGTTCAAGGGTGCTTCAGCTGATGCTGATTATCTCAAAATACCAGATATCAGCTCGATTAATTGGTTTGTTACTAGTAATAACCGTAATTCTCAAATCAAGCATCTGACAAAACAACTGTCGAAGCCTTGGAAGAGCCAGACCTCTGCTGTAAAATTTACCTGGTCGAATCGCTCTTCCATCAGCTCACGGCAGTAGCGACTCTCCACCAGCGAGCTCTTGGCGGGCACTGGGGTGGCTCCAAAGGTGAGAAAGCCCTGAGGTGTGCTGTAGCCCAGCAGGCCCAGAAGGGCGTTGGACTGCTGTGGCTGCACCGACTGAAAGCTGGTGAAGGGTGTGATGTGGCGAGGCTTGGTTCCAAATCCCATCAGTTCTTTACAGTATTTATCATGGACCAGCTGCTGCTGCGTGATCTCCTCCATCTCCTCACGCATGCGCTGTCATTGAGACAAGACAGTAAAAGGAATGTTTCGTTTGTGGATATGAGAAAGTTTCAGCAATGATTTCGCCCCTCACCTCTCCCTCCATGCTGCTGATGCGAACCAGTTCATTCAGGATTAGAAGAGCACCGTGGACCCTGTCGTCACGATTCATCCCTTTCTCTTTGGCCAGAGTCTCATCAAAGCCTTTCTCTGCCTCCTCAAAGGTTTGCTGTCACAGAAGAGACAAACACCCATATTGCCTATTACATGGACTTAGGTTTTCCTCTGGCAAACACAACATTTACAGAGAGAAAGAAAATTGATTTGCCACAAAACAGTGGAATGTCTTACTTTGTACCACTGTGGTTTCTGCATTTCCTTGGTCTCCCTCTGTGTGGTGAGGATGAGACAGGCTCGCAATGCAGACACAGCCCCTTCTCGGATGGCCTGCTTACAGTCCCATACTGCGTAAAAGATGTTGTCAAAGAAGGGCTGCACTTGCTGAAAGAAGAAGGTGGGTGCACTCACAGCCAACTCCCGCAAAACCAGCACCTGGAAGAGGCACAAAATTGTTTAATGGCTGGACATTAATTGTCTTCCTTGACCTGACTTCTTTTAAGTGAAAAAAGTCTCAATATTTTGCTTACAGACAACCATCAGTAGTTATTATATTATTCCAGGGCTCAGAAGTTCAACCTTCAGAATTCATAAAATGTGAAACCTCACAGAAATACTGCAACTAAACGTTGTGAACCTTAAGGTGTTGTTACTACATTTAGCTTCAACCTATCCTATGAAGAAATGTGAGAACATCAAATCACACATCATTACTCCTATAAAGAGCAGGGTTTCAGCAGTGAGGGTATAACTTTATTGAATTTCCCTCAGGATCAATAAAGTATATATCTATCTTTCTATCTATCTAAATGCATTAACTAAAGTGCATGCTTTTCACACAGGTTCCACCTAGCTCACATTGTGACTGAATCATTGGTACATATAGTAAGGCAACAGTGTCTTATAGTTGGAGCTAACAGTACAGATACACATGTTACAATGCAAGGCAAAAAAACCTAAGCCTTGTGACAGTTAGTCCACACAATCAACCGGCAAACAATCAATTTGCCTTTGGTAGCAACAATGCAAATCTGCAGAGTCAGCAAACACAGCGGTCCACAAAAATATAATTTTCTTTAAGAGGAGGCCAGATCCTGACACTTATTATTGGGACATCTGAAAAGTGATTCCACATAGCTGAAAAACAACCCATGTTAGAAAATCCATCACAAAAAAGCCTAACTTAATTTAGTAACCAAACCTAGCTTATTTTCTATTATTTCTATAATAGTATTGTTTTCCCTGCGCTTGTGTTTTCTTAAGACTCATCATAACATTAGAGAATAATAGCAGATAAGATAAACAAGGCCAGAGAGCAAAGGTGTCACTGAAACTTCTGTTACAACTGACAAGCTCAAGCACATCCATGTCTTCTTATTCAGTGCAAGTTTGTTATGTGGGACAGTATTTCATTTTAAGCTTGGCTTCAAACTGTTGTGACAAAGACAAAAACCAAGCTGATACTGAAGAAAACTTTGCCAAAGTCCTGTATTTAAAAATTATTTTCATAAAGTGAATAAGGGGATAACAGTGCCATAACGGCAAAAGACAATGTTATTTTCCTTTACTCGCACAATTCAGCATGGTCTCCTGAACAGCAATGAGTGAGTTCTCCATCCAGGAAAAACTAAACCAGTCACACCAACTGCCTACTGCTACTTTGGAAAGTAAAAATGAAAAAGGCAGTGATGTAAAGGGACAACCCTGATTCAAACTGTCCTTTTCACTCATCTCCTCCTCCCATAAACACCACCAAGAAGTGGTGGTATTTCAACAACAAACAGTCACTGCAGTCTGCTGGTCACTTACTGCTGCATGGCGTCGACCTTCATTTCTGTCTGCTCCCAGCCACTCCAGGGCTCTCTTCACTTCAAACTCCACATATTCAGCAGTAAAAGTGTCCCCTGCCATGGACAGGTGGCCCATGGCTTTTGAGGCCATCTCCATCACCACGGGGTCACTGGAGGGGAGCAGGTTGCGCAAGTAGTTGGCAAAGCGGCTGATCCTGGTGGCATTGCCTCCCTCAACGCCAATCAGACTCACTGGAACAAATTATTGAAAACATATTGTTACACACATACACTGCATAATCTGTGACATTTACACAATTTCATGTCACCTATATCCGCAGCAGTAACTAATCACATTCCACCACACCTTAAGTTACTTAAAAATTGAAAATAAACTGCAAAGTTTGGCATGTCAATGTTTACAGCTTACCAATTGCAAGAATCCCTCCTTTCTTCTCATTCACATCAGAGCTGGACACCAGCTCAAATATGTGGTGGTTTAACTCATCATAAAAGGTAGTGGCTTCATCTTGGCTTAACTGTGAAAGGTACATAACCAATATCATAAAAACATATATATGTAAAAATAAAGACTGATGACCACAACTTGTACTGATGCTGACAAAGTTACAGAAAAGTGGAATGTGGAATCCGGAAACAGTGTACACAAGTGATCACCCTCCAGCAACAACATTCATTATGCAGTATGTTGGAAGGACATTGCCATGGATGATTTCCATTTCGTCCATGTTTCTTTTTGCTGTTACCTCTCTGAGTTCTGTAGTCACATAGTGCTGCAGGTCTTTGGCAGATTTTGCTCTGGTGTCTTCATTTCGACTCTTTAGCCCACTGACAAACTGTTGCAGCACAGTGGCTGTGCCTGACATGATAACCATTTGGACAGCCTGATCTGCCAGAAGAAAAATGAAATGGACATACTTTCGCTAAAACGTTCTGGGTTATGAAAACAAATGCAACAAATAAAAAGAATACAAAGAGATATATACTGCACTGGGAAGAGTATTCAGAATCCTTTTACACAGGACAATGATGCTGATAGCTGGCGTTATAGCTAGCTAACGTGTCTGGTTAGCTAGTGAAACAAACTCAACCTTGCTAATGGGCAACATAACAAACAAAGGCATTACTTTAAGTTAGAGAGTATTCTTTACACCACTAGCAAAAAACTGACACGTTCAAATAGTATCGGTCAGGTACAGGCTAATTCAGAGCCTCAAGTGTATCATACTGGCTTTGTTTAGCTAACGCTAGCTAATGCTAACGTTAAACAAGCTAATCTACAAAACCGTTAGCAAGATAGTAAAACCGCGTTGAATCACTTACGTGTTTATATTAATATGTCTGCCGCTTAACTGCTATTCGGCTCTTGCAGAATATCATGTCATTGTACGACTGCCCGGTTAGCACAGGGCAATGTTAGCTAGCTATGGTATGGCTATTTAGTTGGACCGTCTCCAGCAGGGTACATACACACCGCAAACTTCACAAGCTTTGAGCTGCGTTGCCTGCGCAGAGTTGAACGCATGCAGGTCTTCAGGGCAGTTTGGAGCTACAGACTGACGCATTACTTCAACACTTTTCTTTATAAGATTTTGTACTTTATTTCTCTACATTCAGAGGGGGTTTATATGTACAATATTTCCAGAAAGAAATGTTATATGTTTTGCTTGCATAATTTGTATAAATCAGGAACTCCTAACACCGCCTGAAAGTGTTACTGGGCCCTTAGCAGGTTAAGGTTAGGTTGTGCATGTATTGCATTTAAAAGTCAGTAATTTTCCTGTGACCGTTCCCTGACAGTAGTACCGTAGATTTTTTGTCATATTTATGACAAATTACTCACTTGGTACTAGGGGTGTCACAATATACTGTTACTGACAGTTATTGAACCAGACTCTTGGAGTCAGACTCTTGAATTTATTTGCCAAAACAGAGACAAAGCACACAATAAACAAAGTTAAAGATGAATTTGACTCATAGCATTATTATGTTTTGTCAAATTTCCTATACATATCTAGATAATATCTTTATCTGTCTGATCTGACATAGTAATAGCACTACTTAGTACAATTAAATTTCTTGTTTTCTGTATTTTGTGTTGGCCATACATGAAAAAATTATCAAAGTTAAAAAAGAAAACAAACAAACTAACTAACTAACAATAATAATCATCCAGAAAAAATAACTGTACTGTTTTAACAAATAAAAATAAGTAAGATAATAAATAATGTCCAGTTTGAAAGGCAGCGTACCTGGGCACCAGGTAGATATTTACAGTTAACTAGTTCAGTTACTGCTATCTGGCCAATGTAAAGGACTGTAATAAAAGAAAGATGTAAGATTTAAAAAGACAATACTTAACAACATTCGTTGTAAGAAATGAGCAAAACTTAATTATAATTCAAATTCTTTGTCATATACACAACAATTACATTGACGCAGTCTTTGGCAATGAAATTCTTCTTATTCAGACTCCCTCCACCAATGCCCATACGGTATATAAAAAGAAAAAACTGTTAAAATGACAACATAAGACATGAATTAATGTAGAAGTTAAACTATACAAATAAGATATAATATAAAATTTGACAATGACGGGCGGCACGGTGGTGCAATGGTTAGCACTGTCGCCTCATAGCAAGAGGGTTCCAGGTTCGAATCCCGGTCTGGGCCCTTCTATGTGGAGTTTGCATGTTCTCCCTGTGCCTGCCTGGGTTTTCTCCGGGTTCTCTGGCTTCCTCCCACAATACCAAAAACATGCACATTAGGTTAATTGGCTGCTCTAAATTGCCCCTAGGTGTGAGTGTGAGAGTGTGTGGTTGTTTGTCTTTGCGTGTTGGTCCTGCGATTGACTGGCAACCAGTCCAGGGTGAACCCCGCCTCTCGCCCGTAGTCAGCTGGGATAGGCTCCAGCTCCCCCACGACCCTGACGGATAAGCGGTATAGCCAAAACAAACTGGTGTGAAATAGGATAATGGCAATTATATGTATACTGTAAAATATGGACTTACATTTAGTTAATGTGAGGCTTTGGGTTTTTACTTCACAGTTTAATTCATTTTCAGCCTCAGGAGGGAGACATTGTCTAGGTAAACAGCCAACTTATCACTGAGAGGAAACATGTCCAAATTTAAATTTCAAACTTTATTGTCAATATATTTTTACATACACTGAAATTCTTCTCTGCATTTAACACATCACTGACTGAACACACACATGCAACATACAGTGAAACACACTGTGGACTGCCATGTCAGGCACCTGAACAGTAGGTAGGGGGTTAGGTGCCTTGCTCAAGGGCACCTCAGTCTTTACTAATGGAGGAGGAGAGCATCAATTAATCACCCAAATTTTTCCTGCCAGTCCAGGGGAAATCAAACCGGCAACCATTGGGTCACAAGCTGTTTCTCCAACCTCAAGTGTGTGTGTCTCTGCGTCTCAACAGTGACATTTGCCAAAGTGCAACACAGGACAGACAGAATGCACTCTTGTTTGTCAGTTGTAGCAAATAGGGCCCTAAATGTCACGCATTTTCATCATCAATATAAACAATAATTACTAACTGCTTCTACACTGTTGCCATCATTAGGCCGAGGTCATGGGGTGATAGCTGTTTCCACTGACAAACATTCTACTCTCTCTTATACAGTAGTTTGCTGAATTATACTAATGGTTCTCCGCTTGGGGTCTGCTAAGTATGAGTAAGACCTGATATTCAGCCTTATCACATTCTGAGACCTGATATGTTGTGCATTTTCTCCTGGATATTTGAGATCAGTAGAACCCGTTGAATATAAAAACTGATCATTTAAACAGAATCCGAAATACTTTGTTCATTCCTGGGGGAAATTGGGTAAGCTGTGTTTGAAAACAAAATGCGCTAATATGTGGACAATGGATTTATTTTGCTGTATAACTGAATAAAGTTGCCAGTGTGTAACAAAGTACAAAATTGCTTGATGATTACTATGCAGTTTTAGAAGAAGAAGAAAAATCTGCTTTATTGACAGTATATATATTTTTTTTTACGTACAATGAATTTTTCCTCTGCATTTAACCAATCCTTTTTTGAACACACACACAGGAGCAGTAGGCTTCCATGTCAGACACCTGGGGAGCAGTTAGGGGGTTGGGTGCCTTGCTCAAGGGCACGTCGGTTGTTAATAAAGATCACAAGACGCTTCTCCAACCTTTAGGCCTCGACTTCCCCTTTACAATAACCTTTGAACAGATTTTTGCTTTGTTTCGCACTGGTGAATTTGACATGTGGTGTCTTCTTATGCCTGCAAACTGAACACAACTGTTTTGCAGTATTTCACACAGGCCAACAATTTTATACTTTGTTACACATCGGTGATTTCATTGTGCTATGCAGTAAAATAAACCCATTGTCCTCACATACCGGCACAATTCTTGATGCCAACTGGATTGGGCTTTTAGTGGCACATGCTGTAGAATGGTTTGGCTGAAATGTCCGTCATCTCCTTTTTACGGTAATTAGTGTATTGTGCTTTTGTTATCATCCATCCATTATTTATCATCGCTCATACTGTGCAGGGTTGTGGAAGGGCTGGAGCCCATCCCATTGGCTGACAGCCCCAGTCGTTGGCATGTTCAAACCTAAAATCTTGTTGCTGTGCTAACCACTGCACTATTGTGCTGTCTAGCATAAGGTACAAGGTACAGTAAACCCAAAATGTAATGTCCCCATGTGAGGACACAGAGTTTCAGATGTTTCACAGGGCTGTTCTGCACTTCCAGCAGTCTGACAAGTAGGAAGAAGCAGGTATTTAAAATTCCTCTTCTTATGTAGACTTTAAGGCGTGTTACCATCTCAAAGAAAAAAATACATTCATTTGTCATTTTTATGACATATCATAAATCCCTTTGAATTTGAATCCAGCAGCTGATACTGTTATTGTGACCTTGTCAAAAATGTTTACTAGATGTTGGTTAATGTTAACTACACTAAAACCATGGCAGAGTTAAACTAAGACCACACTTAATGTGAAGGCCATGGCATCTGGTCTAAAGCAGTCTCAAAATACTCTGTTTGAACTCTATTTAATTTCATATAAGAATGTGATGCAGTTCCATCTCTTAGTGAATGACAAACTTTAAATCACTTTGACACATGCACGGTAAAACTGACCTGCTGATGAATGTGTTTACTAAGTGAGATAAGCTTTTAATTCTAGTAAAGATAACATATTGCAATCTATTTTTTCTCCCCTAGGATTTCAAACTGGGTCTTCCTTTACTTCTGCATAACAATTAGTGTTGTGTTGTATATTATTATTCTTGAAGCTTAAGCTCATTATGGCTCCAAGTAAGAGGTAACATAATAGCAAATGTCATGACTGCACTTTTTTGTTAACACAGATTTAATTAATAATTAACATGTAAAGATATATAAAGTTAATTAAACCCCAGTAAGGTTAATACTATTATCAGCATGCAGCAGTGTGCATGTGTAACTGTGTAGTTTCATGTAATAGTGAGCGTGCGTATGTGTGTGATGTGGTTTTGCAGAGGGAGGAGAAGCAAAAAGAGACATGGCAAGCTTACAGCACTTTACATGGAGAAAATGAGAGGGTGAAGGAGAGACAGGGTGGGAAATTAAATGTAACAACATTGGAAAGGGGAGCAGATCTCTAATTTTGCTCCCAAGGACCCCTCTCCCTCTCCCAGGCCTGGCCAAAGTACCACACATATTTCACTGATGAGACATCATTCACACGGCAGTAGTCACCTTCCTTTTAGACACATGCTTTCACTGAAGAGTTTTGTGTGTGTGTGTGTGTGTGTGTGTGTGTGTGTGAGGGAGGGGGGTGCTTTAGATAGATGAAACACGCATGCAGTCACTTGACTTCAGCACACACATAAAACTAATCTAGCACCACTACCACTCAAAGCCACAAAGGGCTCTTGTCCAAACAGGCAGACGGCCTCCTCCGCTAAGTGACAGACAGGATGTTGGGAGCACTTTCATCAGTTCAAGGCTTTGATTCCTCTGCAGTTGCTCCTGTTTATTTTCTCTTCACTCAGCTTTTGAAATACTTCCCCCTATGATGGAACCCATCATTCTATCAGACTGAAGGAGGAGAGAGTGAGGAGGTTGAAAAGGTGAGTTTGCTGTTCCACCCACCTTATTCATCAACCATCCATCTATCCATCTGTTAATCCTTCCCACCTTCATCCTTCCCTCCCTCTGTCACGCACTTCATGATTTACCCTCCACCAAACCATGTTCTTTCCTTTTCCCAGTGTCATTCCTCTGCAGGTTCTCAGGGATTTTGCTCAAGCAGAAGGAGGGATTTGGTATGAGTCACAGATTCCTAGGCAAGCATTCATGAGGTAACATCTGCTTCTGGATGCTGGGGGCGGCTCTCCTCCCCTACCTGGCCACAGCCCAGCATTGTATTCTGGCCTGAATGTATCTGCCCACCTGCACAGGCAAGATGCCCATGGACGTGTTTAGCTGGCAAGCCTACCATTTTTGGCTGTGCAACCATTTAGGTGTCCTACTATAGCTGTAGGCCCTCCAGAAAGTCACATCTGATTGCTTATTTGAGTTTGAAGGGAAGACTACTACGTTTTTGAGACATTAGTTACTGTTTACTTTGCAGATTCAGATTGTTAATGTAAAATATGAATCAACTATTAAATTATATTATATTATTATAGGTTAAGCAACCCGGCAGTATATAGTTGACATTAGTTTTTACCAGCTGCAACATTAGTGATGCTTACACCTTAATGCATCACTAAATTCTGTAATCAAGAATTTCTCATGGCTGTTTTTCCCACTTTGTGAAAAATAGATGTGACTAAGATGTTTAAGCTACTGCAGCAGCCATCCATCAATCCATCCATCAATCCATCCATCCATCCATCCATCCATCCATTTTCCTTACCGCCTAATCCATCAGGGTTGCAGGAGGGCTGGAGCCTATCCCAGCAGCCTACTGGCGAGAGGCAGGGTACAACCTGGACTGGTCGCCAGTAAGGCCGACACACAAAATCAGACAATCACATACACTCACACTCACACCAAATCTAGAATAACCACACTGACACACCTGAGCCTCTCTCACCTCCTCTAACTCTCCTTCTGTACATATTCATGTCACAATAATGCATGTAACCAATTTGCCTTCTTCCCCGGAGTCTTGGTGCTTTCTTGTCTCAAAGGTTCCTATGGACTGTGGTAGACCCCCTGCTGTGGTCCTGTTTGACACCGATTGCTATTATTAATAGTAGTATGGAGTATAGTCTGGACCTGCCCTAACTGGAAAGTGTCATAAAATAACTTTTGTTGTGATTTGGTGCTAAATAAATAAACTGAATTGATTTGACAATTGCATGTCATCATGAGATTTTACGGACCAACTTCACAGAACAGGGATATCGAAAAATTGTTTTGTGTGAGCCTGGCTGTCTTATTTTCTAAAAAGCCTGAAAAAAAGACAGAAGAACCAACTATGACACTTTCCTCTGTTTCACAGAACCAAAAACATAATGTTTACAGTTGTTCACAGGAGACCGCTCTGTATTCCTTTGGTCAATATCATGATACATGACATCAAGTCTGTAACACTAGGAGACAAATAGAAAAAATTCTAGAAAAAAGTTATTGTGGGGACATTATGAGGTGCCCCAGATGGTGTCCGTTGTTACCATGATACACTGCAAGGGATAAAACACTCAGTTATAAGGGCCAACACCCATTTTCACTCCACATATGCTATGTCTGGTTGGGCTATTATCAGGCTGATATTGTGTACTTTGAGCCCATCATAAGGCTAACAATGAAAGTAACCATCCTGGAATGATACATGAAGTCTACCAAGTGAGAATATCAGAGGGTTTCCCATTCCTCCCATTCTGCAGACACTGTGTGAGTGCAGCATAAAGCCCAGCAGAACATGATATATCAGTTTTACATTTATCTATGGTACTACCATGCTGAGCAAAAAAGGTACCAACAGCAGTCTATGCATGGTGTTGGTTGTTTGGTCTAAGAGGAGATCACTGACCTGTGAATCTGTAAGTTTCATAATAGCTGAATCAATAATCTTTTAAGTTTTTTCTCTGATTGGTACAGGTAAGCCTAAACTTAGTATAGTCACAGAGGAACAAAGTGATTAGACTCATCTGCCTGATTTGAATCAGCACAGCTGGTCAGATGAAAAAATGTCAAATGGCAGACAGACAATGGAGTGTGCAATTAGCTAATGCAACTAGACAGCCATTTTTGTTGAACCAGCTCTGCTGAAGTCATGATGATGCTGCACTTTCATATCACATAGTGCTTATTTTGTCTTCTGGCAAAGTGCTGAGCTCCTTGGCTAAGGAAGGACAGTTACACACACACACACACACACACACATACCCACTGAGTCACCCTATTGATCATGTTTCCTTCCCTAGATGAGACGCGCAGATCAAACACAAGTGCAGGGAAAGCCTAAGGCTAGCTTATGGAAATGAGGATCCTCTTTGACACTGAGTTTGTGTGCATCAAAAAGTCCTTAATCGGGGAGCATAACAGTGAACACTAGTGCCTCTAGTTAATATGGTATCGGTGTTTCCACAGAGGCATTACTCATCACTTCTGATGCAGCCTACTGTCTTCCTGTTGCTAAAACCGTTGTTATGGTGATACAATATGTCAAATACAGATGAGATGAATGGCAAATTGGAGTAGTCAGTTTTACATTGAAATGTATCTCATTACACATATAGAGATAGAAATAGCAAACAGGTACAGAATACAAAATCAGCTTGGCAATGAAGACTAAATCACTTGGAGTCAGACAGGTTTTGATCTTGGCATTAGTCTGCAGTTGCGTGATTGTAGAGTTTTGCAGTGGACTCATTTCCTAATGGACTCTGGTGAGTGCCTGCCAAAGAGCAAGCTGGGAATGAATGAATGGCATCCATTAGACAAAATGGCCGTCAGTAAATTGTAGCCACTCTGCATAAACGAGCAGGAGCTGGGCGGAGAGGGAGCAGATGGATGGAGAGGTCTCATAACCAGCTAATAGAAATAGAAGCTGGCTCGCTATCACTCACTGCTGGCCTGCCTTCCAAATGGCCAATAAACAGTTTATAGCTGGTTTTAAACATAATAGTTCACAGGAAGCTCATATGGATGACACACTGTCATAATGCAGTTGACATTAAGATTGGGAAAACCCATATTTGGGGTTTTTGCAAAATCATGGGTTTAGAAAATTCCATCTGACCTTGATGCTGACTCTTCCTACTAAATGTGTGCTCATGTCCTTGAAAACACTACAGGCACACATTACAAATCCAGTCCAGGAGGCAATGCTCATGTGTGACATGTGGAAGTGACACTTAATCTGGGTCCCTATCTATAATGAGGCAGACACAGTCTACATGGTGTTCCTCACCCACACTCCTTTATCTTGTCTCTACTCTTATCTGTGGCAATCCATTCAAATGAGACAGATACTGATAATACCTCAATACCATAAGGCTGGCGGTTCTATTGAAATGAACACTTTGAAAGACATTGCATATTCGGGTGTGCTTCTTGTTAGTGTCATACTGTTGACACCAACAAGAAACAAACAAAAGAAACAGCTGCAGACTTTCAGACTAAAAGAGAAAGCTGGAGAGAGAAAACAGAAATGGGAGAGGCTCCACGGGGCACTGAACTATCTGACATTCCAGTTAAATGCACGAGGATAAAACCAGGTGTGAAAGCATCTCTCCTGTTTAGACTTGACGCCACAAAGAAGAGGGCCATCTGGCACACTGTTAGACAGCTAAACACAGTCTCTTTGCTGGGGCTCTTCTAACTCAACTGTTTGTATTGAAAAAGTGGTGGTGCAATTGGAGGAACAGAATGTGGCACTCGGAAGAAGCTTAATTTCCCAACTGAACTTTCCATATAGCAAGTCTGTAAGCATACAGTGTGGAGAAAGCCTGTAGATATAATTTGGAAGCAAAATATTTGATAATGTCGGTATTTGAGACATCAGCAAATCTTAGCACTAGTTGAATCAATGCCTAATCTACATTCTAAACCTCAGAACTAAACACATATGCAATGAATGAATTCAGCAAACAATATGCAATGCCTAAAACGAAACAATCTAATGTTGTCTAATGTTTGCCGAACAAATCGACTCTGAATGAGCCTTCTACCAGATGGTCTAATAGTTCCAAAATATATCTGAATTGTGCAGAAACACAAAACTGAAAAAGCAATTTTCTTATGCAAATGCAGTGAGCTACTATAGGCATTTTACTTGTGGCAGTTCAACAGGGACCTGATGAAATTCTTGCACTTTTTCAGACACATGAGTAGATGTAAATGCCTGTCCTTATTGCAAGAATGGTGAGACTTGACAAGACAGAAGTAAACTCTTATAGTTGTTTCATGATGTATGATGGTTAGTATGAAACACATTCGGTACAGACTCCAAAGCTATTCAAACCGAACACTTACTGTCCTTTTTCATAAAAATGATGCAGGAACTGTAATTAGCTGCTATTTATAAGATTTTACCCCTATAAATCAAGCTTAGACTACACATCACGTTTGTTAAGTATCTTTGCAGACAAGAAAAAAGTGTTTTATGACTTTGGGGGCAAAAGCTGGTTATAGTATGATCATAGTCACTATATTTCAAACCAAGGAGTGATGCGCTGCTTGTCTATCCAAGTCGGGTAACTTCTGCTGAGCTGTTCAATATAGTTATTGAATAGTGTGAATAATGATATAGTTTGAAAGAAACCAGATCCAGCGTTGACTTCATTTTATTTTATCAGCTCACTGGAGGGGACCTGGACCCTCCAAGGGTCCTAAAGTGAGTTAATGTGATTCTTGAATTGGTTAATGTATGATGTATTTCATCATTGTTTATTTTTCCATAAATAATGCTCACTGAAATGAAGTAATGCTTTTTTTGTTCAGTGAAATAAAAGCAACTTTCCCTTAGAAATGGGGCCGCTGTACTGTGTTCTGTCATTTAGTCTTATGACAGTGTAAAAGCATGCGGTCACATAATGATGATAACTGGTTATAAGGTAGTATGGTACACGGTTTACAGATTTACTAATAACACACAAAAAATACATGCAAAGGTGGGGACTAACTAAGGATAATAGTATAAAGGGTATGTTCGGTACAAAATTGGAAGCAAACTCAAATCCAGATATGGATTTATATGCTCCAACCACAAAATGAACACAAATTAGCTTGTGGGCTATTTCTTCCCAATCATCCATTTTTTGAAGAGGACAAAGAATAACGTCCAAAGAACCCGAGTGTGTTGCCCAAGAAGCTTCACATTTTGAAGCCAAATACAAGCAACTAACACAAAGACTTGTATTTCACAAGGTAAGCACATCACAGATGAGCTCATCTACAGCCAGGTCTGCCACACAGGGAGCCAACAGAGAGAGGGCAGGCTGTACTGTAAGAAACCAGACACTTTGTCCGCCGTTTGAGGCAGATAGATGCCAGGCAGGCGCGGCTTGCTCCTCTGTTCTCATGCTGATACCTGATAAAGAGGGCTGGGCCTGCCCTCTGGAAAAACAAAAGAGCTACAGCAACCGTGTTTGATAATGTTGGAATGTCTCAATGTATGCATGTGTACTTTGTGTATCTGTACTGCTCACTGGGCAGTGCTAAGCAGGAGTGTGCCACCACATGATCTATAAGGATAACTTACAACATATCAAGCAGAAGAATGAACACTGCCAGGACAAACTTAAAAACGGAGTGCAAACTTGAATGTCATGATGCTGGATAGCTTAACAGGAGTGGTGCATTATTTATATGGCACACACTGTAAGATATCACTTACGTGACTGGAGCACAAGCCCAAAGGATGGATTGGTTTTCAATGCTACACAGTGATTCTCTGACTGACCATGATGCAGTGATACACAAGGGTGCAGCACTGCAGCTGCCTCTCTGTGAAATGCAGCCTGTAGGCTTTGCATGCAGTTTGGCTGCTAATGTCGCATCTCAAGTTACACCTCGTTCTTTCCAATGACACACGTCTGAATACAGAATCAACTGTTTCCAGCTGCGATGGGTTACTCTGTGTAAGCCATCAACATAAGTATAACTTATCAAAATAGATTATAATAAAAGACTCCATCTGAATCCATCACTGTCCTAACAGTGAAAAGTATGAATTAACTGCTGTGAGTTTTTTTAAGACCAGACCAGCACGACACCACTGAAAGCCAGTATTTCATGATGATATTTTACCCTTTCCAATCAAATATTATTTAATATAGGCCAATTAGGTTTACTCGGGCCGCAAAAAGGTGTTGTTGCTCTGACCAAACTAACGCAGCCTTTCTTCAGTTGTGTTTTAACAAGGCAGAGTGTAAAATTGACATTTGTGACAACAAGAAAACTAAGTACAACAAAGTAATACACAACAATTTCTAGCACACCTTGTCCATGACAGACAGTAAATCCCCTCTGAGAGAATGCAGGTTGATGTCTTTGCTCCCCAGCTCCTCTTTATCTGCTGCTGTAATTGCATCTGTCCACGCTTTGATTCACAAAAGAGCCTATGAAATGTTGATTACTTGTTAAAGCTTGTTTACTTTCTGGGGCCTTTGTGTTGAAATATTTGTGGGAGGAGGAGTGCTGTCAGGAGAGAACTTGAAGGGGGGGGTGCATGTACTATGGTAAGTTTCATATTATGAGAGATGTTCCAGTAATTGTGTCCACAGAGAAAGACGACATGATGAGAAAGATGAACGCTCAGTGTTTGCCTCAAGAACCTTTACGTGATACAGAAGAATATTAGAGATTGAAAATGCCATCTGCCCCTGATAAGCTTTTGCATCGAATTATTTTTTCACAGATTTATCAAGTCTCTGTCAGGTTCTGGAAGGAAGCAGTACAAAACACTGTTGCAAGGTTCAAATGTCATCACAGACCAAGTCTCTACAAAATGTTCTTGTAGAGGCCAGATAGTATAAAAGCATAGTATAAGCATTTTAGTTTAAAACATTAAAAACTGTCATTTCATAATATCAGTGAATGTGCAGAAAGACCAATTCTGATGTTCTGAAGGAAGTCCTGTCTCATAATACCACTTTGAACCTCAAGAGGTTCAGACCTATTCTAATTTTATTCTACTAAAGTGGCAAAGACCTCAGAATTTGCATTTACCACCAGTCAAATTAGAGGGGTGCTTTCATCCACAGAGGAGCAGGGCATGATGCAAGGGCAAAGTGCTGCTCTCATGTATGCCCTTGCTGCCCTGCCTCTGGATCTGCCCATGTGGCAAATGTGTTACCAACAGCTGCCTTACACATCCAGCAGACATGGAACGTTAAAATTAATTTGAGGTTGTGCTTCTGGTTACCTGATTAAAGTTACTCTCCTTTTGGCTCTTTTTTGGTCTCCACCTGGTCCTATACCTGATTACTTCTAACAGCTCTACTAACTAGTGATACTCACTAACTTTGCCTGCTGTTCGGTGCTGGACATGTTGCATGCAGCTGTCTCAAGCAGCGGGAAACAAACCAAATTTCTGAAACACAAAGCAGAGTGGACTGATCAGTTGGTTTTTCACTTGAAGCAACACATTTCACAACACAGTCATTTGATCCATTGTGTAAATTGTAAAAAAGCAATATAAACTGATTTGTGCAGCTTTCAGTATACAAGGAAAATGACAGGTCTTCAATCCAATGTTTTGGTTTAAAAGGGACATTCAATTTTATTTCTGTATTATACTGTAAACAGTATTGTTAAGCTCATTCAAATAAGGAAGCCATTGAAAATGTCATTTAAACCCACAAAGTCATATACTTTCAGTGGATCAGCTCCAGGCCTGATGATATTGCACATTCTGTCATTTGTTGATTAAAGAGATTGTTTGCGTTTGAATAGTACTGACTGAACTGTCCCTTTCCAGAGGAGCAGAATCTGAAGAGTGTCTTCTCTTGTAATAAAAGCATTTGGACCTCATCTGTATAAAAACAAGAAAAGCACTGTCAAATTATATCAGTTTTCTTTCAGAAGACAGTTGTCTGTTTGGGTGAACTCAGCTGTCAGAGCTGAAGCCTACTTGAACAAATTTCTGCAAATATCCTCTCTAGCAACTGTGCATAACCAAGGCTGTCATTTTCCCAGGAATAGAAGGGTAGTTAAAATTACAGCTTTTGAAGAGTGGAAATTTACGCACTGTCTGTTCTTAAAAAGGAACTGTAACAAAATAGCCATATGGTAACATTTACAGATTTTAACAGGGGAAGTTTTGTAATATAAAGGGAATCTTTCATGGTATATGACAAAGTGTGAGTCTAGCATCTGCCATTTCAGCTGTAAAGTTTGGGTTTACATAGATTTTCAGACAATGAAGTAGTTTTACATTGGGCATACACAGTATAGTAGTCACAACTCCACAACCTACACAATTTAAAATCTTTCTGTCCAAAACCACACAGTTAATCCTTTAAATAAAATCAAAGCTCAAAGACTCATACCTGTGATACTGAAAAGGCAGGTTTTTCACAGCCTTGGCACCTTCAGGAACACTTCTTAGGTCTAAGTTTGGAAGGCCTATTCACATATCAGTCTTTTTCTGGCCTGCCAATAAATGAAGAACTCATATTTAGTCTCCTTATATCTCTTTAATTTCCACTGTTCTCCTCAGAAAATAATCGCTCCACTATGTTCACAAGTTAGGTTCAAACTGCCCACTGCAAAAACATAAAACCAAAAAACAATCAGCTGAAAGATGATGAAACACTGTGTAGAGAGGTGGGAGACAATTTCCTGTGGGTTTGTTACGATGACCAACAGCTTTCACATTAAACACAATCAGCTCATTCACTGTGTGACATGTACAGCGAATAGTCAGGTCTCAGGCTCAACACCTTAAACTGAACCCCCCCCCCCTCAAAAAACAAAACAAAACAAAACAATACTGTTGTCGTCATCACCGTGCCTCACTGCTTTGTATCTCATCAATAAGCATAGGATGAATTTTAAAGACCCAGGGACTTAGTGCACAGACTGTACACAGAGTCGAGTGAGGTTCACCTCCAGAGACCACAGAAGAGGATCTAGATATGGGAGTTTATTTATTTATTTATTTATTTATTTTAAAAAGATTTAACTTCCACCATATAGTGCAGTTCTTTAACAATATGATCCCCATGACAGACAGTAATAAATCTTGGTCATTTTCAACAACTTTGGAAACACTGACGTTGATAGAGCTTGGAGGCACGTCTGTCTTATTATAGAAGACAGTTGAATTCACCTAAGTTTCGCCAGAAGCCTTAAAGAATTTCTCTCTGCTTTCCTCTGCCTGTAGAGTCAGTGATATCAAACCTAAACTCATACATCCATATAGGATTATAGATGTGTGATGTCTTTTAGCGCTTGTTGCTTTGCTTATTTTGGTTTCTCAAAGATCATTTGGCTGGGGATAGAAGTACTGCATGTGACCATATTGCAATCGAGGACTAATGGAGGTCAGTTCTATAGTCCACTTTAAAGTGAGGAGGCTGTGTGTTCCCTACCTGCTCCTGTTGATGGGGACCGGAGGTAAGGACGCTGTCTGTCCGACTGGGGGCGGCGTTGGACAGTCACGCTCTACGTGCATCTGTGCGTGCAGCCCCCCTCAGCCCCTCACCACCACCAACACCCTCACTTGTGCGATCAGCAATTCAGATCGTATGCAAATCCAAGAGCGTCACTGTGATTGTGTGTGTGCGTGTGTGTGTGTGTGCGCGCGAGGGAGAGAGAGGAAAAGAGAGGGGGAGAGAGAAGTGCAGTTGCATTCCTGGAGAGAGAGAGATCCCTGCCCCTTCCTCCTCCTTCCTCCTCCTTCCTCTCTTCCCTCCTGGTCTCCCAGCCGGCGGCGGCAGAGGGATTTTTAACCCGGGCTGCAGATGCGGGGAGCAGGGCTGCAGAGTGAAAGAGACACTAGTAGTCCGTAGGGAACTTGTGGAGAGGAGGCTCGGCGCAAAATTTAAACGCATTCCAAAGAGTTTGGAGTTAGTTCACGGACCCATCTCGCGGTTCAATTGAATTTTAGTAAAGTTTACTTTTTGGGTTGCATCCGTGTGGTGGTCATGGGTTCCCAGCGCACACTCCGGCCCGGCCGGACAGCGCTGCTTCTCGCGGGGCTGCTCGTGGCTCTGTGGCAGCGCGGCGCCGCAACTTGCCCGGAGAAAGACTTGGAGGACAGGGAAGAGGAGGCCAACATAGTTCTGACCGGCACCGTGGACGAAATCATTAACATGGACCCGGTGCATAATACCTACTCTTGCAAGGTAAGTGATTTAATGGCTTGCCTGAAACGATCTAAGTGAAATATACGCAGGAGCGCGTTGCTTCAAGGAAAAGGCACCTGCTTCCTGCACGAAAACTACCAATTAGGGGTTATGTGGACAGTAGAAAAGTCACATAATCACTTAATACCTTTACCCTCGTGTGGCTAATGGAAGCCATTACCACCGAGTTTGTGTTCCAACTCTCTCAGAGCCATAAACAGCTTGTCTGAAAAACATTTTACAAACTCATTCATCCAGAAGCTTTTGGCAGCAGTTACATGGACGCTGAGAGGGAATCCACTTTGCCTTCAGAAATAGATAGATGGTGTTTTTTTTTTTTTATTTCCACTTACCAATTACATAGCTACAGGGGAGGCCTAACCGACCATATAATCATCCCAAACATGTTGCAGTAGGAGACGGGCCCCTCACTGGCCCCCGGCTGTAGCTCTCCATTGATTTCTAGATCTAAATGTTGCAAACGTGTAGCTTCATTTGCCAGTGGCAGCAAAGATGATATTCTGAATCATCCTGATTCATTCTGTGGTGTTGCTGACAAATGTCACCACTATTATCCCAAACTAGTAATTTGTGACATCTGGCTGTAACCGTGATATCCTTTGGGATTAAACGCATTTCATAAAATGTAATAAGAAGAAGTCGGTGTATTTAAAATAGTACAGTGATCTGTAGGCTGTTGTATAAGACTGTAAGAGACAGTAACATGTTGTTTTTCTCCGTGAAAAGTACTGAAAAGTGCCGCAAGGTGTGCCCAAAGCATTAAAGCTCTGTAGTCGTGCTTTACACTGTCATTAATCACTCATGAGAAACTCGTCTGTGATAGACCTGAAGCTGTGAATTTTCCACTTCTCGTAATGTCACAGGAACATTACGTCTCTTGATTAACAAACCTCTTAACAGCACACGGTGAGAACAACATCCACTGCTCCACAAATACGCACCTCTTCAGTCAGGAAGGAGACTTCTACCATTGTTATTGCATGGCCATTCATTGTGAAACTAACTTATGCACCATCGTGGACTTGTGGTAGACCAGTCTGTAATCTGTCAAAATAAACAAGTTGTGTTTTGTCAGCTCTATCGCTGCGCCTTTCCTCAGTGCCCACTTGCTTCCCGTCTCCTAGTGAATGAGCAGGGTAGATTAGAGGCTCGCAGCTCACCTTCTGGGAACAGAAACCACCACCAAGTGAAATGAAATGAGACAAGACGGAAGGGTCTAGCCATGACGGTGCTTAAAGAACCCTTTGCTGCTCCCCCTGTGATGATCAATGGATGCATGCAGTGTTATAGATAAGTTTTCAAGTGTCTGAATATGGATGCTTTGTCTGAGATTTATTCCAGTAGAAATAATCGCTTAAGAGTCTTTACCTGTGGTAGCACAGGTAAAGACTTGAATGGTAAAGTCAAAGAATCATTAAATTGTGATCTCAAAAACATGCATGCTAAGAAGGGTTGCAGCTAACGATTATTTTCATTGTTGATTCGTCTCTTGATTATTTTATTGATTAATTGATAAGTTGTTTGTCATGTATGTAATGAACTGGTGGAAAATGTTGATCATGGTTTCCCATAGTCCCATATGACATCTTCAAATGTCTCCTTTTTTCAACAACCCAAAGATATTCAGTTTACTATCATAGATTTAAAAAATATTCTATTTAACAAGATGGACTCAGAGAATTGTTGCATTTTTCTTTTGATTATTCAAAACTATTTAAACCATTATTTAAACAGTTGGTGATTAATCTAATATTTCACAATTAATCAGTTAGTCCTTGCAGCTGTAATGCTAAGGGGAGGGAGACTGAGGGGAACACTGGTTCATATGCCTAACACCACTGCGCATACTTACAGTATCAATTACAATGTTGTGTTTTTGGTTTTGACAAAATGCTAAAGGATGTTCTGTCTTTCTGTTGTCGTTGGGCTAAAGGTCAGGGTGTGGCGCTACTTGAAAGGGAAGTCCAGTGTCAACCGTGAAATTCTCCTGGATGGTGGCAACAAGGTGATGATTGGAGGCTTTGGCAACCCCGGGATCTGCGACAACCAAGTAGCCACGGGTGACACACGCATATTCTTTCTCAACCCTGCCCCGCAGTCCATGGGACCAGAACACAAGAATGAACTTATGCTCAACTCAAGTCTGATGAGGATTACCCTGCGCAACCTGGAGGATGTGGAGCACTGCGTGGAAGGTAAGCAGCCAATTTTCTGTGAGTTTGATGAGCCTTATGTCCCACATGGGATGGAATACACTGTACCTGCTGATGGGTGTCTAGGAAAGTAATTCTAAGAATGAAAATAATATATGGGAGTTCATTTGAGGCAGGACATATTATTACTATTTAGCAATTCAGTTTTCTTATTAAGATAGCGTATGTTATCTGGGAGAAATTTGATGTAGGATCTAAGCTGTGGTTGCTCACAGTAATTGTAAATCTCTTAAAGCAGCAAGGATTTCATACACCAGTGGCTGCTGAAATTACATAGCCTCAGGCTCAGAGCGTCAAACTTTCCCAGAACTCCATGAAACAAGGATACCTGAGTCATTTTAGGAGCTTTGCTGCTATGGTGGAGCTCCAACCTTTCCAAGCGTAGACATGAAGTGGGTGTGTCTGATTAGCACCTTAAGGACACAGGTTGAGTGGTTAAGGGATGATTCCTGACCTTTGCACCTTGTAGCTGGGCTATTTTATTAAGTCAGAGGTGAAACTGCTTAACACTTACAGGGACATAACAGATGACGCTGGAGCTTTACTGGGCAACACAGATTGTTCCCACACTTTTTTTTTTTACAACTCACTCACAGGTTCCCACCATTTTTACTCCACTGTGAAAGAAATGGACAGAAGCAGGCAGTGAATGGATGGCTCAAACTTGCCCACACACGAAAATGCTTTGAAAATTGTTTTCAATGGGCTTTTGAAATTAGGAAGGAAGAAAGTAGAGATGTGTGGTGTGTTTTAAATATTGTTGTTGTTAATACTATCGATTTGCGTCCCAGTAGTTCAGCACTGAGAGTTAATTAAGTACTTTTATTCCCCTGAGTCCTTTTTTGGTTGAGAAGTCATTTGTCAGGCTCTCATGAGACAAACCATACAGCCGTGACTAATAAATCTCAGCATCTACCGTGACTGTGGGTCTGTAGGAGACTGTGCCCCCATGCAAGTGAACATGGAGTTTGCTGCTGTTTAACTTTTGCTGGTGCTGTTGGCACCTGTTCAAAGTTTGAATCAAACACTTAGACTGGCCAAGACTAGCAGGGGAAAATGAATCGGAGCACGAATCGCCTTGCTGAAGGCTTTCTGGAGCAATCACTGTTTCACAGTCGTAGGGTCTATATTCTGGGTACTTTCCTCGGAACAGTTCGGGGTGGCAGGATGTTCCAGTGGATGGAGCTTGTTTGCAGTGTTAAGTTGCATTTGGCACACACATAAAACTTCTTCTGTTTGTCTGTCCAGGCACGAAACACTGCACTGCTAACCTTTTTATTCAGCTCTCTTTTCTTCCTTTTGGACTCCTGTTGTGGAGAGGGGAGTTTCTTGGCTCTGACAAACTATCTAGAATGTGCCCTTTTTGTTTCAGGGCTTTGTATTTGAAGAGGGTTTACTTTACATAACCTGATTTTCTCATATCACCTTACAGTCGAAGAAATAGTGGTAAGGAAATACTTCAAGAAGTCAACAGGTAAATTTTACACAGAAGTCGGATTTTTTTTTGTTTTACATGTTAAAACACCTAAAATAACTACAGTGTTATTTTAGTATCAGATGCATAGACTGTCTAATAAATAAGATGTTTGGGCAATTGCCAGGTTCAGCACCGCTGTATTTGTTTGTCGGGTAGTGAAATTGGCCCTGATAATTAGCTGGCAGTCTTCCGTCTGGCAGAGAATGATTCTCGAGGCTTGTTCCAGTGCAGAGTTTTAATTAAGGGAGTCAAGTCGGATCCCATCCGTTCCGTGCAACCACTACCCCGGAGACTGTGGGATGTCAGTGCAGCGGGACAAGACTCTACCTGCCGCAGTACTCCGTGCACCCTCCTGTGCTTTCTCCTCATTCTTGACATTTTCGATAGCTAGGATAGTCTCAGGAATGCCTGGCAGAGAGCTAGGTGGGAAGGCTACTGAGGTGGAAGAAAAAAGGCTTTGTGTGAGCTTCTTCTTACAGAGAGTTTTGAGAAGGACAATAAGTTGAGTGATGTAGAGTGAAGTAAAAACAGGAATTTTTTTTTTTTGTACGTGTGAGGACGTGAAACACGAAGGATGTTGTGTTTGCTGTGGCATATTTGTTTAAGTTTGGATCAGTGCTGCGTGAAGATAGATGCTTTTAGGCATCGTTTTTCACACTCTTTCCACTCCTGTGCTCTTCGCACTGGGCAGGGGCACTTCAGGGCCACTCAGTCCATGTGTGCTATCACTTGGCTACAGGCTTTCATCTGCCATGGAGCTGCCCTACCCAGAGGAGTGTTTACAAGATCTCAGTAAACACTTGCTGTTTGGATCAGATCATAAAATGCTGTACGCCACATTTACTGTGCAAAACTGTAAATATTTTCCTTGATGTCTTATCTTTACATGCATACATTTTGTGGTTAAAAAAGTGTAGCTCTTCAACTCTAAATGTGCTCCATTTTTAAATTTTTCACCTTGTCTAGGCTGATAAGCAGAGAGCCTTTGGCACAGAATATCTTCCTTTGGTCCTCTGGCTACCATTCAGTGGAATGTTACTGTTGTCGATTGTGCTGTGCAGAGATTTGACCAAAAAGATGTCAAACAGAGACATTTGCTGTGTCTTTGGAAACAGAAATGAAGGCTTGTAAAAGTGAATGAGGGGGACAAATCAAAGCTCAAAAGAAGACCTCGTCCTCCAGATTTTGTAAAGAGCTAAAAAGATACAGTATTTATGAAAGTATGTGCTGTGTTTTCCATTTCCATTTCTTTTTTCCTAATGCTGCCTTAATGACTGCATAGAGAAAAGGCGGAGGTGGGTTTGGAAGAGAGGAAGCCCTCTTGATGGAGAAGTGTTGAGTGTACAGGGAGATCTTATCTGTCTTGCTCTGTTTATCAGCTGCTTTGTTTCAGCTCCTGATGACTTGATGCCAGCCTTTCCCTTAAGGCCCCCACGAAGAAAATCAGCAACAAAGGGCTGTTTCTTCCTTCTGTCCTGATCTCTTCCTCTCTTTCCATTTTTTATCTGTCTTTTTTAGAAGAGGAGACATGAGCCAGTCAGAAGTCGATGCCTAGTCATGCAACAGCTGCATCAAAGATCATCTCTTTGTCCCCTTGTGCTGCATCTATTTAAATACGCAACACTGAGTGCAGTTAGTGTGCTTCATTGGTTGGACAATCAAAAGTCCTTGTGGGATGTTAATGAGCAGCATTTTACTGCTCAACATACCATTGGCTCTTTATGATCTGTGTGTACAGCAGTCCAGAGGCTCAGTGGTAATGGGGTTAGCCAGGCTTGCTGAGAACATGATGGGGGTCCTGATTTGCCAGCAGGTGGTCTTGCTTAATGATGGGCGAGTAGACAGTCCTGTGGAATGCTCCTCGGGGTGGGTGGGATGTGGGATGACTGTTTGAGCTTCCAGCGATCCTTCAGTGAATGAGCCTAGGCCTCACGGAAAACTTTGAGCTTTTTTTCCCACTGTTTGTGCAAGGAGGAGGCCTAGAATCGACCAGAATTCCTAACCCGCACAAACTCCTACCTGGCCGCCTCCTCCCTCCTCACCTTCTTGATATGTGAGGAGATAGTGATAGAATGATATGAGTAAAATGGAGAGGAGTGGACACTTTTAGCCATGGTATCTACTTTCCGTTTTTCATAACATGAAATACCCACAGGGCAGCTGACTCCCTTGTTTTGAGAACAATTAAAGAACTACTGAAAAATCCAGGGATCACTTCACAGCTCCAGTTAATCAGTGACTCAAAACCCTGGAAGATACTCATGTGATGTTGAGAGTAATATGTAATATGCCAGTTCAGGCTTACTGCAACAGAGGTGGCCATCTGAACTGAGCTCAGATCCAAATGTGTCTCGATGGTGCAGTACCAGCTCTCATTAAATATATACTAATATATGACATCTTCTATCGGATGTAGAGCCTCTCCTTGTTTTAGCTGAAGATTAATTTTATTTCATACAAAATTAATAATTTCCCTCGAGTTTTGCGGAGACAACCTTTATTTCAGACAAGGTGGTCCACCTCTGCTATAAAACACTCTGGGAAATCTTACAGCATTTTTTCTGCCCTATAATTTAGTTATCAGGCTCAACTACCACCTGCTCATGTTTTAATCTCACCAAGAAAGTCTGGAGACAGATTAGAGCATCACTACTGCACAGTGAAACATGACAACCTGCTATATATTTGACTTTCCCAGGAAACATATGGTTTGTGGGTAATTCCAAATGGGCGATGGAATTTATTTTATATGTGGCTCTGTAAAGTGTGTGAGAACACGACGCAGCCGCACCCCGGTGACTGAACTAAAGCACTGGGGTCTTTATCCGGTCCATGTCTGCACAAGCAGCCTTTTGTCTTCAGGGAGTCATGGGAAGTCAAGAAGTCTGACTTTAAGGATTGGATTTTTCTCAGGGTCCTTGAATGGATTTGGCTGTAAGCTAAGAATGAGAGTTTATTTGCTTGCTGTAGAGCGTTTCTGCAAAGGTGTATCCTTGGTAAGTGTGCATACCCTGTGTGGTTTATGTCAAGGAATTTAGGCAGTGAAGTGAACAGATTTGGACAAATAGAAAGGCGTGGTGGAAGGCTTTGATGAAATAAGCAACAAAGGCTTGAAGGGAGAAACAAGACTAGTGGACCTGTTCGCCAGCTAGCCCAGAGTCTCCAGAGTTATTGCACATTTTAGATTTTAATTAAAAATGCGGGAGCGGCATGCCTGCTTGGCATAGCGATAAAGAACTCTGAAATGAAAAAGCCATGAAAGATGGAAGAGAGCAAAGGAGGAACAGACCACTTAACCACAGTCTGTTCTCCTTGGTTTGTGTCCCAGCTCAGACCAGGAGTATATCACCATCCTCCTGATAAGAATCATAGATGGTACTGATTGTATGCTCAGACATCTACAAGCAGTGACATGTCTGTCATATCACTGAGATGTTAACATGCTCACAGTGTACACACAGACATGCTGTGTAACATCAAGCCTGTCCAAATACACTTTATATCTTGTGAAAAAACAGTCTACATTTTTTGTTGGAAGTTTATTGGTTTTGACTTGCTCATTGCAGTAAGAGATAACTTACTTACTAGAGATCTCAAAGCTTTGCTTGTGAAAGACAATATGTTGGCTTTGCAAAACACAGCCTCCCACAGAAATATTAATTAAAGTTACTTACACAAAACTGCACCACAATCAAATCAATAAGCAATTTGATGGCCTTTTGTCTTCATCAAAGAGTGTTGTTTCCTGAAACTGAAACAAAGATTGAAAGTTAGCTGGTGTCAAAGTCCAAGTTAAGCTGTTCTTTAGTTTAGGAACAGAAAAGTGGAACTGACCTGGGAGGCTCTGGGCAGGCACTTGGATGTACAGTGACCCGGAAACATCGCTCTTCTACCCCAGACATAAAGAGTTCAGAGAAGTTGCCTGCATGAGATCTGGGCTCCCTCTGGGGAACTGGATCCGTGACAAAATTCTTCCTCCCAGACTGCGTTTCAGAAACAGGGCAGCTGCTGTGGCAAGTGTGGCTACTTACTGTCAACATGCCAAAAACATCAGGTTTAGAGAAAGGGGTTTTGGTGGGACACCAGGGAGATATCAGAAGCCCTAATGTGATTTAGATTTAGGTCAGCACAGCTGTCACTCCAGAGTGGCTCAGATTAAGAGAAAACAAGTGAAGGAAATAATTTTTTTTTCTCTTACTTCTTTTTGTTGTAGGATACAAAACTGATATATTTGCTAAACTTCTGGAAATAGTTTGACAAACTAAGCTTTCACTGTAGTGTGCTTGGTGAACAGTACCTTCTGCTCTTTATACTGTATATAGTAGATAATTGAACATATCAAACACATGCTACACTGCCTTAAGTCAGCTGTCTCAGGATGCATGTGTTAACCTCCAGAATTATGTCATCATTTTCCAGCAGCATTTAAAACACCATCATTTTCTCTTCAAAATGTAGTTCTCTCAATTTAATCAATGTTTTTAGCCTCTAATAAATTTACATTTTTAAGAGTCTCTAACCCAGAGTTGGATAAATGTGGATGTTGTTGATGATGTTGAGCCATAAGGCCTGGCCCACAGTCGGTTTTCCAATTCATCCCTAAGGTGTCTGATAGGCTTTAATTCAGGGCTCATGCTAGAATTATGATTGATGGTATCTAATTAATGCAACAGTGGGACTTTTAGTTTACTAAATCACATACAGTTGCTGTTGCTGATCCCTACTTTGAGTCTAATCCTATGCATTGTCTCATTTAACTCTACCTACATTACAGTACTGCACATACAGGAAGTAAGGGAGACTTGACAGTTGGGAGTCCCGTGTTCAAAAACAAATCACGGGATGTACAGGCTTTTCCTGTGCTATTTTGCCCGTCAGACAACAGCCCAGTCTCAGTTACTTCCTTTCCTCCTCCTCATATGTCTCTCTCTGTCAGTGAGATGCAGTGATGAGCCCAGGCTGAACACTTCTCTCCCCCTTGTGACTTGTCCATCACGTTTCCTTCTGTGTTTGTCTGCTTTTCTTCCTACTTTCAGTCGCCATCTTCAATTGTGTTTTAAAATTCTGATTGATGACCTGCACATGTATCTGTTATCAAGTCTCTCTATGTGTGTGTGTATGTGTGTGTTGGTGTGTCCTGTGCCTGCAATATATTTTGGCTACTGATGCCAATATGACAGTTTGCTGACCCAACACATATTGGGTTTTATTGTCTCCACTCTTACCTTCAACATAGATTAAATTCTTCCCAGTTTTTGGTAATGCACCCCTCTGCCTGCTATTCTCACTGTTGTCATCTTCCTTTTCCCAGTGTTCTCATCTCTCAGAGGTACCACCTGTAATTAGACTGGAATCTCATGCCTTGTAAAGCTGTCATAGTCCTAATGGCCAGGTGCAGTTTGTTCAGATCTGACACCAGCCTCTGACCTGATTCCTTGTACCTCTATCTGTCTCTCTCTCTCTCTTTGTTGCATTGTGGGTAATTAAACCACCTGGTTTTAACTGGGTTGAAAAAAGCACAGAATAATGACATTATCTGTGGTTCTGCTGAGTTTATTTTGAGCAGTTATGTGTCGATTGTATTGATCAGGTATATTTTGACTTGGCTGTTGATACGTGACAGGGAGCCGCTATGGGGATTAAAAAAAAAGAGAGATTAGAACTGTGGAAATTTAATCCCATCTGAGATGTTAGAGTTTCCTTTATTTTCCTGAGTTATGGAATCTGTGATATGTGTGTCCTCTGACAAACCCTGAAGATGACAACTTTCCTGAGAAATGAAACCTCTTAGGAATTTTCCCCTTTCTCTCTCCCTCTCTGCTTGCCCTCGAGGCTGACAGATTTGTCAGGCTGGAGGGAGGTAGTCATCCTGCCCCTGTTGTTTTAGCCAACAATGGCAAGGACGTGATGGCTTTCAGAGACAAACAGAGATATCTGATGGAGGATGTCTCACTAACTTGAGCGTGTATATGTATACACACACACACGCACACACCCTCACACTCACGCACACACACACACACACACACAACATACAGATAGACATAGACATGGGCACACATACTATCTCTCCATCAGAATGAGACATGATGCAGTATGTGACGCTGTATCTGACCCAGCCTTTACATTGTTATTCTTTTCAACAACGAACAGTCTCCAAAGTAATGTGACTAAAATTCCTACCTTACAGTGTAGTAATACGTACACACAGAAAATTGATGGTTCCACTTTGGGTTAGGGTTCATGTATAGCATGTAGAAATGCATGTTTAGCATTGATACTTACAACAAGGAGGAAAAATAGCTCTGCAACAGGGAACGAGTGATTGGTCATATTCGGAGCATGAAGAGCATGAGTGACGAAGAGTCAGAAACTGCCAGAGAAGGGCAGCCCGAAAAAGCGGATAGGAAGGATCGAAAAGTAGAAAAGGGAAAGCATAAGATTGACTAAAAGTGAGAGTTCATGAAATACGATGGATATGATATCAAATGAGAACGTGGGAATGAGGTGAGGGGCTGTACCTCCATTATTTTGAGCTTGGGTACCTCAAATCTCAGCATATAAAACTGAAGCTATTGGCCAGATACTGTTAGGTGTAAGTTAGAACATGTGTTTTTGTGTAATTTGGGTAAACTGTCCCTGTAAATAACTCTTTTTTTAAAATCACACAAGTAGCTACGTCGACCATCCGTTAATTATTAAAAATGCCTAGATTATCTATATTTCTTCCACTCTTGCACTGTGCTGGGACCCTACACTCAAAACGGGAAGCTGACTTGCAGTGAGTGCCATGAGGCAGCTTTTGGCATTTTCCAGCAGAAGTGAGGCGCCTCAGAGAGGCTTGGCCTGAGGGAACAAGTTCTATCACAGACTACAAGCTGTTGCCAGAGGTATGCCCAGATCAGCCTCTTTCCAAGTTCCTCCCTCTTGTTACTCCAAAGCCCCTTGTACTGTACTACCTTGCCACTGTGGCCTTATTGCCATACAGCACAGTCAGCCATTTTGAAATGCCCCAATCCTCTTGTGACCATGAGAGCAAGAGCAACAACTAACAAAGAAGTTTCTACATCCGTCTTTCAGAGAGATGATTTTTCCCTCTGCACTGTGAGTGGGTAGAGGCCTGCCCTGGAAGAGCACTTGAAGCAGATATGTGAGAGGGCTTTTAGAGAAACATATGAGCACTGAGATGGATGGAGGTGTTGAATGTGGGAGTTTGCATTGTGCTACTTTTTCAGCAGGCTATGTAGCCTGCTTGGACAGTTTGTCAGAAAAAGAGTATCGTAGATAAATCATGACTTCCTTTTCAGGCTGTGTTCAGTAGGACAGATGTCTAACTGTTTCCAAGTGCACTGCTGTGTTTCTTTGTAAATGACAAAACAGCATTGATCTTTCATTGCCATGGATTACAGTTATCATCAGGTCGCTGTACTGATCACACAACACAACTATATGTCCTGTAATCGAGAATAATGAAGCTGTGGTTTGAACAATACATGACTAGCCAGGGACAGTGATTCACACATTATAAGATCTTTAGCAGGACCTGGTCTTCAAACTATGTTTTCCAGCTGACTGTTGCACCAGTGTTCTTCAATGTAGTGTGAACTCAACATTATTTAAGATTAAGGAATATATATATATATATTTTTTTTTTAATTAATACTTAAATACAGACATGAAGTTTCACCTGTTCATGCCTTTGCATTGACTTTGCATATTATCTAAATGTGGAAAAAATGATTCACCTACTGTGAACATACCTTTATCATCATGCACAGGACAGGTTCCAGCATGTAAGCTCGAGTGTATTCAGTAAATGAGAAAATGTGAAATGTCATGTGTGCTGTTGGATCCCTGCACATGTTTGCTTTAGCTTTGTCTCCGATCAAAGGCATGCTTGTATAAAGGAGACCCAAAGGTTGAGCAAGTGGGTTTGAATGTGTATTGATTGTGGATTTGATGTATTTCAAGTTAGTGTTTATCCTTTTTCTGGAGATAGAGTAAAGTACTGTGGATGTATTCTTTTGTCTATGTATTTGTCTGAGCATGACTGAGAGCTTTACATCTGAGAACTGTGCATGTCAAAAGAACTCCGCCAACAGAAATAACATTGATATCAGCTTTTCCTCGTCCGCACACACTTGATCTTGATCAGGCTTCAGATACAAAATTCCCACTGGAATTCCCCTGGGTCCTTTTTCACCCCTTGACTTCCATGGCCTCTTTCTGGCCTCGGCAGAGTTCGGGCTGGTGCAGCACTATCCAATCTCTGGATATCTCATTCCAGGTAAACGAGGGAAGAGTGAGAGTCAACAGGTCAGCCTCTAGTCAGCCTTTACCTGAGGCCAAAGAGAGTGTGAAAGGGTGGGGGTGAAATTGGGGTCAGACGTGTTCGCACCACCCAAAGAAACCCTCAACACATTCCCGGAGTGAGGTTCAGTCAGAAATCCACATTCTTTTCCAGCTAAGTACCAGCTACGTCAAGCTAAGCCGGAACTTCTCCCTGTTTTTTATTAAGCATGTTATGCATTGGGCAAACATCTTTTCCTGGAATAATATAACTTTTATCCTTGTTTTTATTTTGACTCTCCTAAGTTATAATGAAGGCTCATGAAGCAAACAAGTTTGCTGTATTGAAATTAGGATTTGTGGGTATATCCGTGTATGCTCTTGCCTTTAAGTACATCTGCAAGCTTCCTTTATTGTTTCTAAAGTGGAGCATTTGTTGTTCCCATTCAAGCTGAATCTCTTTCTTTGTTCCTGTGTGTGTGTTTCTGCATGTCTGTCTGCATGTGAGTCACTCTTAAACACTCTCTTCTCCATCCATGTCTTTCTCTCTGTCTGTCAGTATGGCTCTGTCTTTCTCTGTTTAGCCTGTGCAGATTGAACTTGCTGGTTACGATGCCAGCAGAATCTTGATCAGCTCCAATTTACATCTAGACAATGGTAAGTGTTGAGAGGCGATTTCTCCCTTCTTTTTCCCCTCTTTCCCCTCTTTGAACCCCCTATTCCTCTTTCTTGTCCTCTCTTCTGCTTTTCTGTCTTTGCCAACATCCCACACCCCTCCTCCTTTATTGTTTTTTTGGGAAGATGGGTGACTTAAGAGACGTGAAATAAAGAACAGAGAGGGAGCCTCCTCGACAGTGGACTAAACTGAATGTTGCTGGACTTCATCTGTGCCCTCCTGATAATGAACTCCACACACTTGTCAGTGCATGCGCTCATACTGACACATGCACACACACTCATGTTAATGCCTTATACAAGCTTTTCATGGCACAGTCAGCCTTCTGTGGTGCCGTCTGCTTGTAATTTCTTAATGGCCTTGTGCATTTATGACACAGTACTGCCAATAAACATAAGCTTCATTTGGCATCTATTCTGTCATACTCAGACACCGCAGTTCAAATTCTGATCCTCTTTGACAGAATGCATCCTCACAAATAACAAGCGGCCCTGTGCACAAGCATAAAGCACCTTCGATTTGACTAAGTGCTGCAAACTAAAACTGACTTGGCATAATAATTGCTGCTTAGGCTAATTGTGTGTAAGAGGACAGCTAGGTGGAGAGGCCTTTCAGGGTCTGTATTCAAAATCTGTATTCCAGTTAAGTTAAAGTCTTGCAATGTTGTTTTATTAGAAAAGAGGAATCATGTGAATATGTACACTGAATAATGTGTTTTGCAAAGATATGTAGTGTAAGGGAGTGCAGTTTGCAATTAATTTAGATTAAATTAAATTAAGTAACCTCTCTAACACTTTGTTAGCATTTGGAGACTTCACTCACTATACTGGGTTAACTTTACCCAGTGCAAATTGGGTGTTTTGGCCCAATGTTGTTGTGTACAGGGCTAAGGTAGCTTTTGAGCTAAGTAAATAACTCAAGTGCCACAAAAAAATGACTTTCCTTAGCAACTAATCAGGAAAGTAATGCAGTTGCTACTTCAGCGACTAAATAATAAGCATGGGGTGATTGATTACATTTTTCAAAGAACTTGCTGAGCGCTGTGGGGATCCCCAGGTCTGTAGCACAGTTTGTAGTGGCCTGTTGTAACTGATATAATGCTTAGGAGTAACTAAGCTCATTAGAGCTAAGGTCCAGAATAAACAAAAGAAGGGCAGGCCAGTCTATCATGGTACAGACAGATTTGGTTTGTTATTTGCTTTATTTGGCTTGAGAAGTATGTGACTTTTTAGCCGTCGTGCTTGAAATGTCCTGACTCTTGGCTGTAGAGTGAGTTATTCATTTTTAGAAAGAATATCAACAACTGCTCAAGAAATCAAGAATGTGAGCTCATTCCACTTAACTCCTTGCATTTGTACCTGGGAAAAGGCAGAAATGAGAGTGTCTTAGAAACATAACAAATCAAAACAAAAAAACCCCAAAATAAATCTACCACAATTTATCAAAATAATTGAAGACTGTGGAATTGCATTGGAAACAAGGGGAATCTCTGATTCAAGTGCGATACTGAACTAATTTAATGTAAAGTCTTTGCACTCTCTGTGCCATGATCCCTCCCCCATGACACTTAATGCCTCATGCATAGCTAACTTTATCCTTCAACTGAAAATCATAACAAATAGTCAAGTTAAGAGGCATTCTTTACAGTTGGTGGATTACCGGCAGTCACTCATGGACGTTGTGTTTTGGATTCGCTCACTTTAGTGCTGCCATCACCCGTTTGAAGACACCGAAAGGAGATCCAGCAAGCAAATCACTTGGTTGGTTTGACATGCAGCACCAACAGTCTTGATTCCTCATCGCCCCCCGTTCTCCTGATTACCGATACTGCTTACCGTCTGAAGTTTATTAAAGAGCCCCTTTCTTACAAGTGCCCTTTCTCTGTTTTAGCTTTAATAATGGAGATGTGCAGGGTGCGGTGACGCTGAGACGTGTGCACACTCATGTGTCGACCTCATTCTTATATCTCTCCGTGTGTGTTTCTATATATTGTACACACATTTATATTGTTGTGTGTGTTTTCAGATACACATGAATGAAGGGTAGGGGTAGCATCTCTGAGGCGCCAGGGCAGAGTATGAAGCCTCCTGAGAGTGAGCACGCGGCTTTTTAATTTCGCTCCTCTCCACTGCCGATCGTCTGAATTACCAGGAATTGAAGTGTGCTGAAAAGAAAGAAGTTTTTTCATCAGAGCAAACTTTGAGACCAAATTGTTATCAGACTCACTCATTTATTAAACACCTAAAGGGAGATTGAGTTCAGCTTATTGGGAGGTTTTTTTTTATTGTATCTTCCAGTGCAGTGTTTTTCAAGTGTTGTGAATACACACAAGTGTTGGAAATTATTCCAAGTTATCACCCTCAGGCCACTGCCGGAGCATCTCTTTTTTAGATCAGTGTTGACAGAGGCTTGGTGAACAGCTTCTGGTGATGTGTGTGTGTGTGTGTGTGGTAGATTTGTTGTTGACTTCTTGTCTTTTTGAACTGTCTCCTCCCAACCACCTGTCTGCCATCATAACTAATTATCAAAGCTGTGAAGTTGAGCTCAGTGTGCACATTCACTGTGTTCCAACTTATCTGTGCTGCACTCCCCTTTTTCTTCTTGTGAGATGAGCAGTAACAAAAACTTTATGGAGGAAAGAGGAAGGGTTAATAAAAGGAATGACCCCCCCCCCAGTCATACGCAACCTTGAAGCAGCAACCTCAAGTTCATGAGGAACTAGGAACGGTTGGGAGGAGAAAGGATTAAGGAGAGGGACCGTGGTGGCTCTGAAGAATCAGGGTATTGTTGCAGCCTGCTCATCAAAGCGTAAAGAGAGTTTGAAGGAGCGAAGGAGAAGAGGGGTATTACGGAGGTATACTGCTGTCTTTGCTTTGTATCTCACACACACACACACACACACACACACACACACACACACACACACACACGTGCACAGACACAGAAAAAGACTTTAATTTGGAGCGGAAATGTGTTGCTCTCAACTTGCTCTTAAGCGGTTTCAGACTTTCGTTCTGCATTTTGTTTCCATTTTGTCTCCATATCTGAAGGATGAGAAGGGTTTCAACTGCGCGCATGCACACACACACACATACTATATTATTTATGAGAGCATTAAATTAAAACCATGACCATAACCATCTTGATATAACCTTAGGGTAATTAAAAGGTTTGTTGAGAGGTTCCTGTCAGTCAAATGCGGTCAGCACTGTTGTGTACTGCTGACTTTCAGCTGAAGATTTAATATTGCATTTTCCATTTTTAATGTTTTCTTTATCTATTTATCCATTGCGAACATTCTAAAGTAAGTATCTAGCTCCCAAAAAACAGGTCAGTCCTTGCAGGTTTGTGCTGAAAGAGTCAGAAAGACCCCCACACAAGCGCTCTCCCGAGCACACTTCATCCTGCCCATTCTCAGTTAGGGAGACAAGTTCTCATGTCGGCAGATTATTCACGGGGATTTCGCCCTAAATGAGGTGAAATTATTGCTCTCTGTGAAGCGGGTCTTTCAGAAGTCACTGCCAGGGCTCGAGCTGCTCCTTTTTGTTCAGCTTCCCTTTGTTGGTCTGTATGGCAGAGTAACCTGACCCCGAATGTGACAGGCGCTCAACGGCAAATGAAAAAAGCCATTTTTAGCAGTGACTTCAAGTAAGGACCTTTTATTACAGCGAACAGTTGATTGTGGGATTTTTCTTGGACAAAACTATTTGATGAGCTCGTCTTGGACTGTGATCAGCATTTTCTCTGTCTGACTAATTAATCTACAGTGCCTTAAATTCACCTCCTTGTATCAGTTCAAGTGGGTGGTGGAATAAGGGCCAGCTGGTGTTGTCTAAACTTGGAAAGCGGAAATCATGAGGTATGACATTTCCCAGTTAGCGTAACTTAGCATGCACTTCCCACATTCTTCATCCAGTCCTCAGAGGATGGGATTGCATGTTGCTGTTACGTAGCTCTGGGTATTTGCTCTATCCAATCCTGGCTGTCTGCCTTGCTGTGGGCCTGTGAGTGTGTGGTCACTCAGTAGTGCTGTAAATGCCTGCATGCGCAAACAGCATTCCACTTTGATGTCTGGACTGCAAGTCTATTTAACATTTGAAGACACTCAAGTGAGACAGGACTGTATGTGTGTTTTTGTAAGTGTGTGTGTGTGTTTTCAGGGCTCTGTGTGCTTGTACAGCATTTGACCAGGAAATGCACACAAACTCAGCTCTTGCTCATCTTTTTTCAAACTCTCCTCCTCCTCCTCCTCCTCAGTCGTCCTTCAAATCCCCTCCTAGCCTCCAAGTCATCTGCAAACACTTTTAACATGCTCAGTGTGATGACTGTCAACCTCTTCCAGAAGGCAGTGGAGGATGTTTGTGCAGGACTGTTATCAGTTTTCAATACACGTTCGGTAATTCAGATTACTTCAGCTGAACAGCAGCCAAATGCAAACATCCTGGTTCATTTTTCCATTCCAGATATATCCACTCGCTTCATTCCTTTCCAACTTGGGACTGTCCTGTTCTCCTCTGTTGCACACTGAGGACTGAAGTGTGAAGGGAATCATGGGGAGTTTGTGGGGCAAAGCCAGGCTACCTTTGGAGTCCTTCTCTGATTGGGGGGAGGGAGGTGTGGTAGCAGTAGCTGGGGGTCTTCTGCTGCTGTTTGGCCTACCCTTTTGTCTTCTCTAATGACCTGGCCGCGTAAAGTTAGCCACTCTATTCAGGAGGCATTAAGGGTCATTTTACCTGACGACGGCCATTTCCCCCATCACTGGCCTGGGGGAAGGGAAATGTTTGAAAGGTTCTTCTCCACTGGGAAACCACACTCTGTTTTTTGGAGAGCAAAATTAACCATGTTTTCAACCATATTTTACTTTACTGCTTTTTACTTTTTAGAAATGTGCTGGTGAAAGACACACGTGAATGCTCTGTTATCTTGCTTGTTCATGTGATAATGCAGAAAAGGACTTCTCTTTTCACTTGCCCCCCCCTGCACACTGAGGTCAGAGGTCAGGGTTTAGTTGCGGCACAACAAACCTGAAGCTGGTTGGGATTTGCTGTTTTGCTTTAAGGCACTTCAGTAGATAAATGCTTGTTGACACAAATGCTGGAAACCTGCTTCTTTCAATTGAGGGCAGCCTCGGTGTTCTGCCCTGTTGCTCAGTCTCCACTACTTGAATTGCTTCCAACTGCAGATATATAGATTTTAAAAATATGTTTCAAACCCTGAAGGGTTTAATGTCTGTCTTGTTCTTATGGTCACACAGATGCATTTAAAGCATCTGTCGTGCCAGGGATTCTGAAAGTGTTCTTATCCATCATGGTTAATCAACTTACTGGGACATTTACGGGACAAACAGAAAGACAAAGAAACACTGAGCTTTCAAACTCCTGGCAGTAACCCAGAAAGACACTGAATCTGTTTAAGCAAACTACTTAGACATATTGATTCACGTTGTATAAGACGTCTTAGCTTCATTTTGAAGTTAATCAGTTTTTTCAATGTACATTGAACTAGAAAGCAAATGCCCGGGATGCAGATAGAGCACAAGGTCACATTAACATCAAAACTGGAGTCGATCTAATTTTATTAACAGGGTGGGATTACTTGTGTCTCTGGCAAATTATTGTAGCATTATATTAGCTTAGTCTTATGTCTTTAATTAATTTGAGTCTGTGCATGCACCAAAAAGGTCACATTGTCTCCTGAACAGAGAGAGATATGGCTACATGCAAACAAGCAATGATAAAAAAAAATCTAATAAAACAAAATAAATAAAACAGATGCCAAGAGTAAGACAATGCAGAACTATAGAAAGTTTTAAATTCTCACTAACGTTCAGTCTGTGATTCTCATATCAGGCCTCAAACACATCATTTAAACTCAAGCTATCAGGAAAACTCATGTAGTATGAAACCACATAAATGTTTTAATCAAACCGTGAACCTAACCTGGTTATCTATACTGACATGTTTATAACGCCTCCATAATTGTACTGAGTGCGGGTTAAGGCACTCGCACTAGGCTTTCTCATCAGCATTCAGTTGACAACTTGTGGTTATTGCTGCAGTACCTGCTTGGTTGCTAAGGAATTGGCACTTAGGTAATGAAATGCCCATCGCTGACGGGGGCACTTGATTGTGCTGAGACTGAGAGAGTGGGGCCAAGTGAGAGGGGAATGGGAACTGGAGCGAGGGAGAGAGCTGGTGAAGCTGCTGCTGCTGCTGCTGCTGCTGCTGGCACACATCCATCACCTGAGGAAGGGTTTGACCCATCTACTTACAAAGTGTTCTCTCCACAAGTATTACCTCTCAGGAATGTAAAGAGAGACAGGCTGAAGTGGGCTGGGGAAAAAAGGCTGAAGTAAAATCCAAACTTGTATGTAAGACTTTGGTTTGTGCCTATGAGAAATCAGTCCAGCACTAATAATACTGACCAAGATCTGGGAATGCATAGATATCACTGGAAAGAAGTCTGATGAAGCAGAAACATGAGCAGTCAGACAATCACATTACACCTGGATTACAGCATTTACTTAGGTGAGCTCATTGTTCCCATAATATATTAGATATTTTACTTAAATGAAAAGTATAAATTAAGCTTTACTAATCTGGATTCCAGCTTGTTTTCTACCATCAGGTTTGTCATGTTGAAAGATTAGACTTTTTGTTTGAGACTAATAAGAAAGAAAAGTGAATGAGATAATTCGAGTAAAATGAATTTATTGTGAAAAGCAACATATAATTTGGCACAGACCCTGACAGGAAATAGATCACCATGGGAAACTCTTTGATAAACGAGGTGCCCCCCCCAGCCTTCATCACCTTTCTTCCATATCTTGTTTTTTTTCTCCTTTTCCTACAAACAGCCCCTCCCTTTTGCTCAACCACCATCCTAGACACAGTCACCTGGGTATGAAAAGCAGCACATATTCATTATCTCGGGAGCTTCCGCACCACTTTGGCTCCATTACGCCGAGGCCTCCCACAATCTTTGACCTTTGCTCTCACTCCTGCGCTCAGATTCTTCCCAACATTGTCCTGAGCTCAACATCATGCATCCACTACATTCATTCTTCAGAAACTAACCAGACATAACAAGTCTACTCTGTACGTCACCTGCCTTCTCATTTATTATTAACCGCTTCCGTGAACACTGGGGCTTGAGAGACAGGTTGGGATCTTGATCTCTGATTAAATTACTGCAATAAGTAACTGCTCAAGTTAACAATGGAACCTGAGGAGGCTATTTAGTTGAGTATTTGCCCCTCTGTTGACTTTTGGACATTTCTCAAATTCCTCCCTCCATTCATGTTTTGTGTGTATGTTGTCACGTGTCAGTGCATCACTGGCCTTGTTCTGGTGAAACTTCCAACAATACAGTGTATTCTGCGATACGATGAGTGCATGTTAATGCTATTACTTGTCTTTTCCTGTGTGGAATCCTGTTTGAATGCTGACTCATAAGGCTGCAATTAATGCCTAATTAGTTCAGTTGAGAGATACCCATAACAACATCTCATGGAGCTGTTTTTAGATTGTTTGTTTGACCAACCAACTGGCTCAAACTCACTGATATTCAATGTCTAAGATAGCAAAAAGAGAAAAGCATCAATCTCTCACCTTGAGCAGTAGTTGCCAGACAATGTTTGGCATTTTCGCATGCTGGAAATTGTTGTCCATGAATTGTCAGCGATTAATCACCGAATTGTATGAGCATTGGTGATATGAACCATCAAAAAATCTTCACAGTTGTGCAATAAACAAAAATGAAAGTTAATGCTGCATAATGGTAACTGCTTGCAAAACATATTAATAAATGTGGAACATTTTCTGGAACTGGCCACTTAGCTTATATGACTAGTGCACACTTTTACTCTCCCAGATTCAAAAGTCAGGGGAGAAACCCATTGAAGTTGCACGATGCGTGTGAAATTGCTACCTGTAACATGGAGGTCTTAGTAAAAACCTGTGTTGTGGACACAGGTGTTTTCCTAGCAACAAAGGAGGGGGTAGAATGGGTATCAGGGATTGTTATTATTGAGAGATGGAGAGACTGTTTTCAGGGCAGAATATGCGGTAGAAAGAAACAAATTCAGTCAGTTCTTCTTGTCTGTTCCATGTGGGAAGTCACATACAAAAGTCCCACTCCAGTCTGAATAGGTAGAGGGAATGTGTTGTGCAGACAAACAGACATGGGTGAACTAGCAGCATGATAAAGGCATTGTGCAAACTGGATTGTGATTCGCAGGGACTTCTGAACGGCTAGATGGTGCCATTCACTACAGACCTTTTTAAGATTCCCCTAAAATTAAAATAGCCCACAACATAAAAACAATCCCAGACCAAAAGTATGCTAAGTTTGTGGACAAGGGAGTCCATATACTTTTGCAGCACTTTTGTCCTGAGTGAGAAGAACAGGTGGAGGAGGGGAGGATTCGAAGGTGTGGGGATATCTCAGTCTGTTGTAGTTGATGTATGGGTGTGAGCAAATCACACTTCATGTGACACGTGGTTGTTTAAGAATATTTTCTCTGCCAGGTCTTTCCTGACATGTGACATTTGGTCATTATTTACAGTGGATTAAAACCTACTACTCACTTCTGCACTTAAATACCAAATACAGTATTATTGTGTAAACACTGTATCATTCAGATTTACAACCTGAGTTAGACCAAGGTAGCTGAACATGACTGTCAAAGCAGGCCTGCGTTGCACTTAGTCGCTCTGCAAGAGGCAGTGTTTGAATTGAGGCTATTGTCATAAGCTGTGATTGAAGGTCGGAAACGCAGGTGCAGTGACTCAGTGTTTGCTCATTTGGATTTGTCAATTGGCGGTGATAAGAAGCAGGAGGGAAGCTAGAGAGAGAGAGGGAGAGAGAGGTGAACAACCTGTTCATTAAAGCAGCTTGCTAATGATTTACAGGAGTTTGAGAATTGCACTCAGTGGAGTTAGTGAGCCGCAGCGAGGAACAGAGGGTGAGTCACAACAGCCCTGTTTGTCTGGGAATTCTTCATGTCCGTGGACCAAAAAGCATAATTAAACACCCACAAGATCAAACAGTCATTAGTGCTATAAGGCTTTATGGATTTCTGGGCCAGTTATGTTATTTTTTTTACAGATTTTTATTTTTGTGTAACTTTCCAAACACAGGAACCATGACAGCCTGCTGAAATATTATCAAACAGCATCACACTGCTGTCACACAAACACAACACAGGCTCTACTCCTAGCTGCAGCTAACATCTAGCTAGTTAAATAGTTGTATAGCTGGCACATCATCACTGCACTTAGACACCACAGCTTTCAAATTTGCATGAATAAAACAAAGCAAAAAATCACTTCATTCACTCTGCACCTTGTGGTCAGTTTGCATCAGTGTTCAACTGTCACAAAGGGGAGTTCTATTATAAAGAGATACCATAGAGATAATAACATAAATAGACGAGAATGCAGTGCATCCACAACACATGTTCAGGACAGGGAACAGCTTGACCAGACACACCCCAGCATTCATGAACCGCTTGACTAACATATACCCATATTCTCTTTACCAACTTTCATGGGAAACAACAAGCTCTAGCTAGTTTTTGTAAGAGGGCATTCAGAGAACTGTAGAAAACCACAGCCTGGGGCAGCAAATAGCAAATTTCAATTCATCCTTCTGAAAAGCTTAAACATATTAACAAAGAGACAAATGACTGTGTCGGCAATTCCTGGAGTTCTAATAACCTACTGAGGACCGCTACTCTGCCTCCTATAGATATCTATCTGTGTGTGTATAATGAAAAATCATTGGTGGAATGACAGCCTTGGAACAGAGGAGAAATCCTATCCCCCGCAGGTTAACTCAGACAGATCCCACTTGGAAGGACAGCTCCCATATCTAATGTCCTCCATAACCTTCTTTGCTTTGCAGCCCGTTGGACTTCGAGGCAGAATCATCAAGCCTTTGACATCTGGTTATCATTTCTCAACATTTTGAGTGGGATATTGAGATTAGCCTGGGCTGGGTATGTGTGCCGGGTCTCGCCGTTGATGTAAGTGGATTGTTTAGCTTGTAGTGAGCAAAGGATCCCTCCTGAATTTCCCAGGGCTCATAAAACAATCCCAGCACTTCCACTGCACAGTAATGAGCAGCTGCAAGGCTCAGGTTCAACCATGGGGTTAAAGCCCAAAGCCAAAGCATCTACCACCACCACCAGCCTGGACTGTAGCCCAGACAGTAGAGCGGAGAGCTGTCCAGTAAGCCCCTGGGCCACAAGCACAAAGTATTCAGTAGAACAAAAGACTAAACCAGCAAAACTAAACCTCAAAAACCTCTTCAATTTCCCTCGGGTTTACTTTTGGGTTTTTGTGAAAGTGAAGCATCTCATCTCCTGTCAGATTAGCCATCCCAGTTATATTTCATTCTGCTTTAGTTCTTTGTGGGACTATAGGGAGCTCTGCAACAGTATTCAAGTGGACCATAATTTCATCATGGTCTTTTCATTCAAATGTTATCTCTTTCTGGCACATTTTACTCAAAGCTCAATTCTTTTTGTGTATTCTGTATATGTATGAGAATACAAACGGTTTTCATCAGTTTGCAGATAATATTTGTGCTTGGAGACAGACGTCAGAAACTTTGCTTTCATTTTTTTTTCTAAAGGCCAAATGCTGCAAAGCTTCATGAAATATCCACTCTGAGACATCGTGCTTATGATTTTCAGTACATTCCAGAAGGAAGTTTGTGATGAAGTGTTCTAATTTATTTTTTCCCTCAAACTGCTTCATCTATGGTGTGTTTACTTCAGTTATGATTTACCTTATTTGCCCAAATTGCTTTCAGCAACCTCCAGAGAATGTACTGCTGCATTCAGCTGTGAGAAGATTAAATGTGTTTACAATGAATGGAATTTTTCAATGAGGATAAATTTTCACAATTATGATGATGATCATCATCATAAAGAACAACAGAGATATGATGTCTGACATCAGTATTGATGCTTTTTTTGATGCATTTTTGAGTGCATTTTCTGAACTCCCTTGTCATTATGCTGCATATGACAGTATGACATTGTGTTCAGTTATCTGGTGAAAGGAGAGCTTCATGCTTAACAAACTAAGTATTATTTAATATTTTCCTTCAGCTGTTTGCTAACAAGTCATCTTCTGCTCTGGAAAGTACACATTTACAAAGTCTCGATCTTCTGGAAGTCGTAGTAGAATGTAAAACAGTCATGTCGTGTTTAAGTGAATTAGTTCACTTTAATGCCAGCTGTAAAATTTCACAGCCACTTTATTAACAGCCTTCCTCTATAAGTAGCTCTTTTTGCAGCTCATGCTCCTTCAACTACCGTCATCCATCAATTCAGTTCGTCATAAAGTGACACTTCATTTTGCTTTTTGTAAATGAAATACGTCTCACATGGCTCAGGAGCAACAGGTTTCAGATCATAAAGCCTGCTGAATTGGCAGCAGTATTAATTACCTGTAGAGGTTATTACATTGCTGAGTCCACCAAATTTCCCCTCCCTCAGTGATCTCCCATGATTCAGTTCTCTAACTTAGATCGACTCCACTTCTCCTGCAGTCATCTACTGGCTATGACCTTGGGTAACCATGGTGATTACCATGGAAACACCCCTGCCAAGCCTTATTAACCCCCGGGCTCTCTAGATCCTGTACTTGACAGCTGGCACATAGTGGCTCCTTCCCACCACATCCTCTCCATTGACCCAGGGAGTGCCCTCTTCACTCCTGGAGGTGGCATTCAGGATTGGAAGATCACCTCTGCATGGTCTGGATGGTTGGTCGAATGAGGAAGAAAACCAAGAAGAATAGCCAAGAATAACCTGGATGCGGTGGATGAGTAGTGCTGTCCCTCGCTGGTGTCCACTTAAATAACTTTAGGCCCCTGCTACTTCTTTGTGCTGCAGTAATCCAGCGGCTGGAAGCACTATAAACCAGAGGTGAGCACAGGCTGGCAGCCATTATGCCTAATAAGAAGCAGATTCTAAAACATATGGTCCCACTTGATAAAGATCCCAAGAGCTTGGAGAGGAAATGTTGTGTTTCCAGCTTATGAAAGCAGTCCTGAAGCACCTGTCAATTTGTTAGTTTTTAATTTTAACTGCTTTTATTACATTACGTTGAACTGCTGTGGAGACAGACAGCTGTTTAGATTGCATTTTGATCTATTTGCTTTCCCCACAGCTTTTCAGAGAGCCATATGTTTCTAATCGGGGACGGAGTGACATACATGTACAGATTCATTTGATACTGTCAGTGTCCACTAGCCATTTCAGGATGAGTGAATTGTTGAGTTTCTACTGAAAAAAAATGACTTTCAGGCTTTCAGGTCAGGTGTCATTGAGTTATACTCAATTTAACTGAATATAACTATTAAGAAAAAACTTGATGGTTCCCTCTTTTCAAGAATCTCAGGGGTTAGTCACACCAGCATTTACATACAGTACGTGGACTGAAATCCATTAATTTAAGTGAAATCAAAGCATTTTTTTAAACATTTTTTTTTTGCTTATGGTTTTATGCTAGCCAGTTTTTCTGTAATTCCACAGTGTTTTGCTTGTTTATATGGGACCTCTTGCAGTACGCTGTGGAAGTAGGCTGTGAGATAGGAGACTTATCAGTGATGTTGAAATTCAGAGTAACTTTGCTGGGAATGGCTTGTAATGCTATGATGTGACTCAGTCTTAGTATCTGTTATCTCCCACTGGCGTCTTCTGTGTGCTGTGGCTGGAATCACCAAAACCTCAGACAGCTCTGGGTTCAAAAAGGCAGATAGGAAACGACAGTGTCCACGGTGTCGCTGAGGCACATATCTGTGGGGCTTGCCCTCCCAGGTCATAATTTTCCTCTGCCTGTTATAAACTTTAAAACACTTTGTTATTTGAACATTCATTCCTATTAGCCAGCCTTGCTTTCTTTCATCATAGCAATATATTTTTTCCTCTTTATCCAAGGGTAAGAGTTCATGAATAGTTTTCTGAAAAATGTCAGCCTCGTATGTTTGCCAAGAGCTGCACTGGTGCAGTTCTCCCCATTTGCATTATTAATTCCCCTTATTGCAGTTTTCATATGCTAATCTAATTATACTCATCTAGAACAGTTTGTTAATTAAACATACATCAAAGAACAAGATGTGGCGCCTACTCTGCTCTGTTGAAACCTTTTCTTTTCACCTTCCCTCCCTAGAAAAAAAAAATCCATAACAGGCATAACACTAGAGATCACTGTGCAGTTGTGATTTGCAGCCCATTGCTGTGTAATTATTTGGGTGCTGCATTTCCCTCAGCTGCTCATTTAGAAAACCTCATTGTCATGTTAAACCCTCATTAACATGACACTGGCAGACATGATGCTAATGATATTGGAAATTAGCAGTTATTCGGGCATCTGGGAGGCATTGTTTCACGCTGTAAGTGAGTGAGTTCAACCTGAAGTCTGCTTTACACATGCTCTTCTTATTTTTCTTGTTTCTTTTTCCCACTCTCTGCAGGTTTTCTTGTTCAGTTTAATCAGTAAAGAATATACAGAGATAGAAAATTTTCTTGGTCAGTTTGGAATTGACAGACTTTGGTGTCATTACTTGAAGATCAGAACAATGGTTAAAATATAGCTAGGAGATAAACACTTATGTACACTTCTGTTCTTTTCTGACTTAACAAGAGCTGCTTGGAGCAACAGCATTTAAAACGCCTAAAATGCTATGTGTGTGATTGCAGTGTCTAAGATAGAATCGCTCGATGAAACCAACAGACAATACTTCCTCTTCAGTTTCCCTCAAGATCTATTCAGACATCGTCAGTTATGTGTGACCACTTGAATCATCACTCAAGCAAGGTATTTTCATCAGTGTTTCATTAAAATTTATGCAGGCCACAAAACTAATTCCTGACAGATTTATCCAACCATTTAGTTTGTTTAAGTGATCTTTGCAGGAGTGTCTTTTCATACTGCAGAGTCATAACACAAGCTGACAGATTCATCATGAGTTTGCTTGTTAAGACAAAAGTGTTGCGTTGTGTCTGACAAAGGATTAGACAAATTTTACATGCTTGGCTTGATTCAAACACTTTTGAATATAATCCCTTCATTTGAATACCTAATGAGAAGGATTCTCACACATGATGTCTGTTAGAGACCGTTATAATTATTGCTGTAAAATGCATGTGAGTGGTGACAGCGCATCCGGAGATGCTTGAGTTGCCATGTGAGCTTTCTTGAAAAAAACTCAACTAAACTTTGCCTTTAACTCCAAACAACCCTGTGCTGCCTATAAAGCATGCAACCAGTGCAAAGCTATTATCAGCAGCGATGGCAGGTCAGACAGAGGCTATTCATTAGCTTTAAACAACTGTGGCCATCTTCTCTCCATCCCACCATTATTTCAAAGGCACCTTAGCAACCATTTGAACAACACTAGTGCCGGTCACGGCCACATTGTGTGGTCCTGTCCCAGTTGTAAAAGAGGCAAGACAAAGCACTTTGCGGCCACCGACTTTGGCTTGAACAGGTCAAGCCATTTCCTTAGGTGGAAACACTTGTTAGTTGAGGGACAAGCAAGAGGAATGCAGCCATAGTGCCTGTGAAGTGTTTAGTGTGATGTGGACTTGGGCAGTGTTTGTATATAGTAAGCCTTGTTACTGTCTCATTGACATGTGAGGTATGTTTGACCTTTGGCACGTGAATAGCCAGAGGCTATCTCTCTGTAGCCTAGTCTTGGAAGATGTCAATAGGCAATCTTGTGAAAATTCAATAAGGTTGGTTTTCCTGGGATAATTTCAACAAGGGTTCTTTGTTTTCTATAACTCTATGAGAGTGACTTTCATCTCTGGAGGACAAGAGACTGCAGTAGTCCAATGGATGCTTTTCTCCAGTGCTGATGGTGATCAATGCAGCCTCATCATTTAGGCTGCAGTTGATGGTCCCTGGGCTTCTCTGTAACTAATGCGCTCTTACATTAGTTTCAGCTCCTTGGTTGATGAGGACCAGAGACTTGATGTGAGCGTCAGACTTCTTTTCTATTCTCAAGAAGAATGGTCCCGTCAGCTATGCTCAGCAAGACGACTTCATCCATCCACTGGTAATTAGATCACAGCCACCGCTTGCTGTGGAGCCAGAGAAAAGCACATTGGGACCACAATAGAGGAATCTGTGCCACTGTATCTCCATTTGCCTGGTACTGTGGGGACAACGGGAGAATGGAATGCATTAATAGAAATGCTGTGGTGACCTGGGCAGTGGAGGCAGGGAGTCGCTTCAGACTGCTCCTTTCTGAGTCCTTTGCTGTCAGTGTGCCTTTTCAGAAGTGCCAATGTGCATCTGGCTGTCTGAAAATAAACACTGAAAATGTTAACTTGTTTAGTTGTTTTGGGACATGGAAATACTGGAGGCAGGGTCTGTGTAGCTCCAGGCCCCCAGGGGAAATGGCAAAATTTCCTCACTCACCTCAGTTGTGTAATCTTGCTGTGTATTAAAGTGATATAATAATGACCATAATGATAACTTATTTACATTGGATCTTTCAGAAACAAAATTTATGAAGTGCTTTACACCACAGCATACACTACAGGAAATTGGTGATGAGTGGAGATTTCGGAGAGCCTTGCCAGAGGACCTTAAGCTGGAATCAGTCTCAAAGGGTATTAGTAGATCACAGATGTAGGCAGGAGCCTATATCTGGGTCTCTTTTAGAACATTGTCAGATCAGTTAATGCTGCCAGTACTAGGGCCACAGGGGACACTTACAATTACGTTATTATTTAATTACTTAAGTACATCTGAGGCTCCATTTTTAATTTCAGTGAGACAAGACATAATACAGAATGGAGTGCTGCCAGGCGTTATCAGAACACACAGTTGAGTGTCATCGGCACAACAATCGAAATCAATTGTGTCTGTGCACAGGATTTGATCCAGAGGGAGCATAGGACTCAAATAGAACCTTGGGCAACTCCACAAAACAATGGGGCACAAGAAGGTGCCTCTAAGCACTACAGACAAAGACTTGTTCAACCGATAAAAGAGCTGCAAACAGTAGATCTTTACTGACCGTGACCAGAGCAGTCTCAGTGCTGTGGTCACGGGGACTGGAAACTAGTTTGACATTTTTCAAACATTTGATTGTCATTCATTCAGAAGTGAGTTGAATGGAGACAACTTTTTTTCTGAAATGTTTGATTAAAAATCACTGCTTATTTATGGGTCTAAAATAACTTGAAACACAAGCATCGAGAGAGGGCTTTCTTTCAAAGGGGGTGAGCCTTGCTTTTAAAAATCTAGCTGGGAACTGTCCATGTATGTACCACTCTGTACACAGATGCAACAGCTGTCAGTCATTTGAGGACCATACCAATGTCAGAATCTGAGCAGGTGTCTGAAGTCTGACGTTACTCCCTCCTCCTTCCTCCCTCCTGTAATTATTTTTTTTGCGCTAGTATGCAAGCTTTCTCTGTACAATGCTGCCCTTATTTAGCAGAATACCTGTGCCAGGGTGCCACTGCACTCCGAGTTCCTTTGCAACAATGGGATCCTTTCTCATTCTACTCCTCCCTCCTTCACTTGGTTTCCCGCTGAGAGCCCGCAGGCAGGCTTTTTTGTCGACACATTCAATAAGACCTCTAAGCCTTGCCATAATTCATTACTGTAGGCGAAGGTCAGTGTTTTGTGTTGAAGAGTGAATGTAGAACATCTGCCACCGTTTGCACAACAGATGTCACATATATGAAGAAATGTGACCATGAAATCGTGAATTAAGATCAGAATTTTTTGGGCACTCTGATTGATACATACCTGGGACTCATTTAGTGGGGATTATGGGCACTGCTACCAGCACACACACACACACACACACACAAAAAAAAAATGCACAAAATAATAACACTGACACATACAGGACACTTGAAATCAGTCTGATTCATCAGTGAGATATTTCAGCTGGCTGACAGCAAGGCTTATGCTGCCACTGCAAGTTCACTCATGTTTCCTGTGTATGGTCCTTTGTTGTTTCTGTGTAAACTCCGTGTGTTTTCAGTCTTATGTTCTTTCCTGCAGGCTAAAATCTCTACAGCAGACACTAATGCAGCCTTGTTCTTCACAGACAAACATGTTCTCCTGTAAGTCAGAGTTGTTGAACAGATTTGTAGATTTATAGTTTTAGGTTAAGATTTCACTGCCCCACTTTGGAGAGTTAAAAATAATCCTTGCCGATATATATGCGTGTATATATATATTTATATATATAAATATATGTACTATTTTTTTAATCTAACAGAAGGGATTCGCCAACACTGCCAAATGAAATGGTTTTAAGCTTTACTGTGTAAACTACAGATGTATAGAAATGTATAAAGATGTATACACGAGATCCCAAAATGTTTTGTATGGAAATAGCTTGGCCATTCTCAGTAAATTACAAGAACTGTTTTTCAGTCACCCACGAAGGTGAGAACAGAAGTGCTGGGGAGAGTCTCTGGCTAATGCCACACAAGTCTTCCAATCTGACCCCAATTTCAATTACTCTTCTGTCTGACTGTGAAAAGCTTTGTTTGATGAACCCTCTTATCTCATTGAGTTTCCAGGAGGCTCAGTGCTGCTCAGATGAGACACTCTGTGCTGTGTGTATAAGGAAGGGAGATGTATTCTGAATAATGCATAGAAATGTGTGTGTTTTCGTGTGTGTGAAACCAGGAAGGAGGTATTACTAGTCTACCATCCCAACTTGACCCAATTTGGGTTAGTCATATGACTTCAGAGTCAACATAACATGTCACATATTACAGTGACTGGTGGATGCTATCCAAATTAAAGTTTTATAAAGCAGATAAAACAAAAAAAAAAACAGCTGGCCTTAATGTTTTCGATTTTTTCCCAGGGTTTGTCTGTTCTTAACAAACGATAACAGCAGCTTAGATATAAATCTGTTCCAGCAATTAGACCCTTTACTGGGGCTTTGGCAAAGTATGTCCCTTCTCACACACACACACACACACACACACACACAGGCGTGTGCATATGGCAGAGAAAGTATGTGCACAAGAGAGGAAGGTAGCAAAAAAATAAGAGAGAAAGAAGCAAGATCACAAAGCCATGCAGGTTCTCACTGCCAGAGGTCAGAGGTTACAGCCTTGAAGTGGTGGGGTGGGTGGGCAGGACTAGGGCCTCAGGTCAGTCCCTGAGACTGACAATGTGTGGGAACCACAGGTCAGACACATGCATAAACACACACACACACACACTAATAAGCGGTTAGTGTCAGCGTAGAACCACAGCTACAGAAACAGACTGCAGTTTGGAAAGAAAAACCTTGGTTCTCATCAGTTTTCTTACAAATGGGAAAACATTTTGTATTATGAGTCTTTTGTTTTAATTAATATTAAAATTATCTCTTTTGTTGTTTTTTGTTTTTGTATTTAAGAATACTCCCAGTCAACATTTTCCATTACTTAAATGTCTCATCTACATTTACACATACATATTCTCAGGTATCAGTATTACATCTTTTTCACTGGACTGCAGCAAACCTGGGCCAGCTCTATGAACGCTAATTGTCTGAAAAAATGATGAAGCTGCTCAGTCAAGTGTTTCTCCACTTTCCGTTGCTCTTTCAAAATGAATAGATGCACACAGTTATCAGTTAGGTCCTCAGGGGGTTTTAGGTTCCACCCATTGACTGACACTCATTCCAACTCTGTCACAGTAACCAAATATTCTTATTACCTTGAAAATTATTGTCTGAAGACTAAAGGCTTCTGCTTCATGAAAAGATCTTTTTCAAATCAAACATTTTAAGATAGGAGTGACAAATATTGCTCTTGTAGCTTGCAACTTTTTTGTTTTTGACTCAAAAGTAGTTTGTCCATGCCATGTGATCTGCATACTTCAGCAGACAGCAGACCACCACTGACTATCTTTGTAACAACTGTCATGCATTGCCAAGTGCAGACAGAGCATGACGTTGTTTTTTTTCTCTAAAAGTAGTTTGAGCTTAAAGGAACTTTTCAGGTCAATCTGTGCAAAGCAGAAATATGCTGAGTCACAGCTGTCACACTTAGCCAGTGAAATCATTGTGGAATGAAAAGGTGAAATCTGCTGTAATGTTAGCTGTGAAGTCTTGACATTTCCCACTTTTAGATCGAGTTCTGTCAACCTGTTAAGGCTCTGAAAACTGTGCAGGTTTGAAAAAGCTCAGCGCTGGGCCATTTTTGGCCATCGATTCTGTTTCATGGAAGCCCTGATGCGCACACACCGGAATGGATGAATTAGACACATAAAATACATCACAGAGGCAGACAACATGCTGCAGGAGGTTCCTCTCCTATTTGTTTTATACCCCGTCATCTAGCATCAGAGAGCGAGAGGAGAAGCAGTCATTTGTCAGTGCAGGGCAGTGAAAACGTAAAATTGAATTCAAGATGTTTTTGTTTTTAGTTTTCAGTTCAGTCACAGTAGGTACAAACTTTGAAAGAACCCCAACGACAAACTTACTTACTTGTCAGAGTTATTGGATTTCAACAGGTCAGAAGCTGCTTGTACAGACTCTGTGCAAGTATTTAATTGGATTCCCACAGCAGCCAAACAGCTTAATGAATCAGGAACTCTTCATTAATCAATGCACTCATTTGGGCTTAATGCGCCAATCATGTTTTTAGCCAAGCATTTGTGTCGAACACCGAAGTCTCTAGTAATTCATATATCAAAGAAGCTGAGCTGCTTTCTGAAAGTAAACAGCCAAATTGGATTGAATCCTGATACACTAAATGAGATGAAGTAGTTTGTTCTTGCCTCACTCACTACAGTGAGCTTGTCTTGTCTGTAATGTAGGCTAAGCTGTGCTTTAGTTTATTGTTTTGGGTTGAATAGCATGCACTGTTTAAGGGGAGGAAGGGCTGGATATCCTCTTTCTTTCAGGCGTCTTGGCATCTGTCTGTATTTTTATTTAACATGCATCAGTGCTACATTATGTTTAATGCCTCTTTTGTCAAAGTTTACTCCAGTTCAGGGTTCAGTTCCTTACATCAAGCCAAATTGTTGTCTGCAGGCAAACTTTTAGCTAAGCACTCTCTATTGCTTGGAAGTTATAAGCATTTCTTGATTTAATCATAATCCCTTTATCAGCCCAATCAGGAGCACAAACAAGCTCTCAGAACAGCAACCATAGTCTATTTCCATTTTTCCTTTTCCTAGTTCAAATATTAAACACTTTTGCACGTTTGCAAAGTAATTTTCTTCATGTCATTAACAATGTAAGTGCATTACATGTGATGATCAAGCATTCTGACTTCAAAGACTGACATGTTTAACTCCAGCGCCTGTGAAAGGCTTTATTTTTAGATCCTGTATCATGGTAGCAGTCCCTCCCTACTGCAACACAAAGGCTGCGATTCGTAAATGATAATGTATCAGAGCACTGACCCCAAAACATCAAAAGGCTTCACACGTGCTGCGCGATAAGCCCGGCCTACTGTGACGTGATCTGGAACTGATTGTATTTATTCATAACTCCACTTTAACGCAGAAAAAAAAGTTACTGCAATAACCAGGGTGAGAAGAGAACAAACCCTCAGTGTGTATGCTTAGTGTCCAGATGAATGGAGTCCATATGTCTCAGTAGTACCAACCCACCTTCACTCTGTGCATATGTCTTGAGAGTGTCAAGTACAGGTCAATATGCTCCTGGCAGTCCAATCAAGGCTGATGAATATGAGATCAGCTAAATGCAGAACCTCTGCAGTGAAACCACAGGAGTGAATGAAGGGTGATCCAAAACGAGAGCTGGAGCGAATATTACATGACCCTCCACTCCGTGAAGCGCCATGAAATTTAAGGACGCTATTATTTCAGTATTATAGTATTATAGTATAGTGTTTGTGTTACAGAGTATAACAGTGTCTGATGTAGATGATTTCATTCTGTTTGGAAGTAGTTGTTGGAGACAGCCCATATTATTATTTCTTGCTGGGTTCATTTGTTCCATTGACCCTCTCCCAGTAACCCTGCGTTCTACTTATATACTTACACCACAAACTGAGGTTGAGTCAGAACTAAGCATACACTGAAGTTTGCTTTTCTTGGTGCAAAAGCCTCAATAATTGTTTTGGAAATGCTCACATAATCTCACATAACTCAAGTGCAAAATTATAGACACTGAAACATGAAATTAGAACCCGGTTATCCTGAAAAAGTGATTCACTTTCTTGGTCTCTCTCTGTCAGGCCAGTTTTCTTCATTTGCTCAAGTCTCCACAGTTTCAACAGCAGCATCACACTTCTCTTTGCACAGGTGTTAGTTGGTGAATTGATCTCAACATGCCTCCGGAGAGCAGCACACAGTATTTATTACCGCCTGACCCAATAAGTAAGGGTCAGCGAAGGGGCTAGTGGGGTGGGTGGATGGGGGTGGGAGGGTTGGAAGAAGAGCTGACACAAGTGTCAGTGGGTGTCGTCTGGCTAGTGGTTCACGTTAGGGAGTTGGGAGGAGGGGGGGTGGTAGTAGACGACCAAACAGCTGGAGCACATGGCTGACTGTCAGCAACACAGAGACCCGGACCTGTTCCTTCTCACACCATCTTCTCCAGATCTGTTTATTTATATTCCTCTCTCGCTTTGCAGAGGGCAAGCTGTCCTTGAATGAGAATCCAAATGATTTAAATGAGGGAAAAAAAAGATAAATGCAATGCCACGCCAGCAGCTTTGTATGAGTAGACATTTTCAGTGGATGGAGGGTAATGACATTGTCTTTACATTCTCTCTGAGTCTTTGTCAGATCTTGAAATTCAGAATTTTATTGATCACTGGCAAGAATTATAAGTGGAAAGATCTACAAGGCAGAAAATGAAAGAGTTCCTGCTACTCTGGAGGAAGTGTTGTTCTATTGAATTTTGTCAGATTTATACATGTACAGTTTGGATTTAGCAATACTCTACTGAGATTAAACCAAAGCCAAGCAGCTCTCTTAAACACTGACTAAATTTATTATATGATATTTACTGGACTTATGTAACTTGTATCTGCAAAGGTGATGTGAAAGCTAGAAATGTTTCAGTCTTGAAAACTGAAAACCTTTTTATAATCATTAAATCTTTACAATCACAGGAGACAGATAGGTTGTATCGTCCTTACTCAGAGATTGTCCTGCAAAAGTTGCCTGGTTCCCCGCTCCTCCTCTTCTGCCAAGCACCCAGAGCGTGGCTGTAAAGAAAAATCTAATGAAATTGTTGCGCTGGATCCTGCATGCTTATTGCATTAAGTGCAATCAATAAATCCTTTTTGTACGCTTGCAACCTCCCTCTCCCTGAATCTCAATAAAGCTGAGTGCTCTCACTGTAATGAAGATTGCTCAGGAACTTGATTACTCTTAGTCCCTTCAAACTTAAGGGGCTGTTCTTGGCAGTTCCCCCCAAACTATATGGACCATTACTTAGCAGTTTTTTTTTTAAACATATGGGTACTCTGTTAAAACAGAGATGCTATATAATTTCAGCTTGTGTGCACTGAGTCAAACTGCGTCACGGTAACAGGACAGGCGGGGGAGTTTATTACATCCAAGAGGTACTGTATCTTTTTCATGTGAAGCCAACTCATAGAAAGTGTCACTGTGACTCATAAGAGCCATTCAGTGTCACTGTTTGAGCAAAAAAACATCTCTGTGCTGCAATCTGAACTTCTGCAGCTAAAAGTCAGGTGTTGAAATACAGCTTGTGCTTCTAAGCAGCTGTTTCCATATAGTTTCCATAAGTGTCCTTACTGTCTGAGATGTGTGTTTTTCGGTAGACTTGCATTCTCCAGCTTGAAAAGTAAATCTGTAACAATTGTTTTCACCCTTGTTTTTTGTTTCACAACAGCAGTTGCAAAAGCAGAGCTGCTTGCCGAGGAGGCTTGTTGTTAATGACGTAGTCTATAGAAACGATTGAAACCAGTGCCAGTTCTGACATCATGACAAAGCTGGTACACTTTCAAGGTTAAATCAATGGCAGAAATAGGCACATGAGAGGTCACACTGCAAACAATACATTCACAGGAGGGGCATGATATCAAAGAATGTCTCTTTCTGTCCCTCTGTATCTCTGCAGAGCATGTGCGACTGTCAGTAGGCTCTAGTGCTGATAGCAGAATGAACAGAAGTACGGGAGGGGTAGAGCCAGGGAAGGTTGTTCACTAATCAAATGCAGATGGTTTTGTTCTTTTGGACAGATGAAAAACATCTTTAAATGAGCCACCAACTATACTTTGGCAGCCACTGATATACCTGGGCGGCCCATCCAAGTAAAGTCAAGGTGTGGGAAACACTGTTCTGGCTTTACCTCTGAAAGCTCCAACAGAGGATTGACTCAACCTAATAGTGTGATTATGGCCCTTGTTGCTTTCTTCTCCCAACAGCGCTAATCAAGACTGAAGTAGACTTGGCCTGGTCAGCAAACTTTGCCCCTTTTCTTGTGGGTGAGAAGAAGCTTTAGGGACCTGCTGGGTTCACCCGCTGCTCTTGTGACCCAGACTAGATGGATAAGGATGGATATCACTCCTGGCTGGAAGAGCGAGCAGCAACACAGAAAAGAGAGCAGTCTTGTTTTGTCTAGTGCTCTTTTCCAACTGTGGGGTATCTCCTCATCAAGGCACCAAGCTGGGTGATAAACTAAGGGTTTCTTGTAGAATCTTCATTCTCCTTCATTCTTCTCTCCGTCTCTTCCTTCCATCACTGTCTTCAAAGTGTTTTCATAAGGGAGATGTGAAGCTGAGACTCGTGCTGCCCAGGGAACTGAACCGTATTTCACTAAAATTTTGTTCATCTTTAGTCAGCACTGATAAATCATGCATCGTCACCTCTAGGTCCGAGGTTAAGCTCAAAAAGTTACGTACGTGACATATTGCACTTTGATGCTGTATCTCCAAATAAGGCAAAGAAAAAGGTGATACATGATTATCAAATGCGATAAGACAATGATTTCTCCAAACATGCCTCTTGTCTTAAAGCTGAATTTTTTTCCCACTTCCTGCCCTGAAGTCTTCACAGATTTCTTCTTTCTGTCTACGATTTTCTGTGATTATTCACATTGTGGGTCAGAAAACCTGGCTCTACAGTGCTCTGATTTTTTGAAATATGGAGGACAGTGTAATTGACCACAGTGGCTCCTGCATAATGCCAAATTGAAGCCATTGGTGAGCTGATCTTCAGGCTGTAAATATTTCAGTGCTTGTCACAGAGCTGAAGGTCAGTAAAAAGTAGGAAGGCATGTAGATGGAGTTTATCTGCATAGCAGTTAATACATTTTCTCTTCAGTAGGAGCTATAGAGGAATCCATTTTTTTACAACTAGGACACAAACTCACTGACTGTGAAGTAGGCCAGGTTTAATAAAATCGCATATGTAAATGCTGCTGCAATGGTAACGTGATAATTTAGAAATAAATGCCAGTTGTTTTGTGGGTGCCTTTCTGTGTGCTGCTTTAATTCTGTCCTATTATGACATTGCTGTGAATAGCTAAAAGCCAAATCCAACAACATCAACTAAAAACAGCTATTTCTTGGAAAAAACAACCAGTACTTAATTTGCTACAGAACTCAAGTCAGAGGGCTTGATATAATATTGTTGTGACCCAGAAAGGCAGATCACCTGGAAATATGAAGATGATTGATGATTCTACCATTGTGTGTCTTGACTCAAAGTGCCTCATAGTGGTGTTGTGTTGGAAGACCATGTTCTTCCAGACAAAATGTTCATTATAGTAGCAGTTTGGTTTTGAGCCCCCACACATAGGCACCTCTGTCTAGACAGCACTTTATCAGTGCTGTGATTCTGTACTCTACAAATGTGCTGATATATGGCTTAAAGCTCGACAAACAGTGTCTAATCTTTTCTTTTCTCTCTCTTTCATGTGCTGTTTCTTTTGTTCTGCCAACGCCCTACCAGGTAAGACCACTCCCTTTACTTTAATCTCTCTCTCATAATGGCCATGGTCTTCTTCCCAAACCACATCTGCCAACCCTCCCAACCCCATCAGACGTCAAAGGACCACCGGGTCTGTAGAAATAGATGAAAAATGTGGCTTGGATTTTCTGAAATCAGATGCCAGATGTAGTCATGTTTCAGTATTTATTTTAATGGAGTTGATGTCGTAGCTTTATAGTTTTATCTGGTTTGCATCGATACGCTATAACAAGCATCCACATTTTACACTTAATACATGATGTTTTGTGGTATACCTGGCCAATAGCTTTTTTGGCATCTATTTTCTGCACATCTTGTGTCAATAAGACACCACTTAGACCCTTACCGTGCCTCACTTAGCTGTCTGCAATTTCACATGTAGTCATCATCTCCTATGAATTTGACATGGTTCTGCATGGAAAATTCATCAATTCGTGATATTTTAGGTAGAAAACTGGGAATTTGACGAATCACTTATGGCGAGACAGTGCTTTGAGTGTGTTTTTAAAAATGTGTTTTAGCTTTTTAAGAGCGGGTGCCAGACTGCGCTATCCTGTTCTGACTGTTTTGTCTGTGTTCGGTATTCTTCACAACAGTGCTCAGAGTGACAGTGAGATTAATGTGTCCTGTCGGGTCTCTGTGTCGTTTAAGAGAACAGACAAGGACATCGAAAGAGGAGTGAGAAGCTCTAAGTAGGGGAGATTACAGTGAGTAAAAGCCTAGTGCTTCATTTTGGCAGGCCCACCTGCTGTACTGTCTGCCCTTTTGTTTAGAACTCACTGTGCATGAAGAGCGCTGATCTCCAGCACACTTGATGGGCCTTCGAAAGCAGAACGTTTTGCTCAAGCAGTTGCCTTGACGTTGTGGCGAAACCTCAACCACCAGTGATGATGACACGATGAAGAGCCACGGCAGAAACACAGAAGTTTTTTAGGGGATTTGGTACTGTTGCCAGGAAAGGTCCCAGAAGGATGTCTTTTGTCATGCATATTAAAAGAGCTCTTCAGTCAAAACAAGCCTGCTCAGTCTGTCATTAAAGCTCCCAGATGACAGAGTTGTCCTTTCATGTGTTCCCCACTCAGGGCCCTTCCCTTCCTGTTAAAGCAGTCCCAGCCAAAACCCCTGTCCCTCTAGATCCAACAACTCAGCCAAAGTTTGTTATAAAACTGAAGGGCCTGGACTGATGGGCTGGGACGCACTTGAAGAGGCTGTAAAGGGCATAAATATACACCTCCAAGTGTAGAGAATCAACAGAAAGTTGAGTTCAGAAATGAAACTATGTCATCCACGGGCTCAGCTGTTCTATTGTCCATTGCATCCACTTTGCAGAACACATTTAAAAGCTGTTTTCAGTGCATTTTCAGTTGAAAATGCTGGCCTGATGTGAATGGAAGCCAAAACATGTACATCTACTCATTCTCTACGGCACTTTACTTGAAAGATTTTGGGCCTTTGATTGAGGGGGCAGTGCTGGTGCTAGTTAGCATTAGTACCTTACAGTGCGCTGTAGTATTGCTGAGAAACAGTGGAGGCTTTGTGCATCGTAATAGGATTTTAATGCCTTCTCTTTGTGGCTCAGAGAAGATTTCTGCTGATTAAATTCCACACTGGCCTTGTGAATTGAACCAGCTTTTGAGAATAAACGCACCTGAGACCCTCAGAAGTATGAAAACAGATGAGCAGAATGTGTGGCTTTGATGTGTAGTGGCTCCTATCAGTGATGTTTTTACCCCTTCATTGTCACACAGGCTTATTGATTGATGTTCAGTCTTACGAAAGCTCCGGTTTGGAAATGCCAGAACGACTGTTTGCCATAGCATGCCAAGCTCATCTCCCTGTTTGGTGTGGGATTTCTCGAGGCCTTTCAGTGGAAGTGGCCACTACAATGGCCACATCATGCTGCTCTGAGTGAGACAAAACACCTGTCAGGAGTGGTCACGCCTCATCACGGAGCCTGTTAAAGTGGGAGGTCCTCTTGTCACTCAGTGAAGTACCCTCATCCTTTCTTTTATATCGTGTTTTTGAAGGAGGAAGTTCTTAAAAGGGCCTCTTCAGTCGTCCACGTCCAAGTTTTCAAATTTATAATTAGTTTTTATCCTTTTAGTAAGAGATGAGGTTGTCTGCTTGATTTTGTTGTGTGAGTGTGCTTATTTGTGTGTATATGTGGGAATGTTTGTGTAAAGCCATACCGCCACCAATAAGGTGGATCATCTTGGCCACCATGTCACACACAGCAGGCTCCCTCTGACTTGAACAAAGTGGTTTGGGGTGTGTGTGTGCGTCTGTGTGTGAGGACGCTGGAATGCAGATTTCATATCCTCGAAGATAATGAGATTAAGGAGGTGCCATCTGAGGGAGGAATTCAAGCTATCCGTGTTCCAGCTGCAGCCTTCTGCTGCTCAGACATGGAGAGGAGGTTCAGGGCATCTTTCTTCTGTAGTCCTAAGTTAGCTGCTTTTCAATCAGTGCAAAAATCTGTGAAATCTCATCCGTGAAATGAGCTAAATGTAGTTGGTGACACCATAAGCCGTGTTTTCACCAAGCAGTCCAGTGCAGCTCAGCTCAGTTTGTTCCACATTAGAACAGTAAACCATAGATCTGTTTTACTATCTTGGAATCTCAAGGGTGGTGACAAAAAAAAAAAAAAAATAGATTAACATCATTAATATTTTGGCAGCAAGGAAATTGTAAAACACAGTTTGTGAGTTAACTGCTTAGTTGATCAAAGGGAAATTGACAGCTGCATTAATAATCAGTTAATAATTTTAGTCATTTCTCAAGGAAATTTTGGCATCTTCAGTTCAAGGATTTACTGTTTCTTTGTCATTTATGATAGCAAATGAGGAGTCCTTTGGTTTTGGACTGTTAGTTGGACAAAAGAGGGAATTTGAAGATGTTGATTTGTGCAATCAAATTGATGCAAAATTTTCAGTGTTGGACATTTTATAGATGCTATTTTAATCCTAAAAATAATCTGCAGATTAATCAATAATCAAAATAAAGGTTAGTTGCAGCCCTGATGTAATTATTAGATAATTTCCAGAAAACTCAAATGAATGAGGTGGTACCATATGTACTGTCTCAGACCATTGCCTCTATTTTCCCTGTAATTAGTACTGAACTAATACATAGTTTTTGATATTGAAAAGTCCTTGGAAAATAATTAATTAATTATGGAGTCATAAAGTGTTGCAAACAATAGATCAGAACTTATATGCGTATGTGTTTTTTCATCTTTGCACTATAAATATGTCTATTTATAGCATGAGTTAAACAGACACATGTTTCAGTTCATTCCAAATTATGCATTCCAAGTATGCAGAGACATTTTATTTTGTACTGAGGAAATTATAATTCAGTTCAGAGAGCTCTCTCCTTTCCATGTCTTGGTTTACCACCATGTGTCCTCCTCTTGTGTGGAATGCTAAGAGTAGTTTAGGAAGTATTCTTCCCAAACAAAATGACTTCACACCTATAATGGCTCGCAAAATTATAGCCCACCACTTCCCCTTTCCTTTCTAACCAATGCTTTCTAACACACGAAATCATTACACTGTTGTCACTCAGAGAACAGTTGTCAGGTATCACTGAATTCAGGTGACGCGAGTTCTTAAAAACTCTCTCTGTGTTCTCCTATTAAACCCTGCATGTGACTGCACCAGTGACATGACTGCCTGTGTGTTTGTGTGCATGCATGTGTATAAAATGTTGCATGGCTCTGTACCAGCACATAATGGCAGGCACTGGGACACCCACCTACTTTATGGTATGTGTGTGGGACTTTGTGTGAGACTTTGTGCGCAACTTGAGCCCCTCCACGTGACAGCTCTAATTCCATCCTGCCCATTCACCCATAGTGACTGGCCCACCTGAGACACATATCCACACAGCCTCTCTCTCTCTCTCTCTCTCTCTCTCTCTCACTCACACACACACACACACACACACACACACACACACACACAGACACACACTAACAGAATGGGTGACTTCCGACATGGGACTTCTCTAGCATTTTCCCAGAGCCCCTTCCTCGGTTCATGGCTAAACGAAAAAAACGATGTAATGCTCAGACTTCAAAGCTCTCAAAGTGTGCGTGTGTGTGTGTGCGTGCGCGCATGTCAGGGCAGAATAGGGAACGAAAGGCACACCTAAGCAAAGAGTAGAGATGTCAGGTAGGAATGGTGCAGCTCTGAGAGGCAGAGAGCTATAGTGAAGAGATGAGACAAGTTCATACATGTCTGAAGCTGATCCTGTGTCAGCCTGCACATACATTCCTCTCTCTCTCTTTCTCTGAGTTTGCGTGTGTGTGTGTAAATGTTATTTCTTTGGATCAAGCGGATCTGGTGGGCAGAATTTACTTACACTCGGCACAAAATGGGCTCATAATGTCATTTTAATGATGCTGTAATAGCCTAATAATGAGCAGCCAATAATCATCATTTGCCTAATGGGCATAGCTTCACAGTTAATCACTTGGACATGGATTTCAGTCTTTCAGTTGCTCCACCATCTTTCTCCCTCGTCTTCTCTTCACCCTCAGATGTGACACGGTTGTACAGTGCCAGTTATAGTCAGGGCTTTCATTAGTGATTTCATTATTATGTTTCCAGTAAACTATTACAAGTGTTGAGTGAATTTCTGCAAAATAAAATGTGTATATTTCACCTACTTCTATGTGCATTTGTCCCAGGTGACAAGATTACATAATTAAGCATCAGCGACGAAGATAAAACTTTATTGCTGCATCCCACCTAAGATGGAATTTCTGTTTCTTCAATTAATTAATTTGTATCTTGTGATGCACATGTCCCTGTGAGGTTTCTGTCAGCCAGCAGCAAAGGACTGGTTATGTCCTTCTTGCCAACCCCGCAATTTTATTATGCAACAGTGAGTGGCAGCATTACATGATCACTTTGTTTGCAGTAGAAGAAGAAAAACCAGGTGATGGCCTTTCTCATCTTGTCTTTTTTTTTTTTTTTTTTTTTTTTAATATTCTAGCTTTTCTTCTTTTAAAACATTTATTGTTTGTTTTTTGCTTTTTTTTTTTGCAAATGTTCTGCAGAAAATCTGACTTTTCCATTCTGTCACTGTCTGCCAGTCAGTTAGTTCACCACTTTGGTATACACTGACATATCCTGACAAATATTGGATGGTGTTGCAGACCCAGTGGATGAATCAGGGTCAGTTCCAATTATCATACAGTACATATACAATATTATACAATATTATACAATTTTCACATGCTAATATTCCACACCAAGATAGTGAACATGCTACACATTGTACCTGCTTATCTTTAGAAAAGGAGAACACATTTTTCCACATTTTTTGGATACCTTTGTTGGCCTTCTTTGACTGATTTTGATATTATTATGTTATTTTACTTGTTTTCTTGTTCTCACCAGCTGACTTGACCTACTCTAATATGAATGTGGGATGTAGAAGTTTATAAACACTTCACTGTTACATTTTTCTGAGATAGGTCGATGCTTGAGAGCTTCCTTGTAAAATGCTGATGGTCACACTATTAATCACTGTTATTAAAAATTTCATTCTGCAGACTTTCATAGGCTGTCATCACTGCCAGTATATAGTGAATACATGGCTGTTGAAACTGTCTCTGGTTGTGCTGAAATACTTAGTGGTAATGGCATGACATCTAGAACAGAGACTAATCCAACCTTTAAATCTTCCTGTCATCAAGCGTAGACCCTACTGAGGTGTCCTTGACTAAGAAATTGTCCCCCTGGTGATCTGTGGCAGGTCCTGAACAAACTCCCCAAGAAACACATAATTATTTATTGTTCGTTGTAGTGTTACTGGGTTCTGGTCCCCCTTACATGCTGTTTGCTCTTCACAGCATCCTGTCTCTTTTTGTTTTAGTAGATAGATGGATTGCAATTCCTCCATTGTCCCCCCTGTGGACACTTAGTATGTAACCTAATCCCTCAACTCACAAAATGGCTTAACCAGATGGCTGCAGCAGAGCTATCTGCCATGACTTCCACTTCTCTTTGTCAACGTCTGATGGTTCTCCTTTCATTTTGTTTCTTGCTCTTGAGTCAAAGACATGAGCGTGATAGACAATCTGAGCATTCTGCCCACTACAATGCCGCACAAAACACCTGCAGTGGTTACAATGGTGTTGTGTTCTTCATTGTGAATGGTCCATAAAAAAGATCTCACCTCGTGAAAGATGGGGTGTGGAGGGAGGTGTTAGTCTGTGTGTGTGTGTTGTGTTTCCAGCCTTCTTTCTGTTTTCCTCATTCACTGTTTTCTTCCACATTACGTCATATTGGAAGAGTTTACCTCTGGCTGGAAACTTGGTGCCTGTCTCACATGCAAGCAGATACACCCACAGACCTTTCCATGTGGAACATGCCATGCCAGCCAGACTGTGTGTTTGTGTGTGTGTATGTGTGCCATAGCAGCATCTCTCTTACTTTTCCTGTGGGAACATAGGTGGCCATTGTTGGGTGCTGAGAGCCCTGCAGATGGGGGCGGTTTTCTGGTGGTCAAACTGGAAGGATGCCCAAAAATACTGGGGCAACAGGGCTCGCTGGCCTGTGTGTGCTTGTGTGATAGCAGTTTTTGGGTTAATACCCTGGCTCAACATGCACACACACAAACACACACGCACACACACCCCGACCATCCTCCCACATCCCTCCTCTAACTCCTGTCATTATTAATTGAATTATCTCTATGCAACAGATTTTGCAGCCAAGCCCTCATTCCCATGCCATAGTAACATGAGATGACTACCGACTAAATTTAAGATGAGGATTATGGGAAATGCAGTCAAAACACCCCCAGGAGCTTTCATGTTATACTGTTATATAGCTTACAAGTGTGCTACTGCCATTATGGCTACAGTCCAACTGTTCTGTCAGAGCAATAGTAATTCACATCAGTCTGGACAGTTTGATCTGTGGTTCAAACCTGGTAAATGATTTGGGATGTAAGTATCCTCATAGGCACACCACTTTCTGTGAGTCCTGTCCTGTCTTGCTTTTCAAACAGCTGGAAGCACAGCGAGCAGAGACAAGTGAATTTCTGCTGTGCCTGGGCCATCTGCTGCTGGCGTTGAAGTTGGGAAGCTAATGGATGTTAAATAAGACTGTGGTCTGTCTGCAGGCCTACAAACCACTGCGGCCTGAGGTCAGCTCTGGATGTTTGCTGTATTGCCAACGTTGGTTTTTAAGGATTCTTTTAGTGCTAAAGCAGGTTTTTTTGTTTTTTTGTTTTTAATTCCTACAAGTTGTTGATGGGCACTTTTTCACAAGAAAAGTTCAGAAGAAAATCATTATCAGAAAAATGACCAGATGATGTACCTTTCTGTTTTAAGAGGGCCACCACAGCGCACATGCAAAAAGATGTGGTAAAACTATTTTCTGTTGAGCATTTTTCCCTCTTTACAGGTTTTATTTAGAATAAACGATGTGTATTCCTGAGAAATTGTTTCCAGCAATATGATGTGTACAGTAAGAAGGTAAACCCACATTCTTATGTGTTAAAAGTCGTCTTTTGTTAGACAAACAATTCACCTTGTTAATAGATGATACAGACATTACAAAAAACCACAAACCTTTGTGTAAGTGTAATTGAGCCTGATTTTTTTTTTGCTTCAGTCACTTATCAAGCACACCTACCAAACATCCCTGGCTCCAGCATCTCCGGTGAAATGATTTGCTACTCTTTTGAATATCTTGGGCTTTTGGACAGTTGGTGGGACAAAATAAAACATGATGTCGCTTTTGGCTTGACACATGTTTTGATGTTTCATAGACTAAACAGTTAGTTAATTGAGATAGTGAGCAGATGGATTGATAATGAAAATAATCCTGACAGCCAAGCTACAATACACAGAACAGCAGCATGCAGGGTATAATTAAGATATGAGAATTAACTTCAGTGTAAATTATTAGATTTAACAATGTATTTATTGCTGAATCTAATGATTCACATTGAAGTTGAATTTGTGCAAAAATTATTAGTTGTTTCTTTTATGAATCATCTGTCAGAAAGACTTAAAAGTAATTCAATTTTCATAAAGTAGAAATGCTAAACATTGACTTTTGTCTCTTTTTTACTGCTCTTTGAATGTGTTGAAATTGGATGTCTGATTAGACAAAACTCTATAGCTATTTTAAAAAGCCACTTGATTTTGATTCTGGAAATTTCTGCATGTTTGACTGTTGTTATATCTGTTATATCTTATATCTGTTGCCATCCCAAATGGCTACCCGTGAGAGCACGTTCAAAACAAAACGTCATCGGGCTTTCAGCCTGGGTGGATCAGTACAGCTAGATCAGATTGTACCTCTGCATACCTGCTACAACCCTTGATGATAGTGTCAAGGGATGGACCAACACACACATACAAACACTCACACAGCCAGTACTTAGTACTTACACACACACCCTCCTCTTCCTAACCCTCGGGCATGGCTGCTGAGCACTGCGTCACAGGTTCAGCATGTGAGGCAGCATGTTGATTACAGCATTTAATTAGTGGTTCGTGACATGACTATGTGATGTTATTAAATCCAGCCGGAGCCAATTAGATTGATTATACAGCGCTCTCCTGGACTGTTATATGAGAGGCTGCCCATGTTTGCTAATTGAGTGGTCTGGTTTGGAGTTCTAGAAGGGAGATAGTTTTATTTATTCAACTATGGGTTCCCTTGACTGAAAAGCAATTACGATTTGAATAGAGTTTTGGTTAAAATGTCTGAAATGAAGTCTGTGGTTAAGACATGCTTCAGAAAGTTGCAGCGTTTGTTTGGTGAGAGAAAATTAGCCGTTAAAGAGAACTGAACCACAGCGGGATTGTTATAAATAGCAATATGTCATTATACAGCCCTAAAGCCTTTAAACTTAAACACTTGTTCCCTTTTCAATTTAGTCTAATTCCACTTAGGTTTCATTCTATTTATTTTGTGTTCAATGCTGTTGATTTATAGCACGGCTGAAAAAAACCCATTGAGGTTACACAGTGGTTATGGTGGTGCTGTGTTTGTCTACAAAAAACATAACTGCTGACCAGGCTAGAATAAAACTCAAGAATAAACAAAAAGAATTTAACTTTTGCAAGTTCGTGTGCTTCAAAGTTTTTATTTACTCTAATGTATTTCATCAGATTATTGTGCAAGAAGCCATGAATTTTTAATTTATATTGAACATTTTTAAAGTAAAGCCAGCTAGTTTTTAATTACTACACAGTAATTTCACATTTATCCTGTGGAGGTCAGAACAAACAAGTATGGATACTATTTCTTTTCCCAAATGAAATTAAATAAATAATAACGCTGCTACTGAGGTAGGTGCTGGTTTTGATCCACTTGCCTCATATTTGACATTCAGTATTCCAACCATCTTTTGGTTGGAATACTGAATTTTTACTAGAATTTTCTGTAATAACTAGAATCAGTGAAGGGCCCTGACCTGAGAAATCTACTGATGTCTTTGCAATTTGTTTCTCAGTTTAATTTCTCTTTAACCTGTAAATAGTGTACTGTAATGTGCTCTTTTAAGCAACCTCTGGCACAAGGATTTCCTTTGGGATTAATAAAGTTCTGTCTTGTCTTATTTTATCTATCATCAAATACAGGCTGCATTCACATTAGGTACCTTAATCTGTTAGAGAGGCAGTCGGAGAAAAGGTGGTCATATATAAAGGGGATCATAACCTCTCTTCAAAAATGATCTATAATGGTGGATGTGAATGGCCTTCTTGAACTCTGCCTGGAGGACCACTGACTCCTGTTCAATGACATTGATCCCTTCTCATTTGACACTGTCACTTGTTTTGGTCTGGTATTCAAAGACAGCAAATCTTTTCTGTCTCCAGTGCTTATTTATTCTCTTGTCCACAGTCCATTAATTTCACCAGTGCAGCTAAGTATGCAGTAAAACTGCTAATGTAAAAGCATAATTCAGTTCAACTCTGCCAGATTGGCAAAGACGTGAATGAGACAGCAGAACTCTTTACCTCAGTCTTGGCATATCTCAAGTTTCAACAGCTTTAGAAAACAAATTGATTTTGATGTTAGAATCACTCAGTACGGAAGGCACATAAATGGACGTGTGGAAACACATTCAAAGGTTAGTACTGTCCTCAATTTGTCAGCCTACACTTAACGTTTGTTAATGACTTGTCAGAATGGGAGGAAGCACCTCCAAGATTGATTTGTTGATGGCAGCATCAATTAACTGTAAGTTCATCAAGTTACAGTCATCAGGAATTGTCAGTCTGTCATATGTGTCATTGTTTTTTTGCATGTCACATCCTCCGTCGACCTCGGTTGTCAATGGGAGTTATTATTCATGCATAACGCTTGCAGGCTTCTTCAGTGTTGAAGGTTTGGGCTGTGCAGGGACTTGTCTATAGGTGAAGTCATGCTCGGAGGAGTTGGAGCTACAGATTCCTGCTTGCAGTAGTTTGGAAGTCCCACAGCTGGTTTGGACAGGTGAAGGACGGATGAACGTAAAATCAAACAAATCAATCATCTAAAAGCTCAACTGCTCAGCAGCTACTGGAGAAAAGTTCCTCTTCACCTCATATTAGGTTTGTTGATTCTCCTGCTTATGGCAATCTCTGTAGCTATTTATTTTAGATGATATGGCTGAACCATTGTCTTAAGCCCAGAAGATTATGTGATGTGTCTTTGTGGCTGATACCTTCTATCACATGTAATGACCTGCTCTTCCGAGGGAGAGAAACTTAAGTCAGGGATGTATGCTTACACTGACATTAATCACGAGTAAATGGAGACATAACTGAGACCCATCATTTCTCACACTGGTTTTGTGCCAATAAAACATTTCTTTAGAATGTGCATAAACTTCTTAAGTGGGCAAAGTTACTCCATCTCTGTAGTTTTAGTTGTTGATGAACCTCGGTTTTAAGGTGAAAAAGTGAGTTTTGTTTGTCTTGTGCAGGGATTTTTAATTAGGTAAAAACTTCCAGAATAAGAAGGAGGAAAAGAGAAGGCATAGATGAGCTGGCTGCATTTGTATGCAGTGCAGGTTGAATCAGGAGCTTACCTTAGCCAGCCAACACTCACCAGAAGGTTTCTCATCAGCTCTCATTGTCAGCCAGAACACTTAAGACGATTGCTTCCCCGGTGACCTGAAATGCGTGGGAGGTTGAGATGAAAGGATGGAGAGAGAGAGAAAGAGAGACAATGGGGTGGAGAGAGTGAAAAGGACAGGGGTGAACGAAAGACAGTGATGAGGTGGAAGAAAGGGATTCACATTACGTCAGTACATGCAGATATGACCACTGTCACATAGTTCCTATTTCTCTCTGATTTTCCATATGTTTAATCAGTTGAGAAAGAAACGAGAGAGTAAGTACTGAACATACTCAACATTGGTCATGGATATCAGGCAGATGAATTCCAGACAAGGACAGACACCCAAACCCAAATGAAAAATAAACTCATCAAGAGCATTTTTATTATCTGGTTTAGTAGAGAAAATGGAAATGAATGGGACATAGTGGCAGGACTGGGTGAACGTGGCTGTGGACGTGTGCAGGCATCTCTATCATTGTCCTGAATGTACGGCTATGAGTGCCATCCTCAGGTGCCTCTGTCCCGTGTGTTTTAATGTGTGTGTGTGTGTGTATGCATGTATTGCCAGGCCACGATGGCAACAACTCCTTAATGAAGTATCTTTCATTTTGGAGAGGAAAAGAGGTGGATGCACTTCATTAACCTCAATGCCACTTACAACACACACACAAACACAGACACACAAGGAGAGCAGAGAAAGACACAGGGTACATTGAGGGCGGAAGTAACTAAAGCACATGCCAGGCGGATGAAGATGGATGGCAACCTTTTCACTGGGTGCTTTATCTTAGCCCACACAAGACAAAAACAGCAGCTTTGTCCACGTCCCATTCTGTTTTGCCACTGGACAATGGAGAGACAGCGTCTAATGACTAAAGACCCTGACACTTATGGATATTAATGACATGTTCGTTGGGCTACAGAAAGAGCTGCACTGCATTCATTGAAAACAGAAACAATACCTGCTAATAAACAAAGCACAATACAGAAAATTTCCATTTTAATAAATTCTGTCGACTGATGCTCAGATGTTTGGAGTTCAGAAAAATACTAGTTTCTTAAAAGTATTGTTTTTTCTGTTTTTAAGGGAACACAGCTCACATAAACAAAAATTAAAGCTCTACAAAAATCTGGATTATTTGGATTGTATATTTCTATTTGCAGTTAAGATGTCTGATATTCCTTGAAATATCCCCTTATACATTTGATCCACAAGGTTCCAGAAAACTGCTCCTCTCAGTTTCACACAGCCCAACATGACATCTTTGACACTGCTGCTAAGATCAAGGTATCCTAAGACCCTACCGAACAGAAAATCAGCGAGTCCTTATGTACAACTACTGCCCTTTAGCTTCGCATGCTAAGTGCATTTTCATGCCTATTTAAGATAACTGCTTTCACAGAAAATTATGTGAAGTGTGACTTGGGCAAGAATGTTGAATGTTTATCTCTTTATGACCTTCCATTATCTGTTTTAGTGAAAGACTGCAGCTTCCTTGCGGCAACATGCCTTCACTTTTAGGTGTGTCTACCTGTGCAGTTTGCTTCAGTAAGAATCCTAGACCCTCAGTAGACATTTGCTTTTTAAAGAGGTCATATTTTTGATATATATATTTTTATTTTACATTTTCAGGTTTATGCTCATATTTAAGGTATCTCCTAGAAGAGGTTTGCAGTACTATTCTCATACTTGCTGCAGCACCTGAATGCACACTCTGTTTGAAACACTCTGTTCTTTTTCACACAAAGCTGTATTGTTATCTATAGGGTATGTCTATCTACTAAATTTAACCACGGCAGCAACACACAGACACGTAGTGGCGGGGATCCTGGAGGGAAACAAAGAACAAAGCTAACAACGAAGCTAACACTATCTGAACTAGTGCTGCAGGATGAACACACAAAAGAGCATGGCATATGAAAGAAACAGTTACCAGCATCTATTGCCGTTATTTAGTTGGCTTCAAATGAGACTTCATGTTCGCAAATTACACTTTTCTGTGACTTGCAACATGTTAACTCCAAGCTCAACAGGCTACCCCCTAAAGTAAACAGTAAAACAACATAAAACATGGCTAAACCTTCAGGTTCTAAGTTTGAAGTCAGGTCACAGACAGCCGGTATCGATCTGTTCTTGAGCTTGTACCATTACTGACCCATGTTGAAAATGCAGTAAAATTCACACACTCTTCAGCTTGTAAAGTTACCAGAGCAGTCTGGTAGTAGAGTACACACACAATTCAAAAGTTCTTCAGTCATCGTGGGGTCATCTGTCACATTTCCATCCAAAGTAAAGTAAATCCACTGCTTCTTGACCTCCTCAGACTTAGAGTAGGTGAAGACTTTTGTGTTGGTTCTTGCAGCCTATTACAGAGAAATTGTCAGCCTGTCACATAGTTAGAGGACAGCTGGATGTGGTGCTGTGTTTTATAGACATAAGTAATGAAAGAAAAGGCTCGATTACTGATGATGATTACTATGTTTCAGGCAGTTCAGGAGCAGTGTTTTCTGTAGGAGAAATAACTGCCTTTGGCTGGGATCAGAGGCTACGCAATTTTGCAGATGTTTTGAATGCAAAAACTGTATTATCTGCTAAAGGAAAGGGGAAAAGCTTATGGTCTCTTTAAATACACCAGGCTGATCTTGCAGTGGTCTCTGCTTGTGGGCGGACATGAATCAAATTATAATATCCCTCGTCTGCCGAGTGCCTGTACCCGTCAGTAGCCAAGGACGTTACACTTCTCAATTAACGTCCACTGCACATCCTGTGTCTGCCCGTTAATAACCACAGCTTGCGTTCATCATCAGTTCATATCTCTCATCTCTTATGATGGAATTAGAGCTTTTGCCTGATTTGTACTGATTGTGCTGGTCCTGTTTATGAGTGTTTTTGATAATTACACCACTGTAGAGGCTCCCAGGTGGGACATAGGTTAGCTGATGGTCCCCGTCTTTGGCTCATTTTCCTTCACGCTCATGCATGCTCTCAAATTCCGTGAATCTCTCGCTCCACTGATGAATTTATGAGCTTGCTAATTGGCTAAATTAAAAGCCATTTCCTTTAATAGCGAAAGCTTTAGGAGCCATTACTGGATCAGCCTATTTCACTAAAAGGGGGGAAATTTGTGTTTCTGATTGGGTTGGGAATTATCTAAAGGGGAAAGTCGGTGAAGAATGGGACACCATATACAAAAGGGGCAGTCAGGCAAAGGATTCAATGATGTCACCTGCAGCATCAGGAAGCATGACTGGACTCATTGCTTTATGGATGGCTCTAGTGCATTCATTTTCCTGTGCCTTTTTGACTTTGACCAGGCAGACATTAATTGCTTGGTTGAATTACGGAGCAAGGCCCATTGGAAAGCGCGACTATGCCAAGTCTGCATTTGGCGGTGGACCTGATGATCCTCATCCATTTGATGAATGTGTCTTGGAGAAAAGCTTCATTGCTTCTCTGCCACAGGGAACACTTGACAAGCTTAACATGAGATGGCACTTTTTTGAGTGAAGTAGTGTCCTGTTTTCACTTTATCTTTTGAACTCTGGTCAGTGCTTTTAATGATGGATTGTTTCTTCTGATCACGTCCTCACTGATGTCTGAGGCCATGCCGACATTAAAAGTATTTCCCCCAAAAGTGCGAATGTCAGGCTACCTCCTGACCAAGGCGATCAGTGAAGGATTGGCTTTCAGATTGTGTGCTTTCACACTTCAGATTCAGATTTAGGTTTAGCTTTGTGTAGACATTGCCTGAGGCTCCACCTCGAGGTTGTTGAGTGTGGAGTTTTGAGGAGAAACACTTGGAATGTCAGGAACGTGGGAGCCATCAGCTTCACACCTCCCCATCATGTCATCAGTTGCAAGGTTTGGTGTAAATGGATCACAGAGGAGAGTGCTAACACGGAGCCCCTTCATATCATAGTAGCTCCCACCTTTGACTTTTCAACACAGACGAAGGAGCAGACTGTTCAATGGCCTGCATAGAGACAGACATAGCTTGTCCAACTGTGAGTGGATAGAAGGGTCCCCTGCCCCCTTGCAAAAGTAAGGCTAACGCTTCCGAAGAGAGCAGCCTTTTACATGTCTGGAGAGTCAAATGTTTTTATTCGTCATGTGGCTGAACAAAATTGGCAAAATCCACTTCATATAGTAGTGACACTTTATTTTCATTATAGCTTTTTCAGTCTACCCATGCTGCCTATCTCATTGTCTGCTCTGGGGTGTTTAATCTCTTCCCTCACACTAAATTAATCAAGGCTGGCCCGGGCCCACAGAGAAGCTCCAGATTTGCGTGGCGTGAAATTACGTTATTGTGAAAAGATTCTGCCTGAGTGAAAGGAAACCTTCTTTGCATTCTTATCTTTGCTTAAATATAATCACAGTGCCAATGTGCAGCATTTGCAAATGACTCATTAAGAAATTTAAGTGGCCACTCTTCTCTGAGATTAAGCTAACCTTTACCAGTTCTTTGTGGACACAGTCACATACTCCTAATCTGTGCCTCTCACAAAGAAATGCACTTATGTGCTTATATAACATATTAATGCAACTAATCTCCACCACTATATCTAGGAAAGGCATACATAACAACACCAGAGATGGTGGATCTCACTCTACATGGCCTCAGCAGTTCCATCAGCTGACACAAATCCCCCACACTGATTTAAAAAGCAAACTTTACTTTGTCTTCTCGTGAGCAATTGTTTGACAAAGTCCGCCAAGGCCACGTAAATTGGGGCGACATGAAAGATGTGCTGCATGAGGTAAACAAGTACCAAAGGGATCCGTTCCTCCTTTTTCTTGTCTTACCCTCCGGCCCATTTCTCAGCCTCTATTTATTCAAGTGGTGGAGAAAAGGAGGGGACAGTGAAAGGGTTGTATACACCTCACAGCTGGAAACTGATAGGACTTTTTACAACCCACAGCGTCCTGCCTGTGAGAAAATGCAATAGTTGGTCCAAGTCCCTTAGAAAATCTCCCCTCTTTCCCAGTTCTTGGCCCTGTTTGTAGATGACCTAAAGGCTCCCCAGTCCAGACTCACATATGTTGTCTGAAGCTTCCATACATCCCTTTTGAATCAGGGGTCTGAAAAGGCTGCTTTTATGCCTCCTGGGATGTCCACTACTAGTGTACAGATGGGAGACAGTGTGTGAAAAAGTAATGGACTCTGTAGAGCTGTTGCATTTTGGATTTTATTCTTTTTTTAATCCAGAAAACAAAATGGTTTGGACCATAATGCTCATTCCCAAGCATTTGAAGCAGCTTAATTATTGATGTCACCGACTGACTTACCACTGTTCTGCAGATAAGAGTTAACCCCCTTAAATCCTTGATCAGTGTGAAAACAGAGGGAGGTATTTGAAAGTGCACAATAAACCCAGAGAAGGGGGAAGGAGGGATGACACATTTTTCTTCCTGTCTGTAAAATTCTTCCTTTTTTGAGGTTGGGTTGTAGGGGCGGGGGCTCTTTTGAGAGGGGGCAGTATTCTTAGAGGTGGGGGGTCTCCTTTTGCAGTCAGCATACAACTGAGCTGCAAACAAAGACCCCCTACCTCTTTTACAAACACACACATATTCTCAGTCTCTACTGTGTCATCATCTTTACAGTTAGCACCATCAAGAGACAAAGCATGTATGTATGATGTATGACATAATTTAAGGTCTGCTTTGTTTCGGTTTTATTGCTCAAGTGCTGAAGGTTGAGACCAGATCTTTTTCTTTGCACCAGAGAAGAAGCTTTTGCTGTTTGAGAGCTCAGTTTGAATTGCCGTTGACACACTGCGTCTGTCCATATAATGTGTGCATGTGGGTGGCAACATGCAGAAAGCCATTCAGACCAGTGGGTCCATCTGCCATGACTGAGGCCCTGTACAGTCACACACAGACAGACACACACACACACACACACACACACACAGACACACACACACTGTACACCTCTTACAGCTATAGATGTCTACTGGCATACCCAGCCACACAACAAAACCAAATTCATCATCCCTTTCCACATGATTATGTCTCCTGTTTTTTTAAATATAGGTTTTACAACGACTTGATAAATAAAGAAAATGACTGATTTTTTTTTCAGTTTTGAGACACAAGTTGGTGAAGAAAAATTCTTCGTCATCCTCTCCCTAAAACAGAAATTGTGAGCCATCAAAAAATGTTCTTCGCAATTAATGATGCCGTTTGCACAGATCAAGACCAGTGAAATGTGGATGGAAAATTACGATGATAAAACATGTTTAGAATAATTTCAGTGAAAATGAGTGTTATACATTAATGTCTGCTTTTGGTTTCACACTTGATTTCTGATGACCCACTCAATGTTTCTTACAGAACAAACTTGAAATAAATTGCCCACACATAAGCTGAATTCCCCCAGGTGGCTCACAGGGGATTGGATATGCATTAAAGTGTGAAGGTTTGACAGCTAAATGACAACAAAATGTGACTAAGGTGAAATCTATTAAAGGGAATTATTTTTATTACTGTGGCTGGTATCACTGACCATTTGTGTGTGTGTGCATTCATGTGTCCTAATTTTGGTACCATGCACTAAAAGGAACTTGAACACACATCCCCACTCTTATTTGAACATGCATATGTGTGTATGTGTGTGTGTGTGTGTGTGTTTAACATCCTGTGACTGGTCACATCCCTCCCTCTCTCCTTTCGACTCTCCCTGACATGAATCACTTAGAACCAACACAGTCTGAGCTAAATTAACTCCCCCTCTTGCGCACCCTTAATCACATTAGCCTAAGTGATATGGGAACGGCAGGCCAGACACACACTCCCTCCTTCTCTCTCTGTCTTTCAGCCCAAATAAATAGCCACTCCTCCAGTGCTTTAAGTTGTCTTAAGCTCCATCTTTGGATAATGGGCCATTTGCTCCCCCAAAGACCCCAGTTTGGAATAATGAGGATCAAGACGAGGGCAGAGAAAGCAGGACGAGAGAAATGCAAAAGGGTGGAACAGAGGAGGAGAGCAGACACTGGGTTAACACCCGCCCCGGGATAAAAGCCATCAAAACACCTGTTTTGTCAGGGTGTGAGGTTATTGTGCAGAATGACTACTAGATTTTTTTTTTTTTTTTTTTTGTAGTTGATTGCTGTTGGGGTTGTGGGTTCGGATAACTTTCACAGTAGACTAATGTTGTCATGATAATGAAGCTTTCAATTACGAATGAACACACAGTTATTAATTTTTCTGTATTGTCAAAAGAGAGATGTAATGGCTTGCTTCTAAATTTAAGGTCTGCTGCTACATTGTCTTATATTGTATTTGGGTTGAAAGGCAGAAGCCACTGTTGGATGAATCACCGTAGCACCAGTTAACCTTGTGTTTAATGTTGTAGTGCTGTCAGAATGGCACGAGAAGGGCTCGCTCACATCTTAGCCCTGTAGGTGCTAACTTTCTTTTGTTAGCAGTAAAAGGATACTTAAACCACCCTCTCCTCCCTCCACACCATATCATTCACACCTCCTGATGTATCTCCTCCTTTTCAGACTCTAGTGGTGCTGGTTTGTGTAACAGTGGCAATTTGGCAGTATTTCATAAAACATAACACAATTTTGATGCCAGCATGTCTGCAGAATGAGCTGCGTTACTGGCCATGCAGGACACAGACAGAATGTGTCGATGTGTTGCTGGTTAATAATCGATGGAGTGAGTTCTGGTTTCTGTGTTATTCTGGTAAATAGCTCAGGGTTTCTGTCTGGCCCAGCCCATCTTTTATGGATGAGTCTCTCATATGCCTTGTCAACATTGCTCAATATCAATCTGCATCAGCTGGGCAAACAGTGCATTGACCGGCCTGTGTGAGCCTCTGTGTGTGTGTGTGTGTGTGTGTGTGTGTGTGAAAGAGAGAGAGAGAGAGAGAGATGGAGACAGAGGAGAGGAGCATGATGACTGTGCATGTCTCCAGTAAATCTTTGCCCTGTTGTTGAGGTGGATGGGTATGCTCAGGTATCCTCACCTCACAATTGTTTTATTTTGTTGCTGCTTGGCTTTGGAACATTGAATTCAACCTTCCTACTCGCACCAACGTTTTGTACAACTTTCATCACTTTTTCATCCTGTTTTGAATTTCTTTACATCTGCAAAATCATGTCGCTGAAAGTGATGGTGCATGTTGAAACTGTGTGTGTTTTCACATTTTGACATGAATATTTTTTCCAGTGACACATGATTATTCTCTGAAAAAAAAAAAAACATTCTTGGCTTGTGATCGCCTTTCCTCTTCATCTTCCTCCTTCATCTACTTTGTGTCACTCATCCATTCCAGGCTTGTCCTTCTCTCTTTGCTTCAGTCCTCCTCTTTTTTCAAAGTTGTACATATTTCATGCTTGTGTCTTTTTTTAAAGTCTACCTTTTGCTAACTGTCTTTTTCCTTTTTCTTTTCTTCCCTCTCTGCCCACTGAAGCTCACAAATATATAATTGCAGGTAAGCACTAAACACTAAATGACAATACTAATCTTCATTTGTCCTGCTGAACTTTGTGGTACAAATTAGCAATTGTTTTGTAGCATCCTGCTACATTATTGGTTATAAGATTTGTCCCATAGAACCAAATTATATGGTTGTGTGTTCTTGCTTTATGCATGCGTCATTAAAATGATAGTCAATAGGAGCTTGAAGATCATTAGCACACACACAAATGCTCACACACACACCACTGAAGTACACTCACAGGAGATTCATGTCTGAACAAGAAGTGTCTGAGAATGTCTGTGTGTATGTCTGATTTTATAAGGTATAGAAAAGATTTGTGAAGAATGTGACTTATATGAACACGCATTTTTGTCAGGAAAGAGGGAGCTGTGACAGCTGTTGCATGCGTGAAAAACATTTCCTTCATTTCCTTCAACGGTTTTGCTCCTTTTCTTTATAAACTCAATACTTGTACTTGCTGACAGAGTTAAGGGCCTTACTTCCTTGTCATACATATGGTATGTATGTAATTTGCTGTGGTGTAATTAAGGCTGCCAAGGTAAATTTATCACAGCAACACCACATTTGCTACAAACGGCCTGCAGAGAGAGGACAAACTATGGCGGCACAAGTGGGTGTCGTGCTTTTAAATGTTTGCAGTCATCATTGGGAAAAATGCATGTAGCCTTTTTGTGAGACATTTTGTCTTGTAGGAGAAAGCACAGGTGTGAATAGTTAAATGAATGACTGTTGAATTTCATTCAGCTGCTCTGGTTTCAGGGTCCTGGTGTTTTGTGTTGGGTTGCTGTCATGACTTCCTTTGACACTGTAATTTCATTCCGCAGACCTTAAGTGGGTTATTGCTTTTCATAAAAATGAGGACTGCTAAATTATTTCTTACAACCCTATTATGTTTCGGAACACTGTTAACTATTTTGCCAAAACAGAACTAAAATGCAAAAATTACACATATCCAATTTTGCCTTTTATGTGATAAAAGCATTTGTTTAATAGTACAAGCCACAAGCCACTACAACCCACTATATCACTGCTCTCATCACTCTAGTTGTCCTTTACGAGTTTGTGTATGTGTGTTCAAAATGTACACATAAGTTCTTCACTTAGAATTTCACAAGATTATTTGGCAAGAATAAGTATAGAGGTGAGGTCAAAGGTCATGCGTGGTGTGGTTATTAAGGCTCTGGAGTTTGCAACAGTCTGTGACTTGCTCAACGTCAGTTTCCTTAGGGATCTCATTAACTGGTGTACAGGCCAACGGTCCTCTCTCAGCGAACCGACTCAAACGAGCTCCTGCAAGAGGTGAATGCAACACAGCACAGAAAAGCCTGCAGATCAGACTGAGATGGCAACATTGCTTTTGAACTTTCTTTTCTTGTGTCCAAATGGGGTTCAGACTATGGGTTAATAACCATGACTTTTCTTGTCGTATCCTATTCTCCGTTTCTAGTATTGATGCTACCATTATGTAGTATTATGGTACAAGTTACAAGGTGAATCGTGTTCTCACAGTGTCACACAGTCCTGTGGCCGGTGCCGTTTGTCGTTACAACTCAAACAAACCACCTTGAGTTTTCTTGAGGTTATTGGAAATGAATTGACACTCTGTTTCAGGTGCTCTTTGTGCTGCAGACCCACCAGAGTTTCTTTGAACAACACCATTCGTTCATTGTGTCATGATATAGGCATAACATATAAGCTCCCATCCACTCTCGAGATGAGAGAAGATCTTGCCTTGCACACTGTAAGAGGTGTTCGATTCCCGTGATATTCTGCAAGATTCCTCAGTTTCCCATTCTCGTATTAGCCAACAGCATCATTCTTCTGTTTTTCTTGTGTCTTTGTGCTGTGAATCTTTTATGATGTTTGCTTTATCTCTCATGCATTTCTTTAACTTTTGATCCTGATGCTGTACTTCATTTTGATATGACTATGAAAGAAGGATGGGAAATATGCGTAACATATTTTCATACTTTCTTTTTTTTTTTTTTTACCATTTGCTGGACCTTTGTCACATCTGTGTCACATTGTCAGATAGGACAATTTTTTGCAATGCCTGTGTCACAGTGTGGGGATTTCACCAGTGACAGACCCTATTATCTGCACACCAGCATTTTCCTCAGACAGCCCTATTCAGCAAGGAGCAGGTAGCTTGGCCCTTTTCATAGGCATAGCATCATTAACAATGCTCACCAGTGGAGGACATCTTTTGTGGGCTTAGCTATGAATCAAGCAGATACCAATTTCCTCTCTTAGCTGAAGACAGATCCGTTGTCCCTCTTGTCTGCTCCATTGGTCCCCTTTTTTCCTGATCCAGAACTCCATTATCAGCATTTTAATGGGACTTTCAGATGCTACTGGATGCAATTATCCGCTTTCTGGTTTGGGAGGTCAATCTGTGCAGTAATCAGGATTGGGAGGTTACAGCCTGTAACTTCTGGCTCTTCAGCCTTCTGTTTCCAAATGGTTAGGTGTCTTTCATGTTAAATGAGAAGCTGCATGCTCAATATTATCCAGCGATCTGCAGTGTAAACGGCCACTCTGCACATCTTATCCTATTATTGGACTGCCGGGCACACTCTCTGACTGGCAGCTGACAGTCAAAGGAACTGAGCTGTAGGGAAAGGGCTTTCTTGTTTCTGTCTTCTGTCGGGTGAGTCCTGGATGTCTTCTGGAGCTTCCTCTAAGGTTGTGGTTTAATTCAACTTGCATGGTGGGAAGTAAATGGCCATGTGTCAGAAAGAGTTGGAGAGAGTCAGCTCAAGGATAGAGTTCATCTCTGAATAGTGTGAATAGCTTGGCATGTAGACACTCAGCTGTGATATTGATGTTGAGAAAATATGTTGAAATATATTTAACCAAGTTAAAAGTTACACAGTTCATCAGGGCCGTTCTGCAACTGGCTTATTCTCATGTTCTTCAGCACTAGTGTTTCTATGAGTAAAGTTGAGACTGTTCATTTTGGGCCAGAGAAGCAGCAGCCCCATATATTACCATTGACTATTTATCACTGGTACCCCCCCTTGTCATGTTCCTTTCACTCCTTCTCCTGTTTGGCTTCCTCTCTGCCTCTTTCCTTGAGGCCAGAACGAGGCCCCTGATCTCCCTCCAGGAGCCCAGCCTTGGATCAGAGACATCCTCATCTATCAGTCCAACAAAAACCCTCCCTTCAGTCAGGGCCATCCTGACCTTCTATATCAGTCCTTCCTTAGATAAGAGGCTAATGAACTGACATGCTCACAAAATAGACTGGAGTTTCAAGGACCATCCTTGTGTTCTTTCTTTGTTCAGCCCCTTGAATCGCTTGTACTTGACGTTACTGCCGACTGTTTTCCCCTGCTTGCTCTGGGTTTTGGAAAGATTTCCTACCTTCCAGACAGCTGTTGGTATCTTGCATAGACTTTCTTTTGATTATTGATCTATCAGTGAACTTTCTGTCTGGTTTATTTGTCATCAGAGTTATGTTATCTTTGGGAATACAGAGACTGTTTTGAGAACTCTTCTTTGGTGGTGCATTTCAAAACACCCGAGACAACCAAGATTTGTCATTTGACTGCCAAAAGCTTTGCATTCTTGAGGTATGAAATCAAACCCAGACTACAAACAGATATGGACGTGTTAGTGTGGATAGCAATATAACACATGTTGCAAGTAGTCTGTGAATCCGCAAATAAAATTGAATTTTTAAATGCATGAAGGTTAAATATGGTCATAAGGTCAGCTAATGCTGTCTACAACTGCCTACAAAGTCTACAACTTTCCAGTCCTTTTCCTTTCGTTGTCCTTTCAGGTTGATCTTTGCCAGTTAGTATCAAGTTAATCTTGTACACATGTTGTATCTATTTCAAGGTGTCCGGGCCCGTGAGGTTCTCGTGTCAGTTCTTGCATGCTGGAATGTGCAAGCATTTATTTTCAGAAGAGCTTTTGACTGTTTATTTCCATAGGCATATGTGAGCCCAGGGGTGTTTATTTCCAGATGCACGTCTGTGTATATAAGAAAGTGAGCTGTGTATAGAGAGCAAACGGTCTCAGCAGCATATGTTTATTGCCGTGAAGCAAGGCAGGGCTGACAACTCCTATCCTCTCAGCACTTTAACAACCACAAACAGTCCTGTAACAACCTGCAAGAGATTCTCAAAAGTTGCTTGATGATGTTTGTCTTTTGACTGAGAATGTTAGACACTGGCAGGACCATAAAAGATACTGTCTTCAAGGTGATTTAATCTTAACATGCCAGAATTATGTAGCATAGCTGTGACAGCAAAACAAAACAAAAAGATTGCCAACAAGATATTTGAAGAGCCTTTCATTTTTGTGACTGCAGTCTAGAAAGATCAAAAATAGGGTTGCTCTCCCAGTACACATCCAAACCGTTCTAAAATCTGCACAAAGTCAAAATTTGTTGTGTAATGTTAAAATTGCATTATCCTTTGTGCTTAGACCTCCATTTCCACTGTTATTGATATAAGGTAAAATCCTTGTTATTCCTGCTATTCCTACTTCCTGTCTTACATATTATTATTATATATTATTGTGTTGACAGAAGAAATAAATAAGCATGTAAGTAAGTAAGCAAATCAATAATTTGAGTGTGGTGGAGTGATAATGTCCCCACCCCCCATTAGCCGGCTGATGTGCCTTTGAGCAAGGCACTTAACACCCAATATATGCTCCCTGGCCGCTTGGTGCAGCCCACTGCTCCTGTGTGTTTCGCTGCATGTTGCATGTGTGTGTGTTTCAATCAGTGATGGGTTGAATGCAGAGAAGCAATTTCCCAGCTTGGGATTAATACAGTAACTTAGAATGCTAAAAAAAAATGCTCTGTAGATTATGGGCTTCCTTATTAAAACCTATGACTTTATCCATTTTTATTACTAAAACACAATATTACACACTTACAGATACTTCTGTTTTGGCACATGCTTCTCATCTGCCATGCTGCAAGATATAAATCACAATGACTTATTTACAATAGGTCACCCACGGAGGAGCAACATGAAGTAATTTGTCCAATCAGCGTAGGCCTCTAGTTTGCTACATCTGCTTTATATATGTCCACGTATGTTTACATCGAGCGGATCTGCTGTCAGTGAGGCTGTGTGAGGTTCTGAAACAGAAGTAGACATTACATTTCAAAGTCTCTGCGATTCGTCTGAAAAGTAGATTGTGGACCCCTTCGAGACTGATCTCGATCTACAATTGTCAGATTGCCCACCTCTAGAATAAACATTACCAAGCTGTCATCAGTCAAGTTTTTTTAAGTATATGTGTATCAAATTTGTTAGTCTTACAGTAATCTGAGAGTTTATTTTAGTTGGACTTTAAGTGCCTGTTGAAATAAAGTATTTGAAGTGTACATCTCCTGATTAACAGCTGCAGTTTGCTTTGTCCTGTGTGAGGTTTTTGTTGCCCAGAGGCATGTTTATTGAGTTGTACATATTCTTGTTGGCAGCTCCAAAACTCGCTTGTTGTCTGTCTGTCTGCTTGGCTGTTAACTCCTTGTCAGGGTTATGTTCTTCTCTTCCTTATTGGGAAGGAATCTCTCTCTTTCTCTCTCTCTCTCTCTCTCTCTCTCACACACACACACACACACACACACAGACACACACACACACAAGCAGAGTGTTGTAATTTAATTGACTTTGTTGGAACATGACCAAGGGTTCTTGCGGTGATCCGAGCTACTTTTTCTCCCTGCAGGCCTGAACATTACCCTCTTTGCTGCACCTCACCCTCTCCTGCTAAAGCAAGATACATGCTGCACCTCAGCTGTGTTTGCTATCCTCTCCTCTGCTATGATTTCTGACCCGTATGCAAACTCTGTATCTTATCTTCTAGGCTTCTTTGAACTTTGTGTCATAATCAAGCTCAGCGAGCTGGGATATTCCTGCATTGTGTGTTATTGCTTTTGTCTGATTTTTGCCTTGCCCAGCTGTAAATGCTGTAAACAGCTCTGCAGAACCGAGGTGGGTGGAACAATAGCACATGGGAAAGTGTCTGGACTACTTTATATGTTCTCTGCCAGGTTCAGTTTCTCATTCATATGTGAAATGTGTAAATATGTGTAAGAGCACTTTGTCTATCAGCTCGATAACCGACTCCACTGTGTTATCAGTGCATACCTGGTCAAACATTTCCAAGAAACCCTGATGTATTTTATTATGTCTAGAGTAGGTTTTATTTACCCTGACTGGGTTTATCTTGATGAATAATACAAATCTACAGTAGATATTATCCTAAAATAAATGGTCTTTTGAAGGAAAAATAGATTGTAATATTGACTATTTATTTAAAATGTCATGGCTTTAGTTTACAGCACATACAATATATTGACAGTTGCACTTAGTTAATGAACTTCATAGGTTTTCCCCATGTTTATTTATTACTTTGTCAGTCATGCTGATGTAGGGAAAGAGACAGAGGTCTATGGAGTGTTTAATAGTCCTGGTTCCTTCGCCTGTGGAAGGTTTTAGTTCAGACGGTGTGAATGAACAAGGAGCTACTCTTTGCCTCTGCTGCCATCTCATGGCTGTTTGCTGCACAGTGCAAAATAAATGTCAGCTCCTTCAATGTACTGCTGCCTTACGTGTCACTTTAACATCTGTATTACTGTCGAGTAAGTTGTCTCTTGTTGTCCTGCCTGCTTGTTGTTCATATTGTGTCTTTGCTCTTAAGATGCTCTTCAGTGGGGGAAAATGGGAACAAATAACAGCTGAAAATTACTGCTGTGATATCTGTGTGTGTGTGTGTGTATGTCTGTGTTCAGGTCATCAGCACCAGTAGACTAACCTTCTTTGCCACATCGTGATTCTTCTTGTGTCAGTGCTGGCACTGCTTTTTTTCCCGTCTTTTCTCCTAATGTTCTTTTAATGTAAAGGATTACTTCTGTTCTTCACCACTCGAAAGTTTTGCCCATCTTCTTTACTTCTGCAGAGATGTGATAAGACTTTGGGTTACTAAGGCATGCTGTCCTTCAATTTGACAACCCAAGTTTAAGCCCTTTTTATGTAAAACCATGAGTGTCCACCTGATCTAATGTGCTGTTTTGTACCTGACACGGACCCCTACATGTCCTTACATGACTGAATAGAAGATAACATAGTTATTTTACCACCATCAAACGTGGGGAGATAGTTAATTCCTCTTTCATTTGTAGTGAAATTAGTATACGAAGCACTTCAAGAGGTTTGTGTTGTCCTAATGTGCTCAGGTGTTTTCTTTATTCTGTGTCAGAGCGAGAGGAAGCTGCATGTCAGAGTCGTAAAACCTGCATTATCAAGCTGCTGTGACTGATAAGTACACTAGGGGGCGCAAATGCTCCAGCACTGAGTTTAGGGAGGTGGCTCCACCAGCTGATCACCTCCTCCTCTTTCTCAATCCATGGGTCTGGAGAGTCCAAAGCTGAGCTCAGTCCTCAGGCTGCCCTCCTCCTCTTCGGGGCCACACTCATCACATCACAGAAACAATCACAGCAGACTGAGGACATTATTATTCAAATGCATACTTTTTACATGAAACACAACCACAACTCAGGCAAAATGTGCTGTCGTGGAGGTGTTTTAGTTTAATGATGTTTTTTATGGTGCATCTGCTCTGTAGAAAAAAAAACACAGAGCCAAGAGTGACAGGAATGAGGAATGAGATGGGAAGGCTGAGAGATGGATTTGAACTAGAAATATTATGAGCACATCATATACACCCCAATCATTAAAAGAGAAAAAACAGGGAGGGAAGCTATGAAAGGAGGGCGGTGGTTCATACACATTCATATTTAATTTGTCATTTGAGCTGCTGTTGCATCAGCTCTTGTCATTCTAGTGACTGAGTAGCCAGTGCAAAATCTGCCGCTACATTGTGGTGCACTGCTGGGGTTATTGTATTGCCAAGGGCAGCGTCTCCATCATAACCCAGTGGGTCTTGGGGGGTTAGGATATCTAGGTTATGGTAATATAATCTTTTTCACCCATGAACGCACCTACTGTACATGCAAAGGGATTCAGAAAAGGGTGGGGGGTTTATGTGTATGCACGTGCCCAGAGGCCTGCTAAGGAGGTAAATGTGGGTGGGGGGGTCATTCCATCTGGTGTGTGCGTAGTCTCTCAACACCCCACCCTGTCCATCTCCAGCTTAAGAGGCCAGCGTTGAGTCCCTGACCCAGAATTTTTACCCCACCCCATTGCAGCGCACACACAACCACACACGCCCTTCTTTCTTACTGAATGCTCCCCCTCGTCACCCCCATTTCCTCCTCAGGACAGACGGCCTCATGGGAGAGACACAGGGTGAGGTCTCCATTAGCAGGCTTGCCCTCAATGTGTGTGTTATGTTGCATTCATGGACCTGTAGTGAAGAAAAATAGGAGTTAAAAGCGATGGTGTCAGCTGTGGATTGAGATGGGGGGGTAAAATGTGTTATGGGGGCACAGGGTTAGTCTCAGCCCACATGGGGTAAAATTGTGTTTCCACATGGAATTATCATGCAATGTAAAATCTATGGATATACTCTACGTTGTAGATACAGCTTGTCATTGTTGGAGACAATGGGAATTATACCACGACAGATGCTGAATTTTTGACTTTAAAAAATATGTACAGTGTATATGGGTAACTCAGTAATGTAGTATGCAATTGTATGTGCGGTTTTGGCCTCATTTTGGCCTCAATCGATTCTCTTTTTTTCACGATGCAATAACCCAGATCGTCCTTATGTCCCCTCTTCCCTCATATATCCATCTGCTTTACGTCTTCACTCCTTCAGCTTCCCTGCTGCTCCTGACTCACTGAACCCCTGAACTCATCCATCCATCCACAGACTCTGTCTTTATGTCCTGACCCACTGGGGGGCTTTGTGCGAATCCAGGCCACACCCAGTGTAAAGGACCCAGTTTTGTCTTACTTGTCACACCAAGCAGTGCTGGAGGCGCTGCCGTACCGCTAACCCCCCACAAACCCCATTCAGCACCGAAACATGGCCCTCTCTGCAGTTTGTGTTAAAATAATGGATCTTCTTTGGCCTGGACATCTTTGAATAAAAAGATGTGGCCACACTTAAAAACAAGAAAAAAAAGCTGCCCCAAATAACAGACTGTGTATGCTCATATGTGAGATGTCTTTAAACACATCTATAATAGAGCGGGCTTCTCTTCCCTTTTTCAGTACCAATTACTGCCATTGACAGTGATGAATTTTGATTTTGACATGATGGCTTGCACACAGCATTGTCTCCCCATGCTGGAACAGCGAGGTGGCTTGTTTGCAACAGAGCTGGGGAAATAACAGCGCAACATATGGGGCTTTATGATCGAACTGTAAGCATCCAAAATACTTTCACTTTAATGGAAAGCATGCCCCATCAAGTAGGGTGTGGGAGGCAGCATCTAAAAGCCATTAACGGCCTGGCTTCCACTGAATCCTTAATGACTGTGTGTTGAAAATAATGCGTCCAGAACTGCACCAGTGTTTGAAATGATTGTTGATCAAACTGAAAAAATGGCAAACAGTGCCCTTTGGCTTTCACTCTATTTGTGAGAGACAACAGCGTATTGTTTGTATAGTTCCTCCACCTGATTCTCTACCATCCTTGGGGCTTATTTGGAAACGACTCATGAAATTTCAAGTTCTCCATTTTAATTTCCTCAAGTGTCTACTCCCATTATCACTGAAATTAAGCTATAATCCATTGTATGGTAAATTGAATAAATTGGTTTGGGGATTTAGGATGTACCTTATTTATGAGGTGATTGTGCCCCGTGGCAAGCCACATTTCTCATTTCAAAAAAGATTATGGTTCCCTAATTGATAAGATAAACAGACCATTATGGGGTTTCTTTGGTAAACCTTGCAAACTAAATTTTTCCTCCCTGTCGTGTAACACTAATCCATCTCACCATTTCTTAATGTAGTGCAAGTAACACGGCAACACTTTTTATCAGACTCTTTCAATTATGATTTGTACTCCAGGCTAAATAACTATGTATGCTTAAAGCAGAAACGTCCGTCCCTGCTTTTGGACTGAATGTTAAAGTGGGCCTATTAATGTTACATTATTTGGACTCACTTTCATGATGTAACTGGGGTAAATGGGAGTGCTGGAAGAGAGAAAGTGGCGTGTAAATCTATTAAGGGCCAGCGGGGGGAGGAAGGTGGGAGCTGCTGCTGGAAAAACGATGGGGAGGCGGGAATAAGGGAACATGTAGCAGAGGTAGATTGGCCTAATTGGCACTTTTGGCCATCTTGTCACATACCTGCTTAATTGGCGTGCCGAGAGGTTGGGGAGAATATAAGCAGGGGCTCAGGAGAGTGTGGCTTATGCCTGCAAATGTGTGGGAATCGTGTTTGTGCGAGCAGCGGAGGGGATTGACAGAGCTCAGAGTGCATCTTTCCGAGAATCAGAGTCTCAGCTCATCAGCATAAAGCATTAAACATTTACGCTGACCTACAAAGGCTGACAGCCCCTCCCCTCACTTCAGTCACACCCATCACCTCTCCTCCCTTTGCTTCATATGCTCTGCTCCCATCTAGCAGTTCCCCTCTCCACACACACACACACACACACACACACACGCTCTTAGACACATCAGCTCTGTTTTCTTTGGTTGATAATGAGGACTCGGCGAGGGAAAACTAGAGAAGTTGGTGGTTTGGATGGAGAATGAGGGATAAGGGGTAGTGCTCTTATTAAAATAAAAGAGAAGCTCTTTAGGTTTTAGACAAGTGGCAAACCTGATGCTCTTTGTATGCCTTCTGTTTAGTCCACCACTCCACTTCTATTAAATAAGGGGAATTGCCTTTATGACCTGCTTTTACTTTAGTAACAATGAAAAGAACATTGTCCATTTCTTGTATTAGCAGTCTTGTCATTGCCAACAGCTAGAATTTTCTTCTTTTTTTTTATCCAGTCTAATTTGGGTTTCAGAGAATAACTTTATTGTTAAATGAAGGTCTGATGCCATATCCAAGGCTTTTGCCTTCTAACAAGAATAATTTCTGGGTAGAACCCAGTGTTTGTTTGAGCAGCCTCATTTTGCAGGTTGCCTATTTAAATGGATTTTAAATCAAAATCTTACTCTTTTCTTAAATAAATTAACATGAAGGTATAAGCAGTCACCCTCCAAAGATGTCAACACCAACATTTGTATTCACAAGCTTGAATTCCTTACATCGTGATTTAATGCATAAGGTGTCCCATGAGGAAGCGGCAGCTGTAGCTTTTACTCATGCAAGTCTGTGGTTTTTAGGGAAACAAATGGGAGAGATGCGGACTGTTTATCATGATCGACTGCAGATGTCTTTCTGTGGCCAGTGCACTCTGCTGTGGAAATGGTTTAGACAGTGAAAGAGGGAAGAAAAATACAACAAGGATAAAAAGGGGAAATGAGAGTCTCTCTTGGTCTGTCTCTCTCCTCTTTCTTTTTCGGTCCGTCGGCGGTCTGTAATAGACGTGATGAAAATTGATTTCCAGGTGAATTACTTTTTGAGCCTCTCAGTCTCGGGGAGGCAGAAATCTGTCCCCTTCCACCCTCCCAGAGTGGCCTGTCTGACCATCAGACTGTCCTTTGCCAAGAAGGACTGCTTTAATTGTTCATTTCCATATTCTGCACTGTTTCTGCTTTGAGCACTACCTGCCTATTAGGCAGCTGATTTCCTGATCGATAAGATGGAGAGTGATGTAAGGAAAGAGCAAAGCTAGAATCACTGGAGGAAAAGAACGATTTTAAAGGCCAAGAGTGGCCAAATCATTTCTCTTTCTTTACCCTGGCAGCAGTCTCGAATCATCCACCTACAAATCATCGCCTTCTTAATCCCCCTTCATCTTATCCATCTGGCTAAAATGCCAGTGCAGTTTTTGTGAGTTTTAGAGGGAAAACAGCCACAATAAAATACACATTGCTCATAGTGGGGCTTTATCATCAGCATCGGCCTCTGTTTTCCTGGGTCTTGATCAGTCCTGAGGGGTCATTCGCTTTGTTTCTACTTTACAGAGCCAAAGCAGGAGCTAAAAGGCTATAGTGTGCTTTATCGACAACAGAAGAAGGGGTGGTCGATGAGTCAACATTATTGACCTGGGGATATGGGACTGAGCAAAGATAAACTCTGCTGAAGGGATGATCAAGCTTACTCTAAGTTGTGTCTTGCATCATCAGCTGTTTGGGCTTTGAAGCCAAATCCTGCTTTGAGCCAAGGTCACACATTTAGTCTTTACAGGCTGTGTGGTATTGGAGATACATAGCTCAGTATATTCTATTGCATAATATATATAGTCAGACATGACAGATAGTGTTTGGTATTAGCCAAACTTTCACATTATTTCCATATTTGAACAAATGATTAACACAAAAGCATTTATCATGCATAGATTATCATACAGTTTGTACTAAGGAAATTTCACTCTGAATTGCTTGTACTTTCTGGAAAATCTGGAACAGTCCTGAAGACTGGTCAGTTCATGGTATTTGTACAAGCAGTGTGTCTACAGGGACATTCACCTTAAACTGAGTTTGTACTTTCTGGATAATCACATACTCGTGAGAAGTATGATTTTGTATAATTTTGAGTTACCTCCAGTTTTTTAGGGCAGTCCTGCTCATATGAGGAATGCATCCTCCAAGCAGACCCCAGAGGGGAGTACAAACAGAACTGCTACACATCCCTGGTGTTCACAGCTGTCCGCAGATGTTCATCCGCATCCGTTTGGGAGCATATTAAGGCCCTAGCTAGTACTACTGATGAGCAATTTGCGGTCTTGGTTTCTTGCTAAGTCAGGGATCATCGTTACTTCTCCAACCTCGCCAATGCATAAGTGGAAGAAAAGGGGAAGTAATTCAGGAAAAAGGTCAGCACCACACCAACTCATTTGTAGGCTGGATTCCCAGACTTATTGCCTTTGTGTCTTATGATGGACTTTGGTTTGAGTTTAATTTTAATATACTGTGTAATAATTGTTCATCAGAAGAAAAACAAATTGAGGTTTTTAATATTTGTATATCAGCAGTCATTACCGTGTTAATTCTTAGACAGTTCCATTAGTGCTGACAAAAAGGAAGAGCTGCAGCTAATGAATATTTTCATCTGTCCGTTTTTAACTTTGATTAAGCCACTGATCATTTGCCAACAAAATGTCAGAAAATAATGAAATGTGCCAAACTTAGAGCCACAAATTTTGCAAAGAAATCCTGATGAAAAGACATGATCTGCACAAACTGCTCGCTTTCAGTTTCTGCGTCCTTCCACCTGTATGTTAGCCTATCATCTCCGGACGTATATTGGCTTGTAGTATGGTACTCAGACTCTGAGCCAGAGCTCATCCAGCTGCATCTCTTTTCCTGGGCCTCATCCAGAGGATGGAGGCGGCAGGCCATTCAGGCAGGCAGGCAGTCTCACCCCAACAAGAAGAGCTTCCCTGGGGGCTATTGCAGCAGACCCCCCCCCCCCCCCCCCCCCCCCCCCCCCACCCACCCCCCCCCTCCCATCTGAACCACGGTAAAGCTGAGCAGCCTGACATCAGCTCGCAAACCTGCCAGAGCAACATGCACCATACAACGATGTAGACACGCACATGCACACATCTACCTACACACAACACTCTCCTCGGCAGACAGCAGGGTCTTTAGGGTTACGCTGCTCAATTTCTCTCCCTCTTTTTCCTCTCCGGTTCTTCCTCTGTCTTGGCAGGAGCTGCTTGCACCTCTCCCACCAGCCATTACCCTCTTGCCGTCTTTCCCTTACTCTCACCCTTTCAGCTCCTCGCTGTCATTCCAGATCCCCTGTGTTTTCTTCTCTCTCTCTCTCTCTCTCTCTATCTATCTTTCTCTTTGTTCATTCAAGCTTGTCAAACTCTTAACATCTAATCCCTCTTTTTTTTTTTACTGCACCTGAATCGCCTTACTATCTCTCTCTCGTTCTCTCTTCTCACACCTCTCATCCCTCACACATCTTCGCCCACTGTTCAAGCAGTCCGTCTTTTCCACCAGCCTGGCCTACTCTAACCCCTCTGCAATCTTTCCCTCTCTCTCCGTCTGCCACTGTGCTCTTTCAACTCTGCACTAATTTGCCTCCTCCTCCTCCTCTGAGCTCGGCCCGGGCTCCAGCTCCTTGTCCCCTGAGATGTGATTGCCTGTAGAGTATATGTGAGAGAGTAAGATTGTGTGCGTGCATATGTGTGTGTGTGTGTGTGTGTGTGTGTGTGTGTGCATGGAGAAGTTTGATTGTGTGTGCCTGTCTGTGACAGAATGTGCGCATAGTTGAGTTCAATAGTTAGAGTTCAGTTTTTTTCAGTTTTGTGTGTGAGAGTGTGTGTGTGTGTGTGTGTGTGGCTGTACCTTTAACCCCCTTTTTCCCCCTGTGATGAAGCAGATTGCATTAGCAGGACATGGGTGTCATGGGATCTTGATATAAGTAAGCCACAGATTTAACCCCTCCCAGTCACACACACACACACACACACACACACTCTGCCCACCACACCGTCTCCCTCAGGGCAACTCACCAGCTAGCAAATCATTTATCACGTAGTAATGGCTCTGATGATCTCCCTCCCTCTCCCCATCTCTCCACTTAAGGGGTTTGCCCTAGATTCTCAATCACAGGACAACCACAGCCCCACAGAGCGCATACGCAGAGTTCCTAGGGTGTGTGCACATGTTAAAAACATCTTAAAGCTGCTCAAGGCATGATTCTTACCGAAAATTACACCTGTCTAATCAGTCGAAATCAGAAGGCTGGGCTGTTTGTCCAAGTAAAACTTTTTGCAAGAATATTTGGGAAGTGAACACTCATTTGTGTACTGTAAATATGAAACTACAACCAGCAGCTGGTTAACTTAGCATAAAGACTGGAAACAGAGGAAAACAGAAACACAACCCACCTACCAGCACCTATAATTGGTTAACATAATTAATTTGTTTTATTGTGTTTATTTACAAAAAAGTGGAAACACAAGAAGTGGATTTACTTGAGGTTATATGTGGGACTATTTGTTGGCTGCATCTTCATATGTACATGAACTAAGTATAATTGATCCTCACATCTAAGTCTTGAAAGTGAGTGAATGAGTACATTTCGAGATGTAAACTTTTCTGAAATAAATATGAGCATTTGCTCATTTATCTGCTTTATATTGGTGTAAGCTGAATATATTTGGGGCTATTGATCAGTCAGAACAATCTATTTGAAGATGTCACCTTGGCCTTAGAGAAATTATAACTTTAATTAATTTAAATAGAAAAAATCAACAAACTCGTGATGATGAGAATAATGGTCATTTGCAGCCTTTTGAAATTAAAATCCTGATCATTAACACCAACATGATTGACAGTATTGTCGCTATTTTCACACTTAAATATTTTTTTCATTTCCTAGTTCAAATACTCTTCTTTGGAAAGTCTTTCAAGGAGTAGAAACAGATGCATTTGAGCTTGATTGATACTTTTGGTTTGTATTGTAGGAACAGAGCTAGTGTGTGGTTAGTATTACCAGTAATAGCCACCAAGGCTGAACAGACAAAGGAAAGAACATTATCAAAACAGACAATTCAAGGAAAAGGACATCACTGTTGGCACTACAGAAATGACTGCAATCTCCAAAGAGGAAAGATAAAAGGAGGAACAAGAAATTCAAGGACTACCACTGGAGTGAAATCCTGTCTTGCAACCGGCAGTGGGCAAGTGCTCCATCCTAAGAAAGCAGGACTCACCAGTGTTAGATCCTTATTTTCTCTCTTATCCCTGTGCTACTCTTTGGTGTAAAGCTTCACAGACCGGTCTAATCGCTAAACATGAAGAGCTGCATACAGGTTTTTAATCCTAAAAATTCAAAAACAGTTTCATCCCAGCACATCTCTGACGTTTTGGGGCTACCAGTATGTGATAATTGCACAGAGCTGCTTAAAAATCTCATGAATATGGATGTATTGTGAATATCTCAGTTCATAGATATATGATATATATATATAATATTCATATTCATATAACGTTCTTCAGCCTGTTACTCTTAAATTTTCCTTTTAAGGTCTTCACACTGTTTTTGTGCTTTCTCATGAGGGATCAACCCAGACAAGCCGAGCTACTCCCCTTAAGACTACAGTTTTCATTTTCACATTCATTCCTAGTAGCAAAATTGGAGCCATATTTCATTCTAACTGGTTTTGAAAACATGTTAGATTTAACTTGATGAAACTTGCCTTATTCTGCACAGCTGCCTGCTTGCCCTTGTATAATCTGCCAGTAAAGCCTGCAGCCTGCAGAAAGCCATGTGGCTGTGTGGTGCTCCATTGTTAGGAATGATGGCATAGATGTCATGACAGCCAGTCAGGCGAGCTATCGAGCGCCTGGTTCATTTGTTGCTGTGGAGAGACGAGACATGCGATCTGGTCTCAGGTCCCGAGGGAGTCACTGGGCCCTGCAAGGGCTCATAAGGGTCAGGTAGCAAAGATCTGGATTTGATCAAGAGTTTGGGGGGATTGTCAGTGGAAACCTGAGAGGAGGACTGGGACTTTGGGGTGGAGGATGAAGAAAAAGAATTTTGGAGATTGAAAGAAAAAAGGCTTGCCATTTTCCCTTTGTTTTGGATGCAGGTTGTGTCCTGGCGCGTGCTATGCCAGTGTAGAAATTGCCAGTACGTTATCATTCAGGAAATGTAGTGGCATGCGGAGAAATAAAAGAGAGGGGAAAAACTGACAGAATGCAAATGGCTTGCAGGTGTTGGAATGGAAATGAAATGAATGGCAGATGAGGTGTTTCTGCTCTCCTTATAGAAATACAGTGACAGAAGTGACCCAAATTGTCTAAAGCACTGCTGCAAATTGCTGTGAGTGAAGCCTCGCCTAGTTTCTCTCTTCCTCCCGCCTTCTTCTCACTGCATCTGGGTCTCTTTTCTTTCTCTCTCTTTTTTGCTGTCAGTCTTTTTCTCTCTTTTGTACCTCACTCCCTCCCGCTCTTCACTGGAATGGTTTTTCAAAATCAAATCTCACAAATCACCATTTTTCAAACCACGGCATGGTGTTTTCTGCATATGAGGTGTTACCGTGGCAACAGGGCGATAATTCATCCCCCTGCTGTCTCGTTTGGATCATGTTATATGAATTTGGCGTGACATGTGAGACCCAGGATATCATTCTTGCTCTCTGTACCTGTTCTGAAAGACTAATGCAGCTGTTTGAGACTAACTTGTGCTGCAGGGGTATTGGTAGAGGGGTCTGATGTGGACAGTGCTGGATGCATAGGCAATGACAATTTGAGAACTAGCTGTTATACATGTGTTGATTCTGCAGAGGTGAGAACCCTCTCTGTAACACCTGTATGTCTTCTCCGGTATGATTGAGCACACCTTTTGGGAGTAAATCCCATCTTCAAAAGGTGCGGCGTTACTCCACATTACTCTTCTCAAGGATGAGAGGCGTAAAGCCGCTTTGCTTTGACCCTGTGTCCAGACCTTGTTGTTTACCTCGCAGATTAATATGCGCCTCAGGGTGCTGCTGGTGCTGCTGGCATCTAAATGTCTCTTTCGGTCCATCGGCATGATTTTCGCTGCCGTTGTTCCTCTTCATTTGCCTCATTTATCAGTTTGTTACCCAGATGAATAATGGATGAGGCTGCTTGTTGCCTCGGCGTCATGCCAAGCTCATCATTGTCATGCGTTTGCTTGCAAAAACCAGGTCCACTGTCCTCCCCCACCTCCCCCTGACTCCACCCCCGTCACTTCTGGATGACAGACGAGTTGATACATCGGCACACACTGCTCACACCGTGATTGAGTCTTGGCTGTTGTGCACAAGCTGATGAAGATGAAGAGGGAGGGCCACAAAAGAAGGACATGTAGAAATCCATACACAAATACACACTGGTTTTATCAAGGGTCTAAAGAACTGCGTATTTGCCCCCTTCCATTGATTCACACTAGATTGATTTACCCCATGTCCTGTATGAATGGATGTTTTATCACTTACTCTGGAATGACTGCAGGATCCATCCATCTATCCACCCATGTCAGACTGGTAACTGGCTGACTAGAGAGCTCAAATTCTCACGAACACATTCATAGTTATGGGCATCTATGGGTTTCCAGCAAGTCAGAGCCTTGCGCTGTGCCAAACCAAAAACTAAACATTGTAAAGTTGATCCCAAAATTCATAGATATGTTTGATAGCTGTACTGCTGTACTGTAATGATGAAGCACACCTATTCTTAGTCCTGCTGTTCAAACTTCATTCAAACCTCAGATCCAAATGCTGTATCTCCACGTTTATGGACACAGTGGACGTTTGTGCAGTTAGAATCTAAAATTGAGGCCAGTAACCAGGGAAGATTGAAGGTTTTCTGCTGTGACCCAGCATCAAAAAAATAGATACCTTATTGATCCTTCTGGAGAAATTCTCTTTTCTCCTGTCTTCTTAAAGATGGAGGTCAGAGGTCAGGCTTAGCCACAAGGCAGCACTCAGCGATTGGATGCAATTTAGAGTCTTGCTCAAGGACACACAGTGAATACGATGTTTGTCAAAACTGGATTTAGAAGGTGTCTTTTCCAGCTAATCACAGTTTTGGTAACTGAAGTAAATGATTTCTCAGTTGTGAACAGTTGAAAAGGAGGTCATGAAAGATCAGTAATTCCGCTAAAATGGTCTTGGAAAAATCTCTGTGCATCTGCTTGCATCGGCTTTTTCTGGCCATAAGATTTATGAGACGGGAATTACAAAACATCCTTTGAAACATCCTGTTATCTTACTTTCTTACAAATATTTAGCACATCATTTATTTTATCCCTGCACCACCTCATGGCATCTGACGGAAGAAATGTGTCTGTCTATATATTTTTCTCTGTCTTGAATGCCAAGTCATTGTGCTTATCTTAAATGAATGTGTTTGTGAGTCTCAGAGCACTGTGCGGCGCGAAAGGAAGAAGCATCTAAAGCCTTGGTTGGGAGACAGTTGGTCTCAGGGTTGTAGGAGGGTTTATTGTTGTCTGTCAGCCATCTCAGGAGTCTGATGATAGTTCTTTACTGGGTACTCTCTGCTCTCTACAGTCAGTAATGGCCCCCTCTCCTGGCTTTGGTTTCCTCCTAACTGCAAACTAAGTGTAATGGCACTGACCCTGCAAAACCCTGAGCTCAAGAAGAGCAGGAGAAATCCTGTTTGCACCAGCAGAGTGCTGCTGATGATGGTGGTCGTAATGGCTGGAATTCATCTTGTGTCCAGAATGTGTCTTGTCCTGATGTTTAAATTAGGACTGCAGCTACCGATATATATATGTTAAGTGTTTTGTGGCTCTGGGTATTGTTTGATATCTTTTGATAGCAGGCCTTGAGGCTTTGAACTGATGTTAAAATTATTCTTTTTACTTTCAGAAAAAAAAATCTTTTGTATTGTTAAGTTCTGTAAAACAAATTTGCCTAAATTCAAAATTGTCTAAAACTGAGTAAACAGTAACAAAAAGCATTGAGGTATGATCCTTATCCCTGTTTGTCTGCTGATTTGTATTTTAAATTTCATTATTATTCCAATAAAATCTATAAAAATCTAAAAATCTATAGAAAATTTGAAAAAAAAAATGCTTTCAGCCAAATTTGTCTTTAACTTTTTCATTGTGTTTTGCAGTCGTGGCAAATCCGATTCTGCGCATGGACTTGAGTCCCCCCACATCACTCCATATACTGAGCTAGTTGAGTTACTTGAGTCCTTTGAGTCACTTGAGTCAGTATCAGCAAGAACCTACCGGTGAAACCCAACTCTAAAGTTCTTTTAGGTCACGCAAGCCTGAATCTGCACAATGAAGAGTGCAGGCAATATCTCCATCACTCCAAAACGCATAACAAACAATGTTTCCAATTAAAGATTGGAGCAGTAGGACTACAGAATGTTTGCTTCAACATTTAATTAAAGATTATGGTCTAGACTTGCTCTAATTGGAAAGTGTCATGAGATAACTTTTGTTGTGAATTGGCGCTATATAAATAAACTGAATTGAACTGTATTGGATTCAAACATAACACCAAAAGATATTGGTCACATATTGTATTGTAGTGTCATGTCTTTGGGACAAATAAAGCTAATAGAAGTATTAAATAAACGTAATGTAATGTAACATTTCTGCTGACAACCCATGTAAATTCAGACTTCAAACTGGGCCATCCAGTGTCCTTAAAACCTACTCCATTTGCTCTAAGCAGTTGCTGGCAAGAAACTGCTGCAGCTAATAGTATAAACTACACAGACTAGCAGTGGTGGCTAACTTATTTGTCATCAGGGGACTCCGATGGCATCCGACTGAGTCAAGTTAGAAAAACTTCCTGCATGGCCGGAAACATAGCAGATCCAGATCAGTTGGATCAGACTGCAATCGACTGAGCCGAGTGAGTGTACAGGACTCACAGATCCAGATCCACAAGGATCCACAACCAAGACCCAGTAAAATCTCTGTTACAGTCATGAGTGCATTCAGATCTGTTTGGTGCTGTGAACCCTGCGTACTCGCTCAAGCCAGTCGGTTACAGCCTGATCCAGCCGATCCGGATCAGCCGCCTGAGTCCCCTGATGACGAATATGATAGCAACCACTGATAATCCATGTAACGGCAACAGCAACAGCTTTTTGCTAACAACTACTTAGAACAAAGGGGGAGCTTATAAAGAGATTATGAATGCAGCAATTTATAATTTTGTATTCATATGGGTTGTTAGCAGCAAGTGTTGCCAAGAACTCAACAGAACCGGGTTAATGAAGAGAGGGATTCATGAAACTCGGGTTGTTTTTAGGAGCCGAGTGAATTAACCGAGTGACTGAGGACTCGTACATGTCTAGGGTTTTGGCAAATTAATCTCTCAAAATGCAGGGTGCAGGGAGGTTGAGAGAGTGTCAAGCCTTCCCTAACCCTGGTGCAGTAGTAATTTTAATCCATACCATGCTTTGAACCTAAAGTCACATCATCAAAGAGATATATTTTTTAACAGTTATTTGTACCAGGAAGTTTGTTGCTTTGGAAGGATGAAGAAACACTTGTATGTGCAGTTCTAGAGGTCTTTTAGGCAATTTGTCATTAACTTAATAGGACTTGCTGTTAATCCATAATCAATAAAGCTGTTTATGTTCATTGACATTTTGTTCAGTACTCGTTTAAATGATTTGCTGTTATGAAAATACAGCTGCTGGTTCAGTATATGTGCAAATGTTTTTTTGTTCTTTCCTGTTATATAATCCCTGCATCCACTCACCTTGGTTCAGTCTCATTTCATCCACACCTGGCTGCTAATAGTCATTGTAGCTTGCATGCATTTGCACATGAACTTTATCTGCTTTTGGTCTATCAGAATAAAACCCTCCTTATGTGGGGTGCATTTTAATACCAGGTGCTAAGCGGGTCATTCATTTTCCTGACCGTGATTGCAGCCAGAAAACAGCTATTTCGTCATTGTGGCACCATATTTTCATTAGGCTTCTACTTGCAGCTTATCTGAGTGCACTCTTACCAAAAGGAACTAGAATTATTTACGAGGAGGAAAAAAAAAAGAATAGTACAGAAGCTGTCATGTTTGAGAGAATAACTTGAGCACATGCCGTCTGATTAGGCATATAAATAATTTATAGCCGTTTCATTTATGGGCTGCGTCTCAGCATTGCTCGCCAATTAATATTCCCTCCCTGGCCTCTATCTGAGAAGATCCAACTCGATGTGCAGCTAGCAGCCAGTGACGGGCCGAGAGAAGGCAAAAGATAGAGAAGGGAGGAGAGCGAGTTCATTACTGTAAATGCAAATGAAAGGGTCCCAGTGTATAATAGCTTGTCACTGTCAGCTTCGATGTCGGAAAGCCGATCAGGTAAATCTGTTGTTGTGTACGGTATGTGTATGTCACAGCGATGTATGTTGATTCGATGTAAAGGCAACAGTAATCATGTGTGAAAAAAGCAGGGTTGTTAATGTACACATCGTATTTGTGGTACAGTAGAACATAAGGCCTATTTCTAGTTCAAGTCAGTGTGCATAATGACAGTGTTCTGCGTCAAACATACTGCTCATTAAATAACTGAAACCTTTCATGTGAAAAAGAGGAAATGCTAAAGAATTTTCAATTTTCCGTCTTGGCATCAATCCTTTTCTATAGGGAGCAGCAAGTCTACAACACATTGGCTCTGTTAGCTTTTGAACTGACATTTCCCTCTGTTTCTGACTTTTTTAACAGCAGTGTTAACTTTGCTGTAATCATGGCTCCCACACAGTTTTTCTTTCCATTATTTCTCAACCTGAACTTTCTTCTGTAAACCTGGCTATCATTTGAATATTTTGTCAGTCTTTATACAGTACATGAAATCCCTTAAAATTACTTGAATGGACACAAAATAGAAGTTGAAATTAAAACAGGTTTCAATTTTGATTTCCCAAATCAGTTTTTTTGTGCAAAAATGGGGAATGCAAATCAGACTGCTTTGTTCAATGGCTTTTATCTGTTTTTTTTTTTTTCAAATTAACCAAATATTAAATATTTGTATGACTAACACAAGTTGAAAATTAGCTTTGCATGTTGTCTGAACATACCTTTATGTTGGGAAATAAAAACTTAACCCTTTCTTTATTTGACAACATTTTCACTTACAAACAATTTATCTGTGTTAGATCAATAATGCTGCCTATTAAACTGAATTCAGATCAAAAAATATCTCATCAAAGAATTGGTAAACAAACCATGAAAGCGTTGTTGGCGTTCTCTATTTCACACTCTTGGCCATACTCAGAAAGTGTTGATGTTAAGTATATAGCGAGCCCTACTTGTGCGTCTAGCCGTCCTCTGTCTACATAAATGCAAGCTGCTGTTGGGAATGGGCCATGTTGAAAGGACAGCGCTCAGCTCATAATGACTGGTCATCACAAGTCTCCAGCCACTTAAGCTGTATGACGGGTCCATTGTGACTTGGCCAGTTTCCTGTGACAGATGGCTGACTTGGCCAGAGACTGACATCTGTATCATTCTTCAGTTCCATCAGTCCTTGCCTTTCCTGCGTGAGGGCTGTCAGAGCCAGCCGCTCCTCCTCTGATTCTCTGCTCCTAGCCTTCCTGCACTGCTTCCACAATTGGCTCCATATGCCAGAAACATGGAGAAGTGTCACTCTCTACTAGCTCTGCATGGAGCAACCAAGCTCCAAGGTTGCTCTCTTTCTCCTCTTTCTCTTTTTATCTTTCTCTGTCATTTTCCTTTTTAGCCATTTCATTCTTTTGCTGTGATTATTTCCCTGTATTTTCTTGTCTATGGGAATAATTTCCTACATGGCTATTAAGGGAAAATGTTGTGCTGAAGACCTGAATAAACAGGGCAAGGCAGTGGAGCGGGGAGGATATTACATCCTGTAATCATTATTGTTGTGGGTGTTGATGTGCAGGGGGAGGGGGGTGGCTAATAATGAGTTACTCCTTCCTGACCGGGTTCCACTTCATTTAGAAGAGCAGTGGAAAGGGAAGGTCAGTGGTCTGCAGGTCTGAGATCATCAGCCCTGCAGCTACTATCTGGTGTGTTCTGGCTCTAGATGAGGCCCGAGGCGAGGAGTATCATCCTCACCGTATGAGAGGCAACTAAATGTCCAGCAGTGGACAGGTCCTGAATGAGACCTCGGGCTAAGAGCTGGCTCATAATGGGCAGAAAATGCAGGTCATAGCAGCGTGGGATGTAGTGGAAAGAAAAGGATAATGTAGCCAGAAGTGTTGAGTGTGGACAGGTGGATCCTACTGGCTGAAGACTCCTCTGTGGATGGCGGCCTGGCTAAGCAAAGTCAAGACACAGACATCAGGCTTCTGGCTGATATTCTGTGTCTGAATGCCAAGATGACCCGAGTGCACAATCATATTCAGATGTGGGCTGCAATTTGCTGCTTTCAGCGTCATAGTGTACCCAAGTTGACAACACATACTGGGCGATGTGTCATATTGTGAGTCACATTGTGTGGAGCCCACCCAGTGTGTGAACTCTCTCATTCACACTTACATTAACACTGCACAATGGTACCATCATGCACTGAGTCACAAATAATGTTGTCATGAAAACAGAATTTTTGCTTTGACACGACACCAACTTCAAACGTTCAAACTAAAATATGATGGGAGAAATCATCGAGTAACCATCACAGTAGTCTAATATTGTGATTTTTAATCAAAAAGTACAATATTGGACTACTGGTGTTGGTTTTCAGAAGCGGCATAGGTGAATTGTGATTTGTATGAAGACATGGTTCACCATTTTGAGCTGCACAGGTAGTCCATGAGTAAGGCCACATCCATGTTTTAAGTCCTCTTGTTAACTATTATGATCTGCATATATAAAATCATGTAAATTGAATGCAGATGCTTCCGTACAGGACACTTTCTGAATGGCTGATGTGAAAATGATGCAACTCGTGTTCTGGCCTTCACAATCAGCAGAACTGAGCACTTATGGGATGTTTTACAGTAATGTGTTCAGTCAGACCCTCATTCATTTCAGTGAGTTGTACTCAAGCAAAAACTCAAGGTCAAAGTAACAAAGTGGAACCAGTCACAATTTTTGCTGCAAGGCAAAGCAACATTATGCAGTAAGACACTGTGATGGTATGCATTCATTGTGATGTGAAAACTCCTGCCCCATAGTCTTGTAAACTGCTACACAGTGTTTTAAACCTCCTTTAAACTCATGGATCTATTACTCAAACTGGCCTTATGTGCTGAGTTGTTTTCAGGCGAAATGCGAGGTTAGGCAATGCTTTACCTCCATCATCAAAACACCAAAATAATATCTTTTGGAACAATGGTGTTCATATCCACAGTACAGTTTTTTGAAGAATTAATATTATTGATGCTTTTGGTGACCAAAGACCTTTCAAAGACATTCATGCTCATTTTTCTTTTAATTGGTAGTCCTGTCTTAAGTTGAAATGAATTTCAACTTTGAGATTGTGAAACAAGTGTCTGACATTTCTAAAATGTTTTTTTTTTTGGTCATTTATTGTGGTATTAATGCTTGGTTGTCATGACAACACTTGTGAGAGAAGCATCTTGTTTTCGTCTCTCATCATCTTCTGTCTTTGTGCGTCCCACTCATTTTCCTTGAGCCCCAGTTCAGCAGAGGTTAATTCCATTGGCTGCGCACAGCTGTGAGAGGCCCTGTTCTCGTTCATTTCAAAGGTCTGATGACTGGGAAGTCGGCAGTGAAGTCTGACTTATGATTGGAGTTAATACCGTAGCGAGACAACTGGCCCACCCGCTAGGGTCTCCCTACTGGAGCCTGGCTCCACAGTTCGTTGCACATGAAGAATTCAGCGTGGCTTTCTGACGTCCACCTAATGTCCCTGAAAGTGGAATTTGTGGCCTTGAATTCAAAATTTGCTGTTTAATTAGATAAATTATAAGAAGTGTTACTGTGTTGATGTAAAATATATACAAGGAAGTAGGTGTCAGTAGCTCCTCATTAACCTTTTGAGATGCCATTGGCTGAAATAACCCTCATTGCAGCAGATTTCTCATTATCTATACATATACATGCACCAAAACAAAACACAACATGACAAATATTACAGTGAATTATCTTGGAAATGAAGTGCACATGAATAGTTGAGTGGGCCAGTACACAGGCTTTAGTGCAGGCAATTACGAAATTGAGTCTAAATTTTAACAGACTTTATTCTTTTCATCAACATCATTAAAACCCTCATTTACAATGGACAGCAGGAACGGATGATCTCTAATGCCATTAGTGAAGGGAACAGCTTCAGCTTTTGATAGCTCCTGCTTTGAAAAATGGACCACTCTAATGGGGTGTTGGTGTATTCATCAACACAGAATTTTTCCACACACTCTAATGTACAAAGCTGTTGTCACATTTAGCCATAGATCTTTGTGCGCAGTTTTTCCTCAAACAGATCATTTGATGAAAGATTCAGCTGAAGAACTCATACCTATTTCTGGGATAGTTCTTTGTTAGCGAACTTGAACAAGTACATTATCCAAAGTCAAACTAAGCATGTAAGGTCATCGTAATGAGTTGAATGACTTTACCGGTTCTAAATGTGATAAAGCAGTTTTCTGAGAAATCCATCCCTTGTATGCTTACTCATCTTTACCATCTCTGGCGAGTTATTAGGTATCAGCACCACAGTTAAAATGTTGCTGTTCAAATTAGATTTTTATTTCTTTAATTGCTGCCTGCAGGAGAAGGTGCTGCAGATGTTGACTGGGTGTTGCTTGGCTAGAAGCATGTATCACCTGTAAAACAGTGCATATCTGACCCTTGACCCCGTCACAGTGCAGCTGGAACGTAGCTCCTATGTGAAGATGATGCAAATATAAAGATGATGCAAAAAGACAGAAAATGTCTCCTGCCTTTTCCTGATGTTGGTTGTGTTTTTCTCAGTGGTAATGATCTCTTTTTCACACGATAATCCTTTCTGCTTTCTGGAGGAGAAATTGTCATTCAGCAAAGTAACTGTTTTCTCTTAGATCAGTTTGATTAACGCCGGCCAACCAGAAGACCGGGATGTGAGCTGTGCTGCACACACACACACAAACACACACACACACACACACACACACACATTGATTGAAGCATCATTGTCGATCAGTCATTAAACTTGACAAATTTTTCACACACTGCATAAAGGAAAGCACACACACGTGCAGATGCACACACATCAACTTTTACTCCTGCCAAACCATTAAACAAGAGAGCAGCCTCTTTGGCTCCTTAATAGAAATTGCCATTTCAAAGCCTGCAGAGAGAGATGTTAACCTTGTGCGATACTTGTGGCATTAAAAATGGATCAAAGCAGCTGAGCTTTGATGTTGACGGAAGATCTTATTTGGGTCGTGGCAGCAGAGCAGAGAGCTGGGCCTGGCTCTCCAGCACCCTCTGCTGGCAGACTTTGGCATTTTATTTTTGCTCGCAAGTTGTAATCATGCTGTTATGTGCTTCTGTATGTTAGAATTGTTTTAACCCCCTTGCTTCACCCGAAATTCCCACTCATCGAGACAATAAACACAATGATGAAGACATTTAAAGATAAAAGTGGGAAGGGAGACAAAAGAAAGGCGGCACAAGGGACAGCAGCTGTTTCCTTCTTCTTTTCAGTCAGTCCATCAATCAGGTTTTGTTATGCAATGTGAGAGCTGATGTGGACTGTCTGGGGTATCGTGTCTGGAAAGAGCAGAGAGGGGAGAGGCAAATCTGGGTGGGTGTTGTTGCTGCTGATTGGGGAGGTGAACTCTTGACCCTCAGCGGGCAGTCTGAAAACCTGGCACCCCTGGAATTAGAGTCTCCCCCACAGAGCTCAGCTTAGGTTTGGGAATGAACACTGTCCATTGAGATAAATGACTTTGGAAGGAAGCAAGTTCACATACCTGTGTGTGTGTGTGTGTGTGAGAGAGAGAGAGAGAATCCTGTGTAGTTTGATTGTGTGTCTGAGTTAAGTTTCCTTGTAGGCTGAAAACCAGTGGAGGCAAAAAGGCAAAAGGAGCCATTTTGCTGTGTGTAGCCAATGGGCTAGTTTCTGTCAAACAGAAAAGGCAATTGTGTGTGCATTCGTGCAATTCCTCTGTGGATGCAGCCACTGTGTGCATCCCTACCAGTGTGTATGCTTGTGCACACCCTTGTGTAAAGCACAGAGTGGGAGGGATTGAACGGCAGAGATGGAGATGGAGACACAGATAGAGAGAGTGAAAAAAACATAAATAATTGATGATAGATACCGCCTCGCATCTGCTGCCTGCTGCCATTGAGTTTGTTCAAAGTAGATATTGATGCAGCGTCTTGGTAAAACAAAGCGTAACCGCCTCTCCATTCTGACCTCATTATCGCATTAGAGGTGCAATAATGCATCGCTTTTACAAAAGGGCAAAAAATTACATGCTATGAAATTGATGGAAACGTTTCCCCCCTCAGATCATTTGCCAAATCTGCTGAATATATATATATATATATATATATATATATATATATATATATATATATATATATATATATATTTTTTTACCATATTATTCAACACAGGGAAAAAAGGAAACTTGTTGTTAGTTGTCATGAAATTCAGATAAAAGGTCTAAAATGGGAATGTTAATTAACTCAGTATCAGGCTCATTTCTGCTCCGGTTATGCATATCGGTCAAAAAACAAGTAGGTTAGGCAGTTTGGATTGACACAATATGTGACTGACTTTAATGTGTTTTAAGTTTTGCTCCCTCCCTCCCTCCGCAGGCCTATTTTCTCTCAGTTTGCCTCATTAAATCTTTGTGGAGATTCTCCAGCTCTTGTGGAAGAGGCTTTCTTTTGATTAGGCTGTAAACAAATGGAGGAGTTGGTTGACATCTCCCAAGACCGTGACCCTCTTTTGTTTTGCTGCTACACTGTTGCTGCCCCCCTCACTACTCTGACAGGACTCGAGTACTATTCCCCAAAGCCTTTATTCTCACTCGTTTTCTTTTTTCCATTCCCTCACCCAACTCCAACCCCTCCTCCTCCTCTCTGCCTTTGTTAAAGACGGCCCCTCAACCACTCCCCCCACCTCTTTCTCTATTGCTCTCTCTCTCTCTCTCTCTCTCTCGCTTGCACTATCTCGCTTGCTCTCTCATTATGCGCTCATCCGTTCCACCGGCTGAGGGCTAAGAGAGGAGCGCTCAGGAGGAGAGTGTTTGTGCTGAGCGACACGCTGATGCTGTTTTCTTCAAAAAGAAAAAAATCCCTGAAATGTCAGGAGCTGCTTTTGCTTTTGCCAGTCCTCCCTTTCATTCCCGTTTGCTCCCCCCCCTCTCTCTCTGTATTGCCGTGTCTGTCCGATGACTTCTCTCACTGACTCACTCCAACCCTGCTTCAGCTGGCTGAGTGCACTGACACTGGGACCACTACCTGCTGCCTGGGGATTAAGCGCGTTATGAAAACCCGGAGCCTAATTTGTTGTTTCGGCTGCCAGTGAATGTTGGATCCTTACAGAGGAGAAACTGGTGCATAAATCCTGGCAGCCAAGGCACTGGACACTGGACTGGATGCTTGAGGAAGCGTATAAATGAGAGACCAGAATGACCAGAGAAAGACAAGAAAGGTTGGACAAGTTTTTTCCTGAAAGGAGAAAATAAGTCTTACAAGGATCCGGATGCAATGAGAACCTTTTCCTCTATTTATTTGGTTGGGATTCTCTGTCAGGGTGCTGACATAAGGGAAGATAGCCCCACAAATCTCCGCCTCAACTTTCTTGGTTGATTTCTGATCACACACAGTTTTTTTTTTGTCTTTTTCTTTCCATAAGTGTGCTCAGTTCGTGCGCCTCTGTTTCAGTGCTCATCAGAAGCTACTTGGGGTGTAAGATACCTCTGCGCTAACAGGTCGAGTGGGGATTGCGATCGTTCTCCTCTCCAACTTTTTCCTCCTCTCCGGCACTTCTTCTGACCCGCTTTCAGCTCCAGCGCACCAGCAGGGTGGGGGGCAGCTGCTTACCCTCTCCCAGAGACTGGCTGGGAATAAAGGTCATTGAACCGAGGAGCATTGACAGGCAAGCAGGAAAGAAGAGGAGGAAAAACAAACCCTCTCTGCGAACACAAGAGCATATGGTTTAGCGAAAGGCAGCCAGCTGCTTTTGAGCCATCCCGCAAATCACGCTACAGCAGATACAAGTTGCTCTGGTGACGGTGTCAGGTTTGGACGGATTTTACATGCTGCGGTCGTATATCTCTTCATATCCCAAACCATAAACCAGCAGAGCAAGTCCAGCGGATACAAAGAAGCAGCTGTGTTGTGTTAAAGGCAGGTCCGGCAAATCATTGCTCAGGAGAGCAGCAAAGCCTTATTGTCCCAACAGGAAACAGCCACAGGGAGGCTAAAAAAGATGCTTGGCTGTCGCCTCTGAGGAAAATACTTATACTTACGTGTTGTCGCTGGGCACCAGACCTTTACTTGGTTTGTAAAGGCTTTGACAAGGAAGACCCCTTGCACTTCCATCTAACTATCAGTCAGGGTCACAGGGAAGAAAAAGAGGATTCCTTTTGTGGATGTACCATTGCTTGGAAATTTTCCGTGTGGATATTTGACAATCCAAGACACCCACATTTGAACATAGAATTTTCTGGTTTAGGTGCATCTCACATACATTCATTCAAAAAGTGCCCTAACACGCATTTTCAAACACATTATCATCACCCACTTAAATCCACGCACATGTTTGCACTGTAAGTATAAAGCACACATACTCACATTGAAAGTCTTAGTATTAGTTTGTCTTCTTCCTAGCGGATGCAGCAGAATGGAGGTCGTGTGGACAGGTGGGGGGCTGTAGGAGTCCAACATCTCTGTCCCGCTGTCTGTCCTCTTTCCACAAATGGGTGTTATTATCTCTAAAAATGTGTTGCTTGGAAACCACTGAAAGCTTGCTGCTGCGATTCTCTGACAGAAACAGTCACCGGGTCCCCGCCGCAATACACAGTTGGAACCGCAGCTGAAACACCAATCATTACGCACCTTTTTTGCTTTTTGTTTTATCTTCATCTTCATACTCTGCCCTTACCCCACCGCCATCATTTTCTCCAACGGGTCTTTGGGCACCCCTCGTCGCCCTCCTCGTCCCATCCTCTCCTCCACCCTGGAGGGGAGAGGGTCATTGGAGTGGAGCATGAGCGGGTGCCACTACCCTTCGCCACCGCCACCAGAGCAGGACCGCAGGTACCAGCACAAGGTATCCCTGGTTGTGCGCTACTTTATGATCCCCTGCAACATCTGTCTGATCCTGCTGGCCACATCTACACTGGGCTTCGCCGTGCTCCTGTTCCTCAACAACTGTACGTTGGTTCAGCACAAACACACAACTTTACTGTATGCAGTGCAGTTTATTGCATTCTCTTCCATTGCATTTTCATAGCAGCTAAATGTATGAGTGACTGTTCGGCAAAAAAAGGCTTATCCTTCAGCATACTTCAAAGTACTGACACAAACTTTGAGACAGAATTTTAGAAAGAAATTATGTTACATTGCACATTCCACTTAGTTTTTGCTTTCAGTGTCCTTGCTGAAACAATACAGCCCAAAACCTAGTTCATTTTACCTCTCATGACAGCCTTATTGGCATGTGAAGTAGGGACACTAGAACAGCAAAAGTCACATCCCGCCTTTCCTTGATTCTGGGTCTGCAGGCTTGTGAAATTGCCTTATATCTCCATTGTAAAGACTTGGCATTTACTCTGAACTGCAAGACAAAGTATTAAATAGCGATTAAATGCGTTTGGATAATGAAAATTTGTCTTTTGGCCTGGAAAGCCAACCCAACACCCCCCCTCCCCGATCTGCTCCCACTGCATCAAGAACAGTGGCTCATTAAGAGGCACACGCATAATGGTTGTATGCCTTAGTTACTGATGGGAGTTTTGATGGTGGGAATCGCACTAGATTCTTGGGTCAGAGAGTTTTTTGTAAGCAGTTCTGTCAAGGGAGGTAATTGCTTTAGTTTGCTGGGCATTATTTGACTTTTCAATTAAATTACTCTCTGTATAAAAACAATTTCATTTCAAGTGGTGCTTAAAAAAATGAAGATCTATTCAGCATTGAGATGCACAGCCCACTACATTCACTTGAGTACAATACGCTACCTTTTTCACAGCACTGCTAGCTCCGTCAGGTGTTCACCTCTATTATTTGCCTTCCTCTGTTAACAATGACTTATTTATTGCCCTCAGTCTCTCACAGACTTACACAGGTCTATTTCTGAGTGCCTTGCCAGTTAAGTTTGAGTTAAATGTGAAATTTCTCTCAACTTTTCAAAATGAGCGTTGCAAGACGTGTCCCCAAATCACTCAGGATATTTATAATAAGTAAGTAAATACTTTGAAAAAGAGTCCAGTGAAATAAAGACAACCATTTGGTTGATACTATGCAGCCATGGTTGTTGTTCCATGTCAGCCCTTCTCTCTGACTTGCTGTTATCAGGCTGTTGTCATTTCAGACATGTACAAGGCAAAGTCTCTGTAGCCTGGAGGATGCTCCGGTGCATCTCTTTCACAGCGAGTGTCTGTGTCTTTCTGTCATCTTTAATAGTCTTCTCATTCTAATTGGTGGATGTGGGTGACCAGGAGAGGGCTGGTTCATTTGTAACCTCACTGTGTCACTGAATCAATATCAGCCAGGCAGATTCCATTAGATTTAATACAAACTCAGTTAAAGCGGGCTAATCTTCACCTCTCAGATGACCGAGTGAAAAGAAATGTGCAACAGGGAAATTGATGTAGTGAAAGGGGCTCTATTATGCTGCCAAGAGCTTTAGCCATGTGGCCACAAGGACAGCCGGACAGAATAGTGATAGGGCTGGTAGTAGTGAAGTGTGTGTGGGTGTGTGTATGTATGTGTGGTGAGAGGAGGGGTGTTAGAGGAGTCATGCAATCTCAGATTTGCAATTTCTGTTGTCACCATATGGGGTGAAGCTTGGCCGCTCACACATACACAATTTGTAACCCCTCAAAACCCAGCTGCTTGCCAACAGAACCCACACATAGACACACACACGTGCTTTATCATTCTGTGCGACTATACATCAGCGACAGCAAAAGGAAGGTGACACACATAGATATATATACACACACACAAACCTCTTCCTGCACATGGCTAAATGGCACAGTCAGACACGTATTGATTTGTTGAAGATACAGGGTGAGTGATGGTCATGTTTTGAGATTCGTACAGGCACATGAGTTCCTGCAGACTTTGCCAGGTGCAGCGGGAGATGGGAAAGCCTGATAAGTTTATGGAAAGACCTTATCTTGTCCTTTCATTATGGAAATGTGAAGAAGTCATTTAGCTTCTCCCCGCATCTCACCTTTTCTGTCAGGCTCTTTCGGATTTGCCCTGTGACAATACGTCTCTATCTGTGTGTCTGTGTTTGTTTGTGTAGATTCAGACAAGCTTAGAGATGCAAGACAGGAAGTATAGCCTGTGTGTCTCTTCTTGTGTGTGTGCTTCTTTACACTCTTTACACTCAGCAGAACTTCCACATTTTCCCCAAACCAATTTCTGACACCCTTTGTTTTATATGTTTTCCTGAAATCCCCCCCAGATGGAAATCAGTTACTGTCATCACTGACTGGGGAACAGCTTCAGCAGACACTTCATTATTCACCTCTAGCACCAGTCTTGCCTCTCCCCCCTCTCTCTCTCTATCTCTCCCCTTTCTCTCTTGCTCCCCCGAAGCCCAGGCTGTTGACAAGCAATTCTAAGTGAGCCTAAATTTAAAACTCAGCTGTGTCTTGGGATGCCGACGGGTATCGCAGAAGTCCTGAGAAAGGCTTCAGCGCAGTGGTTGACGGGGCTCTGGAAAAATGTGTTAGCAGGGTAATTGATGTGATGTGTTTTATCTCCCTCATTATCCCTCACAGTGCAGAGATGTTGGAGAGATGGCTGGGTGGCTGTGCATCCTTTCTGAGTGCGTGTTGTTGTGTTTGTTGTTTAGTGCAGGCAGTCTGACAACTCACCTCGCTCTGCTTAGTGAGCCAGACTGCCGACTTGACTTGACCAGAGTGGAGATGGTGGTTTGGTTGGCTTGTGCTGAGACCATTATACCCTTTGAGGGACATGCCATATTTGTAAGAGGCTGTCTGTTCAGTTCCCTGGTAATTAATGAGAATGCACCAAAATCATGTACTGATGGGTATTTTTATAGTGATGGTGATTTGACTTAGGACTGGAGTGCCATATTACAATAATAATGATAATATTAACTTTATTTATATAGCACCTTTCAAATCCCAGGTTTCCAAAGTGCTTAACAATCATTTAAAAACAAAACCAAACAAATTGTATACAAATAGAAGGCAATAAACAAAATATAAATAGACAACTGGTGAACAAGTTTGAAGATTTAAGATAAAAGGTAAAAGAACAAACAAAAAGAGCAAATGAAATAGAAACAGGATTGACAATAAATACATTAATTATACAATTTAAAACCAATAAGCTAAAAGGGACAGTAGAAAAACAATAAAAAGACAACGTTGCATAAAAGCCAGTCTATAAAAGTGGGTTTTAAGAAATGACTTAAAAGAAGTCACTGACCTTGCAAGCCTTATCTCCTTTGGAAGGCCGTTCCAAAGCTGAGGGGCTCTGACAGCAAAAGCCTGGTCACCTTAGTCTTTAACCTCGACTTTGGAACGACCAGAAGGGCTCCACCCGAGGATCTCAGGCTCATAGGGGGTCAACAACTCTGTTATGTAACTTGGAGCCCGGGCTTTAAAAGTGATCAGTAAAATCTGAAAATCAATTCTAAAACGGACTGGCAGCCAGTGGAGGGAGGCTAGAATAGGGGTGATGTGGCGTCGTCTGTTAAAACCAGTGAGAAGCGTAGCTGCTGCATTCTCAACTAGTTGGAGGCATAAAGGGACTTGTAGGAGATGCCGGACAGAAGGCAGCTGCAGTAGTCTAACCTGGAGAAAATGAAGGTATGGATCACCTTTTCGAGATCAGGCTGTGGGAGGAGTGGTTTGAGTCTTGAGATCATACGCAGTTGAATGAAGAATGATTGGACAGTTTTTTTGACCTGTGGGTCAAAGCTGAGGTTTCAGTCGAATGTAACACCGAGGTTTCTGGCAGTGAGTTTTTGATTGGTGGACAGAGGACCAAGGCTGAATTACGTCTGGGGATGTGGGGGGCTAAACAGTGTGAGTTCTGGTTTTAAGATGTTGAGTTGAAGTAAGTTTTGAGCCTACAGCAGTTTACACCACTAAGACAGTCAGTGGCAGCAGCTCGGCTTCTTTGGTCACCGGGTCTCAAGGGAAAGTATATCTGTGTGTCGTCCGCATAACAGTGAAAAGAGACAGTGTCTGTGAATAATTTGCCCTTGTGGGAGCATATAAATAGAGAATAAAATAGAGCCTAAAATTGAGCCCTATGTCTTTGGTGTTTATTGTCAAGCTAACCAAGAGACTGTCAATGCTGAAATGATTAGCTGTTTAATCAGTCAGGGAAAAATAACAGATTTTAATGGGCAAGTAATTGTTGATCAAACAAAAAACACAAACTTGAAAACACAAGCTTTATATTGTAAATAAATAGCTTTTAGTTGCAGACCGTTTGACAGTACAAGAAATCTGAAAACATCCCCAAAGGGTCTGGGAAATTACTTTTTTGTTATTTTTGGAGCCTAATCAAATGGTTGTATAATCATAAAGTAATCATCAAATTAGCTGACAATAGAAAGTGTTAGCTGCAGCCCTAATTCCGTTATTATTTATTTATAATATCCGCTATTTCTCTGCTAAATTATTTAAAAGCAAACGACAGCATGTCAAGATTATTCTCATTTTTTTTTAGCAGCAAGATTTCAAAATGGCAACGGACTCCGGTTTCATGAGATGTTTCCCCTGAGTGTTACTCCTTACTCAGTCATTTGACACTACAGGTCCTTTGTTATTGTTCCCACAAATCGACACACCTTATGTCATCGTCTGCTGGGTGCTGACCTGCAGAGTAGCATGATGTCATTTGATACATTAAGGGAGAAAGAGGTCTGATTTATTGTCCATGTGGTTGCTGGGGGGGTGGGGAGCGGGTAAGTTTTCACTGATGTACTGTTAGCACTGTTGGTGTGACATTTCACATCTTATTTTACACTTTTCAAACTAAAACAAAAAACAGATCTGCTCAATTGTCATGTGCTCTCATAATATCAAAAGTCACGCAGTGTGGTTTGGGATGAGAAGACTATGGAAACAATGAATGACAAAACCATGATGGTGCCGCTATCACTGAAACGTACTCCTGCAGGGCCCCGTCACTGCATTAGAATGTTTTCGATAGAAAAGCCAAACCCGTAGACAGAATGTATCTTTTTTTTTTGTAGCAACTCAATTACTTGGCCCTTACCCCTGGGAAGTCTCTGAATCTCCCCAAAACTAAAAACCTATTTCACTCTTTTTCTCTTTTATCTCTTTCAGACAAACCACCTCACTTCACACCGGCTCAGCCTCCTGATGGTAAGTCCTCTGTGCTTTCTCTCTGCTTGCCTTTGTTGACCACTGGCGTTTGGGGGATGTATCTGCGAATAATAACCTTGGACAGCGGATCCCTGCCTTTGAAGTGGGCAGCCGTCTGTGTCCTGTGCCGGATTTGTCTGCTCCGCTTTTTGTTTCTATAGTGTTCATATGGCAGGCACGTGGCCAGGTCTGCTCAGGGCTTTGATGTGAGAAGGATCGTTTGATGACTTGATTTGATCTGCTTCGCACGGCTAGTTAGGCTGATGTTCGATACCTGTTACCTCGCATCGTTCTGATAGGGTGTAATATGATAATAACCACTGGTTTCCCTGGTATTTTACATTACTTGAGGCTTCTGGGGGAATTGTTGCTCAGAGGCGCAGAGCAGCATGATCACCTTGCCTTATTATCCGCATGTTCTCATCCTGTCCCACACATATAAATCTTTGCGATGGGTGCCACATTGTTGCGTTCTGGCCCAGTAATGTGAGCTGTTAATTAAAAATCAACAATTTATTTCAAAAAACGGTGGATCTCGGCAAGTTTTAATTGGAGGAAAACAGCTGGTTTTCAAGCTGCTATCATGAATATTTATCAGAGGCAGCACAGCGAGACAGTGTTTGATAGACTTTGGTGTTGTATTTTTCTTTTTACTGCACTGACAGTCAGGGATGAAGTCCTACTAGTTCTAAAGGTGTTGTATCATCCCGCTTGTGTCCAGTCTGCAAAACGAGAGCTTTGGAGAAAGAAAGCGCAAGGAGAAAATGTTTCTAATGATCCCAGCCAGCCAGCTGATGCCAGGGACAAAAGGCCACAGTGGGGGCTTGCTGAATCTGTTTCTGATAATTGCTCAATCACTCGCCCCATAGGCCAGCTTGTTTGGAAAAGCAGTTTGCAAAAGATGTCAGCTTAAAAAATGTATCAAATTAGAGGTGGTTTTAGATGAATGTGATTGTCTGGCAGAGTCAGGACAATAGCCTGTTCACTGTCAATGTAAAATGGCTGTGGCGTTTGGCTTCAACAAATAATTGTGCTTGATTGAAGCATTACTCAACTCGGGCTCACCTCAACACCTGGGGCGTGTGCGAAATGTCTATTTCTTTCCTTTTGTGCTTCGTATCACAAAACACTGGGGATTCAATTTCAGCCACCGGAGTTTACAGCAGCTATTTGTTTTTATTTTAATGACAGATGAAATTGACTTGACAAATGATTATATCTCACAGAGAGGTCTCTGTTTGTCTGTTTTTGCAGCAAATATTGCTGAAAAATGTGGCATTCTACAGGGAAAATGGGAAACAGTATGTAGGCAGTGAAGCAGTCCTTTTCTGTCTCCCATTGAATTTTCTCCTACAAAAGACGCCCTGCTTATCGATTGAGCCACTCATTTCCCGTGTATTAAAGTTTTTGCTGTCTGAGGGGCACAGTTTGTTTCTGCACAAGTCAACCGTTTAAAAGCTGCTGCTAGCCCTTAATTACATTTCCAATGGTTCTGTAGGCTTTCCATCAGCAGCCTATGCTGTTTTAATATGCCAAGCAAAACAAAAGGCAAAGTCTCCAATCAGTGGGGTAAGCCTGCCCTGTGGGACGCAGTTTCTCCGGGTCATTTAATGCTGGAGAGATTAGTGAGACAATTAGAGTTGGCCCAAATAAGACAGTGGGCCACTTTTTTGGAGACGCATGGTTTTAATAGTGGAAGGGGGGCGATTTAGAAGACAGTCTATACCAGCAGAGGGCTAATGTGGCTCTGCTATTAGTGAAATCTGCTCCGAAGAGCACAGGGCTTCTTCTACTGAACTTGTATTCAGTGCCAAGGATGCTCTACTCCCCAGTACTACATTACAGAAAATCACAGAGAAGATAGCAAGGAGCCTGCATTTTTAAACAGCATAATTTGTCTCTGAACTGCTGTTGATGAGACGTCTTATTAGCGGAGGAGATTCTGTAGAAAGCAAAGGAATTTGTTCTGCAAATTAGAGTGAGAGAATCGCAGGACACGCTGAGGGAAAATGCAGGTTCGGCAAAACATAAGCAAAGCTCTTAGATGATATTTATGGTGGGCGCCATCCGCAAATAGCTGACGAATCCTCCCCAGTGAATGGTCTATAATCACCAGTCAAAAAAAGTGACAAAAGTCACAAAGCAGCCTTTAATTAGGGTCTTTCTTTGAAAGCTCAAAGCAGCAGTTACTTGGCCCAGACCACACTCATTATTGCCTGTCATCTCCCGATAATAAGACAGTTTTTGCGTGTTCGGCCAAAACTAGAAAGCTCTGAGAATTTGCAGCTTGAGAGATTAGTATTGAACTTTGGAAAGGGGGTTAACTCCAAGAAATGCTAGATGAATGAGCCTTCAGTTGCCAGTGCTCACATTTGTCCACTGGTTAAGGACATAGGAAGGGTGCAGTACTAATGTCAATATTATGTGAGTTAGTTTGGGCCTTATTTATTTATTTTTTTTTTATTAAACATTTAATTACTTAACCAGTTATTTATGTCATGCGACTTCAATCTAGTTGTAATTCAACAAAAACTAAGAATAGATTCTTTTCTTGCATTCTGTCTCAAGGTCTTCAGGCTGAGATGAAACTCAGGTGTCTATAGCTCCCTGGAGTTATCCTTCATTTCATTTTATTACGGCCTTAAGTGACAAAACACTGTTCAAACAAGATCCAAAATAGGCCAGAGTCTCAAAAGAAAGGAAGTGTAATTGAGAAACACAGTTCAGGGGTCTTCTGTGACTGTAGCCGTCTCCATCACAGCTCGCCTGGCAGGAACCCAGTCCCCACAAATCCTTCAATTTCGCTTTTGTTACTGACAGTGCTCCCCAGAGGATGCTCCTCGCTGACAGACAAAATAAACTCCTGGATGCGGAGTGTGATTTGATGTAAGATGGTGGGACGCCTGAAAAAAGTGCCAGTGGGTTCCCTTACACTTTGAGAAGACTCCCTCTTCTGAAAGCATTGACATAACACTCTGTCAGCTCTGGGAGAATACAATAACTAAGCGCTACACACCCATTACCCCCTCAGATAGGGAGAAACACACACACACACACACACACACACACACACACACACACACACACACACACACACATCTCCTGTAATTTATTCTGCCTGGGCCTTTCCCTGTGTTCTTGACAGTAAGCCTGACTCGGAGAGAGGCAGAATTAATTATGACTCCTTGGCCTATCTTAATTAAATCATTTCACATCATAGATTTCACACAGCGGAGGCAAAATATCCACCTCATCCTTCAGCCGGGGTGGGGGTACTGGCTGAGAATGTCTCACATCAAGATATCAAAGGTACACTGTAAAGTTGCCTCTCTCGGATTAGGATTTCACAGAAGAGTTGTTAGGTCCGGCTTTCAACAGAAAGCAGCTTGTTAGTCTACTATTGTGGAGGCTGTGTGTGTGTGTTGGGGGGCAGCCTTGACTTTATCAACAGAAAAGTTTGTTGCCCTTTGAAAGTAAACAGAGCTTTCAAATTACACAGCTGAACTCTGTATCCTCACCCTGGTCAGGGTAGGCTGTCTCGTTTCTTGTCTGCAGACTCAGCAGATGCTTGCGTGAGCTTCTGAACAGCTCAGTGAGTAGTGTTTTTTCATAAACAAAGGTGGAAGGCAAAGGAATCAGCCCGGTGCCGTCAACCCCCCATGTCTAACCGTTCGTCTTTGACAGCGTTCCCGCTCATGCTTGCCTCACCTCACCCAGTATTGATCTCCCAACAAAGGTTAGCGGCAGTAGTCTAAAGAGAGAAAAACAAAAATATTAGCCAGAAAGAAGCGGGCCGGAGCTGTGAAGTGCAGCACTATTAGCTTTTTATTCCCCATGACACGGAGTAATTATTGACAGAGCGATGCGGGTTGGCTTTGATATGTCCCCTGGCTTTGGAGCAACCCCCACTGACTGTTGATGCAGGTTAATCCAGCACCTCGGACCTTGTAAGGATCAGCACTTCTTTGATGTGGATGGACACTGCACAGAACACTGAGCTATCTGTGGCTGTGATCTGGAAGCTGTCAGCCAGCATCCCTGATAACCATGTCTGTTTTATATATTTTATATATATATATATATATATATATATATATATATATATATATAAGCTATACGAAAAGTGTTTAGCAATCCACACATCGGCTTCAATTGAGCTTTTTAAATGCCCCCTTGGTGCCCGATAAATGTTAAAAAGCCAGCCACAAATTACATGCAAATCAATTTTCAGTATGAGTGTTTTAGTACAGGCCTGAGTACTTATTTCTCTCCCAAATATACCTCCTCAGCGATGAAAGCTCCCTGTGATGGCTTTTTATCTAGCATCGTTAATCGCACAATAGATTCACCCAAACTTTGTAGGAGTGATTAACTTCTTCCTCGTGCCAGAGCAGGAAGTTAAACAAAAAAAAGAATACAATAAAAAATAATACTTATTTCCAGTATTCAGACTCTCTGAAATGAAAAATAAGAAGAATGATGTTAGTGGGACAAACAAAACCCCATTGACACTTTGAATCCATGTTTGCTAATTAATAGCTTCTGGCTGTGTGTTGAAGCCCTTATCGCTCAGCATGGCTATGCAGAGGGGTGGTTGAAAGCCAACCTCCTCTCAGGTCATTGTCATATATTGGAGGTAATTAGCGTGTAAAATGGCCTAGTGTCACTTTAAATGAGCTGTCTATGTTCTTCACATGTTGACGGCGACGGGGGCCATTCAGCACCCGTGAAAGGCCATGCCGCTCATTCCCTCTCATTAACACAGCAGCAAGTTATTTTAAATCGGGACTCAGTTGTCGTTCCACTTTGTGCTGTGATGGGCAGGCGTTAATTTAGTTGTTGGGTGGGTGATGTCAGGAAATAACCACGCTGTGTGTAACCAGTGCGACGAATTTCATTGTCAGGTTGTTAATTAGAGAAAAATAAGTAGCTTGCCGTGGCAGAGTTGTGCAATATTACGCTGTGATCTCCTGCTCCTAGCCAAGTCTTAGTCGTCCGTCGTAGTCAGTTTTCCTTATTAATAGGTGGAAGTTATTGGGGCGTTTTTCCCTGTGCTGACTGTGTCCAGGCTGTTTACACAGATACTTTATGTGCTTCTGTTTTCTGCAGTAGCTACGGTTGCTGTGAAAGCGAGGCATCTGCAGTTCAGCGCTCTCTTGCTCGCTCTCGTTCTGTCAGACACACTCGCACACACACTCTTACTCTCTCTTGAACATTTCACCCCTTGCTACTTGTTTTTCTTTCCTCAACCAGAAACTTTGTTTACAGATTGCCGTTGAACCTGAGGATGTGTGCACGGACACACATACACCCACATATTACAGAACCCCGAACATCTGATTTTACAGTTTTTATCAAGTGTTATCGGTGTCTGTGTCTCTGCGTGTGTGCTGTGGCATTGTCGGCGTCTGTGTCTCTGTGTGTGTGTGTGTTCTTGTTAAGTATGCATGAAGATATTTTGTTTGTGTTCCTTGTACACAGGGAGGGCAGGAAACTATAACACACACACACATACACACACTGTTTTCATCACTTCATCAGGACGTTACATAGACTTAGAGTTCTTTCTGTGAGATTTACCTTAATCCTAATCTAACTCTAACCTTAACCCAAGTCTTTATGTCATGGGCTCCAGCACTTTGGTTGTCAGGTTGTCGGACACTGGTGCTACACAGTGATTGGGCTCACAGTTCTGGGACCCCACAAATATTGAAGTAACAAGGCCATGCACAGACTGGGTAGCTCTTTGCTTATGCGTGTGTGTGTGTTTTGAATATATGTATTCCATGTCACCGGACACAGATACAGCACACTGATACATGGCCCAGCAGCATGCCACTGACACCATTTATACCTGCTTAGCTTACAGCAAAGATACACACACACACACACTCATTCAGTGCAACGCTCGCTGATTGTTGCCCTCTCACTGAGCTTAAATAAGATTTATGATAGCAGAGAGTAAGACAGATAGAGAAACAAAGAGAAAAAGACTGTAAATCACTGTTATTTGAATGTTTCTCTTCATTTTTCCCTTAGTGTAAAGAAACACACACACACGTAGCGATAATGTTCAGTGTATATTACAGCTAGGGGAGTGAAGGGTGGAAACACATTTTATGCATTATATTTTATGTGAGACAGAGAGCCAGCCAGGGGCACAGTAGTGGGTGAAGACACATTAAATTGTTGACCCCCTGTCAGAGACTACAATAATGTTAATGCATGTCCCTGTTTATGCAGTTATGTAGTATAGATATGCATGATATGTATGCTTGTTCTGGATTTCAGGTGTTAAGGCAGGGAAAAACAAAATTAAAGACTTTTGTGCATCACTGACTTTGCACTTTTCAGTGAAGCAGATACACAGCCGAAGACAAAAGTATATATATATATACGTATTTAAATCAGTCTCTTGTGCTAGCATCTTAAGAACTAAACACTCTGAATAATCCAGTGCTAAGTTGTAGATGATCCCTCTAGATATTATGTCAGCTGAGTATATTTTCAAATATTAGTTTGAGGATCTTTATTTCCTTGCACTCCAAAAGAACTTCACTCCAAAAAAAAAAAACAAAAAAACAAAAAAACACCTAACAATACATTTACATTCACGACCAAAGAAAAATTTGATTAATCAGGCCAAGAGCCAAGCTGCCTCAACATTTCAGCTTAAACTGTAGTGGCCTGTCACATTTAGCCCCATGACTACGGAGATATGGAAAATATAATAATTTGAGCTTAAGTGGTCAGCATTCAAGCTGTGGAGATAGCCAGCTATTCAGTTTAAAAATAAAATTCATGACCCAGGGAATCAGTATGAGAACGCTTTTCTTCCCTGCTGTCATTTTATTTTCCAACCAATCACTGTCCCCCAGCTGTGCTGCAACTCTGGTGAGGAGGAAAATAGTCACAATATTCAGAAGGAACACAAGCTATTTATTTATGTATCTATCAGTCTACTGTATCTGTCTGAAGAAATAGGTGACATGTGAAAAAATGTTTTGTGCACTATGAGTGAAATGAAGAGAATTCATTTTCCCCCCAAGGCTGACTCTGTGCCTGTATTGTTTTGTTGTCTTCCCATGAATTTAACTCGTCATTACATTGCATCGCCCTCTGTGTTTTTTTTAGCCATACACCTCGGGAGTGTGTGTACGACAGAGAACAAATAGAGAGTGCGCTTAGTATTCCAACAACCTCGCACATCTGCTTACTTGCTCATTTCCATAATGAAAGAGAGGAGGAGGAAGAGGGGGAGGAGGGAAATAGAAACGGAATGAAGAATTGGCGACAATTTGACCAATTTAACTGTTGTGTTTATTTTCTGAGGGAACGAAAGATGGAAGTTGTTGTGTTTTTTGCATGTGCACAGAACATGCTTGCCTCAGCGTGTGTGTAGTTCTGTAATTTGGTTATTTGAACAGGTCTTAAGCTGTGTGACTAGTTAGTTTCCACATTCACACAGTGTGATGAGCATAAAAACAGAAAGTCCTATGAAAAATGGTTCCCTCATAATAAGCCCACAGACTGGCTGGGGTGTGCGTCTGTGTATCTGCTCAGCACTTGTTCAGTCCAGCTTGTTTTTCCGCTGGAGCCTCATGCACACCAGTACACTCCGTAACTCCATAATTAGGGCTTGGTGTCACTGAAGGCAGACACTGTGTGTGGCACTGCGAGCTTCCCTGTGAGGAAAACTGCTGCATTTACTGTAAATGACTACAGGCTTAAGGTTAAGGCTTGCACTGCAAGAAATGCATATTATGAGCAAGTTATTTTAGGCTTAACAATTCACCCTCCATTGCGGTAAAGTAGGTGAGAAATTAGGGGGCGTAATTTAATATTTTTATTGCGATTTCAAAACATTTTCTAACAACATGGAAAACAAGGTTGATTGTTTGACCAGAACAACAGCAACAAAAGCAATAGAATTAATCTGTTAACTTGTTTAGAAAATGTGAAATTATCTGTCATTCACTGATGCATTTTGGTCCTTTTTAAAGGGACATTGTAGCAATTTTACACACATTGGTTGGTTTAATTGGCACGAGGAGTTGTTTGTGGCTTGTAGAAGTTAGCAGGCAGGAAAGGATGCATTATGGGAAATGAAGAATTTTTGTAGCTTGACCCCCATTGGCTAAAAACCATCCTTCTGCTTGAAGTTTGACAAGTCTTTTTATTAATTCACTATTTATCAACTCCAGTTTGACTGTGTGTCTTCACTCCAGTAATACTACAGTTGTTATGCATTTTTTAAATTTCCTTACAGTCATTACACACACACACACATATACACATACACACACACGTAAACGTATCAAATAACTGCAGAGCACTCAAATTCAGCCAGTGGTATACTTCTGCACACATGCTTCACACTTGTGGAATTTCATTGCAAGTGAGATCACGTCTCTCTCTCTCTCTCTCACACACACACACACACACACACACACACACACACACTCACACACACACATTTTGTACGAAACAAGGCATCCGGTGTGAATCCCTCCACATGTGATGCGTATTAGCTGTGACATTTCCCACTGGTGTCAGACAGCTCTCATCTTCCACAGCTGTCGCCTGTCCCTACACTGTAAAAACTTCATTTTAGAGTAACACGTTTGTTATCACTGAGACCTTAAATAAGTGTCAGGTTGCATGAAGCGATCCTTACATGTTATGGGATAGATCATTCCACCTCTGCTTCATCAAAATGTTGAAGTGTGATTCAAGGGCATGATTGTAACACGCACACACACGCACACACACACACACACTCTAACACACACAAACACACAAACTAGCACAGAGACCCCCTGCTGTGGCTACAACCCACCCAGGTGTGTTTATATCTGCAGGAAATGTTCTAGTGAGTAATGATTGTGTGTGTGTGTGTGTGTGTGTGTTTAATTCAGTCCATTAGTCGTGGATGTAGCTCATGCATGATATTTGGAGGGAGGAAATGGGGGCACAAAGCAGCGCTGTTGCTGCTGTTCAGACAGTGTAACTTTGCTTTACAGACGCTCCAGAAGTTGGGTTGGGGGAGGGGGGTTGTCTATCCTGTCAGTGGTTAGATGAACAGTGAACTGTGTGCAACCTGTGCACCAGGACACCCACAAAAGTTCAGTTTTTCTCTTGGATTTTATTTATAATCTTTGCTCTTTTAAAAAAGTATAACTTCTTGTGACAAGACGTTCAGAGTCCACACCACAGTAAGGCACAAGTGGGGGGGAGGGAAAGAACAACAGAGGTATAAAAGAAAAGAAAGGCAAGTGGAGGAAGTGTGGAATAATAAAAAGGAGGAAAAAGGAAAGAAATATATTAGATGGCAGATGGTAGGTTGGGCCAGAACTCAAACATAAGCACTTCCAGCATCCTCCATCCTGAAAATATTAAGTTATCATCATTCAGAAGTTGATCTGAACTGAAATTCACCTTCGATTTATCTCCCTCTTCCTCCTTCTCCCTCTATTTTTTCCTTTCCTCTCTCTCCCAGAAATCCCCTCCACTCTGAGGGCTTGTCAGCCTGGGGGGAGGACTTAGCACTTATGCGTGTGTGTGTAGGAGAGAGAGAGAGAGACTATGCGTGTGTTTGTCAGAAGCAGATAGAGAAATTTAATTAAAGCAGGTTGGTCCAATTGGCGCCTCTCACAAGCTTTTGCTCACCGCTCACTCCCAGAATGCATTGCTCAACCAGTAGTTCTGCTGTCCTCCTCCCTGTGTCGTCAAAGGCCAACAACATCGCTTAATGACTTTTAATAAAAGATAAAAAAATCGTCAGCATCAACCAAATAGATCAAAGATAGATTGCCAGAAGAGTGGTCATTGGTGTACTTTCTCAGTTGGACCTAAAAGCAGCATGTGGTCAATGCCTTTGCGGTCAGGAGGGGCTTAATTCAGAGACTCAAAGCCATGTAACACTCATCAATCCCCTGAGAGGCAATACATTTCCACTTGTTCAAAATGAGACTTTTATGTGCGAGCAGAAGCACCAAAGGAAAAAAAAAAAGAATGTGCAATTACCTCAGTGCCATGCTGCGTTCATCTGATGCCACGCTACGATTCAATCACTTCCCCCACCCCCCAACCAGTTCCATTATAGCGGAGACGGAGAGGGATTGGTTTGGGTGATGATGTGAAGCTTCCTACTTTTGTTTTTCAATCAGATAACTGAGTTTTCTGTGGGGTTTTTTTCCTTCCCATCTCTTTTCACATCTTGAAGGGGCTCCGAACTGGAGCTGTTAGAGATGGCGTGCGCGTCCAGTGCTCATGTTAGATGGACACATGGGTCAAGAGCTGGTAAAGAGTGGCAGCTCGGTGACGAGGGAAGATGGCAGCCAATACACACATATGCTGTATGCACGCACATACGCACACTCACACACACACTTTCTGTTCCTGGGGCAGTGTTTGATTGGTCACAGTAGTCCTCCTGCAAAAGATGAGATATGGCGTTTGAGATAGGAGGTGGCTTGCTTCAGGCACTGGGCACACACTCATACACACAAACAAACACACACACAGAGTCATTATTATGCATCAGCACACCCTCCAGCCAGCACAGGTAAACAAACAGGGATTGGTGTATGTCAAAAGATGCACCGTAAAGCCAACTTAAGTACGAGATGATATCGAGTCTGTCCCTGCTGTTCGCTGACCAAATGCATTTTCTGTGCAAACTCAAATCAGCTCAAATTTGGCTTTTTGCTGTATACATAAGCACATATAGAGTAAACACAGATATATTGAATTAAGTTCCGATCCAGGCTTGTTCGTTCAGGGATCTGTGTCTGTCTTTGAAGGGATCTCAGAATCCAAGCAAAGTTAAATTTTGCAAATGGACCATACATATTTAACACTCTTAGATGCATCTTTGAGAAACATTTTAAATTTTAAAGTCACAATCTGCATTACACATTAATTCATCTCTGTTTTTCTATTCCCAGCTGTAGTCCAGCGGCACGGTGGTGCAGCGGTTAGCACTGTTGCCACTCAGCAAGAGGGTTCCAGGTTCTAATCCCGGTCTGGGCCCTCCTGTGTGGGTTTTCTCTGGGTACTCCGGCTTGTTTGTACAATAATATCTAGTTGCTACATGGAATCTTCATGTATGTAATGAAATGTATGCCTTTATCATTCATCATTTGGCTGCTAATGGTATGACATTTTGTTGTTGATTTTATGATACAAAGAGACCTTATTTTTTAATATCACGATTATTGACAACACTGGTATATTGCAATTTTCTGCAGGTACTCCAGCTTCCTCCCACAAACCACAAAAACATGCACATTAGGTTAGTTGGCTGCCCCTGATGGATAAGCAGTATAGAAAATGGATGAATCGCTCTGTATTCCATTGATTTAACACAGTCAGTTATTGAATATTTGTGGTTGTAGAGGTCTTTTGTCTTTCAGGGAGCAGTGTTCTTTACATGTAGCAAACACAGGAAGGACTGTTAGTAGTCAACTGTGTCACATAGGCAGTAGGTGACTTCCTGTAATGGTGAAACAACACAGCATTCAGTTGCACAAGCAAACAAAAATGTTAATCTTTAAGTGACATCATGCACTCTTTATCCTTATATTGTAATCCTGAAGTTTTTGTTATGTAAGAGCCAATTTTTAATAATATTGTATTTATAGCAGTCGTTTAATGTATTTGCTTTTTGTGATTTCCTCTGTGTTGTATTGTCTGAAACAGTGTTTCACCGTGCTTTCAAACGTTACATACAAGCATTGGACAGGATGCCAATCGAAACCTTCTAGTTTTCTTTATGAACTTCTTCTTCATCAGTTTTATTTCAGATAAATCAATCTGGACTGAAATCTGAACTGTCTGCCATTTGATGCTGAGCAGGTATAGTGTGTAATGGGATTTTTCAGTTTGTGCTGAGAATGATGAGAGGGAACATGTGAATCTGTGAACTGCTAAACCAGAACAAGGACTTGAAAGATGGGGGCAGCCTAGAGGTTGGAGAAGCGGCTTGTTATCGGATGGTCACCGGTTCGATTCCCCTACCGGAAGGGCAGGAAAAATTTGGGTGTGGTGGAGAGATTAACGCGAAAAAATAGCCCCCCCCCCTCCATTAGCCGGCCGATGTGCCCTTGAGTAAGGCACTTAACCCCCCCCAATATGTTCCCCGAGCGCTTGATGCTGCCCACTGCTCCTGTGTGTGTTTCACTGCATGTAATTTGCCGGGTGTTGCATGTGTGTGTTCAACTAAGGATGGGATAAATGCAGAAGACGAATTCAGTGTGTGTATGTAAAAATATGGCTGAGGGGGACCACAAAGTTTAGTGTTTGTGGGTTGTGGCATGATGAGCGACACTTTTCACAAAATAGTGTTTTGATCTGTGCAGCTTTTATGATTATATCTTTAAACATGTTAGGGAATAAAATAAATGGAAAAGTTTGGCCAAAACAGTTGGAGCATTTTTTACTTGCTATAAAGATTTTCAGAAAGCCCAACTTTCTTAAAATCCTGTCTCCTTCATGATCTTGGCCATTTCTGTCACTGAACACATTATGCTAATGGGCAGAGGCCTGCTCTGTCAAAGAGCCGCCGCTGCTTTTAGAGGGAGTGTTCAGGTTCATCAAGTTTTAATGAGCCGGGAGAGAAATCAGCAGAGACGTCGCACACTTCACTTTATCCCAGCACACTCCTGTGAGCTCTGTGCAGCACACAGATACACCGCAGCTGTCAGTTTTTTGAATTTGTAGCAGCCTTTTTTTGTATTGAGGGAAAGACTTTCAATCAAGATTAAACACAGCTAATATTGCACATAATGAAAAACAGGATTATCACAGTAATGTTTTTTGCCTCGGCTATGCAGACAGGATGTAAAAGCTCAACCAAAGCCTGTGCTTCTTTCTCTATAGTCTCTTCCTCTGTTTTGTTTTGAATTGAGTTTTTACTCTTTTTTCCTCAGGAGACTCTGGGATGATTTAGCTGCATTATTTAAGAAAGATACATGCGTGCAAATTTGTTCACGTATCCCTATTGAATATTTTATATGTTTGTGCTTGCAAGCCATGGCAAAGCTATAGGTGCCGGAGTTTATTTATTTTATTTTTTGATTGAGGCTGTTGTCTGCTTGAGCCAAATATGATGCACAGAGATTGGCAAGGACGGGGAGATCACAATGCATCAAAAACATTTGAGAGCAGATAGGATGAATTTAGGTCAGTGCGGCAGCAGGGAAGACAATGTAGATAAGACCAAAGCAAATAAAGACTGTTGAAGATAAAACTGATTTTTGAAAGATTAATAGATGAGAATAGCATGATAAACACAGCATGTGGTTTTATTTGATGCACAGTTTGGGGTTCATTGCTTGTTGTCACATTACTTTGGGAAATAAATGAGGATAGATCATGAACATATTCCGCTTTATATTGGTTAAAGCCGAAAATCTTTTTATTTTCAGATCAAATAAAATCTAGGACCAAAGTTTAATTTCCTAAATTAGCCAAAAGCTTTTGCCCCTGGGTGATTTCTCTGTGGGGTGATCAGCTTTATTTTGCAAAAACATGGTTGTGAATTGTGACAAAACTCAAGGTCCACTTCAGTCTTTTCCCAGAGCTTTCAACAGTATCTGGCAGCCTTAATCAGCAAACTCCACCCCCTGAAAAAAAGACTGAGGGTTTAATTGAAAACTCTGGAAATAGAGAGTAAGTGGAGATTGAGTTTTCTCATTTTAGTTCAAGAATGAACTTTTGTGCTGCGGTCATTTACAGAGCCTTCTCTGTTGCCTTGTTGTGCTCCTCCTTACTTGAAAATTCAAAATGGTTGCTTGTTGGAGTGTCCATTCATAAATGTCATTTCACACCACAGCTGAAATTTATTTAACTCCGTGATGCATGTTGTCAAATATTTATAACGGGGCATTTTGTCAGACAGAATTTCTTTGCTGTACATCCCTGTCAAAAGCTCATGCGCAAAATTCCATCCTAAATTTTCCGCATTAGTATTTATAACTATATTGATGGAAGAAGATACATCCAAATATGTGAGTAGAGGGATCTCGAATGTGTCCAGATTGTTAAATATCGCAGATGGAGCTGACATATGCAACACATATCCCTACATGAAGATGAGTCATTATGCTTGCAGTGTTGAAATGTTTTTTGCTGTAGAAAAGCTACATCCTAACTAAGCTAAGAAAGACCAGATTCTTTCATTTGACATGACCAGAGCTCATCTCAGTCATTGCTTTTGCATTTTTGAGCTCTATGAGCGCAGCAACATGGTGCTTTGCTGCCATTTACTGAGGCATTTATCTAGGTTTATTTACTGTGAATGCAAACATATGTGGTCCCAGGTGGAAAGTGAAGCTATAACTCAGGCTGTGTCATCCGACTGTGCTGCAGGACCACATGCACCTCACACTTGGAAACCTTTATTATAGAGATATATTACGCTACCACGAGCACATACAGCATGAACTGAGGCTGTATCAGTGAGTAGAATCAAAAGTAAGGATCACGATTTCTCTGCTCCCCGCCTTGAGTTACACACATAGACACAAACTGAGGCGCACGCGCCATCTGCATTCACAGTTTGAGCTTCTGCCATGTGGTTGAAGGTGCAGAGAGTCACAAGACTCTGTAGGGGAAAAAAAGAAAAGCTTCATAGTGTATTCCACGCAGATATGCAACTTTGAACCATTAGGGAAAGATAAAGCACTAAATGGAGCTCTCTGTAATTTAATCACACTTTCACTCTTTGTGATAAAAAAAAAAAAAGATATTCTCTTGGTGCTATTTACCATCTCATGTACTGTTAAAATTTAGTGTAATTGGGTGAAGAGGAAGGAAACCTAACACCAGTGTGAACTTTAAACCTCATCTAACAGACGAATCGCAAATAAACATATTGCACATATTCTTCTTTTGCTTGGTTTTGTTTTTCTGGTTCTCTCCCTGCAGCACCTTCATAACTCAACAAGCTGAAGTGGGAGGACACAGTGTTCATAGTGTAAGAAATCAAAGTGTGTTGCAAAAAGAGGTAAAAAGCCGTTACTGTTTTGGATTTGGAATTTGTGCACTGTCAAACTTCTTCACAGGCTTTTCATCAGTCCCCTGATAATTTAATTTCTGGGAAACTGAAACATTTGCCTTGTCTCTGCTATTGTACTTTTAAGCATTCAACACTATACTCTGCTTGTGACATCTGTGTACCTGCTCTGCTACACACGGAGTCGGGCTTTTTGTAGCTTTTAACCCTCTGGATCATCCACAGTGGGATAAGGACTCAAGGATAGTTGAGGATTATGCAGCATTGCTCCTGCATTGCATAAGCTAATATCAAGTCTCATTGGCTGTATGTGTGTTTGGCTGTTGGTGGGGCCATATGCTGCAGCCTGAGGGCCCAACAGGGGATCAGTGCTGAGCAGAAAGAGTTGTCATTAATACCCCAGGTGCAGCATCGTACATCTTCCTTGGGCCCTCATTTTTATCTCTCTCACCTCCATGGAGTCAAGGATTAATGTGTGTGTTTGTGTGTGTCAGGTATGAGTTCATTTTCCAGTCTTTGCATCCTAAAGTCTTCAGTCCGCCCTTGACGCTGGATCAGGTACTTGTGGGGAAAAAAAGCAATGTGAATAAGGCAATGTTTATCAGACTATTTTTAGACAGAGTGCTGGGAAATGTATCAATTATTGAAGCCTGGGTATGTGAGTGTGTGTGTGCACATGTGGGTATGCAGGCTGGTGAAGTTCTGAGGGAAGAGAGAACCAGTGTAAATATTAATAATGAAGGACTGAGGTGTCAAGGAAAGAGAGTGAAGGGAGAAAAGGGAGACAGGATAGAGGAGAATACAGGTGTGTGTGTGTGTGTGTGTGTGTGTGTGTGTGTGTGTGTGTGTGGACAGAGTGGGGGAAGGTACTGCCTGTTCTTGGACCTGGGGTGATAATAACTCAGTCTAACACGTATTCTGACACATTTCTCAGCACTGACACCTCACTGGCCCAGAATATTAGAAAAGCCCTCTTGAGGACGAACACTTTGAGTCTGTTTGGTTTCAGATCAACGACACTCTCCAAGCCATTATCTCCATATATCAAGTTGGAATGTTAAAGTGAGTTAATTTGCTGCTTCTTTTCGATTCGTCCCTGTGTGCTAAAATACCTTCAACGCTCATGAGAGGTCTTGAATTTTTTTCACTGTGTTTCCCATCAGCCTTGTTTTAAAGGAGCTATTGCTGCCAAGCTAATGCTGCTGTTTACAGATTTACAGATTCTTTAAACTCACAAGTGCAGGAAATTTTTAAATGATGCAAATGTGAATTTGCAGAGGGGTCAACAGATTCTTTGTATTTGCTAACAAGTGGATGCAGAGGGAAGTGAATTGGGCCTTGTTCACACATAACGATTCAATGTGGCAGGCTCTCAATGGCTCTCATGAGCTTGAAGCTTGAAAGTGTGTTTTGTGTTGACTACCTTCATAATTTACATACTCAACTCAGATTTGGCAGTTATTTACTCATTGCCACTATGCCAGTTTCCAGAGCAATGTGGATTTTTTCTTGTCCCGATAGTTGTTTAATGTTATATCTGAGAGAATCGGTAAGTATTAATCGTGACAAACTTTACTCAAATTTAAATGAGTATGGCACAAAATGTGCTTTTGTTTAACGAGGTTGTCACCAGGTTGTCGTTCTCACAGTTGTATCAAGAGTACATTTGCATGAAGTGAAACCTTTCTCAACTTACCCACTTCAGTTGACAATAAATGTCACTGCATATACAGTGTTTGGGACCATATGTGTTTCTTTCTGTTGAAACTTCTCTAAGCCAAATATCAATTGGACTTGACAACAGTCCGTCAGAGCCGCAGGAGGCTTGATACAACTGTTCTCACACACTGAGAACCCTAGTGCTCCCCTTGGCTAATAAATCAATCTGTAATGTGAAAACAGTGAAGTGCTTCTTTAAAGCCACAAATTACAGCTACGTTTTGATGAAATACCATCATTTGTTGCTATTATTCATGTGAATGAGACAACACTAGTGCTTGACTGTTCCTATTTATCACTTTCTTATTGTTATGTTCACTGTAAGGAGTCTGTTAAAATTAGACACAAATCATACTCACTCTTACATTACTACCGAGTGGTTTGCCAAAAAAAAAATGCTAAAAAAAAACATGAAAAGTGTACTTCCTGATCATTTATTTCTATTTTCAATTTGTTTTTATGACCAATTTTCAGCTGGAAATAGTCTGCTTTTGTCTGCTGTAAGTTCTTGGATATGTCTGATTACTGAGAGCATAAAACAATTAAACACACTGAATTTGACCCATTGGAAACTGCTCATACCTGCATATGACTGAAAACATTTGAGTGGAAAAAAAGCAAAACCTGATTGGGTTATATTTCCTTTTTAGTGTAATTTTTTTTTTTTTTTTTTTTTGCTGCTGTCAACACAGGTCTCAGTTCTGCCCTACTACTGATTGGTCCCATTTTAGTTATGGAGCAGATGGCTGAAGATTTGTCCCTGACCGCCTTGACAGTTATTAAATGCTATTCAGCGCAGGGCAGTTGGATATTAAAAGATATATTGGAGCGAACTAAATCGTGTGATATGAGCCCATCCTTTGATTTGGCCAGATGCTGTCTGTTTATGTCAGCTGATGAAGTTTATTTGAAATGTAATCGACAGGGCAGCTTTGAGAATGACTTTTTTTATTGAAGGCATCTCTGTGGTGTCCGTATAAATGTTTTTGCAACCAAGGCATCAATTCACACTATTTGCACCAATCAAGGCTCTCCACTTTAACACCTTCTCCGTGCATGCACACACAAGCATAGGTCAAAGGTCAGACTCCCACCTCCTCATCGCCTCACATTATTTCCAGGCCAATTTCCTTGATGTAAATGGTCTCATGTAGCGCTAAATCCATACGGGTAAGGTTGAAGCATGAATATGGAGGAGCCCCTGTTAAAAGATACACACACACACACACACGAGCTGGTCACAAACCTCCACCCAAACCAGCTGGAGATTATCTGTGGGGAGGTGATGGACATTGAATAACCCAACCCCACCCACCCTCATGTAGTATTCATGATGACCTTTCCACTGCTTGTTTCTCCATCCCCAACACACGCACACAAGCACACACACATACATGCATGCACACACATGCACGCACACGCACTTAGACAAACACCTGAACCATGATGGATTGGTCCAACCTGTGGTCCCTGAGTAGCTCGTGCATGTGCATTAAATATCACTGCTGTTGGTGTTTTAGTCGAGACATCAGTGAATGTTTACACATCAGCATGGCAGTATAGTCACATCATGAAACAAAAGAGCCAAACAGTGAAAACCTTCTGTCTGCATTCAACTAAAACATGATCGGAAAGAGAAAGAAACGTGAGAGCAAGAGGATGGATATATGGAACTCATGGTTGTGTAAGTTCTCTGCTATGAATCCACCACACATGAAGGGAATGTGCAAGTGGCCAACAACACCTCCTCTCCTCTGAGTGACTGGTGTTGAAGTGCTCTTGAGCAAGATGCTGTACAGCCAGCTGCTGCAGTGGAGCAGCTCAGGAGTGTGTGTTGAAGGTGTGAAAATGATTAGAAACGATAGTGTGTGTTTATAAAGAGTCTGGAGGTCATTCTGGAAATGTGTAGATAAATACAAAGGAAAAGATCAGTGAACTTTTAAGATGACAAAGTAGCCCAATGACAAGTCAGTGACAAATGACAATGACAAATGAACTGAAATGAATTATGTTACTAGACTTAGACCTTTATGTATACCAGGTGGCCGTTTTTTTCCACCAGGCTCTCAGTCGTGCAGGGCGCAGCTGGTTTATATTGATCACAGTGGGGTAGACAATGAGATCTTTGTTAGACAAATACACCCATATCAGTATATATAATGAGGATTCTGTTTAGAAAGGCTTTCTAAAAGCCTTGCAGTGTAGTTTTGTTTGAGCCTGCATCAATGCGAATGTTATACCTGAAATAAGTGGTGTTTTACATATTGGATAAAAATGACTCAGTTTAGTGTGACAGGGTGACTATAGGACTGCCTAATTGAGCACAGCTGTATGCAGATTTTAGCTCATTATTGTTGGGTTTTTAGTTTTTGGTTTTGTTTTTGCTGCTGCTGCTGGACACACACTATATGCCACAACCTCAGGCAGCGACAGCTACAACTAGCCAAGTCTGCCTGTTGCAAAACAGCAGAGGAATAAAGAGTGCTAGTGAAGAAATTTGAAACTAGCATCCTAATGCTCGCTTCACCTTCATTAGCTAAACGTAGTCTTCTCAGGAGTTGGAGACTAAACCAGAGTTCAGTACGACATCAGTGGGATGCTGATGTTTCTCTGTGTCTGCAGGATGTGTAACCAGACAGCTGCTGGCTAACACACCACCCTCCATCTTGATAAGCTAAGGATTTATAGAGACTGTTTCTGTGAGCCAGAGTCTTTTTGTGTTGAACCAATCATTATGAGCTTGATAGGTTTTTCTGTATTGTGTTTGTTAACTCTTTTTATCAGACACTACAATGTGTATTAACAGATTGAGAACATTTAAGAATAAGAAGCATTAACATGAATCTGTTTTGGTCCTGGTTATAAGAAATTACGATTCATATTTTGCAGCTTAAGCATAGTTCTATGGGGAAATTCTTTTTATGAAATGACTGGGGTATTATTACAATAGAAATTGTCAGCGGACGTGAACAGAATGAAACACTCTCAATTTGGTCATGCTGTAATGCTCTTAACAATTTAATGATTTTCTGTGTTAATTGTTCAGGGAAGCTAAGTATCTGTTGCAGCCAGCTTCAACCAGAGGTGACACACACACACAAACACTCCAGCTGACTTCTATATATCTGCTGCTGTTCCATATGAAAATGAAAATCCAGTATACATAATGGACCACTGGGTTTTTCTCTCTCTGTTTCTCCGCTCTTTTACCTAACGAAAACAGTTGTTACTTTTCATATCTTTACTACACAGATATCCATAAATTCACTCTGGAAAAATACATACCCAGCACCACTTACCATATGAATAGCCCTACATTTAGGATAAGTGATTCAAGTTAATGCAGCCTGGCACTCCATTAAATGCAAAGAGAATCTGATGCAATCTAAATTTCAAGGCTGCTTGCCTCAAATATTCTGGCTTCCTCTCCAATGACAAACTCTCCACACATTTGCCTACTTTAGCAGCAGCAAACCCACGTACTGCTGTCACCTTATTCTGTCTTCAAGTGCTTTGGGAGATAACATAATTACACGTTAAGCACAAACGAACAAGCTGAAAAAAATGGTTAATATGACTCATAAAGAATTTCCTATGGTTCCAGAGCTGCTGAGATAGAGCATTTTAAATCTGTGTGTTTATGAGTGTATTTTATGATTGGTTGGTGGTTGTTTTTATGTAGATATGATGATGTGATGAGTCTTTCATTGTTTATGTGCATATGCATAAGTCTCCTTGGACATGTTTGCAACTTTGAAAATGAATTGATAAAAACATTATATGCTCCAAGCACATTTTTCTCTTCCTCTGCAGCAGCTCTGACTAAGCTTTGTCCTGCTTGCTTTCCAAATGAAAACAACAACTACTAAATCACAGCCACAGTGTCCATTTGGCTGTTATATCCAAAAGAACTTGAATGGCGGACAAGTTATATTTACAGTTTAAGGAACTTGCGTAAAGGAGCTTAGGAGTAGAGTTTAAAGGCAGTGTGAGATGCTAGCAGTCAGAAAAGCACAGCATATTAAACAAAAACAAAATGCTGGCAAGGAGTAGTACATGCTTTAAGGTTTTCCCTGAACCAAGGATGGTTTCTATCAAAACCAAAATTAAGGTTTTCGAAACAGGATATTGCTCAGTGAGGTTCATCTGCAGCCCCAAATGCCTTGTTCTACGTCTCTGCATCTCTGAAATGAAACAACAAGCACCAAGAAACTACATTTGTTCCAGGGTTCATTTTGCATTTGATCACACACAAAGTCTTGTCTGTGATGTAATTCCACCTGTCTCACTTTCCAAACTTGTCTCCAGCTCCCCTAACTGGAGCTGAACTAATTCAGCCTGACATGATCCCTGTTGATTCGTTGTCAGAATGTGGCGTCCTAATCGGCCTCAGACATATGCCATTCGGGCTAGGGATCATTAGCGTGCCCTACGGGGGGAAACATATCATGCCGTTGAGTCGGTGATGATTCAGAAATGAATACCTTCCCTGCGTTCTCTCTTCCCACTCTGTTCCCAAAGGTAGAAAAGGAAAACGGCTCCAGAACAACCGTGGAGAGCTAGCGCGAGACTGCAAGACAAAGAAAAGCGTTTATCTGCGTTTCCATATGTGTTTAACATTGGGAGATTCTGAATCGCTTAGCCAAAAGCCACTTAATATATAAAACATGCATGCCATATGTTTTATAAGACTGTCTTGTTTGCAGGCGATCTGTTGGCACTGCACATTAACAGTGTTTTCCATATAAATTGGGTGGTGTACAACGTGATAGATAAGCCTCAAAGTGAAGAGAGACAGAATGGGGAGGGAGAGGAAATCTGTGAATGAGGTTTCCATTTTAATTCTGACACTTGCTGACAAAGAAGGAGAGGTGTAATGGAGTAAAATTAATAGCTGCTTTATGATGGGTTATTTTGGCTGTTTTGCTCCTTCGTAGCTAATCTGATCTCTTCCCTTGCGTCTTTCTGTGGAGATCAGACCTCTCACACACACACACACACACACACGCACACTGAGTGGTCTCAGATGGAATATACAGTCCACTGAATTTGCCAGGTAGCACACGCCTGCAGGCGCTCACTTGTTGTTGGACGCACACTTGTTTGTGTATCCTAGAGAGGATGGATCAGTGGTAGGTTTTCACTCTGTTCCATTGGTTGCACGGACCATTAACACACACACACACACACACACACTCCAGCCTTGGAATGCATTGTTTCAGTGCAGAATGGGATTTCTTCAGACAGACTCACATGCACTCAGACAGAAAAACACACACAGCAGTCAAGACTCAACTGGACATGGAAGCAAACATCACCTTTATGCTTTCTATCTCGCCACAGGGCATAGCAGTGGGGTGTTACAAAGCTTTCCCTGACATTCAGTAAGTGTGTATTTGTTTGTTATACGAAAGTCTGTCATTCCAGAGCTTGCTTTAAGAACCGCTCGTGAAAGAGTTAAGGGTAAAACTGCCGTTCCTGACTGTGCTTTTATTTTGAAATCTTAGTGGGAAATGCATACATCCATCATGACAAAAAAATCAGACCAAGTAATATGTTTTCCATATGTGCCCACAATTTCAAACAAGTAACTTTTCCTCTTTACAGCTAGGAATGCCTGAAGCTTATAGGTGGTGCTGACAGCTAATTTTCGAGGGTACCTGAACAACTTGTACGCTTTCCAACAAAGTGTAAGCTCGCCAGTTGGAGCGACCTCAATTTACCTGACATCTTAGCTCCACTGCAAACTCAATCCAGCACTTTGTTTAGCCTCCGCACCTTCTGTTCAGTCAGAATCTGGATCCACTCTGCTGCTTTTCTGTTCTGTTCGAGCAGTTCGTTGGAATGTGCATTTCATTGGCCATAAAAGTCTCCCACAGTGACTGACTTCATTTCATCCAGCTCTACTTTTAGTCTCATTTAAACTTTACGTAAAGGCAGTAAAGTTGCCTCTCCTGAAGTTTTGATTTCTCTCCTAAACAACCCCTATGGTGGTGAATTTGAAGCAGTCTGCAGAGTTTGTGACCACTGAGTGTTTCCAGACAGAAGAGCCAAGCTGAGGAGCAAAATGACCCTTCTGCCACAACAGATGAACGTCCAGATTGTTACTGATTTGAATGGAAGGAGCTCTATTGATCAACTGTTAAACACAGCAGCTGAAATCCATGTGTTTCAGTGTGTTTTTCACTCAGATGTTCCTGTTTTTCCATTTAATATAAACCTTCCTCAAGTCTTTCTCTTTTATGACCCGCTCTTAATACCGCGAAGTATTCACATTTCATATTTTTTTTTCTTTCATACATTTCCAATTAAATTGATAGTTATGATAGCTGTAGGGTGTTCAGGAACCCTCCTGTTTTTGATATGATTTTTCTTTTCTATGCGCTACCTGCTAAAAGGCTTGTCTGTAAAACGGTCTATTTTCAACATTACATTACAGTTAATCTGATCTTAATTACCTTTTAGTCCTTTGGCTAAGTAGCAGTCTAAGAAAAAAATATGCACTTATGGTGTTGTCGAAGACACACTGATGATTATTTTCATAATTTTCATCACTGATTGTGAAGTGAAAAATTCATTGCTTAAAAATACAGAAAACGTTAAAAAAATAATTGAAACTAGTTGTTCTGCACAAGTATTAAACTGATACTGACATCAAACACAAACAGCAAATCCATACAAATAAAAAGACATTAACCAGTCATTTGAAAAACGAAATAATTTATTCATTCAGCTCACTCTGTAACTGTTCTAAGGGATATGTGGACATGTAAATGAAGGTGTGCACATTAGTGTCCGCGGTCACTTAAATTGATTTAACAACACTTCACTGCCCTGGGTTTTACAGGTCAATGCTGAACATGTGCAGTGACTTCAATACAGTTAGTCCATACAGCCTGAAGTAAGGTCATTCCAACAGCAATGCAAATGACTACAGACACACACACACACGCACACACACACACACACAAACCAACTTGTCCTGTGTCAGTGGTAATTTCTGGGGTCCACACCATTAACACAGCACCACCATGCTTTAGCACACATCAGCACACACACGTCTCTCTCTTTCTCTCTCTTTAGCTGTCACAGGAAACTATTGGCTCAGAAAGAGGAACACGGTGGCAGCTATTAATTATGTTGGGCACTAACTGCCTAGTAAGATTGTGTATGTATGTGTGTGTACACGAATGTGTAAATTTGTATGTACCTGCCATGAGCTTTTGTAGAAGTGCCTCACATGCTCAGACACTCATATATACAAACATTCAAATCGACCATCTGTTTGCCGCACAATGAGGAGGCTCGACGCGCACGCACGCACACACACACACACCAAGCTCATACGCTTAAACCGTCCACCTCACACCAACGCTGGGCCAGAGAACGAGAGGGAGAGAGGTGGGAGGGAGAGAACAAAACAGCAGGGTGTGTGTTGGAGAGAAAGGTGGAGGTGTGTTGGTTGGAAAAGGAGACTCAGACGCAGTAATGACAATGGAAGCCGTGTAAACATACAGAAGCATAGAGGCCTGTACTTGAATGCTTATTTATGTATTTGCTCAACCCCCCCCCCCCCCCCCCAAGTGTAACTCGATTTCGGTGCTGGTACCAGTTAATCTTGCAACAATGGGCTCATTTTCTCACGGGTGTTGAATTCTCACTGAGCACCACCAATTATTGGTGTTAGTGATTTAAAAGGCTCGTCTGTGGCTGCACTGGTCAGATGCTATGAAACAGAAAAGGCTTGGCTTTAGATTTTAGTATTTTATGCAGAAATGTACATTTTGCACGCTGGTTGAAAAGTACTCTTCACAGATCTAACAGTGTAGTTGAACTTTTGAATCATACCTCCCGAGTTTTAGTAAGACCAAAATACAAGATTCACAAAAATAAAAATGTACCCTTGCCTACAGTACACAAGTAAGCAGACATAAAGCTGAGTCCAAAGTGCTGCAGTTGCGTTTTTGACAACCTAATTCTCTAAAGTAGCTGAAATTAGGACTAAGGTTCCTTTTCATTATCATTCAGTGTGCAGACTGTCAAAAACATAAGAGAGAGCCAAAGGAGCTATTTGCGTCTGTTCAACAGTCCAAAATCCTAAAATATTCTGTTTACACTGATATAAAATGGAAAAGCGTAAAATCTTTACATTGAAGAAGGTGGAACAACAGGATATTTCGCACTGAAAAATAACTTCAGTCAGAATTGTTGATGAAAGATTTTCTGATAGGTTAAATGACCATTTCAGCTTTACACCAACTTTATTGGCTTTTCACTGTATTTATCACTGTACCATCCATCATGAATAGTGTGTTGTGTTTTATGGTGAAGCTCATCATGTCCTTGAGAGTTGTAGGTCATGCTGTGTATGCTGTCAAAGATACTACCAATGACAATACTCCTAGTTGCACTGTAGAAAACTTATCCTTTTTTCCCCTTATTTCACGTGTCAAGTAATATGGGATATATTGGAAACAAAAAACATGCTTCCTTTAGCCAGGCGACACATGTTCACAATTCAGAGCCCTTCAGCATCTTCCTTGCTGGGCTCTGAACAAACTATACTTCCATCCACTCAGAGGAGGCTGTGGCTTGAGCAGGAAGAGTTTCCCAACAGTTAGTGATCACATTACTGAGGCTTTGATTGAGAGTTAACCTTGTACAGGTACAGATTTAACAGCATGACTGCATCTCTCAGAGATTTTAGATTTATCTATGAGAGTATATTAGGTCTGCTAAATAAATGTGTTTATACATGTACTCGTGCTTTATGAGGCTAAGGGAGGCTTTCTAATGCCACCAGCAGCCCTGAAGTCTCAGCAAACATCTGCTCGACTGAAATGTCCTTGAACCAGACACTGAATCCCTACCAGCTGCAGGGCTGCTGTCCAATCACTCAGCTTGGCTTCCGATGTCCCATAGGAGAGATGACCTAAAACAAAAGGCATCAATCAATATAAAAGTACACAGACCTCACCGGGCTGTTAAAGACGATACACTGGCTCTTACTACATTAATAAAGGCAGCGGGGAACCAGACAGCCACCAAACTCACCACACAAACATGCACATCCTATGTTGCTATGTCTTTAGTGATATCATTAGGCTCTTCCACTATCTGGTGTTACGACACCTCAGAGAGATCTTCATTAAGGAGCACTGCACTCTCTGCCCTCTTTTTCTGCCTATTCAGTACATGAATGGAAATGTGAATTTATATAATGAGGCTTTAGGTAATGCATTTGTGTGTTTTCTGATGTTTGTACGTTTGGGTGTGCATGCTTAGATCTTAGTTAAGAGGCCTGAATTGGACCACGCATCAAGAGTCTGAATACACAGACAAGATAACTGACTGATGTCATGGAGACCATGTGCTGTGCAGATTGGAAATTCCTTCTCATCTATCAACCCCCTATATCCTTGTCATTTTCCTTCTTTTACACCCTCCATCTCCTGCACACGCATCCCCACCCCCACTTTAACAGTGAAATTTTAATTTATAATTGTCATATATGGCATGATACCAGAAGAGCCCTCCTCATGTAGAGAAACAAACAGGTCTTCTTGAATCAGCCTCGGTCTGTACCAGTGTCCAACCCTTCCAGCCGTCAGCAGGTACTGAATAGATATTTCTGTGTCTGCTGGTAGGGGCTGTGTGTCTAAACACATGTCGTGTTATGGAGGAAATATGCAGCATATTGGGAGCGGAATGTGCTGTAATTTGATAAGCACGTCCACAGGCATGCCAAGCCACATTCAAAGACATAGGGGAGCACAGCAGAGGAACGATATGAATGTGCACAGGGCTCGACAGTAACAGTTGCCCAGTTGCCCCGAGCAACCAAATTGCACTGCCGTCAGCCATTTTGATTGGCCTCGATGGCATTGTTGACAATCAATTTTCTATGTACAGAAAAATGTATCCTTTTCCTTTGGTGTAGAATCTTACTCCTGGTTGAATGAGGAGAAGAAATGATGAACAGTATATGTAACAGCTCTATAAATTAGAGCTGAGCACTTCTGTAGCTGCACCCTAAAGACTGTAGAATGAAGTTCCACCAGCTTTGTTAACTAACATAATGAGCATGTAATGCAGCACTTGCAGTTACTTTTTGTGATTTTAGCAATGGTTAAACAATGATTCATTTGGTAGCATTCAAAACCTACAAGCTCTCTTTTTTCCATCAGAAGTTTCTTCCTTACCCATGATGTTTCCCAATGTCGTTTTTTACAGTTTACAGTTTTACTTTGGCTCTCTATACAAACATCTGAAATCTACAAAAATCTTTAAATCCCTTTAGCGGGATTTTGGATGACTAAAATCTCTTTCAAACTTCAAATGATCTGCTTCATCTCCACATTAGAAAATGGCTTAACTGACACTAAATATAATACTTTGCAAATATTTATTCTAAAAATAGTATGGTAACATTTTATTTCAAAACTGATACTTCTTTTTAGTCAAGACTTGAAGTGTGACAATACAGAAATGTGTTATTGTTAGCCATTTTTGACATGACTTTCTTATGATTATGTCAAATTTAAGAACTGAAAGCTTTGGTGCCAGTCTGCCAACCATTTTCTAATCTTCCCGCTGAGCTTTCCTGCTCGGTGATGTGTTTGTTTATTTATCACAGAACCTTGATTGATTGATTGATTGATCCAACATATGCCTGTTTACATATGCCAATAAAATAAAGTGTGAGGCAACACACAGACAGTACAATGTTACTGCCTTGCTCTGATTGTGTTTAATGCATATACACAAATCTGCATACTGTAGATGCTTTTGTGTGTGTATTTTATGTGTGTAGGTGCAGCCACTCGTGTTCGTGTGCACAGCTGTTATATAGTGGCACCACATCCGTGTGGGTCAGGATGGGCTAAGCGCTCCAAAGAGAGGAAATGAAGACAAATGAACAGAGAGGAGCTAAACACTCTTCCAGTCAGCTCCATATTACTTATCCTCTGCGCCCACTCCTCCCCCTTCTCCTCCTCCTCCCCCTTCTCTTCCTCCCATTTTTTCCTTTCCCTCCTTCCCTCCCTCTCCCTGAGAAAATATTACAAAGGCACACAGAGATGCTCCCGACACGGTAATGAAAAGTGCAAAAGCGTGGCACTTTTTGTGCTACTTTCGTGTCACCCGCAATTAATTCCACAGTGGTTGGGGGCCTGTGGTGCTATAACACTAACGTTAAAACCTGCAGTGCATGGACGCTGCCTATAAATTTGAATCTTTGTCAGGCACTTTTTCCCGCTCTATCATTTCCCTATCCACTCTGTGTGTGTGTGTGTGTGTGTGTGCGTGTGTGTGCATTATGTGAGCTCATGGCCTCCAAGGCACCTCTGAGAAAAAGTTCAGGTTGATGGATAGGCAGCCGAGAATGCACTTTGATTTTCTGAAAATAACACAACCATATGCTACATTCACCTTTTGGGGCTATTAACAGAGAGAGTCTGTGTGTGTGGGTGGGGGTGTTTGTGTGGTGATAGGACAGTGTTGGTGACAAGGTTTAAAATTAGCTGGGCTGTTCTGAAACACAGTTGTCTTCTGGTAGGTTATATTTGCCTCTTTATATGCAACAAGTAAACCAGTGAGGAGGAAGAAAGAGAGGAGGAGGTATGTTTTTTTTTTTTTTAATTCTCCCTCTGGTTGGCTTGGGGGGGGTCGCTGGTGAAAGAGGGAGGAGAAAAAGAAAATGAAGTGATATATGGTCCTATCGATCGACAGGTCAGAGCTATTGATCACAGTGTGGAGAGAGATGGAGAGTTGGGAGGAGGAGGAGATTGAAAGGGAGGAGGTGAGGGGTAGCAATGCGTTCTCTGGGCAGGAGAGCAACTAGAGGGGGCTACCCCAATCAACAGCTAGCAGTCCAGTGGAGTTCAATATGGATGGGTGCAAAATTCAGGCACCCATGGTTCGGCCAGCCCGTGTTTCTAACTTCAGGAACTGCTTGCATCAACCAAAGAGAGATGAGGAGAAGCACTGCGCTCGATATTTCCTACTTCTCAGTTGGACACATCAATATTAATGTATAGGCTTTGGGAAAGATAATACCCTTTACCTCCTGGATCTCAAATTCACTCCTAGATGTAGACATCAAGAAGGATCTCCAATCCTGTTTTCACTTTTCCCAAACGGTTGCACCACCGACTGGCAAAAGGCTAGTTGGCTCCTTTCCCTGCTCATAACACAATGCAACACACTGTTGCCTGCAAAATTGGTCATTTCTCCTCCAACTATCTTGAAATCCCATCGGTGACAAAGACAGTGAGTCTGTGGGTACCTCGTGATTAGGCATAGCGATGAGGAACATATGGAGGAGGCCGTCTCCCTTTTATCCAGTGCAGACCAGCTCAGCACTTGAGAGCTGCCGCTTCCTGGCTCGCCTTCCAAGCTCTCCCCAGGTTGTCTCTGAGTCTCATCCTGCTGCCATCTGCCACTGACTTGGGTTCCCTCCAGAAATCCTGGAAAGAAAAAAAAAAACAAAAAACAGAGCACCCTCTCCTCTTCATGGTGGGAGCCAGCGTGGAGGCCCAGTTTCCTCTACAGTTTTAAAAGAAACTGCCAATGATTTGAGCGTCCTCTGGGAAGAGCGACCAGTAACGCTGATTTATGATCATATGGGAATAGCTGGCAGAATGGTTTGACAATTCAAAGAAGCGACTTGAAGTGGTCACATTTTCAAACCATCAAACACCAAACCCTTCAACAAGCTCTCAGCAAGCAAACTGAGCTCATATTTTGCAGGAAAAGGAACATTACAGTGTCTGGTGTGAGAGAAAAGTCCTGCAGTTGTCTTCTGTATAATTGCTGTATTTTATGGAAGTGTTCTCCAAATATATAATATATTTTGTTTTTTGAAACACAATTTCCTGATTATTACCAGTTGTTATCAGTTACAGATCAGGCTTGCAAGCAGTGTTTATCCTCTGAAAGCTGATATGAATATCATTTCCGGAAATATCATCATTTCAGAGATCACATGAATGCAGAAAAGGACTTAAAGCTGTTCCTTTTTTGGCTCCACTGCTTGTTAGTGAAAACAAGTTAACTTTGAACCCTTTATGTTCACATGAAATATGTTCAGAAAACCTTTAGATTGTAGAGTGGCACAGATAGTGCAGAATATTTATCACAGTCTTTACTACCCTCAGTCTTCCAGAGCAAACAGTTCAATACAGTACTGTTTCTTAATAGAAGACATGATAAAACAAATACAGGTCAATAGGCACAGGATAATTCAGAAGAAACTAAAATTCTATATAATGTGGGGATTAATATCAGTCTGTTGTCTACATCCTTACTTGCTGCTTCACTGTGTAATGGGCACACTAGTCAAAAGTCAGGTCAAATTTTATTATACTCTAATATCACCAAGTAAGCCTTGGGACTATAACAGCAAATAAGCAACATTAAAGCAAACAAAAACTAATAAAAGTAAGAAAAATTTTCTAGAATTTTCTAGAAAGCAACCACTTTATTGCTGGTGCTGATCACTGGCACTCAGATATCACATTGGAGAATTGCCCGGTGTGAGCAGAAACCCTTGAGATACCAGGTTGCATCTTATTGTCCAGTACTGATTTGTAGTCAATGCGTAACTTCCCAATGCCATTTTAAAATATGGACTTTATTGACGCATGGAGAACAAACCTAGCCAATGTGCCATCAGTTTTTCTTCATCAGCTTGTTGACAGGCTCTTACACAGTGTGGGGGTTGTTGGGCGCTAAGAGTTGCTTTAAATGCAGTTATGATGGTTATGGTGGCCCACATAGACCTGGCTGTCTGCATGAGGAAAAAGCTGAATAATCAGACCTGTTGTGAAGTGTCTGCTGTGAGGAAAAGGGACCAACAGTTTGTCTGAGGCAGCCTGACATGATTATTCAACATGAGGCACAGGACTCCACAACAGTATGATGCTCCATTTTGGCATCAGAAAAGTGTGAGTAAAATGCAAAATCTAGAATATTCCTCTTGTAGGTGACACACCCTCAGTGGATACAAACTCTACGCAATCTTAACTCATAACTCATAAAAAAATTGTGAACCTTATTTTGGTTGATGACCCCTGGGATAGGTTACTATCTCTCTCACAAGAATGTGCAGCACTGGCTCTGTGCAAAGTTGGACTTGCTGCCCAGGAAACTGAATTCATGTGTAGTGGCAATGAAGCAGGGACAATGTGTCTGACATCCCATGCCAGTAACAGAGAGGCAAGTTTTACCCTCTGCTGGTCCTCCTCCCCATGTATGAATTTAGGGAAAGTGCAATGCTGATGAAACATTTGATGATGGTGATGAGAGACAGAGTGAAAGAGAGTTACAGGCATGGAGAAGCTGCGATGACGGCGTGCATGATGTGTTCGTGTGCGTCAGCATGTGCGTGCCTTTGCAGCCACGTTCGGCATGTCTGTGTGGATCTGTTTTTTGTGAGGAAGTGAATCGTCCTTCGCACTCCCACACAATGCCTACTTGCAATTAGGAAGCATAAGTATGTGTGGGTAATATGAAAACCAAGTCTTTGGGTAAAGAGTTCATCACAGGTCTCTGAGAGGTGACGGCAAGTGCAGATGACGAGCTCTGAAACGTGAACAAAAGACGGCTCGTCTCCTCATAATACTGGCATAGCTGAATAATTGAATTCAGGAGCAGGCTGGCAGCCATGCTGGTTTGCTTCATGTATATTGCAGACCAGCAGTAATCTGTTCTCGAGGAGCATCTCTGGCTGTCTGCTGCTGAGTTTGTGGAGGAGATGTGAGGTGACAGAATAGGGTTCTGTCACCAGTGCCTCCATTATTGATAAGATTGGGTGGAGGGAAGCTTGGAGAGAGAACTGGTAGAAGACTGTGAAGCAGAATTTGCTTATACCAACACACAGCTTGGTTCCACTCCCTTTTGACTCATCAAGAAGAGCAAAGCGCTACAACTGATGGGATTCGTGTTTGTATTTTCTGTGAAGCACTCTAGGTTGAGCAAAGCAAACAGGGGCTGCGGTGCTGTTAAGTGAGTACCTTAACAAGGGCTGATGGTCCTGTGCCCTCTGTATCTCAACTAATGGATGAAGCATAAGTATTTTAGTTGATGATGAGGAGCCATCCCCTGTGAACACTTTTATGGTTATTGCCATCTCGATGAATGAATGATGAAATTTCTTGCTCCACCTGGCAGTTAAAAGAAGGGCAATGTCATCTTTTTTTATCCATCCACTACAACATATGTCACAACACAAGGCTTATGATTCAATACTATGCATCAAACAAGGTGAAATATTTTTTTTTTTAAATGTTGTTACAGGAATGCTGTCATAGTATAAAACTTTTTTGTTGTAAATATTCATTAGAGGATTCTCAGATGATGAGTCATAACTACTACTACTGTTACAGCACATATAAAAACATAATACACACATTGTTAGAAATTTAGTCAAGGGCATTCATGCTCTTAAGAGGATGTCACCCATCAAACTTTGGACACTTATGCAGGTGTCGGCTGCATGTAGTGTCACCTGTGAGATTTCTCACATTCAGTTAACAGATGGCATATACTATATGTGTTACAGCAAATCACTAACACGTTATGACTTCAGTTCCCAAATTAGCTCTTTTTCATGTGTTGGTTCCCTTCACTATTTCATTCTCATGTCATCTTTTTCCTTACTTTCCTTCCTGTTTTCTTTCCCTGCCTTTGTCTTTGCCTGATCAAGACAAACAGCCAAGTGTTTTTTCTCATATACCCTTCATGTATTTTTCTCCCATAACAAGCGTGATTAGGCAGATGTTCTAAGCTGTCAGGAGCTGTCATATTTTAGGCCTGATTTATGAAGATGCAGTACCTGCTGTATCCTGAGACCTAAAAGATAGCATGAATAAAAGAGAAAAGGGTGGAAGAGACTTATTAAATTGGAAGACGTGGCCACTGGCAGTCTAGGTATGTAGATGTTGATGAATGTCAATATATTTCTGTACCCATATTGTGTTATGACATAAGTAGTTGGGTGTTGGTTTATTGCGCGGCTGGATTTTAAGTGAACCATAACTAATCACAGCCCAACTGAAGTCTTTATTGATCCCATACTAGGAGCTGGAAAACAACATCTTCCTGGCTAAATTAACAAGGGTCAACAGATTACCAATAAATCACAGAGACCACATCCCATTACCCTCTGTGTGAGGGTTGGATCGCAGGCTGATCATGCTTCCACACCTACACAGCTCTGGCTTTGGGTTTGAAACATATTTTTAAATCTCTCCTGTCTAATTCTAATTGCTTTGGCAGTCTTTGTGTTCTCGTATGACCGAACAAAGTGAACAAAAGGGAAAACTGCTCCAGGGTTTGGAATAACTTCCCACACCCATGTAAGCATGAAAAATGCATTTACTCTTTTTGGTCCGAATGCCAAAAAGTGAAATAAAAAATAAAATCTCAAGGTGGTGCCAATGCCTACAAAGTTATGTGCATACTGTATGCTCTTGCTCCAAGGAAAGCTAGCTGAGAAAGTTAGACGTTCGACCTGGACTATTTAACCAAAAATCATCAGCTGCTGACAAGCATACAAAATATGCCTTATTCCCCAAAGATGACAGTGGATTGCATAATGTAGAACTGATATTTAAGAATTGTAAAATATTTTGAACAACGGTCTGCCATGTTAAAGTCTGACGTTTTCACGTTCCATGTTTTGTCACACAATCCAGCCGCCTGACCTCCTCCCTGTGCAGACTTGTTGTTTTGGGACACCTGATGCAGTTGAAGAGGACAGTCTCTAAGCACACTCTAACAACTTGAGCTGTTTCACTTTAACTTTTGTCCGTGGATGTAAAACTGTTGGTATACTCACAACAAAACAAAGAAAATTAACCTGTGGAATACTTATTTGTTTGTGCTCGCTGTTGCCTTTCTCTCTGTGTGTGTGTGTGTGTGTGTGTGTTTTTTTTTTTACACTTAATGCCAGTGGGACTTCATTAAAATTAAAAAAAGAAACCATAGCCATAGGGAAAACTAGAAATAGCAATGGTAAAATCTCGGAGCAGTACAAACAGCAGTAGCAGAGGTGACTGAGCAACAAAGTCAGCAGGGAGAATATCTGAAGACTGATGGATTAGTTTTTTAAAGAAGCATATCTCCTGACTGAGACACCACGTATTGAAATTAGGACTTATTGATTCTGATATAGACATGTAAATAAGGAAAATGAGCACAACTAATTGGTTGAAATCAGGTGGAGACAGACACACTGAGTGCACACTGGAAGCCCTCTGTTTTCTTTTCATCCATAAGAAGCTAGAGGAAATTGTTTCTGCATCAATTATGCCACAAAGTTCAGAGTATATTCAGCTGCTGAGGATTTCTTTGACTTGGATTGAATAAAGTACAGGTGTAGAAACTGGGAGGTGATTTCAATTGTAGATATTTTCCTATTTTCTCTGCCTCTCAGATTTCGTTTAGTTTCTTTTTCTCTCTCTCATACAGTATTGTTTCTAATAAGAGCTCTCCCCGCGGTTTTCACGCCCCTCCCTCGCACATCTCCCCATCTTGACTCTCTCTGTCTCCAGCTTTATTTCTCATTCTCTGGAAAGACTTGTGCAGCTTCTGGACTGAGTACGGCAGGAAGAAGCTGCAGTTTGGTAAATGAGTTCATCCTGCGTGTTAGCCAGGTCAGGGCCCAGGCGCTCAGCTGTACGAGTGTGTGTGTTACATTCAGCAAGCAAGAGGAGAGAGAAATTGATTGCCCGCTTTATGTGAGGGAATGAGAAAATACTGTACCAACCCACACACACAAAGACATATTCACACACCATCTTTAAGCAGAGAGAGAAAATAAACTAATAGATCTTCAGAGTTTGTTTTCAGCAATTTGTTCATTCTGCCGTTGCCCTGATAAGAACGGCACTCCAGAAAAAACAGGACGAGAGAAAAGTTGTTTTTCCTCTCAAAATCCTCTGAAAAAGTCTCAATCCTTTCCCTCCTTCACCCTTTACTTTTCATTTTACTGGTTTAAAGAAGCAATTTTCTGATATTGAGCTGGTAAGGTGGGGTGTTCCTTTGTGAGCAGATGTTTTCTTTATTTCACGCTGGGCGTTGTATGATTGCAGCAAGATCAATGATTGACTCCATTGGTCCCCCAAGGACCACTAACCAGAGATCAATAGAAGCCTTGTGGGGTTGCTTTTTCCCAGATATTTTACCAGGTTTAACTGCTGCCCACCGTTGTGTTTCTTCTTTGGTATAGTATATAACTTCTGGACTCTGCTGTAAATAATCACATTGACGGGCGAGGAAGGGACCTTCTCTGCAACTCTTAATCAATGCTGCACCGATCTCTTGCTGCTCTCCACACCTACATAACACACCTATAGCCTCAGCGCTGCACACAGTCATAGCAGGAGAATTAGATTTTTCCAATTTAGATTCTCACCTCAAAGCATGTAGCGCTGAGAAAGTGCAGCAAATGAAAACTAAACATTAATTTAAAAAAAAAAAAAAAAAGTTCGGACAGAAGTTTCATAAGGGGATTCAAACAGAAACTGCATGTGTGTGTGTGTTTATGTGTGCATATAAAAACCACCTGTGTACATGACAGAAAGTTTCCACTCCCAGGCTGATGAGGCGAGCTGCTCCGTGCCGATTGCATCACTGGCTGTTGCCATAGGAACCTGTCCCCTCATCACGAAGGTCTTGTGGCGCAGCTTCACTGACAGAGAGGCTAAAGTCCTCTTATAGAGAGAAAAGGAGAGACTGAGAGAGGAGGAGACTGTTTAAAGCAGGCCGGCCAAGGAGCACATTTGTATTACTTAGCGTCAACTGAAAAGAAAGCCTTCTTTTATTAGGAAGTAAGTGGAAGATGTCCCCCAGGAGTGCTAGAGCGTAATGAATTTAGACTCATTCAGCATTAATGCGATGTCGCTTCGATGTCATTGAGCTGTATCTCCCTCCATCAGCTTCATTCTGTGATTTCCTGACAGTCTGTAGGTCATTAGTCAATGTGGAAGCCACCGTTTGCTGATTTAATCTGATCACGGCACAATTGGCTTCACCTGACCAGGTTATTCAACACATTTGCCATTTGTGTTTCACTGCCCCAGCTGTCTCGGATAATTCAGCCGGTATTCTTGTCGCCCATGTAAAGTTCAGGACTGTTAATTATTCATGCTCACCTTTCCTTCCCTTCCCCTTCCTTACTTTCTCATATCCTTTCCTCTCCAACTGAAACAAACTGAATTGCTGTGAAATAATTCAGAAACATGACGGGTATCCTGTCACAAACACACACACACACACACACACACACAGAATCTTTCCCTGCAAAGAATGGTGTTCTTCCCTAAAGTAGCCATTTTGAGTTTGTCAGGGCGATTCTGTCAAGCCTTATTGGGTCTGAATGCGTTCATGCTTGCCATGACAGTCCATTTCTCTCCTTTTCACTTTGTTTGAAGTAAATACAACAAGACAGAAAAACAATGAAACTGATAGAGCATTTCACCACAAGCACAGCCTATGGGGATGTGTTCTTCACAAAGTAGAAACAATCTCAAAGTAATTGTAGTTTTGGGCATATTTATTGAATCGGTGTTTGTCTGAATCGAAGCCAACAACTAGCACAATTAATTGCAATTATGAATTTAAAATGTATTTTAATAATTTATGTCTGGTGTACCATTTCTCAGGAGCTCACATATATTACACTGTATACCAAAGGAGGGTGTGTAGGAACATTACACTGTAAAAGACTACAGGGCTCAGTGTTTGTGTCACCATCTTAAAATAGTTCCATACAACAGCAATGGTGCACCACCTGAACTCCAGGGTTGCAGTGCAAGTCAAAAGTTGAACACTATTCTCCCTGCAAACTATCATGCTGGTGGCTGCTAGAAGATGCTATTGTGATGTGCATGCAGAGGTGGTAACTCAGACTTGGAGCTACTGAACTACATAACTAATGTGCCACATCAATTTTTTGAAATATAACTTAGTGAAAAATAGATGTGCTTTTGTATCTTATTAATTGAAATGATTGGTCAGTTATTGCTTAACATGTTCAATTATCTGTTAAGGAAAATACCTGGAATTTACAACCTGAATAAAGTGTAATGTTTACGATTAGTATATTTTCAAATATTAATTTTAAACAGGGACTGAATTCAAAAACATAAGGCTCCACCATACCAGCTGCATTGTTCTTTAAAAAACAAAATGAGCACATTCTTTTGCACAGTGACATGAGCTTTAACCCGCTGAAGAAATGAACTGAATTGTTTATCATCTTATTCCTGTACCAAATCCTGAGACATCAGAACTGGCAATAGAATCAGTGGAAAATTGCCACCAGAGAACTATGCCAGACTTCCTTTCAACTCGTAAACCGTGACATTTTTTCACAGAGGCTTTCAATCACAGCAGCGTGATCGCCTTTTCATTCATGACCCACTGACGCAGCGAGAGCATCCTTAAGGCTCCGACACCATGTCATATTTAATGGATGAGACGTCCAAACACAGGATGAAATGTTACCTGGACAAGACGTTTGCCTTGAGAAGTGCAAACTGGACATGCTGTCTTTTATTCCCAATGGGATTTCCTTCTTTAGCCCCCAGCAGAAAAAAAGGTTTTAACGCTGGAGGGCTGGAGATTACCTTACACACAACATGGGCCAGCGAACATGCACATAATAACAGCACAAAGAATTGCAAAGCTTACTTTCATGCTGGAAATGACTTAATTGTATTTGCTCAGTTCCGTATACAAAAGCACACACCTTTCAGAACAGTTTTTTTAAACAGATTTCCAGTGTGGCTAATAAGTAGGACTGTATTTCTACAGTGTAATATTCAAACAGCAAAATGTAAAGTGATGTACTAAAATGTATTATTAACTTCAACTTTTTTGTAGTTATTGTCAATAGTGAGCACAGTAGAATAATTCTTTTACTTATATTTATGTTTAAAAATGTTATAATTATATAATGTTATAAGCTAGAGGCTACGTTCTTGCTTGAGCACTTGGAATCAGACTTTGTGACTTGCACAAACACACACATGTACCCTTGATAATATTCTACACTACTTTCACTTATCAAGTGAGAGAAGAAAATTTCCAAAGGTCGTGTCAAATACTCCCAGTTGTTGTTTTTTTATTTTTTTTTATTGCTTAAGATTATGATAATGTGCCTGCCTAAGAGCAAAGTGCCCTCAAACTCTCTTGTGTGTGGGGGGGAGGTGCGCGCGTGTGTGTATACATATACAGTGTGTGTGTGTATATATATATATATATATATATATATACATACATATATAGATGGAGGGAAAAAAGAAGATATACGGGTTAAAAGAAAAAAAAATTAAACTCATTGTCTCAGTGCTGGAGCTAATATTTAGACTGTAATTATTTAAGGGACAATTGGCACTTAGGGAGTCACTGTAGTCCAACAAATGATAATCCCCATATAAGATCTTTATTGGTTCAATGGAATTGTTAAGAACGTAGGCTCTAAGACATGCATGAAAGCCATCAACCAATGGGGAATCAAGAAAACCCTGAAGAATAATGCTGGAACGGATGCTATTGCAGCAGTTAGAGGACAAATGATGCCTTGGAACGTCACAAAACATTTAATACAAGGAGTGGCTGTAAAACTTTTTTACTGGGAATTACATAGTTGTACATTTTAACTCGAACCATAAGGTCTGATATACACTGAGTGGCAATTTAATTTATTAACTAGCAAAATCTGATGTAAATTAAAGGTCAAGTGTGTAGGATGCAGTGGCTTCTAGCTGTGAGATTGCAGATTGCCAACAACTGAAAAACTCTTCTTTCACCCTCCCCTTCTGAGTATGCAGGAGAAGCTACCATGGTCTCTAAGAATGTGAAAGGCCCTCCTTTGATGGCTTGGTATGTCTATTTTGGGCTACTCTAGAAACAAGGTGGTGCAATGTGGTGGACTTGGCGAAAGTGAACCCCTTTTTATATAGATATTCCAAGCTAACCATGCTACGCTGCTTAGTTTCGGTTGCTTAGACACAAATGAAAACATAATTTGAATATTTTCTGCCAATAGACCCCCTAAATCCTACACACACTGGACCCCTAAATCACGACCATCTTGTTTGTGTTATTGATCTGTGAGAGAAATTTGCCATGTTAATGTGATACAGACAGCGGGAAAATGTTTTGATTCCTGCAAAGGCAAGTTTTTAGCCTTTATGCTGGCTATTCTTGTTTCATCAACCATAGCAACTATTCTACATAACTGCCTCCATTCTAAAAAGTAACCATCTTTTTTAACAGAAAATCCCACTAATTGCCAAGACCCATTAACTTTACTCGTTCATGTCGGCATTACCTACGGTGGGCAAAGACAAAGAGCCAGAATCTCCTGCTGTAGCTCTGTAGGTCTGCTTGGTGCTAAACTTTGTTAGGCTTATGGATCCCTACATGTGTAAATGTTTGTCTCTGTTTATTTATTTTATGCAAAAGTAGGACACACAACAGCACACCTGTGGGAAAAACCTTACATTGGCTTCTTGATTACAGGATTACATTTTGTGAAGATTGTTGTCTGTGTAAAGTCAGGCCTGTCTGTCCCCAGGACATGTTCACACTATTGTAGCTGTCTTTTGCTATTCTTTCTGCACTCACAGGGATCATCTGTCAGTCAAACAAAGTCAATGATTTACAATTTATTGTTGACAATGTCTGTGGTGTGCTTTTGCGCTCAGCCAGGATAGATAACGCCATTCATATTAACTACCTAGGTTTTATTTCTGTTTTATACAACTCGGAAGTGTATCTTTTCTCAAGTGCCAGGAGGAAAGAGGAAAGAGCCCCCTGTATATAAGTAAGCAGTTTGTACACCCGTCCAGAGCCTCCACCTGATGCCTTCCCTTTGACAGAACCCTCAGCTCTGGTGTCAGCCTTTTGTCGTTCAGCTAAGCTCGAGGCTAGACTGAGATTTTCTTATAGGAAAACATTGCAGTAGAGATCTGGTTACAAACCACTGCTGGTGTTCTTTTTTCTCTCTCTCTCCTGGTGGTGTGTGCACTGTCAGTGCTTACAGTCTGGATTTTTTTTAAGTGATTTTAATAACAATATTGTTAATATTTACTTTAATACTTTAATGCTGGAATACACTAGTGTTTCCTATATGGTTAAGAAACACAGCGTCTACTTTTTAAACACAGAGTGAGATCACTGTTTGGTCACCCACAACTTCAGTCTCTTGTGGGGTTTTTTTCCCTGACATACTATCAGACACCCTCCCTCTCTCATACACATCTGACACAGTTCGATTGAATTTCACCTCTTGTCACTCTGCTCGCATGGCTTCACTTCTGAACCTCCCGCCTACACTCACACATGCACAAACACACAGACTGTGTGTGTTTGTGTGTGAGTGTGTGTGTGTGTGGTGGCTTGAAGAGGAGTGGGCCCATCATGACAAGGCCTTTATGCTAACACCTAGCTGAGTGTGTATATGTGTCTGTGTGTGTGTGCGTTCGGGTTGGGAGGTGTCACAGACCTAATGCCTACACCTCTCAGACACACACACACACGATGTCAGGAATACAGATGCATTCGTGGATATCTTCACACACGCACAGACATGCATGCACACACACTCACTTCTATTTCCCTTGGTACAAAAGCGAGTGAGCTCAGGTAGCTGTCAGGCACTCTCCCACAGGGAACAGTGGGCAAGTCAAAAACAGCCTCCTCGCCTGTCACTCTCCACACACACACACACACATTCACACACTGTGCTTTGCTGTGAGGAGATAGACAGAATGAGATGCCTTGGGCAGATGCTGGACCAGTTGTCTGTGCTGCACACAAAGAGTTTGTGTATATGTGTGTGTATGTGTGCACGTGTCTATCTGTCTATCCAGTACCGCAAAAGCCATCTGCCAGCGAGTCCAAGTGGACATGCTGTCTTGCGTTTAGTCCTGGCCTGGGAGCCAGTGATAAGAAATAGCTGTGTGTGTGCACATGTGTGTGAATGTGTGACATGTATATCCTCAGCAGTGGCACTGTTTGTTCACCCCTCCAACCAAGAGGACTTTTTTTAGAGTGGACTTTTATGTGTTTTCATCCATTGATTTACGATCAGGTTGGCTACCTGTAAGAGCTTGGCATCTCTTTTAAACCTCCCCGGTGCTGAGGCAAGGACGTCACGCCAGCTGGCTGCCAAACAGTCCTCAAAGCGCCACAGCACAGCAGCTGTAGCTGCCACAACATGGGTCAATTACTCTCTAAGTTGATGTTGTGTACACACCACACAAGCACATACACTCACAGGTATGCTCTGTTTGCTTTCCACGTTCAGCAGCCTCTGACAAAGTTTACAGTTTGCTGTTTTGGACTTGATCAAAGCTGAGGAATCAGTGGGAAGTTTAGGATCAAAGTCTTCAGAGTTGTTGCTTGGCATGTGTAGCCTTGAAGTGTTGCTAACCTTGGCTTGTCTTTGTGTAGCCATCCCTCCGAGTTTTCCAGGATGGTGGATCATTGATGTTTCAAAGACTTCAGCCTCTTCAGGGGATGAAAACAAACTGTCCACAAGCGTGCTGCGTGTACATTGATTTAAATGTTGTTGCTGACTTTTTCAAATTTTTAATATTGAATCATTTCCAAATTCTGCAATCGGCTCAGCACACACTGTGCTTGCTCTGCCTGGATGGACAGATTCTCCCTGAATGAATTCAGAGCATCTGTTTGCTTTACGCTAGGATCACATTTAATCCCTGATGCAATTGTTTTGCTGAACTGTGTAGAGTTGTGCACAAAGATGCCAGTGCCTGACACATATTGAGATGAGTCTGTTCAGATGTGCCTTTTGGAGTTTAAAAAAATAAACTTTGTTTGCATTCACTCATGAAAACTTCTCTGAAGAGGAGATGGGAAAGAAAACAAGTTAGTTTGAGTCTGTGCGTGCATAATCAGTTCATCTGCAACAAGTGCAACACCAGGGTCACACTCATTATAAAGCACGGGTTTGTGGTCAGACAGATTTGAACTGAGCAAATGTTCCGTCAATCTCAACACTTTCTCTTTTTTTTCTCCCCGTCTGGCAGGCTGCAGAGGGATGTTGTGTGGCTTCGGCGCTGTATGTGAGCGTGACCAAACTGACCCGGCCAAGGCTGAGTGTGTTTGCAAGAGAGTAGAGTGTCCATCCCTGGTGGCACCTGTTTGCGGCTCAGATTCCTCCACCTACTCCAATGAGTGCGAGCTGGAGAAAGCCCAGTGCAACACACAGCGACGCATCAAGGTGCTGCGCAAGGGACCCTGCTGTAAGTAACAACACCTTAAACTTCTCTAGCAAAAGATATCTGTTTCAACAACAACTTCCCCAATCTCACTTTGAGTCTGAAATTTCTTCTTTTCTAAACAAACGGAAATTTATTTGAAATAATACCATGTGCTTTCAGTATTAAGAATCTAATAGGGTTTCTGGCATGTGGCATACGTCAACACAATGGACTGTTGAGCAGACAGTATTTATGAGATCACACTCAAAGCACACAGCTTGATATCATTCTTCAAAGCCTTGCAGCATTATCAGAATTTTTTATGTCAGCACATGTTTTCTTGAAGTGTTACCATTAGTATATACAGAGTCTGAACATTTTGAGAGATCAAACTGCCGACTTTGATCCAGAACAGATCAATCCCACAAGTCTACTGAATTCACAATATTTCTGAAAGTAATCTGACCTGAGACTGACACCATTAAACCTTTGTGAGAGACGAGTATAACACTATGAAGTAGGTGAATAAACTGCTTAAAACATGGTGAATGTGGAGGGTGTCAATGAAATAATAGACACGTGAATTGGGATGTTTTGATCTTTGGGACATAATCGGCCAAACACAAAGCTTAAAGTCTCTGAGTGGCACTAAACTGCTTGTTATTGTCAAGTAAATGGATTTCTATTACACCATGTCCTAATACAACAGGCTTTGCCTTCCTATCTTTATCCCCCAATACTAAAACATGTCCCCATTATGTCCAATCTATTGTCTTTCCAATATGGCTCCGCTCCCAGGGCTTAAGCGCCACCTGCACCCTCACAAACAAAAAAATGTGCCACTCACTGCTCCCATTGGTAGCCATCCAGTGTGAATTTTATCCCTTAGCCTCTGGTGGGTGCCCATACTCCTGCTGTACCTCTCATTGCTTCTCTTTAACAATACCCATCAAGATCCAATACTCTGAGGGGAGCAACGGATTGCTGCCAAAGCTGCAACATTGCAGCAGCTTTAGTAATAACTATAGTATTTTGTCAGCGTCGTGCCTGCCTGCCAGTGTGGGCCCACTGCTAATTCCAGTGGTCTGATTACAGTGCTGGCTTGGACCTGGCACTAATAACAAGCTTGGTGATTGTTCACCACTGGCAGAGCGGAAGAGAGAAACAAGATATAAAGGACAGACAGAGGACAGGTGGAACAGAGAGTACAATGTACAAGCATCTGAGAAGGAAGGAGTCATGCTGAAAGAGGAATAAGCTCTGAAACATTTAGAGGATGTGGGGAGCGGGTACGAGAGCAAGTGAGTAAAGGAGTGAGTGAGTGAATGGGTGAACGCATTCCAGGAGTGGATTGAATCCAGGGAAAAAGAGAAAGTGTGATTGCTGTTGAGATGTTGTATTGGGGGTTAAGGCCATCAAAAGGACCATAATTACCACTGGCAACAACAGCAGGCAGTGAAAAAAAAAAGGTAAAAATAAAATAGTAATAATGATGATGCTAATGATAGTATTACTCATAATAACTACATGCTCACCACTAGAACAGAGACTTTTGCTCTTATCAAACCAAATATGACTCAGACTCAAAAGCTGTTTTTTTTTCGTTCTTTTATTGCCTACATTTTAAATAGACCAATATAATTTATGCTAATGCTAAGGCAATTTTTATGTCAGTTTTTTCATGTACCTATTGAATCTGATTCCTTTTCAAAGAACACGGAGTTCTTGAGAGGGTAACTTTGAGGCAGGTGTGTTCTGGATATTTCATTGTGTTAATCAGCACATGGTGTCCACTGCAGAAGCCTTGCTACCTTGTGTACCTTGTGTTGTTTTCAATCCATTCAGACCAGATATTTAATGGTCACATTGACCAACATAATTGTTTTGTAAATATACACTCATTCTGAATTTGATGCTTGCAACATGTTATAAAATGTGATGACAGGGCTGTGTTTACCACAGGATTATATCTTTACTTACAGTAAGAAGACAAGATCTGTTGAAGTTGCTTGATATACATCTTTAGTTGCTTGGAGTCTTTGTTGTTGTATTTTTGTGCAGGCCAGTTTAGTACCCAAACTATGACGTCACGTTGCTAAAGATGTTGTCTGGCAGCATATGCTGCTCCAACACCTGAAAGGTACATTAAGGTTTTGGAACAACATATGCTGTCAGTTCCAGCTTGGACCATCTGTGCCTCCACAGATGTGCATGTTATCCATACCATGGGCACTACCACCCCCCTATACCATCACAGATGCTGACTTTTAAACTTTGTGCCAGTAACAATCTGGATGGTTCTTTTCCTCTTTAGACTGGAGAATTTAACATCCATAATTTCCCAAAAACAGTCTGAAATGTGGACTCATCAGACCACAGCACACTTTTCCACATTGCAGCTCAAAGAAGTCTTTCTGGATAGTTGCAGTGTTTCTGAATATTGTTGATATGTGATTTTTACTTTGCATGGTCGAGTCTTGACTTGCATTTTTGGATGCAGCAATGAACAGTGTTCACTGCTGAAGGTTTTGTGGAGTGTGGTAATATCCTTTTAGCTTTCATGTTGGTTTTTAAATGCAGTGCTGTGTGGAGGATCGAAGGTCATTGACATTCAGTGCTGTTTATCGGTCTTGCCTGTATTTGCAGAAATTTCTATAGATTCTTTGAACCTTTTGATGATATTATCATGTATATGATGAAATCCATACATTCCTTATGTTCCATGTGTTGAGAAGTGTTCTTAAACTGTTGCAAAGTGATGAACCTCGCTCTCTCCCCGCTTGTGAACAGCTGAGCTTTTCTAGGATGCTTCTTTCATACTAAATCACTATGCTGTCACGTGTTACAAATGAACCTGTTTACCTGTGGAATGTTCCAAACAGGTGTTTTTTGAGCAGTGCCCAACTTTCGCAGTATCCTATCGGTTTGAAACGTGTTGCAGGCATCACATTCAGATTGAATGTTGGTGAGGTGAAACATTAAATATTTTGTCTCTATACTATTTTCAATTGAATATATGTCACAATGGATTAGTAAGTTATCAGATTCTGTTTTATTTATGTTTTACACAACCTCAACTTTTTAGGAATGTTGAATAAGCTGCCAGATGTGCTTTTACTGTCAGAAGGTAAACAGTGAAGAACTTAACATAGCTGTCTTTAAAAAAAAAAAAAAAAAAGCCTCAAATCTGTCCTTTGATTGCCTTTGGGAAAAAGTGGCAGATGCTACAGATATTCTTTGATTGGTGGATCTGCCAAGCACTCAAACACTCAGCTCCATATATTCAATAAGTTACTGATGCTGGTGACTTTAAAGCCTCATCTACCTGCCACTAGTACTTTTATTAAATGAGAAAGAGAAAAGTGTTTTGAATTTGTCAAGTGTCAAAGGAACATTTTTGCAGACCAGAAAACACCCATAAAGTCCCTTCTTGTTTCTTCTGCCATCCTTTTTTATTTGTGTTATTTATTTTTTGTTGCATTGCATGATGTGATGAACTGAATGCAAGCAGTCATGATCAAACGAGTGCCAGCGACTTAGCTAGCTGTGATCTGTAGGTTTATGTACCTTTGGCTTTAGTGCAAAAGATCTTGCTGAAAGCTCCCACACACAGCAAAACAACTTTTGTCAAGAGACACTTTTCAGAAGGACAACCCACCACAGAATCAAGAGAAGTAGTTTTATAGCTGGATGAAAGGCTCAGTCAAGTTATTATTTATGGTTTAAGAATAATTGGAAGACTTTTATGCACGTATGTATAATATTTGCTTTTGTACTTTGTATGTTCATACAGATACTGTGGGTAAAGGTATAGGTACCAGGTTTTAACGTGGTATATATGTACGTCAGGATGTGCTCATGCACACGAGAAAGAAAGCGTTACGGGGTCGGGGGGGAGCCGAATGACAGGTTCTCATTCTCTCTCTGCCTCCAATAAATTCAGCCAGTACAGAGGGTCTGGACAGGTCACTCTGCTTTAGATTATGGACTTGTCAGGGTGATGGAGGAAGAGAGAGGCAAAGATGGGGAGGAGAAAGAGACAGGAGAGAGCTGAGCAAATGAGAGAGCTTTTAAGTTTAAGAATAGTGTGGGCGGTTGGATTGGGGCTTTTGTATGAAGGCCCGTTTGACTCATTCCATTTGAATGGCGGGTTTTCATTGGGGTAAGTGAATTGGCTACCGTTCTGAGAAGCCGTCATGCCCAATTCAAATCAACTCAGGAGCATTATCTGGCACTCAGGAGTGGAGCCACAAAAGAAGTTTTTTCCAGAGATTATCCCCCTTTTAAAGGGACTAGACTTATATGGAGCATGTTATTAGCACTAAAAACAGGTGTTGAGGCTCAGGTTGTGTTTTTGCAAACAGCAGGGGAGCATTAAGCAGCACGTCCCCGACATCTGAAGCATGGTGAAACCTCTACCTTTTCCAGAGTGTGTATTTTGGTGCTTTCTTGAAGACTGTGCACAGCCTTACTCTGTCTGGTATGACCAGTAGCTTCTCGTGGTCAATGTTTAGTCAAACTTTAGATCTGTAAGTGACATTATGTTGATTGAATTTAAAATAACTCTCAACATAAAGCCTTAGTTTCTTTTTGATACTGATGACCATCAGAGGTCATCAACCATGCTGTTTCGTTCATAAAATATTGATTATTTGCTTGCAAGAAGAACAAGCTGCTTAGTCCCCTGACAACACTGACTGAGAGTGCAGGACACAGAGGTTGAGATTTCAGGTGTGGCTAGGTACCCTACTATTTTTGAGGGAAGGGCAAACATATATAGACTATTTCGAAAATAGTTTTATATACATATTTTACATGATCCATAAGTCTGTTGAAGGGATTTTTGCTAGTGTGAACATTTGACAGTGTTGCACACTCCCTGTGAGAGGTGCAGGGTTGCCATGTTGGGAACCACTGACAAATGGCAAATTCCAGTTTCATACAACCTGGGTGTTCCCTTCACTAATACTATTATGCTCACCAAATAAATTAAGATTTGGGATTGGAAACTTTGCCAAAACAAAGCTGAATGAGGCAGGATGCATAAGCAGTCACAGGATCAGACAGGTTTTAAACAAATCCCAGGTTAGCCTAATTTATTTGGATGAGAAAAGGAAGATAAACAATAAAATTGGGGCACAACCTGTCAGTTATAAACATCCATCAGACAAACTTCCTGGCACAACTTTGTTATGCTACACTTACCGTAGTTGGGTGCACACAGTTTTCCTGTAAAATGAGGGATTTTTATCAACACACCGGCTGCACTCACTTCAGGCTGTAACTCTAAAGTGGCTTGTTTACAACCTGGGCTTCATCAGACATGTTGCCTCCTGGCCCTTCCCTGCTGACAGATGCCCACTATATTCCCACTCTGACTGCACAGTTCAGTTTAGCTCACTTTTGTACAGCCATAGAATAATCCCCTTTGACCACATTCATTTAACATCTGACTCATAACACTGAACTAGCTATTACAACAGTTAAGTGCCAAGGTAACAGTGTAAGTCCCCTCCTGAGGGCAGGAAAATACGAGCCACACGTTGTTGAGGCGTAAGCACTTAGTTGCCCCCGGCGCTCTACTCTAATATTCACATAACTTGGCCCCTTAATGGTTTAGACAGCTTTGAGCCATCTTCTTAAATATCTTCCTTTTGTTCTACATGGATGATTTAGGAAGGGCGGGGTCCCATTTCTGGCGGTCAAGCAGGCAGGCGGTGAGCAGATAATGGTCTCCGATATTATCAAAATTAAAAGGAGTAGCCGCGTTTAAATTGGCCCAGCGGGAGTGCCTGATAACAACACAAGGCAAGAAGAAAAACACGATCAGCTAAGAAAAGAAAAAAGTCTGAGGTAGAGAGAGGAGGGAGAGAGAAAAAGCCAACAGAAGCACTTTCTGTTTCAGAGAGACAAGAGACATTTGGGCAACTGTGTGTGTCTGCGCACATTAGTGTGTGTGTATGGGCATGCACACTGTACAATCAGCTAGGGAACGTGCACCATGTTGGTTCTCCTAATATTGAACTTGGAGCAGAGTAGTAAATACACTCCCTTTCCCAGAGAGAGCCAGAGAAGTGCTGCAGAACTCATCTTGTGTGGTCACTCTGGTGGAACATGGAGTTTTCATTCTTTTTTTCCCTTTTTCTTCTTGAATGACTGCAACAAGTAATGCAAAAAAAGTGGAGTGTGTGTGCGCGAGGTGACTGGGTTTGAGAGAGTGATCAATGGAGATTGATTTTGTGTGTGTGTGTGTGTATATGTGTGTTCTTAAGAGTTGGCCATAAGCATGGCCTCCTGCCTCCTACTCTCCTCTATCAGTCCACTCTCTGCTCACTCTGTCTCTCTGTGCTTTAGAGAGGGCTTTATCTCTCAAGCACCGACACACTCTTGTGTCCTCACAGTGAAAGGAGAAAGGCATCAGTACTCCACACCTGCTGCTGTGTCTGCGTTAACACACTGCAGGCAGTCAGACCCGATACAAGGAGGATGTGAACCTCTCCATCTTAAACAGAAAGTATGTGGTGCAACTTGAAGTATTCAGTTTTAATCTGTATCTGTGTATTTCATTGTTTTTCAGTAGTTTGATACAGTTGCATTCAGTTTTTGTGTTTATTACTTGAAAGGATCAAACCTGTCATATAATTTTTGAGACAGGTTACACAGTTCTATCAACCCCATTTAGCAAATATTTGTATATCTGCAGAATCTTTTGAAAATTCGTTGGCTAGCCAACGTTGCCTTCATGCATAAGGTTGGGTATGTTGTTGGATATGTCTTTTTTCAGCATTTTACCAAAACCATAATGTCTTCCTAATCTTTGACTGTTGGATTTAAATGTGACAAATTAAAGGATACTTTCATATAAGATGTCGCTATTATCCATATGAATGTATCAGTTTTCTGTTCACTCTTTTCCAAACACTGTTTTGGGGTAACGGTAGACTGTAGATGTTAACATGTTGTTGTTTATCAAAGTCTTTTCTGTACCATTGTGGAGGCTATTGTGGAGTCTTTTCTAGAGAGAAGTTGAAACCGTTTCTGGCCTTAGCTTGTTACCTCAGGTGTACTTTCTGTCTTTTGTCTGGTGCTGGTCTGCTGGTTGTTAAGGTGTCTGGCCTGGCTGGGTAAAGCCCTGATTTATCCCCTCTTTGGGCCCAAAGCTGGCTGGGAGGGAAGGTTTCTGGAAATCTCCTGCAAGCATAAGCCTCATTGTAGAGCTGGAGAGTCGGGGAACGAAAGCCAACCTGTTTTATTTCTCCTTTACATACCCTCCTTCCTCTTCCTCCTCTTCTTTTTCCTCTACTTCTCTTTTTGCTCATGCTCTGACATTCTCTTTTGTTAAGCCCGTGACACACTTGGTTGCCCCTGCGAACAGTGGGCTGGTAGTAATAGCTGTAGATGGTGGAGATGACTTTTGGTTTCACCAAAGCAGATAACAGTGTTCTGCACAGCCTAACTGACAATTATTCATCTCTGTCTCTGCATATCCTTTCCTTCTCTTTGCTGCTCTTCTTTTTTTCTCCTTTCATTCCATCTGCTTCCTCTCTCAGTCTTCCTCCAATTTTCCCCTTCACTTTATTTCCCTCATTGGTTTTATCTCTCTAATTACTATCTTCCTTTTCCTTTCTTGCTTCCTCACTCCATCCTCTTCTTTTTCTCTTTTGTTCTTTTTCTCCCTTCATCTCTTTTTTCATCGCTCATTTCCTGCCTCTGTTTTTCCCTCTTCCTCCCTTTCTTCAGACTCTCTCTTCTTTGCGTCTCTATCATTTCACCTCTCCTTCATTTGCTCACTATTAGACCAGCCAGAAATAGCTGTCACACTCTCTCATTTCTTACTTCCTTCTCTCTTCTTCACTTTCTCTCTTTTCCTCACAGTCCCTCCTTCTTCATGCATTTGCTTCCTTAAGGTTTTAAGACAAAATCTTTTTCCCTGTCTTCTACTACTCATCATTAGTAATGCACACGCACATACACACACACACACACACACACACACATACACAAACACAGAGAGTAATCAAATTTCCCTGGGGTGATTGCCGAACACATTTATGTGCGCACACACACTGACACACACACAGGGCGAGAGGTCATTGTAAATAACTCGATTTTCGTACTTTCATTTCCCTGGGGCATTGACTCTTGCTTGGTATTCATAACCATAACATGCAGAACCTGACAGGCTGTGTGTGTCTGTGTCTGTGTGTGTGTACTGACACTGTATTTGTACCCCTATGCGTGCGTATTCACGTATGCACATGGGCAGTGAAATATACACACACTGTAGGCATTTTGCAAACTGATAGACTGAAAAATATACATTCTTGTTATCGTCCCTCGTCACACAGACATTCACACACACTCACACACACTCACCACCCACACACACACACACACACACACACACACACACACACATAAAGAGATGATAATGGGCTTTGCCGGAATCCTCTGTCCATCTTTACTTGCTGTTCCACTCGTCTGTGACCACTGATACTTGTAAGACAAATCCTGTCTTCTTCATCTCTCCCCCTCTCTCTCTCTCTCTCTCCAGCACTCACCTCCCCAAAACCTGCAGGCAAAACACAGATTATCTACACACACACACACGCACACACATACCTGCTTAATAACAGACAAGGGGTTGTGTTTTGAGACTTTTTAATGTATTTATGCATTTGGTTTCTCTTGAATAATACATTATTATTTGTTATTTTCCCTGCATATACTTTGGGAGAGATGGAAAGGAGTGAAAATAAAAGCAGAGCAGTGCTGAAAATATGAGGATAACTACCAGCTCAGCAGACAATAGTGGATGTTTTATTTTATTTGCGTGAAACAAGAATGGTGACATCTGTCAGAGGCAGGATTTCTAAAGAATGTCTTTATTGTTTCTTGTATTGGTTTTTATTTTACTTGTGTGTGTATGCATATATATATAAATATATATATATATATGTCTGTGTGCGTGTGTGTGTGTCTAGCTGTCATGCAATGCAGACACATGTCCTCATATAAACCAAACTTTCGTTCTCTAAATTCTGTTCCAGTGACTTTGCTGGCATGAATAGATATAGAGACAAAACAAACAGGCTTATCTGTATGCCACACAAAAAGTTATTTTCAACAGCTGATGCACTTCCAGTAGCGGCCATCTAAAATTAGCGGCTGCTTCATGACAAGGCCCAGACTGATCTGTGCCCGATCCCCACTCTGTCCCCACGCTGCCCACTGTACTGTGTTCTCCCTCTTGATGAATGCAGCGGTGGCTTACGATACCCCTAAACTGCAGTTGCAATGCTTTAGCTATCCACCAGGAAGAACTGTGATTATGAAATCCACGGTGAGTTCATTCATCATTCAGTTTATTCAGTGATTCATCCATCCACAGCAATGCTGAGCACTTCAAAAATATTTTGAAATCTTATCTATGTTTATTATCCTTTCCTGTGCTTTTATACTCAACACCTTTAGGCGCGCACACACACACACACACACACACACACACACACATACACACAAAACCACTTCTGCCTTGCTTCTTATGTAAGGACAGTACACTGTCTGCATTCACACCCTGGTGTAATGCTGTGTCCGCACAGTAGTAGAGGGTAAATTAGGCGGCCCTTGCTTTCAGTGGGAGATTGATTGTAAATTCCACCGCCGCTGATTTAAAATGAGCAAACAGATGTTAAACTTTCACACCTTTTACCTTCTTTTGCAGAGGGTAATTAAAACCAGGTGTTGAGATATTCAGCGACATGGACGTAGTCATGTGTGCTTGACAATCAACTTGTATTGTCTTGTGTCAAGGCCAAGATGAAGTCGTGCTGCAGTTATCGATCCAGGTCGTCAGGACCCAGACTCCTGCTGGCGTTCGTGTTAGTGATCTAATGAGATACTGTTTGCACTGGGTTTGGAATGTGAATGTGGTTACCTTAGTGGGAGGAGAGAAACCCAGCAGTCTTTTGTCCTCAGTAGCCATACTGAGAAATGCTGAAGAAGAAAATTTGTAGATAATTACTTTATCGTGCACTACATTTGCTCACGACCATTTTAATGGAGTATTTAATGCAGAATATGGTATGTTCCAAAATTCCACAAGGAGAGGAAAAAAGCAGTTCCCGTGTCATGCAGACTAGTCATCTTTGTGATAACAACCCCACAGGGCATTGTGTTGTGTTATAGGGATCCAAAATAATGATGATTCATAAGCATCTCACTTTACTGCTTACTATAAAGCTAAACTACTGACAGTCTATTGTGTAGGGTGTACAGTAATGAATGAGTGAATGAGGGATTGATTTTTGACACATCATAGGAGAAAAAGGTCTATTGTCCATTGTCATGGTTGCCCTGGGTATTTCATGCTTTTACCTGCAGGAAGTATATAGAACGATTTCTGATTAATAAAAATGCGTCCCGACTGCAGAATGATGGTGTACTCCTCTCGCTTAATTTTCCATGATTCTCTCAAGTCATTTGCACAGAGTTGGTGACCTTGATGAGGAGTTGGAGGTGTGAGCCTGCTGCCTGCAGTTCTTCATCTGACACTTAACTAGCCACGTTTCCATCTAAATGTCAAGCAGACTTTTTTTTTTTTTGCAAAAAATGCAAATTAGGCACATTTCCATCAACTGGTTTGGAGCGAATAAACAAGACCACACAAAGCGTAGTTTTGTCATAAGGTGGCGTTATAAGCTACGTTGAAAATAGCTGCAACATAGTAGAAGTAGAGTTCACAAGAAGTTGAAGAAGTTGTGAAGAAGAAAGTGACATGTTACATGTTAATCTTACTTAATCTTTCCTCCACAAAAGACTTTAATTATAATTTGCTGACAAAAATCTTTAAAAATGGCCACAACTTGTTGTGCGGAGTGCTAACCCAGGGCAGCTATTACTATATAGGCTGCTGTATATTAAAGGCCACCCTTTGGTTTGCCAGTTGAATAACAGTAGGAAGTAGGAAATGTTTTGTTTTCATCAGCAGTACCTTACTAGAGCTCTAATATTCCTATTGATAGTATATCTAATATGGTTAACAGCCAACAGTAAACCATGAAGTTAATATTAATGAGAGATAAATTAGATAAAAGTATGAATAACAATAAAGCATGTGCATGTCACATTTCTTGTGAGTTCTGTGTGCGAGTGTGGGCAATTTCAGTGCTATGCTGCAATGGTGGACAGTGCCAATAACAGTGAAAATTCCTAAAATAAAGAGATAATTAAAGAGCCAGCTACAATAAATGGGATGTCCTGCCCTAAATAGTATTAAAAGTCTAACTGTAACTTTAAAATGATCTGTTGAAAAAGAATAATTATGTTCAAATATTACCTACTTCTTGAAAAATCTTTTTTTTTTAATTTCTCTCTGAAAACTCCTCCTGTCACTCTGTAAAACCTGTAAATTCATAGTTTTTTAAGTGGCAGAAGTGACAGAATGGTACTGCATTACCCGTTGGCTGGAATTAATTCATTCTGAAGAACCCACATTTTTGTACAAAACGTTTTTCAGTGAATCGCTTTTGCACCGGGGAGCTAACAGCCTTTCCTTTGTTTTGTTTGTCACAGTGAGGCATGCCCACTCCCTGAGCACTCTCTCTTTGTGGTATGTCCTGTAACAATATCCTGTTTATAGTGGAATTACACAAGCCAGACATTATTAAAATGCTGTTCGTCAGACGATCGAATGGGTCAGTTTTTCAGTGTTTGTCAGAATCACTTGACTGGCGATGCTGATCATATGACTTATTCTTTCTGGCAGCATTGTTAATGCGACTTTGTTTACTGTTTACCCTAATCTCATTAACTTCAGTCCAACTTTGTGATGGCTGTGAGAACAGGCCAGCATACTTTAATTCCAACCTGAAATGTGTTTGTTTATTTACTCCTAGATATAGCTGTTTTCTTCACAATTAGAATAATACACATTCACACATGCACACACATACACACAAACACACACACTGCCTGCCTGCATTAATAATGCTTGCCAGAAAAGAAAGAGAATCAATCCCAGTTATTTTCATCTCATATTTGCTCTGAATAAATGTCAGTACTCTCTGCTCCTCCTGCAGCTTCATTCTGTCTCTCCCAAAAAGAGGCTTATCAAAATAGCTTAAATTAAATTGTTGTCATGTTAAACAGGGTCCTATATTGCAAGGCTGATTTGAAGGGCTTATCTGATTGCCAATGTGTGTGTGTGTGTGTGTGTGTGTGTGTGTGTGTGTGAAAGAGAGAGAGGGAGAGACAGAGAAAATTAGACATCAATAAGCAGCGCATTGATCTTTTTCACACAAGTTTTACAATCCCTACTGGATCTTTGTTATTTTTTAAATTAAGTCTTTGGTGGCAGATGCTCATTACTCTTCTTACTCTGATTACTCTTACTTCTTGTTTTTTTCTGTTGATTAGGTTTCCATAGCTGTTTCAATTTATCCCAGAAAAAAACACTGCAAATGTGAAAGTCATGACTCTGCATTGGCTCCTAATCATTTTGGCTTCTGGCCGCTTACAGCCAAGTCGTGAGCTGAGAGCAAGTCAATCAAACAGTCATATTTCCTTCTCATGTTGCTTCAGTTTAGAAGTTTTTAGAATCCTGCACTGACAAAACTCTTAGCGGTTTGTAAAAAATAAAAACACAGCTGAAGATTTTAGAAAAATAATCTGAATTTTCTGACTTTAGAACAGCCTTCATGAGATGGCTATGCATATAAATGGTCTTATATCAGTCTATTAAATACATTATTTACATGGCATTGTCGAGTTCCATGTTTGAATCCCAGCCTGGGCCCTTCTGTTTGTTTGCATGTTCTCCCTGTGCCTGCGTGGGTTTTCTCCGGGTACTCCGGCTTCCTCCCCCAATCCCAAAAACATGCACATTAGGTTAACTGGCTACTCTACGTTGTCCCTAGGTGTCAGTGTGTACGTGTGTGGTTGTCTGTTTTTGTGTCAGCCCTGCAATTGACTGGTGACCAGCCCCCCCCCCCCCCACCACCACCACGACACGTCAGTATAGAAAATGGATGGATGGATGTCAATTAGACAGATAAAGCAGAGGGAATTTTCAGCCTTTATGGGCATGTCTTTGAGCTCAGGCATTAATGTGGATGCTGTATGTCTTCACTCAAGTGTGCCTGTGTTCATGTGGAGGACCAACACATACTGTAACTGACTCTTTTAGCAGCACAGAACAACATATTGTGCCCAGCGGCCATCACTCATTAGCATGTGTTGATGGCAAAGGCCAAGTGTGATTAGCCGACGCTTCGCTGCACATCAGTGCTGATTTTGGCTCCCCACCATCACCAGCTCCTGTTAATCAGGAGCTAATGAAAGGAAACTTGTGGCATGTGCGCCACTTAGCCCACTTGAATACTCACACCGAATGCAGTGCCCTCTGATGCAAGTTAGTTCATCAGTTAGTGGGCATAAATGTGTTTTGTACACAGGATTTACTCATCTTTAAACTATATTGCACACTAGAAGTTATTTCTCCTGTCTGCTGCTCTCAGTCAAGTTTTGGTGATGAAAACATTTCATTAGTGAACCAGTTAATGTTTGCCATAATGCTAAATTTACTAACTGTGTCTAACGAGTTTCATCTCACTCCATTTGAGCTAGAGGTGTGTGGTGTAGAGGTTTGCAATTTAAAACAACATAAATGCATTATTGATTATGTGTGGTCCTGGCCTTAAAGAGGTAAACAAACGAGCAGTTAATAGCATCTCCAGCTGAACACCCTGACTTATTTTGGCACTAAGATCTTCTTTGCTGCTTTCAAAGGGCCTCAGACTTAATCCAAGAGGCACAACTCTTGGTACAAGTCCTGACATTTTTCCAATAGGTAATGCTGACTTTTTCCCATAAGGCCATTAAGGTGACAGCGAGGCCCTGAGGTTAAAGAGGCTGTCTGTCAGCTCCTGTTATCTGCCTTTTCTTCTTATCTCTTATTTCTTTTAGCTTGCTTCACAGGTGTGAAATAAACTGAGTTGCAACACTTTAACTGTGTGGATGATTTGACATGTGATGTATAACCATCCAGAGAGTCCTTTAGCCAGACACTTGATCCTGATACTTTGATACCTGGCCTTAATACACAAGTCCCAACCCAGGGTTATTTCTTCAGATTTTTGACTGTGTGGTCATCATGGCAGCTTTGTGTCTTGACACAAGTATCCTTTCAGACTCTGGATCGATTGTACACGACTACAAAACGCATCATCATCTCTTCCGTCCTGTGCATTTGTTTTCTGTGGGGTGTGTGTGTTGCTCTGCGTCTGCTGGATGTGGAGACTTTGTGAGGTGATAATATGTCAGTTTTGTGTTCGGACTTTGTTCAGTCCCCATGTAGGAATGAAAAGGACAATAAATAAAAAAAAAATGAATGCATTCTGGTATTTCCTTCCCATGTTTCCTAATTATTCCAAATGGACCAATATGTCACCTGGAGACCACAGAATCCCATTCCCCATCACCATAACTCATTCTGGATGTAATGAACCTCAGTGTAAATGTGGCACCTTCAACCCAACAGCTATTTAATATGGAGACCCATTATTATTGCATTCAGAATCAATAAACTCATCAGGCCCCACCCGCTGCAGGGTTGCCACTCTATATTTGCCATCTGACCACCAGAGGGGCATGATTCCCCTTTGAGAGGTGTGTTTCTATAAAATTATGTTTACCTTAGCCATATTGCATGATAAGATGGCTGAGATAATCTTCTTTTCAGTTTATCGCCCTAATTGCCCAAGGCTCAGTGTGATTTCCTATAAATGTAGTGTCTCTAAATATGTGCTTTTAATATTTGCTGCTGCTTACCTGAAGAATTTAAGTGTTTTTACTTGAACTGAGCGCTGTCCTTTTGAAGACCTGCACATCTCTGTCTGTGTTTGTCATAAATGCCACATCTAGAGGATTTAATCCTGTCTTGACTTCTTTCTGTCACTCAGTGGAATAAATGGGCCCTGTGTAGTCATTTCACCACCCCCACCCGTGCTTTACTGCATCTTTCAAGCACGAGATATCTGTCACTGGAAAGTGACAGCTACGGAACAAATTTGACTTTTTTTAAAAAATATAAGACCTTACAACATTGCAGCATTTAAGGACTGTACAATCTGTCATTTCTATTTTTCTTAACATTTATCTTTTTTAGGTTGGAAAATATTACTGTCTTCCAAACAAAAATAAGGTACAGCAGTTTCCTTCCCTTGTTGCCTTAAAGGTTACTTTAACCTCCGTTTTGCATTGCCCAAACGTCGGGTTCAAATCTGCTCCGGCAAACACTATCCAACATACTGTACGCTCACTCACACACCACTGCTTTGCTGTGAGTGTGTGGCCAGCAAACTGGAGAATGATGAGGGCTTTTTGTGGTTCATTTTCCACTCTCAAGGGTAAAACAGCAAAGCCTGTAGAAGAGAGCAACAGCTGCAGTTCAATGGAGCTCTTTGAAGAAACACATCAAACACAGAGAATCATCTTCCAGCTATTGGCCTCACAGTAGAGAAAGTGAAGGGGTGTGTATGTGTGTGTGTGTGTGTGCGTCCTGACAGCGTGTTGGAGAGGTGTAAAGGACTGTTAATCCTTTGGCCTTCCCTCAGTCTCTGCCTCCTGCTCCCCATCACTTGGTTTGGATGTCTGGCCACATATTCTCATCCATATTTAGTTCTTGAATCCTGGTCTATATTGATCTTGTCTGTTAATCTTGTTTATTTTTTCTGACCATTCCATACTATCTTCTTCTTGCTCTCGTTCTGACCCTTTCCCTTATCTCACTCGTACACACATCTCTCCATGCCACCTCCCTACTTCTAAACTTTAAGCCTTTCCTTGCTTGCTTGTCCTTGCTTTACTTAAATCACCCACGTATACCTTTATTTATTTTTTTGAAAGAGCTCAATGTTTTGGCATTTTACATGTCAATCAAATCATTTTACTTTGAAGAAATGCATCACTCTCTATATGCCACTATAAAGACCTGTCATTCATTCTTCCCTACATAGTACTGTAAATACCAAGTAGTTTACTGTGCTGAGTAAACTAAGCTTTCAGACACTCATGAACATATGATTTTTTTTTTTTGCAACACAACAACTAGCCAAACATCTCACGTTTGACATATTATGGCTTTATAAAGTTATTATGACAAGCTGTCGCCCAATTTTAACATCCAGCAATCTTAGAGCAACAGCATGTGGAATCATGTTTCTATTGAATGTAAGTTAAGCATTCACTCTTCTTTTAGCTCTGTTCTTGGCCTCCACCAATTCCTGAAAATTGCCACTTGATCATGGGCTGCATGCCGTGTGTTTCTCAGATATTTTTCAATGAAAGCGGTTGCTGGAAATTAGACTGACTGAATCAGTGAGACTGAACCAAACAGCCAAGTAGAGGGCCGTCAATGCAAAGCAGTGAGCTACGTGATGCTTTAACACTCAAGAGCTGAGGAGAGCTGCAGAGTTGAGTGCTAGTTTTCTGTTGGTTCTTCAGTGCAAGTGACCCCTTTCACATCACATTTGAGCCTTTGTTAATGTAAAAATACTGATTAGTTTAGCTGTAACCACCTCAGTATTTCTCAAAATGTTTAACTGTTCACTCTAAATGTCTGAATGTTTTCTTGCATGTGACTTCTCTCTTTCTGCTCTCCTGCCTCGCTGTATATTCTCAAAAACATTTGAACTCAATTCCCTCATTGTTGTTTTTCTTTTGTTGTTATTCCTTCTCTCTTTTTTTGCTGTTGTTCTGTTCTGACTTTTTTTTTTCTTCTTCTTCTTCTTCTCCTGCTGCTGATAGGGGGGTTTCTTGATTAGAACACACACTGCCAAGTCACCCCACATCGCATCATTGCATTTGATTAGCTCCAACCCCCTGCTCCCTCCTTTATCACTCCCAGCACAACAGGAAGCACCACACACATACACACACACACACACACACACACACACACACACACATGCATGCATGCATGCACAGATACACACGCATACATATCACAAACCCACTTGCAGACTTATCTGAACTCCATGGCTGCCTTTGAACGTGCACTGGCGTATATGAACACACACAATCTCTGCACACACACACACATCTGGGCTGTTGCTGGTGCGGTGACGACAGGGCATCAGGTAAAGCCAGCATGGTGCTGACAGCTCCCTGTCCCTAATGAAGCATTAATAAACTAAAGCACAAAACAGTAGATCAGAGAGCAGCAGAGCTCCCCACCTGCCTGGCTGTCTGCTGCCTGCCAGGGGGAGAGATGAGAGGGGAGAGGATCACTGTAATCCTCCATCCTCCAAAACCCCTCTGCCCCACTTTTCAGGGAGACATCACCCCTCATCACCTGCTCTTCAGTACCGTGCTTGAAGGTTCAGTTTTCATCATGAGTCTTGTGCCAGACTAATACTCGCCAAAACTGACGTTGCATAATTAGACTACCTTACAGTGCCACCATTAACACTGTAGTTTCTGTGCACCAAACTATACAGTTGAAAATGAGAATGTTATTTTGTTTATAGTTTGCAAATATATTTTAATATGCAATTAAATGCAGTTTTATTGAAAAGGTATGCATTAAATAAACTTGAAGATAAATGGTGAATTTTTATGTATATGGGTAAAAAACGGACTCAGGGGAAAAGGAGAGATCGAGAGTTGACAAAAGATTTCTATTGTTTCTATTGAAAATTTTCTGCAAAAGTTCTTCATTTTTGCAGCTCAAAAAGAGATAGTCATTTTATTTTGAATCTTGAAAGCTATGTTTACTTTTGTGCGAATGAGTAAGAGTGTGTTCAAAGATACCGCAAAGTGCATTTGCTGAAGTGTGTTTCTTTTCTCCAGGAAAGACATTAACTGTAGTTAGCAGGTGTGTGTGTGTGTGTGTGTGTGTGTGTGTGTGTATGTATTGTGCCCGTCATGAATTCCTTGGATTGCTAAGCCTTCAGCTGATCTACAATTCTTGATGTGTGAAGGTGTGCACCCGAGAATCATCAGGGCACCTGAATTCAGAATTAGGCACGAAGGTAGCCCAGTCACAATACATCCCCTGAGTGACAGTGCCAGCCCCCTGATTCAGATGAAGCAAACCTGCTGAGTGTAGATATTCTTGGAGGTGTGTCCATTCAAGCGCTGCATGCTGGTGATTAGGAGAATTGGAGCCATTGTTCAGTAAAAAAGATCAAATCAAATTCACATTCAGGCCCAGCTGTGATGGACTGACAGCACTGGGTCCAATTACTTTTAGGAATATCTGGGTTATAGAAAATGCAATCTAAATAAACATGTAGATTAAAACATTTAGTCTCTTTTAAAAGTCTACAAGTAAATATATAATGGAATATTCTTTTAACTTGGAGCCCAAATGCCAGTCAGTCTTTGGAGGCGTCCTCTTCTGTCCTCACCGTAAGCGAGAGGTGTCATTTCTCTCCCTGTTTGCTGGAATGCTGTTGCTTCAGTGTCACTTTGTGTCTTTATCTCTCAGTCTATCTGAATCCTTATCTGGCTTTTTTTTTTCTCATTATCCTTCCAGTCTAAACCTTGCTGAGCTTTACTCCAGCACAGGAGGCTGATCTAATTGGCAGCGAGGATCATTGGAATTTAGCAAAGCTAGCTCTGCTGACTTCTTCAGCTCCCCGCTTTCTCGCCTTTTTTTTTTTTTTCTTTTTTGCCACCTTCTCATAATAGTATTAATGAGAAAATATCAGCGAGTACTCCCTGAAGGTTGCTGTGGTGTGCATGTTTTTTTTTCTTTTTTCTTTTTTTTAATGTGGGCTTGTTACACCGATCACATTCACCCAGGCAATTTGCCTGCTTGTCTGAGTCCGAGAAGCGAGGCTTATCTGCACTAACGGCCCATCGTGGCTGCGCTTCCTATCCAAATCGGCCCCTGTTAGCATTCAAATCAAGAGCCCCTGCCTCCTCTTCCTATTCTACCTGGCCCCAGTGGCCCTTACTATCGCCCCAACCCCTCTTTGCCTGTCAACACGCCAGCTTTGCTCAGAGGAAAAGAAGGCTGGGGTGGAGGGAGAGAAAGCCTAGGCCTATTATTTAATGAGATCAAGAAGTGCGAGGGTGCTGTTTACTGTCACAAAGCAGACAGGGGCCCCTCTCTGCAGGTGAGGCGAATCACTGGGCTTCTCCCTCATCTTCCTCTTCTTTGGAAGCTGTGACTACCGTCTCCGCCTTAACAACCACCATTTTTCCAGAAACTGTAAGCACTCTGACAAGGTGCTTGTCAGGAGACGTACCTCCTCCTCCAATTTCCAACAGCAGGTGTATGAAAACATGGCTTTGAAGGTTATTTCCACTTCTGTTGCATTCTACATAACGAGAGCCTAAAGTATTTTTTAAGTGCAAATTGTGAGCGGAGTTGCTTCTGCTGTGATTTTACACGACCTTTTGCCTGTTCTGGCAGCAACAACGACATTACTACAGCGCTGTTTCCCACAGGTCATCAGTGTCTCATTGTTCATATGATTAGACTGAAATTAGAGGCCAAGTGTCACAGTTGCTATCTAGTCCACATTGGCTACCATTAAGCCACCATCAATGGCTCACAATGACTCATGATTTCAGTGAGTCTGTATCCATCAGTGTTCCTTAGTTAGAACTGTAATTTAGTTCTTTATTTTGATGTTACTTTTGTGGTGTCTTTCAAGTGTCAGTTTCAAAGTTTGTGCTGCAATACAGAACAAATATAAAATGGGGATGTAAAAAGTGTTCGCTAACGAGTCCAAGACACCAAAACTCAAAAGGACTTGACAGGAGAGAGCGGAAAAAGAAAAAAGAAATGGATGTGCGGGGATGTGTCTTGATGATGAGGAAAGCGAGGTGGGAGAATATCCTTTGATCAAGAGCAGTCCTCGTAGCACTCTTGTCTCCTTACACATCCATAATATAACTCTGCACACATCCCAGTTTCCTCTTAACAAGGCAGTGCCATTTTCCAAAAAAAGGCAAACCTTGGAAACTCTCCGTTATTGTCTTTTCTTCAAAATGATGAGAGGTGAAAGTAAAAACAAAATACTCAGTCAAGAATTTTTGATCAATATATACACTCCTTAAAATTAAATTCATTCGTGTTGGTTGTGACAAAAAAAGGGGATAATAACAGACATGGGTAAATATTTATTATAAAAGTGGCAGGCTTAGGAAATGAGAGGGCTGCCAATGTTCGGCTTCTCTCAAGGGATAGCATGTTTGTCCATGACAGTCATAAATATGTATCATGCAGTGAGATGACAGAGATCATAATCTGATGGTCGCCTTTTGTCAAGCATATGAAACCCAAGAAAAGCCCCCATCAGTGCCTAACACAGGCTGAATTAAAAGTTGCACCCTCTCCTGTCATTCCAACGAGTCACTCAGCGTCAAGTGGCACGTTGTTTAATTAGAGTGGAAACAAAGTCATGTTTCCCTCCTCCCTCCCAGGCTCATTTGTGCAAAAGGTAAATATGCAGAGGGTTGCTTTTCAGTCGTGGCGATTAAAGCATGCTCAAGCATAGCAATAGAGAATCTGTTGCAAATGCAAAGCCCCTGAATCAATTCCTGCTGTGCTGCGAAATGAAACGCAACTTGTTTGTACTAGTAGACAGCCATGGCAGTGTGTCCTAACCCAGGAGTGTCAAGTAGTTCTTCAAATCCAGAATAACTGTGCTGAGCTTCCAAAAGTGCACCAGAAGCCACTTAAATAAGGTGTTCTGTCAACCATGTGGCTCTTTAGTGTACAGTAGCAGTGAATATCCTGGAGCGCACCTAGTTGACAGGTGTATTCTTCAATGTATGAACCTCTCTGCTTTTGACTTAACCTTGTTTTCATGTCTGTCCCTGCCTGCAGCTCTGAAGGACCCCTGCTCTGATGTGACCTGCAGCTATGGCAGCACCTGCGTCCAGTCGTCAGATGGCTTGTCAGCTAAATGCATGTGCCCCCTAGGCTGCGAGGGCAAACCCAACCAGGTAGTGTGCGGCAGTGATGGAAATGACTACCGCAGCGAGTGTGAGCTCCATCAGCATGCCTGCAAGAACCAGAAGAACATACGTGTGCAATACAAAGATCATTGCGGTGAGCTCTCTCCTCATGATTTTCTTAAGATTATTTTTATTATTGCTCATTAATTTAATCTATTTACTGCCCAACAATAGTGTAAAACCATCACAATTTCTCACAGCACCAAATACCACCTTCAGAATCTGTTTCATGAGATGTTGAAGTTGAAATTTGCAGTGATATAGGCAAGGGAAAGGCAATAAAACCGCCCTCACACCCTCTACGTTTCCTTCTCCACTATGTTCTCTGCTTATCTCCTTTCTGCTCTTTTCTTTTCTTCAATCTATTTACTACCTCCAGCTTTTGTTGTTTCTCCTTCACATACCCCACTTACTTACGGCACGCCTCTGCTAATTTTCATTTTTCATTCAGGTTGCTTTGCTTCACACGGGCACTCCTGTGGTGCGGATTGTTGATTTCTTTAAGTAGGTCTTCAGAGCTCTCATTTTCGTCAGGCCCAGCTTTTTTGCTCATTCTAGTTATCATCAGGCGATGGTTGTTTACTCCCAAGGTACTCAACTTTGAGGGTTTTTTCTTTTTTGGTGGCAAGCCAGATGGAGAGAAAGAACAGGAGATACAGACTTTGTCTCTTAGCCTCCAGGAGACAGAGAAGTGTGGTGGGCAACAAGAGATGGATGTGCAGGTCTGCCAGAGGAAGGTTGGTCATATAAATCCAGCCTGAGTCGACCAAAGTGACCCGAATTGGCCCTTCCTCCCTTGGGGGAGGGGGGGGCCATGCTCAGGGGACCAGTCGGCCCTGATGGCCCTCTAAATCTTCCTCCCGCCATTCATATAAAGCCTTGGCTATTTCAAGTTGCTAGCCATAGCCAGAGAAGTGCAGTTGATTTATCCGCACTGCTAGTTTTTGCAGCAAACAGGCCATCCTTTTTGTAATTACCCTTCTTGCTCAGCTGGAGGAAAGCATGGATCCTGGAAGCTGTTCTTCTCTGTTAATGGAAGGTAATGGTCTTGCTCTCAGATAATGGTCTGGCTGGCGGGTGAGGCAGTGCGTTATGCAGAGACACTGCATGCATTACGAATAAAACCCCTGTTTGCTTGGTTTCTAGTCTCTGCGAGCAGCCCATGGTCACTCCCTCTCTTAGCCCTCCACAGCCAAGACTCTCTGTCTCTTTTTATGTCCCTACATTGTTGCTCTTTGTATCCCTGCCAGAAGTCTTTGGGAACCATTTTCCCTTATTCTCTCTGTCTTATTCACTTTCTCTTCATTTGTATTTTTTTCCTGATGATAGGGTGTTTCATCCTTGGTGTGTTTTGAATGATTCGCCCTCAGCTTGGCAGTGATTTGATATGCCACGGTGCTACATAAATCCTTTGTCTTCCTACATGCTGAAAGCATGGCAAGTAGGATAAAGCTTGGGCTCCTGTTTCACGGCGTAACACCCCTATGCCACACATTCACAAACCAATTCCATTATGATCATGGACTGATATCGCCGAGCATGCCAGACCGACGCTCCTCTGGATGTGCCAGAGAGCAAATCAAACCGACCGTTGCTTCATCCATTTCCTTGTCTTCCCTTCACATCCAAGGTCCCACTCTGAGCTGCTCTCAGCTGTTGGGTCACTGATAATAGTGATGATGGAGGCTCATGTCACCTCTTCCTTTTCTTTGTTGTCTTCTTTCTCTTCTCATCTGTTGTCTTCCGTCTGAATTTATTGGACAAATATTGTCAAACAAACAATATTAAAATGTATTTCAAGTATATGGTTGCTTTTATTTAAAATGAGGTTTGCAAAAGCTATAACAGAAATTTGTGTTTTGAGGAAATTACACCAGTACACAAAATACCCTGCTATGTTTCTAATGTGTTTTTTCCAGATATGAGGACCAAACAAGGGGCAGAGATGTTTTTGATTAAAGATTTCTTTTTCAGTTTCTCATGGTCTTCTTAAAATTATTAGTTATGTCATAAATCAAATGGTGTTATATACTCTGCTGTACTGCAATATGTATTCATGAATGTCTGCATCTCCACAGATCCATGTAAAAAATATGACAAGAATCGGAAAAAGTTTTGCTGGGTGGAGGCTCTCACCCGTCAAGTACACCACCTTGATCCGCCAGAGTTGTGCACCCCAGATAACGAACCTCTGTGCGCCAGCGACGGTCAAACTTACCCCAGTGTGTGCTTCATGACATCAACCGGCATACAAAAAGGCGTCAAGCTCAGGAAGATCCACGCAGGGCAATGCAGAAGGCTGGGTAAGGAGTTTTGTGATCGATATGTAAGACAAGCAACTTAGAATGTGAACAATTGCAGGCGAACCAGCATTAAAATCCCACTGCGTAGCACATAGATAAATGACTCCAAGGTCTTAGGTCCGTACTGTATCCTTGCTGGCAGTAGCTTCCTCTAGCCTGATAAGAGCCTTCTAGGGCTGTTATCTGTGCTATTAGAACAGGGGGTTTAAGCTTTAGTCAACAAAGAACTGTCAGCTTTTACTGTACGTCTGATAGCCATCGGAGGAAATCCAATTTTGCCGTTGTGTTGTTGGCGGGGTCTTGCTGTGTTGGTTCATGGCAGTGATGTGCAGAGACCCCCACCCATTTACTGAGACCGTTGACAAGGCCAAAGACAAGAATAGATCACTGTCTGACTCCCTTTGGTATAGTCAACAGTGAAGGCTGATACACACTTCTTTGACACACCCTTGTTCTCCTGTTTGCTCTGCTGATGGAGGAGTGTGAGGGCTTAAAATGGCACAAATATCAGTCTAAGTGGGGTTGTGAGTTTGCGTTTGTGTGTCAGTCTTGTGGATGAACATTTCTTTCCCCTTTTCTGCCGTGCCTTTTTCAAATGAAAGAATAATTCAATTTGAAACAGAGATCCATGAAATCATATCCCTAAGCAAATTACAAATTGGTATCTAATGAAAATGGCCATTTCGACTTGTAACCATGACATTGCACATCCTTGTAGCCCTCTCACTCAGATACAGCAGTGATGTAATTAAGTGTGGCATGACAGGCTTTTAAAGAAAAGAGAAGAAGCAATTGAATTGCTGTACAAATTTGATCCACTGATCAAGAATGAAATAAATTTGAAGCCTAGTGAGCGCCTCCAGAACAGAAGCCTGCTTCAAATTGGATTTTCTCACTTCAATGGCAAATTTGCCATTTCACATTACCAGTATTTCTTTCTTTTCCCTTAATTTCCGCTGTAGATTTCTGCTTAGTGAGTCAAAATGTAATGAATTTAATAGTTTAGACTTTAACTTGACCCCAATATTAAATTTTTGAGTTTGAGTTCTCCAATTTTCTTTAAGTTATTGGGGAACTTTATTATTGAAGTTGGGTGGAAGTAAAACAAATCTGATCTCCAGTCAACTGTCAAGGGTCGCATCACCAAAAACATGTATGAACAGTCAGTCACAGTGTTATTAAATGACACTTCCGAGTGAAAGTTACCATGGGTGTTATTGTAATAAATTTAATAAAACTTAGAGCAAATGTTAGGAAAAAAACTTTTAAATTGAATTGAATTCAACATAATTATTTTATCGTGGTGGTGTGTGTGTGTGTGTGCGTGTGTGTGGGTTGTCGGGGGGGCGGGTCAGGATACATTTCAATAAAATCTAATATTTTCACTTTTTTCGCAATCACAATAGCACATTACTCTCCCAGATTTCAGAGAACTGAGCAATTAAATATTGAACTCTCAAAGTAAACACAACTTTTAAACACTTAAAAATGTTACAAGTACCCTTTTGTATAAGCAGTTTGAATCTGTTCGCCTGCAGTCTGTTGATTTGTTGGCCTCCATTGACTTTATCTGAACATACATTTGTTATTTGTACTGTTTAAATGTAATTCAGTTGATTTGTAACTGCATGGCTTCTTACTGTACTAAATTCTCTTAATACTTAACTGCTGTTAAAGCAGGTTTGTGCATTTCTGAGTAAGGGTTAACCTCTGCTGCTGAAAGAAAAGCTTTAACACGCACTGCTGGTGACATCAGTCCACCCTAACAAGTAATTACTGTTTGGATGAAAACTGATTTATTTCCCCATGGTTGGACCAGCAGTGTCATACAGCAGGAAGAACAATCAGTTCAACACTTTGCTAGCTTGAAATGTTGTTTTTTACGCTTGCTGAATACTTCTGTTGTCCTTTCCTCCGTGGTGATCAGTCTGCCACACTGTTAGAAAATTGGCAGCGGGAAACCGCTTCAGAAAGCCTTATCAGTGTCTATACAGAGGGGTGACAAATTCAAGGAAAAACCTGAAGAACAGAGTGGAGAAACTGGGTTAGGGTTAGATTAACTTTGCATAGTACTACAGGCAATTTGAAAATTTTCCACCCATCTTCCTCTCTCAGACGACTGTGAGGAAGAGTGTCTCTTCAACGCTGTGTGCGTAGTGGACCAGCAGAATGCTCGCTGCTCCTGCGATCCCATCGAGTGTGATGGCACCTACAAGCCCGTGTGCAGCAAGGACGGCCACACATACAGCAATGACTGTGTTCGACGTAAGGCGGAGTGTCTGAGCAAGTCCCTCATCCCCATCAAGCACCCGGGGCCCTGTGGTGAGTAGAGCTGGAGGATGGGAAAGAGGGGTAACGGTTCCTTTGGGCCTTGACAAGAACTAATGCAGTTTCCTATCAATCCCTCTCTTCTTCTGTGTCTTTCTCTCCTTTAATGTATATTCAGTGTGTTTTTCCTTCTGTGTTTTCTAGGCTAGCTTTATCCTTGTCTGTACTTTACTGAAAATTGTCTGAAACGGTTCAATGGTGCTCTCTGAAGGGGGGTTGGGGCAGCTCACACCGACAGGACGTGTGTGCCTTCCTTATAAAAGACGTGCCTTCACTTCTCCACTCGTTCACCTCCCATCCATCTCCTTATCCCTGTCATGCTTCACCCCACCATCTCAAATACACACACACACACCCAAAGCGAAACACCACCTTCATGTTTCATTCATCCACACTGTCGTCTACTCCTTCACTTGTGCCAGTCTTCCACTTCGGTGGCTTTTGTCTTTTTTTTCCTCGTCCGTCTTTGTCTGTTTGTCTTGTGTGTTGTTCTTTTCTTGCATAAAAAAAGCTATTCTTTCTTGTTTCAGTGCGTCAGTCAGTCTGTCTGTCTGTCTTTGTCCATGTGGCCGTCTTCCTGGCTGTCTGGCTGCAGGCGGAAAGTGGGTTCACCCAGTGGGCGACCTCATCAGGTGGATTCTGAGGGGTGAAGCCCTTCCCCTCGCTCCAAAAGGACCTAACAGGAGGGGTCGTGTACTGCTGTCTTGTTCTTCCCACTCCTCTCTCTGTGTGTCTCTTTGTGTCGTTAAAGTGCTGTCCTGTTAACTTTCCTACAAAGATGAGATCCTTGAGGTTGGAGAAGTCTCACTCCCTGATCTCTCCCAGTTTTATTCCCTGTCTAACTAAAAAAAAAAAGAGAAAAAGCTGCCTGCCTAACCACTGCTCATCTCTGACTCCTTTCTTTCTGCATGCCAGCTCCCAACCCCACTCCTTCCTGAACAGTCCTTCTCTCCATCATCTGGACAATCCCATAAAAATTTGCAACTGCCCGATGAGCGCATAAAGGGTGTTTCCTTGCCATTTTCTGAACATAAAAACTACAGCTAGCTTTGATTGCGTTTTTTTGAATCCTTTTGAATCTCTTACTTCCTTACCTTAAAACTTTTACGTGAGAGCTTCCACCACCATTGTTGATCGAGAGCTTAGAGAGACTACAGTTTTGAAGGCAGCCTTATTTATGTTGCGCACACATTTTTCACCCGCTTCATTTACAAGATATTGGAGGCATTGACTCAGAATCAGTGATTTGACAAGCTGAAATCACTGGTATGAAAATCATAGTAGTAAATCTCAACTATACCATAATGGAGCCTAACCATCTCATAGTTGCCACGAAGAGATATTGTAAAAAGAAATTTTTAATAAGTTGCCATGGAACTGACCAAAATAATGTCTTTGAATGTAATTTCAAGATTTTAGAGTTCTGTCTGTTGAATCTAAGAAGCTTGCTGCCTGAATGCGCTGTAGCCTGCTCTTTGCTAATGATAGAAAAACAATTCAGTGGAAGATGTGATAGCCTCTGAGATCTGAGCTAATCTGTCCATTTAATAAAACTACAATCAAGTCCAAATTGGAGGCAAATATTTGCACATCTGTGAGCTGCAGTGTATTGATTTGACAGCAATATTATAATGTGAAGAGCACCTGTGTGAATTTCCTGTAACGTCATCGTAAATTGTCCTCTTTACACTCCTGTATTCAGATTATTTCTCACTTAAACATGCCAGATTCTTCCAAATTTCAACAAACAATATTTTCTCAATTAGAGATTATTTTTAATACATCCACAAGCATATACACTGATATTTGAAATATGTTCCTCTAAAAAAAAAAGTAACATTTTTAATGGACACCTTTAATAGCCTTTAATCTCATCCATATGTTTGAAAAATAAACCTGTACCTTGTGGCTGGCTCCTTCCTCATCCAGCGCTATCATAACAACCCATTTTTGTCTCTGATCTTGGCCACGTGAATCCCTAGCAATATTTCAAGGTGATCTGAATACCTCATATTAATAAAGTTTCCTCCTGAATTAGAAACATTTTTATTGCTTCCCATTATAACCTGGTAGCCCTGCATGTGTGATAAAGCCAGGGTAAATGGCTCATGCTGCTTGTTGTCACATTGCTTCAGTAAATGAGTCCACACAGCAGACATGTTGTGTAACTTTGTCCAGAGTTGCTGTTCACATTGTCACTGTTGTTGTGGCAGAGACTGATAAAACCAGAGAGATCTGTCCATCCTCCAGGTGCTGGGGTGGAGCTGAATACCAAAGTTATTTCCAGTTGTCACCATCAAGAGGAACCGCCACTCATTAGCACCACTGGGCCGCCTGAGCCGTGCATAAATTAAGCAGAGGAAATGGCCGTGCGAGTGCTTATGTGTTTTGCTTTGTTTCATTATTTCTGGCAAATGGTGTCTCAGTCCTATTCCCCTGCCTCGTTTGTTTAGTTTTTCTACTTTCTTTCTCTCTCTCTCTATCCGTTCTCCCTTCCCCTGCGCAAGCAAGCCGACAGCGACTCGTAGTATGTTTCTTTAATGCGTTTTTATTGGCATTTGCATATTTCTTAAAACAGAGCTCTACAAATGCTCCCTCCCCCTCCCCCGATTCGGTTTTAATTAAACATCAAAAGAGGCAAGCGTAGGTGCCCATAGAGACTGTTGGTTTAGTCAGACAGATGATATGCATGCAAGGAGTGTGTGTTTGTGTGCTTGTCCATACACTTTCTTTCTTTCCCTCATTGTGAATGTATTTTACTGCTATTGTGTTTGTGTGTCCAGCGCTTAAGACAGTCACGACCCTGACAGTCTCAAGGGATGCTTGGTGTGTGTTTGTTTGTGTTTTTCTGTTGTCTGAAGTGAGTTACTTGTCAGAGACTGACCAATAGCCCACGATGATTATGTGGCAGGAACATATACAGGTGAACAGTGTATACAGTGTGAGAAACACACCCATTGTGCTCTATTATGCTTTTGCTCTGACAGCGCACAGTGATTGCACAGTGACCACTATATCATCATGATGCACACACACACACATACACACCAGTTTGAGGCTTCAGACAAAGTTTCAGACATCAGAAAAAGAAGAGTTTGATATATTAAACTATCGTTAGCTGATAAATAATGATCCCTTTTCTCCTTTCATTGGCTGAGTAGTGCGCAGGGCGGGGTGATTGATCGCCCTGCCAGCTGTCACACGGATGAAATTCTTCAGTTCTGACATCACCGTAAATCTCTTTTCAAGCGGGTGACAGCCCCTCATGTCATCCCTCCCTTGTCGGTGTTCACCTCCGCAAAGAATGGTCATGCAAAGAACCCACATTTCTATAATGTCTTGACTGCTGTCCTCCCCTTAAAACAATTTGATTGATATCTAAAGCTCCTCAGTTTGGAGATGCAGCTGATTAGCTGATTAACTCATGCTCAGGCGCAGTGACAAGTCCTGAAGATGTCCGAGAACATGTGAGGCAGTGAAGGATTTGCTGGAAGTGAATCCAAACAGTGTGCTGGGAAGGAGGGTGAATAGGTATGCAGCCTTGGAGTCTGAGAGTGAAAGAGCCCTGTGACACTGTAGCGAGAAAAGATATTCATCATCGCCAGACAAGCAGATGAGATGACGCTGCTGCTTACTGGGCTTCATCATGTTCATGATGTTTGAATTTTAATCACCTACAGAATCCTGCTGATTATAAAGCAAAAAAATATCTTTCGTGGTTAATTTATAATCGTAAATGTATACAGATGGTATTGATAAGACGTTTCACAGCTTGGAAAACATGGAGTATTTTTAGGATAAAGCAATGAGGTCCTGTTTTTCCTTTCCTTCCCTTATGATGTCAGCACAGCGGTGTACAAGCACAAACTAAACAAGGAAGTGTGCCTGCAGGTTGGACTGTTGTGATAATTGAACTTCAACATATTTAGAGGAACAAGCAAGGGAGGTTCAATGGCATCCGACTGTTTTCAAAAGCTTTTATTCTTTCTTTTTTTCTAAAACCTGTTGAGGCCGTTGTATCCTATTGAATTGACTTGTCAGTTTGTAATGAAAATTTGGCTCAGTGATTATGGTGTGAAAAAAAAAACACAGGAACGCATTTTAGGATCAATACACCTCCCATCAGTCCAACATACAGCTCAAATTCTGAGCCATAAAAAACGTCAGTTGAAGTTGAGTTCAGTGTTTATTGTCACCATATACAAGGAGGAAATTCTTTACAAAGAATTTTGATACATGAAACTGTAAAGCTGTGACATGCTGATGAATTTTTCAGGAAAGAAACAGAAAGCAGGCTATATCTCTACAGTGCTTTCACCAATAATAATCAAAATTGCTTAGTGGGTACTCAACACCTCATCGTACCTGTGTGAAATGTACTCTGCTTAATGTGCTTTTGCTCGGTCCCATACTGCCTGCAGCTTCATGAAGAGATATTAGCAGCTGCAGTGTGAGTATTACTGTGTTGCAAAGACCAGGTTCTGTGTGTGTGTGCAAGTGTGTGTGCGTGTATGTGTGTGTGCACACGCAAAATTTGCAGCAGTGTTCCCATTAAATTGAAGCAACAGAAAGCTCTACTATGAGCTAAGAGACAAATGTGTAAACACCAGCAAAATAAAGTGCATTATGAACAAAAAAACAAAAAACAAACAGGAATCACATCTGCTGAGAAGCAAAAACATTTGTCAAAATAATTTCAGAACCACACTGAGCAAAAAATTAATTACTTTTATATATATAAAACGTTTAATTAAATCTTAGTATTCCTTTTTTGTCTTGGCTCAAGTTTTATCACTGCTTACTTCCTGCCCAGAGGGTGTTTTCTGTAGCCCCTGTAAGTTATTTAGTGCATGTTCAGTAGTACTTTGAATTAAAAGTAGAAAGTCGAAGTGTGAGGTGGCTTACTGCAGCTCTCAGCAGCTCCCTGTTGATGTACTGGCCTCACGTCTGCTAATCGTGAAATAGGAAGTGAAGAGTTTCTAAATTGGTAGCTAGACTGTTCATATAATAGAAATACAATACAGCAATGTGATTTTTGAGAGCGCTGAGGAGTATAATTCTGTGAAACCACTAAAACAGACAGTCAAATTGGAAGCGAACAAATGAAAGAGTTAGTTTTTGTTGGCAGAAATTCTTTATTCACAGCTCTTTTGTCATTTCATCTGTACACGGCTGAGTGTGTACGTGATCGCAAACACAGGAAAACTTGTGCGTGCAAGTTGCTTGAAATGTGTTGCTTGTCGCCTCTGGAGGTTAACACAGAATCACTCAGCGGCAGACACATTGTCATTGACAAAGAGGTCTGCAAAGCAGGGAAGAAAAATCAGTCACCTTAGGTGTCAAGACTCTGAGACGAATATTTTATCATTTGCATGTTTATTTGATTAGCATCTCCGCCGGCTGCAGTGATTGGACTCGCACACAGTTGTGGAGCTTGAGTATGTAAGTCAGCCTGAGATCACCAATGCTGTTTTTCCTAATCAAGTTAATTAGAGGAAGTGCCGTGGGAGTCAGATTGACAGCAGCAAGGGACCGCCGGTCCACTTACTGAAACCCGCAGGCTGTCGTCGTGCTGAAATTGCAAAGAAATGTGGGTCACTAGGGTGTCAGAGGTAACTTGAGGCATTGTGGGTGTTGCATACCATTGGGCTGTGATCAACCACGTAGTTCTTCTGATTTCTACATTTTTCATTTCATTTACTATTTCTTCTGAGCCCTCGTGGTACAGCTCCTGAATTGACTTAAGAAGCAATACATGTTGAGCTTTGTTGTTGTGTTTTTTGGGGTTTTTTTTGCTTTTGCATACATTAGTCTGCAAAAACTTCAAAATACTTTTGAAACTTCTGTGGTGCATACACCTTGATGTTAATGTCATTTGTTTCTACTGGACAAATAGGATTTGCATGTCATCTCACCTCTGATAGATATATTTCACAAGATCAGGGATCCCAGCATGTCTTTTTTTCTTTCCCCACAATGTTTTGCTTGTCTCTATTTTGAAGTGCAGCACGTTCTTAGTTGTAAATGCACAAAGAGGCTTCGATTCACCTTCTGCCTGTGATAAGTATTCCGTGGTAGACAGACACAGCCTGCGGGTATGCCTTTTTCTGTATGCTAATATAGCGTTTTCTCTGCACCTCCCTTTCCCTCGACTAATATGATACATAAATGTTTTTAATGCGAGGGAGTAAAAAGGGAGGTGGATCAAAGCCCCGCAGGTGAAGAAACACAGAAGGCGGGGCTTACTGCAGATTGGCTGTGCCCCATTGGAGTCCTATATTGTAATGGTTTGCAGTTGTAGTTGATTCTTCCTGCCAGTTGGCTACTGCAAGCATCACCTGGATTACACTGATTCACTGCCCTGCATAATACAGGGAACGATTTGGAATTGCACACAGACCCGAGGGGAAAAGTCCAATTAACATATGTATGAGCTGAGCGGAGATGGGAGGAAGCTCTCGCCAAAATAATCTCCCAGCATTTCACCAGCATGTTACGGGGGGTTAACAGTGTAGGCCTGCTCACTGCAGCAACCAGCAGGCAAAGTCCTGCGGGACCTTGCTGGGCCGTCACAGTGACCCAGCGAGAGGGGTTGTTAAGCTTAAGATGTCACACTGTGGCATCCTTGCCACTTTACCCATCAGATAAAACCACTAAGTGGGCAGTAATGATACTTCAGGCAGACAGGTAAGCTGACATCGGCACATCAGAGGAACGTGTTGGCCAGCCAGTGCTTCTGCTGGGGTGAGTTGACACAGCATGGCCTAACCTGAAGTAATCCCCTCCGAGCCCTGAAGCGGGGCCGTGCCATTAAAATACCACACTAATTAAAATAGAAAAGTTAGACGGCAGTTGGCAGGAAAGGATACAGACTGAGGTGACTCCCAGAATGTAAAGTCCTCTCAGCTAGCGTCATGGTACAGAAACAGAGCTGAGTGCACACTAGCAGAGCTGAATCCATGATTGGAAAGAATTATTCATGGTTTTTTTTTTGTTGTTGTTGTTGTTGTTTTTTTTACTTTATGATTCTTTGCTGCTTCGCCTGATTTTTTCCCCCACTGCCACAGGACACCATTCACTGCACCTGCTCAGCTAGTGCAACAATGCTTTGGCTACCGTGCTTATGTGCTTGGCACTGCAGATGTTCAGATTCAACTGTCAAGCTAATTTTCACATATATAAAGCTCAGTTAATACCCAGCAACTTTGGTCTATTCTGGACCTGCCTGACAGAAACACTGATACATGCATGAAGAAGATGTGTTTAAGTGTCTGGGAGAAGACCAGGGAGAGCTGGAGAAGGCATGCGAACACCATCCCGCAAGGTTTAGTTGTGACAGGCTGCCATTTCAAAGCTCCTGCCTACATCCAAGAGAGACAAAAAGGCAGCTTCAGTTTTTAACTGTGTTATAAGATTTTTACACTTGGGGAGTTTTGTCTTTTCTTTTTATTTCCTTATACCCTCTCTAGTTAATAAATCAGGCGGAAATTTTGCCCCCCAGAGGTAGAGGATGATAAAAAATTAGTTTTGGGGGGAATTCTTTCATCTTTTTTATGCTTGTGAAACAAAGAGAATGGGAGACTGAGGCGTTATCTGAGACTGCAGTTGTGTTTTAGGAGCCTCCTCCTGGGAAGTGGGCTGGTGAACTTTTATGGAGGCCAAGGTTGTACAGTTAAGCTCGGATCACAAGCTTACGACTGTTACACACACACTCACAGACACACGCTAGGCGTTGAAAAGCGATCACGGGGAATCAATTGTTTTTGAAGCTGTACCAAATTAAGAAGCATTGAACAGCTTACATATTTATGTGGCACCACCAAGCTCTTTTGAAACAGCAGCTTGGCTTCAAAACACAGAAATCAATAGCTGTGTTCCAGCTTCTAAATTGAAACATTCACTTTCCAAAATGGGAGAGTCTGTGTCCTTGCTCGAGATCTGGAAAGATTTGTTCAATTACAGCCACAACTTAGCTGGAAAAACAGCATTAGGGAGTGGACAAGTCATACACTCCCCTCTACTTTTCTAAGTATCTAAACCTCAATTTCTCCCATTATTTAGGAAGATGGTCCACAGGATTGGTGTCAAGATGTTCAGGTGTCTTTTTTCACACACACCCCTTCCTGCCGCTTTAATCAGAGTGAAAGAAGCTAATTGCCTCCGTCTGTCGTACCAGTTCATAATTTACCCCATTAGTGCTACGCGCAAAAGCACTTCTAAACACTTCTGAGCTGATAAATGAATCATGGAGCTCCAAGCAAGCCAAGTTGCCCCCCTGTGATGCCATCTAATCCCATAATGGTCACAATAATGATGGAGCCATGGGTGGTGTTATTACAAGGGGCAGTTTCCCATGATAGTTCGCCCTACCCCTCTAACAAACGTTAAAATAAAAGGTAGACCAGAGAAGGATGAAGTTTTGTTTGTCCCTGGCAGTAAAATGCACCTCTTTCGATTTTCACCAGTGCTGCTCATCAAAAATTATCTGATGCCTCCGTCTGCTTTTTCATCTAATCTGCAGACACACCACATTGAGCTGAGCGAGCCATCCCTCATGCATGAAACTCTTCAAATGAAAACCACGATGGAGCCAGGCTATTGTCTCTTGCTTACTCTTGATGCATGCCATCCAACCTGAAGGCTCACAATTCCAACCATCAAGCACAGCCCTCAACACTGGCAAAGTATACATAATGCCATGTAATATTTTCATTGACACCTCAAGCTTTAAAGAATTCATAAAGTCAGGATGGGAGGATGTGATCAAAGCCTTGTTCATACCACTTTTCAGGCTTCTTTTCTCTCCTCCTGATCAAGTCAGGTTGTCTCAGCACAGACTACGCCCATCTTACACTGGTGAGAATCATAGGTGCAAAATCCAGTCCTCGTTTTAATGAAGTCGTGCCGGAGCCAGTGCGTGAGACAGAGAAACTGAAGCAGACACCTCTCTGTGATGTTCACATTTCATATCTGCCTCTGCCCAGGAGCATGCCTTTTTTGAATTATTAAGCAGAAGGCTCTTTCTTCTCTTTGCATTTTTCTTTTTTCTTTTCCCAGTCCCTACATTTCTCTCTCTCTCCCCCCCCCCCCCCCCCCCTTTAATGGGTCCTCCATGTCAGTTCAACCAGCTTTGGCTGAAGCGGTGGGTCTCAGTGAGATGCAAATGGCAGCCTTTGAAGAGGCACATCGGGAACGTCAATTAATCCAGGCGTTTACTCGCCTGAAAGAAAAAAGGCTATGCAACCATTGTTCGTAGGCTGTTTCATGTCTATTGTGCTACAGGGCCATGTTTTTATCCGCTGTCCTCATGCCACCAGATTGGACGGACTCTTCAAAGATTCAGGAAACATCAAGATAGGCACAAAGGCGAGGAAATGACATAGGAAGCTGAGGAAGCAGAGGTGTCACAGGAATAGGGCTGTACTGCATATTCCATCATATCTCTTTTCATCACCAAACCTTTTTCTAACACAAAATTTCCCTACGTAGCTATGCTTTAACCTTCCTCCCTGTCACCCGTAACCTTTCCAGCCCCAGACCTTTCTCCAACCTCTACTTATTATTCTTAACGGTTTGCTTCTACCCTGTTCAGTATCCCTCCTCTAACTTTACTCTCTATCTCTTGGGTGGTCGGCCTTCAGATCTCAGCATACCGAGCCCCTGCTTGGATAAGGTGTGCGATCATGGGGCAGTGTGCGTGGTTAAGAACAACGAGCCAGTGTGCGAGTGCCCTGAGGCTTGCCCACAGATGTCCGACCCAGTGTGCGGATCTGACGGCCACAGCTACGGCAGTCCCTGCGAGATGCGAGCAATGGGCTGTGCTCTTCAGCGAAGCATTCAAATCCAACACAAAGGACCCTGTGGTGAGTAACTGCACAACACAACACCACTGAGTTACAAAACAGACAAGACTAGTAAAGTAGTAAGTATGCAGGCACTTCTTTCATGAATTTTCAGTGACCATCATGTCATGAATTTATAGTTACACCATATAGTCATGAAATCTCTATGAAATGGTGTGAATCTTAGCTTGCAGATAGGGAACGATCTCTCCTTGTGGAACACAATTAAGCTGTAATTAATAGTGCTACATCACCCAGAGGCAGGATTATAACTCACACATGTTAACAATTAACACATATAGAGTTGGATTCATGGTGACCCCCTTGGGCTTCTCATTTTAAATCCAACAAAGTGAAAACATTACTCAGTGCATCTTCAGGTTTCTTACTTTCCTGATCCCTTGTCCGTTGTTTCTCATCTCTTCCCTCCTGCTCTTCTTCATCCATTGTACACCAACACCAATTTGCCTGTGTTGACCTTTAAGCAAAGATGCACTTTACATCAGACAAAAGAATATGCACAGCATACTTGTCTGTAATTGACTACATGAGTCACTTGGCTTTGTCTTGCAGTGTCAGAGTATGAGCTGGTCATTAATACAGAAGCGACAGCAGAGTTTTGAGTGGTAAAAATATCTTCAGGTCCGCTATGTAGGCACACAGCCATATGGACAGATTTTACATCTTGGTAAACCCAGTTTAGTGAATAGTCTTGATGGCTTAATGACATTTTGGAAGGCCAGTTTTCCCATGGACTGGCGATTGAGTATTCTTCTACGATCAAGCAATTCACTTTTCATACACACTGGGACAAAAGTATAACAGTTATTAGCCCCATGGCCCGACTCACTCAGTAATCTAATTTTTACAACAATAGATTTTTTTTCCTGCGTATGTTAAAGACCAAACCAATGAAAATGAGTTGGCCTCTGCGGTACTGCGGACGAACTGAGCAGTTAGCTGAGTGATCGATACAACTGAATTAGTTTCTACTGTTGTGTCCTAAAAGGTGCAAACGGTTTATGGGTTGAGTTTATTTGTACGAGTTGGTCTAATTGTTTTGTAAAATGAGCTGTGGTATGAGTTTCTTTCTGGATTGAGTAGATGCCAGGGTTAGTGGAGAGGCCCTATGCTCCTCTTTTTCTGCCCATGCATTGCATCTGTCATCTTCCCCACCCAGCCTTCTCTGAATTAAATCGCGCACATCAGGATGTATGCCAATGGGAAATGGAGCGAGAGCAGTGTTTGGTCGGTGGGCAGGCTGGCTGACTCAATTTTGTGTGCCGCACCGCAGGTAGACGGCAGGTCTGTTGGTCCGCGGTCCCTCTGCAGTAATGAATAGTCTTTATTTTAAAAGGCGAGAGGCAGAGCGAGCTGGCGGAGTGGAGGGCCCTGTCTGTAATCCAGCACTATGGATGGTTTTTGGCTCCCAGAGGAACAGGCCTGCGTCAGCGCAATGGTGCCATAAAAACGCTGAGGCACTTGCTTGCCAGGCGCGAGCCAGCTGAGGAATGATGGCGATGATAATGTGGGTTATTTCTGGGCTGTTTGCACAGCTTTACTGGGCTTTATTCAGCAACATAACAAGTGACTGACTTAAGCCATTATCTCACCTAATTATCACAGGCTATTCCCAAAACTAATATACTGCACATGTTTATGGAGCAGAAAAGGACAGAGAGGAGAAGAACATATGCTGCCTTCAGGTGCTGTTGGAAGTATTCTAAATAAAAGCTGAAGTCATGAGCAATGGAAAAAATTGTTGAATAAAGTGAGAATTTTTCTTGATGTAAGTAACCATTACAGTGCAAAAAAGCACAAGTTGATGAATTTTATCATGTTAGTTTTCTCCATTTTTGTGCTGATAATGGGCATTAAATGGTTATTGCTATATTTTTAAAAAATCATTAAATGCCACATTTCCATCTATTTATTCTGCAGCTTTCACAAGAACTTTATGTGTTTGTATGCGTGTGATTTTCACAATATCCATCAAAAGTGTTATTTTTGTTTGGCGACTCTATTTTGTTATTTACTCCTAAATGCACAATAATATATAAGCTGCTAGATTTATGGGTTCCAGCCTCAAAAGTAGGAGCTTAAGAGAGGCAGGTGAGGGCAGCAATAGTTTAAGAGGTGAGAGAGGTGATACAACAGGGAAAATAACTGTGTTTGTGTGCTTAACTGTGTGTGGCTTACTACAGCTTCACATAGGCCCAGCCATAATTTCATTTCCTTCCCTCTGGGCTAGAAAAATAGTGGTTATCTATATGGCTCAGGTGCAGCCCGATAGCAATATGAGTGACATTTGTTATTATTCCGAGATTTTCATCCTTCTGCGTTTGAGTGGCGGGCGACCTTGTAAGGTAGGCTGAGAGAAGTGTGCTCAGTTAATAGACCCCCCAGCTGGATATCTTGGAAAAAGGGTCATTCATATGGCTTTACCCAAACGGATGAGAGCAAAGGCACCAGAGTCATTTGAGAAAAGGAAATAACAAATTCCCCCTTTTTTCTCCCACAGGTGTTTGAAATGATATATACAGCTGAGTAAGAAATATAGGTCACACCAGCAGCATGAGAGTGGTCAGAGGGAGATAGTGATAAAGGGGGTGGGGTTAGTAATAAACAGTAGGAAGCGAAGGAGATGGAGGTGATTAAGATGAGGAGGAGCAGAGAAAGTGGGGGGGCTGAGTTAACAGTGTACCGGCCAGGCAGGCATCGACAGGGGAGCTGTTATCGCCTAGGCATGTTCACAGGCCTTCAAAACACAAACCAGCCTACTTATTTCTGCTTAATCCTGTGGTAATACTCCGCCCAGACCCCCTCAGCCTCAATTCACTTTTGTTTCCCTGTGAGGATATCAACAAAACACTGTGTAGCTGGAGGTTTTTTCTTTCTTTGTTTTACTTTTTTTTTTTTTTTACACCTCAGTGACTCCTTCATGCTACCAATGCCACTTTCTATACCATCCTGCCCCTATTTCTTGCTCTTGCTTCCTAAACCACAAATAATGAAACCAAACACAACAAGAGAAGTCGTCAAGAATCAACATCAGTTCCCATGGAGGAGACATGGTAGGAAATAGAAAGAGAAAGAAGTGGAAGGTTGATATCATAGAGAGAGACTGCACATTAATATACAGGGTCTTTGTGTTACCCTGTTATATAAAATACATTAGCAAAACACATAAAACACTCATGTACAGCATTGTGGCTAACAGCTGATGAAGGCCTGCCATGTGACACAATCATATCTGGCTCTTGGTTTGTATTTTTTTTATTTTGTATTTTCTAATTAAAGATATGTACATTCAAGATGCCAATATATTTTAGATAATCTTAATCATAAGGACAGCCTCAGATGGTTATAAAAAACAGATTTTCCACATACCAAAATGGTTCGACCAAACAGCAGTCGGAGATGTTGCCAGGATATGGCCAGGTTTGTGATGAATCAATTAAACTGCACAGATCTTGGTGCCAATGCTGGATCAAAGCTTGCCCAAGTATGCAAAGTGTCACTGATTCTCAGCCCACCTCCATGCGCCTAAAACATATCCAAATCTGGCAGCCATTTCAGGACCAGAGGCAGCCTCAATCACTTGGTTGCCTTGGGTTGTTCGGCTGTAATATATATTTTTTTTTTTTACATTTTTTAGTTTACTCTTCAGGCTATTTTTTGGGACACAGTTGGTCTTGGGATTTTATTAGACCTGGCATAGGAAGGCCTTAAAGTATCTTACTTTGATCTTGGACACACTATGTTATACTGTATATTTTCTGAGACTGGACAGGCTCTTGCATCGGTGAACATGAAAGGCATCTGAACGAGATGAAAGATCTCACATTCTAATGTTAGCACACTATCTCTCACTTTTTAACATCATGACTATGTGTTGTAATGCCTAGCCTGCTAGACTTTTCACCTTAAAGTCTGAACTTTTATGGTTGTGAAGTTGTCTGCTTTCAGAGAGAGGAATAGATCCAAAATTAGTAATGGCAGCCTCGGAGATGACTGAATCATAGAAGACTGACATTACCAGTAATGGCGACAATTCTCCCTCTTCCCCTAGCTTTGAAGCTCTCCTTCTTTTCTGTCTGTTTGTGATTCACGTTGTCGGGAGGATCAGGCAGTGTGGAGTCGGTTGTGAGGGCCAAAAGCTGATAAAGAAGCAAGGCTGCTATCAGGACACATGGCCTGATAAAGGACAACACTCACCACCATCACCTCCTGATTTATAGCTACTGCAACAAGAGAGGCGCCATGACCACAGCAGACCCCAATTCACCGGCACTCCTATTTTATGTTTATTTATTTTTGTCACAGCCTCACACTGGCCTGCTATTATTATAGCTCTTCTTCTAATCTCTTTTTCTGCCAAAAAATTTTTTATAAAAGGAGCAAATTCTGATCACTGACGATACATTATTATTTAATGTAAGTGATAAATTATTCAACTAAAACTATATGGCCAAAAGTATATGGGTACCCCAACATTACTCTTTCATTCCGAAACAAGGGGCATTAATATGCAGCTATAACAGCACCAGCTCTCCGGAGAGGCTGTCCAGAAGATTTTGGAACCTGCTGGTTGCCAGGATTTTCTCCCATCCAGCAAACAAGAGCATTAGTGAGGTCTGCCACTGATGCTGAGGCCTGGCTCACACTCTGCGTTCCAGTTAATCCCAAAAGTGTTGGATGGCTCTGGGTGGGCCAGCACAGTTCTTCCACACCAAGCACAGAAAAACATTTTTTCCAAACCTGGCTTTCTACATAGCAGCATATTTGGAAAGGAACTGTTGTCTAAAATATCATTGGGTGCTGTAGCATTAAGTTGTTACATTAAGTTGCCGTGCCCAGGCCAAAATATGAAGCCCAGCCCCAGAATTACACCTCCATTTTACTGAAACAGCACATTTAATATTTTGCATATCACTCAAATAAATTTGTTATAATATATTGCTCCTTCAGGCAATAAATTGTATGTTAAGTGCTATACATCACCGTATCCTGTGCAGTCAAGGCTATTAATCCAAAAGGATTCCACATCTACATAGAGAGATGAAGGAAAAGAACGACTAATAAACAGATTAATAATGTGGAAGGTTCCAGCGGCCAGCCTTGCCTCTCTCAATTAGTGCTAAATCAGCAGTGGTTATTAGCTTGCCCCTAATTGAATAGGATAGCAAGCTGTACTAATGCAATCCTCCAGGTGTAATTGGTGTCATCGGGAGACGTACGCTTACTGCTAGCCCTGTCTGCCTACGAGGTCTCGTGTCTGTCTTCTCATTCGTTTTCTGTCCCCCATGTGACATTATTCACTACCTTGAACACGTCTGATCCTGCCTTGGTGTTTCGTCAGGGAAAAACTTTGCCTCTAGAAGCAAGCAATTCCTCAAGAGATGATCTAAGTGAATCCTCCAACTAATAAGGAGTCTCAAAAGCTCACTCAGGCTCTTGGATATCTCAACGCTGCCGTTTGGAGAGAAAAAACAGATCTGTCTGATTCAGTCTTGAAATTTGGTGGGAAATAGCATATTTATAAGCAGATATGAAAAGTCTTACAAAGTCATTAATACAGAAATGTGTGAATTTTCTCACTCAGTTCTTTCAGTTTTCAGTCTCTGCCGCTCAAACGCATCCCTAAAAGATGCGAAAAGAAGTGCCGGCACCATGCTTCCCCACGGGGATGGTGATGAGCAGTATCTGGCGTCCACCAGATATAGCAGTTGGAATTCAGGCCAAAGAGTTCAGTTTTTGCCTTATCGAACCCGAGAATCTTTCCTTCATGCTTTCAGAGTCATTTAAGTGTTTGGCAAACTGCAGCCAGGCTGCCATGTGGCTTTTTCTCAGGAGTAGTTTCAGTTCTGACCACTCTCCCATAAAGGTCTGATGATACAGTGCTGTAGAGATGGTTGTCCTTCTGGCAGCCTCTTCTCGTCTCTTCTCACAGAATTTTTGAAGCTATTTGTGCTCAGTTATTTAGTTTCAGGTCTAGAAAGAGTGGTTTAGGGTGGTTCCAAATTTCTTCAGTGATGGAGCTCTTGGGAACTTTCGGCACTTTCACTGTTTTTTTATCCTCTTCCTCAGATCTATGGCTCAGTAGAATTCTATCTGTGGGGTTTTTTGAATTTCATGGCTTAGTTTTTAGCTCTCACATGCATGTGAACCATGACACCTTTTAATAGACAGGTGTGAGCCTTTCGAAAGTGTTTCAAATCAATTGAATCTGCCTCAGGTGGACTCGAATAAAGTTTGACATCCATTCTGCAGTCAGTATGGAAACTTTGCATCTCTCCACTTCTTATATCTGTGCTGCTGCTCTGCATCATTAAGCAGTACACCAGCTGTCAGCAACAGAGCTTGTCAAGAGTGAGCTGAAGAAAACAACCAAATTTTACTATTTAATTGTGATATAGTTTATAATTTTTAATAATTTAAAAGTAAATATATGTGTATTGCAACTGAAAATATCATGTTTGTCCTCTGTTTATGCCATGATTACATTATCTTGTTAGGTGTTATTTTAGCCATAAAAGCACATTAAAATTGCATTTGTGCATGTGGTGATGTATTATTTTATATGTGGATTAACTGTGCTGTGACATTTACAGATTAAAGCCACACAATAAAGTTTTCAGTCTGCTACACACCAAAATATGAAAACAGTAAAATACTTCATATTTCACTTCATATTTGGGGGACTTATTTGGACTAACCTACCACCAAAGTGATTTGAAACAACCAAACATGAACACACACTAAGCCTTTGCCTTCTTCCTTATCTCCATCTAGATGAGACTTGTGGGAACTGCTCTTTCGGTGCAATCTGTGATGCCCAGAGCGGGCAGTGTGTGTGTGCGTCAGAGTGCGTGGAGTCCCACCAGCCTGTGTGTGGCAGCGACGGCACCACCTACAACAGCGAGTGTGAGCTGCACGTGCGGGCCTGCAAAGAGCAGATGGATCTCCGAGTGGTCAGCCAGGGAGAGTGCAGTAAGTGAAGCTTACATTTATGCCGCATGTGTCTAATGCACACAGTGTGTCATACTTATTGTTTCTGACATCAGATGAAGAATTTCAATGATTCTTGGCATAAGTCAAGAGAACAAAAGCAAAAGTTATTTTTGTGTAGCTCTAAATTGATTGTGGTTATAAAAAATACAAGTAGAGCCCAGCAGGAATGTCATATCGCTGCAGGCAGGCATTTCATATTCTTACAGACTTGCAATGGATTTGCCGGATGTTCAGATGGGGGCTTACTAAGGGAACATGTACGTGTTAAACAAGTGACATGCATGGCAACTTGGAAAGGACCAAAGAAATCTCATTTAGATATATATTACAGGAATGTATTCTAAGATGTGTGTGAATGAAATCCCTTGAAACAACTTCATGAATATTTCCTATTTTTTGCATTGACTCATCATACTCTGACCAGTCCCTCTGCTGTGTCTGTGATTCAGAAACATGCGGCAGCACTGTTTGTGCCTGGGGTGCCCGGTGTGTCCAGAATAAGTGTGAGTGCCCACAGTGCTCAGGCGAGGCCTTATCCACAGTGTGTGGAAGCGATGGCACCACCTACAAAAACGAGTGTGAACTCCGCATGTCCTCCTGCATGCATAAGAAGAGAATTGATGTGGCAAAGCCTGGCAGCTGTGATGAAGGTAGGAAATGGACTTTGAAATGGTGTAATTATACTAACCAATCGGCCATTGAAATGGTGTAAATATCTTTATCAACTGACCTGTGGTGCGTTTTCTCATTCATCTCATTTTCATAATGATTGTGTGTGCCACTAGCAGCATGCAGGAACATGGAAGTTGTACTGCGTGTCCATCAACAAAACCTGTTACTTGAACACATATGACTTCTGGCTGATTAAGATGATTTGTTTGTTTACCAGTTCATCTCTTCACTCCATTTTTTTCAACTACTGTACATTCTCAGGTCTTTATTTAGACCCAAGACAACCCTTTATTTCTAATGTATCATATTCTATTCTTAGCACTCTGAGCTCCCTATTTTTTCTGCTTGTTTTCTCATTTCCTGCAGCAGCTGCTTGGTTTTTATAGATCTCACTACTTCTCCCATTTTTACTTGTTGTATCAATAAATTAAAACAAATTAATCACTTTTGATCCTACTTTGCTGTCAACGAAACTCAACACAAATCCGCTCAGCAAATTATAAGGCATAAAACTTTCCGTCTTACTAGCAGGGCTTTAGTGAGGAAATATGCAGAGGAAACATTTCATTGACATTAGCTTAACAATCCTCGACATTAGCTTAACAACAGACTAAAGGTAGTCTGAATAAAGAATAAGTTTAAATAATGCTCAGCACACTGGTATTTCCCATCTTTACTTGGCTTTTATTAGAGGCTGGATATTTTTTTGTTCGTGTTGTCACAGCCATTGAATAGCAGCTTTTATTTGAGAATTTACGGTATACATTTTATCGAGCCCTTCTATCCAATTATGCTTTTAAGTGTGTGACCGATGGCACTTAATGTGAGTATCCCCGATTTCTACGCCTGTAGCTATGTCGTTCCACGGTCTGAATAAATGAGATCTAATTCACCGTGCAAATCATATCTTGATCAGCGCAGACAGACCGAGGCAGGATATCACAGTCCCTCGCTCGGCCTGTCTTGGGGACAACTCTGGAGGGAGCAACATGCCAAACTCTGGCTGTCATGCGGACGACGCCTTTCCCCCTTGGCTGTTGGGTCGTCACAGGGAACATAGTCATCGTCTGACGAGGTGTGAAGGGGAGCAGATTACACCTGCCAGCAGAAGGGATTGCTGGAGAGAAGAAGGAAAAAAAGGAGGGGGTAGATGGAGGACAGAGGAAACAGAGATGAGAGGAATCCTCTTCCATTTTGATTGCTAGCCAGGGGTGATTCTTTCTTTCCATTTTTTTCTGTCTTTTTTTTTTTTTTTCTCTCCACCATTGTCTACCGTATTGGCCCTGGGCCTGTGAGGCGAATCGTGCCGCCGAAGCTCCTTGTGGTCGATTTAACATTGCTTCATTGGCTGAGACGAGTGACCTTTTTTGTATGTGGAGCATGAAGAAATGTGAAACTATACCCATGATGCAGCCTTGCTGTCACCAGACACATACATGTGGACACTCTGTCCCCTGTCTTCTGGTTGTCTGTTAACAGCCAAAAATGCTCTCTTCTACCTCCTCAGGGGCATTGCTTTGCTTATTTATGGTGTCTTGTGACTTAGCTGTTCTATTTTATTCTCTTTCTCATACTGTCTCTGAACATCCTTCTTTTTCATCAGTTGCTCATTTTGATTCAGAGAAAACCATCAAGCTTGCACAATAGAATCTTTTTTTTTTTCTCTCCCCATCGCTCTGCCATCCCACCCACTCACGTCTCTCTCCGTTTTGCACTCTTCTCCATCAAAATTGTGCCTCTCGACAAAAGGGGCAGCAATGCTTTCAAAGACAGGGGTGGTGATGTGATCGTCTACAATCGATAAATTTCACCCCAGGGGTGACCACTAGTCCTGTATTTTTCTACAGGCTCTGTCCTCGGTCCTTTCAACCCCCTCAAATCTGACCCAGAACCTCCACAGGAAGCCGATTGTCATTGTAGAGTGATCAAAACCAAGTTGCTGTTTTTCTCCTTGCTATATCTGTCTTTGGCTGTGGGATCTTTGGCTATGTACTGTTGAAAGGATTTGTTGTTACTATATTCACCCCCATCTAGATGTATGAGTGTAAGGTTTTGACAAAATTAGGAGTATATATTGTGTAATACAGCTCTCTGTCACAATTTATAAGACCAAAGACTGTATTTTCTGGCTCTCTTGTAGACAGTGGCAAAGCTTTACATCACCTGTGTGCACAATCCCCCGCTCCATACTTCATATCTAAGATAAGCCTGGAGAGGAAGTGAACATGTGATTTATTCGCTTACGTAGATCTGACTTGAAAACCATCCTCATTAGTCTTGTTTGGGGGAGGGGGCACAAAGCATAAAAATGGAAGTTGTTTTCTTCCGCCTTTTGTTTAACAGTAATGAAAAATGACAGTGTTCCCACTGTTGGCCATACAGGGAAATTTATCACCTGTTTAATTTCACACTCGGGTAGGCCTGGCCTCAGCTCCTTTTCTCGACACTGACAAAGTGGCAGCTGAGAGCAGTGCATCACCTACGGGGGCGCGGGTCTTCTTTAATTGAATAGACATTTAATAAACAAGATTATGAGTGCAGGATCACACAGTGACACGCAGTCCACACCCTGCTCCTCATGTCGCAGAGATGGGATTGAGAAAGGCCATGAAGAAAATGCAAAGTGGGTGGCTGGATGGGAGAAGAGCTCGTCGGAGAGAGATCAGCGGATTTTTCCTTCATGGTCCATCCATCATTGGACTTGCAACCTTCTGTGGAGACAACAAAACTTCTTTTCTCCTTCTGCCTTCTCCAAACACGCCATCTCTTCTTCTCACCAGGCGTGACGCTCCATCCTTCTCTATCACGGAACTTTATTTGGACTAACTCGCTGTCACATCTGTCAAGAGCAGGCTGTACAAGGGACTGATAGATGGAGTGAAAACAAATGTAAATCATGCCACGCCACATCCTTCGGCAAAGGCCATTGTCATTTTCAATCTGTGCCGTGGCACACGCCACAACGGGAGTGTATTTGTTTTCAAGTGATAGATGTCCAAGTTGACATTCACACAGGTCACGATATCAGAGGTATCGTCTGCTGCTCCTGGAGCCACCGATGTTGACACACGTAATCTGGTTGACCAAACATGTTCAGGCTGCTTCTCAGTCCATCACACACATTTTCCCCTCTCTGTCCACTATTGTATACTTTTATTCTCCTCTTATTCTCTCTCTCTGTTTTCTTTAACTCACACTTCTAGACAGCTTTGACAATAACATCTCCTCCTTCACTTCTTCTGTTGTCAAAATCCTGTCCTGTCAAATCCTTTTAGTGTTTTTTTTTTCCCTTTCTCTCTTTCTTGAACATTATTCTTATGCTATTCATTTTCTTTCTTCTCTCCGCCGCTGAATTCTGTCTTCTTAATGGAGCTCCCTTGGCTAAATAGAGTCCGACTTCTGACATGATTGAGTAAAAAGGAACTGATGGGCAGCGCAGAGAGAATAGCTGATGCAGCCATCTTAGCTGGGGATGTATTAATTGAAAGGTTCATAGGCAGCGCAGGTGGCGGGCACATCAAAGAGCAACAGCTAATTAGGACCCCCCTTCGCCCTTCACTTTTATTTATTCCATTCTAATGTCTTACCTCTTTTATTTATTTATCTTGTCCCTGTGAGGGGGCCTGAGCAGAATATGAATTGGCCACTCCAGCATTTCCCTTCTTTTGTGTCTTGCTGAGCTGGCGTACAGTACACACATGTAGGTGGCCAGCTCTTATTATTTCTCCTTCTGATCTGTTCTGTGGTCAGCTGACTTCTCAGTTTCTGCTGATATCTGAAGCCAGAGATCTACAATGATGGCACTGGCGGTTGAAAGCCATTAGCCAGGGCATTAGTTCTGTCACGAGATGTTAGGTTAAACTCAGACTGTGGTATACAATCAATAAGCAGCCACAGCAGCAAATTCAAGCATAAGCATTAGGGTCTAAGGTTCTACTGGTTTAAAATGGAGACAGAGCGAATCCTTAACAAGTCCCGATGTTTGTGGGGGATGTGGCTTCTGAAAATCTGCACAAAGCTCCAGCTCCACTGTTGAATCGGCTGCTAATGAAATGAAAGCCCCTCCACTCTATCGACCACTCAAAGCTGTCATAGCCTATTGCTGATGACCCATATCAAATAACAGCCAAGGTTTCATCCACCCCTGCCCCTCCCCTGCACTATGACCTGCTTCATAATCTACTTTAGAAGATGGGTTATGCTAAGTGGCACTTCCATCACTACGACATTGATTTCACCATTAGGGGTGGCACATCAATACAGAGCTGAATGAGCCCTAAAAGCAGAGAGGGAAAGGAAGAGATACCTTGCTTACCGATATTTTTTGAGCCTTTCAGCTGTGCTGGGAGCTTTTAGTTGGATTCCCTTTTTGAATAACAAATTTGTTTGAAATGAACTTTCTGCCAGCCCACAGGGTGCCTCTGTCTGTCTCTCTCTCTCTCTGTCTGACATTCTCTCCATCTTTCGTGCTGACTGTTTTCATTCCCTGCCTTCACCTAATCTCCCTTAGGACTTCCACTGAGGGTGAAATTTGCAACTTCAAAAGCAGGATCCTCCCCCTTTCTTTGCCTGCATTCTGCAGCAGCCCCTGATTTGTTTTTCTTAAATGAATCTACAAACTGTATTGCTGGACAGGTTTTTTTCCCTCTTCACTTGTCCCTTCAAAACCTTGTGTTGTTTACTTTGTACTGAGGTTCACACAGATGTCAGTTTAGTAAACCCACTACTCCTTGGCCTCTTTAACCAAGATGAAAAGGTCAGCTTGCAACAATGTACTCTAGTGCATAGAAGTACACTTCTAAAACAAATAAAAGGCCTTCCATAGTAACAGTGAAAGATTTTCTGAGACAACTTTCTCTAAAGTCTTAGACGATAATTAGATTCTGCAGAGCACTTTGCAATTAGTTGTGTTCTCAAATCAGGAATCAGGCACACATAAAGCAGGCCTTGTCATCAATTCGCTCTGCACACTTTGAGGCCAGAGGTAATAATTCCCTTCACTTTTTGTCTCTGATTTAAGTGAAATGAAAAGGATGCCGTGCTGTTGGAGCAGAGAGCCAATCGCTTACCATCACTATAGTTGGTCATTTTCTTGTACTACCAGCAGTGCCTTTGGTTTCCTCTCTCTTCTACCATTAGGGAGGGAAATGTAAATTATCTTAACTTTATGACATTCTTAATGTATAAATACAGCTTTGACCTAAAGAAAAATGAAAGTAGGACATTGCTTCCATCTGATGCATTTTCTCTGATGTGTTGCTCCGTTTTATTGATGAAATTTTGTATTTATGGTGTTTTTATAATGCAGACTGTGGCTCAGGCGGGTCAGGCTCAGGTGTGGAGAGCTGTGAACAGGACCGCTGTCGCATGTTTGGAGGCTCATGGGACGAGGACGCAGAGGATGAAGGTTGTGTCTGTGACTTCACCTGCCAAAGTGTGCCCAACAACCCGGTACGAATGCCTTCAAAACTATTCCACTCTTTCTCATCATAAGTGAGGCAAATTTGTACATAAAAATATCCGACACAAACTGCTGTTGAAATGCTCTTCCTTGTGATGGCTGTGTCTCCAGTTCAGCTGAGACAAAGATCATTTAAGAAATAACTGAAAAGCACTCATTAGAACTTAAGACAATTAAAATTTCTCTCTTTTCTTCAGTATGAAAAGCAATCCAGGTGAATTCTACATTTATGTTTTAAAGTTTAAGTTTCAGTTTTCATCACCTGATTTAAGTAGGCAACTTTTGTCATGTGGTAACAGGTGGTAACTTTGGTCAAGTGATGAGATCTGAGCAAACTATGAGCAGATTTATTTATTTATTTATTTCCTTAATGGTTCCAAAGTCGAGAGCTTTCACACTACATACAGGGCATGCCTCACTAAGCCATGTCACGACATAGAGAAAAAAGAGCTTAAATCGGACACTGTAAAACACTCAACTTCCTGTGATTCCTCCTTAGGTTTGTGGCTCAGACGGCAAAAACTACAGCAACGAGTGTGAGCTGAAGAAGGCCAGATGTGAGAAACAAGAGCACTTGTTGATTCAGAATCAGGGACCCTGTGCAGGTCGGTACATTACACCACTCATAATTAATGTCATTACAGTGTGGAGAAGCACCCTCACCAAGACTCATTGTCATTGACATCCCATTTCTCTACTCATTTCATCCATTGATGGGGTAGTAATAGCATGCATTTGGAATGTAACTCTGACAGCACTACGATGCCGTGAGCAAATGAAGTGAAGAAGGTCAAGGTTAAGTATGATGTGTATGTTTGTGGAATTTGCTCAGGGAAGGTTGACTAAACTCAAGTGCGGCTTTTCAGCAACGCTCTCGGGTCCACTGGGGCTGGCTAGTGAGCAGAGTTAACAATCTGCCTCCCGGGCACACGTATGAACAGAACTGATGGCAATGATAATTCACTTTTCCTGCCCAGACATTCTGACAATTTAAACCATTAAATCTGTGCTCACAGGTTTGCATGGATGCCTCTTTGACTCGCTTACTTTAAGGTGAAATCCTTTTCTTTGCATGTAAATGAATGACCGTTATCAGCCAAAATAGTTGTCAGATCAGCGGCTAAGTGGCAAAGGTTAGCCGCCTTCCTCTTCATGGCTATGTTAAATGAAGAGCTTTTGCAGAGATGCTAACACAGGCCAGGGGAGCAGAGCAAAAGGCACTTAAGGGATTTCGTGTGATCATTTCAGCCTGTTTGATTCCCCATGGGTCTAAAATAGAGGAGGATGGAGAGTTGAGAGAAGAGAGGGTGAGAAAGAGGGAGCTGCCACTGTTTTCACACACATCCCTGCAGATTCTTCTCCTTCCTAAGCTGGCCTCCTTGGGCACTGACTGTCACGCTTCTCTACCATCCATGGATAATCAATCCTTTTTTGAAGAGCCCTCTATGGGTACGAGAGCTCTCGGCTCTGCTCTCCTATTGGCAAGTGGAAAAACTCAGATCTTGGGGAATTTCACTGCCCTCCACATTAGCTATGTAAGGAGAAACTTCATTTGACCTCAACTCCAGAAACTTGAACTCAAAACATCCCAGATCGCATGAGTGGAGCAACCTTGTTTTTTAAAGGTTCTCGTTTTGAAAAAAACTTTTGCATACAGTGTCAACAGTGCCATTTGCTGCGTGCGTATTTTTTAAGTTTGCTTCTTATTGCATTTTAAACCTTCCTCAAATTTGGGTCAGAGGTTTCAGTAAAATCGAAGAAATACACTGGTTTATGAGAAAAACAAAAATGCACATATGTGCCCTTTCAGGAAGACAGGAAGCATAACAGTAGCAGCAGACCTTGAAAATGTGAGGGTAATATTGCACATCACAGTGAGCTGCATTGTGCCGGACAATGGCCACTGAAGAGGAAAAACCCTTGAAGGGTGGAAGAACACATGAAATTAAAAGTTCTCCTTGTCCTAATAGGCTCAGTGCAGATAGCTGAATGGAGCACTGGAAAGTGGCAAGTTAAATGAACTGTGTCCAAAGCCCATCTCTGGAGTGGGGAAGCACTGGAAAAGGAGCGAGCCGAGTCATCACCATTAGGCTGAGGCTCATATCCACACCAGTAACAGTGTGATTTATGGCCTCCGTATCTCCAGCCTCCAAACTCCAAATGAGCAACACAAAAAAAGAGATCGGAAGGGAAATACAGAGAGACAGAGAAAAAAAGGAGAAGTTTTCTGTTTTCTTTCTCTACAACTTTACACTCCAAAGCCTGGAGAGGATTTAAAACATTATATTTTTGCCTCGACCATGTAACAAACCTCCTCGTCTCTCTCACTGTATGTTTTGTTGGTCTTTTCCAATATCTTGAGAAGTGCCGGTTTTCGGGAACGCACTTGTTTTTATTTTGTTGAATTTTCATTCAGAGCTGTCACACAATGCCTGTGCATCCTTAGACAAAGGAGCTCTCCACACACTACACCGGCAGAAACTGCTCAGCACATTCCTTCACATTATGCAGCAGGCTTTCTTTTTTTTTTTCCTTTGGAAGGTTGTAGGGGCGGCAACGCAATTCCGTAATATTAGACAAGAACAAATGATGAGAACATGCCTCCTAGTAGGTGGTAAATGTCAGCTGCCGCACATTCACTAGCAATGCCATTGTTTGTTTTCACCAGAGGTAATAGCATCATTTTCTTCCTGATTTTGAGCCATTGTGGAGAAAGTAGCAAATAGAATTGTTATCTTGAAGCTGGCTGCCAGCCTCTCCACCTCTGCCCCTCAAGCCAATCTCATTGTTGGCAAAAAGTTACATGTTGCTTGGAGATTGTGTAGTCTAATTCTCCATGCACAAACACTCACTAAACCCCCCACCAATATAATCACTCAAATGGTGGTGTTTTTCTTTCTCTCCTTGTGCCATCTCCCATCTCCCATCTCCCCTCTCCCCTTTTCTTCCTACTTCATCAGCGATTTCAGCCACATCTCTGCCTGAGCTGGCGGCACCCCAGCACTGCAGTCTGTCTGTGTACGGCTGCTGCCACGACAACGTGACGGCCGCCTTAGGAGTCGGACTGGCTGGATGTCCGAGTAAGTCCTCGTCTACGCCCCGTTCTCACCCTTTACCTCTGATGAGTCCTGCGTGCACACACACACACACAAAAGGTTGTAGATACTATCAGCTTATTTCAGCATATTGTCCTTGACTGCAGTTACAGTACCAGTGTTGCAGAGCTCAAAACGTTTCATCTTAATCCAAGGAATAATTATGATAATGTTGCACCATATCAACAGAAAAATCTTTTCATCTGATGATGAATGATGAATGATGAATGATAGCAGAGAGATGGGGAGAAAATGCTGTGTCAAGCTGGCAGATACAATGTGGATGGGGGAAATGCAGACTTAGAAATGGGGATATATAGAGATTTAGCAAAAGGGAAACTCACCTAAGCACACTTTATCCACCTTTTTATTTGTGGAATAGGGCTTACCAAGCAAATCTTTAATATAGAGGATCCATCATAGTAAGCAGTATTCAGCTGCTCTAAGCTATGTGATGATAGGTTGTTGTTGTGTTTTTTTAACTCGGAAAAGCATAAACCAGTGATGCATTGCAGAGGGGTTTGATTTCATCATTTGAAGCGGTAAACTTAAAGTGACATCCGTGTTACTCTGTTCTGCCCAGGTACCTGTCAGTGTAATGTCTACGGCTCCTACAAGGGGACATGTGATCCAGCCACTGGCCAGTGCTCCTGTAAGCCAGGTGTCGGGGGACAGAAGTGTGACCGCTGCGAACCAGGCTTCTGGAACTTCCGTGGCATTGTGACAGAGAACATGAGCGGCTGCACACGTAAGGAATCACTTCTCTGTATCTGCACTGATAGAGTGAACATACTTGTATTGTATCATTACATGTGACATCAACAGTAGTAAGTTGTATGCATGCTGCTTTTGTTCCTTCCCATAATCTGCTGATGGCATCCTTACACCTTCTTTTCAAGGTCAGTTTGCCCAAATTCCATATAAGCATGTTTTTTTTTTACCTCAAAAGGTGTCTAGCCATGCAAGCAGTGTTTGTTTTTAAGATATTTATCTCTGACACGATAAAGTGTGAAAAAAGAGACAACATAGGAGAGATCCTTCTTTGTGGACAAATGTACGTGAAATAGATGTACGTACTGGACAGGGTAGGCAGAAGTACCAGTGGTAGAATTACTCTATGGACAGTATGAAGACAGAGCATGTCAGTAGTAAGTTAATGAACTACAAATACATTAAGCTTGTAGTGAAAGTAATTTGTAGTGAAAATAGAAAAAGGTTAAGAGTTTCAGACAAAAATGTAAGTGTCTGAAGAACGGTTCCAGCAGAGGTGAATGGAATTTTGTTCAAACAGTTTAATTTAGTGAGTCACCAAAGCAATAAAAAAATTTGTTTTTCATCATAAATTTAAAAAGTAGTTATTCTAGCCTGTTCACAGGGTAACAGGGAAACTGACTTGGGAAAGCAATATTATAGTTAAACTATTGAGCCAAATTTTTTCAACAAAATTAAATTCCATTCATCTCACTGCATTGAAATTGAGCCAAAAACTTTTGCGGCAGATATCTCAAAACTAAATCTACATGGCCAGATTTCTCTCTCTGGAGGTAAAAGAGAAAATATATTTCACAAGAAAACAACCATAGTGGGAAAATAAATTTCTCTGTGAATTGATCAAGTGAACCAACTGTTTAAAAGTATTAAGTCATAAGTTTAATATCCCTGAAGTGAGCGTACACAGTAAAAGGTCATTTACCTACCAGCTACATTACTTACATTTAAAGTACAGCTCAGCTATTTGATGGAGACTTTTATACAAAGTAATCCAATTGCATCATTTCAGTTCTGTCAAAACTGTATTGAATGAGCTGTTTTCATTTGTATTCATGTGAACAACAGGGTCAGTAGCCCTTATTTGTCTTGGTGTAATGCAATATGGTGACTAGCTCGTATCCTGCGGCTGAGGTGTCATAGGACATACGCTCCCAATGCCACAGAGCATTTTCAGTCAACGGCAGGAAGCCTGCAGGTGCTTCACCCGTGGCCTGACCTTAACAAGGTTTATCCACAGCATGAAGGCAACGCACTGCACACCAATACCAAGCTCAGCAGGAGATGAGCGGGAAAAAAAACACATCAGTGATTCTAGAAACACGATGGGGTTGATGTCCTTCCCCTGTGTTGTTTTTCTTGAGTTTCTGTTTGGTACTCATCCTCCTCCTCCTCCTTTTCCCTCTTTGGCCCCTAAGGCAGTGTGAACTATTGACCAACCCTTGACTGTAAGACATAGATGTATCTGAAGCGAAGTTCAGAGGCTAAGATTGCCTCAAACACACTTTGTACACACCATAAACCAAGCTACTCCTATCCCTTTTCCTGTCACTGTCCCTAATTGATATGTTTCCCCTCATCAATCTTCCGTGTTTCTTCCACCTCTCCATGGCAGCGTGTAACTGCGACGCCACAGGCTCGGTCCGGGACGACTGTGAGCAGATGTCTGGTCTGTGTTCCTGCAAGACGGGAGTGAAGGGCATGAAGTGCAACGTGTGTCCAGATGGAAGCAAGATGGGCATGAATGGCTGCGACAAAGGTAATAAGGGAGAGTACCAAGGCAACCAGTGGAGCGTTAATCAGCCATATAAACTTGCACACACACAAATTTGTTTTCATCACAGACTTACATTACTTTCCAGAAGACTTACTTTAATCCTAACTACTAAGTCTTCATCCTAAAATGTTGTGATATACATTATGGGGTGCAGCATTTTGCTTGTTGGATCCCAACACCATGAGTGGGCTCCTGGTTTTAGGACAACACAAATACACTGAGGCATTTATCTCTTTCTTCCCAGCTTCTTTCTTTCATTTTAAAGTTTTTTTCTGTCACTCGACTGATCATATTCATCTGGTTTATTGGCACAGAGAAGTTATTCAATAGTGATTAGGAAAAATACTGGAGTGCGCAAATGACATGGGCATGACACATTGCCCATTGATATTTAATTTTCTCTAAATCATGCTCCATTTTGGATGGCTCACAACACTTGCATGTGTAATTTTATACTTCTGCATAAGGATTATTGATTACTTTGACTAGTAAAACAGACCTAGTCACTGCACAGGCTAAAAAGACAGTTGAAGGAAAGGTTACTTCCTGCTGTGGGTGCCTGCAGCTCCTTGATTAAGATGCACCATCAGATATCGACTGGAAGTCAAATGCTTAATGAAGCCGGCAGTCCCAGCACAGTGTGGGCCACACAACCTGCCAGATGAAAACACAAGGTACTGAAAAGTGGTAGCTCTTGAAAGCAGGAGCCAAGAGGTGGGGGGTATTCTAAGTTTCTGTGATGTTGCAACAATGCAAAGACCCCACACTCACAGCCAGGCAGGTGGATGGTGGGCTCCCTGGCTGCAGCTCCTGCTGCGGCAACTTCAAGGCTTCAAATGCTCATTTGGAGAGCTTCAGGTGAGATCTGTGAAAAAAAGGCAGAGCCGAAATACCCTGACTGCACACACTTTTTTAACAGCAGTAAGGCTGCTTATGGGGTATTGCTGTGGTCTGTGAAACCATGAATAATTCACACCGTGTTACATACAGGTAACCAGACAATTTTATGATTACATTAGCAGTGCAGTTCTGTGGTTGTAAAGAGACTGAAACAGGTCACTCATGTAGAGGACAAAAACTTCCCAAATAATAAAACACTGTTTTGAAAGAGATTTTAAATAAAAGGGGGAGTGAGTAGGGTAAGAGCTGTCACAAGTTGTGGCTAAGTGTTACTAACACAAATGCTAACACCATCCCATAGCAAGCCCATGCATAGCGCTAGCACAATAGAGCTTAGTGTGTCATTAACATGCTTTTTTGAGGGACTAAATCTGGAGTTGGGCAGTTTCTCCTGAAGTTATGTCATTGTGAAAGTGTAGCATTAAATATATGGTTCAAAATTTTCAAACAAATGCCATAGTGAGAATTCATAAAGTAGTAAGTACTTCATTGCCAAAAACTGGGTGATTATGGGACTGTACATTAACAACACAAAACAATTTCTTTTACAGGTCCTGAGGCCCCAACTTCCTGTGAAGAGTTAGTGTGTAGTTATGGAGCGTCTTGCATTGAGGTGAACGGCCAAGCCCACTGCGAGTGCCCTTCACCTGACTGCGATGAGAAAAACAAGACCAAGGTGGGTCTTTCAAAATGTCTTAGTTTAGGAAATAAGAAGTTTGATCTGACAGTTTGCAACACATTGTAAACAGAAAGACAATGTTTCAGTGGTCTACAGGGAGTTAACATGTGTTCCCATCTCCCCTCTCTCTATCTCTGTCACTGTGGAGCAGGTGTGTGGCTCAGATGGGGTGACCTATGCCGACCAGTGCCAGCTGAGGACCATAGCCTGTAGGCAGGACAAGGACATCACAGTGCGACACTTTGGACAGTGCACAGGTGAGCCCTGTCAAAGCTGCCATGCATCACACATTGCATGGATGGCCAACTGTTGTCAGACCCCCATCAACGGATAATGGGTATTGCTGTGGTTCTCAAATTATCCCTCTCCTGCTGTTTCTCCTTCTATCTATCTCCCTGTCCCCACCTCAGTAAGTAAAGGCACAGCAAGGTGTATGCAAATTTAGTTTGATCAAAGTGACATGTATGAAGTCGTCTGTATTTAGGTTGTCTTTGAAGAATTCTGCTTGTATTCTATTTGTTATACTGCATGACTGTGATTGTCTAATACCAAATATTTAATTCATTTCACTGAGTACATATAGTACAGTAAAGTAAGTCCTCTCCCTGTTTGTTAACTCCAGGTGAGAACAAAATGTGTGACAAGGGAGAAAAGCTGGAATAAGAAAGATATCTGGAAGCATTTAAATCCAATTGCTCTGTAGTTTGACTGGAGTCTGAGCCCTGCAATCCCACAAGATAGCAGATGACACTTCCTTTTTGCCTTCTCGCTCCTCTGTTGGGATTTGGCTTCATCTTCAAACCCCCCTATTGGGAAATGCGTCAATCCCTTTGCAGCTTTACACTGCCAGGAACATGACGCTGTTTCAGTATGATGGTGTATGTAGAGTACATGTGTACTGAGAAAAAAGTACAGATCTTGGCCCTTGGTCCAGATGCTGATAGACATTGTTTGGATCAGTCTAATAGGTGCTGGGACATGTGCCAAGGCCATGGCTTTCATGTACAGTGAAGTTGTGGCACCGACTGCCAGCTTGCATCACAACAGGGTTCTACAGACGCTGCCGGCAAGCTCAGTAGGGAAGAGGAGTGCCAGCTGTGTGGTTCTGGCCATGAGCCACTGCCAGGTGTCGCGCACTTTAAGGTGGAAAAATGTTCATTCACCTCATTGCTCAGTGGGCACAGATCAGGTGACCTGATCTGTGTACTGTGTCACCAAATAAACGGAGTCCTGTTCGTACACCCCCTCGAAGCACTTTATGTCGGACCCAAACTAGGCCATGTCCACAGGAGGCAAAGCTGTTGACATCGCCTGTGTTGAACTGCAGTTGCAGGTACACAGATAAAGCATCCAAAAATATGCTCAGCGAGAGATCAACGAGGCTTTGATAAGTCCCTGAACATCTGGTAATTACAAATTCAGTGCCGTGGGTTAGTAGCAAAAGGAGCCAAAATCCAGTCTGGTTTCACATTCCTCTGTTGCCTGGCAATAGAGATGTGGGTTGTATGTAATCCCTCACCTAGCATCGCTACACACAGAAGGCAAGAAGACGCCTCACAGCGGACTCTTTCTCTGTGGAACCCTCAGGGGAAGAACAGACAGACAAGCACTCGGGCCCACCAACAGCCACAGAGGATCTTTTAATTTCTTCCCCCGGATGCGGTCGCACCGCGGGTAGCTGCTGCGCCACTGCTGTCGGCTCGGGGGTTAGATCTCGAGCTTATTTCACGTGTGGCTGGGTGCGAATTAGCATTTGCTCTGCCTCCACCCCTCACCGTGCTGCAACCCTGCCTGCGATCCCTCTCGCTGTTTACATGCAGTGTTTCCAGAAGCCTGGCCTCAGCGACATTGTAATACTCACCGAGCTGCTATGTGGTTTGACAAGAGAGCAATGCCAAGGGCTTATATAAATAAGTGAAAATTGATCTTTTTTGACATCATTGATCTGTTGCAACTTTTTATTATACCATAGAGCATGACTGCTGCTACACAGTGTGCCACTTACGGGTAGGCAAAGAAAAATTGTCAGTCCTGCAAAAGAAGTGCCTTAAAATATTTCTGGTTGTGACAGAGAACTTGCAGCTAACTGTGATGTTACCCAGCTATCTCTGAAGTCTCTGAGCTAACAGAAAATGTAGCCACAGAGTATAGGGAGGAGTTTTTCTGGCTTCTTTGTTGTGTCTCAGCAAAAGATGAAGCAATATCTGTGCAACCCAGTAAAAAATGCAAGTGCTACTGTACCAGCAGAGGGAGGGCATTTGGACTGATGAGCAAATTTTGGCGCTGGGGGGGGGGCTGTCCACCCTAAGCAATGACCTGCCTCTCCCATATGGTGTTATCACCTGTAGGTTTGGGGCAATTGGCAACGAATGCCAGCATATGGCATCGGCAGCCCTCCGCCTGCCTGTTAGGGTTGTGTTACCTTCACCATATCCTGTGATTTCCTCTTCTTATGCAGTCACTTATTCTTTCCCCACCGTTTGCAATTCCATATTGCCCCACTGTTTGCTTTGTTAGCTTTTTTTTCTCTCAGATTTAAACAATTGACTTAAGGTATTCATCCCTCTCATTTTCTTCTTCTTGGCTGTCTGGTTCCCTTGCCTCCCTCCGGTCTCCTGTATCCAGATTCCTCCTTCTCCTCCTCCTCATTGAGCACGACTGACACCAAAAACAATCTTAATAACCACCTTTCCACAATAACTGCACAGCTGAGACAAGTCAAGATGACAATGATTTTTTTTCCTTCTTCATTGTGTGACATAACTGTCCATTGCTCCACTGAGAGGGAAAAAAGCCCCAGAAAAAGGCAAATGGACTGTTAAACTTGATTAAGAGAAGCAACAGCTGAACAGACCGTGCTGCCAGTCCCTCTTTCCTCTTTCTGACGTGTGTTCTTTTCTTCCCTTATCCTATGTCATGGAGCTCGCTGCTCGAGATGCGCACACACTCCCAAACACACATTAGCCACTTCCCAGCGAGCAAGCCTCCTGACGCTAAGCTTGGCACCTGACTGACAGGTGTAGCCAAGAGGAAAGGCAATGCATGCCACCGTTCGTGGTGATAGCATCACTACTCTGTGCACTCCACTCCAAATCTCTCTCTATACAAATATCTGCTGAGCTTTAAGCTGACACTGTGTGCCTCCCAGACTTTCTGCCGTCTCAATAGGTATCACATTTCACACCTCAGTGAATAATTGACGATCAAATAGGTGATTATAGCAGTGTAATTAAGTCCTACACATAATGTTAGGCAAATCCTAATGAGGCGCAAATCTATGGTATAGGGCTTTTTTTTTATCTTCTGTTCATTTCACCCACACGGTAACTCACATCTATACTCATGGGGCGTAAAGAAGTAAAGGAAAAACGACAGAATTGTCACGCCTGCTTGCCTTGGCTAAATCTGAAGTGCTCACTTATGTAGCATCTCCCTGCCAACTCACTTCTCCCCCTCAGGAGTTTTTGTCCTATTTATCGTTCTTTTATCGCAGACAGTTTGTCCTTTTGCACCAGGGCTTTTTGCATTGGTAATAATGGACTCTCTGTGGAGAGCCTCTTCTCTCGCCCTCATTTGGAGTGATTTCTTGCCGTGTGTGTGTTTGTGTGCATCTGTTGTCAGCGGTGTGTTTGTGGTGGCGTTGACGGATGCTCATGCTCTGTGCGAGCAGCAGTCTGCCGTCTTTGAAGCCAGAGTTAAAGCCGGCTTTTTTTGCCCCATTTCTATCAATCATTTATCACCGGAGACTCTGGCTGTTGGTGATTAAAGCTTTGCTTCTGGAGGGTAGCATTTGAATATGGATATATAATTCATAGACACTGGTGCAGCATGCCTGGAACACACAAACGTGCATATTGCGCACACAAATACATGCCATATGCATACACACACAAGCACAAACACACTATGCACTATGCACTATGCGCTGACATCCACTGGAGTAGTTTAACCATGTCTGGGCAACATAACTCATCTACAGGCGAAACACACTGCAGTGCATATAACTGTGAATGCAGTATGTCATCTGTTGGCATATTCCATATTCACTCCGCATATGGATGCACTTTCATTACTTAAGGTTTGTCAAATAACGATTCATCTCATCTGTTGCAGGGTTTTTAATCAGAGGTTGCTTTTACAAATGCGAGTGTGTGTGTGTGTGTGTGTTTTAAATGTAATTTCCTAATGACATTGTTGAGAATCAGCAATAAGGACATAATCATTTAGTAAATGCAGAGGTAAAAAGTTAATATCAACAGCAGGTTGTAATAATCATTAAGTGCTTGTTATGCTTTATTGGCTAATGGTGTTTTTATTTTCTGTGGTGTGATTTTTGAGTTTGTAATGGAGTTAGGTAAAGCAAAATCAAACATTTTCATCTTTGCTCAGTCATTCATCCATTCCTTGCTTCCTCCCCTTCCCTCCACCAGAAACCATCTCTGAGCCGGCAGATCGACCCACCCCCAACCCCCCCGCCACCACCCCAAGCTCAACCGCTGCCGCCACCATCACCACCACCGCCCCTTTTCCCTCTAATGTGGTGTGGGCCATCCCGCCTCCAAGGACAGCCGAGACAGAGACCACTGAGCAGCCCCCGGCCACTAAACCCTTTTCCACCCTCACCCACAATCGTGCACGATCAAACCACCACTTCATCCACACCCAGCCTCAGCCGCAGTCCACCGCTGCCGCCACCACCTCCCCCTCTCGTAGCAGCCCTGCCCCCTCCACTGCTGCGGCCTCCTTTGAGGGCTCAGGCAGCGGCGAGCCAAGCGGGGATGACCGGACTGAAGAAGAGGAGGAGCCAGAAGAGGACGTGGGTAGCGGCATCCCAACAGAGGCCAGTGGGGCAGAGGAGCCTGTCGGTAAATCCCTGCTCTTTCATTCATTACCCATACTGCTTTGATGGGATTGTAGGGGAAGGGGCTTTATTTTTGAAACAAGTGGTGGGACAAGTCTATTTTGAGCTGATATCATGTCACATTCATGCCATCATCTGTTAATTGAAAGTTACATCAATAACTGCTGTGATGTATTTGTATGCAAATTGTTTTTTAGGAAACAAATGTGAAAGGCAGACAGGGAAGAGAAACTTTTGTAAACTTATACTGTTAATGTCATTTTGCGTAAGATCTATATCCCAATTTCAGACAGAAAGGAATCTATTTGCACGGTTCACTGTTGCTACATCACCCATGCTCTTTTCTCCCATTACACCGGCACACTCACTCTCAACAGCTAGCAAAACAAGCCCAGACTCTGTAAAATACACTCTCGGCAGGCCCAATGAAACTGTTGGCCCGCATCTGGGGATCTCTGCAGCCTGACTTGACAGGATGATGTGACTGTGAGGCTGAGGTGTGAGTGTGTGTGGAAGTCACATACCTTGTCACATGACTGGTCTCAAATCTTTCTCGACATGCCCTTCTGACTGTAATAGCAGGCTACAGTTTCTAGGCCTTCACTTGGACAACAAGGGATGACTGAGACTTTTCAATCAGAATTTTTTTGTCTCTGTTGTTGTTTGCCATCCATCCATCCACCTTCCTGACAGCTTGCAGTAACAGGATAGGATTGATGGAACACCGTGGCCCGAATGTGCTCTTCTTCAGCTCTTCCTCCTCCTTTCCTCTTCACTCCTTCTCCCTGAGTTTTAGATTTATTCTCTTGTCAGAGGCTGACCAAAGTGCTCAGTGGCGCGAGGAGCATGTGGTAGCCAGTCTGCCATGGTGTCTTGTAGGTGTGTGTGCGTGTGTGTGTTTACGTGTGTGAATGAATGTGTGCCCAAGCATGCCTGGTGTTTTTGAGTACGCACATCAATCTGCAAGTGCGAAAGTGTGATCATATTAGGAGATGGTGCAGTGCAGATTTCAGCATGGCCTTTCAAATGTGCGATAATCTGTATTTCTTCATAACTGTAATGTGTGTGAGAGGTGTGCCTGTGTGTTTTTTATGTGAAGTGCTGTCTTTTGCTTTGTGTGTGTCTGTGTATGTGTAAAATGCGCGTGCATTAGTCTTATCTCCGTCTCCTCATGTCACAGAGTTTGTCCAATTCCAAGCACACACATATCACTGTGTGAGTTTATAAATGTGAACAGGTCAGAGGTGTGCATTTGTACGTGCTTTCGTATCTGCACTCTTTTGAAATCTGTGGCTGTGTGTGTGTGTGTGTGTGTGTGTGTGTGTGTGTGTGTGTGTGTGTTCGTGTTCATTTGATAGGTTTCATGGCTCCCACTGGTGTCATGCAATGTCCCTTTGCTGCTGTGCACTGCCCTTTTTTCCCCACCAGTGCTCTCCTCCCCAGCATCTGTAAATCTGCAGACCACACGCCAACAGATGCCCTATAAACCCCAGCCTATTTCCCCCTCCTCCCTCCTCCTCCTTTTGCCTCTTTTGACCGCGAGTCCTTGAGCAGGACGTCCCTCGCCTCTGACGTCTTTACGACTTGTTTAGCCGCTAGCTGTTTGCCTCCACGATTATTTCTAATCTCTGTGCGGCCATAAACTGCGCTGCTTCAGCCAAGACACCCTCTCCAACACCATCATTAGAGAGAACGGAGCTTCACTGCTGTTACACACTCTCATCCTTCAGACAGAGAAAGCCCAGCCACTTTTATGTCTTTTATGTCCCAAGATAGCCAGATATGCAGTGACTGTAAGGCAAACACGACTGATATTTTTTTTTCTTTTTTTTTTCCCTTGGGAAGCCTTGAAGGTAACTGTCAGCCAATCAGCACTGAGCAGTTATCACATCCCGTCATCATTTAAAGTACTCTGTGTGACAGATGACTGGGAACAGTGCCTATTATGTGTTCTCTGCCAAGACGAGTTCCAGGTGTAGAATCATTTCCCATGAAAATGCCCTATAATCACTCTTGAAATGCCTTTATTAACGTACAATCACTGGTCAGCGTACTGAAAACACACAAGTATTTGCAGAAGAAAGAGCATGCTAGGAAAAAACATATTGTTTCGGCAGTTTTGATCTTAGAAACACTGCTCCTCATCAGGGCCTAAAAGGTTTGTAAAACAGCTCTCTGAGATAAGATGCCTTGAATTTCTGAATTTTCTGAAGCTTCATGAATTATTTTGAACCCCTGTGTATCACTCCCAGGTCCCACAGTGGCAAGCACCACTGTACCCACAGCTGAGGACAGGTCATCCTGTGACAACAAGGAGTTCGGCTGCTGCCCCGACGGCAAGACACCAGCCAGCACTCCAGAGGGCGCCAACTGCCCCTGTAAGTCCAAATACCCTTCCAAAAAACATTTTCTTTACCCTGTTATTATCTGATATTAACCTGTGTTTTTTTCCTCTGTGTATTTCTCTCCTGTCAGTTAGTACTATATCATAATATAAGAGAACCAAATCCTTTTATCACTTCAGGGCTGTTGCTGCACTGGCTTCTGGCCTTTTCAAAAAAATGGAATATATATTGCATTATCTACTACAGCATTAACAATATAAAGTCTTTGTGATTTGAACAGATTTAAACAAATACAACAAACAAACAAATACTTTATCACCGAATTGCATTTCGGGTTGTTATTCACTTTTCTGCTAAAAGAAACTTGAGAAGATCAATACTAGTATGGAGCTGTAGCCAAGAGATTGCTTAGCTTAGCATCAAGGCTGGAAGCAGGGGGAAACAGCAAATCCGTCCCTCTTTAAAGTTTAAAAAAATACACCTACCACCAGCTCTAAAGCTCACCAACACTTTGTGCATTTTTTGTTTAATCTGTTCTCAAACAGATTGATAATAAAAACTATTTTTAGGGGAAGTTATCTGCATATTCCTGGCTTTTTCTGCCTGTTTCCGGTCTTCATGCAGAGCTAAAATATTCATCTCCCAGCTCCATCACCATACTTGACATATAGACTTGAATGTGGTATTGATCCTCTCATCTATCTCTCATTCAAAATACTAATTTTGGAGCTGTAATCTCTGCTGCTTAAGAAAAAAGATCTGCACCATCCGTTGATGTGCCGTGTTTTTCCAGGGACTTAGGCTAGATCCGTTTCCTTAGGCTTGAAGAAAATGTTTTCTTTTAAAGCAATGTTAGGCAGGAATTGCTTTTTTTTTGGAACTGCAGCGACCCTACAGTCTGGGAGTTCAATGTGAATAAGATCCTGGTGTTGATCATGTTTTAACAAGAAACTATTTTCTGGTTTTCCGTCTGATGTTCTCTGTCTGCTGTGCCTCAGCTTGCAGTGATTTAGCCCTGTGCATGGTTTCCCTACTGCTCTAGTAACCGCTAACTGCAGTTGTTGCAGCCATTAGTTAATTACCTCAAGTTAGTGCAAGTTAGTTAATGAGTTAGTTAGTGCAAGAACACGAATTGGGGTGCAGGGTCTTAGTGGACAGTCAAAATGATTTCGAGGCTGTTAGGTAAAATAGTTGCATAATGTTGCTACCAACTTAGATTTTTATAGACATTAAGATGACTTTAAACTTCTATTATTTATGAAACAGACTGACATCACTTCCAGGTTAACTTTGACTTGATGTTGTTCTCAATGTTTCAATGTTAAGAGTTGACATCACATGCTAATAATCAACCATTTTTCTATTTATCATCTATTTTTATGACTGTCTTGAATACAGTGTGGCGCCGCGCAGAATGCTTGTCTTTTTCTCTCTTAACCTAAATCCTCCTATTTTCTTCTCCTCAATTTATAACCTTAATTTATTGATACAGTCAGAATCAACACATTTTTTTCGTATTTAATGTTTACTCTGGGAATTGTGATATTGTGCCATCTGCTTTAAACAACCAGATGAACAGGTGGCATTTTTTTTTCTGCAACGGTGCTTGCATGAATCATTGCTCTCATATATAAATTATCATATTGGCAGGTGGCAGGAAATAAAAAAAACCTACACAAATAGTGAAACGTTAAGTAGTCAATGTTTATGGATTTTACAAAACTAGACAGTCTGACTCTGATGTTAGTCATACCCTGCCTGGTGAGTTTCATTTTCTCTAGTTTTTCTCCAGAATTTTGAATGTCCAGTGGTTTTGATACAAAACCCAGCATCATATTTAAGGGCCCCTGTGCCCCCTGTGTCTCTGTTCATGGGTTTTCTGTCTTCCTTCACCTTTCTGTTTCTTTTAATCTCCCAGCTCTCCTTCTATTCACACCCACCCATACACACATTCTTCACATTATCAGTCAATGCTACTGTTTGGTATCTCCCTCTTGAGCTATATCTCACTCTTCTCTCTTCCTCAACTCAGTCAATCCCAGTCCAGTCTTGCATCAGTACATTTCTCTCTGGAGTTGAGTGGGGAGAGAGTCGAGAGACTACCAGAGGCCGACGAGCACTGTTGTACCAATCAGTGCCTTCTGCCCGACTCAGTTCATAAAGATAAAGGGCTTCTTTCTCCCCTTTGCTTCTGTATCGCTCTCTCCCGCCATCCCTCAGTTGAAATCTGCTCTCTATTTTTCCCAGCAGTGTTAGTCTGACTGATTGTGAAAGGCGGGATTCTCTTCGTCTCCCGTGGGAGCTACAGGTCACGACTTGAAAGAGCTGAGGCCACAAATTAGTGTACAGAGCTGCATTTCTGGCGTGCTGAAGGTCCCAAAGCCTTCCAATAAACCAGCAGAGTTCCCTGCCACACAATCCACAACATGATCTGAAGATATGAGCCCACATTTGGCCTTCCACAGATGTCTGCCATTTAGTTCTTTCAGAGAATTTATAACCAAACAAAGGTGAAACATGGACTGCCGCATCCATTGGATTGGATGACCTTTTCGGATTTGATGATCTGTTCAGGCCGCCATAGAAGCATGTGTTGTATGAGCACCTCTTACAGGGTTTTGCTGTAAAGTAACAGTCGTAGCAAATCTACTAAAGTCCGTAAATATTTATCTCAGCAAACAATGATGGCTCACCAGTGATCAATATTTAATTCAGCTCAAGTGCTACCATAAAAAGCAGGCGGCGCAATAGGCTGATCGATTCACTGGATCTTTTTTCTCCTGATGAGGACTTACTTGATCTTTGCTCATTAGAATTGAAATGACACGTCCCTCATGTTTAGAACATCCATCGGCTGCCATGTCTTTATGCCATACAATTTATTGACGTGCACCCGCCTTTCTCAAAATGACATGGACCATTTGTTCGCTGTTCTGATGCTCGCATTTTATTAAGACATCAAATGGTGAAGTGGCTCAAGGTTGAGTTACGTCCACACGTGCACATGCTAAAGGAGATCCGTGAAAACTTTTTTTGTCCTCTGGTGTAACGCTTCATAGTGCATGTCTGACGTTGGATAAAAAGGTATGTTGAAAAATGTATTAAAATGTAGTATTATCTTAGAGTAGAGTAGTATCTTTTGCATATATTTGCTTGGCTGTTGAAATCATGTCTGAGAACTCAAGCCAAGAAGATTTCAGTGCAACAATGGCTCTTCGTGTTTTAGCCAAACACAATCACTGCAGGCCCTCCATATGTTACTCTAAAACAAGGCAATATGATATCAAAGATAATGACCAGCAGTTGCTCATGTGAAATTTAATGGCACACTAACCTTGAGCTACTGTAAACTCTTCCACATGCCAGTGCAAGTCTGACAAATCCCTTACATTTTACAGTTCACTAGAATCAAATAGCTCTGTCCCTCCTTTTATCACTTTCTTTCTTTCTCTTTACGTCCATTGCAGTAGTGGGCTGGAAAATCACCCTCTCGCATGTCTGTTTTTGCAGATTAAAAGTCAGATCTCTCTTGCTGTTCTCTTTCATTCTTTCATCCTCCACATCTTATCGGCCAAACCTGGCCCATTTGCCTCTATTTTATGGCTGCCGTCACATCTGAATCGATGTGTGCTGCCTGTGACAGTACTGTAAAAGTGAGGGGAGACTGAGAGAATGTGAGTAGGGCAGGTGCATGTTGGTAGCGTCTGCTGTCCTGTTCTTGCAGTTTTAACCAGACTGTGTCAGTCACCAGTCTGGTGGCATTAAAGAGACAATTACAGCTATCTTTCACAATAATCATACAAGTGCTCTTCCCGTTCTCCCTGGTGTTGCTCAGGCAGGGGCAGCCATGATTGATTTGGGCAATTTGTTCTGCTGATTACGAGCGGCGTGGAAGCCTGGCATCAGTGCCTCGCATGCTCCTCTTTCTTCACCTCACACACGCACATACACACGCGCACACACACGCACACACACAAACTGACTCCACTTTCAGCTTTATTTCAAGCCCTCTTTTCTCTCGCAGCTGCATGAAGAAACCATATAGAGACATGATAAATGTTGGACAACATAACCCTCAAGGTCGGACAGGGAGGCTTTCTCTTTGCTGAAGGAGGCACTTTTGAGAGCACCTCTGGGTTGTTTCCTCTTCAGTGTGTGTGTGTGTGTGTTGTTTTTCCTTCATGTGTTTGTGTGTCCGTCTAACTTGTTGTCTTTTTACCCAGCCCTCCATGCGTCGGCCAGCTTTTGGGACGAGTCTCTGTCTGGTAAAACTGGCCCATTTTTCCATCTTTCTTTATTTTTTTCTTTCTTCCTTCCTTCTCTCATATCTCACATATATACACTTCTTCCACTACCACTACGACCTCATTTAATGGCCGCACTCCAGCCCTTTTTAAACCTCTACACAATCAACAGCAAGTTCACTAACTTCCCCTTGTCAAACACACACAATCCATCACTAACACAAAACTGGCACGTTCTCAAAACGAGCACTGCGTGAAGGCAGCGGGAGCTGAGTGACAGAAGGTCTGAGCTACGGTGTTTTAGTCTCACATCTTCTTCCTGTCCCTCTAGCCACCATGAAGTTCAGCGGCTTCCTGCACTTGGACCAGGTGGAGGGCCAGGAGATTTTCTACACCCCCGAGATGGAGGACCCCAAGTCAGAGCTGTTTGGAGAGACGGCCCGCAGCATAGAGAGTGCTGTAAGTGCTGAAGTAGTATTTGGATTACAGCTCAGAAACAGCAATAATTATATTTCTTGTCTAAATTTAAATTGGCTAAATATTGTCATGTTTACATTACATTTCAGTATTAAAGTGAGACTCTAAAACTAAGCAAAGAAAAAAATCCCAGTCCTTAAGTACAAATGAAACGTAGAGTGCTTAAGCAACAAAACACACTTCTTTTTATTTGAATACATTCAGCATGTTTTTTGCTACTGCTTTATTTGGCCTATTATGGCCAGTGTTTTATGGTTTCTAATGTAAACAAACTTAAAAAGTGAGGAGAGTTTATAAGTATCTCTGCTTGTACCACTACTATACTAAATTTTAGTAAATAGACATAAACATTTCGTACAAGTACTATAAGTTTATTGCTTCCTGCTTATGGTCCCATTTCAATTCTTTTACTTAAGGTCCTGTACTGTTTTAAAGCAGCACAAATTAGTATTTTATATATTAATTCTTGATCAAATGATAATGTGAAAGGTGAAAGGCGTCGCTTGTAACATACCTGCAGAGAAGTATCATCGTTGGTGCTGTTCCACCTCTGCAGAGCCTTTTAACTCTTTGTACTTGTTTTGAGTCCTGCGAGCCTCGCTCTTATCACAACCATTTCCAGGCACAGCTGGCAGCAAAAACAGTTTTGGTGGAGAACAAAACAGAGTTGAAAGGAGAGTGAGTATTAGTTACATTCTGCAGGTAGAGGGACTTACAACCCCAATGAAATGCTAATGATCTGTCTGCTGCAAGTAGGCAATAGTTTGCTAATATGTTTTTCATAACACCTTGACAATCTAATAATGTGTCATATGCTTGGTTTTTAGCTTGTTTTGCTACCCCCATGTGGCCCGAAACTCAAATGATACAACAAGGCAACCGACTCCAGTCAGAGCACAGTGACCACTGTTCAGAAAAAGTTACATAGTCATAATAACTTAGTAGTGATAGTCGTATGTAGTTGAATTCAGTGTTTTCCCAAGAATCTGCTTGTCAAGAGTGGAAAAGCTTCTGAATCAATATTCAAAGAGGGAATCTAGGAGAAAGTAAAACTCTTCACCTAAAGCCAGACTAATCAAGTTGTACGAGCTGCTTCAGGCAGGCTTCATTGCAGGTTTTACAGTCACACTGGGCTGGAGTGATTTCTCTGGTCAGACATCTGATAGAAAAATAGCAATGATAAAAACTTATTTGTTGGCTACAGTCAGAAATGAACATACATCATATCAGAGAGAGACAGCATAGCTTGGCTCATATTTGAGTTTTAATAAAAGAGGAATATTGGCAAACTGTTACATCAGTGACCCCTAGGAAGGAATTTACTGATTGAATACATGTTTTTCAGAACAAAATAAGAAGAGAAATAAGACTGTTCACAGGATTGTGGTAGCTCGGTGGTTATTTATTCAAAATATAAATAGAAAGCATCAAAATGAGAATTCTGATGGCTTTACAGATTTTCCTCATGTATCCTGCTGATTAACAAAGAGTATTCTCAGAATTTGGCTGGTGTTTTTAATTTCAAGCACTGCATGAAGGCTTCTGGGCTGACTTAGCATACACATGACATGAGGCTTCAGAAACTTTTCAAGTTTAATAAGAGAACTATAGAAAAACAACACCAAACAACAAAACAGCTCACTTCAGTGTGAAGGCTAATTTGCCGATTGCTTGCCAAACACTTCACAGCGCCAGAAAGCAGCATCTCATGTGGGTTTAATTAAGATTTTTCAGATATTTGAAAAATCAAGTCTTTATTCTGCATATGAGTTTCGTAAGTTTGGATGGCCATGATGTCAGTTGCTGACAGCCAGCCAAGAGCCAGGCAGGCACAGAGCCTGTGCAGTGATCACAGTTTGGCCTGTTCAGTTTACCCTGGTCGAATTTCTCCACTGTGCTTTTTCTCTGTTGAGCTGAGACTTTTGAACAAATGTCTCTGTTGTCAAGCCAGGGCCTCACTCCTCTGATGAAATGGGGACGTGTGGGTCTGTGTGTGTATGTTTAGACAGTACACATTTACCAGCTGTTGAATTGGTGTCACTAGAACCCACTGAGACCTAATCTACTGCCACACAGTGATTTTTGAATTTTGTGTGTATGTACATGTACATGTGCGTGCTTGTGTTTATATGTGTATGTGTATGTGCGTGTGTTTATGTGTGTGTGTGTGTGTGTGTGTGTGTGTGTGTGTGTGTATGTGTCTTAAGCCTGGTGTGCAACTTGACAACAGCCACCCCCTCTTCATCATCTAGCACTGAGCGCACACACACACACAATATGTACACAGATATACAGTATACTCGTTAAAAAATCAAGCTGCAGGACATTTCTTTTGCAGCCTGAAAAGAAATGAATATTTCTGGGTCAGTTTCCTCCACCAACATTTCCATCCCAAAACCAGCTTTGGAGGATTTTGTTTTTGACCCGTCTACTTTGCTGTCACACCTCAGCCCACAAATTAGAGGGAAGATAATCTGAATCCTCAAGCTTAACAGAGTGTACTGAATCATCAGTGTGACTGACCGAATCAGCAGCTTTTTGCATTGGAGCGCATCTCACTAGTGTCTGAAAACATGAAAAGCAGCAGAAACAATGATGATGAGGTAACTCTGAAGCAGATGCTGAGCATTAAAACGTATGCACCTCTACTGCAAATCACTGACATTTTCTCCACATTGTATGTTTATGTTTAAAAACATCATTTTGTGGAAAATGATCGGTGAGATGCAAGTGGGGCCTGTGGAGGTGTGCTCAGTGGAAACAATAGAAGTGGTGGCTCACAGAATGGATACTACAGTAAAGTAGGTTAGCAGGCCCTGTGGCTCCTGTGATTTTCACCAGCAGCTGAAATGCAGAGAATTGTGCTTTTGTTTCTTGCCGCTTTTGAGTGTGTGAACGTGATTAATCCACCAACACGCTGACAAGAACAGAATTATGAGGAAACGCTGAGTACCGTACGTGTAACTTTTTTAAGCTCAGGCATGAAAATGATCCAATTCTAAGATGAAATATTGGAATTTTTGTTTCTAAAGGCAGTTTTCGTCTAACTGCTGCAATACCAACGTTGGCTTAAAAAAACAACCCTTTTTAACCCTCCTCTGGCTGTTACAACTCGCACAATGGGGGCATCAGAAGAAAAACCAATCAAGAGTACATGTCAGGGTAGCACGGCATTTATCTTAGCTCCTCCTGAAAACTTGTCCCTATAATTAATGCCACGGCTGCAGCTAAATGTCAATTTGTGCACCCGCACTCGATAGGTTTCTTCTCTGTACCCCAGTTTGAAAGGCAGTCTTTCTTCCTTGCAGATAGAGTACAGTCTTTTGGAATTGGGCTCGCCGGCTATGATAGCGTGAAGCTCATTACCAGCCTCATTTATCATCTCTTCTCTCTGTCCGTTTTCTCTCCTCTCACTCGTTCTATCTCTCTCTTTCTGTCTCTTCCTACCTCAGCTCAATGAGTTGTTCAGGAAGTCAGAGGTGCACAAAGACTTTATGAGCGTTCGCGTCCGTAACCTGGCGCCCAGCAACTCCATCCTGGCGTTTGTGGAGGCCCACTTCAAACCAGGTAAGAGATCTTTGAAGTGAACAGAAGATTTGGGGGGAAAGCAGGAATTATTTAAGACAGTAGGTAATAGACACTTTTTTTTTTTGACTTTTAGCAAGTAAGACAGCTCAAAAAGTACTTACTATATTTAAATTAAGTTGGGATGAAACTCAGGCCATTGGCCAAGGAAGACCTAATTGTGTTTTTATGCTGAATAAGCCCCAATTTTTAAAGCACTTTACATTTTTACTTGTCGGTGGAGAGGCAACATTTGTTCTCTCCAATTCCTTGCTCCGACAATCTATTCATATATTAGTCCATTTCAGTTTCCATAACTTCTTATTACTCCTACATATTTCACTTCAATAAGTTCAGAGCATTGTATTTTTGGAGAATATTTTTAAAGCCCAATACTCTTCTATGAAAACTAAGAGCAACTGTGCAACAGCAACCAAATTGTACCCACACATAGTAAGTCCTGCACTCCAATGCCATTCTTGCCACTCAGTAAATTTTGCAAAAACATCATTGGGATTTTCTTTTCCTGTGTGTATACTGATATGAGTCCAGATGAGAGCTAAAAACTTCTGAAGGATTCTATTATAAAAGGAACAAATTTAGAGGATTGTGCATCCTTGGCAGAGGTATGCGCTCTATGAGGACTTTCTACTTATTTTTTATTTGGCTCATAATGTTGTGAGGCAGTGAAGGTTTTCCCTCATTTGTATCATCCTTTTTAATTTTATTCTCATTGCCAACTCAATCCCTTGCATGCAGCAATTTTCCTATTGTTAAAAAACGCATATGGAGATTTTTTTACCTCTGCTTGGATGTTCAGATTGGTGTTTGCTATTCTTCAGTGATAGGAAAGGTTCCCTACATGACTGTGTCAGCAAAATTGTTGACTTGCTCCATTTTGGCACTTCTCTCTCAAAACAACAGGGCTTTTAAATGCTTTTTGCACCATATCATAGCCTCCTTCCCACATCCCACACACCTCTTTCCTTTTTTTTTTTTTTTTATGAGCATCATTTAGCGTCCTTCATATCCTTCATAGAGGGTGACAACTGCTGTTAAGCGGCGCCCCTCCATGGCCAGTAAAGTGAACATCTGCAGCAAACATTATGAGAGCGATTCATCTGGAAAGAAGCCGGACAAGCGGCGGGTGGAGGACAAGTGGTCCCTGGAGACCCTTCACCTGTCTTACTCAGGGCTTTCTGTTATATCCATTGTGCCACTAAAGAAGCCTGAGTCCTGTATTTGGTTTGGAGTGCTCCTCAGAGGCCTTGCCCTGAGTGGTTGTACCTCTTGTTTATTGTAGATACAAGATACATGGTGGAGGACATCGAAGGAGCCCTGCTGAAGCAGTTGAAGGCCTCCAAAGACACCAGCATCGCTGTGAAGAAGCCGGAAGATGAGAATATTCGCTTCACCAATTATGGTAATACCTGTGGACTTAGCAGAAGTGTGCAGGGATTAATAAAATCAAATGGGTTTTAAGTTATTCATGGGGTTATTTATGAAAGGTTTCACAGGTCCTGAAGAGGAAATCTCAGGACCTCACGCTCAACATACTTTTAATGTCTCTTTTTCTTTTTCTATTTTCCATTGTTCTCTGTTGACAGGCCTCTCCTCCATCCCCTTCTTCACCACCACTACCACCACCACCACGGCATCAGTCACCACAGCTGCTCCCACCACCACCACCACCACTACCACCACCACCAGGCTTCCACCGAACTCTCCCTACATCACCCGGCGCCCGCCAGGGACCACTCGTCGCCCTTACAGCAGACGTACCACCACAACCTCAGCACCAGTCACCACACCACTACCCACCACCACCACCACGACAACTGTCACCATACCCGCGCTGCCTCCAACCACCACCATAGCCCATGTTAAAAGCAATGCCCAGAAGCCCTGCAGTTCCCACCCCTGTCTCCACGGTGGCACCTGCGAGGATGAAGGCAATGAGTTCAGTTGCAAGTGTCCCGCCGGGCGAGGAGGTTCTGTGTGTGAGAAGGGTGAGCTGCCTGGGTGTTTTTTCTTTTTCTCCATATATTCTGTTTCTTCTCTCATATATGTTGTTGCTCTCAAATCCAAAGTTTCAAAGCCCAGGCTTATTTCAAACTCATCCGAGAAGCTGAGCTGGAACAGACTTTCCCTATAATTTGGTACAATTGCAGTTTCAAAGAAACGACCAAAGGCTGACGTTTGCAGTGATTTTACATCAACTAAGAGGGTTTTAGGGACTCCACTTTCCACTGTGCCAATCATGCCTTTCAGCTGTTCTGTAATCACAGCTAACCACATCCTCAAGTGCTTTAATATATTTGTAAAGTAGCAGAAACACACCATTATAGTAAAATCAAATATTAAAGTACTTTTTTATTGAATGAAACTTTTATTTTAAAGAAAAAAAGAAATATATTTCTTCTATTGAGCCATGTTTTTTAATTTTTGTCTGATAGCAGTTTTACAAAGTGGCTGCAAAGTGACAGCTTAAGTAGCGATGTGAGTAGTGACTTTCAGTTAGTGCTGGAATATGTAAATACAATGTTAGGTGGTCACAGATGTGGATTTATTGGATCATTAAAAGCTCAACGAGACAACAGCAATCAGAGCTCAGAACAGAGCATCTGGTTTTGGACTATATTTTTTAAAAACTTGAGAAGGTGAGGTATGATTGAATGAGACACACACATCGCTCCTCAATGGCTTGAAACTCATTTCAGGTGATTCAGACAGGTTCAGCGCCTCAGAAGTGAACCACTGCTGAGCCGCTCACCAATGGCTATGCAGAATCCAATCAGCACCATGGAGAAAATAATAAATCAAGGAGAACTTCTTGAGAAGCACAACTCTTTTGTTCCGACCCTCTTACCCTACTTTGGAATTTTTGGGGATGAGGAGCAACCACACGCAGCTGCATCTTAAGATAATTGACACTAATTGCTTTGATGGGGATTAGCTGGTGAGAATCAGTGTGTGCCTAAGAGTTAGAGTGGCTAAATGAAATCACGCACACACCCACACACATACTGCACGCTAGCCTCCCCCAGATCAATCAAGTCATTAGAAAAGAGGCAGCTCATCAGCTGCCATTGTCTTCAGAGAGACAGACAGAAAGACAGATGGATAGAGAGAAAAGGAGCTCACGGGAGAAAATGGATGATAATAATCATAATTGTTGAGAGGCAGAAAAACAAAGGTTTCCTATGCATGAGTGCGTGAATGTGTGTGACTTGGGGGTGAGTGAAAAGCCCAGCTCCTACTCTTTCTCGACCCTCTTCTTTTGATAAGCTTGGAAAAACATTCCTAAAATAAACAACAGAAAGGCTTATTTCTCTGTCATCAAGAGCCAGTGACACACCACCTCCTCACCACTCACACTTAATTATTCACATTAAATGCCTATTACGCCATGATAAAGCAAGTCATGTAGTAATGAGAGGATTGGCTTGTTGACTTCATTCCTCCGCAGTGATCAAATACTTCATCCCTTCATTTGGAGGCCAGTCGTACTTGGCGTTCCAAACCATGAGTGCCTATCACACGGTCCGCATCGCCATGGAGTTCAGAGCGTCCGAGATGACGGGCATCCTGCTCTACAATGGCCAGGATGGCAAGAAGGACTTCATCTCTCTGGCTCTGGTGAACGGCAAGGTGGAGCTCAGGTGAGCGTTGTGAGAGTTAAGAGTGGCAGCTCAGTACTGTCAGCTGTTGATTCTGCAGCTTTTGCTCGATTAAATTTGTTTACACTTATATGATCCCTGCGGGCAAGCAGGGTCATTGCAGCAGCAGCAGCTGAGAGAGGATGTAGGCAAGAATAAAACAAATAGAGAGCACTGAAGATAATGAGGCAAATAATTACAGCAAGGAAACATGTTGCAAACACCACTGCCAGAAAATAAATAAAGACCCAGAAGCTTCATGACAGATTTGCAGGTTATGGCTGTGAAGGCATGCTTTCAGAAATGTGTTCAAACTTGCAAGTACGCTGTTCACATGATCACATTTGCAGATGGTGTGAACATATGGAGAGAAATGTGCACCGGAGGACCAAATTTGGCATTTCATATGTAATTTCATATGTACACAGTTAATGTAAAAATGGTTTGGTTGGGCTTTTGATGAATTATCTTTAGTTTTTCAGGAATGTTAATTCAAGTGATTAATTCCTGTGAGGTTCTCTTTCTATAATCAGTCATATTTAGCACATAGCAATATAGCATTGGCCAAGATATCTTGACTTTTAGTCCATAATGTAGGCCCAACACGTGTCCCTCGCATAATCCACTTCTATATTGTCTTTTGTTAGACCCTTCCTGCCTTGTAAACATCCACATCATTCAGGCTCCATGCCCTCACTTTGGAACTTGTGCTTTCTGTCTTTTTTTTTTTAGGCTCAAAGCCAGGCTTAGTATCTTTCCTTGTGACTAGTGAAAATGGTGTAGTGCCCCTTTAAGATCTCCATATAACAGGATGTTTTTTATGGCTATTGTAACTTTTGGATCTGGATGGCTAACAGTATCCAAAAGCTTCATCCAGCCTGTTTAAATTGGACCATTTTTCCTGCCAGACACCTGCAGAAACACTAAGTAATCATCTCTTCCCCCACAGTGGAATTGTATGCTTAAAAATCATTTGGGGTAGAGCAGCATCTTTAGAAGAAACCTGGTTTTACTAATTGGAGGTTCTGCACCGTGTCTGTTTTGGATCTTTTATTTCTTATCTTTGGGTCTATGTGTTTCACCCTGACCCCTCGAAGCCCTTTCAGTTCTGTCCAACCTGGCCAGGTTAGATTTCTCTTTACAGAGTGGAATCAATAGCAAACTAAAGGAGATCATTAGTCACTTGTGCTTTCAAAAGGAGTTCTGCCTCAATTCCAGAAATACAGCTGTGAGATTACCACCCACAGCTCTGCAAATCCAAGACGTGGGGAGAAGAACTAATTATTTGTGGCAGATAATTGCTCTCAGGTTGTACTAATACTACCATATGTGTGGGTGCATATACACCGCAGCTCTTTTCTGTGATGATATGGCCTTTTTCTCAACAAAACCTCATTAGATAAAATGTTTAATTGAAAAGGGGGTGCGAAGGACAAGTGAGTAACTGCCTCATTCCAGTCACGTACATTGGAATCCCAAATGGGAAGACTGCAAATTCTTTTTTGTCATCTTTCTCTATCTTGTTGAGCAACACAAAAACATTTCTTTCAGCCATTAGCCACTGCTCGATAGAACAAAAAGAATGTGTGTAAAATACCCTCCTCAAGTGCTGTAAACAAATATGAAGTGTCACACAAGTGTAAAGTGACTGTTGGTTAAAGTCGACTGAGTGATTCTAACATGGTTTTGTATATCCTCTTCTCAGGTTCAACACAGGTTCAGGGACGGGCACGGTGGTCAGCAAAGTACATATTGATCAGGGCCGCTGGCATCAGCTGGTGGTGACTCGCAACCGGCGCAACGCCATGCTCAGCGTGGACAATGAGCCGCACATAGAGGGCGAAAGTCCGCGCGGCACAGACGGCCTCAACCTCGACACCCACCTGTTCATTGGGGGAGTGCCTGAGGAAATGAAATCAGAGTAGGAACTTTTATCTATAGTTACACAATGTGATGATGACATTCAGGGCAGAATGTAAAAGAGACAGCAAGTCTCTTAAGATAGGCCTTTTTGTCTTATACTGTTGACAAATATCACTTAATGTTAGTTGGTTCATAATGGAGCATTTGATGATATTTGAATCGGGGGTGATGGGAAGTGAACAGTCTTTGAAAATAGTAAGCATTTGAAGTCAATCAACTAATTATAATGATTGAATAATTATTCTTCAAACTCATCCATTATGGTAATACATTGATGTACATTAAATCTGTCAACAATATTATACACAATACAGGACAGAGCTCTTTCCTTTACTCTAAACTATAAGTTATAAAGTCAGTAGTGTAATAACTGAGTCAAACTTCATGTTGAAAAGAAGACATTAAAAGAGATCACATTCTTTTCCTTTTTTTTCTTCAGTGTAAGGGAAAGGACAACGGTGGCCACAGGTCTCATGGGCTGCATCCGCATGCTGGATGTCAACAATCGGGTGCTCAACCTGCAGGAGAACGGTGGTGACAGTCTGTACGGCAGCGGTGTGGGTGAATGTGGCAACAACCCCTGCCAACCAAATCCCTGCAAGAACGGCGCTGCGTGCCAGGTCAAGGAAGCAGAGATGTTCCACTGCAAGTGCAGCAAAGGATTCTGGGGTAAGATGTTGACAAGAGGGAGTGCCAGTACTGTGGCGGTACATTTCAGCAGTGTCCCTAATACTCATACTGGGATTTGTGGACAGTCATGGATATTTTTGAGAAGTTTATTCCACTGCAAGTGTAGGAGAATACGTAGAAAATATGTAAATTTAGTTGTGAAATATCCAGAATTTTCTAACACCTTGTTAAAATTATGTTCATATCTCTGCTTTGCCTTTCCTTCTGGGACTCACTGTGGTCATGACTTACCCACAAATCCGAAATAAGCTTGACAGCCTAATTTGACCGTATAACTCATGCCCATAGCAAGAGCGCTGGAAGTCATTTTGTAAACACCAGCAATATCAAATCTGTGTGTTTGCCACAGAAATGAGAGATTAAATGTTGACACATCACATGAAAACTTCCATCAAATACTCAGTGAATGGCCTTTGGCCTATCTCTTCTTCCACATCCGCTCCTTCTCTTTTCTCTCCCTGCAGCAGATGCTAACTAACAAGCAACTGAGAGAAATATATTTAAGAGCAGACACCATGAGAGCCTAGCCAAGCATACCCCTCACTGGTTGTACTGCAGCCTGCTGCAGAAAGTTCCACACCGCAACCAAATTAATTGTCAGAGTTAACTTTTATGCTTGAATAGTAAAGGATTTTATACTCACATGGGGCAGTTCAGTGGTTACGGAAACCACCTTTCAGACAAGTTTTAAGAGCAGTTTTCCTTGAATTTAAAATGTGGATCAATAAAGTATCTCATTATGTTTTCGTTGCCTTTCGTATAAGGTGCTTTCATGTTTTGTTGTTATTGAGAAGCCTTTAGAAGAAGCAAAGATAACCCTCCACTCTGAGGAAGCCTTGATACGATCAAAGTTGTTTTGGCAACATAGTGTAAAATGAATGGCGATAATGAGAATTGGACCGTCGCCTGCAGACTCACATTCAAGTTAATTTTGTCATCGTGTCAATTTAAAAAGTGGCCAAGATTGCCGGTCTCGAAGGGAGGGACAGATCACAGAAAGCGAGAAAGAGGCAATGAATGGGTGGAGGGGGTTGTAGTTAGGTGGAGAGGACATGTCAGGATGGCCTGATGAATGAGGTGAGAAAATATTAGAAGATAAAAGATGCGAGAGAAGGAAGAGATATGAAAAAGAGCTGTGATAGAGAAGAAGTGAGAGCGGAGGATAAAAGTTGGCTTCCAAAAGCAAGAGTGAGGAAAACCGGGGGAGCCCTGTGAGCTCAGCAGGGATGGGGTTCATTAAAGCACTCTCCTCACCACAGGCCCTGACTGCTAAAGTAATGACGGGTGAATTCAGATGGGCTGTGGCAGAGGGCAAAACCATCATCCGCCAGACGCTCCCGAGCCATTCCCACAGTCGGCGTTGGCCCAGAAACATGGCTTCATGGAGGGGATGCTCTCCACTGTTAAATCTGGATGTGTAATATTTCCAAATCCTATTAGAAAATGACCTCTATTACAGAGGAAATCCTCATACCCCGCTTTGCTTTCCCTTTTTTGTCTCCCCCTCCTCTCAGATGGAATAAAAGTGAAAGCGGTTGGTGGTTTTCTCACTGTGTATTTATATGTGTGTGTCTTTAGGTCCAACTTGTGCTGACGTCCATGATCCATGCGAGCCCAACAGGTGCCATCCATCCTCCCAGTGCCAGGTGCTGCCCGAGGGAGGCTACAAATGCGAGTGTCCCATGGGACGCGAAGGGAGGCACTGCGACAAAGGTACTTTGACCAAACATTGCATATGATTGTGCAATTGTGGAACTTAATGGCCCAGTTGTTTTCTGCACTGCTTAACAAGAAGAAACAGTGTTTTGGTCAGGTTTGCCTCTTTTTCTTTTTTTTTTTTCTTTCCGATCTGTGACATTTCCATCCATCCTGAATCGAAAAGGGAGATCAAACACAGAAAGGGGGGGGGGGCTTCAGGCTGGGAGGGGATGGGAGGGATGGTGGGCTGCAGAGCTGAGGTAGATGATTGGCCCCATCGGGCCATTCACCACATCGACTCGGCTGCTCTTGTTAGCGGGTAAGCGACAGCAAAGCCGCGTTTTTTTCCCCCACTCCCTCCCTGCCTATCCGCCCACAGGTGTTGTGTTCAAACATTGTTGTTGCTGCTTAGCTCCACATGGCAGACCCAGGCCGCGGCTGGGGAAAAGACCAGAGCACGACTCAGCTGCTTTTGAAGTTCATCATTAGCACTTTGGCGGTGTCGCCTTCTGAAGTCAGTCCGTGTTTTTTCCCTCCCTGGCTTTGTAGATGTTGTTGTGAATGTTTGCAGAAGTTGACTTCTGTAACTGTGAATGAAAGAGAATATACTTTTATGCATGTTTCCAAAAAGATAGAAACATGCACCCTTTTAACCCTGGGGATTTGGAAAAGCAGATGGGGATAACCTCCTTCCAAGCCCAGAGGCCCAGTTAGCAGGTGATTAAAATAAATTGAGGTGAACCAAAATCAATGCTGTGTGAGCGAGAGCATCTCCCTTTCCAAAAGGCTATTTTTTTCACAGGAATCAATGAGATGACTAATCGCATCAGTCCTCCCTGCCCGCAGTGATTTATGGGAGCGTCAGTCAGCCAGAGTGTCGGCCCCAGACAGGAGCTCACAGATAAGGCGGCAGTCAGGCGGATGTAGCCTGTGAGGGCTGCACTGAGAACAGTTAAAAAGACAGGTAGCTCAGAGCCCACTCATCAGAAGCCTGAAGGTGAATTAGTCATAGTATTAAGGGTGTGCAACCTACTGCGTGCATGCATTCAGTTGAGCTATGGTTTCCATTTCAGTTCTGCCAGGGTTTGTCAGTGCAGCTCACTGCTATAATATCTACCATCAAGGGCTTGTCTCAAGGGTGTTCCAATAGTATTGAATGGCCTACTTTTCTATGTGCTTTTACCCTGTGACAGTGTAAATCATTACAGTTTAGTGATGAAAGCAGGATCACTTGAACTCAGCCAGTCCTTGAAAAACTAACTGCAGGGGTGGGAGTGTCAATTTCAGCACTGTTTTACATTCAACACCTTAGCCACATTAAGCCAGGGACCAGTCAGTGTGTGTGTGTGTGTGTGTGTGTGTGAGAGAGAGAGAAGAGAGAGAGCGTGTGTCTCGGATTCACACTGCAAGCAGTTCTGCTGAAGAGCTGATTGATTGTGGGTGGGACCAGAGGCTTTTTTGTTTGTGCAAAAAAGTTTTGTTTATGCATTTTAGATGGTTTGCTGTTGACTTTCCTAATTTTATATTGTTTTGACGGCTTTTATTGCAAGTACTAATTAGGTATAAACAGAATTACCTCAGAGCATACCTCAGCACTTGCTGCAAAAGCTCCCTAAATAATGCTTCCATGGCTTTTATTTCATAGGTGTTTTACTAAATGGTAGTCGTGAAAAGTTCAACTTGAGCAACTTTTCTTAGTCATCAAGCTCAGTTCGTCATGTGAGTTTTCTTGGTCACCCAGCTCTTTCCAATGCCTGGACCTCTGGTGACTTATTGATCAGGGTGCTTTCATTTTGAACGCAGGGTGAAAAAGAGACCCCACCCCCACCCACACTCACACATTCACAAAAAAACACAAACACACACACACACACACTCTTCTGTAGGAAACTGCATTCTGGGCTGTTACTCTTATAGAGTTCACTGTAGTGCGCAAATCCTTGTTGTGTGTGTGCGAGACTATTTTCCCCTCTCCTCCGTGGTGCGTGTCATCATCATTAGCAGTCTTCGGCACAATAGCTAATTAGCTTTCTCATCTCCGTCTGCCTTCCCCATCCCGACTCGACTCAGCTAATCCCAGCCAATTACGAATAAAAGCTTTCTTGCTGGCTATGTAGGTATGTGTGTGCGTTTGTGTGTGCGTTTGTGTGCATGAGTGTCTGGTATTGCATATCCCTCTGAGTGATGGTAGTTTTTGCAAGCACCATAAACACATACCCCGGGGTGACACTTGAATGATTTTTAATGTCAAGCCACTTGTTAGGAGGATGGCACGGTGCCTGTCCTAATCACTCCAGACAGCCAGGAACGGGACAGCCAGACGTAAATGCATCGCAAAGACATGAATTTGTAAAAAGGCCTGCCAAAACACAATGGCTGTATTATTTCATGGGTCCCCGCTGTGGTCTTAAACTCTACATATCTCTAAAGGTTCTTTGTTATACTATGGCGGGCTGTGTAATCAGTCTGACATAAGGGTTTTTTTGTTTGAAGAGAAAATCTTAATCCCAAGGGCTATGAAAATACAAATCCATCTTTTTCCATAATGCTGACAGGTCCCTCAAAGATACATTCACTATCTCCGCATTTCAATTCTGTCAGAAACAAAAACAGGACCTGAGGATGAATATGGTCTCTTTCTTTTTCCAGTGGCTGAGAGGAGAGGGGCTTACATGCCACTATTCAACGGAGACTCTTACCTGGAGTTGAAGGGGCTCCATCTCTATGGACACGACCTGCGGTAAGTCCCATGTCCCTGCATGAGTCCCTCACAGTAAAGGTCTGGATGCGTTACCAAACATGGGATATCATGCAGATTTTAGAGGCTGAGCTGGTTCTGTGTTCAAGAAAGAGCTGCCTTCTTTAAGGCTGCACTGAAATGATCCAGCCTTAAGCGTGTGGAATATGTAGTATCTCCACCTAATTTACATATAGAAAGAGTGCTAGCACCATAAACAGGCAAACAATCATCCTTTGTTATATAGTTTGTGTGTTAGTGATAGTTAGTGGTGTATATCCAACTGTGCATTTACCGGCTTTGCTTGTGCTGTGTCTGCAGTCAAAAGCTCAGCATGACAGTGATTCTCATGGCCAACGACTCCAACGGTTTGATCTTCTACAATGGACAAAAATTGGACGGAAGAGGAGACTTCATCTCTCTGTCCCTCAATGACGGGATCCTGGAATTCCGTTATGACTTGGGGAAAGGACCTGCCACCATCAGGTCAGAATCATCCTCTAGCAGTCAAAGAGGGTGTAACTTACACAACTAGGGAAAATTAAAAAAAAAACCTCAACTGCACTGTTGTATTTCCAGGTTGTAGGATCACAGCAGTAGGTTTTAAATGATGTTTTATTTCCTAGTATATGACTCACCTGAGTGTCTGTAATTCAGGAGTAAGGAAGCAATCCAGCTGAACGTGTGGAACACCATCAACCTGGAGCGCTCCAACCGCAAAGGAGAGATCATGGTGAACAAGAAGGACCCTGTCCGAGGGGAGGCACCGGTAAGAAAGAGCAAGCAGGTTATCTTGCCTTAAGCATGCAGGGCTAATGGGCCTATTCTATGCGTAACCTTGCTTGTACTGCATATACCGTATTTGTTTGATCATCTGCGTTATCATATCATCGACACTACCTTGGCCATCAGTGCCCCCGTTTGCCTTTTAAAAGCTAATCAACTTGCCACTTCAGGCAAAGTTGCATCAGCAAACATTTCGTCTTTGCTGAGGTTTTACACACTGGTTCACGCCTTGTGGCTCTGCCATCTTGATTTGCTGAAAATATAGCACTATCTCGCAACATCCATCAAGGTAAGAGGGAAAGCTCCAGATGTAGAGGGCCAGTTTGACAAGCTGTCTTAATTTTGGTAGTCGTGTTATTCCACTTTTTCTTTTAAACCTCTGCCTTTCAGCTCACTGACATGCTGGAGATAAAACTTGGTGTTGCATACAGAAAGCGAAAGCAGCTTTTCCAGCTGGTATACAGTCAATTTTATAAATTCAGCCTTTGAGGTGGTGTCTGGGGAGGTGGAGGCAGATAAAGGAGATAGCAGCAGCGCGAAGAGCGTAATGAAACTCCTCAGCCCCGCGTCTAGACCAATAAACCAGGTACATGCTTCCAAATGAAGGCCATCTAATAGCTTGATAAGCCTGTAAGTCATCCAATTATTTTAAACAGTGTAATTTGTGATTATGAACATGCACTCTGTCAACTCCATCATCTTCCTCTAAGACGCAATGCTCTCCCCCTTTTTTCACTCACTGCTCTGTCCTTCCCCCACTGCCTCCCATCGTCCGCATGGTAATTGCGTTTTACTCCAGCAACAGAGGCAGAAAATCTTATTAAAAGAGGAGAGCAAGGCTAAAGCAAAGATGGGGGATGGGGGTGGATGCAAGGGATGAGCTGAGACTAGTTATGGAGCTCAATGCAGAGAGCCCGTCCAGTATGGCTCTCAGCTCCTACTCCTGCTTTAAGAGCTAAGGGTGAGTTCTAGGATGCTTTGCTCAGAGAAGCTCATATATCAAAGGAGGTCACACACAGACACACATATGGACACATATTGCTTGCTTGGAGTGTACATCATATCCAAGACGGCTCATGCTGCAAGCATGATGAAGCACATACTTTCAAAAGGCACATAGGTACAGGTAGGATAAATAAAAATCCACTTCACCTCTCACTGAATGGCTGCAGTCTGTGAATGAGGTTGGGTTAAGTGACACTATTGAATGTTTGTCATTCATGAAGATTTTTTTGCTCTTCGTCTGTGTTTATCGGCACCAGCTGCTTCACGCATGTCCCTCTTAAACTGTTTGTGCTGCTATTTAATGGTAGCACAGCTTTGTGTTTGTATATACAGTCTATAAAGATGCATGTGCAAAAAAAAGAGGGCTATTTCTCACATTCTTATTTAATGTACTTATCTCACTTGTCTGTGCTCCATTGCAGCTATGTTTAATGCCTTTACAGATGTGTCCAGTGTGTGTGTGTGTAGGTACATGAGAGTATTTGTGTGTGTGTGCCTTTTGTGGGGCTTTTGCACTTGTCTTGCTCTGCATGTCTCTCTGTGCACAGACACTTACTAGCCTTCCCCTAATAACTCTCTTCCTCCCTATTTTCTTTTCTTCTCTATGATGTGCTGTCTGGAAATAAGAAATCACGCAAGGTAATGAGACAAGTCCCAGTCACACCTTAGCCCATATTTCATTTGAGCCGATCACTACGTCTTCTCACCCCCATCTCTCCATCCAACAACAGCACAAGAAAAAAAGGTACTTCTGCAGAGCTGCAGGCAGCTTCAAAGGTGCCAGTTCTGTAGAAAAACTTTGCCATCTCATGAGCCCATACACGCACGCATACAGCACTGAAGCAGAGCTGCTCTTAAAGAACACGGTTTGGCTTTCACCTCGATCCATCTGCCGTGGGGGTGGAAGAGGGTGGGAAGAAGGAAAGGACACAGTCATCTTTGTGACGAGCATTGTTTTTAGCAACAAAGAAAAGTCTTCATTAGTCTAACGTAGGCGGGGATATCATGCCAGTGCCGCGTGGCTGTAAAGTGAGAGCGAAGACAGGGAAGGCGAGTGAAGGGGAGGAAATATACCGTAGGAGACGGTGAGGTGCCAAGCCAAGCCGGGCTGTTCTTTTGTCATCTGTGCTCACTTCTTTTGGAAACAGGAACAATCCTCCATAATATCACAAAGTCGCTCACTCTTTCACCTTCTCACTCGTCTATAACTACACAAACAACACTCACTGTACATCACAGAGCAAGAATCATTCCATAGAACCAGCTGTCGTCTTTCACCAGGTGCAGATTATTACCTGTTTAAAACAGAACAGAACATGACGCACCGTTTCATTGCATGCAGTTTCACTTTAGAGTCACAGAAAAATAACTTGACACAATGCTCAAATTAAAACGTTATAAAGATGTAACATCTCAAACAAACAAGATCAAAAACCGCAAGTCCAGGGGAACTGGCCCAGTACTCAACTATAACTTTGACCTGGGAGGTGTTGCAGAGCAGTAAGGTCTCCATAAAGAACCTGAGGTGGCCAACTCTGCCCTGCAATTGGTGGCAACTTTTGTCTGAGCCTAGAGGCACCGGTCACGGCTGGGTCCACCAGCTTTGGTCGAGGTCCATGCCCTGTCTCTGTTGGAAGCGACTCAAGGTGCAGTGACACAGCCCCGGGCTTCAGCCAGGCATCACTGCCTCCTGCACTCCAAATCCCATCCTAAATAAAAACTGAGTTGAGGCCAGCTTGCCTGTACAAAGCCTGTTTATTTGGCCCCTTCCATCATTTTTCCAGTGATTAACTCCACTTTGCCCCTCTGGCAATTACTGCTCTAGATAAAATAAAGATCATTAATTCCCTCCTTCTGAAGTGGGCCAGCTCTTTCATGCAAAAGACGAAAGTGACACCTTGCTAATGCAAAACAATTGTCCCAGAGGTTTGGTGGAAAGAATCGAATTTTATAGTCATCTGCCACGCAAATGAATTGCAATTAATGTGTCTCCACACTCACACTCTGAAAGGTCGGTACTTATAATCAGCCATTCATTAGAGATGTCTGTAAAGAATCATCCATGTCTCAAGTCCAGCCTGCTCCTGATTTCCCTTTGTAGTCTGTTTTCTCTGTAGTCTCCCAGATAGAGGATAATTGACCACTCTCTGAGAGACATAGAAATCATTTATATTGTAATGTATCAAGTGTATTGACATGGAAAGAAGGCAAGGAAGTGCAGTTAAAGCTACAATATGCCAGCTACAATATGGATAAATCCTTTTTTTTCTGAGACATAACTGGTTTATTAATTTCACTCTTTATAACTTGACTAAAAGGATACAACTTATTTCATGCTCCCTTGACACAAACACTTATCTGGCTAAAGTAAAACCATAAAAAAAAATATATCCTGAACAGAAAGCCCCTGAAATAAATTGCAGATGTTGCACATAATAAATTAAATTATACAGTCTGCACAGCTCTAGCTCACTAGCTGATACCTCCTACCTGTGTGTCCTGTCTCTTCAGAACCTGCACGTAGATCTTAACCTGAAAGAGTCTCTATTTGTTGGTGGAGCTCCTGACTACAGCCGACTAGCGAGAGTCGCTGCACTTACAGAGGGCTTCAAGGGAACAATCCAGAAGGTAAATGTTACAAGCTTCTATTTATTGAAGGAGTATTGTGTCATCAACTCTGCTTGTGGGTTTTGCTTTTATTGTTTCAATGAATCGAGGCCCTTCTGCCTTCGCAGATACAGTTGCAAATTCAAACCATAAGTTGTTAGCTATCCAGCTGTCACTTTGCATACCCCCTTATGAGTAATTTTCCATTAAGCTCACTCTGTGATGGGCAGTGACTCTGCTCATTTGGATTAGCTTGTGCTAATAATAGAATGTGCATTTTGAAGTCCCTCCCTTTCGCTACTTTCAGATCTTTCCCTGACAGCCTTCCAGTTTTTTCTCCACTTTCCAGCAAAAAGCTCATATCTGTTTGCCAAAAATATCCCAGCAGAACAAAGGCAGGATGTTAGTGTTTGTGCAAACTTGTCATTAGTTCTCCTCAGCAAACTTTCCCTTGACAGTTTTGAGCAAATCAAAAGCTAAATGTGGCATTTGTCTTACTTGGCCTGTAGGGAATAGTTAATTAAGAGGAAGACGGGATGTACTCTCAGTTTGATGTTCCTGTTTAACTTGTGTTGTATCAGCATTAACATCAACATAATTTGTGAGACTTTTGCCTGTGTGGTAACAATGTGGAATTTGTGTCTAGAAGAAGAGCATGTAAAGATAATCCACAGTAACACTGTACACAGTTGTTTGCTCTTAGGATATGTTGTGATAATGAGGTTTAATGATCATTCAGCAGAAAATACAAAGCCCCATAAGTTGATGTATTACTTTTGGACAAAAGCCAAGAGTGCTAACAAATGATTATCTTTAACTGTTTTGCTAAGTTGAGAAAAATCAAATCAGATAAATGTGACAACAAAAGCAGTGAAGCGGAGGAGGTAAGAGATTTATAAGCAAGATAAGAATCATCTAGTTAGCAGTCAGAAGACAGGTCAAAAACAATTAATATTAATACAAATATTACATAAACACAGATCTTAAGAAGTGATTCATGAGATTATACTTGAAAATGTTTATTTTAAAATTAGGCATTCAAACTGAGCTTCTGAGGACTGATTTACAGATGTATATTTAGACACTGAAAACAGTATTCTCAATCACCTTCTCACTATGAATGAACTAGAAGAGATCACATTATTTAACATGACAGATGTTTTATTTTTGTATTCCTATTTTTGTCCTTCCTTTTCTCAGTAGTTTGAAGAGAGCAGGGCTCAGTAGGAAAAAGGTGATGTCACATATTCCGGTGCACCAATCAGAGTTTGAATAAAGACGTGACGACAGCTGTGGGTTTGTTTTTTTTAAGGTTTGAGTGAGCACATCACACAGTCCTGATGAGGAGGATTAGCTCGAGTCTAGAAAACATCCAAAGTTTTTTTGCTTTCCTTTCTTTTTTTATTTTTTTCTTTCTTTTTTCTTTTTTTTTTTTACTGAAATTGTTGCTTATTAAATTATTAGCTTAAGTTTTCAGGGAATTCAAAGGTGATTATTTCTATAAAATCTGGTCACAGGAGACAAAAACAAGAAGGGCCGAGTTGAGCTAATCCTGACGTCACCATCAGAGTTATTTTCTCAGACATATAAAAACACAGGCCATGGGGGACATTAAACAGCTGTTGTCAGAGGCTGAGTTATACCAAATATGAATAACAGGCAGATCTTTAGTATGTAAGCTAAAGTATGAAAACTGAGTGCGAAGACACTGCATATGTTCTTTTAACCCTGTGTTCCCTGCTCTCAGATCGTTCTGATGGGTACCCCCATCCTCAGAGAAGAGAACGCCCTGCGCTCCAGCAACATAGCCATGTTCCAGGACCATCCATGTTCCCAGGAGCCCTGCCACAACGGTGGTCGCTGCAACCCCCAGCTGGACACCTATGAGTGTGTTTGCCTCAGTGGTTTCTCAGGGGGACACTGCCAGAACAGTGAGTATCTCTGGCCATCATTGTTATCTATCCTTACTGCCATCTCACACCTGCCTTGATCCTACTTCTATTCAAAGAGACACAGATGATCTTGATGCTTCAATATGTTACCTTGAACATATTTGTAAGTATCAATATGGCTGGGCTCTGTGCAAGCCAGTGGGAAGCAATATTCGCTGGCTTGAGATCATAAGTGTAAAAATGCAATGAGTCATTGTAACTGTGCAAATTGTTCTGTTTCCTCATCCAGCATTATTTGGTTTTACTCTAAAAGAATACATGGCAGCATTTTGGCTGCTTTTATATAGCGTAGTATGAGTGGGACTGAAATCATGATGCTTTATGTAACACTGTTGCTTTTGGCTTGCCTCAGTAGAGAAAATCTACTAAATTAAAACTAGAATAAACTACTGTACTATTTTTTTCTGATTAGAAGACAATTGTTTCAGTTGTGTTGCGTTGTGTATCAACGCAGATATTAGACATGCGATGTCTCTTTTATGTTAGGGTTATTATATACTGATTTCAAATGAAAGCAGCAGTTAAAAAGATGAAGAAGCGTTTCAGCTGAATATTCATGAAGGGCTCTTTTCAAGAGTTGCACATTCCTTTCATCATCTTCCTGTCACTCTGCCAGACATATACTCACTCCGGCCCGATCTGTCTTACATACTTAGTTACTGCCTTCGCCATTAACCTTGTGCACGTGGCCGGCTGTCCCTTTCACGTTAATTAAAACTACAAATGCACCAACACTCATCCCCTGCCCCATTTGCTCACACTCCATTGCTTTCAACTCTGATAACCGAACCCTCTGTCTTATTGATTGGTGTGATCTCATCCTCTGAACAGTCCTCTTTACCCCTCCCTCCTTCGCAGCAATCTACGAGAAGTCTGCCGGAGAGACGGAAGCCATCGCCTTTGACGGGAGGACGTTCATTGAGTATCACAATGCTGTTACAAAGAGGTAAGGAAGAGGACAAGGAGAACAGCCTCATCTATTCAGCTTCATCCAGCATCTCCGCTATAATAGTTATTAGCCAAATAACCCCTCTGACTATCCATCTCCTCCCTTGGTAAGGCGTGATGACATTGTTGATGATATCATCAGGGCTAGGGCTTCAGGGTGAAATAGGCGCGTGGCTAATAGCTCATCCTCCCTGTCCATGGCAGTTCTGCCCTGTTTTTGACGGGATTTTGCTAATTAGCGAGATGGTTAACAATCCCAGTTTTGCCCTGAGCAAGCTCAGTTTGCTCTGTGGTCTACTGCTCAGCACACACTGGACAATAAGGACACATGCATCTTACAACTTTTTTATCTTTATTTTAAATGTGTGTAAAAAGAAGGGGGTTTTTTTGTATTGGTAAAGGGAAAAGCTGATGATGCACGTGTAAAATGATTTCTGATGTGGGTGTTAAAAAAAAAAAAATCCTGTCCCTTTAGGCAGCTGATGAGGCTTTTTTTTTACTCTTCCATCCATCTAAGGTTGGCAAGAGTGCGCCTCCAGGTTGGCAGAAACAAAAACGTTTATGTGAAGACTTCAAGCATACGATTATATATTCTTCTCATAGCTCTTCACACAAACACTCAAAGGTGTGAAAAGCTGGCCACAGTCTGGAGATCATCTCACTCAGAAACAACTGGCTGTGTGTGTTTGTGTGTGTGTGTGTGTGCGTGTGTGTGTGTGTGTGTATGTCTTTATGTGTGCCTTTGCTATTTGTCCACGATCTTAGAGTTCCAGTTGTGTGACCTTTGTCCCGCCCTTGTCTTTGTCCACACTTGTCTTGTCTCATATGAATGTCCTTCACTGTTTTTCCTCTTCACTCAAGCCAACTGACCAATGAGATCCCAGAGTAAGTAGACTTTTTGTCTGGGTATTTGCCCAGCTTCAAACTAACAGCAACAACAAGAAAAAGCCATTTTTGATAGTTAACCCAGTTGAGATTAAAGCACATTCAGTATCTCGTCATGATTTCCACACAAAAATCATCTTTAAGTCAGATTTTACATTCAAGCTCCAGACCCATGATTTAATTTGACAGATTTTCTCATTTTAAATACATTTTGCAATGTCGTTAGATCCATTCTTTATTCCAGCACAAAAGGAAGCATGAATGTGTGCATGATAAGCATTGTGCTCAACCCTCAGAGAAAATGAATTGCTGTACTTAGAATGTGGAATATTTTATGCATGGTAGTAACTCATTCCTAAACAAAATGAATTGCCATGCATTTTATACTGAATGGCATTATCTGTCATGGGAAATGAATGAGACCTCTTGAAAACTGCAAGAAGAGGATACAGTAAATACCCCTTAACCTAGTTTCTGGTGCCTGTAGAGTTCCTGCTTGGGAAAACCCTTGGCCTTGACTTTAGTTATTAAGGGTTTTTCTTCCTGCTCATTAGCTTGGTAAGTAACCTCTTTTTTAAAAATCCCACATAGCAGCAAAGCAGCATTCAGCTTGCATTAAGCTGACTGGATCCAGCCCAGAATTCCAATCCATGCCAGGGCTTCTGTCATTTCGTTTTTGCCAGATCTTTAACTGTAATTGTGAATAATTACGGAGTCAGCCATACAGACAGGCAGTGACATGTTAATCGCAAATTCGTCTCCCTTTGTAGAACAGACCTCCAACTGAGATCTTTCTGCAGTGTGTAGCCATGGGCATCAATCTCACTTAGCAGGAGAGGACAGTGGTCCTTGAAGCAAGACTGTCAAAAGTTTAATGGATGTTACATTTACTAAGAGCCACAATGCGTGTGAATCTAAGCAAACCAGAACCCTGGTGCAGCATTTGAAGGCATGCTGATTAATGCGGTATGATTTGATTTTGTAAAAGAAATGAATACATTTCTAGAGATGCCATTAAGAGATGAGTGAGGGCAAAATGTCAATCCCGCACCTTGGGTTAATGTTTCTGTTGCTATTTACAGCCCCCTTTGATCGCTCCTCCTTCACCTCTCCGCCCGTATCTGAAAGCTCAGGTCGATTTGCTAAAACCTCATTATTTCAGTGACAAATAATATCTGGCCATGGCTCTCAACTGATATGGTGCTTGACCCCATTTTTTGACAATTGCCCAGATTCTCTCATTCTCCTCTTCCGTCTCTAGACAGAAGGTAATTGCCGCTGCACTGTGGCATGCAGCACCATAAACATAAAGAAGCTGTTTAATAATTGGACCTTGACTTAAAGTAGCTTTTGTACTAGTGTGGACACTGACCGTGAATGTACTTAATCTTAAGATCACATTAGGGAAATGCTTCTTCCTGGGGCATTTTGGTTCATTAGTCATTCGTCTTGATCCGACTAGTTCCCTCGAGAACCTCCTCTTATGGTTGTGGTGTGATCAGGGCTAAGCTGCACACTTCCTGTGATCACACAACTGTTGTTATCGACTGTTGACACGGTCGATATTGTAGTTGAGCAGATAAGTTATGCTTTTTGCAGCTCCAGGTCTGAAATAGACCTCTGTGATTCACCCATTTGGCTCACAGCATCCTTCCTTCCTCCCCTTCTCCCCTCCTTCTTTCTTTCCTTCTGGCCTGTTGCGCTTACACTGCATGCCGTTGACTTTCTCCCCTGCTCCCCTAAGTCCTGAGTCTCTGGAGAACCCATCTGACCAGAGGTGAGTCTCTCAAAAGCTTTTAGACTTTGGTGCTGTTCGCTCACCTCTTGCATTGCCATTCTCCCTTTCTCTCCAGACAATCCCTCCCCGACCTCTTACAGGGCTAAACCCTCCTCTGCAAAGAAAACATTGTTTCCATTATCGATGTAAAGTTACCAGTATGAGTCACAAAGAGCCTCTGCTTTGCCTCAATTAATTCCAGAGTTCAGAGGTCTGATAACGACACAAAACCAGGTAGAGCCGCGCTCTCTTTTTATTATTCTAACCACCACTGCCACCTGGAGTTTAAATGGAGGACAGCACCCTGAGAAGCTTTCTGAGAATTTGAATATATATAAGGAGAAGATAAAATCCCTCCATTTACTAAAAGAAACAGCAACACTCCAGAAATCTATGAAGTCAGTGGTGTATATGAGATTTAAAATGCTGTGCGCCAGCCTTGTTTTATTCATGATATATTCAGCACTTTTAATAACCTTGACCTTATCACTGACAAGCCACGCCGATGGAGATTTATTGGGCCCTGTAAGCTCTTTGAGGGTTTGCCAGGAGAGGGTTCACTGAGCTGTATTTGTGTTTTTCACTCTCTCTTGCTGAAGAAAAAATGATGCTCTTAAATCATATTCCTTTTTAATGCTGTTTACCTCAGCAAATTTATTTAATCAAAGGGGTCAGAGCTTGCCACATTAACATGTTTTTGATGAGAAAAAGAACTCAGTTGGTGCTGGAATCTTCCTCCACTTCTGCTGAAGTTGCCGTACCTTGGGCCACCATTTACTGAACTGGAAAGTTTAATATCATCCCATTGCATCGACACCTGATCTTCTTTTCACTCTTGCTCATTAAAGAAAAGAAAACGTGCGGAAATACTTCTAACATTATAAGAAGTGAGAAGATGCCATACTCAATTTCTCTTTATCCCTCCCATTACCTGTCCTGTTTGTACTCCCATGAGCCTCTCTGCTTGCTATGCTGACTCCTTTGTCTTGTTGTCTGTCTTGTCTAATCTTCGTCTACATTTCTGTGCTGCTGTTGTGTTTTCTTTTATCCACGTGTCATTGCTCCCATGTTGTACGTGTCCTCACCTTGTCTTTGTCTTTGTGTTGAAATACACTTTGAAGAAGGTGGAAATAGATCCATTTGGCAGATGTGCAGATATTTGCACAGATATAGAAAAACGATGTGTACACACAATCGTAGACATTCAAATTAGAGGTGTGTTTCTCTGGATGCCTGCTGTATCTAGACTGGACTCACGGAGAAGAGAGGGATTTGTTAATGGTGTATGTATACAGGAATGAATGTGTGACAGTGTTCATGTTTGTGTGTGTGCACACATACAGTAGAGTGAGCATTTTTCTCACATCGGTGACAGTGACGTACAGTGCCTCTTAAGGATAGCTGGAAGACGCCTAGTCTCTGCATCCAAATCACCCCCGCAGCTGTAGCAGTCAAGAGACTGGAGATCAAACAGCTGCGTAAAACACACACACACACACACATACACACACACACACACACAAAGAGCAACACAGGAAGCACTGAGCAGCAAAGCAGTTCAGGCTCAGTAGGATGTAGGAAAGCTAATAAGCAAAACAGCTCCCTGCTAGTCCTAAACTCAGTCTGCATCCTTGAAAATCACTGAAACTCTGTTATTATGAGGCTGCAGAGCCCGAGCAACAAAGATTTCTGGCTACATCTGCTGGAACGCAGAACTATTGGTAATGGCTTGGAAGACGTACCCTCCCTCGAGACAACAGCACAGGTCCCTTGCTTCACATATGAAACTACAAATGGCATGAGCGCCTCCTGAGCTGCGTCAGCTGCACATAAGATTAGAAATCATTTTGATGAATTAGACCTACAAGTAACAAATTTATTTTCTGTTTTCCTAGTGAGAAGGCTCTGCTGGTGAATAAATTTGAGCTCAGCATTCGGACGGAGGCGACCCAGGGCCTCGTGCTGTGGAGCGGGAAGGGCGTGGAGCGCTCTGACTACATTGCTCTGGCCATCGTGGATGGATATGTCCAGATGACATATGACTTGGGCTCCAAGCCTGTGGTGCTGCGCTCGTCTGTGCGTGTCGACACCAACCGCTGGATACGCATCAAGGCCAGCAGGTAAGATGGGAGATGGCAGGAATCTGGTGATCTAGAGTGAAAGCTTTTACAGTGAAACCAGGATTGGACTTAACCCATATTGTTTTTGTATTGCTGCAAACTGTGTGGTCTCCTGCATGAATTCTCTGCTACATGGTGATCCCTTGACTCCGATTAGTTTCAGATTAAGGTTACTGTCATGCCCGATCATGCATGAGTATGAAGCATTGCACCTTGGACTGCTCAGACTAATTACATATTGTTCAGAACGGAAGCTCAACATACAGCTCAACACATTTTGGCATATTATACCAGGAAATAAATGAATAAAATAGATAAAAACTCATAGCATCAAGGCTGTGTAATAGTATATACATTATCTATGTTGACACACACACTGTGTACATACTGTATGATACATTGATCCTATTCAAAGTTTTCATGTGCGTGGACATACACTGACAGATTAACCTGCTGAAGGTCCCTAGTGTTTCTGTTGACTGCTCCCCCACTGTCTGTGCATTGTACACAGCATGCAAGGCAACTTACAGTGCCTTTCAAGTAGTCAAAGTGCTTAAGTAAGTAAGTAAAGGTCAGAAAATTAGTCAATTGAACTATAAAAACAGTAAAACAAACAAAAAAAAACAACAAAACATAAACAAAAACAGATAGGTCCTGCAGGAGCTGCTCATGCTGGACCATTTGTAGACAGTCCACGGATGACTTGCTGAGGCACATGCAAAGGGAATTGCAGTAGTCTAGCTGGAATGATTTCAAGGCACGAATGGCCATCTCTGTCTTAAGTTGTGATCCAACAGACCTGAGTTTTTCAATGTGAACATGACACATTTAAACACAATAAAAGAGAAATTCAAAATAGAATATAAAATTGCATTTGAAAAATAGATCAGAAGACCAAAAATTACATTATAGGATATGTTGGCTGAATATGCATGTCATGCAAGTCTGTGCACTGTGCTTTAGGAGTGTTTAGTGTATTATACAATGTAATCTGAATCAAAATCACGATTGTTCAGGTAACCACAAACCAGATTCTGCACAGACCCACTTCTCTGCCTTCACCACTGTATTTTGTACGTAACTGTATACCATGTGACTACAGCGTATACATTAATTAAAAACTCTTAATTTAGACACAATAACACAGGTCTTACTGTAGTGCATGGATAATGATTCCAGATGTAGAAAAAAAACACAGCTACATTGCAGTGTCACAATAATGGATTCCTTCATTAGAAACAAATTAACTGTCTGAACTTTGAAAATGACCCACTTAAAACCTTCCACGTGATCTCTGCATTATCGCTGATGAACATTTGCTTTCAACATGGCTGTGAATGGAAATATGGAGGATAATTAGACGGGTTTCATCATGTAGGGCAGGAATAATCGATCCCCGAGAAGCCACTGTATTCATTTCATACAGGGATTTGGCCAAATCTCAGCCCAGGCTTGCATGGAGTTTCTGGAGGATGACATAATTTGGATGCTGATGATGGTGTAAATCACAGCGTGTGGCATAGAGCTCACATAGTTACAAAGCTATCTGTGTTTGCGGCTTGCCTTTAATGACACTCTCTCTGTTGGAAACTCACTTTAGTGCTTTCAAATTAGCCCCGTCGTCACAATTCTTAAGTGTGTGCTAATGCGGAGCCACCTATAATGAATGGTGCTTTAACGGCATCTGTTAGCTGGCAGACAGACACATTTAGAACGCTGCTTGGCAAAAGCAGTTATGTGAGCGCTTAGTGCGCTGCCAGTGGAGCAATGAAGTCTTGATGCTTCAGATTAAATGAAACTGCTATTTACAGCTATTCAGTATGACATGCATGAATCAGACCAACTTCCAACTGCAACCCGCTCTTTTTCTTTTCCCTCCTCAGAGCACTTAGAGACGGCTCTCTACAGGTTGGCAATGAGGCAGCGGTAACAGGGTCATCGCCTTTGGCAGCAACACAGCTGGACACGGACGGAGCACTCTGGTTGGGTAGGTGCCCACACATGGAAAAAAAACGTCATTCAGACTTGAAAATGTGTTTACAAGTGCCATACATCAAGTCAGGGGAATACTTCCTTGTAATTCTGTAGTACTTTTTCATCCTAGTTACTAGGAAGGCTGCCAAAAATGAGCAATGAACTCATTGGCATTGCAGAGGATAAGCAGAGTCTCTGGCGGGGAAAAATGATTGTGGTTTGGGCAAAAAAAGTAAATAAATAAATAAATAAGAATGTCCAAGCCTATTCAGGTATTGAGGTGAGAAATGGAAGGCTATCTGACAAATTCAAAAGTTGTCTGCTCTCCTGAATTGAAAATGACCAAAGTCTGCCCGTTATCTACCTCGAGTTCAATTTGGTCTGAACTTGGCTCAGAGAAATCGCTTTTGAAAGAACACACACGGCACGGCGGGATTGAACATTCTGTGGAAATAACATTGAAGACAGAATAAAGTCAGACTGTGCTTTAAAATGCAGAGCGCAGGGTGGGAGAAGAAGCAGGTTTGCAAGGAGAAGCAGCATGAGTGACATTTAAGAGACACGCTGCATGTAGAGGTGCGCTCAGGTACTCAGGTACGCATATACAAACACACACAAACACACAGGGAGGCAGCTGGAACAGGTTCTGAGCGAGCCCTGCAGCAAGAATACATAATCCTCACAGAGCCCTCCCATCGAGAGCCCTTCTACTTTTTAAATCCCCTTTTCGCTGTTCATCATTAATTCATCTGTAACTCGCATGAAATTAGCCCTGTCGATCCCCGATTCGCAGGCGCGCAATCCGATTAAAGGGGGCAGGGACATGGGATGTAAAGAGCTCGACGGGGATATGAACTCTCAGCCCGACAGATTAAAAAAGAGAAAACAGGAAAGAGAAAGAGAGATGCCTAATGTAGGGAGGAAAGGCGTTGGATTAACATGAAGCAAAGAACAACAGGGGATGCAGGAGGATTCTGACAGTGCGGATAACAGAGAGCAGGGATGGTAGCCAGGTAAAACATCAAAAATTAGGGTCATCTTGTCTCCCAGGAAGAACAGATCTCATGAAATTCTGAATAAAGACATTTCACGCTGATTTATTGAGAAAGACACTAATGACTACTTTGGGTGTGCTGGCTCAAAAGAGTACCTCAAAACACCATCAAAAGGAAAAAGGAGCCAGCCACACACCATGCAATTAGGTCATCACATCTCCACAAAAAAGACATTATGAGAGCGAGTCTAAAAAAAAAAAAAAAAAGAAAGGAAAGAAAGAAAAAATAGAAAAGGGTGGTAGGATGATTTGAAATGGAAAAAAAGTGCAGTAAATTTAAAGTGAAGGGGGAAAGGGCTGAAACATTTGCTTTGAAATAAAAATCCATTATACTGATAAATGTCTATTTTTAAACTTTGTACAACTGATAGATAAAACACAAAAAATGTGATATCTTTTTTTCAGGAACTGTTATCAGCAGATTTTTTTCTTTGATAGAAATTGAAGTGAATTGGCCCTTTATTATTTGTTCAAGTTATTTGATTTGCAGCCAGTCCTAAAGAAGTGACTCGTTAGCACTGTTATTTAGCAGAGATGAACAAAAAAGTGCAGCACTTATAAGAGCACAAAGTTTAATGAAAGCTGTCACACTTCTGAACACACTTGATGGATAGGTGATTTCCGCAGCACGGCAATGAGTGCTTAGCACTAAAAATAATGAGGATATTCAGTATTCATTATTTTACACCTTGTCGCCACCTTTCATTTATAGCAAATTTTTGAGCACTTCATGCACCATGTCAAATTAAGAGAACCTTCTCTCTCGTTCTATCTTAACTTCCTGTGGCAGCTCAGCGGGCTTTCTGCCTTTTTCCCTTTGATCATGGTGGTTTAACAAATAAAGTGTCAACCTGCCATGTTCATCAGCTGGTTTCATCAAGAAGAACTAAAATGAAAAACCAAAGACAAGTAGATTCTTTAGTACCAGAAATACATTTCTCTACCAAAATATTTCCAGTACAGCCTTTTGATGGAATTTACAAGGTCTTAATTTGTTATGAAATCCAAACCTTTATCCTGCCGTTTGATCTTTTAAGGGTACTCACAAGCATTTTAACAACTTAACTTGTGGGAAAAGTTATATAATGTCTCCTGAGGAGCTGAAAGAGCTAAGAAAGTAAATCTTCAATTCTGAAAATTTGTGATGGACAGCTTTCATTACAAAGCAGGTGTAGGGGCGGCCTAATGTAACAGTGCCATTGATGGGGAATGTCGGGACTTGCATTTACATGCTTGACCTATTCCAAATAACTGGAGTAGCCCATTATGACAAACTGAACTAGGTGGCCCCTAATGTTAGTTGCTTGAGTGTTTATGTACAGTAGCTAAGTCATCGTTGTATAAACTCCCGTCTCCGTCTCCCCTCAGGCGGTCTGGAGGAGCTGGCAGTGGCCCGTCGGTTGCCCAAGGCCTACAGCACCGGCTTTGTTGGCTGCATCAAGGACGTGGTGGTGGATGGTATAGAGCTTCATCTGGTGGAGGACGCCTTGAACAGCCCCAACATACAGCACTGTTCCGCCGCCAAATAAGTCAGCAGAGACAAAATATTGAGAAAATAATGGGAAAAAAAAAAAAAGAAAACCTCCCACCCACTTCCTCCATAGCGCCCATGTCTCCTACTGTAATTATTTTCTATTTTTGTATACTTTTCATCGCTTTTTATATGGAAAGAAAATTAATATGTCGTTTTAATTTTTGTTTTATGTATTTTTGTTTTAATCTGCACCATTCACAGAACACACTTTCTTTTTCTTTTCTGCTCTGACCCTTTTTTTTTTTTTTTTTTTTTTTTTTTTTGAAAAGCAGGCATCTCTGTGAAAAAGAGATATTTTATTCTTATCGGTTTTGTTGTTTTAAAACAAACGCCAGCTTAAACAAAAAAAAAAAAAAGAAAAAGAAAAGCCTGCTCCTTTTCCTCGCTCATTACTTGAACACTGGTGGACCTCGCTGATGATCTCTGGTTACTGCCTTGTCTTGGTGCCATATCTATCCACATTCCCCAAGCATGGCCTATACATCCACACATCCATGAATATTTAGACACACATTCCCGCGTGAGAGCTGAACGCAGTGTACGCTGTAGCCGGTGTGTGCAGTTCTTTGATGCTGCAGCCAGCTGGCGTCTCCAGTCAAGAAACTCTGTATTCAGCCCCAGTAGCCCACTGTATTTTCCTAATGGGACTTTTCAGATATCAGTCAAGCTGCTATAGTGAGAAAGTACACAGTCGAAACCACTCGATCAACCCCCATCTCACAGCGCTAAAACAAAAAAAAAAAAAAAAACAGAAACTCTCCACTCGATCTGAATCCCATCAGAGCCTTTAGTTTTGAAATATGACTCACTAACACTGCAACCCGACATGATGGAGATGGAGAGAGCGCTGCGTTCCACAATGACTCGTATATCATTAGTCATAAGTCAAGACATGAATCATAGACATGAATAAATGTTATAAATATAGAGTATATAAATAATACCTGAGACTGTGAATATGTAAGATGGGTTCTATTTGGAGAATTGTGCTTCTCATGTATTCTTGTGCGTTCTGTTTTACAATCAGCAGTTGAACTAATGATGACCACTATAAATGCATGCACTTCTGCAGTGTTGGTTTGAATCTGGTTTTCGTTTGTTTATTTGTTTTTTTCACTATTTGTCCAAAAACAAAAAAACGTTTCTAACTTGGAAAACGTCACTGTTTGGGGGTTTGGTTTGTTTGCTTTTTTTGCAGTGACTATAAAAGGGTTCCTTTTTTTCCTCTTATTTCCACTGATGTAATTTCAGAAACTACAGAGCTCAGAATAATGTTTTTCTTCATTCCCTGTATTTTTTCTTTTTGAACTTTTTGATTTTTCTCGGAAGCGGCTAGTTTTGCAGGACCCTGAATGGTGCATAAGGATGAAAAGTTAATACCATATCTGACCTTAAGGAGGTGCTGAAAGCAAAGACTGAAGAAGAGGACAGACACAAAGGAGGGAAGAAGGAGAGATCTTATCTTGGAGAGAGCTACTGCTCTTGGGAATGTCCTGTCAGACAACACAAACAAAAAAGCTTAAAAAAAACTCTGCCTGAGACTTGTTTTCTTTTCGTATTTGACCTAGGAGCATTCCTGGAGGAGTCTTTATTCGGCTGTTGGTGAGAGAGTGACTGTGATGTTGTTGTGACCTTTTGAAGCCATAACAGCCGCAAAAATGGGGAAAAGATGCATAATCTTTCAGTACTTGGAAATTAACATAGTAACGCATGGGTTTGTATTACTAGTGCGAATTCTGTAACATTCAGTGAACTGATGCAACATGGAGTCGTCTTTGCTGAACCACAATAAGCTGCGATGACTGACTTAAAGACTCTTGTTTTGATATGAGAACCTTGGCAATATTCTAAAACAAAATCATGTTTGTTCGTGATCAAGTATCAAATAGTCTTGTACGATTTTTTTTTCTTTCTTAAGTTCTTAATTTTTTATCTTTTTTTTTTGCTTCTTAAATCATCAACAACCTGTTTTTGTACAGCCCTGCAATTTTTAAGTGTAAATTTAGCAAATGTGTGATCTGTGGAGGTTTATGTTTTTAGTAATATACACTGGAACCCTGTCTGACTTGTCTGTTCGCCCACACCATGATATACATATGTACATGGAGGGACAGCCCTAAAGCTATAACTGCGGGTGTGTGTGATCACGCTCTGAGTGTCCACACCAGACCAGGAAACCCTTAAATACTAGCACTCGCTCTCTCCTTAGACTGGTCATGTTTGACCACATTGTTGTTTGAATTTGATCTATTCAGGTGGCAACACTTAAAATGAGTGATTCCTGTGTATTTGGATGGACTCAAGAACAATAAAGACAGCTGCAGTCTATGATTTGCGTGAAAACTATGAATTGCCTTAAAACTGGTCACCTTCACCTTGAGCAGGTGACAAATACGTCATGCATATAACCATTTCCTTACTTTAGCCAGTGTATTAGCCTCATCCCCATGATGTAAACGAGTAATATTTAATAATAATGATAATTATATTAGTAATAATGTCCATACATAACAAAAAAATTTCCAGGGGGCCTCTACAAATGTCCCCTCTGGCTTTTTACAAAAAAAATCTCCTATTTACTGGTTTTTGAATCTATTTTCTGTTCATTATTTATGTCTACATGTGGATTACCCTCCATCTCTGGCCTCTGTAAACTACTGTCTGACTGCGCAAACCTCCTCAAAGGGCAGTGCACCGAGTAAGAGTGGCATGACCTGAACATTACTAACTTTATGACCTTTGTCTTGTGTTCCTACCACCATGAAATAAAATGTCAACCAAATGGAGCCCATTCTTGTCAGCCGTCTTCATTTTGTCATCATCTGAAGTTAACTGGCATTTTGACTCTCTACAGGATAAGTCTGGTGTTATTCTGTTTTCTCAACAAATCCTGTGAAAAGTTCGAAAACAACATGTTTATCCGTCTCTGTCCTTTCAAACTTCTCGTCATTGTCTGTGGTGTTCAGCCCTGAATCTGATCATTTGAAGATGCAGATATTTAAAAACAGGTCACAACTGTATACTTAAATCTTTCAAAAAGTCTCAGTATTTTCCCAGAACAGCTGGACTCTCTAGTTTTTTCGCAAATCTCATTCAAACAAGAGTAAATCTTGTGTTTGTTGGGAACTGTTGACAGCTGTAAATGAATGCACATTTGGTGTTTGCAATATTGACTCAAAAATAAACTACGGTGCTCATGTTGAATATGGAAATTTATTCTTGACATAGGAAATTGGGGGAAAGAAATTCTTAACTCCTGGTCCACTAGTTTTTTTTCCCAGAGCTTTCACCTCTCTGAGGATTATGCAGAATGAAGACCAGCCTTCAGACCCTACAGTGGGATTCTTTTGAAAGGGTGGTTAGTGGACTTTGAGTTGGTGAATTTTCATCAAATGTCTATGTTAATCAATTAAAAATGAACTTGAAGGAACACGTCACCCACTGCAACAGTGTGCATCTAATATGTTTTTGGAGAACAATGAAGTTTTCATTTCATTGTTGCATTTCAGTTGCATTTTCATTTCAGTGTTTTCATAGATTGGTTTCCAATAACACAAAAGTTGAATACTGTCAGCCAACACATCTGATGCGTGAAATATTAAAGTTTCTGGAGTGTTGGAAATAGCAAAGGTATTGAAAATTTTAACACATGGTTCACCTTTTCTAGATTTTTCAGCCATTTCTCTGGTCTCCATCCACAGGTAGAGTATGCTCAGTTGTGACAGAAGCAGCTCAGTTGTCATCGTTTGACCTGTTGACCAGCTCCATAAATGACCACCTGTTACCAAGGGAGAAAAGCTTGGCATCTTAGTAAATATCTAACTGCTGAAATACCATGAGAGGAGACGGATGAAAGCTCCTGAAAAAGCTAATAAATGGAACTTGTGTGTGAAGTTTGTTTTGCGAGGTGAATTCTTGATTTCAGACCAGAACTTGAAACATATGGCACTCATATCTTTCTCCTTCGCTTTAGAACAGTTCAACACTATCAAGAAACAGGATGTTTGATTCATATCCAAATCAGTAATGTACACTCATGTAGTGTTTCTTTAGGTATGATGAAAGAGCTCATGGAAGGGAGCAGGGCCCACATATGTGTGTTTTCTCAATCTTTCCAGATTCAGATCAGTTGAAATTGCAAGTGGGAAAGTTCAAGCATCTTATGAATTCACAGCGTCAGCCTTGTGTTTATTTTTAGTTTCCAGGCACCTGCTTATGTTGAAGCAATCACAAGTTATGACTTCAATCTGTAGTGTGTCTTAATGAGAGGTTTCTGCTTCACATTTTGATTGAAACATCCAAGATAAACAGTGTTTTTCCAAATCAAAAGCAATTTAAGTCAGTATGCTCATACACACATCGATAAGCAGAATTTCTGGCTTCAGTGATATTTACTTCTTATAATTCAAATCACCTACAGCAATCTCTGGTGCCCTTCTGCTAATTGAAAGCCAGGAATCCAAGACAAAACTGTTGCACAGCTTCATATATCATTCAGTACATCCTAAAATTCTCTTGAGTGTTTTCATTAAGTCTTAGATTTAATGAGTTGAATTTATTCCTTGCTAATGGCAGAAAAGGACACTGCATCTTGTGTTGCGTTAATTAAAATTCTCTCAAATGGTGTAGATGAAATTGTTTCATCCAGTTGGAGATCCTTCTGGAGAAAGATCGTTTTCAATATATTATTTATAAGTAGTTTGATTAAAGGGTTTTCCAGGGATTAAAATCAAAGCAAAATACAACATCCATATATGAATAGAATCAAATAATAAAACAAAAGATCACTTGCTTTGGTGACACCCAGGGGAACTGAAGGGTTGAAACAGTTCAGGATGAAATATAATAAAATTCAGAGGACACAGTATGCACAGACCTAAGAAGATACAAAGAGCTCATTTTGATTCATGTGTTGAACTTACTGGCTTTGATAGAAGCTGCAAAACCTCAGAGGCACCCACCATTTTAAGATGTGTTTTTTGCTAATAACTGTTGGGGAATAAGATTTGTTCAGAGGTCAAAGAGGATTTATTAATTATGCAACAAACTCAGGCCCTACAATCCAAAAGAGTCCACAACATCAGGTGATAGAAGAAACTGTGCTTAGAAAATTACTGAATGATTTTCTGCTCATTCAAATCACAGAATAATTTTCTAAGAATGTTTCCTAAAAAGGATGGACAACCACTGATCTCACTTTAAGCACATTAAACTTTAACCCCCTTTTGTGAAATAAAGTTCCTCTCTCACAGCTTTTTATGTCCTCGTGGTAATAAAAGTTCTTTCTCTATGACATGGCTCCAGCTGTCCAGCTGCACCACTCTCAGTATAAGTCCCCTTTGTTTCCCTTTTCAGATTTTTTTTCAATCTTTGGACAGGCAGATTTGCAAGTCTCAAGGCAAAAGGGGTCAAAGGCCACAAGACTATAGAAGCAGTCACCTCGGGGTGGATGGGACATCCTGGTTTCCAATCCCCTGGGTGGGAAATTAGCTTTGTGCTGTTGAGTCTTTTTGTCCCTCCTAGACTCAACAGGACATGAGTCTGCATGGTGATCAAAACTTTCTCAGTCCAGGAACCTCGTCATACCTTTCCATTCCTAACTTGACCGCTACTATAACTGTACAAATCATGTCCTCTTTACATCACAGTTAATCGTTAAACAAACCCCACTATTTTTTATTTTGGAAATTTGAATGCATTTTTCCTAGTTTCCATGTTTTCCCTGTCATTTCTGTGTGTGTGAAAATCATACAGTCATGTTTGTCAGAGTTTTGTTATCGCCGTGATGTAGTGCGACCTTTTCAAATTAATATGCAATGAAACTACATTGTAAGAATTTCAGAACTTCAGAATGTGCTTAATAATTTATACACTGTATGAAAATGTGTGGCTGTGTTTCAAATTTGTGCTGCATTTGAAATAGTCAGCAAAATCATGAAGCATTCCTGCTTACAGTCCTTTAAAGCTTACCTCTACCTGTTTTTTCACTTTAGTCCTCACTTTCTCATCATTGTTTTACACTGGGTGACACTCTCCCACACAATCAAGCCAAACACCACTTTTTAAACTTCACCATAAAGCACCAGCTTATGTTTAAAGTTATTACACCAAGATTATTTTCTTAAGGGACCATTTTTAAGGACTACAATTACAGTGTTTAAGGTAATGAGTATTCATAATTCCAGTCGAAACACAATGTCTCGTACAAACGCTAAAACACAGAGTGACTTACCTCTTTTCTGAAAGTCCAACCAGTTATCACCTAAAATACGTGTCAGTAGGCACAGCACAAAAACAGTTTCCCCTCACCTTTAAAACCAGCACAAGACATACAAAGGGCATCTCAGTCACCCCACAAATGATTTATGATTTTGATTTTCAAGCTTGTATCAATCTCATTTTGCATTAAACTCTAAATGTGTGCTCGGTTTTATTCCAATAAAGCCTCACCCTCTTCATCAATTTCCACTATGTATCGATCACAGACTAATGTCCTCCCATTGTGCGACAGGATCATTTTAACTGCTCACCAGATCCAAACAATAAACCCTATGTCCAAGCCCATATATCCAGCCTGAAGCACATTGCATTTGGCAGAGGAAAAACATCTACTTTGACAACAGAAAATTCCACAGAGAGAAGAAAATGCCTCTCCATCATCTCAGTATTTTGTCTGTAAGCAGCAGCACACTGGGTCAAACAGTGGAAAAGCAAATCCATAGATGTGTAGCCTGTAAGCTCACAGACAATTGCATAAGCCCATCCATCCCCCAGTAGATTAACCTCCACTGATAACCACAGGCTGGTGACGTCAATGCTGCTCTGCCTCTCTTACTCTCACCACCACCATCACCACCACGATTCTCCAGAGCTGGGAGGCCGTCCCATCGTTAGAGTCTAACAGAGAAGAGGAGGTACACAGACCTACCTTATCTCTCACTAGACAGCAGAGGAGCTTTACAATAGCATAGCAAAAAAAAAAAAAACTTAATTAGGATACAACTGAATCACAAGAGAAAATTTAATAAATCAATGGCCTGAAAAATCAGTAGTTATAAAGGTCATTTCTTTATTTGATTTGATTTACGGATACTGCTTTGTCACTGGGTCAACACCATTATACTTTAATACGTAAAAATGTAAATCAATAGATCTGTTGTTTTTGCAGCAATAAACAACATGGCTGTGGTATGTTTTATCTCGTTATTAACAGTTGTTGCAATATGTCTCAGCCATCTAGAAGTGAGGATCTATTTATGCACAGTGGTCAAGGGCCCATGTATTTTGAAGTCATGAAGCCTCTGTAACCGGCATGTGTCAGGGAACTTTAGCGATGTTCTGTAGATGCATCAAGTTAGGTCGGCTGAGTCAAAACAGAACAGGAAAACAAGCTTGTGCAAATTAACAGTCGCAAAAGGTCACAGTTGACTAAAGAGTCAGTTGCTAGCTTAAATTGTCTTTTTAAATGTGATAGTAGACTAAAACACCACGATGTTGTAGAATAGCCTACTATGAAAATGCCACAGAACTTTAAATGTTAGTTTGGAGTTAGCAAATTAGAACGAGCCTTGTGTAATAATAGCCTTCCGTATGATGAATGTCATTTTCCTCCTGTCATATAACGTACTCACTATTTAGAAAAAGAAGTAATAAATAAATAAATGACAATAAAGATTCCTATGCAGAAGTCGTAACATTGCACCGCATGCAAAAACTATAAATAGGTTATACAGAAAGTTCAGAATAATGTGAACAATAATAATAATAACAAACACATTTATTTCAAATGGGTGGTCGTTTGTCATGGGTGTTAAATTATAACCTAAAAATCACCTGCTGCAAATTTCTCATTATAATTAGTCCACACGTAAGGCCTTTGTTTTGAAAGCAACAACCGGAAAAGGTGTCAGTAGTCATTTGTAGCTCAACAAGCAGGTTCAACAGATCTGTCAGTCTTCACGGCGATTCAGCAGAGGTAGAACGGGAACGTTTGAGGACAGTTGACAGCTTCCAGAGACTGCTATGACATCTCGCAGGTAAAGTAGACTTTGTGTTTTAGACTGTCATTAATGGCGCCGTGGTACTGAACAGCCTCTTTACAGTGCACCAGCAGTCAAACGTTGGACGGCGCAGATTGAAGTGAAGCTCGCGGTAAGAAAACAGGGCTCAACTTTTCTCGTGCTACGGTCCCGCTGTAGGCTCTTGACGCCTCGCATTTCAAATTTCATTCAGAGAAACGTATTTTTTGTTTGTTTGGTTAATTAGGAATTAGCATCGATTTATTGAACTGACTTTGCTTTAAGTATGGCGGTGACAAAAAGTGGCGACGTTGAAAGCCTCGACATAAATGTAATCTTAAATTTTCTTAATTTTCGGTTTTTTTTGTCGCAAAGTGTAATAGCGGAGAGAAAATCTAAGTTGCTCTGTTTTCATGTTTTACATCAGTTTTGCATTCCGTGCCGTTGTGTTTATGGATGGTTTGGTTAATGTCTTATCTGTAGCTGAGTCAGACTTTACTTTTAACATGAACATAACTCCATAGAGTTTTTTTTTTCTTCAAACACCACACAGGATTGTAACCTCACTTTCCTAATCTATAGTGCTTTGGACTTTTTCTGTGTCTGTCCTTTGTCTTTGTTTCTGTGTGTGCACATTGCAGGAAATTGGCTTATAGCTTCCTGCGAATCTAAACCCCGACACAGAAAGTATTTTAACAAAGTTAAAATAACTTTAGTAAAACCCCAGATAAACCTCAGTTTTATATAGGAATGTTATGGCGACATCAGTGTCATGTATCTACTAATGTATTGCCAAGAACCACACAATTCAAGTTAGCATGTGATTAGTAACCAGAGCTGAAAAACAATAACCTAACTAAAAAACACCGTTTGATACCATATCAAATAAGTGCTAATGCATACTAATACAAAAAGTATAGTTCTAATCTCTCTAAGCTCTATACCTTTTTACATCAGGCACAGTAGGACTTAGTGGACTACTTTAGTGTTGTGTTGCTCATGAAAGTGTGTATATTCCTCCTACCAAAATCTGGTGCTCTCACAACATATTATTAACCACGACATTTACATCTGTGGACTAGTACTGATTTGTAGTTCTGCCTGAAACACTGACCAACCTAGTATATGAGGAGTTATTTAGATTTTGAGTGACTGGTTTGTCTCATGTTCAATTTCCTCCTAGCTTGTCCTTTCCTCGTACTTTACAGTATACAGTTGTTGAGCTAATATTACCTGCTGTGTGTATTAGAGAAACTTACAGTAAATCTAAGTGTTTTGCTAGGTAGTTATTTGGTTTGATGCAGGAAATTTTGCGATTATGGTTTCTCACCCTCATCATAACTTTTAGTCTGCACAAGTGTAACAACTGCCCATCCAGGTACAGATTTCTGTGCAAGGTGACCTCTGAAACGCTGACTATAGCAATCAGCTTGTCTCTTGACCATAATAGCTGTTGTGGACTCAAGAAAATGCAATGTTGGCAATCGGAGTTTACACTTGATACAACTAGTCTGCTTCTGTATGGGTGGAAAAGATGACAGATGTGTCGGAGCCCATGTTGTTTGCTGTATGACTGTGTTGCTCTTAGTGGTGTTTGCAATTAAAGTTGAAATGTTGAAATACTGATGTTGCGGTTAAAGGGCCAGTTTGCTGATTCTGTTCAACATAATAAACTTCACAAAACACAAAGGTATTATTTCTCATCTGACAGAGCGAAGACTGTTCGACACGTAATTTCCAAAAAAAACAAAACCAAAACAAAAGATTTTTTCTAAATAGAAAACAGCTGGACATGGCTATGGTCTCAGTGCATCAGAAGGACTTTGGAAAGAGCAAAGATGACAGCTTGTCTGGTGCAGTCAAAGAAAATTCAACTTTTTACAACCTTTACGTATTGATTTATTTTAAAACAACACACAACATTCCCTAAGTCATGGACTATTGTTGTGCTTAACTTCCTCATACACCTCACAGCACGGATGTACTAACATACTATACATATTTTTGTTTATATTGGTATAGTGTCGCTCAGCTTTGCATGAACTATGGCATTAAATCCAAATCCTTGTAATCTTGCTGCAGTGGCTGATTATTCATCAGATTGTTGCAAGGTATACCACATAGCCAGTGTGGCTCAGATTGCTCAGTTAAACTGGATAAAAGCTATGGCACATTTTTGCAAACCTCAGTAAGGCCACTGAGTAAAATATTTCCACAGAACTAATTGGTACCAACATTTCTCACATCACTTGACATTATTCCATTTCACAGATATCGCTGACATTTTTTCTCAAAAATTTACAATAAACACTTGTGTGTTGACAGAGAGCTAAGCGTTCAGTTGCCCCAGGGGCCAAAGCCACCACCAGACTAAGATCAGAGATTGAGGAAAACACTGAGGCACAGTTAAAAGTTGTTTTCATCTTGCCAGTTTCCATGGCTTGTCTCCGTCCGAGACATGCATGACTGTTGTTCTGTAGCTCATTCTGTACTTCCTGAGCTGAAATACCACAGGGGAACAATACTACAGTGCGTGCCATCTTGATATGACAGACCTGCACCGTTGTTGATCATATCACTCAGACCAGCCATTTTCAGGAAGGATTGTAGGTCATCACAGTAATTGGGGAGGGCTGCAGTTCCCACATATTTTGTCATTATTGTATTTGCTGTGCAGATTTGTAGTCATAAAGGAACCATTTGGACCATCACTCATATCAGTGTTGCAATGCAAGCCCCGTAATGAGTTCACTATAGTGCTGTGGAGCCAGAGAAAGTAGTAATGGTGCAGAATCACTTTACATTGCTGTTCCATTTTTATTTTGCCAGTTGATTCCGTGTAGTATTGCAAACTTTCCACTATTGGAAACCACCTCTGCTACCCTTTGTTTAAAGAGGAGACCTCATCTGTCACTGAAACTCATTTGACCAGCTGAGAACAGTGAGTCAGTTTTCTCGATAAGCCGACAGGAAAACAGCAGCCCATGTGGAGGAATAAGATAGCGCTGCCAACATTTCCAGGAGTGCTCTGAACCAACCGTTAGTTTTTTTTCCAGATACATGTTTTGCATTTTATCCAAACTCAGCACAATGCAGCCCGACCTCGCAGAATAGACATTAACATTTTGTCAGCGCCGCATGTTTCGCATATGACTTAGTGCCTGGGTGGTTAATCATTTAAAGGTAAAGTGCTTAACAAAGTTGAAAGGGCATGCTTCTACAGGTGTTTATCAAATATTTGAAGTTTAATATATCAGGAACTGCACTCGGATCCGTGTGAATCCGAGCTCAGGTTAATACTCAGGAGGAAGAGTGAAGAGGAACAATGCGGTTGCCCACTAACTAATGTCTACCATTTAACTTCTCTTTGCTGTCTGGTGTCAATTTTATTGCAGAAAGATGTACTTAAAATAGTAGTGGTCATGTGATATTTCAGGTATATTCCGTTATGGGTGTGTCATCACTCTCATTGGTCCAAATAAGATACGAAAGTCATCTTAAATTAGTCTATACGGTAATCTTAACCGACAGCCAAAACACAATATCTTCATTTTCATGGAATGCAGAAAAGTGTGTTCGGTCTGAGCATTTGTTATTTCCAGTATATAAGTCTCATGAATTGCATTCAGCGTAGTATGCCCTTAGTTTTGCATGGTAAAATGAGATGTGGATGTGTGTATCATCATGTATTTATTTTCAAAAATAAGACTGTGATCAGTAACATTTTCCTTGTGATCGATGGACATTGGACTAAATGCCTATCTGAACCACGTCTATAAAGTGACTCTCCCTTATTGACTGTCAAAAATGCTTTGTTGAAGATGCCTGATTTGAATGTATATTGAGTGGAAGGAAGACAGCATATAAACCATTTGACTTTGTTCAAAAATGCAAATATGGCATCTGTGTGAAAAACATTAGCTAAATGTACTGTATTTCTGCTTGTACGTTACTTAATCCAAATTGGAGAAGGGATTATTCCATTATTATAATCTTCTGCTCTCTGATAAATTTTGCCATGTGTTTGCAGAAGAACAAGAGAAGTGCATTTTTGAGTATTTGTCATATGTACAGAAAATGTGCTGTATTAAAATGATGGAGACTTTCTCAGTGATTACTCTGTATCCACTATTTGTTTCTTAATCTTTTTTTTTTTGCCCATTTTGGGCAAGAAGTCAAGTGTGTATTAACTAGTTTCTGTTTTCCAGAGAGTTTGTTGTCCTTATTGTCTGTTGGAAAAAAAGGTTGGATGTGTCTGTGAAAGAAATGTCAGAGTTATTTATTAACCAATAATGCCCAGAGCCAGTTTAACTCTATGTTTGAAGAGTACTGTTTACTCCATGTAAATACAAAAAGCCACAAGCTATGGATACTCAGTGCTGTTGCTTGTTTTTGCATGATTAAAGAATCGTCCAACAACCCTGAAAGCTTTTTGACAACTTATCACATCACTACTAGCATTTTGTCAGTTAGTCATCCAGCTTCTGGTTTGTTACATACAGTACGTGCAAGTGTTTAATACATGTGCACGATGATTGGTTAAGTAAGTCATTTAGCTGATTCTACTAAGCCGCCTGCCTATTGCTGCACAGAGCAGTAAAGCATCCGGAGTAGGGGCGGGAGGGGGTGCGAGTTTTGCACCTCATGTAAATACCCTGGATCGTCAGCTGGACTAAAAATATCTGCGACATTACCAAAATCCGCACCCCAGGGCTTGTCTGTGACCAATATAGCCCTAGCTGAAGCTTTCATGCTGCGCTGCGGCTACTAAGTATATCACCTTTTTGTCAGTAGGTCTAGACGGGTGCACTTTAAATAGCTGACCGGGGCTATATTGAACTTGAGACATTATGTAAGAGGATAGAGTGGTGGCTGGATGCACAGTGGGCCTGTTTCCCCTCAACCACCCCGAGGCCTAACCTGCACCTCCCAGCTGCCTCTGTCTCTCCCACTGTACATGCAGTTTATCCTCTTCTTCCTTTTCGTCAGATAAAACCAGGCTATTTGAAATTTCATTCCCTTTGTCTCTGTATCTCTGTCTCTCTCTGCCCAAGGCCAGATGCAGGGAAATGGGGCGCCTGATGGTTGTCAAAGGGAATCCTATTCTTGGAAAGCCCTGAGTCACTCCTGCTCCTGTAGTCATGGTGTGAGGAGGGGGTGGAGGGAGCATGGAGGGAGAATATATGGAGGTGGCTGTAAAGGAAGGGCATGCTCTTCAGTCTGTTTTGAAGACTGGTCAAAATTGACTCAAAGACTAAAATCTACAGGACCTCACAGATACATATAACCAGAGCTGCCATGGTTAATTGATCAGTCAGTTAGTTGATTGAAACAAAATTAGTTGCCATGTATTTTGAAAGTAGGTCATTCAAGTCATTTTTTAAAGCAAAAATATCAAGCATTTGCTGGTTCCAGCTTCTTAAATGTGACCATTTGCTATTTTTATGTGTCTCTTACTGTAGTAAATGAAGAGTCTCTGGGTTTTGGACTATTGGTTGGACTAAAGAAGCAAATTGAAGAAACTGAATATATCTAGCTATATCTATTGCTTTGGGAAACTGAGATGAGAATAATTAATCAGTTGATCATGAAAATAATTGACAGATTTATCAATAATGTAAAGAATCATTAGTGGCAGCCTTACACAACATAGTCTAGTGCAGTGAAATGTAGTAGGTGCAAAACAAAACATTACACTAACAGAGAGATCTTTGCTGTTGGTGCATCCTTTTTTATTAGAAATGTGTTTCAGTGGCCTTTGTAAACAAATCTGGCAGGTTCAGATAAGATAAGATTTCCTTTATTGTCCCACAAATTCAGATTGTTACAGCAGCAAAGTGGATAGTGAACAGACATGAACTCCATATTAAACTAACCATTCACCATTGCAGCTTTTGTGAGTTTATTCCTCAATGTGCTGTGTGCCTTTTAGCTGAGTTGCAAAAATAAAGGCCAGCCAAGTGAAAATAGCAATAATATTTTAAATCACAGTATGAGTATTAATACTTTAGGCCAGTTCAGTTCTGTACAGAGAACTGTCAAATAAAAAAAGAATCTTTTAAATTGGTACTTATAAACCATATGAGGATTATAAGAGGAAAATCAACACAGCATAGATTAAAATAATTTTATTAAATCTACACTTACTTTCACGGAAAAAAAATAATGTGTATTTTTTCATATAATATACACTAACAGCACAGGTTGTAAGGATCACGCTCACTGTGATTGGTTAATGTGATACTTGAACATTTGTAAGTAAATGTGTAGGTTAATACTCTTTATATGATTGGTTCCCAATGACCAGGTCTACCTCCACCAGTATTTCTTGGTGAGTGATGGCCCTAAAGTTAATCATTAAACGGAGCACCACGCAGTGCAAAAGAGAGGGCAAATATGTTTTCACTACAAATCTGAAAAAGGCTTCCCAGAAAACCTGCAAAGAGTTGAGTGGTATTTTGGAGAAATAAGTGTCAAAATGAAAAACAAAATGTCATTTTTGATGTGCCTTGTACAAAAAGAACACCACTTGAATTGGGGCCAAAATTAAAATGTGCGATTAAAAGTATGCAGTGTTGTGAAAATGTGAAAGGTAGCTGTCGGTAATTGGGTCTGTTCAGATTACCGAGACGTTCAGTTTGAATGAAAGGTGCACCTGTGGCTCTCAGAAGTGAGGCAGTGACCTTGTAAAATTTTTCTCAAGCTGTGCATCCTTGTGGCTTCACGTAGTACTAAAATGTAATTTGTGGAAATATTCAGAAACCCTCTAATCTAAAAATACTTTATACCAAATAAGACAATTGTTCATTTTCAGTATTTCATTTGATTTTGGAGCAATTTCAGTAACTTTGGTGATTGCCTGACTTTCAATTTAAACGACATGATTAGGGCAAACTTTCACATTTCCGTCTTTCCAAATAGCACTATGGCCTCACATATAGGCATATAGTTATTAAGCAACTACTTGATAGCTAAGATTAAAAAAATGTACAACCTTTATTATCCAGTATTTGTCAGATAAATTAGTCTAAAAAGTCTTAAAAAAAAGTCTAAAAATATAATACAGATCACATTTAACTGAAATCAAAAGTAGAAATACTCAAACTGTGCCGTTTACAAAATCCAGAGATCATTGAAAGTTCATTTGAAAAACTGCAGTCAAATACTGCCGTGCTTTTGTTCTCTGAATTTATTTTCTAACTCATCTGCAAAGCTGCCTAACCTGCTTCTGCACATTAATAGCATAACGGCATAGTGCTGAATTGGCTGGATTGAGGGGGTTAAGCTTGGTGATGGCTAACTATTATCCCGTGTAACTATGCCATGTGCGATTAGGTGTAATCTCCAAGCAGGGGCAACACGGCTGTTGCATTTAGCCTCCAACAAGATAGCAGGGTCCTTTTAGCTCTCTTAGGCCATGTATTCTGGCCTGGTCTGGTCTGTGTTACACTCAGAAGCTCTGCTAGCTTTAGGATCACAGAGTGGGCTTTGGTACTTAGCTCTCAGATGGTTGCTGTGCTCTTAGGGTACAAAATGGAGAGAAGGTGAGGCTGAGGGAGGAGATCAGGGGGTGGTAGGGTTGGTCAGCCAAAGCCTGTCACATACGTCTGAGGTGGGAAAAGAGGGACAACTGATAGCACTGACGGGTGCTGGTATCAGGCCTGCTCATGCTCGTTCAAATCCCAGATTAAAAAGCCCCCGCCTCCCCCCCTTGCTCGCTCTCCCTCCCGCACTCTCTCTGTAGCTCTCTCTCTCTCTCTCTCTATCTCTCTCTATCTATCTCTACCTCTCTCTCATAAAGCACCCCCATCCACTTCTCTGTTGTTTCTCTAGCTGTCTTTGTCTCTCTGACTCTATCTAACCCAGTAACACTTTTACAAGCGTCCCACCACCACCACCCTCCCACTTTCGTCTCTATATCTCCCTCTCTCCCTCCCGCCCTCTCTTGTGTAACAGTGCCCAGTGCTGGATTACTAAGCTCTGAGGCTGCTGAAGCAAGGGGCTGTGGCAGGCTTCGACCAGAATGGTGAGGTAGGGCAGAAACAATCCCATTCAACTTCAGCATATTTTCTGCTTTTGGACAGCCCTCACACTTCTTTTAATTCCTCTCTTTCCCTTTCATAATGGTTTTAATTCTGCTTTAATTTGCTTAATTTATTGCATAGAATCCAACGCTGAATGAAAACAAGTGAACTTGGGAGACTTGGCTGTTCAGAGGCGTGCATGTGTGTGTGTGTGTGTGTGTGTGTGTGTGTGCTTGTGCGTGCATGCACGTGCATGTGCATGTGCATATGTACACTATTTCTTTCACATGCATTGGTGTGCCGTAAATGTGGGCATTTCAGGATGTTTAGTGGGTAGGCATACACTCTAGTTGTTAAGAGCGCTAAAAGAGGTGTGTGTGTGTTTGAATTTACGTGCCAGAACACAGAACAAGGTGCCCCCCTGCTTTCAACTGACTGTGAAACTGACTAAGTGAAGAGTTGTGTGCTTTTGTACGTATGAAGCATTGGCCCAGTGTTTGCGCCTGGTTCCAGCCTGTCTCCATTGTTTTGATAATTTGAAGAGTGACAGCAGTGCTGTGATGACGGATTAGATATGGATTAGTCACATAAGGCATTTTTTCCCCACTGTTATTATTTTTCCGTATGAATCTTTGTAGGATTAAAAACAATACTACGCGTAATCTGCCCACCAGCTGACAGTCGTGACCTGTCAGTGGCTTTTCAGTACCTAAATGTTGGCTAGTTCGAATTATATTTTTAGAAAAGGTCTGTGACAAGTGTAGAAACCCATAGTCAAATAAAAAGACTGGAAATGCCTGACTGTTCAACAACTCTTTTATAAATAGTGTCCTTAGTGTGGTATCATATACCAGTAACTGTGAGCAGACAAGTCTGATTAGATTCCCTATTATGTCTGAGATATATTGGTAGTTTATTTGTTAAGTTTCCTAACAAACAAATTTAAGGAATCCTTTTTTAGAAACAACAAATTTATATTCCTGGAAAGAACCAAAATGGAACATGTTTCTTGTCCTAATGAGATACCTGAAAATATAGACAACAGTGTGGCAGAACACTTGATAAACCATTGTTGTATTATGCAGTATTATAGGAATGATATTAAACAAACTAAGCAATTGCCGTACATTCTTCCAGAAGCACTTTACACTTTTTCCAGTCCGGACATTTTAATTGCATTTCAATGAATGTTTTCACTGCATTAGCTTTTCTGTTTTCTGTGTGTCTTTGTACACTCCCCAATAGAAGTCATGACATTCCATTGTCTAAAATATTTTTTTTACTCAGAATAAGTCACCACAAGGACACAATGCGTCTCGTATCTCCTGTAGATTCACTTTGAGTGTTGTGGATAACACATTTAACACTTTCTTTCCATCCCTTCAAGTCATTTCCTGCCTGTCTACAAGCCACCCCAAACTCAACTGCTCAGCCCCCAGCCAGACTTTCAGAGACATTTCTAATGTCATTGTCCAATTCACTGTCATTGTCCAGTTCACCCTTCACTTTTACATATTTTCATGACTAATCCCCTTGTAATCTGTACGCTAGATTTTTTTAAAGTTCCTCCTTTAATCTACTCCCTTGGCTCCTAGAATGAGAGAAAATGCAGCTGATCTGTTTTGCCCCCTGGAGAGGATAAGGGGGGGTCAGGTGTAGTCTGGGTCATATGTCTGCTCTGGTTTGGTGTGGTCTGTCTATTGTGAGCTGGTGCAGTCCAGGGCTTTGCTTCAAGACTCTCTTCTTGCAGGCTGGACCTATACTTTGAATTAGATCATACAGATTTTTGCTATTTTATTTAATATTGGACTAGTCCTGTGGTTTACCTCCAACAATGGAGGCTCCTCTATGTCCACAGTTTAGTGTCCTGCTTTGGTGTTAATTCTAATATGCATAATATATCACCCTCTCTTATACAAACCTTATCACACATTTACAGTTGTAGCATCGTTACTGATTCCCCTGCCGTGTCTGTGTCGGCCTTCACCTGTCTCTTCTTTCACTCTTCTCATGTTTCCTCTCTGTCAAAGTCAAAACAGATCAAGTGGCTTTGTGAGTGACAAGCAGTGAGTGTCACTTTGATTCATCTGTTGAATGCAAAATGATGACAGCCTCTTCATCTCCAAAATCATACATGTCTGACATTTACAGTTAGCTCCATGAAAGCAATTTCAAGCCTTTTCAGTTCAGTTGTAGTAAATGTCACTCACAGTTCATTCGATCTGAGTTGTTAAGTCATTCTGACAAATAGAAACTCCATCTTTTGATAGTAAGATTGTCAGGCTTACATATCCTCGTTACACTGTGATTTAATTTACATTTTTGTAGTTTTAGGAATTACTGATGTAATGAATAGAAAGCAGTGACTCGTGTCACATAGCATGAGCTGAGATTCAGACCTTTGCAGCTGTAGTGACCTCAACAGTATCCTGATTTGTATTTGCCGCTCCCAAGGTGACAAAAGATCTGCTGAGCTGACACATGAGTCTTATTTTTATCTTACTGTCATGGGTTTGCGTCATACCATGTACAAAAACAGAATTGCCTAAATGCTCGCCCACTATTGAAGCTTTCAGATATTATCTTCTCAGCTTGAGTTTCATCAAGGCGCTCTTGTGTCCCCCGCTGCCTGCTCTCTACTGGGTTATATTAATCAATAATAAGCCTTTGTAAAGTGTCGGGGTGGTAGTGAAAGGCTACAATTTAGGATGTGAAATGCATGATTTCCATGACTCATTCTATATGTCAGTGATTAAAAAGGTTCTGTTTTCCCATTCTTGTTGAATCATCGACATTTACATACATGTTTCTTTCCAAAGGCGATGACTGCCGCCAAAGGTTATTTTGCTATTTCAATAATCTGGGGGCTAATTTTTTCAAGTAATTTGTCAATTTATTTCCATGACTCACAACCAAAACGTTAAAGCATAAATCAGCCCATTGGAAATGTTTGAACAACGGTTTAGATTCTATTTATGGAAATGCTTATAAACTGCTGGTGTTCATTGTGCAGGTAGGAGAGCATGCAGCATTTTACTCAAGGTAACAGTCCGCAGCATGAAACACCTACCATATTTCCTCAAATAGTTGCTGGGACCTTTATTTTCTACAACTGCAGAAGGTACCAATTCTTTATATGAAGCAGGCTTGTATTAGAGGCAGGCCTTATGCAACACCCTCTCTTTGATAAGCACTGTAATGGGTCATATATAAGTGTACCATGTTACGGTGTTAATACCGACTCAATGTTTTATGTATCTTTTTCAAATTAAAAGCCTACTGGTGTTTCAGTTGTGAAAAATTTGCAGCGGGCATACTGTGACAATAGCCAGACAGTATTAAACAGCAGCAAAGTGAAGCGGATCAGAATGAATGAATCAGAGGCCACCATTGTGTCAGTTTGAACCATACTCAGTACATTTATTTACTAGCACGACAAAAACAAAAGTGAGGTATCGACTGCTCTTCAGCTAACAGCAGCTTGCTCTTCTGTTTTGCCAGTACCTGATTCTTCTCGAACTACTGTTAAAGTGCCTCCTAGCTTTCTCTCCTGAATTTTCCTCTGTCTTTTGAATTTGAAAACAAATCTCCTCTGAGTGCCGTGCTCCTCAAGTTCACACTCCACTGGCCTCTGGTAAATTCAGTCACTTACACTGTAATGGGCCCTTATGTTAACTTAAAATGTAGCTAATGCCATGTATTGGAGCTTGTAAATTACTGCAAACCACAGCTGGCTGGTATTTTAACACCCATACACCTACAGTGACTGAAATAGGATGATTATATATATATATATATATATATATACATATATATATTATCTGCATAGAACAACTTAGACTAAGACCCAAATTCTGAAATCCCAATGTAATGTAACTAGGGGTGGTGCATACAGAACTGATGCTTAGGTGCATTGTGGCAATGTTGGGTTGCATAGCTTTCATGCTAAAATGGTGCATTGATTATAAAATAGCAGCAAGCAGCAAGTTTTTCAAAGGGATTATATATCATATACAACTCTATTTACCCAAACTGTTTCACATTATTTGTGTCACCAATAATAGACAATACACCAGCTGATTAAGTAAATGTAAGTTGCAATTTCAACCCCCCTTTCTCTGACACACAAACAGGGCCTTGGGTGGCTAGTTGTGCTGTGGATTAGCCAGCAATGGCGCACAGTAGTTAGGGAGGTTTAACCCAATGATCCCTGCTTAAATATGAGCTCTAAATCCACACAGCTGACATTCAGCCATTCACTGCTGCTATGCCTGCCTACTGGTTCTTCGAAATGAATGTAGTCCTTCACTTATTAAATGCAGTTTTTACTCAGCACTCCAGCATGCTAGTGCCAGCATGTAGAAGCACTGAGTTTATGTCTTGCAACTGTTTGTGATTAATGTGTATGGCTTGGTTTGAGTAGTGTCAAATACTCAAATAATCAACATATCAACATACTTGACAAGCTGTGGGAATACATGTTTGCCTGTAAAATTTTGCAAGAGAGGAAGTAACATGTAATCATTAGCTCTGGCTCTGCAGTACTGTAAACCTTAGGGTCCTTCCCTTTTAGACCAGGACAGGACATACAGTTTGTATGTAGTCACTGATTCATCGAGAAACAAACTGGTGGTAAAAAGTACACTATGTACAAATACACCATCAGAATCATGAGAATATAAAGGATATAAAGGAATAAAAGCTTAAATATGAGGACATATAAGTAAGAGCAGGTACAAGTTTATTTAAATTATTTTATTTAAAAGGTTCATTCTTAAATAATGAGAGGTAGCCCCATTAACTTGAGGCCATGGATAGACCTCACATCAACTATGTTCCTGACAGTGCATCACAGTGCCTCATGTTTCCATATATGACTGTCACCTCATTTATTGTCGAAAACCATTAAAACGCTGCCTCATCTAGGAAACCAGAATTGTGACTAACTAATTGCTACCAATTGTCATGAGACAAGGTGCAAGGACAGCTCTTGGCTATCTCAGTTATTTTGCTCTCGTCATGCCCCATCTAAAAAGATGTTCTTCGTTGGAGTTTCTCGGCAGCAGCATTATTCGAGCAGTGTTTAAAAATCTTACTGCTGTATAATTTCTGTTCTTGCAAATGGGTATGACATCTTAAAGTATAAAAAGGGCCAGAGCCTAACCTAGTATGAATGTGAACAGCCTCAAGCTGATGCTTTAACCTCTTGGTCATGATGTCATTTTCAGTTCAGTGGACTGGAGTACAGAGCCAAACATAGTACCGACTGATGTAGACTATACTATAGGAATTTTTGATTTTTGGCTATTGTGGAGCCTGTTTTGTCTGTATAGCAAAGGGAACAGGCGAGTGATGGGACACAGATTACATCTAGTATTCTTGGTCATGTTTAATAGTCTAAACCCCCCCCTCAATGCTTTTTAGGTGGTTCCACCCCAACATCACCGGAATCGAGGCAGAGGATCTCCTGTTGACTCGGGGCGTCCACGGCAGTTTCCTGGCCCGGCCCAGCAAGAGCAATCCAGGTGATTTTACCCTCTCTGTTAGGTGAGTCGTCATCTACCACTTGTTATTTTTGTTCACAGTCAGTTTCACTATTTAGTTGCACTGTTCTCACCAGAAAATGGAAAATAATAGTGGCATTTACAATTTTGGCAGGAACTTTGCCACAGTGATTTAAATAGAGTCCAACTGTATATGCCACACAGAAGACCAAAAATTACCAATAACAAATGAACAAAAGGTCAAATGCTCAGTACCCTTAAAGTAATTCTGACCATGGATTTAGTCGGTATTAAGTCTGGGAATGAAGAGTGACTGTGTTGACCTGACTAAAGTGGAAAGTTTATTGATCAGGACTCTCTGAATTTCCTACCTACAGGTCAGCAAGTGATGTAACAACAACAGAAGTTGTGTTGTTTTGGTGTTTCTAGGAACATGTGGATTAATACATTTGGATTTGGTTAATTCTGACACGAACTGGCCACAGTAGCATTATTACAGCGCCATGGTGGGGTTGAGGTGTGTCAGACACGCACAGCTGAGCATAATACCCTGTGCCTACATGTCATTCATGCCCTAAAACACGCTTCTTTTAATCCCTTTAATTGAGAACCCTGATGTGTTGCAGAGAATGTGAAATGTCTGCTAAGTTTGAATCGGTGCTACATGCTGTGGTGATTACAGAGAGCAGGAAACAAACTGAGATAGAAGAGAGAGCGCAGCTCTTCCTTGGAAACGAAAGCTCTTAAGAGATACATCAGTCGGCCAAGCGCCTGGAAGAAAGCCCAAACACATTTGTTACTGTGTGACTATAGCTTTAGATGGCATAGCAGCATGTCGTGTGTGTGTGTGTGTGTGTGTGTGTGTGTGTGTAAACCACAGAGAAAGAAATGTAGACAGAAAGAGGAAAAAGAAACAATGTAGTTGGACAGGCAGTTGCTTTTAGAAAATGTTGAAGAGTTAAGGACCTGTTAAGGCTTTGACCTTCACTGTCTGTGTGTGTGTGTGTATTTGCATGTGTGTGCACATGTGCATGCAGGTGTGTATGTGTGTAGTACATAAATCATAGACACCACAGGCAGATTGGTGGGGTGATTTGTAGCCACAGTTTGTGGTCATGACAGAATTAAACACACACACACACACTGAGGTCATGTGGCCAATGAACAGAACCTGACCACCTGCTAGAGAAGGTAGGTCACATTGAACTTAGACGAAGGAGAAGAGAAGCAGAGTTCTCATTAAAGAGAGACTATGTAACTTGAAAGAAGAACTAAGTCAACCTTCCTCATCCAAATGAAACATTCAGTTTATTGGCACTAAAATGTATCGTTGCTGAATTCATTATACTGTGGGAGATGGCTGTTACAGTCTTGAGTTTAGTTGACATGATTCTAGTTTGATCAGTATCTCATGGTTGCTCATGTTACCTAAAGTTAGCAAGCATTAGGTAAATCTAAAAAGATATGTTAAAACTGGAAGGTTACATACATTTACAAAGGACCTTTTAGAATTATAATCACACAAATTAATAATTTTTAATGTTTGTTCATCACAAAACAAAGACATTATGTCTTTCTTCCTGCCTTGTTTCTGTATGCCTTAAGAATGGGCATAGATGACTATTTCTGGACAAAAGGTTATCTCTGATATTTCCACAAACAGCCTATCCCTTCTTTTAAAAAAACAACAAAGAACAACTTTTGACTTCAAAACTTTCAAAGTGAAAGAGGGGCTGCGTGGTGTTCCAGTGAATACTGTGTTATGCTTGTATCTTCTGCCACAATATCCTGTTTCTCAGGAAATTAGTTGAAAAAGTAGAAATGGTTGTAAAGCTCAATCAACACCTGTAAAAATTCAGACTTCATTTTACAGCTTCAGTACACCTCCATCAGTGCAAAATGGAACTTTTAAGAAGTTTTTTTTTTGTATTTTTTTGTACTGTACGGCTTATGCTGCCTAACACATTCTCAGTTTTTTTTCCTCACACCTCCACCCCCATCCCCACACACACACACACGCACACACACTGTTTTATCGGAGCAGAGGAGAGGCTAATTAGCCTGTCATTAGCCAGGTTTCATCTTACCAAGGCCATTAGGAGTGGGATAGTCATTCTTCAGATTGTAATGTATGCTGAGGGAGTCTGTTGTCCCTTTCTTTCCCTCTTTCTCCATCTTATCCTCCTCTCTCCTCTTATCTCCACCACCTCTCTTTCTTTGCTGGTCCATGAGGTGAATAGAAGGAGTAGTTGCACAGAGCTGCTGCTGAAAGTGTCTGAAGGCTGAAGTCTGTGACGCTAATGAGAGGTTTTTGAGGGCTGTGAAAATGTAATCAATTCAGAGTTTCATGAAACTCAGAGAGGGAGAAAGAGAAAGTTTGAAGCAGAAAAAGTTTGGCCATAATTTATATCCAACTCCATAAGGACAGCAGTCTGGTCAGGTTTTCTAATTTTTCATGCTCTTTATACACTGTAAAGACCCTGAGGAGGAACTTTAAGGGCAATCTTAACAGAGAATTTTACAGGGCACATTACCACAGAGAGCAAATGGATTTTCTCTGTATTATATAATATGGGTTTACTTAGATGTGTTTCTCCTGCTGCCAGGCTATTTATAGTTTTTCACAGTAGAGTTAAAAAACAACATTATTGTGAATGTCAAGTCAATCTGTGAGTGTAAACTGTGTTTAAACTGCATTTTCCTGGAAGCTTTACTTTCCAACATAGTACAACAGTTTCTTAATTCCTTTGTTGTTTTGACATCTCTCCCCTCCTGCACTATGACATGGCCTGATTGAACACCCTCAGCCTATAGTGAGATACACTTGCCGATCTACATTTTAGGAAGTGCAAAGACCTAACAGTCAAGGCCTTATAGCATGCAAATGTTTCTCCTTTTCTTGACACCTACAAACACAGAAAGCCTGTTACCTGTAAAGAATGCACAACCCCTTGACAGTAGCCACCTCTTCTGTCAGAAAGTAGTCATTTGAAATGCTTACACAGACACAAACATATATATAGTGCAGTTCCTCAAATGGCCACTTGAGGCTGGCTACAAAAGTGAAAAGGTGCCCAGAGACCATCATATTAAAATGCTAAAATTTACAACAAAAATAAGCATGTTTACAGCCTGCTTAAAAAGAGATAAATTACAACATTGATTTCTGGCTGTTTCCTAGCTGTCTATTTGTTTAAATACAGCACAAAATAAACCTATGTCATAAGTGTTTGCAGATTAATTAAAAGTCAATATAGTGTATTTGAGAATATAGGATCATAAAAAAAAAAGTGTTGTGATACTCAGTCTTGTGAAAACCGATGCAGACTATAGTTTAAGATCATACATCTCGGTGTCTGACTTCCAGATCTAGCTGTCGCCTATCTTTTTTTATTATTATTTATTTATTTATTTTGAACAAACAAAATCAAATTTGCACATACCCAAATTGCCCATCCTTCAGAAGTGAGCCTTCTCCAGCTAAGAGACACATACATAGTTATAAAAGATTTTATTTTATTCTTTTTCCACACACCTCCCGTCAGGGCAAGCTCTTGAGACACAGAATTCACAGACTTCACATAAAGCCCTGAATTTGGTATCAGATGTCAACATGCTTCCTTTTGGTTAGAAAGCAGTGCAGTATGTAACGAAGAAAAAGGGAAATTGAAATAGAGGCTTAAACTTTTTCACCGTGAATATGATAAGTGGACTGGATACGCTAAAAGGGATTTCTCAGTGCTGTCTGCCTGTATTGGGTGAGAAATATTGCTTGAAATAGCTCAGGGCGAAGTGGGAAATAATTTATATATTTTGAGCTTTGTATGTGCATATTTATGTGCATTTTTGAACAATGTATTTCCCAGTGGTCTGTGTTTATAGACTTCATCTGATCAGGGTATAGTTTGTTTAGTCACAGTTATTTGAACAGCATTTATTACTAAAACTCAATATTTTCAGACTTCAATGTTCTGGCCAGAATACCAAGGAAATTTTAACACATAATCCCACACTTAGATGTGATCTGTTTGCTGCTGTTAAGCTGTAGCAGAACAACTTTCACATAGAAAGGTGTGAACATATGCATATGCAATTAAAAAACATGCCCATCTTTGGGTTTGAATTTTGTGTCAAATGTCAAATTAAATGGCATCGACAAATAATGTAGGAGAAACTTGTCTCCTTTAAGTTAATTTTGTGATAATTACTTGTAAACATCCACAACCATTTGCTGAAGGAGAGAGCCTGAATTGGAAAATGAAGCTACTAACACAGGAGAAATGCACACTTTTAAGTGCCTGAACAGAACCATTTGTAAATCTGACTGAAATACGCTAAGTGTTGTAGTAAACATTTTATGAATGCATGTAGGATTTAAGCAAACATTTAAATAAGTACTATAGGCTGTATCCTAGTTTACTCATCATGGTTTGGAGGTAAGCCATAGTGGTTTCAAGAACGCTTTGTGGATAGCGTGGAAGAATGCCACACAGAGCGTTGCTATGTTAGGCTGCTTCACTGTGTTGAACTGGTTATTTGTGTAGTCAGAGAGGGGATGTTTCTCTTGTAGTTAATTGTGTGTTCGTGGTGATTTTATGTTGGTTGACTGTCATTGTAAGATGACTCTTCTTTTCAGTCACTGTAATCAGCTGCCGTTCTTTCCGTACACACAGATGGCGGATATCACTTAGCTACTTCCGCTTCTGTTCGTACTATCACCATCAATGTTATTCCACACACTTGGGCTGTGCGGTGAATATTTATTATGTGCGTATGGTGGGAAATAGGCATTTAAATATCTCAGTGCTGATTTTAATGTTTTAAATCCATTAAATGGTCATTTATTCACTTTCACATACGGTTGAAAGGAAACCGTTACAGCCTGGCTCTGCATAAAGCCATCTGACCAAGTCTAAAAAAACCGATGGAGATGTATATTTTAAGCGGTATTGCTCTGCTCTACCAGTTTGCTGTATTCTGCTGGAACATTACCCATAGACTGCAATGTTAACATGCACCATAGGCCTGGATTAGTACTTTGTTTGTTAGAATTCTTCATTTTGAACATTACTGAACCACTACTGAGACAAAAGAACTATCCCCAAAGCTATCTGTAGGTAGTAACTTTTTTCTGAATGACAGTTCGTCACATAATGTAAATAAATGGGACTAAATAATAATTGACCAGCAGGTTTATCAAATCGTGCACAAAGCTGGATGCTTTATAGTTGGTAAATTTTCTGGTAGAATAACTTTTTAAATAGACCTGTACATCATCATTTCTGCTGTATATCAGGAAAGGATTTGCTTAGTGATTACTAAAAAACAATCTAAAACTGTGGAGAAAAATGGAGAATGTCATCTAATTGTGGTGATGTTTCTTACACTCTTTTGCAAAAACAGTGAGAAAAAGAAGAAAATCATTTTATGAATTCAGTCATTTCATCATTTTATTCGCTTCAGTCCTTTTAAGTAATCTGTCATGTATTTAAATAGACAATAGTCAACCTGAGCTGATCAGACATGATGGTGACCTTGGCCTCCTGTATTCTTTTTATAAAGAAGACTGCTGTATTTTAATAGATGTCTGAATATTATCAATGTCTCTGAGAGGATGGGGCAGGGAAGTGAATGAAAATCTAATTGGACATGTTTGGCTCATTCCAGAGTTAATGGTGTTAAACTCCGAGAGAAAAGGGGGATTTGGCCCGAGAGCTGAGGAGGGGCCTTTAACAGGGCCTGTAGACCTGTGGCAACCGGCCAGCAGTCACTAATAGAGCCATAAAGCAATTACCAGGAAATACAGGGAGAGAGGGTTGGAGCAAGAGAGATGGGAACAAAGAACGAAGGAAAGGATTTACAGTATGTGGAGGGGAGTGAGAGGGTAAAAAACAGGAATGTGAAATTCATGAGGACAGCAAGAAAAGTGATGGAGGAAATAGGATTTGTGACACTTGATATGACCATTAGCTGATAATCAGTTTGCACAGGGAGAGAGTACTGTATCTCAGAATGCAGATCAGATAGTACCAACTGACTGGTTAACCCTCCTGTGGTCCCTGAAACTCTGTTATACATGTGTCTTAATATGTCTACAGGATGTTTTGTTTATTTCTGCTAAAGAAACATGTTGGGTGAAGTCACTGGAGACGGAAAATGGAAAACAGAAGCAGACTGAGCCAACGAGCTGTTGAGCCGCATCTCATTCTTCTCTTGCTTCCAGCCAGATATCTTTCATAGAGTGGAACTGTATGTGTGTGTCGGTGTGTTTTCAGATTTGTGTGCCCCTATTCAAACCAGTCAGAGGACTTTGAATATGCAAAGTGGTACCAAATGTTTTCTGGCTTATCTGTCTCTGAGCTGCATCCATTTTTGTTGTATTGTTCTGCAATCAGTATTACAGTATTACCACAAGGGATGATTCCTTGTGAGAAGTTTTGTGTTGTTCTGTTTACAGAAGTCAAAATGAGAAATAATATATGTTTGATAAAATGGATCAGTGTTTTTATATCACTGTGCAAATTCATTGTATTTTCTTTCCTGTAATAGCTTGGAGCATATTTTATCATTCTAGTGTTACCACATATGGAAAGGTTCATAATTATGTTATACTAAGAAAATAAAAGTGTCCAGTATTGCAGAATAATATACAAGAAGAGAACACTGAACAAGAGGCATCTGTAAATTCTTTAAGAAAATGCGGTTTGAAGACTTAATATGGGAGCAGATGGCTCGATAAGCTTTACATTTTGTAGCATCCATGCATTTTGGCTCTGTGAGTGAATGTGGGCGACAGAGTGTGTGTGGATTTGTGGTTTGTGTGAGCATGTACTTGAACATACTGTCTGTGTGGGTGGTTGTTTGTGTGTGTGTGTGTGTGTGTGTGTGTTCACTTTTAATATCTACAGGGCGCAAGTTGTCAACAGAAAAATACAAAAGGAAAAATACTGAGTGCTTTGGAGTGAATCCACCTGAGTTTACATGTATGAATTCAAACTTAAATTCCCGCTGTGTTTTTTCCCGCTCAGGCGCAACGATGAGGTGACCCACATAAAGATCCAGAACTCAGGCGACTACTACGACCTGTACGGGGGCGAGAAGTTTGCCACGCTGGCTGAGCTGGTGCAGTATTACACCGAACAACAGGATCTGCTGCGCGAGAGGAACGGCCATGTCATTGAGCTCAAGTACCCACTCAACTGCAAGGACCCCACCTCCGAGAGGTGCTGACAAACTCACAAACTAACTCCCACACATGCACATAAGCTCACGTTTACATACAGCGAAGGCAAACAGACACAAATATACATAAAACTTATCCAAGGTTAGCCTAATATGTTGCTCTTTTATCTAAACTCGTTACAACTGCATGGAAGTCTTGACCACAGCTATCTTTACTCTAACAGCTTCAGGGGTGTTGAACTGTGGACTCAGACTCATCCTGCCACAAGCAGCTGCGAAACCACCTGAGAAATGTTATTAGTCTAGGTGTCAGTGCAGTTACTGTATCCTGTCATGTTTGTGAGGCATTTTCACCCTACAAAGAACAGAAATCTGGACAAAATATTGAATTCTTGTCATTTCTTGAGTTTAATTTGAGGCATGAAAATTGTTGTAAATTTAATATTACATTTTAAAGTTGTGTGTCATCATGATGCATTTCCGGTATTTTGAACCTAAAGAGGGAGTTTTGAGGTCAGTGTAGAAATGCAGTAAAAATCTGGAGGGAGATGCCTTTAATGCCAGTCCATTTGGTGGTTGGACATATAAAGATAACAAACTTAAGTCACATTATATCACGAGTTTAATATTAAGAAGGTAATTTATTATTAATAGCAGAGCAAATTAGGGCAGATCCCCTTAACCTCATGAATGGAGCTTTTTGGACTGGGTAAACTTAACATCGTAATATTAATACAAATATTTTTCTCTTTTTCATAAACTATGCACTCTTATGGATAACACTGGAAGAATATAATGTACCGGCAAATGTCTTTGTAGCTCTGTTTTGGTTATGTGGTTCTTTCACTGCTAAGTGGAGTGGGACATTCTATTCACTAACTAGTTACTTGCATTGTGTGTGCAATGCAAGTACAATTGCATGCTATAGCCAGAAAGGAGGCTGATGATGGTGCTGAAACCACACAAAAATAGTCAAGTTTTGGGTTTTAACACTAAGTTAGCTACCGTAGCTAAGAGGAACCGCAGACATCAATGATTCTCACATTATACCCAAAGTAGTCTTCGATCCACATAAAAAAACTGAATACAGCTTTACTCAAATTGTAAAAAAAAAAATAACATGCAGTTTGTTCAGAATCATCAATTGAAACAACAGAATTTGAAAGACATTAATACAATATGATCACCGCGGTGCAGTTTCATTGTGCAATGATATTAATATTGAAGTGAAATTGAAATTAAAAAAATGAATTGAAATTTATGTTGAATTATTGTCCAGTCCTACATTACCAGCAAGTGAGGTTTTTAATAGAACAGCAACAGGAGAAAATCAGCCATGAGTTAATTAGCTGCATACCAATACACATGTGTTTAAACCCACCATTTGAAGGGATGATACATTATGCTGTACACATGCCCTCCCACACATTACATCCAGATGCACTTCACAACCACATGTGTAAATAGTGGCATTTTCCCAAATGCATCTTCAAACAAACTTAGTGGGTGGTTTTGCTCTTTTTGTTTATGTGCACCAAGTATCCACACGCTAACATCCTTCCAGAGAGTATACACAGGTTGGACGCAGCTATACACTTTACACCTACACACTGGAAGACTTAGGCAGCTGGTGTGTTAATGCCAGGAATCCATGCGTGTACTCGCATGTATACAGGAAGCAATTTAGAAAGCTACATGCTCATATTTATATCATCACTTTCAAATAAAGACTTTTTAAATGTGTTTAGTATCATCTTGTGCTCACCAGGTTATGTAAATTTTCTTTATCTGCACATTGTGATATCCATATGTCAACTTCTATTTAGGTTTAAGAACGACTTGTGATCTATGGGTTTGGTTTATGTGGTTTTTCCATTCTACATACGTCTCTTGTCGGAGCCTCTTACACGTTCATGCTCACCACACAGGAAAAAAAAACGCGTGCATGCAAGTTTTTCATCTTAACATCAGCAGCTGAGTGAGGCTGCAACAATGTGAAAGACGCTTTCATTATTGAGTAGGAGTTTACATACAGACATTATGTTGAACCCTAAAGCTACAATATCAGCCTTTTTCCCTTGAGGGGGGAAGGGTAGTGATCATGTAGTCAAGTTTCAGTCACAGCACTTGTGACTTGTCTTTCTACCTTGAAACAGCATCTAGCCTGAAGCTGAGCCTCTCGGCCTCCACTCCACAGGAGTTAGAGAGGCAGAGGATGAATGCAGCCTGATGTGAATGCTGATGTTCACTGTATTTTTGAATAGGTATTGTCAGGTTTGAGTAGATTGCATGTTTTAATTTGTTGTCTTTTTGTTGTTGTGAGTGATCCGTAGCTGTTAGCTTCACTGTGATACAGTGCTTGCTGACAGATACAGCAAGCTAAGGTGACATGATGCTCACAGTAAATGGTTGTGACACAGAATGTCCTTGAAATTATTATAATCAGTTTGTTTTACAATAACAATGTGTCAAATGACAATGTGAAAACAACCTGGTGGTGATGAACCGGCAAAGTATTATCACCTGAATCTGAAGCTCCCCTCGGCTTCATTGTTTAGCTGTAGTTAGTCGACCAAATGAGCAGTCTATCTCGAGTACAGACCAAAAACAGATTTAAAAGTGAGTGAATATATTGTAGGTTTATTTTTATCAGGTGGACAAAAACTTTACTCCAACTGAATGCTTATGTTAATGTCCATAACTGCTGTTCTGAGTATGTTTTATTATATAATTATTTGTTCATTTTTATTTTGATTGATTGCCATGTATATCTTTCAAGCTGTGGGTTTGCACGTTCAGTCATTCAGTCAGTGTGTCATTATTGTGTATGTATTTATGAGCTGGTGTAACATTCTGTTCTCTCACTCCTCTGCAGGTGGTACCACGGGCACCTGTCCGGGCGAGACGCAGAGAAGCTCCTCACAGAGAAAGGCAAAGCCGGCAGCTTCCTGGTACGGGAGAGCCAGAGTAAACCAGGTGACTTCGTCCTCTCAGTTCTCACCAATGAGGAGAAACACGAGAACGTGGACCGCAAGACCAAGGTCACCCACGTTATGATACGCTACCAGGTAAGGTAACTGTGTCAGGCAGCCTGCATTCATAACTCAAACTACCTCTACATACAGTTTGAGTCGTATGTTTTTAAGCAAGTCATGATTCATTTTTGCACTCTGGGATCTCCTCAGACCAGCTGTTTCTGAAGTTGAACTGTTGATGTTTGTCTCCAGCATGATGGTAAATATGACGTGGGAGGCGGTGAGAGGTTCGACACCCTGGCTGACCTGGTGGATCACTACAAGAAGAACCCCATGGTGGAGAAAAGTGGCATCGTAGTGCACCTCAAACAGGTATGGAAGAAAAAACAAACGGTAGCATCCAAACTGGAGAGTCTTTGACATACAGTGAGCATAGATAATTGTTGCAATATGCAAACTTGAAGTTGTTATTTTCATATTTGAAGACTCATTTTGCTTTGTTGATTAGTTTAATTTCCTTTCCCAATGTGACAACGACAGCCCTTTAACGCCACAAGGATAAACGCGGCCAACATTGAGAACCGGGTACGAGAGCTAAATAAAGTAGCAGACAACTCTGAGAAACCCAAGCAAGGATTCTGGGAAGAGTTTGAGGTATGTAGTCTCAAAACTGTCAGCACCTTTTAAAAAAAAAAAAAAAAAAAAAGAAAGAAAGAAAGAAATGGGAGAAATTCATGTCTTAGCTTTATTAAATGAGGCTCCAGTATAATATGTCCAGTATGTATAAATGTCATCTTCAAGTGTTTTAAAAGATTAATTACAATACATCTCATGCAAAAATAGAATTCAGTTTTAATAATTTTGATTGCTTTCCTACTTTAACTGGTAACATACATCACACAGTAGTTTCCCCAACAGTAATTTGTCACTTGCATAGATGTCATATCAAATGTCATCTTATAGGTCATTTGTTTCTTTCAATATTCAGCAGTTTCATGTCTGTTTGTGTTCTATCTATTTATCTGAGCTTATACCTGTGTTATTTTGCTGGTCAGTTATTTGTTTTCTTGTCTATCAAGGGAAATTCAAATGCATTTATGCTGCCTAACCTTTGAGCAATGATGCTGGTTGAAGCTGAGGCTCTTATGTTCATCCAACTGACAGATCTTTAATGTGAATCATTTCTATTGTGTTATTTTAGGCTGTGAGTCATTCTTTGCTATTCACAGGTTTTTACAGTTTGTTTGTGTATAAGATCATAGTTACTAATCAGTGTCTGGTTGTTGGTTTTCCTGCTTCTAGGCTACAGTATTTATTGAGATGGTAACCATTTTTAAATGAATATAAATTACTTACTCCTACCTGTATTGAAGTGTGTGGGTGACATAATATTTTAAACATAAAGATGTATACTGTATACAGCCTTACAGATGGGCTACACAAGCTGAGTTATCAAATTCATAAAACAGTGCAATCAAGATATTAACTGGTCTATGTGGGTTTGCGTTAATATGCAACTTTAGAGAAATTCTTTAATTGCATGACATATTCTGTCCTGAGGAGATTAACCAATCTGAAAGAAGTGCTTTGGAGCTCTTACATAACCTTGGAGTATTTGAGGGAAACTCCATGCTGAAACGCTTCCTCTTCATGCAGTTTTCCTGTTCTTGCACACCAGGGTGACCCCTACTGTATTAAAAGACCATTACAACGTTCATACACAGAGCACTCAAGGGTCCCTGTGAAGTAAACGAACAAAAGTTAACATTCAGTGTTACTCACTAAAGTGCATCTCCCAAACCTATAACCTATTCTAAATCCAGCATTGTTTACATCCGTGTTTACTGGCTAGTATATTTTTGGAATATTTGACACCTGTTAATCAGTGGAATAGTGTGAAACAAATGGCAGTAGAATGTTTACTGTGTCATGAGTTCTGCTACAGGGAACCTTTAAATGATATCTAAATATGCTTGTGTCTAATATGAATGAATGACCTCAGCTTACCACATGTATTAGAGTGGATCTTCGTTTGTTTGGAACTTCCTGGAAATGTCTCATATTTTAGTCATTCTCCTTTTTTCTTTTGTCGTCAACTTTCAGGTACTTCAGCAGCAGGAGTGCAAACTGCTGTATCCCCGGAAAGAAGGCCAGAAACCAGAAAACAAGAGTAAAAACAGATACAAGAATATCCTCCCCTGTAAGTCTCACAGCAACCTGCCATTTCCTGTCTCTCCAACTTCCTGTGGAAAGAATGACACAAATAGACACTAGACAAAGTAGAGGGCTCAGCAGTGTGTGAATGTCTTGTTTTCATAGCTCACAGCCTATCAATTGATAATATGTGTGGAAATAAAACATACAGTGTGATCTCAGGATACTGTAGACGCTTTGTTGCACATTAATGACAGTTTGACTTTTTTCAGTTGACACAACTCGGGTTGAAATCAAGGAAACAGATCCAGATGTTCCTGGTTCAGACTACATCAATGCTAACTACATCAGAGTAAGTCTCGGCATGATACAAAGCCATTTATCAACAACTGTAGCTCGCTGAAAGATAGCAGCAACACTCAACATTCAGCAAATGCTCCTCGAACTGCGAACTGTCATCTCAGTGTCAAAATTATTCATTCACTGTGTTATTGCCCCCAATGTGCAGAGTATGCGTGAAGAGGGTCGCCACATGGATGAGGACAAAGTCTTCATCGCCACTCAAGGATGCCTACAGAATACGGTCAACGACTTCTGGAAAATGGTCTATCAGGAGAACACACACGTCATCGTCATGACCACGAAGGAGGTGGAGCGAGGACGGGTGAGGGATCGCTGAGTATGATAACTAGCCTGAGTCCACATGTTGATTCTGATGAATGGTGATGGAAACGCAGTTCACGATTCAGTCTGACATCAGGCAGTCTGTATGTCTTTATGTGAAACTAGAAAGGTAAATTAATGAAGTAGAAATGGTACCAGAAATCTATTATATTTACAAGGCAAGTCACTTATTTTTCCCTTTCCAGACCTTTTTTGTTTGATTTATGTAGCATTTACTCCTGTTCTCTATGATCTCAAGATTGCACTCATTTGAGCTGATTGCTTTTGATTGATTGCAGTGATTGAGACCTATGAACTGAGGTGTATCCTCTGATGGGAGATTTCAGAGCGTGACCGAAATACCTCACATCTGTAACATACTTTGAAGACCAACTACCCTCTAAAGAAAGATAAAGAAAAAGAAGAAAGCTTGGGAAAAAAGTTTGACAAAAAATTGTTCTGATTCAGTGATGCAGTATCAACTCCTATTGGTGACCTTCACAAATCTGCATTGCTCTAACTGCCTGTCAACCATTTTGTTTCTGCATTTTCAGTTGGAAGACAGCATTTGATGGCATTAGCTGATTCTGAGAGAGACGGGCAGATATGTGTAGTAGGGATGATGGTTGTGTGTGTGAGGGAGACGGCTGACAAGGATAGTATGACAGTTAAGCTGATTGTAAAGCTGCTTGAGATGAGCTGGCTCTTTCGATTGTCTAATACCCACCACCCTCCCTCTCCTCTCTCCATCTTCCTCTCTGTTTTTCTTGCGATTTAGAACAAGTGTGTCCGTTACTGGCCCGACCTCCACGGCACCAAAGAGTTTGGGAAGGTGCTGGTGAGGAACGTGGATGAGCGGCCTGCACAAGACTACGTCCTGAGAAAGCTGGAGGTGACCCGTCTGGACCGGGTAGGGAAAATAGTGTGCTCAATCAGAGCTGACCCACTGACCTGGGTTCGCATTATCTGATCCCTCTCTCTCTCTCTCTCTCTCTCTCTCTCTGTCACACACACACACACACACAGACAATCCTACAGTAGGTGCTTGTGCTCACAGCAGGAGTGAGCACAAAGTGAGGCACATATATTGAAAAAGCAGATTGCATAAGTGCATGAAGCCTTATTTCTTGTTTTCTTGCACTGAAACCTAAAATAAAAAAAACACAGTCTCAGAATTATCTTTTCCTAGATTAATACAATAAGTAGCAAATTAACACTAATAATATTGTCTCCAAATGGATGCTCCTGTCTGCTCTTAATGTTTGTGTTCAGGTAAATTACAGCTAAGCAGAAGAAAGTCAAAGTCACTTGTTCATTAATAGTTCACACCCTCTCATCACTGCCGATCTGCTTTTAAAGCACGAGATTAAAGCGGACAGAGAAGTCTGGCGAGTCCACTGTAAGAAATTAGTGACAGAATCCACAGTCATCATTTTGCAGAAAAGTATATCCCAGCATTCAGAGCCACTCATTTTTGCTAGTGTAATTGCGAGATGAGTTTCAGTAACAAAGACCTCCATTGAAGAGCAGAGAATGCAGTACAGCATTAGTTCCAATATAGAGTTTGAATTTTGTACTGACTGTGATTGAAACATAGCTACTTGATTTAGTTAAAGCAAACTGCTGAAGCATCATATTGGCTTTGGCTGAACTTTCGAAGTCATGCAAGGAATGAGGCTGTTGCTCAAGCCTCTTAATGAACACCGTAGAGCCAGTATGGACAGGAGAGAGGAGGAGGGAGGCACATCAGAATATATGATACATTAGCTGAAGTCAGCATGATCAAATCTGCTGTTATTTTCTCGCAGAAGGAGCCTCTGAGATACATCTGGCACTTCCAGTACCTGAGCTGGCCGGACCACGGGGTGCCCAATGAGCCTGGCGGTGTCCTCTGGTTCCTAGAGGAAGTCAACCGCACCCAGAGTACCATTCCAGACACTGGCCCCATTGTCGTCCACTGCAGGTACGACCAGCCAGGAAAGAACACAATTTTACAGTATGACACTCAGAGTTTAGATGAGAGAGACTGTGATTGGACCATAAGTGTGCATTGACCCATGGGTCACTACAGAGTTTTTTTTTTTTATTCTCCATAATGACTCCCATGAAATAGTGAACTTTGGAACACCTGAAACAAAAACAGTATGAAATTAGGATTTTATGAAATATTATTTCACTTGGCCACTTGGGTGCGCTATAATTAAGGCTCAAACCGCTGGCAAAACAACACCAGTATAACTAATAACACATGGTCACTGTCAACCAACCACCTTATCTCCTTTTCTCATCACATGAATGTGCCAAGCTCAGTGGCCCTCTGTCCCTCACAGAGACATGATTATTGCTGGTACAAACAAACACCTAATTGAACTTCAACCTCCATGTTTTCCACTTGCAACTTTATTTACTTTCGCTAACTGTTAGATAAAACTCAGCTTACTCCACATGCTTTACTTACATTGATCCGTTTTCCTAACAAATGAGGTCAGCGTGACCACTAACTTGATAGGAGAAGATATTTGAAATGGAACGTCTGTTCTTCTGCAGACAGGTTGTGCTCTTTGTCTAAATATAACCCAAAATTAAAGTGTGGGGTTTGATGAATATTGCTAACTGACATGTGAAGATGGTGACTACCTCCAATTTCCCTCTGTGGTACACAGAGAGTAGTTTATCTTAAAAGTCTTGTCGTCATCAGGAGTGCGCTGACTCACCACCACTCTCTCACTTTGTGGACTGTCAGAAATGATCACAGTTTTGTGTCATTTCTTTCATTGTAATATTTATTTTGCAACAGGCAGGTGGCTTCCACTCTCAGAAATGCTGATAGCAAATAAATTTTGCAATAGATTTGTCCATTGGGTGTCCTTATGTGTATTTCAACATATGTACACTGGCAGAAAACACGCAGTGCATCAACAACAAAGATGAGTTGGCTGCTGATAAATAAATGATTTTATTGAGGGGAAAATACTGAGATGAGATGAGCTGTGCGTCGATTTTTCACCAGGACATTGATGCTTAATTTCTTACAGTGGAGTAATTACACATTGTCTCACTTTCACTCTGTTGTCCCCACAGTGCAGGCATCGGCAGGACAGGCACCATCATCGTCATTGACATCCTTATTGACATCATTAACCGCCAAGGTGGGAGGCTCAGATTAGTAACTGACATTCTGGGCTTTTTTGTACATTAAAACTGCATCTCTGCTAACTTTCTCATCTGTCCGTCCGTGTGTGTTCCAGGGCTAGATTGTGACATCGACATCCCTAAGACCATCCAGAGGGTTCGGCAGCAGAGGTCGGGCATGGTGCAGACTGAGGCCCAGTACAAGTTCATCTACATGGCTGTGCAGCAGTATATAGACACGGCTCAGAAGAGACTGGAGGAGGAGCAGGTACTGCGCCAGAGTTGGCGTCACAGCGGCTTCCGAAGGACAGATTAAAATACATCACATAACACTTTTTGAAACAGTAATGAAAGCTTTGAAATATTTATGGAAAGCCTATTAGAAGGCCAGTGCTGTGTGTTATGTTGTGACAGCTATAGCAGTGAGGCAACCAGCAGAATGGTAACTCAGTAAGTCTCCAAAGTGCTTAATGCTGTCTGGGACTGTTTCAAGTTAAATTCAGATCTCAGAGGCAGCACAGTTTGTGAGGGCTCTGTTAATGATCCTCTCCTCTGAACTCCATCTGCATCTTGTCGTGTTGTCCCTCTGCAGAGGAATAAAATGAAGGAAAGGGAATATTCCAATATCAAATATCCCCAGGTGACCAACTCAAGATCCAAATCCAACATGGCATCCTCACGGTCTTCTTCTGTGTGAGTACAACACATAACGTGATGATAATCAGAGAACCACAGCAAAAAATAGCTTGGTCGTTATCTTTGTGTGTTGTCGTAGGTTGACGAATGATGACTCGTCGAGCGTGTATGAGAATATAAACTTTAAAAGCCCTCAGACGTCTTTCAGCAGCAACACCAGGAGGTAAAACCATCGCTGTGGACCGCCACGTCTTTCTGTCTGCCTCTTTGTAAGTACTTTGTCAAATTCACTCTGCACAGTTTGCATTTCACTCTGTACTGTGGTAAAACACATTAAGCCACTTATGTTTCAAACTTCAAACTCTCTCTGCAAACCGAACAAACGGTAGGGGGGTGGAGCTCAAGTTGTAAACGCACATGTAAGCTTCCCTTAGCCCATTCACTGGCATGAAGATGCACATGAAATACACAGTCTTACTGATAAAGCAGCAATATGACAAGATATGTGCGACAAGTCCCTGAAGGCAAGAATGGAGATGCAACCTAGCAAACATGGATGTAGACAGTTCAGGACTTGCAAATCGTTTATGTGGAAGGAAATGAACTGAACTCCACTTGAGTGATTTTGTGCTGTTAAAACTTTTACACTGACACAAGAGTTTCTTCCAGTGAGTCAAATCTATTTTGTTAAGTGTTATGTTCTCTTTTATTAAGGTTCAAATTACAGGGTGTCCAGGAGCGGCTGAGCTCCATTTTAAGAACACTTGAGCTTCCCTTAAAGCAACAAAAGATTTAATTTAGGTTCAAATTATAATCAACCTCTCACAGACCCCCTCTTTTCTCTCTCATAGTGATTAATGAAGCAGAGAGGGAACCCGACAGTGTTAAAGGAAGTGAGCTGTTGCATTGGTTTGGGGTCATAATCACAAGACATACTGAACAGTGTTTTAATCACCAGTGGATGTAAAATACACATTTTTGTGAGAAGTTCTTTGTGTTTTTAAAAAACGCTTAAATAATAGCACTAAAACATGTAGATTAGAGCCCTTCATGATTAAAACCTTTCTTTAAATTTAGATATCTTCTTTGAGGTCCTTTTAAAAATGTGTTGGTCAAAGTCATACTGTATATAGGGCACATGTGAGCACTGACAAAAACAACCTTCACCAGTTTTGAACTACAAATATTGTACATCCCAATGCAGAAGTGGTATCTTTTCAGGAAGTTTAGTCAACAACAAAGACATGTGGACCAAATGAACTCAAACGGCACATGTTGTATTTCAGACTGTTTGTATGTGAACAAAAAGACCTTTCAAATCCACAGTCAGATGAACACAGTGCTGTGTGTGCTCTGTCTCACCTGGGAGGTGGAGAGAACCCTGAACAAATGCTGCTTTTAGCTCCATATCATGAATCACATCAGATCGCAGAGGCCATGATTCAAAGTGACACCAGCCATTAACTCCTCTTGTCTGCTTGTCTGTTGGTGTTTCCTTCAGTTTCAGCGGAGGTGTCGCTTTGTCAGCGCCTGAAAATCCCTCGAGGGATCGTGTTGCTGTGACTGCACCCCACATCTGTGGACCCTGCGTGGGCTGAAGGTGGCGAGCTGATCCCTCTCCTGCTGAACCTCTCTGTCTGGAGTCAAACTTTACCCTCCTTAGCGAGGAGGACTCACTCTCACTCAGGACCCTTGTCCTTCCCCCTTTCCCCCCCCCATCGCTCCAGCCTCTCCCTCTCTTAACCAGCGCAAGTGCCTTGTCACAGGATGTGTCTGTAATCTAGCCTCCCTAAACTTGCTGTTACATATGTTCTATTCCAAATCTTGGAAACCCAACTACAAAAGAGAATCAGCTTCATCAGTTCCTTGGGTTGATGGATGTTAAGCAGCCCCGGCCTGAAGTGAACAGAATTGTATGGGACCCAGGAAGAGGTCAGAGCTAAGCTGTTTGTCGGCTCATTGTCAGAAATCTTCGCTACCCATCTTTCTTTGTCTTTGCTGGCTGTTATTTGAACTTTTTGGTGGTGTTTTGTCTCTCCAGCTGTGGTGGTTATTAACGTGGCTGCTGACTGATAGTGGGAGCAGTTGTGTAACATGTGAGGCACACGGAGGGCAAGCAAGCCCTCTTTTCAGCAAATTTTGACATACTTTCATTACTTTCAGTTGTAAATGTGGTCCCATTTTGAGTGCTAACTGAATCAAATTTACTTTTAGTCTGTTTTTTCTGTTTGATGAGCTTGTTTTCATTATTTCTTGGTGTTTTTTTGATATTGTTGGTATATAATTATACACATATATAAAGGAACATTGTGGTGAAAGAGATCATGTTCAAGCACAATAGTGCAGGGAGCATCCCCAGCACTCCTTTTCATGTACCATTATAGTAATAGTAGTTTGACAGAGTACAGGTGGAGGGGATTCCTGAATGGGTGGTTAGAGTTGAGCTTGGCTGTCCGCCATGTCTCAACGTCGTTTGACTGGCTGTCCTCGTTAATCAGCAGGTCTGACGCGGCTCAACATCTGTTGGAGGAGATCGTCACAAGGAAACAAGGGAAAGAGGGAGATTACAGTGGGCCAGATGGCCATCTGCCTGTGATTGAAGAATAGATTTGTCTCCAAAAAGTAATTTAGAAGATGGCCATAATCCAGGCTTGATGATAGTGGGGCGAGTAAGCCGGTGTCATTGATGTGACGAGGAAGACAGCGGTGCTGTGGAGCCCTGAGCCCTCAGCACTGTCTGGCAGATTGTTGGCTATTTTAGGCCACCAGGATCAGCACCAAAATATCCCTCTCATTCAAGTGCAGATACGGTGGTGAAATCTGACTTTGCTCATTTAAGATGTAATGACTAAATTGAACTGAATAACTTAAAAAATAATGTCTCTCAAAAGGGGAAGATGATAATGTGTGTTCAGTGTACTTTTAAAGATTTTAAAGTATCAGATAAACCACAAAGCAGCACTTGTGTGTTGTGTTTATGCGTAGACCATTCCTTTTTCTACTATGCGAGTCAGGGAGACTCTCAGGCTGGACTCATCTTCTTCTCTTTTGTCAAAAATTGGCCAGTTTCTGCATCTGCAGCTCGTGATTCTTTAGAAACCCGATTTACAAAACAGCTAATTTTAATCTCTCTAATGCACTGGAGTAACAGTATTGAATATACTGTAATTAGATACTGTTGACCTTGTGGGGAATAATAAATTAAAGTAAAAATATAATCCGCAACAGCCATATCGTCCTATCTGATGACTGAGTTCTGTCTTTCAAAGGCTCACAGGAGTCATTTTATTAAGGTGTCAGTACATCAGTGGAAGCTTTGAAGCTTTGTGTGTCTCGTGGTTTCACTTCCTCATCCGTCAGTGTAAGTTTTCCCAGAGGATATAAATTGTTGCCAAGGTATGTAAATGGCTGATTTTTTTTTTAAATGTGAATAAACACAATGTTTTATGAAATGAGTGGCATCGATTCCGTGTCGGCGAAGGCCTGTGTGCTACAAGTATGCTGCACTTCATTTGAAGCTGAATGTCTGAATCCGTCTGCTTTTTCCTATCGCTCTTTTCCCATCTGAACTGTGATCTTTGTCCGAAGATTGAGAAGCAACTTTCATCTTTTTGTTTCTGTGTTTCTGAATCATGTTGCGCAGTGGATAATTTTGATTTGTATTGTATTTTACTTTGCCTCTGTGGGTCAGATATTTTTTTATGATATGGTGACACATCGATACTTGAAAGTGTGAAACTGCTGAATCTTTGGCCTCAGGCTGTGTGTGGATGTCCTTTGGCTGTGCAAGTATTTTTGTTAGTGCACTAGATTTTTGCTGTCGCTGTTTTTTTTGTTTTTTTCTTGTTGTTTCATTTCATTTTGTTGATATGTTTCAAAATGTATTTCTAATTGATTGTTTTATCCGCATTTTGTATTGTGTCTGAATTATTATTATTATTATTATTATTATTGTTATCATCATTATCATTATGAATGTTATTATTATTGGTGTAATTTCACCATCAAGAAGTAAATTCTGGCTCTGAGTTGAACCAGTACACATGGAGGTATGCAGTAGTTACACAGCATTTTCTTTCTGCTTGTCCTCTCACATTTACTTGAACATGATGTCGATGTCTTTTTGTTTTGATTCCCTGTTCCTCAGTTGCTCACAGTTTGCCTGAGGTTAGTGTACTTAGTGCTCCCATGTTGTTCACTGGAGACTTTCCTCTTCTCGCACTGGCTCTGCCCAGATGCTTTTTGTGCTGTATAGGCTCCTACTGCTAATGCAATGAGCTGCCAGAAATGGCATTAAAATGGTTTATTCTATAGTTTAATAAAATCTATGATGGCACTATTTAAAGTTACACATGAATTTTTGCTTTTCTGTTGTGAGCCTGGAAATGGTTTTCTAATTGGGGAAGGACACTGACAGTCTCTTCCATTCCATTTCTGGAATTTGTGTCTTAGATTTGAGGAAATGTCAGTCCAAGAAACAAGCTTTCTGTATATTTGACTGTTTTGCCTCCAGGTTGTTTCCTCGTAGTGGAGGAGCAGCAGAAGACAGCGTGCATGTGTTTGTGTTGGATGTTAATATTGCTCAATGAACACAAGTTAACTGATATTAATAACGAAAAGCAAGGCAGGAAACGATCCAGAAAAACAGCAATTCCACCCATAACGACAGATTATTTCATGGCTGAATTGCCAGATTGTGATATTGTGCTTTATAACTCACGATAAAGCAAAAGATGGCGAGCAAGAATGATGCGTTTGAAATTAGTGCTGTTTTAACTGTTATTTTCATTTTCGCACATGAGCTGCATAAAGGCTTCAATAAAACATTTTAATGTAGCCGCTGTTTACAAGGAAATAGGCTGTTTATTGCGCTTTATTGGAGTGAAGGAAAAACAAATTGACAGCTCTTTTTTAGTTTAAATGCCCTAGAGAAAAAATGACAAACTAAGAAGAAGCTTTTGTTCAAATGTTTTACATGCAATATTCATTATTGTCTTTCCTTTTTTTTAATCTTTATTAATTCAGAAAAAACACACAAGCTATTTTGAAACCATGACTAAACCTTTTTTGGCTCCATTGGTTAACCATTTTTACTGGAAATAAGTAATGGTGCTTCAGGAAGTGGCAGTTTTATTATGGACACTCCTGAATGAATGCTAAACTGGAACGTAACTGTCTTATCAACCATGAGAGTCACAAGCGAGCTACTTGGAAAACCCCACACCTAACTTTTCCTTCATCTGACGCACCTAAACCAGGAATAATTAAAGGCAACTTCCTGTCAAGACGACAGACTTTTATTGTCATGTGTTTAAAGTTCAAGCAGAGAGGAAATAACAAACAGGTCAGCGAGCAGCTCGACTGTTTTGCAACTGGACCCTGAAACCGACACTTCTTTTTAATTTGCAGTCTAGCATGTCAGGAGCTGCGTGTTATTTGAGGGGAAATTTATAACACTTGCTGTTCATACAGATTAAACCACCAACTGACGCTGCAGTAACTTTCGTTTTTAAGATGTAGAGAAAATGCATGAATGTGATGAACCTCGTGACTCACATGAATCTTAATAATGAGGCTGTCGTGCACAAATGTCTGTTATTTCCCAGAAGCATCATCTGTGCTGATACTTCACATTTTTTATTATAGTTCTGTAAACAAGGACATATCAAACCACACAAATGTAAAAAGTTTGTAAAGAGTTCTTTGTTGGCACATTTGGATTACATTCATTTGTTTTCTGATGGACGTTTTCCTCTTACTATGAACAGGACTGTTGTTCTTTAGCCAACTGAATATTTACAAAGAAATAAATGTCAGTGTTTTTCACTCAGAACAGCTTTCATTGCTGAATTTTCAGCAGATACTAACAGCAAATCACCTTATTTGTGTTATATGACAACCAGAAAAAGTCTTACAAGTGTTGATTCAAGTGCAAAAAGTTTTTATGTCACTTAACAAAGTCATCTGCTTCTACCTTTGGGCGTTATTTGAGTGAGTCTTTACAAGCTTTTGTATGGACAGTTTAAAAATTCCAGCATTGCAGAGTTGAAATCCGCTTCTATTGGTTATGATATGAAAATCTCCATATAATTTAAATTGGTCTGAAGGCATATTACTCCAGTGAAAATTGGTGCACTTTGTATTGCTTTCAAGTCCTTTCACCTGCATCCTCTGGTGGGGTCTGCCACAGCATCTTTTTTGAAACTACAAGTGAGGTGCACTAAAGTCAGACATCTACAAAGCCCCATATAGTGGCTTTAACATCTGTTACAGGTTAAAAATCTGAGGCGTTGGCAGTTGTGTGTAGCAATAACAATGTGCACTCACTGAAGTGCAGATATGCACAAAAGATTTACAGTCAAATATTTACAGTATTACTCGAGTCATATACAGTATTATGTACAATTGCAGTGATGTCCAGTCAGTCTACAAATTTGGGCTGAAAGTAGTGGTAGTAGTTGGGGTGGTAGTGAGGACTGAGCTGAGGGGATCTCGTACGCAACGTATGTTTCCAGTGCTGAATACACACTGCAGTGGCCACAACACGATAACAACAAGTAGCACCATGAGCACAACAAAGAGCACCATCCTCTTCCAGTCTCCCAGCCGATCCAGCCGGCCAATAGTATGCTGCCGTGTCTGATTCGGGGCATTCGCTGACTTGCTGGCCCCAATGTCAATGCAGATGCAGAAGGCCGTGGGACTGTCAGGGGCACTCGATCCGCTGTCGTGCCTGGAGGTTTTGTAGCACAGCTTCTCCCCCTCTAGCCACACCGACTCCTCATGCTGCTGGTGGCTGGGCAGCTTGCAGAGGACCTCGTGGCTGGTGGTCAGGGCCGGGGGTCCCTCCTCGGGCAGCGTGGTGAGTTGACGGCACAAGGGGCAAGAGAGGTTAGTGCTGCTGCTGTCACCCTGCCCGTCAGCCGCTGAGACGGCCATGAGGCGGGAGAGACACTCCAGGCAGAATGTGTGGGTGCACTCCAGCTGCTTAGGGGTTTTGAAGACATTGTCGTAGGTGTTGAAGCAAATGGAGCACTCCGGTTGGCTCACGATTGACACCTTGTGTTGCAGTTCTCTAGCAGTGTCCCCGGGGGCAACCTGCATGTGCCAAATCTGTGGAGCTTCTTCCATCTTCAGAGATATAAGCCTACACTCTCCTTTGTCAAGCCTTCTCTGGTGTCTTTGGCTGTTTCTTTCCCCTTCTTGTCTGTCCTTAACCTGTGGTTTATCTGAAAAGAGAATAAATGAAAAGTAGAGATTAGGTTTCGTATTTCAGATAGTATCATGCTGCTGTTATCAACAAAAGTGTGCAAGGAAGTGTAAACTATTTCTTCAGTCATGGACAGCCATAATCCCGTAGGATTTCACTCAATCAGGGCACAATTTACACAGCCCAGCCGAATGCTGAACTTTGAACACTCCTTGAACGATTTTTACCCTCACACATATTACAAAGCTGACAGGATTTCCGTCAGTCGGTGAGCAATTCAATCGCGGGTGTGATGCAAAATAGGTCAAATGTGTTGAGTGACATTGTGGATTTAGTAAAGCAACAGCCTCGAGCACAAACAAATGAGTCAGTTAAATGACGAGTCAGTGCAGAAGTGGAAGGGACGATGTCCACCCCTGTTTGTAATGTGGGCGAGACGTTTACTGCGTGTTACTGTTTATATGTACAGAGTGTTCTTAAGGGATGCCAAATAGAAGATTTCCCACTTATGATTATATTTTAATCAGGAAAAGAAAATACAAGCCATATTTGAGACCCTTAGTCCCATCGTGAATTATTAAATATATAAACCTTCACTGACCGAGAACAAGAGCTGCTGTTGCGGCAGTTTGCCACTCTAATGTTCAACCAGTGAATGACCCAGTGTCCCGGTCGTGTGAGCATCATGACAAATAATAGCACATAGAGTTGACGGAGTGCAGACTTTATGTCCCTCAGAGTCTCAGGGTACATCGCGTAAATGATGATGAAATGCACGCTGCTCTCTTTAGGGGCTGTTTTAACTTTTTATATAATTGCAGGTAGTGAAAATACAGAATTAGTTATCTGTCTGAAAATCAAGCAAGCAAACTAATGTACGCTAGCGTTTGGTTTGACTGTAGTGATAGTGAGGTTAACTGCTCCTGTTGGCTTTTAATCCTTGAACACACCACTGGAGACACGCTATTTTTAAGGTTTTGATTGTTTTAAAGGTTTTAAAGGTTTTATCAACATATTCATGTTTGTGCAGCTTTTCCCAGTGCTACATAGCATTGCATGGGCTGAACAGTGACTAAATACTGATAACTGACAGCATTTCTACATAAATTAGATTTTTATCTGTGGAAGAACTAGCAAATTGACCTATGAGACAGAATGTCCATGTAGATTGTCCATCAAATGGGAGCATGTCAGTGTTACTGCTTGGATTCCATATGCAACAACTTGCCTGTGCCCCTTACAAGTATTCAAAAGAGTTGTGTATTTTAAAGTTAACTGGCAAGTCTATATGTAATGGTATCCAGTGTAGCATGTAAATGTACACTGACTAGTACGGGGAGCCCTTTGGCCTGCCTTGCATTGAGCAGCTGAATATGCGGCCTTACCTGGAACAACAACAGGGATAAACACAAGCGGCTGTGTTGTTATTTTGTGTTCAAATGTGTGTGTCAGACCACACAGTACAGTACAGAAGCTCATAAACTGGTCACCGGGACCACCACTCTTGTCTCCTTGTCTCTTGTTTTTTATCCTATGTTTTCAGGATAATAAGAAAGTTACACGGCAATAACCTGCCTGCTGGTGTTGTGGGTAAGCTATCAAAGGCCCTTAATGTGAAGGAGACTGTGTGTGTTAAGGATGATGGATGGTCAGAACACAGGTGCTCTCCTCTCTGTGTCCTCAGGGCTGGTCCTGCCCCGTCTACACAAAGTCCCTGCTTGTTCTCTGCCTAATCGCTCCATCTAACCTTGAAATTCCTGTGCCACCGTGTCTCTCTCTCTCTCTCTTTCTCTCTCTCATCTCTACTGAATTCAGACATGCTTTAGTGGGATGAGGACAGATTTTTCTGTCTAATTACACCTGTCTTATCAGTTTAAAGCCTTAATTAATCACTGATCGAGACTCTAATTCTCTATTGCTCAAATTGAAATTCTGTTATCGGATGGGGGTCATTTGCTGGAGCCTCCTTTACAAAACTGTATCCAGATTAAATGTAACTCACCACGACAGACTGTTTTCTCATTAACCCCACCTCAAGAAGAAAATACCTGTGTCTAGTGGGAGTGCAGCTAACTGAAAAATTCATAGAAGTTCTTCCAACATTCAAATATTAACACATTTCTCATTCTCAAGGCTGCTACATTGTGCTCAGTGCAGCTTTAAAAAAAAATAGACAAATGGAAGGAAAAATCAGTGAATGTCTAGAATAATTACCATAAAATAGAGCAAACTTTGGTCATTTGTGTCAATTGTCTTCTCTAACAAAAGATAGAGAAGCAATTAAAATGTATTGCTTGACTCTTTCACTGTTAGAACTGGAGGGTAATTTTGTCAAAATCAAGGAATTCAACAGGAATGAACCTAATTTGGGTTCAGCTGTTGGGGCTTTTGTCTGTGTTGTTATCTGTCTTTACAGTGATCATTCCCACCTGTAAAGGTTCATAGTAGGTTAATCAGTATATGCTTTACATTATTCATGCAATATAGAGATCAAGCTCAAGGTCTTTAAAAGGAGAAGCAGTTTTCCAAAGCCCCTGGCAATGTTACCTGCAGAACGAGCACTAAGTAAATAGCAACCAGCAGAAAACCCAACAACATCACAGTCCCGCATTGTCAAAAACCAGTGAGGTGAATGCAGTTTTGGCAGCGGCCTCAGGCTGTACTTTGCTGAACTCCTAATGATTCCTTGAAGAATCAAAAAACACCAGCACATAATATAACATGCAGTAGCTTTTAATAAAATCATCAAAAAGGCACTACTTGTTACTCAGAGCTAACAAATCCCACATCCGCTCAGCTGTGTGACTGACGTAACCTCTCCTGTGTGAGGTTTAAGTGTGTCCATTTCTGGTCAACTGGCAGCGCTTTTAGCTTCTGTGTTTGTTAAAGGTTCACGTCTAAAGGAAATTCAATCGAACGCAACTGGACTTAGTTATTTGTCTGTGAAGACGTTTCACCTCTCATCCAAGAGGCTTCATCAGTTCACGCTCGCTTGACTAGGCTGGGCAAACGACGCCAAACGACAGTCGTTGAGAGACAGTCGTTGGGAGGTTCACGGTTTTTAATCTGCTGCTTGGTCAGAGAGAACGCACCAAATACATTCCACGGCCTTCCATCTACGTTCCCTCCAATCTTGTGCACGAGTTAAAACATTTGCTTCTTTCATCATAATGTCACACATTTCAGAAGTGAAGTGACTGTATGGTGTAAAGTGAGTGTACCTGGTTGGTATGACCAGGAGGCTAACGTCAGCTAATGTTTGCAAACTTTGGCATGATTCAGCTCATTGACTTGTATGTGGGCAACCGTTACAGTATGTTTTGGCATTTATCCAGTAATTATCACGTGTAGCTGCTACAGCTACTGCTTAGTTCAAGTTTCAAGTCTTGTTTGGAGGTGGCGAAGGTCTAACTGTTCACTTCCTTACAGAACAATAGACTTTTTTGAATCAAGATGTAAAAAGTCCACTTGTGCTCATCTTTAAATAACAAAATACCATCCAGAGTGCAGGTGGAGACAAGGCAATCATTATGACTTCCAGTCCCAGACTGTAGATTAGAATTAAATATTAACTCAGTCTAAGTTGTTGCTGAACTCAAAATATAAACTTCAAACATGTGCAAGGCCTCTTTATTGCCTCTGTACAGCGATCGGCTCCGAGCTTCGATTTACGGTCTTTCCTTGCTATCAGCAGCACATTTTTCTCACACATCCCACTGACCTATTTTTATACAAATCACAGCTTGTCTGTCTATTTCTTAGTTAGTTAAATTGAAGCGTTTCAAGCTTCATGCGAAAGAGTGTTGCAGTTTTCTATCTGCGGCCTTTTTGTGTCAGGCTCACCTATGTGTACCTTCAGCTCAGCCATCATTCACGATGCTGCCCTACCTGTTCTCAGTTTGAAAAGTAAATGAAACTTGATCTACCTGATGTTTGAACTGGGGGAGGTGGGGGGACTGCAGCAGACAGTTTAACTACACATAAGGCTGGCTGAGGCAACACAAGACCTGAGCATGTACAGATAGCACATGTGTAAACACAAGAGACAATACAGGATACACTATACATACATTTGAGAATCCTAACTGAATATACAGAAAACTAGCCAGGATTGTGTTATCCACCACATGATGAATGTGACACACCTACACTGTCACATTTATTTGTAACTGAACAAAATTCAGTAAACACCTCATTTGTTACAGATGAATCCAGTGGCCTGGAGTTAAGTTTCATTTTATTTTCTCTCACAGCATAGCAGCTCTTAAGAGGTGTCTGCTCATATTTATGGTCCTGACTTCAGAAGAATGTGCTAAAACAATAGTTGTAGTGAACATTTTTAAAGTCTTGTATTATCACAAACAGCTACAAAAAGCACCAAGGCTCAAGGGAACATGTAGAGCAAAGGTTCAATTTACCTGTTGACTGAAAAAGATGTCAGATGATCCTCTTTATCTCTCAGCGGGCAGGCTCGGGCTCACTCCCTTTGCACTCAAAAATGCATTTTGCTGGAGTCAAAGTCAACCAACTTGTGCGATGCCAGTTCAGGGCTGAGATCCTCCTCTGTGTTGCTGTGAATCCTCTGCTGGAGTCACAGGTGTGAGTGGTTGTAAGTGGGTGTGTGCTCAGAGGCTGTGTAACAGCCTGCTGTGTCAGTGTCTGCTCTAGGTCCTCCTTCCTTTGTGTCCGTTGGCCAGTATCAACTGTCTTGCTCTGTGTGCTCCCTTTTTAGCAGTTTATGCAAATAACTTGGCCTTGAGATGGTGTCTGGGGGAGGGAGGGGCTCAAGACTTCAAGGGGAGTAATACACATTCTTGCCCTCACACCACTCCTCCCTGTCTCTGTTCTGTCTGTGTTGATATCTCTCTCCTCTTCACCTCTTTCTAACTGTCTTCATTGGCTCACCACCCGCACAAACCCACACACAATGCAAATATCCCCTCACCTCCAGCCCAATATACAAATACACACAGTGTACTACATCTTTCCTCTGACAACTGCATTTCCTTTCTGGTTAACAATATGTCTGCACTCTTAAAAAAAAAAAAACAGGATGATATTTCTTCTTTTCTTCCAAACTGATGAAATGCAAACTGAATGAGTCACACTTATGTGGTGTAACTCCCCTACAGTGGACATAACACAAAAAGACACACAATCTACACAGCTTTTGCTTCAGCCAGTATTCCTGAGTTTCTAAATACATATAAGGGGTTCATTTGCATTTAGTAAGTGATAAGGTAACAGGTGGTGATACAGGACTGTCTTCTCACTGAGGCACCATAGCCTGTTGTGTTACTTCCTTACTGGCATACAGTTTTCCTGGTCAGTATGAATCATCAGCACAAGTCAGGGTAATAACTTTTTAATATATACTTGTATGCTTGTGTATTTTGAAAACTTTCCTAGCTACATTTCACCAGCCCAAATGTCTCATCGCGACAAAAATTGTGTCATGTTTGGTCTTAGTTGATGAGATCACCGTTAAGCAGAATCTTTTTCATATCTGCATTTCAAAGACTTATAAACATTCACTCAATATTTCATTCAGGAGGAACATAAAAACAACAAACAAACAACCACCAGGAAGAAGCTTCTCCTTATTAAGATGACTTGAAGGATGTTTGTTACACTTTTTATATGAATACTCATTTCATTTTATGGTAATGACTAAGGGCTCAGAGCCATTAGCAATAGCTTGTCTCTGTAGTAACAGCTGTCTAACTGACTCAGTTATTTAGTAACCCAAACACAAACACTGCCGTATCATATCAGCAGAGTAATTTATTGGGCGTTGAATTGTGAGTGTTTTGAGGAAGGAGAAGTACAGTTGAATGTTGTTTTATTCCCCTTCCTGGAATCCATGAACTTGGCTTTATAATGGATATTTCAAAGATTTAGTGGGTGGCTGAGTGAAAGCAATAAGTTACAGTAAGTTATCTCATGCGATGGGGGGTGGGGTGAAGCTGCTGCTTAGGCTCGGGAGGGATACACGTGAACAGGGAAGCTGTGTGGCTAGAAACTGACACGGTGTTGACAGTCTTTCCACTTTGCTCACGTTTCCTCCAATACTGTAGAGCAAAGATGATGTTCTCAACTTCTGTCACAAAGTCACCGAGGACAGAAACCTGTGCTCTTCCATTTGTTTCAGGGTAAAACATACAGCGTTACATGTGTGGCAGCTCATATGAATGGTCAGCAGGGTTTGTGGACACTGTCTTGATGATATTGGCCTTGTGTTTGCTCTAATATTTAGTAGAGTTTATCAGTGCTGTCCACCTGTGATAGGACAGAGGAGCCAAGTCTCCAGGGGTGTAAAAGGTGACGAAGATGCAAACCCCCCTGGGAGCTCTGGGAGCATGAACCCCTGATAATGAATACTTTTTTAAACTATCATTATCATTTTAGCATAAAGATACGGGGAGGGCATGAGTCACACACAGAAACCAAGAGCTCTTTTGTTTTGTTTTTTGGGTCCTCGCAGACCCCATCAACACAACCCCTCCAGTTTTAGAAATTCATCACTCATCATATCCACAAATCACCTAGTTTGTATTTGGGTTTTGTTGAAAGTTTTGCTTCCCTGTCTTTTAATTGATCACATTTTCAGGAACTGATCAGTGCCATCCTGGCTGTGTAATGGATGTATAATCAGAAATCAGAAATCAGAAAAGACTTTATTGCCATGTAAGTGAAGAGGTTTCACATTACTAGGAATTTGTCTTGGTGATTTGTGCATACATAGAACGTAACAAGTAACATATAATTGAAGAATAAAATAAAAATAAAAATAACACACAAAATAAAATAAGTGAAATAAATATTTTTCTGGAGGTAGTCCAAAAGTGAGGTAGTGCAGGGTGGAGTATAGTGCAAGTGGGTGAGATAAACAGTGCAAATGAACAGCAGGTGGACAATGAATGAGCAAAATCAATTGCTAAGGTGCAGGGCAGCATGTTAGTCAGTTGGTGTTCAACAGTCTAACAGCACAGGGGAAGAAACTGCTCTTGTGGCTTGAGGTTTTGGTCCGAATGGACCTTAACCTCCTGCTGGAGCCTATCTCAGCTGACGACGGGTGTGTGGCCCTCCAAAACTAAAACTGGCACCCCTTCTTTCCTGCCACCATAGCTTCCACTTCCTCGAAGAAATATGAAAATCAAATGGTTGCTTGTCACAATAATTCACTGAGCCAGAAAATGAACCCTTTCCGTTCTTGACATGTAAGCTTTTTATAGCATCTGGTAAACATGTCAGCTTTTCATGAATTCTCCTCTGAATCCTTGTGATTTAAGCTAACCTACTCTCTGACTTTCCTTCCACCATGCCTCTCTACTGTAAACCAGTAGAAAATCTGACAGGAGATGTGAGGGAAAAGAGAGAGGTGTGCCTCTACTATTGATTAGTCCCTTACACACAAAAAATGTATCTGATTTTTCTTGAGTTTGTTTCTTGCATCTGTTTTTGTCTTCCTCTTTGTCTCCTGGAAAGAACTTCAACAGTGTCAACAGTGTAAAGTTCTGTGTAAGTAAAGTCGTGCTGAGGTGAGGTAAAGTGAGGTGAAGCGAGAGGAATGGCATGCAGTAAAGGTCCCCTGCTGGTGTTGAATTACACTTGCTGTCATGTGATATAACCACATGAAGTCAACTTGACATTTTGACATTCTGTTATCTATGACCACTTATCCTTTGCAGGGTCGGCGGGGAGCTGAGGCCCATCCCTGCTATCACAGGTATGACACATTGAGACAAATAGCCATTCACCATCGCATTCACAATTGACAGTTTACAGACACCAGTTAACCCAACTTTCATCACTTTCACCTGTTCAAATTCTCATTTGAATTTAATTATATTGTTCGTGCACATTTACTAATAGATTATAGAGAGAATGTGTGGATTCCACCCGCAATATGAGCCATATTATGATAACATATCTTAGACAATGTATGAAACAACAAAGCTGGTTGCAGTGTTGGACATGGACCCTGAGCTTCTGGGGCGCTGATGAGGAAACCACAGGACGCCACAAGGTTCTTTTCCCCTTTCAGCATTCATCTGCTTATCTACAAGTCAGCAACCACTAGCAGCATTACATCAGTTTTTCCAAAGCAAAAACCTCCGGCAGGGAGTCTTAATGTGAATTTTTATGGAAGAATGGGTTCCTGGAGCAAGCACCCTGCATCCGCTCTTTACTGTCAACAAGCAAGGTGCCAGAGTTGAGAGAAGGTCACTGCTGAACTTAAATAGAAGGCCCACATCTAATAAATGTTGAGAGTGAGTTATGGAGGGCTGCTGGATGTTAGCAGAACAAACCAGAGGAGTTTAGTTATGGGATAAATAGGATATTTTGGGCTATTATTAGACTTTAGCACTGCAAATGCTGTCATTTCTGCACAAAGACGTGCAATCTCTCAGTCTTTCTCAATCGCAGTTTACGTTTAAGCTTGTCTGTGTGAGGTGTAGACAATAACAAATCGACTGCAGGCATACTAGACTGCTTAGAAGGTGTAGCTCCTGTCAGTGTTTTCTCACACAAGAAGGACAGAGATCACACTGAGGTCTGACAGTTAAGGTTCAAAAGGACATCAAAACAAAGTAGGAAAACAAGGGAAATATTGGTTTACAAGCTTACGAGCCATTTTACAATTTACTGCAACCCACTTTAGGTCAACAACTTATCTTTATGGTTTAACTGCAAAACAGTCACGTTTTTTAAATTATCTTTGGCCCTGTGACTGGTTCTGAAGTGCTCTTTCTGAGGAAGACGGAACTATATTGTTCAATTATTCATAAGGATTCTTATCAGGGTCACGTGATCATTAGCTTTAAGAAATTGACAAACATTTACCAAACTACTGAGGAGGAAGTCGAGCACATCCAGAGCTGAAGCAGGCCACAAATCTCACACCGATCAGATGTGTCAAGGGTTATTGTAGTTCTAAGAATAGCTTTCCATAACAAACATCCCGCTTTTGAACTTAGGGCTCAAGCAATATAATGATACTTCTATTTGTTTTGAGATTTCATATTATCATTTCCCAACAAACCATCCTTCACTGACAGCATGTGACTTATGGTTACATTTACGCAGGTTCTGTTTTATGCATAATTGTTACTGTTAATATATATATATATATACTGTTAATACACACACATATATATATATATATATATATATATATATATAATATTTTGTATTTACAGTAACATAGTAACATTACCATCATACCATCAGTATTATTATTACCATCATCTTGCCATTGCACCTTATTTACCCACTTACCTTATCTTGTGTTCTTTTAAAGTGTCCTTTAAGTGTGTTTTTATTCTATTTTTTACTTAAGTATTTTAATACTATTGTATTTTTATTGTGCTATTGTATTTTTTTATTGTATTCAAATATAACGGACTGCTATGACAACCTAATTGCCCCTTGGGGATGAATTGTCATCTATCTCTTGGTTAAAAAAACAAAACATCAGCTGTCGCACACTTAACGCTCTTTCACACACACCTTTGCCCATGTAGATGATGAAAATTGCTCTGTAACAGACTAACATAAACAGAGGATGGGTTAATTTTTTTCAAGTCTGTCTCAAAACAATACTCACACGGACATGGGGACAGGTATCGGTGCCTGTAATAATTTATCCTGTTCAAATCCCTCTTTATGTTGCTCTCCCTCCATTGCAGCTCTAGAAAGAAAGACTATCTAGGGAAACATAGGAAAGAGGATATTTTCTATTAAATAGGCTGGAAAATACTTACTTGGTTTTTCCTAATCAGACTCATTTGACTAAAATTTTGGGATTTTTTCAATGAAAAAAGGTCAGTATGGAGAGAAGAAATGATTACAGAGACCGGAAAAATCTCCAGTGTACATGTGGGCATGTGAGTATTGTTTTACCACTAGCACCTGTTACATGCCACGTACAGGGTTTTTTGCCCTTTGTCTCCTGTCAAGTACCAGTGACTCAGGAGACTTAAAGATAACTATTTAAAAGGAGTATCATTCCCATGGCTGAATTACCAAATGGGTTAAGAACCCACAGCCTCAGGTGCCCTGAAGGCCCAAAGTCCCAAAGATATGCACCACTAAAGCTCTGATGATGAGGGCTTGAAGGGGCTCTAGCATTGTTGTCTAATATTAAGAGCATTGCTAATTAAAATCTAGTTAAATGATTTTATTATTTCAGTTGATATTGTGCTTACGTGGTGCTCCAACTATAGGACACCGTGTACAGGTGGGCTGCAGCTGTACCACATGAGTAACTGGACAGGGTACACAACATGCACAGTGCAAAGACAGTGGGAGGTGTGTGTGTGTGTGTGTGGGAAGGGTGGGGGCGGTGACAGGTCAATAGAGCCAAAACACCCAGTATCTCTTTGAAGTAGCAGTAAGAAGAGTAGTAGTGGTAATTTTAGAATTAGCCATCCAAGCGTATTTATACATCACCTTTGAAGAGCAAATCATCATTTAAATGTATACAATGCAAGAAAGTATGAAGAAAACGACGTGACATAAACATTTACCAGAACAATGACGAAGACAATGATGAAGACAAAACAGGTTTGTTCACAATGTGCTTTATCTTGTTTGTTCTGTCCTGAATTGTACTTAATATTGCATTCTCCATATTGTAACTCTTCTAATCCATACATATGGCATACATATTGGAGTTTTTTCTTATTTAAAAGCAGAAGGTATTTTTTGTTCAGGTTGTAAAGACTTCTGAGAGTGTCTGCCTGCCTTTAAACCTGCTGTGAGATCTGACTACGTGACCTACTGACAAGTCACTCACAGTTGGTCTGTACTGTGCTGTACTGTACTGTAGGTGGATGACTGCTCGCACACAGCTCTGTAGTGACTTCCTTTGGTGCTACTGCTACCAGAGGACCAAGAGATAAGCTCTACCCAGCAGGATTCCTCTGATTAGTCTGAGTGACTCCAGGTGAGTTCAGGTGAGCTCTGATTGACCAGACTCACAGTTCATGTGTCTCAGCTCCTTCATGCATCTCTGACTGTGAGTTTTTCTTCTTTACTGTTGATTTGTTTTTGAATACTTGAATTCTTCTTTTCTTTGATGCACATTTCATCACATTTATTGATAGTTTGTCTTGCTATAGTGATGAATAAGTAGGCTGTTTCTTTGTTAGACTACACAAAAGAAATCATGAGGTCGGTTCAACAGAAACGGAAAAAGAACCAGTGAAAGCCTTCCGCTCTTCTTTATACCAGCATCCTTCTAAACATTGTTCAAAATCTATCAGAAGGCTTTGAGACCTTTGAGTGGAGCTGGTGAAAAGCCTAACAGCAATAAAGTTTTGTTTGCCCAAGGAAAGCAGAGATAAATAATCAGTGATGCGAAAAGATGGAAGAAGTCCTCAGATCCTTAACTGAAGTAAAAATGACAATACAAATACATAAACATACTCCTACTACAAAAATACTATAAGTAAGTTTAAGTTAGTTCACCACAGCATCACTGTGAGAAATGAGTAATGTGGAAAGTGTACCGTACATGACTCAGTAACATTTAACACCACTGTTTGTATTAGTAAGCAGCTGTGGCAAGCCTTTGAGCGTTGTGTGTTTGTCTAAAAACACGGTAATGCTTTAGATTTCTAAGAAAAGGAACAAGTCACAGATCTGGGTCCGGTCAAGGTTAAATAACACACTCACACTGTCACAATCAGCCCTGCTCTGCACTGTGGATGCAGCATGTCCTGTTTTTGCTACAACAATGTGAGCTGGTCACGTTCTAAGAACCTGTCCCTGAGCTCTCATACAACAGTAACTGTCATGCACAAGATCAATGTTGAAACACCTCCAGTTTTTTAAATTTGGTCGAGATTATGAAGATTTTCGGCCAACCTGTTTTGTTTTTTTTTTGATTTATTGGCCTTGATTTGAGTCGCTATAAATCTAGTAACAGGACTTTTGTAATTTATCACATCTTTCCTAATGGTACCCTACGGTCATTTATCAAGGCAAGTAAAATGAAACTGTTTGTCTCTAAAGTGTAGATGTTGGCAGATAGGAAATGTGTGTAAATCTGCATCAGGCCTTTGTGACAGCGTTGAGATATGCTATATATTTTTTTTTAATCCTTGTCCATGAATCCCATAAAGAGACCAAAAGCAACGGTGTATCTCGGAATATTTTCCAACCTCTCTGGCTGGTCTGTAGCTCTTAGCTCCAGTTCCATTGCTCACTGTTGAAGATGTAAATCAGTCACAGATATATAGTTTCAAAGTTTTTAAAAGGGCAATATACAGTATTTTCCTAAACAGCTGAGAACTGCAGTCCCTTAAACAGATGTAAGTAGTCAGACTCAAAACTGTAATTTTCCTTGTTTCAGACTGACTAACTTCGATAGTTCTGTTGTGCAAGGCATAATGCTAAGTAAGCATATCATATTGTCCTTGACATGTTGATGCAGTGAAACAGAAGTTCTTCTAGTTCATTGGATTGACAATTCATCCCTGCAGGCCCTTTTCTGTTGGTGGAAGCATGTGGAGACAGTGCCCCCATGTGGTCTTGGTGGTGACATGCTTGTATGGTGTTGTGTGGATACTCTTGAATCCTGTTGAAATGGTACTTGAGGAAGAACACTGTGCACTATTCCAGCAAGCTCCACCGATCAAATGTTTGTACCTTGGTTAGAAAAGGCTATGCTTGCAATTGGGGATCTCAATAGGGGAAGTAGGAGCTGCATGCAGTCGTAGAGGAAGTTGGGCCTGAGAGGCTCAGAGCAAGGGAGGAGAAGTTCCCTTTGAGGAAGAACCTGTTCTGCCAGAATCCTTGCTTGTGTCAGGGTGTGTCATTCAGTCAGTACCCCAGTCCTCTGGAGGATTGGCTCCACTGTACAGATTAAGATTTTCAAGCTAAATTCAGGTGGTACTCTCTCTGTCTCTCTTTAGGTTTCAGACCGCAGTCAGATTTAAACCAGGTGAGAGGTCAAAGGCGCATGCTGAGGAAGTCTTTCACATCATGTGCTGGTAAGTATGCATCTGAACTTTTAAAATGTTACAGACATGGAAAAGTGATTGGAAATTAAGCAGAACTGCAAGAACTTGGAAAAAATGTAACATGTATAGATTTACACAAAGGTACTAATAACTTAAGACTCACTGTTAGTGTGTGGCAGTGTTTGAATTGGCATTTACTTTAAAAGAGTATCGTTAAATCTTTTCTAGCCCGTGCAAAAATAAATGTTAAATAATGTGATAAGGTTATTCCTCTGATGGTAAAATAAATCCTGATCTAATCCCCGAAAAGTAACTTCAAATATTGCAATAAGATAATTATAAAGACCTCTTTGAAGTAGCAAAGTTTGTTTTAACTTAATCAAAATAGATGTGAAGTAATTTTTCCATGTGTACATAAGAGCTGGTATGGATTTGAATTAAAAAAAAAAGACTAAAAACAGAGATGGGAGTCAGTGTGACATTTCAAAGCACAGGGTTGTAGTATTTCAAGTGTCTTAATACAATAGTCAAGTTCCCATATGAACACTGAAGCACATCTTGCTTGCAGTGATTATTTTTTCAGGTTATATTGTCTGAAGAGATCCCCTCCTAATGCAAGTGATGGAGGGACAAGATCCACAGGCCTTTTTGCATATAAAGTGTATACACAAATTTATCTGAGGTTAATATAAGGCTTTGGCTTTACAAATTAGTCAAATGAAGTGAATATTTTCTGGAGTTAGAGCCATTTTAGCACGAAATTCCCTCTTTTTGATAATGTATTTCCACTGTGAAGTGCACTGTGAGGTTATCTCTTAATGGCAAGTATGATCAGAAGAATAATTACATTACAAATGCTTAATCAGTAGTAGTATAGTTATGCAGGGTTACTGTGCAACTCAGTTCTTGAGGTATTTGCATTATAAATAGCATAGACACATAATAATTGCTGTCCTTGGGAACCCATTTATTTAAAAAGTATGTGGAAAACATGCTTTAATACAAAAATATTCCAAATACTGTACACTGGTTCTCAGCATTGTGCAAAACGTAACAAAAATATGTATTTACAACTCCAGTTAACAAGTCGAAAGTAAAGGACAGAAGAAAAAAAAAAAGAGACTTAATTTCCTCAAAATGTAAATGCTCATCTTGACTGATGAGATTTAACTTGCAGTCTAAAATCTTTGAAATGATTTGATTAGAGTTAATGAGCCTCCACTTAATCTGAAATTCAAACAAAGCCACACTGTAAACAAAAGGTTTTTACAGTTTGTGCTGAAGGGAATGCAACATGGATAATGGTATTTTAAAATTCATAAAAAACATGCATCAGATTGGAACCATACACATTATCAGGTGTCAAGGATTTTAAAAGATTGAAATGTAGCATTAAAGTTGCATTTACCATGATAGTAAAGCAGAATCTAAATGTGAAAAAGTCTTGCAAGTAAACATTTCTTGTCAAAGTCAGAGAAAAGTTACAACCACACATGTTCAGGTTGTTAACTGAGTTTACGCAGCTGGAATGTTTTTCTGTGCCCCTTCCTCAAGGCTTCATGAAACGACACCAGAACAGAAGTATTAAAAAAAACATCTCTCCAGTTTTTGTCCAGTAAGAAGTAATGCTGCACTCAAACATGCATACATAGCTGTAAGATGAGCCTGGCTTATCCAAACTCTTCAACCTCCCATTCTCACCAAGACTCTCACACACATTCATCTCCTCAGACGGTCCAACAGCAGCAAGTGTTGTTTTTTTAATTACAAAGTCTTTAACTTAAAAGCCAGGTGTTGGTCTTTTCTCACTTAATTTGTAGGAGCTTCATCTTGCTTCCTAAAGAGAGAAAAAAAAACCAAAACAAAAAACATTAGCTGCTGAAAAATGCACCTTTTCATAGTGATCTTCTGATGACACAGTGACACTTACCCAGCCCTTTAAGAAACCTGTTCACACCACTTGACTCCGGCTCAGGGTACGACTCCAGATACTCGGCCACTCGGACCTCAAAGAGACCTGAGAGAAAGTCGGAAATTAACTTAAAATTTTCAAATGTTAAAGGTTTACGTTGTCTTTATACGCATCGTGGTTCACTGTTATGTTTTCATGCACTGAGAAGTAGCTTCTTAAGCTGTTTTTGGAATGCTGTGCTTGTGGTGATGCATGCTGTGACTCATTTAACTTAGGTCATGTCTGGTTTACTATGATTCAATTACAAGTCTTTATCCATTTAACAGATTATGTGGAAACATATGACTTCTTTCCGACTACAATTTTGTTGATATTTAATATGTTCCTTATAAAGATCACAGGGTTTAACATTAATTTCACAAGCAGATTGACTGTAAATCAAGACTCAATTTTTATCATTAAAAAAGACGAAAGAAAGACTTCCCCTTTTACGTTTTTCTTTTGTTATATGAATAAACTTTGTTTGTGCAGCATTACGGGAACATTAAAGCCAGGGACATCTCAGGCTGCAATGAAATGTAATCCGAAGGCATCAAATTTGAGTCAAAAGCTTTACCCAAACACTAGTTTCTTTAGCCTTTTCAGAACTCCTAACAGTCCGTATTAGACCATGTAATTAGCAGTGTCATAAATTCATGTAAGAAAATATTTTTTTTTTTTTCTTCCTCAAGAATGACTGGCATTGTCACTTCAACACGTTTACCTCTTCCTCCTCCCTTGCGCAGCTCTTTGTCCTGAATGAAGCCAGCAAACATCTGAGTATCCATGAAGAGCTGCAGGAACTGGCGGACTCCACGGGAGGGATGAGATTTCCGGAAGCTGTCGCGCTGTAGTTCCCTGCTTCCGTTGGAAGACTCAGCCATGTGGAGAGAATAGTGGCCCACCAGCTCCACGAAGAATCGCACGAAACCCTCAGAGACCAGAGAGCTCAGGTCAGCCTGCTGACCTGGATGAGCCAAACAAATGGTTCAATAACACAGCAGTGTTTTACAAGACGATCTGACTGATGTTTGACATGCTAATGGATGTCGTTTACATGACTAAACATCTTTACTGTGGCGCACAAATTGATGTATTACAGATGATGATGAGAGAATAAATTTAACTTCTCAGCAGTCTGTGGCTCATCAGTAGAACATTTATTTCTATATACATGAAAATGAACTTCTTCAGGTGATGATATAGCAACTCAAAACGCTGAAATACCTGACTCACTAACAGCATCTTTTCTAGCACATGTGGTGTCTGTCATACCAACCTCCACATCTGTCTCCATTCTCCTGGCTCAGAATATCTTCCCTCTCCTCCAGGATCTGCTGCAGTGCTGCCTGCAGTTTACTGGGCAGGATGCAATCTTCATCACCCAGCTGTCACACATAACAGGAAAGGTCAACAGCAGTGACATGATACCATTTACAAACATATCGAAACTGTGTGGCTCAGTGTCAGCGCTCTAGATGGTGTTTGTGCAATGACCCAGATCACATCCAATGTGCTGGATTACAGAGTGAAAAGAACAAACGAACAGACTACTCTGTGTACGACAAAGACTCTTTAGCCCTTGATTCAGACCTTTAAAAACAATGATGTACTTCATGACACTTTCTGAGTAGAGACGTATGAAACCCTGAAGTTAAAGTTCTGTATAACAGACAGCTAAAGCTGAAGTGACAGGTCAACCGCTGCTTATCCCATTAGCGTGTAGTTAATAGAGACACAGACCGTGCCTACAGATTAAGTTCACTAAATGAAATGTCAAATTAAGACTAATACAAACACAACTGAAAAACAACAAAAACAAGTTTATAATGCTCTGAATAGACTGAATGACTGTTGACTGACAAAGCTGCAGCTCTGAATCATTGTCATGTTTGTGTCGTGACACAATTCTGCTCAGGGCTTACATCTCTAGTTGTTTTATCTCTACAGCACTTGCAGATGTAACACAACGTCTCTGTCACCGTCAAAACATTCCACATACAAACAAGGGACAAGTGCAGGCAAAGCCATCCTTCCCACTGGGACCACACCTATCATTCCCACTACACACTGCTATGTGTACACACCTGAATGACAAACTTGTCTGCACACAGATCCACTATGAGCACCTGGGAAGACAGCAAGAAGAAAGAATGACAGTTAACGACTAAGATATTTTGCAACAAGAGCCATAAAGCACTGAGGTGATTCTCTTTAGGGTTTCTAGTCACAAACACTGATGAGCTACTGTATATGCTGCCGTGGAGCAATGAATCGACATGCTATCATTCAACGCAGTTTAGACCGCAAATCAGACAGTGATTTTGAAAAGGTATTCTGACGGACCTCCTCAATGGGCAGCTCCAGCAGCTCTGGCAGGCAGGGTGCCAGCACCCCGATGAGGAATGGGGTGGGAGAGCAGCTGACATCCAGCATGCTGGCTGGTAGCACAGGAACGAAGGTATGCTGCCAGGTGAAGGGATACAGCAGTGCCAGCACTGCATGGGCACACCGAGACAACACACTGCAGTGAACAGGGGAAGAGAGAAAAATCACATGACACAACAATATCAATCACGGCTGTGATCACACGGTTAGAATTCTTTTCCAACAGATCTTCAAATGGACCGACTGTAAAAGCTTTCAGCAAATAATAGTTGTGTATCAAAGAACAGATTTATGCTAATACTCTTAGTGTAGTATTTAGCACTACTATTTCTGCTTACACTGAAAAACCTAAACCTACTCCTCTTCCCTCTGATTGGTCATTTTCTGGGGCTGGATTTCTCTCATCTTTGGGAAACACTCAAGCTCAGCATTTTAACAAAGCACACTCGTCTTTTAGCTTGCTCCCTAATATCTCCTGGATTTAAAAAGTGACGAGTCATTCATCATTTTTCTCAGGAGTTGTCTTTCAATGTCTGCTCCTCAGCAAAAAGTCAACTCTGAATCAATGTTTAATAACTTCAGACCAATTTCCCATTTACATGTCCACTTCCAAATCCTTGAACATTTAATATCCTATCAACTGCCAGATGACTGTAGTACTAATAGCCCTTTTATTCAGTTTTTTTTATCTATCTGTAGAACAGAAACTGCACTTATCCTGCTGCCGACTCAACCACAACCATTTAATTCTCAATCTAAGCACAGAGTTCAATATTGCTGGCCACAACTACTTCATGTGATCACCTTGAAAACTATGTAGCCATCTATTGATGTAGGTTCTCAGTCACATGGGTCATGGTAGTTGAAGTGCTAGAAGCCACCTACAACCTTGTATCCTCATGGCTTTAGACCCTACATAATAAAAAGGCCATGGTTCTTGTTTAATAATAGTTTATGCTTGATTCATGTTGTACTCTCTCCATTACCGGCAGGTTAATTTTGGCTTGCAATCTGTATCTACTGGCACATATAAAAAAATGACATTGTGTTGTAAGTTTATTGCTCAAATGAGAAATTTTGCTATATAATAACCAAATGCCCTTGTGTTGAGGAGCCTGTGCTGAGTTCAGGTCAGTTCTTATTGTGGCCCTGTGGAGCCCACTGAGACACTCTAGTATACCGTACTGATATTCAATTGTACTTGTAAACCTGACTTGACTTGCCACTGGGACTGAGGCCAAGATACATACAAATAAATGACACTGAGCCTATGTGATGTAATCAAGCATCTGCTAGAACTAGCAGACATCAAGGAGGAGACCATTTTTTTAAAAATTGCCCCCTCTATATTTTTAAATTGCTACTGTATATCATCCTTATATGTACTGAAGGTTAAGTGCCTCTGCGGCACGTTGTGTTACCACAGCAGTACCTGAGTTTGTCAGCGATGAAGATGACCCTCCTCTCAAGCAGAATGGAGGCAAACACCTGCAGGAGTTTTGTGACACTAAGACACTGCAGCAGACTGTCAAAGTCCACATGCTCCAGCCTGGAGTCCACTGGTCTACACAAAGTGAGTACCTGGCAAAGCAAGAAGAGCACATGGAGTCAGGTCAAGTGTAACTACAGCGTTACACTCGACCTTCCACTGACTGCTGGACTATTAAGTGAATGCCTGAAGCCTGTATATTAAATAAAAACAGACTCTTTAGATGCATCCACATAAATGCTGTTCAGAACAATGGACCGGTGGAGAATGAAGTTATGTAGTTGTGGAAACCACCTAACTCCTGAAACAGGAGAAAGTAGTGATTTTGCAACACTTCTTCTGAGAAACTGATGTGTTAGAATATATATGTGTATATATAGCTGTCCCAACATGAACTCTTCAAAGCTGAAAAAGCTACCCCTATTGTTTACACTGATAGCCTCCCATTCTGAGTCATTCCGAGTTTGCAGAAAGGAGTGGTTAAGAGGAACAAAACTACTAATTAACAATTCCTCTTTTGGTTTCAGGGTTACCTCATTCCCAGAGCCAGGGAGGAAGCTCTTGACAGTTACTGTGCGTCCAGGGGCTGGAAACGGGGCCTCCATCACGCTACGCATAAAAGGGTAAACTAGCGCTGGGGAAATCTCCCTCCGCCTCTCCACCTCCTCCAAAATCTGCAGACAGAGCCAGACAAATCACTGTGTGTCCTGAAGGAACTAGTGTTGATTAAACTCTAAACAATAGAACAGACATGAGACGCAGCTCTGCACCTAAATGTGTTTCCCCCAGCCATATTCACACTTACTGTTTGCAAATTTCATTTGGCCAACTGGAGAAATGGGTGGGACACAGCTACATGCGAACAATTTCTTTTTTGACAAACACACCCAGGGATTTCTTAGGATTATCTTCTAGTGTAGCCTCATTCCATCCTCATACAGACAAGGAGTTTGAAGGGAGTAGAGCTTTGACACACTTCAAGAGGATTAAAACTGAACTTCAGCAAACCCAGCTCCTTTCATCTCCCTATAAAGGCTTCTATCGGGAGAAACAAGGGAGCAGATACAATGTATAGTTGCCTTACCTTTGCAAACAGGTTGAAACAGCCCAGTTTGCTGACAATGCAGTGCACCTCAGGAAGCCTCTTCCCTTTTCCACCGGGCTTAAAGACACATATAGTTTCATCATGTCATAAAACATATGACAGAAAACACTTAACACAAACATTTAACTAAACCACACAGGGCCAGAACATCAAGAGCCTATTTTCCCATTTAACGTACTTAATAGTATTTTCATTGACAGCTGTGTTGACAGGAAAAAAAAAAAATACATGGAGTCTAAAGTCTAAACTCCATGTAAATGATAGCAGCAGTGATCTTATCTACCAACAAACAAAGCATAAAATTCTCTATGTTAGGCTTGGTCCAACAGTCTACACTAAAGAGAGAGTAAACACAATGGAACACAGTTTAAAAGTGCTTAACAAGATAACCACAGTGTGTTTACAATAATAAATAAACACAAATGGTGGACATACTGATTTCAACCTAAAAAAGTGTGTTTTGAAAAGTGTCTTAAAAAGACCTAAAAGGAGCTCTCCTCATGAGGCAAAAGAAAGGGGGAAATTCTGAAATTCTTTTTGCGCTCTGTCATTGATTCAGAAGTGGTTTATGGTCTGTGATTCACTTGTACTGTTTCACATCCCCTTAGAGATGTTGAGTAAGCACATGGCAGGCTCCCATGTCATCACGCATACACAGACACACAAACACATACATGCTCCAGTCAGTGATTCAGACGCACACATCCACACTCACCAAGATCTTACGGCAGTAACAAAACCAGCGGCTGCCGTCCTCTCCGGTCAGGACAAAGGAGAACGTCTCACTGGAAACATGACATGAATACAGAGGAGATTATATTTAAATGATTTGATTTTTCAAAGCCTGAAAACACATAACCATTAACTGTAAAATGTCTGTAATTCCTTGTATAAAAACTGATAAAAGAGATCAAAAAATATCTCCAGGGAATAACTTAATTACACAAAAACATACAACAATATTAAGAATGCAGCTGACTGATCAGGATGAGCATAGAGAAACTGTAATCAGACAGGTATGTCTTCTGTTTATTTTCACTACCACGGGTAAGTCTTGTGAAGGCAGTGAGGCAGGCGGAAGACATAACCAGTATTATAACAATGAACCACATCCATAAAACAAAGAATAATGCCCAGTACCCCTCAGCACTCAGAGATTTAATTAGATCAAATGAAACTTTAATTATCCCTGTGGGGAATTTGAGTTGTTGCAGTGATAATTTTTGGGTTACAGCTGATGATATAAATCAGGAAAAAAGGAAATGATTAAACATAGCATAACTGGTAATTAATGTGTTAGAATTTAAGTTATTACTGTAAAAGAAAAGTTAAACAAGTTGTTTTAGAACACATGAAAGGTGTACATAATGACAAGAGGAAACACAGACACACGCAGAGGAAGTGAATTGATGTAGTTACTTCTTATACATCAGGCATACCATTAAAATAACATGCTAGTGCATGTGCTGACCTTGGTATGTGTGCAGAGGGCTTCCAGTCCTGTGGGTCTGGGAAACAGAACTTTGGAATGACTTTCAGCTGATCCTCAGCCTCTCTGGAGAGTCGAGATGATTTCTCAAACTGAAACAGAGGGACTCCTGTTACAGCAGGGGTTCTCTAAATGACTTGAGTGAAGTGGTTCCAGAGGAACCCAAGTGAAATCATTGCATTATAATATAATTCAATACAAAAGATATGAAGTGTAATAAATTAAGAATGACTTACATAAGGCTTGCCTCTTTTGAGTATTTCTATATTATTTTTGCGCTAAATCACTAACGAATAACAATTACTATTTACACATGTATGTGCCTGAGACCAAATTTTAACACAGTATCATAACAATATCTTAAAGTCCCAAAAACACGGAGCTTATGACTTATGTAAACCTGGGAAGTTTCAATCTCAAAAGGATTCCTCATGATGTAAGATAAGAATCATCATCTTTTTGCCAAACAAGATTATATTTTGGACCAGAAATTGTCCTAATCACACAAAACACCATTCAGTTAAAGCACTATGATCAAAGTACAGTTATGTCCTTTGCCCAGAAGAAGGGTAGTGTCATACTGAAGGCTCTTTCTAACCATTTTGGGGAACTGCTGCGTGATTTCAGGAGAGTAGGTGTATCCTGGGGAGCCTTTTCTCAGCGACACCACAACGAAGATCTGGAAAAGCTGCTGCTGCTGCAGCTGGATCAGGTCTCTCTCCAGGGTGCAGTAGCCTGGCCGGCGTTTCAGTGTAGACTGGATGTAAACTGATCTCCTGAAGCCTGCTGGACACCACACAAGGAGACTATATGGTAATGTTTGTCTTGGGATGTATCCCATCCAGCACACTGAAGCAATAAGGACATTTTAAATATCAATACATTGTATAATTGTGAAGTCAACTCTGATGACACAGTATCCAACACAACAGTCATGGATAACTGGTAGACAGCATCTGACAGAGCTGGGATTGTTTAAATTTCCTTAATTTAAAACAACATTTTCTCAGTCTCATTGTTAACTCTTTCAAAGATGATATTTGCTTAGGTGTTGCTCTATTTGAATTTCTCAGGAGGCTCAGCAGGAGCCACAGTTTGCGAGCGTGGCTTTAGGGATGACAATATCGGTTCAGACTGATATATCCTGACAAATTCTGTACTGGAGGAATTTCTAGAAAATGTAGATGAATTAAAAAAATGTGGATGAAATGAATAAACTTTGTGATTCTCTGACATTCAATCTACCACCAAGTCAAAGTTCTAACCAATAGCTTTCCTTTGTGTTTATTGCTAATTAGCAAATCTCAGCATGCTAACATGCCAAAATACAATGGTGAATACAATAGCTTCACAGATTTGCTAGTATGGTTGAAGACTTGTTACAAACAATAGTCAACTCTTTAAAATACTGTTTAAAAAAAGAAAAAGAAAGTTAAAAAAAAAAAAAAAAAACTTTTCAGTTTCCCAAAGCACAAGTCAGCATCTTCGGTTTTGTCTCACCAATAGTCTAAAATTCAAACTTAGAAAGTTATAAAACTGAGAATTGCATTAGATCCTCACATTTGAGAAGATAAAACAAGCATTTTGGAAAAATGAGTATTAATTCTGCGCCAGCCTTTGATGTCTCAATCATAGATTATGAGCGGCATCCATGGTCTCATTATGGTTGTATGTCACTTGACTGAACAGAATTATGTCACATGGATGCATTACCAGACAGTTAGGAACAACAACTTCCCTGGAGCTAATAAATTGTTCAAAGATACTTTTTTGGTTTTGTGATGTGGTCCTATGTTTATACTAAAGACTGAGTGATAAAACTAGGATCTCTTACTCCTACTATAATAATGCATACTAATGCTGACCAACAAATTGTCTTTTGGAATATGAACACATACCATAAACATCACAAAAGTCTGCCTGAAATGCAATGAATAAGACTATTTTAAGATTTTATTCGCTCACAGCATACATTCACACTCAGCAAGTGAACATTTGAACCATCAGGTAGAGCCCCGGACACATGGGCTGTGCGTTCACGCCATCTGGCCAATCAGATGAGGCCCCAGCTTGCATCAGATACCCTCGGATTTATTGGTGTCAATTTGAAGAGCTAATACTGGCTCTTCAATATTTGTTTATTTATTGCAAGCCATATCGTCATCACAACAGTGAACACTGTTACTACACATTAGATTTTCCGGGCCCAACACATACGTCTAAACTTTAACCTGAGAACCAGACTTAAAAAGGGGACATTACAGATGTTGTACTAACTTTCCGATACCTTTGGTGTTGTCTTCAGGGTCGCTCTCTGTCCCACTGGTCTCCTCTGTTGATATGAATTAGAGGAGGGAGAGATTACGGAGAAGCAGAGGAAAGGAAAAGACTTGAGGAGCCATAATCAGATGCAGACAGTCAGCCTTTGTTTCATAATCATGGCTTCGCCTTTTGCAGCTGGCCTTGTGTGTACCTTCAAAAGCTGGGTATTTCCACCAACAGGCTCAGCTTAATCTTATTGAAGTGTTGATGTGGATGACATTTAGACATCTGTGACTGTGTGTGTGTGTGTGTGTTTTACCTCGCACTGAGACTCCCTGGTTTTTTACTCTCTTCCTCCCTCGCTTGTCGTCAAAGATGGTCTCAATCTTGCTGACGTACTGTGTAGCAAAGTACACACAGGTACTTGTCAGCCCCATAATTTCACAACCATTATAGAATCATGATTACAGGGAATCATGACATAACAGCCACTAAGTACATAATTATATTATAGATTTTCAGCTTTTCTTTACCCCTACATTCCTGCATTCTTTTGTTAATGTCCTGAAAGCACACAGCTGAATATCTGATAGTGAACTGAAGTCAGCTGAGACTCTGGATTAATACACCAGAGTTGGATCCAACACAGAAACAGGAAGCTGAAACTTATCTTTAAGAGGACACACAATGCACTGTCAGCTGAGAAGGCAAACTTATATGACAGTTTAAGAAAAGAAAGTGAAATGCCCCTGTTAAAGATAATGGTACTGTTGTTAAGCAGAAAAATACATAATGAGGTATTATTATGTCTATGCCCATTTTCATCCTTTTAACATCTCTGTCAAAGATGTTAAAGAGATAAGGACAGCTAGTTAACTAAATGTTATATTTTCACTATTTAATCTATTTACTGTAAATTCTATTTGTCACGGTTATTCAGTTAAATAATGGAAGATGAACAGATCAACAATGACAGCTTCTTAAAATACCACCTAAAAATGAACTTGACTGGAATTTGTCAAACTTGCTGATATCATGTGGATTTTAAGGCTATAATCCTTCTCTAGTACTCATCTTACCACATACATGTCAATATTACTGTACCTTATCGTTAAAGTTCCTCCTCACTCCTGTTAATGCCATAAGTTGTATATGTTTGAAAGAATGCGTTGTCTGAATTCTCATGAAGCATTCATACATGTTGCTCTACCACTATCTGTTTCTTTCAGCGTCCTCTCCTTCCTGCTCTGCAAGTCACCACCCCTTTCTTTTCTTTCCAAGGTAACATGATTCAGCAACTATCAGAGAACATACCACTTCACTGGCAATTCATGTGGCAATATCAAAAAAAAAAAACCCACCCCATCCAGTGTGTAAGCTCGCAACCTGACCCTTTCACTGTTTACCTGAGGCATCCTCTGTATTTTTTGAGTGCTTGCGCGCCGGGGTGTAGCTGGTTTTGAAGTATCTGCATGAGTTGAAGTTTTGGATGCTGTTAACGTTTGGAACCTCTTCCTCTCCACTTTGCCAGTATAGCCTTGCAAGTTTTGGGGTTTAGGAGGCTGCTGAAAGACAAGAACTGCAGGGTTATCACTTTTGTCCAATAATGAGACCACACATGACTAATAAAAATACTTGTGGCGACTTAAGAGAATGGAATATCTTCCATTACCTTGGGGGTGTGAGGCCTTGCAATAGGGAGGCACATGGGAGACAGCTTGACATCTTCATAGGGTTCATCTCTGGTCACTTCACCTGGGGGAAAACACAGTGATGGGAGAGATAAGACCACCACACCTAACGGTTGTTTTGAAGACAAGCAAATGAACAAGGGGATATAACAAAGTATGGGAAATAGTGCAAAATTTTGCACACTGCAGGGCATATAAATGGCCAAAAAAAAAAAAACAACATACTTATAATTAACAAATTATCCACATTTCAAAACCCCGCAAAATACTGTGGAGAATCTTAACAATGGACTACCTGCATAACACAAAACAGATAAGATGACGGAGACAAGTGCACCTCTAAGATAATCCTGATTCTCTGGCTTTAGAAGTCATCCTGAATGCAACTCATAAAATGTAAAAATAGTACAGGAACTGTATGACATTTAAGAAACCTGGGCACAGGAAACAGGGTCATTTTGTAGCCATATTCAATAATTTTTCCTGATTGTTTCATTAGGTCCTGTGCAGCATCATTCTTTAACAGGCTCTTTTATGTCAATATAATAAATTCTAAGTGAGGCTTTTAAGTACTGGATCTGTATGGTCAACAAGGAAGCACCCAACAGTCTTTATGACTTCCTGTCTTTGTCTCTCTTTGACAAAACAAGTACAAAGTTAAGCAGTTTAAAATACATGAAAGCCAGACAGTCAGTGCCATAATCAAATATCTCCAACTTACAAACGATATCCTCGTAAATATTGTCATCGGAGTAGGCATGGCAGAGGCCCGAGTGCTTGGTCTCATCTCCCAGCGTGCCTTGCTTCACTGTCAGACGAGCAGCATCCTCATACTCAAAGGACTTCCTGTGGCAGGAGAACGGGGAAGGCAAGACAGTGAAAAAGAGGGGCCCTGGCTATTGTCCTAAAGATAGACACCAACTATTGTTCACTCCATTGTCTCATGTTCAACCAGCGTCCCACCACAACATTCCTTATGTTGATATCAAACTCAGCAAAACAGAGAGAGAGTGTGATAAACTATCATGACAGGACATGACTGAGCATATGGTACAAACATTGAATAAAAAAAGCAAAAGAGTCTGACAGTATTTAGGCAAGAATAGCATTTGGAAATATCACAGCTTCAGCTTACATAGTAATAATTAGGCCACTGTGCAAGCTCATATGACAGCTTTAAAATAGAGAAGGAACTTCATTCAGTTACTCGATTGTTTTAGATGCACGCAATCGACCTGGCTCAGTGTTGAAACAGAGAGTGATACATGATTCATGTTCAGTGTGATGTAATACCTAAACCCACAGAAGTATTTCATAACATGTTATAATGAATGACAGCCAATGGCCTCCTCTGAAGCTGGAAAACAATGAGCCCTGTAGAGCTATGCTAATTCTGTGCAGACATGGCAGGAAGATGGTAGGAGAGAGCCAAGTTTTTCTCATGAACTAGAAAAATACAACAATTGAATTATTTACACTGCTAACTTCACAAATATAATTGCAACACTGTACAATAATTAAGGGGTTTTGTAAGTCTGTTTTTACAATATCTAAGATCACAGTTATTCAACCATAACTTATATTAGCATGGTGTCATATTCATAAAAGAATTAACTTTAGCCAAACAACAGCCACTGTGGCCATAGGTAGCAATTACAAGATAATGGCAGAGAATCCCCCCTTCATTTCCCAGGATTCTCTTGTTGCTTTAGTTGGGCTTCATTGGGATTTTTTGCAGGGATATTTTCTTTTGGGTGTGTAAAAACGGTCTGGGGATAAATTGAAGCTATTTTTTGGATCACTGGGCAGTTTCCTCTGACAAAAAGTTAAACTATATTACAACGCAGTGGCCCCTCCTCTCCAAGGAGGAGTATGATCGACACTGACAAGGCAGTTTAACAGGCTCGACAAAATGAATAACAATCAAAGACCAACACAATGACCATGTTAGAGCTTTCATTTGTTCATTTGAATGCGTTACGCAACATTATCCAAACACTAAGCAGAGGTTATTTGTGTTATTTAAACTATGGTTTTGGGTATGCCTAACTATACTAATATAATTATGTTTTTATCAGTTACTTCTTGTACATACTGAGATACACGAGGCTCCTCCTGTTGAGTCAACAACTCCTGGACAGTGTTTGGGTGATAATAACAGATAACACTGGGACATGGCAGTTATAGAGAACTATATTATTAGACGTTATGTCAGCTAGTAACCCCTGAGTTGAATATACACAGCTTACACAGTTGTCTTACTGTGATGTCTTGTTTTGCCTGGCTGTCAGTGAATGAGTGAAAGTGAATGTGAGAGTATGTGTTTGTCTGCAAATGATGATACTGGACCACGTGGCTGCTGAGGAACTAGGCCACATCCAGACAATAGAGAACAATGCTCCCAGATATCATGTGACATCACACCTGGACCTCAGCCAGCAATTAGACTATGTACCCTCCCCAAAACTGCCCTAAAAACATCCCAAACAGACTGATTGAGCCAGAGTTCAAAGTTGAGAACATTCTCACCAAACAAGAGTTTCCTTAATCTATCAACAGGAGCGGTTTTCTTCAAAAACATGATTCAGATCAAATAAAACACTGCAAGAAATCCCACCCTCTAATCATTTTTTAGGTTTTAAATAATTATTTGTACTCACCTGTTTTTTTTATGCCTAGAAAGCCCATTAGTGTTTGCTATGGGACATGGGGGAGGTGGGAAGTTCGGTGGGTGGGCTACCCTCCTGCTCCTCACGTTGGAGTGGTTGTTATGAAGGGATCTGCTGTCCAATTGCACTGTGTTTGATGCATTGATGTTGTTGGCTCCTCGATACTGGAACGTCCGCTGAGGTTTGGGTGGAGCCTGAGCATCAGCTGAAGAGTCCCTGCCTTTCTCCCAGAGCAGTCTGTTCCCCTCAAGCTTACGCCAGAAACCACGTGAAGTGTAGAAGTTTCCTGCAGGCATGTTGTCTTCTTGGTCATCGGTTGATAGAGGTAGAAAGATGCAATCTATTTTTTGGTTGCCATTGGCAGCCAAGATATGTTCGCCCGTAGAGTTAGCAGCGTTAGCCTCCACCTTAGGACGCACAAATGTTTGTGCTGCAAGTGGTTTATTTCCTGTGGTTGTGGTTGAAGAGTCAGTGGAACATTTCTGCAGAGGTTCTGACTTCCGACCAACTGCACAATGTCCAGCTTGTGATGGGTATTCCCAAAGATCTAAGCTCTTAGCTTTTGAAAGGCTAGCTTTTGTGTGAAGCCCCCCTCCTGATCCCCCGTTGCCCAGGACATCTCCAGACAGACTTCTGGATACAGTTGGGGGGTGTGCTTTCACCACAGCATCCTGGCTGCTTCCCTGCTTACTACGATCTTCCCACTGGGAGATCTTCTCCCTGATGTTAATACCTTGCTCGTGAGAAGGGGGCCTCCCTGACTGGCGGCCCTGCCAAGCCACGGTGGCCTTTTTCTGCAAGAGATCAACCTCACCACCCCCTCGCCTGCCCTGCTCCAGCCTTAGAGCTAGCATGTTGAGAGGGGGCAAGTGTCAGCTCACCTTCAGTTCTCCATTGGTGAATGCATCAGGGATTTCCTCACTAAGACGGACAGGAAGAATCACGGACAAGAATAACCACGAAATCTGTTGTCATTTAATCCAAAAAATGATAAGTAAAAACAGGAGCGCCACAACGTTTATGGTTGCAACTGTTTCCTCTATGTTTTTTTGTGTCTTCTTGCACTAGCAAAGTGCCATTTCCCCCTTGTCTCCTTTTGTAAACAACCTAAAAAGGAAAAAAAGACAAGAGACAAAAATTACTCATCAATCACTGCACTCAGAAACAAGTCCAGACAGCACACCATGAGGTCAAAGGGATACTGAGGCAACACAAGAGGACACAGTTACTTTTGAAGCAGCACACATTTGAAGTGGTACACAACTTGTAGGTAGAGACATGACACTAGAGACAGAGACAAGGTCAGGAAGGATAAGCTTCTGTCAAGGTCAGTTTCCAAAAATAAATCCAGTCAGAATTAGGAAAGACAGCGAAGAGAACAAAGTTACAACAAACTTGAGCTGCTGGGTGTCTGTGTCTTGAGCCGCCCAACCCTCCTCTAGCCCCAGGGGAATTCTGCCTTCTCTGTAGCTGTCGTAGTCAACCGCATAGCTGGCAAAATATGAAATGCCAATGATACAGAGAAGCATTAAATCTAATTTAAGTCTTCTTGCAAAGGCATCTTTCAGAAGACTAAGAAGAATGCGCATTTTAAGTGATTTCAAAGAGCTTCAGAGGCAAGAAAACGCGTTAATCTCAAGACATAAAACAAAGCTAGTTAGATGAATGATGGAAAACATTTAAACCACACCCATCTATGCAGTGGTGTAAAAGCTCCTGAAATAGTGGAGCTACTTATCTGACGCAAAATAAAAACATGGGTAGACCACTCTATAGACTCTAATTACCTGATGATTTGGATAAAAATGTGTACAAAGCTATAATCTATGGTCTTGGTCCCTCTCATCAAATGCTATCAAATACAAAGACTTGATGTAAAGCTATGCAGTGGCATTCACCCTGATTCATGCTGCCTGAGTCGACATCAATGCGGTCACTGTACACTCTTGTACAGCAGCTCCTGGCTTGCTGGAACCAAACCATTTGGACACGTTGCACATTAGGACCGAGGCTGAGAGTATGTGGAGAAGGGGAGACATGGTAAAATTCCACTGCTCAGCTCATGATCATAATAACTCTATGAGCTGCATTCCTGCAGAGCTGTACAAGAGGGGGGTCGGGGAATAAATTTAACTAGAAACAGTCGGTCAGTCAGTCTTGCAAGTGACGCCTTTGTTAGGTTTGACCTACATCAAATGTATGCAGAATGCTGCTCGATCATTGCCAGACCATCCAATGACAATGCGACTCCCAAACTGACCCACTTGCATTATTTGTCTGTGTGCGGTATGTTGTACAGGAAGGCATGAGTTGTGTTTCCTGAGCTGCAGGAAGAAGGTTCAGCCAGACTGTCCATAATTATGGTGCAGAGAGATTTGCACCCAGCTGCAACCACTGATTTGAACTATGTTTAGATCATCTATATTCAAACCTTGTGATGGTAATCAAACATCATCTTTGAAACGCAGTGGATCCAGAAATATACCAACTACTAGCTGGTTACAATAACATTTGCAAAGAAAACTGCCAGTTCCCTCTTTCCCATGGCATACAGTTAAAGTTAACATCATTGCCAGTAAGGCAAACTGTGAGGTGCTGTGATATCAAATGACAATGCAGAGGGTGACTCCAGATGAACTTCACCAATGTATCTCATACACATCAGCAAATTTGACCTCTGCAGAAAGGTAGTGAAACTCACTGACTCACTTGTGTAGAAACCAGACAGTGAACCCAAGAAGCCAAAGTACCCGTCATCACTTGGCAGGTAAATTAAACCTAATTGCACCTTCAAAACTACCACAAAACGCCCTCCCAAAGGCGTGCGGCGTGACACGACATGTTGCAGGTGAGGTTTTGTACGGCTGTGGTTCACCATCAACAGTGACGGTTAAAGCTATAATAAGGAAAAATGTGGGTTTGCTAAATGCCAGCATTAAAGGACGGGCCACGGCAAAGTGCTCTGAAATGACTGATCCATCACCAGCCACCAGTACAACTTGTGTGCATACAGACATTCATTTTGACAGCAAGTGACAAAGCAACCTAACATGAATAGTTTCATCATTTGGCGTCATTTGCTGTCAATGGTTGCGTATAACAAACTGTGCTGAAACTTTCCAATTCTCTCATGAACTAAGACCCATACAACTTTAATATAAAACTGTTTTTTTCCAGATATACAGCAGCTATACTTTAAGATTAAGGTGCTATGACCTTAGCTAATTCTAGCTGTTAAACGTGTGCATATAACAGATGATCCAACTGCAGCAAAATGGTGACAGATGCAGGGGAAGAGAATAAAACATAACTTTGGGCTAGCTTCAGTAACTGAAGTTCTCTCTTGCCCGACTCCCTTCCAAATTGTCGAGTTTTAAAATGTTCATCTTTATTTCAAAGCCTCAGGTACAGAGAAAGCAAACACAATCCATCCTCTGACTCGTTAAGAGCTACTCTGTAATTCGTCTTCAGCAAACGGCAGAGATTAACGGAGGTAAAGCTAACTAACTGGTTTACAGTGCTCGCTCCGCAGGTTCAAAGTCTTGATTACGTTGGGTGTGAGAGAATGACACACGCATAACGTTTTCTAAGCGTGTATGTTACACTGAAAACAAAAAAATAAAATTCCTGAAAGATTGCAGAAATGAACAACAGGATTTGATACAGACACGTGCTTCACATTGATACTAAAGTTTAACATTTTATTAGATAACGAAGTCAGTTTAACAACCCAACGCAGAGTTCAGCGTTGACTGTTCACTACAAAAACCAAATCAAAATTTTCAAGTTAGTTGGGCTAAACTGCATACCGAGTAATGTGAAATTAGAGAATTCAACAAAGTGCAACAGGTCTCACGTTAACTCACTTACGGAGCTGCGGTTAACGTTAGTTAACGTTAGAAGGACAATAAGCTAGTCAGAGAAGTTGTGTGATAACATATTAGAAAATGAGCTACATATCTCATTATGTCATTATGTCTCATGACTTACCCTTCGTAGTATGCAAACTCATGTTCTTTCTTCATTTTTCCCACGATAAAGAGAACAACAAATAAAATACGAGTCCGCTCGTTCGCATAGCTTTATCTGGATAAGTTAGCTAGCGGTCTGAATAAATCCAAGCTAACGTGCAGCTCACCGAAAATCAATGTTAACTCCTGAGAAAATAAACTTTCATGGGAGCTAAGAACTTGTCCCCTCTACTATTCACAACAGCACAGACAGTTGCCTAAGACAAGAAAAAGCAAAGCAGAACACTCCTCGCCCTCCTTCACAGGACAATTAATGTCAAGTCAACCAGAAAACACATCACTTCCGGTTGCAACTTCCAAAAATAAAATCCTCAATTGGCCATTGAGGCCAACGTTTGCAAGGTCTCCATTTCCATGCAAAATGCAGGGAAATGCTGTTTCATTAAACAACTGCAGATGGGGTTATGTCATTCTGGTTTGGTATGCGATAATTCTAAAAGACAAATGGCCTCTCACAAATAATTTTATTAATCTGAGGGGGAATGAGGAGAATGCCACCCTGTTTTTCTTTTTTGTAATTGAGCCTCTTTCTCTCAGTCCCACCTTCCTGTCATTTTCTGCCTGTATCTATAATAATCTCTAAGCTGTATGCTAGAAATATACAATTCTATAAACTCTAGCAGGTCTACTGGTGTACTAGCTGTGGAAGAGTGAGAGGATCATAGACACGTTGCTATCTGCCTATACTTTTCCTATAATATTTCTATGATCATGAAGAAGAGGAAAATGTACATCTACTTTGATTTTCTGCCTTCAGAGTCTTTTAGGAGTCTAGGTCCATTTCAAATCTGCCATTCATCAGTAAAATTATAGAGAAGGTTGTCTTTAGACAGCTCAGCAACTTTCTGTCAATGAACACTGACATTTTCCAGTCTGCATTTCTGTCTGAGACTGCTTTGATTAGGGTTGTCGGTTGGCTGGGTCCGGATTCCTGGCTGTTCCCAGAGTCAAAGTGAAGCTGGTGCCTTTAGCTTCCATATTGGTAAAATTTGGAACATATAGCCAGAAGAGCTAAAAGCTGAGCTATCTTATGGTTTTTATTCTGTGTTTTCCGTCGTTTGCTTGTTCTTTTTGTTGACTTTTGTTTTTCATGAGTATAAAATGTGCTATATAAATCAGTGTCTTTGCCTCTATAGCTTTGCTCCATTAATTTTCTAGGCGAGTGGTTTGACTTCCGGTTTTACTCTGCGTGTTTCTGTCCAGCTTGACGAAGATGTAACTGTGAGAAAGTTTGTCTGAATCCTCCCGATCCAAGAGGGAAGACGTCATCACATCAACTGAAGCAGCTGTCAACGATGAATAAATAATGTTGTTTTCACGTGTGCTGGGAAATATAGACGCTGTGTCACGCGATGTACCTGTGCTACTTGACGAATCAGTGAATGTGACTGGGACTCATTTATCATTTATACAGTAACGTATGTGATGTTTTGATGTAGCAAAACATCACATACGTTACTGTATAAATGATAGTTTATAGTTTTAGATGTTCTGATGCAGCAAAGTCAGTGTTGAAACTGCTATAAAAATATATTGTATAAACGATGTGTTCCTTCAGTTCAAACAGTCTATTAAATGTCTATTTTGCAGCAGATGACATTTATTCCCGGAATTTTAAAACCCATTTAAATAACCTATACTGTAGAGTAGACTGACAGCACATTCTACATATTTTCTAGTTACTTCAGACCAACTGCAGGCCTCAAAATTATTAAAGGGATTATTTCTCTTGAACTCCCATGGTTTCTGAATGGGTCTCAGACTCTTTATCCGCAGAGAAGTTCAAGTGTGAATTCAGTCCAGCCAAAGCACGTTGTCTTTGGAACCCTAGTTTTAATGTTCAGTAATATGAGGGGTGTGTCTTCACAGGAAGTCTGACTCTGTCAATAACTAATGGTAAATGTTATGCAAGAGCTGGGACTAATAACTTCATTAAATATGGATGACTGATGCACATTTCCCTCTTTATTCTGCTGATACAGCAACATATCTATGCAGCTAAACCTCTAAAGGAAACAACACTCCTTGAGACCTCATGAGGACTGCCTGATGGCAACAGTACTACTGCCTAATCAAGTAGGCAAGATCCTGTTGTCAAGTAAATACCGCTGCAATGAAATACTGGAGAAATCATAAAAATGTATCAACAGGGTACATACTGCCAAGACACTTGTTGATTCACAATTTATTTCCTTTCATTCTGATACATGATGTTCCTCCATATGGAAAACGCACATTGTTATGTACAGTCAAATAGATAAGATGTGCAGATGATGTACAATGAAGACAAAAGCGTTGTCTTTCAAAGGAGGGAACATAAGTGTATTAGAAGGCCTGTTTCTTTAAGATTCTTTCTTTTTTTCAGAGTTACTGTGAAAAATTGATGTAGAGACCTTTCTATATGACTGTAGGGATGGGTTTTAACTGGGTGCGAGTTGGACTTGAGAGTGTTTACTCAGTCTTCAAGCCCTCCTTGATGAGGTTGAGCTCATAGGACAGGGTCTCAAAGCGATACGCCATACGGATCTGGGCCACATTGGTCTTACGGATGTCGTTGCCTTCCGGACCTTCCTTGAGGTAGTTTTGGCCCAGGTAATGGCTCTTCTCCTGGAGCAAAGACGAAAATCACATGCATGTTTTGGTGCAAGTATAAAGGACTCTACATGATGTGCAATCTATTCGATTTACAAGCAGAGTGTGTGAGGACAAAATTTGTGTGTGTTTCAAGGATCCCAAGGATCTGACATGAAGATTTTAAGGGCAGAAACACCATAACAGTTACTGTTTTTGCACCAAAGATGTTGCCAATATAAAAAGAAAGAAACATTTTAAAAGCTGTTCATTAAATGTGTTTTTTTAAAAAAGTCAACAAGGTATGAGCACATCTATTGTGTTACCTCATGAGACAGGGCGCTCTGCAGCACACTGTTCCTGGAAATCTCACACATGTCGCAGGTACTGAGCTTGAAGACCTGGGCTGCAATGGCGTACTCTTCCATCAGTGGTTCCTGTGGCGATAAAGAGCAACATTTACACTCTGATAAACTGATCATTCTTTGAATTACTGAGACTCAAACAGAGACCTTGCAGAAACAACTTCCTCCAGCTACAGTACATACATTTACCATGAGCTGTGAAAGCCATCATTTACCAGACATAACTTTGTGTGTAGAATATGAATATATACAATTCTGCCACTCTACATAAGGCACAAATCTGTTTGTGTTTACAATGCATGTTCATTCAATGCATATTGTACTCTCTCTGTTAGACTGTGGATGCTATACTTGTACAATATGAATACAAACACTCACAAAAAAAAAAACCAAAAAAAAACTGCACATGCATTCAACTGTATATGTACACAATACAATGCTCTTTATGCACAGCACAGTATGCGCCGTTATCTACATCATCATCAAAGGCCCTCTCTCTGTGGGCTCAGACCTTGGTGTAGTGGAACTGCATGGGGTCGTCAGTGGACAGAGAAACCACCAGGCCTTTCTTATGGAACTCAAGAAGGGGGTTCTTAGCGTATTCCAGGAACAGGCTGTTGTTGCTGAGAGGGGACATGGCAATGGGAATCTGGGCCAGGAAGTACAGGTACTGCAGCACAGGACTCTGGTGATAGAGGATAGATATGATCAATTTATGTGTGACTTTTATGTGACGGCTGTCAAATTATGATATTATAGGTAGTTAAGGCAGGTAAGGCAGTTTGCCCTGTTTTGTTCCTTTTCTGTTTGATAATAAATAAGACGAAAATACCTAAAAGACAATAAGTCATGCATTAACTGCAAGATTATTCATAGGATGAATCTCAAATCTGATATTACACAAACTTGACATCACACTATCAATTGTACAGTAGTTCAAACATCACCTTATAAAAGCTTTTTTTCCCCAGGTGTCTGACATCCAGGTTTCAAACATTAAAAAATATTTCTTCTCTCAGCATCCTCTTCGAGATTGTGGTCCTTATGGCATTTAATCAAGTTACAAAACACTATATATACCCAGACAGAACATCTTCAGGTACTTTAAGGTACTTTCTTGATTACGTCAAGAAAAAAGTACCTCTGTTAACTGACTCCCGTATAGAGAAGCAGATGTTGCGTATTATTCAGCATTCAGGTCAATGGTAACCTTATGGTTATTTTACAAGCCTGACGCATAGAAACTGGGGGTGGACCATGTGTAAATGAATGTATGGTGCTGAATTGGTTTACAATAACTGAGATGCTTCATCCACTGACCTTCTTGAGGTTGAGTCCGTGAGAGATGTTATCAGCGGTCATAAAGGCAGCCAGTAGATGGGTGATGGCCCCGGCCTCGCCACAGTGAGGCCTGAACGTGAATGTGTTCATTCCCCTCTGTCTGGAGAGAAGAAGAAAAAGAAGTATTATACTATGGAAAGGACTCATGTTTTTAGAGGAATCTATTATCCCCTTATTGTCAAATATGCACTCACTGTGAATATTTACAGAAGCGTGGATAAGATATAAAGAAATGGATATCATGGATATGAACACAAAATGGCAGAAATCTCTTGCAAAAAGACAGCAGACATTTAATAATATCTGCACCTGCACAACAAACAAAAAGACAAAACTGAGAGTACAGAGTCAAAGTGACTGACCTGCGGAGCTGGTTGAGCACAGCAATGTTGGCATACATGTAGTAGATGTAGTAGGTGTAGGAGGGGTTCTTGACAATGTCCCACTCCTCTGGTTTGGGGCTCTTAGTGGAGAACATGTGACCGCTGTGCTTGGACTCATCATCCACACTGTCAAAACCTGTCACCTACACAAAAAGTGGCAGCAGCTTGTTACACAGAGAACAGAGAGTTCTCTGGAGGTTACTCTGAGGTTTTAAGGTCATGGACAAGGAGAGCTGTGAAAAACATTCCTTGATAATTCAGAACTGAGATCTGTTAGGTTGCTTTCCACATGTCTGGTCATGTATGTGTCTTGTGTCTTGTCAACATTTCCGCATCTCATTGGATTCTTAAGGGACCATGCAAAAATTATTACAGGAGAAGGTTGGCTCAGACAAAGGGAGAGTGTTTGAAGCTGAACATGAATTTTGCTGAGGGGAGGGTGCTCTAATGAAAAAGGTACATCAAACTGATGCTTTTCATGTGGAGGTGCATTTTGTGCACTCTGTTCACCCAAATTGTGATTGTAATGTTAATAAATGTTAAAGTTTATTATCATTCGTGTTCAACGTTAGTGAGTGAATAGAAGCAGAAGCAGAATTTACATATTTCTATACATAGCTACAGCCATCTGTCTGTTCTTAATTTCAGTTCTGTATCGTAAATTCAGTTCTGCTTTTGCTAGGAATGCTACTTTCAGCCTCTTCATCCTGCACTGGGTGTGTGTAAGATTCATAGCAATCTGTTTGTATTGACTGCTCTTGTCTTGGGACCTGGGAGCAAGTCATGGGATGGATGTCATTGTGTGTCATCTCTTTGACCAGCTGACTGGCTGACTGGGCATTGTGGCAGTGGTGGTGGTGGAGGAAGGTTGGGGCAGCCATGGGTGATGATTCTGAGGGCAATTTTTTTTTGCACCAGCAGTGTAGCTTATTACAATACTCCAGACCAGGGGTACCCTGGTCAGGCCCACTTCTGATTCTTAAATAAATTTCTGAGGACCAAATAAATTGGAAAAATAAAGAGAGGGAAAAAAAGTAGAACAAAAAACGTGACCAAAAAATGAGATTTCTCCACACTCAACACTATGTGCTTTTAGTTCAGCATCACTGCTTGTCATTATGAATCCATATTTACTATATTCAGTGTATTTCCTCACCAGATGCTTTGGAGCTTTTACTGGCACTCCCAAGTTGCTTTTTCGTTTCGAAAACCAATCCATTTTGTGTGAAGAAATGTTAGCTAGCTAACAGTGGCCCAACACTGAACCTAAAGATGTGCAGCACCTGGCACGGTGATATTTAAGCATGATCTACAAAGCAGCTGGGACCTGAACACATAAGAAATGTTTGTGTTATGAATGATGTAAGGGGCCAGATCTTTAACATGATCCTTCACCACCCATGATGGTATGCTATCAGGTCCATAGGCCTTTGATGGATTAAGCCCTGTTAGGACTTAAAGCCTACACTTCACAAGTCAGTCTCTCCAGTAGGCAGTGGTAATTTGAGGATGGATCTGAGAGGAGGTGTTATTAGTCCAGGTCTTTGCAAAGTAGCTCTTTGGGATGTGCATTGTTTGACTACACACCATCAAACTGCATTTTCCCATATATCTTTTCTTCCGTCCCAGGCTTACTGATGAAATCTCACCACTCCTTTGGGTTTTCCTTCTTTAGAGAGTAGCTATATTTTTTTTATAATTTTTAGATATTTGGGGGGTTATTGTAATTATAGGTACAGCTCTAAAGAAAAATACTGATTGTGTTTTTTTAATAAAACACATTGCTGAATGTTTTGGTTTTTGTTTCTGACTTACATGCTTGAGAAAGAGGCTGAGTTCTGGGTTAGACTGTGGGTCGATGGTGGCCTGGAAAACAGGAAGGAAAATATTCTCCAGCATCTTGCCAAAATGGGGCACAAAGTTCCTGCCTCTGAAGATGTCACTAAGGTAGAAAGGGAACACAAGAAATTCATTTAGATATTAATTTAATCCTTCTTTCAAACCCTTTGAGCCTTTTTCCAAGCTTACAAGGGAGTGTTTAATCTCTAAAAGATTATGTATAAGAATCAAAACTGAAAACATACTAGATCCTGGGTACTTGAATCATCCATTTGAGGTTTGGAGAGAAGACTCTGTGCTTGACAAACCAGCTGGAGAGCTTGTTCCATTCAATGGGGTTGCAACCATAGATGGACAGACGAGGCTCAGCATACTGGTACTTGGCATCCTCCAGGTCACTGGCTACTTCCTGGTTTATACAAAGTTCAAATCAAGACTAGATCAAATGTATAAGTTCAGTATATAACATTGTAGCTGTACAATCTCACCCTCTGACATGTTACAAACCTATTTCTCTAGATTTTTTCTGCAGTGGTTCTTTTCTATTCTTTCAGTGCAGAAACTGACCTTGATGATGGTGGCAAAGTACTCTCCATTGATATGGTTCTCCGTCTTGAGGTACAGATCTCGCAGTTCGCTGGCTCCCACAGGGTTGTACTTAGCGTTGAACTTATCGAAACGCTGGAAGGTTTGTCTGCCCTTCAGAGCAACAACAAAAAGACAAGAAAAAAGATTCAGATCATGAAACGTTGAATGAGGAGATGGGAAGATAGTTCTGACTTATTTTAAAGGCTAATAGTGCAATACTGGCAGTTCTTCAAAAAGACATTTTCACTCTTTAAGGAGTCATCATCCAAACAGAGTATGGAATAAGGAAATTAAATATTAATGTTATTGTTCATGACTCAATCAAATTCTCAGCTCTCAACTACTTTCTGATGCCTGAAAATCATTATTAAGTGTACCTGCACTAACAAAATCAATATGCATGTACTTGCTTACTAACACAGTGAAAGAGCACTTATAAAGGCAATTTCTCACATTTTTTAGTAATTCTGTTTGTAGCTATGCATTTTTATAATTCTGTATAATCACATCTGAGGCCACCATTATGTCAACAAGTGAGTAACATACAGCGTGCACATCCAGGGAGTCCACAGTGAGGTCATAAGGGTGCAGGTTAAGGGACTCAAACAGCTCCTTCATAGTGACCTCTCTCCCTTTAAGATTGTGCACAACACGGTCAGCGTCCACGCGGTAAGACTTCTTGATGAAACGCAGCAGGTGCTTCTGGTTCATGCAGGCGGCAGCGTGGATGTGGGTGTCCACCTAGAAGGACAGAGAGACCACAGAGAGAGGATCACTGAGGTTTTGGGTTTATGTGTTGTGATAACTCTGTTTGGTCACAAGAGGGAACTAAGACCAAACACAGGATGCATGGGAGTCTTTGGTGAAGAACACAACATCAAACGGTGTCAAAGTAGGGAGATGGAATGTTTGAAATTCACACTGTAAATGTGTTACTTTTACTTTTTATTTATGGACATATGATTATGTCGGAAATAAATAAATATACATAAATATGTAAATATATTTTAATTTTTCTGTATTAACATAATAATAAACCTATTTTTCCTAAATCTACTGTACCTCCTTTAAGAGCCTGTTTTCCCTTTTTGTGTTCCTGTGTTAATGACTGAGTTGTAAGGCATATTTTTGAACACTGGGTGGGATTTGCTGGTAAGGGGCAGCGGAACTGCTTATAAATCTGAAGGTTGCGAGGGGCAGGTGTTGTTTCCCGGGGAAGCGTCAAATTTTTTGACCCTGGACACAAAGTAATCTGAAGAAAAAAGAAGCAAGAAAACACGGAGATTGGAAATCGTTTGAAGTCATTTCGTGTCTAATATGTAAAGGAAAGCCAGTGGCGTGCGTCAGTTATACACCTGGTATACACCTGCTGGTTAAGATTCCGCTTTATTTTACACTTTCCTCTCATATAAAATCAAGTCATAACAGGACCTGTGCCCATTGTACATGCAGTTCTGTTATACCCCTCCAAACAGGCCAAATATGAAAATACAGGCAGGGTGCAGGATCTCTGCAGATACAGATACAGTATGAATATATACAATGTTTTTCAGGAAATAATTGTATATTATACCTTCATTTCTGACTTAGCTGCTATTTTTGTGCAGTATAATGTGCTTTGTAACAACATTAGAAGTGGATTAGATGCAATGTCCATGCTAAATGCTGTTCATGGCTACCTTCCTGCAGTTGTAAAAGTCCCTGTGGGGGTTCATCTTCAGTTCCTTCATCTCCTCCATCTCATTCAGCATCTCATGTACATTGAACTTGGACAAGAGGAACTTCAGACGGCGGTGAGTGTAGGTTTTACTGCAAAATGAAAGAAGCATACTAACACGTGAGCCACACTTCGAGGTGATACATACGTAGCTGACAAATACACAATATAGACAGAGTGCACAAAGTAAGATCCATAAAGACATGGTTGGATGAGTTTGGTGCGAGTCCTGATCTCAACCCCATGATCACTTTTGAGATGAACTGGAATGGCCTTTTAGTCCAACATCAGTGCCTGACCTCACAAATACTTTTCCCACAGAAGCACTCTAAAATCTTGTGGAAAACCTTCTCAGAAGAGTGGAAGCTGTTATATCTGCAATGCTCTCTATGCATTTAGAATGTGGTGTGATTAAAGTCCCTGTTGGTCTAATGGTTGAGTGTCCTGATACTTTTGTTCATATGATGTAGCACTGGTGAGCTGATGTTTTTCATGACTTCAGTGACTCACGTTGGGCCCTGTGCAATGAGAGCAATGAGGAAGTTCATGTCATCAATGAAGGTGTTGTAGTCGGGGCAGGGCATGTCTTTGGGTTGATGTTTGTCAGCTGCTGCGGCGTCATTGTACACGTAGATGAGGCCATCCTTCATACGTGCGACGTATCCCAGATTCTTTGGTAGGTCCTTGGTATCAAAGGGATCATCTCCATTCTTTGGAGGAGATGTGAAAACTGATGGATGAAGGTAGCATACAAATTAAGCATTTGGGATATCCAGTCATACAGAGATGATCTGCATTTAATTAAACCCAAAGACAACCACCCTGCTGAGTCTCATCTTCTTTTGTCCTCACCTGGCTGCACCTGATCTTCAGGCTTGAAGGTCTCTCCCTCAATTCCACGCAGGTACTGGGAGGCTGTCCGCGGGAAGCGCTGGTAGGCCAGCCTCATGTACTTCTCCCTGATGATCAAGGCACGGTACAGACCCTTACAAGACAGCTCAAAGTCATCCATGGTCACCTGAATAGCAGAATAGCAAAAGGAGAGGTCAGTCATGCTTTCTGCCACTTAACGACTCAAAAATTATTTGAAGATTTTGAAAACTGTCATCCACCTTTTCTGTCTCACTCAGTACATGCTTACATCACTCTCTACATGTCTCTGCATTGGTTTAGAGATGGTTCCTGATTATATTCATGACCATCTAACCCCTTTCGAGCCCAAATGCAGCCTTACACCCTCCTGCAGAGATCTGGTAATTCCTAGGTCAAGTCTAACAACCAGAAGGGACCGAGGCTTTGAAATCAGGACCCCACCACTATGGCTCTATTCCTTCCTTTAAATCACCCTTAAAAACATACCTTTTCATAATTGCTTTTTCTCAAATCAATTCTTCCATTTTCACTCTAGTTATCTAATAGGTTTTTACTGTATGTTAGTAATTTATACCCCACGTGCTATACCCCAAGTGCTATTTAGGTTAAATAAAGTTATTATTATCTGTTCTCTGTGATATTATGCAGTATGTTATGTTGTCAGTATACCCGAAAATGCATCTTAACATACTGCAGTTGAGGTTTTTGAGTAGGCTGAAACACAGATAATAATCTGCTCTTTCAAAGTGTTTTTCTCCCTGTAAATGTCAAATGCACTGTCATGAAACCTAAACCCCAGCCTGGTCTCAGATGAGCACCATTCATGGGCCTCTGTTAGTGGGTGGGGGATGGGGGGGTACAGACACATGCCAGTGAAAGTCAAAGTCAACACCTCCTGCATCCATGAATCAAGTCTAACTTAGGTGTCAGGCCGGAATATATCAGTGGATAAAAGGGAAACGTTTAGATGCTGAACGGTACCCCAGAAGCGTAGTCTCCAATGATGGCCACTCTCTGGAAGTCAGGCACTTCCAGGTAAGTGGGTGTGTCCACCTCCACTGACACTCCAGGGGCAACAGTTGCCTGGGCAGTGGCCACGGGTACAGCTATGGTGCGACTCCGCTGATGTCTCTTGCTGTGTATAAGGACAGGGGAGGTTTAGTACTTGAATTCATCTGTAATCAAAATTTCTTGTTGTGAAAGCCAACCAAATTGCACTAATATATTGAATTAATATTGGCTACATGGTATAAATTTCCACTGTCCTTTCTTTCCATTCTTAAAATGCTATAAATACATAAAACCTTAAAATGTCTTACTACCCCATCATTTATTGACATGACTTGGCTGTACCCCAAACACAAAATGACAATACACAATCGACCAGCTCACCGTTTCTCAGCATCATCCTCAGTGTGCAGATGGTGGGCCATCTCATTGTGGAGGATGGGACAGTCCTCAGCCACATCAAACATGGAGATCTCATCGCGGATGTTCTCGTCTTTGGTCTCAGACGCAAAGACCCTCTCCGCAAAGGCTCGCATCTTGTCATCGGTCTCTGTCAGGCACAGCAAAGTATGTTCCATTGATAACAGAAATGTTTTCTGTTCCCATCACGTCATGCAATAACTTGGCAGACTATGGCAATTAAGCCTGCCTCTGATAATGCAGACGGCATGAATATGACTGCTGAACTGATGTTCACAATAAATGTATGGTGCACATGACATTCTACATCTATGACAAGAAAATGCACAAAACTTACCCAACCTGTGTGTACAGACTCCAGCACATGCTTTGCATACATGACCAAAGACTGACACAGTCACTGCAAGTCTACAACTCTGACCTCCAGTTTAGGCTGCAAACAAAGTCCCATGCATACAGAGGAACTACAGCGATAAAGCATTGACACATATAGTCGGCTCCACTCATATGTATAGACATGGATATAGTAAATACTTTTTCAATGTGTTTTTAACTCCAGACCCAGTTTTCTTATCATCTTTCTTTTTTGCATTTTAAAAGTCGAGATGTAAGTTGCTCTATAGGGACATAAATTAAATTTCTTTAATCAGAACTACTCAATATGTTCAAAACGACAGGAAAAGTGGGTCAAAGTCCAAAATGACTGGAGTTATGACCAAGCTATGAACGACAGAGCTTCAACAGGTGTTCACGTTTTACAGTGCTTTAAATAAAATGACAATACACAGCATGAGAGGCTTCACATGATGCCTGCTACAGAGAGAACTATTCTGTAGATCAGATTCTACTTGTTTCATGCACTTACTACTCAAGAGTCAAGGCTTTCATCTTTCAAGACAACAACTCTAGTTTAGCACATGTGACTAAAGCGATTTTGGGCTCTATTTCAAACCCTCTGTACTTACTCTGTTGACCTGATTATGCCCAAGAAAGAAGCACAACCCAGAACAAAACCCAAAAAAAAAAGAGAGGGTTAGAAGTGCTGGTTAGAAAAGTGTTATACATAAACATGACATACAGATCTTTACTGTGTTTCTGCATAACAAAATGCACTATATAAATGTCACATTAAAATGAGGCACAGAAACAGTGTATGTGCTTGATGGTAGATGGATAAGTGGGATTAAAGTGACAAACAATGTGAGTGTGAACAATGGGGAGGACACATGACTGTTAAATTGATTTTCCAGTTGCTTTTGGAATAGATTTGAACGTAGCAGCTGCACAAAGAAATGGTGATGACATCTTCATGACACATGCAGAGATATTTTCATTTCATGTCTCAGTTTTACAATATATAGGATACTCAGGCCCATAACTGCCCCACTACCATTTTTAAACATCTCTTGAAGATGCCATTCCTGTGACGCCCTGGCATTCCTCTGATGCTTCAAACAGGTATGAATTTCAAGTAAGTCTTGTTTATGTGCTGATTTTTTAAACTGAGAAATATCCAAGTTATTTATCAATGTAAATGTTCACTTTCAGTTCAGCTTTAAAACGAAGCATCTGATACACATACATTATAATGAATATTAAAGAACGTGAACAACACATTAATAAATCCATTTCGCCCATGTTCCATTACTTTCTATTCATATGGAATAGATCCTAACCGAGAGCCATGCTACAAGGTTGCATTCAAATGCATGGGAAAAAATGGTGAAAAAATGGTGATCCGCTCACCTCCTAGTCATCTAGTAAACCATGCATTTGATATGCGTCACATCTTCCCCAAACCCCCTTGATAGTTTTTCAGCTCTATACTTACTTCCTGCCTCTGATGGGTAAGCAAAAAGTCCCAGTTAGGGTGGGACGGTCCAGGTTAGAAAGAAACAAAACAAGTGTGGTTATGTGTCAAAGCATTCCAAAAGGCTTGTAGGCAACAAAAAAACTATCCACAGACTTTGCTTTTTTGTGAAACCATTGCCTTAGTAGAAAATATTTTTATTTGTTAGTTTTGTGAATTATCTGCAGAGAATTTATATACAGTGTATCTCAAAGCCTCTGTAGAAATACCAAAAAATATCTGAGTGGCTAAATCCCACTGGAGTTAATTCACAAAATCAATTTTTAGCAATTTGAGTAAACTGCTCCTAATATAAGACTCATCTGAGTTTGATCCTTAACACATTTGTTGTCAGCCCTCCACACCTGTTCTCACGGACTGTAAAACCTGCCTGCCATATGACAAGTCTGGTGTGAAAACTTTGATGTCACGTCAGAATATGATAAGAAGTGTAAACAGTCCCAGACACATTCTCCAATAGCTGCTAAATCATTAAAGTCAGCTAAGCCTATCAGATGTGAAATCAAACTCTTCAGACAGCAGCTGTTCAGATTATTGCATTTCTATTTTTCACCCTTTAAAAACCTCTTGATGGCATAATATGACTTCATACTTGACACTTGTCCAGTGCCTGAGGGAGCAAAGTCTATAATTAGCAACCATTACAACAGCATTTAGAATAGTAATAATGTCAGAGTAGGTACAAATTGTGCAAAGTTGGCCTGCAGCATTTTCATTTAAAAATGTTTAGCTCTTAGAAGAAGATGACACCTTGTCATGACAATATGCTATTCATTATGGACTTCCTAGTGGACCTATATGAACTTTAACCCCAGTGAACCTGTCATTACAGCTGTCAGTACCATACATCCAAACATATGGGAATGTATTACCTTAACAGTTGTTGATATTCCACACAGTAAGGGGTGTGACCCCTCTAATAGCAAAGCGGTTTTGCAAAGTTTTAGAAGTTCCCGCTGCCATTATTTCCAGACATAATAATAAGTAAACAATAAAAGACATGAGGGTGACATTTTGAAACAAAGGTCGCGTTCTTTTGTACATTTTTTTTTCATGTACATTCTGTGGAAAAGCATTGCAAAAATTAAGTTTACAACACTTTTGGTGTAAGCTTTGCTCCTCCTTATAGTCATATAGTGTCAAATAATGTAATCTATAGGTGAGAGTACGTGGTCAAACCAAGAGTTATTCTGCCTATACTCACCTGGCACTAAGACTTTAGGCATGGTGACACTCTTCCAGTGAAACTCTCCCTGAGGACTGGCAAAAGGTGGTCAGCCACTGGACCACTGTAGTAGGGAATTGTGGAGCCCTGAACTTGGTCTGTGCAATATTAAGCTCCCCCTTGCCTCAAGTGTAACCAGAACCTGCTGTGCCCACACAGGACACGCCTGGGTGTACCGAGGAAGTCATATGTGTCCAAGTCTATTTTAAGTTATAGTTAAGATATGTGCACACAGGACTCGCTGAGAGGCGCAATGTGTAGACAAAGAGACGGGTATGTGCGTATGAGGACACTGATATTATATAACGCTGCACAAGTTGTTATGCGCGTAGTAGATGAGTGGATGTGCAGTTCAAGTAAGTGCACAGAGCGAATGCTACAGGTGACAAAATTGTTATTGTTGGTTGAAATGTAAAGAAAATGAAGAAAAGAAAAATCAATTTAGAAAACAGTCACAATTCATAGCCCATGCGGAGTGGACTGCCATCCTTTGGGGCCTCTGTTTGATTTGAAAATCTCCAAATTAGACCTGTGATCCTTGAGAATGACAATTAATGATTTGTCGATTTCAAGAATGCATTCAAATGATTTTATATTGCTATTATGAACAAATCACCCTGAGTTGATCATAGCCAGTATACCTAAAGGTCTTGTTGACAGGTGCGGTGAAGTCCTTAGTTGCCCTGAATCAAGGGTCTTGTGGGAGTAACTTTTGAAAACACCATTTCTGAAAAATGGAATGAATCACAGTAAGCCTACATTTTTCAGCTGTTAGTTGGACCATATATCTAGCCATGCAGGAACTTTAGCTCTTATTTTTATATAACCCTTCCTAAACCTTCTGACATAACTCTACAGTAGAAATCCACAGATTTTAGTCTATTCTCCCAAGATAATTGAAAACCTCAACAGCAACATGTTTTTCATGTGCAATGTCCAAGTATTTAAAACTAAGACAAATAAAAACCCAAACTATGTGTATTACTGGATGCAACATAATAAATATGCTAGACATATTCTGATTTTAACCTGTGTAAATTGCCTGTTCATTCTAAGACGCTGAGCAGCTTGAAGACATTTAACAAGTCATCTATTTTTAGGGAATGTGATCTTAAATGTCAGCGTTCCTCTTTTGGTGCACCTAATTTAAGAGATCAGGTTAGAAATGAGCAGTCAGTCAGATTTACCATTAGAAATATAAATTCCAGACAGAATTCTTTAAGTTCTGCAAAGCTGCTGGTGAAACAGGGCATCTTGTAAATGATAATCCATTTCATAGGCTGCATTTCATAACTTGTTACATGAGAATCCACACTATTATCATGTTTCAGCTGTTGTGCTTTTGAACAGCATGTTCTCAATGAAAGTATTTTGAAAACGAAGAAATGGAATAAAGTTCCTGCAAATAAATTGCGGTTACAATCTTCAGTTGATCATCTCAAATGATCTGACGTTAATAACTGCAAGTTTGAGGTTGAACATCTCGTCTTTGTGTGAGAATTTTTAATTCTGCACGTCTGGTTTTCGTTACAGCATGAATGTGAACTTGAAGGGCAAACTATTAAAGGCAAGTGGTAACAAATGCACAGCCCGACAGGAACGGACGCTTCTTAAAGAATTTCTTTTTTGTGGTTTCAATAGGTCTGACTGTTCCTCACCCTGGACCTGAGAGATTAGCAGCAGTTGGACATGTGTTTTACAGAGGCAAGCAGGAGCACAGAGTCCAAGTTTCCCCTTCTCATATTACACCTATCATCATCATCCAGACTGTCAGACACTGCAAAATTATAACAGGTGCTCTCCTGACCGGTTTCTAGTCTCAGGGTTGTTTGTTTGTATTTGGATGTTTCCTATGGTTTTCACTTCTCTAGTGATTTCAAATTAATTTCACATTCCATAGGAGAAGCAGTAAAATAGGGGTCAAATGAACACTGAAGCTGTGAGCACTGAAGCAAATCATCTCCATTTATACATTTCTAATATATAAATGATTCAAGTTGGTTTCATCTAGCAGTGTTTTGTTTGGTATTGAATATCACTGGTGTCATGTTCAGTGATGACTATGACTGACTATCCTCAATGTGCTCAGTGAGGAATGACTAGTTTACATGTTCTGTCTGGACTCTAATCACCCTTCCTGTTAGAAAGATAAGGAGGAACACCCAGATTTCTAAACAGCAAAAAACACGTAATCGCTGGTGAATACGTGGTGAATACACAAGCATACTGGACCTGTTTGTTTTCAGACACGATTTCATAAAACTTCACAATACACAATTAGCACACATGTCCTTAAAACACATACCTGACCTCAGTCTTCTTAAGCACTGACTGATAACATAGATCCTTTTTTCTAGCTATGTATTTCATACCACTTCAGTACTGAAAATAAAATGTTTTCCATTTCAAATTATTGTCTGTTTCTGTCTGAACAATTTCATATAAACAGAGGAATTCTGTTTTGTTTTTTTTTGGGGGGGGGGGGGGTGGAAACTATGTTAGATGGGTGGGATCATAAACTGTCCTCTAGTTATGCCTTCAAGAAACTTAATTGGTCTTAATTGCTCAAGTATTCCTCCCAAACAGAACCCTTTGCCCCAGAGCAGAGAAGTCTGACCATCTGTACTACAGACAGGACAAAAAGGTAAGGTCCTTCTGATATTTTGGCATTGATGTTTATTTTATTAGGGCCTTTATTAAAACTGTTTTGTGATCATTTATTTTCAGTATTATGGGGGTCACTGTAAACATTCCAAATTGCTTTAAACTGCCCACAAGCTTGACCAACACATTATGGACAGACAGATTACTGATGAATGTAATTGGGGGGGGTCATAGAGTGTCTCCACCACTTCCTTTGACAGAGGAGTGAGCCCTTCACGATGTGTCACACACTGACTACACTTCAATGTCCTTTTCAAATCACAGACTGGGCACAATGGAGGTGAAGGTGTCTGTGGACGGGATCCAGCGTGTGGTATGTGGAGTTACAGAGGAGACAACATGCCAAGAAGTGGTTATAGCTTTGGCCCAAGCCCTTGGTATGTGTGTCTGCGGATCTTCATAATAGTAAGATTTATATTCCAACATGTTGACTAAGCTGACGACCACACTGCTATCTGTATCTCTAGGACAACCTGGACGCTACACGCTACGGGAGACTTTTAAAGACTTTGAGAGGTGCATGACGCCAAAAGAACGTCTTCTGGAAACTCTTGAGAAGTATGGCGAGCAGGCCAGGGAGGTCCAACTGACACTTTTCCACAACGGACCCTCAGTCTGGGATGAAATGAGCAGGACCAACGTTGGCAGATACCAGCCCTGCCCACCACTGAGAAGAAAAGATGCAGGCGCCAGAATGCGGCGGGGCAGCGGGTCACTAAGTTCGCATCGTCGAAGCTTGCCCCCGTTATCCTGTCTAAGACAAGAACAAGAGGACTTGAAAAGGCCTAAAAGAAAGTCTCTGACACTCATGGAAGAGGCCTGGGAATGGCTGGAGAGTCTGGGTAAAGGCAAGGTCTATAGTACTGCCTGTGATAAGGAAAGCAGCAAGAAGACGGATAAAAGGAACCGTACCTCTTTGGACGTTTCTCTTACTGTTGACAAAGATGACTCAGGCAGAAATAGTAGGAGCAAAGTCAGGGGTCACAAAAGTTTAATGTCAGACTTGGATCATCAGACATCCTGTTGCATGGGAAGCCAGAATAGGGGTAAAGAAAGCAAACACTCCAAGAAAACTCCAGAGGCAAAATCTGATGACCTGTTCAGTTCACACTGTGCTGCAGTTGAGGATGAAAAAAATACTCTAAGAGAAACCATAATATGTCAGCTCGGTTGTTTGCAGGATTTACAGGCCCAGATAGCATATATAGACAAACAGATATTTGAGCTTGAGGAAAAACAGAGAGCAAAAAGAGCTGAGCAGGAAGCCCAGCAAAGAATGGCTGAAGAGGAGATGGAGCAAATCAAGTTTTGGGAGAATGAATTAAAGGCAGAGGACGGTCACGAGAAGGATTTGCAACATCAGTTCCTTCAGATGAAGGAGAAGGCTGTGGATTGCAAGACAAAATTAGAGGAGTACAGACACAAAATGCAGGGGCTTGATTTCTTTGCCACTCAAATTGTTGTTCAAGAGGATTCAGAGATGGTTTCAAAACGTGATGCAAAAACTGCCACTGGGATTTCAGCTGTTTCAACTAAGGAGTGGGGACAATCTGATCCTATCAGCAGGAAGTACCCGCCCAGAGAGGACTTAAACTCTCCTCATGCTCTAGTTCCACCCAGCCAGATAAAGGAGAGAAGGCCCACAGGGCCCACGGAGCTGAGGGAGTGGTGGGCACGCTGGTCTGAAGCTCAAAACAATCAATCACAGACTAAAAAAAGGGTGATTCACCGCTCTGAGCTCACTATATATCTGGGTAGTACCAAGGTTTAGGGTCAAATTAACAGACATCACATATACAAAGACAATAAATACTATGAATACTTCATGTGCACCAGTTGTGATCATTACATTCTTCAAAATGCATGACACCGATACTCCTGGTTTAACTTATTTGTATCCAATAATTACTGCTCTTATGTTTTAAGGATGAAGCAACAAGCACCATGGTTCACCCAGTCCAACATTGTTTTAGTCATTTACTGTGGCCCCTAGTGTTTAATATAAGTGAGCCATTTTGAATCTCATTGAGGTAACAGTGCAGATCAGCTTAAGTCAAACTCAAATTCCCTTACACAAGACCTTCCATAATTTAATTCCTTAAAATGTTTTGAAACAACAGTCAGTCTACAGGACATTTTAAATTAACTGACAGTGAACGAAGAGTTGCAAACTTTACCTTCACGTTAAATATCTGCAGGTAGAATTATTTGCCATTGTGCACCAAGTATTCAACATTTGCACTAAAATATATTGAATTCTATATATAAATATATATAGATACATTGTAAATACTATATTGGATGAGGAAAAAAAAAATCAGAGGAGGAAAATCAATTGAGTGTATCACAGACTGCTTCTTATAAATTAGAAAATAATTTTCGTCTTGAAGACAGCTTTTAGTTGAAAGACTGTGCTGTCTCTCAGGATGCAAGCAAGGAATTGGCCTCGAGAAAATTATGGACTGGAAAATGCATGTCACTGTTCTCTGCAACTCAAATAATGCAACTGTTCAGCCCAGGAGAGCTGATGCCAGCGTTTATCTTGAAGGAGTGGGACTGGACCACAGGCTTTGCATGAGCTTCATCTCTGGAGATTTTGTATATTCTGCTGAAGGCCCTCATTATTAAATGTTTCCCTGTGGAGCACTCCTCTACGCATATGTACCTTTGCATGGTCTTCACAACAGAACTGTATTCATAGATACTGTATGATCTGAAGATATTTTATTCAGTCTTAAATAAAGGAGACTTGCTGCCTTTTTCTGAAATAAAATACAATTACAAAACAGCTCAGGATTTTCATAAAACTTTTAATCGTTTCATTCAAGACCATTAACAAAAGTACATGAGAACCTCTGTATGTGGTTCAACTGAAACCTGGTCATTTCCAAAGTTGAAATTAATTTTGACTGTAACTTAATGCGCAGAGGCACAACAGCTCACCCACCATGTCTCAAGAGCACAATAACTGATTCTGATTCTTAAATGCTTTTCTTTTTTTTTTTTTTAGACTGAGTTTCTATTACTTTACCTTTCTCCTTCTTTAAGTTAAATTTGTTTCATTATATCTGAAGTTTGAACTTTCACTAAGAAAAAAAAGCACACATTACATACAGTATAGATCAACCCACAGGTTTGGGATGCATATCAGTATTATTTCTACGAGAGAAGAAAGCCACCCTAAGATTGTTCTGAATATTTTGGTGGTTGGCTGGGACCAGAGGATACATCTAATTTTTTGTTTTTTCTTAGTCTCGTTTTGCTTGTTTTTAGGCACCTTATTCTTAATTCAATATTAGCAGATTGAGTTTCAATGAAAAAAAGCAAAAATATGTGCAAGAAAGAAAAACAAACAAACAAAAAAAATAGTATAAAAGAACTGCAGATATAAGATGCCACAAGGAATTCTGCACCTGGGGAAAATTGCTTAAGTGGAGCATGTGAATACCAAAAAGGTATCTAAAGGCTCCAGATTGGTACATGTAAATCCCCTTAGATGAACTACTTTGACATTCACATACATCACACATACACACCATGCTTTCACGTCAGCTCTTCAATAAAGCATTTTAAAACTGCTCAAAAAAACGAGCAGAGAAGAATCCTCAGTTTAAGCTCGCACATATGAGAAATATGATCCTCCTTATGGAGGGAACTTTGCTTTGCTTTATGCGTCTTGTAGGAAAGCATACAGTAGTGGAAACTTTACAATGAACCCATTTTCAGTTTCCAGGGGTAAAGGAGCAAAAATATGAGAAAAAAAATATGGAGCAGATGCTCAAAAACATGCCAACAGTCATACTCATTCACCCAGGCAAACTACTGGACAGATTACAGGTGCAGAATTCCAGATAAAGCAGACTGAAAAGGTCGGGACATAGACAGCCACACAGTCATCACTCTGATTTAGAGGGACGAAACCCTCAGAAACAAATACCTCTGGTTACACATTATAATGACGTCTAAGATACGGCACACACACGCACACACTCGGATCCCATCAGTGTGGAACTCTGTATCAAGTACATCATACATGGGAGGCAGGAAACTGTGGAATAAGAAAAGTTCCCTCGCAGGTATAGATGGGGATAAAGATTACACATGCCGATTACTGTATGTGTGAGCATGTTTTATGTATGAGTTTGTGTACAAGCATGTGTTAAATCAAATTCCCTTATCCCCTTCTGTTGCCCTTTGGGACAGCATCCCACCAACACTTAACAGGGCGGGCTCTGTATTGCTCAGTCAATGACACCGGGCTGGCGAGTCTTGCGCTCCACACTGAAGCCCTGTACAGGAGAGGATGAAAAAATTATTTTTGCAGCTTACATAAAAAGCAAAGTAGTATAAATGGTAATGGTAATATAGTTGAGTATCAGTCTCACTGGTTGGATCAGACACTATTGTTTTATTGACACTACATTGTTGAACATCAGTGTGTGAGTCTGCATATTGTTTGTGTTAATGAGACTAAGTGCCTTGATTTTTCCCCAGGTACTTTAATCTGCATATACAGAATATAACTCAGCTAATTTGGTCAGTGGTCCTGCTTTCCAGTTTATGTGCCGATGAAGTTGCTATTATTGAAGATGTTATATTTTCAATATTTAATGTATATTGTAAAGAAAAAACGGTTTGATTTTACTAGAATTACATGTAAGGTCAAAGAACATCAGCTTTGTTATAATACAGACAAAACATGGCAATATCACAGGCTTGGTTGTACCTTTGAATTGTCGGGACCACGGGGCTGTCTTACAATGACCAGGCGAGGAGCACTGGCGTCGTCAAGAGTGATGCTCTTCAATCGGTTGACCAGACGATCGGGACGCGGAGTCACCACTGGTTTAGGCCCCTCACTGCAACATTAGGCACATTATGAAAATAACTAATGTCACGTTTATGACACTTGAAAATGTCAGCGAACGTACCGTTTTATTACCAATACGTTTTGGTGAAAATTCTAAATGAACCAAAATGTAAACCAAGTTCATTAACTGCCAGAGTTCTTACCTGACTCTGCGTACGTTGCAGGCACTACATTTTCCTGTGCGTTGATTGAGGACAACCGAGAACTCCACTTCATCCCCGGTCTGGAGCTCCAGACCATCTTGCACTTCTTTTACATGGAAGAACAGCTTTTTGCTCTCACCAACTTCATATGTAATGAAGCCAAACTAGAAGCAACAAAAAAACCTTCAGGATTCAAAATTGTATTGTACTGTATTGTAATTCATTCCAGCATACTCTCTGCTATAGTAAAGATAATTTCAACACTGAGGTTTCTCATAAAAGGTGATGCAATGAGAACTAATGAAGATGAATGACTGATCACTACCTGGTCTTTGACACACTCCACCACCGCTCTGCGCTGAGGGACCACATTACAGGCCATCTTCTGTCCAGTTTGGGTGACTGTGCAAACCTGGAACTTAACAAGTTCTCCTTTCTGCAGGCAATCTGCCTTGTTTATCATACTCATGATTCCAAAGGGATAATTTGGGCCTTTACCTCCACCTGAAACAACCACAAAGGGAGGAGGGTTAACATATTGTTAAATTTCAAAGTGTAAAAAATTAAATACACACACACATGTGTGTGAACACTAGGTTCTATCATTTGAGACCAACCTTCTTCTGTGATTTCAATAAGCCCTTGATATTCTGTCTGGGAGGGGTCCACGCTTCGTAAGGGACGGATGACTTTTCCCATCATCACTGTTGCACCAACATCCTCACCAATGCCACTGACTAAGTAGAAAATGGTGGATTTCACACATCTTGAATCTATAGGTACTCCCATTTATATTCTGCCATGTCATTAATATGAATAATCCAAATTAAACTCCTCGTACCTGCAGCCACTTTGGTAACCTTTTCAGCACTGACTTTGTTCCCTTTTCCCTTAGAGAGAGTGTACTCCACAGTGTCACCCAGCTCCAAGTTCTCCAAGTCTCCACACATTTCACTGAGGAGAAATCAGATACACACCGAGACTTGGATGCGAATTCGCAGACCGCAGTCCACTGCTGCCGATTTAGAAAATGAATTGACAGCAAACTCATCCAAGAGGCAACTTGAAACTTGGACCTTTACCTGTAATGAAAGAAAATCTCCTGGTCATGATTTGCTGTCTCAATGAATCCAAAGTTGTCCTTCAGTGTGGCAACAAATCCGTGCAGTCTCTTGGTGTTGGAGGCATTGCGGTTGAGGATCCTGATGGAGACTGCACTCTGCTGGCCAGTTCGCTTCACTTCACTGATGGAGAACTCCACCTAAACCATGAACATAACGTCATACACAAGGGAAAGACAATGATAATGATAATAATAATAATCATCCAAGTTTAAAGCAACTAAATCAATACAAACAGCTACAAATGGTGTCCTATATTGGCTGCACTTACAGTGAGCAGACCTCGCATTGCCACCTTGTTCAGCAGTGTCTGCAATGGTTTGGTTCCTTATTTCAACACAAAAGTACTTATAATTCCCAAGCAAAACTACTGAGTGCTTTGTCACTCTGATACCTTGTCTCCAACCTGTGGGTGACCCCCTCCTTCCAGGTCCTTGACATGGTATGGCAAGGTGAGCTTTACTCCGCAGTCTTCGTATGCAATAACTCCCTCCTCTGCTTCCTACAAAGAGTGCAACAAGTTCAATCCAAAATGTTCTCCATCACCAGTGGTTGATCCACCCGACCACAGCCAAGGCCTTTATCAATAAGGCATCTCTCAACAAAAGTGGTGAAAAGCTACCAATGTATCATCTGATTCAGATGATGTAAGAGTGTATTAGATGGTGGTGTGCAGATGACCTACACAAGCACGTGTGCAATACATCATTCTGTAGCAGTCTAGTTGGTTAGCATTAGCATAATCTACTGCAACAGCTCTAAGATACAGCCTACAATGTAGGGCTGCATAATTAGCCTCAACTTTGTAGTTTCAACAGTTCAATAGTCAGATGATTCATTTACAGTAATTGCCTCACAGTACACAAGGTATTTAACAAAAACAAAAGTATTAAAAATATAGTCTACAAATTAAGATAAGCAGGCTTGATCAGAGAAAAGATTCTTATGCTAAATCTATTGTTTTGGTCTTGTTGTCAATTTACTTACTGTAACAGCTGATAAATGTTTTTACATTCAAAACAATCTTAAACCTAAATTCCAAACAAGGACCCAAGACTAACGAGACCACAGAAAGGTTGACTGAACGACTAATTCAGGTGTTGTTTAGGAAGGACCAAAAGAAAATGATTCCAATAAATGATGATATTACTGAAGACTTCTCCCAGACAACCATAGGAGTGACTGGGACTAGTGCTTTTACATCAATTGTGCAGCCCTACAACGCACTGAATTATTGATACTAAGAGTCCATGTTTCTAAAGGTTAATTGGTGACCAAATATCATGCTGTCAAATGAAGGCATTAAAGCAATCAGTGGGCTGGAGGCCTGTAAAGACTAACCTTTTCTACAACTTTACCCTTAAAAAAAATGAGACAGACATCCATTAAACAGCAGGGCTTATCAACAGGACACTTATAAAAACAGTTATCTATCACTGTATTATTTATCAGTGGTTGACTTATAAAATTATTTATCTAAGTTTTAGGAATTAAGTAATTAACTCTTAACTTTATATTAATGAATTATTTATTTATTTGTTAGACTTTACTCATATTGCTTCATGCAGGAGGTCTAAGTCCTACCTTGTCTTTTTTCTAACCAACAAGGAGCATAACCAGGACGAAGTCATTGGAGGAGAAAGCAAAGAGGAAAATTAGAACTAAAACAAAAACTGGGCAGAGAAGTAGATAATATGGAGGGGCTGTGGATTATGAGACTACTGTTTTTTTTATTTTTTTGTGTACTAGGAGTATTTTCATGAATATCTGTCATAATTGTGCACTGTGGTACCTTCTCCTTGCTCTTGGTGGGACTGGCATTCTTGTTGGGGGTTGCCACAACTTCCTTGTCCACGACACCTACAAAGCGCTGCTCAGACTGTGTATGGAAGGACACTGTGCCCTTGGGCAGCTTCTTGATGCGCACAGCATGGTTTCTCTGAGCTGACAGCATATCCTGGCAACAGTGAGACGTTTACTTTTAGTTTGATATTATCAAAAAATAAATAAATAAATAGAATGTCCCTGATTAAGTAATAATACCAGACGTACTTTTGTGAAAAGCTTAGAAACAGGACCTACAGGCACAACAGTGAACTCCACTTCATCAGAGATGTGCAGTTGGCTCTCCTCTAGAACTTCACTGAAGTGAAAAAACATCCTGGCATCCCGATCCACACACTTAATGAAGCCAAAGCCATCACGTATGGCTGCAATCACCCCCTAGAAAAAGAATGGGTGACAGTTACTGTCTGCGAAAAGGTGTTCTCTTCACTTCAATAAATGTGGCAGTCCTTTCCAATCAGACATTTCTTCCACCTGTACAATGATGCATTACATAATATTAAGTTAACTCCCACCATTTCACGGGTTTCCTTGGTAAAGTTGAAGGTGTCTGGGAGGATGTCAATGTTGGTAGCCCGCTCCAGCTTATCTCTGCGGTCAGTTGAGATGTTGAACTGTATGTGATCTCCCTCCAACAGGGTCACCTTAGACTTTGTGTCCTTCTCGCCAAATGGCAGTTCCTTCTCAGTAAAACCAATCCGAGCACTGATACGACCTGGTAGAGGGTCGTTCTGCGGAAGCAGGAAGGAAAGATTTGCCAAAGTTGCTTGTTACGTTCTGGGTCACAGTTCTCGGTTTGCTTTTACAGCTAAGGCATCCTCTGATAAATTAGAACTTGTCACACTTGTAATATGCTTGCCTGGTTTTTGGTGGGAACCTTGGGAATGACCTTGACAACGGTGCCTTCAAACTGCTCAATGCTGATATCCTCAAAGATGACTGTTCCTTGGGGGAGCAGCCTCACATCTGTGGCTACTTCTTTACCCTGTTGCCAAAGAGCACAAAATGTAAACAATGTAATATAACACATACTCAGTTGGGTCAGTACAGAGTTATAGGTAAAAGTGGGATCTATCCAAAGTTCAAAAACTACACAAGAATTTCTAGATGGCGGAGTTGAAAAGCTTAAAACCTACATTTCTGTCTTTGATCGTGAACTCGACATCATCACCAGCCTGTAGAGCCTCCAGATCACCCTTAAACTCGCTGTAGTGAAAGAAGATTTCCTTCACCACATCTGCCCTCTCAATGAAACCAAATGCCTCCTGAAAGACAAAACAATTCAACATAATACGCACATGAAATGTTGTTCAAGTTCCATGGGTTACTTCAAGGATATAATTAGCATTACCTCACATTGTATCTAAAGTGGGTTGGTTTGTTTGGGTCTAATTTGCTAAATTAAGACAGGTGAATGTAATGAGATCAGGGACCTTACCTTTGTAGCACACACCACACCCTGGCACCTCATTTGCTTTTTCTTCACAAGTTGAATATTACGAGCACTGACTGCACCAGTACTGAAACACAAAAGCAGTAAATTTAAAATTCTAGTGCAATCTGGAAATTAAAATGACAATACTGACATGGTGTTAAGACGTACTGTTTGTTGGTCTCCATGTAAAAGCTGACTTTGTCGCCTGTGTCCAGGTGGATATTACCCTCCACGTCATCAGGAGTGTAGGTAAGGTAGAACACTTCCTGTGAAAAGTCACACCAGGTTCAGTACTCATAGACAAACCCTAAGACCTTTTTCACACTCAATCCCAACCATAAAGCAGGAGTGTGCACATATGTGAGGAGCAGACAGCCGTGTGCGATGGAGGCTGAAGATGTTACAGTTACCTGGTGTGCCTTGAGTGAACACATGCATGACTCAGCTCTCCACAGGATATGGATTTCATATAACTGATAGTCATTAGCATAAATCATACCGTGGAAGCAGATCAAGTACGAATTTACCAAAATGCACACAATTGTGGAACAAGTAATTAAGTGCCATTTGTTCAAAATTCTTAAGAGTTAATTTTAGTTTAATTAACACTCTGCCTTTCATTGATCAAGCATGCTGTAAATTGTGCCACTGTTCTTACCCCATTTCTTTCATAACAAACACTACCAGTGGGCACCTGACCAGGAGCAGACTTTCCATCCAAGTGCACTGGGATTGCAGAGACAACCTGCAGAAAAGAGGAAATTGAAAGTTGAGGCCATTAACACATTGCTTTGGCGATTCTAAGTGAAATATTCAGTGTGATTAAAAATCCAATGACAATATTTCATGTGATGGATGCCATGGCTGAAATTAAAAATGTCAACAAGTAACAATTATATGAAGTGTCACAAATGTGGTGTACTGTCCACAGGTCAATGGAGTTGCATGTGCATCATTGTGCTTTAGTGTGAAATCTGTATGCACCCTAAGGCAAACTTAATGTCCTCTGGCATGCTGGTAACCTCAATGAACGAGTTAGTGAGTGAATCAATCAGTACGAGTGCACAGCTTTAGAGTCACACGTACAGTTAGATTTAGTTTGTTTCTGCATTACACGACCAGTTGCATCACTTGCATTTTAGCAAATGCACACGAGCCATAAGCAAAGCACAAAAGTCTGCCATAGCACGGCTCTGATATCTCCCATTTAGCTCAACTTAATGACGCAGCAGTCAGGCTCATTGACTCCTCACAGCAGTAATGCAGCAAAATTCAAATGTACTGTAAATCTTTAAGAAAGACGTCCTTTAATTTTGATTTGAGATTCAAGGGGAATCAGATTTTAACAATGCACTTACAACAACATCCCCCCAAAAAGCAAAGGGCCACATAGATGTTAAGTTGACAGACAAGGACATAGCCAAAAATAAAATGGTGTTCCTTAACTGGATGAATATAACCATGCAGCACAGTAAAGGGATAGGCGTGCAGGTCTGGCCCCACCTGGCCCGAGATGCGCTCCTCTGGCAGCACCTCTGGCTTTATCTTTAGCAGCTTCACTGCTATGGGCTTGCCAGTGCGCCTGTCAGAGGATACCTCAAACTCTACATCATCTGCAGAGAGACAGGCAGCAGAAAAAAAACACTTAACACACTTGAAATAATAACTTATACTTAACAACTTTAGTTTCAGTGATGTAGCTTGGGTGAATTTTATCACTGGTCCAAGACCTCTCACCTCCTATCTTAAGATCCTGCAGGTTGCCATTATACTGGGAACAGTGGAAGAAGAGACGAGCCTGGCGTTCGGAGCACTGGATGAACCCGTAAGAAGTCAAGAGCTTCTCCACCACACCAGTCTCTCTAATGCCAGGACCTGTGCCATTGGCATATGCAGTGTGTCCATTGTTATGGAGCATACCAGGGTCAAAACTCATCTGGGGAAGAGGAGAAGCAAGTATTAAAATTTATCCAATAGTGAATGAATGAAGCAGACAAAACAAACAAACAAACAAAAAAGGAGGTCGCAGTTTAACAATGTTTGATGCAAACCTTTAAACACTTCAAACATGCTGGTAGAGCAAACTTCAGAGGAAGTGGGGAGGGGAAAAAAAAAGCAATAGTAAAGCTATGTCAGAGTCTTCTGGGGTCATCAACGGGGGGCACATGTTGATAATATGTATTCAGGGTTTCAGGATTATACCACTGAGTGGAAAAAAATAAACAACCACACTGTATGGCACTTCCTGGTTTCATGCACTCAAAACTAAAATTCACTCAATCTGCCAAGGAATTTTAGCACAACCAAAACATCGCCGGAATTCCATGCAATTCTGGTTAGCCAGAAACATATTCCAAAACTCATTACCTCCCTTTACAAGCCACTGATCATACTGGAATATCTCAAGAAAAAAAATCATCAAAATCTGCCACTAGCTCCTGCTGGTTTTTGACACAAAAATATAATTAAAAAACAAAAAAAAAAAAAAAAAAACATCAAACCATGCTGTTAGCAAAAGCCTCACAACACAACAGCAGCTCACAGAGCTGTTCAGTCAGTGGGGCTACCACCTAACATGCCCTCTTACTGATCTCTGATACAAGGGAGTCCGCTTGTGTTTTTTATTTCCCGGGTGAGGGTGGCAAGAGATGGAGGATGAGCGGGGGATAGGGACGGGACCAGCAGACGTAGATGGGGCTGAGCCAGTGTTGCGAGCCACTGGAGGTTCAGAGGAGCCTCTTTCCATTTTTGACACTGGGGATAGGACTTGGTTATGCTGTTAGGAGGAGGCAACAGCTTTGAAAAAGATCATTCATAGCGTTTAACTTTTTTTTGTTTGTTTTTTTTAATTACTCTTTTCCAGGTATCACAAGTTGTTTGATTATCACGCGGAACCAGTTGTTTTCCGGACCTTGCCAATCTTCAGATTTCACAGAACACCAAGTGTACGAGTATACACACTACAATACACTAAGGGTGTCAGAATACACTGATACACATTAGTGTATCTCCTATGCTCTTTTATTATAGTTTATCTCAGCACAACCACCACCAATCACGAAACCCTGTGAGAAAGTTCTGTCACCAAAGCAGAAAACCATAGGGCCATTCAATAACAATCGACCTATTATCATGACAATCACGACAGGAATCAACAGCTCCACTGAGTGGTTCACAATCTAAGAGCATTCGAACAAGTATGGCTCTTCAGAGAAGGCAAACTAAAAATGTAAAAGATCAACCAATTTCTTTGTGCATTCAGTTAAGGGGAGGTGGTTTAAATGCAGTATCACAAAGGTTACGCAAGTAAAATAAAACTACTGAAGATGGAGAATCAGAAAAGGCGAATGATAGTTCAAATAGCAGTGCATCTACAGTGGACAGAGTTTGTGATGGGTTATGGGTTATGAGTGGGATCCCAGAGCAGCCTCTTCCGTTAAGGCCCTGTACTGCACTATTACAATAAGCTACTCTTAACAGATTTATCAGTTGTATTTTTTTACTCGGGACAAACTGGCATGTAGTTTAGCTTATAGTTGTGCTGCCTTGATTTGTGTGAAACTAATTACTAGCATTAATGTAATCCAACATGATTTGAAGTCTCACGGTCCAACTAAGGTTTTATTGGATTGTGACGCAAAATAAAAACTGAGGAAAGGGGAAAAATAAAAGTTTCTCGGGACTTCAGAAATTTCTACATTTTAATCAGCAGAACATCCCTCACCCTGCAACAACAACTGAGGAGAGGCTAGTCTCGGGAGCCCGAAAAAGGATGAAAGAGGCTAGGCCATTCACAGCAGAGAGATGCAGGGCAAGGTGGGTGGATGGGTGTTCGATGGGGTGGGGCACGTAGAAAAGAGGTGGGAAGGTGGAACTTACGGATCGGCCATATGGAGACAGGCTGAGTCCGACAGGGGATGTGCTGCTCAGGTCAGCGCTAACAAACGCGGTGGGTGGCGACGCAGGCAAGGTAAACTCAACAAAGCCTTTCCAGGGGCTGCCCATATTTTCCCATAAACTCGGACCAAACTTGCTTGAGCACTTGCTGAACTTGATTACTTGTTTGACGTGTTTTTTTTTTTTTTTTTGCTTGACTGTTAAGTATGATTTTTATGTAACCACCCAAATGATACACCGCTGGATGTCTGCAAGGGTGAAGAGAGGAACAAACATAACGGGTAAGGCAGATAAGTCAGCCAGTGTGCCAAGTGTCACAAACAATGGAAAATAGCTGTGGGCTTTGATTCCCCCAGAAAAGGCAAAACTCAGGGAGGATATGACTTAAAAACGACAGAACAGGAAAAAGGTGCGGGCTTCATGTGGGAAGGCAATTCATTCTCAAAACTGAACTGAATGTTTAACTGTTTGAAGGTGGCAGTGGTTCAGTTCAGCTGGCTTAAGTGAAGTTTTAGGAAGAATTATCTTTAAGAAGCGGCAATGTAGAGGTCACTGACGTGATAGGAAAAAAAACATCACCTCAGTATCACTTATTGCACCCATTCCATATCAGGAATAATCAATCGTGTAAAAAGCCGTTATCACCCTCTCTCTTGGAGGTGTTCCAATCTGTGAAATCATCGGTTTCAGTCACTAAAGATGCTGCCATTTAAAAGTTGAGAACTCAAAACTAATTTATGAGGCCATAAATGCAGACAGTTTCATTTTAAAAATAGTACTTGTTTTTGACAAAGTCTGATGTGTTAAAGTAAACAAAAAGGACAAATGCACTGTTATTTGTGTTTGGCATTAAAAAGAAAACCTCTATATTGCTGTCCAATAATCTATGTAGCTGGTCAAACTGAATCAGAATGACAAGTTTTACACAACTTTTGTTTGTGCATCTGTATATATTAGGGTAATGTGTACAAACGGGGAATTTATCAATTACAGTTTCTGAATTCCACCCAACTAGCAGTATGCATTTCTTAAAGCTAAATTCATAAACCTATAACAGGAAACAACTGTCAACATACTGAGTGGTGGGATCATTCAAAACACGACAATTTAAGTGATTCAATCAGTATCTAAACAATTAAAAAGCACGATTGTCACTATGAAAGGTTTTGTGTGATGAGGGGACTACAACTGAGACCCACCTTTATTCGGCGAATTTGCAATTCTCAGATCTCTGTGACCATGCAGTTCCTGCAGATCTCTTCACTCATACAGTTGAACACACACTCTTCTTACAAGTTTCTGGCACAAGGTCTAGATGGTTGCATAAAGCAAAAAAGGGGGGGGGTCTAACTCAAAAAAAAAAGGCAAATGCAGGTGCAATAACACTGCTTAAAAAAAATTACTATGAAAACAGTGTTTGGAGTAGGGGGGAGGAAGGACAGGGGGTACTATGGGGGTGAAAAAAAAAACTAGCAGATAGCAGCCCACTCCACACCCCGGTGGTGAGTCGGTGGTGTGGTGAGGATGAGGAGGGCTAGGAGCAGCGTTGGGACGTGTGCTTTGTCAAAGCTGTTGAGTAGGCACAAACTTCTGGTTTCAGATCAGTTGACGTCTTCTCATAATATGCTTGGGCATTGGATTGCTTCTCTTCGGCGTTTCAATTGGGCCAATGTGCTTCTTTGGTCGTTTCAGGGTTTGGTTACTTCTTGTGTTTTAAAACCTTGAAGTGATCCTTTTTTTCCCCCCACGTGTCTTCAGTGTTGCAACTTTGCTTATTTTGGAAGGTTTATCTTCAGTTTCTTTGTTATGATCTGAACTTGAAGCAGTTGCGGATGGTACAAAAATTCAGTTCCGTTTCACTTCATACTGTTGAGAAAAAGCAGATTTGGTTAGATGAGGAGAAATGATGACTTTGACTTCACCTTATGTTGACTAACAGCAACAACAGCAGCACGGATCACTGATTTAATACAACCGCAACAGAAAGTCCAAGGGGTGAAAGACACTGCAGTGAACCAGAGAAATTTAACTGTCAACTTAGAGGAAATTCACATTTTCTTTTCCACCAACAACAAGGACCAGTGGTTTTAAGATCTGAGAACACTACATTCTTTGCTGTCACACTCACAAGTATAAAAATAGGTTTTCTTCAGATGCCTCTGGATAGAGCCCACAATGCCAGGCAGCTGATTATTGGGCAAGAGCTGGGGATCAACAAGTCCTTGTTTATATCCACAGTCCATGATATTCAGTTTGAGTGTGTACCATGTGTGTATATTTTGCTAAATTTAGAAAGAAACTCAGCAACTGATCTCCCATCGATAGGTTAGAGCCGAATGTTGTTGACCTAAATACACCAATTTGAAAACAAGCTGGGTGAGCCAATGCGGGTCACATGATATACCGTATATTCTATGTTGCAATGACCCCCATCGCACATGGTTCTCAGAAATGTTAAAATACAATGTGGTAAAAAAAGGCTCAAATAGATTCCTAACAGTTAGAGTAGGGTTTATATTTATTTATTATAAAGGTCTTTCCCTGGTATTCAGATCCTAACGTCAAATCCACATAAACCAGAAAGCACTTTTGTGATTTGGTTTGTAACACTTGAATGGATACTGGACCCACAGGAATTAAAGCTGTACAGCCTAGTGGTAGTACAAACAAAGAAGTAAGTTATTACAAGATGAGTTGGTTAAGTGGGTTAAAGGTTAGGAGACGACTCTGAAAAAAACGCCGGAGAAGAATGGCTTTTCCGATTCCCTTTTTCGGCTTCGGTCCCATAATTACAAGCACCGATTGGCCGTTTCAGCACTTTCTCGTGAGTTTAGCTCGGTAATCATTAAACAACACAGAGTAGGAACCATACGGACTGTATGGTTACGACAGAACGGCTAATAAACCCACGCTAAAGAGAAGTCATTCGTCTCGCAAGTTTTAACACGACGGCGCTGCCCTGGTCTGGGCCCGAACAACAACCGCCCTGACAGGATCAACCATGTGACTTCCTAGCAATCCGCCATCCTCAGCTGGAACCGCTATATAATGGCCTGATCCAACACGTTGCGGCATGCAACGTTACAGAAAACGTCACATCTAGGCTAGCCAGTTTATTTTCAACATGTACCAAACTCTACAACGTGTGGCCAACTATGACGAGTTGGTTTTTGCTGTTTTGCTGGCTGTCAAACAAAATAACATACACAGTAACAGACTGACAGTCCAAATCTCATCCTCTTAATGACCTTGTGTGGACAAACAGAACCAGACAGGTTAGCATCTCGCTAAAGCTAAAGTCGTAAACAGCCAGTGTACCCGGACGTTTCCGACTTTCAAGTGTCATTACGCATCACGTTAATAACTTAGATAGTTTACGCAATATTGATCTTATTTGGTTGTTACAATAGCCTCTTCTCAGAAAGTTCGCGGAAAGTAATCGTTCAATCATGTCAGTCTTGTACACACAGACAAGCACGCCAAGCGCCACCCCAAAAATGCTCTTTTAACATTTTGTGGTTCATTCTAAAACGAGTGTACACTGGCTAGGAACATTGTTAGGATTTGGAACAAAACGATAGGGCGTTGCGACAAATTTGGAAATTACTTTTTTCAATAAATTTCACGTTTTGTAAAACGAAGTAACACTATGCACTTCCCTGCGACACAGTGTATTTTGATAGAAATTTAACTGAGAAGACAAAAGCAGTCTGGCATGGTCAATAAGAAAGTGACTGCCTCAGCAGAGACTAAACTATGCTAAATAATAAATATACATGATGTGTACGCTTGCAGCTACTGAAGCTCAAAATAAACTGACAGTTACGGAATTTATTCTCTCAATACACAGAAAGACTGCGTTATCCGAGCTAACGACACGAGGACGGGACAACAAAGAAGCTACGCAAGCGATCGGAGGCTCATGCTCAATTAAATCTATTGTCGCGTCTGTTGTTTATTATAGTGACATTATGGTGATCTTTCACACCACAGTGTCATACAAGTGCTAACAGTACGGCAAGTTTTAGAAATACATATTTATTTGAACCGCTAACAGTGTCGATAGGCCGTGCCGTTCACTATGCTAAGCTGCTAATAGCGGCCACAGTTAGCTAGCACGTTGTTGAACTGCTTGGTGATTTATGGTGAGGAAAAACACGGCTGCCCCCACCCAGGCCCAAGCTCTGCGTATGACTAAGCGCAGGATAACTCGTTCAATTCTCAAATCCCGCTAGATAGGAAAAATGAAATGTCTTACTAACACATTTCAAACAAATGTTCGAGTCGTGGTATGAAACAAGATAATTAATAAAAACTCACCCCAACAGCTTTCAGCACTGTCACCAGCGCCGCTAAAAGCAGCACGGCACATTACGTAGTGATTAGGGAAACGGCTACCGCGATACTTGACAACGTTACTTGACAACCAAAGAGCCTAAAAAAAAGAGTGGCCACTCTCAGTACTTCTATCTGCCTCGCAGTGGCCTATGGGAGTATGGGCATACACTGGTGTGAAACTGTTGCCAATATTTTCCTCTAACTTCCTATCTAGGCTAGAAAGCTGTTTTACAGGAAATATGGTGATCATTATGCCATTCACTAGTTCCAGACACCTGAACTAAAACGTGTCCCATATTTAACCGCCAGACAGTGACTTTTCTTCTCCTACAATAGAGTTTCTGGGGCTACACGTTGCAACTTGAGGGTGTATTCAAGAATGAAATCGAGAGTAGGGTAAATGTCATTTTTGACCTCAACTTACATATATTCACATATTATATTCATTGTGGCTGCGGAGACATGAAATACTGATACTTACATTTAAACTTTAAACTCTTAAATATGCTGAATAGATACTTGCTTGGCGGATAAAACTGTCATCAATTTATTATAAAATGTGATGAATTCTCTGAATTTTCTCTGTTTTATTTAAAATCCTAAAATCATTTATTTTCAACCATATAAGGAATATTATGAATAAACAACACAATCTATATGCATTCCATTGTTATATAGACCTATTCTTATGCTGCTGTGAATCGGGGATAAAGCATCACCATGGTCACTTAGGTAGCACTTTCCAAGGTTGGAGGGGAAAAAATAGCATAGATAGCACAAAAACGGGTTAAATGTTTCCAATGTTTCCCAAATTCAATTGTTTCAACTTCGACTTATGGTCTATCTGCACTTTGAGATGCATTTTTGTACGATAGACGCTATACAGTAAATACAGATTATTATTATTATTATTATCATTAGTAGTAGTAGTCGTAGTAGCAGTAGGAAGAAGAAGAAGAAAGAGAAAAAGTAGTAGAAGAAGAAATAGAAGAGGTGGGGGCGGCTCATAGACGTAATAAAGAGCGGCACCACAGCTTTTCTTATATGTTAGTTTCTTTGACGGCATCCACCTCGGATTTGGACTCTCGTGCCAGAAGAAGAAGATGCGGAAGTGACGCATTGTGCAGTTTGTAACAGGGAAACGGCAGGCTTGACAACAGTGACCATTTTTATGTCTATGTGAAATACTTAAAGTAATCTTCCGACAAACATCAAAGGCTTGCAATAGTTTGCACACGTTGCTGTAAAGGCACTGCAGCTGTCTCGGCTAACTAAGGCAAGTTAGCTCGCGTAGGTCAACACTGCAAGGTATTTCAGCTAGCTGATGGTGGTGGTGTAGTATAGCTTGTTTACGTTACGTAGAGGAGCTGTTGCCATTTAGTAAATGGCCTGCACTTTAGAAAAAGTGTTGAGCGATGCCCGGACCCTTCTCGAGAGGCTGAAAGAGCACGACACGGCCGCCGAGGGGCTGATAGAGCAGTCCGGGGCCCTCAGCCAGAGAGTTCATAGCATGAGGGAGGTGGGAAATGCCCTTCCAGACAAGGTAAGGACAAGCATGTAAACACGGTTGCAAAGACATTTCATTCAAGTACATAGCTATGTAGAACTGCACTGCTTTGCGTATTCTCACAGGACTGTTGTACCAGTCCCGGTACAGGAGTTGCACCAGTCCTGCTCTCCTGTTCTCAGTGAGCTCTAACTTACCTACCAGTTCAGGATAAATATAACCCAAAGCACAATTTCACAAATGTTTTGTCTGATGATCCCACAGTATTCTCCCATCAAAACACAGGTAAACATGTGAACCATTACTAAAAGCTGTAATGTTTTAAAAATGATGATGTTGAGATCTTTTGTAGATCTGAGTGTTTAAGATAAACACAAAAATCTAAAATTCCTTTATTGTTAAATGGAGATAGGCATGACAGTTTTGGGATTTTTTTGTAACTGGAGCAGTCTTTGTGTTTATATGCTTTCACAACCACAAAGAATAAATTGTTGGTCAACCATTCAACATTTTTGTAGATTATCCTTTAATGCTGAGATTTTAGCAAGTACCTAGCTTTCACAATGATATAATTTACTAGCTTTAAATTGGAAACAGATCTTTCTGTTTTAAATAAATTAATGACTTTGCACCATGAAACTCTGTTGTGTCAGCATTATTCCAGTTTTGAAGCAGGGTGTTTTTCATTTTGTTATACATTGGTAATATATGTTTTTGAGGTTTATGTATTCCTAAAGTCATTATTGAATTAATATTAAAGAAGAGTAACAAATCTTTGTATCCCTCATTATTTCTTACCACTGCCCTTCACTGCTTTCTCTCCATTTAGCACATAGAAGACACTTCAGAGATTCAGGAGCTGACCAAATACAAGCCTCATGTTCTACTGACTCAGGAAAACACTCAAATTAAGGAACTACAGCAAGAGAATAAAGGTAAAATAAAGGTAAAAACACTACTCTGTGGATTGACTCTGGTTTTATATCTTTGCTGATTTCCTTCATGACTGTCTCTGCAGAATTATGGTTGTCTCTTGAAGAACACCAGTACGCACTAGAGTTGATCATGGGTCGATACCGCAAGCAGATGCTCCAGCTGATGATGGCAAAGAAGGAGATGGACACCAAACCTGTGCTCAGCCTTCATGAGGACCACGCAAAAGTACACAACGGTTGTCACGTTTTAAAATTCCCAGTCATTTGTACGTCAGGACTGCAAATTTATGGCGTTTTCTGACACTTCTCCAGGAAGTGCAGACCCAGGTGGAGCGGATATGTGAGATGGGCCAGGTGATGAGAAGAGCGGTGCAGGTGGATGATCAGCATTATTGTTCTGTTCGAGAGAGACTGGCTCAGCTAGAGGTGAGCATTCTGCTAAGTGTCAGGAACAATTGTAGATGTTTTTCTGAAAGAATCCATGTTTTTTGGAAGCCATTTCTGAAAATTACCCCCCAATACTGTCTCTGTGTCTCTATGCGGTATGATTTTTAAGTCTGGTGAAGAGATTCATATATTAATATGTATCATTTTTTATAAATATTGGCAAGATAAATATACCATAAATGAATAATATGCAAACACACAATACACATGGTTAATACACTTCCTATATATATGTTCTGTATCTAGGTAAAATTTGTATATCTATTCATCTGAGTATAATGTGCATAATTTTCAATGCGTCAGGGGTCACAAATATAATTCCACTCACATTGACAGTATTGGGGTAGTGGCAGATAAACCAGGGACATGTATCTCAACCTAGATAAATTAAACTAAAACTATCTGCTTGTCTAGATACCGCTAGAAATAAGTGAGAATTTTCTTTCTTAAATACATGGTTATTTTGTCTTTTTCAGATTGAGAACAAGGAGTTGCGAGACCTCCTGGTCATCAGTAAGGGCTCTGTGAAGACAGCGAGGGAAGAAACTAAACATCTAGCAGCAGCACAGGAACCGTCTTCTCAGCCAGGGTCCAACGAGTGATCAGAACAGCATCAAAGTAAAGTGTTGCTGGAGCATCAAGATCTTCAAGACCAGGAGACAGGGTCAACGATCTCTTTGTCTGCGTTCACCGCATTATTTTTTTTTCTTACATAACATGGAATGCAGTCAAACCACAGCATATCTTTTTGTAGAGAAGGCCATAAGCATTTATCTGCCAGTGTATCTGGATGGTAGCTTTTGTTTTCATGCACAACACTGCAATTGTTGGGGAAGAATTCCACATAAACCATGAGATTTAATGAGATATCTTGGCTTTCACTGACAGCAACACAGTGTGACCTAAGACATATATATGTACTGGAGTAAAGGCAGTAAAGCAAAGGGGATTTATTTTGTTTTTTGGCCAAAGATACATTTGCTCTACAAGGACACAGCTTCTACCTCTTTGGTGCCCCTTTGCTGTTCACATACATTCACAATGTGTAAAATGTTCACAACCACTCCTGCTATGAGCTCACCTGAAGCCCATTAAGATGCCAACTCATATTCTGTACCATTTTAAAAAGCTTTGCTTGATAATCACTGCCAACAAGATGACTTTTGGCTGTTTCACACAGTTTGCCTGCTGAGGAGTGACAGTGGATCATTCGTATGTCTATCATTTAATAAATTTGATATGTTTGTTTGTAGAATTCATCTATAACATGATTACCACGTTTAGTACTTTGATTCTATGTATTATAAACCAGTTTTCTAGCTTTTAGATTTGGATGCAGAGTAATCAAATGTCCCAGTTAATGGCAAATCTTTATTGAATGAAGTTTCAAGACATGCCAAGTTTTTTGTGTAATGGATTTCAAATATTTGCGTGGTGTATATTGTCAGAAATTGTATATTGTCATCTCAGGAAATCAAGTGTTAATAAGGTGAACATGCTGTAATGACATGGCAGTGTACTGATCTGTGTCAAACGATATTTCATTCAGAAACTTCAAAATAAATTTTCAGTAAAAATGTGCGTATGTAAATGGTTTTTCGGTCATAACATACATAAAATATACGTACTTACAAACCTTGATAGCTGGAGGAGAAGCTTGGGCTACTGTTATTGTTTCATTTACCGCATGGGGGCAGCATTTAGCCACTTTGGGTATGAGTGGCGAGGTTAACAAGAGTAACGTAATGCTGCGTTCAGGCGAACACACATAAAGCATCTTTATGAACAGTATCAGCATGTGCGTTTTTTTCACATACACATTATCAACAACACATAGTCGGTAAAGTAACAGTTAAAACAATCGTAAAACCTTCTGCACGTACGCACTTGGTCATTCCTTCGCGTTCACATCGCTCTACTAGAACATTTCCGATAGTACGTAAAAGCAGCACCAGAGCTGCGTTTGACACTTCTAGCCCGACACAAGCTAAGGTTCAGCATGTCTGAGAAGGAGCTGGGGAAAAAGTGGGACCGATGCCTGGCAGATACTGCCATTAAACTCGGTAAATATCCGGAAGAATTCTGTGTATAACGTAGTTGTAAGGTCTCCAAATTAGGACAATATAAGTTGCAGTTTTTACTGTAGTCCACAGCTGTCATTGACTGGGCAACAAGCTAACTAGCTAGCCATAAGGGGCTTGTAAAGGACAACTGAATGACCGGCTGGATATCTCTGACTCATTATAGGTTAAAATATAGTAATTCTGTAGTTTAATTAGAGAATGGAGCCCTTTTGCCTAAACATTGCTCATAAATATTCGCCTGTCTTGCTTGGATTTTGTTATTAGAAAAAACCTAAGGGGATTCGTTGTTCGGAGTATAAATTTTGTGTTTTCTTGCTTACCGTTAAGTAATATTATGCCTTTAAAGGGATATTAAGATGTGTAACGAGACCATATTGCCTCCTTCTGGATTCGGCATACATATGAAGTACCAGCATACATTTATTTACCATACTGTACCTCAATCCTATGAACACTTTCCACTGTCTCGGTTCACGACTATCCTAATTTTTCAGAATGAGCATAGCTAGCGGTAGAAAGAAATGGCGGTAGGGAGCGAGGAAACTTGAGTTTATTGAAATACGGCACTGCTTGAAGAATCACTGCTTTAACAGGCCAGTGAATCCTGTCATATCGCTTAAAAGTCTTCCGTGATGTAGGTTTTGCCAATAAGCGAAGCACCATATAATTGTCAGATATTTGTTTTTGTATGGGGTTTGTTGGGATGTCAGTGACTCTTGCATAATATCAGAAATAACTGTGAACTGGATACACTTTTGGCCAGTCTGGAGTGAGGTACCTGGCCATCTTTGTTTCACTGAGGCCGTGGATTAAGGTTTTATTTTTGTTTTTTGTTTCTTTACATCGAGAATAAATGACACCATATTATTTACCACTGTTCTGGGAAAATATATGAACACAATAGTGTACTACTCACCACCTTACTGTATGGACGAGAGTGCAAGTTAAAATTCAGAGTTTCAAGTTATTGTGACATGTATTAAGGCAGTAGTACGTTACAAAGCTTGTGCTATGGCTACACGACAAACAAGCAATGATATAAATGTACATAAGTCAGAGACTGTATGAAACAGCATAGGCTCACAATAAATAAAGGTTAAGCAGTAGCATAAACAAAACAGTCAGTGATAGATGCACTATCATCTGTGTCTTTCTTTAACTGTTTTAATTCTCCCCTCTTTTCTCAGGCACTGGGCTGGGGTTAGGAATTGTGTTTTCTGTCCTGTTCTTCAAACGTAAGTAGTTTCAGTGGATTGTTGCTGTATTAGTAGCTCAGATGTCCTTGACAAGAGCAGCAGAGCTACTGCAGCATGTACAAGTAGTTGTCTTGTCTGCTGCTGCATTTTTTGTTCACCAGTCTTATCTAACTGAACACATTATTCAATGTACAGGTGGGTGATTTGCCATGAAAGTAATGTCAATAATAATTCTATTAAAACTGTAAAATCACAGTCTAAATTGTGATCTTTTTTTCCCAATTTTGAAATGCCCTGTAGACTATAGCCTGACTTGAAATAGTTCATGAATGTCTCTGTTTGCACCACTAAATTACAATATTGGAATAAAGAGTTGTTTTTGGAACAAACTTCTCATCCACCTTGCAGTTGGTTGTGTTGCATTCTCAACAAAACATCATCCATGGAAGAACCACCTGAAGTAATTTTTCCAGCCAGCATAGCCTTCACTCTATTGGTTTAACCACATGGCGCTATTCAATGAGCTTATGTGAAATTTGGAAACAGAAGCAAGAGGACATTAAACATCTGAATCTCTACAATTCAAATGAAAAGTGAATTGTGGATGCCTTCAAGATCGATCACAATCCAAAATCATCACATCGCCCACCCCTAATTCAAAGTGAATTTATAATTGAGAATATTCAGATCTTAGCATAGAAAAACAAGGTGTCACAACAAGAGTGTGAAAAGGATTTCACGCACCATGTCTGGTATGGTTTATTAATAACACTGTGAAGCCTTTCTGTGTAGAGATAAAGTACCTGTTTCATTTGTAGGGCACACATGGCCGATTTCATTCGGCTCAGGAGCAGGACTTGGCATGGCATATGCCAACTGTCAGAATGACCTGAGGTCGCATTATTTGCAGCACAGAAGCCAAAAGGTTTGTACAATGAAATTATAGAAATAATTAAAGAAATAATTCCTTATCTCTAACTTATCTCTAAAGAATAACAACCCTGTGTTACTGTTTGTGTAAATCAAGAATTATGTAACCGATTTCTATTTTCTTTAACAGGAGTAATAGCCGCAAGTCATCAAGGGACTGTTGTTGTCATTTTTTGGAATTTGTCCTTTTGTTTTGTTTTGAGAGAGTCACCACTTGCACTGTTCTGCAGTTAGATTCTCATCTACCAGCTGAATAATCCATCCCCAGAATGACTCTACGAGATTTGTACGTGTGTGATCAAGACCGCCTGTGTTTATTTAATAAAATAATCATAACACCAAAAATGATGCCCTTGTGGTTCTTTTTTCAGCATATGTTTTATAATGGATTAAATCCATTTAGAACCGTATTGGACTAAGTAGTCCAGAAAAGCAAGACATGATGAGTTGTGACGGCTTCATGCATTCCAGTCGGTAATTGTGATACTTAAGGAAGTAAGAGGAATCAATTGTTAATGCAACCTAAAAAAGGTGGGATTTCAGTATATTTCAGAATGCAAGTGGGAGTGATTTTTCTGAAATGTGTTGCAGAGGACGGTGGGGGCTGCAATGCAAATGCTATCCCATAAGGTGGTGGGCTTGGTGTGGGTGAGAGGAGGTCAGAAGGTTGGCAGCAGCTGATCTGATGTGGCAGATGACGGGTGTAGTGATGGAGATTAGTCAGTTCTGAGGGGGCATAGAAATTGAGAGCTTTGCATATTATGTTTAGTATTTAACAAGGCTCTTGAAATGCTGCAGTGCACTGCACTTAACCCTATGAATGCTTTTGTTTTATGTTATTAAATGTTCAAGTGCCTCTGCTGGGAAATGAATGATTATCAGCATGTCACCTCATTGTTTGGATTGAGAATAATGTAGGAAGGTTAAGTGACTATTGTTTTCTGATAGCGGCTATAATAGGGAACATGTATTTGTTCACCAGTGGTAAATGTATGAGTGTCTGAAAAATATTTCAAGAACTTTGCCCCAAATCTACTCTTAGTGAATTGGCACATAAATGTAACTTCTGTAACTTGTGTCTGTGGGTTTTAATGAAACATTCAAATGCTGGATATACAAAAATGTTCATGTTTCATTGTCTTAAACAACTGAGTCACTGGGGGAGCATGGGGGCTTTCATGCTGCTAACAGGAAAAAATAATAATAAAAAGAAGAAGACAACACGTCACTAAAGCCTGCACATTAAGCACATTTATAAAACACAAAATAATTGATTGCATAAATATTCATACCCTTTACTCTGATGCGCTTAAATCATAATGAGTGGTGCAGCCAATTGGTTCAGAAGTCAATTGTAAAATAAATTATATGTTTTGATTTGCTTGTGTATAACTGCTATAATAAGTGTGACGAGTAATTTAAGGTGACAAATCCAAGAGAGAGAATACATTTCCATGGTATGTACCTAGGAATAAAAAAGATGTGATTCATTGTTCAATCATTCAAACATGAAAAAGTCAGAGAGGTGTCTTCTTTTTATAGATATATTGAACCTTGCTACTAAACAAAACATGAAAGATGATTCCCTTTATATATCTGACCCTCACTATGTCTATAAATTGTAGACAAACCATGAAGACAAAAAAGCAGGTAGAATATACAATTTCAAGGCAAGTCGTTTTACAAACAGACCTAACTTTATGATGTCTTACAGAAATAGCACACTAGTTGTGCCTCAGGAGTTAAAAACACCAAGACCAAACATGGAAAAAGACCACCCACACCTATGATGTAGAATTAGCATTTCTTGGCTGCGATTGTGCATGGTTATGCATTAACAACTCAATGCTTTGACACGCTCCTTCTCAGAAGCTGTGCGCTCTGGCTGGGAGGCGCGCTAGAGTGGCTGACACACAGATTAACAGGAGCGAGGGATATAAAGGCAGCGTTACAAGGACCATGATACCTGTAGAGTACTTCTGAACGGAGCCTTGCTTACAAATGATTGCTGCACAATTTTGTGCTGGTTTATGCTCCCCTACGCTGTTTCCCAGAATAAAAGGACTTGTGAAAGGCAGCAGAGCTCCGGTTCGGCAAAGGACTTGCGGAAGCTGCACAATTCCACTTCTGTGAGGGGGGGGGGTATAATTCTGAGAATGGGTCCTTGTTCTCCTCATCTTCAGTGGTTCCTCTCACCGGCACAGCTCTCGTATGTCTAGTCGAGCTCATCTATCAGTGTGCCCTCCTCCAGTGCCTGTCATCATTACTGTGACATGCTGCTTCGAAAACCCTCTGTCAGCCATCGAATGGCTCATTCTGGCTCTTAGCTGGGGACGAGGCAGGGACATGCTGGCCAGGATGGAGAGATGAGTGAAACTGTGATTCTGACTACTATACTGGTGGTAGTGGAAGAAGTCCCGGGGCAACTGGATGTATTCCTGTCAAAGAGAGATGGAGATATTTACCCATGGAGAACAGTCTGGTTATCCTTGACACGGAGAGGGTTGGGCGACTTTTCGACACAGCAGCGTCTTTTCAACAATGCCCCTCAAGTGAGAGCTTTGAATACAAAGGAGAACTGGTTAAGGTCTGTAACATTTAGTGGTGCCTGAAGAGAAACATTCAGGAGCTGGTTCACTGATTGTTGCCAACTAGAACCATGACTGACTCTCACTTGCCTGGCTCTGTAGGAAGCTATAACAGCAGCTCTCCCACCACCAGTGCTTGGAACATCAACGGCAGTGGGCCGTGGCTGTTGGCCTTCATGTTGACCGTCATCATCCTTATGACAGTCTGTGGCAACATGTTGCTTATTGCTTTGGTGTTCGCCCATCGCTCTTTGCGTTGCACCTCAAACTGCTTCTTGGTGTCTCTATTCCTGTCTGACCTAATGGTGGCTCTGGTGGTCATGCCCCCAGCCATGCTCAATGTGCTGTGTGGGGCCTGGGTGTTGTGGCCTGCCTTTTGCCCAATTTGGCTTTGCTTCGACGTAATGTGCTGCAGCGCATCCATCCTTAACCTGTGTGTGATTAGCCTGGACCGTTACCTCTTCATCATCTCACCACTGCGCTATAAGCAGAGGATGACCCCACCTCGGGCACTGCTCCTGGTAGGAGCTGCTTGGGGGCTGGCAGCACTGGCTTCCTTTTTGCCCATTGAGATGAAATGGCACAGCTTAGGACACTGGAGTGGACACACAACAGTTTCTGGGATCAGCAGTAGCAACATCAGTTCTTATTCTGACACACTGTACCCAGCATCCTACTTTCAGCTGTCACCATCAGGAGGCCTTTCCTTTCAGTGCCGCCTGCGGGTCACCCTGCCCTTTGCCCTGGTGGCATCTGTACTCACATTCTTTTTGCCCTCCAGTGCCATTTGCTTCACCTACTGTCGGATCCTTCTGGCAGCTCGGAGACAGGCAAAGAGGGTTGCAGCACTGAGCCACCCACCACATCCACATCCCTCTCTTGGGGAACCTTCCAGGCCTCCTTCACCTGGGATTGCAGCAGGGCAAGCTCAGCAGGATGGAGATGAGTGCAGTCACCAGGAGCCTCCTGTATCACAAAATGTACCGGTAAGGAAAAGAGACCAGTAAAACAAACAAGTCAAGGTACTGTCAGATACAGTAGGCTACATACTTGAGAGATACAGTACTGTATATATTTGAGAAAGCTCGATGTATGAGTGCATGCATGATGCATGAGACATTTAATAAGACAAACACTGAATAAAAAACAACACATGACAGTGAGTTTAAAAAATATGATGCCAAAGACAAACTGAAATGCCTGATAAAGATCTGCAGTGATGCTAAAATAGTAAACTGGTCTTTAAGTAGAGCAGACCTGAATGAGTGGGGTTGAAAGGGTTGATTATGTGAGTGGAGAAGGCAGAACAAAGATAATGACCAAATTATAGTTGTCCACCTATTGTAAGAATGGACTGAGTCTTACGTATGTCTCCTGCCCTTCCTTTAAAATGTCAATTACACTGTTGAAATCCACTCTGAAGTTTAATCATCTAAGTGCAATGATTCTAAATCTGGAGATATTGTATTTGTGATTACAGATTAAGTTATAAGTATATAGTATAAGTTCTGAGTCTGGACCCCTTGACTGTACTGATATGTTTAATTAGTTTACCTTATTTGGAATTCTAGCTGAAAGTATGACATTTTTGATGTTTTGCATAAAGTACTTCAGTACCATAGAGACATCTTGTCCACCAATAAAGTGATAGGAATTTTTGGAGGTCAAGTACATGTACCTTTTAAAATCGTGGGTGTCAAAGTGTTGAGATACTTGTGATAAGGCACTATCAAAAAAGTCTTGGTATGTTGGCAATGTTAAAGGGTGAGGGTAAACTTTAGGTATCATTGAACATGAACCTCTTGTGAATGGGTATGTAAACCGATGCAGCACAAATGTGTGCTTGTATTTTTTACTGGCTGTCTGCAAGGACAAGTAGGTAAAAATCGCTTCTTTTGAATTTAAAACTTAATTCATTATTATCAGGCCCTACAATAAAAGGAGATGTCTTAATGCCGACATAATGCTGCAGCATTGTATAGAGCTGAAAACTGTCTTCTTCTTCGGTCACTTTAAGCCTAGAATGTATAAAAGAAGAGCTATATAGAGAAAGAGATGACGTGTGAAACCTGCCCAAAAATCTTTGAGAGAAAAGTACAGCCAGCGTGTCAGATGTGTTGCCCCCGTCTGCAAGGATCACAGCCACACAGTCTGTCACATTTGTCTGCAGTAAAATCACACGTGCAGACACATGCACACACACATCCAACTGTCAGTTCTAAGTGAATTCTTAATATTTCAGCTCCAAAAATCTGATGAATTGTAACACAATAGTGTTTGGTTTTCTGGTTTTAGTAAAAAGAAGCTTTAAAATAATTTTATTCTTTCATCCATCCTGAATATTTTGTATCTACCAGTTTGTTCAAACCCTTCACTGAAACCAAGTGACACTGACACTAAAAGTAATAAAAAAAAATCAAAGCTATAGCTTTGGGAGTTGGGGGTATTATAGTTTGTGTTAGCTATAAGGCTACAACCAACAGATGAAAAGAATATATTAGTCTAAATATAGGGGGCAGTAGAAAATCAGCTATCCTGTTGTCAAACGTAAGAAAATAGCCACTAGTACCCCAAAAGGTCACTTATTAATACACTTTTTATTGTTTTCTTAATTAGGCCGTCACAAATGTAAAACAGTTTGGTTTTGGACTCCATAAAATATTCCAGCACATGACTCCTTCTTAAACCAAATTTGTCACTTTTACACTTGAACTCTTATAAATTAAACAAATTAGATATAAATTGCTAGATTTAAATTGTGAGCTTTAAAGGGGTATCTGTCTACCTATCTATAGATATATCTTTTTTTTTGTTTACCTTAACAGAGCTAAGGTAGCTGTCATCTATTTCCAGTCTTTGTGCTAAGCTAAGCTAACTGGCTCCTTGCACTGGCTTCATATTTAGTAAACAAACATGAGGGCGGTTTCACTCTTCTCATGTAACTCTCAGAGATAAAATGGATAAGTGTACTTCCCAAATGGTGAACAATTGTTGTAACTTTTTTGTAAATTTAATTAATTTAAAAAATGGACAGCTCAAAGAAAATTACTAATTAAAAGCATAAAGGAAGTCAAAATTAATTGCTAACTCAATTGTTGTGAAAAAGGCCAAAAAGAGGTACCCAGATGAGCTTTTCAAAGTAACGATGTCTGAACTATTTCTATTACTTTCTGCTGTCCACAGCTATCAGTGAACAGTGAGGGCCGTCTGGCTCACAGGCAGGGTCGGAGGGCACTGAAGGCCAGTCTGACACTGGGAGTCCTCCTGGGACTCTTCTTCAGTGCTTGGTTACCCTTTTTCATCACCAACATGGCTCAGGTCAGTAGAGGGGCCCCGACTGTACCAGAGATAATCTAAAATGTATTCTATGAAAATATGAAAAATACAGGTAGAGGTGAATAGTTTCAGTCTATCAAGCTTGCCTTTACTTGTATTCATGAAAATATTGTTCCTGCACTATAAAGATTTAAACAATTTCCCTTTCCATTTAAAAGGTATGAGGTTGTTTGTCTTATTTTTTGAATAGCTCACCTATTCTGTTTATCTGTGACTCAGAGTTTATTTGTCAGTATTCTCACAAATGTATATGTGTGATGGGCACTAAAACAGTGTGAATAAATGCAAAAAACAGAAGAAAGAAAAAAACAACACTTGGATACCAGTCTATTTTTGTATTGGACAGCCTTGGCGTCACAGCCTTGCCAAGCTACCCAACAAGGAAATAGATTGGCATTTCAGCTTCGTGCAGCTGACTCATTCCAAAACCCCGAAGCAACACACCAAAGTACCATTTATAACCTAATTGGCATTCTTTTTAAGTTGCTGATTTTGATTTGATTAGACTGAGCACAAATGCTCATGACTCAGTGAACAAACATCACTGGCCATTGAAAACCTTGGTGAGAGTAAATGAATGTCAAAAAACAGCTTAATCTAAATTGGTAATGACACTTGTCCTGTTTATCAAGCTTTCAGTGATCCAGTCATTTTGATTTCCCATCTGTGCCCTCTCGCTTCTCCCCTGCATAACATAGAGCACAGAGACTTGACTGTGTCTGCACTCTCCTTCCTTTTCACACTCAATGTGGTGTGTGAAACGCACCCCTCCTTTCTGTCCTATTCCCACCGCCTCCCTGTCTCATCTTGATAGTATTGGAAACTCTCCTCTAACAGCTGTCTACTCCTTCACTGGCCTTCTCTTAACCTATCCTGGTTATGTTCAGTATCAGTGTTTTTAGCAATCAGGCATGGAAGTCCTTTATGGGATGTTCCATGAAAAGAGTGATGGACAAGCTGGGTGATCACTGACAAAGATGATCATGCAACAAACAAGAAATGATATATAAAAAGAGAATAAACCCAAAAGAATACATGAACAAATGGTCATCTAAAGAAAATTATATTAGATTGCACATATTTGTATTTCTTTCTCTGCCAATTTATCTTATCTACTTATTTATTTCTGGGTTATTTATTCAGAGCTGAAATGAAAATGACAGATATTTGATTTCTTAATTCACTTAAGAATTGTACTTTTTTAATTTAGTTCTTAGATTTTGTTTGTTGCTTCATTTCAGAGTTTTTGAGTAACTTCTTTTTTAACAGAAATTAATAAATGATAATTAATTATAAGTCTAAGTTTATATTTAATAAATTTTGCATTTTGACTGAAAGGATAAATAATCAATTAACAATAAATAACTTGATTTTTCTATTTAATTCTATATATTTCTTTATTTTAAAAAGGTACATTTTTCTTTAGTTTTCTTTTAAACAAAGTTGTATTTACAATGTGTGTGCACATCACAAATATCATAAATGAACTTATGATGCCTTAACGCCTGCTTTTCACATTTTTCATTCAGGCAGTGTGTGAGTGCGTCCCCCTTGCCCTCTTCGACGCCATCACCTGGCTGGGCTACTGCAACAGCACAATGAACCCCATCATATATCCGCTGTTCATGAGGGACTTCAAGCGAGCTCTGGGGAAGTTCTTGCCCTGCTGTTCCTCACGGTCAACGAGAAGACCGTCACCAGCGCTCTCCCTCTCTCTCCGCAACTCAGGGGAGCCTAACCTTGCCAGCAATCCCCCGTCCCCCGTGGCCTCTGACCCCACCCATCCTCCTGCCACCGCCACTGACGCTGTCAACCTTCTGGATGCAGAGCATGCTGGCATCAACTTGCCTCTGCTTCTGCCCAATCAGGTTGACACTCTAGATTGAAACTGAAATAAAATCAGATATAATATTATGTCAAGGTTAATGGTGTAAAAGTGACAAGTAAACAGCTACTGAATTTCCCTCGGGATCATAGATAGATAAAGTATCTATCTATCTATCTATGTCTATCGAGATTCAGAACAAGTTAAGCGGCTTAAGCCTGTGAGAAATAAAAAACAATCACATTTAAAACGAATTCTTTATAGTCACAGGAAAAGATCTATGGACACAAATCCAGTAAGCCCCAATCTTGATCTGTATCAAATTGTGCAATTATGAAATATGGCTTAAGAAGATACAGGTGCATTACCAAAACAAAAACGGCACGGTCAAGCTAAAACTGTTTTAAATAATCAGTGCCAGCATACAATGTAACTTAACTCTTTGTAAACTCCACAGAGGGTACCACTTCACATTAGTATCTGTCCATTGCAACTAAGCCATGATGAAAACTAGAATGAAGAGAGCAACAGAGGTATCACCTAATTGTCAGCATCCTCAAAAACCTGCAAAACACAAGTAATATTTACATGTATTTAATCTCACAGTCAGTTCAGAAAATAAACTATCACGGTATTTACAATTTGCAAAAATATCTACTTCATTTACAAGATTCTAAGTAGTTATTAAATTAATCCAATAGTCTAAAAACACCATTTAGTGGTTAAATAAAGCAGTTAATTCAGGGGCTGTCAGCTCTGGCATGTCACTGTGCTGAGAATGGAATGAATATTTTCTCCGACAAACTTGAGAAGACAAGATTTTACAGGGAAGCAGCTGGTCCTGTATCATGCTCTTTACAAGTTTGGCTGCCTGTGTTTGTGTGTGTGTGCTCTACGGTCCAGTGTGTATCGTCCCAGCTCCATGATATGTGTTCATTATCAGTGTCAGCCTCCTCTACTCTGTCACATGGGGCATTAAAAGCACAGGCTGTATTGTCATTAGCGGCAATTTCCTCAGAAGCAAGCAGTAAATTGTTCCTGGCTCCGTTCTGACCCTGTGATTCTGCATCATTTAATGAGTCCAGCAGGTCTGAAATATCAGGGATATCCCAACCGTCACCTGTGTCCTCTGTCTCTTCCATGTCCTTCACGTCTCCACTTTCCTCTGTACAAGTCTCAGCATCCTCAGCTTGGTTTGGTGTCTCACTCACTTGTTGCTCATTGGAGGTTGGGTCAGGGAGGTCCACTGTCCCCTTTGTAATTGCTACAGCCTGAGGAAGAGCAAAGGAGGCTCCTGGGACTTCTTTGGTGGGAACTCCTACAGCCACCAAGATGGTGTCCATCTGACGCATGTAGTCCAAGTGACCGTTCACCTGGGAAGCAGAAACATGGTGTTACTGTCTCTGACAAAAAAAAAATTCTTTGTAAATTACATCTTTTTAAAGAAAAGGTCATTGCTTTGTATAAATCTGTTCTTTTCATATTTTTGTACAGCAGCGTTTCCTATTCCTCACATTACATGAACATGTGTATAGTGTATGGTGCTTCAGACATGTCAGATATCTTTTTACTGTTCTTTTTCAAAAGATCAGTTGAGTGAAAAATGAAACCTCTGATACTTTCAACAAAACAAAACAGCTATCATGACCAGTAGCTAAGTGCGACGTTTCATGTGAAATTGTGGATTTACCGGGTGGCAGGAGGGCATTGCTGAGAACTGAAACAGACCGGCAGGGGCCTTATTTGTTTCTTATCTTTTCATTTTATTCTATCAATACAACTGTGCTTTTAAAATGTTAATAAAACTCTGTATTAAATATTGCATCACAAAAATTATATATCATAACATTTTTTCACTGTTTTTGTATTAATTACAAAAGTGACAATTTCTTCCAGAAGTCTCCAGCTTGGTGTTTGTTTAAAGGTTCGATACATGTGATCTGGAACAGTAATAGAGCAGCAAAACAACCATCTACAACATAAAGATACAGAGGAGTAATGAGCTGAGAATGACATCACACTCCCCGTGTGTGTGTTGTAACGTCTCTGTTATTTGCTTTGGTAGCTGGTCCATCTGCAGGTGCATGTGAGTCCCTATCTGAAACATCTCTTAGAAAGAGACTAAGAGAGTGAACTCCCACACAGCATTGTAAAAGTGAGATAGCCGAGTGCAGGTATTCACATTCAAACTTCAGATAATGAATATTTTACTTTGTGTTTTAGATTGATGGCATTAGGAGTTAGGTCACTCAGCAGATCAAGGAAATGGCATACAAAATATAATATATTGCTAATGTACAGCAAGAAGACTAGCTGCAGATACTGCACGATGAGTCTTTGTATTGGTTGAGTCTCCCCCTGATCAATTAGTTAAGGACCCGTTTATATTATTTCACAGACTCTGATCTAACAAACACATGTGATATTTTCATGCTTGAAATGTGACAATCTGAAGGGATTGCTGCATGTAGGCTTTCGTGAAAGGTGAAAACCTTGAGATGTGAAATAAACTTTGGCTCATATGGATTTGGAAAACTGGCCTAAAACTAAGGAAACTTTAGCAGGTCCAATTTAAATATGAACTCTGACTCACCACAGAAGAAAGATCAACATTGATTACGCGCCGATCCTGGATGTTGATTGGCTGTAGCCCAGCAACAGACAGTTGTGCAGCTGAGCTTCGGTACAAGAACCCCAGGAGCCAGTCCCCTCTGATAGGTGGATAATTCAGGAAGTCATTTATTCATGCAAATACTGAAATCCCAATTCCTGCTGTCAAAACACTGGACTTTAAAGATACCATGACTAAACAATAAGGACATCACAGCTATGAGGCAACAGTAAGTATTTACTGTAAACATTTGACTCTAATTTGACTGTTAGATTACCTGCAGTAGCCGTTCACTATTTTCCCAGCCACCACCCGTGTCATTCTCTCCCAGGCCTTTTCAGAGCCATCCACAGGGGCTCCCAAGAGGACTACATCCTCCACTACTCCTTCACTACCTGAGGAAGCACATCAGCAGAGGACTCTAGTCATCCGTCATCATGACAATTCTGCTCCACTTTTCAACAACAGAAAAAAATGATGATTAGTGTGACTTTTAAAAGTCATGATTTTCAACCCCGGAATGTCTCTATAGAATATTTGTTGACTACTTTGGCTGGCAAGTCAGTGCAAGGGAATGTGGGTGTGGAAATTCCACATGTGCATATTCAAAATATGATTTCTCCACACAAAGGTTTTCATACCTTGGTCATTGGCAAGCTCTTGTAGACAGTAGTAGATAACTCTGGCCCCAAGACTGAAACCTATGAGACTCACAGGACGCTTCCCCTTAGATAACGGAAAGAAAGAGCGTACAATTCTGAAGACGGTTTTATCGACCTTCACTTCACTGAACATCAATAAATTATTATAGTATATATATGTATATATTATTATAGTATATATTATAGTATATATAGTAATATTTCAGGTTAATAAACTGTGTCTTAATATATAAAGAGGTATTAAAATACCTGCTGTCTGCTTCTCAAAACCTGTGCCAGGTGTTTCCCCACCTCAGCTGAGCGGTTCAGACAAACACACCAGGGGTTGTCAATGACGCTGGCTGCTGCCAGCAAAGACGCAGGCCACGTCAGAGCCGCCACGATGCCTGGAGAGCGCGATGGGGTAAAAGGCATCAGTGTAGTACCAAGCAGGCCTCAGTGCAACAAAGGGACTATGGCTAGATCAGACAGTTAGGACTGATTAACACAAACTGCATCATAATAATAGCTTTGACTTTTAACATTCCAATTCAGTCACACAATCAGTCAGAAATTTCACCACAAACACACATGACCACCCTCTTACCTGAGAGCACCGTGTACTTGAGCGCTTCCTGGGCCACTATGCTGACCAGCCCATCCAACAGAGAGGTCATGGCCGAGCCCAGATCAGTGAGGTAACGTGACTCCCACACCAGGCAGTACTGTTCCCCGCACTCTCCCAGGCTGCACCACGGGGCCTGGAACGAACCTGGAGGACAGCAGTTTGTATTTTTATGCACCGAAACGACGAAGAAGCACTTGGAAGTGAAGTGTTTTTTAGCCATTGTATGTGAAGGGGTACTAGGCTTGTGTAAAATTGAGTGTATTTTTTAGTGGGAGAAGAGTGCTGTATGGTTTTATGAAAAACTGAAACTTAAGTGGTTTGTTTGCATAATCTCAGATGGACACTCTCCTGGTGCTGTTTTAGAATATTATATGCAGAACATTGGTCAGACTTACCACATCATTTTTCATTCCTGGTTTCTCTTTTTACTTATCTTGTCTTGTTTTTTAACACCTACTGTAATTTCTTCAGTGCCATTCAAACTTCAAAATGTTCAGCTCAGTGAGGAAAAACATTTAATGTTTAATTTTTTCCTGCAGATTTTCAAACTGAAAGTCCAAAGGAACAGAAGATGATCTAGTATGAACTTAGAAAGTGGGAGTAGTGAGACAGCAAAAGCCATACTTACTGTATTTACCACTGCAGAGCCAACCCGTCACGGCAATGGTAAGGTGAAGATGCTTCCCGGAAGTCAGTGGCAAGAACTGAAATTCCTCTATTGCCCCAACACACTTTTTCATCTTATACCCTGTAGAGGCAACATATGAAAATGAAACAATGGTAGAAAAGAGGATCAATCAAGGAGAAGAAGGGAAAAGCTGCAGATATTTATTCAAGGCTCTTACCAGTCAATCCAGCTCCTGCTGCACCAAACAGGGAGGCCATGATGGCTATGCCGGTAGCTGAGCCCAGAGCAGCAGCCCCTCCAGCCCCCAGCACAGCACTGGCCCCAGCTGCAACCAAGGGGGCTGCCAGCCCACCTGTCACTCCTGACAACAGCACACAGAAAAAAAAGCTAATCAGTGCCAACATCTGTAAGGTGAAGCATTTTAGAGAAAAGTTAAGTTAGTTCTGATAGGCTTTGGTGAATAAATTATCAGCTGATTAGTTTATCAGTTTACGTCTTTGTCCACACAAGATACCAGATGTTTCAAATGTTCATCTGAAGTTTTCAAAAGCATTTGAAGCAGGAATAGTCACCAATCACAGTTCCTCCGCCCACAGTGGCCAGTCCAATGAGGAGGTAGCGTCGTAACTTGCGCCCTCTTTCTCTCTTCAGCCGCCGGGACGACTCCTCTCTAATGGAGATGCAGACAGTTCATCTATATTACATAAAATATGCATTGACTCTCAAAATAAAAACAAGACTTGGCAAACAAGAAAAGTTAAGCTAAGTTAAAGAAAATATTGACATTTAGCACTTTAAATAACTGAGCTAAAAGGTTCATAAGGTTCTATTTCAGAAAAAACGTAAAAGACATGATGTAAACGTAGCTACTGACATCCGTCATCCACCCGACCATAACTTACTCGCTCTCCTCTCCTCCTTCCCTCAGCTTCTCTACCAGAGTTTCCTCAAACTCCTCCAGCTGCTGTGGACAGACTCGCAGCAGGCAGCTGACGTGACGGATGAGCACCCTCGCTCTGGCATCATACTGGCCTGAGTACATGACACTCCATGAAAGTTACAAAGCAACAAGCTTACAGAAATTTACACCAACTTAGACTGGATAGCCATTAATCCATTGAATGATTCTTACCATCTTTGACTGAAAAAGACACCAGATCCTGTAATAAAAAGTGAAAGCTGGTTATAAAATGTGCATTTGTAGACATCCACACATAGTACCTTACAATTAAATAAATACTTTCAAAACAAAACAAAAGGTTTACTTTGTTCTGTGACCAGAACAGTCATATCCCACCACAAAATTATTTTCTATTAAATACCAAATGACTTGATATTTAATGTAATGAAACAATGCATGAGCTTGAGTAAAACTGATTGTGATAGACTTTCTATGCAGATGTTATAATTAATAGATTGCTACTACAGTTCTTCCTGCTATAGTTCTTACTGTACATTTAATTCAGTATTTCTGTAGTTATTTCAATTATACATTTAATACAAACAGGCTGCATTACAATTCAAAGCTCTTTCATCCTCTATTAGAGTGACAAACACCTGTATGATGGGGGTGGCCCCTGCAGCCAGCAGGGTTTCGGCCTGCAGGATGGAGAGGAAGGTGTCGGAGCCCTCAAAGCCCAGGCCTGACAAGAAGGCCCCCATAACTGGCATCACCGATTCATCCAGGTCCAGCCAGCGGACCAAGCCGTGCAGGTACTGTTCCCTGAACACGCTGAGAAACACACAACAACTCATCTCAAATAACAGTGCAGTTAAAGCTTTTAATGAACAGTTCACATGCAAAGATTCATGACAATTAGAGTCCAGCAAACACTTTCTATTTTGTATTATTACTACCGATGTTATTTTACTGATATGGGTAATCGTTAATTCAGATTGCACAAAAAGACAAAAAGTAGTGCTATGATGCTGGACATTACAGGGACTGTGATGAATACAAATTCAGATGTTCTGCACATGGTGGTGTTTTCATTATACTACAATAGTTTTAGTACAAAATTCAAACCATTTCAAACCGTAACCCCTGTTTTGCAGCACACATTGCATTGAATAGCTTCTTCCCTCTTCCACCCACTTTTATTTGACCTTGGTGAGCTTGGTGAGCACATACACAACACCACATGCAAGTCCAAATTGGATTTTGTAGTTTTAAACAATAAGGAGAACCTTGAGGAATTTATCTTGAAGCCATACTTTATACATGATACATAATCAAATCAAAGGTGCGTTCAGGATTGATAATGCATCTCCTCTATGCTGTGTTTGTTGAAATTCTGCATGTCTGATAGTTAATCACGCTAACCAAATGTTCATATCTTATTAGTTATCAGTCACTTACCCGTTAAATAATATATTTGATAGGATCAGAGAAAAACAATGAGGAAGCACTCTTCAACACAGGGACTGTATAGGTGCTACTAGGATGGACACACAGATAATGTCATGATGACATTATCCTTCATGGCACTCACCTGTTTTCAGGTCCAGTAAACAACTGACCCAGAGTCACACCGCACAGGGCAGCATAGGCAAAGCGACTCTGTTCAGTCAGCTGTCTGCTGATAATTTTCTCTGGGCTTTGGTCACGTGGGGCATCTTGAGTTGTTTCGGCCCCCCCTGGGTCTGAGGTGATAAATGGACAAAAATTAATTATTAACTTCAAGGTACGTGTTTGATTCACACACATCATAGACGAAACCAAACACAAATGACACATTAAAGCATATTTAAGTCACATTCATCACAAGCAAAAGAATCAAAGACATGGTATTTACTTTGCAGTGCACAGGCAGTGAGCAACAAAGTTGCAATATTCATATAAATGCTGGCTGCCGAATTCACCTGATGGCCCTACTGACTGATGTGAGGTCTTGTGTTATTTTCCCACGATATGTTAGAAAGAACTATAAGAAATGTTGCATTAGATTAGTCAGTTTTGAGCGTAGTTTGACGTGTCGTTCTAGTCTTGAAAATAGCGAGACGAAACTGGGCTACATGGAGTCTAACTTTGTGCTTCTCATCATGTCTCTGATGAGCTGACCTGAATTCATTATACACAGCTGCTAAAATATGTGACCCACATTATTTTTTCACTTTCATATCAGCTATTGGTTAATTGAAATACAACCAGTAAAACATAAACTAGTGAATTTCAACAAGCTTTATGTTAGCCGCTACAACCAGCTGGCTCATACACTGTGCTGTCTCAAGAGGGTAACTAGCTAACGGTTCAGTCACTGGTAACTTTTCCCAGTGTCGTCATTTCTATAACTTACCCCATAATGTATCTATTATTAAAATAATAAATACATTTTGCATGATACCTGGGGAAAAATTGGTGTCCGTACTGCTCTGTTTTTCCTCCATGGCCACAGATGTCACAACTCTGTAGACTGTAGACTGAACTTTTGTTGCGTTCACGTGTTAATCATGAGCTCTGACAACTGATACCAGCACGTTCAAACACTATTCCCACGTTCAAATGTTTGTGGTGGGACAAAAAAAAAACCCACCAGTGTAAAAAAAAAACATGGGTGTGTTCATGCTAGATATCAGCCCACACAAGAGCTGCCATGTGTTGAATTGATAATATGAAGAGAAAATTACATTAGATACACATTTGATCATATGGTCAACTTTTTTTGGGAAACGTGCTGTATATATCGAGTATACCACCAAACAATAGTACGGCTTCTAAAATGCAGCTTCAAACGTGACGATAAAACACCTTTTGGAGTAATTTACGCGGTCATAAAGTAAATATTTTCGTCAGTATTTGAAAGCATCATTTCTATGCAACTTTTGAGTGACGTAACTTCCACGTACGCGCAGGACAGAGGTCTGTTCACGACTGAAACATTTTGGAAAGTGTTTGTTAGATAAATTGATATTACTGGTGAAACATGTTCATACCAAGAATTGCCGGTTATGCGCCACGGGACATAACCAAAAGACTAATCCAAAGACTTCAGCGGGTTTATGTGCACTACGCCGTACAGAGAGGAGGAAATAACCAGTGAAATCCCCTACAGGATCCAAAATCAGAGTAAGTACAACTACTGGCCAGTAGGTGTGAGTGTAACATTTGTTTTATTGCCACATTTCTGCTGCTCTTCTGGCTACACAACCCTGATTTGAACAATTATTATTTTTGGTCACTTCAGTTAGCCTGAAATTTTATTCTGAAATGTAGCAAATAGAAAACTAAAGCAAGACTATTCGCGTTTAATTAGTTCACCTTCTGTTCATGCATATTTCAGTTTGTTCAGAGTGTTTTCCATGGCGACTACCACAAGAAAACAAGCTTTCTCAGATACTCAGTGACAAAACATAAGAAAGATTGCCTTTCAACCATTCAAGGAAAACAGATTCACTGAAGGACATGGTCATGAAAGCACAGTGGAAACATTTGATTAGATGTAGCCAATGGCTGGGAATGCAACAGAAAATGCAACCATTCAGCGGTTTGTGTGTGTGGTTAATAAATTGAGTTTCCAGGGTCACAGGCATAAAGGGTGAATAGCAAGAGATTCTTTCAATAGACCAAATCCAATGCAGAATGACTGGGATTCAATGGGGTTCTGTTGCGATCTTGTTTATGTGCAAGGAAGATATGAGCTGAGTCATTCATTACAATACTCAACTATATACTCCAGTTATTACAGTACAGTGTTGTGGTATAGTATAAAATATATTAGTAAAGTAGTCTATGTGTAGTATAGTATAAGTATAGTACAATATTTAGGCCTATAGTGTATTATAGTAAGCATACTGCAGTATATGTAGTATGCAGTTCTATGTATGTAGTATAGCAAAGTGTGTGCAGTATTGTATAACACATGTAGTATATATTGTAATATAGTATAGTAAAGTACAATATAGTGATGTAATATATATGTTTTATCATAGTATAGATAGTATAGTACAGGAAAATGAAGTGAATCTAAAATAAATTAATTATCAGTGATGATATGCAACAGTATGAGATTGTGATTATCTAAGAGAAGCTGAGGTGCATTTTTAACTTACTCTCATTTATTCCATTGATTCTTTTAAATAAGAGTCATTGTACTTCAGTTTGTATTTTCTCATGTCTGCTTTTGTCACTTTTATTTTCTGAAACGGTATACATCGCCCTTTCATATATACTTTGTGTATACTCTCTCACAGTTTCGTTGACCTCTGATTTTCTCTTGAGTATTTTCAGTCAGTCTCTTCTCTTCTCTTCCACCTACTCTCATCACCTTTCATGTTTTCCAGTCTGAATCCCGTACAGTGACAAAAGAGCAAGGCAAACACAGGAAAAGTGTGCAAGGGATTAAACTTCCACCAGGTCTTCATGTGGAGGAACTGTGAGTACAGCGCGGGCACTTGGTCAGCATAATATCCTGCCCTTGTCACATAGGAATCTCCAAACCTACGTGTGCTGTATTTGTCTCTGAGAAGCATCCTGTTTATACAGTCTGCTGAACAGTCTCTAGTGTGTCATAAACAAGACTTTATATGCAGCAACGCCGTAGTTTCATTTCAAACGATAACAATAGTGCTTCTTTATTTGGAATCACGTTCTTGCATAGTATTAATAATGATTTCTACATTAAACAACACAAACATAACATATATAATGAAGTGCTGATGATATACAGATAACAGGCATTGTGAGAGAGGAATTACTGAATAGGACCCGTATGAATTCTCTTTTTACACACTTCTTCTGCTTGCCTAGACTTGTAAACAAGGAAAAGTAAAAGCCCTGAAAGAGTCTGACTTTGAAAACCGGTGTTGAAAACCAGTGAAAGAAAAGATGAGAAGTGAACTCCTGCTGTATCTTCCATAAAATTCAGACTATTTGCACATCTGTGTCCAATGTCCCAGCAAAAGAGTGCTTAAATATCATCTGTCAACCAGTACATTGCCTTTAGCATTTAATAACAATTCCTTCAATCCAATGTCTTCAAATATATTATTGTACAAGATGAAATGGAAAACTGGAATATTTTCAAATCCTTATACTGCCGGCATGATTGTTTTCTTCTGTTTACAGTCATGACTTTCACCATGAAAATATTTCAAGTATTTCACTTATTCAGTTTACTACTCAAATACACATTGCTGAAGCCATCTTCTGTGTGTGAGATTTTCAGTAGCTAAAAAGAACTCCAAAGATCAGAAGGTAAGTCTTAACCGTCTTCAAAATTAGTAAGAAGGGTACAACCATGCTGAGCGATGCCTTGAGCTAGATGCTAACGTGCTCACAGTGACAATGCTAACCTGTTTATGCTCAGCAGGTCTAATGTTTATCATGTTCATCATCTTAGCTTTGTGTGTTAGCATGCTAACATTTGCTAATGTAGTGGTAGAAAATACAAAAAAAACCCCCGAAAAACAAAAAAAAAAACAACAGAAAATAAAAGTGGCTGATGGAAACATCAATAGTTTTGCAGGTATTTGGTCATAAACAAAGGTATTTGACAATTAGTTCATACTGAGGAAGAAGATTTCATGGCAATCCATCCAATAGTTGCTCAGATGATGTTTAACAAATGGAGTGAAGCTTTGACAATTTTTGTATATTACTTATCTGTGCCTCACAGCCAATGTTTGAAGTCTGAAATATTTGACGTTTGAAAAATGGACTGTTTTCAACCACAGAAGCTTTAGCAAGTTTTCCTTGAGAAGAAGATAAACTTTGTAACTTAACCAGCAGCCTCCTCATCTCACACATCACCCATCGATCTCCCTTGGGCTAAAACTCCTCTTTCCCCTAGTACTCGAGCTATGTAACACAACCTGCCAGTGTGTATGTGAGTGTGTGTTCAGTCTTACAATAGATTACTCATTGAAAAACAGACAGGCAGACAGCCAGAGCTCACACCAGACAAGTTCAAACACAACAGCCCCCCGTCTCCCCCATTCCGTATCACTAACAAAGACAATGTCAGGTTTCTTCTCCTCCCTGTCACCTTGACACTTGACAGGAGGGGAGCTGAGTGAAACCAATGCAGACTGGACTGGATGACCTGTGGGGCACATTGGAGGGTGTGTTTTGTGTGTGTGCGTACTGTAAAAAGAAAGAGCAGGAAGTGAGAAACAGATAACAGTGAGGGGCTGAAGTGAAAGGCACAGACTTAAGTGGGGAGGCAACGGATGTGGATGACAGGTGATCGTTTTAACAGGCGGGTTAGGACGGACCACAAGGCTGTCATCTGTCTGTCATTAAAGGATGATGGGATGTTCATCACACCTGGTCAGGTGTTTCAGTAAAAGTTTGCAGAGTTCCAAATCTCCTGGCCTGATATGTCTGCAGCACAAATAACAAAAATTTGACCAGGTGGGGAGATTGTAGCCTTTGAACAATATGTGAGCCTTTGTGAATATTCTCTTGTTATTTGTACACTCCTTTAATACGAGCTGATACAAGAGAGGGGGTGGTTTGACGCACTGATAGCTTTGATAGGTTGCCAGGTCCTGCCCCAACTCAACCTGCCCTGACAGATTCCACTGCAGATGCACTTGTAATTACAACACATCCCTGCTTCTTTAAACCTTCAGACATACCACAAAAGTGACTTAAGATACCTTTTGTGTGTTCACATATCGACTCATGCGTGCATTTATACCATATAAGCGTGCATGCACGTCCTTCAGTGTACATGTGAGGGCTTGTGTTCGCGCTTGTGTCTGTGTGTTTGTATAGTACACAGGAGTGTTACTAAGGGTGGAAGGCAGCTGGGTCTGTTGAGGAGGGAGTGTGCAGGGTGAGGAGCAATAAGAGAGCAAGGAATCACAAAGGGAGGAGAGAATAGAGAATCCAGCTGCTATCCATTGTGGCCAAAACACTTTGGCGAACCAGCTGAAAGGACGAAGGGGGAAAAGACAGGCCTGCTGTATTGAAAGCAGTTCAGGAGAGGGATGATAAGAGAAACAATGAAAAGAAAAGGAAAGATGAGTTGAAATGTGACTAGAGAACATGAGTCAGGAAAGAATTTATTAGAGTCCTTGAATAAAGACACAAACACACTTCAACACAGTACTAGATTGTGCTAGTCTCTCTGTGTGTGTGTGTGTGTGAGAAGCGCCTGATACATCCAGCCAACTGCCTACTGCCTCCCACAGGCGCGGAGCTTTGGAGAACTCTGACATCGATGAGTCACCGCCACTGACCTTTCTCATGTGGTTTCTGAATAAGTGGGACTTTAGTATTTCTCGGTTTATGGCGAGTATTAGAGGTTCTTTGAGCAGTTTGAGCATTTGGGGCCACACAGAGGCTGTGAAAGGAATTTCCTTTTTATATTGCTGAACTATAGAATCTTTAGTTCTCAGATAATCTATTTAGTTGGTTTTGGAAACAACTGGCAAGAGCCTTTCCAGAAGACCTCAGGCTCAATAGGGGTAAAGTTTCTCACATTTTGCTCGAGTCAGACTCAACTGTGCTGTTAAAATGTGCTTTTAGTGGGCTTCTTCATAAATTATGTGACTCTTTACATCAGGTGGTAAAATGTAATTAAATATTTTGGACTAGTCTGCCATCTTTTATCCAGCTTCCCCTGAACTGCTTGTGTAAAGACTGAGCCAAAAATGATACATACATTTATCCCCCATCTCTAAATTAAAGTCCTCCCAACCAATCCTTGACACAATAAGACCATTGTCTGAGCAAACCCCTAATGAGGAGCCGAGTCAGCCACAGAGAGAACCTCCATAGTCCCAACTTGGCAGAACCAGAGGCACTCTGTGACATTTTACTGTGGAAACTTGCAGTGGGTGTTGGCCTCTTCAGTGTGGAGACTCACTGACTGTCGATTATTGCAAAACAGATGTTCTAACTAGTGAGGCTGATCTAGCTGTATACCCACTTTCACTCCAAGACAGTGAGCAGACAAGGGTGCATCTGTCCAAACTTAAATGATTTATTCTGTGAAAATGAGGTCCTGCCTCGAACTGGACGGTTGCTTGTGTTTAATGTAACCTGTCATATTTGTTTAGGAAAAGCAACGATAGAGCATTTCCCTGGATCCAATTAGCTCTCTGGTTCTTGGAACACAGATAAAAACAGTTTTGTTGGGAGGCAGTGTCCTCCAAACCAATGTTTTACTTTGTACTTTCATGTCTCAGATTGGAGTTCTTCACCGTCTAGGGTTTTGGATACAAAATAAAATGTTCTATGAGTTAAAAGCGTCGGAAGTGCCTTCATTGACACAGCTTAAAAGACAAGACCCACTGTGGACATACACAGGATGCTGATCAGAGGAGGCAGGAAAATACCACTGATGCAGGACCGGAGGTGTCTCTGTTGCTCAGGAAGGCAGTGGGCACTTGGCTCACTTCTGGTCTTCTGCACATCCCACGGATGGGAAGTCCCTCCGACTTCCCTGTCAGTATTTTTAGTTTAATGAATTTTATTTATGTACTGTGTCAGAATCCACTATGCAGGAGGCAAAGAGCCTTCTTGGCTCTGGTTTTGAGCTGCTTGCCTAAAAGGTCCAAATGTAAATTCTGCTAAATATTTTGTCTGAGTTTCACTCTTATCCAGCATTCCTTGGATTTATCTCCCTTCTACATCACCTTCATACCTGCATCACCCTTATTCCTCCCCCCAATCTCTCTGTTCTCTGTCAGTTTTCCGTGTAGACTCTGCTTCTTCATCTTTTATAGAGTTTCTGTTGCAGAGAGAGAGGCAAAGCTTTTCTGCTTTTCTTTGTCAAATCTGCACAAAAATCGTGGTTTGCTGTAAACCAAACCTCGAATACCATAGACTGGCAGAAAGGAAGAAAACACTGGCAAATATAGATCCCCGGAATTCACTTCACCACTGACAGTAGCATTCCAACATGTAGCCAAATCCTCTGCAGCCAAATTTTTCATGGGTAATTACAACTAGGTTGCTATTATGGACCAAAGTTACAAGAGACTGTGTAAGAGGCAGTAACTCAGGCTGCTTAAAGAGTGCTTCAGGCTTCATTCCTTTCCCAAAGGATCTGCTGTTTTTCTCCATTCCCATGTTATCACACCCTCGATGTTGTGATGAATAAAATGTCATAAGCTCTTCCACTGCCTTGATGACATCTCACTGTTTTTGCCTCTCCACCCATCCCTCCTAATCCATCTGTTGCTGCTTTGCCCTGAGCTAAATGTTAAAGTTTACTGCACTGTTGCACGTTTTCCCTCTACGAGGACCTTTAGTCGTCATCTCACCGGGTCTGTGATGGTATGTGAAAATGAGCAGAAACAGATTGTCATTCAGGTTGCATAATCTGACACATCTGATCGAGGCAGAGGAGGTAGTGTGCTGACATGAAGCTGTGTTGGGTGGAAACAGCTGTCAGTGTCTGTGGGTATCAGTGCAATGTCAAATACTAAGTGGAGCTGCAGTTCATGTGCTCAGCACAGGTCAGTCAGCTGCAAGTCATCTGTCATTTCACAACTCATGCAATGCTTGACATGATGAAAGACACATACAGACATTACATACATTACAGAAATGTGTTCAAGTGCGGACACACGCTCATGCAGAGAACGTACACGCAAGTTCTTTGCACAGCGCATGTTCAGCTATTTACTGCTTTTGCACACATCAGTGCCAAGTAGTTCCAGGTGGGGGTATACTGTGTATATCTAACAGATTTACAGCTCACTGACTAGACCTTTAAAAAAGCACAGGAAGAGAACTCCCATCTGTAATAATATCCAAACAGCACAGTGTCACTGACCATGAGCTTCAGGGACCGTTAATGTACATGTGAGAACTTGTTTGGGCCTGGAGGGGAGATGCAGAAAAACCACAGAGAAATTAATGTTGCATGTCTGTTGTGAAGTAGCAACATGGTGTAAATGTATCATGATGCAGCAGAGAACTTGACCTCGCAGACATTTTTGAGCACACAAATGAACCAAAAATGTTCAGAAACCAGACACAGATTTGACATGACTGCATTATTATAAATGTGTATAAAAATAAACAAGAAATGACTCACAAGCCAAATAATTAAGTGCTAGTACATCTTCTAATATTTTGTGCTTATTTATTTATTTACATTGCTTTCCATATGAATGGTTCCAATGAAATACAGGTCAGACAGAGCCATCATAATGCACTACAGCGATGGTGTTTAGTTTCTAGGTGTGTGTATTGGGAGGGGAGTGTTTATTGTCAATGTCTTACTGGAACAATAAAAGTATTTGGACGCGATGCGTCACAGAAATATCCAGACCATTGAATTCCTGCATCCTCTCACTTCTATTCATTCCCTCCTACCTCCTTTGTTTCCTTTTTCTTTGTCTCTCACACACAAACACAGTTATAGACATACACACACGTATAGTATTAATAGTATTCATGCTAAACTGTGCAGTAGGTCTCACTCACTTCACTTTCTACCTGTAACTCCTGGATTATTTTAAAAGGTTGAATGGCCTATATACAAAGCTGTTGGCCTTTTCCACTCTTGCATAATGTGCTGTGTAATTTTAAAGATGCTGTAGTATTGTATTGTATAAGTATTTGGACATCTCTTGGTGTACAACAGGTTTGTTAATCTCTTGGAAAGCAGAAATTCTTGGTTGTATTGAACAAGACAAATATTCAATAAAGTTTAAAGGTAAACATGACTTGCACTGTCTGAAGACTTAATCTTTTGTACACCCGTGCAAAGGATATCAAGGGCTTATGGGTATTGCATGCATTACTTTTTATTTCATCTTATTGCTCTGTAAATTCAAACCTTGTCTTAGCTAATGCTGTATATGACTCACGTCAAAGATTTGTCAACAAAAATAAATGTAAAGTGATTTTTTAATGGGTCCCCCATTAGTAAGTCTGCTAATTAGGTGAAGTGAAATCTAAAATCTAATTGTGGCTCAGGTCCAAGCTGTTGACGCCTGGATGGTGAACACAGCCCTATTTACTATTCTGAGTTACTGGGGAAACTGGAGAAAGAAGGGAGGAGTGAGGTACACAAGAGTCAGAGGAGGCAGGTCAGTCAGAAGTAGTTAGAGGGAACTTAAAGCAACTTGGCTACAAAATAAAAGCATAATTTTCTTCCCCCAGCCATGTCAGCGGTGGCTTAACGCTGAACACTGTGCTATTCTGTTGACTGCATTTACTCAAATGCAGTACTATATTTTGGATAACAATACAAACAAACAAAAAACATACATGTTTTTAGGCCTGATATAAACCACTCATTTTGGTGAATAATACTAACGTAAACAGAAACTTCACAGTGTAGCTTTAATATAAAAATTAATAATCAAATAAACTCCTTCATTAACATCTTGCTTACATGTTCATACATCAAGATCAAATAGAACAAATATCGTCACAGTCTACAATACATTTGAAAACACATTTGTAGCCTACTTTTATTTATGTTAAATTTAGAAACAAAAATGTCTTATGATGGGTTATTTATATATTCTGGTATTCTGGTGTCTTTTATTTATTTATTTTTTTGTAAGCCTGCTATTGCTTTTAGTAAACGTTTTATTCCACCTCTCACTACAGCCATTAAATTAACCAGAATGTCATCTTGTGATGATCCTAACTATACATTTCATAAAATCGAACGTGGTCTCTCTCAGACGAAATCCACGAGTGTGCTTTGACACCCCATGTCGTTGCATACGGTCTTAATGAGAATTTTATTTTGAAAGCTTTTCCCGGAATGCTTATATGTTACTTCTGACTTGACATTCTTGTCCTGAGCGCAAGCGAGACGCGTAACTGACGAAGAGCGTACAGACTTTACGCACAAGGACTGAAGTTTTGAGTTAAGTTTTAACTTCCAGCGTCTCCACTTATCGCCTGCTTGATCATGCTCAACGAAGAAGAAAGAGAAGAAGCAAAATAAAAAGACTGGCTGAATGTGACTCATATACATTATTCTGCTGACTATGATTTACTGAATGGAAGTGCGCTCCTCCGGGCTGTGGTGGATATATGATTGACTCCAGAACCCGTAACATTTGCGTTATAAATTGCTTCGGGGGAACTGACTCCTAACCATCGTGATGGAGAGCTACTTAAGCTTCACATGGATGCTGTTGTGTCTGCTCCTGCGGCCGTCAGCTACACAAAATCCCGCACCTGAAGGAGGTAAGCTCCCTCAGATTGATCCAGTGGAATTCATTTTTACTGTATCAGAGAAAAGTGTTCCAGAAATCGATTTCTGGGGGTGTGGGCTTAAAACTAAAAGTTGCTATAATATGAATTGAAACTTAGTATATTTATACGACCAGGATTGACTTTAACATCATATTGTGCCGACATAAAAACTCCCCACAATGATATATTTTCACAACAGTTGATATAAAGTGAGCCTGCAATGACTTTGCCATTGGAGACTGATGCTGCTGGTTGGAGGGACTGTCTGGGCTCAGGGTGGGGTTGATATTACACCAGCGTTCTCTCTGAAGTGGCATGACTCCAAGTATTGAATTGTGAGTTGATGAAATCCCTCACCCTGGGGCAGTGGTTCCCAGCCCGGTGAGAGAGGGGACATGATGGGACCACCCAGGCGTCCGGTGGGAGCTTCAGGTGCTCCTCACATAACACAGAAGAAAAGGGGTTAAGTCCCCAGATTATTGTCTGTTGATGAAATCTCTTGGCATCAGAGCAGCGCTTTCCAAGAGAAGGACAAAGCAGTAGATCAACTGAGAAAACGTTGCATTTCAATTATTATTTTAAAGGATTAAAGCAATGAGAAAAGAGAACCGAGAGGAAGAATGACATATTTGATTTGCGCTTTACAGTTTAAGCAAAAAAAATAATTAAACCTTAGTGGTTTTCTTTATATGACACTAACTTGACTATGACACTACTCAATGAGTTTATAGGCTCTTTTGGCACACATACACATTTACACAATTGTCATCAGTTTTGTCAGTCACACTAGATTGGCAGATTGACTAACACAACCAAACAAATGTTATCAGCTGTTATCACAGCGGTGCCTTTATGCCCAGTGGTACAGCTCATGGCCATGGAGTGTCTGGGAGGCTAAACTAGGCGGCTGCTGAGTCTGTGAGAGGGAGCAGATCTTCATGACTGTGTTAACATAGTAGTGAGTGAGATGCTTTCATTTTGCTATTTCCATTAATAGGGACCTGAGGTGACTGAACCCGCATAGCTCACAATAACCAGGCTTTTTATAAGTGCACTCGTTGTTATTACTGTCCTCCCTCCATAATAACGAGCTCACCATCTCTAGAACCCACACCTGCAGTAAGAGGAGGAAGATTTATGGGCATTGAGTAATTGAAATGTAGATAATCATGAAGAAGGCTGTAACATGAAGGGCTCTACATTCAAAGTGCTCTAATGTTATGCAGCACACCACTGCAGCTTAAATTTTCTTTTGTGGTCCTTGTATTCAGGAACATTTGTGCACATCCAGCACACAAAACCTGTGTTGTTCAGTCCTGATGGAGCGTGTGTCTGCGTCGAACCGACCGTGTACCCGTTTACCCATGTGTTCAGCATTTTCCGAGACCTGCTCTGCTCCTGTAGTGTTTTACTGGGGCCACTTGAGGTTTCACGCTCCATTTTTCCACCATCACATCACTCAAGTGCTAATGGCCCATCGATAAATCTGATTTATCGGGTGCACGATAACAACAAGCTGCATTTATACACGTCTTCTTTCTAGATAAACAGTGACTTCCCGATGTAAACATATAGTTTTTAGATAAAGACGTACCTGCACAAAGGTAGAGGTCCCAGCCACCCCCCCCCCCCCCCCCCCCCTCCAAAGTCCACACAACAAGGCAGATGTAAGGAATTCTTTAGGCTGATGGACAGAAAGGCAGCGAGCACACACGGCTGCTCATGTGTGTACGTGTTTGATTTGCGTGTGCCTCGCAGCCTTCTCAGCTTTCAACACCTCTTGAGTCTTATCAACACCTCACCTCAGCATTCATATATTTAAAAAATAAGAGACTTTCAAAGAAAATAGGACTTTGTCGATGTGCCTGAGTTGGTGCCTGTTTATAGCAATATTATTAAGTCAAGAATAATCTGGAGACAATCTTCATCTCTTACTGTATCTGTCTCTGACAAGTTTATTTTTCTTTTCTCGCTCAGAGATATTAATTGTGGGTGGGTTTTTTTTTGGGATGACTTCACTGTCTAAAGATGTGCAACTAAATATTGCTTTTAGAGTGGCATCTCTATTGCTGCCGCTTCTTTTCTTTCGCTCTCTCTCTCTCTGCTCTGTATATGGCCATCCAACATTCCTCTTCGTCTCTCGCTTGGAACTGCCAGTACAACCCCCTTCAACCCTCAGCCTCACTCTCCTTTTAACGCCTTTTATTTCCCCTTATCCCGCCTCCTTTCTCCACTCCCTCTCCCTTTACCACTAATGCCCAGCAGCTACTGTTTTCCCTCCCACCCTCCTGTTCTTCACTCTTGGCACTTACTTTTAACATTGCTTCTGTTACGAAATCTGGAAAATTGGTGGGGAAAATCCACTTTCTGGCTCAGTGCTTGACTGCCTTTTATCCATCTTCCATTTCTGAACTTCTAATGCCAGCATCACTTTGCAGTGTTTGTTTTGATTTCTCCTTATCGTCGCTGTAATTACTTATTTCATTCTTGCTTCTGACTCTCCGCTGCTTTCATGTTGACAATATCTCTTATTAAAGTAGTGTGACCGTGCTGTTCCAAGAGGGTGGACAGAGAAAGGGAGGGTGATTCCAAATGTGTGTTTTTGTGTGTTTGTTTGTATAAATGAAGCATGACAGGGGACCAGAGGAAAACATTGTGGAATTAAAAGGGAGTCATAGAGGGAGATGCACATCACTATCAGGAGGCAACACATACTAATTTTGAGCCCCTTATTTGCACATTAATGAATATACTGATCTTTATTTTCCCTCTGCAGTGCTGAACTGTTGTGAGGGTGATGTCCTGTTCTTACTGGATTCCTCAGGGAGTGTGTCGTCCTATGAGCACTCTCGCATGCTCGCCTTCCTGTCTGAGCTCCTGCTCCCCTTTTCACTGGGAGAGGACAAAGTGAGGGTAGGACTTCTGCAGGTGGGCACCCAACCACGCCTAGAGTTTGGCTTTGACACCCACAGCACCCAACGTAACCTCCAGGAGAACTTGAGGAACATCAAACCTCTCAGGGGGGACACCAACACAGTGGAGGCTCTGAAAATGGCGAAGGAGCGGGTGCTGAGACCTGGAGAAGTAAACGGGGCCCGTGCAGGACTCCCGAGAGTCCTGGTGTGGTTGACGGATGGGGTGAAACCTGGTGATGTGATTGGACCAATGACTGAGCTACAGGAGGAGGGCGTGGCTGTGCTGGTGGTCTCCACTGGACATGGCAACTTTTTAGTGTTGAGGCAAGTTGTGAGCCCTCCTGTGGAAAACCACCTGTATTTTGTGGACATTGATGATATGAGTATCATTGCAGAAGACCTACGGAACGCCATCATTGGTGAGTATAGTATTGGTTAACTGATGTTTATTGAGGTTTAAGGTATTGTCTAAGGTATATATATACTGTATATGTATACCTATCTATATAGATAGATATACATGTCTATGTCTAACACAAGAAAGAGAGAGTTGTTTACTGTAAAGACATTTATTGTGAGATAAAAACTTGAATGCTTGAAACGCTTTTAGCTAGAGAATGTTGTAGCATTTAGCTGAAGAAGAGTACAATGTTTTCCTCAGGTTTAGAGGTAAGAAAAGACTGTTGACAAGAAACGCGCCCCCAAATGAATGACTACGTGGGTCCTTGTCTACTGGACTTTTGTAAATACGCAACTGTATGCTAGCATGTCAGCCACAACAATTTTAGACAAAAAATTGACGTGTCAGTGCAGTGTGAAAAAATTAAAAACGTTAACTACTGTTAACATTATGCTTAAACATTGGAAATGTATGTAATTATGCAGGTGGCAAAGTGCAGATTTCATATTATATTTGGTCACTGCTCCAATTAATATAAAATAATAATATGTTCAGTACTCAAAGCTTAGAAAATCAAATTTAAATTTAAGAACTACAAAAAAATAGTCCCTGTAAACCTGTGTGTCTCAGTAGCAGATATGTCCTCATTCAAACAGCTACAATCACACTAGTTGCCTGCCACTCATACACAGCTGCATTACATGTCTCTGTGCGTCTCCCCAATTCCACGCATGCTCCTGAAGACAGTGAAACTAAATAGGAAGCCAAGATGCTGAGAGTGTCTGTGTGTGTGTGTAAGTCACTGAAATGAGATAGGACGATCTATTAATGGATTAATGATTCAACGTCCCTTACTGCATCTTCCAACACTACGCCAGATATGTATATATATATACACATATATATATATATATATATATATATGTATCAGGAGTTTGCCCACTTCTCTTGACCAGATTAGGTAACTGTCATAACACTCACAAGGGACATTTCTGCAATTGTACAGTGTATACTGCAGCTGACACGTAACATAAATAAGGTTTATGTACGACAAGGAGGAACACACCAGACTTTGCTGAGTACCTAAGGATCCTATCACAGACATCGGTGCCTCTGTGGCATTTGTGATTTTGTTGCAGGGCCTCGCTGGGTTGGCTATTTCAAGTTGTCTTGTTGCAAGGGTTGTAAATGCATGCAGAAACCCAAGTCTGGCTGTCTACATGGGTGGCTGTTTGGAGTCAAAGCATTTTTAGCCCTCTGACTTATCGTCTTCCCTATCACCATCATTTATCTGTGTCCCTTCAGAATTATAACTTGCTCCTAAATCCCAACAGACCCGTGAGCACACAGTTATTTCATTAATCTTTATCCTGCCTCCAACAGAGATTATCCGAGCTGAGAGAATCACTGTCCGCGACATCTCTTCCAACTCTGCCACGCTCCAGTGGCGACCTGTTCTGTCCGGTTTGACGGGCTATTACGAGGTCCGCTTTGCTCCACTTTCGACGGGAGGAACAGGAGGTGGCGGAGGAGGTGGCACTGGGACCAGTCCGAGTACTGGTGGTAGTCCGTACCAGAGACTAATCCAGTCTGGAGATTCCAGCTCTGCCAGGCTAACAGGCCTGAAGCCTGACACCACTTATACTGCCATACTGACACCGGAGTCTAATGAACAATCATTTAACACACTCTCCGTCACATTCACAACAAAGCCAGGTTGGGTTACATCCCATTCACACATTGTGTCACAAATGTGCACTTGATTTGCTTCTCATTCTAATCTCTTTTGTGTTGCAAAAAGACACAGTTTCCAGCCTGTCAGATTTTAAATTTGTTGCTTTTATCTGTTGTATTTCATTGTAAATTAAATATCTTGTAGTTTTAACAATTTTAAGATGCCACATTGGTGCTAGGAACTTTGTATGGACTTTGTTCCTTGCTATTCGCCTTTTGATATGCTAACAATTCATCTTACCAGTCCGAATTTTTCCCAATGGATCCTAATTAAAGTAAAATAGGAAAAGCTCAATTTAAAATAAACATATAATTCAAAGTAAATATTTCTTTTTTAGTATACCTGTATAGTCTATTATTGAAAAGTTTATTTTCATATGTGTGCAATTATATTCTCATCTGTAAACAAATTTTGCCATATTCAGCAGAGCCTCTCTGCACTGACTAAAAAAAATAAAGTTTTAAAATTTTCATGGGTTGCAGCCCTACAGCATTTCCCTCATATTATCCTCATGATATTTTTTTTCTCCCCACACACCAGAGGTGATGAGCCCAGCTGTGGTAAAGGTCTCTGAGTCGGGGGAAACCAGCGTTCGGGTGAATTGGGGTCCGCTTCAGCCGGAGGCAGTCACAAGTTACTACATTGAATACTCCGCCCTGCCCCATGGCAAGCTCCACACCACCACAGTGGGCCGAACACAAAACTCCACGCTCCTCAGAGACCTCCAACCAGACACCACTTACTTGGTCACCGTTACTGCCCGCTACGCCTCGGGCAAAGAGAAGGCCATGTCTGTCAAAGTGTGTACTCAGGAAGGTGAGCTACATGAAGAAAATGCAGTCAAATGTGATGATCAAGGATCCATTTACTGCTCACTAATCCTAATCCTATATAGCCTACTATTTCCTTGGTTTTACATTTCAGATAATTACTAGCAGTTCCATTCAGGTTTGGTGACTCCAAGGGCAGTTCTGTGCAGCTGTGGGAACTTGAGTCAATCATTTTTGTTCAAAACAAATTCTTTTAAAACATTGCTTCAGCTTCTACTTTTTCACTCTTCATTCATATCCTCTCTCCTCAGATGTCTTTCGTTTTGAAATATATTCTGATTAACCTCTGTGGTCTCAATTTGCAGTAACTCCAGCCCTGGCAGACCTCCAGCTGACCACAGTGGGTAGTGACTCAGTGCAGGTCGACTGGAAGGTCAGCAATGCCGGTCTAAGGGGCTACTGGCTCACCTGGGAGGGACAGCAAAGCTCTGTCCCTGGCCAGCGCACTTCCTTCTATTTGCCGCCTGACTCTCTGTCAACTCGCCTCACAAACCTCCCTCCATCGACCAGAGTGTGTGTCTCGCCCATTTACCGGACAGCTCGGGGAGAGGGACTGTGTTGCACAGCGCAGTTTCATTCAGGTGAGTGGTGGCAGGGCATGCGGAGATTTCATGTCAAGTGAATTTCGAGAGTTAGTTGAGTTGATATTTACTGGAGTAGTTAGGCAGTTTGGGAAATAGTTATTTGCTTTCTTTCAGAGAGTGTGGGTTTTACTACTCAGTTAGAACAAGTATGCAATTAGCTTAGCTTGGCATAAAAACAACATGGAGGAAAAACAGCCAGTATGCATCAAGTTAAAAAATGTGTTCTTTAAAAACCACCAATTAATAAATTTGTTTTTTACTGCGTTTGTACAAAGTAAAAGTGACTGTGGTTTTAGTGGGAATTAAGGAGTGGCTTCCTCTTGAGTCATGTTGGGACAGTGCAGACAATGCTCAGACATTCTTGGAGGATGGATAAATTGTTGTTTGGCATGAAATAGTTATACCTCTTAACTCCCTCTAAAACCTCATGTTTGTTGTTTTCACACTTTGGGTTTTGTACAGCTTAAGCAAACACTGTTGCCTCATAGCAAGAAGGTTCTTGGGTCAAACTGCTTTATGTGTGGAGTTTGCAGGTTCTCCCCGTGTCTGCATGGGTTCCCTCTGGGTACTTCAGCTTCCTCCCACACTCCAAAGACATGCAGTTTAGGTCAGCTGGTGACTTTGAATTGCCCATAGGTGTGAATGAGAGCATGGATTTTTTTAGTTTCTGTATGTCAGCCCTGTAATGATCTGTCAGTTTATCCAGGGTGTAGCCGGGATAGGCTTCAGCAGGGATAGTCCCCTCATGACCTCCTGACAGAGCCAGACTAGCCATTATCCCTGGTTTCATTATTTGTGCTGGAGTTATGTTAGCCAACTTTTGTGGTTCTCTCAATGTCACTCTTTGCAAGAAATCAATTATTTCCCAAAATGTGTAACTTTTTCTTTAACACACAAACAAAGAGCAGTATTGATGTTCTCTTCTGTCTATTCCTAACTATTCTTTAAAAAGAATATATATATAGTATAAATGTAATTTTTGATTGTAATATTTCATCGCTGTGGACACTGCAAATGAAATCCTGTTTACCTCTATTGTAATGGTGAAGGAAGGAATCACAGGGACTTAGCTCGACATCTAAATAAGACCTGTCTTTATGTCTAGATAGGACTAGAAGAAATAAAATATGTGTTTTTGTAAATTTAGTGAACAGACCCTTTAAACTGAAACACAGTTCTGTTGGACTGAATGAATATCTCCAGATTAATTCCATTTGTTATCTGATGTTAGGGTTCGTGAATACAAAAAAATTCATAACACTTTTGCCCAAATGTTTAAATGTATCAATGGCAATGTCTCAACTGCTGTTTCCTCCCTCTGCTCTTTAGATGCATTAGCGTATGGCTACCATTCATAGCACTTCTGAACTCCAAGTGCACCTTACCAAACATGGAGGGACGATGGTAAGAAGAATGCTGACTTTCATCCATAATTACTTTACCTGCTTTTCACCTCTGTGGATATCATTCAGGAGAGACGTGTGGGTCAGCTTACTGAGCACTCATGTGGAAGCCATGGACACTTAAAGTCTGGATTAATATGGCCACTTATTGACTGCTACAATCTGCAACACACAAGACTTCTTTATCGTTTCAGTTGTCTCATCTGGTTTACAAATGTAGTAAGTGTATAAGGCTGCAGTTTAAAGATACAATAAAGATGTTTCTCTGGTCTGTTTTGCAGATAAAGAGCAGGGCAGCCTGGGAATGTTGGATGTTTTATGTAGCTTGCTTTGGAGAAAGGCTTTGCACCATATGTGGGCCTCATGTCCATGTTAGCATTTTGTTTCAAACCCTGCTAATACTCAGAGAACACCTGATTTACATTTATAATGAATACATATCACTTGTATTTAAATGGCTTCTCTTTCAGTATGTGCATGCACACTGGAGTGTAACAAGGAAACATTACCGTGTGGTCCCTAATAACAGGATCTTCAAGAACATAATGAAATTACAAACAGATTAACCATTTGCCCTGAAACTACGGAAATGCTGCATATTATACAGATGTATGTAACAAAGGGTGGTCTTGTATTAAACAGGCATGCATCACTCGTATTTATTAATGGAGAATCATGTAAGTATGAGAATTAATAGCGTACAGTATTTCCAGATATGCCGTTTTACAACTGACACTGTCTTTGCTGCCCCCTACTGAAAGATCCTTACAGGCTTACTATTGATCTGCCACTGTTATTTTCTCAGAGCAAATGTATTATGTTTGTTGACTACTGTTGAAATTTAACATGAGCTTGCAATAAAGTCCTTTAATAATTTTGTTTATAACAATTGTAGTTTTTTGAATTATAGTACAATACAGCATCATAAACTGAGATTAGGCCTCAATATTCTGATGAATAGCATTTCACAGCATTTTGTATCACCTTCACGTTTGGTCTAGAGTGGTTAAAGGTATTAATAACTTCTGTATGATGCAGTGGGATGGCACATGACGGTATTTAAGTCTTTCATGCATTTTTTCTCTCCGATCCAGTCAGAGAATGATTCTGCACCAACTCATGTGTTATTAACGGTCCTGTCCATCTTTCATGTGAGCACGGTCTGTTTGTCCAAGTGTACCGAGGAGGTAGATGCTACTCAAAACTATGATTTGCTAGACACACTCCATACATGTAGGGAACATGTAGATGCATGATAACAACACAGTCATATTACAGTTTTATAGTGTAGAGATGATGGTCATGCTTTATACACAGATATCGATGTACTTTATTCCTGGGGTATTTTTACCTCACTTAATATAAATTGGACCATGAGAGTAGACTTTCATTATTCCACATTACACACTAACACAGTCAATGAAATTACTGGAGTACACTGACTGTATAATAGACTGCTGAATGACTAAGACGACACTTTTTATGCAACAAGGCTTCCCTCTACAGGTTAAAGGAAGCACATTCAACTGTATGATGGTGTTTCATCTGAGTAATCATTTTAATAAACACTGGTGGTTATGTTGTCAGACTTTTCTTAATTAAATAAATTAGATGTTCAATTTTAATTGCAAGAATTCTGACCCACATGTTCGAACATTGTGCGAAATAAAAGTTTTCATTAATTCATTAATGTGGATCATTTTAACCAAGCAAGGCTTTTGAGAATCAAGGTATGGGCAGTATTTTTATTTTATTATTATTATTATTATTTTTTAACAAATTAACAAAATAACAAATTAAAGGACTGATCACTTTATCCTACAGATGACCAGATGACCATTTTATACCAGTTCAGTTCAGTGTAATGTCTCATTTAATGTAATCTGACTTGTATTTGATTCCTTTGATTTTTTCCTCTGATTTTAAAATCCTGTTAGTTCTCTGGACCTGTACCAAAGACGCCTTGAACATAATGCAAGCCTCCCAGAGGTGGAAACGTGTTCTTTTTACTTTGAATTTTAAAATAAAACCATTGCAATCATTAAGATAATATCTGACCATCGCACCAGAATAGATGTCAGGAAAGATGATGAGAGGATTAGAGTTCCCCAGGAGCACTTGAAGGCAGCATCATATCTGATGCAGTTGCTGTACCAGTACAGTGGGGGGCGTCAATATACAGATCCAGTTTTCCGTTAGCCCATATAGCTGCAATACCCAATCCTTGACATTGCGAAGATGGAGGCTCTTGTGATCTAGAGCAGGAACATCGAAAGCACAGACTGCAAGTTTCACAACTCTGTTATGACAACATTTCCAGTTGGTCCAGGTAAATGGAAAAATCTCTGGTTACTTATCTGGTGTGCAAACGTTAGCGTCTTTGCAAAGTTAGGTAGCTAGCACAAATGACAGCTAGCCCAGCTAATGTCAACGAACGGGCTATCGAAGCGAACGTTAGCCAAGCTGGCTAGTAACGTACTAGAACGTAGTTTGAGATTACTGATAAGTTAGCAAATAGAACTGTCAGTTTCTCGTAATGGTAGCTTATTGTCTTATCCAGAGAGACAGTACCTAACACAGAAGCCAGCCAGCAGCGAACTTCAGCTAATGTCATCAGCAAAATTGGGAAGATGTTTTGATGTCAGTGCTAGCTAACATTAGCAAGCTAATCCTTTTCTGAACCGTTTCCTGGTTGTGATTGCGCGTATTACCGACTCTAGGTTTAGGATCCAGATGTTTTTTATTTTTAATTCCATGTGTTCTTTTAAGCTCACAAGGCCTTAAAAGCCAGCTAATGTAGTATTTGTCAACTATAAATGCTTTGCAATGCTACCCCTGATACTTTCTGTTGTCTCTGTAAGAAGAAAATCTAACGTTAGCAACGATAAAGATTAGTTCTGTTGGATGGGTCCCATTTACTGTCAAATTGTATGTTTGTGAACATTGATACAGTGCACCAAATGACCGTAGCTCTAATGTAATTTGATTGATTGTCTTTAATCACATAAAACGTTGGATTCCAGCTTTTATCTTGCAAAGTGCGTACGTAAGAGAGGAGTAAAGGAGTTAAACGAGTTAAAGTTAAATTACTACTGGATGGAACTTTGAGAATCGTAAAGATCAAATCGGTTATCATCAAGAATGTCGTTTTGTAAGAGATGTGAATGTTTGTCTGTCAGCAGGGTTACACATTGACAGCCTTGGTAGATGTATTCTCTCAACAGATTGCACCACTTTATTGGTGCTGTTTATTAACTGAGTATCACATTAATTTTCCCAACTTGCAAACTTAAGATGACTCTTGGATTTGTGTGTGCAGGTGGAGGCAGGAGGTGTGAGTAGAGTGCAGTAGACATCAGCAGCATGTACTCCGAGTGGCGTTCGCTGCAGTTGGTGGTGCAGAGTGACCAGGGCCACCTCAGTGTCCTACATACCTATCCCACCAGTGTGGGCACAGAGGTGGCAAATGCTGTGGTCAAGCCCCTGGGGACAGCTGTAAGCCCTGTCGCCACAGAGAACATCCTCAAGACAGACAAGGAGGTGAGAAGGAGGTCCACACTGTTCTACCTTGCAGCTGATGTAGTATGCCATGTTCGACATAATATTTGAATGATTTGGTGGTCTGCCAAGCTACTTGGATACCCTGTCAGCTTCTAAACCTATTGTCATATGCTTTAAAGAGGATTTGCCCAGTTGCTAAATCAAGATGCATTTTAGACAGCATCAGTTATGTTTTTCTTTTTTTTTACCATTTGTTTAGAAAAAAAAGTGTATTTTTGCATACTCGATAGAAAAAGTGGGTTAGCACAGCAGGGTTGCGTTCAGTAAACATTTACAGGAACAGCCTCCTAGTTTTGTACTAAGTAAATTATGTAATTATAACAATTAGTTTCTGTTATCATGTAAGAATCCAGCATTATCACTGTGACAGTCAATGCAGAAGGTCAAAAATAGCTGCATACTGGGAGACATACAGTTCTACTTGCATACCCTCCCTCAAGTCAGTCTGATAACATTGAAGTGTAAACCTTATGTCGAATGAAGACAAAGTGAAGTACATGAAAAATTTATACAGATGTATAAAAGAAGTGGTCAGGTTTGCACACCAAGATTTGAAACACTGCATGTTTATATGTTCAGGTTTTCTGATCATCATGTTCTTAACTAGCCCACAGGAGAACTTTGGGATGAAGACCAGTGCTATGTTAAATTTGTACTTTGTGTCCTTGTCATGTATGTACATACATTCTGGAGCAGGATTTATTCAAGGACATCTCTTTATATGGCTTTGTTTATCATTCCCCTAGTCCTTACCAGTTTTCCATTTCTGGTCATTAAAACTTGCCATGTTACTGCCTCTGTAGGTGTTATAGTATGTATGTATACCTTGATTAATCTGCTGTAATATGACATTGAGGCCAAGGAATGAAGGGAATTATTTACGCCATAAGATTAGAAATTTGTGCCATTAGGTAAAACCTAGTTGGGCTGTCATTTTTTTTTTACTCAGGGGTATTCTTTGTGGATACTCTAGCATTGGATAGAATTATAGTGAAAATAAATGATTCCTCTTTTTGCTGGGGAGTCTCAAGAACCCGTCTCTAGGACCCCATTTTGAAAAGGACTGCTCTAGCAGACGAAGGTGTGACTGATGAAGTGTCACAGAGATAGCTGCTCCTATCTTTGCACAAGGCTCAGGCCAACACAACAAAGACTGTTGTGTGTGTGAGAGAGAGCTATTGGTACACTTCCCCCTTGACTTCTTCTTCCATGTTAATGAATATGAACACTGTGTGTCTGTTTATTTTGTCTTCATTTTGTATGTGGATTATTCACATTGTTCTGCCTTTGAGGTACATACTATGCCCTACATTGACTGATCAATAACATTAGTGTGTTTAATAGAGATGTCCCATCCCTTCCTTAGGATGATAACCAAGTCTGTTTCAAGCCATTTTTGATGGATTGGTATTGGCTATAAAAAGCCAGATCAATTTCTAATTTTGTCTGTGTGCTCTGTGTACACCAACTTTCAGAAACGTTTGTTGTAAGCAGGTGAACCGCGGAGCTCGCAGCAGGCCAGAAGTTTCAATTGTGATATGACTGTATGTGTCAGGAAGGGGTATGAAGAGGGCTGTGTTGGGTTAAACATATTTCAGCAATGTTTTCAGGTGCACCATGCATCTAAAGTGCTGCTGTGGCTTTGAACTTTGTGAGGATAAAGCTTGGATAAACCTTCCTGTCACTAATGATTCACGCTGACTTTCCTCCGTCTTACACAGAACACGAGAGGAAAATTATACAAAATGTTGGAAATTGTTAAGGGAAAGCTGTAGTGCAGGCTTTATGTGAAGGTGCACTTTGGGCTAAGTATGTAATGTATTTTTAGGACAAATACATGAAAATAAAATCTTTGATTTGATGGATAATGAAAACACAAGGACTTGGATCAGGATCATGGGCAAGAATACATGAATGAGATATCTGTTGTCTTTGATACATGTACATTAATGTGTAAATATATAATTGACTTTAACATGATGACCTGGTTTTTATTCATCACATGCCTTTAGTTTGAGCAAAAAACTTAAGAAACTAAATTGAGAAGAGTGGTATATTGTTATTGCCATCATCTTACCCTAAACCTTTGGCCTTCGTTGTTATGAGACACTAAATAAGATGTGCTGAGCTGCTTATGGTTACTCATTTAACAAAGTACAGACGGACATAAAGGTGCAGTATTGTGTTGCGGAATACGACTTTGTTCAAAGTATGTTTTAAGAGATGTCATTGTCTACGTCATTGTGCAGTGGGATACATGTCTTATGAGCAGCAATATACAACACAGCAAAATGTTATAAAACAAACCCGTAAGTCACAATTTAAAGACATTCACAGAGTTTAATGAGCATGGTTTGGTTCCTAGGTGAAGTGGACCATGGAGGTCCTGTGTTATGGCCTCACCCTCCCCCTTGAGGGGGACACCGTCAAGCTGTGTGTGGATGTGTACACTGACTGGATGATGGCCCTGGTGTCGCCCAGGGACTCAATGCCTCAGCCTGTGGTCAAGGAGCCCAATATGTACGTCCAGACCATCCTCAAACATCTCTACAACGTCTTTGTACCAAGGTATGGTAGAAATGTTCACAGGTGAATCTTCATCTCCCATTAGCTGTAGATTTTAAATTTAAATGTATATTTAATGGATATTTGAATGAATGATTTACCATGGTCACTTGAGCCTCTTTCACACATACTTCCTACTCATACAGACAGATACATTTAGAAACATTTCTGTCTTGTGCCTTTGCAACCATGCCATGACAATCCCAAAATAGATGGGGTAAGGGACAGTCCACAAGAGGGTGGTAATGCAACATTTGTGGATGCCAACTACAATAAAACTCAACAGGGGAAGAAGAGGAGCATGGGGTGAGGCTGGATGTACATGTATGTGGAGGGACATGTCTCTTATTTTCAGAAATGTGATGGGCAAGGACTTGTTTTTTGTCCAGTGTTCTTGTAATTTGTTTAATATCCAACAAGTTTTTGAAAGAAGCAATGTTTTCCCAGAAATGTTAACAGGTTGGTACCGATGCCCTCCATATGCAAGAATGGGAGCAGGGCTGCATGACCCCATGCGGGAAATGTTCCTCAACAATACAGGGATTCAGACTGTATGTGTGAAAGGGGTTATACCCTCTGTTTTCTTGACAGTGCATTGCTCTCTCTGATTGCCCCTTTATTTTTTGATTTCAAACGCTTAATGTCTTCCTCAAGGCCCGATCAGCACAGTCTGAACCACATCAGGCTTTGCCAGCAAGTTCTGACTGCTGTCCAGAAATTGGCACGAGAGTCTGTGTCCATGGTGAGGGAAACCTGGGAGGTCCTGCTACTCTTTCTGCTTCGCATCAACGACACATTACTTGCTCCGCCCTCGGTTGGAGGTATGTTTCATCCCGTGCAGCTCAAACTCCTCTTGCTGTATTTACGTATTTATTAATGATAATTGCTAATATGAGTAATCCCCTAATATTTTCATGTCTTTCAGTTGGGGTGGCTGAAAAACTGGCAGAGAAATTGATGGCAGTGCTGTTTGAGGTGTGGCTACTGGCGTGTGCCCGCTGCTTTCCCACGCCACCATATTGGAAGACAGCAAGGGAAATGCTGGCCAACTGGAGACACCACCCTCCTGTTGTAGAGCAGTGGAGCAGAGTGGCCTGTGCTCTGACCTCCAGGTTAGAAAGACATTATCTCAGCTTCTTGTGGCTCTTGTGGATTTAGTGCTGAAAGTGTTTCAGTTCATCACTTCAGGAGTGTTTGTTTAAGTTTAAAGCATTATTGGATTGTTTGAGAGATGGAAGATAGCTGGTCAGTCAGCTTGTCTAACCTGTTTAACTCCTCTGTCCACAGATGGCAGAGGCAAACCTAAGGAAAAGCGATAAATGCTTGTTTTATTTCTCTACTGAGTGTGATCATCATGACGTTCCTGTCTTGCTTCTTCAATCCAGGCTTCTGCGCTTTACCCACGGACCATCCTTCCCACCTTTCAAAGTTCCTGATGAAGATGCCAACCTGATTCCTTTAGAGATGGACAATGACTGTGTGGCACAGACGTGGTACCGCTTTCTCCACATGCTGAGGTGTGTAAACCTCTCATTTTCCTAGGCTCTAACTTAAAAAAGAGATGTTAGCTGTAATGAACACAAATGATTTTTTTCAGTGTGTTGCAATGGACAGAGAAGTTGTAGTACAAGTTTGAATTGAATAAGTACTTCTTATCAGCCTCTAACCATCAAATATTTCCCCTCCCTGTGTACTCTTTACATACACGTGCATTAATTTGGCTGGTCATTTTTTTCTGATTTCATCTATCCTTTCTTCTTTCTTGTATTCATTCTTTTCAAGTGCCTCTGTTATGGTGGTGCTGCAGCCACAGTCCAAACTTTGAAACTCATTCCTATTCATCATTTAATAATATTTATTGAAGTTGTTTTTTTTCCTGATCCATCTTATCCAAATTTCAACACTATCATCAATATTACATGTCAGAAAAGTGACTCCAGTCTTTCCAAGTCACAGCGAAATCAGATGTCAAGTTTTAGCGGCATTTGCAAGCTTTTTGCCTAACCCATAAATTTTCCTCTTTCTCTGCTTATGTCTAGTAATCCAGTGGATCTGAGCAACCCTGCAATAGTGAGCACCACTCCAAAGTTTCAGGAACAGTTTCTTAACTCCAGTGGTATCCCTCATGAAGTGGTGCTGCATCCGTGTTTGAAACAGCTCCCCCAGATCTTCTTCAGGGCCATGAGGGGCGTCAGTTGCCTCGTGGATGCTTTCTTAGGTAAGAGGGTGCTGAGTTCAAATGAAAATGAAATGCCGTGGGAACATTTAAGAGGGAGTGAGGTCCCACATGTGTTTGTAGATATTTTAGCCAACGTATAACAAAACATGTTCACATTACTGCTAAATTTGCAGTACATTTTGTTCTTATATTTACCTTCTATCCCAGCGACTTGCTCTAGATGGTAATCAGTCACATTCAGAATGCTTTTACAGCTGTCAAAGGTACATAAATGTAGCATGGACTAAATATCAAAGCTTGCCCTGCATTTTTATGCAAAAGACGTTACTTTGACAAAAATAAAGGCGTGGTGTTTATTGTGATCTGTCTCAAGCAGATTTCACATTGCTAAAAGCTAAATCAGTGAATGCCAGTAGAGTGAGAAATCTAAAGCCAACCCATATTGTGTGGAAAGGAATACCACAGAAATTTGCCATGTTATTGACAGCTGTTCATAACATTAATTTCTTGCAACAGTTTCACTTCTTTTCAGTTGATATTCAACCACTACCTCAATGAACTCAAGATGGAGGATGTCAGTTAGTAATACCTGTTTTAAACATTTGAATAGAAACATGTCAGTATGTATTTTTCTCTTTACACTGTAGGTGTCTCTGTTGAAAAGAAAGATGTACGGGAGCGGGTGTTCTCTTTTTGCCCACTGCAGCTCTCTCATGGTACAGACTTCAGCTGATACGTCATGTAATGAGACGGGCATATGATGGAGTTTATTTATTGGTGGTGATGATATTAACAACTGGGGGTTAGTCTTGCCATAGCAAAATGACATGTCCCAGACCTTCAGACTAAGCTACAAGATCATCAACACAGGGGTGTCTTGGGGGCACAAAAGTCAATCATGCTGAATGGATGTCAATTATTGTTGATTCGTATCTAACCATTGTCTTGCATGTCTATGAATGAAAAGTGTTTATAATCAACTCACAGACCCTGAGGGCACTTCGTTTTTTTCATTCTCTCTCTCACAACAGTTAAAAAAAAAATGCTTCAAATGATTATGTCTACCCGTAACAAGTTTTGTCCACTGGCGGAATGAAGATTTTTTTGTTCTTTTTGTTGAAGCTAATCAGAAATATTAACCCGCCCCACCCCCTCCAGTGCTATGGAAGGAAAAAGAAAAACCACTCGAGTCCCCCAGCTCATATGACCCTCTTGTCTACAGGAATATCACGTCCACGAGCTGACAGTGCCCCGCCCACCCCAGTCAACAGAATGAGCATGTCCCCGCCCCCGTCCATCACCAACACCACGCCCCCTCACAGCCGCAAGCAGCGGCATGCAGTGGTGACCAAAACCACAAGCAAGAGTTCAACTGTAAGTTCAAGTGTTATGTTGGACTGTGACAAGAAGAAAGTGCAAGAAAAGTTATTATATTGATGTTTGAGATTATTTTGAAGTTGATCTACAGACAAAAACTACACTAAAACCCAGATTTTTATGATTTATTTTAATTTATGAATTTATGAAATGCAGCACAATTGTCCAAATCAGTGTGTATCACATCCCCTGCCATTTGTGCTATTTATGTGAAGACATCTTAAAAAAAAATTCTGTGAACTCCTCTTGTCTATGTACGATCTTTTAGTTCTATTAGTCACGTTGTCAGCAGCAACCCAACAAATATCTTCCTCTATCCCTCCCCACCCAGCAGAGCAGTGGTAGTCAACCAACCAAAGCATCCCAGCAGCAACAGCAGCAGCAGCAAACTTCGTCCTCCCCGACCCTTCTCTCCAGCCCCAACCAGAGCAGCTGGGAGTCTCGTCCCCTGCCGGCTCCAGCGCGACCGAAGGTCAACAGCATCCTCAACCTGTTTGGCCAGTGGCTTTTTGATGCTGCGCTGGTCCATTGTAAGCTCCACAGCGGCCTCAGCCGAGACCCCAGCATGACCGGTAAGAAGCTAGATGATGGTTAATGCCGTTTCCATTTTTGCATGGGCAGGTGGGAGTTCTGTTGCGGTTCATTAGTACATGTTTTTGTGGAATTATCTGTGTTTTTGTGTTGTTTTTTTTTTTTAAATGTATGTTGTTGGGATCTCCTTTCTGTTTTCCACCGTTTTCTCTAAAACTTCTTTGTGCCTTTCTGTGTGTGGAGGGCTTGGTTAGAAGTGGCCTGGTATGAGATTTCCATCTGATTCTAATCCATTTACATCTACCAGCTATTTAAACCTGACTGAAACTACATACTATAACCATATGCTAAGGACTTCAGTCAGTGACAGCACTTTGCATTAGAAAAGAAATTTGGCTTGTTATTGGCTCTCCATTTATTTTTCCTTTTTTGGTGTAGTGTCCTGCACGTGTCTACCATGTCTGATTAATGTAAAGAGTTGTAATGAGTCAAAAGTCATGTATTGCGGAGAAAAAAACAACAACAAAACAATTCAATCCACACAATTCATGCCTGATATGAATTGATCCTAAAAATACTGAATTTGCTTTGATTTTGTGTCTCTCCACTATTTCTGTTATCTTGCAGCCTCTTTTATCCAAATTCTCCTTTCTTATAAATCTTGTAAGTAGGAACGGCAGCTTTTTTTCCTCACTTGATTTGCGTTTCTTGACCAGTCTTCCTGCTTTTTTTGGTTGAGTTCCACATGATCATCGCCATTATCGCCATTGTTTTTTCTGTTCCCACTGCTTGTCATATATAAAAAAGTCCACTAGCGTTCTCTCAGCGTTTCTCCGAAGGTGATGGAATGGGTTTCACCAACTGACCACTTGTCTCGACCATAACGTTGCCAGTTTGTGACAACGCCACCCCGTTTTTAAGTTCTCATATTCTTTTCCTTTGGGTCACACTAATCCTTATTATTTAGTTTCAGCCCCCCTCCCCCAAGTTCAGCATTAATATTTTTATCCTGTAAATTCCTTTTGTATTGTCAGTTCACTTGAGTTTTGATTTTATTTGGTTTGGTGCTTCAATGCATGAAGTGAATGTTCAGTAAAGTGTATAATTGTGACGTAAGTGAGGGAGCTGACACAGGGATTTTGTTTTGGGCAGTTTAATCATTACCTGCACACTACGCTTGTTCCTGCCTTGTACCAGTGATATGATAGCAAACTCTTTGTGTCAGAGTTCCCTTTTGAATGCTTTTAAATGGTGTGTGTGTGTGTGTGTGTGTGTGTTTGCGTGTGTGTTTGCGTTTGCAGTCATTGAAGTATCTGTTCCCTCTTGTTGTGATAGCGATTAAATGTCTGCTTTATGGTGCTTTTTTTTTTTTTTTGAATTTTTACTGTTTATTTTTTATTATAGCGTACATATAGTAGCTACATGTCTGTTTGCCTGTTGCTCATACATGCATGTATACTAATGACCACGTTATAATACGTTTGATTCTCTTGTCTCTTCCCACTCTCAATAGCGATAGCGACTCAAGTAGGTCTGGAGCTGAGAAGGAAGGGTTCCCAAATGTCCACCGACTCCATGGTGTCCAACCCCATGTTCGATGCCAATGAGTTCCCAGAGAGCTACGAGGCGGGACGAGCCGAGGCCTGTGGGACTCTCTGCCGCATCTTCTGTAGCAAGAAAACTGGAGAGGACATTCTGCCTGTTTACTTGTCCAGGTAATTAAGTTTGTTTTAAATCATGCCAGTTATTTAAATTCATCAGCTTTTCTGTGGGCATGTGATTTTGGTGTTAAGATTTTAAACTATGCGAAACATGATATTTTTTCTTCCTCTATCTGCAGGTTCTACATGGTCCTGATTCAGGGTCTCCAGATCTCTGATTTTATCTGTAGGCCAGTTCTGGCTTCTATCATTCTCAACTCTTCCTCTCTCTTCTGTACTGACCTGAAAGGCATCAATGTGGTGGTGCCCTACTTCATAGCTGCCTTGGAGACTATTGTACCAGACAGGTTAGACCGCTACTATGTTACACAAGTTATCGTGTAATTAGCATCTTTTATTTACCAGATAACATTTTCAGATAATACAGTTTTTCTTTTTCTTCTTTGTTCAGTTCATATGATTTTTCTTCAGAAGTGTTAAGAATATTGTCTTGGAGTTTTGAAGTTCAGAAGATGTGTATTTTTCTTACAGGGAGCTGTCCAAATTCAAGATGTATGTAAATCCTACTGATCTGAGGAGAGCGTCCATCAACATCCTGCTTGCCATGCTGCCTTTGCCACATCACTTTGGCAACATCAAGTCAGAGGTAACAGCTTTGTTATGTTTATTTGCAATCTGCTATTTCAGTGCAGTTTTTTTTGTCGTTGCAGCTTTTCCCTGGAGCTTATGTCAAATCCTTGTTGAAACATTTTCCACACCGCAATGCCACTTTCTAGTTAAAAACATATATGCCGGCTTCTTTACCATGTTGACGTTGTGATTCAGGTTCTGCTGGAAGGAAAATTTAATGAGGAAGATGGCTGGCCTCATGACCAGCCCGTGTCTTTCCTGTCCCTGAGGCTACGTCTTGTCAATGTCCTAATAGGAGCGCTACAGACTGAGACCGACCCCACCAACACACAGCTCATCCTGGGTATCTGCTGGCTCCTTTATATCTACTTTATCTGACTTTGACAAGATTTTGTAATTGACAGCCCCCCCCTGACCTTCCTTCCCCCTCTCAGGTGCAATGCTAAATATTGTTCAAGACTCGGCGCTTCTGGAGTCCATCGGTGCACAGACTGAAACAGTAAGGCTCAGATCACTACTGTTAACTAGTGATAAACAAGCTGCATAAGCTGCTCAATGCGATGTGATAAGCTGTGCAACATGATTGCTGTGTTTTTGTGGTGTTAGGGGAGTATAGATGGGAGCCACATGACTGTGAAGAGTCAGAGTCACAGCCGTACCAACAGTGGCATTAGTTTCACCAGCGGGGGCAGCACAGAGGCCACAAGCCCAGACTCCGAGCGTCCTGCCCAGGCCCTCCTCCGAGACTACGGTAAGAAACACAGCAGCTCCTCGACTAATGATGCTCTGTGAATTAACAAAATGGTGCCAGCTTTGCATAACAGGCCTCCTGGAGCATTATTTTAGTACCATCCAAAGGCGTAACTTATTAAATTAACACGTTTGTTCTTTGTAGCTAACGTGGTTAAGGTGGTATGCCGAGTTAAAAAGCGCTGGGTAAAATGTCTTTGTAGGTGAAACCAAAGTCATTTGCTGTGATGCTGTGCTTTTGAACAACAGTTTGACCTTGACACCTATGGAATGTCTGGACTGATTGCACTTTTTGCTCTAAATGATTGGTTGCAACTGTGTTGCCTAATCAAAAGCATTTGAAAGATTTTGTCTTTCTCTCAGAAGGGCTGAGCAACATTTGACTACATTAATGTGTTGGACTTTGATTTTTTTTTAATGCCTCTGTGGGGGTGATAGCTGAAGGCATTATGTGTTCCCATTTGTCCAATTCTCTTGAATACAGTATCTCAGGAATGACTTGAAATTTCTCAGGAATGAAACAAATTTCTTCAAATTTGGCACAAATATCCACTGGGATCCAGGGGTGAACTGATTAATATTGTGGTCAAAGGTCACTGTGACCTCACAAAAAAATGTTTTTAGCCATAGCTCAAGAATTCTAATATGACAAACTTTGACACAACTATCTAATAGGATAAAATGATAAAGTGATGATGTTTTATCCAAGGAGTCAAAGTTCAGATTTCAGCCAATGTTCAGTGTTCAAAAACTGGTCATTGTTCAACAGCATAACTCAAGAACAGAAGGGCAGATTGTGACCATATTATACATTTGGTCAGACACTGAAAGGGTGACCCTAATCTTGAAACTCTGCTGACTGTGTAGAGCTTCTGTGTTGCCGGGTCTTTGCAGTAACATCCAAATTTGAAGTATTGTAGTCCACCACAAGCTCACTCATTTTGATTGTAATGAGCTTCAGGTGATTGTTGTCTCACTATGTGTTGAAGCTTTGTACTAATCACGACAGTTACAAATGGATGCGAACAGCAACCTGACTGTTTTGCGGAGAGATATAACCCTCCTATTTACTTTCTAAAAAAGTAAATAGATAATTACCAGTCTCATTTAATTTTACCCACCAGCTTATGTCCTTTTTCATGAACACTGTGCTGCTTATAGGAGACCTTGCTGAGCAGGAAGTTGAGGGTGGGGGGTTCCTGTGGGACGGGGTAGTTACATTGTGTTGTGAGGCTCAGTGTTGGACAGGAAAAAGAAAGAATGCAAAGGCATCTGCCCACTCTCATGTCAGCATATTCAGTAGCTGCACAATTTTTTAGCAAATGTGTTTTATATCACAGAAAACTCATTGGATTCCAACAACAATATGGTCATGTTCCTGCAATTATGCATTTGATATTCAATGCCAATGTTTAAAACTGTCAGGATTTTTAACAAGTTCATTATAAATTTATTCAGTGAGGTTTGGATTATTGCATCCGACATAAAGTTTTCTTTATAAGTCAAACTTGCTCAGCCCTATGCCTTAGCAGTTTCCCTGCTCTTCAGTCTATCTGAATTTTTGTCAACATGTGTGATTTCAACCTTAATTGTAATGCATGTTTTTGGTAATCTACTAACTGGGAATCCAGGACTTTTTGTCTTGTTTGTTCTGTATACCTTAGCTGTGTTGCCTGAATCCTGTTTTGCTCTATTCTTTGCGGTGTTTGGTATTTCGGGGTGTTATATGATCTAGCTCTTCCAGATACGGCGGCAGGCCTGCTGGTGCGCAGCATCCACCTGGTCACCCAGAGACTCAACTCCCAGTGGAGGCAAGACATGAGTATTTCACTGGCTGCCCTGGAACTGCTGGCTGGGCTTGCCAAGGTAAAACTACAAAGTCCAAACTCTGCAGAGTCTTAGCGTCAGTCTGCACTTGTTGCTAGCTGGCCAAACTAAGGTGAGACTATAGTACGACTTTCAGTTCACCAATGTTAGCCACCAAGCAGCTGTTGGATTACTATAGCAACAGACGTCCTGACACTAACCTGTTATACGGTGTGTTAATCTGGTCTCAATTAACTAATGGACCTCCTGACCAAATGAGCCAGTGTAGACTAACAGAGAGCAAAACTAATGGCGCTTTCAGGTGCCTTGTGGATTTCTGTCAAAAATTTCCATGTACATCACATGGGAATGAGAAGTTTCTGGAGAGTGCCTATAATTTCTCTGACTGGTAATGGCTGTGCAGCTGTTAAACCCATGCATCTGCTGCTTTGAGATGTGTCCGTTTTTAAATAAGGTCACAACACTAAGGTTGCATCAGGTTGCTTCAATTTACTAAATGATTAGAGCACTGTAGTGTGCTACATTTTACTGTTTTTTTTGTGTTCATCCATGCCAGGTCAGGGTGGGAGTTGACTCTGCAGATCGTAAACGTGCTGTCAGCTCTATATGTGGGTACATTGTGTATCAGTGTAGCCGTCCAGCTCCTCTTCAGTCCCGAGACCTCCACTCCATGATTGTAGCTGCCTTCCAGTTTCTCTGTGTGTGGCTCACGGAACACCCTGACATGCTGGATGAGAAGGTCAGTTTGTCGACTGAATTTAAATATCAACTATATAGTTGGATTAGAGAGAGAGGTAGTATTTTGTCTGGTAACTTAAGAAAATTGAATAACTTGCCATTTCAGAGAAATTATTCAGTGAGAATTTCAGCCTCATTTATACCTGCTCTGATATTCTGTCCTCTGTCTTCTTCTTATGATCAGGATTGCTTGGTAGAAGTTTTGGAGATTGTAGAACTAGGAATCTCTGGCAGCAAGTCCCGGCAGGAACAGGAGGTCCGACATAAAGGGGAGAAGGAGCACAACCCAGCTTCAATGAGGGTGAAGGACGCTGCTGAGGCAACTTTGTCCTGGTGAGACTCCTCAAAGTTTCTACAGTAGTAGCAAAGCATATTGAAGTATTTCAAAATGCCTTTTTATTTGTCTTTTGATCCATCCATCCTTCTTCTGCACTTTTGATTTAAAACAAAATTAAAATTCAGTTTTGAGGCTACATATACACCTGCTCTGTCCATTACACAACCTGGACCATCTTTTCAGAGGGATGAAAATCCTGTTTGTTGTAGTCCTGTCTATGTATATACAAGGCATGCTGTTGGGCATTTATGTATGTATTAATATTGTAAATATTTTATAATGTATTTGTGAGAGACATCATCCATGTCATAGTGACAGAGAGACTTAAAGACAGTATATGAGGGTGACACAAAAGAACTTTGAACCACAGTTAACACTAACTCTCTAGTTGTGACACTTCCTTGTCTACAAGCAGAAACACGCATATTGTTTTCTACTATGTCAAGTCAAGTCAAGTCAACTTTATTTGTATAGCCCATTTTTACAAGCAGTTTGTCTCAAAGTGCTTAACATAACATCAGCAACATCCTCTGCCCTTCGACCCTCACATCGACTAAGGAAACACTCCCAGAAAAACCTTTAACAGGAAAAAATGGAAGAAACCTCAGGGTGAGCAACAGAGGAGGGATCCCTCACCCAGGACGGGCAGACGTGCAATGGATGTTGTACAGGCAGGAAAGCAATTAACAACATGAGAGATGACATTACTAAAAAGATAAGCAAAACAAAATCTCAACTGTTTAGTTTCACTTTTTGCTACCACCTCAATATGATTTTAACATTTCACAAGTTATAAGAAAATTATAGTAATGAAAATTATAATGAACTGCTGTAACATTCATGTATTCCCTTTTTTTTTTTTTTTTTTTTTTTATGTGATGTTGAGAATCACTATCCTATCAGTTCAATTTCGGCCCGTAGGGAGAACCACCCCGCCCATAGTCGGTACATAGAGGAATGACAGGCAGATGTCAACAATACACATTGGGTTGGATGGATGTTGACAAATTAATGTGGCTTGATGAGGCTGGCTGCTAGCGCTAGCATCAGGTGCTTAGACAAAGACAAGACAAAACAAAACATAGTGAAATCAAATAGTCACAAGCTTAAAAAGCTACAAGTGTCGAAATCATCTGTTTGACTGCTGAATTTTGTAGACTTTTTTTATTTAATACTACTTATGACACCATGCCCCTATCAGAGGCTTGCGGACTTTAAAGGATCATTTCCGGATATCTCCTTTAAGTTTTTTTCCCTTCCCCTCAACAGTGAAATCTTATGAGAAATACATTTTTGTAACTTTGGTTGGACTTTAAATCTTTATTGTTGTATGAAATTGTTCAGGGGTTGTTTTTTTTTTGCTGCTTCACTGACCTAGTCATGCTGTACCTATTGACCCAGTTTCTGTATGTTCTTGTTGAATTTGCTGTGGTGTTCCCCAGTATCATGCAGGTGTTGGGGGCCTTCCCTTCCCCAAGCGGGACTGCCTCCACCTGCAGTCTGCTCAATGAAGACACCCTGATTCGCTACGCCAGACTGAGTGCCACAGGAGCCAGCAACTTCCGCTACTTTGTCCTCGACAACTCGGTCATCCTCGCCATGCTGGAGCAACCTCTCGGCAATGAGCAGAGTCAGTAGCTTGTCATCCATCCCTTGATGTGTTCTATTAGGATATCTGTGTGGGGGTTGGGGGGTGCTACATTGTTACTTTGTTAATTTTTATAAAATAGAGACTGTATGGCCTGTCATGTACCAGGCACTGGTTAATGAAACTCAGTGAAACTGTTTATTTTGTTTCTTTATAAATGACAGCATTTCTGTCCTCACAGACCCCAGTCCATCAGTAACAGTTTTGATCAGAGGGACAGCTGGCAGACATGCCTGGACCATGCAGCTAATCCACCAACCTAGAGGAGCTCGGGCCACTCAGAGGGTGAGATCATACTTTAGACTGCTGCATCGCCAAAGGCAATCACTCTAAACCCATATCATTTGAAAAACGTTTTCACATGGCAAGCTGGAGTTTTTCTTTTATAAAACCTGTAGCTCCATATCTGTTTCGCTGGTAACACAACTTCCTGTCTGTCTACTTCTCTCCTTCCACAGCAGGTGTTTGTTCCTGAAGGCCGTCCAACGCCCAACAATGACGTGGGGATCAAGTACAACGTCAAGCAGAGGCCCTTCCCAGAAGAGGTGGATAAGATTCCTCTGGTCAAAGCTGATGTCAGTATTCCTGACCTGGACGACATTGTCAGTAAAGAGGTGAGATTTGCTTCCTATTTTACTGTCATTGATCTTGTATCCACACTATGACTAACCACATACACATTAAATTAGTCTGGTCCACACCAGAGCTAAAACAGTAGCTCTTGTTACAGTGGCTAAAGTGGAGCCGTGCAGTAAATGAATCACTCATATACTTACTCATATATTTCTTACTATGCAAACTCAGGTGTGTTGTATGGGCTGGCAGGATGATTCGAGAACTACAAATACACTGATGAGTAATTACCCACACGTGAGTTGTTGGAGAGAATAAATCTCACCTGGGTGTCTCTTGGTGTGTTGGGGGGGGGGGAAGAAGGGGCGGTCAAATCATGAGGTTTCTTGACAGACATATGCAGTTGTCGTGGTTAGTTTTTCAATCCGATGCAATACCCTTACAATAATTCATAGCTTTTAATGCAATCAAAAACCACCATCTTAAAAACATGGGACTCATTTTCCAGTTAAGTGTTGCACACCAGATCCACACTAGTGCTTCTTTTCCCACCAACTTTTGGAGGTGGCACGTCAGTATTTGGACTGTGGGACTTTGTGGGTGCATGTTGAACTTATGTAGTTGGGAGCCATTCATCAGCCAGTCTTTAAAAACATGTCCTGTCCCCTTCCCTTCTTCTTCTCAGCTGGAAGTTCAGCATGACAAGCTTCGTAATCTGATGACCAAGCAGATAGAGTATGAGAATGCTTTGGAGCGGCATAGCGAGGAAATCTGGAAGTCCAAGCGTTTCCCTGACCCACAGACGGACTGCAAGCCCCCTCCACCCTCACAGGAGTTCCAGACAGCACGTCTCTTCCTTTCCCACTTTGGCTTTCTGTCTCTGGAGGCGCTCAAGGTTGAGAAACATAATTTGTCTGAGATAGTATCTTATGATGAAGCTGCAAAATAGATTTTGTGCTTAAATCAAATACAAGTATACAAGCCGTCCAGTGACTGATTTTACTTAAGTCTGTGGAAAGAAGAATAATAGTAATGTTAAAGTAATATATGAAGCATTGTTACATACATTTTTAACATCGTTACTATTAGTACAGTTCAATCAGAATGTCCGTATATTCGTTTATTATTGATAGGAGCCCAACAACAGTCGTCTACCTCCTCATCTGATCGGTCTGGAGTCATCCTTGCCAGGGTTTTTTGATGACATCAGTTACCTGGACCTGCTTCCCTGCCGACCATTTGACACTGTCTTTATTTTCTACGTCAGGGCTGGACAGAAAAGCAGCCCTGAGGTGAGGAAACTGGCTGATTGGTTACAATACACAACAGATTCTCTGCAAAAATGCAGTGGTATACTGTATAACAATTTACAAGTTTGGCTTGTGATTAATTACGGTTGGAATGAAATGGTGTTAATTGAACTTAAAAATGTACAGATGTTGAACTTTAATTTCACTATATGTACATAAAAATCACAGGGGATTGTGGGCTGCAGTCTACCAGATCTGGACTCAGTTTACACTGCCCGAGTCCAGAAGAAGGCAAGACGCATTGCCACAGACCCCACCCACCCGGGCAACAAACTGTTTGTACCGCTTCCATCAGGAAAGCGGTACAGGAACATTAAAACCAGCACCAACAGACTCAGGGACAGCTTCTTCCCCAGAGCTGTTAAAGCAATAACCCCCCTACAGTGAAACACTCATACACATAGTCTGGCACTAGTGCACTTTGTTTTATCTACCTCACTCTGTATTCTGCATTTTGTACTTTGTATTTTATATTTTTATATTTTCTTCTAAGGTGTGCAATTTTTTATTTTCCTATTTATAAGTGTGTTTTGAAGCTGAGAATCTGCACAAAATTTCGTTATGCTTGCATAATGACAATAAAGACTCTTGAATCTTGAATCTTGAATCTATAAGAATGAATGTGTTTTCATGCTTCTGCTGCTCAGATTCTGAGGAATGTGGAGTCGTCGTCCAGCGTCCAGCCCCACTTTTTGGAGTTCTTGCTGTCCTTGGGCTGGCCTGTGGATGTGGGACGCCACCCAGGGTGGACGGGACATCTAGATACCAGCTGGTCCCTCAACTCTTGCTCCGACAGCAATGATATACAGCAAACAGGTGAGCTATGAAGCTAACTACTGCTTTAAATTTGAGGAGGAGTGTTGAAAAATGTATGGCAAGTGTCAGATTGGATGCATGCCGGATATCTGTGGTAACTAAATCAGTGTGGAACTTTTTTTTTTTTTATTGTAGACGAGGCAGCTACGCCTGAGGACACAGGAGGTTCAGTGTTCAACGGGGAGAAGAAAGTTTTGTACTATGCTGATGCTCTGACAGAGATCGCCTTTGTCGTTCCATCTTTGACAGAAAATTCTGGTCAGCATTTGCTCCCTTGAGTACAAGTTGATAGATTTTGTATATGATGGAACCCCAGAGAGGGATTCAGGGTTGACAGTGTTGCCATTTGCTCTTTTGTGGTTTTTCAGAGGAGTCATCAGTGCACAGTGACTCCACAGTAGAGGCAGACACTAACACAGACCTCATGCCTGGTTTACTCAAACAACCCAATCTTACCCTGGAGCTGTTCCCCAACCATTCTGAAAACATGGAGTCCGTCAAAAAGGTAACATTTGACTTACATGGTTGAAACTGAACTGTATGGTGACAACACTGATTGTGATTTCGTTTTTTATTTAGTGTTTCCTTAAACTCACTTTGTGTTTGTGCCATTTCTGCAGCTGAGTCCTTTGGTGAAGACAAAGAGGTCCTCAACTGGAAAGTCTTTCCCACCACTGGGCCCTGAAACAAAAGTGTTTGTGGTCTGGGTGGAGCGGTTTGATGATATCGGTAGGCACATGTACTTTATACTGCACCCCTGTCCTGTAATTTGGGGGTGAGTATTTTCTCTCTCCAGATAATATACTCTGTTTCTTTTTTTCAACATTTTCTCATTTGTAGCCTGTTGTAGGCTGCTGTAAAAACAAAACAAAACAAAAAAACAAAAAAAGTAGTATTTCTTCAGTGCATGAACAATAGATTGAAGTACATGACTGTCATTGTTTTTGTGTTTTTAGAGAACTTCCCCTTGTCTGATCTCTTGGCGGAAACCAGCACGGGCTTGGAAGCTAGCATGAGCAACAGCACTTCCTGCAGGTATTTACAAGTTGATACTTAAAACTCTTTGCTGCCAGTTTGGGGAACATGTGGTTTATGCATTTGTTTTGGTCAGGTGCAAAAATGAAGAAGCAAAAAATATATATATACTATTCTGCAAATCAGCATGTACTCAGTGTCTTTTTGTTATGCAGGATAACAAACCGTGAATAAACACACAGTGCAAAACAGGAAGTACAACATGCATCATGTGCAAAAGCAGGCAGAGAAAGAAAACTGTGACCTAGATGTGACTGTGGTTACAAGCGTGAAGGAAATTCACTGTAAAGATTGTCAGTAGATTGACATGAAATGACAATGGACCACAAGTCTCAAACAGATTTAAATGGGCTGCAATCACTATATATCACAACCTGGACTGAGCCGTTGCTTTTATAAAACTGCTTCCAAGTATGGCATTGTGAAAGTTATAGACATATTCAAATGTAAACCGGCTTTGTTGACTTGTTTACAAAGCATTAAGCATTGTCAGTATGAAGAAGTGTGTCCTCTTCACTGCCTGTACATAATGGAAGGTGGTTGCTATGTTATGACCCCATAATCTGTGTCAATCAAACATGTTTATTTGTCACGTGTAATCAGTAGTGAATTAGCCTAATGGCTGATTTCCCTGAAGTTCAGACAAAGAGTTTAAACTCTTGTCTAAAAGTAAAAAAAAAAACATTCAGGATTTGAGGTTAAACGTTTGAAACCATTTAAAATCATTAATCGAATTCTTCATTGACATCAAAACGCAGCAGTTAACCGACATTGTTAACATGAATAATCGATGCTTGTTTTATATAAAGAAACATTTGACTAGAAGTCCATTTCAATGCAAATTATGTCAATGTGTAATTTAAATGTGTACTGGCTAAGCCTAAACTCCAGGCCACTGAAGGGCTACAACAGACTGATAATAATAACTGACGTGCTCACTGCAGAGTCTGACTTCCCCTTCATGTCTTCGATGAAGGGGAATGTATGTATTGTTCACTGTTCATGTTCTTCACATGTTGCAAGCTGTAATCCATCATCATCATTGTCCGTAAATCTCCAATAAGCTGAACTGGATGATGGCAGAGACCCTAATAGCTGAGAGATGACTGAAAACTCTCATTTCTCTCTCTCCTGACAGCATTCACTATTACAAAAGCCAAGACTGACTCAGATGTGCATATTTTCAGAGGGTCTCTCCTCTCCTCTAACACCAGGCAGAATTATTATTATTTATCTCTTACTAGTCACTGATTTATTTGATTGTTTAGCTATATATTGACATTAATTTTACCTGCCCAGCATCAGTAGGATGACTTTGAGAACTGCTTTTTTTTTAGTGTTTTAGTATTTAGGCTACCACAGAGGTCGATGTAGCAGATGTAACAGACAAAACTTAAATGTATTTGTAGCTGTAAATGTTTTGCTGTGTTGCATGAGTAGATGTACAGTATACTGGAGGTACATACATGCTGAGTTAATACATTATTGTGTAGAGGTATTACATGTCATCGTGGATGGATATGATTAATTATGCCATGGCCAACGACCAATCAAGCTGTTCGTTTTATCAAACCAAATGAACAGTGCCAGTTTGAGAGGCTGTTGTCTGGAGGAGTGCGATCTGGTGCAACATGGCAACCCTTCATTTCAGTAATGACACAACTAATTCTCTGAGTGCCCAGATCAAAGATAACAGGTGGATGGCATTTGTGAAGCCTTTTTTAAAATTTTTTTTCTCTCCTCATTTTCAATTAAGTGCTGAAAACTGCACCAGAGGAGGTGAAGCCAGTCAGGCACATACGCACATTACATACAAGTTCATTTAAGTTCTACGTGATTACAGTCTGAAATACGTGGTAATGTCAAGCATCAATGTGCTCAGTATCTAAATATTGTGCTTTTACTGTGCTTTTTATTACATCGTGCCTCTGTTTTTACAGTATTATACTCTGTTATTTTCTTGCTGTAGTTTGTTGCAAATACATTACATCATCCTCCTCTCTGTTTTTCTGATCGTTTGTGCTGCAGGTCAGGGTTACTTGAGAAGGACATCCCTCTGATTTTCATCCAACCTCTGAAGACGGGACTCTTCAGGATCCGGCTCCATGGGGCTGTGGGTAAATTTGGCATGGTGATTCCCCTGGTGGACGGCATGGTGGTCAGCCGCAGAGCACTAGGTAATAACTCACATGACTCTCTGGCATTGTTTGTCTCTCCTGACAATGGGTTTTCTCATCAGAACCAACGGAGGCAACGAGTCTTAATGCATCACACGGTTTCCGCAGGAAATCTATTAGGATGATTCAGGATCTTACTGAGATAATAATATGTACACATTAATATTTTATGGTTGGTATTTGAGTGTAAAAAGCACAGGGAGCAGACTCCGTTTCATCTATTCATATTGTTTTTCAATACAAAAGTTATAGTTTGCAGTACAACTGAAGCATGAGTGCTACATGTCGTCACAAACTGAAGGACAAGCTCTAGTCAGACACAGAGAGATATCCAGTAAAAACGTCATGGTTCAGCAGTACCATGAAAGAAATCACTTGAAACATTTCTCTCTCCTACCCTCATACATAACGTTACACTGAAAAACACGATCAAGCCTCATTCTGTTTTAGCCCATGTTATGCCCCTGTTGGTCAGGAGGTGGCATAATGAAGTTTAAGAGTTGCTTTGCTTTTCCAGATCATAAAGAGAAAAAAAAATGAATTAAAATATATATTATATATTTTTTTTATATAGATTTAACTTTGTCCCTTTACCAAGGCAGTTAGTAAAATGTTGGAAACTTATCACCCTAACTTTTATCTTTAATTCTTTTAGCTCATTCAGAGGTGCTGTTGCTACAAATGCTTTACATGCAGGATTCATACAGTTTATGAAGACTGTCCCATCTGACTACTTTGGCCTGATGAGCTGCTGTGTTTGCATCCCTCTCCCAGGGTTTCTCGTGCGTCAAACGGTCATCAACGTGTGCCGGCGAAAGCGTCTGGAAAGTGACTTGTACAACCCGCCTCACGTGAGGCGGAAGCAGAAAATAACTGAGATTGTTCAGCGTTACCGCAACAAGCAACTGGAGCCGGAGTTTTACACCTCGCTCTTCCATGAGGTGGGGGAGGGAAAGCCTCACCTCTAACCCCCCTGTCTTGTCCTGACACTGGCTCACAAGCGCACACAGCAACACACACCCATACTCACTCATGCCCTATACCCATACACCATTTACAACTCTGCATACACACATGCACAAACACACACAGAATCTTTATATTTATACTGTACTGTTTTGTTATTTATATGAATATGTATATCAACACTGTCTGCCTTTGGCTCCGAGAGCAAAGTGTCAAAACAACGCCAAGGTGGAAAAAGCTACATTTACACGTCGCAGCCGCTCATTGAAGATTTGAATGGCTGAAGTTCAACAATGACTGTCTTTCCTCATTTGGGTTCATGCTTTGTGGCAAAAAAAAAAAAAAAAAAAAGAGTTTTTGCTTGTCATTAACTGCAATACAATAGTTACACTGCTGGCCTTTCTGACATTGTAAGAAGTTTGTCTTTTAAGCCCTGTGATACGAGTGAATTTCATGATGGTTTGGTAATACAGATGTGTCCAGAATCCTTATCTGTATATCTGTTTTTGTTTTAATCAAACAGATGTATGGTTTGATTTTTGCCAAGGAGATAAACATGTAAGCGTCATAAAAATGTTTCATAAAATACATTACTGCTGCATCAAGGCTGGTGGCTTCATGAGAACAAAGACATGACTGACAGCATTAGCCCATAGACTAATTTTACATCCAATTGTCATCTACATGCAGAGACACCTGCTAAAGTCTTCCTAGTGCAAAGACACATTTGGCCATCGCAGCGAATGACTGAGCACAGAAATATTGCTGTTTACATTTTTTTTTTTTTTCCTGATGGTTTATAGGACTTCTATGTTCTATTATGGTATGGCAATGTCATTTGGGACGCCTGCGCTGTCTCTGTGCCAGTCTGAAAAGTCGTTCTAACAACAGCTACTGCACTCTCTCTCTTTTTATGTGTGTGTGTGTGTGTGTGTGTGTGTGTGTGTGTGTTTATGGCCATGTGTATGCTTGTTCAGCCAGTCAAATCATTTACACTACCGGGAGTCTCAGTAACCCCCTTAAAAACCCCATAAATGGCATTTAAAGATGAATTCTGTCACTTTAAACAAATGAGAATCTCAAGATAAAACAGTGCTGAAGATTCTTTTCTATATCAAGAGCCCCAGAATTGGTTTACTCTTAATGCTTGTTAACGTGTGAGTTTACTGATGATGAGAGTAGTTACAGAGCTCCTGGAGTTTGCACTTGATGTTTGCAGGGCTAATATGAATGAACACAAAGAGATTGAAGTCTCTGCTGATACCAGACAGAACTATAGCACAGTTCAAGTGTCTCACTCCTCCAGACTAACCTATGGTGATTCAAAGGCCAAAAACACTCAATGTAGCTGACAGCATTATATACTACTTGCATTTTGGCTGATCAAAGTTGTAATTTTTATTTTTATTTTTTATTCTAAACCCAGAAAGAGAATATTTAACCGCATCACTTCTATTCAGTTTGGATGATGTTAATGTGCAGTTTGGCCTTCACACGTTTGAAGTAACTTCTTTTGGCTTCACAGTTTGTTTCACTTTTGTTTACTCACTGTACTTTGGTTTTGAGTCGAGCCCTCTCACTGTCTGCCTGTAACAATGTGAATTTATTTATCACAGAGATGGAACAGGGCAAACACCTCTAGTTTCTTTTTTATATTGGAAAGTCTTAATGCACTGAGCACATTTTTTTTCTTTATTTTCTAATCCCTTTGGTTACCTTACATGTCTTTTTGTACTTTTGTGCATTTTGAAAGAAAACCCTGCTGAAGGAAGAGTTTTATCTTGTGAAATTATGAATGAAGACTAGGCGTCGTGGAGTTTTTAACCTATCATGTCTAACTGTGTGACTCACTTTTTACGACTGTGCTTTACGCACATGCCTTTTTTGGAAGGAAAAACAACATTAAATTTGCTTCAAAGAAACTACATACAATCAGTCATACATTGTATCCTATGTTACTCCTTTGATGCTTGGTCATATTTAAGGATTTGCCATGTACAGAAACGGGGGCTGATCTGTAAATATATGATAGTGTAAGGCATTTACAAGTTGTCTGTTGCATTCCTCTCATCTGAGATAGTGAGAAAAGTTCTGTATGTATGCAATTAATGTGTGGGAGGATCACAGTGGGTATTGAATGTAACATGCATCAATTAAAACTATTATTGATATTTTAATTTTTCCTATTCCTAATATTTGACTTTTTGTTCACAGCATGTCTGAGGAATGGAATTAAGCTCAGTTTTCAGCTTTTACTAATTAATTGATTGGCTCTACATTTAGAACCCAGTTACTTTTACTAGCTTGAGCCAAAATTATATTAGACTCAAATGCAGGCTTTTCGGTTGCTCTGTTATAAATGTTTAGACCACAGCTGGAATGAATGTGGCCTGTGGGGTTAACGGTGGATGAATTAATTTCAGTCTAGCCGGATATTAAGTGATGAAACAGCCAACAGCTCCGGGGCGATACCTGTGACAGTAGGTGTGCCTCTGTGCCCCGAAGCTGTGAAATATTAACATACTCTAACCGAAAATACTATCTGTAGTTGGTCTGTCATAACGACAGGTCGTGGTTAATAGTCTCTTCGCTTCTTTTGTTTACTCATGAATTTATGCATCACTAAGCACTTGTATTAAGCCCTTGCACTCCAAACAGAGTTGTTTGAAATTGTAAAATGATTGAATGATGAATGACAATATGATTTCGTATTCATGACAGTTATCTAAAAAAGTGACTGGAAAAGACAATCGTCCAATAGTAGCCGACACCGGGAGCGTGTTAAGCACGAGACTCACATGAGCCCGTGTGTTACGTGGGCACACCGGTGACATATCAGGCCAAAGTCAAGAAAGAAAAGGGGTTTGTTAATTGTTGTTAATGGGTTGTTCAACAGACTACCTGTGGTCATTCTGCAACCTAACCAAGTTGCATTTGTAGCTGAATCCACTAGAGGACGCCTTCTTCTTAGATTTATTAGCTAGCTACAGGTGGGTTACCGTTGAGACAGCTACGAGCCTGAAGATTAAGCTAACTTACACAATACACTCAATTATTTGACAGCGTTTTAAGTTCCAACCCTAAGTTAAAAGCCTTTTTTTTTTTTTTTTCTTAGAAAGCTTTAGGTATTTTTTTTTCCCCACATGGAAGTCTTATCTGACTTTTATCTCTGTCTTAAATTGCTAGCATGTAACGTAGCACTTGACTACAGGAGAAGAATACTGTATGAACTGCCGTTCAAACAGGCAGTCCTGCCGCTGTTCATTCTTTTAGCTGCCATTTTGTTTGCTCTTTATATGCTTTTGTTTTAACTCAATACTTTAATTTTTTATATTTAGCAGCAAATGATTGCCAAGAGCTAAGAAAAGGTATAACAACTTACAAGGTAGATTGTATTAGTGCTATTGAGAAAACATTTGGGAAATGTACAGTTAACTCTGTAAGGTATGTTATTTAATTTCCATCGTATCTCTACTCAGCCTGACACGCCGTGCCCTTAACATAAATGAACCTGTATTCCTCTGAAAATTCAAGAAGGCAGGAGATCTAGTGACCACAGCTCTCCATTTTAGACTTCATGATGTGCTACACAGCACTTGTTTTTGCTTTATATTGCAAATTGCAATAAATTCTTATGTTGTTATAGGTATTCCTTGGTAAACAGGTTTAATTAGTTCAGTGCAGCTGCAGTAGTTTGTAGCTCTCTTACTGCATTGCTTGTTTCCCTTGGAGCCACTTTAATACTCGGACAGTGATTAATGTTAGCTGTAGTGTTGACCATGGCTTCGAGTACAGATGTGTCTGTCAGCGTGCTGCTTGTTTGTACGCTCGCTGCTCAGGGCAGCAGTGAGCTGTGGCCCTTGTGTGTCTGTCTACCATTGGGTCCCTCCTCCTCTCTGTCGTCTCTTCAGTCTGTAGCGATCTGCTGTTGCCTTGCCCTCTCTCAGCTGGTGTTGCGACCACACAGCCAGGCTCTCCGCTTGTTGTTTGGTACTTTAAGTGAACTTTATCTCCAGTGTGGTGCGTCGCGCATCACTGCTCGTGAGGGTTTTTTGGAAAACCTGCTGCAGCAAAATGGACTGAAGCAACAACTCAACAAAGTGTGGATACTTCGGAAGAGTATTTCTGTAAAGAGCAGCCTTTCTGAGGGTTGAATTACCAACCATGGAAGAGGACGACGGGCATCCGGAGAACGGTATCCACGCCGCCAAGGACTCGGACCGACAGCAGCGACTCAGGCTTTGTGTTTTGAATGAGATACTGAACACCGAGAGGGATTATGTTCGGACCCTGCTTTTTCTTCAATCGGTAAGTTTGACATTGCCTCACACGCTGCTTATGTTCACGCTTCGTTCTCTCATGCACGGACAGAGCGTGACGCCAAACTCCAGTCACAAATCGTTCAATTCAAGGTTGTCTTTTACTCTAGCGAGCACTTACGTTCCCTATGTTGTATTAGACAACTGGTGACACTTTATAAAGTGACAGACCACGCTTTTATATTCGGCGTCGATGCCGTATGTTGAGTGGCACACGTTGCAAGAAAAAAAAACTTTAATATTTCCCTTAGCCTACTGTAGCTGACCTGCTGGGTATAAAGACAAAGAATAAGAAATTCGTATTGGGTTTGGCATGACACATGAGGGTAGCTTCTCAACAGTATCTTAACTTTCTAATCCCACGTCGTTATGTATAAACACGCTGTGGTTTGTAGCTTTTGGTTGCTGCACGATGGAGCTTTCTTCACACAGACTTGGACTGACAGCTTTCGTCTGAGAGGACAGTCTGATGGAAATGTTAGAAGCCCGCTCTCACCTGTGTCAGTGAAAACATTCAAGTAATGTGAGAAACATATTCCTTGCTCGATTTTACGATTTAGACATGGGATTTTCTACGAGCATACATGCTGGGGGCATCATTCACACCTCTCCATTGTGTGTTAAAGCTCGGGTTCAAAACAATAGATATTCATGAGCATTCAACACCGCCACGCCTCCTTTTTTCAACACACAGATAAGAAACCATTTCAGCACAGCCGCTTATTCGCTCATTGTACATCAGCTGCCTTTGATAAATGAACGTCTTGGTAATTTTACATGCTCCGTTCAGCCAGCAACACAGTGCCTGTATAGATGACTCCCACCTGCAGGAGACTATTTAATTTGTCACTTATCCTTGTCATTTTTTTCCCCGTAGTCATTCAGCTCCCCTCATTATTGCCTTGTCATCTATGGTACTTGCACTGTGCAGGTGGTTTCTGCCTCCAGCTGAGTCGGTTCTGTGTGTGGGTAACACCAAATTTGTTACATTTAATGTGACGTCAATAATAAGACTTTATTATTGTGCTTTAGGTCTCGCTGTAGGGAAATCCCCTTTCTTTGCCCCCTCCACAACAAAGTCAGAAGTCAGGGACTGCTAGAAAACATCAGCCTTGATTTGGTAGGGATTTAGGCTATCTTCTTACTTGCTTTGCCACCCTGCTGCTTCAAAGCTTAAGAAAAGGCATCCACTGACCGTTATCATTTTACTTACTTAAAAAAAGACTGTTTCTTATGAACGTGCTAATGGTTTTGTATATTCAGTTTCAACATCTGGCAAACATTTGTCAAACATGGTTCCCTCTTTGTCTTGTGCAGTCACATGTTAGGAACTTCCTCAAAGTTCTTGAAATAATTCTCTTCATCCGTACAGACGCTTCACAGTAGCTTAGTATTGCAATGATACTAAATCATTTTGCAGTCGGTGATGCACAACACAAAGATAATGCTGAAGCCTGTATTAGACTGGCAAGTGTATTTATATTCGAAGCATGTTTTTTGGGGGCCGGCTACTGTGGTGCCATTTCCTTTCTCAGTTAGACAAGAAACAAGAGGCAGCCAAAGCTTATCTTCTGTTACAAGACAGACCGGGCATCAGAGGGACCATTTGACCTCCTCCCCCAAACCCAGTTCCGGCACAGTGATTAAGACAAAGCCCCAATTATTTATCAGAGAAGTTCCCCCACCCACGTGACTCTCTGAAATCTGTCAGTGCTAGTGCTCTCCACCATGTTCTTCTCCATCAATTGACATGTCTTGATTTAAGCCATACGGTGTGTAGCCAGAGGGCAGTGATATGGTCAAGCTTGAAAGAGATTCTCTTATTGCCTGTGTCTTTGCATAGAATCCTTTTTACACAGTCACTGCTGCAGTCTTAATGGAGTGTTTAGTTAATTTAGTTCACATTTTACTTTTAATGGTAAGTTTATGTGATCTTTGTTGGGATTCATGACGCACTGTGGATAGTATATTATCCTGTTTTAACTCTAATAACAATAAATGCTGCTTTCTGGTAAATCTACTCAAAACAATGACTCATCCATTTTAGTATAAGAAAGATTCTGGCAAAGCATGTTAATGTATCCTATATGTATGAGGTTGAGTGTGCAAGTGATACCAAATTCCAAACTCCACTGAATCTCCATATGGAGGTTGTTGTGACACTGGGGTGATTAGTCTAGGTAGCTAAATGAGTACATGGACATTCAAAACAAAGAGAGAAAAGAAGCACCCGTCTCCATCACCGTCGCCAATCCCGCGCAAATCCCTCCCAAGCTCTCTGTCCAGGATCCAGCCGAGCCTGCTCCCCTTTCCTCAGTGGGAGCCGAGGTGTTGTCACCATGCAGCTCACTGTGGTGTTGATAAGGGAAGTCTGGCTGTGGGAGATCAGAACATATGGTTTCAGTAAAGATATAGACTGGTTCAGGCTTGGGGGTTTGGGGATGCCTCAGTCTGAAGAGGCTAAAGCGGTGATGAAAAAGAAAAGCAAGCGGTTACAGAATTAGAGTCAAATTGTTATTTGTTATACAGTTATTTTTGTTTCTTTTGTGGTTTTAAGCGATGTTTTTCACATTTTTGACTGTCTGCATTTTCTCAGCTGCCTTAATCCAGTTAGATATCTCCTACATTTCACAGAGTGCCATTTGAGAGCTCACTGAGAATGTTTAAATGCATCTTCTCTGTGGTCTACATGTACACGAGATGAGAATAGGGGTAATGCAAAGGCTAGACAGTGTGAAGGGTTTTCTCCAGTCGAGAAAAGTGAATCACACCAACAGTATGACTGAAAACTCAGCATGGATTGTAGCTGCAATGGTTTCTAGTCTCCTGATGCCACTGTACATTACCATAGCCATTTCAGTATTTTGATTTGTTTTTTTTTTATGTGGGGCCCCTCGGCTTATTCCATATCTATAGCCACATGACTGCTTTGTTTTCCTCAGTGTCACTGAGGTTTCCTCCCATGTCCATAGTAGAAATTGAACAGCAGCTGATTGAGTGGCAGCTCACTGTTGACAGCCTAGAATCACTCTCTACTGCCTTATCACTTGATTTATTTTTCTCCTCCCTTTGTGCTCTTCTACCTCCTCCTGGATCTTTAGCTCAGTGCAGCATCTCTTCTCAGTCGCAATGATTGCAATGACACACAAAAGAGATGGTTATCCAGCTTTGGCATGTCAGTCATTCCGCATGTCACTCATCCCCTGGCAATTTCCAGCGCCAACAAGCTCATTCAGTGTGCTGTAGTGAAGCATGTTGGGATGGTGGGAGGAGAATAGGTGAGAAAGGGGGTTGCGGGTGTGAAAAGAGGGATTAGAGGAATCATTTTGCTCAATGTTATCGTTGCAAATCTCTAATCTACCTCTTCAATGTAGAATGGAAGCGCTGTCATTTAACTGAGCTGATTCCTTTTCAATTCCAAGTATATGGTGATAACTGCTGTCTTCAAGCTTTTGTTGCAACAGATTCTCTTGTTTTTGCTCGAGCTGATCGTTTCTTAGCACCATAGATTAGTGGGGATTTTCTCCAGGGCAGCGCTTTGTTGATTTAATCCAGGCAACTGGATTTTCCCAGTTGTGATCCACCAAAATCTATGACAGGAATACGGTCAGTGGTGTCATACCCAGTAGACCTGAGGGATTTTCCTTCAAAACCATAAAAAAACTGCTGCCTTTTTTTTTTTTACCACACTGCACTACCATTTAGTGAATCCTGCCCAGTCAAGACAACAGTGGAATCATGTGGCCAGTCAGTCAGATTTTGACCTTCCTTCGTGATTCTGAGAAAAGAGAGACAGAGTTGGGTGACCAGGAAGGTCTCATCAGGGTTGCGGGATAATAGGAAACATCTGGAAATCCTGGCCTCTCTGACCCTTTCTTCGGCCCACACACTAGTGAGATCACACATGTCTAATAGTGATGTGTTTTTGTGTGGATAAACGATTTTGTATTCTGATGTGTTACTGCAGATACACTACATCACTGCAGTTTTTTTTCACACCTTTTTCTTTTTTTTTAATCATTGCAGACTTTTCTATACGTCCACCTGTAGTTGCGGTGGCAAAGCTTGCTGAGCAAACAGGATGACACATGTACATGCATACAAACACATTCTCCAACTGGTGCCTAGGACAAGTGACAGGAAGCCAGCCTTAAACTTCCTCTCCAAACTGTCTACCTCTTTCTTTTTTTTATTCTTCGTCCGCTCCACCTCTCCAACTCCCCCACCCCCTTGGTGGGAAAGACCAGCATGAAGTTTCTCTGGGCTGGGCGGGTATAAATAGCTTAAGAATCTAACTCTCATCTTGGCCACAATGCCAGTGGTTTCAGTTCACTGCAACCTCAGCCCCGCTGAAGTCATACAACACAGGCACACATCACATATATAGCAGGAGTGAAGTGGGAGAGCAGCTCGAGGAGGCCTAACAGCAGGTAGAACAGTTACTGTGGCAGACTGTTAGGGTTTTGTGTGAGGGCTTTATTATTACTGGGCTTTAAACTCTCTGCAACTTAATAACACTTGAGGGATGGGATAGATTCTAATCAGGTAGCTTGTAACCCACAGATTAATCATACCTTCAAATACTGGAAAAGGTGGTATTCAGCTGAGGCACGTGCTGATGTTTGACTGAAACAGAACATTAAAACATTTGGTTTACTAGTGTTAAAAATGACTTGCCTCTGTGCCAGTTGAGAGACATGTTTGCACACCAAGACCAACTACCATCACCCGAGTTCAAAGCCTGAGCTTTCTTCTGTTACAATTTGAAGTTGCCACTGTGCACCTTTCATCTCACTCAGGACAATTGGTACCTTGCAGTACAGCTACAGTGCCAGACTAACTCATTACAATGTTTCATAAATGTGGGTAAAAGCCAGTTTCTGACTTAATCTCAGTGCTTGAGTCATGCGTGTTGATAAGCCATTTCTCTGAAGCATAAGACTGCAGCAGGAATTTTAAGAATTCAAGTTAACAAGTCTAAACCACTGTAACACCCAGAGGCATGATGTCAACCCCCCCCCCCCCACACACACACACAAGAGGTGTTTGCAGATTCTTATTATCTGTAAAATTAGCACAGGAGAAAAGTCATATTACAAGATCGGTAAAGAATTACGTCTTGTGAACCTTTCCATTTCCTTACAATAGGCACTGAAATAATTCAGTGATTCTCTTTGACTACCTTTCTATTATTGGTTATGCAGTTAAAGAAGTGAATCTGTTCAGGAGTGTGTGCTGTGAAATCTGAGGTGTGCGGAGGAAAGAAAGCCATGAACCAGAAGTCATTAGTATTGTATCAGTATACTGATTTCAGTGTGTAAATTTCAGACTGTGCAACATCAAGAATGCAGGCCAGAGAGACTTTTCAGATGCAATGTTTTGGTTAACAGGGATATTTTTATGACTGGAGCAAAGAGCAAATGAGAGCCACTATCACTGTGCATGTGAAAAGTAACTCTGATGTGCTTTTCAACAGGCTGTTATATGATACAGTGAGTGACCTGGCCTGAATTGTAAAAGCGCAGCAACGTGAGATCTCTAATGTCCCCTTGGAGCTCATGACCTGGACAAACTTGGGACAAGTACTTTCTCAGGAAAATTACTTGGTGCAGCGTGTTTTCTCAAAGTGTGAATGAATGGGACGGATGGATACCTGCAGAATGACTTGGCGTAGACTCTCCCCTGGGAGCTTCCTATTAGGTTTACGAACTGTGGCAGCAGACTTATAATGCTTGTTTGCTTGCTCAAATACAACCAGATGTGTGGCTTCTTTCAGGGTCAGAGGTCGTTTGCCTCATAGAAAAATGCAGAACAACGAAACCATAGCCATACAGCAATCTCACACAAAGCTTCTTAAATGTGGAGAATAGGGCGAATAGGCCGGGTTAGATTACAGGACTGTTGAAGTGTTGGCCAGTCAGAGTGGGTCAGCATAAATGCTTGGTGGCCTCTATGATGTTCAGCCAGGAAGCTGTTCACACGACCCTGTGGGACATTGCTTGTCACGCACGCATCATACTCCTACAGAGGTCTCTCATTGTCTTTCATTTTACAAAAGCTGCTCCATTTAAAGTTATGTTAATGCAATACCTGTATGGACTGATCCAAACAGTTCTTATCAATTTCATGTGAAATTAATTTACTACAACTGGGTGTCCACTTATCCAGAGTGGAGCAAGTGGTCTTTAGAATCTTACTTATGTCCATGGGTGATGCTGATCCACGAATTACTCTTTTTTTCCCAGTTCATTGTCTCTTTCCCCACTTAGTGTCAGCCTAAGATTCCCACTTTTTCTGAAAGACTGATGGTATACATGACAAAACATAACAAAAAATTTTTCTGATGATGACGTGTACAGATTAAAGACGCCAGTAGACCATAGCATGTCTGACAACCTGATCTAGTGGTGGGAAGATGCATGGAGGACAAAACATTGCTAGTTTAATCAGAAGTAAAAAAGAAGAAGAAGAAGAAGAAGAAACGGCGACTGTTCAGCTCACTTGCAGTGGAAGTAGAAATTTGCCGGCGTAACTATTCTAGCAAATTGACAAACTGTGAACTGAGAACATTTAATGAAATCATGAAATCTTGTCATGATTGTCACTTTGTAAAGCATAATCTCTAAGATAAACAATTTCACTTGACCAATTAGTGGAGATCTTTTTGTGTTTATGTTATTTAACACCTGGATTTAAAGAGGCTGCAGACTATGTTGTTATAACTTTACGACAGCTGCTGTCAAATTCCAGTTGCTGAAGGGCTTTTATTTTGGCCTTTGTTCAGTGTGATGACTTTTTTTCTAACTAAGACGACATGATTAAAGGCTTGATTCTTACATGCTTGAACTGCTCCTGGGATGGTTTTTTTCTCATATGCCGAAAGGGAACCTTTTAGGAAATTTTACAACATTTTGATGTGATGAATTGCCACAGTCAGTTTCAGGATATTTGTCTCCAGCTGTGATTTACATGACCCTCTGCGGGACAGATACTATGTTAGTGAATAGGACTGTTGTTGCAATGGGGATTTTACTAGAACTGTTGTCTCTTTTCATCATCTGATTTCATGTGACTCAGTTTCACAAACTGTGATCCACACTCTGCTATCTCTCTATTGTACCTTTCCTTCGCTGAAATGGGTTATTGTGAATCAAAATGATGCCTGAAGTATCACGTTCAGAAGTGGAAACTAACACGAGTGTTTGTCATGTTAGTGGATGTCAAAATGAGAAGTTGAGATAGAATGTAGGTCAGTTGCATCAGTCTTTTCAGAGCTTTAACTAGCTGTCTGTCTGTCCATTAAATACTGTAATCTATCATATTGGTAAATACTGTTTGAGTCAGATTCAGTGGGTGTTCTTGATGCCCACCCCCACCCCCACCCCCTACCCATAATTTTCCAAATGACCATTATTGTGTAGTGCGAGATACTAATTTGGAACTTTTACTCTGTCTGTGCCCATGATACTGTTATGTCTACCCAACTGAATGTCAGGTGGGGCATTCTTAGGTTGTTTTTGCTTAGTTAAGTTACATATTTGAAAGCAAACACATATTTTTGTTCTGAAGCAACACACGTGTACAGGTTTTATGGAAAATGCAGGAAACCCTCAACTGAATGTAGCTTAAATGATCAGCCATGTTACATTTTTTTCTGTATCTGGTCAGTAGCTTCATGGGTCTCTAATGGCTCACTCAACACCATACTCACCAGACTCTGATCCGGTCTGCGACCCTACATCTGTCAGCACCAAAAAAAAAAAAAAAAAAAAAAAAAAATCCCATCCAAATGTCCAGATGGCCCCTGCAGTCTGGTCCATGATGTTATCTACTGATCACCACATGTCATCCCTCAACAGGAGAGCCACTTAGAAAAAGGACTCACTAACAAACCTGTGAGTGTCAGCACTGGCAGAGATGAAATGAAAAATATTAGGCTCCAAATAGGAAGGCTTTACAACACATGAAACATTCGCCCATTCACACAAACATTCATACACAATGTGGTAGAGGCTGATCTGTGAGCTGCTGACCTGCACATCAAGAGTGATACAGCCCACACATAATACATCTAAAGTCACCCTGATATTTCTTTGCCATTCACACATACACTTATACAATTTGGTGTTCACTATCTCTAGCCCACAGACACTTTGACATGCAGCCGAAGCCAATTGCACCACCAAACTCCTGTTTAGTGGACAATCCATTCTACCTCCTGAGCCTTTGTTGAAAAGTAGTCTAAAGTAAAATGATTAACATATCATAGCTCAAGAACTTTGTGTGGGCATATTTACATCAAAAATAAAGTTAATCCATTGGGTCTTGGATGATGAGAGTTGATACTACTATAATACTGTTCCATTGTGCAACCTGAGGAGATATCATAAAGGATAATTATACACAGTAATTAGATGCAGCAAGTGGGAATGTCCAGCTAAATAAGATGGTGAAAATGCTCCTCTACGGTTTTGCATGACCAATAAAGGCAAGGCATGCTCAGAAGATTAAAATGTTTACAGCAGTTAAACCTTTTAAAAGCAGAATTTTGATGGACTGAAAGTTCTTGCTAAGCCAGATACAGCCTGAGAGATTTTTTTTTTTACATGTTTTAAGCATTATTGACCATTTGTATTTCACAAATTCATCATGTATGTCATTATTCAGTGCAACTAAGTTGATGTAGGCTTGATGAGTAGACAGTCTTAAAATGGAAGCCTGTCCAGTACTGTCTGTCTCTCTGGATGAGACACTGTCTCATCCCCCTGTAGTGTTTAGTTTCCGCCCATGTGAGTTACTCAAAGAGCCCTGAAGTTTAAAGTCCCTCAAAGCGGAAGTGAGTGAAAGTGGGAGAAAAAAATTGGACAAGACTCAAAGAAGACTTTGTGTTTTGGTGATTGGCGCTGCCAAAAAGGGTTTCTCTTGGAAGACAGCGAGGGACTGGTTGGAGGGTGAGGGGGAGCTCAGGGAGTTTTTGGAGGGTTGGGGAGAGATGTGAATTACGGTTTCAGAGAGAAAGAAGCCTGCTAAGGTTTGCTGGGGTCCCTCATTGTGGCAACGCCACAGGCCTTTCTCTAGCTCTGCTGCACTCAAGCCACAAAGAGAGGATTTCTTCATTTATTTATTCAATTTCATGCCATGTCGACCCCAAAATGGCCTCATTCCCTCTCCAAAACTGCCCTGTCCCTTTTGTGGTTGGCCAGTCCTCTCTCCAAAAAAGGAGACCCTTAATGGATGCATTGTTTTTCACATGTTGTTGTTTTCTCTTGGATAAGGAGGGGTAGAGAGTTTGAGGCTGGTGACCTGAGAACTGGCATAGAAAAGTCCTGAATCTGAATCTGTGATTCTGTTTAGGGGTTGTTTCAGTAGGTGTGGGAACTGCAGCAAATTGAAAAGAAGCTCTCAGGGCCAGCTGGAAAAACATTGACAAGTGTTACAGCTTGTGCTTGATATACAGGGTCTCTTGTGAGATATCTGAATTGAATGATATGGCCTGGCATTATTACTGAAGCCAAGAATGCCATCAGAAAAAATAATCAAGTTTGACATTTATTAATGCAAATTAATGTGTCCAGGTGGGTGCACTCATTATTTCCTAATTTTTTAATTAAACAACAGGCATTTTTGGCCCTTTCCTCCTTTTTTTCTGTACAAAATATTAGAAACACCTTATGGTACAATGTAATCCATGTACAGCACCACCACAGCTTCTAAAATGTCAGTGAAGGTGCTATGTGATGATGTTCTCCCAGACATTCATCTTCCCATTAATCCGTCTTTAATATGGATAACCTTTACTGAAGGTAAGCATTCAAATTAAAAAGATCCTCCATATGTGACTCTGAGTGACCCCTGAGGCAACATAGTCTGCCAGCAGCGTGACTGACTATGCCTGACTTACACCCATGTTGCAACTTCACACAGTTTAACAATCATGGCATTTTCTCACTTCTGTCTAGTTCTTTCCCTGCTGTTTCACTAATTCTGATTGTGTAGGATTTCTTGTGTTAAGAAATTAGTTGCAATTGTTAAGACTTGACATAAAGACTTAACAGTAGCAAAGATAATAAAATAAAAAGATGTACTCTGTGCTTCTAAAAGATAAAAGATGTACTTCATTCTTCCTGGCTTCTTGTACAGTCAGCTTTATGGTAGCATGTGTATTTTTATGTTTGTAAAGTCAGTGCTAGCCAGCTAAAAGGGTTCTAGACCAAAGACCTTGACTCAAGTGAACAAAGTCATTGCTGGGTCAAGTTACATAGTTGGCTTAGCTGCAGGTAGAAAGCTCTGTTCAGAGGCAGACAAGGCAGACGTGAAGGCAGCAGGCCTCTTACTCACTGTGCAGTGGAGCACACCAGCATATGGTCCCTCTGTATCTTCACACCTTACTGTCTGGCCCCTCTTCGCTCTGATAAACCCCAACATTTAGCAAATCCCCCCTGCCCCCAACCCCACCTTCCCCAACCAGCCTACGTTTGAACCTTTGGCTGTTGGTTATATGAGATGATGCCACACAAGAACAGTTATTTGTGTTGAGCAGTGATCCTGCAGTCTGGGTTGGCAGGTGATGATGGATATTGGCATTTTTTTCCAGCCTAGTACCTTGGTGGTTGGCAGTTGAATGTGTAAATGATGAAGACAGTTTCTTTGCTTTTCTGTCTGTTCCATTCAATCCATATCAGTAAATAGCATGACCTTTGATCCTTTCCTGGTTAGACCATAGTTTCATTACTGTGCGATTGTTGTGCTGGAAATTTAAGTTTAGAGTTAATGTGAATCAAGTGTCCAGAACACAGTGTGATTTATTTGTTTGTTACATGTAGTTTGCTTGCCAGCCACAAAACTGTCTGACCCTACTTAGAACACAGTTGAATTAGCGGCCAGTCAAACATGTCATATACTTCCTCTGCACAAAATTCACACTTCCTGTCCAGAAATGGCATCTGCTGCTTTTGCGTCAAGAGGCACTGCTTCATTCTGCAGACTGTTTGTTTTCCTTCCCCAACTCAGTTGAACCACTGCGAATCTGCTTGAAAAGAAGAAAAAAATTTCTTGTCAATGATTTGAAGTTTAAAAAAAGTGTTGCCTTTTGTTCAGTGTGCCCTGTTTTCACTTCCTGTTTGCATGCCACACACCAACAGAGGAAAGCGTGCATGCTTCTTCTGTTGCAGTTTGGGTTTTTCAAACCTGTCTTAAGCTTTTCTTGCACATATATTGTTGCAGTAAAGTGGACAGTTAGAAAGCTTGTTGGGATCCTATGGCCTTGGTTCAACCTTCATGAGACATTTGAGAGGGAGAGTGATGTCTGCATGAGTCCTTCGGTACTGAGAATAGACTGTGCATCATCCATTCATGGCAAAACTGTATGTGGCCAGTGTCTCTGCTGCATCCAAGGTGTTATTTAGATGCACACAAAATTTCAAAATTCATAGATTTTTTTTTTTTAAGATTAACAATGATACTTGGGTTGTCAATGCTTCTTGCATGATACCTTGCAAGCAACATTTTCGGATGAGGTACATTGCTTGTGTGACCAGGCTCATCAAAGTGCAGACTTTGACCAGACTAGTGGTTTGTGCTGTTCACACCACAGAAGTAAAATGCTGGCAGCCATCAGTCCCAGAACGGTTGGCCGTCACATTTTTTGTGAACCTGAGAGCACTTTTCTGAACTGCACCTGACTTCATCAAGAGGTCAAGCAAACTTGCCGAACTCTTGCCGGTCTTGAAAAACCTCTTGTTGGTTCAAGTGTGAAAACACCCATGTACAACAAATTGTAAATGAGGGTGGAGGAAGGGATGTGGTTTTGTGAAGCTAGTATGTTATACAAAGCAGACAGTCTTGTTTCTGGGAACCTGGGGTCATGTTGGACTGCCCTTTACTGTTTAAATTAGATCAGTCAGCCTTATTAAATATCTTACAGTTTTATTTACTAGTGCGAAAATGTCCAACTTCATACTTAAGGCTACAGCCTCCATCTGTTTGGCTTCTGAGGTAATAATTGGTTTAAACATTTGTAGCTTTAGTCTAGACCATTTACCTGCAAGTAACACACTATGAGGGCCATGCACTTAACAAGAGGAGAACAAGCCAGTAAATTTAGGAGTAAGTGACATTTTGCTAGTACATGCTCACTGCTGTCAGGATTTCATAGTGTGTTTCTGCCTGTACTGCTGTTATGAAGTGTACAAGCTTTTGAGGGTGATGAAATGATTTAGAACAACTATCGAGCCATGTAAGGAACTTGTTGAAAATCCTGACAGTGTTTGCTGTGCTGTGGTGCCTACAGCGCAGATCATTAATGGCCTGACTGCCAAGAAGAGGAGTGCCAGGAAGCAAGCGAATGGTTTGCTTCAATTAGATAAATACATGGACCAGACTGTGAAAATAATAATAAACCCCAGTTCAGATGGTGTTAATTTGACTCTTTGGTGTTTTTAGTCTTAGTCTTTTGACTACTTCCTTTGTGGCGTACTTTCATAGCTTTACCATACCGAAATATTAGCGGTGTAATTCTGCAATAGTGTTGTATTTGGCAGCTATTTTGTGGTCTTTCGAGAAGCTTCATGGTTTTGTTTCTAGTCTCCTGTGGGATTGCATCATGAGCAGTTTCCCCTAACAGCCCATCACCCCTGTGGCAAGAGACCAGGATGTGCAATATCTGTGCTGTGCTCTGTTCGGCAGCTGAGCCCCCTCCATGGAGCCACTATGACTCATTATTATGAGTCCAGGGCGATCAAAAAATGAATTTCGTCCCATCTGACCAACTATTATTAACACATTGATTGATGTCATCACTATTTTTAGGCATTAGAGAGTAACTATGCATCTCATACACACAATGTACTGTGGGCTGCTTAGGGCAGCTTATGCAGCAAACCCTAAAGGCCATATATGTGTGTTTTATTCGCTGTGTTTTATCCTAGGATGTATATCTTTAGGGACAACAATTTGCTTCAGGTAGTGGGCTTTCAAGACATCATCATCCCCTCCTTCATTCTTCTCAAATTCACAGCCAGTGTGTGTTGAGAGCTGTTAAGTGACTGAATCAAATCGGAGACAACAACAGACAGATCAGTCCATCTCCATCCCATGTAGATAATTATTGCTATTCATCACTCAAATATTATTCATCGATATCCGACCCTCCACTTGATGTTATTGCACACCCTCGACTCACTGATGATGGCGTGCTGATGTCAGAAAAGAAGCTGAAAGGTCAGCAGAGATGGAGATATGAAAGTAAACAAGGACCGTCAGCCGCATCCCGCTGCCTCTCAGCATGTTGATTAAGAAGTAATGAACTCAACAGCTGCGTCCAGTGGGTAGAGTTACATTATTTGTCATGACTACTGTGTTTGTATTTCATGATTGATTTTTTTCCAATAACAACTGGCTTAGCTGTGTTCTGTGGAAAGGATGGCTCTGTCTATATTCATCTTATATCTTAATGTCACTGTGTGTGTATTTGTGCTATGCTCCGAGGTATTGTCCTCTCCATGCAAATGATGTTGGCTTGTAATATGCTGAGGGTTTTCTGTCACATTTGCTTTGTGTTATCCAGTCCAGGTGTGTGAAATAGACTTTTTTTCATTCACTCTGCTTAAATGTTGAAGCCAATCTGGATCTCTTAACGAAGGTCATGTGGAATTACACATAGCCTGTCTGTGAGTACTGATGTCCAGAATCTTTCCAAGTTACGGATTTATGATGTGGAGGAAGTGAAAACAAAACAGATTCCAGTCTGTGTAACTAAGTAACTAAGTAGAACTGACTTGAATGTTCTCTTGGCAGAAAGTTACTTTGACTGATGGTCGTTATTGTGAAAGGCTCAAGAAATAGCTGAATATAAAAGCCAGTCCAGACTGCAGTTTGCCCAATTATGATACTAGGCACTATGAACTGCTGTCCATCAGATGTCAACATTGTTCCAGTTATACCCATAATACCTTCTTCTGGGGCCATTTCCTGTTGTTGATTCTGATCACGCTCTCAAAATATTATGCTCGAAACTTTAAAAATCCTGTGTTTGCATAAACTCCGATAAGCTTGGAGTGCAGGCCCAGTTTATACTCGGTTGTCTACTGTGGGTCTACTCAAGCCGGTGTCTCAGTCTCCAAATAAACCTGTGTGCTTTGTGATGGAACAATGAAGACAGCCAACACAACCATGGGTGAGAATGGCCATGTTGGTGTGAGGGCTGAAAGGATCTCTTTGTTGCTCCTTGCTTCTATCCTCCCTGCTGATCTCCCCCTCCCATCACCACATCTGTGTGGCACATTTTGTTTAAGGAGTGAAGCCTGCCTGGATGGTAGGTGTCTAAGATGTCAATAAGAAAAAGACTGACTTTTTTGGTTTTTCAGTTCCGCTGTTGTTCCTTTCCCTTTTTTGCTCTCTCCTGCATCCACCCCACCCTAACCCTGCTTTCCACCATCTGAAAGGGACTGAGGAAGAGCCTTGTTTCCTGTCTCTTCTTGTCCTCTCTGCCAGGGAGCAATGTCTCACATGAGTGACTCCTCCAGTGTGGACACGGTACAAGTTGCCATATGGGAGGTTTAATTAGTGTACGCCTCAAGCACAATCAGCTCCCTCCCAAAACCAGCAAAGAACATGTGACTACTGCTTCCCTTTAATACTCGTCTTAATTAGCGAGGTCGCATCTCACTGCTAAGGACCTTTGCATTCTATTTTGGTGCAACTTACGCAAAAGCTGGTAAAGAGAGAAAAAACTGGAGACAGTCCTCCCAAAGTGTTTGGCCTCAGAGGAAATGATATGATTGCTGCCTGACTGCCTCTTTGGCTGGTTTCTATCTTTAGAGCAAATGTGTGATTACAAGTGTTAGTCTTTGATTATAGGCCAGTGTCTTACTGTAAGTAATACATGTAGAGTGCTGATGTTATGTGTGACTGTATAGAGCATGCAAGGGTTTTCTGTAAAAGATCACCCAAATTACAATGAATTATTTTCTAATGTTATTTCGCCATGCAAACATTTTGAGTTACTATTTATTTTCCAATTGAATGTACTTGGAGTAGATGTTGAATGTGAATATTTATCCTTTTTGAGAAGAAATGCGAAGTTTGATTTGCATTAAATGAGAGATATAATTAAATTAAGATATGATTCTTTGATCAGACATTTCCAGATCTAATTTAAAACTTTTCTATTTCCAGTCTGTATTTCATTTAGGTGTGACCGTTTATTCACACTGATGCACAGAGCAGTTTGGCATATTTTGGCATAATTTACTTTGCAGAATTTGTTGAGGTTGCTGTTTGTAAATGCAGCATTTGAAGGTGCAGTAGAGGAGAAAGATGGTTGACTGTTGACTGTCATTTCCAGGTAATCACCTGTCTTTCTTTCCCAGAAATAAACAAAAAACAAAGAAGAATCTGTCAGTTACCGCTGTCCTTTTGTCGTGAGTATCCGGGTAGTTTGTGTGCAGATCATTATGCTGCTTGTTTCTTCATTATAACTTGGCCCAGTCTGAATCAGCTCAAAGAACAATATCCTTGAGTAATACTTTAGATATTATCATTGGACATTCATCATTGAACTCAAGTATTTTTTTTCCTTTGTAACACCCTTCATCCACGTTATCAGTTTTCAGACTCGAGGCACTGAAATGCAGACAGACACAACAGCAGGAGCCTGCCAGATGAAGGAGGCTACAGGAGTAGTTTTATTTGGTAGTCTGGGGATTCTTATCTCCTTTATCCCTTTCTTTACAAGACTGTATTGGCATCTGGGGATGAGGCAGACAGTCGGACTCAAACAGGTAAAGCCTGTCAGGCATAGGGTAATAGACAGAGAATTGAGGAACAGAGAATAAAAGAAGCTGTTTGCAGATTCACTTCCCCTCTTCACCATTTTTTTAAGTCATTCTGATTGGCAGGCATGTACGCATACACTCACATGCAAGCAAGGCTCAACTTGACATGAGCCTATTATGGTAGTCTTAGGTGAAGTGGTGTGTGTAGACGAATGCTCAGGTGCATGAGCTTTCACTACAGAAGATTCTTGCACGTCACAGTAAGAACGTCATACAGTGGCAACTCAGGGATATGAGACAACTGTGACACATTTTGTGTCCAGCACAGTGAAAGACAATTTTCTAGTATGTGAGTGCACATGTGACTGCCATTCCTCAACAGCTTGTGTGTTTACACTCATGATGTGAGAGAATATTTATTTGTTACATGTATGAGCACGTAAGTACTCCTGGACTTCCTCTTTCAGACCATTGTGCGCACAGGAGATGGTTCAGGATGTTACAAACCTGTCATGTTATCCTGTTGATAGCGAATAAGATTCTCTCAGGATGTTCAAAGGTCACTTATATTTTCATAGATTTAGATGCTCATCTTTTAAACCTGCTTTGTTTTTGTTTCAGGCATTTCTGCAACGAATCAGACAAACCGCAGATGACCAACAGTGTCTCTCACCAGAACATGTCAAGGTAGGACTGGTTTTTTGGGCAACTACAAGACCAATCCCACAAGTGTGGTTATCTTTTGATATTGTGATTGTTCAGACATGGTGTTTGCCTTTCTTTCCCCATGTGTCCCCCCATCTGTTGGTCACTTCCTTTCCACTTCTTTCTTTCTCTTCCTTTCACCCTGCCTCTTTATCTCTTCCTTCCTCTGTATCCCCTCCCTTTACCTCACCCCCCTGTTTATAGATTCTGTTTTCAAATATTGAGGACATCCTGGAGTTGCACAAAGAGGTGTTGTCTGCAGTGGAGAACAGTCTGCAGCCCGAACCTCACCCCCAGCATGCTCTGGGACACGTGTTCCTCCAGCTTGTAAGTGCTAACCCACACAAAAACATGCACATAAAACAGCAAACGGTCACACGCATATGCAAGCACATGGACACGCATGGGGGACCGCGTGCATGCGCGAATTCCTCTTCCATGCAAAAACACACACACAAACTCTTTTCATGGGCCGTCCGTAACCACAGAGGCAGGGAAAAGCGAAAAAGGAAAGCGTGCAAAGCCTGCTGTGAAAATACTCCTTAATTCTTTCTTTCTCACATGGAACACCCCTCACACACACACACACACACACACACACACACACACACAGTCAGGCAAGGGCAAAAGAGTCTCTTTTCCCTCCACCTCTCTTCATCAGTCTGTGCAGGTCACTGTCTCTGCCAGCTCTTTCTTTTAAACCCCTCCATCCCTCCATCCAGAGATTCCTCTCTGGTCTAATAACCCCCCCGCTCCCCACAACCCCTGTGCTCCTCTCTTTTCTGTTTGAACTCGTTTGGCCCCGGGGAACAAACAAAGAAGGGTCTGTGTCCGGGGAGGAAGAGATGGTGTGTCACTCAGTGAGGGGACAATGCATGTGCTGGTAGCACTCACTCTCAAACTCCTTCTCTCTCTCTGTCTCTCTGTTTGTATCGCTCTGATAAACTATTGTCAGTTCACTTTCACTGAGGAACTCTGTGGGGACTCTGTGAAAGTGGGTAGCCAGGTATTGGGTAGCTAGGTATTCCTCCCTACTATCAGTTCACTCCATCAGCCTACAGGTCAGTGCAGGACACCACTTGATTCAAAGTTTAGTTTCTGAAAGACAAAAAACAAAAATCTCATTGTTGGAGAGCCAGTAAACCCACATGTTTCTGCCCCTTGTTTTTTCACTTGACTCAATTTAATATTGGAGCAAAGAATCTGCAGCTCTTTGGCTCTGTTAAGATTAAACTGAACCACTGAGGTCATTTCTGCCTCTCAGAAATGTCTTTATATCTAAAACCATGAACCACACCACCTCTCAATAGTGGTAATATATCAGCTGCCTGCTGTCAGCATGAATTCAGTTCAGTACATCTGTGGATGGCTGGCGATTTGGCTCATCAAACTGTACCTTCACACATGTGTGAGGCGTTATGGTCATTCAGTCTGTCAGGCCAAGTGTCAGGGTGGAGAATTGATTAAAGGAGCCAAACCTGTTTTTTTTCCATCACTCTGTGGTCAGACTGGGAGATATAGAGGTCAGACTGGATGGGTTATAGGGAGGCTGCAGGTGCTTAGATTTCTAACTGAATCAATGGAAGGAATAGCCTCAGCTTCTTCAAAATTTCAGTTCACTTCAAGTCTACCTCAGTGTCATCACAGGAAGGAAACCTTTATGACTCAAACCAGTACTGGATATCAATTTCAGGTATGATGATGAGTCATAGTGATGAAGCCGAGCCCAATAAATCTCACCATATCAGTAATATGCTAAGTTTAACTTACTAAATTCCTGTTCAACTGATTACTAGGTGATGTAAAAAGCAGACACCAAATCATAAAAGCAGAAAATACTTCAACCAGATTGTATCTGGCATTTTTGATGAATTTGATGAATGTTTTAAATTAGAAGGCTGACACATATATTCCGTATCTATCTGGTACTGCATCCCATAAGGAGAACAAAACCAATAATAAAGAGATTCTACCCTTGGTAGCAAACCTCTGATACGGCTAATTTATCTGTCCCATAGATCTCTGTTGCTGTCCAAAAACTATTAAAGGATATTTTCCAAAATGTAAAGTGTAAAAAAGATATGTTGTGGATTGGGACTGAAAGCAAAGTGTTACTGTGCATATCCATTACAATTCCCTCTCCAGCCCATGACCTTTGTCTCCTTCAATAGTGACACCTCTCAGCCAATCGGCTGGCCCTGTCTGGCACCCTCCAGGCATAGCCCTTGACCTCGATCAGAGGTCAACACCATGACCGGGGTTTGATTAACCTTCCGCATTGTTCCATAAGACTGTCTGCCACTCACAGTTAAATGGAAAGATTCATTGCTATTCAAAGTCAGATGTTGATGAGATGGCTTGGGAGGCTGCAGATGTTAAAAATTAAGTGCACCAGTCTTGTATTAAAATAACCACAGCTTTCATGGTAACTCTATTGAAGCAGTATTAGGATGGTTCTTCAACACTATTGATGAGTGTAAGATGTTTTGCAGTCTTTTTCTTACTAATCTGTAGAAAAACTGTGGAATGGGTCATATTCAACTGACCAACGCACACAGAGATGTTTAAGCCTTCGTTTCAAAATCACAGTGTGCATGAGATTATTCAAACTCTGCAAAGGTGAAACAGTGACTCATGTTAGAGGAGTAATCAGAGACATCAATATTTGCTCTATTTCTGGGAATGTATACTTGAGTGCTGTGCAAGAAGCAACAGTCATGTTATTATGCACTTTCTGAACTACGCCCATTATGCTCTGACACTGTGTGCTTCTTCGCGTGTGATACTCCCCTCTCATCTAGCCTCCAGAATAACATTCCACTGACGAAGAATTCAAATAAAGACTTAAGTTTATCAAAACGACAACCCAAGTCTTTGAGCTATTCTGGGCAAAACTGATGTCTTTCAGTCTTTCACAGCAGTCCTGATGTTTTAGATTGGCCTTCACGTTTTGGCCCTGGAAGGACATCTTGGTGTGCTTGAATAAACTATGTAGTTGTTGATACCTGAGAAAAGGAAATGCCTTAGAGTGGACTTGGGTTGTAAACATAGCTACAGAAAGGCATGCTGTTTTCAGGTTCACCTACCGAAGTGCCTCTATGTCCAGGAGTATGTATCTGTAAACTGATATTCTCTGGCTACATTTATGTGTGCCTAAACGCTCCTTTAATATTCAACTTGCTCAAGTCACGAGTTGGTAATGGTATTTTTTGATGTACTCTTTTTAATATAGACCGAAACAACTTAGTTCAGGTGTAAGAAACCCCCACAAGTTGTTTGGGTTACTGACTCATAGGAACATATCATCCTGTTTACTGGTGTATTTCACAGCGTGATCATGTTCAGTGTAGTTTTTGCAATTGAGTGTAGCAGACAGGCAGATTTATTCTGTTTACTGGTTTCATGAATCGCCACAGGAGAGGTTTTTATGTGTTGCTCAGTGTAACCAGACTTTCAAAGACCATCCTGTGATTTGTTCATGTTTTAACCCTACAAATTGTGTGAAATCATGACAACTGCTTCATAAAGCACAATGTCAGTTTTCTAATGTGGTTTTCAGTACAGCAACATTGCAAGATGCTACATCAATGTTGTAACTAGTAACTAAAGTTACCAATTGAATGTATTGGAATAAGAAGTGCAGTGTTTGCCTCCAAAATGTAATGGAGTGGAAATATCATGTTGCAGAAAATCTAAATACTCAATTAAAGTACAAGTAACTCAAAATTGTAGTTCTGAGTTGATGGGCTGAAGTATTCAGAACATTTAGAGTATGTTGTCTTTTTTATACTATTATAAATATGAAGAATTAGCTTGTACGTGTACACCCAACCAGATAGACTAAAGTGGTACATGCACAGTTACAAGTCTTGACTCTCCCGTGGTCTCTTCTACTGTCTGTGTATTGTATTAACTCAGTTTGACTGTGTGTGGGGTTTCACACCATATGCCTGCCCAGCTGTTGCTCCCGGTGGTGCTTTGGACTGGAATCCCCTGCCAAACGTGGCTTTGGGTGTGTTTTGGCTATTGCCTGCCTTTGTGGTTAAGAACTACCCATCATTTACATTGTGCTGCTCCCTTGTGCTACACATCAACAAATGATTTTCACCTTTCTGGTCCAGGCAATGGGACTGAGCAGAGATGCAGAGTTCTGTAAAAAGCGCTGCAAGCTTTGTTTGACTGCTTCTGTCACCATTGCCGGGTTACTGTGTAAAACAGATACAAACACACATGCACTCAGCAGTGACATCCTGCAAGATTGTGTGTGGGAGGATCATTATTTTCCACATCTGTGCCATAACAGTTTGCCGGTTTGGTAACTATTTGTGTTTTTTTTTTGTTGTAAGGTGCTGATGTAGCTGATCATTCTGAGAAGCTTTGCATCTTTGAATCAACTTATTCAAAGTTTCTCAAGCTGTTTCCCATGATTGATTTAAATGACTGAATATTAGTTATTCCCTTTTTAGTGCTTTGGCCAGGCCACCTTTACATGCAGAGCTGCAGGGCAGTAATATTTCAGTTAAGGTTGAAAGCGGAGTGTGAGCACCTGCAGTTTTAGATTTCACTTACAACGCTGTTTCAAATGACGGTTTCAGTTTCTCGACCTCAAGCTCAGGCACCATGCACATGGTTTCACATCCCAATTACTGTCGCGTAGTTAAGAATACACAATAGGCTTCGATAAGCTCCAGGGTATAAATTCAACTGCAGCTGTGATACTGTGTGTTCATTGTTATCAGTATGTAGTAGTAGTAATACAGTATGCTGCATGAATAATACATTAAATGTTGCAGCAGTTTAATTTGTCCAGGTGTCATATTACATATTGTAAAGAAAACTGAGTGGCAGCTTGACAAATGCCCCTGTATTAGTTTAGGGTTGTTTTGTCTTTTTGAACTGTGTGATGCTATCACTCAGGAAAAAGACAAAGCGTTCTATGTTGGCCTGCTTTTTTGTCCACTATGATGTAGATTACTTTGGAAAAGAGAAGTGTGACAAATGATGCCAATGAAGACTAGTACAGATCAATTTAAAAAGGTTAATGACAGTGAGTCATGTCAGTATTCTTTCAGTAGTTCTGTCTGAACATTGTTGAAGTTTCACTCTAGCAACAGGCTGGCATAGCAAAAGCCAACATTTCTGTTACTAGGATTAATAAGCAATGACAACTGCGGAGGTGCAGTTAACCACCACTTTACTTCATACAGTACAACTGAATTGCATTAGACTGTGGTAACTGAACCCTTCTGCCCAATTTCTGTCAGTATTCCTCTTGTCAGTTGTCTCAGTAGATTCCTTGAACCTAACAAGTAGCCAGTAAAATATGGTGCCAAGTCCCTGTTCTGCAATCCTGACCTGAGTTTTTCTCCTGTTTTGCAGAGGGAGAGTTTTTCAGTGTATGGCGAGTACTGCAGTAACCATGAGAAGGCCTTGCGACTTCTCATGGAGCTAAACAAGATCCCCAACATCAGAACCTACCTGCTGGTAAGTCACCACAGCTCCTCTGCATTGCTTATCTTATCTTTTCTTTACATTGCTTGTGCAGTCCTCAGATCATTTTTTTTCGACATTTTTCTCTTACCTCCTCCCACTATGACTCCTGGTTTTTCTCCACTTTATTATATAGGTAAAAAAGATTCTCCATGTTTTCAGTATGTTTCATGTCACATGAGTGTTATGCATCCTTTTCTCTAGTTGTGGTCAGATTTGTGTTTGTCCCCTCACCTTATTTTCTTTCTTTTCCACCTTCTTCCTTTGCCCTACATTTCTTTCCTCCCATGAGTCTTTTCTTGCTTATTTTGTTTTCTGTCATCTGTGCGTATTCCTCCTCCTCCTTTTCCTTCCATCATTCACCTTCATTTCCATGTTAACACTTGAATAAAGGGCTGAAACTACAATGAGGTCAGAGGGTTCTTCCTGCCGGGACAGGATGAAACCACCACCAAGGTCACTTTTGTGTCGCTCTTGTAGTGTTTCCGCTGCCAGCTGTTTCTGTGTTTTGACACCCAAACCCTTGGGCCTGGGACAATGAACTTAGAATGGCGACAGGGCCTTTGAGCGGGGGACCTAACCAATGAAATCATCTGCAGATTCTGGGCCAGCCAGCTGTGGAGTGTTGGCAGCTTTTTAGGTTTGGCCAAGAGATCTGAGCCCGTGCGTTCGTTGCTGCCTCATGGTTTGCTTCCATGGCATTATTCTGATCCACAGGACTGGAAACAGTGGGAGCAAAGTGTTGCTGTGTGCTTTGGCTTTTTGCTTCCTCTGGCCCCGTCATGCAGTGATTGGTTAGGTCTTATGTGGTGTTGATGCTTCCAAAATAAAATCGCTACACAACATCTGGTTATGTATTAAAGCTGTTGTCTGCTCAGTGTAATCTCAAATATTGGACTAGCTCTTTTGCTCTGTGTAGCAACCATGAACAAAATAGAAACTAGAAATTAGGGAGAAAAAATACAAAGCATTGTCTGTTTGAGAAATGTTGACTTGCAAAGAAAATGGTGTTCTTTTGCAGAATAGCAGGGAATACAGAAAGAATTTCTATGCATTCATGAAACTGTGATCATTGCAAGTTGTTGTTATAGTAATAACTGGCAATATAGTTTGCATTGGATTCTCTTCAACTGTGTTCAATTCCAGTGGATTTTTTTCTGTATTAAATTACTTTTATGCTAATTGAATCACGCGATGAAGAGAGCTTCTGAATTTGTGTACAGACTTAAAGTTTTAATTGCCTTGGAAAAGAAGAGAGAAGTGAAGTGAAAGAAAAGGAGGTCAGAGTGAAGAGCAGAGGGAGTTTAGGCTTTAGGCTGATTACAGATTACAAAAAAGCAGAAGATGAGAGGAAAGAAGAAAAGGATGTTGGGGATGATTTAGATAGAAATGTGTGTGTGTGTGAGAGCGAGAGAGAGAGAGAGAGAGAGAGAGAGAGAGAGAAATAAATTAGTATTAATTTGTGGACTCCCAGAATTGTGCAGTACACAAACTACATAAACACACACTATCCTCTCCCACTCTGTGCGGAGTTGAAGAATCACCATGATTATAATGCTCTAAACTGATCTCCTGCCTTCTTTCCCACTGGAGAACACTCAGATGGTTTATCTGCATGGCTGCTTTTGATCTTTCATCCCATCCCATGAGCTCATAGCATACTGACAGGCTGCACTCCTGCAAAATACAAGGTGTAGAGAAACCATAACTGTAACTGTAAAGTTGCCCCCCTTCTGAAGAAAACCCTCTCCTTTCAGCTGGTTTCTTAAAGCCCAAATCTCTTGGGGAATGAGAGGGCACTTTAGAGGTTTCTCAGTGATCCTTATGTTGAAAAGCTTGGATATTTTGGAGAGTTTTCAGTGGCATGGTTGAGGAAATGTAGTATAGTTACACATATACAGATGTCCAAACAAGCCACCTTAAAAATGACATTGAAGTTTTTTTTTTATTTTTGGATGTATCAAAACTCAGCCTTTGCACAGAGATCACAATGGTCAACGAACCATGTGATTACATTAATTAATAAAATAATAGCAAAAGTGACAGTAGTAGTTCTGTACACTGCAATTCAATGAAACATTGCTAAAAAAAATTAGGGTAACAGATTCAGTGCTTACATTGTTGGGATTTGAACAATTTAATGTGCGAGTCAAGAAGCAGAGCCCTGCAGAAATTATGCAATTTAAAGGAAGTTCAGAAAACAAGCCACAACACACACTAAATTGACATTTTGAGAGAGTCAAATCACGTGCATTCTGTGTGTTCTAAATGACAACACATTTGCTCCATAATTTCACTTTTTTTATTATTATAAAAGCAGTGAACATATGGAAATGCACCGCACCTAAGACTTTACTCCCAGACAAAAATATAATATTCTACTGCACCTGGACCTGCCGGTGCAACAGAATGTGACTGAATGGAAATGGCAACAGTAGTCAATTAAAGTCTGCTTATTGCTGACATGAGACAGCAATTGAAACAGCTGCATATGCTCTAGTTTCACAGACAGGTGGTGGCTCAGATAATAAACATTTCTAAAATTTTTATGTTGTCAGTATGGAAAAGGTAAATAGATTCTTTGACTCTTTAACTGAAACAAGATGCACTTTAGAAAAACAACACCTAATGGGGGAATAATTGAAAAAAATATATTTTTTTGTTTTCAGTGTGTTCATTTTAATTATTTTCACTAGTAACTCGAAGTAAAGATTTGCTTACTATGGAAACTTTGCTAAGAAGTGAATGTGTGTACAGATAAAGCTAGCTTCATTGGCACATTTTCTTCTCACTTCTTTTTTTCACTTTTGTTTAGGAATATAAGTGTTTAACGTGCAATTATTGCTAAAAAATCAAGAGCTTTTCAGCGTATTCATGCACACTTTCATTAGCTCTTATTGTATACCCTTTGCATTTCAAGCAGATTGTACACATAATCCTTCATTTATTAAATATTTAGTGTGTCTCAGTGTACATCTGTGTAAGATAATGTTTGTTTTGCAATTCTTCTTCAGCACTGTATGCTGCTCGGAGGGAAGAAAAGCACAGATGTTCCCCTCGAGGGCTACCTTCTCACCCCCATTCAAAGGATCTGCAAGTACCCTCTACTGTTGAAGGTACTGTACAAATGGCTAACATCAGAAACCTCCCTATGTGAAAACAGTGTATGTAGATCAATACCAGTGACTCATTATATATTATCAGACCAGGCATTTTCAAACAAAAAACAAAACCCGCTGGCATTTCAAGGAGCTGTTTCCCCCACCTACAAGTACTCTGTTTCTGACTGCAGTGTGTCAGGTTTGGGTACAGAAGAGGTGTTGTCGCTAAAGGTCACAGAATACTTAAAGCTCCTTTAAAACTGTTGTGTTTTGTGAATGTGCCTGCTTTTGAAAATTCTACAATATATACAGTATTTAAAAACCCTGCCTACTTCTTCTTTCCCCAACCTAGGAACTGCTTAAGCGGACCCCAAAGAAGCACGCTGACTATCCAGCAGTGGAAGAGGCTCTGCAGGCCATGAAGGCTGTTTGCTCCAACATCAATGAGACCAAGAGGCAAATGGAGAAACTGGAGGCTCTGGAACAGTTGCAGTCCCACATTGAGGGCTGGGAGGTGAGAGCAAAGAAGACAGAGTGAAAATTCTGCAAAAGAGAGAAACAAAAATCCTGTAATCTCACCACGACAAAAACTTATTTTAGAAATGCCCCGACCACCTCAATCACCATCTGTCTTGAGCGCTATTGCAGCCAAATCACCGCTCTGAGCACAGGGGCCACCGATGGGGCTTGGGAGCCGAGTGAAGGGTCCAGTGCATTTTTCATGCCTCCCTCACCCACCACAACAGAGGCCTTGTCTTAGCGGGCACCAATGGGACAATCCACCCACACAGGGTGCCAAGGGTGATGCCAACAGGCATACTGCCCAATCAGAAGAGACATAGGAAGCAGAACTCTAGTCCCACATGCACCGAGAGGGTTATATGAGGGGACATTTGAAGGGGGGAAAGGAAGAAAGTTGAGGAATGGAACCAAAGAGTGGGCCCCACTGCAACATCCCACTATCTACTTGCCAAAACAGACCCCTTTTCTCTCTTTCCCTTGGAAAAATGTCACCATTTAACCCTGATAATTGTTCACCACCATAGGAAAAAAACAAGCTTGGGTGTACTGACAGTGAAAGACCATGCAGAATGTTTTCTGGTTCCTCCTCTGGTGAATAATCAACTGTGTGCTTATTTCTATTGAATGGTCTGTGCATTAACCACCAGGATGCCCCTACCAATTTTGATAAGATCAGAATTGTGATTTTTCAAGCAAAACTATAAAAGATTCTCCGATGCATATCTAAGTCATTCACAGGAAAAACTTAAACAATAACAAGACATGCAGTTTCTCTGTCTCTTCCTCTGAACAACTCAGTCGGAGCTCTGAAAGACACTTCAACCTGACCCTGCCCCCCTCCCCCACCCATCGGCAATCCCTCAGCCTTACAGCATTAGTCTCGCTCTTCTTGCCCTTTTCCAGCCACTCTCTGGGCTAATCACCTCCAGCCCTAATGGAAGAGGACGCCAGTAGTGCCGATTCAGGCCCAGATGCATTACCGCTTCTTAGATACACTATGCTTATACACGCATACACACACATGCAGTACACCTCTATGTTTACACATACGCTATAAATGCAGGAAAGCAACGAAATACACACCGCAAGACATGTGCGCCCATAGGTACGAGCATGCCCTCTGAATTCTCATTCTCTCCTACACACTCTCATGTCCACCCCCACCTCTGCTCAGTGCAGTTAACACAGGGATGAATTGATCGCCTGAAATGCGATCCCCTACCCAAACCCCTTCGGCATTCACCTTAAGAAAAGCTCAGAGAATCATTTTTCTCTTTAGGAACTCAGGAATGATGAACATCTATCGTAAATACAAGCTCATGGGAATCAATTATGGACGCTGGAGTGAGAGTGTGGCCAGTAGGGGGTTTCCATGGCACACTGGTGAAACCATGTCCGAAACATCAAAGACAACAGTGAAGTCCAAATCTGATGTCTATGTGTGTGCCTGTGGGGATGTGTGTGTGTGTGTGTGTGTGTGTGTTGGGGGGGGTGTTGATGAGTGCAAGTCATGGGGGGGGGGTTGCCCACACATGGGTGTGTTTAGTTCCAGATGATTTGGAGGAGAATGATCCGTTAACAATGAGTAATGAGATGTATTTTAACTGAGTTACTTTAGTTTATGTTTTAGCATCCCTGTTTTGACAGCTTAGGTGAACAGCGTGTGTCTGTAGTGCAGCTCATGGATCCTAGAAAGTTACCCATGTTAAATTAAACCCTGTAGCATGTCTTTGGTTTTTTGATGATAAGAAATTGTTTCCTTCCGTCATTCGCAACTTGGGAAGGAACATGTAAGTGCATGGTTGCTCATGCATGTATCTGTATCTGTGAAAGCAGTTTCTGTTCCCTAGTTGGAAATGTGAAAACTCTGAATTTCTAAAAGTAATCAAGCCTACATAATGCTAGTAATTGGTCCTGAAGCTCAGCCACTTTCAAATGTGAACATTAGATACCATGCTCTGGTCTATCAGCAAGACATCTTGTTTTTAACAGATCCAAATTTATGCCAACATGCTGATTAACAAAGACTGAAAGGTTTATATACCACTTTTCTAAATATCAATTTTCTTAATTCAGCTTCAATAAAAGAAGTCAATTCAGTCGTTCAAAAAATGTGCCAAATATGTTGAACAGAGAAACATTCTTTTTTGTTTTAGCTTTCGCAATGTGTTGACTGCAAAAAACCAGGGTGTGTGGATTTTGTCTTTGGTCATTGCAGAGTTTCATGAAGAAAAACAGTTCTTTCAGTCTCAGCAGGTTGTGGTGGGTTTCATAGCTGACAAGAAATGGCTTTTAGAAAGTCTTGATCACATCCTGTGAAGGCAGTGGGCTATAGAGTAACAGAATATGTCTTCCTGAATAAGTGCAGTGGACTTGTCTTGACTTTTATATCACAATTTTGTAATTTTCCTTTGCCATGACAGAGGTACAGACGGTTTGATCAGTTGTCACTGCAGGGATCAGAATAAGGCAAAAGCAGTTCCATGTGCAGCTGTACTTTTATGTATTTTTCAGGTTGTGTGTACATGTGTTTTCATCCCGAGAGAAGAAACAATCACAAGCTTTGTTTGTTCCCAAAACAGGAGTCCCGCAGGAAATTATTTGTAGGTCAGGGTAACAGTTTTGTGAGGCTGTCCTGCCACTTTTGTGTTTTGTTCTTCCAATTATCCAACACTTTACTGCAGCGTTGTATCCTGCAGTAATGTTGGGAAGCTCTCCAGCCACTATGTGTTGACAGCAACTCAGTGCAGAAAGTTTTACTTGGTGGGTGTTACTTGTCACAAGTTCAGTGATTGCAGCACACTCCTGGCAGTGAATACTTTACAGTTTTACAGCGGAGATGGGTGTGGGACAGCTGTGTTTATGCCTTTCTATCACAGACGGTGGAATGAAAACATTGTTCATAATGTCAAAGTTGAATTTCATATTGTTTCACTAAGGTTGTGAACTCTCCAAGTTTTGGTACAGACAACAATATTTTCTTTGCTGCTCTCCAGTTTAGACTGAGAGCACTATCAGATTTTCCACGCCCTGCTCAAATAAAGTATGGTTGCAGCACATCAGCATGAAGAGTCCATAAATGACAAATGGCCCCATGCATGATGGATAAAACTGCCATCTTCAGATGGTTACAGTGATGGCGTCAGTAGCTAATGTCTTTTTCAATCTTTGTTTTTTCTTCAGGGAACCAACCTGACAGATATTTGCACAGAGTTGCTGCTTCATGGAAATCTCCTTAAAATCTCAGCAGGCAATATCCAGGAACGTGTGTTCTTCTTGTTTGATAACCTCTTGGTTTACTGCAAGAGGAAATCCAGGTGAGAAAAGCAACTTCCGCATCGCTGTACAGCAGCTACCACAGCAGCGTGTCAAAGGGGAACAAGAGGGACGCAAAAGCATTTAAAAATCTTTTAACTGGCTGACTATGAGAATGAAGCTAGACATGGAAAATTGGAGCAAATGTCCACATTTCTGCCAATTTATGCAGGTTTTTAGTGTGAAAGCTGAACAGAAACAACTACATGTGTTTGCTGCTCCCATAGCTACGAATGAATGAATGCGCATGTGTTACAGACACAAGTTCTTTTCTTACTGTGGCACTGGCATCAACGGATGTTTTCCCTGCTGTGTGTAACCACAGTGTCGTCCCATTTCCTAGAGTTTCTGGAAAGAAGTCCACCAAGAGGACCAAGTCTATCAACGGGCCCCTCTATGTGTTCAGAGGCCGAATCAACACTGAGGTGATGGAGGTGGAAAATGTGGAAGATGGAACAGGTTTGTGTTTGCCCAGCAGCGTTACCTTTGGTGTCTATATGTCCATTCATAAAACTCTTCTGGAGCATTTGTGTTATTTGCCATGAGTCCCTTGTTATTTGTGATATAACTGCAATGTTGCTCAAGCTCTTTGATATCCCAAGTAATATTAAAATATATTATATATATTTTTACAACAAACCTAATAATTACTGCTTTTAATCTACCTCAGTGTACCTCAGTTTTTTATTTCATATTATAGTTCATAAAAATGTGCTGTTTAGAAACTGATGGTTGCTAATGAACCAGGTACGTGTTGACAGTTTGGGTGGAGTATCACATTTGCACCTAGTTTCAAACAGGATGTAGCTTGCAACCTCATGTATCACCTTTTATGTCAGTTATTCAGTAATGGCTTAAGATGTTGATACAATCAAAGTGCAGAAGCGACCCTGAGCAAGGTGACAAGCTCTGTGCGCTCTTCTATCGGTTTAGATATGGTTCCAAGCATAAACGACTCGTCTGTGGGCTTGTCGTGATACCGCTGTCACTCGGCTGATGTTGCTATTGTGGTTTGTTCACGCTGAGCTTGGTACAGCTTGTCTGCTGTGTAGAACACTTTGTCTTCCTCTCTCTCTCTCTCTCTCTCTCTCTCTCTCTCACTCACATGTTTCCTCTTTTTTTCTTTTCTGTGCTGGCAGAATATTTTGCAAGCTCACATGACCTTTTTTTTCTGAATGTTGCTGCAGGCTGTCACATTCTGGCTTCTGAAGGGGAAACCACAAAGAAAAACATGCCTTATTCACAGAGCTCAGGGGTCCCATACTGAAAATGTGTACATATGTAAACAACCAGAATACAGATTATCTGATAACCAAGTGTTTAAGATATGAATAGATATAGATTTCATAAACTATGCAGATTTTTCTAAAACTTTGTCACTCTTTTAAAGAGGCTGACTTAAATAGCAACCTTTTACTTAATGACTTAATTTACTGTGAACTGAGTAGAAACTCTTTACAAAACTGAAAAATGTACCCATCTTATGTCCTCGTCTTATGCTGGTTTCTGTCTTGAGATATGTCACTTTACCAGATCTCAGCATGTGTGCTTGTATAAGATTTTGCTAGAATCCATCTTTTCTGTCTAGTGGCTAAAAAGAGACTCAGCACAGTTGTATGTGTCTCCCAACCCAATTCCCTGCCCTCCTAGATCAGCAGGAGCTGCTCCCTGTGGGGCCTGAAGTATCTGATCTATTTATATGACCTCTGAGTGTGAGACTAATGCACCCCATTACCAGTGGGCATTCATTATTCAGTAGCTGCTCACCTGCAGCTAAATGGATGATAAAATTAGAAAGGGGTATGAGATTTTGTTGAGTCAGTGGAATGATGTCCTTTGACTGCTCTTATGGTGTCATCATGTTTATCTTTTTTTTTTTTAATTAACTTATAAATCATTGCTAAGTAGTAAATCCTTTTAAGAGATAACTTTAATGATAATATCTCTTTAATTTGATTAGACCCATTACTTTCTTTACTTACTGCTGAGGTCAGTGTTAATATGATTTATGTGGGTGTGTGAGAGTGTGTTTGTCTGTGTGTTTTTAGTCTCATTTTCTCAACAAGAAAAATGCCTAAAGAGACCATGATATCGGGTGGAGAAAGAAAAACAAGTTCAACCAAAAAAAGAGTGTAACAGAAAGATAATTTTCAGGAGTAAACTTAAACTATTTTAATTTAATTATTTGTTTTAAGTAAATCCCTGAACTCTCAAGGCCATTCCATTATAGGCCTGACATATTAACATAATACTCATCCTACTCTCTTATTTATAGTGACCCCTCTCCCTTCTTGAAAAATGAATCACTTATTCGTTTGTTTATTTATTTGCCCTGCAGCGGACTATCACAGCAACAACTACACAGTGACCAATGGCTGGAAGATCCACAACACAGCAAAAAACAAGTGGTTTGTCTGCATGGCCAAAAACGCAGAGGACAAGCAGAAGTGGCTGGACGCCATCTTGAGGGAACGGGAGCAGAGAGAGAGTGAGTAACGCTTTTTTAAAGGCCACCTTTATGGCACTTCTGGTTTATGGAGCTGACAGTCAAAACCAGAAATGGTCCCTTTTTATTTTAGAGTTCCCTTCATGGAAAATTCTTTCTTTTTTTTTCTTTGTAACATTGCTTTAAAAAGACATGGTAACACCAGTCATGTTTTACAAGGGAACCCACAGACGTGAGCAGTTTTTTTGTACATCATTGTGTGAAATGCACTCAATTTCCGGTTTATTAAGTATAGCTAGCTAAAACTGTAAGAGTTATGATGTTCACTTATAGAGAGGTGTTAGTTCAGCTCTATGGTTATTTAAGAGGCTGCAGTTTGAGAGGATAGATAAATATATAAAGTTATTTGCTTTCTTGATCTGCAACATCCTCATTCTTTATTTTGTCGCCGTCTTTCGTGCTGCGCGCTCATTGCAGTTCTAAGCTGCATTTCCAAAGATCACTTTCCAATCAAATAGAGTGGCCAGTATGGTGATGTGTCTGTCCTGATTTTCCCGGTTTTGCATTCCCAGTTTGTAGATGCGGTCGTGCAGATGTGAGACTTTTTCTGCTGTTGCAGCCATTGTATGTTGCCCTACATGTGAGTGTCACCTTAGATTCACAAGCTATCAAGGTTCCCTCAGCTGGCTCTCAGTAATGACTGTGGATGTGCTTATGACCTGGATACAGTGTTTGTGTCCTATGGTTATGTCCCACCTTGAACAAGCTGCCTGCCGTTGTTTTGTAAACTGAGACTTAGGTGATGTGACGTGCACAGTTGACCTGTGCACCAAGCAGACGCTGCTGCAGCAATCTGTTCACATACCAAAAAATCCATGTAGAGGAGGTGTTTGGCCAATCACAACCCTCTGTAGGAAGTGACTGATGAAACGAACGTTTCATTCGCAATAACAGATGTGCCAAAAACAGAATCTCGCATCAAATGCCTAAAATAGAAAAGCATATACTTGTGAAAGAAAGTTTAATTGTCATACATAAATTAATCTGGATCTATTTTTACTACTAAGTGTTCGTGTCTCGCATAGAGTTTCAGCAGTTTTGCAGCCATATGACACATTTAACACACGAAACTAGCTTTAGAGTAATGTGCAGAAAATCAAAAGTGTATTTAGCCTCACTCACTGATTTGAGATTAGGAATGTAAACTGATATTCTTGTTGTCCCGTAAGTTGTTTTACCTCCATTGTGCGACTTCCCTCTTTTGCCTTAAAATGTGCTCCCACCTGTTCAGCACTGGCCATCTGTCTTTGTTATGTTGTGTGCATTAGTGTTAGTAGACAGTGTGAAAGGCTTTAACCAGGCTTTAACCAGATTTTGGGCTGTACACAACAGGTCACCTGATAGCATTGATTAGCAGTGGACCCCTAAAGCTATTGAACACGATTTGGCTGCAGTGACTGAGTGCAGGGCCGAGTACATTGACGTATTTATAAATTTGTCTTTTTAGTTTTACAGTGAAATAAGCATCCACAGCAGAGTTTGATGCTATCAGCGTCTGGTCCTGTGATGAAATGGGTTTCAGAGTACGAATAATTACGGAGGAGTGTGCTACAGCTTGGGGTGTTAAGTTTCAACCCGTCGGAAATCGACCTGAGGCTAACAGATGCCAGATCAGTCACAGTGCCCAATTTCCCCACACTTTCCCTTTCTATTACCCACCCTGTGGTATTCTCAGCTCTCAGTGTGCTTACCTTTCTCTTAACCTCTTTACTACAGTCTAGACAGCTATATGATGATGAAGTTTTACTACAATAAATCCTGGCAGTGATTTTTTCCCCCACTTTTCTTCCCTCTTGCATTGCTTTTCCAGACACGCCTTGTTTAATGTGGTCTTTATCGTTTATCGCTGTGGCCCTTCAGTGTGTTGGTCCTGAACCCACTCAGAAGCCTTTCATTGTTCAACAACTGCCAGCTGGAGGTGTTTTGTCTTATCACTGTTTTCATGGAAGTTTAGGGAAAATGCCACACTCAGATAATGTGATATGTTATTAGCTTGTGCAAATGAGTGGAGGAAGACGAGGAGCAGCACGAGATAAACTCTGACAGCTGGACCAGAGGCTGAGGGGGGCCTCTGGTCTGGACAGACCTCCGTCTGTTGTTCAATGACACTCATTGTTTAAGTCTACTCCAGCTGCTGTCAAATGTAATACAACTCCACCTCCATCACAAGCCACCAGTGCAGAACTCCAAAGACTTTAAAAAGGAAAACTGGATTCAAGAGTTAGCTGTGAAACTTAATACATTGTTTGTAGCATCCATTTTGCTCCCTGTTAGTGGTTGGACTTCCAGCCCAACACACTTATATCTGCGTAATGCAGTATAAAGATATTTATTTTCAGTAGGCACCATAAAAAGCCAGAAAATATTAAGGATCCTGGGTGTCTGAGCTAACCTCAAAGAACTAGTGACAAAGGCCAAACTGATAAGATGCCTGCCGTTGCCGCACATCCCCTTCTGTTCAATTTTGTGGATGGTCTCTGCAAAGGCTCCAGCCGAAGGCCAGCAGACCACCAGCATGCAGATACATTATGCAGCTGGATTAGGGGAAATAATAAGTCAGCAGTTTGTATTTGTAGTCCAAAAAACATCACATGAAGAAAAACAAAGTTGCCTACCATCTTCTAGCCAAAAGGATGAGGAGAAGTGTTACTAAATGAGTGAATTCCCCGAACAGCCGGTCAGCAAGGTTCACTGGCACAATGATAAGATCTGCTTCCGGGTGTCACAAATATATGAGAGAGTACTGTGAAGCATAAATCATAATAGTTTCTAGTCTTGTTCAGGAACTTGCGCTGCCTCTCAGTAGAGTTAAGCAGCTTAAGGAGACGCAGTGCAGTGGAGTTGAGTTGCCCCGAGTCAAAAAGTATCACAGTTTGGTTCAGAAGTTCATCAAACCCCACGATGAGGTTAAGCAGCTCAAACACTGTACTCACTGAAGAGGGTTTAGTGTGGCAGCAGGCCTTACAATGGGCTCTCATATGTTCTGCTTTACAATAGAGGAATAATAGTTAACAAACCAACACAGAAACAAGATCAAAATCACACTGACCTCCTGAACTTCGTCTAGGCGAGATTAACATCTGGGTTTGTGGCAGAGCCGAGCCGCCATGCTCGGTTCCTGGCTTCATTCCATCTGCACAATACCAGAACACTACCGGGCCGACCAGGCAAAGCCCTGTTTGTCTCCTCTAACAGTACCATGACAGCCTTTGCTTTTTTGACTTTGATATGTGTAGAAAGCTATGAAAAACAAGTTGAAATTTGTGTCCTGTAATGAATCTGCTGCATTTTACTTTGCGTTGCGATACAGTCACTGTGTCGGGTGGAGATTTTGTTTGTTCATTTATATCCACTTTCACATCCTCAATTGTCAGCTCACTTGAAAAGCTCAGCTCTCTTTCTTACTGTTTTCACATTCGATTGATGATAAGAGTAACTTGGATCCACTTGTATCTGACTTGTTATTCTCTCTTGTTGGTAGGTCTCAAACTTGGAATGGAGCGGGATGCCTATGTGATGATCGCAGAGAAGGGGGAGAAGTTGTATCACATGATGATGACCAAGAATCGGCACCTGATTAAGGACAGACGCAGGAAGCTCAGCATTGTTCCCAAGTGTTTCATGGGAAAGTGAGTTTCTTTGCTTCATCAGTGTCCAGCTTCTCCAGGCTCTAAGAATGGGACTGCATTGCTATGCCGTTCACAAGGGGATCCTGACAAATGATTATATAAGATCAGCAGGTTTTCAAAAGAGCTGGGATACAGTCACCTCCAGTCTTGGCAAAATGCCTGAACTGTTTTATCCCTACATGCTCTTGTCCGTAATGAGCACTCCCTCATAGTCTCCTAACAGAAAGGCTCAAGTTGCTCCCCACACACTCATATCATCACACACTCACAGATCCAGACTTTCATTAGCAAAAGACCTTTGGTCCTGAGGCTCAGCTACAAGCCATCCCCTTTTCTGTGCCTGTGTCAATGCAATGAATAGACAATGAGAAGCTTTCTCAAGTTTCTCTCAGTTGTTTTACATACACATCAGGGTTTGTGAGATCCTGAGCAGCAATTAAATTCTTTCTGCACCATCTTGGGACCATGATGGTGACTGATGACTGGTTTTGTAAAGAGAAACCAGGGAGCAGCAAGTAATGTGTGCAACACTTCCAACAAGGCCTCTCAGTATATTACAAATCGTCAAACACACCCTTTATCTGAAATAGTTTCTTTCTAGAGGTTAATGTAGTGGATGATAACACTGAATTCAACCATTGCCAAGAAGGAATTTTAATGAGTTGCTCAAAAATCTAATGTTGTTTCTGGGAGATGTGTACTGTCTTAGTGGCGTCATCTGAAGTCCCTGTCTGGGTGTTTGTCTTTCTGATGGGCCTCTTTAGGTGGTCTGGTTCCTGAAACCTTGTGTTAGCACTCGTCTTCCCTGCATTCTGTATTAAAGGAAGTGCATTATTAGTGTCCTCATAGGGAACTTATGTTTTATCTTTCCCCATCCACATGTAGGTCAGAGTTCAGAGTCAGCACCAAAACGGTAGCTGCTGAGCTGACTCAAATCCCAGTGTTTGCCAACATGGATGTTTCTTTTCTCTGACGGACCTTTTCAGTCACACACTCCCTCCTTTGCCTCATCCATGTGATATCAGTCTAGTTTGTCTGCCACTTTCCCCATACTCTGTTTCCACTTTCTACCATCTCCACTTTCCTCACTTTATCACTGAGTCATTTCCTTCCAATGCATGCAGCCTACATCAGCGCTGCATTTGTCTTTTGATGAAATTAGCCACAGGCATAGGTTGAGTGCTTATTGCATTAAATAGACATGCCGACTGCCGGTTTGATTGCACCGCGTTGTCCTGATAGCATAATCCCATCATCTGTCTGCTATGTACTTTGGAAGATGGTCGGTGTTGACATGCTTTACTTTTTTATTTATTTATTTATTTCGTTGTTTTGGTCTAGCCAGTGCTTGCCTAGCATCATTCATGGGGATTTAAAGTGATGATATATCTTACAGTTACACACTTAAAAAATAATTCCCATGTTGGAATGTTCAGTTTCAAGATTCATGAAAACACATACACATACACGGGCACACATTTGCACACACACACAGTAGCTCACACAAGTTGACCATTCATCATTATCTTGGGAAGTAATTTCACTTAGAAGCATGAAAGACGAGGACGCAAATGCAATTTTCTCATTTTCCCCTTCAAACATTAGTTCACCACACATTGGGCATGACAAGAATGGAGCAGAGCTGAAGCGTTACATTTGGATGGTTAATGCATGTGCAGTATGAAAGCTTTAGAGATATTCGTAGCCAAAGAGAAAGGGAGGAACTTTTCTGTGATTTTGTGCTGTACACGCACTGTCTTTGTTTGTGTTTAAGTAGTTCTTTAAAGCCACTGCAACCATTTGAAATGTCGTACTGACAGACTAAATAGCTCAAAGCGCCTAAGAGCCTTGCACAGTGTGAACATGTTGGATTTCGCAAGGCTCATTGATAAACATCAAGGACAGCTTAGTTTCAGAATGGATGTATTTCACTGGCTGTGTCACATGGGAATCCTGAAAGCAATGGGCTCTGCCTACAAGACATACAGTGCATGTAAACACTGTAAGCATTGCATGTTCCACTAAGATACAGTACAAAATAACAAAACAAGCAATTGATAGTTCTGTTGAAGGTGGGAATAGTCTGGCAAAACATCCTCATATTAACTCAGCAACTTGAACTCCCAGTTGTTGTATTTCCTCAGTGGTGGACTCTGGTATGTGCATGTACACTTTGACAGCAAATAATGGATCCACAATCACCTATGCATTTACACTGAGGAGTCATTCTCCTAACCAGAATGGCAAAATACAGTTTTCAGCTTAATGCAAAGCTCTAGTGAAATCACCTCCTGGAGTAGATTTGTTTATTTATATTATCTCTCACATACATAGGTGTTATAGATAAGGCAATATATGTGACACCACTATGGCTAATACAGTGGAATTGTGTCGAAAATCAGCAAAACATTTCTTCAAATGTATTTTTAACTTTTGACGTTAATCTTGACACTCATTCCTCAGAACAAGGGAAGTGTGTTTGTGAGTGTGTTATATTAGATATTTAGCATGAGCTATGAGCATGAGAGGCTTCACAAATAAGTGTGAAAGAAAATGTGGTTACATTCAGGAGTAACAGTTTTATTGACAGAAATCCAAGAAAAAAAACATAGTGGTGGGTTGGCACCTACATTGTGTGTGTGTGTGTATGTGTTTGATTTCTGTGAAATTTCCACACAAAAAGATGGTAATAGTTATAAAGAAACAGCGACCAGATTACCACTCACCATTACAGAGGAACCAGCCTCATCATATGCTTCTTTGTCGTGTGTTTCCAGTGAATTTGTGTCATGGCTGATAGAGAGTGGAGAGATCAGTAAACCTGATGAAGGGGTCAACCTGGGACAAGCCTTGCTGGAAAATGGCATCATTCACCATGGTGAGAGAAAACAAAATGTTTTATTTCTCTCTATTTCTCTTTCCACTTTCCTTATTCGCTCTCAGTGTTTCTCAGCTTGTTAAACATCTGACATCTTCTGTTCCTTTCACTCCTTACTCACATTTTGATGCTCTTTGCAGCCTCACTCATTTTTATTTCATTTTTAACTTTGATTAACCTCCTTATCCTCTGTTCTTCAGTTGGTTTTACTGTCTCTTTTTTTCCAATTCCCATTATCATCCTACAATTGTTATACCCATTCATGCTGTGAATTTTTCTCACACTTCCTATTGGAGCACACGTTTCTGGGTAGAAAATACCACAATCCAGAAGCATCGTCTCATAATCACAATTCTAAAAATGTAGCTCACATTATTTCCCATTCTTTGATTTTCATGTAGGTGTGTCATTCGCCGGTCCACTAACCTGAATTATACACTGAGAGATTACATAAACACATATATACAAACAGCTCTAAACATGTATATGAACTTAGTTTTCCAGAGTGTTGTTGATGAAGGGATTTTTGTTCAAAGTAAGTACAAACCCCTTTCACTATTTCTACACAGCACTGTGTCAGGGAAATTTGCTTATACCAGACTTTCATATTCCTTAATACCTGTAGAAAATCCCCTAAAATCCTCCCTCAGTAACCTACAATTGCAGAGAGATACAATGATGACAAGTAGGGCTCTGTGGGATAGCAGTGTGCCTTTGTGGGCAAACCAGAGAGGTTTGAGGCCTGCACGCAAAGTGTACGTGTGACCACTTTGTCAGTGAAAAAAAAAACGAGACAAAAAGAAGCTATGTGACAGAGTAGCAGTGTGAAGCTGTCCATGAGTCATGCATTTGTTCAGTGAAGAGACACATGAAAAGAGAGACAGACAACCACATGCATTTTATTATGCGCAATGCAAACTTTATCCAATCAGCTGTACCTTTGAGTCACTAAAACACTCCAGTTCATACTGGAATGCTTACAACATTGCCATCCCCTTTGCTCCCATAATAACTCAGTTATCATTTCATGTACTTTAAATTTCACTTTGACACTTCACAAAGGCCAACTGTGTGGTGGCTTTGGTTTTATGAGGGCATTTTAAGTCTAGACTGAGAAAACCAGCCGCTTGTTTGGGCCCATGCCAACTCATTGTGGTGGAACCAAAGTGCCTCTGTTTGACAGATTTCACTGTAAGCTTCTCCAACTGGCATCTGTTTGTGTATTTATTAGTCATTTTTCTATGTCAGATTGATTATAAATAAGAACTTGTTTTGGTGTTTATTAATGTGAGCTGGGAGAATTTATGGGAATTGGCATCTGTCTGCTATGTTAAATATTTTAATGTCCTGGCTTGAAATTCATGTCTCAACACAGACATCTCGAATATGAATTTAGAACGGCAATATTTCCCCCAAACTTAAGCTTCTTGACGCTTCTTCATGCTTCTTTTTAGTGTCAGACAAGCACCAGTTCAAGAACGAGCAGGTTTTGTACAGGTTCCGCTACGACGATGGCACCTACAAGGCCCGCAGTGAGATGGAGGACATCATGTCGAAGGTAATTAGGACTCTGCTTCTGGATATTTTCATTTGTGTTGGATGAAGAAGTGAAAAAACATAAGATGGAGGAAAAGAGACATCATTTTGTACAGTAATCGGTACAGTAATCATTAATGTGAACCGTTGTAGTGCTATTCATCAGTGCAATCGATTATATGTTTTTGATTTTTAAAATAACATTAGAGATTACATCTGTTAAACGTTTCAATTCTTAGTAAATTTCTAAAAGAATAAGGCTTGGTAACTGGTGCCTAACAGCTCGAATGCAAATGTTCAAATATAATCTCTGGAGGCACTAATCCCTTCCCATAGAAATCTCAGTCAGAAACATGAAGGTAGGTTATTTTGGCCTGCATCTGTTCTCATTTAGAGAATATGGTTTTGGAATTTCTGTGCTGGAATGATAGCCATGGGATAAACTCTTTTTGCAGTCAACAGTGAAATCTCTTGTCCTGAAGCCATGCTTGTACTTGTTTACCCAAGGTGTGTATGTTCTGTGACTCAGCGGCTCTGTTTTTGTTTTAGGGCGTCAGGCTGTACTGCCGCCTTCACAGCCTCCACACGCCTGTCATCAAGTAAGTACCTGCCCTACTCCTCCCCCTCCATATGCTAATGTTCCTTGCTTTCCAGGTGCATGAATACATATTCATGAAGGGTTCGCATTCGGCCCCCGTCACCCTCTCTGTAATGACTATACTAACAGTAGCACCGCCAGGAATGACAGCCTTCAAACCTCTGTCCCCTCCAATCTGGACTCCCAGTCAGACACGAGTTGCTGTAGGTTTTTGTATTGAGGATTCATTTCGGAGCAAGGATTCCAGGTTTGCACGACTGGAGGTTTATGTGAGGTAGCTCTTAAAGGATTAAAGAGAGTTACATATTATGAACATTTGCCTTGTAATCCTCACATTGTTGTGGGCTCGCTGTGTTTGTGTTCGTGAAGTTTTAAATTTACCCAGTCTAGTCGGTGTCCAAGTGCTGACTGCAAACCTCATCAATCACTTTTTATTTCTCCGTCATGCACTCACGCTCTTTAGCACACATAAACACACACACACTTTCTCACTTTCTTGCTTATATGCACAGTATACATACTCAGAAATATAAACACTACACTACATACAGTAAGTACACACACATAAACACACCTTCCCCTGAACAGACTGTATACGTGTCAGTGAACAAATGCAGGGCTTCCTTAGTCCTAAACAGTTCTTTAAACTAAAGTCTCATTGTAATTACAATTCTTGTCCCAAGACATAAAACTAAGAATTAAACTATATTTAAATTTCTGCAAAATCTTATGTCTAATACAACAAATTTTTTTCCTGTGAAGTGGAAGAATGATCTCACTTTATAAAAATGCTTTCCCTCAGAAAGTGTAAGAGTCGGAACAGAAGTACAAATGTATACAGACACACAGGAAACACACATCCTCTTCTACTTACACCCCCTCAAACACACACGCGCACACCCCTGCACGCTTAACCCCCCCGGTGCTCTTCCCCCTTCATCTCTCTATCTCTCCGTCCATCACATACTGATTGGAGTGCCCGGGGTTGCCATTGGTGCAAACAAAGAGCCTTTGGTCCGGGGACAAATCCTATTAACATACAAAAACTCTCTGCCTGCTAGCCAGATATTATGTAATATGTCCTTCCTTTTTAGATCATCACTGTATGAAACAGACATTAATTGTAGTTTTGGAGGGATGCATGTATTGCGTTTTATGTATCATCAGTAATGGTAAACTGTTTCCCTGCTTTATTAAACTGTATTGAGTGACAAAGCACCTGCAGGTTATATAACATTACAGTGCAGTGAATAATAATGATTTTGTGACATAAATATAGATAGATCTATACCACAACACCGAGATGTTAAAGCACACAGAAGATACCCTTCACACGGTCAAGTCTCACAATCAACCACATGCTTATAGCGTTTCCTGTTTCACATGCTTACATGTTGTGCAGATTGGTGTACTGTGGTTGTTCATGTAATCTCATGTAGCTCAAAGAATACACACGTTTTGTCTGCTCAGCATTACCTAAACATAACAAATACTTTTGGCTGTAGATGCTCTTCTTGTTATCTGTTAAAATCTTTATGACTTGTGAAGCCACAGATAATTAACTACAGGTTTTGGTATTGTGAAAACAAGTTTTGTGTAACCATTTTTGTTTATTTGGCTCCTTTAGGGACAGAGATCACCATCTGAAAACCTTTAAATCTGTGGTGCCTGCCAGCAAACTGATTGACTGGCTCCTCTTTCAGGTAAAAGCAGTATCTGCTACATGTTCATTTAATCCAAGGGTGTATAAAATGAAACTGTCCTCACTGTAACTGAGTAGCTTTTTTGTGTAATTGAACTTTTTGAGTCTAATCATCATGTACGTTAAAAAAGGCTTTTATTCATGTGGGATTTTCATGTTATTTTAAATTTGTCACCAGTCAGTGACCACGATGACCACAACCCAAGACAATATCTCATTGTCTCTGTTACATACAAATTTGTTACAAATCATCACCTTCACTGCGACAAGCACACTGATACCTCAGGCCAGTGGCGCTGCAGTGTGCTATGTATGAGATGGTGTAAACAGGCATTGTATCTGACTGGCTGTTTGCGTCACTGACTTGGTTTCCCAGGGAGACTACTCGACCCGGGAGGACGCTGTGATGCTGGGTGTGGGGCTCTGCAACAATGGCTTCATGCACCATGGTCAGTTCACTTCTCTTTCACACTTGTATACATAAAAGATGGGTAAACACAAACACCGACTAGGATTTTTACTTCACTTCGCTTCGATGACTTCACTTTTTTATTCACTACAGTGTTCTCTTTACTACACCTCTGGATTAAGTTTAATTAATACTGTTGTGTGGCTTGACCATTCTGTCAGTCTTGCCCTGATAATTCCCCTTTTTGTGCCCGATGACCTCATTTTGCATTTTGCCATTTTGGACATTGCAAATTTGCACACCGGGTCCAGCCAAGTCTCTGTAACCTCACTGACCACGCTGTAACGGAGTGGCTTTGGTTCTAGCCCAGCATGTTGAATGTAAACAGCATTAGCAGTGTACCCTAACCAGATCTGTTTGGCTTAGCTACATGGCCGTCTGGGTCAGGTAAGTGAACCCTGACCAGAAAATTGAATTGGTCATCTTTGTTTGAACAAATGTATTAAATGTAAAGTGAGAACCACTTAAGAGAAGTAAGGAGTAAGTGTGTAAGTAAAGTGATTAATGATTACTCACAGATGTAAGTGAAGTAAACATGGAGACTGTTACTCATTCTTTACCTCTGTATCTTTTTGGGAGAGATCCTTTGACAGCCACAGTAAATGACGTTATAGGTAGCACACAGATACTATTTCAAAGGCTGCTTATTAACATGCCTTGCTGTAGTCTGTACAAGTCATAAATTCTCATGTATACACTATCAAAGTTTAAATGTACTCGTGATTAAAAGGTTACAGTCCTCCTCTGTAAATACTCTGTCAAAAGCACTTGTATTTCACTCTCATTTAAACACACACAGACACTCTAAGGCAGTCATATAGTGTCTTTCTCTTCACTTTTCACTGTCCTCATTGGCACTCTCTCTCTCTCTCACACACACACACACACACACACACACACACACCCCTCTACCATCTGTTGGGACGTGTCACCTGGTCTCTTTTTACCTCTTCTCTGCCCTTCTTCAGGGTCACGACCTCTCTCTTCTCAGCCTGTCTGCACTCCTCACCTCTCCTGAAGTCACTCTCATACTTTAGTCCTCAGTCAGCACATCCACTGCTCTTCACCTGATTCCTGTTGAACTTTTTTTCTGTCCTTGTCTTCCTTGACTCTGTCTCTTTTTGCCTGTCTGGTAGGGCGGGATGATTACTGACAACAGACAACGTAGTTAATATGTCCAGCTGTTTTTATTTTTCCCTTCTTGCAACTCAGAATACAGAACACAGCACCAGCAATACATTTCCTACATTAGTCCTGTTGTATGGCAGTGTTGAATGTCTACTTTGTCAAATGTCTCCTAAGCCAAAATGTCATTAACAAGTAATTATCCTTTTGACAATATAAAATATAGAATACTAATAATGGAAGTAACAGTGAGACTACCACAATCTTCTCATGTTTCTCTTTGAGACAACGTGTAAACTTTTTCAAACCAACAGTTAAAGGAGTTTCGTCAATGTGATCAGTCAGAAATGTGTCTTTAAATTGTTGACTGTTGACTGTTTTGCACTGAATAGAAATTTTACTCAGATGTATTTATTCACTATTGCCCATATAGTTGCATAGTTGCATCATATTTTGTGTCTTGCATACATAATTTACTTATTCATTTTAAAGAAAATATATACTATTTTGTTAAAGTCCCATCAGGTGCCTCTGTGTCCCTAAGAATAACTGTCCAAGAGGAAATTAGTAGAAATTAACACTTCTTTCTTGACCCATGTTATCTCAATGATGATTTAGCAGAGTGTGTGATGTGCATAACTCTGTGTGTGTCATTAGGGTATGACAGTTTCCGGAGTAGCACTCCCTGCAGTTGAATAGGTGGTGTTAAAGTATTATATGGCCACGGCCTCTGTGACTCAGAGGAAATACTGTTTTGGACTTGTTTGGGTTGGAGTAAGGCCAGTGTGAGAGGGTTTGGCGTGTATGTGTGTCAGTTTGTGAAGGCTTTTGTTCACCTGAGGGTGCCAGATGCTCTCCAAATCTCTGAACAGCTGGGTACCTTTGGCTGCGTGTGTGTGTTGCCTGTACAAACCCCATGTTACAGGACCTTACAGATTCATACCCCTGTGACTCCAATTTCAAAAAAGTTGGGATGCTCTTTAAAACATACTTAAAAACCAAATGTAGTCATTTGCAGTCAAACTTTGTTAATATACAGTTTTTCCAAGTGTCCCTGAGCCGATGTAGCCATATAATTTTTACAGCCACGTGTTGGACAAAGAGGTGAACCTCACCCCATCCTTGTTTGTGAACGACTGAGACTTCTGAGGATGTCCCTTTTCATACCCAGTCATGATACTTTCACCTGTCACCAATGAGCCTGTCTACCTGTGGAATCTTCCATACAGGTGTTTTTGGAGGAATACACAACTTTCTGAGTCTTTTGTTGCTCGTGTTACAACTGGTTTGAAATGTGTTTTTTATTATCCCATTCTGTTTTATTTATCTTAAACACTGCAGCCCAACTTTATTTTGGAATCATTGTTGTAACATCAGGTCCCCAGTTGGATGCCTTACATCTTTGAATGTGTTTAAGATTCTGGCACAATGTCAAAAAGTTCAATTGCTGTTTGACATGAACAAGATGAATGTTTTCTTCCAGTGCAGTAAAATCTCTCAGCTTAACCTAAACATGAACATTAATGTGAATGAAAGCTGTTAAATTGCATTGCACGCTTGTTGAGTGCACCAGGTGCAGTCATGCCCAGTGCTTGTTCTTTGACCTGACACAATGAAAACTGAAGGCCTTCGTGAGTGGAAAATTATTGTGAAAGAGCAGTATGATTACCACTACAGTGGTCTTCAAGGAAGTAAAAAAAGTTAAGATTAAAATATCAGGCTCTTTCATTTAAGAAAATCATTGTTGAGTGCAGTGCTCACATACAGTGACTGAGGGATGTATTTCAGTGGCTTGGCTCCTTCCTAGTGAAACATTCAAAAATCTACAGAGGGGTTAATGTAGTGTGTTTTGCTGCTGTGACTGGAGAAGCATCCATAATGTGCTCGTCACCTGTAATGAAGTGCCTCATGTGTTGGCATGAAGCTCAACCCAACAGTGGGATTTTTAAACACACTCAGACACACATGGCAGACTCCGGAGAATCCTCCCTGGTGCTGACCTGGGTTGGCTGTGACCCAGATGTGGTTTGACTCCAGATGTTCCTGCTAGCATCATTAGCTGATGAACTAATTAACTGTTACCTTGTTTTTGTGAAGATGTGGGCAGATTTAGTGGAAGTTTCTTTTGATTAAAAAACACTTGTATATCTTCACATCTTTGAAGTTGCAGATCACCTGCAAAACAGCACTCATGCCATCATGTAATACATGTAACATTTACGAGGTCCAATTTTCCAACAGGGCCATAAAAAAGGGCCAGTGTGAGCACAAACACAATTTGGATTATTCATGTTACAGAGCTTTTTTTTTTTTTGCAACAGCTGAAAAGGCTGAGATGTGCCCCACTCGAGATTGTCTCATTATTATATTTCTTGCAGTGGTTGTCTGATTACACGCTGTGTGTTTTTTCTTCCCACTCAGTGTTGGAGAAGAGCGAGTTCAAAGACGAGTCGCAGTTCTTCCGTTTCTATGCAGACGAGGAAATGGAGGGAACTGGCACCAAGAGCAAGCAGCTCCAGCGCAATGACTTCAAACTCATCGAAAACATCTTGGTCAAGTCCCTGGTGGTGAGCTGGAACACACACACACACACGCACCAGATACCAGACTCACATCATAGTTTTGTTCCTTTAACTGTTCAATTTGAAGAACAATGAATAAATGTGGATGGATGTAGAAAGAAAGAAAACAAAAGCATCCTCATGGATCTGGATATACAGTATGTCGCTCTTTCATGTGTGCAGGATACTGTATGTGTATCTGCACACAGTACTTAATTGAACTGACGTACTGCCTTCTACCATATCTTTCGCTCCACCACTAGATATAATTAATGTCACTATACACACAGAAACAGCCCCCCCGTCTTCCCCTGTCCTCCTGGGAGCTGGGGCTGCTTTGATGACAATAAACACCTTTGAATTTGATCAGTATGCATCTTAATGACTGTTGTCTTGTGGAAATATAATCATCTGTACTGCTTGTCCTGAAGTTTCTTTTGTGCTGCTGCAAGAAATTCAACCATGAGAGGTGGCGAAGGTTTAAAAGATGTTTGGAAACATATCATTTTAGTGCACAAATAAGAAACTGGGTTTACTAGGTGATAGTGAGCCCAGTTTGGAACTGACACATTAAAATGTCTTGCCTGGCAAGACTTGGGACCTTTCATATCATTCCTATCTTTGATTCTAACATTTATTTTACTATAAGGCTGCTTCAGGCTGCTTAGTTCCCTTATCTAATAACGCAAGGGTAACTAAATTTTAAATGCAACAGTATCTCAGTTTTTTCCTCCGCATCAGTGCTCATTTTTACCGCATGAATTTTTACATTCCTTCTTCTTTTTTGATTCTTGACATTTAACAATCCTCATTTGTGACATGAGACAACAGGTGCTGGATGAATGAGCGATGAGGAGAAACCCCTCAGAGGGAGTGAGACGTTGATGCACTGCCTTCTCCTCAGTAAAACTAGTTGAAACAGCTGCAGTAAACAAAACTGCAAAGTTGTGGAACATTCCAGAACATTTCTAAATGTTCTGATTTATTTAAGTTTAAGTTTCACATTGAGACATTATATACACAAACCACTGATGCATGGAATATACATCTAGAAAGGTAGTAGTGTAGATATTTCTGTTCATATTTAGAACAGATACAAGGTAATAATAGGGTCAGTAATGGAAAAATAGTGTCTGTGGTCACTGGTCACTTGATTGTAATTAATTTTCTTTGAATTAAAATGCTAAATGGTTGGAATGTCCTGTTTCCTATGTCATTGTAATTTATGAAAGCAGAATACAACTGACATTTATTTGGCACATAAAATAAGGAGAGCATATACAGTTCTGGGTCCAGCAGACAGTAGTTTCCAGAGGCTGAAACAGAAAGTGAGCTGTTTAGTTAAGTCCATTATCTTTAGGGTAAACTAGAAGCATCACTAGCATCCCTTTTTCATATCAGCATGGGAAGTAGATGTGCTATCTGGCCTTCCACAAGAAGTGGAAAAAGGCTTTTTTTCCTTGATTAGCAGAACTAATCCTCCCTCATGGCTATTATTCAAGTGGAGTGCAGGAACTCTTTATTTACCACAGTCATCTCCTCTGATGTAACAGAAGAGATCTCCATCTTATCAGGGCTGTGCAGCAGGAAAAGATGGCCCCAGCAGCTTACCTAATGGAAGCAGGCTAATGTGTTTGGTGATGACAACGTTTAACTAAGCCTCGTCCCGCTGAAGAGCGGAGAAGCAAGACACCTGACACGCAGTAAAAAATCACAAATTGCAAACCTGCATTATTGAAACTATAGGTCATGTGTGAATAATTTGTGTATATATACACGACCACCCAGAGAGAGTGGCATATATACATCACCATTATAATGCCTTGTGAGTGATTGAGTGATGCCTCAGAAGAAATCGGATCATTGCAGCAAATATGGACGAATGACATTTTACGGAAAGAGCATGCGGGTGACTTTTAACCTTTGTACGACATGTACAAATTACAGGGTGTGCGAAATAGTGGCAGAGCATAGTGAGGGAAATAAAATGAATAAGAATGTTTATGTCATGACAGTTATTGTGCTACATGCTAAAGATATTTAAGTGTTAAGTGTGTGTACAGTCAGTTACCAGTGTAAATGTGGGAGTAATGAGCTTATTTTCTCTGTGCTAGATTCACCCAGAGGAAGAAGACTATGGCTTTGAGATTGAGGAGAAAAACAAGGCCATTGTGGTGAAATCTGTCACCAGGGGCTCACATGCTGAGGTAATGGTCAACACACACACACACACACACACACACACACACACACACACACACACACACACACACACACACACACACACACACACACACACACACACACAGAGTATCTCCTTCCTGCCCCAGGGCATTAGTTCCAGTAGGTAATGGCTGTCCACTGTTTTGACGGCTGCTGTCAATCTCCCTCTGTTCCCTTTGGAAGGACTTTGACATGCTTGCTCAAATGCAATTTTGCTCACCCAGAGCTATTTAAAAAGCTGGTTATTTTGTGACAAAACATTTAAAATTTGCACGATTGACTGCATTTCTTAATAATATAGGATATTATATTTGAGAACTGAAAAAAAAAGTCACATCTGTGACTAATGTCTCGTTTCTCTTCTGTCCCTCTGGTTCAAGTTTCATCATCGCTTTCTGTTATTTTTGTTCGTTGTAATTTTTTCCGATATTGCTCCCTTCCTCAGTCAATCTCTGGACTCTGGATAATCTTTTATTTTCTCCTCTGCCTGCTTCCACCAGACACGTGCACACACACTCACACACTCACTCACACACTCACTCACACGCTCACTCTGTTATTCGTACCCCATGTGTCCCCCATGCCCCACAATAACGGGATTGCTAGTTGTGACACAGCCCATGTGCCAGCACTGTGAATGAGGCTCAGCTGATTCCCATGGGGCTCTGAAAAGGGCTAAGACACACACACACATGCACATGCGCGCGCACACACACACACACACATGCACAGAGCAGAAAGTCACATGCAGATATTTACTCCTGCTGTATACACACATATACATCCTGCCATATTGAGATGGCTGTGGCTCCTCCCAGTTGTTCCTGCATCCATCCTGGGCTATAATCCAGAGTCAGGGCCTGGCTCAGCCGAGGCCACCCCACCGGATCTGTGCCCAGGACACTGGAGTCACACAGGGAACACACAGAGGCAGCATTATTCCCAAAACGTGACTGAAGATGTGCAAGATGACTGCATTTGGTGACGTGCAGCAGGCTGCTGGTGCTGTGTGGCTCATTTGCAAAAGGGTTTTACAAGCTGATATCTGACCGAGCAAAGCTGAGAATGTTTGATACTTTATGAACATGTATATCTGTGCAACTAACTGTTAATATATCTCCACATACATCAGCATGTGACAGTCAGATTGTATTCAGACCAGGAACAAATTCAAGATCTGATAAATCAGTCACCTCTAGTTGCAGGCAGAAACAAATGGCCATATTAAGAGAAAAATGTAAATAAAGTTAATCTCTGTGCAGATTGAAATCTGGCAGGCAGGAAAAGAGTAAAGTGTAAATATCACGCAGCTTAATCATATCTAGTCGCTGATCTTGATATGCGCTTCTATGAAAAAGCTGTTCATACGCTGGGAAAGAACATGACAAGATTGAACAGGTTGCATAAATACTGAGCAGTGCTCACTGATTTTCTGTTATGTGTTGGTTTGTTTTCTGCTCTTTGGAGGCACTTGCTATATAGTGAACAGGGACTTTGTCCTAGGTAATACACAATAGTCGCTGAGGTAAAAACTTGAATCATTCACTTCATCTGAGTAGTTTAAGTCACTGTGACACTAGGGATCACACCTGAAATTCATACTGTGATAATGGGGCCCTCCGGGGGAGCTGAAACAAGGGGCAGACTAAAAATAACAATATTTTTGTCTCCTGTCTGTCCATCTGTCCCCACAGATGGTCGGCCTGCAGGTGGGCAGGAAGATCTACACCATCAACGAGGACCTGCTGTTCCTCAGGCCCTTCTCTGAGGTGGAGACCATGATCAGCCAGGCCTTCTGCATACGACGCTCCCTGCGACTGCTGGTTGCCACCAAGGCCAAGGAGTGAGGGAACACTCAAACACACTAAACACACTGGTTTACACACATGCATTGGGTGGTCACACACGCTGGTCTGACTCGTCTTCTCTGGTCCAGGATTGTGAAGATCCCTGACAATCCAGACAGCCTCTCCTTCAGACTCTGTGGCTCTGCCCCTCCTCATGTCCACGCTGTCAGGAAAGGTGAGTGACAGCCACAAGAAAAGACATAGTGAGTGATATCCTTTTAAAAGGTAAAAGGAATCCATTCTTTTTAATGTGTAATGGAAGAGTAATCTGTTTAGCGGTTTTAGCGGGTTCACAGCTCTTTGGTTGGTGTTATTAAATTCATATTTTTTTGACTACAGTTACAAGAGACATGTATTTTTCACATGACCCCAACACTCTAGATCTGTGAACAGATTTGTGAAAATCTGACCTTGTTATTGCAAAATCGGTGCCAGAAAAAGCTTTGAAAGTGTTTACAGTGTCGGGTAGACAAATAATTCTGGCTAAATTCAAGGGAAGGATGAGGTAACTCTAGACTCTAACCACCTGTTACAGTCTGCTTTTAGTGAACCTCTATTAGGTTTTTATGGCCACCTGTCAACCAGACAGCCTGCAGTCAGGGTTCAAACCCCATAAGAGACCAGCCTCTACTTTTAAAATCCACAGACAGAGGTGGTCAGAGATAAAAATGCAATAGGTTAGTGAAAAGACACCCACACTTTTGCTCAAACTTCTCATTCCTCCTGCTCTGTCCTCACAACCTCCTTAACAGATGTTTGCACTGCGTAGACTGACTCAAAATTTGTAAAATGACAGATTTATGGCGAGTTTAATGGTGGACGAATCCCAATGTGTAAACCAGACAGGAGCAGGGGAGGACACACACAAAAACAGCAAAGAGAGAAGCCACCAATTGATGAAATGAAGGAATGCATTCTTCAGGGGACTTCTTTGCTTTCTTTCCCTCTCAGTTCTCCCCATTTTTCTTCTTCCCCCTCCCTCTCCACACTCCTTCTATGTTCCTCTCTTAGTCTTAATCTTCTTCTGTCTTGAAGGAGCAATGTTTTTTTTTAATGACTTCAGAGTTGCTGTTTTTTTCCTTCTCCTAAATCAGCCCCCCTGTGTGATATCCATGCCTGGGTCATGTAGCCCGGGGTTAGGTAATTGCTGGCACCCAGGGTTGGAAGTGATGCCAGCACTGGTATTTTTAGGTGGGAAAGGAAGATGATGGAGGTGTTGATTGGACTTCCAGGCTGTAAAGCCATTAGTAGTGTGGGACAGCATGTTAAGGCACTGAACTGAGTAATTTTCTGTTTTCCTGGAGGATCAAAATGGGCAAGGCTATGTACAGATGTGGAAATTGAGACCAAATTAGATTAAAAAAAGGTCTGTAGAAAATAACTCTGATTTAAGCCTTTTGGGAAATACTTTTCCTTGATATTAGAGACAGATTTGACAGTTTTAACTCCTCTTTTTCGACAACTTTTCCACAAGTTCATGTTTTCATAATAGCCCAAAGTGTTGTAAATAGTTCCACTGTAATTATACCACACTGTGACCTTTGATCCCGTGTTGACACACTGCAGGCTGGGAGGCGGCGGGGGCGGGCCTTCAGCCCGGTCAGGTCATCCTGAAGGTCAACGGCAACAACGTCAACCGCAGTGACTACCAAGAGGTCCTGGAGCACTTCACCGGACAGCACACACACCAGGAGCCTCTGCAAACGGTGAGGGGATACATGAAACCAAACACTCACTTTTGTGGTGTGAGTGGAACATTATTGTATTTTAAAAAATATATATTTAAAAAAAGTGCATTCAGAAATTATTTCCTAACAAGCCTCATTGTCCCATGCTGTACATATTGAGTGTGTGTGTGAGAATGTGAGATAGCTCACTGAAGTCACTCAGACCACATTCCTGCCCTGAGATGGTGTATAAAACAGAATTAGCATTAGCTGCAATTACCCACACCAACTTAGTGCTCTAGTAACATTTTAAAAACTTCAAAACGTGTTTCTTCACTTAATCTGCATTCTTGGCTTCAGCAGCGGGTGCCCTAGTGATCTCAAAACATAAATTGCTGGTTGTCGCTTTGTCGCTGCAGGCCAAATGTAGTGACAGGTGACATCTCGAGATACAATCCTGCCTGCAGTGAAAACGTAACCCAAAGCAACAAATATAACAACTTGACTCTTTCTTCTTAATTCTCATCCATTCCTTATGGCAAGAATTTTTAAAGTACCAGTTTTTACTGGATACCAGTGTTTCCATTCCATGTTAGATGGCTAGAATTCAAACTGCAAAGCCCATATCTGGTTGTTTAGACATGTTGGTTCCATGCAGTATTTAAAGGGCTGCAATCGGAGTAAGCTGTCCTCCTTACTCGCATTGTTTTGTTTTGTTTTATATAGCTACTCTTCTGGCAAATCCCTTTAAACAAACTCAACTGAGCAGCCTTGTTTGGACTTGTTCCAGTAAATATTTGCTGGTTCATTTAACAACAGGATAAATTACGAGGATGTTGTTGATGTGGCTGACTGCACTGTCGGGTTCGAGGTGGTGCAGTCAGCCCTGGTTGCTGAAGGAAGGGGTCCACAGGGCATGTAAAAATGCTTCAGTTTCTTCTCTCCTGTCTCCTTTTTTATGCCTCTCAACATATTTCTTTTTCTGGTCACTTCTTGATCATTTTCTCTCTCATCTGTTTTTTTTCTCAGTGTCAGTGGGTGTATCGTACATTTGAGGATGCAGAAGAACTAGAAGGAGACAGAGGTGCAGATGAGAAGAGCCCTTTCAAACCTTATCCGGTGGAGAATGGCTCTGACCACGAGGAGGAGAACGGCACCAATGGAACAGGCAAGGCGCAATTTTGCATTCTCTGAAACTTGATTTTTCTCTGGAATTGATTTTGTTTTATCAGAAACGACAGATGCTGAAGTTCTGATGAAGGAGTTTTGTCACTGCTGAATCATTTAAGAGAGTATCTCAATTCCCCCATAGCATATGTAATGCCCATTACTATGAGCAATAAGTTTGTTTTGTGACTCATAGTCAGCAAAAAAAAAAATTTAGTGTTACTTGGGAGAGTCATTTAAAAACTCTCTCTGCTGTGTTTGTGTATATTGATTGCTTTCTTGATTGATTTTATTTTTTTTTTTTAATCTGTCACTGCTCAAACCATCACATCAGAACTAGAGTCCCACCTAGATTGCTACTTTCAGATGACGTCTGAGTTGGGTCATAGTCAGTGTGTCAGTAAAACGTGGCAGTAGTGGGTCATTTGCTCTGTATATGGAAAGTTTTCTGCATGCAGGCAGTAGTTGCTATCCTACAACGTTTTCTGAGTTTTCTAAATGGCATATATCAGTTAAACACAAAAACCTCTGAATGAATGGAAAGTATGCATACTGACAGGTAAAAATTGTGCTCCACAGATCACCAGCTGGGCAGACTTTCCCTGTGTGATGAGCTGCCTCTGGTCAGTATGACGGTAGATAACGTTCACCTGGAGCACGGCGTAGTCTACGAATACGTCAGCACTGCCGGTATCAAAAGCCACGTCCTGGAGAAGATGGTGGAGCCCAAAGGCTGCTTCAGCCTCACTGCTAAGGTAACTGTGGGAAAATTAGTTTGATTATCTTAAGCTATCTCAAGGAAATTCAATCGAATGCAACTGGACTTAGTTATTTGTCTTTGCAGACGTTTCACCTCTTATCCAAGAGGCTTCATCAGTTCATGCTCGCTTGACTAGGCTGGGACTAGTCTTATCTTAAGCTAAATAGTAAAGCACTACAAGTTATACTTTTCTTGATTAATCGGATGTTGTACAATATTCATGCCAGCTTGTGAGTCAGTGATAGTTTTTCAACTTGTGCTATTATGAGAGGATCCGAAAGAAGCAAAAAGGCTTTTTGGCATCACTTTTGGTTTGTATTGTTAGTACTGGAAAGCTGAATGTTTAGCTAGGCAGAAAAAAAAATACACTCTTGCTGCTACTAGAAGTGCTGTTTTTAGCTCACATAATCGACTGAATCAAGTTTCTAAACTTTTACTGAATGAGGGATCCCTTCTTTCCAATATTTCTTGTTGCTACAGATCCTGGAGGCATTTTCAGGTGATGACAGCCTCTTTGTTCGTAACTGCAGCCAGCTCATCTCCCAGAGCGACCGAGTGGTTACCATGCCTCAGTACGAGTTCAGACAAATCTGCGACACCAAGCTGGAGAGTATCCGACGGCGGATCAGCAGCTATCAGCAGGTACTAGGAGACACTTCTACACTCTGTTGAACATATTCATGTAAATTATCAAATACAGGAATGTCCACTAATTGTTCCTATTAACTTTTTGCTCATGCTTACTTGAAGTACTCGCAACCATAACTGTAATACTTTTAGTTCATCTGTGTACACGTGAAAAAACATGACACCTAAATTTTTCTGTAACTCAGAATAACATAAAGTCTGTAATAAACCTGAATGAAGTTACGTTACGTCATTCATTTTGTCTATCCTTATGATGTACCTTATATTCATATTTTTCACAAACTATAAATGTAAGGGGCTGTCTGCCATGCAGCTTGTGCTTTCATTGAACTATGTCTGTGTCCTGCTCACCACAATATTTCTTCTTTTTCACTCAGTTTGCGCTGGAGCTGAGGAACAAGGCATGGCCTTCTTTCAGGCAGGCTGGCGTTCGTCCTCACCCACTGGGCTGCATGGACTTTGTTCCCACCAACTGCCACATTAACTTCATGCAGGTCTCCTACCCCAAGAGCACTACTTCTGCTGGCAGGACTTTCAGCATTCGCTTTGGGCGCAAAAACTCCCTGTTTGGCATGGATCCTGACCAAGGTAGAGGTCACACACACACGAGACGCATACACACACACACACACACACATACACCTCTGACCAGTAAGATTTGGGCATTAGTACAGTCTCTCTCACATATCCACTGCTTAAACTAAGCTTCACTGAGTTCCACCCCCTTCATGATAATAAAGCTTAACCCACTTAACACCAGCTCGTTTTGACTAATTACCCTCTGTGACCATTTAAATCCCAGCAGTATGGGGAATGTCAATCCCAGTCTCCCACAGTAGTCATAAGGTCTCAACAAGGATTCCCACAGTAAATTAGATGAGTGGTTTGCCATTAAGGCTCCATTAGCCCCAGGCCATAATCATGTTATTGACATGAGAAGTGAGTGAGTGATGTCAGCAAAGACGGTACCTCAACAGCAGCGTAGGAATGCCTGTCATTCTCTCAATGCTGCTGCTGCTGCTGCAGAGGTCAAAAGTGACAGAGAGAGAGTGGAAATCGAGTGAAATGTTGGCAGGGAATAAGAGGGGAAAACATTTAAAAAATCCTTTAAACATAGATACAGGAAGAAGTCTCCTTTCTTCTGTCTGTGTGGCTGGATTTTTTTTATGATGGGGCTTGATATTAATTAGTCTTTTGGCTCGGCTGCTGAACCCTCTCTGCTCTCAGCAAAGTTGAAAACACAGTACAGCTGTCTAGACGGCAGAGAGATAGCATTGCTTGCATTGTTCCAGGATCCCTCATTTTCATCTTTCCTCTCAGCACCAGATGCAGAGCATCTGCCCAGCAGTTTTACTGTTGAAATACTCAGCTCTCATGCTTTTCAGCACGTGTTCTGCTAGTTCAACCAGGAATCAGCCACAGAAGTGATGTCCTTCTCTTTTGTCAGTCACTAGTCTTTAGTGTTGCATTCAGAATAAGGCTTATTACCTGAGACAATACAGCATGTCCTCTTCTAGTGTAAATACCACGTATAACATGCTTCTGAGTTCATTGAAAGAACTTAATCCGTCTGGAGATTTTGGGATGTCTCAGGTTATTGTAGCTTAGTTTGGCGTTCAGCCCAAGCAAACAGTTTTGCAGCCTGCTCTCTCTGTGCATATCAGTTGCAAGTTCCCTTTAAAAAGTTGGTTTTCATCATGTCTAAATGGAGAACAGACAAGAGTGTTACTTCACAGAGCTTTGAACATCTGGGGTAGATATAATTATCAGAGAGTGAAGTCTCATTCACCCACTGCAAACATGTTGTTTATTCTCACTCCCTCTGCTCTCCTCTAGCACAACTGAACCCCATGTCCCACACCCAGCACTGTGTGACCAGCATGGGAGCTCCTTCCTGGAACTGCTCCGGCCTCGAAGGGGACGAGGCAGACGGCAGCGGGGAGGTGTCCCAGGATGGAGGCGAGGGGTTGACGGACAGTCGGCGGGGTTGCCTTGGGGAAGGCGGTTTGAGCTTCCTGCTCAAACAGGAAGACACAGAAACCCAGGATGCTTACATTCACTTGTACAGCCGCCTGGATGTAGCTGTAAGGGAGATGAGGCAGTATGTCGCTCAGATAGATGTGTAAGTGACTATTGTCTATAAATCCATTTGTCTCTTCCCCAATGGCAAATGTCATATATCAAATGAAAAGAAAACTGTTACTCATATCCAGTGAGAAAATATTTTCAGCTCCGACAGCTAGTGCTGTTACAAATATTGGCATTCCACTGGTGTATGTATGTGAGTAGACTATTTTCGTAGCCTTCACAGTGACATTTAGAAATCTCTGCATAAAACGCTAGGAGCTGTTATCCCTGCTCCAGCCTCCCGAGGCTGTTTGTCAGCCTCTCTTTGTCTGTCTGCCCTTTGCCTTGTTTAAAGCTGAGGATTTACAAAAGGAACATTCTTCAGGCCCAAAATATTTATGGGCCGGGCCCAGTACAGGAACAGGGAGTGAGGCCAGGATAACATCAAGAGAAAGAGACTCATATTGTGTGTCTGTGCTGAGGAAGGGGTGTGACAAAGTGTACGAATAGATGAATTGTAAAGGCATCCATGCAGTCTTTTAAATTATAAATATAAGCATAATAATGTCTTGACACTATTTGTAGGATTTAATTCCAGTGAACTTAATATAAGCTAAAATAGTAAATACTAAAAAATGTACCACAAAAATATATTGTTGTACTTCTCGCTAATTGTATGAAATGCTTCTTAAAATGTGGTTTCAAATCTTTCAAATCTAAAAATGTCTAGTTATTAATTTATTTTTTAATTTATTTTATTCATTCAGGCTCTTGTCCTCTATCACTGAACCCACGCAACTCCAAGGGGAAGGTGGGGAGCCTCTCGTTTATGAGTCAAGTCAGCCACCATCCCTGACCCCCTGCGAGGATGGCTGCGACCAGGACAAAGTGGAGCAAGGAGGCATTAAAAGGGTGTGCTTCAAGGTGAACGAGGAGGACCAGGAGGACTCGGGTCACGACACCATGAGCTACAGGGACTCGTACAGGTAATGTTTAAACCAGTCTTTCGGAAGTTGCTCAGGTTGATGTTGGAATGTAAGTACATTTATCCGAATTGAGACCAACTTGGCTTAAATGACAGTTGTGATGTTGTCGTTCTTCCTTTGTCAAAGAACTGCCTGGTTTCTAACACAACTAACTGTTTATGTCTATCTAATCTATATTTACTTGATATAGCAGTATCTTTACTGTGGACTCTGTAAAGTATGAACAGCATTCAAAGTCCCACTTTGCTCTACAAACCCATAATGCTATTTCCCCACCCACCCCCACCCCCTTTGGAGGCTAGAATTCATTCCAGATGATGGCATTTTGACTGAGACTGAGAGCTAAAAATGACTTCAAAATGTTTTGGTCAGATCTGGTTATGTCATTTGCTTGTTGTAAGTTCATTCGGATGCTTCTATGTGTGTGAGAGAGTCGGTGTGTGTATGGTTCACTGGGCAGTGCTCCACTGAGTCCCACCCTCCACCACCCACTAAGATGTATTTATTGGTTGTTGGTGTGGTGGGCTGGTGTATAATAGAGCCAAATGTTTGGGGCGCGGCCTCCTCACAGACTCTGTCATTAAGGCCACGCCATGTGAAGCTACCTCATTGCAATAAAATGTAAAGGAAAATGTAGGCTTTAGTATATGTGGTTCACGCACAGACACACACTCATACCATTGGGTGTTTACTCAGGGTTTGGAAGCCCACTGCAAAAAAAAAAAAAAAAAAAAAAACTCTGTTCAAGGGGGCAGTATAAGGCTGCACAGTGCACATGGATGAATCATTCTACTTGTGAAATTTTGGATGTGATGAAAAGTGCTACTGTGTTCCAGAGGTGGGTGTTGATTTTTTTTTTTTTTTAAATCTTGCTGAGAGAATACGACATTAAAGCCTGAGGTGGTGACAGGCCACAGCAGAGCTCAACAGTCGGGGGTCATTGGCTGAGTACAGCTTGTGAGGAACATAATGTGAGAACAAGGACAGAATGGACTGGTTCTACGCACAAACACACACACACACACACACACACACACACACACAGGGGGTCAAAGATGGAGAAATACAGAAAGAACTGAGGAGAAAAGTGTGTGATGAAATCATACGTTTGTTCTGAACTCTGGTACATTGCGTCTGTCATAAATCTTACACTTGCTATTGTGTACCTGTGTGTTTGTTTGAGTGTGTTGAGAGTGTTTGACTTTCTGTCTGTTTTTTCAGACAAATGCATGGTGTGTGCAGATCGAGCTGAGACAGATCACAGTTCACTCCTGGCATCAGAATGCATCTCAACCCAGATTGATTTTCTCTTTAAATGAATGCAATACTGACATTTTTACTTGGCTTCCTCTTAAAAACCAGCTCAAGGTGTTACACTCACTGACATTAAAAATAGTGTAATTTATAGACCTAATGGACTCTTCCAGCTTAAACAAGCTGTGTTTATGTCGTCCAGCATGTAATATGTTTAACCATTGTATTAATTTCTCAATTTTCACTGTGTTTTGCACTGTGGGGTAATATGTGCATAAACAGCACACAAAACTGAAGTGGTTTCAGTTTGCACACTGACATTTTTAGTATCCTTAATGTGTCAATTTTCCAGTCAGATACTACATTTAGCAGCAGACAGTATGCAAATGAGACAAAACTCCAATCTGAGGCAACTTCAGAGTGGCTGTTAATGAGTTCTGAGTGGGATCCCAGTGTGTTGTCAGTGTGTTTATGAGTGCATTCTCACCTGTATGCAGGGCTGCGAATGCATCACCCAGGATGTATTTCAGTGCAAGTGTGAACAAGACGTGTGTGTGTGCGTGTGTGTGGTTTAGTCTTAGACCATTAGGCCAGATCCGCTTCTATAAGCAGGATAATTGTCACAGTGGTGCTCACACTTTTGGCAGGAGGTGTGGGCTAATTTTGGAAATCACCTCTATGTGTATGTGTGTGTGTGTGTGTGTGTGTGTGTGTGTGAGAGAGAGAGAGAGAGAGAGTGTTTGTATGAGTGTGTAAATGAATGCCAGCAGAGAACTCAAGCCAGACTACTAAAAGATGGTTATATTAACTGTCTGCCCATAATTGCAGAAACCCCGAGTTAACCAGGCCCCCTCCCCACCACGACAAACACATGTTCACACACATCAGGGACCACAGAATAAACTGGCAGGTTATAACACCCCCCACCACCCACCGCCCACTCCCCACCACCACTTTGTGTTCCACCTAGGCCACGTAATAACAGAGGAAGACAAAGCCAGTGTTGTAGTTTTGTAGATCGTAGTCACTCATACGCCATTTGTCATGGTAATTCAGCTTGTGAATCATTCAGAGCTCCACTCAGGGGATCGCAAGCGTGCTCGCTCGAAGCACTGTATAATTTGAGCCACGTAAATCTTCCACATGCTCCCGGTAATCATGTTGAATCACGTAAATGTATAACTATAAATACCAGACTGTGCAATTTACAGAGCTTCTTTGCACACGGCAGTAAGAAGGAATAAGGAATAAGGACGCCTGAGCTAAAACACACTGACAGTGTTGAAAAAAAATGTGTTTGTAGAAGTGTTTGCGTAAATAGGTGAGCTGCATTTCAGTGTTCCAGTCTAATGTACACATTTATGATCAGTCAGTTGTTTGGAAATCGAATGCAGCTACAGTTTACTGAATGCTTCTCTGTGTAAACCAGCAGCAGTTGTTTCTGTGAGAAGCATTTAATTACCTTTGGTCTCATATACTGTAAATCAGAAAAGGCATTTACAATCAGAAGGATTATTTGGCAGCATAATTACAAGACACAGCTTTCCAAATCCTCTCTGTGGTTTCTGAACGGAATGAACTCTGTGCTGTATAATGAATGTTAATTGTGTGCATTTGTGTGTGTGTGTGTGTGTGTGTGTGTGTGTGTGTTTGCGCACGCACGCATTATTACAGTGAATGCAACAGCAACAGGGATTCTGTCCTGTCCTACACCAGTGTCCGAAGTAACAGCTCTTACCTGGGGAGTGACGAGATGGGATCAGGTAAAGATGTAGCTTTTTGCTAAATAGAGCTTAATATACAGAGCTATAAATGTTTGATGTTTCCATTCAGATCTCTCATCAGAATTTGTCCTTTCAAACAATCATCATTTCAGAGCCAGTGTGTTGAGTAAGAGGAGAAAAATGTGTGGCCGTCCAAAACATATTCAATATAAACAACATAAGGTCTGCTGAAGCACGCAAATGCTAACGTGTGTCAAACAAAGACAAGAAATAATGGATGATTACTTGCCAACATTTGATTCCTCTTTAGTTTTTAATGATGATATGTTGATCACATATGATTATGTCGATCATATGTTATGCTCTCAGAAAGCCAAAGCAGTGACATTCTGTAGATATTTCTACAGAAGGTGAGGAGGTGACTGTGGTCAGATAATTTAGACTCAACATTTCATAACCCTCATAGTCACATTTTTTGCTGTGAGCCAAGAATGTGTCCACTGCTGTTTATCACTTTGTTTTTTTATCATCATTAAGTCTGAAACAGCCCATAATGAGACATGATGTAGGAATTGTTTATTATCCTTCTCCCTCTCCAGAATGAATGGATGGATAGAGACATGTTTAATACTAAGTAAATAAAACTGAATGCTGGTGTCCAAATGTGTGTTCTGCTCAACCTCTTGCTCTGTGTTTTTTGGCTGTTAGGCGATGAGCTGCCATGCGACATGCGGATTCCCTCGGACAAGCAGGACAAGCTGCATGGCTGCCTCGAGCACCTTTTCAACCAGGTCAGTTTGGGGTAATTAGTACATTTATTTTATGAAGATCTGAGTCCCTAATCACTTTTCCAAAACCCTAACCTCAGTTTAATTCTAATTTAAACAATGCATCACAGTCATCTATATTCTCAAACAACACCTTGGAAGGAGTCAGGACTAACTGAGAGTTTATACTCTGCCCAAAAATGTTCAAAGTGAAAGACAGTGAAACAAGAACACACACACACACACGTCAGCTTTAACCCCCCCTCTCTGCTGCTGCCAAACCATTTGGAACAGATGATTGTGATAGTAATCAGTCAACATCTGGGCTGAGTTACCTCATGCAACTCTCTGTCCTCTGGTCAGGATCCCGGTTTTCTCTCTCATCTTTCACTTGATCTCCTTTCTTACTCTCCTTGCGCTCCTCTTTCTCCTCACACAAATACACACGCACACACTTTCACTCCTACGTGGACTCAGTTAAACACATCCATCCATCTTCTCATCTCCTCTTACCGACATTTAATGTCCTTTGACTCCCCTCGTGGGGTGCACTCACTCTGGCTGCTTTAGTTCTTTCCACATGTAAACAGCAGCTCAGGGGGGCTGAAAACACAAGCGTTGTTGTTGTTAGTGTTGAAAGACCCTTGCCAGAAGCTGTTGCAGAGTTGTGTGCAAAAATCTGTTCACACAGTCGCAGTGTGAGGACCCGCCTTACTTATGGGGACAAAATGCAAGTCCCCATACCATAAATCATTAAATAAATAAAGGGTTAGTACTTTCTTTAAGGTGAGGTTAAGGTAAGGATTAGGATGAGGCAGGTAATGTTTATTGCTACGGTGAGGTGGTGGTTAAGCCTCCAGGAAATGAATGTAAGCCCATGTAATGTCCTCAGAAGTGATGGAAACATGACTATGTGTGTGTGTGTGTGTGTGTGTGCGTGTGTGTGTGTATGTTCTTTTATTTCTCCGTGCAGGTCGACTCCATCAACAGCCTACTCAAAGGACCTGTCATGGCCAAGGCCTGCGAGGAGACCAAGCACTTTTACTCTGACCACAGCCAGCCAGGTGCGTATTTATTTGTATGCGTGTTGACTGCTTAAAAGGTGAGAGGGTGGGTCATCATGCCATGACATTTTTGACTTTCACGTGAACAGAGTTCCGCCAAACAGACGATTGGACTCTTCGTTGCCGTTGCATTATTCACAAGAATATCCAGGAGGACCCTTGGAACCTGCCCAACTCAATCAAAACCCTTGTGGAGAGCCTGCAGAGATTTGTGGATGGTTTGTCGAACTCACACACACATACAGACATGCACAGAGGCACACGTGTATGTGTGATGGTATACAGTTACAATCAGTCATTCTGTCTTTTTCTTCTCCCTATACAGATGGAAAGAACCAGCTTCTCCTGGCTCTGCTTAAGTGCACAGGTAGAGTGACATGTCAGTGTTTAATGGAAACTGGGTTCATATTCAAAATCAACCCAGATAAAACCCAGTTCTAATTTTCCATTAAATTACCAGAAGTGTTGTCAAGACCGTCTGTGCAATCGTTCAGCAGAGTTCAGTCTCAAGCAGGAAAGGCCTCGTAACTGGAGTATTTTAAATGAGTCCAACAGTTTAGAGCTCTTTGCTAATGAGATCATCCATCATATGAACATACAGCCAGGTCCACATCAGGACATCTGCAGGTCCTTAAAATATCTTCAAAGATTATTAAATTATAACAGAAATACTTAAAATGTCAAGAATACAGTTTCATGGCATTTAATGAGGTTATATTTTTATTTTTTTTTGCTTCTCTGCTCGTCACATTGGCTTTGCAACAACTCACGTCCACTTTTAGATCAATAATGAACAGCATAATATAATAGCCCAGTATGTTGTGATTTCATTACATCTGCTGCATTACAAAGAGATAAAGCAGATGTTTAAATTGATTGAGTTTCCGTTCTAATTAGATAGTTCTTGAAAGTCTTGAATTTCAGGATTGTTTTCGTTTTCCGTATCAGGATCAAATCCTTGGTGAGGTCAGTTGCTCTGTATGTTTGCACAGGAATGAGGTGCTGCTGTCAGAGCACATGATACTTCAGTCACTTTGATCTGTGAACGGTGGCAGATGGTGCTAGTTAATGGAGATATCTTCTCAGGGGATCCAGGCTAATGTAATAACGTATATGTACTGGAGCATCTCCAACATGTGTAATGAGGAAGATTATATGTAACCTTTGGACACCTAGAACTGCCTCCATCAGCCTCTGACATCAAACCTTGTCTCGCTCTCTGATCCTTCCAACACCAGACACATCTCTGCAGCTGCGACGGGATGTTATCTTCTGCCAGGCTGCCACAGGTGCTCTGTGCACGCTGGCGGAGCAGCTGTTGGCGGCACTGAGGTCGCGATTCAACAACGCCGGCGAGTACCAGGAAGACGGCAAGGAGACGAGTCGCAAGTGGTTGGAGCAAATATCTGTTATTGGCGTGCTGCTGCACTTCCAGTCCACACTAGCACCACACCTGGTGAGAACGGGTTTTCTGCTCTTATTTTATGCCGTCACTATTTGTCATGTAGCTTCATAAGGTGAAAGTCCTGACCTGATGCTGTTTTAAGCACACATCAGAATGTAGTGACCGTCCTGTTGTATGCACTTTTTGTTCTTTATGGCCGTCTAGCCATGCAGCTGTCTTAAAGCTCCTGGTAGGGCTTCTGAGCTTTCTTTCTCTCCTCCGGCAGAAAGAGGAGCAGACCATGCTGGAAGACACCAAGGCGGCCCTGCTGGACTTGGACAAAGTCACTGTGTTCTTCAGGCAACTGGAGGATGAGTGTCTCGTCGCAAGTAAGAGACTCTATCGACAAAGACCGACTTGGTCCATTCAAACCACACTGCTGCTAATTGGCAGCTGTATGGTTTGACCAACTCTGAATAAAGTTCCATTATGTGGATGTATGGTATCTATTGAGGGTGAAATTGCTACTTTGCTGTTACAGATTTCAGTTTCTTTTGAGTGAAGAGCGACTGAATAGGGAGCTAAAACAACACCATAATGGCTCCATAAATCATCTTAAACAAGGACAGAGCCTTGTCCTCGTTATCCTTGTATTACAGATAAGATGGTCCCTTCCTGACATGCTGTGATGGCCTTCATTTTAACTTAAGTGATGCTCTAAGGCACATGCAATACTAACACATATGGTGAAAGCACACACACGCATACACACAAACAGTAAATTTAAATACTCTTATGCATATGTAATATTCTTCCATCAAATGCAGCGTGTGCTGTGGTGCATGGGAATGGTTTTGGATGTTGGAGCATTTATTTCAAAATAAGCATTTAAAGGCATTAGTGTACTGCAGAAGTTTCAACTGAGTATGCACCCAGGTTTTTCTTAGTGGTTACTGTGAACACCGTGACACAAGTGTGTACAAAGTTTAAGACCTGGGTGTATTTGTGCCTTTAATAACCTCACTATCTGTCTTCACTGAGGACCCTCCTGACTACCAAAAGCCCTAAAGCCAGCAGATACAAAGGACGAGTGCACCCCGAACAGAATTGGTTCTCTTTTCAGCAGCCTCAGTATGGCCAGCAGAGATTACAGCTCAAAGGAAAAGCACAACATGCTCTTCCCATTTTAAGGGGCAAAGTTATGGATGAAGCAAGGATATATTATTATAGGTTCATACACAGCAGAATGGATTGTGCACACAAAGCAGTTCCTGCACTAACACATACTGACTTGGTCATTCTTACTGCATATATATATATACATATACAGTGTATAGACTCGTCCACTGTGATGTACAAAAGAAAAAGGTTTTAACCAAACTGCTGTGCTGATGTTGCGTTTTTAGCTCGGACTGCTGCAGTGAACGCAGATGGTTTGTGGCGGCAGCTTCCATCGGACAGTATTGATTTGCTAATAGCATCTTCAGCAAGCTGGCGGGTATACTGCGGGATAGAGTCATGTAAGCAGCACAGAGCTCAAGGCCCCTCAATTCCACAGCATTATCACTTGGGTTCTCTTGGAAAGAGCACTGACCCTGGAGGTCGTGCAATAAAAGGTCATCTTTTCCATTTTCTGAGAACTGCTCATGTGCCAGTCAGAAAATGTTAGGAGAAATCAGCTTATAAATTATTACTGGTCAGGCATTGTTTGTAGAATTAGAAAAGGTTACTGCTCTGCATACAAGTAATGACAAATTCTTTTAAACTACAATTGTCTCAAGGACAGAATGCTATTTAAAAGGTTAAAGTGCCAGGCAGTGGCATAAATAGTTTCTTCTGTTGCTTTCAAAGTATTATGAAAATCTCTTTGCCAGCTGCTTCTGCGTTAAAAGCAGCTTGCAGACATAACATTATGTCTGTTGCAGTTTTTCTTAACATGACTAACACACAGGTAACTACCACTGTTATATTTAAATGGACTTCAGTCATTTTTCCATTATTGTGCACTGACACACAATTCAGTCTGAACATTCACTATTGGCTGCATGAAGTTCCTTAAATGTCTCAGGTAATTGTGGTTTTAAGAAATCACATTTGGGAAAAAATGTAAAATATTTGAAATGCCCTTCTGACCGCGGCAGGTGTATTGGAAGGTGTTTACTTTAATACACATCAATAGTGACATGTATGCTTTTTCTAATCACTGTAAACCACCCACTATTAATGTTGATTTTTGTATATTTTAAGTGGTTGAAGTAAAACAAAGCATATCTGGAGGTACTTGGTAAAGGCAACTAACGATCACAGCATTTTACCATTCTCACATGTAACCATCCAATGTTAACATCTCTCTGTCTGTGTTTTGCAGACACACCAGTATCTTACCAGGTGGAGGGCAGTCGGCAGGCCCTGAGGGTTACCCTGTACCTGGACAGTTGTCACTTCAGCGAGCTGCCCAGTCGGCTGCAAAATGGCGGCAGCCTCAAGCTCCACACTGTCCTCTTCACCAGGGGTAAGACTGCACAGTCCAGGGTACAAGGTGTAGACTATAATAACAAATAACATAACAGTGGCATGAGGGGCTGGATACCTGAGTGACAAAACAGTGAAATTTTAGTTAAAGAATTCAAAAACTAAAATTCTGAAAATCAATAATAATAAAATTATTATTAATAATAAAATTCTGTATGCAGTAAATAAAAATCAGTACTGAGTGAATCCTCGTCACACTGTTAGGTTTGGAGTCATATTCACGGAGAAGATGAAAATCAGTTACATGCACTATACAGTATATTGAATTGTATCATTTAAAAACACTCTCGATGTGTTATACAGCCTCCCAAACATGGATATTTCCTGGTAGCTTTTATTGGGTTAGATCAACACATTTCTTTGGCCATTTGAAACACCCTGCCTTTATGTGCTCCTCTGCTGCCAAGCTCCTTTGAGTTCTCCTTCAGTCTCAGCTGGCATGAATGGGTAGCATTATACATCAAGCCTGTCTGCCAAATAGTCATTAATTTTCCATAGACAAGTGCCAGTAACCCAATGAGAGAGCTCCTATTGCTCTCGTGTAGCTCAGGGTGGAATGAACTGCTGTCCGCAGAGCCCTCAGAGCCCTTCAGCAGTGATCTTAGGATGAACACTGCCCTCTACTGGAAATAATCTTTGATGCATGTTATGATGCACTTGTGATTTTGCAGATGTTGAGGTTTTTGAGAATTTACAGTATCTGTGAACACCACATGTCCTCGCATAGATTTTAAAAAAAAAAATCCTCCAAGGCAGATGATTTTGGGCAATCACCAGTTTTTCATAATGTTATTTTAGAGTCAAGGAGTCAAGGAGTTATAGTCAAGCCTGGTTAAGTAACATTAAAATTATATTAAGCGATTATTAAGCGATAAGGATGGGGTTTGAAGTGGTGAGGATCAAAGTTGGAGGGCATGCTATCATATAAATGTGTGTGTATGTGTGTTGATCTAAATGCCTCTTGCCTGTTTTATCCAGCACTGGATCGTCCAGAGGGAGTGTCCCAGCAGGACTGCGCAGCCATGGAGGAGTTCCAACAGCGCACCAACGCTGTCTCACTAGAGAAGGTCAAAGCTTACTACCGCAGACTCAGGTACACTATGCTGTGCACTGCATCACAGCCCTCCAGTGGCTTACTCACTAGTACTCAGGATATATATTTCACCTTAAAGGGAGAGCTCAGCCTGTGGTGTTGCATAAGGGAGCAGAAAGTATGCTTCGATCACTGTTTTCTTTTTCTTTTTTTAAATAAACTATTTTCAAGGTCTAGAATTTTCACGGTGAGAAGAGTTTCTCTATGTGTTTATGTAGACCTGCCCCTAAGAAAATCCTGCATCAACTAACAGGGTTGTGTTGGCTACACGAGTTGCTCACTTAGTCATGCCAAATGGCTCCTTTAGACCTACCCTCTCCCAGACATCAGCACGAGTTAGACTTGTTGTTATTGCCTACTGACCTGTTTTATATTCGCGTATTTAACAGCTTGTTAATATGGTCATGATTTCTGATATGCGCATACTAATTCTATGAAATGAATTAATAAATGATGAAACATGTAGTGCAGCAGATGCATATTCTATAAAGTGAAGTGCTCTAGATGCTAGATGACTCAGCTCTCACACAGACTGAGTCAGCGGAGAAAAAAATCTGTAGATTTCCGAAGTAGATGGAGAGTTTTTAAAACTGAAATAGATCTGTTTTTGTCCTGACAGGGCTTTCTATTTGGAGAAGTCCAATCTCCCTACAGACTCAAACACCACAGCAATGAAGATAGACCAGGTAAATATATACTTATTCTGATGTATTCCCGTTTATTCCTTTTGCTGTGGGCATTGATGTGATGATCTATATGATCTATTGATATAACATACGTATACCCTGCTCTGTAACATAAGTACATTTTTTATGTAATGTTGTGACTGAATATAAATGCAAGCACAGATACTGGGCCTTGAACTTAGAGACCTTCAACCAAGCATTTCAAAAGTAAGATGAACTGGTGTCCTGTTCCCTCCACTGGAAACCCCCACTAGCTCGTCAAGACTCCCAACATTAACTCCAACTAACCTCAACACTTACTCAACACATTAGAAACTGCTTCCATCTGAGCCTGAAAATCCTAGTGTTCTGAACTGACCGTAGCTGAAATAGCTTCCAGTGATTAAAACTGAATAGAATACACAGTAGTTTCAGAATATAGAGATTTATTTTGAAAGACTGCAAAGAGTTGAAGCTTTTTGTGTTATTTAGATGGTTTCCCTGTATTTCTGCTGCTGCACCACCTTAACAAGTCAGTTACTCTACTTAGTCGAGTATTGAATATTGGAAATATATCAAGTGGCATGAGATAATTTCACTTGTTTCTGATAGGAATAAACTTTTTGTCTTGTCTAATTTCTAAATTTAAGTAACTTAACTCTTTACATGTTGTTAAACCCGTGTCCAGATAGTGCATTTTTCTGTCAGAAAAGCACTGTGGGTTGGGGAGTGCTTGAGATGAAGCATTTGTGCAGTGAGAGGAAATAAAATGCTGGTTCTGGTTGAAGTGATGCTAGATTAACAGAGGGTTGACTACACAGAACACTCACCAGGAACATCGACTGCCCGTTTGATCTGCTCCAGCAACTGAGCTTCTCCTTCATTTTCCTGTTTATGGTGATCGGTGATGAGTCCCACCCCATCCAATATGCGACTGATTCCCTGAAAGAGAGCAACAGTGACGCCCCCAGCAGCCTTCTGAAAAGATATTTCAACTAGGAGCTCTTGGAGAAACTACACAAATGAGTGCAAAAGAGTCTGTTTGCAGCACTTTTTGTCTAGGCTGTTGTATACTGCTGCAAGCTCTCTTTCTTTATTGGGAACAGTTGGGACAAAAAGATACTAGTGCTCAGAAAACAAGTCTATGTGGACACGGGGACTTAGACTGTCACTTGTCTTGAGACAGAACTGAAGAAATTATGTAAGAAACAAGTGACTTTTTCCTCTGCTTGGTTTCATAAAATACAAATTTTAACACTCAACAGTAGTCTAAACTTGGTAAGATGACTGCTTTTGTGATATTCTCTTGTATTTTATCAGTATTCCACTTTTGCCGCTGACCCGCTCCAACCCTCACTCTCTCCTCCTCATAGCTGCTGCGACCCCTCAACACACTGGATGACCTCTGTCGACTAATGCAGTCCTACATCAATGCGCGCCCGGCTGCCCAAGGCCACCCGTCAGGTGTCAGCGTGCTGTGTGTGTCCTCTGAGCTGTGTAACCGCCTGGGAGCCTGCCACATCACCATGTGTGGTACAGGCATGCAGAGGTCAGCCTGGCAACACGCCAACATTATTATACTGCTTGTGTAGTGCCACTAGAGTGTCAGCAGGAATTAAGATGCACACAGTGCAGAGTGGATGACATGCAACGCTGAACCTCATAGTTTGGGTTAATCTCTTCTTCAGGGTGTCCTGCAGGAGGACATGTGGACGTCAGTGTGTTTGTTATAAAAGCCCACATGGCGCTCACCTTTGGTCTTTCTGTTTTTTGCAGATGTACCCTAAATGTGACACTGGAGCAGGCAATGATCTTAGCCAGGAACCACGGTCTCATGCCACGCTGCATCATGCAGACCATGGATATAATGCGCAAACAGGTAAACCTGGGAGCAGGAAGCAGTCAGTCTCAAACTGAAGTCCAGTACAGATCCCTCTGGCGATCCCTCTGCCCTCGCCACTAAAGTCTATTTTTTCTACACTTTACTTATTTACTTTCATAAGCACTGGACTACAAAATGGTTGAATGGGTTATTACAATATCAATATTAATAACAATGACTTAGTTTTCATGTAGTACACTTTACTTGGAATTATCCTTTTTAACACCATCACTTTGTAAATGATCATGATAACAAATGATTACAGTGTGTAATCACGCTGTCATGGTGCACTTTAACTTGACAACTGACAATTAGAATACTTAATCACCAAGCCCCAGAGTACTGGGAGTACTGTAAGAGTAACTATTCTGACCAAAAATGTCTCCCACCTAATCTACACCTTCAACTATGAAATACTACTACCAGGATATCTTTGGAAAAATTATATCTAATCAAATCCTCTGACTTTAAGCAAGTAGGTTTAGTCATGCTTGGCAACTGACCTAACTATGACATGGTCACTGCAGAGCTTATAGCATACGTTTTCTCTTCTGCCAGGGGGCAAGAGTTGAGCTCTCTGCTAAGAACCTCAAGGTAATGGACCAGATGCCTCCATCGTTTCCAAGGTACAGTATAAAACCACTTCCAGACTCCGCTTCCCACTCCGTCGGTGTATTATACCATTCCTGTTCTTAAACGAGCCGGGTTCCCCCCCACTTAAAGTCTTTCTTTTTCAACAGGCTCTTCAAGCTGTGTTTGCCACCATCAGATGGAGAACTCTAAGGAAACTGTCACTTCAGAGAACTCATCAGAGAAAGAGTGAATGTGGAAGAGGAAGATATGAGTGCGAGTCTCACTGCTTTCTTTCCAAGAGACACTGCCAATGGAAAGACCCCCCCCATACACATTCTGTCCCAGTCACACATGGGCACCACAAGAGTCTTTAACTGCAACATACAAGCTAAAGCAGACTGTCCAAATGACCTACAGTGAGACTGATACAGCCTGACACTCAAGACTAGTCTTGTACTGTTAAACTCGTAGTATTATTGCTTTGGCTGTCTGTTTCCACAAAGCTGATATGAATGACTTGGCAACTGGTGAAAAATACTCACAGCATAAGTCAAAGGGAGATGCCAGTTTGAGGCCTCATAGTGAAAACATCTGCAGTGATTTTGCTCACAACTGAGCTTTTATTATTAACTGGATTAACCAAACTACCTGTAGCTGACTGTCCTTCTAAATGCAGATCTTAATCCATTTTGCCTTGGACTGCACTCCAGAGAGCTGTCTCTTTCTCTGTTTGGACTGGTCTTCCTCGGTGCTTCATGTTTGAACCCCACGTGATGTTAAATTCTTGCAAATACCCTGGTATTCATGTATGTTAGCTGGATCAATAGATGCAGAACGTCAAAGAATAGACAGAAAGATGGAAGAAATCAGTTGATTTGAGTGGGTGGGAGTGGCGGGTGAGGGGTGGGTGGTTTGCTCTTTCTTCAGCCCGCTTGTATGTGGTTATTGTGCAATTACTGTAGGTTTAGTGTGAGTACTGTATTACTGCACTATATGAAGGATAGTTATTTATTGTGTCCGGAAGGAGCATTTTTATCCGTCACTTATACTATATCAGGTATTAAAAGAATCTAAAAGCATTCCAGCCTGCGTATTGAACAGTATTTAAAGGACCAATGGCATGCCATTTTTTTTAGACATAACTGCTTGTGTATTTTATTTATATGTACGGACTTTTATCACGTCAGGAAGTGTTCCATTGATCTTCAGGGAGAGCAACAGAGGGGAAGATGAACAGCAGCTAGCTAATCAGAATCAGGAAAACAGAAGCTAAAGCAAACTATATGAGGCTGTTTGTCAGTAAGCAGCCAAGTCAACAGGTAGGGATACTGAATCATTGTTAAATTATTAATATATTAATTCAAGTGTACTAGTTGAACAATTGCCTTCTGTTAACTAAGACATTTTGATTTTAAATTGGTTTTTACATTGTTTTGGGTCTATTGTGTTTACTGTAAGTATTAAAACAAGCACAACAATTGGTCCATTCAAGTTGCAGTGTTAGCAAAAAGTACTGTAAGCGGTTTGTGGATGATGTACACAAAGGGATTGTTTCACGTTGTTTCTATAACATTATTTTACTGAAGATTTTAATTTCCTGTACATACAAACTGTAACAAAGTCGGTGAAAAAGATAGGATGTGTCTCACAGCAGCAGAGCCATGCTATAAGTTAAATTTGATTATTTTTATGGAGATAATATAGTATATGAATCATTTTCTATTCCTGACCGGGCATTTGAAGAGAAGCTGTTTCTCTTTGCTGAGCGTAACCTCACTGACAACTTGTTATTGACTGTTCGACGTGCATTTCAAGAATATTGACATGCTGCATTCATTAGGCGGATCACTTAGTCCTTTTTATTTATTTAAAAGCAGTCTGAATCCTGAGTGTCTGTACATCCCTTGGCACTAGCACGACCATAATTTTGCATCCCTCTGTTAAGAGTATGAGGCTCAGTGGATTATTTGCGTTATTGTAATTTCCCATATCAAACTTTATCTTAATCTGAGCAGTACACATCACATAAACTCTGAAAGCAAGAGTAGTTTCCATAACGTGGTTTTAAGTGCGGGTCAACCAGTTTTAATTATCTAATGACTGCAGCATGTCGGTGTAGCTGGACAAACAAACATGTCACTGATTACACATTTATTTACATTATTCTAATGTTTTTGTACATACTTTATTTGCAATTTTGTGTTGCTTGAAAATAACTGTACAAAGGACCTTTGTTGAATCTTTCTAAAATTATAATTGTAAATGCAATCTTAACAGGATAGTAAATAAAATGTTCACAGTATGACTGTTTTTCATGTTGTCGCAGAGGACCTGATGTCCAGTATAAAAATGATAACACGCAGCTGAAGTGGTTTCCGTCTTGCCGGGACATTTTTTATTTGTAGCTTTCCTTCTTTACATTGTGACCTCCATGTTTATGTTGCCTTTGGTCTGCTGTATTTCACTATACTGTGACATGAATGACTCAGATGGTTATTCTCCATCTCTTGACATGCGCACACCACATCAGCAACCTGACTTTAAGTGCTACTGGGACCTGGGATTGAAGTGTTTTCTTTGACTTTCACTCTTTTTACTCATAATGTTGCCTTAAGGTCACTGCACAGGAGCTCTCTGATCACAGCCTGATCCCTGGCTAACCTGATGCTGATGCCACGGGGAAACTGGATCCACTCAGAGCAGGCTGCTATACATTATGGAGTTGTTTATGTAGCATGTTAATATTCATTGTTTGAATGCCCAGTTAAATGAGGCCTGAGATGTCCTAGTGATATTGACACATACCTTCAGACTTTGTATGTGTCCGTGATGATTGCTCAGTAAAAGAATGCAAACTTGAAACACACAGCTGGGCATACTTGTAGCTGTCCATTACCCTGACTGAAGAAACCAGCTTGTATGAATATTCTATGAACCAATGAAGTCTTCATTGCAGCCTCTTTACTGGACTTGAGTGGAGGGGATGGGAGGTCATTTAGGGACAGAATCACATTAAAACACATTAATGATCCTCTCCTCCTGATCAACAACTTGGAATTGTTTTGCGCTCAGAACGGGAGCAACCAGATGTTACAATGCTGGTAGTATGTTCAGGTCGTCAGTTTAACTTTGCACTGTTAGTCGTTGCTTCGCTATTAAATGATTGCCAGACAGCCTCTTGATGGCCAACGCGATTAGACTGGAGTGAAAATTATGAGCGTTTCTCTCCTCGCCCTGTCTGTCAAATGGCCGGAAGGGGCTAACATAAAAGCATACACCGTGCAGTTTCGTGCGATTATTGCAATTGGTTTTCCAGAGGGACCGACACCGACGGCATTCACCACCAGCACACACCCCTCAGCACCGGTGATGCATCCCCGCGGCAAGGGCACGGACAACTCCTCTTTAGAGTCGTCTCGACTTTAGAATGGTGCAGAAATCTCTCAACGGCGGGGTCTACCCAACTCAAGCCGGAGAGAAGAAGCACAAAGTCGGGTTCGTTGGACTGGACCCCGGGGCTCCTGAATCCAACAGGGATGGGGCGCTGCTCATTGCGGGTTCGGAAAGCACCAAGCGGAGCAGCATCCTCTGCAGACCGAGGTCCAGCATCTCCGCCGGGAGACCCAGACAGTCGAAGAAAAATGCCAGCTATCGGAAACTACAGAATTTCCTGTACAATGCGCTGGAAAGACCGCGGGGATGGGCGTTCATCTATCACGCTTACGTGTAAGTGATGTTCGCATGTTGATTCTGTCACCGGGGCCTTTTACTTTGGGACACACCGCTGTTACCGTGTTTTTGTGTCTCCTTCTCCATTGATCAGATGGCGCATTAAAGGTTAAAGCGTCTACAGCCCGGTTATAGGAGGGGTATCACTTCACCTGCAGAACTCCTGCTTTAACTCTGCAACTCGGGCTTATGTCATGCTGACATGTCGGCTGGTTGATTTCCGTCTTAGCTGTTTATGGTGATGTAGGACATGCTCACAGTCTGTGTTTGACATGTGCTCATATTTTACACACTGTTGTTTATCACTGATCAGAGCTCCCACGCGTGGCGGCAGCGGGAGGCTTCAGCACCGCGGTGCGTGGACAGCTCCGCGCCGCGTCAGTACTCTCGCTAATTAACGTTGCAGTCCAGCTCTGCACAGTCAGGTGGAGTCCACAGACATACAGCATCTGTGCAGGCAGTGGGAGTGTTCCGCATACTACAGCTAGTAACCAGACAGTCTGTGAGCATGTCCTGACTACAAAATGCTGCTTTGTGTGTGTGTGTGTGAGGTCTTGGTTGAATACAAATGATAGACTCCTGTGATGCCATCCTAAATAAAATCGCTTATTGATTTGTCACCTCTGCTGAGTGTTCAGCATTGAGGCAAGTGGCTGCCAATGACAACAATCTTTTGAGGAAAAAAAAAAAATCTCTTTATCCTTTTAAGTGGTGCCGCAGCAATTTAAGTGATGTACTTATCCACTCATGCACCTAAAAAAAGAAAAACTAACAAAAGATGGATTTTAAAAAATAGTCAGAATGTGTGCTGCAGAGGCAAAGATGCATAGACTTAGATCCTGCAGTTCCTGTAATGCAACCAATAGCACGTTGCATTCAGGCCCTTTCCTGCCCACATCTTTCAAACCAGGTGTCAAAAATTCAGATTTTCTGTTACAAAAATTTGATGTAGTACTCAGTTACTACTAAAATGTGTAAAACCAGTGTAGTTTCCTTTTAATATATGTAACAAGGAGTACTTTTGTGCATCCTATTCAGGTGAGAGATACGTTAGCCTACAAGTGAAAAGTCAGGTAAACTGCAGTTAATAGTTTACCCTCCATCCTTCCAATTCAGTAAAATAATACTGCATGCCTGTTAGGTGCAAAGTTAAAATGGCCACAGCTTAAAGGAATTCACTGTACACAGCATATCGACTCCCTAGAGACGGCTGGATGCCCAGAAGAAAGCCTGTGCTTTAATGTGAAACCACACACACACACACACACATATATATAAGGCCTCAGGGTGCTTTTGAAATATTAACTGAATACTATAGCAGCCAGCTAAAACTCCTTCTTCACCATTTGTATTGCTTTTTTGGGAGGTCTTTATTGACCAACGTCATTCTCTGGAGATAGTGCAAGCTTCATGGCTGAATCTAGTGCAGGCAACGGTGATGTGGGGTTTTTTTTTTGTTTGTTTTTTTAAAAAATATAATACAGCATTTGGAAGCCAAACTCCACCAAGCAACCTAGTTAGAACAGGGTCAGTAGCATGTGTGCAGCCTAAAATCAGAATCCCCTGGAAAGCATGTTATAAATTAGTTAACAACTCTACAAAAAATTCTGATCCGATCTGAAAGGGGACACTACGCATGACCAGGATCATAAAAGTCACTCAGTTACAGGAAATTCAGACAAAGTTCACAATATCCCTTCCAGCCTGCAAAGTACATCTGCATAGAGTAACCACAACTCAGCCTCTATGCCGTTTGTCTGCTCTATACATCACTAATGGTCAACACACTTCGTTTAATCTCCCAACTCTTCCAGGCAACTGATTTATAAAACTATCATATGCTGACTTCATTCAAATGGTTTCCCCTCCTCCATTCCTCAGATTATCTCTGCTCCAAAAGACAGCGCTTGGCAAACAAAACAACACCCCTGACTTGAACTGACAAAGACAGCGTTGCAAAATGTGCCTGTGCTCAGACGACAGCTTTTTTCTTTCTGATGGGTGTCATCCTGAAATGTTGGCAGGTGTTCTCTTCCTGGGACTCATTTGTAAAGGATGTGCAAATGATCAATACCTGGAACATGAGTACATGTACCTGAGACTGAGGCCACCCTTCCCTTTGAATTCTGCCGCGGGTCCACCATCAGTTATAGGGGAGTGACACAGTGTTCCTAAATCAAGGACATTTTTGGGGAATTTAAACTTTGAGAATCTTGTAAAGCACATCTTGAATAAGTGAAAGGGAAAACTGAAACACTTTCTGTAGCAAAGGCTTCACCCATCAGCCTGCTGTCACAACAGTTACTGTGTGTCTGTTCTTTGTTGACACAACTTCTATAAGGAGGAATAATTTCAAAAATGTATCATGTTATTCCCTCATGCATCCATTACATCCTTTACTGTACTCTGTCTTAGTGACTGTGTGTTCCTGCGCTGATACAGAGATCAGGGCTCTCATATTTTCACTGATGTGGCTTCAGCAGGAACCTCATTACTGTGTGTTCTCTTGTAGGAAGCACCAGCTGTGTGAGAAAATTGAAAGGCCTCTGCAGATGGAACCTGACAAAACGTGTCAGTTCTGCACCAAAGTGGAACAGAGGACAACTAATGAAAAAGATGGCAAAGAGAGGAAGAGTTCAGAAAGTGATCAATCACTGAAAACAAAATAAATGTAAAACTCCCATGAAGTGATTCAGAATGACAGATTGAGGACATGGTCCTGTTATTCATCATTCTGCTGAGCAGGCCAGCTAAAGACAAACTGGGGAAGAAATAAGGCGAAGAGCCAAGCTGCTGAGATGTGACCCAGCGGTGTTAAGAGGGGGTTGAATGCGAAGTCCTGTAGTTGGGTTATGGGTGGGAATGGACTGTGTCCCATTGTGACTTTGATGAGTAGTCCCAGAAAGCTATTAGGATATTTAATATTTAATAGTCCTTCATGATGCTGGCTTGAGGGCTCCCAGGAAAACTAAGGGGTTTTCATTTGTCTGGGATCAACCAATGAGCTTACTACTTGTGCTGTGTCACACTACGAATTTTAAGAAATCTTATGAAATCTATCATCATACAATTGGTGGTACCTCTGGCCAAAGAAGCTGTTCAAAAGCTACAGAAGTTAGCTTTAAAATGTGTTTGTCACTAGACTATGCTGTAAATCTAGTGATGCTCATCATAAAAAGATCAAATTACTGATAAAATTGCTAAAACAACATAGCTGACTAAAAAAATGTTTTTTTTCATTCCAAAAGAGTTCTTTAAAGCAGCTTTTAGCAATATTTCTATATTCCCTCAGCTCCTCAGAGCTTTATTGGTCCTTCACTGTTTTGTTTCAGTCTCACTGTTTTTATTGCAGATGTTTTTGGTTCTAGCAGCCAGCTGTTTTGTTGGAATGTAGTGTCTCTGAAAATCCTGCTGTATGCTACTAACTGGGCCAGTCAAGTTCTTCCACACCAAACTCATCTAACCATGTTTTTATGGAGCTTGCTTTGTGCACTGAGGCACAGTCATGCTGGAAAAGAAAAGGGCCAATACTTTTGTCTATATAGTGTATCTTCAGTTGCATTATATATTACATTATTTGCTAATGCAGTTTTCACTTGACTGCGTACAAATAACATTATTTCTGCACATTTGGTAGGTATTAGGCTTTATTGTTTTCTTATACTATTGTTCTCTGCTACTTTGTCCTTTTTATTATACAAAAACTGAAAATCTATTTTTGTAAAACCTGTTTCCCAGTAAATGCCACTGTGTATACTGCATGAACTGTGATGTACCTCTGTGGCTCTTGAGGAACACAATGACAGCTGGTAGCCACACTAGCAGGGTCACTCGTGTATTTATTAGCACGCGATGAGTGCCCCAGAAAGCCATCATCACCCTCAAACGTCTCCCCGAGGAGCCCACTGCGTGGACACTGCAGTGCTGGCACATGGTCTTCACAAGCACTGTTTGCTTGGTGAAAAAGCAGTGTCTTCTGTATTTGCTCTCCTTGAGTTTGTTGCAGTCTAAATTTAGCGTGATGAGTATGTCTGGGTTTGGCAATGTTGTGCTGAGTGGGGAAAATCAATGTTTCTTTATCTGCAGCCCAGCAGGAAATGCAGGCCTTTTCTGCATCCAACAACAGTCCCCTCAGCTTGATTGATCGATAGTCACATTCCTGCTGGTGTCGTCTGGACCACAACAAGTGGACGTGTGTGTGTGTGTTTCTGCTCGTGGCTGTTTTGTTGACTGCAAGAGTGAATGTGATTTTCTCTGTAAATGGGATTTTATTGGGGACAGAGGTGCCACTCCAGATGAGATGGCACGTAAATAGATCTAGCCCTCTCACATCTGTGTGCTAGATACGATGCTGTTGCTTGGAAATGGACAATGGTCTATTAGCACTGATAATGGAAACACTGGGAAACAGCCAGCTTGACTCAGTTCACAGGTAGAAAGATCACCTCCCAACACCTCACAGAATCTCATTATGTACTTGGTTACATAATGGTTAATTCATGCAAAACATTTATAGTAAAAACAACAAATTATGGATTTAACAGGGACTGTGTACTGGGCTTTTTTAGTGTTTAGTGTTTCCCTCTGCTTCCACTCCTTATGCTTCGCTAAGCTTATCAGATGTAAGGTGTGGTTTCATATTTAGTGTTCAGACATGACAGTGATATCAAAGTTCTTGTCTAACTCTCAGCAAGAAAACAATGTTATGTTCAATGATTTTATTAAAAACTTTTTTAATAGAAAATTGAGGCCTTAGCACAATTATGCAAAGAGTTTGCATATGGTAGGCTGTACATACATTGCAGTCAGGCACTATAAATAACCCTCTTTGTGGCCAAGCTTGACTTTCTCATAACCGTGAGCTGCTGTGTATCCACAGACAGTGTGATGGAGCGGGACAAATGAAACTTTGGAAGCTTTCCTCTGCTGATGCTAAAGGGACTGATAGATAGGACTGATGTGGAAGCTAATTGTTTGACTGCTTCAGGAGGCAGTGTCTGTCCCTCGCCTTTATTGGCAAATGTCCTCATTAGTAGGTACTGATGGGCTTGGCAAGGTTGAGTTAGGAAAGTTGCATAATTAGACTTGCAGCCAGCTTCTCTGCATGCAACATTTCAGCAATCTATCTGTCTGTCTGTCTGTCTGTCTGTCTGTCTGTCTGTCTGTCTGTCTATCTATCTATCTATCTATCTGTCTGTCTGTCTGTCTGTCTGTCTGTCTGTCTGTCTGTCTGTCTGTCTGTCTATCTATCTATCTATCTGTCTGTCTGTCTGTCTGTCTGTCTGTCTGTCTGTCTATCTATCTATCTGTCTGTCTGTCTGTCTGTCTGTCTGTCTATCTATCTATCTATCCCATTTATGGATGTAATTCCAGTGTACACAAAAAAATGTTGGTCTTCAGATGGTGAAGTGGCAAGTCAATGTGACATATCAAAGCGCTGTAAATGACAAGATATGAAGTGTCTGACTGCTTGACTGACTGACCTTAATATGCCTTGAGGCTACAGCTGAAAAGACCAGGCATCTCAGAATCTTCACAATAAAATGTGTTTTTTTTTTTAAAACCTGGTGAAAGCAGGTGCCTAAATGGAAAGCATTTGATTTCATTAGATCACAGAATTATTTCAAAGCCTATTCCAGTGCATATTTCAGTGAAATCTAACACAGTCATAAAGTGTGCACATGTCATTTGCACCTTCACTCTTGGAGGAGGAGGTGAAGGAAGTGATATTTGGGCTCTAATGGCTGCTAAAAAGAGGCAGAAAGGTATTTTTGACATTCAGGGCACATAGCCTGATGCATTGCATGTCGGTACTAGTAAAAGAGCAAGCTGTCTAAAAGGACTGCAAAACTGAAGAAATCTACCTTTCAACAGCTTACATATAAGATTTAGATCGAATAATCCAAACTATACTGACAAGCTGCAGACAGACTTTGGACAGAATATAATAAAAGCTTTCTCGGTGCATGGAGAGCTCACTTTTCCCAAGCAAGTCTTGAATGCTGTAGCCATCAATGATGTATGAGATGCTAAAAACACACTTACACGATAGATGTTAGAGGGAATGACCTCAACATGACCTAACAAAGTAAAATGTACAGAACTGGTGCAGCTACAGCTAAATGTGCTGGGAACTAATTTAGATTTTTTTTGGTGTGTCTTTATACCACTGATGAATAATAATAAGAAGAATATCATACAGAATCTACTCTACCACGGACTGCTACATACCATTGATCCCTGCCTCTTCTCTCTGATTGGCTGGTAGCCAGCAGCTGCTGCCAAGAGTTTGATATGATAAACAGATCCTGACACAGCAGAAAAAAGAAATCAGGTGAGCCACGGTTGTGAGTTCAAATAAATTCTATTCAGCAGCTAAAGATCCAGATATTTAGATCAAAATGGAGCTCAAAGGACACCGAATGTTACACTTACGTTCACCAGGAGCACAGAAACATGGCTCCATATAAATGCTACAGGTGTCTGCTGGATGTGTAAATAACATGCAAGCCATAACAACCACACTGTGCCTCCACCTTTTTAAACCAACCCCTGTAATATAAAGGTATACATATGATGACTCTGTTACTTGCTGTATGCATGAGTGTTGCTCAGGGTAACATCTCAGATGGACGTTTCCTTTAACTGAACCTGACAAATGGTCTCTACATTACGTAAAAACTCCTATTTCATAGCCGAGATAATAATTGTGTCTAATACTGTTTATTGGTGAGCTACATTACTTTCCTGTGGGGTGCTCATTGAAGTGTAACACCTGATCTTGTGCTCAGGAGATACTTGCTGTCGTTCCACAGTATGTCTGCTTTGATTAATGTTGGTTGTTTCTGCGTCTTTTAAAGTCGAGCCTTGTCTTAGTATTGGGTTTCACCAAGCACTTTCCATTAGCTCTGCTTTGGATTCCTTCCAGAAGATCTTTTCTAAGGAAAGTCCCAGAGGTTGGGCCCTGCTGTGCCTTTTCCTTTTCAAATCACATGTTATCTTCCATCCAGTAAAGTGCTCTCCTGATGGTCTCAGCCAGTCTTGTGTAGATATGGCCGTATGGCTATGACATCCTAATTTAATCTATCTATCTATCTATCTAGCATTGATAAGTGACGTGCGCATTCATTCTGTCAAATGAGATTGGGCACATAGAAGCAGGTTGGTGACAATGTCAGCTGATGTTACTCCATGCTCTACACTCACTTCTTCTGTACATTTGTCTGCAAACATGTTTCTCAGGGTCACTTGAGGTATCTTATATGAAAATATATTTGCCTTTAAGTGACTGAATTTTACTCACCAGTTCAGCTCACTCACTCTAAGTGAGCTAAGCTACTGCCGTTGATGCAGTTTGGCTTGTTTCCACTAATAAAGGATATGCAGCTCTAATTATTCATCCAGTCCCCAGCTGTACCCACTTAAGCTTTAAGAATTGATTAGCAGATGGTACATTATGCCATCACAACAGCTGAACATTACATCAAGTATGGAAATACCTCAATGATTTGGTTCACCACTAATGGTATCTAGAAAGCTAGAAACTTATCACCAGCAACAATCAAACAATTTGTCTGCCATTGTATTGGGATGACTGCACATGTTTCAGAGGTGAATCTCAAAACCACAACACAAACAATTTAAAAATGCATATCTAGGAACCCACTTGAAGCAGGTGAGAAAATATGCTGGGTGACCTGACCCTTTAATATACAGGGTTTTTTTTCTGATATTACACCATCATAAGTCATTTTGGTATGTCTTGTATGTCTTGGCCTGTGTTTGCTGGACTGACAGGTATTGTCTGTATGTGTTTAAATTCAATGTAGCAGTTTGTCAAATGACATGGATGTTTTTTTTTTTTATTTAATTTTTGTCATGCTCAGCATAACTAGCTTTTGTGCCTGCATCCTGTTACTTACACCAAATGAAACACAACAAAGTCCAGGACTGCTACACCATAGTCCAGGGTTCAGTTCCTCTCTGTGGTTACATTTAGGCATTTAAGCACATTGGTTAAGGTTAGGAAAAGATATTTTCAGTTTGGGGAATAGTCACAAAATGTAATCTGTAGGAATCGCATTAACTAATCTGTCATGAGTTAAGAAATAATTCTGTTTGTTGAGTACTGATGACATTCTTAAAGATTTGTGTACATGAACACAACACTTGCCATATTTAACTTGTGCTCACTGCCAGGAAAAAACTGGACATCTCATATGCATTTACATGAAACCTAATGATTCAATTTTGTGATCTATGCTGCATTGATAAATCAAGCCAGAGTATACTGAACTTCCTACATGCATATGAAACAGGATTCGACAGATTTTACAGTGACGTACATTAAATAGAAAAGGAATGATTGTTGTATGTTCTTCCTCTCTCTTTCAGCTTCCTTTTGGTCTTCTCCTGTCTCATACTTTCTGTCTTCGCCACCATCAAAGAGTTCAAAAATAGCTCAGAGAGTGCCTTGTACATCCTGGTGGGTATCATTTTATCTGCTGTAAACCTATACTCCATATACATTCATGTCACATGGTTAACTCCTCCATCTCGGCCTTCTTCCACAGGAAATTGTGACCATTGTAGTGTTTGGAGTGGAGTACATAGTAAGGATATGGGCTGCTGGCTGCTGCTGTCGATACCGAGGATGGAGAGGGAGGCTAAAATTTGCCAGAAAGCCTTTCTGTGTCATAGGTGAGAAAACAGGGTCAGCTTGTGTTTTGCTGGCTGTCATTTCTCTCACCTTGGTCTCGCAGAAGAACATAGCACAAACACATCGCTGTGACTCTCCATTTTCAAATGCGGGATGGTTTAATAACCATCTGCTAGGCTTTCATGTGATTTTCACCACATTCTTTGCCTTGCCAAAGACAAGATGAAACTAGATTTGTAGTCTACTTTAATGAAAATTTGACACTAATACTAGTTGACCCCAAGTAATTTGGTCAACTGTTCAATTACAGGAAAACTGATCCTCATTGTACACAGTGGAGTGTTGTTAATTGAGTCTGACTTGATACACTGTATCTGGCTTCTGCTTTTTTCCAGTCAGAGTACAATTGATATCTAATATATATGTATATATGATAGTGTTTTTCTTTCTCTCTCTCTCTATCTCTATCTTCTGATCAGACATTATGGTGCTGATTGCCTCAGTATCTGTACTGGCAGCTGGATCTCAGGGCAATGTTTTCGCCACATCTGCCATCAGGAGTCTGAGATTCCTGCAGATCCTGCGCATGCTGCGTATGGACCGCCGTGGAGGCACCTGGAAGCTACTCGGATCTGTAGTTTATGCCCACAGCAAGGTGACCATGTCATGTGCTAGAGGCTTGCTAGGAGTTCACTGCTCCTTTAGTCAAACACCTTTTGCAATTATTTGGTTTTTGGGGTGTTTAAAACAAAATTGTATATGCACTGCAGTCAAATTATACAAAAATGTTCATAGACAATGAAGTCAGTCTTTCCAACCAAAAAAGACTTGATATGGCAAATAACATTTTACAGTAATCTGTACTATTAAAGGGTACTTTCTTCTATTGCCTTTTTGTTGGGGTGGCACGGTGGTGCAGTGGTTAGCACTGTTGCCTCATAGCAAGAAGGGTCCAGGTTCGAATCCCGGTCTGGGCCCTTCTATGTGGAGTTTGCATGTTCTCCCTGTGCCTGCGTGGGTTTTCTCCTGGTTCTCAGGCTTCCTCCCGCAATACCAAAAACATGCACATTAGGTTAATTGGCTACTCTACATTGCGTGTGAGTGAGGTGTGAGAGTGTGTGGTTGTCTGTCTTTGTGTGTTGGCCCTGTGATTGACTGGCGACCAGTTCAGGGTGAACCCCGCCTCTCGTCCGTAGTGGGATAGGCTCCAGCTCCCCCCGCGACCCTGACGGATAAGCAGTATAGAAAATGGATGGATGCCTTTTCGTTGATCATTGTCCACTTCTAACATCAAGCTGTATGTTGAACTGTTGCTGATGCTGTACATCTTCACCTGTATGAAGGGTGTCACATAGGTTTTGAACCATCAGTGCTGCAGCCCTTTCCCCTGTGATCTCTCTCAGTTTTATTTTAATGAGCTTTAAATTAAAACTATTTGTTCACACCAATAAGCCATGAAGATTGTGCAATCGTGTTTGTGTGTGTATGTGTGATGTGGTGAGATGGATGGGAGGGTGGGTGTGGGCATGTGTGGTTTCCAGGGAAATAAAGACGTCTATGAAATCCTTGGTTTGCCACAAAGGGCATGTGACTCACATAATCATGCCCAATATTATTACAGAATGGCTGTCTTTACTAAATCACAGAGCTTACATCAGCACTTTGCAAGGCAACCAAGATGACACTTTATTACTTCAGATTCCCTGATGCTTATTGTACTGGTTCTCCCCGTAGGAGCTCATCACAGCGTGGTACATAGGCTTTCTTTGTCTCATCCTGGCTTCCTTCCTGGTATACTCTGTGGAAAAGGAGTCCAATGATGAGTTCGAGACTTATGCTGATGCTCTTTGGTGGGGACTGGTAAGACTAAACTGACAAAACAGAAGGATCATTTATTAATTAAAATGTGACATAATATACCACAGTCCTCAAATTAAGTCGTGACTTTGGCTTGTCTTTTCACCAGATCACTCTGACCACCATCGGTTACGGTGATAAGGTTCCCAAAACCTGGAATGGACGCTTGCTGGCAGCCACATTCAGCATGATCGGGGTGGCCTTCTTTGCACTTCCTGCTGTAAGTATGAGGGCAAGTCAGGACTGCTTTGAACCCAGTGTTGTTAGCAAAAGAGTGATTTTAAAGTGCTGAGTTGTAATGGCTTTATTTGTATTCATTTAGTCTCTATCCATCATGGTGTTAAGTGCTCACTGAAGGACATTGTCTTCTTCCACCTCTCTAAGAAACAGTGTGTTTAGTTCTTGTCCTTGGGTTTGTTTTAATTATGTTTTAATGTTTCTACAGATGCTTCTCTTATCTGTGTTGTTTATTGTCTGTCATGCGTACTCGGTTTTTCTTCTGTTTTTTGAGAACATTAATTAAGCCCCACCAGATGGGCAGACAAACTCTGATGAATTGAATATACATAATTTGTATTATATCACTGTAACTGGTCTTTGCTAGCATATTCATGCTAATTTTTATTAATCAAAACCAATAATTTTAAAAGCTGTGCTAACAATGGGTCAAATGGCCATAGTGTGAAAGACGTTGCTTACAGTCATGAACCAACAGAGAATTTTCACTAGCCAAGCCACTCAGGTTAGCTCCAGGCAGCCTTTTAGCACCTTTCAACTCATTGTTTTGGTTTTATGGCATGCAGCTTTAAGTTTGTGTTCAGTCTCAACAGACACCATACCTTAATTTCTAGCAAGCAGCTCAGCATTACTTTATTTTTTCATTACATTATTTTCCCAGCATTAAAACGTAGTCACCCGCGACCCTGACGGATAAGCGGTATAGAAAATGGATGGATGGATGGATAAAAAGTAGTCAGTCAGTCTTGGAAAGTACATTTAAGCCAACCAATGAGTTTTCAGTTCAGTCTCTCAGAAAAGGATGCACTGTCTGTTGTGTTATGTATGTGTCCATCTTTGGTACTTAGGCTACAGAAGTCAGCTAAAAGCTTCCTCTGCATCCACAAAACTCTGCTCTTTTTTCCCCTTTGCATTGAAAATGCTCTCATCTTACGATAATGTAATTCCAGCTGCTGATGTATTTGTCAGCTGCTGATTGCTGTTTCACCTGAGATTTTAAGATGTTATACTCAGCAGTAAGCTTTGAGTGAGCAGCGAAGAGCCGCATCACCACTCAGTATCAGCACAGGAAACCAGCATTACTTTCCCACTCTGACTTCTGACTCACATTTTATTATATAATTTGTGATATTATGAATTATTCCGTCAGATTTGCCACTGGTCTCCAGATTTGCTACTGGTGTCCAGGGTTGGAATTGGTACTTAAAAAGTGTAATTTATTGCTTATGTTATTACTCCATGCCAATAGTAATTTGTTACAGTAATACCTACACAGAAAAAATGATGAATGAGCAAGATGCAAGGCACATCTGGCTTAAACTGATGATGAGACACATTTTCTCTTCAACAGCTTAATGGTTGTTAAAAGCAAAGTGAAATCTTCAACAGAGTTCAAACAGATTGACCCAAACAACATGTTGGCAAGACAAGAGAGAGGCTGACAAGTTTGTCACAGCAGCCCTGCAACATTGATCTGTCAACTTGTAATGTAGAGTAAAACTGACGTATACAAGATATATATATTTTTTTTTTATTTGGGGTTTTCTGTGATCGATGTTTTCCTAATTATCTGTCTGAAAGAATCAGTCATAGAGATTGGAATATTTCAACCATCCTCCGCTGCTGCAGAGGCCTCATCTTTGGTGGGGTGTATTTCCAAATGCATCACTTTGCTGTGCTGTCGTAGTGGATGTTTCAGGACGTTCTCACAGGTTTTCACAATCAAAAAGAATTAGTACCATTACCTGCATTGAGTAATGGCAATGTAAGTGTTTTCTTCTTCCAAGCAAGCTTGCTGCTTGGTGACGTGCATGTGAACGATTATGAATAATAAATCAAGGATTATGTTTTGACTCCTTCATTTTATGGACTCTTTGTATCACTATGAATCTGTATAGGGCATCCTGGGTTCCGGATTTGCTCTCAAAGTCCAAGAGCAACACAGGCAGAAACATTTTGAAAAGAGACGTAACCCTGCAGCAGGCCTCATCCAGGTATACATCCAAGAAAAACTGTACATAACAGCTCTATGTGCAGGTTTGTCAAGCACAGATAATCTCTGTTTTGTGTTCTTGACAAAAAGCTAAATAGACATTTTTATCCCTCTATCCAGGGTGCTTGGAGGTTTTATGCTACCAACCTTTCCCGTACGGACCTGCTGTGCACTTGGGATTTTTATGAGCAGACTGCAGCCGTTCCAATGTACAGGTAAGTGATAAAACTGCTTGAGTAATGCTGTGCATTATTCAGCATTTTTAGTAAATACAACTGTTTTGCCATATCACATTCTGCCATCTCTCTGAGAAGCTCAGAAAACTGAGAAGCTAAGGGGAAAACTGAGCCTATAGAGTATCCTCACCTTTTTGTATTCCACACTTTCTTGTTGAATCAGATACTACTGTGTGTTGTGGAGAATCACACTCACAGTGACTTATCACTTTCTGCTTTAATAAGGCTAATCGTGAAGTGCATGAGACTCCCTGTTGGCAGTGACACCTGAACCTCTTTGCTGTTCAAAAGACAACATTGCTACTTTGTTAAATTAACCACCAACATTTCTGTCCAGCTCTGTGAATCAGCAAATAACCCGCAGTGCTTGACCTTTTATGTGTCTTGAAGAAGAAAATCGCCGCTTGTCTGTCCTATTTAGTAATTACATAATGTTTGGTTTCATTCCAGTAGTAATTTGAGGTGAAAAGGTGGTGACCAGTAAAATAGATAACTGCCAAACTAAACAGAATTAGCTTTAAAGAGCCCAATGGCGAGCTTTACCCTTTTGTCACTGTTGAAGCTGTCTTGACAGAATGCTCTTTGTCTTTTTTCCCAGACTTATCCCACCTCTGAATCAGCTGGATCTGCTGAGGAATCTGAAGGGCAAGTCATTCAGGTATAAATATGACAGTGAGAGTGACTAAGCTAATGATGATGATGATCTCATGGTGACGAGGATCCTGATGACAACTTTTAATGGTGGAGCAATAATTCTGAAAAAGAAAAAGACACATTTGAAAAAAGAGAAAAGGGATTTGTTTTTTCCATGTTAAAATTAAATGCTATTATACTAACAAGGCCCAAACAGCTATGTGAATGTGAAAGAGGTTGCTGACGTCTGACTCTGCAGTTCCTTTCAGCTCTACTGAGCTTTATTGGGTATTTCATTGTTTTGGATTTTAGGTTAATAGCTGACAACTGTTTTTAGATTGATAAAACCACAGCACACAAACTGCTCACATCCAAATGAGAGACAGACAGACAAAATTAGCAACTAGCTGGTAAACATAGAATAGCATCTACCTGCTAAAAGGTCAGGTACTTCTCATTAGTTAGTGAAGACCAAAACAGAACTAAATTAGGGTGAACATAGCATTGATTAGAAGGACACCAACTGTTTCCTGACAGGTTCGCCATACCAGTCTAAAAGGTGAAACTATTTCACTGTTCACAGATTGTTTCCAAAGTTACTGCAGGTTTAAACAGAATATCTTTTCCATACACAGCCATATCTCATGGATTGGATTACATTATTTATCTTTTGTCTTATTTTAAGTAACATTCATATTGCTGTTGTTCTAAAAGAAATTTTCAAAGCTAAGTAACACGCGATTGACTTGCACTGTAATGGTTGGTGTCTTCTGTCCTCACAGGAAGGAGTCTCAAACAGAAACCTCTCCCAGGTCTGTGATCTCATTGTTTTTTGTCTCTCTTCACCCACCTTTGGCTTCTCTTCAATTCTGCTCTTAGCTGCTGCTGAGGCACTCTTCTTGGGGGAGTGTGTGTACAGTATATCTGTGTGTGTGTGAATGTGTGTGTGTGTGTCGTATATGTGGCTGTGTGTTAAGTGCCTCCTTCAAGAACGGTCTTGCTGCATTTGCTCACATGGTGCTCAAAGATCAGCTCACTTTGGCCTCACTCCCAACCGGCAGCTTTATTAAATATTCACTAATAAGCTGTTCTTTGATACTACAGCTTTCAGCATCTCCTCGGGAAAAAGTGATTTTGAACATGTCAAGAGCCTTGCTTGAGTTATATCACACTGTTTTTGAAAAAAGAAACAAGTGTAATTAATGACAGTGTAACACTTTATCATGACTTAGTTCTTTATAATCCATTTGCACACCCATTTGTGGAACTATGACATGAAATATCAGCCATAAAAGATTATTAGAAAGCTGGCAGCCATTTAAATCCATTCTATACGTGGAAATGTAATAAAGATTAAAAACTCATTTTAAACATGTTGCAAATGAAACAGAAACTATAGTTAGAATAAAGTGTTACTGGCATCACAGTATGGCACACACTGCTGTTTTTTTTTTTTGACTGTACCCACAGCTATTTTATCTTTTTGTGTCTCCTCTACTGCCCACCACTCCAGTAATGAAAATGCACACAAAGACAGACTTTGCGGTTGCTGTCCGAGAACTATTAGGTATAGTTGCTATACAGATACTAACACCTGCACTGCAAGTCTCTGTCTCCTTACATTCCTACCTCTGTTCCTCTCCCTCTTTAAACACAAGTAAAGGTAGAGGAATCACAGAATAACAACAAAATTGAACTGTTGTAGTGCAGCTCTCAGTGATGTCTTCATGAAAAACTTTATGCTAAGAATCAGCTCAAGAGCCAATCTGCCCACGCCTTTTACCTTTTCATTTGAAAAAAAAAAAAACCCAAAATGCAGATATACATCCCTGTTTACCGCCCTGTCACAGCTGATTTATGGTTTCTGTTTAATAATGTCTTCATGCAGTTTATTTGCTTGCTGCCTTTTTTGCCTATTCAGCCCTTATAAACCTCTGTTGAGCGGGCAAGCTGCATATTGCGGAGTAACTAACAATGCTTTTCCTTTGACTGATTCCTGTGTGTCAGGCGGAGCATACAATACGATGGTGAATTATTTTGCATGATTTATGTTCACTTTTTGCATATAGTGAGACGACAGCTCTTCCTTTTGAGATGCGCACTGTCACTTGGCTTCCCATGCATGCTTGCTTGTAGCTTCCTGCTGCTTGCCTGACCCACTGAATGCTCCACTATGTTCGTATGTGGACATGGCTCCTTCCGCTGTAGGACATTGCCCATTTTGCATTGCTGCTGAGGTAAGATTTGTTATCACATCAGTGCTGAATTTGACAAATTCCCACATTAAACAACCAAGTAGGATAAATAAAGAATAAAAACATCTACTTAAAAATAGTTATTTATCTCAATTTAATAATGTTGTTTAAAATGTTAAATTAGTTACATATCCCCTCTCGTTATTTGCTCCCTGTAGTCGGAAGGCCAGCCTGAAGGACAAGGTATTCCCCAGTCCTTCAAAGGCTCCTGTGGCTAAAGGGAAGGCACAGTCTCCCGGGGCAGAAGATGGGGCTGAGGCGAGTCCCAGCAAGGTCACCAAGAGCTGGAGCTTCACTGAGAAGAATCGAGGGCCAAAACAGGCCTTCAGAGTCCGAGGGAGCACCTCACGGCAAAACTCTGAGGGTGAGGGAACTCCACACAGTTCACACATGTAGAATCTTGACAGCATCACTATCTCTGTATTAGGAATAGCCAATAGCCAATTGTTCATAGTAACATAATTTATTATGTACTCTGAAAGACCAAACTCAAGAAAGAGAAACTCGATATTTGTTTAATATTTGATAGATGTTTCACAGCTGTTTCAAGGAATAAGTCGAGATTTTGCAGGATGAGATTATTTGCTTTTTTGAGAAAATCAATTAGACTCACATCTTCTTGATAAATATGAAGCTATGAAAATAGGTCCAGTTATCTTAGCATAGACACTGGAAGCAGGGGTAAACAGCTACAGTAGGTTGGCTCTGTCTACAGGTAACAAAATCCACCCAGCACTCCTGCAAAGCTCACAATTCAACACGTTGCATTTTGTTTAACCACATCACTGCTTTGAGCTTTGAGGTGTTTTGCATAATATCATAAATGAACATAGTTATCAACATAGTTCCAAGGCCTAATATCTAGAAATTAGAAAATCAGAAAGTTGTGATCACCAAAGTGTTTATCTAGATGTTGAGATATTTCACATACTTGGCAACAAACAAACAATTTGTGATAAATGAACTTTGCAGGTGCCGCTGGGTGCATTGTCTTAACTTTGGATAGAGACAGGCTAGCTGCTTCCTCCTACTTTCTGTATTGATGCTAAGCTAATTGCCAGGTTGCTCCAGTTTCTCCATCTTGATCCAACATTAGAGAGGCTTCAAGGATCTGAGGATAGAGAGCACTGTATGCTGTACAGACTGTACAACCCTTTGAAACGACATTATGAGCTGTGGCCATAGAACGAAAACTGACTTGACTGGCAAAACTTCTCATCAGAAAGAGAACAGGCCAAAATGTCAAACTATTCCTTTAAGCCAACATGACCCGCTCCATGTTTAATTGTTGGGAAACTCTGGGCTCTGTTATGGTGTTTCAGATCCTTCATTTTGATTTGCAGAGAGAAACCTTTATTTTATCTTTCAAGTACACACAACAAGTCTTTATGAAGAGGCATATATATTTCCAGTATTTTGGCAAGAATGTGTTTTTACAAACCTAGTCTGCTGCCATATAGATCACAGGTTTGTTAATAAAACCATATACTGTAACTTACTCAACATCACAGGGTGGCTCCGTGCCAGCTGTCTCTTTTTGGATGGAGGGTGTTGATGCCACTTATAGTAATCAAGCCTCTTTAAGATGCTGTCATTGTGTAGACTGTGCAGTAATTGTCATGCAGGTACTTACTATATGGGATACACTAAAGCCAACATTTCAGCACTGTGTTGGGGAGACAGAGCTCTGTTGGTCTGGATGCATGTGTCCACCAATCATTTATTGCTAGACAGCCCAGCCACATCCATATGTCATCCAGGTCACTGTATCACAAGTATACTTATTCTCCTTCACCATTTCTTTGCCTTTTAATTATGCAATTTAAATCAATTCTCATTAGTTTTTTTTCTTCTTCCGCTTCATGGCATGTTAAAGTGCTGATTGAAATGCAGGACGAAGACTTTGGACTGAAGAGTTCTCCAGGTTAGACAAGTCATCATGACATGTCTTCAATTTAGAATGTAATATGCAGTGTAATGTCTAGATGTATATTTTATAGTATATTTATCATATCAAGTTTTCTGATATATACAGTTTGTTAAGCATAGATCTAAGAACAGATAGAGACCAGCCATTTCAAACATGAACCAGAAATCATTCAGTGAACTCCACATGATCCCATGTTTGGAATTGATTTTTCTGCCATAGTCATCCAGCTAGAATCCATAACAAATCTTCTTCCATGTCTCTCCTCTCTCTCTTTTTGCAGCAATTGAAGGTTTAATAAGTAAGACATTGGAATATTTTGTTGGTTGGCTTCCTTCTATGGGGGAAATGATCAAAACACAAGTCAGCTTCACCAGTCAGACAAACCTGCATGCTGACACCTGCTGAGATTTGTCTGCTTGACATGAACCCTTTTTGTTTTGATTTTTGAGTTTTCCCAAAGACGACTGAAGACTGAAGCATGATATTAACTGAGAAAATGCATGCACTGATTTAAGTATTTATTAGGATGCTAAGAACTACATATCAATGAGTACTTATTTTGAGGTAGGGAAGTTAATCACGGGTTCAAGTCAAGTGGTGTGCCAAGATAATCCAAAAATGATGCAGAGACAACATGCCCAAAAACTTGCTTTACGTTGCATGAAGAGACCTCACTTTCCCTACCAGATTCTCCTCTAATTTCTGTTAAGCAGTGATTAGGCCTTGATACCTTTGCTTCTGTGCAATATGCTTCAAAATCCATCGATGAACTTTCTGGCTAAACTAAACATGCTAATTACAATGCTAATCTAGAGTGTAATTGGTGGTGGGAAGAGAGTACTTGTCATTAAAGGTTATAGTAAAGCTTTATCCCATCAGCACTATCCTTCAATTCTGCACCAAGTTTGTTTTTTGTTTTTTTTCTGTTGTTCCACGAAGCCCGCTCACTACATACACAGACTGGCTAAATGGCTTCACACCAACTTGGTTATTGAATTTTGCACCTTCAAAGCTAAAAGCAACAGCTCTGCTTTGCTTCTGCTGTGGATGCTGTGAAAGCAGATGAAATATTCTTTAAGAGTGTCTTTGTCTTTGCTCTGTAGAGGCGAGCCTCCCAGGAGAGGAAATTGGTGATGATAAGAGCTGCCACTGTGAGTTTCTCACTCAAGACTTGCCATCAGGCTTGAAGGTTACAATAAGGGCAATCTGGTAAGGATTCACTTTAATGCCCAAGTTTTATGGTTCTCCAATGTTTACTTCACCCAGAGATAAAATAGGCAAATATGCTTTGTGTTTATATCATTTGCTTTGCTTTGTGGTCATCTGTGGTGCACAAAGCTCTGATACTGTTTAAAAGATAATTCCACTTTATTATAACATAAGCTTTACTTTTATTAATTTTGGTCATTGGTCGTAAAATCTGGGAACATAGTGACATTGCTAAAATGAAATTCGATGGGACAAGAAACACAAGCATCAGTCAAGAAAAAATAACAAAGAAATTGATGAGTAAAATTATTTCTGTCCAAGTCCACTTATGAGATTTTTGCTGATTATTGAAGTGGTGGAAAACACTGGAACAAAGAAGCGAGTGGGCCTTGAGTTAAGGTTATTTTGTCAAACTATAAAACTAACTCTCAGGTTTTAATGAGTTATCCTTTTATGAAGGAAAACAGTTTTCCAAATCTGATGTGTTCATTGTTATGCCAGAACTTTTTAGGGAAACACATTTCGACATGTCACTGTAGGGGAAGCACAACTGTAAATGATGATGGCTGAAGTCCACTGAAGTGCTTCAGTTTTCAGTTTTCATCTTGGCATTGTTTGTGCTGTCTTACTGTCACACTGTGATGGCTTCCTGGGAACACATGAATAGAACAGAGCCGTGGCTAATATCGTTAGTAATGCCTGTGCTTTTCCGACGAGTCAGAATGTGTGCTTTGTGAAAATTGTCTACTCATGTGTTTTCCTCCCTCAGCATCATGAAGTTTCTGGTGTCAAAGAGGAGGTTCAAGGAAAGCTTGCGACCGTACGACGTCATGGATGTGATCGAGCAGTACTCTGCTGGTCACCTGGACATGTTGTCTCGCATTAAGAACCTGCAGTCCAGGCAAGTGCACATTCACCATACGGTATATTTGTACCTGTTTAATTCTGACTCCTCCTCTTGTAATTTGTCTCAGAGTGAAAAATTTGTCCAATGGTCTCTTTCACTGTGATCCTAAATGTCAGGATTAGATAGTTAATTAAAATTCAGAATAACAGAGATGTGTATCAGTAGTGCAGTAGTTGTGGTTTTGCTGGATACACACATGTTGTGACACATAGGTCACATGATTTGCCTGTTTCATTGGTCCTGCTACATGTGCTGTATTCAGATCTGTATCTGTGACAATTATATATCAAGTTATAATTCACTTCTTCAGCTTTGAATGCATCACAAATTCATTTAGATATTTTAGATATGACATTGTAGCACTAACGTTGTTGGTTTTACCTCCCTTCAAATTAACTCCTCACATTTTGATCTCCTGAAGGTCTAACATGTAGAATAAATGTATTCCAACAGTGAAATACATGCACTTTTCATCCATGAAGCAAGTCAGACTCACCATATGTGTGGTGTGTGTGGAATATACTGGAAACTTGTTCTCCATAGCAAATGTGATTCCCACGTTGCTTCATTTTGCATTGCACTCATATCGTCTCTGTGTGCCTTGCCAGGATAGATATGATTGTTGGGCCCCCTCCCCCTTCAACACCTCGCCATAAGAAGTCCACTGAAGGTCCTAGGTTAGGTTAATAGACTGCACCTCTAGAATGACCATTTTACCAGCATTATTCTCCTTATACCATAGTCCAAGTACTATAGCAGTTACATGCTACCTTATTATTTTGATTAATGGAACCTCTTTTGAGATCAAGCCACGTGACCTGTCTCATTTATTTGGATAAGAGAAATTTAATATAAGAGGAGGATTTTATATTGAATTAAAACCAGAAAAAGTTGTGCAGTTACTTTTGCTCTCATGTCACACTATATTATACCAACAAAACAAAAAGCAAGACACCCTGCAGTTTTCTCACTGAATGTTAATGAGCCATGTCATGAGGCCTTACTCAACAGGGGTTTGACAGTGCTGGATGCTTGCTCTCACACTGGAGAGACAAAGGGAGAGCTCCCCCAGTAGGATGCAATGGAAATGAAGCATGAAGCACAACAAAAGCATGTCAAGTGATGCATTTTAGCCCCAGACAAGTTGTCCACTCTCGTCACACTATGTTTGGTTTAAGACTGCCTCATCGCATAATGCATGCATCCACAGCATCCACCTGAACTCAGTACATTAACAGGAAATGCTCAGTGTCATCATTCATTCATTCGTTTCAAACATAATTGTAGCTCACTGAGTATCATCAAAATAAAGGCTGTCTTCACTTCAATAGTTAACATTATAGCATCATGAACTTAAGCTTCAACAAATTAGGCCCATGTGGCAGTATAGTGTTTTTCTTTCAAATCATATGTTACATTTCTCAATTGCTAGAGTTGACCAAATAGTTGGTAAAGGTCCAAAAGCTGAAGGAGAGGCTGCGGAGGACCAGAGCATGATGGGACGTCTTGTCAAAGTGGAGAAGCAGGTATGTACTTCTGTCTTCCATACAGGCTGGCAAAAATCACGCGAGTTGGTTGGTTTATGCTGAGGTCAGTCATCGGAGTGTTTGTAATTTATGTTGTAATATACAGTATTTCAGTATATTTTAATTCTGGTGATGGAAGACCATTTCTTCATTGTGTGCTTCTCCTTTTCACTGCAGGTGCACTGTATGGACAGAAAACTCGATTTCCTGGTCAATGTTTACGTGCAGCGTATGGGCATCCCTCGTTCGGAAACAGAGGCCTTTTTCAACTCAAAAGAGCCTTATCCAGCCCCGCCTTACCACAGCCCGGAGGAGAGCAAGGTGGAGAAGGAAGATAAAGAGGAAGTGAAGGAGGAAAAGGAGGTGAAGACATGCTCAGCTGTAGACGTCCCATGCTCTGATGGGTCGTTGGAAAGGAAAGATCCTTTATTGGGTCGGTCCGTGGCAAGATCAGTGAGCACTCCCTCTGGCAGCCACAGCCGCCCCTCTACCTCCTGGCAGCACCAGCTGCAGCACCCTCTCAGCCAGCCTGCCTGGAACAGCAGCGTGGCCAACACCCCCTCACCAGTCGGAGGCAGCGGCGATCATTCGCCCACGCTGTTTCGCCTTCCACCTCCTCCTGCTCCGGCGCACGACCGATCCTCTTGCAGCGGCAGAGAGAGCAGCACCCAGGGCAGGAGGCGCCACAGGAGGCAGAGGTGTCAGCAGGATGCCACCGCTGTGGAGAGCGACACATCTCTATCCATCCCGTCTGTTGACCATGAGGAGCTGGAGCGTTCCTTCAGTGGCTTCAGCATCTCCCAGGCCAAGGAGGACTTCTTTGGGCCTTCTTTCTTTACAGGCTCAGGAGGGGGAGCTGGAACAGGGACTGAAGCCGCAGCTGGACCCTCACTCTGTCCCAGGGTCAGACCCTTCATAGCAGAGGGTGAATCAGACACAGACTCTGACCTCTATGCGCCCTCACCTTTGTCGTTCACTGGAGAGGTCTCATGTGGTGAGAGGGCATGGCCAGGACTGAAGTAGGTCAGGAGGAGACCAGTCAACAGAAGACCAGTCGTGAGATCTTGTAGCCAACTGACTGACTGTTGTTGCTATTACAGACTATTTGATGTTAGGTGAATGGTTTCATTTTGCTGTTTATTACTGAAGATGGTAGAAATATAAAAACAAATGGGTTTATCAACATTTTTTGTGATGTAACACAAGCCAAGCTTAATTATAAGTGAATTGTATTCATCAAGGTTTTTATTTCAACAGAGAAATAGCAGGTTTAGGAGCATTTCTTTAAATCAGTTGGGGACATTCCTGTCATATTTATTAGTGATGAAAGGTACATGAGAGTATAAATGTATGAGAGACACTTAATTTTTCATCAAACTTATACTTTCACATTGATTTGTACAAAACATGCAAAAGAAAATCACCTTGATTTCTTGATTTGAATAGTGAATTTTTAGTACTTACTCAGTTACGCCAATCACTTTAACTTTTAAAACACCATGGGAGTTAATAACGCAAGGTTGTTTTATCACATGGTTAGCATAGTATCTTGATAACTTCTATACCTTTGAATGACTTGAGGTGTTATGATGCCAAAACCTTCGCTGTATGATAATCAATTAGTCAATCTCGCAGAGTGAAAAAATGTGCTTGCTTTTCAAAATCATTAATTCAGCTTGGTGTTTACTGAATACTACAGATGAACTGCCCTCAAAGTATTGCAGACAACTCCCTCATCAACAGACCAGTGACCCTGCAGCATGGCATGTTAAATGGTTGAGTTCAGGACTGTGTTGAGCAGGCTGCAAAATGAGACGACGGCTGTGAAAAGTCAGCAGAAAAATTGTGTTTTTCTAATATACAAACAGTGAAAGGAGTGAATAAAACATGAAAATGTGCATGCATGAATGGTTTCAAGCCACCACGCATTTTTTATGGGGCTTTGCTTGAATTCAATCATGTGATATAGCCTGAGCTTGCTAATTTGAGTAGCTCTTCTGTTTTGGGCAAATATGTCCCCAAACTGTGTACACATGAAATGAAAAGGCAGATGTGTAGTATCACATATCAAAACTATATGGGCTCAAATGAACATTAACTGATACATTTTCTATTGTTGCCACACTCCGTGTATTGTTGAAGCTCAGACGTGATGTTAGCCTGCAGTGAATTGGTCAGACATTTAGACTCTCTGCTGCTATATCAGATCTGCACTAAATAAAGAAATGCAATAAAAAGCAAGCAAGGCAATCAAGAACCACCCTTTACCAACATTAACATGGCATTGTGTTCCACACAGATCCCATTGTTTTGTAAGTAAACAAATTCATAACATCATTATAAACATTTCATCAATGTAGTGCGAGTACATTTTCCAAGTGTTTCGTAATAGGTTCTGTGGTTTGAGAGCAGTTGTTCCATGTTACAGATTTAGTCAGTGATTATGTTAAAAGCATGGGATTCATTGGGACATCTGAAGCATGAACAGTTCTTCATAGAAAATCAACTTCAGCATTTTAGTATTAACAAAGAAACACGATGAGATAGGAAATATCATTTAGTAGAAAACATTTACGCAAGGTACATCATCCACATTTTTCAGAAAAGAAGAAACAAACCTGCTGGCATGTTTTCTACGACCCAAAGACAGGACCTGTAGGGTTTTACATGATACACTAGCTCTTAGTTTAACACCACCGTGTAACTGCACCTTCTTCAATAATAAAACTTTGTACATCACTGAAAAAAAATTCTTTTGATCTTTGGTCTCCTGTTTTTATGCTCTGTGCCAATAAAGCAACACTGTGACATGTTGGGAGATGTACAGTAGATCAGCACTATGGTGTAATATCAGCTGTGTATCACTAGGTGGCAATCGAGAGCTTCAGTTGAGTGAGTCCTTGTTAAAAATGTGGGTGGCAGAGAATCAACATCTGATTGACCGACTTAACAAGCTATTAGAAACCCACAGTTATTAATTAAATCAGTAATTAGATTATTATAATTACAGTTAATTCAATATTAGAATGAATTAAATTATTCATTATTAAATAAATGTTTATATTTTCAATATTATCAAACAGAAAGGATGAACGCCAGTCAGGGGGATTTTTCCCAACCTGACAACTAAAACATTGTTCTTACTGGCTTATACCAGGTATGCAGTATAACTGATCTGATCAGGCATTAGTAAACAGGTTACTAACCATAAATGACACTCTTACTTACAAACCCTTTATAAGTGAGGGAGCTATCACAAATTCTTACCTGGAAAACTTTTCCACAAGATTTTGCAACCTGGCCTCAGGGATTTGCTGAGCAACACTTTACTCACAGTCTACATTCCAGTTCATCCAGAGTTTGTTGTGTTGTGTTGTGTTGTGGTCAGGGCTCTGTGCACTCTTTTGGTTCACAATATCATTGTCTGAAGTAATGTTAAGAGTTCCCTTAAATGGAACGAAAGGGCCTTACCCGTATGAAAAACAGTCCTAGTCCTAAGATACACGAAAGCATGTGGCCTGTCCATATACATTTGGCCATATAGTAGTAAATTAAGCCAGTGCAAGTTTCTGCTAGCGTATATACGTCAGCAAACCATTGATTTATTCAATTCTATTGCCTGACAGATTTTATTTAACAACCTATTTAACAACCATTGGCTAAAGTCAATGAAATAGAAAAGGAGTGTTACCATGCCACATGGTCAGCTCTAGGTCAGCCAATTTGTTAAGTGTCGTGAGGTCCGGATTTTAGTTGAAAGGGTGATACAAATAAGAATTGATTGGCTCATTAATAAAAGTCAGATGATGGTGATGCAGCACCTAAGGCTTATTTACTCTGTGTAGCACCAGGGGAATAGGACAGGGGACAAACAACAAGCTGAGTCTAGCATATGAAATTAAATCTATAAGACATTGAATCGGTGCACATTATCCTTAACCAGAATGGAAAATTCAGGCTTATTACAGTGTACCAAGGACAAAACCCAACGTTTTGCTGTGGATCATAACAGCAAAATGAATTTGTACCTTTTAAATCCTCAGGGCTGCCGCTTTTCTACATCAGGCTGTGGAGCCCATCTGCTTGGGACCTTTATTCAAAGATGAGAGAATTATGCTTAAACAGCATCATTAGATAGAGGTAAGACATTGACCCTTTGGTGATGAATGATAAGACCCAACAATCAATGAAAACCATTAGTGATCTGACACTTACGAGGGAGCTGTCAGGAGGGAGGCCCAAAACAGATGGACTCGGTGCATTTTGGTAATGACACATGCACATGTTTCACTGCTCAGCACACTGCCAGGAATGCAACAAAATGTATCTCATCCAGCAGCCTCATTGTACACATTCACATTTATTTTCATCTCTTCATAAGAACAAATGACGCTGATACTCTCTGAATCGATTGTACTTCAAATGTATAAATAAAGGAACTAACATTGTGTTTCTTTAAATGAGCTCAGATCAAATCTTAAGCCATAATTTGCTTTAGATGACTTTCTACATGTGCAGCTGAGAAAAAAGAGAAGGCTCTGGTGTCCTGTGCATCAGCTGTGTTTGTATATAGGTCTGGTGTGGTGGTCTCTGTGCAAATATGTCTAGAGTTATTTAACATCAGCAAAAAGGCATCGATGTCCACCAAGGGCAGACACAGGTGACCTTCCTTTTCCTCTGCATAACACACCCACACACACACACACACACACACACACACACACATACACACACAAACACACAGTAAGACACACAGGTACATAATGATGATGGGATTGGGGAATAAGGGCTGAGTAAATAATACAAACATATATCATAATTTAGATTCAACACACATCGACTGCATTTCACACAAAGCCTGTGCAAAATGAAAAGCTCGATCTGTATTACCTCAATGCGTCATGTCCACAATTGGGTGTCATTCTTGCAAGTCAATGGAAAGGCGTGGCTTTTGAATTAAGATGTGAACGTGTGATAGCATGAGTGTATACACTATGAAAAAACATAGCTGTATTTACTAGTTGTATTATAGTTGTATTTTGTTAATATGTTAATATTGTACAATTTGTATAGCCTAACCAGTACTTGTAATTCTGGGTAAAAAAACAAACAACAAAAAAAACAAAACAAACTATTGGTATTGGTTCCAGTAAGAAAACAATGCCTCAGACCAAACCTAATTGGGGGCAGCTTGTCATTAATCATCAGCCAATTATTGAATTGGATTGATCTTAATTCCCTCAAGGCTTTTGCCTGAAGCAAATCCCCTGATCCATTTATCATATCAGAGGAAGGATAGGGCAGTTTTATAAATGTATACAGTATGAGCTGACATGACTAATAAGTTTAATATACTTGTTATTAGACAGCAAATACACAAGCATGTCCATTAAATGTGCTTGCATGTGAACACATGTAGTAGCAATCATCACAGAGCTTTGTACCAACATTTGGATTACATTATGAGCAGGTACAAGATCAGAATTACAGATTTCAAATGTTTTACAACAATATATGCAGTTAATACATTATCAGTTCTGGCACACGCTGTCCAGAGTCAGATTTTATGTGTGAAAAAGGTGAAGGCAACACCAGCAAAGCTACACAACAATGACCTGAACATTCACAAACACGTTAATAAATCCTGTGCTATGCTGTCAGTATAGTGACTTGAATGAAAGTGTCCCATCATGTGTGATTCACTGGCAAGATAAAAATGCTAAACTGTTACAATTGTCATTTGGTGTAAATGAATATCAAGGTGAAGACTTACTGTAGTAATAATAAAACTCAACTCTCATTTTTTAGGGGGTTTGCTTTAAATCTTTGTTTTAAATTGCAAAGAAAAAAAAATCACAACTCAGGTTGGTGTGCATCCATCATTTATAAACAAACTGTCTTAATTTCAAATATAGACCAAAAAAAGATGTATTTAAAAACTAGATTGTTGTGGTTGTCATGATGTTATATAATTTGAAGCATATAATTTGTGATAAACTCTTTTATACTCTTGATACTCTTTTTAAATCTGGCTTTTACATATTTTGATGTATAAATGGTTTGTACGTACCATTTTGGAATTGGTCCAGTAGCTGATGCATCTCTGACTGTCAAAGTTATGCTTTTTTGCCTTTCACAGGCTGAGGCTGTTTATATAAGGAGAGAAGTGAGAGAATTAAGTGTCTGACAACATTACAGAAAGGATTCCTACAGACATGGACATGGATGTAAATGTGTCTCTTTAACAACTAAATGCTTCATTATGTCATATATTTAGTTATTATTTTCTCACTTCCCTGCAAGAAACAAGATATTTTTTATGTTATTATTTTGCATGCTTCATTGCAGCTCATCGTGAGAGTCTGTACTGTGTTTTGCTATCATTTGCAATCCTGTCCACCGTGGACAGGGCTTAGAGTCAACCCTTCACACACACGAGGAGGACAGGTGACTTAAGCTGACAACTCGTCGCATTAAGTCTCTTTACTTCTCTGTTTTGTTCTGCTTGAGATGAAAAGCCCATAAAGATATGTTGTTGTTTTTTTTTCATAGATTTTTGGGGTTTTTTTTCTCAGCACAACAGTCAGGTTCAGGTGAGGGCAGTTTCGATGTTACCTGACTGCTTTGCCCACAGCAACCCAACATTCAGTTAGAATAATGCTAAACAATCGATATGGATTCTGCCCCATCTTCCTAACTCTTATTATAAATACTTGTTTGGTTGTGCTTGTCCTTTGGCTGACAGCACAAAGAGGGAGACAGGAGGACAGAGCAAGGGAGGGAGAGAGAGAGCGAGAGAGAGAGAGAGAGAGAGAGAGAACAAGAACCAGAGGAGAAAACAGATGAGTAGTCAAAACCACATAGTTATAATGAGGAGTCAGTTACTGTTGTGCCCTCATCCATAGGATTTCACATTAATAAGCAACGTTTTGATTTACTATCTTTTTTTTTAATCTTTTTTTATCAAATGTACATTATACCTAACCTCCTCTTACATCAGCTCTGCTTTATTATTATTATCATCAGATTACGTGTTATTTTCTAGCCAGAGAGAGACAGAAAGAGAGATAAAGAAAGTAGGAAGAACCAGGTGAGCAAGTGGACAGTAAAGTCAATATTGTCAGGACTGGCAATGCAGAAACTGTTTAACTACAGAAAGCAAACAAATAAAACAAACAAACACGAAACATTTTATTTACACTAGAATTTTACGTGCATGGGAGCTGAGCCCCCGACTTAAGGTTTAAAACAGTGAAATTTCAGGTCATAAAACCAAAACAGCAAGTTGACAGATGCTGTAAGCTTCAGGGAGCAGAAGTGAACAGAGAAGTCGGGCAATAAAACTCTGTGGGTTTGCCAGCACAAGCCTATTCTTTCACACTGCACATAAGCCCAGCCATCTGACCCGTATAGAAATATTGATTAGAGCAGGTTTAAAATCCAAACATCCACGAACACACACACACACACACACACACACACACACACACAATAATGCTGAATATACTGAATGCAATGCCTAAGATCTTTCTTTTCGATTTCCAATGCTAGTAGGAATTATGTGTTCATGAACACTGGGTCTTTAATATGTTTTGGATTTTTATATTTTTGGGAAAAGATGCACTCACTGCAAACTGTGAAAACAAATAAAGAAAGAAAACAGAAGTATACTGATGTCTGTTGTGCAGTGATGGCATTTTTGTGATGTTTAGCACCTTTATATGTATGTGTTCATAACACCAGAGCATCTTTTGCAAGATCAGTCTTACTGGAGTGAGACAAAGTAAAGGAAAGTGCGAAGCTGATCTTGTCTGTAGACTTGAAAAATAGTCCTTGACTTGCCTACAGCAAATTTATTTCAAATGCAGCAAATAACAGGGACTCCTTTATCTTTCAGAAGAGGAGTGACGTGGGTTTACAGGAACTGAGCGAATCCATATGGTGGGGGCAAGACCATTGATGCAGAGTTGTGTTAGAACAGTTAGTATGTAATTTGTAAGCCAGGTTTTCTGGTTTCAAGGTAACCACGATAGGCTCTGACGTTTGAAAGCGAACAGAACTTGTTTCATATAGAAGTGGAACGGGGGGGAAGCAATGCCTTACTGAAAAATTTGTTGTTGAAATAAATTTTCAGTTTTTAGCAATTTTTGCAGTCCACACTCAAAATAGGCAGGCACAGTCACAAGTTGGTTTAACCCTCCTGTTGTGTTCATTTGTCAGGAACAGCAATGATGTATACAATAAACAATAAACAATACAATGACAATAAACATTGTTAATATTTAATTACTAACTCCATTGCTAACTATTCTGTCAATATTTAGTGCAACGGTGTTCCTTACCTCTAATAGATAATGGTTCAATTAGGATAACTGGACCATTATCTGTGAGAAGTAATGGTTCAATTAGGATAATTCAGTTTTTCACAAAACAAAACAAAAAAAAATACATGTTCAGTGTTTTTTTTTAATGTTTCAGTTTCACTTTTCTGACACCCTTTTACCCCCAGTTTGACTGCTGGGTCAGATTGCTCCAAACAGTATCTATGTGATATAAACATGCGGGGGATGGTTACAAATATGTGAGATTAACCATTTTCTTGTTGTATGTTGGCTGCACTAATTAAGGCAATCAGAAGAAGTTCCATACTGAAAAACTTGTAACTATTTTTTTCTTGATCTTCAAACTTCAAAACAGGTCAATTTGACCCGTAACATAACAGGAGGGTTAAACTTCAGCATGAAATAATCTTTTTCCTCCAGTCAACTTTAATGGATGATTAAAGTAGTCATTTTAAGATAGAAAACCCAAATGGAAGTCGACAGATCTTCATTTCATAGTTTAAGAGTGATGGTGTCTCATGCCAATCATGATTTTCCTCGTAATTTCTAGAACGCTCCACATAAATTAAAGATTGGTCAAGGATATTGAGTTGGATAGCACAGATGGTAAAAACTCCTGGATTTTATTGCGTCTCATCAGTTTGTATGTTTATAGGGCACAGAATTCTTTGAGAATTCCAGATTTACTTTTATTACTTCAAGTACTACAGACCTTATACTACTGCTAAGAACCACATTCATTTGCCTTAGTTTCAATTAATGGAGAAATGACAGAAAATAACTATGGAGTTGCTGAGTCTGTTAAGGTCTCTTAATGTAGCTCGATAAATCCTCCTCAGCAGAATGAACAAAACATAATTGAACTCTAAGAAAACAAATGTAATTTAATACCAAGCAGAAAAAGAAACAATGCTGCTCAAGCACAATGCAAGTGAAATAGTTTTCAGCTAATTCCTTATTTATGAGAGGAGCTTAAATTGTTCAAGTTAAACTTGAGTACACATCATCAGGCTGCAGCTGGAGGAAAGAAGCCAGACTGTATTGGAAATTCACTGCATGCTGGGGCTAAAATGACTGTCCTAGCCTGTCTAGATGTGGACTTAGAAGAAGAATGACCTTCATGGCTGTTTGACCTTGACAGGTAAATAGATTTCATCACGATCACTAGATTACCAAAGTGAGACGCAGATCCTGTCAATCTGCCTCTCTGTCCCTCCCTCCTTTCCCATTTCCTCAAACACATTCATTGCCATTCTTGTCCTGTCCACCCGATGCCATCCGACTTTTTCTCCTGTCCCAGTCATTTCAATCCCACATTCAGCCACTTGCTTCTGCCCTGAAATAACCCCTTTCCTCCAGTCCTGGGCACCTGACCTTCACCGCCCACTTGTTCACTTGTTTAAACTCTCTTTTTGCTTTATGCTATTAGTATTTGAATTTTCTTTACCTGGACCTCTTTCCTGCCTACCTCCCTGCTGATCACTGAAGTCGAAGTTTGAGTCCTATAACTGTTGCCCTACATAACTAGCCTTCACATAATGAACTGACCCTGTAAGCAACCCTAATGTCTGTTGCAGTGGTGCAGTGGGGACAAATGGCTGTTAAATTGTTGATCTGTAGTTGTGTTCATAGTGGTGTGACTATATTGCTCATTTCAAAGAATCCTCTCTCACAGTCAGGGAGCGATTATACTGCTTGTTGTCTAACACGAGAGAAACTGATGTTATAAAGGTCACAGAGCTGCCTTATATCTTTATAATAACCTCATCATTTATACAGTAAAGCCTTTAATGTGTTCCTAGGGTTACATTAGTTTTCTGATTTGCTGGGTGAGTATCTTGATGGCATCAGCTGAATGGGACATCAGTCTGCAGTACATTAAAAATAAACTCGCTTGACATTATTATGTATAAAATTGCCAATCAGATTTATTTAATTATTCAAAGAAGGTGCTTGAATGCTGTTCTAAATTGTTCTGACCCACTAAACCTCAGGTGGTGAGAGTGGGGTGGACACACTGTTTCCAACTTCTTTTTAATCACCAGATCACCCCAGCATTTTGAGCCCCCTGCTGTACTACATATACATATACTCCAAGACTGCGTAGTCACACAGCTATAGTAGACCTGATCGTAGACAACAATCAGACCTGCCTGAAGAAAGCAGAGGACCCACTGTTGTGAGGACAACAGCCTACTCATGAAGGTCAGTAGGACTAAGGATGTGCTAGTGCTGACAGCTGTTGCCATGCAAGGTAATTTGGGCTGTAATTTGGCCGAATCCACCTCCCACCTGGAGGCCCCACCCCCAATGAACAGGCCCCAAAGATCTGACCACATAATACCCCCAGGGATCATGCGTCCCTTCCCCTGAGTGGCCCCAGCTGACCTGAAGGTGGATTTGACTTATTCCAGTGCATCTCACAGATTCTCAGTCAGGTTAGGATCCCTGCAGAACATTGCACTGTAAAGATATGACTCATTTTGTTTTTGCTTAACTTAACAGTGGTTTTGATGTTGTGTATTTATTATTAATCCTATTTCATTTAAAATCTATTATTATGCTCTTTAATCTATTTTATTTAAATTACATTTCACTGTGATTGTACCTAAAAAAAAACAAGTGATTGCTAAATATTTACACAACCTTGACACAGTATGTGTAATGTGGAAATTCTGCAGTAAACTGATGTACCTTATTTCTTGAAGGTCTGTTTCTTTGTCCTCTCCACGTGGAGGTTAGTGCGCAGTATTAGCCACAGAGCAGCACTCTTATTCTGGTGAAGATGTATATGTCAGTGTGGTGGGTTTTACACTCATTAGCATTCAATGGGAGTAGCATGGCTGTTCTCACAGAGCTTTGGGAAGTCTCAGTGATGATCTCTGTTTGTGACAGAGCTGAGTTCGCCTCAAAATGTGTAGTGTATTGTGTGCAAATAAAGTGGTACTACTTGATGACAACTGTTGAAGGAAAGCGCCATGAAAAAAGTTGAAATGTTTATGTATGAGCTTAAATCCTAAATACATTCATACATTCATCATCAAATGCATCAGGAAATGGTTCAACAGCTAAAATGATTGATTCATAAATTATGAGAGCAGATTGTGAAGGAGTTGTATGTGGGTTGGGTTGCAGAGATGCCAAGAAAAGCAGGACATCCAGGGAGATGACTAGGGCTTAGTCTAACCTGACAAGTTTAAAGGTTCTGTCCTTGTTGAAAGACAGGAGAGCAGGACAGTGAAGAGACAACATGAATATGGCTGTCTGAAGTTTGACCAGGAGGCAAATGCATGGTCACGTTCCTTTCCACATTTGAACTGAAAATAATTTGGTAATCTGTTGGTGTCTTGATTATTACTTTGGTGATACGCCAGCTCTAATTAACAACTTGGCAGAAGTTAAAGTGTGAGCTGTGTGTGTGGTGACTTGGCCTGATTTTGTGGTTAGAAAGGGATACTGAAGAGAAGCCTGATTGGCTTATCTTGAGCAGATGTAGTTTCACGGAGGTTAATTGAGCTGCGGTGCTCACAAAGCAAAAAAAAATAAGGACATTTGAGAACCATTTGGTGTTGGAGATAGCGTGACATAATGAAGCCAGTGAGGTCTGAAGTAAGAAATAAGTTAAAAATATAAGCTTTTGGGTGGAAGTGCAGCTTCTTTTTTCCCCACATGTGCATGAAAATAGAAAGTTGAAGGGCAGGCAGAACCAGTCAGCAGTTTAAAATAAGACAATTGCACCAGTGAAATAAATGTGATTGAATGAAGCTCAAGGGGGGAACAGGTCTGTGCATATGAGACGAAGCTCAAAGACAATAACTTAAAACAATTCCATCCTGCCAGGTAGGAAGAGGCTGTGTGAGGAGTGTAGCTGTTGAGGTCTTCACCCTAGCAGTTTAAACAGAGGCTGGTCACACAGATTGTGATGGCTAAGACCCACTTAGTGCAGTGTTTGTCTCATTCATTTTCTATAAGACACCAGCAAAGCATTTTGCAAGGCATTGTGGGATTCCAGGTGTCAAAAGAAGTAGGGGAAAAAAGCTAAAATTAACACCTTGCTTTTGAGTGCCTCCTCCAACAGTCACGTTGCAGTTCATATCCATGCCTGTCCGAACCCGTATAATTCAGTATACCGAATTCAGTGAAGGGTTCGAAAGAATTTAATAAAACGCAACAAGAGGAAGTCATTGCTATACTGACATGTATGTATTCCGGTGCGAGGTTGGGGCCTGCATGTGGGAGGCCCCATCTGGTGGGAGAATAGATTCAGCATATCCTGCCCCAGAATAATTTCCAGTGAGATACATGCTGTCTTGACTTACAGACTATTTTTACAGGGGATGGAGAGCTTCGTCACATGGAGCAGTGCTTGCAAGCTACTTGCCAGCTTGTGAACGCTGAGGGCACGTAACGACAAGCGAGCGTCCGACTATGAGGCTTTTTCCCTAACTTAATTCAAGAGCGTGGTATTGCAATTTGAGATCATGACTCATTGATTTTACATTCAGATTCAAAACTCTGCCCTGCACTCAAATATCCCCTGCTTTTGCTTAGATTTGCTCTGATTCTGCTCAAGCTGTATTCTTACCATTCAGATACATTGTTGTTTGTGTAGGTTTTCTGGTTTTCTCCAGTTTCGGCCCTTCTCCTCACACTAAGACTGCTTCTGTGTGCTTGTGAATAAACTGCTGTAACATTTCTGATCTACTCTTGGATATTTTGTGCAACAGCTCTGTTGAAATTCCCTCCCAGAATATACTGCTAGGTGTAGGGATGACCAAAGAAATGATCCCTGTCAGTAGATTGCAGCATGCAAGAGCTGAGATGTTATGTCTGTGAACATATATACAGACATACAACAACTTTTGGTATTGTTGCAGTAGATTGTGTAGGCTGGCAGCTGCTGAATGCACTGTGATGGTTGCAAAATAATCCTTGAGCATTAACATACCCACCAAAGTACATTCATTAAAAGTGCTTGTTTTTGCCACTAACAGGTGTAGATATACTAACTGTTTGACAGCACAGGGATTAATGTGATCACTGAGACTACAGAGATAGATCTCTTTGTGAAAGACTAGGTTAATTGTGAAAATATTCCTGCTCTAAGCACTGATTTTCTCTGATTCCTGACGTTTGTCCCACGCCGTCCTGGGTAAACCTGCCCCATATAAGATAGTATTGATTGGCCTGCCACAAACCAGGAAGGATGCAATGAGTTGTTCAGTGAAGAGTAGAATGTCAAGCTGTCACATATGAACAACAAGGGATTGTGGCTTTTAGTCATAACTTCTCCAGGGCAAAGGAAGAGAAGCTTCTGTCAGGAGTAATGGGTATGTCAGTTATTTGACCTGAGAGTTTGAGGATTAAACTAATTATTTCAGTGGAATGGATGGGAGGCACAGGTCTGAGCTCATTACTTATGATAAAAGTCCTGGCCCTTAAAGTTCTTAAAAGTGGGAATGAAATGAGGTGAGATGCACAACGCTGAGGTTGTTGTGGGCAGAAAAGCATTACTGACTTTTTGGTGAAGTACACTACCTCTGGGATAATGTGGACCATGTTTGAGCCCATGGGTCAAAACAGTGTTTCTGTCCTGTTGCACTTTTGAAGATTGACTTAAAAGGATAATTAAGTCTTTTAACATTCATACTATTTGCTGCTACCTCTTAACCTTTGTGTCAGTAATTAGTGACTTCTATGATATGTCTAGGTGCAATTTCTCGGGATCAGTGTAGCTCAAATAAAGTGGACTCTGAATCCAAGTAGTCCAGTGTGTTGTTAAACCTTGTGTGTTTACAGCAGGCTTGTCCTGATGAATTCAGTTGTGGATGTCTTTCGAAATCCTACAGATGTCAGCCACATGAATATATTGTATACTGTCTAACCAGGGTAAACCAGTTCATCATTCATCAATGCCATATTAAATAGAAATACATAATGTTTGCTGACATGATCTGAAAAGAAATTGTCTGCATAGCGTCCCTCATCTTTTCAAGGTCTCCAATGATTCCAGTGGAGCTGTTGCAAGCTTCTGGCTCACAATCAAAATGAGATAACACATTTTTTGCTATAAATTGGTAAGCATTCAGAGCAACATTATACATTGAGCATGGATCACTTTAAAGTGAAGCTTTCAAAAGTCATGAATGACACATGGGATGTTCACAAATTTAAATATTTAAATCAGCATTTTTCTTTTCTTTTTTTTTTTTTTTTTTAGCTTCTTTGAGATTTCTTCTAGATGTTCATCACTTTTGTACTGGAAACGATGAATGACACTCTCGCACAGAAGCGAGACGTACTCTGACCTTAAATGCATTAGAGTTATTTAGGAGGGCTGTGAGTTACTGTATGCAAAGGTTTAAAGTGGGGTGAGGTGCACAGATGTTTATTGTACTTTGTCAGCCTTCGAAGGCTAAAGCATTAATGCGTTTAAAGGACTCCTCAGAAATTGCATTTCACCAATCGGCTAAAATATTCCTAAGTGTTGGTCTTCATTCAAAGACAGCCAAATCAAATAGAACAAACGCCACTGGCAATTTTTTACTCAAAATTCTGTGAAAGCACAAAATCGGAAAAGGCAAGATAACACATTAAATGGGAAAACATCAACAACAAAGTTAAGTTGTGGATGTGCATTGTTCTTATAACAGGCATCTCATTATACCAGTTAATTAAAAAAATAATTTGAAACAAATAATAACATAACTTTATGAGCTTTACCATACTGCACCAGGCAAATCATAGCAGTGCTGTGAAGTGAGCCTCAAACCACAGAGGGAGGTGCGGGACGACATGAGAGGGAACCCCAGGAAGTCTTGTCAAGCTCTGCAACACAATTATCGCTCATCCATCTTTAATATCTCATCCATCTTCTCCATCTCCACTGACAGAGACGTACGCACCTTGCAATTATTATCACAGCTGGCGTCCAAAATGTAGGAATGAAATCTTCTGCCCTCCAACAATCACTGATGCGGACAAAAAAAACCCCACGAAAAACAAAAATTTATTTTCCTGGTTTATTACATTGCATTGGCTAATTAAAGGTTGAAGTGAGAGGTGAGGTGAATATGTGCAAGAGTTTGATAGCATCATTTTCTGAAACCAGTCTGAAATATTTAAAATATTTTGTTATGATAAAGTACTATACTCGGCTGTTGAGGGCCTCACTAAATTATTTCTTGCATTACTGAGAATGCAATGCATGAACTTATTTATTTGACTGAAACATTAAGCTTGTCAGCCCTACAATTCCTGAACACTAGACTAAGTCAGGCATTGCCTCCCAAGTCACATGTATGGAGGGGTGTATCTGCATGATGGCATCACATGTCACAAGATGGTGAAGGCAACATGTGATGAGTCTGAAGACAGGCTGAGCAATTTTGTTCTTTTCAGTATGGATGCTCGCATTTATATTTTCTGATATAGTAAATAAAGTATATTTCCACTGCCAATTCTGTCATAGAGAGCAAGGGCAGCAAGGTCAGAGTGAAAGAAAAAAATTAACCCACTTCGAGCACATAATGAATACTTGGCACAGTCTGGTAATGTATGACTTGTAATAAGCAAGTGAAAATCTACACTAAACTACTGAATTCAGTCATAAAATGGAAGCATATTGTTTGGGAACACCTTAATGGTGAAGCATCAGTGCAACTCTAGTTTATGAGGAAGGGCTTGTTTCTAATGGAGAGACAAGGATGTGAACCATGACTGCTATTCAGTCTGACATTTATTTATGTTGGTTGCAACAAGCTCACAGGGGACTTCTGGTCTTTGTGGTACCCTTGCACCCAAGTTTGCCCCATAGCTCTTTAAAGTATTGTTACTTTGTAGAGATTTCACAGGCTTTCTTTTTTTACATTCATGTTTCATAGTCAACTTGTTTCTTGCTTAGCACACCAAAGATTAAACTTTTGTTATAAGCCTTTGAACCAAAATGCAAGATTGGGTTCCCATTGCCCTAAGGGATTAAGACAAGCCTAAAAAAACAGCTGGCCCTTCAATTTGGACGCTGTTGAAAGACCTTGCATTAAATTAAAAGTGCCACTGGATAACAGCCTCAAGGCATGAGTGCACAAGACTCATCAAACGAATTACATGGTGTATAAAAAGACAAAGGGCTTTGGTTAAACAGCACTCAGAATTAACTTTATTGCAAAGTAACATGGATGACAAAAAACAGACTGATTGGACAAAGCGAATTGTCATTAGCATTAAGCACATTTTTTCTTGGCAAAGAAGCCAGGATGGGACGACGCTGTTGAATGCTCATGTCAAGTGGTCATTTGTCATTACATGACATTACTGTGTCTCAGGGGAGCAAAAACTGCCGCTTATCTATTGAGAATATGTTGAGGTATTGACAAGCCCACCCCCACTGGCCCTCAGATGATGACCTTAACATCAGAGGAACAGCATTAGTCACTCAGACTGCACTTAAGTATTCCCAATTTAATTAAAGCTATCAAAATGGAGAGCTCTTTAAACTGGGAAATCTGTAGGCATTAGTGAAAGATTCATAACAATAGGCAAGTGAAAGATGAAGCATTTATTTCTTTCAAAAGAATGTAACAGTTATTGGTATTTACAAACATATGCCACTACAATGCAGTAACCTAGTATTTCGTTATACAGCCCTGCGTGGTAAAATTCGAAACAAATGTGCCTTGGACTTTGTAATGCCTATTACAGCAAAAAAGCTGTTTTCTTCTCCATTTTCATCTGTTTGGCGAGATATTATTTAATGTATCCTTTCTTCGCTTTTCAGTACTACAGCTGGTCTAGCTGATGTATTCCATATTCAATGATAATACACTGACATATGAGACCCTGAGTTGTTTTGAATGGTCTGAATCGAAACTGTATGGCATTAAGTGTTTTAATCTTCTATTTATGCACTGCAAACAGAATTATGTGAATTAAACGAAAGGTAAACTGAGTTTCTTTACAATTTAGTCCAGTGGTGTGTTGGTTTTCTCAATAGTGAGAGAAAATGCTAATTACAAAAACAAATCAAATATAAGCCTTAAAAGATAAAAGTCTGTACATGTACCATTTAATTTGTCTTGGAAAACATTTCCACAAAAGTGCATAAATTAATCATAACAGCCAAAAAGAAGCACGGAAAAAAACTTTGTTTACTCTAGTTATTTAATGTACACAATGTAGCTGACTGCAGCAAAAACACTAACACGTAACACCGGCAGCGTGCTCCACACTTACCTTGGCTTGGTACCACACAGGGGATTTACAGTGCTGAGGTTCTATTCAGAGGCAGGACACTTGATTTATTCATCTTTCTTGGCCAGTTGTTTCATACAGAATGGACCTGAACAGTGTCATCCCAGAGGCATTTATTCTTATAAATAAAAGATCACCATAAAACGCACACACACACACACACACACACACACACACACACAATTTCCTCCGTGCACAACCGTCTGTAGCATTTCATGCCAGAGGCTGTTAAAAGAAATACCCAAGACACCAGAGTGGACATCTCAGTCACAGTGTGGCGTAGTGCAGTTTGTCATATGAACATTGAAAATAGGACCAGTTTTACCACATCTGCAACAGATCATTGATGGACAAGGTCAAATTAAAGTTTGATGAAAACAAACCACAACATCTACACATCTAATACTGCAAAGACTGTCTAGTTGCTGCCTTTTTGTTACTAACAATTAGTTTTTTAGTTATATACAAGCGTACACTGATCAGCCACAATATTAAACCACTGACATTGATCATATGTTTACAATGCAACGACCAGCAGGGAAACCTCAGGTTCTAGCGAACATGTGGATGTTCTTAGACATATACCACCCAACTAAACATTGCAGACCAAATTCAGCCCCCCATGGTTTATGGTCGGATCCTTTGGGTCTTGTTCATTGAGGGTGGGACCTCCAGGTGGAAGGTGGATTCGTCTGATGGCTGATCAGTTTATATTTCATGCATGTTTTTCCACTGCACTCTTCCCTGTGGCTCTTGTAAACTCTATTTACGCTTTATTTACAGCTCCTTTTCAGAGAAGGAGAATTTTCCCTGCAAATCTGACAGTCGCAAAAGAGGTGAACTCAGTAAATCCAGCAGGATAGATAATCAGCCTCTGCTGTCCTGTCTTCTTTGTGATCCTACCTAAATGCACACGCAATGAGAAGAGAGGCAAGTACAATTGACATACGAACTATCACTCTAGCCTGGAGCGTCTGCTTAATAGATGCAGCATGTGTTAGTAGGACACAACACAACATATCTGTGCATATTTGACCCAGAGTTCTAGAAAGACATGATGGAATAAGTGGGAAGAGGAGGCTATTACAGCGTAAGTGTGGCCATTAGGAACAGATAGGCCTATAAACACTTCTGCCTTAAGACATGGTTGGATGGCATTAGTAATTTATTTCATACATTCCGAAAACTGCAACTGGGGATCATTGTTAAATATCATCCTGTGCTATTTCCATGTCTCCAAAAGGCCCTTCTGAATGGCAAAAGGAAAAAAGACAACTTTATTTCATATGAAACTTTAACATAGGTTTGCAGCAAATAAATGCACACTGCAAAAGGATTGCATCAATAATAGTAGACGAGACAGCAGGAAGTGAACGAACCCATAGTTAGCTGACGTGAAAACAACTTATTACTTATATTAGCAAATGCTTGAAGTCCAGTCCCAGACATTCCCACGCATTTAAGTTCAAACTTTATTAAACCTGCCTCATTAGAGACTGCCTGCATTTCCCAGAATCCTTTTGACAACTTCCAAAGAACAGAGTGCAGCAATTTGTCATATGTGTGGATAAACAAATAAATGACACTGAGCAAAAGTAGTTTTGGTGGATCTTAAGTGAAATTATAACATATCCACAGAACATGCACTACATTCTGGTCTACCAAGGATGATGGAGCATTTTTTATCTTATCGCTGCTTCCTTTGCAACATATTTCTCCTTCTGTCAATGTTTAAACCTGAAATGCAGGATTGTTATGTTTAAGCCCTGGCCAAACAAGTTCACACAAACCTGATTAAGCCCATAACTGCTGGGTAAAACTCTATATTTTGCATTGTACCAGAGTTTTATCTTGTGATATTACTCCACTGGCACACTGGTAGATAATCTTTTTTAAGTATTGATTTCCCCAAAGTTGAAAGAGGGAGCAACTGGCTACAGCAAACAGAAGTATGAAGGATGGAGGAAAAACCTAAGGTGTGTCTAAGGTTCTGAAGTTTGAATTAAAAAGAAACTGGTTCAGAGGAAGGACTACAGCGATCACCTGTGGGTGTACTACTTCATCAGCAAGTGCCAACAGTGTTTGTGTTCTTACTCTCTCTGCCAGAAGGGGAATCCAAAAATTCCACACTGAAGTTTTAGCACGTTTCAGTTGTTGGGAACAAGCCCAAAATCCAGGACTTACTATGCTTTAGACTGATCAGCTAAAACAGTGAGATGAAGCCAACAAGTCTACAATGAAAAGAGTTGTCCATAATGACAGGCAGTGACTCAGCCCGACTCCCAAAGGCAAGTGTGTGTCTGTAGAATGCCTGCTGAAAATGATGGCTACAGATTTTATATCATCAGTCAATATGAAGCAAATGATTTTTTTGTTTTACATTCTAACACACACACTAATGACAGTTTGCTTATGGTGGGTAATATTGCCAGTTGTTTGGATGTATAGACTCGCGCGTGCGTGCACACACACACATACACACTCACACACACACACACACACTCACTCCCCTGACTCTCCTTGTACTGAGGAGACGACAGCAGGTGGATTTGGAGAGACAAATTGAGATGGATAGTGACCCAAACAGGGACAGAGAGTGGAAGGAAGAAGAGGGGGCGAAAAAGTTGGGATAAAAGTGGGAGGGAAAAAGTAAAGTCAGAAAAAAACAACTGCAGAGCACATTCCTAGCATTACTATTGCAGCAAGCATCCATACTTTCTCCAGATTTTCTATGAGTCTATGTAGCTTGTTATTCTGAAGGTCGTGTGAAAGCAAAGAGAAATGGGAACATTGTTTCTGAATGGTTTACAAGTATAGTCAGTAATCAGTGTTCAAGGTGTTTCAACAGTGTTGCTGTTGGAAACATTTTATTCAGTTGAACTATTCATTAGTGATGAGTGACTTACAGCTTTTAGGCCCTTTTTCAATACCAGAATTCTGCTCTTGCTGATACTTGTACAGAATGTTCAGCTGCCTCTCAAGAGCACAGAGATTCTCCAAATTATGATACGGATGAATACGTGCTGAGCTTCCAACGCTGCCGTCAACAGTTGGATAAAGCGGATATGGAAACCGCAGACTACAAGCCCTACGGCTGTTGACATCCTAAAAAGTTCAGTATCGCAAATGACTTCCTTGTCAATCACTGACGAGCTTTGCTGCCTGGAGTCAGACAGGCTCTTCCTCCTCCTCCATTATTATGGAGGATGAGAAAATGAGATGGGCTCCATTATGTTTATTGTTGTTCCAGCTGGTGGGCTCCCATTTGAGGTACATGTCTGGTAATAAGAGCAGTGCTGAATATTATTATTTTCTGTGTCTGGCTGTGTTGGAGAAACAAAGAGGATGCACATGTCATATATCGATATATATATAGTATCGGTCCAATAATGGGAAATTTAAATCCGATTTTATAACTAATAATAAGATTATAACTGATAAATGGTGCCGACAATACAAAGCCAAGCTGCTTTCATTGACTCGACAGTGCAGCATTTACACACACATACAGTAGATGATGTATGTACCTTTAAAGTTACACAGGGTAGGAGGAGCAGGAGGAGGAAGAGAAGAACAAGTTGCGTGATGACGTCAAACTGCTTCACCTGGTAGAGCCATGCAGTACAGACCAAAGGGCCAAACATGTCGTTGTTTCAGATAGAGGCACCATGATTTCAACTTACAATACAAGTTCTGCAGGACTTCAGAGATGAGGAAGCAAGTCTATGAGATTTAACACAACAAATCTTATTGGAGCCATGCAATATTAAATCATCCATCTTTGCTCACTACAGATATCAGCCTTGACAATGAATACACAAGCTTTCTTTTGTTTTAAAGTATTTGTAAAATTTAAAAAATGTAAAATATTACTGCATGTTTATTAACATACAAAACACACACACACACACAAATAAATATTCTTTTTTTGGCATAGTAGGAATAGAAAGTGTGTTACTAATAACATTTACAATCTGAATCTCAATAAACTATGTGCAATAACTCCATCACACTAATTAAATATCTGCAATAACCTGCAATACAGTAACCTTTGCTCTACTTTTGTGTACTGCTTCGAAACACAAATGGGTAGTCACTTTATATTGTGTGTTTTCCTTTTTGTAGTTTTTCTTCCTTGGAAAGGAATTTAGTTCAAATAGTTACTATTAAGTATTTACCTTGTATAGTACATTTTTATATTTTTATGTGACTCCTTGCATCTTATTGCTGTCCTTGTGCTGCTGTGACAACACAAATTTCCCCACTGTGGGACAAATAAGGGAAATTCTTAAATCTTAATTCTTAAGATGACTCTGTTCAACTTTAAGTGTCCCAGTAAGCCATGACAGCGGGCCAGCAGACACCATACCAGGACCCTTTTAACATGGATAACTTTGAATTTATTTTTAGTTTTCTGACTTTTTTCTATTGTAACATGTCAAAACATTTCTTCAAGAAATTTCTTCATGTGGAGTTTGCATGTTCTCCCTGTGCCTGCGTGGGTTTTCTCCGGGTTCTCCGGCTTCCTCCCACAATACCAAAAACATGCACATTAGGTTAATTGGCTGCTCTAAATTGCCCCTAGGTGTGAGTGTGAGAGTGTGTGGTTGTTTGTCTTTGTGTGTTGGCCCTGCGATTGACTGGCGACCAGTCCAGGGTGAACCCTGCCTCTCGCCCGTAGTCAGCTGGGATAGGCTTCAGCTCCAGGATGGATGGATGGATTTCTTCAAGAAATTATATGTTGATAGGTTCACTCTACACACTGTGCAGTTCAGTAGATAGATAGATAGATAGATAGATAGATAGATACTTTATTGATCCTGAGGGAAATTCAAGCATCCAGTAGCCCATTACAGCAGTAAGCTATAGGCAGTGACTACCGTAGCAACAATTTAGCATTCTCCAAAATAGACTGAGAAATTGAACCACGAGTAAGAGTAGTAATAAACAACGAAAATACATTTGATAAAATCACAACACACAGGAGGATTAGCACAGTTTAGGCGATAGTGCCTGCCTGATGGCAGCCTTATCAGAGAGAAGTCAGTACAACAAGGGTGCCAGCATGTGAAATGTTACCTGTAATAATAACGTCATTGATGGATCACCAGCTTGTAAAATCACCTATGGCTTGCTGGGAAACACAGCAGGATGAGTAAGGGGGGGATCAGAGGCTAATAGCCATAGAAGTCAGCCGGGCACATTTTGTGCTGTCAAGTTGACTCGTGATGGATTATGGAGCCAGCTGCAACATGCTAGAGACAGCCAAGGATGTTCAGGATCCTGTTGTCACCATGTGGTCACTGCAGCTGAGACAAATGACTCTTAATATGCATTGGAGATTTCCACTAATTCACTTGACATTTTAGAGACGTGTTGTTAATTCCACCCCGTCTCCTATGAATTACATTCACATGCAGCAGTCCTGCAGTACCAATTTACGCTCGGCAGAAAAGTTCAGTGCAAAAGCAAGAAGTAGTGTGATTATCATACAGCAAAGCTAAAGGTAAGGACAAAGAGCTCTATATGTGCCCTTTTTTCTAAATCCGGTTGGGAGGTGGGGTTCTATTCCAGCATGACTGTGCCCCAGTGTACAAAGTGAGGTCCATAACGACATGGTTGGATGAGTTTGGTGTGGAAGAACTTGACCACACAGAGCCCACACAGAACCCTGACCTCAACCCCATCCAATACCTTTGGGATGAACTGGAACAGAGACTATGTACCAGACCTATGTGAAAAAAAAGAGTTAGGGTTTGTTTTTTTTTTCTGTTTTGATGTTCTTTTTTCCTTTCTCTCCCCTTTTCCTGTTTCCGTGAGTGGGTCTCCCTTAAGGGTCTAACCCAGAGCTGAGCTGGGCGTTCCTGTTCTCCATCATCTGCCTGTTCACACACGTTTCCAATGTGCCAATCAACCACATCAATCAGCAGTCTTTTTAAGACCTGTCTCTCCTCTACACCTTCGCCAGATTATCCTGCTGTCTTAATGGTATCCTCATCGGCTCTTTTAGTAAGTTTTTCCCTGTGAAGATTGACTGAAGATTTACCTTGTCCTGTCTTTTGCTCTGCCTAGGTTCACCTGCCCACGCTCTGCTTCCATGTGTTTTCAGCCTGCCTGTTTGTGAAGGAACTCTGTTCAGCTCTTTGGATTTCTGCTGGAGGAAGCTGAGACCATGAGCACTCACCCGCTGTCCACCTCGTATTAACTTAGTCAGAATTCTTTTTAGGGGTTCCACTTTTGAGAAATATAACAACATCAGTGCCTAATCTCACAAATGCTGTACTGCATGAATGGGCAAAAATTCTCACAGAAACACTTCAAAATCTTGAGGGAAGCCTTCCCAGAAGAGGGGAAGCTGTTATCTCTGCAAAGCTGTCTGTGTATTCACAATGTGAGGTCATTAAAGTCAGTCTTGGTGTAATGGTCAGGTGCTCCAATACATTTGTCTGCATAGCGTATTTTCTGCAGTTATTAACTTTTAAATAGATCTTTAGAGCTAGAAGGTAGAGTGTGCTCCTCGTGGATAGCTTTGAGATGATGTTTTACATCTTGCATAGCAACTAGTGAACTAACAAGAAACGGTACAAATGCAAAATGTATGCAACATTTATGTTAAGTCCTTCCCATAAGTCTGAGAAACTCAGAGTTGTTTCCATGGGAACATTCCTCCCTGTCTGATAGTAGCAGTAAATCTGCAGTTTTATGGTTTGTACAAATGTTCATAGAATTTTTTGGTAATGTTTAATTGTTGTATTGTCAGCGGAATAAAGAAATGGTAAAACAAACAAACAAAAAAAAGACATAGCAAAAATAAAGGGAAATTATTCGGCAGTCTGGTTTGTTGAATTCAAGCCCTACAGTTGTAAATTGTTGTAAATAATGTTTATCTTGAAAATTTTAATTGGAATTTTCACACTTCTTAGCTCTGTAGTTTGCATACATAAATCAATGTGTCAAATACAATAAAATGAAAATAATAAAAAATAAATTGAATTCCCCTCCTGAGAAGCCTCCTCAGCTGTTCCTACTGATATGTTGCTGACACACCAGGGACTTCACACCAATACTCCCCCACATACAACACTATCCTCTAAACACGTCCTCCAGATATACCACATTCTGCAGCCATATCACTGAGATGATGTATGAAGCAAATATTTATCACAGCTACTGTGGGATCATCATTATAAGTTGATTCATGGCCATATTGTTGGCTAATGTTTTTTTTTTTGCTGTTTTTATTGCGTTATAGGGCAATAAAGAAACATAAGATAAGCATGCAATATTTCCACACATATCAAAACATGTATGAAAGCTTAGCTATATTCTCTCTTCTGCTGTTGCTTTTGTAATCACTACATTTGGACTTGAAGGGGGAGTTTGTATATCAGAGTCTCTCCCTCTCTTTGTGAGCCCTTTGAACGAGACTTTCACTGGTAAAGGACAGATAGGCTCTGTTCCAGCACGTTCCTCACCTTCATGGAAGAAACATACAGCTTTTTAGTTGGCAAACAGAAGTAGGCGCAGCACCCACCATGATTCAAAACCTTGCAAAAAACTAGATAACATCAAGTGGGTGTGATTTCAGAGAGAGAGAGAAAGAGAGAGAGAGAGAGAGCTGACATAATTCCTATCTTTTGATGACCTTACATAAGCATACCATGCTTTTCAAACACTTTCTATCCAAATGTGCTTGTATATTTAGTCTCTTCTTATCAAGACATTGACAAGGAGCATTTTTAAAATAATAGAGCTTTCACACTGAAATCTTTGAACAGTACGTGAAAATCCAGGAATATAGTGTACATCAACTTCTGCGGCTACTTAATCTTTTCATGTCTTTTGAAATGTTCAGGCAGCATAGTGCAAACAGACACAAGCTAGGTAAGACAGGGTGTGAGTTTAAGACACTGACATGGGACGTAGACTTGGAGAGGGGACCAACTGGATGCTCCATGCTCCATCACTCAAAGAGTTAAAGTCAAATCAACTAGTGCAGTGGGTGGTCCTGTACCAAGGCAGTCGAACATGTACCTTTGGGATAACAACAATAGTGTCACACTTATTTGCCTCTTATTTCCCATTTGTAATTATGTCATGCCCCAAGAGTTTGTGTTCTCACTATGATGCAAACGTGTGTCATATGAAGCAATATTGCATTTTGATGGATTATCCTCCCCCCAGGGCCACACTGATACCTAGGAGGGGAGGGGGGTTTAAACCAACAAAGTCATTGAATTAGTCTGTCTCCAAACTTAAACTGTCACATTGTCTTTTACAAATGACACCCCTCAGTGACCAGTTCAACAGAAATTAATACCACATGCCCTTGTGTGGAAAATATTGTGTCAGCTGAGGATTGCTGGGCTTGAATGGGTAAAGTAACTAAATTGTAATTTGTATTTGTAAAAATTTGTATTTTTACTGTATTCCCTTAAACCTCAAGTGGCTGTTGAGTTAATTAAGTTCAACATGGATATTGCATAATCAGTCAATCAAATCAGAATCATATACAGTATAGTATTACATGCTCTTGTATTTATCATTGAAATAAACTATAAAAGACTTGTGACTATAAAAGACTGTAGAATTAAGATGATTTGGCACACCCTTGTTTTAAAGCGAGCTGATAGAAAAGTTTAACCCAGGCCATATTATATTTGCTGATTTTGTTTTACAAAAACACAACCCTTGATGATACTGTAAGTTTCATTCATTCTTCAGTGCAATGCATATGCACCAGGTACACAGTGTCAACATATACACAGTGCCAAATGGCAATGCCCCGAGGAATTTTCATTGACATTACTGCTCACCCAAAGAGTTAAAGCAAGGCGTCTGGACTTGTGAAGATTTGACTTGAAGACATTTCACTGCTCATCCAAGCAGCTTCATCAGTTCTGATGATGCTCAGAACAGATGAAGTCCAGACACCTTGCTTTAACTCTTTGAGTGAATATGACCTGAATGACTGAGAATCTCCACAGATATTACTGATCACCAGTTTTTAAAAACCTGCATGTCCATGTCTGTAAAGGTAGTTTCTGTGGGGTAGGAGTGTAGTTACTATAAGGAAATTTTCATGTGTGTTCTAGTAACAGCTTAAACAAATTAATTTAAAATATTCAAACTTCAAACTTTTTCTCTGTGCCAAGTGCATTTGAGATGGTTTGATTTGGTGGGAGTATCAATAAAGCTCTGTGCAGACTGAAGAAGATCCTCTATCCTTAAAGGTTTTCTTTTCAGTATTGGGAACATCAAGTCAACCTGCCTTCTGCTAGGTATGTTTGAATATGTCCATATAGAATAACTAATTCTGAGTCAGAGGAAAGGGCAAAGCTTTAATGCTTAATGTACATACCGTAGTTGGGGTGTGTTATAAAATATGAAAACATATAATATTCCGACATTCACCGTAAGTCAGTTGAGAGTTGGAAGGACTGGGTCTTATAAATGCATAACTTCTGTTTTTGTTTTCAAAATGAACAGGTACCACCATGACTACTGTACAAATATTTTATTTGAATTGGCCTCAGTCATGTTGGATGGCAAAAAAAAAAACAAAAAACAAAAACTGCATGTGAAAAGAAGTTGTTGGGAACATAGCCAAAAAAAAAAAATCCAAACATGTCAAATGTACAAGCCAATGAAAAATAAAATAAAATTCTTCACCAAGGTGATTCATTCAGTTTTTTTTAATCCATTCTGACTGATGACTGACCTACACTGATGGGCAACTGCTGAGAGACTATTGTTCTTTCTTTCATTTTAATCAAAAAATGAATGTCCTTTCAATTTGAAAACATGAATTTATGATTGTGGGATTGAGGATAAATATCCTCTTCCTTCAATAATCCTCTCTAATGTGTAGAGCACCAACACTGACATGACAAAATTATGCTCTAAGTATATAAGGGACCTCCATGAACACCATTATAATGCAGCTCTAATGGGTATGTAATTTAATACTGATGATCAATCGATTAAATATCAATGGAATACAACACATAGACACATAAAGGCAGAATATGTTCCTGGACACAGCATCATTTGGTTTAATGGTGTTTGCGCCTATTGATTTCCACTGTAATCAAAAAATGATTGATCTCAAACAGCAGTGATCAACCTCCAGCATCAGCATCATCCAGTGTAAAAGGGAAGCACTGAACTGTCGTTAAATCATATTTTAGGAACAAAGAAAGAAAAAAATAATACTTGATGTCTTTCAGAAAAAAAATGTGAGTGTAATCCTGTAGGAGATCAACAGAGAGAGTGACATTTTGTGTGTGTGTGTGTGTGTGTGTGTGTGTATAGCTAACAGATGGCATTCACAGAGGCTGCAGATGCCCCATCTCTGCTGGTACCTGTTCACTGGCCATCTCTGCTCACCCCTGGGCTGTTGCAGGTGGGTTCACAGTTGGCACCTGACTATGTCAATATTTGGCTTTGCCCACAGCATTCAGGATGACTTCAACACCCGTGTACTGCTTCAGGGGGCAGGTGCCATCCAATCTGACTTCCTCCCTAAAAGCAAACTTGACGAAAAGACTGTGACAGCATAGGCAACAATTTTATTATTTAAGACAGGAGACTCCACCCTTTCATTCAAATAACCTCAAGGCATTTGCAGAGAAATAAATGTGAAACAGCTTTATTTTCCAGATACAATCCTGAAAAGTGCAGATGGGTTTTTATTCCCCCTCTTCTTTAAACAAGCAATAGCCATGATTGACAGGTGAGCTTGGCAGTCCTAGCAGACTAGGTGTTTATGTATGCATGGGATGAATCCCTGCGTCTGTGTGGGTTTGTGTGTATGAAGGTGGAGTGTGTAACAGAGGGAGCTGTGTGAATCATTGCTAGCTGACCTGGTGATCTCAGATCCCCGGGCTGTTCCAGGGAGCTCCTCACAGAAGCTGGCTTCAGTGGGAATGTACTCTGTGATTTGATCAATACCACAGATGCTTCACTGGGTTTTGGGCACCCATCAATAGCGACACTGTTTTCACCTATGATTCAATCCCCAACAGACGTCTGATTAACATGAAATCTATAGCTCAACCTCCCACTATTGTTGTCGTCATATACATGCAAATTTATCTACAAGTATCTGAGAGGATTGTTAAAGATCCTGTGTGTAGGATTTCAGGGGATTAGGGACACAAATGCAATATAATGTTCATGTTTATGTTTTCGTTGTTTCGTTTTATATTCACAGAGGGTTAAGGCCTTCTGTCAGTGCAGAAGTCTAGAAAGCGCAGGAAAAATAATTTTGTGCTTTTATTGGCAAGGCCCCCTACATAAATTGGGGTGAGACAAGGCGCAGATGCCACTAAATCCTACACACCATATACCATAGAGCAACTCTAAAGCTTGGATGGGCACAAAACGCCTCAGCTAAATGACCAAATAAAAAAACATCCACGTTCCTTTATAAAAAGTCAAATGTCCGAGACTTTACACGAAAACATTTAGAACTGAGTGGACTACAAGAAGCATTATGTGATGCAGATTATGTTCACTTCATTTTACACCTTTATTGAAATGTGGAAAGGGCCACTGAGAGCAGGCTCTCCTTTTCAGGGTCATCTTGAATAAAATATGGCATATAAATATATAACAGTATGTAAAATACATCCATTAAACATACAACAAAGCACATACCAAGCAGTCAAAGAAAACACATATATTCATACTGCTCCAAGCCAGTGAATTGGTTTCTAAACTGCACTAATGAACTAGCGCTTCTAATTTTGAAAATTTCTAAATTGTTGCACTTTTGTGAAGCATAGTATTTAAAAACCAGATTCCAAGTCTCTGTAATAATATGCACATAGTTTTGGGTTTTTGTACTGTGCAAACTTGACCCATGGTTTAAGGTGCAGGTAAGATACCCATGTAGTTTGCCAAGAAGTAATTTTTAAATAAGCTGATTGCAGTGCTGTTCCCTACTCACTGCCAATGAAGGCCACCCAACTTTCTCATCCAATAAACAAGTCCTTGTTAAAACCTTCTCTGCTGCATATGAAGATTTGCAGTGGAGCTGTTCTATTCCACATTTACTTATTAGCTCCTGTAAACTCCAAGCAAAAATGACTTTTGCTGATGATACCTTGGAGGTAACTTAAGTCCTCGTGTGAGGAAGTACTACTCAGTGGTAAAAATCTTAAAATCATGATGTAATATCATTCATTCCATGAGAGAACTGTAAAGGTATGTGGTTCATTACTGTGGATAGACAGTGTCATTATCATTGTTTGGCTCATGAAGGTTTTGGATTATACATGCATGCATTTTTTAAGGTTTGCCAGTTGCCTTATACTTTTAGTTACCAAACTTTTCAGTGGCAGAAAGTATCACTAACTCGGCCACTTTTCTGCTTTAAGAATGAATTTAAGAACCATCATCACCTAAAGCTGAGGTAATCAACATCAGTAAAGCCCAGTTGAGACAACATCATTATGAAGTCCCAAGTCTTGGTATCAACATCCCAAAGCTTGATTATTTAAATTATACAAATTTCTTTATTCACTCGTCACCAATGTACATTTTTACATTTTTAATAGTGACCCAATATTAATAACAATAATGATAAATTATTAATAATCATAAAATTTGCTGAATAATTTATATTCCATCTGCTTGCTCCAGCCAAGAAGAGGTCCAAAACAAGGAGAACCTTGTTCAATTGTATCAGTCTGTTTTAATTCGTAATCACTTTTACCATATAAAATAACATGCACAGAGTGAAATGACATCTACATTACTTTCCAAACATAATATTGCCTGTGTGAGTACATTGTATCATCCCCCCTGGTTTCTCACATCTGGTGAATGAGCTGAAATCAGCTGAAGGCAACAAAGAGATAGGACCAGTTGTCATCAGGATTTTCTAACTTTTCTACAAATAACACAAATATGAGAATAATATGCATGACGATTACCACATAACGATTCAGTTTAAAGTGAGTCTACAGCCGTTGCTAGTGGCTCTGTGAGACTGCTTTGAGCTAAATGCTGAAGTTAATGCAATAACAGTGCTAATATTCTGGTCTTTAGCAGACATTGTTTACTCCGTTCATCATTTTGGTTAAGTAAATTAGCGTGCTAACACTTGATGATTTTCACTAAACGCAAAGTACAAATGAGGTTGATGCAGAGGCAGCTGCCTGCTTCAGCCTCTTTAAAAAAATGGCACATGAAGTGTTAGCAAGTGTGTTTGAGTTATGACCATCTGAAGCAGAGGTCAAAGTGCTTGCTTGGGGATCAGCACATCATTTTCAATGTCAGGACTAGTTGAATTATTAAGGAGCCTGTTGCGAGAGGTGAATACTGCCCGTCCTTATCTTCACTTACTATTTAAAGAGTGCTCAGAGGGTGCTTTTCATCAGCTGAGGTGGTCACAGAAGGAGCTTATATGTGTCTACATGTGGGCGTGAAATAAACTACCAAGGCTGTACGTAGCCTATTTGCACTCTGCCCTTTACTTTTACTTTAGTCAATTTCCTCCTCCAGTGGCCCCCAGCTGTGGTGTTGTCCCATTTACAAATTCCTGCTGGACTCCTGTCAGGAATCCAACCAAATAATCGGCTATCAAATCTCAGATGGTAAGAACATACATCTGCGCTGTGGCAACACACCGGCGGTGAGAGGAATCTCTTCATCTGTCAAGTCACCGTTAGTCATCATCAGATCAAGAGAGACACATCTTTGATTAGAAAAAATCAATGTGTGCACTGCGGAGGCTTTTCTCTGTGGGCTCATAGTGTATTGAATAGAAACATATCTGACAAAGACATCTACAGCAGCAAAATATATCTAAGCCTGGACCTCTTTAGTTGCACTCTATCATATAACACAGTCAGAATGATCTGTTGAAAAGTCAAAGGCAAATTTGTGTCTCAGCCAAACTCAAGTAAACATGACTCTTAAGTCAAGGTTTTTTTTAAGTGTCTCATGTTATTCTCTCCCTTTGTGTCATCAAAACATGACATGTTGGCATTGCTGGGGAAAAGCAAAAATGATGCAGGACAACAGTAAACACACCTCAAGCAAACGCAACTGTCTCAATAGATGGCCAGTCTTGGCATTGAGCTTCACTGACGTATAAAAGCTGTAAAGCAGACTGACAGAGAAGTATAGCGAGGTTGCAGAAAAAGAGGAAACTGTCTGTGTGAAAGACATTACAGGAAAAAAACTGACTGCAGGTGAGGGTCGAGGGTGCTTAAAAGAGAAAAGAGAGTGGCAAGATAAAGGAAGGAGGGACTGTGGATGATATGCTCCTGGGAAACAGGGCAGGGAGAAGACTGAAGAGTATCCAGGTCCCATGACTCATTGGCACTCTACAAGACTGGACTTTGACAGACACCTGCAGTGTGCACACACACATTCACACACACAGACACTGGAATATATTGTAGCACGCATACAAATAACTGATCTGCCCCAAAAAAAGAAAAGAAAAAACCCAGCACTGCTTATGTATACTGTACTGGTAAGAAAATCTCAACAGATACACTTTCTTCACACACACAAACACACACAGACAAAGTTCACTGTTTTTCAAGAGAAAAAGTGAAGGAGAGACAGAAAACTGGAACAGGGAGAAAAGAAAATAAGTGGGAGGTAAAGAGAAAAGGCAAAGAGAGAAATGAGGTGTGTGTGTGAGCGAGAGAGAGAGAGAGAGAGAGAGAGAGAGAGAGAGAGCGAGAGATGAGATGAGATGAGGAGGCGGAGAGATGAGGTGAGGGAGGGAGTAATGTAGACAGGGAGGGTGGAGAAGAGAGGGATAAGTCACACTTGGATGAAGGATTCCAGTTGAGTGAGGAGGGACTTTCAAGTGTTGGATCAACTAAACTCCACATCTGTGGTTCTTCGCACAGACACTCAGACTGGACAGACGAGCTACTAAAGGGACAGACAGATGGAACCAAGAGGAACACCAGGCCCGGGGCTGACAAGGACCAACACAACCTCTGGCTGTTTAACCTAATCTGAGCCTCCTGAAGACTTTCTTTTACAGGATAGATGACTGACATCCGACAGAAACCAGAGAGAATTTTCTCATAGATTTGGAAACTATTAAGTGAGCCATGGATTTATACAGATGTTTGAGTTTACTTTTCTTCACTCTTTGTCCACAAGGTAAATGATTTCCCTTTGTGTCAGTTACAGTTGCTCGAGCTCTCATTTTCTGTTTCAACATAAGGGACTGTGTAAAAATTGTTAAAGGTGGATAGTCTGTATTTACTGGAGGAGCAGCTGAAGATGTTTCAGCCTTCACTCATTACAAATTCTATATATATTTTTTATTAATTCTGGGACAAAACTAATGCAGTTATCAGCACCCTAGAAAAGTTTATGCTCGGACCATGCAGTGGTGTTTGGTAAATGTATTTTCTCCACTTTTGTTCTCTAGTTTGTTGTTGTTTTTAAATATTGAAAAAGGCAATATTTTTATATATATATTTTTATAATAATAAATATAATGAGTCCTCCTCCACATTAATGTTTTTGTACAGTCCCTTTTTAAGTTCCACTCCCATTATTCATTATGAGGCTCAGGATTTAATGAAATGAATTGAATGAAAAACATAATCACTGGCCAAAAGACAGCCTTAAGGACACAAAAAACCAATGCTGTTTTCTGTAGTTTTCATTTATTATTGAGGTAAATACTCACTTGGTTGCTTAGTGACCTGGTACCAAGCTTTAAACCTGGTTCAAGTGCAGATATTTGCTGCTCATGCATTATTGGCCTGTGAGAGCACATTGATCAAATGGGGACAGAACTGGGTCCAGTAGCTCTGACACATCTCCATAACTAAGCAGGATGGAACTGTTTGGCTTGTGCTTTGCTGTCACATCAGCAAATAAACATTATTAGAAACATTATTTGCCATAACTGTCATACTTTTTCAAAATTATTCACATAAATCATCCTGTTTAATTTTCATTTTCTGTATAGATAAATTGTGAGAGCATATGGGTATACCAAGAAAGAAAAGCATCCATGAGAATGGAATGGAGAGGAAACTTGATATTCTGAAAAATGAAAAGGGAAAAATAAAGTTTAATAATTATATGACAGACAACCATAAAAAGTGTCACTATGAAAAGATGATATTTTCCTTTCTTTCTAAGTGACTGGTAGCATTACAGTCAGTACCGGTGCTCTTCACAGTATCCTGTAAGGCACACCACACAGAACTAAACTTGTCCAACATATTACTGCTGTGACTGACCTGCACATTGTCAAAGTCAGGACACCCTGCAAGCTTCCCCATCTAAATCCATTAGTTGCACGGCTGCTTTAGAACCCATTGGAGCATTCCTCTTTATTTAATATCAGCTGCATTCACCAGATTTCACTCTGAGCTGATGTGATCAAACAATGGTGCCTGTGTTTGCTTCTCTCATTTGAAACCAGAAACATTTCAAGGTTGTTGGGCATCTGGACATGTCAAACAGATTCAGTTGCAAACAGGAAGAAAAGGTGAGGGGAAAAGAAAATACCTCCATTTAATAAGATATTGATCCCAGGCCTTTAAAAACTGAGGATGCCAGTTTTCAGGCAACTGAAGGAGAGCCTATCAGCTTTGATTGAGTGGGTAGGAGGACCTGTGAGGAAGGCCAGCAGCATGACAACAACATCTGTGTCCCTGTTAGAATAGCAGAGCATTTTTATCATAGATAGACAGATAGATAGATAGACTCCCTGTGCAATTGCATATCTTCTGTTAGAATGAAATAATTAAAAAACACCCCTCTTTCCACACTAGTAATATTTTGTATAAGAAGCCCTAAACAATACGCTCCTCATACAGGCATTGAGATGTGCAGCAGGGCCTTGTCATAACACAGTGATGTATTGCTGTGCCGCTGATTTACCTGCACAGATGCCCAATGTCAGGAAAAGAAAAATGTCTAATTGAATATGAAAAAATGATTGAAACACAATGGACATTGTACTGTAAGTGCCTTGGGATGGTCCCAATCTCTAATTGTTCCCAGACCTCGTTAGGTCATCCTCAGTGCTATGTGAGCTGATTGTAAAGAGGGTATGTGTGATTGAGTTGGTCCATTAGAGCGGCCGAGGCAGAGAAATACCGAGCTGGAGAGACCGAGAGGGGGCGAGGGTTGAAGGGGTGAGGGAGGGATGAGACAGATCGCTCCATCAGCACGTCTGCTCAGAGACACATCGGATGTCCTCAGATTCGGATTCATCCTTCCTCTTTTTTTCTTCTCTCATCTCCTGCTCACACCTCCCCTCTCTGTTTGTCTCATCACTCAGATACAGTCTCATGTAACCATATGCCACCTGTATAATAGAGGTCACCCCTCTGTTAGATTACACTCCACAACAGTGGATTCTTTACTGGTGCATGACCACATCAGCTAAATCCATTTTAGATGAATACATTGAAGACAGTAGCAAATATATTCAATATAATATTATGCACTGAGATCACAGTATCTGTTTCATACAAATGAAAAGAGAAATGATTCAAACTGGTCAGAAAAGAGCACTAGTAAAGCATGCACGAAGGAGTAGCAATTTTAACTGAGGTATGTGCAAATAGATGAAGTCTTAGCAAAGATCTAAGGGTATTGTTTTTAACTCCTGAACAGACTTAACAGCCATGTCATGAGTCTATAGTAAAGCTTTCCATATGTTTCTAATCTCTTCTTCTCTCCCTTCAGTATTTTCCCAAGTTGGACCTCGTGCCCATGCTGAAGAGAGACTGCTCCAGGACCTGTTTGCACATTACAATAAGCTCTCCCGGCCTGTGGAAAACAGTACAGACACAGTACTTGTTCACTTTGGACTTTCTATTGCCCAGCTTATTGATGTGGTGAGTAAAACATCACAGCCTTGTTAAATTTCAATAGTCGCCAAGACTGGATTTCACCATTTTAAAATTATTTTGTCTGTTACAGCATACATATCTGCTCAACCTGTGTTCTCCACTGAGTAAAGAAAAACATAAACCAAAAGGGAGAAAAAGACATTCACCAAGGAGATTGTACTGCTAATGTCAGCACATTAAACAGCTTTTAAATTTGCCTGCAAATATCACTTTGGTCTCTTTAGGTACAGGTTTGCTAGTGCTGTTATGATGAACTTGTGTAAACAATGTTTTTTCAGTTTTTTCTTTCTGTCTTATATGTTAAACTCATTTTGATCATATCAGTAGCAACCAGCTCAAAGCTACACTTGACAAGAGGGATAAATTTAAATATACAGATCACTTATCGGCGGAAATTAAACCACAACAGAGGAGAATGAATTATTTTCCTAAATTAAATTCAGTTGTCAAGTATGCTAACAGTGGCAGAAAATATTCACAACTCTCTCCTAAACAACAACCCAGTCACAGCTGGTCTCAATGAAATAACATCTTTATTCTCTCTTTTCCCTAAGGTTTAATTGCATTACAGACTGTCTGGAGTTTTAAACACATGTACATTTTACACAAATTATCTTGAAGGGTTAACTGGGGTAAACTTCATAACACATAACAGCCATTTGGAGACATGCAAAGTGACCTGATGCAGCTGCACGACTGAATACGTACAGCCTGCAATATTGCAGGGATGATTCATTGGGTTTTTGACACACAATTAGGTGACAGTACTTGCTCCACATGCCTGGTGGTGAAAGTCAACTCTGGGTGAAGTTGTCTTCTCCTGCAGAGTGTTCACTGACTGCTATGACTTAGAGTCGGAGAAAACAACTTACCAGCAGTGGCAGCACAGCAACAGATACAGTACAGCAAGGGTGTTTTTTTTGTTTTTTTTGGCTGAAGCACTGCATAATAATTTTCATGATGTATTACACAACAATCTGTCTATGTATGTGTTTGAAAATTAATGACTACAAAATGAGATAATCAAAGAAATAAAGCCCAGACTGACATACAATTCATTTGAAATATGATGAATATGAATGTCGCAATAATTTTCTCTTCTGTTTTCATGAAATAAGGATGAAAAGAACCAGATGATGACCACAAACGTCTGGGTCAAGCAAGTATGCGATGAGGAAAGACAAAATCTATGCTAAAGATACAATCTAATACAAAGCTACAGTATATAAATATGATTAATGATTTCCTACAGGAATGGAATGATTACAAACTACGCTGGAACCCAGAGGAATACGAAAATGTCACCTCCATCCGTATTCCCTCAGAAATCATCTGGAGACCCGATATTGTCCTCTACAACAAGTGAGTATCTGTATCAATAGCTTGCATGTTTTCATGTAAAGTTGTTTACATAAAATTGTCAGAGATACTGAGATCTTAAATGCTGCCATTTTTAAGGAAAAAAATTCTCATAAAGCAAGTAATGTTGGGATCTTGATTTGATGTTAATTTCCAACAGATGGTATGACTGGAGGGAAAACTCCAAACATGTGCCAAACATCTTGTCCTGTGCCAATGTCATAGAGTAATTTTACTAAAATAAATGTGAACAAGGTCAGCCTTAATGGATGTGGTGACAAAGAAAGCTCGGTACATTGTACGGTGCAATACATTAAGCTGCGATTTAGAAAATTAAATGTCATTGGATATGTTTCAAATTACCTCAGATAAAATGCAGTGTACCAGTGCCTGAGGTAAACCTGCAGTTATCTGACTCTAAATAAGGGAAATCAGCCATATGAAAAAGTGTATCAGATACAGGCATGACAGAATTTGCTAAATACACAATCTTTATGGGGTCAAAACACAAGTTTACATTGGGCAAAAAGCAAGGAATCCAGAGGGCCAGGCAGATGTTCTGAAAAGACAACATAGACAGTGTAGCACACAACAAGGGTGGGCTGGGTCAGATGATGAGCCGAAGCAGGAAGTTAAGAGTGGTGCTCAGGTGTGTAATGGCAGGGCTGGATGACGTGAGAGTATTACAAGAAGATTAATCAGATTATAGAGATGGGAGAAGAAAGAGAGGATGATGGGTCAGTCTGACAGTGTTTATCAGCAGAGATTAGAGTGTCAAGCATTGACTTCACTGAGTGGCACATCTAATTTTTTGGAAATGTAAATATGAGTGTCATCGGTATCTGTGTCTTCATAAATCTGAGTTTATACAAACACATAGAGGGGGAGTAAAAAAATAAAAGGATTAGAATTATAATAAATAATTATCAAATTATTTTTTCTACTGAATTTTGTATTACATTTCTTAAAGAACAAAAGTGATTCAACACTAAACATTCTGTAGGCTTTGCACTTGTCACAAGATACCAGAAAGCTCCATCATTTCTCCTTCAGGCTAGTCAGTTATTCAAAAAAATGATATTAACTTCTGGCTTTTAGTTAATAGAAATCACTGGCTGTAATACTAACCACTGTATTCAGGCCATTCTTTTTAATGAAGGTTAGATGGTATTGAGTGTGAGTTTATTGTGAAGTTTATTCTTGACCTTGGATAAGGTATTTTTTAAAAATTTTAAAAACAAAACTGGAGTTAAGATTTAATGTCCACTTGGTTTAAAATTTTGTCATCTAAAATGTATTGCTTGGGATCTTAGCCAGAATTTAAATCTTAGAATGTTATCTTTGATGAAAATATAGTACATTTTGAAAAATGTTTCCAATTCTTTTCCCTCTTATACTCTGTTCTTTACATGCAGTGCTGATGGTGATTTTGCGGTAACTCACCTCACAAAGGCACATCTGTTCTATGACGGTCAGATAAAGTGGATGCCACCGGCTATTTACAAGTCGTCATGCAGCATAGATGTCACCTTTTTCCCTTTTGACCAGCAAAGCTGCAAGATGAAGTTTGGCTCGTGGACATATGACCGTGCCAAAATCGATCTGATTAGCATGGCCAGCGATGTGGATCAGATGGACTACTGGGAGAGTGGTGAATGGGTCATTGTCAATGCAGTTGGCAAGTACAATACCAAAAAGTATGAGTGCTGCACAGAGATTTATGCTGACATCACTTACTACTTCATCATCCGGAGGCTTCCGTTGTTCTACACCATTAACCTTATCATTCCCTGTCTTCTTATCTCCTGTTTGACTGTTCTGGTGTTTTATTTGCCATCACAATGTGGAGAAAAGATCACCTTGTGTATCTCAGTGTTACTCTCCCTCACAGTATTTCTCCTTCTGATCACAGAGATTATACCATCCACATCTCTGGTGATTCCACTGATCGGTGAATATCTGTTGTTCACTATGGTTTTTGTCACGCTTTCCATAATAATTACTGTCTTTGTGTTAAATGTACATCACCGATCACCACAAACCCATGGCATGCCTCACTGGGTACGCAGAGTATTCCTAGACTTTGTTCCCAGAGTTCTGTTCATGAAGCGTCCACCAGGCACAGCCAAGCAGCACTGCAAAAAGCTTATTGAGATGATGCACCGTCCTGCCACCATATCTGCAACTGGCAACTCACAGGCCTTTTGGACGAGCATAGAGACAGGATTGAGACAGATGGGCCAGGTAGAGAATACACTCCCGAAGACTCCATCTGAGAGTCCAAGCATCCTTGTTTCCTCACCTTCTCCACCCTCTTCTCCTCCTGGGGACTGCAACAAGGAAGATCACTCACTGAACATTTTCTGCCAGTCCAGATCTGGTCATTATTCGGTTCTCTCAGAGAAGCAACCCCTACGTGGACACAATTCCGCTGCCTCATCTTCTTCCCAATTGTCCTTACCTCCAACTTTGCCACTGGGTCCACTTCGCAGTCTATCCAGGGAAGACTCCAACTCATTGGCCCCTAATGGTCGCTCCCTTAGTGTAGAGCAAATGTTTGACCAACAGAAAGAGCTTCCTCAGAGAGCTGGACATCGGTGTCGTTCCCGCAGCTTCCAGTACTGCTGTCTGCATGATGAAGGGCCTGAGGTCACTGGGATCGCAGGGTGGATGAAGAAACAATCTCCTTCAGATCAACTAGCTGAAACGCTCAAAGCAACAGAGTCCACAAAAGACGCAAGTACCCAACAGGATACTATTGTTCCGACCATTTCGCCAACTATGCAACGTGCCATAGAAGGAGTCCAGTATATTGCTGATCATCTCAGGGCAGAAGATGCAGATTTTTCAGTGAGTTGACAGACATTTATGTAAACCAACATTATGCATGATGTGGCATTTTATGCGATTTGGCATTTGCTTTTCATCCATGCACCACTGTCACCTGCAGACAGCTTTACATGTGAATTTATTATGATTATATTATTTATTTAGCTCCCAGTCTGCTTTGTGTAGATTCAGCCTGCTGTACGGCTAACTGAGCTAACTGTCTAACAACAGCTATAGTTTTCTGCCATCAGCAGCTAGTTTCAGTTTTGCTAAATTAATTTTCAGGAAACTCAGGATATAACAACTGAATCACAGCCATTATTTCAAGTTCAAACTGTTATTTTAAGTTAAAATTGTCTCAAAAATCTTGTTGCAACTTAATTTGGCTTAAATGACTTTGTCAGATTCCATATTCAGTATCATATAAGTTCTCAGCACTTCAACACAACAGGCTGTGCTTTGTAATCCAACATGGAGTGTTCCAACAATGTACAGTCTGTCTGCTTAATGAATTGTGGTAATATTTACTTATTTAACACAAAAGTTTCCAAGAATAAAATGACCATCACTTAATTTTACTGAGATTTCAAGTCATGTAGCCTATCATACTGTTAGTTTGGCTGTGTAAAAAAGTTACATATCTCTTCTTTATTGTTTTGAAATATATTAGTGAAAATGTATTGTAATTATAAGTTACTGCATTCATTGACACTAGTCATTGTCAATTCGACAATGTACTCTCTATCTCCAGCCAGAAAAGGTCTTAGAAAGTCTTTGAAACAAGGGGACCTCAGTAATTTGACCTTGAGTTTTTCTTAAGAGACAAGCAAGATTGACTGACATTTAGGAGATAGCTGCTTCATAATGGAAAAATCAGCCATTCGAGAGAAATCAATCAAGGGTGAAAACTGACAGCAGGTAAAAAGGAAGGTGGTGTGGTGTGAAATTTGAAATGTCCCTTTCTGCTGTCTCTCTTCTGTGCTAGGTAAAGGAGGACTGGAAGTATGTGGCCATGGTCATTGACAGGATTTTCCTCTGGATGTTTGTATTGGTGTGTATACTGGGTTCTGTTGGACTTTTTCTCCCCCCTTGGCTGGCTGGAATGATCTAGAAGCTCACCACTGAAGGAAACGGAGTCCAGAAACACTGACAGAAAGATAGACTCTCTTATATTGTAAAAAGAAGAAGAAGAACAAGAAGAATGGTTTTTCATTTCTCTTTTTATTTTCTATTTTTCAAACTCACATTCCTTGCTCTTGCCCCAGGTCAAAAGGTTATTCACAGAGAAACGAGATTAAATATCTATCATTGATTCCAATGGTAATATAAATACTTTATGAGGGCAAAAGGCCAACAGCGAAAATATCTTTCTGCACCACTTCATTTTGACATTGAGCTGTATAGCTCAAGATGTCACTTTCATAAAAAACAGAGAATAGACTTTGACCCATTTACAACTGCAGAAAACATCACAAAAAGACCTTAAGATATTTATAAAGTGAGTGTTAAAGGTTTGCTTTAAATCTCAATTTTATTATTCCTACTACAGTGTCATTGTTGTAATATCTTGACAATAGCACAGTTGACAGTTTAGTGTCCTCACCAAGTACTCATAAAATATTCACGTTTCTGTGCAACCTAATTTGTCAGAATGCAGTACTCAGAAGGATTTGTGTTTTCTGTTTCTCAGGTGTTTTTACAGTGGCCACTGCTTGGGCAATCACACATACATCTCTTGGAGTCTGTAATCAAAGCATTTAAATAAACACATTTATTCAGAATGCTTTCAGCCATCCTCTTTGTTACTAGGGATTTAAAGTGACTCTCCCCAGTCATTCATAGCCTTCCTCTGACCAATCCCAGCCACCTAAATAGAGGTGAATATTTTTTCTGTTGCATAATAAATTGTCCTTTTTTCTTTCTTTCTTGTCAAGCATGATTTTTAAACCCATAATAATAGATTTTTTGTTTGATATTTTTATGTTAAAGGTGAGTATCAATACAAATAAAAACTGCCACACTTATTTTCCAGGCATGTATTATTTTGCATCTTATAAAGAAAACCAGCTTCTATAGTGCATTTTACACTGTCTACAATACACTTCTGATAGGAAAGATGATGTCTTTAATAATATAAAGCAAAACAGACAGCCATTCTTGATGTGCAAAATGAGTTGAAGGTTTCTGACAGCAGCAGATAGCAGAAGTAGTGAAAGGCTGTAGTCACTTCTGAACATTTGTCCTCCTCAGTAAAACAAAAGAGAAACACATCTAGAGTGATGCCAGCAATGAAAAGACATTTTTTTAGCATAAGACCAAGGATCAAAGTATCACAAATTCTGATGTAAAGAAATGGGGTTTATTTTTAGAAAACGTTATAATTTAATAGCGCGAACATTTTCTTAATGATCTTAATATATTGATGGCGAAAAAGTTTAAACTATAAGACAATTATTTTTGTACAAAACGGTTAAATTTAACTGTGCTACAAGTGACATAATTTGGCAAAAGATGACGAGCTGCACATAGTGTACTAGATGTGAGGTATTTGTAAAGTCTTTTTCCTCAATAATTTTCAGGAAACCAACTTGTTTTTTGTTATCCATACTTTTTACATTTGATGATTTTGCTATGCAGTAAAATTATTTGCTTCAAATAATAGTTGCTATAGGAGCCTTAGGTTGTTGTGTACTCATGACAATTTAAACAAGTCATCTAATTATTGTTGTTATAGAACAAGGAACCATCAATAAGTTATTTGATGGGGCTGGTAAATTCAAATGATATCAAAAGTCTGATGAACCTTTGCTAGTCTGGTATAATGTGTTCTGAATTTCTCCCTCACTTGTTTTATTGATATATTTATCTTTAGTGTCATTCTGTCTCTCTTGTGGTCCTTTTCCTTTTCCTTGCTGCTCTCATTAGATCGTCTAATGAAGCTGACCCTCCCTTTGTCTTTCTCTTGTACTGCCTTGCTGTGAGCCATTGACTCAACTTTCCCCAACATCACTGGTATGTTTCAACCCATCAATCTCTGTTTTGACAAAACCACTAGTGGAATATAAGTGAGTACATTTACTAAAGCAAATACAAATATGAAGTACTTGTGCTTTACTTGAGTATTTCTGTTTTGTACAACTTTATACTTTTACATCTCAGAGGTACATATTGTACTGAATTGTCCTGGAACACTACATCTGTCTGACAGCTTTAGTTATTAGTTACTTTTCAGATTATAATTGTTCATGCCCTTCATGTCCAGTGAAAATCATATATCTCCAGATGCACTGAATTTGAATGTTTGTTGGAAACTGAAGGCAGTTTTTCTAAATGTGCTGAAAAAAAATCTCCTCCTACTCAAGCTCAATAAACAGTTTTAAAACTCTCTGAAAGAGAACTGGAATATAGATCACCACAAAGCTGAAAACAGGGTTGCTTTTCTGAGCTCATGAAACTTTTTAGGGTTACACTTTAATAACTTTGGTGATTCCTTCACTTTTCATTTAGTGCATCATGTCAAAATATGAATTTGTACTCTACCTGTATTGTAGGTGATTTCAAACAGCAAGCCGTTGCAACTTTGGCTGCCACGTGACAACAACATAGGCTCCAACTGTCCAACTACAACTACTTGTTATCTCAGAGCTTCTTTTGCATTTCCATTTCAAAGTCAGGTCATGTTCAAATAGCTGTTGCTCTGTAAGGCTCTGTAATGTCATGAAATAATTATGACACAGAACAAGTAACAACCCATGGAGCAGCTGACTGTGCTGTTCATGTCTAGTTAGTGTATCCACTTATGTTCTGCACATTTTGTCAACCACAATACAGATTTTTTTTTCTGATATCAACAAGTATTTTCTTAACAATTTTGAAAACTTCTAAATTTTGATATATATATCTATATTTTTTATTTTGGTTGTTTTGTGCATTAACCTTATTTCAGTTCTTTTATACCATTTTGCTCTTTGTTGAGGTTTGACTTCTTTGCATTTTTTGCACCAAAGCTTGTGTCTTGAACTTCAATTTTTTGTCACCTTTCCCGCTGGCATGAGATGTAAGTGAAAGTCTCCTTTGGTTTCTCTGTCTCACTTGAAAAGTTGGAAATTTTGTAATTTTTCTGTTTTCATAATTTCATGCATAACAAAATAAAAATAAAAAGGATTGAATCGGCTACGAATTTATTATAAAAAAAAAAAACACTCAAGAGTTTTCTTTTAAAATCTGTATATTTTTGAGGTCGCTAAAAAGCGACCTCACCTTTAATCTTGATTAAGCCAAGAATGGAGCTTGATTGTTTTGCAACACCAAATTATACTGTTTACATTCATCAACTCCTTTGCACTTTATTCCTGTTCCCATATATATGCACCCTGCTGCTCCATCTCTATAAAAGCTCAGATTCGATTAAATTTAAAACATGAAACGTTACACCTGAGTGCCCAAAGTGATGACCCCAGTTTTGACCTCAAGCAGCAAACGATTGTATTTCCACTGGCTCAGCAGAAGACCAACCATTGATCATTATGTAAAAACACAGGCAGGAGAAAATGGCAATTAAGCACAATATGGAAACACTGCACTTTAAACAAGCTCAAATACATGCAGGGCTTCGTATTTATTATTTATTTATTGATTTCAGCACCTTATTAGAAGAAGAAAGGCTGGATTATAGTCTGAAATACAATCTAGCACTTTGTTGCAACTCCAAGTGAGTTAAAATCACAGCTTTATAAAAAAGGTCAAGCTTAAGTTAGCCTTTTGTCTGTATGCAAAAAATTAATATATGAACGGATATTAATTTCCATTTGTCCCTCCAGTTTCCTCTGGAAACACAATACCATCGCATAATATACCACAATACTATGGTATATTGTCAAATGAATTCTGAAATGAAATGAGGATGATCTTTATGAGACTACAAACTAATTTGCATGAAATGATAAGATATGCCTTTATAGCAGGAATTTCATTAATATTAATATTCATCATTTTAAATACCTGAACAAAGGCAAATTACAAATGTCCACATCATATGGTAGAGCTCCATTATCGTGCTCTGTATTGGCTGCCTCAAGAAAGCAATGCCACCTAAGTACACAAAGTTATTAATTACAAATAAATGTCATTAGATAATTAGGAAAATTTAACCTTTAATGTTGCTTTGTTCCTTTGCAGATACATATGCCATAGTTGTGAGAATTAATTTGCAGGAAATGTGCTCAGATGCTTGGTACATGATGAACCTGATGATGTGCTAAGCTGCTTCCTCTTAGGAGACTATGTGCCTGCATAGTTATGTAGCTTATTTATGCACTGCATGTATGTATTTATGTAGCTTATGTAGATTTATGTATGTTGTATATGTAGTCACAAGGTGATGTTTTATATTATAAAGCACATGTTATATAAATATGAATGTACACCAACCAGCCACAATATTAAGGCACTTACAGGTGAGGTGAATAAAATTAGTCATATCTTTACAATGCAATATTCTATGGGAAAACATTGGGTTCTGGCAATCGTGGATGTTCTTTGACACACACCATCCACCTGGACTTTGAAGATCAACTGACACAACTGATTCATTGTAAAATGAAAACCGTGATAAACAGTTTTGAATATAGACATGATGGTGGCTACATTATGATAAAATGCTAAAAGAGTAAGGCCAAAGCTAAGCAAAAAACCATCCAGCCTGGATCTATGTAGAAGACATACAAAAAAAGGAGCAGCATTGTGTATTACAGGGTAAAGCCAGTTAGAGCTAGTAATGTATAATCAAATAAAAATGTTGCTTAGTGAAAATGTTACCTTTCTGACATAACCTAATAACTCCACAAGAAGTGGCTAATTAAACTGATAGAAGAAAAAAATAGAAAATCAGGCCTGCAGGTCTGGGTTGAAGCTGAGGCTTGTAGCACTTGGCAGGACTATTCAAGCTCTTTCACAGTCTTTATTAGTTATCTAGTATTTGTTAGTCAAACACCAGTGATGGGAAAAAGAGGAACATTTAAAATCTGATATGTGTATTTCAATAAAAGTAACCTTAATAGATAACAGACACTATTCTGATTTATTTCCACATAATTGGACTCAAAGGAAAAATCAGATAAAAGAACGATACACTGCACTAATGGTTTTCAGCTATTGTAACTGAGCAACATTTTAACCAAACAGAGATCTTTGTCAGGCTATGGTAAATCACAAAGCAGAACAAGCAATATACAGATGAAACACATTTGGCGCTCAGGTGATTCTAATTTGTGTGAAATCTAATCCAAAACTGGACCAGTCAGAGCAGAGATGGACACCACTGTTTGATACTCCCTCATGGGGGACAGAGCATCCCTCCATGAAAAGGGCAAAGACAGCTACAAACAGCAAGATCAATATTATAATTAGCAAATATGTGAAATACACTATTTTTCCGTTTGTATTATGAACTTGCCTGTGTTGCTAAAATGTGTTTTTTCTTCTGTATAGTAGTTGTTAAGATAATTGTTTTGTGAACAATTTATGATATATTTTTCACTCAGTATGATTTGTTGGATTTGATGTGTGCCTACATAATATTGATCTGGTTGCTTCTATGTTGTTATGCCCTCTTCATCGAGACATGCTCTGTCCCCCATGCGAGACGAAAGGTGAGAGACCTGTCAGAGACCAGTGGGGGAACTGATAAGGTTATTATGTGTGCAGTTGCTGAGCTGCTTTTACTAGGAGAAGGGGTTGGAGATGCAAGACAGTTCAAGACTGTCTCCATATTTTGGGTCATGCACTCTGCCTGACAGACTGCATAAGGGTGGACATCAGATGACAGACTGACGGTGGCCCATAACAGCCTGCAAAATCAGACTAAAAGCAAAATGGGAATTGTGACCCCCAACATGTACCCCTTGAACGTACACTGATCACCCACAACATTAAAACCACTGACAGGTTGAAGTGAATGAAATTAGTCATATCTTTACAACGCAATATTCCATGGGGAAACCTTGAGTTCTGGCAATAGTGTGGATGTTCTTTGACACACACCACCCACCTAAACATTATCTTATCCTTGAGAAGCTGATATACAGCCGAGTCTAGTCCGGATGAGCTGTCTCTCCTGTACTGTGCCATGAGTCTGTGGAGTGGTTGTTTGGTTTCCCCTACGTAAAGGTCCCTGCTATATAGGGAACAACAACGTTTTTCCGTCTATTCTGTTCATCACTGGTTGAAGCCTTGAGATCCCAGAAGGTTTAACACACATTTGTACCATCCCTCATGTGACCCTAACGTCTCACTAATGAGTCACGCCTTGACTTATGTGACCATAACAACTCACATGATGGCACGAAGTGTCAACAATGCTCAAGACCACCCCCAAGGTGACAACACCTCTAGAGGTTGAACACGTGGAGCTCCCCATCTATCATAGAACCGAAGAAGCCTTTAGGATGAGAGGTGAAACATTTTCAAATAAAGATATGCGGTTGCCTTCACTTCTGGTACTTCAGTTTACTAAACAGTTTTTGGGCAAGACCCAAATTGGGAGCCAGGCACACAGACAAACAAAAGATGAGTAGGCAGGCAGACCAAGTAATTCAAAGTCTAAAAAAAACAGCAAATATAAAGCCAAGAACTGGATACATTGTAATTCTGACCTGATGAGAAAAAGGTGTTTCACCATTCACTGTTTTACAGTTCACCCCAAGGACATGAATGTTTCGATAGCAAGTCCTTCCAGTGGTTTTACATTGACAACACTTAACCCAAAATGACCTAATGGATGTGCTAAAGGGAAAGTGGGTGGATTACCAAGATCATTAGGACACATTATCTGAGAGGTATGTCTGCACAAATATCTGTATAAAATCATTAATCAAAAAATTGGCTGGTGACAATAAAGGAAAAGTCAAGGGATCACCAAAGTCATTATGCTTCATCCTCAGGAGGACATGAATGATTCTACAAAATTTTTCATTTTCATTAGTTGTTCAGATCTTTAAGTATGGACCAAAACGATAAGCAAACTACCGTTCACTTCTAAAAGAACCACAAAGTGGATGATGAGCTGTAATTGTTTTGTATTTCATTTTGTCAACAACAGAGCAAAATGTAAAAAGGGAAATTAATGGATGTACTGCACAGCATAGTACAACTACATACAATTTTATTGTCAGTTAGCAGAAAATGTTATCTGTATCAGACTGCACAATTGTGCCAAACAGAGTGCAACATTAGAGAGCTCAGTCTACTCTACACATTCATATGTAAACCCCTACAGCCCAGCAACCATTAGATGAACAGCTTAGCGTAAATTCCTAAGTAAAACATCTGTCAAGGTGGCTTTCCAATCAATTTTCCCATCACATCTCCTTAATCACTTAATCCGGGCTCTGATAGGTGCCCATTAGCAGGAAAAACTCCCCTAATAGGCCAGTCTGAATCCATACACGAGACAGACATCTGCAAGTGTGCAGCGCATACAGCCAAGAAGGTATGCAGACAACACACCTAGACCTTGTACACACACACACACAATAAATCTGCTGCTGGTGTGACAGTGATACCCTCAGAGACCCGAGGCTCATAAATGGGGTAAATGTGAAGCACAGACCCTCGAGGGATCCCATTAAATCAACACACAAACCGCATTTTGCCATTTTTCCCAGACGATCAGCAAATTTTGTGTGATCCCTCCAGTCACCAGCAATCTATAAGTGCTGCCACTCAACAGATCAGAGCACAAGCAGGGCTTCCCTCAGGGTACTGACTCAAGGGCTCACGAGTTCTGCAAGTGTGGCTGCCTTCCGCTCCGCCCGGGTCCATCCAGAGATTTCTTGAATGGCTTATGAAGTGCACTGTATCTCCCTGCTACCCTTACTATCTATTCCCCTACGGACACCACAGTTGCTATTACTTGCTGATGGTCATAGGTTTTCTAGCTATATATTCATTGTAATATATTCAGCCTTAATGGTCTCATGGTCTTACTAAACTTCAGCATATTTCAGCTGGCCTGATTCTTTTGGAAAACATGAATTCAAATAGTTGAACAAAGGTAGCCCTGTTATTATGCTGTATTACTTTTACATTAGAAATTGCTAATAAAAAGAAAGCATAAAGGCATTAAGACCTCATTTTCAGCTACCTAACATTATGACTTTACTCTTTAATAGAGAAACTGAAAGGTAGATGCACTCACTACCCAACACACCGCCTACAGACAATGTGTGTCCGATTTAGACAACAGACAAGCTGCTCTCCAAATTCATTTTTTAACAGAGAGGTTACGGTCATAGCTTCAAAGACGCTGTGTATGAGCTGATAAGAGGCGTAGGGGAATGTAAGGGTTGCACTTCGAAACTCTGTAAAGGTCTCTAACTCCTGAGGATATAATTTAAAAGTCAGTCAGAAATCTGTCAACTGCACTAGAAATAGGAGTAGCAGCCTCTGGCCAGAATTACTAAAACCTCTCCCAGAAGACCACAAATAAGATTCTATGCTAGAGTAACATTTCTTTATACTGGGGTTCAGCTGTAAAAAAGGTGTATGGTTAAAAACAAAGAAAAATCCACAGTATGTTCTTCAAACATTATTTTTAGTACTGATCAAGAGAAAATGAGACAAAATAGTCATTACAAATAAAATTGCTTGTAACACCATTGTGAACTGTACAATCTGAAACCAAACAACTGCTCACACAAAATAAACCACTCTATCCTGAAAACAAGATGCAGAAATGATCTTCAGCAAGTGATCAGTTATGCATAAAGTGGGCACTACCACCGGTGCAAATCCACGATGGCAGTGAGAAATGATGCTAAAAAATATCTTTAAAAAATAGTGTAGCAAATAAGTGACAATAGGCGAGGGACAAAAGTTTGTTTCAGGAAAGCAGTGACTCCCTTTATCCTTCAAGTCTTTGAGGGAACTGAGCTTAGAACTCAGTCATCTTCTTGTGTGTGTCAGCCTTCTTGTGCGCTCTCTGGATGGACAGCTCCTGGGCTTTCTGCTGGGCCAGCAGTCGGCGGGCCGCTGACAGTTTCTCTTCCAGCTGCTTCACTCTGGATGTATCCCTTTGCACACACAAACAACAAATAGATTCGTGGGGAGGTGTAGAGAGAGATGGGGAGACAAGCTGGTTTTTAGCTGCATTATTCCAGAAAAAGCTGGTCACAGAAACAAATGTCTCACCTCAAATCTTCTTCATTATTGACCCCTTCACGGGAGCTTCATAGTGACTAGTGTTATGCCTATTTCGCAATAGATTTTTGTTGTGTAAGCAGTGTACTTATGTATATATACACACATGTACATTTTATGATATGATTGCTAATTTGTCTGTATTCTTCAAGGAGGAAGTAAGAAAGAGCTGAGGTTCCACTGGAATGAACTGGTCATTAAGGACACTAACATTTGTTCCCAGCCTTCACAGGAGTCAGTTCAGACATATAGAAATGTACACCATACACAGAACTCAGTACTTACCTTCCTGTTTGTCTGCTGAGTGACTCACTCAGTTTCTGGATCTCCCTTTCAGTCTGGGACACCCTCTCAGCAGCCTGGAACAGCTTCACATTCAGACTCCTCTTGGTGCCTTTTCCTCCTCTATAGGCTTCCAAGCCAGTTGCTGCTGACGGCGCAGCAGCACCCCCCTCAGCAGGATCAGTACTTTTGCCTCCAAGCTTGTGATTAAGAAAGTCAAAGACAGTATGGTTCCCTCTGGTGGCGATTCGAGGCTTTCTGCGTCTCTTTGGCCCACTTGACTGTGTGCCATCTTTTGCAGCTTTGCTCTGGGTGCGTCTCACGGTGAGCTCAGCACACTGGTCCAGAGACTTAACTTTGGGTAGGACCACTGCCATGACAGGCTCTACTCGACCCTCCTGCATCTTACCTAAGCCTGAGAAACAAAAGTCACAGAGTGAGGAAGAAAATTGCATTTTCTTTTGTACATTTGCTGTGTATACAGGGGAAAATGCACTCTATCATCCCAACACATTTTTACATCTAAATGATAACTTTTTTACTGAATCAGAATTAATTACCCTGAATACCAAGCACAATTAGAATGCCTACATATCACCCGTTTTTCAGGTATAAGTATTTCAATAAGAATTTATCTTGATGTACATAGGTGCAGAAACATGTGGTTGTGAAGTGTAAAATCAGACCACAAACGAAAACTGCACAAACAATTATCTGGCAAAACAGCAGATTTAAACATGCAGATTTAAAGCTGGAGTTAGGTTATAATTTTATAAATTCTGGAAATGTGATATATACTTTTTAAATTCCCTCTTGTGTCTTGGCAACATCCATTGCACATGTGCCCATCCTGGGTGAGGGATCCCTCCTCTGTTTCGCACCCCCATTTTTTGCTGTTAAAGGTTTTTCTGGGAGTTTTTCCTTAGTCGATGTGAGGGTTGAAGGGCGGAGGATGTTGCTATGATGTTATGTAAAGCCCTTTGATTGTTTGCTTGTTGATTGCTTGTAAAAATGGGCTATACAAATAAAGTTGTCTTGTCTTGTCTTATTACTCAGATAAAATTGCTGACATTTTTACTGTATCTCTGTGATCCAGTTTGACAGTTTGTGCATGACTCATATGATTAATACTTGATTATCTATTTTTTTGCTTTCATTTCCTTTGGCTAATGTCTGAATTCCATCCAGTGGTGGTGGAGTTAAAACCAGGACCTTCCTCCTATGGGGTGACAATACAACTGAGACACTGTTTAGCTTAAAAGTAACAAAGAGAATGTAAGTATTATAATTGTGTGTGTGCAATAAATATGTTATGCTACCTTTATTAAATAAAACTTCAACAAGCCACAAATGAATTATTCAATCAAGATAGGAAATTATGACTTCAGAGCCTAAAATGTGGTTTATTTTATGCACTTGCACCTACCTTTCCCATACTCATAACCCATTTTGAGCATAAGCTTGGATCCAATGCCTCTGGTATGTGCCTCCCAGCCACCAAAATTTGAAATGTTTAATGTTACTGTGGGGTCTACAGCAGAGTCCATAACTGTTGGGTAACAAGTGAAAATCAAATGAAAATTAAATTTTTACAAGGGAGAAACAACATCAAACAACTTTCAAACTAGCTGAAAATTTCATTGGCTCTAAGAATGCAATACAAGACCTTCAGTTGAAGGAAACATATACTATGCCTCCATGGTCCGATGAAAATATCCTCACGTTTAGTGACTTTCAAAGACGAGATCAAATTTTCACTGTCAGGGGAAATGGCTACACTTAAATGCAAACACACCTTTTGCATAAGTCACATCGTCTCCATCCATGTCATCCAGGTCAGAGTCAGAGGACAGCGGGTCGTCTTCTCTCAAAGGCGGGATCACGCTGTCGGCCTCAACAACAACATCTTTCAGCAGCAGTGAGTCAAACTTCACAGTGTAGAAACCACTGTCGATTTCTACATTGAGGGAAAAACATTCAGCCGGCCTGGAAGCATTTAATCACTTCTGTCTATCTTTTATATTTTTAGTCTGCCACATTTACTGTAAAATGCATTGTCATAACTGGCCCTGTAAATGGAATACCTTTGATTTTGGCTGGATACCAGATACCATCCTCATGTTTAGCCAAACAGGATGAGCCTTCTTCAAGGTTACTGAGGTCACACTCAAGGAACTCTCTGAGCTCCGACACATACACCACTTCACCATGAGAAAACCTTCAATAAAAACAAAATACTCTGTGTAGTATACAGCAGATAATCAAGGGATTCAATTGCATGGCTTATTTGAGTTCCTATTGCACTAGAAAACACATATACAGTAAGTTATTCTTGTCAGATTGAAAATCCTCAGAAACAACATTTAGATGCAAACATGGGACACCAAACCACTCCAATGATTAGGAGTTCTTTCAGGATTAGCCATTCATAGAGTGACAGTTTATCAGACAAGAAGGAAAAACAAAACAGTGGTATTGTACCTGCAATTGTCTGGGAAGCGACATTTGTCCTCTAGGTAGAATGGACAGGGTTTCATTGCCTTCTGGGTGGGGTACACATAGAGCACTCTTACTTGAGCCTCTTCTCCATCTGGCGGTTCTGCCCCCACCACCATGGCATTGTGATACTCCAGTGTCCCCCATGTAGTCCTGTAGGGCGCTCTTACTTTCATACCACTGAGCGCATCTTCTTCTTCTTCCTCCTCCTCTTCACCACCCTCTATCACTCCTTCTTCTTCCCTGTCTTTCTCTCTAGTATCAGAGCTACTACCCGAAGACTCCCCAAGTTCAGAGTAGAAAGCAGTGAACTCAGTATCCAAATTATTGTTTTTACTGTTTGTGTTAGCTGCTGCCTCTGAACTGTTTGACTGCAGACCATTACTGTCCTCGAGGCTGGCCAGAAGCCGACTCTTTTTCACGGATACCAGGCTGGCCTCTGTAAGCTCTATCAGCTGACAAAGGTCCTCTTTCAGTTTGAGCAGGTCTGACTGCTGGGAGGGGTCTAGACCAGCTGACAAGGCTGTCTCTACCTGCTGCAACTGGGCACCATAGGTAGAGATGGCTGCCTCAAGGGTTTCTTCATCCATACTGACACTTGGCACAGGGCAAGACAGGGACAGACAGCATCAAGCCCTCAAGACACCTGAGGAAATAGAAGATGGTTGAAGTGGGATCACGTAAACATACCTCAGCACAGTGAGTAGATGGGCGATTGAGCGTACTTCCAAATGCATCCCTGCCATATTCTCTCCCATTACACGAAAATGCAATTTGTCCTTTTCTGTATCATTGTAGTCATATTTCAGTGTCCATCTACTTAAAGCAAAGACTCATAATATATATATTTTTTGAAAGATTCGTGAAGCTCAAATTTGCCCGAACGATTTAACCTAACGTTAAGGTAGGTATGGGTTACTAACCCACCAATTCGTCAGAGCTAGTTTTAGCTAATAGTTAGCCGTTTTTAAGGTAAGTTTTACAAATGACACAGCATTAGCATTACCTTCGTAATTAAATTAACTGACCCACCACACTGTCAGGAAAATGAGAGCCATGAAAATATGTGCTGTGTTAAGACAATAAGTAATTCAAGTAGCAACATTCACATACTGGGACAGAATAATCACAACACAAACCGGTTCAGTAGCAAGGTAGCTGAACTGTATGAGGGAGATTTACGTTGTGGGTTGACTTTTCTTTCAAAATAAAGCGTATGTATCTGTCAATGATATTAACCACTGGCAACATGAGCTTAACCACTAACTTAGATATTCAATTCAATTCGAGACAACGAATTCAACGACGAAAACACTGTTTATTATACATTTTATAACCTTTGTATTTTTCAGGGTAAAACTTTATGTATTCTTATTTTGAAAATGAATCTCCAAATCCGGAGGTTTTTTTGTTGCATCAAATATATGCGTCGTCGGCGCAGTTTCATGACGTACCTTTCTGCCAGAGTTCAGTAACTACATCAGTGTGTGGTGCATGTGTGATGTTTCATGTTTCTGTGTGCATTGAAACCTGTTTAATGGGCTGACGGCTCTGTGTACTACTAATGTGACGGTAAGCGAACATTACCTGTACGTTGACGCTCGTACCGAGCGCAGCTTCAGTATCATGCTGTCTGCTAACCAATAGAATACATCGATGCTATAGATGTGCTGTGACTGCGTAGCCATAAATATTAACCTAAATAAAGTTTGAGCTTTGTTACATTGGGCTTTTGATTTATTGTAATAAGTCTACAAAACAGCATTGCACGTACAGTAGATAACTTAATACTGGTGGTTGCAACAAACCTAAATCCAGACAGCATAGTCTTAGCAATGCAAACTATCATCATGGAAATTCTTTGTCGTGGATTTAGCAGCGACAAAAGGAGTCCACTTTTGACTTCATTGCTAAGTAACTATGACCACAACAGCGAATAGAAACAGTTATTTTTTTCCCCACTGTCCTGTCTTACAATTTCTTTATCATGGTGTTCCCAATTTGTAGATTTCAAAACTTCACGAGCAGATGGAGGTGAAATTAGGGTTTTAAATTTTACTTCAAGAAGTTACTGGCCAATATGACAGATTTAATCACAAACAAAATGTAAATTATTTTGCTCTTAGGAATAATTTCAGTTTCTCCTTAAGGTACTTGAAAAGTCATATGTTTTCATCTCTCTTTCTGCACCCCATCATTAAAGTGACCCCTGCTGTCATGCCTCCAACCATGGCTCAGATCAGTGATCCAAAGATCGCATTTGCCTACCTGCGCCCGGCCTGTGTCCTGCTCACCCAAGAGCCCACCGTGACCAATGTGGAGACTCTGAGTGCCCAGTTGAAAGACGTCAATGATGCCACATTGCAGCAGCTCCAAGAGTACGTCCTCTTCCCTCTTCGCTTTGTCCTTAAAGTCCCTGGGCTCAAGAAGGAGAAACTGGTGCAGGCTGTGGCTGAGGCAATGAGCCATGTCCTGGAGAGCACCTGTGTCCAGAACTGGGAGACCCTTCATGGCCTTCTCTCAGAGCTTTGCCTCTGCCTCTGTTCTCCAGCCAATCCTGGGCAACCTGCAGATACATCAGAGGAACTGAAATTGTCTGTGCTGAGATGTCTGGGTGCGCTGCTTCACTCTGCTTATGGTGATATAGTCTTCCAGCTCTTTGAACCCATTATGCTACCCGGACTGGGAAGTGCCATATCGTTGCTGCTGGCTTTAGGAGAGAAGGAAAAATCTCGAGATGTACAGTTGGCAGCACTGAAGTGCATCCATGCATTGACTCTGGAGTGTGACTGCTCTCAGGAGCATGTAGTCCCATCCTCAGAGGAGAGATGTGCTATTGGCAGATGTATGGCCTCATTCTTACCTGGGATCACTACAGCTGTAACCAGGATCATTACAGGAGATCTGAGACAAGGCCATGCAGTCACAGTCAGAGCTATCAAGGTACCATATCTCTGTGTGAATTGTTACAACTATTCATTATGTAATTAGTGATATCTCAGAACCTTTAATCTGTAGATCCTGTATTAGACTTTGTCTACTTTCCTTCATGCCACTGAAATTCTAATGTGTGTTCATGGTGATGGCAACCTAAGTATATATAAAAGAGCACAAAGAAAACAAGACTACTTTTGTTTTTAAGTGAACAGTAATTATATTATTGTACAAATGCAATGTGATGATTTGTTTATATCTTTTCACCATTATTGTCACTGAGGTTTGGTCAAGGAGTGTGGGGCTTGTCATGGAAGATGCCCAGCTTCAGACCAGTGAGTCCTGTAAGACCCCCTCACCAGACTTGGGCAGAATTGGACAACTCGTGGTCCAACGGACACAAGATTGGGTGAAGAGCACAGCAGGGAAACTGTCTGTGCTCCTGAAGAAGATTATCTCCTGCATCTCGGCTCACCAGCACTGGAGGGTTAGGTTAGAGATGGTGGAGCTGGGTGACCACCTGCTGGCCAGGTGTAGCCAGTCACTGGGAGAGTGTGTTGGTCCACTGCTTGAAGCACTGGTGGGAGCAGTTAATGATGAGGAGCCCAGAGTCAGAAAAAGGTGTGATGTGATTGACATTTTAAGGAGGAAAAAGATATGACTTCATAACTTGATAACAAGAGGTTAAATGAAATGTTTCTCCGCTCATGTAGATGTGAGGTCGCTCTCCGAGACGTATCACGGAGGAATCAGAGCTCTAGCAACAGCAGTGATATGACAAGTGAAAGCAGCAGCAGTACTAAGACATTCACGGACGTGCTTTCAGAGAATCTACACTCTTTGGCTACTTCACTGCCCAGACTGATGAGGACCTCTGATGACCAGAAGAAGTTATTTGTGCTCAACGTGTTCCTGGGTTATTTAAAAATCCTGGGACCGCTGGTCTCCGTGGTACTAAACTCAGCAGTACACCTGGAGAGGATTTCCAAAGCCTTGATGCAGGTAATTTTGGCTGCTATTGTATCAGATTATACTTGGCGTTATAAAAAATAGTAAAAGTGGTTGTTTTAAATGGTTGTTTTTATCAAATCAAGTCAGTCCTTTTATACATTATTAAAAGAATTTAAAGATCTAGTGCTTTTGTGTTTATATGAGGTGTGTGGGTTGTTCATTTACTAGCCATCTGTGTTGGTATTTTGAACTTCATCACAGTTTAATATAGCCTATACCCTGAGAACTGTTTGCTTTGAGACAAATAAATATTTTCCTACAGCTTCTGACAGAGACCTTAGAAGAGAATCTCCATTATCTTAGAATAAGCAACATGTCCTCTGCTGTAAATTATTATATTATAGAACATTGTTATTATTATAGAACTTATCTTTTTACAACACAGTATTTAAGCATTTTAATGGTTGACAAGTTGATTCAAAAAGTTATGAGACTCCTTGTATATCCTGGCTTTTGCTACTTTCTGGTCTGTCATAATAGCGAACTGAAACCACAGGCTCCAGAGGTTACAGTTCATCTTAAATCATAAATTGTTAAAAACAAAGCAAACACCTCTGTATGCCTTTGCAGGTGCTCGAGTTGGACGTTATGGATGTCCGCATCGTGGAGGAAAGGAGTTATGCTGCTACAATCGAGACAAGCTCAGGCTCTTGTGATTCCTACAGTGCTCACATACAGAGGAAGCACTTTCTTTACTTCACAGACGAGAAGATCTTTTCTGTACTCATGGAGATCTGTCGAACACTAGGTATTTGAGCTGTTCATGGCATACAGTTCATTTCTTATCCTCCTACATACGTAACAGCACATTACGTCTGTGTCAAATTGATTTAAAAGGATTATGAAGAAATTCTTGATTTCGAAGCTGGACTAATGTCTTTTTCTGAGTGCTGATGCTAATCCTCCATGGATTAAAGCTGGCATTTTGTTTGGAAACTCTCCTCTCCAAAGTTTAACATGCAACTCTCCCTCTTCTTATCTTTAGGTTACTATGGAAACATTTATCTGCTGACTGATCACTTCCTGGATCTGTACCAGCAGTCTTCAGCATACAGAAAGCAGGCTGCCATGGTGCTGAATGAGATCGTCAGGGGTGCTGCAGGAATAGCCGTGGCAGCAGAGAGTCAGGGTTCAGAGGGTCATGTTCAGCGGCACTCTCTCACCCAAGAAGAACTTAAAGAGGCGGTGGTGTCTGTCATGGAGGAATACACCAGTTTGAAGAACTGGCACTTGATGACTGTCAGTGAGGAGACGGATAGAGACCGCCAGGACCAGCAGGTGAGGGGCGTTTCAACCCTCAGGCTTTGATACTGTATTTCTTATGACATGGCACAATTAAAAGAATAGTTTGAGATTTGGGGAAATATGTGTATTCCTTGCTGAGTGTTAGATTGAAAGTTTGATACCTCTTGCATGTTTTTATACAACGTATGAAGCTGCAGCTTGCAGGTTAGCCTAGATTAGAAGTACCTCTACAGGTCACTAATGAACACTTTTGTATTTGGTTCATTTAATCCGTTTAATAATGTCACAGCAAGAATTTGGGGATGATGGAGTTACATCCTGTAACTATTTCTTGTCTTGTGATTTTCTGGGGTCTCATGGTGAAAACAAGGCTTCACGAAGTCCAGGAAATCACTGCAAGTGGATGATTTACCGCCAGGCTAGCAGTTTCTCTTTTTCTATTGTTTAGACTAAGCTAAGCTTACTGCCTCCTAGCTCTTTATATTTAGCATGCAGATATGAGCGTGGCATCAATCTTCACATCTGTTGTTAGGAAAGTAAGTAGGCATTTTTCCAAAAAGATGGAACAACTCCTTAATGTCCTTTAATGTTTTCAAATTCCAATTGGCAAGGATCATTCAATGATCACTAAATATTGGATCTAACAAACACTGAATAATATAATATATATATAATAATATATATATAATCATATTTTGATATTTCATTTCAAAATGTTACATTTTGTATTCTGAGAACACTTCTTAATCAAGTGGGATATTAGACTCCGATGCCGAGCACATATTGCACAACTCTGTCTGCATTTAAATTTGGTCATGGTCAGATCACTCCCTCCAAACAAAGCACTCCAGGCTGTACTGAGAAAGATATTCATAGTTTGCTCACAATAGGTCCTTGGACTGATTGCTTTGCGCTCTTATACCTGAACAGTCTGAGAAAGTGCTCCAAGGTTTCAAGTAACTGCTCTAAGCTTTCAAAGCTGGATTTATGGAGCTGACAGACAGAGACAGTATCTGAAGCCCTGACAACATTGGCTGCATTGTGTTAGTTTGTGAACTTCCAGTTTTTCTTTGTCGGCTAAAATCTGTGCCAGTGTTGACACACCATCAAATGAGAAAGATTATAAGAGCAGAAATATAAAGAGTAAGTCAAATTAGTCATATTTAAATTTGTTATATGGAGTGTAAATGAACATGGTAGAAACCACAGGTCATCAGCTGTATATTCTGACATCAGTGTTGACAGATCATTTTATATGAACACTTAGCAAAGCCACTGTCTTCACTCTGTACTGATACAGCAGGGTCAGAGCTACTTCAGCTAGCAGATAGCTGATGTGAGCTATAATCATTGTTGACAACAGTGTGGGAAAGCTCAGCAACAATTTCCTCATAAAAGTATCGGCATGAACCTATTTCAGTCTGTAGACCCTCATCAGGAAATGTTCATTGCAATTAGTATTACATGATGTATTGCTGAAACTGAACTTCTGTAACTATTCTCTCCTTATAAAATCAAAATGTGCCCCAAGCTGCTCATGTTTTAAAAGTAATGTTTTAGTCTTTCTACTGACCTCCTTACGTATGATAGAATGAAATTCAGAAGAAAAACTTTACGATTCATGATAGTGACATTTGTCTCTCCTGTAGCTGCTGAGCCCATCCAGACTCCTCTCCATATCCGACAGCAACACAAATGCAAACTCTCTCCCAGTGATTCCTTCTTCATCTGGCTCCCTGCCCTCCTCATCATCCATCTCCACAATTCACCAGCTCAACAGCAACATCTGGCAGCTGTGTATCCAACTCGAGGGCATCGCTTGCTTTGCTAAGGCACTGGGTTCTGACTTTCGTCCCTTGTTGATGACATCATTGTATCCTGTGCTGGAGAAAGCAGGGGAGGAGACACTGCTTGTCAGCCAGGTGGCACTGGGCTCCATGTGGGACATCAGTAAGGCGTGTGGCTACCCCTCCCTGAAGGAGCTCATCAATGAGAACTCAGACTACCTGCTCAATGATATATCACTCAACCTGCAGAGGCTCAGCCAGCATCCACAGGTGACTTAGCATGTTGATAAAATTCACAGTAGTGCCTGGTAACATTAGAAAGGGAGGAGGAATTAGAAATAGGAAACAGAGCCATTTGTTTAGGAGAATTTAAGAAAGCAAGTGTTGTGCATGGGAAGGAGAATTCATTTCAGCTCATCACCATTTTAAAGGTGAAATTTAGCGAGAAATTGATAACTAGCTTTATTTATTCATCAAAATACACACAACCTTATCTACGATTTCATGCGTAGATAAGGTTGGGTGTCGATAGGATGAGGGAATAACAATTATGTTCATTATTAATTTATGTTTAGTTTTGTTTAACTGATTAATAATTTAGTGTAAAGGATGTTGGAACATGATGAAAAACTGTCATTTCATAATTTCTTAGACCATCTAAGGTGACATCTTTTAATTGTTTGTGTTGTCCGACAAAAACACGAAATTATTCAATTTACAAAACAGGTGCCAGCAATAAACACACCTAACCTAACTTCACTGTAAGTATATTCAGTAAAATCACACTTTCATAAGGAAAACAGTGGTGGGACATGGAGTCCAGCAGAGTGTAAATTGAGTGTTGATTAACTGTAAATGTTTTTATACTTTTTTATTTGTGAGCTTTAAGAGGATATCAAGTCATTCCAAGTCAAAAGTCTCGGTGAGAACAGGACTCATTAGAATTAAAGCTGAATCTGATTTTGTCAAGGCAAGTCTGAATTCAACAGATTAATGACTAGTTCAAGACATGGGGCCCAATGCAGTGTGTCAATACTGTGAATGGTTTTTCATGGGTTTGCTGATCATGTATTTCCTCATATCCCTGTCTTGTTGGCCAGGCTCCACGGGTGTTGACAGTGATGTTAACTCACTCTGACTGCAGCCTGCTGCCTCTGGTTGGGGACATCGTTCAGGATGTGCTGATGGCTCTGGATCTCAGCTACGACCACACCGCTGCTCTTTTCTGCTCTGTGCTACATGCGCTCATGAAGGCACTGGGTGAGATTTCACATGTCACGTCAACTCATTTATCATATACAGTGAGGGTGAAAAGGGATAGGGGAAAAAATGAGCATATTCACTTATGTGAGTCTGCTATACCCATACCATACTGTGCCATATCACGGCACATTGCAGTATGTATGTAATTCCGTTATGTTTGAAACAAGATGCAGTATTTCATATGTGTGTAAGAATTTTAGTTTAAAAGTAGCTAAATATATGAGCACAATTTGAAGAAAATGTATTGCACAGGTTTCTGCTGAAGTTAGCATGCTAACTAGATAAATCTGACCCTTCCTGTCCCCAGTACCATTGTGTACTTCACAAGGTGGTAGTCCGATAGCCCCCCTACAGTTTTAGCTCGGAGATGTATGCAAGCAGCAAGTTTGTTAAGTTTCGCAAGTTTTCTTAGCTTTTTTTAGTCCAAACAAGGGAAATTAAACAGGAAATTGCAACTGTGCGCCTTTAAAATTCAAGCTTTTCTCTTTTACTGAACCAAGATGAGTTTAACTGCCTTGTTAACTTATTCGATAACGCACATTGTTCTGAATCAGTAGAACCAAATTCACCAAAGCCGTTTTATCTTTGCATGGTTCCAGCGATTTCTCCCTCTTGCTCCTCTCCTGCATCGACCCTCTGTTGTCCCCTGTAGTCCCCTGTAAATCATGTGGTACTCTATTCCCAGTCAGCAGCCTCAGTCTGTCTCATAGTCTGTGTTTAGTCACATCATGTTCTCTGACAGGCTGCTGATGCTGGTTCTGTTGCCTGTGGTGAAAACACCAACACATCCCTGGTTCCCTGAGCTCCGGGCAGACTCGAGTCATAGGGCCACTAGTTTCACGTCTAATTGACTAGTGACACCTAGTAGTTACAGCTATAGATAGCAACAGCAAGAGGATAGTGAGCAGCAATTTTTAGTTACTCTGGTGATATATTGATATGCTAAGAAGGAGTCTTAGCATCTCATGGTGGTCAAATTTGTTTCTGAGGCTTCATCATCAGTAGATAAACTAACCTAATGAAACAGATGATCCCCAGTTCTGCGTGTCCATGGAAAAGCTAACAAGTAAAAGAGGTCCTGAAGTCCTGAAAGAATGTTTGATTATGAGGTGATATTTGAAAAGAAATGCAATAACATAAAAACATAGAGACAAAATAACAAAGAAGATCTTACTTATTATTACTGTCGCGTCACACACTTCATTACGTCACTATCCTACCCTGTTCTTGTTGTCCTTTTTATTTTAGCGAGGTGGTTTCCCTCCGCTTATGTGAGGACCAGTGAAGCTGCCAGGCGTAAGGAATCCTCCACTCACAAGGACGTCTTCAACATCCGCCAGTTCTTGCTGGATTACTGTAAACAGAAAGAGCTGGCAGAGGGCGTTGGAATAGAAGAGGATGACAGTGAAGACCTTGGTATTACAGAATGATGTCTATATGAGGACAAAACAGGAAACGATATTTCATTTTAAAATAGGTTTTGAATTGTTCTAGAGGTTTTACTGAATTTCAAGAATTGATCGGGGAACTAGATTAGAGTGACAGAAAATGCGGTATAAGTAATAAAGTCTATAATCTAAGAGCTTGGTTGGTAATCCAGAAATCATCTATCTGACCATTACTGTCTCTTCAGAGGTCCCTCCTCCTACGGAGTGCGAGGATGTTGAAGATCTTCACGGTCCTGATGTGAAAGCAGAGCTCCCTTCCCACCTCAGCATCACTAAAGATGTTATGGAGCGCTGCATTCACCTTCTGTCAGACCCCAGTCTCAGACTTCGACTCAAGGTACCGTCTGTGGTGTGATGGAGCTCACCGAAGTTAGTGAGACTTAAATGTCTGCACCAAACTTTCATTCAGCAGTTGTCAAGGCATTTTTCTCAAAACCTCATAGGTGTGTTATTGGAAGGGGCACAGGTCCAAAATGGTGGTCTGACCGTTTGACAGACTGAAATTGCTTAACCTTAACCCTACAGCCACTTCGTCTACAAGGCTAAAAACTCAGATTATGGTTGGTAACTCATAATGTGAAACTAACTAGATATTAAAATCTTTGTGCCATTCTATTAAAAGTTTTACTTCTAGAAAATGTCTTTAACAGTGTTACCCAGGAGCTTTGGACCGCCAATATGACCTACACAGGTTCTGTTAAATTACCGAAAAGCTACCTATACACACGTGTGAATTGTGTGTGTATATATATATATATATATATATATATATATCTATATCTCATCAGTGGGTCTACTGCATGTATTTGTCCCAAGGTACTGGATGTGTTGGAGCTCTGTGTGTGTGTACTGAGTGAGAAGGAAAATGAACTGCTGCCCATGGCCCATCGCTGCTGGCCCGCCCTCCTTCAGAGGCTTACAGCCGATGACCCTTTAGCAGTCCTCAGAGCCTTCAGGGTAGGTTAAACAAGGTTTTTCCTGAAAACTTTTAACAGGAAATTTGGAATTTCATTTTATTGCTTTGTTGAACATTTAATAGCATCTGCAGCTTAATACTGTGAAAAAGCACTCACAAAGTGTTTTAAATAATTACAGCTGATGGTCTGGGAAGAAGAAAATCTTTTTGTTTGCGGATTATTTTCCCCTTGCTCACTTTTCAAAACCATTTCAAAGAATTACAGAGGAAGAAAATGGCTCTCTACCTTCATTATGAATGAAGATCACACACACTTGTTTATGATCATTTCTTTAAGTACATCTTTCAGTTAATTCTGGTTCACTGACTTTAGTTTGAGTTTTTTAGTTTTCTTCCCTGATGAATCAATGAAATCAAACATAACTGATATGCAAATTGTCATTTATTCACTGCTCTGTCCTCTGTCGGTCTCCATGTGATGATACAGTGCCGTTTGAAGTACACACTACAGGCACATTTTATTACATTTTGGCAACTTGCTGCATATGTACATTACATGCTGAATCTCTGCCAGGTGCTGTGTACGCTGGGTGAAACATGTGGCGACTTCCTCAGGACGAGGGTTTCTAAAGAGATTCTTCCCAAGTTGAGCTCCTCTCTGGCACGGCAGGCACCAGTCAGCGCCAAAGCCGGACCCGTCTACACACACACCATGGCCTACAAACTGCAGCTGGCTGTACTGCAGGGGCTGGGCTCACTGTGCCAGAGGCTGGACCTGGGTAAGAGAATAGAATTATTTCTCAAGACGCAACTTACTGTATGATCCTCCATGATTGTACATGGTATGATCTATAGTACAAATATGGTCATGTCAGGTAAAAAGTGGACAAAAGACTATCAAGGTATAACAAGTTTCTAAATGGAGGTTAATATGCCCATATTAAAAAAACATACTGAGGATATATTACTGCATTACCAGTGTAATACTTAAGTAAGTGCTTAAAGTCGAGCAATAACAGACCAGACCAGTAATTTCAATGCCTTAAGGTCTTTTCTCAGCATTATTTGAAAATATGACCATACAAGATACAATGTATGTTTTTAATGAGGCATTTGGTCTGTTACCTCCTGTAGACATTCATTTTACGCACACACACAGACTCGGATAGCCTTCAGAGAACACAGTGACATTTTCACCACAAGATGGCAGTGTTGTGTAACAGTGAAAGCTAGGAATGGATAACATCTCAATTCTCCTGCTCTGTTTCATTTATGTGAACAAATCATCCAGCATTGCGTCTTAAAAATTTGATTGTGAAAACTTAAGATGAAGTGCATCTGTTTACTGATACCATTACGTTAAGCTTGTTTTAGTCATGTATCTCTTGGACTGGGGATGAGGCACTGTAACTGCTGTGAGCCGCAGCTCTCCCTCAAGCTGCATTTTTACCACAATCAAGCAAGAGACGCTATTAAACCAGCATGGCAATCAAGTCAAGAAAGGAAGACATTTTACTGATTAGCTTCTAAATGTAAAGTTTTTTATAGTTGTGTATTTTGTGCTTGACTTAGCTTCGGTATTTTAACTAAAAATGTTCATCAAGTGGTCTGGGGGCTCAGCGTGTTACCAATGATGCAATTATGAGCAGCTTGTCTAATTTTTCATCAGTCATTATGTTCATTAAACAGTGACGTCCCTGTGGCAGGCTTGCTGGGTTTGGATTGCTCCAGTTTTCCAGGGAAGATGTAGCACTAATAGCAGAACTAAGAGCATCTTAATGCAGTGTCAGACTTCTTCTCTGTCCTTACTTATGCATGCAGGTTTGAGTGGATAAGTGTTTTTTTCCTACTACACACTGAATATAACAAGCTCATCACTTACAGTAAGAAGTGGTGTTTGCAATCAGGGAAAAAGATATCCGAAGGTATTTTCATTCGGTAAGTTGTAATTATAATAATTTCTACTTTCCAAAGGAAGGTAAGGTTGGTGAGATTAAAGCTGTGATAAATCAGTAAATAGTGGGTTAACATCAACTCTCATTCGTAGGGCTTGGCATTGACCTGGGGTTTGATTTCTAGGGGTGATATCTCCAGGCTGGTCACCTGCACGGCGAGGCGTGAAACCAAACACGTGTTGCAGCCTCCTGCTGAACCTCGTAACAGACAGGTGAAAAGTTAGCAGGTAGCAGGCGATGCCATGTGTCACACAGGTAGCAGGGCTGTCTGCAGTGACAGGACTGCAGTGACATAGGGAGTTCCAGAACAGGTACAAAATGGGGTAGAAATAGAAATTGTCAGAGAAATAAGATTTTACATTAGTTTTACAGTGCAAACAGCAACTCATGGGAGTATGTCCTGTCCTACTACCTGTTACATAAAGCATATTATTATTGTTATTATACTTTTTGTCATATTTTATTTTACATATCATTATATAGTATATGGAAATACATTAAGACATATGTTCAGACAATGAGCGTTCAGTTTTAGTCTCCTAACCCTAAATTTTCTAGTAGCACTTAATAAACCCACGCTGACAAAGACCGCAGTGATGAAGAGGTGGTATTCGGTGTTATCTGCTGCTATTGGTAGGGGGATGATCTCTGGAATAAACTCTCATCTGGGTGGGCACAATTGGCGGTGGTAAGTCCTCTAACTGCTCACCACACAGTGCTCTTCAGTCAGTGTCAGTGCTTTCGCTATTTGAGATTCAAAGAGAGGTGCAAAGAAGAGGTGAGAAAAGCCATCTAGTGCACCAGCAGAGAAGCCATCTGTACCTCTCTCCAGTAATAAAGAAAATGTGACAAAATATGGGCTGTTTGGTGTACTCACGTTCAAATGGCACACTTCCCTTTGCTGTCAGTACAGATTTTAGACATGTAAGGAACACACGTTTACCGGTAATTTAAATCACTATTTTAAAGGTATATTATGCAGGGTTTTCCTATTTAACAACATATAGACTGATACAAAAAATAATCCCTGTGGAACATGACTTATGCTCTGCTGGAAGAACGTGGCAGTATCTGTTTTTGTAGAGACCCTGCCCTCTGCCTGTATGTTCTTATTTCCTCAGTATTTTGCTGTGTTCAGGATATTTCTGGCCACTAATGATTCGGTGAAAGATTTTCCATCTGTCTGCCCCATTCTCATGAACACAATATCTAAGAAACAGCTTGAGGGACTTTTTTTCAAATTTGGTTCAAACATCCAATGGTACTCCAGCTGTGACTTTGCTCATCTTATCTGTTAGTCAGCGTTCTCTTGCGGTAACCTCTAAAGCAAAAATGTATTTGGTCGTAGTTCTGTCATTGTCAGTACCTTACCACTATTTCGAGCGTCTTGTCGTTCTCACCACAAGTATGTATCGGTCAGCCTTAAATTAAAGAAACACCTTAGACTCATGAGGACAAACTGGAAATGATCCCTCAGTGTAACAGACCACACATACCAGTTACTGTGAGATTTTGTCAAGTTTCTTTACATGCTCCTAAACTGTTTTGGAAGGAAAACAGTAAATGTATTTATTGGTTATTGGACCTTTTGAAAAAATGCTTAGTATTTTTGTCCATCTTTATAATCCCTTCCACAAGTTTTTAGTGCAATAACAAGAATGTCACAAGTTGTGTCAAAGGATGTCTGTCTAGGGATCTCTGGTTTCTCCAACATCTTTATAAGAATTGCAGTTTCTCTGCGCCTCAGTATGTGGTTGGTTCTGCATTAATGCTTTTTAGAAACAGTATTTTAGACTAGAAAATCATGAAAATAAGATATTTCTGAATGGAAACATTTACAGTGAAATGTTTCTGTACTATAAAACTATTGCTTACTGTAAAATCATTGTTGTCAGTTATGAACCTGCTGCATTACTTCCTGCCTAAATTACCCGTATTCTGTTTTTATTCTGTCTCAATTTAAATCAAGTGTGATTAAAGGAGTGAAAAGTTAAGTTGTTGTCCAGGCAGCATTGTGAATTGAGATGAATATAACACCAAAATAAACAGCAGAAATCAGGAGACATCACGGAAGACGGCCACCTCTGAAATGTTCGACAGGTGTAGAGACACATGCTGTCAGACAGATTATATAAAAATCTGTATCTTTGCTGGTTGATTATCTACTAAGGCATTGACTTTTGATGTTTAACACACAGGTCCCGTTGAAATGGTCTGTAACAGCTTGAATATAAAAGCACTATCGTAGCAAAGTGTGCCTGATGTTTAGTATTTGGCTGACAAGGTGTTAAGGCAGATGTTTCTTGTTTGTTATTGTGACACGGTGCGGGTGTAGTGTTAATGTTAATGTCACAGAAATGTTTGGTTGGTCTGACTGATGGACAGTGGTTTGATGTATTCTGTCCCCGCATGTTGATCATACTGGAAGTAGTTAGTAGAAGATGGGTAGACTTTGGCCATAAAAAGAAAGCGCACATGGTCAGTGACAGTCCTTCAATAGGCTGGGGCATTTAAACCATACTCAAACCAGGGTAATAGGGAGCCTAATGTGTGCCAAGAATCATCCCCCAGCAGCTGCAGTAGTCTGAACCATTGACACAAGGCATGCGTCCACGGGTATTTCCATTCATGAAAATTCACATAGTTTATGCCGGACTGTGACCCTGCCATCTGCATGTGGCTGCAGAAATCAAGATTTGTCATGCCAGCTGACCATTTTCAGTCTTCTGTTGAACCTGTGCCCACTGTAGTCTGAGTGTCCTGTTTTTAGCCGACAGGAGTGGAACCCCGTGTGGTGTCCTGCTGCTGTAACCTGTCCTCTTCAGTGTTTCCCATGTGTGTTCAGAGATGCTGTTCTGCATAGCATTGCCGTTGTGCATTGTTGTCGCCTTCCTGAAGGCTTGACATTGTCAGGCCATTCTCCTCTGACCTCTCTCATTAACAAGCTGTCATGGCCTACAGAGCTACCGCTCACAGGATGTTTTTTTATCTGTCACAATGGTTTCTGTAAACTCTGGAGACTATTGAGTGCAAAACCCCCAGGAGATCAGCACTTTCTGAGTTGCTCTAACCACCCTGTCTGTCACCAACAATCAGTCCATGTTCAAAGTCACTTAGATCACATGTTTTTTTTGTCATTCTGATGTTGCTCTGGACAACAGCTGAACCCCTTGACCATGTCTGCATGCTTTAATGCAGTTACTGCCGTGTTATTGGCTGATGAGCAGGTGTAAAAGCATACTTCATAAACTGACCACTTAAGTTCAGTTTCCTCCTCTCATGGGCAGGATTCCTATGTCAAGGGTCATGTAAGAATTTTGCTCGTTTCCTGCATTTTGTGATTTTTGGCAGTTACAGACGGTTTATTGTTCATAAAGAGGTTGCCTATTACACTACAGCAGAAAAGCAACCTCCACCCATTTCGTGACCGGCTAGAGACGACAAAAAGGCAACTGCCGCAGCATTACTTGCTGCCCTCAAATGTTTTATTTACAACCCTCAAATGAGTGGAGTGTAACCAAGAAAAATGGAAAAGTCTAGTCCATGCTTTTGAGATACTTGTGCTTGATTATTCTTTCTGGCGCTTGACGCTGTCCTCCTCCAGATCAGAGCAAGGGAGACTTGGAGTTGGAGAGAATGTGAAAGAGCAGGAGAGAAACAGTCAGCGGCTGCAGCCTTACCCATGTGAATACCGATTTGGCTACAGCTTACCTCTGGGACGCCTGCAGCAAGCCAATTACCAAGCCTCAGTCACAGAGAGAGAAAGAGAGAGAGAGAGACAGAAACACAGATTGACTGAAGCAAATAATATGTTTCAGCCCCAGTATTGCTTCAACTCCAGTTCCACCCTGTTATTCATTTACCACAAAATCTAACAGCACCTGGCCCTCTCTTCTTAAGTATTCCTCACTTCTCTGCTTCCCACCAAGCACCTTGATTCGACAAAAGACTACAGGCTATGAGTGCAGCACCAGGAAGGGAGAAAGAAAAGAGATAAAAGCGGTTGCTAAATAATCCCATTTAACTCTGAAATGTGCACTGCTGCTTTTATTCTTGACACACAGCGAGCAGACCTGGTTCAAGCCGAGTGTGGGTTGAATTGGCAAATAGCGTAAGCAGCGAGGGAGAGAGACCTGTTTTGAAATGAGGCTTGAAAGGCAGCCCAGTTTGCAGCTTAGGGGATTGCTAAATGTCTGCTGGGAAAGACGGAGAGAGAAAAGTGTGAGTGATAGGAAGAGGAGATGAAAGGATGGAAAGAAGTCAAGTGGATGGAGGGAGCAGGTGCTAGCAAGGTTATAGAAGGTGCTGTTAAAGAAGGGTGAGAGAAGAAAGACAGAGGAGTAAATCTACATAAAATTACAGGAAGTGAAAGAAAATATGAAAGGACGGATAGAGGGACAAGAGCTCTTTTCAAACACATTCCTTCACTTCTCAAAAAGACGGAGAGTTTAATTGTTTGAATTCCAGAAATGTGGAAACAGCTTGGTGTGAATATTTTTTCCTTCAGCCATCTCAGCAGTTTCTTGGCTTTCTCAGTAAAGTCCAGACATGTTTCCTTTTCCCCCTTTTTCACCTTCTTTTCTCCATGTTTTATCCCTCATTCTCCTCCCTGTCCAACTTTGTTGTATGCTGGAAACTGTGATTACATCTTGAGTTTTTGGCCATTTGAGGAAACAGTTTATATTATGTGAGGAAAAAAAATAAAATAAATAACCCTCTGCCAAGCTATGTAATTTACACTTTTGGTTTTCTCAGGTGAGGCAGACCTGGATGCGGTTTGTGAGGCCTGTCTGCCCTACCTGAGCTGCAGACAACCAATCAGGCTACAAGAGGCCAGCCTAAGGTGAGTAATTATTTACTTGAGAACAAGAGGTCTTGTACACACGCAGTGTTTCTAACCTGGAAATATTATGTGTATTCTTAAGGCCTAAAATGCATGTGGAATGCATTTCTTTCCTCAGTTAATAAAAGGATTAATTAAAAACTTGGTACCTTTAAGTCTGCAGTGTGGGATTTTACATATGATGCCATATTTTGCAGTATACCATGTATTCCAGTGTTTAGAAAAAGCATCAGCAGACTCTTATTTGGTTAGTTCCCCTAGATAAGTTGTGTTCCCTCTCCCAGTTTGAGAAGCTATGGCTTAAGTAAAGTATTTCAGTGCCACTGCAAGCCACATGACATGATGACTCAAGACACAACAGCAAAATCCACTCTGGGTGAAGCCACATATCAGTCCTTCAGAGTTGTGGACCCGTCCCTCTTGGGCTTGTGACATGTGTGATGTGTTCACCATCATTTCATCAAGTCTGTTAGGGTGCTGGACTGCAAGAGGGTCAAATGCAAAGTTACATTTGATTTCAGACCTCACTTTCTGCAATGAATGTGACAAAGACTACCCTGTTATCTGTGTATTTTCATGAGTACTTTTGAATGGTGTCCACTCTTAGCATCTTCTGCTAAATGTTTGCTCATTTTTAAGGTTACTAACTAACTAATTGCTAGTTTTATTAAGGATTATTCTGTCCCTTTCTTTTTTGAGTTATAGGTTTTTCATTTGGTCTCTAAAATGTTAACTGTTCAGTATTTCAAACATTCAAATTCGACAAATCAATTAATAAATAATCAGCTTATGGTTTTAGCTCAATTTATATTATAGCTCAATTTCTTTAGCAATGATATTAATAATAATTATAATAAAACAAATAAATACTTTATCTGGAGATCTTTCATCGCTAAAATTATGGCGGGTAAAAGTGAGGGTTAATTTGTATGGAGTTACCACCACTGCATTCCTTTATTTATGGAAGAAATACTAACTTCCTGAAGAAAAAAGAACTTGTTTTGCTAATGAGCTCATAGTCAAACTGTAGGACTGTGCACTAACGCCAGTCAGCCTGCTGTGTTCTGCTCAGTCTGTCACTTTGGATTACAGGAAAGTGTTTTTTCCCTGTTGTAGATATTATGCACCTTAGCAAAACACAGCCTAAAGGTAATCCTCTACCAATGCATCTTTCACTCCTCTCCGCAGCGTTTTCCAACACTTAATCCAGGTGGATCCGGATGCCTTCTGGTTTACTTTGAATGAGCTGCACTGCCCGTCCTCCTACATCCCGCCCCACCCTGACCTCCAGCCCATACAGCTGAACGGCATGGGTCGACCGAGGGACGAGTACTCGGACAACGTGCTGAAACTGCTGAAGGAGGAGTTTGGTCCAGTTGCTGAGACAGACAGCCAGCTAGTCAGCTAATGAGCTAGTGATTGATGTGACTGACTCATCTCTCAAATGGATGGCTTATTAAACTAGTGACTCCAGTGAGTCAATTAAGTGAAAGTAAATCTGACAATTGTTAAAGCAGCCATCAGATACGGTTGTGATAACCTTCATGCTGTTCACAGCTCTGATAAGCAGCAAGGATCGAAGGGAAAATGTCAGTGAAGCATCTCTGCTGCTGTTCAGTCTTCTACTGCAGGTGTAGAAACCAGGAAACCCTTCTGACAGGTCTTGAACATGAGGAGACACGCAGAAACTGTTTTTCATTTCATGTGAATGCACTGACACACTGTATGCAAATGTTATTTTTGCTATTCCTTTTTGTCTTATTTCCTTCATTTCAAGAAATATTCTATCCCTAACGTCCAGGCTGGTTTGAATTATTTAGCCTGTGGTTTCAGAGTAATTTGGAACATGTGGGGCTTTAACACAGATAAACTTAGCTATTGAGATTGAGATTTGTTTTTACCCTTACACCCTCATAACCAGAATAATCACTAAAATATTCCAACTCTGAAAAACTGTTAGTGCCATGTTGCAGCCAAACCTCAGGGTGTTTGACCTCAGGGCACTTGAAAACAGGGCAGGGTATCAATTCTCACACCTTATTGGCATAGACTAAATGCATGTGTAGCCCTGAGTCAAGAGAAGTTATCTTTTATTTTTGGCACATTAAATTGTGCTTGCAGGTCTTGGAGAGTGCAACTGTGCGGAAGAAAAAAGTTGTATAAAACCTGACAAAATGCCTTGACTGATGTCACTTGAGTCAGCATTGGTTGGGGCTGAAGATTACAAGTTTGGAGATGTGAGTTAACCACACCTCTGTAGCCCGCTTCTCATCTCAGCTTGAGGCTCCAGGCTTTATTAACTGCCACTCGTATAACACAATTCTGTCTTAACTGTTGGCAGTTGTGTTGCATTAGCATTCTGGGTGTTGTAGGGAGTTGGTACATACACTCTCTATATATATTGAAAACGATTAAAAACAAACATTAAGAAGCCACAGCAGTACTTGCCAGCATGTTCATAATGATGAGCACGGACACTTCAGTTTACTTTGAGTCAATGCTACATACATGTTGTGTGCTGCTAAATTCACCATAGCCAATGAAAGTTCAGTCCTCAAAATAGTCCACAGTTTGCTGAAAACTGCAGTGCCCAGCTGTTTGAAATTGTTGTGCCTTTCTAAGAGTTAAATTATGTTTCTTCATATAATTTTTATATAACTTGCGACCTATTTTTAAAGATTTACATCTCAGTAGGAGCCTGTGGTGATGGGGTCAAGTATAATAATCAGGGTATGAAGTCAAAAGGTTTTGAGAGAGTAATGCATTGTTGGTTTTTATACAGTTTACTTACAGTAAGAAAATGTAAACACTAGGCTCATTTTGATACCATGGCAGGTGTAGCTATACAAAGGATGGAGGAACCAGTCTGCCCTCACTAAGCACCCACATCTCATGTGCTGTCAGCAGGAGATGTGTCAGCTTCAAAGGAACAAGGGGCACCAGGTTGTGCACTTAAGGGGAAATTGAATGCCTCATGACAGGGACATTGGCCAGTCTATCATTGTACATGTTATCACCTGGAGCCCTGTGGGGTTCTGGAGAAATAAGAATTGAAGGAAACAGAAACCATTCTCCACTATCACATCACTTCACTGATGGGAGAACCCGGACCTTATTGCTCCATAATGAATGTATGAGGCTTCTGGTGTGGGGAAACAAGATCTCAACATGTTTTGTATTTAGCTGGCCTGGCTTAACGGTAGCGAGTGCAGCACTGCGCCTCTTTATCTCATCCTGTGCTGTTGCTATTTATCCTGCTGCCAGTGCTGACAATAGTACCATTAGTCATGAGCAGCAATGGAAGGGGGCTTTGGCAGCACCTATTACGCACAGGCAACCGCCTAATATCGTTTCTACTTAATGCACACACACAGACGGACAGACACACACAGATCGAGGGGGCTAAGCCACAGCTGATGTAGAACTGAACAAACACCCACGATAACCCTTTAGATCAAAATGCGTAGTGACTGTTCAGGAGGGTCTAAATGAAATCTAGGCTTATGGTGGATTTCACTTCTCTATATCAACAAGAAAATGAGCGTAGTGTCACTGTTGTTTCATATACAATTTATTTCATTTGATAAAGCCATACACTTAGTGTGAGACCAAACATTCTAGAAGAAATGTACATTTTCCCTCTTTTTTTTTAACCATGATCTTTTCTTTCTTACAAAACATCAAATCAAAGTTACTTGTTGAAAAAAAAAAAAAATTCTACTGAGCACCCTCTTGCTCTACAGGGACTGCCATCAATCACAGGAGCACTGAAGTTCCTCTGATGGATAATGCAGCAGAGACATGAAGCCCCTTGTGCTTCGAGACAAATTTTGAGGCAGTATGAACAGGCAATTTCAGTGTTTCACCAACAACATTTTCCTCTTAGTTTTTACCCTCACTGCTCGAAGCTTTCTCCCACGTCACCCACCTGCAATTTCTTTCATTTGATCCCTTAAGAGTGTAGTGTTGTCCTGTGCTTTGCACAAGCATCTGAGTAAAGAGATTATCATGGATTTACAAAATTGGCAGAAATAAAATGGCCTCTCAAATCTTTTCAGATCAAGTCCCAAACTGCAAGAAATGAATCTCACCTTCAAGGTCATGAACACACGGCAACACTCATGTTAGCGGCCCTGCACATACAGTACAGTAGTTAAAGAAACACGGCTGAAGTACTAAGATACATTAGGGAAAACCCTTACCGAGCAGCTATGAAGAGAATGTGTCATTCATCTGTCTGTACAGCACTTCTGGAGAGCAGTAAAGCAACAGAATGCCGCTTTGAAGAGAAAATCTATTTGACAGGACTTCTAATGTAGAAAAAAGATTTAAAGCAGAATGGACATTTTCTTATTTAAAACAAACTAACAAATAACAAACATATTCTTAACTAACACACTTGTCTTTGTGTATGGTTGCTTGAAAAAGTTTTTAAGAAAATTACTGAACATGCACTCACTTAATTTGATATTATACAGTCATATATACAGAGTGGATTAGAGGCTTGTAGTGGAGAGGATTGAGGCTTTTTAAATGATTGATGAGCACTGGACCAGAGCAGAGCTTGGATAGGTACAGTACTGCTCTTCACAAAAAGTATCTTGAACCAGGACCACATTTCTTCCCATTGATTTATAGTCATAGGGTGGATTTGGAGGCACACCAAATAAGATTTTTAATTTAGTGGCACAGATTTTGATCTTTTCATGGCTTTCCAAACAGGTGGGGTCCACATGGAACAACTCGATTAATTTCTCTCAGCCTGAACAGCCATGAATGGATCAAACCTGCAGCACACGGGGGGGGGGGGAGGGGGGAACAAAAATCATATTTTCAGTTGCACTGCAAATTCATAAGCTCAGAAGCGCTGTGGGGAAAATACAGCCAATGATGTCATTTGTTTGAATTGTGCACAAATGTGGAAGAAATCCCACACTTTCCACACTGCTACTGAATTTACTCCCAACTCAAATGAATTGATGCCCAATCAGTCCTTGATGAGCACTGCTGTTCTGGGACCTTGATGAATTCCTGCTGAAGAAAGCATATTTCTTTCCCCCTGCGAGTAAACAGAATAAAGTTTCAGGTGGATAAAGATTTGCACCATATTCATGTCCAGTATTTGAACACACAAAAAGACGCAGTGAAGCTAGTGCTCTCAGTAAAAAGCTAAAAAGTCTGACTGGACAACATTTCCAGCAAAGACTTACTGACAGTTTCATTCAGTCCACACTCAGAATAAAAGAAGCATTTTCTCTTACTGGTTACAGCCCCAGTCACAAGACTTATAACATTACAGTTTTTCTGAGGGTGCACCTAATGACAGAGTAAGGCAGTGGAAGAAGTATGAGCATGAAAGGAGGGCTGTGTCATTTACAATATAGAAGCATGAGTTAATAATAAGAAGACGAGTCTTTTTTTTTGAGAGGGAGAAAAGAGACAGTGGAGCTGCTTAGATCTACACATCAGCCCCCCCCCTTTGCTGAATGTTTTGTGAGGCCAGGCCTTACAGACAGTGAGCAGCCCAAAGCCATGCACAGCAGGAAAAAGCTACATTCCCAGCACAGTTTACAGCACTGTGCTCTCAATGAGCCATATTGTATATTTCTAGGGAATATGGATTTGTGCACAGACTTGCACTATGTGGGAAGAATAGCTTTTTATGCTGTGACACACATCATGTTATGCAATCCTTGTGTAATCTATCACTCAGGTTTAATAAGCCAACATCTACAGCATACAGCTTGGCTCGTTGGTGCAGTCATTGTGGCTGTGGTTACTGTCCACGTCCCTCTTCCTTAGCTCTCTGCCTGCCTTGTGCTGCTGATTGCTGCTGTGGCTGTGGTGGTTTGGCGAAGAAGGCCGCTTCCCGTGCTCCTGGTGATGCCCGTGATTCTGGTGATGGCTGTGAGCGTGCTCTTTGGTGCCACCGTGAGACCGCTCCTCATCCCTGTCAATGAACGCCACTCCGCCCTTGGTATCATCTAGGGCCTCGAAGTTGTCATTCTGGTTACTGTTGACGTTGTCGTTCTCCGGCACCACCTGCAGATAGGCTCTGACACGGTGGTGGCGGGCACCTGCGTCATCACTGAAGTCAATGACGCGGCATTCGTAGGTGCCCTCATCAGATGGTTTGACCCTGGAGAGGCGGAGTTTATGGGAAATGTTGCTTCCTACAACCTTCACGACCTGGCAAATATATTCAAAATAAAAAACAGAAAAGTTAGAAGTTAAGAGACTGAGAAATAAATCACACTTAGCACAAGCCTGTGAAGGTTAGAATAGGATAGGCCAACTGTCATAAGATAACAGAAATGATCAGTTTAACATTAGGCTAACCATCATAGAATAATGGTTATTCTAATGCTAAATTGTAGTCTGACACAAACACAAGTAATCTGGCGTTGTAATAATCTGTTACAACAGAAAAGCAATGCACAGTTTGAAAATGTTAGGTAATCTCAGCCACCATAAACTGCTGGTCATTTCAGATCAACTAAACAACAGAGACAAAAGCCTGCGCGCACTGAATTGAGCAAGGGTTTAATTTACCAGTTACTTCTCATTTGAAGCGGGGGACTGAGCTGGTTCTTTCAAAAATTAATGAAGCCCAAATCCTTGGAAAATGACTGACATATCAGAATGATTTAGACAGTTCAAATGGCCCCAGCAGAAGGCGTGTATGTATTTTCAATGTTGGTACAAATAGCTTTGGAACAAAATGGTTAATTGGAAGTGAATGATATTTTGGCGACCAGTCCAGAGTGAACCCCGCCTCTCGCCTGTAGTCAGCTGGGACAGGCTCCAGCTACCCCCCGCAACCCTGACGGATAAGCGGTATAGAAAATGGATGGATGGATGAATGATATTTTTCCTGAAACTCAGTTCACAAATTATCATCAGGTCTATTGCCCTCATGGTCAACATACTAGAATCTAAAGCTGCATTTCACAAACAAACATAGCTGATAAAGATTGTGCAGTGCAGATGCATCTTTCATAGTCATACCAGCCACTGAATTATCAGTTGAATTGCTGTCAAGCCAATGATTCCCCAGTGTCAACTGTCATATCAACATTGGCTTAACATCTAAATTTTGCGGACGGTTGCTTGTCAAGTATAATGAGCAAAACATCACCAATGGTATCTGTAGAAGGTCTGCTTTGTTTTTGTTGTCTTTATCTTTTTGCTTTGTTTTCTCTTTTTTCTTTATTCCTTTTATTCACAATATCCTTCAGTCTGTCCTTGTGTTTCTCCTGAGCTTATCAGCTTATCTTTGCCAGCCTGTCCCTCATAGTCTTTGTCCTTTATCATATATGTAGCTGAAGGCAAGCCTTGAAAATGAAGAACCTGCAGCATCACAGCAGATGCACAAAACTAAAAAGAGAAGCCAGACAACCAGACAAGCACTTTGGGACTATCTCACAGATGCTCAACCAGTCGAGTTGTCTGGCACTATCAAATTCATCTACCAGCTACTATATGGGCTCACAATGTGACTGTGGACATTGTTGAAGATATCAGGGCTCCTTTTACTCCTTTTGCTGTCTGTGTTCCTTACACAAAGTGTAAAACAAATTTTAGATAGACATTAGTCATTTCAGCTAGCCTGATGCCATTGTTCAGTTTGCTCAGAGATCTTTACTTCATTGTGCCTAAATCACATGATTTCATATTTGTGATTTTTGATGGACTAGATTCTTCAATTCAATTCAATTCAATTCAATTCAATTCAATTCAATTCATCCATCCATCCATCCATCCATCCATTTATTTTCTATACCGCTTTTCACGGGGGTGGGGGGTTGCTGGAGCCTATCCTAGCTGACTACGAGCAAGAGGCAGGGTGGTGCACCCTGGAGTGGTTGTCAGTCAATCACAGGGCTTCAATTCAATTCCAAAAACTTTTTTTTTTATCCCCAAGGAGCAACTCAAGGGCATGTAGAGCAGTAGTACACATACGCAAAAGAGTCAGCTAAGCTGTCATCTACAGACTGAAGATGAAGTCACTGCCAGGACTTGTTCCCTGTATAATATCACCTTTCAAATGTTTTTGCACCCATGTCATTATATTTAGGACAGGAGTTAATCTAAATGATACTAAATGGTCTAAATGACCTATAAACCCTGTGACATTTTGAGAAATGAGTAGTGAAAAAGAGGTAGTAGTATGATTTTTTTTTTCCTTCTTTCTTCTCAACTTTGGGCAGAGCTATGCCAGCTGTTCACCCCTGTTTACAGTCTTTATAAGCTAAGCTAGAATAACTGCCTCCTGGCTCCAGCTAGACAGGTATCAATCTTTTCATCCAACCTAAACTAACCTGTTCCTGATTGCATGCAAGCTGAGTAAAATATAAGATGTCTCTTGCACCCAAACCAGTTACTAGTTACCCAGTAACCACCCAGTAATTTTATTCCTTATACTAACTTATTAGAACTTCTACAGATAGACAGATGCATCAATTAATACAAAGAAAGAATATGAGAAATACAGCACAGATGTCAAAACACTTCTGTAGTGTAGCCTGGATACACTCCACAGATCCTCTTAGCCAATCCCGCACACACCCCCAAAGGTGCTGCTTAATAAGTTCTGTTTGTGGCCTTGAAAGTATGAAGAGACCACATCTTAGAGGTAAAAGCTTTGCAAGTTCACAGAGCAGCACTGTTGAGATGATGAGAGTCTACATGCATCATGAGATGTGATACACCAAGCTATAAATACGACTTTGTTTACAATACACCTTTCTTTCCTGTGAGACCAGTCGAGGGAGGCTATGTGTGCCGAAGAAAGTCCCTGCGTATGTGTGACTGTATGTAAAAGCTTACCACACAATGCTGTTTTGTAGTATTAGTATTCGTGTCTGCATGTGTACTTCGTTTACCCTTTTTTTCTTTGACTATATGTATGAAGGCCAACATCCATTACATGTATACAGAAAGCTCATAATGATTTTACAGCTGCAGAGCCTGCAGTGTTCAGCTCTTACCACACAAACACACACATGCACTCAGTCACCTAAAGCGCAGCTGGTGCTTTATTACAGCGAATCAGCAGCAGCTAGCCTCTTGGGAGGAAGGAGAGATTCTTTGTGTTTCTCTGTATGTTTCTGTACACAGAAAAAACATATAACTACCTCTTTACTTGTCTTTGTCTGATATTTTTACCACTGTATATCATTTTATTTACTTTTACAGAACTGCTTTTACATACAGTGCGGTGTTGGCAAGTCGAAAGAGAGAAACTGAGCAACAGGAATAAGTTGATGAGGGGGCAATGTGCAGTACTTCCTACATTGTGATCACCTTCGCAGTTAATTAGAAGGGAAAAGACCAAATTTTGAGTCACAATATTGTCGTGCTGGCTTCCACAGTAAAAGGCCCTCCCTGCTTGTTGTGTGGACTGTTGGCCTGGGTGAGTAAGTCTCTATGGATACCAGAGGAGATATAAAAAGTTCTGCTGACTTCCTAGCCTGTCCCCTTCACTGCTTATTATTTGGATTTGACGTTGCAGTCATAAAGATGCAGGGGCGTTTGAGAACCTGAAGATGACGCAGTGTGAGCCGTGCCCCCTTGAGGGCAACACTTAACCACCCACCAGCGTGAGTGCTGCCTGCTCTTTGGCTGACACTGTAATTTTACAAAGCCGTCAAGCATGAAGAGAAAGTGTTTGTGTGTCGTCAAGGACGTTCACTGCACTTATGTGAAAATCACATCCTGGTGTATCATACAACATAAATACAACGTCTGTGAATCATGCAGAACAGAAAATTTTAATGTATTCATGAGCGTCTTATGCTTGGTCTCTTTATAAAACACCAATGCAAACATAAGGCTTTCCTCAGAGAATGACAGCAGATAGTAGTTAACGCACACTTATCTTTGTAGCATCCTTTGGCATCTCCTCTTCAGGAGCCACCTAGAAAATCAAACAAACATGAGTGACAGGATTTACTCTAAATGCTTTTAATAATTTGTTATAGCAGTGGTTAGAATGGGGTTCTAAACACAAAATGGAAATAAATACACTTGAACCCACTGGCAGACATGCATTCTTACATCACTGTCAACTATAGATACAGTAAACATAAATTGCTGACAAAGGTCACTCATTGTGCTGACAATACTAAACTCTGCAGCTCTTTTAGTTTTCTTTGTCATACATTTACAGTATATGGCACCAGCTGTTTTTGTTTCTCTTGTCTAAAAACCAAAACAGTATGAAATAGTAGTTAATATTGGGCTTATTTGTCTGATGACAAGAAATCTGACTCAAAATGAATGAGGTTGCAGACAAGCATAAAGGTAATCACTTTATTTTGAAATAACTGCTCTTACATGTTGAAAAGTTCATTATTATTTGACATCAGAGTTCCTGTTGTGAACTTACTTCATTCGTTACCCAGGGCTGTCTGTCCGTCCAGTCAAGATGGTTCCTGATGTACCACCACTGGATCTCCAGTGAATATGAGGGTGTCCCTGCCCCTCTGAAGGAGCAGGCCATCTCCACATCCTGACCTCTCTGAGCAGTCATATCATGAGGCACCTCTGTGAACATGGCTGCAAAGACACAGAATCAGACACGGTTAACAAATGCCATTCAGTGCACTCAGAAGAGAAAGTTTAAAGATGCTTTCACCAATTTAATTTTAAAAATTTTGAAAACTAATATAAATATTTTTGACTTCAGCCTAGTAAAATACAAAATAAGGCATGATTCATGGTATAAATGTAACATCATGTAATGTCATCTAGAAGTAACAGTTAATTTATCATAAAAGTTAAATCACTTTTGAGCAAAAGCCTTCATTTGTTTATCAACAGTTGATTAATTACAGCCTGACTGTTATGTTATGATTGAATATTCACAAACAAAATATTACAGCAGCTCTCACACCTGAGTTCCTTCTTGGTTATATTTTCGAGCTGCTATGCCACATTATAAGTGTGTGTGATGATGAGACTAATGAAAAAGGGGGAGGGTGGAGTGTGTGTGTTGAAGGCGGTGAGAGAGAGGAGAAAATAAAGCCTGCTGAATTTAGGTGACGGTGAAATGTCAAATGAAAGTAATGAAGGTAAACAAAGAGGTTAAAGAGGGTATTTTATGACCGTAATTTTACCTGCAAGCCCAGCATTTACTAAAACATTTGTGATTTAAATGTGAGATGTAATGTTCATGGAGATAAAAAGGCTTTTTATTTTAAATTTTCTGTGAGAACATTCAAACGTAAGAGGAGTGTTGTTTGTTTGGCATTTGCTTTACAAAATGAGGTAATGATGATGATGATGAACACAGCACACTCCAGATTCAGAAATGGAATAGTTCAACATTTTGGGAATAACGATTATTCACTTTCTTGCCGAGAATGAGATGAGAAGATCATTCTCATGTTTGGAAGACACCCTATCTATGTTTAAGAGTAGACTTAAAACCCTCCTTTTTGACAGCTGGATCCTGAGCCCTCTATGGCTCTGCCTATTGGACTGCTGGTGCTGCTGGATCCACAACCCTCTCCATGGCCCTGCCCGGATCCTGCTGCTCCTGCTCTGCACTGTTCTCTCTATCCTCCCTGCCTCTCATCTCCCCCTCTCCTTTCTCTCTCCATCTCCCTGTCTCTCCTCTCCCCTTCTCCCTCCCAGGCGGTCACAGCAGAAGGCCGTCTACACTGAGTCTGGTTCTGCTTGAGGTTTCTGCCTGTTAAAAGGAAGTTTTTCCTCGCCACTGTCGCCAAATGCTTACTCAGTGTAGGGTTTTGCCCTGGGACCTGTTTCTCTCTGATTCTCTTCTTTTTTTTGAATGTGTTTACACACCTGTAAAGTGTCTTGAGATAATTCTGTTATGAATTGGCACTTTAAATAAGATTGAAATTAACTGAATTGAATTAAATAAGGGCGGCACGGTGGTGCAGTGGTTAGCACTGTCGCCTCATAGCAAGAGGGTTCCAGGTTCGAATCCCGGTCTGGGCCCTTCTATGTGGAGTTTGCATGTTCTCCCTGTGCCTGCGTGGGTTTTCTCCGGGTACTCTGGCTTCCTCCCACAATACCAAAAACATGCACATTAGGTTAATTGGCTACTCTAAATTGCCCCTAGGTGTGAGTGTGAGAGTGTGTGGTTGTCTGTCTTTGTGTGTTGGCCCTGCGATTGACTGGTGACCAGTCCAGGGTGTACCCCGCCTCTCGCCCGTAGTCAGCTGGGATAGGCTCCAGCTCCCCCGCGACCCTGACGGATAAGCGGTATAGAAAATGGATGGATGGATGAATTAAATAAGATGCTTCATTCCGGAGTCATTTGGCTTAGGAAGATGGGCAGTCTGACTTTCGAAAGTTATATGAAGCTCTTTGGTTGTTTAAGAGAAAGCTATCTGTAATCCGTCTTCTTAAAATGAATCTTAAATTATAGGAAAATTAATTAGCTGACAGTCAGTGAGGAGATTGTTAGCATCTAATGCTGAGGGTGCAGACAGCAACCAACTGAATGCTCCTCCCTTTACCCTCCCTTTCCAAGTGTGAAGGAGAAACTACAATGGATGCTAAAATGGTTTGCTCATTCTGTTATACTTTAGAAACATGGTGGTCCAACATGATGGACTCTGTGGAAGTACCTCCTCACTCAACAGATAGAAAACTCCCTGAAGAGGATTTTTAATATCTACTGACTTCAAATCTGAAGTTAATATATGAAGTCTAAATAGGTACAGAGCAAGAGAATCAATCCATTTTTATAATCGTGGGGCTGGAATGTTGTGAAGAATTACGTGAACAATCAGTATTATTACATATCATATTAGTTGTAGTTCTTAGGATTTATTGATCGATGCAGGACGCTGCTGCTCAAGTATAGTGGAAGGCACAGCCCTCAAAGAAATGTGCTTACACTGGTAACTTGTCAGTTTTATTTCACATTTTGTTTGGGTGATAAACAAACTAAAATATTTTTCATTCTAATTCTGTCACTGGAATTTTAAGCAGTAAAATTTAATTTCAGAAAAAAATGATTTCTAGGCACATCAATCTGTAGAAAACCCCAGGGCAGACCCAGAACAAGCTGGAGAGATTATATTTCACCCAGGGGAAGCTTGAAAATGCTGCTATGGAGAGGGATGTCCAGACCTCCCTGCTTATCCTGCTGCTGTGATCAAGCTCCAGATAAGCGACAGAAAATGAATGGACGGTAATCATTTCCGTTGATTCAAGTTTGGCTCAAAAGAGTAATATTCACTAATATTTTTCCGAAAGGGATGTAAAAGCAAGCAATGACTGAGTGCTACTAAACATGTTTTTTTTTTTTTTTAATTTAATTTAATTTATTTTTTTATAGAGAATGCAGCTTTGGCACGGACATTGAGGGTCCAGTGTGTAGGATTTAGTGGCATCTACTGTTCAGGGCTACTGTAGACCCCACACCGTGGTGTGCAATGTTGAGACCAACTCCCTCTGTAGATATAAAAGACTCATTCTAAGTTTTTAGTTTGAGGTGATTATACACTGATATTATGTTCTAATAGATTCCCCTAAGTCCTGCTCACTTTACCTTTAACTATATATTAACAATTCCAGGACTCATAACCTCAGTACAGTTTTGAACAGGAAACTGTGAAACAGATAATGATGTAAATTTAGTCATTCCAGCCATTCACCAAACACCTGTGACCCCACAACACAAATATTTGAGGTTCATATTTACTAACCTCTTAAGAAATACATTTGGCTGTGTATAACTGCATGCTATACATTAACTGTGTGCTCACAAGCAGCTTATAGCATGTAGTGTTTGTGCTGACAAAATCAACTTTAAAGGCTTCTTTGCACCTTAATTTGCTGATGATACCAAACAGTGTGAAAGATGAGTGTGCTAGATTCAGGTGCACCAGTAGCTAAATTTAAACCCACATTCTGAATACTTTGGTCTCCACCAAGCTGTGGAATATCATCAAAACCAAACCTAATAAACTGTCATCCTCACAATGCACCAGGGAACCATGGATATTGGTTCAAAGGGAGCCATAAATATCTTTTACTCATGAATATTCAGTAACATTTATAAAGAGAGGATGTTAAATCTATTCATCTTAAACAATAGGCAAAAAAGACACACCAGCACATTATACTGTATCTTGCTATAGTACTTACTGGTCTGTATGTTATTAGCCTCTCAGCATTTTACTTACTTTACGTCTTACTTGAATTGATTACAGTATTATCTTCAAGCTTTAGAAAGACAAGACTTGTTGGGACCATCTGTAAACATGTTTTTACACCAACTTATGAAACACATTTTTTTCTTCGATCACTGGTAAAACCATCAAAGTTATACCATTGAAAAGCCAGGTACAGAGGAAGCCAAGCAGATCTATATTGTTCTAAATTTGCCAGCTCATAAATGACACACTGATCAGTGAGTTCTGATGAACTAGAAAATCCTCTAACTTGCAACAGCTGAATTTCCTTTTACTTTTTATGTCTTTCTGCAAAATTACAGCTTTTCAGCCAGAATTTTCTCATCATTCAAATCGAACCACAGTCTTAACTGGAACCTTCAAATTGAAAGTGAGCCTGGCAGGTCATTATTTCATACAAGAGGAATACATTTTTAAGAATGTGGGTGCTTTTTATAAAATGACAAAATGTGTCTTAAAATGCTTAAAAACTTAAAAAGCAGAAATTGAAGGATAATGGTACAGTGAACATGCATGCAATTTGCATGAAATTTCAGTCTTAACTTAAGAAACAGTTGTTTGTCAAGCAAATCACAACTAAGGTCCATTTACTGGCATAACCACATCTCAGGCTTCCTCAGCATATGGTGTTTGCTCAAACTAACTTTTTACATAGCTTTTATCCAGGTCTATGAAAGTGGATTTAAGTTAAGATATTTTTCTTTAACAAACGTACATTTTGTTTTATATTTGTGATAAAGCCGCTGAGACTTTTTTTTTTATCTCAGTGTCTGTATTATTAAACTATTGCATTATAATAAGATATATAAGATATAAGATAAGTAATCCTTTATTGATCTCCAAAGGGTAACTTTGAGATGTATATTACATTGTAATTATAATGTGTGCTCATTGTTTTTAAATCAAGCTTTTCATTTGTAGGAGTCAGACTGTGCTATAAGGTTACATAGTCTTTAATTAACAGTATACAAACAGCAGTGGTGGCTTGGTTTCAGACAATTAAATCATTTTAAAGAATCATTCAGTGGTCAGAATGAAATTTTCTCACATCCAGCACACCATTGGAGAAAGCTTTGAAATACAGAATAGGAGGAGATAGAACACATGAAGGACTGATTTACAATAAACACTATTGAACATTTTTATGAACTGTTAACATGTAGACTAAAAATCAAGTGACACGCTGAACTTATAATGTAAGGCAACCGCAAGTTCATAATTCACTTCATAGGAACTACACTTTCTATGCTGTGACTGTCACAACATTTTCCACTCATCACGTGGAAATTCCCTGTGAAATGAGTGGCTAACATGCATTTTCTCTCTGGGGAAATCCCATGTCACAGATGAAGAGTTTTATTTCAGAATGAAATCAACACCTTTGGGTTTCCTGTTTCTTTAAAGTAAAGTAAAATCTTCTGTTTAATATCACAGAAAGAATTTATCTGCTTGTGCCAGACAGAAGAGTTACACTTCAGAAGACTGTGTGTGTGATTTTTAAATACTGAGCTATTCAAAGTCGAGTCCTTCTGCAAACTTTAAAATTTCTTAACTTTAGCCGAGGGCTCCTGCTCATAGATTTGTCTGGCTTATTCAGTCAATAAAAGTGAGTTAAATTTGCACCAGCTAATTGCTGATTTTCATCTGGGTTCATAGATTAACCTTGACTAAGGCTGCGCTATGGATCTGTCTTGTATTACCAGAGAAGTACAAGCCTCAAGTCATACATCCCTCTTGTACATTGATCAAATCTGCTTGTATTTTTCATTTGTGAAACACGAAACGCACCAGGTATCGATTTGACATTACGCAGCTGGAGCCAGCAACAATGTTCACAGCCCCTCTCCTGCTGATAATATTCAAAGCTGGGACATAAAAAATAAAAGTATTAGATAGAGCCTCTGAAGTTGCTCTCAGCAATGATAATCTGTCTTTTCCCGCTTAGCTGTGAAGCCCACATCGTAAAATCCATGTGCGTTTTCAACCTAATACCTCACACATTTGAAAACCACAAGGAAGTGTGATAGTCATCAGCAGTCCATTATAATGCAAAGGAGATAATGCTCACTGAACAATTTACAAAATCCACACAGCAGATGCTAATCTGATCATATGACATGCTGTTTCTCTGTCTCAGGTTAACTTCTTTTTCTTCATTATAATCATTTCAGAACATGGTTAATTCTTAAAAAAATAGCCTGCACTGGAAATGTGTGACAAATTACAGGAGAATCTCACATTCCAACTTTAAATTACTATCTCTTGCTTCCGTGCAGATCTATATCCACCATTGATTCTGTTGTGACAATGATTCAAAAGGGTGGCTATCTAATGCTGTATCTCTTTGTAATAGTCATCACTAATCTCCACAGTGTCATTGTTGAGGCCATAAAAGACTGTGATGAGTTGGGTCTGCTGACCTTGAAGCATTATCATTATTGCCAAGATAAACAGCGGAAGACTCTTGGGCAATTGCTACAAATCTGTGCTTGAAAGCTACAGCGAAGCACCCAAGTCAGACTCTGTGTCAGCCCATTTACCACAGGAGGAAGGGGAGCTAGATGGAGAAATGAATATTGGAAGAAGAGCTTTCATGAGATCGAGAAAAAGAGACTGTATATGTCTGTGTGATGAACGAGAAAATAAATCATGACCAAAGACTGAATTAATGAGTGGGTCGATGTTTATGAGAGTGAGGCTCTGTGTATTTGTGAGAGATTAATACATTGCAAGAATAAAGGGAGGGATTAATATGAGACTGTGTGTGACAGAGAGAGGGGGACACAATGTGTGAGGTAGCAGATAGCTGTGGGTGGGTGCTGCAGTGACACCTGTTATCATTTATTTCTTTGAGAAATGGAATGTGGTAATTACAAAAATGATAAAAGGGGAGCAGGTGATGTTTCTATGTGGTGTAGTCTCATTCCACCCTAAACTCCTGCCTTACTCCATTTAATAGCTTGTTTACACATACTTTTTAGAAATAGCTCTAAATTTGGAGGCCATTGTTTTAGAGTGATAATTTAAAATAAAAATCACAGATTTAGTTAAGGGTTTTTTTTTTTACCCCAAATGAGTGGGAGGGAAATATTTGTGGCAACAGACTGACAAATCAATGCTCAATAGACTGAACCATTTCTCTTGTCAAACTACAGTTTAACTAATAACTTTAAGGCTCCACTAATCATTTTGTTTTATAGAAACACTTAAATTATTCTATGTAATAAGAGAGGGGTCAGTCGTAGTGATTAACCCACAAAGAAGGAAGGAGGTTTCAAGTTCAAATAATTCTGCTTTGATATTTGTTTAATACCATTTAGACATCCCAGTATTCTGTCTTGCTGTTTTAGTGGCCAGTTAAATAGCACAGAGCTGTCTTTAATGATATTAGTTAGTTATTAGTAATGTCCAGCATTAGTTTTCTGCCCCACGCATATGGCTAAAATGTGACCTGAAAATTATATTATATTATATTATATTATATTATATTACATTATATTATATTATATTATATTATATTATATTATATTATATTATGGGAAAGGGAATTAAAATATTATACAACTAGCTAAATAAAAATAAAAAGGATATTCAGGTTTTTATGGTCAACAGTGCAACTTTAATTATTCCTAACAGATGCACTCTATTATGACACTCATAAATAAATAACTTAAAAAGTATTTTTATAAGGTTGCATACTTTACCACTGCACAGCTAACTATAGCTTTTGCTTTATTAGTGGATAGAAAATTAATTGTTGACAGGTTGGACAAAAACATCTAATATCTACAAATCCGCAACAAGTAAAACATAGTGAAACTGATACAATCTGTTAAAAGACAGCGACATAAAAAATATCCTCATATGTTCATGTTTTTGGTCTAATCATATGATTGTTGACCTCACCCCATATGCCACAAGCATTAGCACCCAAATCATGGGAGATAAGTTGAAAATTTGCATATTCCTACTTCTACTTTCTGCATTTGTTGCAAAATAGATGTCACCAGCTGCATGACTGGGCACTCGGCGGCATCATCCACTGAATGTCAATGCTGTTCAGGGTGTGAGATGGCTGGTGGTGCATCAGGCTGCATACTGTACTCTCAAGAGCTTTTCAGCTTCCTGAAATGGCTTCATAGCAGCTGAGGAAGTGACTACAGCACAGCGTGACTCACTAGCTATTATAATGCTAATTAGGCTGATGCATGTGCATCCTTTGTTACACTCTGAGAAAGTGAATGGTATACATTGCTGTGTTGCTCATTTACAGTTCTGCTAAACAGAACTGTATTTTCATCACAATTTTGTTAATACTCCCTCATAGATAACTTTGATATATATAAATGTAAATATTTTGTAGTTGGTGGTGACATCTATTCTAAGCTTGCTAAAAGGAAATTGAACAGTGGTTTCAGCTGAATCTCAGTGCAGTTCATTATGTGATCAACAGAAGTTCCATAATGTGTACACATTTGAAGAGCACTGAATACGAGTGGAGCCAGAACACTGATTCATAATATCTTTATCGCTCTTTTAAAATTCCTTTCTACAGTTGATGTCACTATGGAAAACCTAGGACATGAGAGACAACCAAGGTGGGTACTCTATGATGGAAAAATATATACAGGGGAATTCACTGTCCTCATGCTCTTCCCCACTGGGAGGTCAGAGGTTCAGCTCAGCAAGAGAAGGTCAGAGTTTAATCCTTTTCAAGGACTCCTCAAAACAGAGGATGCATTCAAATCTGTAGCCACATACTTTCAGCATGATTTCTCTAAGCAGACCTGTGACTTAAAGGCCATGTCATTTATTTTAGCTCTACAACAAGCTCTACTCTGAAATCCTTGTTGGTAGTAAGTACGAAGGTATACAGCTTGTATCAAGTGTATGAGCTTATCCAAGATTAACAGATGGGAACTTTGTGTGTTCTGGATTTCGCATATGTTGTCATAATTTTTGAGACTTTCCCTTCGGTACAAAACAGAACTTTGCTGTGTTTGCCCCAGGAATTTACACAGCGTCTACAGTAAATTACATTTACAAACGCAGCTCTGCAACTCAATCATACTAAGCTGAATACTAATTATCAGTCGGCTTTAAGAACAACTTAACGCCTGAACTGAAAAACTGAAAAGCAGTGGCTTACTGCCGTCTCAGGTTGAAAGATTCAAGTCTGTGTCCCATTTGGTTTGGATGTGGTCAGAAGCGTGCTCTCTCACTCAAACACATGCAAATCGTGATGTCACCCAAACACATCACTGAAGCAAGTTTTTATTATTGCTGTTATTAAAAAGAAATTTTCAGGTGGTGATGAGCTAATAGAGGCCTGGCAAACAACATTTCCATACAGATTTTTCAAGACATGATAGAGCAACTTAAGGCAAGCCTCACGTGTTGGTGCATCAAACACTATCACAAGTATCACTCATAGATTGTTGCCATCACACTTACTGGGGACACTTAACAGAATCTTACAAATTACTTTTGTGTGTTTCTGGTGGTTGGAAGTATGAAAGTATGATTTCATCCACCAGAGTGTGTGTGTGCGTGCGTGTGTGTGTGCGTGCACAGTTGCTTGTTAAATTCAGTATAAAGTCCGCTTCCACAGCATTTATTCCGTCAATACAGCTAGAGTCAGGTCAGATATTCCACTATCCCGAGCAAGGTTAAGCTACCATGAAAGACACACAAGATGTCCTAAAGAATTTTCACAGCTTTGACTTTATAAAGTAGGCTTTTAAATGTGAAAAAACATCAGGTAAATGTTAACTTTTCTTGAAGGTAGTTTGACATTAGTACAGCAAAGAAGAAACAACTATAATTAATAACAGTATAAAACATTATCTCTGACAGAGAAGAGTGTTTTCAGCATGACTGCATTGTTGTACTGATGGAATTAGAGTTGTGCAAGAACAGTTTTGTATTTTATAATTGTGCCACTCAGTATCACATGTATAAATATATTTTTTCTCCATGAGTAAGACATACATGTATGCATGTGTGTGTACCCATGGACTTTGGTTTTGCCTGTTCCCTGACTGGAACTGTGCTTCCTGCTGTTTTGGCCCAAATCCCAGCTGCCTGCCTGCCTCCCCACAGCGCAGGTCAAACACTTTTTTCCCTCTTAATCAAATGAAAAAGGTTAAAAGGAGAACATGGCTTCCTGAGCCAGAGGGTTCAGCCAGAACACCAAGGACAAGTTATTTTTTTCTGTAATTCAACACAAGAAAGGTGCCACCTTTGCACAAGAAATTATTACCACATCAACACTCAACGATTGCTTCCTCACCTGGTGCAGAGTTCAGAAATAGCAACCATGCCTTTGTAGTACAAAGCAGTTTGAGGTGCTTTAAGCTTCTCTTGTTTTATCACATGTGCTTGAGAGAGGCTCACTTGATCATTTAAGAGACTGCAAACAGTATCTGAATAACAATGTACTGAATAACTGGATTGGGAAATCAAATATTTGCAATTTACAGAACATTTGAATATTGCCTGAATTTTTCTTTGAATAACATATACCTTTGCCACATCAGTTGTCTGGCTCAGAACTCCCCACTGGAACAACAATAAGAAATTCAGAACTAGAGCCCAGGCTGTTTCTGTCCTCTGCGCTACTCATGAAAAAAAAAATGCTGCCTGTGTGTGAGGTGCTTGAAAATTCCTCCTTTCTTCACTGGAAACAGTCAGAAGCTGGTTCAATGATCAACATTTGGACATGCCTACTGATGGGGTAGAAATTTGCATCAATAATTGATTGTGGTCACTGTGATTGCCACAGTAAAGACACACACATCCAGCTGCAGCAAAGACATTTGGTCTATTGATCTCTGTATCTGATAACATGTGTTCTGTTTGAATTCACTCAGTAATTATTGCATTTTTATCTTTATCATATTTTCTGCTGCTGCAACAAATATAATCCCTCCTGGATTTATTCAAATGTCATCTCACATAATTAATGGAAGTCGTCATCTGTCTACAGACTATTTTTGTATATAGTGTAATCTGAACACATTGAAAAGGAAAACCCATAAACCTTTGCTAATGCCCATGTTTGCTTTTATATGCATACATAAACACTGGCACACGTTAATGGGCCTATGTGCTGCAGGCATATGGCGGTTCCAGTCTCATTAAAAGGATGCTTGGACACGATGAAATATGTAGGTGTTATAATAAATCTTAAGAGTCAGAAAAACAATCTGAGCATGAGAAAAAATAAGGAAAGAAAAAAGTGTCGTGTGGAAGATGAGAGTAAAAGCAAGAACCAGTGAAAGAGGATGGACCCTGAGTTAGTGGAGGAGCAGATATTTAGAGAGCTAATGGATGACAGCTAGATTGTCCATGGTCTGTAACAGGAGAGACACTCTTGGGACAGTAACACACAGCTACGACTTCCTCAATGTTAAAGTGTGAGGTATATTAAATATTATTAAATATCACTATGGATTTGAATGTATCAACAACAAAGACAATATCAAAAGTAATTTGAAGCTGCATTAATCAGCGTTTTTACATGTAAATAAAGAGTCAAATTACTATGTGTCAAAACCACATCAAATTATCACTCTATTCTGCAGCGTTCTGCATCTCCGCTGGTTTCCAGATGCAGCAGGCAGAAGTTGCGACCAAACGTTCTAATCAAACCTACTTTACACTGTATGTCTGCTGTTTGGTTCTGAGCAAATATTACTATAATATTAAGTAGATTGAGTGTATTATGACAAATAGCAGGATAGGTGGGATTAAGTGTCTTTCCACAAATGTTAGATATTATCCAGCAGTTTGACGACCAGACATTTCCTTCATAAGTTGTGTGGATCTTGTAATTAGATTCATCATGCAGCCAGAATCGCGACGTTAAACAAATGCTAATGTTGCTCTGGATGTATAAACAGGCAGTTGTTTGCTAATCTGTTCACCACAGCAACTTGAGTTTTCAGTTTGTTCTGCTGCCCCCAAGTTGCTGAAAGAATCTAATTATGCAGCTTTGAATTGAAGGAGTAAAGTCGTGCAAAAATAGACTTCTTAGTCCCATTCCCAGTAAATAAAAGCTTCACGAAACATTCACTGAGAACAATGAAGAACTGTATTAAAGTGATAAGAAAGGAAAAAGACAGGAAATCTGCTCAAACAGAAATAAGTAATTGAAAATACTCAGTCATTATAATTATTACCATTATTATTATTATTATTATTATTATTATTATTATTATTATTGTTGTTGTTGTTGTTGTTGTTGTTGTTGTTATTCAACTTCTTGTGGTTAAACTGTATGTGATCCAAACAGCAATTACCCATAATATGGTACTACTGAAACATCACGACGAAATCTTCTGTGGCAATTAAAGTAAAATTCAAAAACTATAGTTTTTACAGGGAATTTCAAAACAGCAAAACAGACTGTTCCACCCTACACTCTGAACATGAATCCATGTAAATTTCTTGAAGCAATGTGGTCACAGTATGGCAACAAAACTGATCATTATTAACAACTATATGGACTCAATCTATATCTATTATTTTATTTTATGTCACTAACTGTGTGTCCAGTTTTCCTCGTGGTTTTGTGCCTCTCCCTCCCTCTCTCTCTCTCTGTATCTTTCTGCAGGTCTCTCTCCATCCAGATCTACATTTTCCTTGCCACTGTCTGCTTGCTTGGGGGTTCGGGCTCCGGGTTTCTGTAAAGCACCTAGAGACAATTTTGATTGTAAAAGATGCTATATAAATAAAATTGAATTGAACTGAATTGAAACAACAATTCAAACTTCAAAGAGCTATAAGACGGAGAAGAAACACTGCAAGATAAAATGCAAAATTCCATAGAGTCATGGGACAATATGTTCTGCTTTGTGTTGTTATTACTATTATTGTGGTCATTGAAGGTGATTTATAAAATAGATGTGTTACTATATAAAAATGAATAAATAAAAGGACTACATGCCTTTTAGCCAAGTGGTCAACTTAGCAAATATGTGATGAGAAAGTGAATAGGCAACAGAATCAAGTCTGTAAAAACAGCTGTGTATTGTCAAACAAATCAAACTTGCAGTCTCAAAGCAGAAGCAGCTGGATGTGTCTACTAAACCAATACTTTTAACTAGCCTGACAGGTTTGGACATGTCATTAAGTAGCCATTCAGCTACTTAATGACAGCCATTCATTACTGCCACATTTTCTCATGTTTTTACTCTTATGTCCTCCTAATGATGTTTCACAGGGGAATAACATTCATAAAACTCAGGGGATTTCAGTTTAAGATGAATTAATCATCACTGTCATCACAAACTATTCACTGCATGCCTAATGATAAGCAACCAGATACATTGGTTTATGTTTTTGAATTCACTGTGTCTTTCAGTTAAAATTTCAGCATGTCAGTCATTGTGGGCTGTGGCTACTGTTTGATCGAGCTCATGTCATGTCTTCAAGTGTTTTATGACTTCAGTGTGGTCAGTATGTCAGTAGGAGTTTTCATGCAGGCCTGCTCTGGAGACCAGGGTAATGTCTTCACGTTTCCCGTTTTATTCAACCAACGGTTCAAAACCGGAAGATATTCCTTATACAAAATAGAAAGTATAAATACATACATACATACTGTAGTTACATAAAAAGTATAAAATCCTCATATGATTGGAATTTTCTGGATATTAACAAGTAAAGGTTTATCAAGAAAGTTAAAATTCTACTAATAAAGATTGTTAAAGAACCTGCAAAGATAAAATTGTCAAATATTTAAAGGAGGAAAAAAAAGAAAAGGAAAAAAAATCTGACAGAAGTTAAGTACCTCATTTATGTAACAAAAATATGTGTTGTTCAATAGTCATTTTCATCCCTTAATCACATTTGGATCTCACAGATTTATCTTGGGAGCCCTTGGGAAGTCCTGTTCCCCTGAGTTGGGAATGACGTGTCTTAATATAAAGTAAAACAGTGAGAAAACTACATCACACGTAGCCTGAACTTTAAACTGAACTTTAATCCAAATAAACTCCACCAAACTGAAACTCCCAGCAGTTTAAGCCATGCAGTAGGAATTTCTCACACATTTGACCCTTATCTCTGCAACACCACATTCATCTTCCTACTGTACTGTCTCTGCTTGTCTCTTCACTCATTTCCATCCAGCCTTCCCAGGCAGCTCCTCAGAAATAATTAGCGACTAACGAGTCTCTCACACAGCCTCATAACAAGCTTCACGCTCTAATAATGAACCTCTGCACAGTTCTGCGGTAAACAGCTGCCATCGGTTACAGAGAACCTGCCGGAAGCCTTAAGCCCAAGCAAACCCAAAGACAAACCAGCCTGAGCAAGCAGAATCCACCAGATTGTTTTGTCTCTTTGGAACAAGTTTGTTTTTTTTTAAGACTCGCTAATGAGAAACTACAAATGAATTCAATGTAGAATGGTACAGTTGAGTCAGGATTTGCTGTGTCTATTGCCTATTAATGAATCTACAGTACCTCACAACTTTAATCAGCAGTGTAAACAACAGAATTAAATAATCTTTTTCACAGCATGATAAATATAAAATAGTTTGGTGGTAGGGGAACTGGGAGATGCTGTTTCCAAGCATTCTGAAAAACAGATCTTTCTGAACAAAAGCCAGCCTCATAGATTTTCTAACATTTGTGGAAAGGCACATAATCCTACCTATCCTGCTATTTGTCATCGACTTAACATTGTTTTCCAAGTGGTGAAGATAATCAGACCAGTTTGAGTGACAAATTTGAGAAGATCAAGGGAACTTTCTATGTAAATATAGAAAATCCTTTCTCATTTTTCAAGGATTAACCTTTTCCTGAGCTCTGATGTTTCTGTGTTGAAGCACGACTTTCACAGTGATGTAACTTGTACTTGCCACCTATCACCATAAATCTCTCGCTGTTGTGTTTCACAACAAAAAAATCCACCAAAAATATACCCTCATGAACAGAATGTGTCAGAAAAAAGTACCAGTGGTATTACCTCAAAAATCAGCTTTTAGAAGTTATTGAAAAAGACAGGCAAGCGTCATGGTGAGGTGCATAATGATTTTTACAAGCCTCAATGAAAATGCCCTGTGGGGTGGATGGTCTGTACAGCAGGAGCTGAGCTAACTAGCCATAAAACAGTGATGGATGATATGGAGGTTTAAACAGGTGTGTGTAAATGCCACTGTGTTTATGAGCCATTCCTTGGTGTTCATGAGGATTTGTAACAGGGATGCAACTTGCATACTGAGTCTCTAACTTAATAAAAGATACCAAGGTTTACAAGAACAGGATATTTTTAGTCAATCATTTATTCAAACTGAAAGCTTATATCAGCCATATCAAAAGACAGAAGTCAGTGGTGGGCCAGAGAGATGCCAAGTGGAAATTATTTTCCACATCCATTGGTCAAGAACAAATTTCTCTGGCTGCCTCTGTATGCTCTCTCTTTGCCAAAGTGACTTACAATAAGTGCATTCACACTCTACAGAACAAGCACTGGATGTCATCAATAACTGCGTATCAGAGCAAGATCTGTGTTAAAACAAAAGTGCTTATGTTTTTTTGTGCATGTTAATCTATCTTATGTTGGAGTTGTGTTCAAGCGCTGTGGTATAACTGAGGGAAAAATACGCAGCCTTGTCTTTCTTATAGCGTTGCTATATACTGTAATATATACGGGTTGTATTGTCATCTTGTCAACACACGTCTAACACAGACTTGCCTTGAGATAAGTGCTTTTAGCTAAATGCCAGCATGCTAACATGCTTATGATGACAATTCTTACAAGCTGATGATTAACAGGTATAATATTTACCATGTTCATCATCTTAGTTTAGTATATTAACATTTGCTACACTAAAGCCAAAATACAGCTGAAGTTTTCTGACATTTGTTCTGCAGGTATTAAGTCAGTAGTTTTAATCTCAGCATGCCCCGAGTGACTGAAAGCACAAAAACACACACGCAAAAAGCAAATTTAAAAGTAATCGTACTGCATCTTAACAGACTTTGACATATCATATACATACTGTATATATATATTGGGGGAAATACAGAACAGAGAACTACATGGTGTTTGTACAGCGTGTGTGTGTGTGTATATGTGATAACACAACATGTGACTGTATTGTTTTATGTTAGACTGATGCCAACTATGATACATCAGATCTTCCATACGAACATTATGAAATTACTTCCATTAGAAGTAAGACATTGTAAGTAAAAGCACGTGGCGGAAGGCATTAAAGCAAAGGAAAACAAATAAAATGTAAAAGCATCTGGTTTACACGGACTATCTAGCAATTCGTAAATAATGCTATATGCTAACTGAGAAATTGAAACTAGCAACTCACAACACACCACACATGAAAGCTTAAGACCCAGTCCAGGTGCACATCAGTAAGATTCTTTCTCTGGACGCCATGGATATTTGTTCCAAATTTCATGACAATCCATCCAGATAGATCACAAATGTCAACTCCATGTTACAATATACCATATATCCATCCATCCATCCATCCATTTTCAATACCACTTATCTGTCAGGGTCGAGGGGTTCCCCCCAGACTGGTCACCAGTAAATCGCAGGGCTGACACACAAAGACAGACAACCACACACACACACACACACACAGACACACACGTAGGGGCAATGTAGAGTAGCCAGTTAACCTATTGTGCATGTTTTTGGGATTGTGTGAGGAAGCCGGAGTACCCCATGATATCGAAAAAAGAGGTCTCATTGTATCATAAAATCAACAACAACAACAAAATCTCAAAAGCCATCAACATGGCAAAGGCTACATAGATGCCACTGTCTCTGCTTAGGAGATGAGCGAGATGAGACATCTCTTTATGGAGTGGAGTCAATCCCCTGTGAGAGCCAGTAGCTGGTTGGTCCTCATCCTGGCATATATCTGTTTACATACACACTCACACCTGACAAACATCATGAATACTTTCGCATTGGAGCACATTAACACACCAAATTGTGGCTGCAGCTGTATCAGTTGCTATGGATGCTGCAGTGTTTGTCCTCACATGCCTGCTCCTCCCCAATGCCTCATTTTCACAGTTTCCACCAATTAAAATTAAAACACCTCACCAAACATTCAATCAATGAATTTCTGAGGTGTGTAGTTCAGCCTGAGAGACAGAGAGATCAATACAGTCATCTCCAAGGTGAATCTATAGCAGTTCCCAATAGACACAGAAAACTGCTGTGCAAACGTGTAAAGATACAATCATGTCTTCAATAGTATAGTGACTAAACACCAGCGCTCAGGCAAGCTTCTAAATAACAATAATAATAAGAATGAATTCTTTTTTTATACAAAATATATGTTCTTGCCTTTTCTTTTTTTAGTCAAAATTATTGTCATATTTTCTGCGGTAGTGCAGCCATGGAACGAAGACTAGTTTGAGAGAGGAAAGCAGAAGAAGAGACGATGAAGTCAGAGGTAGGAAGAGGCAGAACGAAAGAAACAGACCTGCAGAAATCACAACAGGGAGCATCTTTCATCCTCTGCCTCTCTAAAAGCTGCCTCCACCAGCCTATCCTCCTGGGCCAGGCATTGGCGGCAAAGAGGAGACGTAGCGAGAGAGAAAGAGATGGGAGATATCAGCACTCAGTATCTAATCTCCCTACCCTCACTAATGCACCCTGGAGTATCCTCTCCAGCACCGACATGGGCAGACAGATAGGAGTCGACAGCTGCACAGGCTAAAACCCAGCACCCGAGCTTTACAGCTAAAGGTAAGCTTTCCCTGCTGGGCCTGACTCAGAACAGAAGAGAGGGGCATTTGGGGGTAGAGGAAAAATGGTTTAAAGAAAAAAGGCTGAATCAGCTGAGCTTGTTTAATGTCTTGTTTATCACTCACTTCTTCCCCAGGGGCTTTAAAGTCTACCTTACAAAAACCGTCAGCCTTCGCAAGAAATATACAACCTTTCACACTTTACATCTTATATCTTCAAAACAAATGCTTTTACTCTGCCAGTTGGGTGAGACAATCTATTTTCTTTCAGTGCACTTTGCACTTTTTTTTTTTTAATATTTCTAAAGGAAAATGTAAACATTTTTGACAAAGCCAAACTTGTATCTACACAAATAAACAGATAATTCAACTGTCTTCTGAGACATTACTGAAACATGTAGATTTGAATTGCAAATCCCATTGTTGCAGATCTCTGCTAGATTCCTTCTGTATGTCAGCCTGCCCTCTCTTTTCTTTTCTGAGGACACTGAGAGATAAAAATGACAGGTGTATCAGAGGGACATGTTGGCAGAGATGACATTTTATAATAATAAGACAACAAATTTGGTGAAATCACAAAAACGTTATTATTCATGAGCTTAACCAATGCAAAAAGGGTAGCTTTGGCTGTAAAAACCATCAGCTTCCTGGCATTTAGAAATCTTGATCAGCATCAGCTGACTTCATCATCATCAAAATGGCCCAGGTGAGAGTGTATTTGATGTACTCCACATGAGCTGCCTAACCAGTTCTACACAGCAATCATTGAGTCTGTTCAGTCACAGTCTAGTTTAAACAGCAACTAAAAGTTAAATCTGCACAGAAGATCACTGTCGGAGACCTGGTTTTAACCCAGGACTTGTCCTTCTGCAGAGGCTGAGAAAATCACGTCATACTCCTGACACTCTTGGCGTAACTGTTCTGCCTCTCCCTGCTGGTAGCCAAGCTGCGCTATACTGTGTGTTACTGAGTTTCGTTCAATAACATGTACTAATTATCCATCATTTTAAAATGGAGATCTGAGCAGCCTGTGTACAGTACACTGCACAAATACATGTCTATGTACAAGCAAATGCAATATACACACTGTTTAGTAGCTAGGAAACATCTCTCTCTCTCCAACAACTCCCTCAAAGTCTTTATGGTAGTCGCTGTCAAGGATCACCCTTATCACACCTGACAGCATAGTATCAGTAATATTCAAGAATTTCCCTTCATAAAGGAATAAATAAAGGAATTTCTGATTCTGATTCTCTCTGATATACTGTTTATCATAATATCTTCAGTCAATCATTAGTGACTGTCATGCTTAAATGCAGCAAAATGTACGTAAAGTATTAAACTAAAAGTGCTTGTAGGGTAGAACGGTTCCTTTCAGAGACTTTTAATCCAGCACAGATGTTAAGCCCTGTCAGAAAGAGTTACTATTATACACTGGATTTTAATGTTGGCAGAGACTTCATATACAGTTGGATAGTTAAAGCTACAACACAGCCGCATATTTTATAAACTGATAAGCTATTTTGTCTGTAAAATCTAGTAAAGCAGTGAATCCATTTGTCAGATAAATGTGTTGCAGTAAAAAGTACAATATTTCCCTCTGAAATGTAATAGAGGAGTACTAGAAGTACAGTATAAAGTTGAATCGAACTCAAAATTGTACTTAAGTACAGTACTTGAGTAACTGAAGTACCAAATTCTGCCACATTATGGACCTTCTTAGCTGCATTAGTACTTTCTAATTGTTTCTACTGATGCTTCAAACTTTGCTATGGTTTTGTTTGCTGATTTCCAACAGCGAGAAATCTGCAGTGTGAAATTCTTCTTTACTCTTGGGTGTCTGTGAGCAAAACTTGTGCCCAAACAAAGCAGAAGCCTCAGGCCTATATAGCAAATGCTTCAGTGCTAATTATCTGACTTGGAACACTTGTGCACGTAAACCTCAGGGAAAAAGGAAGAAGATTAGGAAAATGTTCTTGCATGAGACCCATTGACTAGTAAGTGCACTCAAAACCCTTGGCTCACAAAGTCCATTTTTAATCAAATAAAAATAACAACTTTTCATAAACAGAGTTACAGCTACCGTATTCAGCGCTGGCTGCAAAGGGAACATCTATGGATATTGCAATGTGATGAATTTGATGCCACGTCAACGTGAACTTCACATCTTCCTTTGACCAGGAGAATGACTGATGTTCTGTTGGGTTTGACAGCATTGGAGTCTCCCATTATCTTTGCAATGTTAAACCCTAGAGCTGAGAAAGCCTTTGCGTCCAATGCTGGAGGCGTACAGGCAGCAACAGGGAGAAGAGTAGGAGGAGGGAGAGGAGGAGGAGGAAGAGATTGTGGGGGCTTGTTGGTAGACAGGACAGCTGGAACCGAGCCTTCCTGTCTGGCAGGGATTGGTGAAATTCCCCTCCACACAAATCACACCTCTTTCTTCCCTTCCTCCTCCTTTTTTTCTGCTGTTCTCTCGCTCTTCCTCCTTCCTCCTCCCTCTGCCTCTTCCCTGCAGGTGACTGTTGTACGAGCGAGGCTCTCAAGGGGCAAGCTGAGAGCATGGATAAACAAGTGAACTGGCTTGTTGGATGCATTCGCACAAAACCTTTGTGCACAGAGAAACACACTCTTACACTATCTTTCCAACGCTCGCTAAATTCAGGTCCATATTCCTGCACGTATATAAGCAAAGTGAACTTGTCAAAAAGAGGCATATACAGCCAGAGAAGGTTAGATCTGCACACACACACACACACACACACACACACACACACACACACACACACACACACACACACACCAGTAGATGTATAGGCAGTCACAAGATTTACCAACAGGGCTCCCATACTCCTTTCCTTCTCTGCCTCTATTAAGGCTGACATTGATGAATGACAGAGATTACAGGACAGACTGCTGCTTAGCTTCATCACAGAATGAATGTAATCAAACACGGAGACACGGAGAGCATCAGGGGAACTTTACACTCTACAAGATGGAGGCAGGAGAGGTAACACAACAGACAGTGAGAGAGTTTGCCTGGAGGAAGATGACGGTTTATTTCTGGGCTTATTAACACAAGCATTTTATCAACCTCCAAATTTTTTTTAGAACGCTTGATGATATTAAGCTAGAATACTGTTTTGACAAAGAATGGCATTTTTTGTGACTGGTGCAGAATGCAGTCACTCTGTCGGCAACACGTTTCCTGATACATTGGCAACAAATGTAGCTTTGCAACAGTAATTATTTAGCCAATTTTGTCAATAATTAATCGAAATTAATTGCTCTTTTGTGCTCACTGGCTCTCAATGTTGTAAAACAGTGAATATGTTTTATTCAATTTACAAACTGTCTATAAATCTACAGAAAAAACAAAACAAAACAAAACAAAAAACACTGTAATCTTGTCTTTATCATCCATGAGTTTGTGTACACTTCACTATTAAATCTGAAAAGGTGAGCACATGCTGGCTGATGAGTTGTGTCATACTGAGATTACCTGCTACATTCAGTCATACAGCCATTGTCCCATTTCCAGATAGATAGATAGATACTTTATTGATCCCAAGAGAAATTCAAGCATCGAGTAGCTACTCAGAAATGAGTTATAAAGTGCAGGTTAGTTGTGCAAAACATATAAGGTAAGGTGCATAGTGGAATAAATATCCAATAAATAAATAAATACGATTTTTTTTTTTACGCCTGACAGACTGTCACTGGGATCGTGAGCCCTGAACACTCAGAGTTGTATTGTAGAGTCCAATGGCCAGGGGAACAGACGAGTTCCTGAGTCTGTGGATCAGGTCAGAGACAGCAGCCTGGTGCTGAACACACTCCTCTGACTGATCTGAGTCCTGTGCAGAGGGTGGAAGTCATTGTCCAGTATGAACAGGACCTTTTCTGCTACTGACACTACAGAGTCCAGCTCTGGGCCCACCACAGATCCTGTCCCCCGCACCAGTCTGTCCAGCCGTGTTGCGTCCTTCTTGATGCTGCCTCCCCAGCACACTACAGCATAGAAGAGGACACTGGTCACCACAATCTGGTAAAACATCAGCCTCCTCAGGAAATACAGACGACTGTGTTTTCCTGAGGATGGTGGCCGTGTTCACTGACCAGTCCAGTCTGTCATCCAGCTGCAGACTCAGGTACTTGTAGGTCCTGACCACCACCACCTCTGTGCTCCCGATGGAGACCGGTGTGGGATGGGGGTCTGTTCCTCCTGAAGTCAACCACCAGCACCTTCTGCTTATAATATTAGTTCATGTTTCACATACTTCAGCTTCAGGTATTCATAACATACAAATATAAAAGTAACTCTGTCTGCCATTATCTCTTAACGACTCAGGTAAACTAAAAACGAAAAGGCAGACATTTTAGATTTGGATATCTGATTGCTTTCCAAATGAGTCTAAACTACAGACAGCTTTACAGTTGGTAAACGAACAAACATTTTAATAAGCATGTAAAATTGTTTGAGAGTTCATTAACACACAAACTGGAGAGGAGAGATCGCAACATTAAAGGGATAACTGAGATCACTGACCTGCAATGTTTAGAAAGAATCCTACCATTACAAAAACAGAAAAATGAACTGTAAATATGGTTTTCTTTTCCAACCTGGTGAAGTAATATAAAACAGGCCTGTGGACTGAACCTGTTGACTGAAAGATTAAGGATGGAGATAATGCAGTTCAGACTTATCTCAGTTTTGCTTAAACAAATTCTGATAGTACTGAGGTTAATTTATCTGCGGTGTACATTTACTTATTCTGTTTATGTTTTTTTATGTCATTTAAAAATATTTTTCATGAAAAGAAAATCCTTGAAAGAAGCTATTTTACACATGAAACCATTGTGTCATCCTGCTCACTGATGTTTTTTCTCAGTATAGACTTAGCCACTAAACTATATTTGGATATTGTTTTGAATGATGCAATGAAATCAAGTGATCTTATCCCATGGGAGAAAGTGATTTGGCGTCATGATGCTGTGGCTGTGAAGGGTGTGAAAAGAGTTAGTGGATCTTGAACTTAAGCTCATTACAGTTGTCCAAACAGAAGCTAAAACTAATTTGGACTCATACAGACCTGCACCATGAGCTCATTATAAACTGAACTCAAATCAGCCCTTTACTAAATGCCATCCCCTCTCCTGCCCTGTCTTTGCTCTGTCTCCAAATTATAGCTTCTAATAAACAATAAATGCTGTATGTATTTTGAAGAGCTCCAGACTCACTTTGAGTCATCAAAGAAAAAAAAATGAAGCAGTTGCTCAGTATTAACTGTAAAAGACTTCAATCTGAAATGTTTCATGATGGTTTTTCAAAAATGAAAAGTTTTCAAACTCATATGGCACCACAGCAATGTCATTTAGGAAGTAAAGTTGATTTAAAACAGCCCCGTCCACAGCAGGGACACAAAGTGAGTAACAAGTAAAATTGCTAAAAGACAACAAATTCTGTAAAACAACAATATGCGTGTAGCATCTCTTCAACACAGGGTCTCCAGCTAAAACATCAGGGTCAACTAAGGCTATAATGACTGCTGCGGGTTACTATTTGGGTAATAAATTTACACATTTACACAAACATGCGAATCATCTCATACAATTACACACCTTTAACACAAATACATAACCTTTGACCCTTCATTTGTGACACTGACATTTTTAAATGCTTGTGGATCAAAATCTAAAAAGATATTATCTAATAATATCTATGAATTCATAATGTCTATGAATTACTTGCCAATTACTAAAGAAATAAAGGCAGACTTAAAAAGATCTTCTTACCATTGGACCCGCACAATCCAACAAACATAATTAAGCTGAACATTTATGGAACAGTGGTGCAGTGGTTAGCACTGTTGAGTGAGTTGATTGTATAATACAAAAAGACCTTATTTTTTAATATCACGATTATTGACAACACTGGTATATTGCAATTTTCTCCGGGTACTCTGGCATCCTCCCACAATCCCCAAAAACGTGCACATTGGGTTAACTGGCTACTGTTAGAGTGTGTGATTGTCTGTCTTTGTGTGTCAGCCCTGCAATTGACTGGCAACCAGTCCAGGGTGTATCCCCCCTCTCCCGCTTCCTGCCTCTCGTCAGCTGGGACAGGCTCCAGCCCCCCACCACCGTGACGGATAAGCGGCATTGAAAATGGATGGATGGATGGGTGATATAGTCACTGGCCCTTAAGAGGCATTATGACATATTGTATCATTTCTGATCAAGAGGGATCAGATAACTTCCAGACACTTCCAGACAAATATTACTTTGAGAAGCAAGGCTTCTTTACTTTCATGTTAGAGCCCATTTCAACAGAAATATAAAAACACCAGAAGAATGCAAAAAAACCTCAATCAACATCTTGATTGATGCAAATAAATCCAAGCTCAACTGAAAACTGATTGCTAGAATCTATCCATGTTGACAGTCACACAAGGGGATTTCCACACTTTATGTTAAATCTAAATAGGAGAAAAAAAGCTAAAATAGCCATTTCAGAAGAGGACTGACTGAGCATTTGTAAAACCCAGCTGAGCACTTTGAGTTCAGATCATTGGAAGGAATTTACATGGAAGAACATGATTAGATTTTTCATCATTCAGAAAATGAAACAAATTAAGATGGGTCTGCCAAGATATGGACAATGCTGGAGGGAGTGTGGAAACTCCAGTGTGGATCATTCCCACATCTTCTGGGACTGCCCAACTGCCTTATTGGATGGAAATAGTAGAAAAGATGAATTCAGTAACGGATTTTGAGACTGAACATGATTTCTGTACAATATATTTTGGAAAAGCTAACTTTCTCCCTGGAGCTAAATATGGACTAAAATACTAATTACTGGAGGAAATGGACAACTCATTTTGATATAGTGGCACAGCAACATGATAACATGTAATTAATAAAAAACACATGTACACAATTATATGCGTGCACAAGAAGATGTGGAAGTATATGCACGCAGCCCAGTCCCAATACCTTTGTCTATATATAGTGTGTTCACATAGACTCATAGTTCTATGCACACACATACACATATTTATGTACACTATACGTGCAAAAGGATTGGGACACACCTCTTTGTAAGTGAGCCAGGTCTTTTCATCTAACATGAATGCTCAGTGCTCAGTGCTAACCTTACAGTCACACAAGGAACCATTTCTTAAGCATAAGGACATTAACTGATCTAACATGAAAATTCATAAAGGATTCAGACAAGGGCTGGAATGGAACAACTTCTAAATCCGGTTCCCTTTCTTTAATTGTACAAATGATAGAACGTGACTCATTGACCTACTCTGTTATTATTGGGTTAATTTATTTTTCCACATTTGTTTGTCCTCTTTTCTCTTTAATTTTTCTTTCTATATTGTATAAAATGTAATTCGATGAAACAATAAAGTTAAAAAAAGAATAAAACGATTGCTGCGGTGCTAACTTTCTAACTTCAGTTTCCATTTACAACACCAAAAACTGCAACATTAGGAATTACATTATTTATGTCTTGTTTAAGTGAATACATTTAGTAGTTCAAGCCAAAGACGGAAACACTGCTACCATCCTGTACCATCCTGTCAAAAGTCAAATATTAAGAATAACTCCAAATATAGAACCTAAAGATACTATCTGTGCTATGATCAGGTGAGTTAAGAATCAATTACTGGTTCTCCATCAACAGGACTGTTTGTGGTCATTATCCCAGGCTATAACTCCTCTACAGACAGTCACTGATCAACGCGTTTGAAGGCTTATCAGATGCCTAAACACTACATAAGATTTTATGATTCATCACTTCGTGGCACCGACTGCCGGATAAACAGCAGAAATATGCTGTTCAAGTCCTTGGTGCATTGTGTTGTGCAAAAAGCTCAGCTTCTCTACCGGATAGCCAGTGTGGAGAGTTTTTTTTTTTTTTTTTTGGTGGAACCATCTGTGTGGAGACACCCACTGTGTCGACAAACCAGCCCTGTTCAAATGGATGAGGGGTCTGCGCTCCGAGAACAGAAAGAAAGCTAACAGATCTTTCTCTGATTGTCTAATTAAAGAAAAAAAAAATCAAGGTGTCATATTGGAGGACAGAGGACAGTGTCTTTATGTGCTATGAATGTGAAGGCAACACTGGAGCTTGTTAGCAGGCCTGTAATTTATTGTTGCTCAGTGAGCAAAAGCCACAAAGCAAAACCGAATTTATTCAATGTTCTAATGGTAAAGCTGGACACAGATTCATAGCCTGAACTATTAGGATTTTAATTCAATATAAAGACCAAACACATTTTGCTAAACAGAATCTTGTTAAGAACCACATTTGTGTGATAAACTAGGTGTACAGAGAGGAGCATCATTTTCAAATAACTCTACTGAGTTCAGCACAGCTCATTACATTGGGAAAGAAGTTATTACCTTAAGAAAAAAACTAGAATAAAAAGCACCTCAGGACAGCAGCACAAGGAGCTGAGAGGGAAAAAGAGATTTCTGGCCTACTTTCCAAAACTTTGCCAGATTTTTAAAGTAAGTCACGTTTGATTAATCAGAGGTGAAAAACTCCCCCCTCTTTGCCTGTGATAGTTGAGCATCTGCCCTGCCTGGTTCAACACTGCATCTTTTTCATCTTCTCTGTGACATCTCTGCCACATTAACACATGTGGAAAGAGAGAAAGGCAGGGAAAAGGAGGTGAGGAAAGAGGAGCGAGTGAGAAGAGTGAGACACAGCCAGAGAAGATTGAGGAAGAGACGAAAAACAAAGAGGGAGCGCGACTCTGACAAAGCAGATTAAAAAAGCATAACAGGCGCAAAAAAGTGTCACATTTAATCGGGAGAGGACACATCAGGCCTCCACTGAGACGCCGAGCTGTCACACAGGAACAACTCTCTAAAAACGGAAAGAACTGCGTCTTTGTGGCGCTAATCAGAGCCGACGTTGGGAATGCAACTCCTCAGTTGTAATCTATTTGTAGGAGCGACGCTAAGCTCCATTTGTAGATTTCATTTGCTCTCTTTGTCTTGTCTAAACTACAATTTGGATGAGCTAATAACCCTGACATATTGTACAGCTCGGGACAAAGGCAACACATCAGAGTTTATCAGGACCTTGTTGTTGACATTAACACTGACAATCTAGACAGAGTGACCTTTTCAAGTGAACTGTTTGTATTAGTGTTAATTATCTAATGAGGCAAAGCACGCAATCAGAATTAAAGTGTCATGACAAGGAAACACTTATTGGAAAGTTTCCAATAAAAACATGTTTCTGTCCATTTGGGCTTTGCTGGAGACTAACATCTGTACAAAGATCATCAATTATCCCAGGCTCAGGAGAGAGTCAGATTAGTGGTCTCTTCTATAAATGAAGATGAAGAACCCTCCCCCAAGATGAATCCAAACATCTAGATCGCCCCCTGGTGGCTAGCTCCACTTTTTGTCATTAATCCCTCCCCTTCCGTGTCAGCAGATAGGAATTGAGCCAAACTAAAAACTCAGAGCACACATCCAACAACTTTTTCTCAATCATAATTTAATTCAAAGTATTTTTTTTATCACGCTGATATACAGGTATTCATTTTTCTTATAAGTTTGGTTTTAATTAGTTGTTTGACGCTATAAAAAGTGGGTGGAACCTCACCTGGGTGCCTGCTCACTGTTGGGTCAGGTGGGTGTATGGGCAGGCACTCAATACAACAGCTAAATTCAGCCATTATTCATTTTATTATTTACACCTGTTGATTCCCTACTGTGACAGTAACAGTAAATTAGACCTGTGTAACCAATCTGCAGGCTATTAAGAGTCAATGCACTGTATATACTGTAGTAATGTGCAATGGCTCCAAACAAGCCACAGAGGTTGGTGTTGCTGGTGCAGCAGCATGAATACAAATGTGATCTGGCCTGGATGATGATGATGATACTGTTTTTGTTCAAACCAGTTCTCTCATGCATGTTGCTTTCCTCCTGCACCCTTTTCTGAATGAATTGAAATGCATTGGAAAGAAGGCAAAATGGCCACTGTAGTAGATCTGCAGTGAAGGAGCAAGGAGTCCTGGGAAAGGAAGCAAGAAAATGTCTGAGTCCAAAGGTACTGCTGGGTAAAACATCCCTCCAGTCAAAAGGTGATTTGATATGCATCATATTCTCATCACTAATCCCTTGTCTGGAGTTACAGCTTCAGCACTGAGTGGTTTCATGGTTAAAGCATCCCTCTAGTAGAAGTTCAGCTGGATCTGCAGCATGCTCTCATCACTAATACCGTGTCATGTTTAGGGCTATGTAGCACCAATATTGAGCTGCTTTCTCTCTGGCCAAACTGTTCCTCTTTGAGCAGCACAGCCAGATGCAGACAGAAAGTCTCCTGAGAGCACAGCTCTGAGCAGCCCCATCCACAGCCTCTCTGTCACGGCAGAATGTCTCAGCTATGAAATGACTGGGACTCCCTTCAGCATTAAGGTGCTTTGCTGCTTGCGGAGCCAACTGTCAGAGTCCTACAGACACCTGGTATGGAAAATATCCACTTTATTTTGAATATTAACAGAAACAGAAAATGATTTTTAAAGGAATTGCTTTGGCAGAATCTAAAGACAGAAGAAAATAAGACTGATACCACTATCACGATGAGGTGGCTAGCTTAGCTTAGAATAAAGACAGGGAGCAAAGGAAACAGCTATCCTGGCTCACACCAAAGTTTATGAGATGTATAATCAAGATATTTACAGACTGATGGGAGCTAGGCTAGTTATTTCCCCTTCCTTCCAATCTTTTTGTAAAGCCAGGCTAACAACATCCTGAATCCAACTGGGTACTTAATACATGGCATGAAAGCAGTATGGGTCTTGTTATTTAAATCGGCAAGTATGTGTATTTTCCAAAATGTCACATTCAAATGTTCACATATTCAAGAATTTGCTTCTAAGGAGTTTACATTTCACACTGCAGTGAAAGCCAAAGCTACTGTATTACAGTGATTAGAGTCAAAAAGATTAGTTGATTGATAGAAGAACAGTTAGAACACTTAATGCTTATTGCAATTGCTTATTAATTTTGGACAACTGTTAAAATATCAATATCAATATCATCTTAGAATCATCTACAATGAGCATTGTTCATCTTTGTTCCTTTACAATAACAATAAACAAAACAGATGCTCACAGTCTAAAAACAGACAAAAAACAAACAACAACAACAAAAAACCCAAGAGTTAAAACATATGCATAATAAAATTAAACAACAAAAACATAATATTAAATGTGTGTATAACTTCATATGATAAAAGTATCACATTAAATCTGCATTTCTGTATCAGAAAGTTCAGGATTTATTAGGCAAAATAGTTTATATGTAAACTGAGGAATCCCAATATCTTTTTTGTAATCTTTTTGGTGGCCTTGAATAGCAAAGATCAGCTTTTTCCAGGATGAAACACTGGGAAATTTTACCTAGATTTAGATCATCAGAAAGGATACCCAAAATACAAAGATGTGGGCTGAGAGGTAGAGCTCGAAACAGAAATAAATTCAAATAAACAAACACAAATAAATTCTAAAGGAGGCTCATTAAATACAGGAATACAAGTCTAACCAAAAGGACTCAGCGCCTATCATCTGCAGTGCAGCCAACCATTACAAACCACACTGAGAAAACACCATTTTCTCGTTTTTATACTTTACTTCATACTTGTTGTGGTACAACTGAATGTAGGGGTATTAGCATTCATTCACATCATTCATTCACTACCTACAGGTATCAAGCTGTTCAGCTCAGCAGATCTTTGCAAATACCAAGCAGGGTCTCAAAGATGGCCAAGAGCCTATTAGCTGGACATGAAAGACAGAGAATGTGAAACACTTGCAGCTGGCTAAAGGAGGGAAAAAGCATGACTGGCTATAAGCAAAGTGCATCTGTCAGTGTGTGTGTGTGTGTGTGTGAGAACCCCAAATAATACTTTGAATGACTGCACATGTGTATGCCAGTTAATTTGGCTCGAGTTTAGGTAATTGTGGAACCATCTAGTCGTTCACAGGCTACAACTGAACACAAATACACACACTGTCTGCGTGTGTATCTATACACACCCACTATGTAGGAAAGAGCCTCTCAACATCGGTGTAATTAGGCCTGGTCACTGCAGAGTCATAATGGATAACCCTGTCTGAAAATGGCCAGGGGCAGCACACATAATTGAGCGTGCTGTGTCTATGTTCCTGCATGTGTGTGCGTTTAACAAGGGAGGACTAAAAAAGACATTTCTTGCCACTTGCTTTGTTTTGTTTCTGCTCACTGGTTTATGTGTCCTGCAGCAGCAGCAGCAGCAGCTAATGAACATGACATTTAAAGTGGCTTCATGTGTAGATACTGGATAGTTGAAACTAGGAGTGTCTGTGTCGGATATTTAGCACTAACTAAAATCAAAGGAGGAGCTTGAGCGTTAAAATTTAATCAAGGAATTTAAAAAGTGCTGCATAGAACTACGTTTGTGGACATTACACAAGCTGGACAAAGACCACAGTTTCACAGTACCAACAAGGCATAGGAGCACAAAATGTAAAGGAATGGGCTTTTTATACAATCTCATGTTCCTTCTGTTGCTATCCACGTGGCTTGTGTTACACTTAGTGTTGAATTCTGATAACCAGTCACGTCTTGAATTGAGTTCCAAGCTGAAAAATTTACAAAAAAAGCTTTGAGTATAAGACATGGGATACAGTTACATCTGTTAAGGTAATGGGAATTTTGTCACATTTGTCCATTATGTAAATGCACATTATGGCTTTATTTACACAACACAGGAAGTTTAGAGAAGGAGCCACAATACAGGTGCAATATTTGGAACCCGTTGTGTGAGAGAGTTAGAGCTGACAGCATTGAGTTAAAAAGTAACATCAGGGAATAGGATTGTTTTCTGTCTTCTCACAAGCTGCAACTTGTTTAGCCATTTTTCCTCGCTTCTCAATTGTAAAACCCTTTATGCATTTTCTCATCAATTTCATCTTTTATTAGATTGTAAATTCTGCCATCCAAAAGTGCACATGCATAGAATAACAACACATTAAGTTTGGCCCCTCACTCAGTTCCTGTTTTCACATAAGTGTTACAGTATTTAAAAAAATGGGGATATTTATCATTTCATCCACATAGTTAATGTGGATTATGAATTATTACCATGAGGTGAAAAACACTGTTTTATAGCCATGAGGAGAATCTCCCCAAGGTTTCAAGGTTGTTTCAAGGTTTAAAAAACAGATTTTTTTTGTGCATGAAAGATGATAGCAGACTCTTAATAAGGCAGAAAAAGGCATGCATTTAATTCCTCCATGTGTACTCATCCTTTGGCTGCTGTGGCCTTTACGAAAATGTGTCATTTTGAAAGTGTTATGGAAATGCTAGCAAGTCTGAGTGAGACAGTCTTTGTGGTTAAAACACTTATTCAGAAATGGGACCATCATGCTAGCATATTTACACAACAATAAGCATTCTGGAAAGAGGTTCAGAAAATTTGAAGATGCTTCAGAAAATCGTCAAAATGTAAATGTTTGCTTCGCTATCAGCCACATGAAAGGCACCATGAGAAGCAATCTTCAAAGTTAGTTTCCCCCATATGCTTGAAGTCATGTGTTACTGCCAGCTGATTATGTAATGGATTGATTTCAAAGTACTGACACAAGGCCATAACATCACTGCACATAAAATAGCAGGATATACTTCCCTCACAGCAGGAAGTCTACCAGTGAAAGTTGCCATGGTGAGGAATCGGTGGGTTAGGACAGCACAAAGAATGAATGCAAGACATGATCCATAACTTGAAAATAGAAGTTGATGAATCACACATGGAAATGAAGCTAAAGCCAGAATAACTGACTTTAAAAGGTCAATCACAAGGCAACATGAGAAAACTAACAGGAGATCCAAAGATTTGAAATACTCAGCGCCAGAACCGAACATACTCAGATCACAATAATGTGATTTCACATTGTTAAAAGTAACAGAAATAGAATACAGAAATATAGCTTAAAACTATGGTGCTGAAGTTGAAGAAGAAGAAGAAGACTATTACACACTTTTGCAGGGTAAAAACCATAATGTAAGAAGAAGAAAAGAAAAATGTACAGCCTTGATTCCAGGTTTTAATACCAAGTAATTTCATTTTTCTTCGTGTTTTTCCCCCTCAGTATTTCCGATTTAGCCATTCTGTTACTGATCTGTTAGCTCAATAGGGATTGCAGAATTAGTTTGTGATATTATTGTTACTTTATGGTAATATTGTATGTATTTATAAGATTTTTGCATCAACATGGTGAAGCGTCTTGATTTGTCACTTACGTGAGTTTTCATCCTCACAAGGCAAATCAGCAGTTTTACAGTGACAGCGATGGAAGATTAACCACTTGAAATCCTTTCGCATAGGTTGATAGCTGTTGCTAGCTACTCAATTAAACTAAAGTTAGTGCTATGAGTGGAAAACACAATCTTTGGATGACTTATTAATATTAACTATTCAATTGCGACAGATATTCAAACCAGGAAATGTAGATGCTCCAGATATTTTGAGCAGGATAAGAGCATAATAAATTTAAAATGACCTAATACTTTAGGTCTGGACAAATTTTAAATTAATAGAAATGAATATGGAGTTTACATATTGTTACATATTTTAGCATGCATAGTATGCTAAGTATAGTATAGTATATTATATATCACTGCTTCAAAACTAACAATCCTGCTCTCTACCATGATGTAAATATTCAGGCCAACGGTGTACATTTAACAAGTCAAGCTCATCCATTCATTCATCCCTACACTGCATCGCCCATACTGCTCATCTTGTTCACGGTTGCAAAACACATGATGCAGCATCTTAATGCGTGTTTCCATATTCTGCCGTATTAACAGAAAAGTGATTTACATACTTACATAAGAATCTGTCTGCTGCTGCGGAAGTAAATTTGGTTGCATGTGTCAGTTTCCTTCAGACAGAAAGAAACAATAAACAGCAAACAAAAAAGATAACACATTTTCATGAATGTTTCAATATTTACTGTCTGCTGTGATAACTTAAATGCTCCATTTGATCAGTGGCAATTATACTTGATAGTGCATATGTGTATGGATGTGTGCTGCAGTAACACGGAGCACTTTATAATCAGCATTTTCTAGTAAATGTGTATGTTACTCTGTGTAATCTCTGCATAATAAACGAGGATGATAATTTCCATAAGTCTCAGTAGTATGTGAATTATGAATTCACTGCAATGAACTGACGAGGCAGCCTTGTAATTGCTTTGCTGAATTAAATGTGATTAAAAAGCACCAAAGGCAGCATTTTGCAGGGAGCGCTTGATTCTTTTAAAATGCTACAAATATGCAACACTGGCTTTTCATATTTTTTTGTTTTATGATTAATTTACATTTCTCAGGTTCCCTCTGGGGAGCTTAGGCATTGTGTGATGTCACACTGCTATAAGGTACCAGGACTTTTGCTGGAATTGCTCCTTCTTTTATTGTTCACTATATAGGGCACCATCCTACATCACATTCTAAAAACTGTTCCATTTTCTGAATACAATTCAATTACCTTGTTCACTTTTGGCATTGTGTGTATATTTGGATTGACCATCAACAACTTCATATTTATGATACTGTTAACCCATTTCTGCCATTATGTGCTTTGCACTTCATTGATATTGATCCTTAAGTTTTATATATTCTGTGTATATTTTCACTCTTTCTTGCTGCACAACTAATTCTCTCAGAATAAATTAAGTTCCATCTTAGTATGTCTTGTCTTGTATAGTCCAAAAAAATCTAACACAAATAAAAGAGACTCTCCAGGGAACAATGATACTTCACTAAATTATGTGGCAGCCTGCTGGAGGCTGAGGAGCTCTTTCAGGCTGCAAATGACTGATCCTGGACCACGAATACATCACGTTCCCCTATTCGCCTGTCTTCCTCCTCCTCCTCCTCCTCTTTCCTCCCTCAGTGAGACTGCCAACTGATGAATCCTGCCAAGTGACTCCCCAGGAGAAGTGTGTGTATGAGTGTCTGTCTCTTTCTAAATCTGAGTGTGTGTGTGTGTGTGTGTGTGCCTTTCCACTTTGATGGCAACGTTGGCAGTAATGTGTCTAATGGAAGATAAGCAACACTCTCTCAGACAAGCCTTCACAGCCAAGCACTTCCCCCAACATCATCATGCTGAGTGCAATAGAGGGAGTACTCTATCCCCCCTCCATCTCTTTGAACACACACACACACATGCACACACACACGCATACACACACATCCAGAAATCCCAGTGGATACACATGCAAAGACACACACAGAATGACGGTTTGGATCATCTGTCTCAAAGCTGCCTTTATCATCTCTCACACAAAGTCCGCAAAGCTTTGCACATGTTTGTGCACACACACACACACACACACACACACACACACACACACACAGGCGAGTTGGATGATGAGTCCATGAGTTTCAGTCATAGAGGGACACCTCAGAGAAAGTATAGCTTTGGATCGCCATGCTCAAAGCTGCCCACAATCATTTCTCCTCCAAAGTACCCCCCGAACACACACACACACACACACACACACACACAGTGCAGTGTTTGGTGAGGGTAGCGAAGGACGAGTGCAGCAGAAGGCACTCATAAAGAAAGAAAGTGGAAGAGTCCTTGACTGCCGGCTGACCCTGCAGCTTGTTTGTGCCGATTTTGTAGAGAGCGTTCTGATGGAGGGGAAAGGGAGAGGAGAAGATTCACCGTTTATTACACACTGCACAGCAAGCAGTGACAGACGGGGAAGGAAAGAGGACGCAAGAACGATGGAGGACACCAAAGGTCTGAGTCCACATCGTCAAGCAATGACTACATCTGAACTACTGCCACGCTTTGTTTTTTAAAGGTTAGACTGATAAATTGACTGGTTGTATCAGACACAGCCAATCAGTGTTGTCCACTTGTATGATTTCCTCGCTGACTGCGATTACAGTACAACTATCAGCTGGAGTGAGGTTTAATGCTCTGAGAATATTGGATTAATTCTTCCATTATTTCTCTGTAAATTCATTACTCATTTACAGACCTACTGTGCAGCAGAGCTGTCATACTGTTGAATAGGATGCCTCACCCAAGCTGCAAACCCCGAAAGAATTAATCTTTTCTAAAATTAACTCCTTTGAAGCCCCTGCATCCTTCTGCTCAGATGGAAATAAGAAACATGATATATTTTCTGTGCAAAAAAGCAGTTACATAACAAAAATGACTACTGGCTTTAAAAAGAAAAAAAAGGTGGGTTTTTTTTGTTTTGTTTTATTTTTACTTGGCAATTTAAAGCAAAACATCAAACTCTAAAATGCTTTCGGATCATAATTCAGCAGGAAGTGTTTGCTCACATTCCAAATGTTGCCAGCAACATTCAGTAATGCCACTGCTATCACAATCATTGCCATTGAAACTTTGAATTAGTTGTAAAACATTATGAAAGTAACTACAATAAAAACCTATTCTACTTTACTTTTTTTCCCTTGATTTTAGTTTTCACGCAAATATCTGATTGAATTCACATGATCCAGCAAATGAAACTGCTCATTTTTATGTACAAGACGAACATAATAACTGTTTATTTTATTTTCGTTAGAACAAGAAAAAAATACCAAGAACAGCAGAACAAAACACACGCTGTTACTTTTAAATACATAGTCACGGAATAGCCTGTACAAGTGCTGCCTGTCCCTCCACAAATATTTCGGTTTTCAGTGGTTTTCAGCTTTGCTGTGATCCTTCCTCTTCACTGTACTGTGTTTGAAGGCTACAGCTCTAACCAGGAGACTGTAATCATCTTTTCAGCTATCCAAAGTAAAATCCTCAATAAATAACTTAGTGAAATTAGTGTCTGGTATGTTTTCAAGTAGCATATGAAGGATAAAACCAACTGCTTTCAGAGTGTACCATCATATTTGGGCATAATGCAATGAATATATTTTGTAGTTCTTATGGCATCTTAGATGTTCATGGGTGAGGACAGACTGCTCAAAAATGCAAGAAGTTCAATGCTTACAGACAATAATGGTTGATTAAGACAATCCTATTTAATGCTGAACAACACTGGCATAACACTGACAGAGGTGAGCTACATTTGTGATGGCTCTTTTGCTTGTGTTCATGTTTTGGATTGTGGCATTTAATAGAGCTGTTGAGTTATGCATTTATTAGATTAAAAGAGAGCTACAGACTACTCAGCCAGTGTAATTAGGCAGAGCACCTTCATGCTGGTGTCTCCATTGTTATCAGCTTTAATCCATGGATGTTATATGACACCAAAAGTACACTTTTTTCACTTATAAAATAAAATAATGTCTAAAGAGCCTCTACATAAGAAAAAGAACAGAGAGATGAGGCAAGTTCTCTAAGTTAATAGCCCCAAGTGCAGCTGCAAAATGGCAAGATGTTAAGGTCAAATCAACCAAATTTACATAACTTAAGCATCACTTTATTCACTAATGCAAACCCTTCATCAGTGAAAAAGGAAAGAATAAGAAAAAGATTCATATTAGTCATAGACATTTACTTTAGTGTCCTTGTTAAGAGCCAGTATGTTGGTCCATCATCTTTACTGGCCCACTCCATCATGGCACTGCTGTTGCACTGTATCAGGAGTTTCTGATGTCTGACTGTCTCGTCCTCTTGAATGTGAATTCCCATCTCCTTGAGAACAGACGCACAGTCTGTCAGAGCATCAAATGATTTCGTGTCCAATTCCAAAAATAGTTTCATCAGGGCAGGGTATGGTGCCTTGATATTCTTTTCCTTCAGCTTTCTAATTACATCCCACACTACCTTTCATTTCTTTTGTATCTCATGTGTGTAGTCTTGGTTGAAGTAAATTTTCACAGAATTAATTCTGCCTCACTTCCATGCTTGTTGCAGTACCTGGTCTTTTAAGTGGTAGTTAAGAAAGGGGACAATCTTATCTTTCAGTTGATCACTCAGGAGGCAGTGCACGTTTTCACTGCAGATGTTTAATCCTTCTGTCCACCAGACGGGGATCTATGACTTTTAGCTATCCTTTATTGATCCCCTTAGGGAGGTTTGTTCTCTGCATTTGACCCATCCTAAGCATCAAAGTACCTGGAGATCAACTCCAATTCTAAGGCAGTGCTTTAATCAAGGGCAATGACAGGAGAAATAACTGCATGTTTTTCTCGGCAGGAGAATCAGGAGCACCTGGAGGAAATCCACCAAAACATAGGGGAGAACACGCTAACAGTAAAGCTCTGACCAAGCGAGAACTTCATCCCAGGACCTTCTTGCTGTGAGGCAACAGTGTTAACCACTGAACTACTGTGGAGCCCCTCAGTGTTTTGATGAGTCTGCCACACAACTTCATGCCCCACCATCAGCAATTTTAAACGAGTATTTTGCCTGCTCAAGTCACTTTGTTTAATTTGATCATTTTGTGCTTCTACTGTTCGAGTAGACCAAATATCTGGTGATGTTAAATTAAATAATGTTGAAGTAGTAAAGTGATATGCTATACTTTTTCTTTTTTTTTTTTTTTTTTACTAGGGGGGGATTGTGGCCTTGTGAGAGGGGCCTTGATCCGCTTCAGCAGCCATGAATAGGTAGAATCAAGTTGTAAGTCATGTCTGAGCTTGAAGCGATGAGCAGATAAAGTCAGCCACAAATCTCACCATGTTGTTTTTCATTATGAACTTCCTGTCCTGATCCATATGTTGTTGCATCTTGACCGTGATTCCAAGTCTTCACACTTGGCAGGTTATATTATTGTCATATTTCAGCCAGCATATCAGTCTCCTGTTGTCCACAATCTTGTCTTTCATCTGGTGTATGCACCACTGTTTCACACATGGAACTCAAGTTTCTCATTTCCCCAAACTTTGTGGAGTTTCAATATACATTGATATAATAATGATGATAATAATAATAACAATACATTTTATTTATATTGCACTTTACATTTTTCAAAAACATCTCAAAGTGCTAACATGAAGGGAAAGATAAGAAAAACAATATACAATAAGAACAATAATAACAATAATACAATTAAAAACATTCATCATTTAAATTAATTTAAATTAAAAACAAAAAAACTATATTACAGGCTTTTTATTATTTACTTATTTATATAAATCAGAAGGATTTACTAAAAAAAAAATGTTTTCAGCCCTTTTATAAAACTTTCTGTGGACTGTGGTGCCCTTAAGATGTCAGGAAGGGCATTCCACAGACGTGGAACAGCAGCACAGAAGGCCCCATCTCACATGGTTTTGAGTTTAGTTTTTTGTGTCAGGAGACGTTTTGATTGAGAGGAGTGGAGGAAGCGTGTTGTGGGTTGTGGGATGAGAAGCTCTTGGAGATAGGGTGCGGCATTTCCATGGATGTATTGATGATTGACCTGTGAAATCTTGTACTCAATCTTAGTAGAGACGGGAAGCCAGTGGAGTGAGCGTAAGATCGGTGTGATACGTTTGTATTTCTGCACTTACATCAGGATCCTAGCTGCAGAGTTCTGGATGTACTAGAGCCTCTGGATGCTCTTGCTAAGAATCCCGATGAGAAGTGAGTTACAGTAGTCCAGTCTGGAGGAGACAAAGGCGTGGATCAACTTTTCAGCGTCTGGAAAGGTGAGAGTGGGGCACAGTTTTGCAATATTACGGAGGTGGTGGAATGAAATCTTGCAAAGATGATCTATATGGGATTTGAAGGTGAAAAAGAGTCCATTCTAACACCAAGGTTAGTGACTGTTGAGGAAAGCGGAATGTTGAAACCGGAGAAAGTGATGCTGGTTATGGATGATGATTTGATCTGGTGGGCTTGGAGTGCTTATCGTGATGGCTTCTGTCTTGGAGCTATTTAGTTGTAGAAAGTTGTGTCCCATCCACGCCTTTATCTCCTCCAGACAGATGGTGAGTTGTGATGATTGTGATGAGGATGGTACCAGTGATGGGGGTGGTGATGTTGAGGGTGGGGTTGCAGTAGTTGTTTTGATGTAGAGCTGTGTTCATCAGCATAGTAGTGGTAAGAAATGTCATGGTGGCTGGTGACTTGGCTGAGGGGGAGTAGGTATATGATAAAGAGGATGGGACCAAGGACTGAGCCCTGGGGAACTCCACTGGTGACTGTGTGAGCATGTGAACTGGAATGTCCAAGAGAGATGTCTTCTGTTCGATTTGTGAGGTATGAGGTGAACCAGCTGAGGGCAGTGTCGGTGAGTCCAATGGTGCGATGAAGTCGGTGAAGGAGTCATGTGGCAATTCCCCTTCTGCCAGGCCCCAAAGGATCCAGCACTGTGATGTCAGTGACCACAAAATACCCCCAGAAGTCCTGTGTCCCTTCCCCTGATGAGGTCTTGGTGGGAGGGTGAATTCGGCTTATTCCAATGCATCCTACAGATTCTCGATCAGGTTGGGATCTGGGGAGTCTGCCGGCTGTTGTTGTGGTCCTTGAGACATTCCTGAGCTGTTTTTGAAATGTTGCGGGTACACTGTCCAGCTGGGGGGAGGCTGCTGCTGACTGGAAGAGATGTTGCCATGGGGGTTGCCGAATTTGGTCTGCAGTGTTGTTGCAGGTTGGTGGTGTGTATCAAAGAACATCCATGATTGCCAGAACCCTAGTTTTCCTCCGCAGAACATTGCATTGTGAAGACATGATAAATTTTATTCACTTCACTTGTCAGCAGTTTTAATGTTGTGGCTGATTGGTGTACAACTTGAATGCTTGTTAGAGTGCAGGAAAGCCAACATCTATTAATCTGAAAATGTCATGGATTATTACTTTGATTACACTTTGCTCATGGAGGGATATGCAGACAATGCCAGGAGGTGTGTACAAAATTGATTTTTAAGTCCTGTGACAACCGAGCTGTGCATTGTGCAGAGGTAAGGAGCAGCTACAGTAATAATTTCTCTCCTCTCTGTAGTTTATCCGAGGCTGCCCTCCAGCACTTGTCTTCACAGTGAGGAGTATATACTGAGGTCAGGACCCAAATACATTGGCTCTACCTACCGCTGAGCACCAACAAGCTTTAAAACTGTCAGCCTGTCCCTCTCTCCTCTGCTCCCTCACCCACCCTTCCTGTTTGTTCTGACACTTTCCTTCTTCTTCCACTTGCCTCTGTGTTAACTGACAATGGCAGATTGAACCAGAGAGAGTAAAAGAGTTCCAAGTATCATAACTATGAAACAAATTTAGGCTACATTACATCTTGGAATGAATATCCCGGCAAACTGTCTCTTGACTTTACGCATAATATGACGAATACTGAGAAACGACTTTAACTTCAAACTATTTGTCAAAATTGCTGAAATTTCTTGTCAATAAGCCAATATTGTTACATGCATTAACATCAACAAACATTTGAGACACATTGAGAGTGTCTACTCTACCGGTCACTGCACTATCCCCCCCGACAACCGAAAGAAGGTACCTAAGGAGTCAGCCATCTCACTTCCTTATTGTCTCAGCTGAGCACATGAGCCTTACAGATCGGGCACTCGTAAAAAAATGCCGGCAGGTAAACACTGCTGAAGCTGAAGCACATATCAGTTATCCTGGAAACAGAAGCTTAGCTGGGTGTTATTAGGTTGCGGGTGGGGGGTAGGGGGTTTTCTGCATGTTTGAATGTAAGTCAGATTAGATTAAACATGACAATTAACTTATCCTTTAATAAATGAAATTATTTGTGTGGGGCCAATTAAAGATTTACTTTAGGCAAGTACAATTCAGACCCACTTACCGATAACATTAATGTTGGCTGCGATTGTCTGGAGTGCATAAAAACATGATTTAGAATGAAATTTAGGTATCTGTTTTAGTGAAAGAATCCTTTATTTCAGTTATTTTACTGAAAATGGATTGTTTAAAACCAATCGTCAGCTGTTCAGATGATTGTTTTAAAATATTTTAGTACTATGCGATGTCTGTTCACTGCTACTTGAATCTGTATCTGTCGATACACCCCCACCAGAACTGAAGTGTGAGTGGGTGGGAGGCGAGGAGCAGAAGGGGACATTTGGTGTCTGATTATGCAGAAGACGCGAGTAAACCCCACAAACTGCCGCTGAGTGTTTGCCAGTGATGCAGCATTAGCTATTGTTAAATTTTTAATAGTCTAGTAGTGTGATGTCATTACCCCCCCTCCCACCCCCCACACACACACACGCACTGTATTTATCATACAGCACACCTATCATTAGAAAAGAGCATATAAGGTGGTAAAGACGGGGCTGTAAAAGAGGCTTAACCATTTCAGGCTGTGATTGCATCTGTGCCAGGCCTGGGTTTTTACTCATACATCCATCCATTATAGTCCTCTCAAATACTGTCATAGTGTAGAGGAGCAGCCATGCCTGAAGCCTTTTAAAGTGGTGCAGCAGCCATAAAGGATTCTGTCTTGACTGAATGGCAAATGATTCACCTGTTGAATTGGAAAAAAATGGTTCAAATCCAATCTGATAATGGGAGTTAGAATGGGGCTGATTTCTCTGGTAATGGAGGTCAAAACAGGGTGAAGATATAGGACTGCCCCTGAGTGAAAGCTCACAAGCACAGCTGTCTTCTTTAGTTCGGTCAGCAGAGCCAACAGTACTTTTTTGACACCTTCCATTACGGTGGAAAATATGTTTTGATTCAGATTGATGCTAAGGAAACCATAATAGACTTTGGCTGAGGTGTGATGGAACATGATAAATGATCAAAAAGGGAAGAAAATCCTGTTCTCCAAATGTCTCCAAATGTTCTCAAGACTGTTAGTAATGCTCCTGTTGTCTCATTACAATCCAGCTTCCTTTGTAAAGCTTTAGTATCTTATTGGCCCAACGGCTCATTTACCCTTCACTGATTAATTAAGGCAATTGATTGGCTGGAATAATCGCTTCGCTGGATAACCATGCCCTAATTAGGAGTTAATTCAATGAATAAAGCAGTGCCTGGACAGATGTAGACCGGAACATTATGAAAATTGAGCAAATCCAAACTGTTTTTCTTTCATTTCTCATACTTTTATTTTTCCTTCTCTTTTGCAGCTGGTGGAGTGTCAGAGAAGAAAAAGGAGGATAAATTATGATCGCCATGGGCCTCGGAAACCACCAATATGAGCCAAACTTATATTCTCAGAAAAGCAAATGAAGACTTCTCCAGCTCGGTCCTTTTGCTATTTGTTAAATACTCACTATGCCTGTGTTGTAATTTCACCTCGTAACTATGGATGTCCGTGTAAAACAAACGGTCAAATTTATTCTGCAAACATGAAGGTGCTAAAGTCAGCTGAGGTGGATTTATTCTCATGCCTGAACTCTCATCACTTCCCTGCAAATCATCATACCTACAGTTCATCTGGCAGTCATTTAGACTTGACTCTATAATTCAGCATTAAGCACTGTATAATTATTACATTGCATGGCCACTTTAAAAATTCAATTAGGTACAATTATAGTACATGAAATGGTTAATGCACTGACATCTGCAAGTTTTAAGTGTCTTGCTGTCTTCCTCTTTTCTTTCATTTTACCTTCAGGACAAAGCAAAAACAAGTGTATCTGCACACACTCATTTCCATAAAAATCCCACACACCCACTGTTCCCACAAGCACATTATTCAGTTTGAAAACAGATTCTGATATGTTATGTTATGGATGCGCCAATCTGCCATGAGGTATTACTCATACTGCTCCAAATGCAACAAAAGGAACAGGAATATGAGGAATAAATAATATTTAAAACTTCAATATAGAGAAATCCTTTAACTTGACATCAAAGACAAAGACATCACTGGATGGCATATGAAGTATATTGATATGATGAGGTATGAATGATGATATGATGTAATGGATGGTGAAAATCCAAAGGCCAAGATGGGCACTGTTAGATCTGCAGAGACCACCAGGAGCATCCCAGTGGGTCTCCCTTACATGTCCAGGCCACCAACCACCAACCGTTTGACATTTTAAGATCTCTGCAGGTAAAGCCTAAAGACAGGATCCCCCAAGAGAGGGGAGAGACTGTAGTGGTGTATGATAGCACGTGACAGCTGTGAGAAACACTACATGGATGAAACGGCTAAGACGACAAGAGACCGAATGAACACTGGAAACGGACATCAGCTGTTTGTTTACACCAGCATAAAAGACCGTTGACCAGGAGTCAGTGGACAGCCGGACAAACATCGACAAGGAAATTCTCCTAATTCCAGAGACTTTATTCAAACAGAAGCTGGTTACAATAGGATTGAATGGGACTCTTTATCAACAGCTCAGGTCAGGGCCAAAAAACTTAGTTAGGACATTTGTACTAGGAACAACTCATGAAATAGTCTCCTTGGACCCGCAGCATGTTTTTCATGTCTGTTTTTGTAAAACCTGAATAAATAACAAAAATGTTGCGTCGTTTCTTTAAGTTTTCTTTTTCTGTGGATGACTCACTTGCTCAAAACTGCTTACAAAACGCGTGGCTCAATTCCCTCAAATTCTCGAGTTTCAATTAATAATTTCCTGTTGGTGCAGATCATACCTGACAAGATCATTTTATTTTTGTAAATCAGTGTCTCAATTAAAGGGAACAGCTTTGACCTGCTTCGAGTTTCAATGTGATTCAAGTGTAGGTTTCAAATTTTGCATAATGCAGCTCAGTATAGGACAGTCGTGGCAAATCCGCATGGCTGGAAACATAGCAGATCCAGATCAGTTGGATCAGATCGACTGAGCTGAGTGAGTGTACAGGACTCACAGAGCTAAACAGATCCAGATCCACAAGGATCCACAACCAAGACCCAGTAAAATCTCAGTTACTGTTGGATCTGTTTGGTGCTGTGAACCCTGCGTGCTCGCTCAAGTCAGTCGGTTACAGCCTGATCCAGCCGATCCGGATCAGCTATGTTTCTGGCCACGAAGAAAGTTTTTTTTTCCCGCCTGAGTCCCCTGATGACGAATATGACAGCAACCACTGATAATCCATGTAATTCATGTTGCTTGTTGCAACGGCTTTTTGCTAACAACTACTTAGAACAAAGGGGTTAGCAGCAATTTATAATTTTGTATTCATATGGGTTGTTAGCAGCAAGTGTTGCCAAGAACTCAACAGAACCGGGTTAATGAAGAGAGGGATTCATGAAACTCTGAGACTCATGAGACTCAGACAGTGGCGGGTATTTGAAATGGGAAGATTCAGCTCAACAGAGCACACTTACAGGCTGTAAATCCATTCAAGACAACGTACTGATACTGTGTAAGAGAAGTTGGTAATGGATCTATTGTAACATTGGCTGGCTGTCACCTCCACTCATTCTCAATCCCTCCTCTTTATTTTATTGTTCAGCCCACACAAACACTGTGTTGCCAGTGCAGCATGACACCTGTGGAGACGGGCAGACTGAGCTAAAGTTACCGAAACAAACCAGAGAGCCGTGACACACGGTGTGTGTCAGTCTTTATGATGTAACAGAGTGTAAACACTGGAGGCCATTTAGGACAGCTCCTTATGAGAGAGAGGGAGGCAGACCTGAGTGGAAGGTTGTTCAGTATACATTTCATGGGCATACTAAAAGAGAATATTAACTTCCATCTGTCAGCTGACATCACCTCTGCTCCGTCTGGATGAATCACCCACTGATCAGGAGGAGAGGAGGATGGAGGAGCACTGCTGAAGAGCTGCGGCTCTCAGAGAAAACAAATCCCGTCAGTCATGAGCACAGGCTCGCAATGTATCACACAGGGTCACATCACCAATGAAAAATCCTCACACCTCAAGAGGTACCACATGAGGATTCAGCCTCTGAACACCCACATTTAAATAAGACCACAAACCTCGCTGGTCTATCAAGAGGAACAGACATGCACTGACTGGATGACAAGTTGATTTATTCACTGCACAGACTGAAACTCTTTTTCATGTAATGACTACTAGCAAGAAACCACAAGCTCTCTGCTTACTCACGCACAATCAGAAAACACACATTTGCAATACTTAACACATTACCACGTTCAGCCTCTCAGCCTGCGCGCTGCTCTTTGTTTAATTTTTCCTCTGCGTGTGAGCAGATGGCATCACTATGCCGTCCCCTCCACAGCCCGTTTGCTGTCTCCTCAAATAAAAGAAACAAATGAATTTAATGAACGTAAAGCGGATTTCACACCTACCGTTCCCGGAGATGTGGTTTTCTATCTCGCCGTGTCCAGCGTGCCTTGTGGAGGCACTAAGTTGCATGTAGAGTCCCATGTAATGTAAACTCCCCAGCAGCACCCTGAACGCTCCCATTTCTCTTCTGTTTAATGTGTTCTCCTTTCTCCTGTCTGTCTTTTTCACATCGGGTGGAGTGGACGCCGTAGAAGATTGTTTTTGTTTGTTTGTTGGACTAGTTAATTATTGTTACTGTTATTATTTTAATCCAAGTGACTTGTTCTGGCGAGCAAGGGAGTGAGATACCTGTGAGAAACAGAGAAAAGAAAAAGTCGTGCAGCCTCCCTCAATGCCAGCAGACTGACTGACGCTCTGCTTCCTTTCGGTCGGCTCTACGTGCGGCGGAGGGACACTTCTCCCAAATGGGAAGTGCCGCGGCGTTCACTGGGAATTAACACATTCAACCGTAAACTTTATAAGGAATTAGAGGGGAAAAAATGCAGAAAAGTAAAAAAAAAAAAAAATCACTGCGTGTATTGTAAATGCATTACACTAACACGTGATTATTATTGCGTGTTATGCAGCAATATACAGTATTAATGAGTAAATAAATAAACGGACAAAGAACCAAGCATAGATCGGGGTGGTCCAGCAAACAAAGCTGAGGCTGTGGGTAAAATGTCTGCCTCCCATATGGTGCCACAGACCACTACTGCAGTTATCATTTCTTTATTTATGCCATTTCTAACTAAAAATGAAAACGAAAATGTAAGAAGAAATAACTTTTGCTTTTTGTTCCTTTGTGTAAAGGCCCTTAAAACTTTTATCTCAACCTATTTTTTCCCTTTCTATGAGCAAAGAGATCTTAATGGCCACACTGACAATCATACTTATTTCATTGGCCTTTTCATTTCAGTGGCTTTGATTTTTGATTTTCTTTCTGTGTCTGTGTTCTTTTCGCTGTCATTAAAATGATACCAAGGAACATTAAAATCTAAATCTAATGATGAACGAGTTTTAGAGTGTTAAACGAAATGATACCCAAAGTCTTGAGGTTTTTTTTTTTTTTGCTTATGATGAGATTGTTGCTTATTTTGTCATAAATATTTGATGTTTTAAAAAAAATATTTGGTAATTTTGGTTTTTTGATTTGATTTTGTTTTTTTCTTGAATTCCCCTCGGGATCAATAAAGTATCTATCTATCTGTTTTCAAGGGGTTTTAAAAGAAGGACTGCGGATCATAGTTGCTCGATTTAGCTACTTTAGCTTATCATCATAGCTTTAGTTTGGAAATGGTGTTACTGGGTGTTTGGACACAGAGGTTCTTGGAGAGTGGTCCAGTCCTGGTTTGGTCCTGTAGTGGGTGTAGATCACTGAGGGACGGAGGCACAGCGTACTGAAGCGTTGGTGTGTTGCTGTCCGTGGTGCTGAAATGCAGCCTCAGTATTGGTCACATATTGATCAGCAGAAGAAAACATTTCCAGTGACAAGCAGCACTGTGATATGGGCTGTTGGACTTTATGTAAGGGCTTGAATAGTCTTCATTGATCATAATCATTTTTTCCACAACTGGGCAGCATAGCCAGGCAGTATTTTGTCCATCTTGTTAGATAAAATGATATACTATATGTCCTATTTATTTCAAGGATACAACCTAGACCAGGCATGTCAAACCGGTCCACAGGAGGGCCGATGTGGCTGCAGGTTTTCTTTCCAACCAAGTAGCAGCACACCAGACTTGACTCATTTAATCAACTGATCTCCGTCTTCAGACAGTTGATTGGTCAAACGGTGTGCTCTTGGTTGGTTGGCACAAAAACCTGCAGCCACACCGGCCCTCCTGTGGACCAGTTTGACATGCCTGACCTAGACGAAGCGGGTTTGTTTGTTTGTTTGTTTGTTTTTTAGGACATAAAATCAGAGATTATATGCCAATTTTTCTTTCATTAGCAACTAAAATGTGTATTAGCAGTAATTTGTGTTAGTATGTTTGGTACAGAAAAAGAGCTGTGTTATGCAATATTCATTTGTTTGTGACTTTGTAGGATTAACAAACAGTTACACATTAATCATAATATTAAAAAATGTAAATATCTCTTAATATATTTTTCATTTCTTATGTTATTTTCTATCTATCTATCTATCTATCTATCCCTATATTTATATGGCAACGATCATTGTTGATTGTTACTATTCTGCCTGATCCTCTGATATGTTTTGACATAGACACGCTTCAGCCTGCTGGACCCTTGCTTTGAAGAGCAAACCTGGTTCATAACTAAACTTTCTTTCTAAACTTTCTAGACTTTCTTTTACGAAGGAAAACAAACTCTAACCCTCATCTTGTATTACCTGCCTCCAGTTACCCTCTTTAATAAAAGCCATTATCCTAGCTGTTCTTGGGCTTTTGTTCAGTCCAAGACATAGCCTTTCATGAAAACAAAACAAAACAAAAAAACCCCATAAAAATAAAATTGCATAAACTGTTCCTACAGCGTAAGCAGTCCACAACACTAAGAGGAGCAACACAAAGGGCTTTAAGAATGGGAAATGGATAATGCAGTTGATATTTTGTGTCTGTTATGGGCTGTGATGCTGTTATGATGATCTCCAACTGGTGGTCAGTTTACCTCTGGGGTGTTATTAGGCCCCATTTACTGGGGAATGTGCCTGGATAATATTTTGCTATGCCCAAGTGAAACAAGGGCAGTGTATGTGTTTTGGCACTGTCGAATATCATGCAGAGAGTGAGAGTAGCCAGTCTGGTGGACATAACTTATACAGCAGCTGAGCTCAGGCCCTGTGCTAACTGCTGCTGCTGCAGCCTGACAGTTGGACTACGACAGCAATTAACAGCTTTGTTTTGAGCTCACGAGTTTGAGTTATGACAGTTTTCTGTGTGTAAACTAAACGATGATGTTGTACAATAAAGGAAACCTCCTGATAAATTTCTGCTTTAAACACTGCTGCTATCTGCATGTGCACAGACAAACTGAATAACCGGGACATTTAGATTTTATCATACCAGGAGATTCTGTTGTTGTTCTGAAAGAAAGAAAGAAAGAAAGAAAGAAAGAAAGAAAGAAAGAAAAAATCTAAATTCATATCCCATCAGTTGCTGCTGTCATTCACTTGATTAAAGCCATTTAGGTCTCCTCCTCCTGCCTTAAATAGCCATTAAAATAGGAAAAGACACTGGAAACCAATCTTAACCTGTGCACCATTTTACTGTGTATCTGCTGTTCGTATGAGCATGTTCACAGCCCAATATGTCAGCTCCAAGCCTTCTACTCAGGTTGAGCACAGACACCTGTCACATACAGTGATCTGACTTGGCAGTGGACACAGGTGGGTGATCCTGCTGCTTTCGGCTGTCCTGAAGAAGGATGCCCAGTTACTGAGGTTTCCCCCCTTTTTGTTTTGGCCAGAGGGTTTTTGTGCTAGTCACACCAGCTTTTAAAACAGTAAAGTTTCAACCCCAAATCATTTATTGGCAATGGAACAACTGCAATCAACTTTAGTAAAGTTTGACAAATTGCAGAGTGTCTTACCTGCACTGACCTTTTAGGGAACAGCAGTATGAAATGGCTGGTTAGCCTGAAGTATACACAAGCCTCATTTTTAAAAGCTAGATTGGCACCCTTTTGTGGCTGGTTGTGCTACGCTACTAACCTAAGTGTTCTGGATCATCATACATGTCTGACATTTATAACAAACCATGCCCCTTGAAAATCAGTCTAAAATTCAGCAAGTTTTGGTGATTTTAGTTTAGTCCTCTTGCCTTCACATAGGGTGGCTTCCCCTCAACAATACTATGGCAGCTGTGTTGCACCACTTACATTGTGAGAAAATGTGTGTGATAAATTTTGCTGTTCTACTATTTGGTGTGAAGGGGTCACCAAGAAGGCTCTCAAATATGCAGTTGGTTTGGCCGGTTAAAGGCAGGTTTGCTCAATAACGTGTTGAGATAAACGTTAGTTCTAAGGATAAGGATAAAGTTTAATAAGATTAAGAGTCTACAGTGATGCTAGTGGTCCTGTCATTTGAGCTAAATGCTAACATTAGCATGTCAAGATGCTCGTCAATTAATACTAAAGACAAATTACAGTTGAGATAGACGGGAATGTCATTTATGTTTGAGGTATTTTTTGATAAAACCAAAGTATTGGAGAAATTGTAATTTTGAACTGATGATGGTGTTGGAGGAAAAGATGGTTCCTATGTTCCCCATATTTATATACCACACAATGGGAACCTAAGAAAGATGTTTCTCAGCTTTGTATTCACTTAATTTCATACAAACTATTATGGGAACTGCCTCATAATTCAGCATTAGGGTTAGACTGCTATAGGGTTACAGCTTATGGATGTGTTTACATATTGTGAAAAAAAAGGGCAATAATTACAAAATATTTCAAATTGCAATGAGTCGAATACATGTATGATCCGATTGCAATAGGAAGATTAATGTGATTGAACAGAATACTGTAGTCTGGAACATAGGATCCCAGGAACGTAACAAGTTATGACAAGTTGCGACTGGCATAAAGGTCGGTAACACACTTAAGAGCAATCATCCAGTTTGGTCAGCCTGGACCCAAGTGAATGACAGAATGACAGACTGAAACTGTCATGGCTAAAAACTAGTTAAAAACTGACACCCAGATAAAGATGTTACTGTTGAGTTTGATTTTCAGGTTCTGACAGCCTGTTGACACTGAGGCTTTAAGTCGCAATGACCATTTTACACATTTTAGAAATCCCTGTGCTTATTCTCACTAACAGAATACATTCTCCTCTCAGCCCTATACTCAAAGAGAGGAGCCCAAAAGCACAGCAGTGCACAGTGTTTGCACTCAGTCATTCGGAAAATACAATTATTCTTCTTCCTCTCGGCTGTGAAATTGCTGTACAACCGCTGTTAAACACGCCACAGTCATAATCACTGATAAGAGATGCATGGGGCTGGGCCTCCTCTGCCAATACAATATGCAAAAGACGCCCTGCCGTTCTACTCGTTTTGTTACTGAGCAACGTAGGAATTTGTAAAGACACTTTGGAAAGGCAACAGATGTGACAGCTGTCAGTGAGCTGCCCGCCCCGTTTCCTCCCTGCTGCTTCCTGCCAGGATTTTGGTCAAGAATCCAGAGAGGGCGTGCCCCACTGAAGGAGTAATTAATGATACAGGAATATCCTAAAGGCAATCCACCAATGCAAATAAAGGCTGCATCTGGTACAGTAGACGGTTAAGAGATGTCTGTTCATAATAGCCTTTAGACATGGAGAGTACAAAATGAATTCACCTTAGCAATACATAGGTAATTTGTTGTAAAACATCAACTTAAATGAAACATTATTTCTGCATTACTTCAGGTCAAAATGCTGAAAAGAGTGTTGATAAGGTGCACACTCTTACTCTCTTTCCTACCTAAATGTTTTCATTTTATACTTGACCTTAAAAAAAGCAGTTGACAAAATAATCTCCTGTCGAGGCCTTCTTATTCTGGAGATTTCCACCAAATCAAACAGTCTTCATCAGCCACTGAAGTTTGCTCCGTTATGATGGACTGTAGATATTTCAAACTTTGTAGTATTAGACTAGAACTACATTACTGTAATAAACTAGCTGGATTTTGGAAGTAAATTGCTTTAATCACATTACAGTATAAAAACCAATTAATCTAACTAGATGTTAAACCAACCAATCACAATTTGAGTGTGTGAATGAGATTGTAATGAGTCTAATTATTACAGAGGTTACATACAGTTACTGATGATTTGTTAGAACACCAACTCACTATTTACATCCCACAGTGAAAGTAAAGCAGACAAATTGTATTGTATGCATGTATTTTTCTTGAATATGCTTACTTTGAATATGCAGTATCATACAGGTTTTATAGCTTAGGGTTCCAATCCTAAAGCATAGAAATCTTTACTGGTAATTCTCTGCATTTTGGCATCTCATATAATAATCACTTAAATGAAAATGCATTACACTCAACACTAAAAATGAAAAGTTACAAAGACACATACAGTTACTATGGATGCATCCATATGTACTTAACACATACAATGATAACTTACTACTGTATAAACTATGAGTTCTTACTACAGTTGATTGTTGAGGTGGTGACAGATGAGTTTTGGTCATCATAACTATAAGCCCCACCAGTCAAATTCTTGTTTATACAGAAGTCAAGAGCACTCATAAGAGCTATCAACTAATTCATTATGAGTCACATCTATAATGTTTCACGGCTGTTGATATGATGCATCAGAAAACACTGTTTTATGAATGTAGTCATGAAGTATTATAATACACTATAAAAGCCCCCATTGTACATTATACATATATACAGTGTTACTGTACGTAATACTAAAGTACCTATACTGCAAAAGTAAAAAAACAGCATGTAAAGGTAACACTTTATTCTTTTTATGCATGAAAAAAAAAAATACACTTGCTGTACATTTACCATAATATGCATTTTAGACCACTCTGTCCTGTCACGTTGCCCTCTAACCTCCTTTCTGGATCAGACAGTCAAGCATCTTTTTTGTGCATCGATGAGCCAGGGATGAGTGTACTACTGTCACACATATATATATATAGGTTTAGAAAACCATTTCCTCATGGACAATTTTCCATGAATTTTTTTTTATTTTATTTTCACACCATACGGAGGTGTCAGACAGTCTAAAAATAGTGGTTAAGCTCTTCATTCCAAGTTTCTGCAAAACTTCCAAGTTTCTTCCATTTCCTCTGTGCACTAATCTGTCACTCTCACACACTCAAAATGTACTACTAATTGGGAATTATTATTATTATCTTTTTTTTTTCCTTTTCTTGAGTAGAAAGACAGCGAAGACAGTGAACAGTCAAAGTATTGTGCACAGGACGAGGAGAATAATATAGTAGGTTTGTGTGTACAGCTTTATCATAACATACCTCCACACTGATATGTGTGAACAGCACCACAAAGAAAAACAGCAGTGGGCTGAGAGCTTTGGGAGGCTGCTGAGATCCAGCAGTGGGTGGGTTCAGACACTATGAGGACTCTCTGTCTCTCCCTTTCTCTCTGCAAAGGAAGCTGCAGATACAGGTTTGCCGTCTCCATCTGTGGCTCTGTGCAACAGTAACCAAGCGTAGACAGACGGTTATCAACGAGCTGTGCCAATCTTGCTCACTACACGGTGACATTCATCAAACAAACCAAACATGCAATCAAGATTTTATTACCAAATGTTTTATTAGAAAAAAAAAATTACATGTAAACCCAAAACAAACAAACCAGGTAAAGTGGGAGCGCTGAGGGAGAAGATATTAATCTATGCAAAATCTGTCCATAATTACCCTGCAGTGTTCAACACCACAGTACGGAAAATAAACAGCTCATGTTCGCTGCGTTTCAGTCCAGCTACAATGCCTCTGCTCTCAGTCAGCATGTTAACACGCACAGCAATTGCTGAATTTTAACCAGGTTTCTGGCACATACAGGTTGTGCTTCTTAGATAGTAAAAAATACAAATTATCAATGATCATTTCCATAAACTCCAGTTTCTTCTTCTTCTTTTTTTTTTAAACATTTCAATGTAAAAGATGCAGGCAAGGTAAAAGTGGCACAGCAAACTGGGTTATTTTAAGAGTTTCTTTGAACTATGAAAATAAGTAAATAACAAATGATTGCTTTGGTTCTCACAGAATTACTGTGCATGTAAACATACCCAGTTACAGCATGTTAGGGAAAAGCAAACCACTGCCTTTAAATTCTTAGTCTGAGGTCGCAGTCACCATCAGTCCATCTGTTGCAAATTGGAAAAGTGGGGTTTCAGTGTTTTCATTTGTAAGAATGTGCCGTTTGTGTATGAGTGAGTGTGTGTGTGTGTGTGAGAGAGAGAGAGAGAGACAGCAAAAGAGAGAAAGTCAGATTAGAAGTTGTCTACAAGGTCCATGATCCTCTTCCGCTCAGCCTCTTTGAACTCATCGCTCTTCCCATCTCCGATGCTCTCAGCGTACTCTGCAAAAGACAAAGAGGCGTTTTGACCTTTTGTTTGACCTTAGAGATCACAGAGAACATCCTTAAAGCCAGAAATTCACAAGATCAGTCCAAAGTACTGAATGGAAGATACATTTGAACAGCAAAATCCTCCTGAGAGAAAGATTATGTATAAATAAAGACAAATTTGAACAGCAGCTGAACATGACCAAGACTCCCTAAATCCAAATGCAGTCCGTTTACAATGATATAAAACACAAAAAGCAGCAAATCCTCACAGAGAAGCTGGAGTATTTGTGGATATTTGTGGATGTGGTTTCTACTGGAAGTTGTTAAACAAAAATATAAACTCATTTGTAAAAAAAAACAAAAAAAACAAACAAAAATGGGGATGAAAAAGCCTTCTGTTTACATTTTTGCTGAGTGTAGTTGAAAAATACAAAATACACTGTCAGAATTACAGTGGGCTTTTTTTTTTTTGCAACATTTTCTTTTTTTCTTCTGTATATAACAGGAGGGGACCCAGATGAATGCAAAGTTGTTCTGAACTGTCTGTTTTGAAAAATGAGAAAACTACTGACAAAAAACGAAACCATAATAGATCAGTTGGTAAAAGGAGATTGTGCATGCGATGGAAGAATAAGGTCCAGATGAAAATTCTACAGCGTTTGAACGATCATTGCAAAAAAACAACAACAAAAAAACCCATATAAATCTACTGATCTAAAAAGCTCCCTTGGCCCTTCCTAATGCACTTATCGTGACGCTTCCTGACTCGTCTCGGTCAGGTCACAAGATAAAAATAACACTCGTGGTTATCCTTTCTTTTATTTTTACATCTGATTTCTAAATTGATTTATGGATGGCTATCTCTGATGGACATTTGAGACCCTGACAAAACTATTAAGGTGTGTGTCTGTTTAGATTTAACTGAATAATGATGTGTTACATTTGAGGTAAACTGTGCCAGCGGAGAGACTGGTATCTGGTTCAGAACGCAATATCTGTGCATGACTGGATAATGTATTTGCATTTATATACCTACACCCCTACAACTCACCAACAAATGTATGTTAACCACAAACACACAAACACAAAGTGCCTGAGTACAGTCGCCCTCTTTATCCTGTTAGTACCTCAGTGGGAATTTTAAATCAATTTTCTCTCCTTTTGTCATTTAAAATAAAGCAACCAGAGAATGGAGTCAAATATGCTGTAACTTCAGAGAAGAGAGGACCATTTTCATTCAGGGTGCTCACTACAGCTGAGTTAAGGAACTGAATGCACTTTTATGGACAAAAAAGAGCTAACATTATTCAAAAGGCCTTTCCCTCTCTTCTAGACCGTCTGTAGTCCGTCCATAACGTTGTCACAATCAGTCGAATTCCAGAATGTTTCTTTGGAGAGATGCTTATATATATATGTGTCTTCTGGCTGTGAACGGAAACAAGTTCAGGTGTACTGAGCAGTGCTTGTACTTCATTGTGTGCTTCTGAACGTTTTCTTCATTTCACGCGTCTGCTTCCCACACAAGGCCATGAGAGACCGTCAGACGGAGGATTTGTGGGTCTAATATGCAAAAAGAGAAAGTTGCAGCCCCGGTGGAGTCCAGGCATTCACTCCATCTCCAGCGTCTGAGGCAGGGATTACACATTAAACCCCGGGATGTCGAGACAGAGAGATGAAAAAGACTACTTTTCTCTGCAGAGAGAGGAGAATGAAGGGGGCTTTCCTGACAAGAGTCCACAGGGTTTAGATGGATGACACATGGATGTCAAAGACACGAGAAGACTTTGTTTTTTTGGGAAAGGGTGGTGTAGGAGGAGGCAGGGGGGTTATGTTATTAGATCGTACATAAAGGATGCTGACAGACACAATGGAAGTCAGGAGGCACTTCAGAGAAATTATGGATGAACACTGCTTGTCTTTATGAATGCTGGAGTGCCCATCATTTGTATGATGGAATTGTACAAACCAAATTAACTGCAGAGATCTGGGAACGTGGCGAAAACACTTAAATTAAGTATGAGTTTGCAAGAAACGTACAACCAGATAATTGATCAAATAGGCTGTAGACAAGCCACCAGTTTAGCCTGATTATATGAATTACATTACACTTTATTTGAAGCTGAAAGTGTGGGCATCTCAATCGTCATGCACAGAAAAACAGAAAGTGCACACAGCTATCTTGTTGAACCCAGCTTTCCTGTTCACTTTAATTTCGTCTTTATTAAATAAGTTTTGGATAACACGAAGGTTTGTTAACTGGTGATTTCGTACTGCTCATATTGTCACCTTATTTACTTAACAGCCTTGTAATTACCACTAAGCATGATAGTCAAAACCATCAACAAGATCCAGGTTTTAATGAACCCTAATTATTCTTTAAGGTATTCAGCTGCCAACAATGTTACATTTCCATACAAACTCTTCCTCTAGGCATGAAAAAAGCTAAAATCTCTAGGGTTTAATATTACGAATTCATACCTATGATAGAATAATGTTGAATTATGGCAGAGGTGGAGGAAGATGCTTTCTTTAAATACCAATACAACAAAGAAAACATGCAATGAAAAAAGGAGCTTGGTAGTGTAGTCCAGATGTTCTTCAAAGGGTCAAAATGTACTTAATTATACTGTAAAGATAAAAATATTCAGACATACCCTGTTACTACTGTATTCAGGTGTGGTATGGGGCTGTTCTTCAGGGGTTGCGCTCAGCCCCTGACTGCCAGTGAGGGTAAAATCTAAATGCTTCACCATACCAAGACATTTTGGGACACAGGAGGTCACTCCATCATTAGGTATTCTGAGGAGAGTTGGGCTAACAAAAACCACAAGCTGGACCACTCTCAGGAGGAATGGAGATGTAGGTTTGCACAGAGACATGCAGCTTCTTCAGCAGCCTTGAATGGCAGCACCAGGGATTTGAATTTGAGGTGTGAGATGTTGCTGAACTAAAAAAAATGCCAGAATTTTAAGGTTGACTAAGAAAAGCAGGTAAGAGGACAGGAAGAGAGCCACACAACAAAAACATGAAAACCGGCAGCCTCTTTCATTGCCAGCCTGTCACTGTGCCTGTGTGTGTGTGCGACCATGTCTATAAATGGTGCTGCAGTCAGCCACACAGACAGAAAGGTCAGAGATTCGGTGACTCCTCAACTCTGTGCAGAACCTTTTCTTTGGCATGCTGGTACTCTCTCCTTCTGTCACCACGGCAACGCGGCAGAGGACAATACAGTACTGAGCATCGCCATTACTCAGGTCAGTGAGTGGGACTGATCTGCCATGAGTACAAGGAGAATCATTTCCAGGAGCGGTCTCTGCAGCAGCAGCCAAGGATGGGGACACACTGTAGGACTTATAGTGTGATTACAGCTGCAGCTGGGACACCATGACTCATTTAAAACACTCTTAAACCAGTCTGAAACTGACCTGACAAAACTAACAGTGACTAACAACTCAGAAAAGACTACTGCAATATAGTACCTCAATACTATAACTGCATTTTGGCTCACAACTTCACGAAGCGGACGTTCCGACATTCACATCCACTTCACACAGCTTTGCCAACTATAAGAAAGAGAGAGAGGGAAAGGAGCCTCCCCTGTCCCATTTCTGTTGCTTTTCATGTGAACAACCGAGTGCAACATTATGAACGTCTTCCACAAGGGACTGTCTGAAAATGTGCGGCGTTATACAAGTATTTAAATGATATCAGGTCTCCTCTTGCCATGGCAGCTGGCTTTTTATTCTTCCTTTGGGTGTGGCCATATAGAACAGCTATAAAGTCCTTTGCCTTCCGTTGAGGTTGGAAAAACACTTTGTTTGAGCATCACATGACCCTAGGGCAAAGAAGAAATCTAGCTTGTCACTGGCCAAAATCCTGAGTCCTGTTCTTGTGATGTTGCCCAGAGTTGCGGACTGCAATGAGCGAGAAATTTCATCACCTGCCTGTGCTTTATTTTTATTCTTGTCATGTACAGTCGTTTCTCAGAGCTCCATTAATATTATCTAAAAGGCTTCATGCAGTGTCATCATTTACAGCCGGTCCTTTAAGTCTAACTACCTGCCAAAGGTTTTTGGAGTAGAAAACCTCACAGCTGGTTTTTACAACAGTAGTGAAATCAGTGTTCTTCCTTCCTACTGCTGCTTCCCATTCAGCGAACTAAAGCCAACTGAGGTCAAGACGACAGAGTTGGGGACACACTCTGCATGTGCTTAACCTTTTTCTGCAGTTACACACTGGGCGGGCAGAGCACTTGAAATTGGAGAGGGAGGAAAGGAATGGGTGATGGCATATACACACACACACACACAGAGAAAGCAGTGGCGCAATGACATTACACAGTGCTGATGCATACACACACATACACACAAACACGATTTGTGACAAATAAATAAATAAGTCATGTCAAGATCATACAAGGACACACAACATGCAAATTAGCATGCATAAAATGCTGGACTTAAAAATACACATGCAAGGGTACAGTGCATGAACATGTACACACCTGCATAGACCTTCTCTCAATGATATTTTAAAATGTAAAACATGCAGTTGGAAGCAAGCAAGGACACGCATGCACACATAAATATGTAGGCAGGCTAAAGGCAAACATTGTATGCACACACAAACAAAACGTCATACTAGTAAGCAAAAAAGTACTGCGAAAACTACCCAGCACGTGTGTATGTATGCAAACATACAGATGAGTGGAACACAACAATTCCCACACACACTCAGTAAGGACTGGAGAATTGCCACGCTTGCTGGCACCACCATGCGTGACGGATGGCTCTATCTACAGTGCTACATGCCATCGAGAGTCAGAGGGTGTGTGAACGGAGGCTCGTCCTCGGGCTTTACTTGACAATGATACAGGAAGGATGGATGTCACACCAGGAAGAAAATAACACACCTGCCAGGTCTTTGAAGACCAAACAGAAAACAAATACAATAGGACAGGAAATCTTTGGGACAGGGAACAAAAAACAACAATGAAGGACACACCGACAGTCTCTGCTCCTCTCAAAATGACAATGTGATTAAATTACAACGTACACTTGCAAGCCAGGAGGCATTTCTGCATATTGTTTTACCATCTGTGCACATTTAATGAGAACAAAAAGTGATAAATATTTGTATCTGTGCTGCTATCGAGATATGTCATATACTGGGTTGTACTCTGGGTTTATTTATTGCTGCCATAACTTTAAAATTAAATTAGTTTTCCACCTGCATTTTATATCTAATGGCCTTCAGGAACTCCAGGTCATAATATTATCCATCTACCCCTCGAGTCGGAGGTCTCCTAATATCCCAACTGACAGAACTAGCTACTAGCTTTTAAAAGCTGTGTGTGTTATGTATTCCTGGACGGAAACATGCACAAAAAAAGAGCAACTCAGATAAAAACAAAAAAAAAACAAAACAAAGACAGTTGTATTTTCATGCTACACACTGAAAGTTTGTCCAGGCCCTTTTTCCTTTGTTCAACGAAATAAGGACGAGTGACATTATGCATAGCATTTTATTTTATTCCAAAGCCAGCACTTTGGCAGGCCAACAGCATGGGCTTGCTATCAAACAAAAACTACCAAAGAGCAAAGACTATACCAACATTCCCCCCTGAAATGTTGCTTCTGACCAGGGCCAGAATCAGTGAAAATAGGATTTTAAAACAAATGTGTCAACAAAATGCTTCAGTGAAAGTAATATGAATTGTCTTAGATGTAGGGGCAGCTATTGTAGATATTATGGGTATTTTTGCCTTGCCAAAATAAATCTAACTTTTCTTATTTTGTCCCATTTCACTCAGATGTGAGGGATTTGTGTTCATGGGCCAGGTCAACCTGTAAATCCGACAGGGATTCATAGTTTTACTCAGACAGTACCACTTGGGTTGGTTAATAGCGCAAAATCCATTAATTTTTTTTCATCCAAGTTGAAAAATCTTGAGTGACTTCATGTTTTACATCATATATAAAAAATTTCTTAATATTTGTTCTGTGCTTTCCCTGAAGAAAGCCCTTTATTTGAAACAGGCTATAACAGAATCATGGATTTATTTCTAATTCACACATTCTATAAGTATATTTTATCATAATCATTTATTCACCAGTTGTTATGTTAATTTGTTCACAATGAAGAGAATCCAGCAGTGTGTACACAGTGTATGTGTGTTCCAGCAGTGTGTAATCCCTTCTTGTGAGACAGAGAAGGCAACAGAGTACAATTGATTGGAATTCATTTATCAGTGAGTGAAAGTGTTTCTGTTAAAACGAGACAATTGGATCAACAACTGTGCAGCGTATGATTTGACTATGTTGTTAAAAGATAAGATGCTAATTATTAAGATTAATTTGCCATGCATGTACTAGCTGGGATAGGCTCTACCTCCCCCATGGTACAGAAAATGGATGGATGGATGCACTGGTGACTTCTTTCCCCTGTTTTTTTGGACATTGCCTTTAATCGTAACTAAAGCTGGTCTTAAGTGAGTGCTGCATTTTATTTGAAAAATGAAGGTCTTAAAGAAAATAAAGTTACTTACCTCTCATGATGTGGCGCACTACTTTGACAGATCCTCCTCTTATGTTGAGAATTTGATGGACCCTCTGCTGCAGCTAAGTGCAGAGAAAAAGAGGAAAAATTAAAATTAAAATGTGTTTTCACTGAGAAATGACGATTGATGCTTGTTTCCATTATATTGTGTTTATATTATATTTACATTATATTTATCTTTCTGCAGTGACGGCACCTCCTGCATTTGCCTGGGACACAATGTCTGTGTGAGCGGTGTATGTGTGTTGGGGAACCCGTTGCTTTTCATTTCAGCACCCATGTTAACAGGTAAAAATGATCTGTCGATAGTCTTACTGACATACCGACAACTGACATACTGGCAATTACCAAACCCCAAATAAACACTGTGCAGAAACATAAGGGAAGCAGTATCAGTATCATCAGCCTCCTTCAAATTTGTATGGGAATTAAATGATTTGTTCAGGAGGCTCTTCTAGACTTTCAAAATGTTATCGGACCAAACGGATACAATTTTGATACTGTAACTAATCATTTCACAGGGGTTGTGGCACTCAGTGTATCCACTCTTGTAGCTGCTTTTTTCACAGTGGAAGGTTAGGGGAAAAGGTCTTTATGTGGCTGTGTGTCAGATAATGTTGTAATGACCCAGTTTGGCCACTATGTCAAACTGGCTTCAAAGCCTGGAACACTTGGTTGAGTTGTCTAAGACTGTCAACGCTTGACAGATATGGCACTGTATGTGGGATTATTTAAAGCCTTGTATCGACGTCCATAGGCCATATGGACCTATGACACGTTCCAGTAAGTAATACACCACAGAAACTGATATGTCAGTCACTGCCATGGGAAACGTCCGCTCAAAGACTTGAAGCCTAAACACTGTTGTCACAAACATGCATAAACAAACATTGGAACAATCTACACAACAGATCAAACATCTCAACTGTTAGTGTACCTGACACAGTGTCGATTTTTATACCACAAGTACTTTTTATACTGCAAGTGTTGTGGTGTCTGAAAAACTCAAAGTAGCACTGCCAGAGTCCAGGTGCTTGAGCCACATGGCTGCAGTGCTCATAAAAGCCATGTGACTCCTGTCTGTTTTATAGCTTGTCTGATCACATGTCTAAACAATCAGAGGACTATGTGTGTCTGTGTGTGTGTACCTGTGATATCCCTGAGTTACTGATCTCCACCATAATGTAGCAGATCAACTGAAGGACAAATAGTCCGGCGTCCAGACGGCGAAGGTAGAACTCATCCTCCATGTTGTCATCTAGGATCTCACCCCTGCGAACCATCTCCTGCGCACACACACATGTAAACAAAGGTAAACACTTCAAAAAGAAAACATGTTTTTATACATGGTGAGGCAAATAAATCCCAATTCACTGTTCCTGGCAGGGTTTCTATTGCTTCCCTAAACTTAACACAGATTCAACAAACACAAATTCAGAGACTCAGTTTAATTTAGGTGTTGTTTTTCTTCTTTTTCTTCCCCACAGATCCATTTTCTCCATTGACCACACAAATCAATTGATTTCACAGCTAAGCTGCAAAAGAGGAGGCTGCGCCACTGATGCTCACAAGCTCACACATACATACACACTCTAGCGTAGTTATCCATCTTAACAACCCTGTCAGTATGCCAATAACACAGAGCTGCCAATACGCACACAGCCCACATTAATCATCATTAGAGATTAAGAAGCAGACCTGAGGGGGAGAGGGGAGTCTGGAGTGTAAGCCACTCGAGTGGCACAGAAATACAGACGGTGTGTTAAGTGTTTTGGTGTCGCACAGTTTTACTTCCATGCATGGAGAGAGGGACGAAAGTTAAGGGCATACATAATGTTGCATTGCTGCACCGAGGACAACAAAGCACACACAATGAAGATGCAACTTTTTTTGAACATTTCATACACAACGGAGGATTTTACAGAATGTGTCGTGTATTATCACTTCAGCAGCATTTTCCCAACAGAATTGAACCAGTCAGTTGAGTTGATTGAAAGAAACCAAGGACAAACCTACATACCACAAGCCTCTCATAAAAATTTTTTAGTATTGACTATTTGACTTGCGCAATCACACTGGCTCAATCTGTATCTCTTTCAGGTCCAGCACACACAAAAAAAGCAAAGTGTGCTATAGTGTGTGACACAGTAAATCAAGAAAAAGGGCAACTTTTCAAAGCATTACTAATGACAACAAATAGCTTGCTGCCTGAAGCTAAAAGGTGCCACACATGACATTTACATCCCAACGATTTAATCTCAGAGAAAATTAAAACTTCCAAACGGCCTTGTCCTTAAAGATCAATTACACTGTAAAACCCAATTATAGCCGAAGTTCAGCTCATTAACAGGCCTCAATCAGTGGGCAGCTCCTGAGGATACACTACAAGGCTACTCTGGGAAAACCATTCAGAGCTGCAGAGCTGGGATGCAAAACACATCCATTTTTGAGACAATGCATTCTGAGGATGATGTCCTGCTTTAATGATCTCATTCTGACAGAGAAAAGACAAAGCAGACTCAACCTCAGAACAAAGCCGTACTGTACAGTGTCAACTGTAGCTTGTAAAAGATGCAAAACAATGCAGATAATTAAAACATGAACCTTTAATAAAGCCATTGAATGTAGAGCATTTGTCTCTTCTCTGTCCCCAGAGTAAAACACAGAATTCTGTTTTATTACAAAGCGGAGAGTTATCGCATTGTAAAATAGTCCCAAAGCTTCGCCTTGCTGCTGTTAACTAGATGCAAAAAACTTGAAACAAAGCTATTTGAATGTAGACTGTGTTTCTCTTTCCTGTAGGAAAAAAAGATTATCTCAGTTTCCAGGACAACTCTGCTCATTATTCTGAGCCAATGCGGTAGCTTGCGGCAAAGTTACACAAATCTCACAATCCAACGTCAGCAAAGATAATAGGATGTAGGCTTAAATGGCTTTAACAGATAGAACACAATACATACATGTGACACCTGAGGGTACTGAAAAACAGCATGCACACATGCAACATATACCCGGTGTTGGCATTTTTTCTTGTCGTTTCACACAGGAAGCAGGTGTATTTCCGGTGATCATTGTTATTGTTCATGACTACAACTGCAAAGCAGAGCTGGAGGCAATTTCAGAGAAGCCCTTGGACAGCTCAATTACTGTATATCCACATGCTTCCATGATAGCCTATCAGCTGCGCAGGGATGAAACCATATGAAACGTGTCTGCTCTTTGGTTTACGATGTAGGCACTGACAAAATCAGTAAAAATACTGTACATATTTCAGTGCTATGTGCGACAACAAAAGAAGATGATGGAGACCATAGATTCCCTCATTTCTATGCTGGGGTATATGGAATGACTGAGAAGCGGTTCAACTAATCTGTTGCTGATTGTTATTATATGTATTGTCACAATAACTAGTAAACTACTAGCTACAGTAATCTGACTGCACAGTGCATACCTCCAGCTGCAAAACTATGAGACTGTATGATAACTAGTTAGCACACTAGCACAGAACTAAATGGCTAGCTAAAAGTAATGAATAAAGGGTTTAATACTTAGCTGGGAGAAGATAAACATTTGAAATAATGAGCCCTTAATGAGCTAAACAGATAAAATAATTAGTGAAAAGTACAAGACAAACAGTTGATATAGCTTAAAATAATGGATAAACAGTGGAATCAATATCCTTAAATCAATGAATAAACAGCTGAAGTAAGTAACAGGAAGGTCATTCAGGAACAGTTAGCTTATCTTAATGGACAAACTGAAATAAAAAGTGATGGATACACAGTTAAAACAGTTATCTTAAATTAAAAGATAAACATCTTAATGAATATCAAAAAGTAACAGATAAAAGACTGAAACAAGCAGCTAAAAGTAATCCATATCCTGTTGACACAGCTCAAAGTCACAGACAAATGGTTGAAGGATTCAGCTTCCTCCACTTCAATGGCAGGCAATTCAATCCTGACTGGGGCAACCCCACTAAAACACTGATGATACAATTCATTTCAATTCAATTCAATTCAACAACAACAACAACAAAAAAAAAACAAAAAACTTTTTGCACTGTAGTATAACCGCAGAGGCAAAAAAACTCGTTTAATCAGTCTACCACACTTCATCTAGACTTACAATGCATGACTAAAGATTTAATTAGTGAAACCTTAATAAACTAGCTTCTGCCTGGATTCATCTGGTTAAACTTCAGTAATTCAGGAAAAAAAACCTTATCATCTTCCCGATGTCTTACATACTCCCTTCTGAGTAAATTCTTCTGTTGTTAGCTTAAGCTACTGACTTATAATATTCTATTGAATGCAACATGGTTTCAGTGTGTCAGGATTTGGATGCAAGTTCAAGTGGCATCATCTTTCTGTGTGACCCTGCAGTCAGATGCTCTGTCTGGTTTATTTACTGCACAAAAAATCTGCCCGGGAGGAAGATGTGGCTGTCAGAAATGACAGAGGAGGAATCAGAGATGGTTGGGATGGGGACACTCCTCATAAGTATTAACTTGGCAGGGACTAATATAGTCTTAAGAGCTTCATTAGCTCCATGCATAAAGGAGACAGACCTAAAATATAATATATAATGTATAATTCTGTCAGTGTCTCGGGGTGTAAGTGTGGCTTGTCAAGGTAATGAAGGGCAATATAATTCACATCACTACATCAACAGAGGATCTAAGAAACAAGAAACAAAACAGAAGCATGCAAAAACACAAGAGAACAGATTCACATTTTTCCTTGTTGCCTTTATCTGAATGAGCTGAAAGGGGCTGAAATGCACCCATAGTGATGAAACTCTGGTATGGTGACTCGCCAGGAGTCAAGCAGTGTTAGATTTTCCCAAAGAGCTCACCAGACAGTTCATCAAGGTATCTGACAAATGCCAGGTGTCTCATGGACCACAAGAAAGGTCTGGAGATTCCCCAGATCCCAACCTGACCAAGAATCTGCAGGATGCACTGAATACATCCTCAATGCACCAGATCCAAAGGATCTAACATTCTGATGCCAGTGACCACAAAATACCCCCAGAGGTCTTATGTCCTTGCCCGACATATCATAGCTGTTTTGGAAGCACAAATGAGGGACCTAGAAAATATTTAGCAGGTAGTTTTAAAAGTGTGGCTGATTGGTGTGTATGCTCATTTTAACTTTATATTATAACATTAAAACAAAACATCTTGCTTTTGAATTGATTGTGCTCAGAATCTACTGGCAGAGATGTGACATAAAAGAAACAGCCTGTCCAATGCTGGACATATTTCTAGCCATAGTTGAGAAGTGGCTCTATGGTTGGTTCACTACCTTGGTCCAGACTGAATTTCCTTAGCAACTATTGGATGGATTGCATGAAATTCTGAAATGTTGACCAGCGTCTGAATGACTGGTGATTCAGACTTTTTGAGGTAGACAGTACTGGGCAAAATGTAAAAGCAACAAATGAATGGATTGTCAAGAAACTTGGTACAGACGTTCACTACCTCTTGAATTTTGATAACTTTAATGATCCCTCAGGTGTCTAATTTGTTTTAAATCCAATACTTTGGTTTATGACCAAATACCTGCAAAATTAATGACATTTCAATCAGCCTCTGTCACCCTCATCCCTGTTCAAACATGGTCGCTGGTCTTCTCGATGTTTCTCTGGCTGTCCAAGAATTCAATGACTGTCACTCCTTCCTATCAGCTGCAAGTAAATGAACCCAGGATGAAAATTTAAATTACACTCAATGTGTCAATTCTCTTGAAACTAGAAACACATCTGTCTATTACAATATTAAAGGTGTATCCTTTTGCAATCAGTTTTATCTATTCTAATTTAATTTCCAAGGAAATGCCTGTTTTTTTTCTATTGTCAGTTATGTTGTGTTTCATGTTTATCAAAGCCATAAAAATGCTCCAGAGGTGTTTGTCACAAAGCACTGCCTAGGTAGGACATTTGTTATAATTCTGTAACCCTTGCACCAGGAAAGAGAACACTAAGCCACTGCGTCTATGCGTGCCGCCATCGTGATGAACGATGACGAAACAAGCTAGTCTAAACAAGTTGCCAAGTTACTTTTTGTAAATCTTTACAAGGAGTGGAGCGTTTCGAACCCCAACAAGTGTATTAAATATTCATCATTGTGAGCAGTGGAAATGGACATTTGGGATATTAAAACCTGACCCGTTGCAGGCAATGTGGCAGTGTTCATTACAGCAGCAGAGTTTTGTCCACTTGTGAGCTTTGACATTGCGGCCAATATCTTTTGTGTGGCAGCTTGGTCCCTCTGGCAAACACTGGACAGAGGAAGTGGAGAAAGAATAACGTGTTGAAAGGAGGGATTGGACAAGTCAATTACTGCAACCTCAGGGGAGCCTGGCAGCCTGGCTACAGAACAGACAAAGTAATTTGCAGTGATTTTCAGTTGCAGTCCCTTTACAGTAACCCAGCCACATTGTGCATGTGTGTTTATGTGATGAGGTGTTTCTGACTTATGTGTGCAGTGCTAGTGTTGTTGTGCATACTTGAAACCATGTAGGCATGTTTGTGTCTGTTGACAACATGATTGTAAGAAATGTGCGTGCATCACTGAACAAGAACCTTCTGGGTGTCCGTACTGGGTTTTGTATAACTGTGTATGAGATAATGTGCGTGCATGTGTGCATGTGAGAGTGTGTGATTGGTTGCTATTCCGCCGGGATGCTTGGATGCAGGATTAAAGTGATTTCTTTGTCAGCACTTTCTAAAAACCCACTGTGACCGTGTGTCTGCGAGTGTGAGTGTGTGCAGGGCGTAATGCTCTTTATGAGGCTTAAACAAACACCGGAAAGAGAGAGGTTAGATACCCTCATTAAAAAAATAGAGATACAGAGGTTGATAATGAGGTAAACTTTGAGGAAAAAAAAAAAACTAGAACTTTGTGAGAGCACCAGACAACATGCTGATTTCAAGTTATGATAATCTCCCAGAAAAAGGCTTGCTTTGGGCGTACATCAATTAGTTTGTTCACAAAGTGGGGCAAAGCAAAACAGCAGATTCACCAGGAGGGAGGAGGTACTTGCTACCATGAACACAATGTCATTTAGTCTGTGCTGGAAAACACACCCACTGCAGTTCTAAACAACTTTCAGGTTTTTTTTTTGGTCCCTGCAGCTTCAGTAAGCAAGCAGGTGAAGAAGATGTACCAGAAAACTTATTTGGACAGGTGATGGGATTTATGCTAATGCCGTATATGTCAATACAAATATAAATGTCACCTCTGTGGTTATCAGAATGTTCGGTTCTTGTTGAAGCAGTTCCACATGAGCTTATTCTGTGGTTTGTGGTGCTGATGAATTGCATCATACAAGGGAGGATGATAGTAGTAATTGTTGTATGGCTTTTGTATAAGACTAAGAATTGTCATGGTCACAGATCACTGGTCAGTTTATTGGTTGTTAAGCATCAGGAGTATTATGTAACATGATCAGCAACAGCTAGGAGGAGAGATGAGTGTTACTGCAGGACTTCATATGGCAATACATGCATATATCTGGGTTCAGATAGGAACAATACACAGTTGAGTTCCCACGGTAACAAATCTTCTAAAAACTCTTTCTCAAAGAATGCTGTACAAAACAGCATCTCCTCAGTTTTAACTGGCGCTGACTGATGATTCCTTTGTTTTAATTGACAAGCACTTGAAGTAATTAAACAAGTTAATGGTAGACCAAATTGAACCTTGTCTGTTAACAAGTTGAAGTGCTTGCTGTGTCTGGTTATTAAGTTAAATTAAATTAAACAAAAAAACTATGTGCACAAAATATTTTAGTTAATTGAAATAAGAATAAAAACTAGACTTTTGGGAAAAACAACTAAAGCACGTGTGTGTGTGTGTGAGTGAGAGAGAGGGGGGGCATTTATTCTAGGAAGATGTTTAAGAAAACAAAATATATCAAATCCAGGTGCAAACCCAATTCCAACTTAACACAGACTCCTTTGAAAATGTCTACTGTCAGCAATGCTAAAGCAGCCTATTCCTGCTGTGCACTCTGGCTACAGCTCAGTAAACCAAACACGCACATACTCTCTCACTCATTCACTCCCTCACACACACACACACACACACACACACACTGTCAAAGCACAGTGAGCAACCAGGTGCTTAGGTGCTAGGAAAGTGCACTCAGGCATTTTACAGTATTGAGGTCGGCTTCAGCCATGTTTTGCTGAGCTTCATCAATCTCTGAGAGCTGTTACCAACAAGCTGAGAGCAGAGGGAAGGTTTGGAAGGAAAAGAGGTGGAGAAAGACAGATGAAAGTGGTCGCTTTAGAGTAGAAGAAGGAGGGAAGAAACAGGGGAAAGGAAAAGAGGAGGAGGGACAGGCAGAAGGTGTAATGTGTGGGGGGGGGGGGGGGGGGGGGGGGGCAAAAAAATGAGCAAACAGAAAGTACAGGAAGAAGGGACAATGCAGTCAAATGCAATGGAGACAACATAGGGAAAGAAAAACTAGACAATTAAGAGAGGAAAGAAGAGAAAAGTAATAGATGCTAGGGGTGAGCGAAAGACAGGAAGAGAGAGATGAAAGAAAGAAAGAAAGAGCATGGGGAGTCAGAAATGAAAAATATAGCAGGAGGGTAAAAACAGCTTTATGGGAAAGGAGGAGAGAATCAGAAGGAGAGAAAGAGAGGAGAGAAGAGAGATACCAAGGTAGGAGGAAAATAAGCAGCTTATTAAAGGGACTGGGCTGGAGACACAGAAAGAGCAGCAGCAGCTTTTTCTTTGCTATCCTCCTGAGAAATCTGTGGGTAATATGTTGCAGAGGAAAAACATTTTGCTTACCGCCCCTTAAAAACAGGCTTAACTAGGGGAAACCAAAAGGCACAGCAGAGAGAGATAAAACACCGCTGCTGACGACAGCCGATTCAGCTGAGGCGCTGGACAGAACTGGGTTGCCGTCTTTATCACCTTATTAAACATAACGTGACATTTGGCGGAAGCTTTGACTCTTGCAGACCTACAGTATCCGCTGAGTGATACTGGACTGGACACAGTTCACTAAAAAAGAAGCCACTGCATGGTAACCACCAACAAACCAACACAGAACACCCTGAAAACAGTTCTTGAAATTTGCTTAAAATGAAGTTAATGTGAAACATTATTGGACCTCAAAGATCATAAAAAAAAAAAGATTTAAGCACTGAAACTGCAGAAATTCAAGATAAAGATGAGATAACCAGCTCAGTTTAGAGGTTAATGAGACATTGATTCCTAAGAGGTGAATTCTGCATCTTCTGCACTCCTCATCAGGAGCGTGTTCACAGGAGGATACTGCTGCATTCTACAAAGGCAACAATATCCATTAAATACTTTCTATATGAGATGATTCTATGTACTCAGATGAAGTATATAAGTTGGCACTTATGCCTGTGCATTTAACCCACACCTGGGCAAAATACAGCCCCAGGCCTTTGGACCACCTCCGTCCTATCCCAGAGGAGAACAGAAAAAAGCAATAAAATGCAGCATTACAATTAACTCTGAATCTAAATATTGTCGGTTCAGTATTTTGGAAACGCTGACGGGTACAACATGAGCAATGGTTTTGATTAAAATATTGTTGCTGGGCCTCAAATATGATCACTTCCTGCCTCAGGTGGGCTCGTCTCACCGTATGGCTCTGAAACTGTGAAGGGCTGACTGTGTGGTTTCAAAGACACGGGCACACGCAGACAAGGTTTCTTGTCACCAGGTTATCACAAAGTCATACTTTCACCAACCCAGAGGAGGAGTTGAGAGAGTGACAGAAAAAGACGGTGAGAGAGAAAAGGAGAAAAAGAGAGGAAAGGAGAGAAAATGTCAAACCGTCTGGCCTTTTCTTGGCAATCCCACCACGACGTCTGTCTGAGATATTAATCTTCAGTCATCTTTAGATAGGAATCTTACACTGATCTGTCTCCACTCACACAGGCCCCACATCTCCTCTTCCACTCTAACTCCCACTCTCTTATTTGTAATATTTCACCTTTTCCCTGAATTTACCATGTTAAACCAACCACTTCTATTATTTTAACACTATTTCCTCTTCTGATATTTACAGTATTTCTATCTGCCTTGTTTTTCTTCTTCCACCCTTTCCGAAAACGGGATGCTCTTTCTCTCTCTGTTGAAGCCATTATCCCCTGGCTGGAAGCTTATCTTTTATCTGAATCCCTCCATTGGTCTGTCTAGGCCACAGCTCAACACACTGACACACACACACACACACACACACACACACGGATGCATGCATGCAAGCAGACAGCTCAATAGGATCCTCACATACAGCTATCAAGCTTTCCATTCCTCTGTAAACTGTCACATTGTTATCAGCAGGATTGTGATGGCTTCTTGGTCTCTTTCCGCAAGGCTTTGGATGTGACACTGTGTGGAACTGCTCATCTTATCTACCAAAAAAGAGACGTCATTTTGATCACATGCCGCAGCCCTTTATAACAGTGGTTGTGTAAGACATCTGAACACGTAGAAAGCAATTTGAATTTTTTTCTATCTAGAGAGGTTCTAACAAAAGCAGAATGTTAAACTTCAGCGCAATGCCATTCTAAAAAATGACTTGCCCTTTTTATCGACATACTGTACGGTCCAGAAAAAGTCGCTTAACACATACCAACACTTTTGAAATAACATTCATATCTGTGCAGCCTTGAATTGACAGTCTGATTGGAGAGCTGTGTTTTATAGCTTTGGTACTTTTGATACTGTGGATATTGAACTGTTTGAGCATGTGGTACTTTGATACGACCCTATACACTAGAGTGCTTTATCTGTCTGTACGCAATTCTATGGAAAGTTATGGCTCATACTGTATTTGATCTGAGGAAGAACTATAAATAAATTTTAACACAAAGAGACGGTACATAATCATCAAAATGGGTAAATGCAAATATTAGACCATCTAGAACAGTCTTAAACGTACAGAAACTTTACTGTAATGCAGCCTTTAATATCAGAAAAAGACAACACATACGTATCATGATAACAGCCCAAATCTAAGATGATGTCTGGTCTCGATATAACTCAAAACTTGATTTCCTTATCAAGTTAAAGTGCCATCATCACTTTGGTATGCTGTTGAATTTGCTGCAGTGAAGACTGCGTGACTTAATTACAGACTAAACGACTTGGACATTTCACCCAGTAATAAAAACTACTCATTAAAATTAATAACACTGACCAGTGTCTAACAGTCTCAATCTGCTGATGCGGTGGAGTGGAATATCACCATACTGGAACCACCCTCAGGTTAAGAGGCACTATGTGATCGGCTACAACACACTTGTCAATAATGAGAGCTGTTATGTTAACTGTGCTAACCTTGGGACAAAGTCGCATTCACATTCATAACAGCACTGTGTCACTTCACTGTGTAATAAGGTCAATACTGAATAAAATATGATGGCGACATGATTTGACACACGTGTTGCAGCAAGAGACTCAAAAAAGGTGTTTTCCGCCGCTGAACTTGGAATACCAGCAGAAGGTTTTACTTTTTGATTTGAAACTGTCCATTCATCCCACAAGAGGAAGGCTGTATCACGAGGAAATTTTAGTTGCAAAGGGTTGTCAGCTCAACAAATAAAATCAGCGATTGAACATGTTGAATGGGAGATTTCAGAAACTCCTTTGACTAGATTATTTACACACAAAATACAACAACCTGCTTCAATCACATGGAGTAATCATATGGACCTATCAATGGACTGGAGCTACAATAAGCCGTTGAAAGTCAAGAAAGGTAAGGTCACATAATGAGTAACAGACTGCTGCAGTGCTGCCTTTTGCCTTGTGTTGTGGTGCTGAACTGAGAACTCCAGTAAGCCTCCTTGTGTGTCACATAACACAGTGCAGACCCTGCTTTTCCCTGACATTAAATCTCAGGCACAGTTGACTCTGCAGTAGTGGTCAGTCAGCAATGATCCATCAGCTGCAGCAGACTTTCCTATAAATTTCCATTCTCTCCGCCCATGTTTTGCTTCCCTAAATAGAAACATCCTAAAAAAAAAAAAAAATTCAAACAGACCAAACTTTCAAAGAGGCAGTCCTGTAGTAAAAGGACAAATTAGGATGTTTAGCACCTAAAAGGGTAAAAATAAATACATAGAAATATTGCCCACGGTCTCTGTAGCTTTAGTCCACTTTGACAGTATCTAAATATTACACTTGATGGTCATCACAGCAGAATATAAAATACAAACACAACATAATCACTGGCTTGCTGTCAAAAAGATTGGTCTGGTTTAACTTCATTGTAAAGGCATAATGTTTAAAAGGTGTCAGGCTTAATGATGCGTGTTTTGTACAACAAACCGAAACAACATCTTGATGTGAAAGGTTTATTAAGAATAAGAGCTGTTGGAATGTTGCCTGGCACTGACATATGGATGAATTCACTCGAGTGGAATATAAAATCAGAGTGGCTTTTTGAAAAGAACTGATCGATACCGATGCTGAATGACAGTCATTATCAACACTACCATGAATGACATTGCAGGTCTGGTCTCTCCTATGGGGCTTTGTGGTGGTCAATTTCAGATCAGGTTCAGACAAGGATTTCCCAGACTATAATCGGTTCAGGATGAATGTGATGATCTGATATTAAAAACATACTGTAGCACACCCCAGTTGTTAATAAAGTCTTGGATTATTTGATGGCATTTCATTTGTGTTCAACAGAACAAAGCTGAAAGCTTCAATGCTTCCTGTGAATACATTCATCCCAAGATACACCAGTGTAAAAGAGAGAGCACAGACAGGAGCACTTGAGGGGACAGAATGAGAGGGTAGGAGGGATGGGAGGAAAAGGAGAGATGCTTACATGTTTCTCTCCTTCGATCCTCTTGTCAGCCTGTTGAACACCCTCCAGGTACTTAAAATGCAACTCCATCAGTCGATCAACCTGGAGAGAGAATGAAATAGAGGCAGGCAGAGAGAAAGTGAAAGGTGCAGCATATACAAGAAAGCAACGAGAAAATGAGAGAAATATGAGGGGAAAAGGAGAGAACACAAAGAAGAGCCACAACAACATGAGACTCAGAGGGCAAATATGGGAAAAATACTTTTCATTTTCTTCATGTTAATCATTGACTGATTCTTTTTTTTTTACTGACAACCATCCTCTCAAATTGTTATGGGTGGGTGTTATAAAGTGAAAACAGAGATGAGCAAATATATAATTAAGATTCAAATTTGCTGTATTAACATTTATCAACATTAAACATCATGGAGAAATAAATGAGACGACTGAGGATGGTTTACTGGTGGAGCAGACATCCACGCTTGATTTGCACGATATGCAGTGTGTGCACCCAAAGTCACTGTGGGAGTAGAGGGGGAAAAAATCCAGCTAAGGTGTCAGGTTTGATATTTTAATCTCTTTCTCAAGTTGTCATAAACATGTAGCAGAACTTAGTACACACAGAGTAGTGCAGACGCCTGACTGAGTGACCTGAGTGTGAACCTGAATGTATTTAACCTGCCTCTGGAAAAGAGAAGATTAGAACGCTAAATAAAAATACATTAGCCATATGTGTTCTGTGTCACTTCGGACCTGTCATATATTATACGTCTTCAGGAGCCTGCCTATACAAGCACGCCGGCCTTCATACATACATGCATGAAGAGAGTGACGTTAATAAAGATTCAGAAAGTATTAAGAGGTAGTTTAAGAGGAAATCAGATATTAACATTTTTAAGAAAGTAGCGTCAGGCCTTATATATACCTAGTTTATGAAGCTTCAAAAAGCAATGAAAAAAGCCCATCATCACTTCTCAAAGCCCAAAGTGACGAAGAGTTTAAGATTATATCGCATAAAAAAGACAAGCAGAAAATCTTCATGCTTGACTAACCGTTTCAGCCCAAAAATCATACAATTAACAAACCAAAAAATAACCCTGTGTTTGTACGGTATGATGAAAAATAAATAGAGCTTTGACCTTAGTTTTGACTTAAAGCATCTTAAATGACTAAATAAGCAACAAAGTTGGTCAGAAAGAAAGTTAAGGCTTAAAAAGAAGCATCTTAAATGTATTATTTATTTAGAGTTTAACACTGAAACATTCGTCTCATCTGCTTCATCAGGATTGTGTGGGTGTGCACTGATCGAATTTGACTGACTGAGTCCTGGCAAACTAAGCAAACAAACTCATAATTGTCAACACATTTTGATTCAAATTTTGCTAATTGGTGCATGTAAATATGTGAAGGTGCCAAAAAGAAAGAAGATGACAAAAACAATTAACCTTTTCACAGTCATTCTCTGTGAACTTGTTGAGAAGTCTGCTTCTCTGCTGGGACTTGAGATTTCTCAGCATGGAGGCGATGATGGAGCAGACGTGTTCTAAGAAAAGAAGAGTGAGAAGTAAAGCTCAGACTTCCTCCCTACATTAAAGACACAATACCTCAAACATTTGCCATTTAACAGCGTTACTGAATGTGTACTCAAATAAGATTCTTATGCATGGGTGCAATATTTAAGGAATAACTCAGAAAAGAAGCAGAACATCTCTCTACAAATGTTCAACATACAGTATATGTACATGCCTACTACATGATAGCACGTCTGTTTAAACTGAGAACCTTAAGACTAGCTCCAAACACACCTCATTCACACCCACATCCACAGCCTTCAAAAAGAACAAATCGATTAGCATTTCATAATTTGCAATTACAGCACGCACCCAGCTAGGCATGGCTGTTATTAAAGAGAGAGGACGGAACAAGAAGGGGAGAAAAGAGTTAATGAAATTTAGAAATCAATTTTCATTTTAAAGCAAATGCTGGAACATTTGTAACATATTACATTTCTCACTGTGACAGAAATTTGTCTGTGGCAGGAAATTTACAAAGAGGCAGCTTTTAAAACATGTTAAATGACAAAATCAGCAAAAAAAAACTAGTCAGATTCATTGAGCACATTGTTAACCCAATTGTAAAATGTTTTATGTTACTCAAAGACCATAATAATGACAGGCTGTACCAGTCAGTGACAATCATAGTATAATATTTCTCTATGATATTGAACCAACAATACACTGTATACACAGGGGGAACAGAATACGACACTGTAAAATCTCTGGATCTACTACAAAGTGGGGGGAAAAATGTAATTGGACTTTATCAACAAGAGGTCAATATTCTCTCTGAACAAGGCTTTGCAGTTGCTAAGCAACAAGAGCACAGGAATCAATCCCATTTCTGCTTTTTAAAAAGGGGTCGTGTTTGCTGTCAGCTCCCTTTCTGCAATCCCAAAAGACCCACAGCAAGCTTACTCACAAGACTCGAGGGCTGAGAAAACTAAAGGCGTTGAATCTTTCCGAATTGTACCGATGTGACTGGCAGCACTGAAACACAATGCAAAACAAACTGGAGTGTGTTCCTTTCAGAAAGAAGATCCCATGAAAAAAAAAGCTGAAATAAATTCGCTTCTTGCTAGTGACCATTTAGGTCTTTCGTTACAGACCTTACGATTAACCTATCGTAAAACCCATTTACTTACACATCATTTGATGTCATTAAAACCCCTGAAAATGGTGTATCTGTAACATTAAATATTTGTGACTAATATACATCTAGCAACAATCAGAGTTTATAAAACAACATCCCCACCTACTTACTTATCTATGAGGGATTTAAGTGTGATTAAGTAGTGATAACAACATGAAAGCCATCCTTAAATTAAACCTAGATTTCAATCAAGGTTTCAGTGTAAGTTTGCTTTTAAGCTGTCTGGTACATTTAAGGGCTCTATGGATGGTAATACCCACCTTGGTCAAGAACGAAATGTCTGAAAAACTATTGAAACTTTGAAACTATTGAAATTAAACTACTGAAATTTCATGCTGCCCAGCTGATGATTCCATGTCCATAAAGACATGGTTGGATGAGTTTGGTCTGAAAGAACCTGACTGCCCTGCACAGAGCCCTGACCCCAACCCCTTCAAACACCTTTGGGATGAACTGGAACAGAGAATGCGAACCAGGCCTTTTAGTCCAACATCAGTGACCTCAGAAATAATCTAAAAATGGGCAAAAATTCCCACAGAAGCACCCAAAATCTTATGGAAAGCCTTCCCAGATGCAATGTCATTAATGTCCCTGTTATGGTGTAACGGTCTGGTGCTCCAATACCTTTGTCCATATAGTGTACCTACAAAACTAATGATATTCCCTTCACTTTCTGTTGTACTTTGTCTTTAGAAAATGCTAACATACTATGAAAATGGTAAACATCATACTTGCCAAAAACCAACTTGTTGGGATTTTAATTGTGAGCATATTAGCATATAACACTTATTTAGCTCAAAGCAATGCTCATCTTCGCAGAGCTGCTAGCATGCATGTAGACTCTAGATGTCCTTCAGACCATTTTAAAATAATACTCATAACTCATTAATAAAGAGGCACCTGAAAAGAGGCTTTTGAGATGTAAGTATTGTCCAATTAATGGCTCTATGGCTAAAATAATAAACTGCTTCAACTGAATTAAGGTGCTTGGTGTGTTTGCAGGAGTTAACTGGTGGGTTTTCCTTTATAGTGTCTCTAACAGTAAAATTCCCTCTGTACATTTCTGCAAAAATCATGAATATTACTGCATTTCAGAAGAGCAGAAAAACTAAACAGTTTTAGTGACTAAGTTACTAACTGGCATAATAGCTATTAACACTGTGTGCTCTACTTGTACATCAGGTACGTTTAGGCCAAGGTTCTCTTGTTTTAACGTAGACAAGCTTATCTCCTGTACACAATGACAAGGAGGCTAACTGCCATTTCCAAAGGGATGCTACTTTATCAACTTGATCCGAGCTGTAATTGATGTCGCCACCTCCACGCCCTGCTGGGGAAGCTATTGATCGCCGGCTGTGAAGCGTTTTCTCCAAAGAGTTCAAAACCAAACAGTGGCCACTCAGTTGAGATTTGTGAAGGGGTGGAGGCAAGATTACATTGTGGGTACAAGATGGAGGGCAAGGCAGAGTAAAAGAGCCTTGAGAAAAGTGTCCAATCAATACTTCAATTACATGCTTAGCTTTACACTACACAATATTGAGTATAAAAACAAGAAACATGAGAAACAGCGAAAGTTTCCATCATATCTTTGATGACAGCAAAATCAACCACAGAATCTTTCAAAGAAAAAAAAACAAGAAAAAAGTAACGCATAATAAAGATTTACTTTGAAAATGTACATAGCCAAGATACAAACAACTGTGAAGACTGGTTAAAGATGCCACCAGATCTGAGCAGGCTACTTTACCTTGGATCAGCCTATACTTAATACTAATACGGGTGTTAATGCAATGTTAATGAAGGATGGCGTTAAACGTTTCTACATATCCGGTTCCCATTGTCAGTAACAAACCATTAACCACAAATTTGTCAGGTATTTAAAAGATAGACTGATAATTAATAGACTAAAAGGCAGAGTCCCTCCCCTTTCAGTATCTCCTGTGACATTTCAGAATAAAATATGCATTATGGTTACTGGTGAAAGACAAATAATTTAAATTTAAGGACAAAGATAATTTTGCAAGTCAAGAAAGTTGCAGTTGGCCATTGACCCATCCTCCACTAATCATTTGCCTCATCTCTGCCCCATGGGGATCCACAGCACTGAGTTAACATGCAAATAACTCTAAATGGCCCCGATTCATTGACTGACTGACAGCTGAAGGAAGTACAGGGCAGTTGTGCATGACAGACGAGAACAGAGAGGTGGTGCTTCACCGGGAGACAGACTGAACCTGGACTAACTGTGTCCTGGGGAGAGCAATCAGCCTCCCTGCACCACAGGATAGTCTGTCAGAGGGACTACTGTTAGAGGGACTACATCCACTGTCTCAAGGAGCAGGGATGAATCATGGCTCGGAACCATCACAATACAGATAAACTAAACTAAACTACACAGATAAAATTACAAACTGAACATTGTTGAAAGCCTTTGGGACCATGTAAGTACACAACTTAACAAAATGTTTTACAAAGGTGTTGTCAGTTTTAGATATTTGTCCATGTGTGTAAGCCAGATAAGAAGGTGACTTTAGCAGGAAAGTTATTGTGGGTTGTTGTTCAAAGTTTGTGGCTCGGTCTGCTCTGCCTATGACAGAAGGCTGATGTTGCTGCTTCATGCAAAGATTTTACTGGCTGTATCAAAACATGGTCTCCGTCTACACAGACAGACAGATAATTTCTCTCTTTTGGTTTCAGATTTTTTTTTTTTCAAAGCACAGTACAGAACACGTTGTAACAGGGAAAAAAATATAAAATATAAATATATAAATATCATATACATCAAAATATACTGCACCATATTTCAAATTTAGAGAAAAGTAACACAATCAATCCCCACCACAGGAAAAACCAAATGTGGGTATTCTAATCTTTACGCAGGGATCTAACAGCAAATCTCTGCCTCTGAAATACACTAATAATAGGATTACACAGCATGACTCTGAAAACATGGATTACAATCAAACTTGTATCATGTAAAGTCTTACTGATCTCAATCTGTGCCAAAGGCGCTCTGAGCAAGGAGAAGGGATGATCAAATGAGAGCTCCATTTGATTCTCTGCTTTTGACTGAAATGTGTGATCTAAATTTCATCATTAAATCCAGATAACCAAGTTTCTCTATTACAGGCACTTATCTAGTCTCATATATTCTGCTATGTAGCCAAGCGTTCTAAATCCATTTTTTAATATCAGAGGATAGATACTGGTGATAAAGTAATGGGCTGATAAAACTCCATGTTTTATCTTTGTAATGAAACTTCCTTAATAAAGGCATCCTATTTCCATTAAATGGGCTTTTCCATCCTTTCCCATCCCGCATACTTTCAATAGAACTATAGAGCCACAAAATGTGACAGTTTTTTTTGAATTCAGGTCTCCTTCTGCTGGCATGCATTCATTAGAAAACACGTAAGGGTCACAGTAAGGGCATTCACTACACTGAAAATATAAACTATAAAGGCCTTCGTTCCCTTCTTTAGTGCCCTCTCTCCACCAGACAAACACCTACATGAACGAGAGTACACACAGAAATACTTTTTCCAACTTGGATCTGGAGACGGTGCTGTGACTATTGTGCCTCACCATGTAAATTAGTTGTTTGCTTCTGTTGCCTCTCAGGCTCACCGCATCATTAGCCACCTAAATATAACAACCGGCTGCCACCAATTTCCATCATACGATCTCATTTCACTGGTAATGACAGAGTACATAAACCAATAAACTGAGACCCCAAGAACAAGGTGAACAGCAGTGTCACAGCAAGAATATTCATGAGCAGAGAAATGTAATTTGTTGTTTGATTTTTTTTTCCTTTTCCTTTCAGGTTTTTTTTTTTTTTTTTTTTGCCGATCCACTTACAATGTCTCCATTAATTATGCTGCTCTGTATGCTAATATGGCCTGGCAATCCCTGGTCATTTGGGTTGTGTCAATTTCAGAAAGAATTTCACGGGGATCAATCTTCGCACCGAGGTTTATGATAGAGAGTGCCATGAAGTGAATGTGAGAGAGAGAGCGCACTGAGAACAGAGGAACAGACAGGTCGCTACCTCCTAATTACTTTTGTTTGAGGCGGTTGATAGTTAATTAATCTAGTGTTCTTGTGTTATTCTGGAGAACCACTTGATTCACAGCGTTTTCAATTAGTGGTCTTACTGAGAAGGAGGGTCCACTCAATATGACTCACATTATGACAGGTATCTCATCGTGCCCATAGCTGTTAGAGGAATCAATGGAGACATGATGGGAAATCCTATAAAGGCTGACACACTCATCACAATGAATAGCAATGTGAACTAATTATGGAAAACCCAGTCCCAAATGAAATGTTGCACATTTGCATATTTAATTGTTAAAACTTTTAACTTGTATGGTTGAGTACAGACTAATCCTCCAAATAATGCATGTGCTGGACTTGCAACACGGTTGTTACTGCTGTCCAACTGAACAAAATGTGGCCTATCAAAAAAGCACAGATGGTTGAATTAATCAGTTAGCAGCCCTGCTTTTGTTTTTATTCCATTTTCTTTTTATTTAACGTTAAATGATTCATGTTGTTCATGTGTGTCTGTGAGTATTTATGTGTTTGTATGGACGGCGCTCTCTAATAAATGAAGATAGCTCATGTAGCTTAATTACTACCTGTAGTAGTTCCTAACAATAAAGGCACAATGTTGTCTTGGTCAGGACACATTACTTTCATTAATTCATTTACATTGCATGCCATGTGTTGCTGTGCTGAAAGTTTGAATTGCTGTAGCATCTGACAACACAGCATAAATGTCTATTACGGTCCTCCAAGGAACAATGTGATGTAACTAAATGTACTATTTTGTACAATCTACTGTCCAAAACTGAAAAATATTAAATATTATTTCATGACAAGCATCAAACTACCATTTGAAACAGCGGAATGATCAGGTTCAGCATTCATTACTTGAAAAATCCTTAACAGTTAATAAGACTTAATATAAAAATGGCTGCTGATTAGTCTTCTTTCCAGCAACAAATGATTAATTGAGTAGTCATTGCAGCTCTAATGCTTATAAAGTATTGCAATAACATTTCTGAAATGGCTTTAGGGTAAAAAAATTAAATTAACATGCTGCTTTTATCTGACCTCCACAGGATGGATATGAAAGTATTAAGTCCTCACTGGGCTTACTCTTCATAACTTTCTAGCTATTGATTAGAAATTACCAAATTTGCAAGATTTCTTGCACAGTTATCAGATAAAAGACACAATTTGATAAAAATCTGAAATGTATGAATTTGCACAAGTGGAATTGCCCTCTTTGTGACTTGGAAACATTATGCACAGAGAATGGTCTTAGAAAAAGCATGAGGATTTCATGGATGCTTTGCACACTGAATTGCGAATTGTGCTTTTGATTTTCTCTGAAGCTGAAGTTTACTGCTAGAGCAGCTGATAACAGCAAATACGGTGAGCCTGCTTTTGGTGATTTCAAGAGTAACAAGATTTAAACTGGGTTAAACTTTGTTGGATGCAAAAGATGCCTTGGACAAGTTTGCTGAGAAAGCAGTTTGTTTCTTAAATACACATACTGTGGGCCAAAATAATCTATATCTATGTATATTCAAACAATACGCTATAAAAATAAAATAATCTTAAAAAATAAATAATCTTATTTATGCATGCATTTATGGAAGGTTTACACAGACTGAAGTACCCTAAACTGCATCACCCTAATTCCATCACAAAAGCAGGAAGTATCAACAAACAGAGCAGAGCTGCAGAGTTAAAAGGCCAGCATCACAATGTGGACTTCTAGATGCAGCTTTGGTTTAGAAACACACAAAAATCTGGACCACACTTGCCAAACTTCACAGGGAGAAAGAACCTCCAGGGTGGATTTGCACATCTCTTTTTAAAGCCCATCTTTTAAGTGTGTCTGTCTTGCCAGGGGCTTCAACACGCAGGGGGGAAAGGTTCAACTGTTAGGACGGGTTATCTTCCCCACGCTTCCTCCTGCTGCTCAAGAAGGTCAAAGGTTAATTCATCCAGTCCCTCGGTGAGACGGCACTTAAAGGAAGACAATTTGTTCTTTTCTGTAGGGCAGGGAAGCCCCAGTGGATGAATGAAACTTAATTAACGCAGACAGAGGGAGGAGGGGTTCCACATTTTGGATACATAATGAGACAAAGAGCAGAAAAATGCACGGTGTGTGTACCTCTTTTTCTTTAATTCTCTTCTCTTTTTTATTCTCTCGTCCTGTATCACGTGGGCATCCTATCTTTCTCTCTGACTCTTGTTTGCACTTCCTATCTCTCACTCAGAGACAAGAGAGGTTCGAGAGCACAGGCAGGAAAATCAATCAAGATTGGATTGATAGTGTAAACTGACAGACCGAAGAGGCAGCAAACCGTGATACATGAGCAGATTAGGATTGAGTGCATCTGCAGGAAACGGGTGTGACTACACACTGCAGAAAACTAGGAGGAGAAGAAAGAATCTACCCGGTCATGATTAGTGCAATTAAATTAGTACAGCCAACAATAGTTGTTTGCTTTACTTGAAAAATAAAAGCAGACCTGACACTGTCAATCATCATCTGCAATATCATTGCCTTGGGCATCATATTCATATTATAGTTAGTATAGCGATATTATAGTTTCACTAACAGCTTACATGGAACCTTTAAATGTCTGTGCTACTTTTGACTGTGCTATTTTTGTTAATGTACTATGTGCATTTTATATATAATATGTTTCACTGAAAACAATTGTGGTTATTATAAACCAGTGACATCCTGGGATTCTGCAAGTTACTGCTGAAAAATCAGATTGCATCTTTATTAGATCAAATTGCCCAAGATGTCATGCATGCATCAATTTCCTGTTATTCCCTTGTGTTTAATAGGCAGTCTAAATCCCGCACAGGAGAGGCAGACCCCGCCACAACCAATAAAGACTATAGATAGAGAGAGAGATAACCATGTAATGGAAACACACTGAATGGTCATTTTAGCCAAAAAATGGCAAGAAATTGCACAAAAAAGTGATTTGCTGTCATGAAAATCTTGAGTCTAAAATTCAACATGAAGCACATTAAGCTGGACCCAAAAGAATGTAGAATGCAGAATGTTGGTAACCAGATGTGGAATTGAAGATAGATATAGATATAGTGCACAGAATCTACCAGTGCTTTGTTCTCGTTATTGACTGACCTTCGTGCTCCTTCTCTGAAGTACCAGTTTTTTTCATTTTCTTTGGAGTTTTCATGAAAAGTGGAAAAATGGTTCGCAGGCCCAGGATGTCAACAAACTTATGGCAGTTATCGGCTCCCTCCGGTCCAATCATTGCATGGTCCAGGACTTTCAGAGCACTGGTCCGGGATATTTTCTTTTCTCTGCAGCAGAAAGACAAAGACACAAAGAAAGCAATGCTGAAGTCAGAGATACTTCAACACATCTGCAATAAAGCTTTTGTGTTTTGAATGAACAGGTAATAACACAATGCTATCTTCACAAATTATTTCAGCTCTGAGTTTTATGTTGTCATTTCTAGCAGTTTAATTTCTTAATATAAATTTCAGTTACGGCAATGACTGAATGAACAAGAAGATGAATAACAATAGACCCCAGAGTCTGAAACTAAAAACAGTATGCGAGTACTCCGAAACAATGGACTTGTAAGAATGACTTGTATGAACAGATGGGGTTGAGCCTTGAGGCCTTGGGGTCTTTATTCAGGTCGCTGTTGGAAGAAACACTCTGTGATACCAGGACGTGAATCTGAAAGTTTAACATCACCTACAATATTCTCTCATCTAGTAGCTTCATGATTGTCACATCCCCTTCCATCTAAGTCATGGAACATTTTTCCATGACGAGATATTTTATAGCATCTAGTGTTAAGTCAAACCATTCACTCTTCAATTCTGTGACAGTACGGCTCTGCTCTAATCTCACACCGTTGGCAGCTGTACTATAAGATATTTTCTAGTTGTTTTACGTCCCCTGATGCTACGGGCAATGCTCCACTTGTTCTATTGTCATCTGCTGATATCTTACAGCAGCTTTAAGATGTGAAATACTGTATAATTTTCTAGGGAAATTTTTGTGAATGAAACTAGCGCTCTTGATATTGGGGGTATTAAACATGCTAAATGATCCAATCTGGCAAGCTTGCACTGCTCATGAACAGATGGCATTTATCATGTTGAATCAAGCAGTTTAAAACAAATTTGTGCAGTTAAGAAAGTTTGGGGAGTCTTATTTGAAACCCTTACACATAAAAAGAAACCTCACAGAGAAAAGTCAGAGAAGTTCAAGAAAATGTTCTTTTGTGAGACCCACTGAGGTTGGATACCAACCTCACGTAAAAATTCAATGAAATTCTGCGAACCACAAACATCTCTGCTCAAAAAATGTAGTTGAAATAATATGAGTTCCACGAAAATGCAATAAATATCAATGACATGTTTTTCTATGGCACCTCCCAAAAAAATCTCCATGTGTTCTCTTACCCACAACTCACAGCTGAACTGTGAGAAAAGTGTGCCTTTAACTGAAATGCAGAGAACACTATCCTCCTCATAAGCCACACAATGTGTTCAACAAATCAAAGGATTTAAGAAAAAAAAAAACAAACCTTGTCTCAAGGTAGTAAACAAATTAGTTAGACAAACTACCACCATAAAGCCTGAAAATGGGTGTTCATTTACTCATCTGTTTTACATCAATAAAGCATTGGCATGATAAGGGAGACCTACTGTTTCCTGCTCTGTCGACACCCCTACTACCCACTCGCCACTGCACGCCTCCTCTCAGGAAATGTAGCTGTCTGTCACCATGTCACTTTGTCCATTCCCTCCAATGACAGATGACAGTGTTTATCTCAGAGGAGGGACACATATTTCAGGCAGTCGAGTCTGGTTCTCCAGACAGACACATTATATATGATGGACGGCTGGAGGGGCCATGGGGGAGTGATACACTGTGTATTTTCTAAAGGGAAACTGGGCAATTCAGCTGGTAAACAGCTGACTTAACTCAACATCCTGATGTCGTGAACAATGCCGTGGTCAAACAAAAAAAAACATTGATGTCTAGCAGGTACTATAGCATGACAGCAGCAGTAGTTTATGATTCAGCTTGAATTGTGGATGAGACTGAATTACTCAAAGATGGTCTCTCAGACGTGTCAGAAAATGGCATCATCCCATTAAAAGTTTGCAAAGCTGGACAAAAATGTTGAAATTATGAGACATTTTTTCAAAACTACCTGAGTTACACTCACCATGAACTGTGGTTCTTAGACAAGTGTCAATAAAACTGGTCATAGTATATCTCATCTCTGACAAAGAGCTGATCTGACACCTGACCATTACATCAACATGGGCTTTAATGATCTCACATTCTAAATACATAGACAGCTTTGCAGCTATAACAGCTTTCGCTCTTCTGGGAAGGATTTCCACAAGATTTTGAGTATTTCTGTGGGAGTTTTTGCCCATCTATGCAGTAGAGTATGTGAGGTCAGGCACTGATGTTGGACTAAAAGGCCTGGCTCTCAATCTCTATTCCAGTTCATCCCAAACGGTGGGGTTGAGGTCAGGACTCACACCAAACTCCAACCATGTCATGTGATCATTTATTAATTTAAATAAAGAGGATGCTTGTATCAATAGCATCAAGGAGGTACCAATTGAAATATGTATAAGGTATAGGGACATTCTAAGCCAGTAGTACCAACAGGTGAATTCCAACACTGAACTATAAATCAGTAATATCAGAGGGATAAATCCAACTACCAATGTTCATATTGTTTCAAACAAAGCTCTGCACTTTGTGCACTTAAACTATTATGGAAAATGAAATGGATCAAAATCTTGCATCTTTCTAAAAGTCAAGTCTTGGTCTGATTTTTCTCCTCCTCTTTTGCTGTCTTTTTCTTTCTCAGTTGTCCTGGTGGATGATTGAACAGAAAAGCGTTTTTGCATTTCAGTAATGAGATATTGATCCAAGCTGAAATCTCCATCTCCAATGATGTGATCATCAGTGCAGGGGTGCAGAAGCTGTGAAGGTTTCATAAATGTGTCTAATGTGTCTTTATGACTTTTAAGGTCATACGTCTGCCTTTGCTGTGCCCCACCTGCGGTTGATTGATTGGACTGACAGTCCCCCCAGGCAATAGAACCAACAAAAGTGCTGTTTTGAGCACTGTGTTATGCTAAGAGTGTTCACATTTTCATAGCACAGAAAGCACTGGAAGAAAAAGGCCCTGAAAGGGGCTGGGGCCAGACAGTAGATCAAGAGATGTTCTGCACCTGGCTCTGTGTCATATATTTCCCTTTTAAAGAAAATCTTTCAAAGCAGTGAAGCACTTATTGCCCATTTGTTGTAAATTCTACCTTACTGTAGGACATCATACATAATGCATTTGTGTTTCTAGAAACTATGAGAAGTTCTGCGAAATCAAACCTATTAAGTGACTTAAATGATTGCATCATGTTATTAACGGCAATATTTTCTTGCATTTCTAACTCGGCTGAATCCAAAACTGTGCCAAATAAATGAGCAATAATATTAAAACTTTGAGCTTAATGATGCTTGATCAGTGCTTATATAGCAAACACTGCGTTTGTACTAAAATGACACAGCATACAGTCACTCCTAAGATAAATTACTTTGGCTTCAAGTGCATTGAATGCACCCATAAAATTTACATAATCCAGGTGAAGATACTTATATCATTTTTGAAGTCCCCTGCAGTCAAAAATCTGTTTTTCTGTGTTGTTCCTCCAGCTGAATGTTTGAGCTTCCCTGTTTAGAATGATGTACATGTACAGCCTGATAATAAAAGGCTGTTTTTATATTAATAGTTGAAAGTGTAAATTTTCTCTGTCCTCACTGTAAATATAATCTGGGCATCATGAGCATGACTTGTGACATCACAAAGACAGTCCTGGTCCAATTCTCAGCATACACAAGTGTGATGTGGAAACTTGAAGCCTCCAGTGCACATACAATAAGAATGATTGTCAATTTTAAAAAGAATGGGTGCCATTGTCATGCGGTAATTAAAGTTTTCTTCTGAAAAAACCATGTCAGACACACATTAGAGATTCTTTTTATTCAGGGATCTTGAAATTTGAAAGCGGCTTGCAACAAAAAGGTTGCTCTTTGGCAGCTGACTTCTAAGTTTCTTTTATCACAGCTCCCCTCAAGCTCACAAACACACTTTTCAAAACAAATGTAAAAGAGAAGTTGTCAACCATAGCTCCCTGCTCCCTCAAGATTTTCATCTGTTTCATAACAAAAATGTAAAATAGCAAAAGAGTCTGCAATTGCCTATATGGTTTTTCCCTCTAACAAGCATTCTTATTAGTGTTTACCTCAACAAAGTAACCCATTTAGCATCAACAACTGATGTCCAGCAATGCAATAAGTGTAACAATGGCCAGCAATAGCAGACCTGATGAGTGGCTGTCAAAACCATGTTAGCTGTGCATCAAATACAACCCAGATTTTAAATTGGGATGGTGTGTAAAATGCAAACAAAAACAAAGACTGTGAGCTAATAAACACAGATGTACAATAAGAGGGATGTAACGGGAGACATTTGTCGCAGTTTGGTTCAGTGCAGCAGAAAAAGCATAAGGAATGCTGAGGAATGCTTCTTTTCATCTGGCTGATGCCACTGAATGTGTGTTAGCGTATTCACTGTGCCTCCATTCAGATATCCAACAGCAGAGCAATAGTGACTAACTTTCCACATTTCATGCATCAATCTACATACTGTGTGGTCTGCGTTTCTGTTACAGATCTAAAAAAAAAAATTAAACTAAACTGTTTATCAGAAAAATGAATAACAAAAATACATACATTGCCATTTCTTATAGTGTAGTGCAGCCTCACCTGAGCATGAGATTCATTAGCTGAAGCCCTTCTCCTCTGAGAAAGCGGTCACGATTGGCTGGCAGCATGAGACAGGAACAAAGAGCATCGAAGAGGTTTTCCATCATCTCCTGCTCCTCGGCTGTGGACGGGTTGTGACGTTTGAACACCTGAGAGAGAAGGTGGGAGAACAGAGCACTGAGGAAAGGAGTATTTACAAAGGACACCCAGGTGGGCATGTTGCTTTTGGATGAGAAGGAAACACACAGCAGGCTACGGAATATGACTGTTGTGTGTTTGTGTGTTGTTGTATTATCCATATTCCTACAAGCAATTTAGGAATATGGATAATACAACAACTACAAATTCAATTTGGATGTCCAATTCTTTTTGTCTTTTTGTGGTTAAGTCTCCATAAGGTTAATTCTAAGCCCAAATTGACTTAAATTTTTGCATGTTGGAGAAATTACAACGCTTTGCTTCTGCAAGGCTCTAATGGATGGCAGGTACATTAAAGGGTGGCGTTAGAGCAAACTGAAAATAGAAATTAAAAGCTAAAATCTTACAGATAGTTGCTGCAGTAACACATCAATGCCATCCATCTCTCCCAGTAGTTCTCTGGTAGCTGCGGGAATGAGAAATAAAGAAGGAGAAAAACTAAGAGATAGAAAATGGAGTAACAAGACAACAAGGGCATTAAACCGAAATGGTTTCCAAAAACAGACATTTTGGCAGCAGGAGGGAGGACAAAAAACAACCTGAGAAAAAAGGTTCAAATAGATAGGTTAAAGAAAGCAAAAGAGTAAAAGTGTGGAAGGAGGTGACAGAAGAACAACAAAGGCATACATGAACATAAACAGTGACAAACACATTGGCCTTGAGGGAGCGAGAAAATGAGGAAAAATTAGGCTACTGATATAAATATATGTACACAAGTTATTCCATGTTTTTTTTTAAATTATACAATACAGTTCAGCTTTGTAGCATCCCCAAATCACTATGAGGGCAAAATGTCTTCAATTTAAGAATCACAACACTCAGAAGTCCTGTAAACTGAGATCAATAAGTGGCACAACACAGGCCTCTGTTTACCATCAGTGTGGGCCTTTGCATTTGTTATTATTGGTAAATAAGTGTTCATAACCAACAGCAGAATTTCACATGATAAATCTGGATCCATGGGGAATCCCTGAAAACATGACATTTCACACCAGTGAGGGGTATTTTTTGGAGAATGTGACAGTGCAGGCTTTCAACAGCTCCATGACGGTCAGTTTCCCACAATGAATGTGAGTTTAGTTTAGTTTTGTACAAATAATGTAGGTTTCTATTTTTAATTTGCACTATGCAGTCATGCTAATGTTAGATATGAAAATGAGAAGCTGGACTGAGTAAATAAGTATGGGCTAGTGTTGTTTCTAAAGCTTAGAAATTAGGTAAATTAGACTGAATAACACAGACAAACAGTGTGAAATCAGTTTATGTGACGCATGTCAAGTATTAAGGCATACAGAACATGCTATTAGAATAAAGACCCCCTCCCCAACTCAACAGACTGTGCTTTTGGACACACTCCACTTAATATCAGTATACTTTGGCACCATTTAGTTGTATTTCTGTTATAGCAGACAACCCGCCGGGAAGAAACAAAGATTTATCTTCATAAATCAGTGATCACAATAAAATAAATAGTCATCTCTGTTTGAAGTTACAATTACATGAGGTATCCTGCAGGGTTAATCTTAGGGTTAAGGCAATAAGTAGGTTAATGAAGAACTTCTTAGGTTACAGTTTTGCTAGCTTATGCAGGGAACAATGAGATGATGTAAAACGAGGCGACGCAAACGTGCATCACACAACACTCTGTGTGATGCACGTTTGCATCACACTAGTTATATTGGTTATATTTAACCAATATAACTAGTGTGATTTCCCTTATTCTCACTTCAAGACTCTGACAGCATTTTCATGCTTAAAAAAAGAACATTTTTTATTGGTATATTTTATTTTGGACTTGAATGGTAAGCTGGAGAAAATGAATGTGACAATTAGTGTAAAATGAGAAATGACTCCAACTGAATACAACTATGACTTGTACTGTTAATGTGAAGCTGTCCAAGGATTTGATATTCCTGTGGCTATATGGGACTTTACGGGCTTTTAGTGAGGCAGGGACAGCTGGAGAAGACAGCAAGTAGACGATTGATGAGATGACGATTAGAAGTGAGATGGAAAGACATAAAAGGAAGTGGGAAAGATGGAAAGGAAACAAATGCAAATATGAAAGGCAACATGAAATCAAAGAGTAATGGAGGAAAATGAAGAGGAAATGAGTAAATGACAGTGTTGTGACAGAAAGGGAAAAATGGAAACAATGAAAAAGAATGAAGGGAAAAGAGAAGACATAAAGTGGAAATGGAACAAAAATAATTGAGGACGAAAGGAAAAAGACTGTTCAGAAAATTACGAAAAAAATGGAAATATATATATCTGCATATAAACTTGATCTCATTATATAACCCTGTGGTAAGATGATGAAAATCAATCTCGAAAGAAAAAAAGTAAACAGTGCATTTTCTCTCTGTCTGAGAAAGCTGAGAGGTGACTGAAATGTGGAAGATAAATTAGCATCATTTGGAAGCCATAAAACCATTTACTGAGACACACTTACTGTCATTGTTTTGCAGCAAGATAGCCAGGATTTCACTGCAGTACAGCTTGTTAGCATCAAATGGCATCTTTGCCTGAGAGGAGAGGAGATTCAAATTAGCCATTCATGCTGAGAAACTCTGTTCTCCACAGAGTATTAGAAAATCATCAACTATGCTAGACCAAAATGTGTGGGTTTTTGTAACCATAAGCAGAGATTCTAGTGGTGGTATAAAAGGCAACAGCAATCATTTAATTTCTGCATCAGCTGGTTTACATGACAGGTTATCTGAACAAACATATTATTACATAGATACAGGCATATTTTTGAAACTAAAACCACTGAAATTAAATCAGCAGAATAGTTTTTCTTTTAATTTTTATTTGCTTGTTTTAGAAAATTCTGATTTCATAATACAGCCAGTTACTTGTGTTGAAGGTTTTCCAATAAACATTAGGAAAGAACAAGGGCTGAAACTGACAATTATTCAACTCAGGTATGTAGGAATTATTTTCCTGATTGACTGTTTGGTATGAAACAGTTTGTTATGAAAAATGTCCATCACAGCAAGTAATGGAAATTCTGCCTCTTTTTAGAGAGCTGGTCCTTTTTGCTCGGCTCCTTAAAAAGAGCCGGCTCAAAGAACTGGATCGTTCGCGACTAACACATCGCTAATCACAATGTCCTACAGCCATTGGAGAGGTCCTAAAATGTCTGACCAAAGCCCAAAACTTAAAAATATTCAATTGAGTTTATAATATTAATACAAGGGAAAGAAACAAAATTGGCTCATCTCAAAAGCTTAAGACCATAATTGGATTTTGTACATTAATGACTTAAAACAATCAATCGATTAAAAATAGCTGCTGTTTACTTACCCTTACCCTTAATTACCCTGTTTACCCTTGATTGAAAAGTCAATCACTACAGCTCTAAAATGAACTTTTTTGGTTTTTAAAATGAAAGCCAATGCAGTACCACAGTCTTACCTTGATTCTCTTGAGCAGCCACTGCATGAGTCCCTGCTGAGCTGCCTCGGTGCACAGGCCGGGTCTGAACTCTGCCATATTTTCTATGATAGCTGAGGAGGACAACAACAATATCTAAATTCAACCTTCACGTTAGGTGTCAAAGAATTCTTGAGCAAAACAATAAAAACTCAGTATCAGTATACTCTCAGTTGAGTTATTGGACAGAAAAAGCTAGATTGGCACATCTATAGAAATAGTTAATCACACACTGGTTTGGTGGCTGTAAATTTTCCAAAGCTGCCAAACAATTTATGCTCAACTTCAGTTGCAAACTCCAGGCCTGAAATATGAGACCAACATGGAAGTGCAAAAAAGTGCAGAGACAGTGAACTTGACCTCTCAGCTATGTTTATGGTGTTGGTTGCCTTTGTGGATTTTTTCATGCAAATCAGGTAAATAATATGACTTGTTGTGAGGTTAATTGTAATAACAGACCTGAGCGGAATGACAGATGCTAGACAGAGCTACTGAGGAGTAAACGTGAGAAGTCAAAAAGAGCGCAGAGATTAATTTTTGGGATTAAGAAGTGGATTTATCTGCACTCTTGCTTCTCGAGCGCTGCAGCAGTGGGCGTGGAGCTGCCAAAATCCAATGCCATGTAACCTTCTCGTAATTCTCTCAGATTTGACTGCTGAATGGAGGGGAAAGATCCCTTACTTCATGAATGTAAGAGAAGAAAAGACACAAAGGAAAAGTCTCCAGCCGTTTAGTCAAAGGCTAAACCAAACACAGACACAAACACCGTTGCTGCCTGCTGTTGTTCACAAGCTTGCTGCTAATATACGGTAAGGTATTCTGGCTTTTGGGAGTAAATGAACCTGTAGTCGAACTCGCGCAAGTAACGCAACTAAACACAATACCAGAATCAAACTCAAATGAATAACACAAGACAAATATTTTCTTCCTATTCTGTGTAAACCTATTTACTCTACAGTCTATGGTGCGTACACAGCAATAGTCTAACTTGCCTTAGCTAGCTTGGTAGCTTTGAGCTTTTCAATGACCAGCTTGCCTTGACAATGAACTTCAGATATGGCTCTTCAGAAACTTGTGGGTGATTTCGCAGTGATTCTGTCTGCTTTTTATTATACAGTGCATGGTTCTACTCCGACACCAACAAAAGCAAAATTTGGGGACATCCAGGCGGAGAAGTAAAATGACAGTGTAGGATACAGTCTTTAATCAAACTCATTTGGAGAAGAAGAACTATGAAATGCATCATGCTTCGTTTCATAGAGAGCTCGAGTGGGTTCTGTCCCAGCTACTTCTAAGATTAACAAAGCTGCCACGTGATATCTCCATCACAGCAGACTGTCGTAGAGGGGGACAGAGAGAGGAATAGAGAGAGAGAGAGAGAGATTGTGATGTGGTGATGAAAGGAAGGGAGAATATAGAAATATAGAAAGAGGGAAAGTAGATGGGAGGCAAACAGGTGGGAAGACAAGTCAAAGAAGAGAGATGGAAAGCTGAAAGAACAAGGAACACAAAGAGTGAGAAAATGAAGTAAAGCGTAACGAGAGCATGACAAACAATACGAAATAACACAAAATACAAAGAAGCAACATCTGTAGAGAAGGTCTGCAGATGATAGAGAAATGTTGAGAGAAAGAAACAGAGAAGATGGGTGCTGAGGGACAGAGAGGAAGGGCCTTTATCAGTGATTTAAACAGAGCAGACAGACAGCATCCTGGAGGACAGCAGGCTCAGAGCAGAGAGCAGCCAAAGCAGACAAAAGGCTTATTCAAGCTTGGAGAGCTCCCTTGATAACACACACACACACACACACACACACACACACACACACACACACACATACTTGAATAGAAGATGCACAAGCACCACTCACTCAATATGACCCACACTCACAAACAGAGAGCCAAATACACACACCTAAACAGCTCTCCTGACACTCGGCCTCAATCTGGCAACAAAGAAAAAAAAACATCTCAGTAGACTCATTCAACACAAAAAGAGCTGACAGGCAGAAAAGTCGGATTCATGTGAGGCTAAATACAGAGAGCATGACTTCTCAAACTATCTGCTGACCCTCTCCCACACCTCGTGTCTGCTTTCAATGCTGTTAAATCTAGGCCATGAACACTGGTTCCGATTCGCTAGTATGCCTGATTTCGAGAAAGAGTTCACACTTCAAATAAAACTCTGGACGGTTATAAAAGTGCATCCTCTCGGTCAAACATCTAAATGAGTCACTGACGTCTCCCTTTTGCTGTCAGTGAAAAAGTCTAGGACGCTTGGCAGCAGGGGGACACACTGTTAAAGCCTGAAGAATACAAATAAAGTTAGTCTATGTCCTTTGTGTAATGTCAAACCCAAGTCCAGGCGGACCCCCTGTCACTGTGCTGCCCACAACTCGAACACTGGCTCATACACACCTTAAACACATACCTCCCTCTAGAACAGGCTTGTCATGTTTCAATAACTAAACGAGACAAGGATCATCAGTTATGCTTGCTGCAAATACTCAAATATTGAACTGCTCTGTTAATCCAAGTGTTCTTTTTAATCGTGTGCATTATTGAACCTTAGAGGAGAGTCTCTACAGAACCTACAGAGTGAAATGAAATCTGTCCCAGGTATTTGTCCCACGTTTGGAATAAAAATGAATACACGTGCCGGGCAGTCGCTGAAAGTGTTTTCCAGTCTTTTTCTTTAGTTTTATTCATAGGAACAGCTTGTTTTGGTGCTGAGCTGTAGGATTTGGTGCTTCAACTCTATTGTCTTTTAACTTCCTGTTTACTTCAGAAGTCGAGAATGTGCCAGTTGGCCCACATCAGCTGCTTGTGATTAAATTGTTCCTCCATTTTAGCTAATCTCTGACAAGTTTTCTAATATGATATACAGCGTTATGCAATACCAAAGTTAATTTTAGGCACTTTCTCTCCCACTTTCAGCAGTCTGACAAACATCAACTACGACTTACACAGTGACACTAATTAAATCAGTTCTCCCACAGAGCGCAGGGATCAGCTCGTCATGTTACTGTTATCACATTCATGGTGACTGAGCTGGTATTAGTGTTTCTCTAATGTTTATTTATATAACAATATAATGACAGAAATTGAAAGTTCGATAATTAGATTAATTAATTTATCCACACTTCTTTAAAGGCTCATTTTCTAAATGATTCAATGTCAAACAATAAGTTACTGCTGCTATATGAAGTAACTGAGCTAGTTGTGAACTGATTGACAATGCCGGTAACTTTGTGTAAAAGATTTAATCTGCGGTGGATGCAGTGGCATCAGGTCATGCGACCTTGGAAAATGTGTGAAAATGACTACCTTCATGCACATAAGGAATGAAAAAGAGGAGAAACATATCTAGAATGTGTAAAAATGACATAACACGACACTGTGCGACACTGGCACTTCTTGTAATGTTATTTGAGTTTTCACCAGTGAACAATACTTCCATATTTCATCCTGGCATCCAGCTTTGTTGGTAAGTTTAACTGGTCTAGGATCCACTTAAAACCACAATGAATTTTGGAACACAGTATGCCAGGTTTTGAGCTGTTTGATTCAGATACTGTTGACTACAATGGAAAGGTGACGGTAGCTTGTAGGGAAAAAAACTAGCAAATATTTGAGTGGGTCCACTGGCTGAAAATAAGTCCATAACGCCTTTACTGCATCTCAGTCTAGCAATTAGCTTTAGGATAAACAGCAGCTGAGTGTTGCTGTTGAGGCGTTGGTGTGCATCTCCTTACCCAGTGTGTTATAGATGCCATCAGCTTCCTCCTTCACCTGTTCATCCAGCCGCTCCATATTCTGCACCAGCAAGGCCACCACCTGACCCTCCAACTACAAGACACACACAGATGAAATTCAAGCCAGAGTTCTGACATGTTTTTTTACCACACAAAGCAAATTCAATCCATCCATCCATTTTCTATACCGCTTATCCGTCAGGGTCGCGGGGGAGCTGGAGCCTATCCCAGCTGACTACGGGCGAGAGGCGGGGTTCACCCTGGACTGGTCGCCAGTCAATCGCAGGGCCAACACACAAAGACAAACAACCACACACTCTCACACTCACACCTAGGGGCAATTGAGAGTAGCCAATTAACCTAATGTGCATGTTTTTGGTATTGTGGGAGGAAGCCGGAGAACCCGGAGAAAACCCACGCAGGCACAGGGAGAACATGCAAACTCCACATAGAAGGGCCCAGACCGGGATTCGAACCTGGAACCCTCTTGCTGTGAGGCGACAGTGCTAACCACTGCACCACCGTGCCGCCCGCAAATTCAATCCATCAAGGATAAAACACTCCATTTATCTACATAAGTGCTATAAAACCTTAGCAGAGTTTTTCTCAAGTACACACAAAGAACAATTTATTCATGTGTAGACAACAGAGACAGGTTGTATTATTCTTAGAAACTGTCTGTAGAGCTACAGAAATGAACTGAAATTTTTTGTAAAATTTATAAAACCCTTTTCAAATGAAATTTTACATGACATAGCACGTGTTTCCCATCCTCATCATGACTACTGCGTAATATGACCAAAGGGGTTGGGTATATGGTTGGGAACATGATTCCAAACAAATTTCATCATCATCATTTTGAAACTTTCAACTTTTTTTACTGTCTGTCAACTGAGTCCTTTATCCTCAAAATGGCATAATATTTCAGAGGAAAACTGACAAAGAAAAAATGCACAGACAGGTATGACAGTGTAAACGTTCACGTTTAAGCCTCAGTCTTGGCAGTAGAAACTTAGTTCCTGTCTGAGCTTCTCTGAACATGTGCAAGTGTTATCAGTCAAGTCAAGTTCGGAGACTCATAACCAAACAGAGCTCATGGAGTGCTGCCTGGCTGGGTAAAAGTACTATTACAGATGAAAAAAGACAGACAGTCGACACAGACTCATGAGCCACCAGAGACTGTCGTGGATCATTTTGATTCATCTTATCAAGGATACCACCTGGCCTTCTGGCAACAAGGACAAAAGAGCTGGAAGCATTACAGTGAAGGGGAGAGACAAATGGATTCAACTAACCCCTGCTGCCCTGGAACTGTTTCCCTTGGAAGTAGCTGTAAAGAAGAGTGTGGGTGCTCCATTGCATGGTAAATGGACTGCATTTATACCATGCATTTATCCCGAGACTGCTGCAAAGCCAACAGAGCTACAGCCCCGTCCACCATCACACCACAGGCACATTCACACACACTTCAGTTATGCTGTCAAGGGTCTGTGTTCACAGTGCCCGTCCTGATCTATTTTTGGTTCTATCCAGAATGTATCCAGATTCATTTAAGAAACTCTGGACAGCAAAAAAAAATGATTTTGCAAATCAGATCCAAGCCACATTTGTAGTTAGATTGAAATGCAATTCCAAATAGATTTCTACAGCTGTGTCTCAGCCCAGACGTTCTGGATGCGCAAATCAAAGACTCAAAGACTCTTTTGCGTAACATAACAACCATGTCAAATCCAAATTGACAGAAGTGTATCAGAGCAGCTGAGGAGAATCCATGCTATTATTAGAAGAGTATTATGAAGGACAACACAGAACAGTCCACGGACAGACGCTGCCCCTGAAGGCATAGCCACTGCTGTGTGTGAAGGGTTATTCTACGCATGAGCAGGTGGCACTTTGTATGGTTGTCTCTGCCACCAGTGTGCGAATGTTGTGAATGCAGAATTGTGTTGATAAGCGCTTTGAGTGGTGAGTTAGGCTAAAAAAGGCATTATGTAAATGCAGTCCATTTTACATTGTTGCTACAGCAACTCATGCAGACACAAAAATCTGATCTGATAACTTGCAAACAGTGCAGACTGTCTGTCTTAAACATCCGATATGGGAAAGAAATCTGATTTTCCTGCACAAAACCTTTGACTTCCTGTGCAACTGTCGCTACAGTCGTTCCTTTCAGAGACTAACCAGCCAGTTCTCCAACAAAAAGAAAAAAAAAAACTTTAAAGGAGCTTTAAAATGCTACAGAGAGAGAGCAGTTCTGAAGACATTACCGGTACTCTGCCATGTTAGCGGAAAATGACGCTCCTTTAATTCAATAAACAATATCACGGGAATATAATAAAGAAAATGTATGTGGAATTTTAATGCTGTTACAGTGTCAGACGTTCTACACATGTAGCTTAAACAATTCAACAATCTGTTCATGTTTGAGACACAGGAGGGCTTTAAAGCTTGTCTTCCTTCTTTCTTTTTCTTTGTTTTTTTTATTTTTAACTATTATTAATACAAGAGTGCTTTGGTTTGGAGGCAGCTACCTAGACAGCATTACACTAAGCGTGTTCTTTTCTATATTGGTCAGTCTGGGTCATGAGTACTTCCCTAAAAGTGGAAATTTTCTCACACTGAAAACGCCCTGCCCGACCTGAAAAGTTCCAAATGTCATAGTATTTCTATTTCATAACTACCAATAACTACTCATAACTGAACTGCTGAATTACAGAGTAAAATATATAGTCGCAGTGGAGACATCTGGCAAAAATAAAAAACTCTTTCTTTGTAGTAAGAACCAACTACCAATATGATGAATGACACTAGGATGTAACCTGGCATAAAAAGTATTCAAGCCAACAGATTCTTCAATCATGTGTCACAGTGGCGACCGTGAAGGAGTGATGCACGCAGTTCCATTATAGGTATATCAGCACATTATTGTAGTTTGACCTTTGTCTGTGTCACTCTAAATGTCAGCACACATAATGGGGCATCAAAAATCTTCCCTGGTTCATAGACAGCATGACAGGCTCAATGACAAAAACGAGGGAGAGGGGTAGACAGAGAGAGAGAGAGAGAGAGAGAGAGAGAGAGAGAGAGAGACAGAGGAGAGAGAGAGAGAGAGAGAGAGAGAGAGAGGATGTTAAACATAAAACCGACGCCATGGACGGTGACAAAAGAAAGCTTTCAAAAAACCGAAAAGGGAGCGAGAGGAAATGCTATATGGTTGACATTACACTTTGAAATTAACTTTTTCCCTTGACTAAATTCTTGTCACTTTGTAAATTAAAACTCAAATGTATTTAATTGCAGCTACAGCTTACGCTGACATATAGCTAAAAAGTGCATTAATAATAATCTAATCTATGACAAAAAGGACAAAATGGCTGCACATTTGTGTTCCAGTTAAATTAACAGGATGTTTCAAGAGTTAATGGACGATTTGTTATGATAACACCACCTGTAAAAGAACAACTTGTATAATGTTACATTTTATCTTATTCTGATATCATTCTACTCTTGATAATTTGTCCTGCATATGAAGTATGAAAGTATGATACTGTATCAAGTATCAATATAATTGTTTTAAATGTGGACAAACACTGGCCTGAAGCAACATCATAGAAACTTGTAGCCCAAATACAAATTACTCTAAATGTCTGCATGTCTTTCAGCCACCAAAACTCATCTGAAACCTTGTTTTTGAAAAGTTAATAGAGTTAATCAATTCCCTTGGCCTGTTTAAGAGCCCAGACTCCACACAGCACTGCTGCATCAATTTAACCAAAGAACGATGTACTCACCAGAGCATCTATGAGTACCTCAGCACCCTCCTCGCTCTCATGGAGTGTGTCGATATCTGTGAGCTCCTGCAGCAGGTCCACCACTGCTATGGCAACATGTGGGTCAGGCTAAGGATAATAAGCGCAGTTCAGTCTGAGATCCGGGTGTGTTATGTTTGTAGCGGCTAATGAGCCACTTGAGTCTTCAGCCACTAACCTCAAGCAGAGGTGAAGGGTGGCACACAGAGGACTGCTAAGCTCACTTCTTTTTAACTCCACTCCTCCAGATGTTTTTCATGTTCGAACTAGTCGTCTTCAGACCCAACCAACTTAACTGACGTCGCTTCGGGAAATTTATCAGACTTCGATTTTTTTTTTTTTTACAATGCCATGCGCTTGTATGTGGGTCTGACTCAAAACTCACAGTGTCTATGTTCATCATCATGAAGGAACATGTCACCCAGTTCAACATGATGTGTTTTTCATCATTTTTGGAGCTCTATGACACAGAGAAAGAAGCTATATCAGGCTTTGGCTACACAGACAATAAAACCAATGTGAAATATCAAACTCTATATATGGTGAATGGATCATTTTGATCACAGTCTGAAACAATCTGGTAGTGGAAGGATATCAGAGTTTTCATGACTGAGGAGGCCCAGCAGTGAGTGGACAGAATTTAGCTCCACCAACAGGTGGTAGAGGTCTGGCATTGTGGCGATCACGTGCATCTCCTGGATGATGTCATTCAGATCCAGCTCAGACTCCATGAACCTGGTTTAAGGAGCGGGAAATTTTAGTTAGCATGTTAGCACTCAGACTGAATTTGGTTACTTTTTTTTTTAAACACATTTAAAATGTCATGTACAGCACACAGCACAAGTTTGAGAAAATCTTCAGTAAGTTCATTTAATTCAAATACAATGCGACATTTATTAACATAAACAACCAGCAGAGCAAAAAACATCAGTAATGGGCTTACTTTTCTGGGCTGTCTGGAAACTTAATCCTCAGTTCCTGATTTTTGTATGACCTTTTCTCAAAGGTCAGGATCATTTTCTTCACTGAACTCTCATCCACCAGTTCAGCCTGTTTGATAAGTACATGAGGGAAGCAGAAGGCAGAAGAAGGTTAATAAAGGAAGAGAGAAAGAAAGCAATGTCTTTCACTGAGGGAACTGCTGCAATAACAATAAAGAAATAGCAGTGTCACCATAATTATGTGACTGGAGCACAGTAACCAGAAATTTTCTACAATCAGGTGGAATGTGAGCGCATGTCACTGGAAAGGGAATGTGCTTGACCTCCTGGCGGCTTAAAAGCCTGTGAAGTGCTGGACAGATAATGACAGGTTAGGAAATGACACTTGTCTGATATTATGGAACAGAGCAGCACTTTGCTCCGAGTAGCTCTTGACACACTGAATACTTGAAAAGGCTGCTGGGTGAATAATGAGAACTGGAAAATAAACGTACAGTTTTCTAAGGCATGACATAACATGGCAACACTGGCACTGACAATCACACGGAAATGCTCATGGTCCAGATGTCTCTGGTGGATTTTCTACTTTCAGTGCCTTTTACTTTGCTAGTGTTGCAGTGCTTCAGATCTGAACTCAAACTAATACTTCTGGTATTATTACTGCTGCTATACATCTTTGCTTGTGTGCTCCTTCTAACACGCCCCGCCCCCCTTTGTCTGTCTATCTGCCTATCTTTCTCCCTCTTTCTCCCTCTCTCTCTCTCTCAACCCAACCGGTCAAGGTAGACGGCCGCCCATCTTGAGCCGGGGTCTGCTCCGAGGTTTCTGCCTTCTATAGGCAGTTTTTCCTCACCACCATCGCCAAGTGCTTGCTCAAGGGGGGATGTTGGGTTCTCTATTTTACAATTTAATTACCGGTAAATAGTTTGGTCTAGACCTGTTCTAATTGGAAAGTGTCATGAGATAACTTTTGTTGTGAACTGAAATTTTGCCAGCAGAAATAAATTGTTTATAGGACATTTAACCTTTGTTTCATTAGAGCACATCTGTGTGTTTTAAATACTTCACTCAATTTATAGGGATTAGATAATAGATAACAACAGATAGACAGATATGTAATTCTGGTAACACACGGTGGTGTTTCGAAGAATACTGCAACTAAATACCCTTGCAAATAAAATGATTCTATTCTAATAATAAGTAATAATCATTTATTAACTTTTACACCTTGCACCATACATGAGCTAGTGCCTGTTCTTATAAAAGAAACAATAGGTATGATAATGAGTCTAAGTGAGTGCTGACAATTCAACCTCAAAGCTATCCTATTTCTGCCCCATAAAAAACCTGGAAAAATAAAATAATACCTGTGACAACAGTATAAATGCTATTTATGAGAGAAAGATTCGGTCTTGCCGAGACAAATTCTGAGTGGAAATAAATCATAGAGTGAGTGTGTTCCTTTTTTTGAGATGACAGTGACAGTAGCAAGCTATTACGGTGCTGTACTTCAATATCAATATACTGTTTACGACTACAAAATAAAGAGTAAAGACATTTTCAAATAAAGACTAGATATTATTGTTTTTGAATAAACACAACACTTTACAGAAAACAAATGTAACAATTATTTAATGAAGAATTTCACCAACCTCAGGTTCCTCTTCATCCTGGTCCATCAGTTTCTCCAGGATCTTCTTCTTGTCTCCGGTAAGATCCTCAGCCTCCCTCATTTCACCACCTGCTTCAATTCCTATTCCTGCTGCTTCCCGGTATCTGGACAGCTCCCTGGCACCAAGGCCTTTCTGCTGCTTCCCTCTTCTGGAGTCCTCCTCTCCTCCTGCTGCCCCTCCATCCTCCTCCCTTGGACGCTTTGCTCCTCTGTCAGGCTACGAGATGACAGCAGATGGTCAAATGTAATGATTTACTCTTGTCGGACACACATTGTCAGATCTTAAACTGAATAAATCATATAAAATGGTATGGAACTACAAAGTAGAAATGTATTCTGCCAAACTGCCGAACTGATTAAAGTAAAGTGACTCGTTACTTTGGGAAAATAATAACTTTCAGAAGAAGCTGCAACAATCAGTTTGAGCTAATGTAAAAAGGGGATTTTTTATTGAAACAAAGTGTTATTTAGAGGATCGTTCTTGTGCCATATTTGCGAATTACTACTAACCATTTGTAAAATGTATTTTATGTGATTTGACGTGTACGTGTAGTAAATTAAACATAATAAATTACGAGAATTACTACTGACCAGACAGGCTCAGTCACGATACATAATCTGGTTGTCTATGACAAAACAATGAGTCGGTGGACAGATGCATACATGTTTGTCTAAATTATCAAGTCTAAGTGTGTGTCGCAGGCTCCCTCTTCTTTCACGCCATACACATAACTAGCAGCTTTTCCAGCTAGCGCGCTAAGTGCTAATGTTATTGAATGATATACGAAAGCTAGAATTAGGCTGATCTCCTATCGTGGCGTGCTACACGAGCTGACTAACTGCGATTTACGGGTGGTTACCTATCGTAAACAGACAAAAGAAAAGTAAATAACGAGACTGAAGCCTGTCTGCTTGCGTTCATCAGCGACTGCTAGCACTGCTGCTGCATGTAGCCCAATGAATGAACTAGAGCTCCCTAACACAGAGGAGCAAATTTAAATATCTACCTGATAGCTGAGGAGCTCTCCCACATCCATTTCTTCGGGTTAAAAACCTAATTGTAAAAATGTTTGTTCAAGCTTAAGAAATAAGTGAAAGCGTACACTTCAGCAGTTATCCCGGCTAGCAACAAGCTTTCCACAAACACACATGCTTGCCGTAAACCGACTGTGTTTGTTGTCGTAGCAAGACACTGTCGTAAACTTTGACTGTTACCCAAGACACAGCGTTACAACCATCCATCCATCCATCAATCCATTTTCTATACCGCTTATCCGTCAGGGTCGAGTTACAACCATTAACTTTTTTCTGATTAATAGAAATTACATTTTTTAAAAATTAATCTTCTTAGAGTACAAACTTATTTACTGGTAAAGTCAAGAAAAGAAAAAAATACCAGTAAATACCTTTTCCTGAAGCCTTTTATTTATTATTATTTTTTTAAGTATATACCCAGAATTATCTCAATCACAGATTACTTTCTCCAACTATAGAAGAATTAGTATAGCTAGTATAGCTTATAGCTTATAGCTTATAGCTTATATATATATATATATGCCTGTATCTCTAAAGTGTGGTCACACAATATCACATGAATATTTTATTCTATCAAACAATATTATTGATTTGGCAAATAAATCAGCAAACCGTGTGCATGGGCATAATATACCCCTTCCATTAAGTCAAAAAGTGAATATAAAGAGTGTATACATGTTAAATCGTCCATAAACTTTGACCCTTCTAAAAGCTCCCAAAATCCCCTTCCCATCACAGACACCCACAGAATGGCTTTAGACAAGGGACCAAATCAGTCTTTTGTCTTTCTGACCACGTATCATAACAGATGTCTCATCGGGCTAATTAGGAGATGTCAAACCGACAGCTCTAATACATTATTTACATTATGACAAGAAAGCAGGAATAATACATTTGAGACATGATACACGGTGAGTCGCCTCCGTTGTCAGTTGCCAGCACACCACCCGAACGCACATCGCATTGACTGCTTGTTTGCGGTTCAGATGGTGCGTTAACGGACAACCCGTGGAAAGTGCTGCGCCCAGGAGTGAGGCAGAGAAACGACGTGTGGCGTATAAGAGAGAGCTCTGTGTCAACTGTGTGAGTTTCACGCCCAATGTGTGAGAGATGGCAGCTCTGCTGATATGTACATAGACAGATGTGCTTCAGTCGAGTTTGCAAGTCTGATTTCCTAATTTGGAGCTCCGATTTACAGTTTAAACTTCACTTCTATGGGCCTCATAAAAACACACATGGAACAATGAACTACTTAGCCATTTAGAAGTACATAGAGGCCAACAAATTTTCTAGTAGGCAGAGTAGCCTATATGACATTGGAAAAAAACTGTGGGTGCACTGATCCAAACGCTAAGAGCAGGACAGGTCAAGCAGGCAGGCTGAGTGTGGGATCATACTGTATACCATAGACAGAATAATAACTGGATGGAGCTTCTGGGTCTGAAAAGTGAACACAAGTGCCTTGAACATGCATTCCTTCTAATGGCCAGTGGGGGGCAACTCAACTGGTGTCAAAAAGAAGTCTGAACGCATGTAAGCTTATGAGCAAATGGCCCTACTTTTCACTTGATTTATTACCTCAGTCATGGCGGGTCTGTCCAGTTTTTATTGTACAGTCTTTGGTTTGTACAAGGAAAATAAATAGCAAAATAAAAAAATAATAGTAATAAATAACTATAATATAGGTGTGTCATGAATATTACCTTTGAGGATGTTGTTAGTTAAGATGTTACATTGTACAGTACAGCAGAGGGGCTTAATATTACTGTGTCCACTCCTTGTACTGGTCAGCACTTACTGCTCTATGATACCATGTTTCAGAAATGTTGCTGTCATACTCTGGTCTATATGTTAACCTATTATGCTGTCATATATCATATATGTTTATATCTGTTTTTATACTATTTTATGTGTTTGCATTCTAAAAGAATTCTATTGTCACACTGCATGTTTTACTCAAAGTAATACAAGCTGAGAAAAGTATGTTTTTCTTGCAACAAAATCCTTCCAGCTTATTCACCAATCTTGAAATAAGCCCTCTTAATGATGCAGGATAAATTAGACATGACTGTTTCCTCATCAGACTTTGCACATGAAATCCTGGTCTTAAGCGATTCATTTTTGCTGTATTCATACCAGCAGAGCTGTATATGCCAAGCTGGCTTATTGTTCCAGACAGGCAGAAAATCACCTTTTCAATGAGCATCATTGGGAAATGTATAAGTGGTGCATGGTGTAGAAGCCTCCATTGCCACTCCAGTCTCTGGTCAGTGATCTGTGACAGTGGAGCAATAGAAACAACATTTAAAAGGAAGGCTGCTGCCAAGCAGTCAAGCTTGACATCCCAGCAAACACGAGGGAAAAAGCACTTGATCAAAGGAAAGCGAGAGAAGCAGGGTGAAAGAGAATGCAAGAGAGCAAGAGGGCTGGAAAGACAAATTTATGTGGAATCCCAAGGTTAGCAAAAGGGAGACAGCTTCATATGAATACAAAGCCTTGATTTAGAGAACTAGAGAGAAAGCGTTTTATGATGTTGACAACTGAATTTGCGTTTAAAATGTTACCATTTTCACAGACAACCTTCATTTTATGAATTTCATACACATTATACTAGTTCTCTGTTTATATTTAATAAGGAAAATTAGATCACATCAGATCAATATTTTCAAAAAATTCTAAATTGATCTTAAAAATTAATGATTACTTACATTAAGATTGTGTGTGTTAACCACAGGTTTTGTGTACCATCAGGCTTATAATTAAATGTTTAGTGTTGCCGACAGATGGAAAGGCAGCTAGTGCATGCTGCATGAAATAACAATGAGCCAATGTTTATCTGAGGTGGACAAACCTGGACAGTACAAGACACAGACTGTAGTGAAACATCAAGCAATAATGTGTGCATGAAATTTACAGAAACATACGGCCTTGATAAGAAAAGTTGTATATCAGTAGGCCCTTTTTACATATGACAATTTAACATGAAATAGTAGCAAAAAGCTCACATGTAAATAAGAGAGAGAATGACTGAATTCCTTTAACTGCTTCAATTTCAGGTATTGTGCATAAAGACTCACTTTAATGCTGTCATGGCTTGCTGTTTCACTTGAATAGACCTTTAATGTTATTATAGTGGCTGAGTGGCTGACCAGTCACAATGCCTGCTCTGAAAAGGCATGTAAAGTATAATATATCATAGTTAAATGCAAGAGCAGTATGAGAACTGGTAAATTAATGTCTGTGATTGGTAATGGCAATTGAAATGCAAGCAAAATCAAAGGCTAGGCACAGCAAATCATGTTAACAGCATAGCATTTTTCAAAGATAGAGGAGTGTCATAAAATTGTGCAGAAATAAATACGCCCAAATTTAATGAAAGGGTGGAAAACAAATGGTAAACCCTCTTAGCTATCAGAAATTTGTTACAGATGTGTAGTGTAGTCCATGACTGGGACACAAGGAGATGAATATTCAATACATGAATAAATAGGACATTTCGTAATAAATAAATGTATCACTAAATTAATACACACAAAGTACACTTCATGAAATTGTGAAATATTTTAATAAACATTCAGAGCTATTATTACCATTATTGTGTAATGTTATATCATCTTTCCTATTCTTTCACATACTTTATGTTAGAGAGAGGACACAGACAGGCATCAAATAATCTCTAATTGAAGTGTTATAGATTAACAAAATGTTATATATTTATATATTTTCATATAAACATGTCAAATACAGTCAAGCAGAAACCTAAAAATCAACTAACTGAATTTTCTGCCCTGTCGCAGCTGCTTTGAAGCCTCAATTATTACAAATCCCTTTTGTTCTACACAATGATTAACACATTCCACAATCCCTGAAGGAGCCAAAAGCTTTTCATACGCAACTGTCTGCTTAATGACATCCCCTCATCATTTCTCTGCAGAATTATTCTGGGGCGACGCTGTAGGATCATTGCTACAGAATCATACCCCATTTCCTTTGAAACAGAACAATACAATTTCACACAAGCTGTGAGGGCTGATTGCATAAAATCACATGAGGTCAGTGCGATTGTATCATGCTGTGGAGGCTAACGTAAGTGTGCTCAAAATTCAGAATGGCAATGCTATTATATAAGGAGTGAGGGAGAGATGATGAAGACCGATTGCCCTTATCATTTCCCCTCGCCAACTCAAGTTGTACAATCAAATGATTTTCTCTCCGCTCAGACAAGATTTGAGTTGTGCATCACATCAGAATCCTTCAAAGCTATCTCCTCAACCCAAGACAAAGAAGTTATAGATAGATAGATTAGATAGATAGGTAGTTGTTTCAGGCATGAAGTATAGTGGTATTCTGTAGATGGACAAGGAGTAGGCCTTGCTATCAACTCTCTGTCATCCTCCCAGCAAGTCAACCATTTGATTTAGAAAAAGTCTAAAGCGACAAAAACCTGATTTATTCCAACAGAGATCTAAAATCAACAATTACACTTGATTGTTTTAGTTGGTGATCACAAAAGGATTCCTGTGCTGACATGGTTTGTATTGACTTTAATAAAGCAGACTTTTTCAATCAGAGTAAATCATGTTTTTGTTACTCAACAGCCACATGATATCATATTTTTTTTTCTCCAGCTTATGGGTCACTAGGAAGAGTTCCTACCCTCCAGTGAGTCAGAATTGTTCTGCTAGTTTAGGAATAGGATGGATGGAAACATACTACTAGTTTAAAACCTCCACCTCACAGTTTGGTGGTCAGATAGTTCTTTATTGTTTTAAGTGGAATCTTTTGACTTACCACTCGTCTGTTTGTGAAGGTTCATAACAGTGTTTCAGTGAACTGTATTCAAGGACGATGTAATAAAAAAGAAGGCAGTAGATTCATAACAATGGGAAACCACAAGCCCTCAGCTGAAGCAGGCTTACAATACATGAGTAAAGATCAGGGCCATCTGTAAATGGAACCTTAGCTTTCACTAATCACACAAAGTCAGTGGATACTGACATTAGTTTCACCACAGAGGAGACAAGCTACAACAAATTGTTTTTTTCTTGAGGGTGCAATGTCACTTACTGAGGTGGGGAAACTCATCACTGAGAAAACACAGAAAAGCCAGAAAACACAAACCAGTTCCTCTGTTTTGCCACCTTGACACTATGACCAGAAATTATCTTTGCAATTGGACAATTCTGCAAAATCCTGAATTACATTCAACATTTTTAACATCCAGTGCCAACTTTTTAAAATGTAATTCTACAATATCTGTGTGTAACAGCTACAGTATGAATGAGGTTATGGAAAGATTATGGCTATGGAAAATAAGACTATATTGTAAAAGTCAAGTAGCAATATCACTTGGTTAAAGATCATTGAACACTGACCATTAACTGCTGTGACTGGATACAAATCTCAGTTGAATGTGTATAACCACCACCAAGATTATGCATTGGATGCAAATCATGAGTTACAGATTTGTCTAATATAAAAGTATATGTTAAGGATACTGGGCTGTTCAATTCAGGAACACATCAGTTAATCTGAACTCACAGGAATCTTATGCCAAACATTCTTTTCGAGATTACGAAAAAGAGGCTTATCCAGAGGTTATCCTGATGAATTATTAACACCAAATTGGAACTATTTGTCATTTCACACCAAAAGAATATGAAGTATATATCTTAGGACTGAAAAAGGATTTGTGCCAAACATAGTATCCTAGTATTTTTTCAAACTAAATAACATGCTGAATATCACTGCTTTGCTTATCCAACATGCTACATCTAATACGTTGGCTAGTGTGTGCAAACGTGTACACTGGGGAAATAAGCATCTCCTTTAAAATGCGTACCAGAGGACAGGACTCAGCAGTGTAAACACATGCACAAAGCCAGAACCACAGTTTAATGAACAAGATGTATATTACACAGGCTGTTTATGACAAACTTAAAAACCCTCCACGAACACAGAAGAGGAGATGAGACACGACTTATTTGCTCTTTACCGCACTAGCGGAACCAGATGAAGACGAACAGAGCAGACGAAGGACACTTGGATCATGTATCATTTATAAAAAACAACAATGTCACAACATAACAATAAAGGCCATTATTTGAGCTATATTTGATTTGGAATATCGTCAAGAATTCAAGTCTTCATTGATTATTTCCTCATTTTTAAATGATTGCAATATGAATGCACTGTCATAAATTCTTGACAAGTTGGTCAAGCATATAATCAAATGCTCTTTTTAAAAGTATCTGACTGTGATCCACATCAAAAAAAAAAAAAAAAACAACTCTGTGATGATGATAACAACAGCCCCTTCTTACCTGAGTGGTCAGCGAGCCCCAGAAGCCTTTGAGAGTCAGTTATAGATGCAAAAGGGTAAATGTGCTGGGGCAGCACTGGGTCCCTATTTACTTTAGCAAACATGGAGTGCTCAGCTTCTGATTTTCTTAATAGAAATTACGAGTATATGGAATATTAAATAAAACAAATACTAAGATGTGCCCTTTTTTTAAATCAGACCTTTAGACAGGGCAGATAGCAGCTGCAAGTGAGTCACAATTCATGGTGCTGCTAGAGGCTGCAGTACATTCTTTGTAAATTTGTTTTTAGTGTAGCAAAAAGATCTCCTAACCTGTCAGTTTAATTAGTCAAGTCTAAGGGATGAGTATGTACACTATTATCTGTAACATTTCCATCTGTATCCAGAAGTGGGTGTTACTCAAACCAGAACTAGTCAGGACTAAACCGAAGTTATTTTAAGCTTGAAATTGATATAGATCTGAAGTTGCTATATTTATCATTTATTTAAAAACAATTTATAGAGCAACCTCAGAATTGAGCTTCACATCAATGTAAGAGAACTATTTGCATATACTTCTGTCAGCTACCCAATGAGGAATTTTCCTTCAGGACGGACACTCATGCATTTTATTCGGATAATGTTATCTGTACCAGATAATCCAATCAAGTACTTTCTCAGCATTAGTGAAGTCAGCAATCATGATGTCGAAGCAGCAATACATTTTCATCTCATGCACATCTTCACTGCTGAAACTTAGAAAGGTCCAAGTTTTCAGTGACTAAAGTTTACTCAGGCTTAAGGAACTGAATGAATATTTGGCAATCCCTTTCAGGGGTGAAATACTTCAGACTCATAGTGCAGCTCTTAACTTATATATAAACAGCTGTTGATTAGAAAACACTCATTTTCATATAATGCATAAGCAAATCCCCCCTGCCCATAAACCTGACACAGATAGAGGCTGGAAGCTCTGCTGTTTGGCCTGCTATAACATGGTAGAGAGATAAAGGGAAAAAAAAGCATGAGAAAGAGACAGACAGACAGACAGACAGACAGACAGACAGAGAGAGAGAGAGAGAGAGAGAGAGAGAGAGAAGATGGCACCAAGCAAGCCACGTCGACTTAAGAGACAAATGTATGTAGGAACAGTGTGGGAGGGGAAAGAAAGAGGGAGAACAAGAAACAAGAGATAGACAAGGTGGAGAGTGGCAGGCAGAGATAGAGAAAGGAGGGGAAAGCAAATTAATTTTTTCTCCATTATGAATATGATGGCTATGATGTGCTGTGGTGGTCCATCCCTTTGGATGGTAGTTGACCAGGGGTAGATAATAGGGGCAGCTTGTACACACACACATACACACACACTGAGAGAGAGAGAGTCCATAAAATATGATACTCTCCAATGAAACTGATACTGATGAAAGTGTTTTAGGTGGATTAGCAATTCTTTTAAGGCATGCAAATTAATTAAATTAATTAATCTGCTAATCCCTGTGTATAGTAAGTGGAAACCTAATTTAAAGTCACAGAGCCACTGATCAGCCTTGAAGGCCTTGGTATTCATGAGAGAATACAGCAAGCGGCGGCCTGACACAATGATACAACACCTTCATGTAGAAAAAACAATGTAGGTTGTTTTTCTCTCTGATCTGAATCAAGGTCTCAGAATGTCTAAGAGTAGAGGCTGTAAAGGCTGCTGTAAGATGTGCAGCCACTGTAAAGCCCTTTGAGGCCACTTTGTGATGGTTTCTGTGAGGCTGTACTGGACCCAGTGGTGCTTTGAGCTTTGAGCATGCTAACATGCTCACGATGACAGTGCCAACATACTACATTATTGCATGCAAACATTTAAAAATTTCCACAGAGACAGTTGTGAAGCAGAGCTCAGGATGATGGGACTGTAATGTCAGTGATGTGTTCACTTATTTCTGCTGTACCCAAGTAAGCAGGAAAAAAACAAACAAAAAAACAAAACAGGATAGATAGATAGATGGCATATTAAATATTGTACAAAATACCAACCTTTGTCAGGATAGGCATCAAGGAGGCAAAGGAAGCCTATAAGAGGAAGACTGGGGACCACCAAACACAAAACAACCCACAGGGGATGTGGCAAGGGATACAACAGATAACCTATTACAAAGACGGCAGCAACAACAGTGTGGATGCTGATGCCTCGCTGGCGGAGGAGCTAAACCACCCGACGTCAGCAGGACTGCTTCAGTATCACTGCCCCCACCCGCCTCCAACACTCATACACTCACGCTGCAAGATCAGTAAATACAAAGAAGACTGCTGGACCTGATGAAGTGTCAGGCAAAGTACTCCAGACTTGTGCTAATCAGCTCACTGGAGTCCCTACCAGAGTGAAGTGTTTTGAAAAACTGGTCCAACATTGCATTAAAGTAATCTTCTCCCCTCTTTTCATTTCCCCATCAGTTTGCCTGTAGAACTAACCGTTCAACTGAAGATGCCATCGCCATAGCAACTCACACCGCACTGAACCACCTGGAACACCAGCAGAGCTATGTGCGGATGCTCTTCATTGACTTTGGTTCCGCCTTTAAAATGATCATCCCAGACACTTTAGTCAGCAAACTACTGCACTTGGGCCCTATCCCCAACATTTGCACCTGGATAAAGTACTTTCAGGCAAACCACTCCCAGTGTATTAAACTTGTCTCCCACCCATCCGCTTCCATTAAACCCAGCACTGTAGCTCCCCAAGGCTGTGTGCTGAGTCCGCTTCTTTACTCACTGTACACCCATGACTGTACACCCACGTGCTCATCAAATATCATCATAAAATTGGCAGATGATACAACTGTTGTAGGTCTCATCTCAGGAGAAGATGCGTCAGTGTAGGTCTCATCTTAGGAGAGAATGAGTCAGTCTACAGAGACTCATACTTTAAACTTTAGTGTTCTCTTTAGTACTTATTGCTAATGTGCAATACAGACTGCTAATCATTTATTATGCTCAGGGTATGTTTTCTACATTTTTATTATTATTAGTTTTTGTGTCCTGTATGTTTATGCTTGCTCTTAAGCACCTAACAGAGCTACTCTCCCAGTTCCGTTATTTGCTGTGCTTACAATGACAATAAAGGTATCTATTCTATTCTATTCTATTCTATTATATTTCAGAGGCAAGCTCAAGTCACAAGTGATGATTGAAATCATGTTATTATCTCATATTTTTAATGAATTATTTACAACACTGAAGAAATCCCTTTGCATCCTCCATTGCCCCTTGTTAGCACTCACACACACAATCAAGTCCCTGAAGCTTTGTTTATCTTAAATAACATTAGCTCATACACACATGTGTATGCAAACACATGAAAAATCCCATACATACACAATTGTGAGGGTGAACACAATGTAGTACACATCTCTTGTTCCCATTGATATTCTCTTTATGTTTCTCTCACTCTTGCTTCCTCACATAATCAAATTCCCACAATACAGAGAACTGATAGCAGGATTAGCAGTTCAGGAATTTTTTGCACACATATTAGTGCCCTACAACATTAAATGCTGCGGGTTTAAAAGATTAACTTCTGTCAATTAGATAAAAAGGAGAGCAGACTTTGTTTAAGGGTTTGTGAAGAGAAACCCTTCATTTATCTAGCCAGCTGAGCCTAGGCACAGTTTACACAAGTTTCTCTGTAAATGTACTTGAATAAGGTGGAAATTCCCATTGCCAATGCTGCTCAGATACAAAATAAAGGTTGAGACGTACAAAAGTATCAGAGCTCAGTCGAGTGCGACAGTGACCGATTTAGTGTGAGAATCTCCACAACACACCACACTACGCCACACCACATAAAAAATAATTAATTTTGAACTAATTAAGAGAGCAATATCTGTCAAGGCAGCCATATTTAGTTGAATTTTGTCTCGCAGCCATGTATTAACTTTTAAAAAAACAACTCAAAGTGGTACAAAGAGGACTGATAGTTGATACTTGAAAGACTATAACAGCATATGTGTGTTCAGTTGTAAATTGTTGCATAAATTGATTTTATCAGTTTGGAGGGCATTACATAAGTCCTTGTTGACTTACCAGACCCTCAAAGGAATAACTGAACAATATGGGAAACATGCTTCATTTGCTTGTAATGAGTTTGATGAGATGATAAGTGATAGCAGTCTTATGTCTGTACACTAGATATAAATCTAGTGGCAGGAAGGGATTATGAAAGCTTGACACCACATAAAGACTAGAAGCAGCAGGAAACAACTAGCAAGGCTCTGCCTTAATTAGTAAAAGGTGCTGATAGACATATTTTACTCTGGACAGAAACAGGCTAATTGTCTCCCCTGCTTCCTGTCTAGATGCTAAGGTAAGTTAATTACCCGCTGCCTATAGTTTAATATTTTCAGATTCATAGCTTTTTGTCTGCAATATTTGCTATGTACCATGAGTTAACAGAAGCATGAGTTGGGAGAAAAGAAGCAGATGTGAGAGGTCAACATGGCCACTGAGCTAACAACTGAGAAGGTTGCAATAAGAAGTGAGTTTGCAATATAACAAGGATTAGAACCTGCTCCAGATACGTCAAAGTACCGTGCTCTGAGACACTTCAGTGGCAGAAAGAAAGTGCAGGAAGAAGTGTGCTCGCCATTCAGTCCCCTTCACCCTCTGCGAGACGTTTGAACCATTAGTAAACATGTGGCATGTTCAAATATTCAACATTTAGCCACAAGCTCTACTACTTATCAACCTCTCTACTATCAGGATACCCCTGCACCAGCATATCAATGTATTTCTCTGAGCAGCCTGTGTGTGCTTGTGCAGGATGTCCCTTCCCAGGCACCCTGAGGTGGCCTAAATAGTTAATGTAAAACAACTCCTTTCCACATACAGCCAACTACAGACAGAAATAAAACAAATCAAACTGCTGACAGACGGCTCAGATTGTAAACTACTTGTCAAAAATGGGATACTTGTGGGTGAACAACAAGCAAGATGAGATATTTACTGTCACTTCTGAAGGACGCAAAGGACACAATCTGCATTTAGGTGAGGTAAAGAGGAATCCAATTTCATTGTGTATACCGCAGCCGCATTTTAATGTCAGGCTTAAATGTACTCCAGCTGAATCATATCCAGAAGCAAACCGGGTGTGAGATGAATATTAAAGGGGCTATAAGCAAAACTGTTACAGCCTCCTAGCACAAAATGACTGTAATATATCTGCAGGGCTTTGATAAAGGCCTCTGCTGTAATTAGCAAGCTTATTTGTGGTGATCTGCCTTTATGGTTTTGTGACAGGCCACTGTAACTCAAGGTGTCGGGAGATGGGGTCAAAAATTTGTGCTACAGTTCAAGTAGTTGTTTCTTGCAGTTTTGTTTTTATTTTTTATTTATTGTTTTTGTTGTAGCTGACAAGAGACATCATTTAAGGTCAAAGATTACATAATGCCCCTTAACTCCAGGTGTAAAGAGAGTCACTGTCTGTCCGTATGTCACTCCGTCAGTTTGTTTCTCTGTCCATGCAATCCCTACCAACAGTCCTCTGCAGTGGCGAGCCACAGGCGGTTGGCCTCTCTCTGTATGAATCTGATCCCCACCGCCTGTGAAGTCAAATGTTGACAGAGAATCAGGAACCACATCAGAATACTAAAGAGGCCAGAGAGCGCCTTTATGTGGAAGAGAGAGATAAAGTGAGAGGGGGAGAGAGAGAGAGAGAGAGAGAGAGAGAGAGAGAATGTACTTGTGAGTGTTCGTGTCCTCATATTCCAGCACTGTAAAAATTACAAGCTTGGCATGGGCTTGTATTTTGGAGCGAGAATTATCACTCTTACTTCAGGGTATTTTCTTGCCGCTCTACTGCCTCTCATCCTCTTGAATTCCACTAGTTTCACTTCAGATGACCTCTCTCAGAAATAATCAACGTCATGTCTCCGAACAACAGCTCAGAGACAGTGTCTCTTTTTTAATGCAAATATCCTGAAACAATTCACATTATGCTGGGAGACTGTGGGACACTGAGTTGACTGAAACTATCTTAAAATGAGACTGACAGGCTTGAATGCCGTTTAAAATTGTTAGCTCATCTTGTCATTTTTTGGAGTGTGTAACTATTACTCTTTTGCGCCTGGCTATGTGGGTGCATGTTTGCGTGAAGAAAGGCAACAAAAGAGTAAAGGAGACAGAGAGAGATGACAGGCCAGCGCTGACCACAGCGGCTGGCGTGAGAGGTTCTGTGGTTTCTAAAGGGTGTCTCGGCTCTCATGCAAATGGCCTCGCATCTTATCAGCTCTATATGACAAGTCCAAATAATGAATGCTTTTCTATAGTGGTTTGATGCACTTTATTTGGTATGTCAAGCCCATTGAAACCTCTAGAATAAAAAGTGCTAAGCCGTATTTGCATTGAGAGTCAGGCTTAATGAAGTGTGTGTAACCTCCACTGAGGAGATCTAATCTTCATGCAGATTCAGAATAAAAGATTCAGAATATTTCAACAGCATTTTTCAGTAGTGTCATAGAGTTTCATTTTCTAGTCTGGTGTAAATTCTATGGACCACCAACTGAAAGCTGCAGTACAATCATGTACTAACAGCACAGTACTGGACCAACCTTATACACATCTGTATTGTTTCATTTGTGAATATGATAATGAAGAGGTCATTATCTACACATGCACATCTGCTCTGCTGTATTTGCTATGATAATAATACAGCTCATGTTTTTTTAATAACAAAGGGGAATTTGTTTTTTTCTCCATTTTGAATAATAAAAATGATGATAATGTGATTTTAAAAATACAGGGGTCAACACGCAGCAGTTTAATTCTGCATTTTTTTAGTTATTTTGAGAGACTCTGGTGTACAGTATAATCACCTCATTTACATTTTCTTCACACATTTTTCTCTCCAGATTGTATTACAGGGATGTGAGACGTGCTTGTCACAACAGGACCTAGTTAACTACATCACATTTCTGCATCATGGAACACAACATAGTTGTATCTGGATAAATTAAATCTGAGGGAACCTGATTTGCACCACAAATGCTTAAACCAAGACTACAATCAAATCCAGTAGTGGCGGCCACAGACTTCATGAAACAGAAAGAGTTCATTTTGGCTCCAAGATCACACGACCAGCTGCTAAACACAGTGAACCATGTTCAGTAGTGCTAGTGTAAACAGATCTAGATGCTAGTTTTTCCAATTTTTTAAGCACTCAAAGATATCCCTTATAATTTATTTCCAATGAAGGAGTCTTTACAAATGCTGATTATATTTGTGAGCTTGATGTCTATCTGGTGGCTGACAACTGACTTGTTGATGTAATAAATAAATATAACAAACATAGCAAGGATGCTGATAGTAGTAGTGACAGTCCAATGAGTGGGCATTATTGCTGCAAGTCTATAACTGCAGTGTGTTGGATGGATGGCATTCCAGAGAGAATGTCATGCTTGGAAAGATCTCATTGTGTGATTTCAAAAGGGATGTACTGCTTGACTGGCAAAAGGTCAGGCAGGCTGACACAGCAGTTAGGTGACTAAAACTGGCCTGTACAGACTCCAAGCCCAGTCACCAAGATACATTTCTGCAAACAAGAGACCTGTTAAGTTTGTACGTTTCGTATTTATTTTTTGCCAAATGGACACAGTGTTAATAACACTTGTCTGTGCGATTCAGGGTGTTAGATGGAAGTGGGAAAGCACCCCAATCAATAGTAAAAAAGACATCAGATGTGTTTCATGAAGGAAAGTTTGATCTGCAGTGTGTACATAGTATAGGCCAGTATAGAATTCTTGGTTTAGTCAGATGTGAACACAAATTTTATGTGCGAGCTGTTTAAGCTGCTGCACCATGTCTTGCATTAGCTTACAATACATGTTCTCGTTGTTGAGCTTTCGATATTCTTCCTGCTGCAGTCATCCCTTATCCTCATTGCAATCATTTAACCTTAACCTTATCTTGACATCACATTGATTTTCTTGCTGGTGTTATTGCTATTAAAACACCTACGTGAGGAGACTAAGCCAATGTCAGTGTCAGTATTGGTGTGAGAGGATGTTTCCCCTCCCGGGCGTCTCTTTTCCCATGACATTATCCAAATTCAGGAGTTTGTTTACCAACAGAAAAAGCGCGGGTTTGAAAATGACTGAGTCACTGCTCTGCCCTGCTGATGAAGTGAGCAGATTGGAAATGGGAAGGTTAATGAGATTTTCACAAAGTGTCCGTCTAGCGGTTTGAACTCAGATTAAATTGACACACTCTGATTAAAATTAATTGACCTGTGAAATGAGTGTGTCCCTCAACAGTTCGGGATAGATGGATATCGCAGAAGGGTCGAGAGGGAGAAAGACGGTGATGGAAAAAAAAGGAAAATGAACTTAGTTTGGGTGGAAGTAAAGGAGAGATATGGTAAGAGACAGCTCATACTCCTTACTGATGAAAGTACTCTGGCATATAGTGCTGTGCATGATGAACCATCATTCTCGTTATTTGACTTAATCTTTGAGAAGAGTTAAATGCAGAGTTTTGTCTGCATGGAATTTTTATTTTAAACCTCATTGAGACAAAATTTTAAGTCACACGACAAGCAGCCGTGGCCGGTTCGATTCCACCGCGGACTGGCAGGAAAAGTTTGGGTATGGTGAAGTGATTAATGATGCACTCCCCCCCTTGCTGTATGTTGCATGTGTGTGTGTGTTTTCCCAGCTTGGGATTAATAAAGTACAATAAAATAAAATAAAATAAAATAGAACATCTGTGATGCCATCTCTCACACAATTAACTCATTTGCCGTTAAATCAGCTTTTAACAGTGTCATTTCAACTCCATATTTTAAATTCATTGCTTCAGAGTGGAAAATTAACTCTGAGAATTTTGCTGTGCACATACTGATATGTTATTTTAAGGTTGCTGTTTCTAATTATCTGATGTGCGCACCAATTCAATTAACATTTTGAGTTCTACAACAACTAAAACAAAAATGGATGTATCATCCAGGCCTTGCCTCTGCTGGCCACAGATTTGTGGAGCCATTGATTGAAATATCAAAAAAAGAAAAAAAAAAACCTCTTGTGTCCCACATTTTCATCCACAAAGATGAAAATTGTGGCTGCATTATATTCAGGTCCATTGAGGCTACAGTTAAATTGATCTGTTTACTTACTCTGCAATAGATTTATCCCTGAATGTCAGTGGTGACTCTAGAAAGAAGTCTTTGGTCTTTTTTTCTGGGGGATGGACACAATCACTTACAGTAAAGATGCTATTAAAGGGATGCTTGAACTACTTTGAAATCTTCAAGGAACACTGGGCATATTTTGTGGTGGCCTCATGGTGCAAAAGTGGATGTAGTGAGTAATAACAAATTCTTTGGCCATTTTACCTTCAAAATGTGTGTCCTATCAAATTAAACTGCTTTTGTCTCCACAAGTAAAAGCCATTGTGACATTAAAATGGAGGCACACTCACTGAATGGTAATAGACATGATACATAGACAATAACACATTCCTTGTACAGATACATTCACAGAAACATACTACTTCATAACTATAGACACAGAAAAGAAAACTTTACACAACTAAATAAAACCAGCAGCCAATACATATTATTCTAAATATATAGATTGATTTTCACTTTATAGTCTACATAGGATCAAAATAATATTTTTTTTCTAATGGCCATAACAAAACTTTGAAGGAACAGCTGACACAAATAGAAAGACTTATTCAATCATTTGTGATTATTCTGAAATCTTAATAAGATTCTATAGGATTGAAATAGATTCCAAAATTATGTAATGTTTTACATTAAACCCAAAGAGTTTGAAAATGACCATACATCAACTGACAATATGAATCCATGAGTTGGTAAAGCATTCTGGAGTCCACATATACAGTAGTCCCTCGACTTTCACTCCATGTGTGGATGAAACTGTTGAGTCTCTTATTATTGTTGTAACAGCCCATTGATTTCATCCTGGAGGTAAAACCCATTTTCATGTCCTGAATGGCCCCTCTGTAAAGAGTTGACTGCAGTTCATAGACTACATCATTGGGCTAATTCACTTTCACTTCAAAGTGATGGAAACTCTAATTGAACAACCATTAAGACAGCAATAAGAAAGCCACTTTCAGGAATTAACTGAACAGAATAGAGATGGATATTTACTCCATGAAGGGGAAACAGTTTATCATACTACTGATCAAATGTTTATCAGAAAGCGCTAACCGCCTAATTACCATATTCACTCAATTAAGATTGTCCCTGCAAAGAAACAAGGCCAGATAGCGAGACTAAAGGTGGTACAAACCTTGCTGGGAGCAGGGATATAAAAATCAATGTTCCTCACATTTGGTGAGGCCATGCATCACAAACATAACAAGGATGCTGATAGTAGTAGTGACAGTCCAATGAGTGGGCATTATTGCTGCAAGCCTATAACTGCAGTGTGTTGGATGGATGGCATTCCAGAGAGAATGTCATGCTTGGAAAGATCTCCTTGTGTGATTTCAAAAGGGATATACTGCTTGACTGGCAAAAGGTCAGGCAGGCTGACACAGCAGTTAGGTGACTGAAATTGGCCTGTACAGACTCCAAGCCCAGTCACCAAGATACATTTCTGCAAACAAGGGACCTGTTAAGTTTGTACATTTCATATTTATTATATCAATATTGCAACTATATGGAACATATTCCATTCAGATTGTATGAATATGAGCTGGCTGAGGTGAGACCGAGACAAGAACATTGCTAAATGGAAGACAAGGTATTTTTAATGCAATAACCAGGTATGCCAAAACAAAACATAACATGCCAAACACTAATCATATAGTTTTATGCCTTAACTTAAGCAAACCATAAGCACAGTGCTAGCACAAAATCAGTCTTGTGTTATTTCTCTGTATATTTTGCTATCCTAATTCAAATGCTGAATCTATGGCAGGGTGCACAGAGCCCACATCCAGGATACTTAAATAATTCTGGATATACCTTACACTTAAAAATAATGTGGAGAGACTGAGAGACTGTCTTTGATGTAGTTGTCATTTATTCATTTGAGACCTGGAGCCCGTTTCAGAAAGCAGGTTTAATAAACTCTAAGTTGAAATGAGGGGAAACTCTGGGTTCCAGAAAGGAAGGTAACTCGAATCCTGGACCAAGAGGTAACTCAAGCCCATTTCAAAGGTATCTAGGTAACTTATACTCAGAGTAAGTAACTTAGTCTGTGAACATAACCTGGCCAATCTGGGCCTCAAAATTCCAAAATTCTGTCCAGAGAGTGAACATAATTTAGATTCACACGACAGAAGAGGGTATTGTGTGTTTCCTCAAGCTTGGGTCCTTTACCAGAGATAAAACCACCACAATTTCCAGCGGGTTCGCCATCACCATTTTGTCAGTCTGGATCTGAAAGTCCCACAGAATCTCAGCGTGGTCATTCTCAACCACCTTGGGAGCCATCTTCCACTTTGACCTTGGGACTTCCAGCCCATACTCACTAAAGATGTTCCTGTATACTATGCTAGCCACTTGGTTATGGCGTTCTCTATACGCTGTTCCTGCCATCATCTTACACCCTGCTCTTATGTGCTGGATTGTCTCGGGGCATCTTTGCCCAGCCTCTATTGTACTGAGTGCCTGTTCTTGTGCTGCCATGATTAGTGCTTCTGTGCTGTCCTTCAATCGAGCCTTCTCTAGCCATTGGTAGGATTCCTTAATATCAGCCACTTCTTCTATCTGTCAGTGGTACATGCCATGCAGGGGCTTGTCTCTCCATGGCAGTTCATCCTTTTCCTCCTCATCATTGCCATGTTTCTGCTGCTTGAGGTATTCACTTAGCAGTTCATTGCTGGGGGCCATCTTCCTGATGCATTCCTCAATCTTTGTTGTTTCATCCTGGACAGTGGCTGTGACACTAACTAGCCCTTGGGCTCCCTCGTTCCGTTTAGTGTACAATCTCAGGGTGCTGGATTTGGGGTGGAACCCTCCATGTGTCGTGAGAGGCTTCCATGTCTTGATGTCAATGGTCTCTATCCTCTCCTTTGACCTCGTTATTATGCCAGTGGGATATCTGATGACTGGCAGAATGTGTTGACGTCCTGGACCTTGATCTTATCATTCAGCTGACTTCTTAGGACCTGCCTCACTCTGTGTAGGTATTTGACTGCAGCTGACTTCCTTGCAGACTCCTCATGGTTTCTCTTTGCCTGCAGGATCATAAGGTATTTGTAGCTGTCCTGGACATCTGTAATGTAGCCTTCTGGTAGTTCTGCCCCCTTCCCCCACCCCCACGTTCTGATCATTTTCCCTCTCTTTGTTACCAACCAACCACACTACTCATGTACGAATGACTTGATGGTGACACTTGATGGTGACTTGTGCAGTTGGCTTTGAGTTGACCTTGAGAGTTGTCTTCCGTAGTCCCATTGAGTTCTTTATGAAGGCTCTTAGTGTCCTGCTGATCTTGTACATTTCCAGCCATTGTAGTATCCATGTGTTATCCAGTTAGCTTCTCTTGCCAGTAGACGTGGATCATGACTGGGCTTGGTGCTGTCCAGCTCTTCATACCTGGGACACTTTGTCGGATGTCCGCCATTATGATGGTTACTGGGTCTTGTTTTGGGAGATTGCTGTGGTCTGCTCTTTGGTCCACAAGACACTGAGCATTGATGTTATGCAATGCCTCCTTCTCCCATATGTTCTTTCAATACTCTTCAGTCTCAGCCCTGGGTGGATCTGGTCTCATGTTCTTGCCCTGCCATTGGGAGTACATCATCTTGCTTATTCTCTTAACTTGCCCTCTGAGGTCAGGGTTCTGGACCCAATCTCAGAGTGTGGGGATGGTGATATCTTGCCCCTGACCTCCTGTGTTGTTTTGCTGCAAAAAATGTGCCTATACTTGGGATATACCTGCATTAGGTGCACGGGCTCAAGTCAGAGTCAACCTACTCAAAGTTGATCAAACTCAGATCAGCTGTTCTGAAACCAGAAACCCTCTTGTTTAGGCTATGTACAATTTTTTCTTATTTCTTCAGATGTGTCTCTATTCTACAACCATGTACAAACATGGCAACCATCACATAAACAGCTATCACTTATGGTCACCATCTATGGTTCAAGGAAAGGAGAGGAAAAATGAGAAACATGTCAAAACTGTGCTTCGCCTACACTGTATGGAACGCTTTCTGAACTGTATGTGTGCTTTTCTGGGAGATGAATGTGTTCCAGATTACATGATTATCAGACTGAAAAAGGAGGCATCCAAATTTTGACATTCCGTCTTCCTGTTGATGAAAGCACCTTAAACACAGTTAGACTACAGGACAATAATGCAGGAACAGTAATATTATATTATTCTATTATCCAACATAGTGCCACCATTACCCACCATGTAACTCGTTAATATGCACATCACCTTTCTGCTCCTGCTTGGTGGTGACACTGCGTAGCATGAAGATACAATTACCATGCAAATAAGTCATGTAAATGACACTACTGTATAACCCGCCGTCTCCGATCACTGCTGTCCAATCTCCGCTATCCATTTGGGGGTTGGGATGATGTAATAAATTATAGTAACTGTTTTAAACTCTGTCTGAACCTTCACTTAGATTAAATTCACGATGAAAGCTGTTTTTATGAAATATAGTGAACAAAATTGATCCACCTGTTGTGGCATGAGAGCATGAAGACTTTATTTGTAAATATGTTTTCATTTTCCTCCATCCCTCCCTGTTCTCTTCCCTCCTTCCTTTACCTAGTCTATTCCATTTCTCCTTCACTTACCGTTTCCCTCTCACCTCCTCACCTCTGTAAGGTCTTCTGACCTCCATGATTCCTCCTTTCATCCTTCTTTTTCCCCTTTCCTTCCTAACTCTCTTCCCACCTCTTCATTCTCCTTCCTTCTCTTGTTATGATTCTCTCTCCCTTCCTCCCTCTGTCTCTCGCAGACCTGACTGATGGTGTGTTGAGGTGAAGCAGACGGATGGTGGGTGAGGGATTGTCCCTGCCAGCCTCTGACATTGGGCTCCATTCAGGCCGGGGAAATGATCGATGTTAAATCTAATTTTAAACACCCCCAGTTTAACTCCGTCAGACAGACGGGGAGTGGAGGCCAGCGTCTGGCAGCACAGCTGGGGCAACCTGATAAGACCTACATGTCAAGTCTACCTGCAGGTGTGTTCTTGTGCATGCATGTGTTTATGTGTGTTTACCTCTCACTTGAAACAGCTTACTTGACACAGTGGCCATCTGTCCTGTACTTAGAGGGGAGTTAGAGGGCGCTACTTTATAGACAGAGTTGAGGATTTCTGCGTGCTCAATGCTAAATCCACCGTTATTACTTTTGATGGTGGCGCAGTGTCTTCCAATATATAACTAGAAGGGCACTTAGGGAGCACATGCCTCTGCCAAGGCCACTGCTGATTCTCCCATGAAACACTTTCTCAGAGTGCTCCATAACGAAGTTTCAGCTTCTACATGTGTCAGCTACGCTGGGGCCCATGATTTCAAAATCAAATAGATCAGAATTATTCAGATTTTGTAATCCCTTCTTTTGCTATTGCAGATAAAACTCATGTTGTCCTGGTTTTTCAAAGAATTTTTCAAATAAGATTATTCTGATGCCACAAGGTCAGAATTACAGGATCTGGATTTGCATCTCCCTCTGTTGGTCAAAGTAATATCGCATTCATTAACACGGACATGAAACTGTTGGGAAGTGTAAATTGGTTTACATATTGCTTATGTTCACTTATCTGAGCCAGAATAGCAGTAGAAACAGCAAGGCATAAAAGGAAATGCAGAACAATGTGTGCTCCTCTTCATGATTATATTGTATCAAACAAACTGAGTATTACAGTCACAAACTTAAAGTGAAGGCAGCTTGGAAGGGACACACGGTATGGGGGTTTAGATTACTAAATTTTGTAGTATCAAGATCACATCTCCTGCTTTTGAAATACCCAATTTTGAGATTTAATCTTGATAATTTAGTGTGGATAATTCTTAGATGATCCTAGATTGAATGTTTTGAATACTGGGCCAGAGGATTACTTGTACGTGATTGTGAATTATGATATGGAATTATCGTATTTCTACAAACAGCTATATTTTTTATCACTACTGAACTTTACCTCCATCCACTCAATGGCATTTATTCTGCCAAGGCCAAACCCCCAATCTCAAAATGTTAACCAAAGTGAAAAATGAAGAGTGCATGCTGTACCCTTCCACAAAGTGTCATGAAAAAAATCAGGCCAGTAGTTTTAAACAAACCAGAAAACAAACTGATGTCTTGTGTGGAGGTAATAAAGACTATAGATACTTTAATGGTCCTTGAAATGTGCACTTTGTCTTGACTAGGCTCATTTATCACACGTACAAGACAGGATTTGTGTTGTAGAATATTCTAAATACAAAAGCATTTGAGCACACAGTAGCAGGCTCTTCCCCATGTGGACTGAAGAGGTCAAGCAGAGGTAAAGTGCCGAATATGAGGGCTTGGATAAGTGTCACAGGCAGACAGAGTCCTGCATGCTGTTTGCCTGCTGAGTGAGTTGTCAAGGGGTTTCAAGTCTCTCTGCAGGACTGACAAGATCTTGGCCATTGCAAGCAAGTAGGCTATAGCTGAGAGTCTAGCAGGCTGAACAAATTGCCTATAGACTGAGAGGTGTGACGTTCGGGTATATAGAGAAGTGTGGAGCAGGCTTTAGAAATATAGCTCTAGAAAAAGCATTTACAGAATTAAGTCTACCCCAAGTTAGCAGGAGTTTACAAACACCTAATAAATGGTTTAGAACACACTATGTAAAATTGTATTTATCTTTGATTTTATGTCAATTCAAATTTATCTTAAAATTATAACATATCCTATGAAACATCAATATCTGGTGCATTAACAGATGATAAATCCTTGATAATACAGTATAACATAGATGTAATAATACAAAGTGGTGTTGAAACAAATCCTTGTGTTTCAAACAAATGTCTATATATGCTTACAACAATATTATTCTCTGTTATAGTTTATAATAAATTATTAATAAGGTTATAATAAACTATAACAGAGAATAATATTACAATACAAAATACACTGCTCATCCATGGTAAAAAATGGAGTTTAAAATTAAACAATAAATTTAATTTAATAAATTAAATAAATTAAATAATTATAACAACATTACTTAGAAGCGGGCTTGTGCTTGTGGATGCATGACAAGTTAGTAGTTTTAAAATGCTCACTATAGCACCACATATCAGAGGGGAAAATCCTGAAAATCATTAGATCTCACCAGTAAAAGACAGAATGATGCTGATTATGATTATTTACACAGTGAACCATGACAGCGTAAGTGTGCCACTGTGACATCTTGCTTTGTGGACATTTTGTGAACACATGGAGTTTATTAGATGCAGTGAAGCACACACCAGTGTCAGTGACCAGAGATGCATTAAAGGAATGTATCTCATCGCCTTGCTCAGTGAGTTACCCTCCAAAATGGCCATTAGTTTGGGTTTTTAATCACAGATCACAGCTAAAATCCAGTTAGCCCATGTTGTACCATGTCAGCAAGGGTTTCATAAACTGACAAAAATGAACAAAGCCTGTAATCTCTGACACTGGAGGCCAGGAGCTGGTCCAAAGACAACAGAAGGTGGTGTGGAGTAACCAGTGGTGATGAGGCATTTTCAGATGTTTATGCTAAACTGTGCAATAGTTTGCTAAAACTATTTCTCCTCTGTTATCTTTGTTAACCATTTTTTTCTTGTAGTCACCATGAAAACATGACTGGTCACACTGTTTTCTATTTGTTCTCTGTGCAGTGCTGCTGTGTTTTGTTTTGTTTGTTTTATTTTTAATTTATCCAGTTTTATCTCTTCTTTTATTAGTTTATTTATATCTTTATTTATTAATCATCAATCAAATATTCACTTGTTGTACGTCTGGTTAACACCTGACCCAGCTCTATCATGCAGAAGGTGAGACACCATGGCTGCCGATACACATAACTACTGTTTATTGTGTTTTTGCTATTTTTGCACTTAATGTTAGCACTGATTCCCACCAGACTTCAGTTTTTTTTAGACAGAGTCCAGCCGACATTAGCCGGTATATTTACTTAAGTATTGTGCTTAGGTACAGTTTGAAGTAAATGTAGTTTCCTTGACTATTTCCATTTTCTGCTACTTTGTACACTACTCTCATACAACTCATAGGCAAATATTGTTCTTTTTACTCCACTACATTGACACCTTCACTCGTTACACTGCAGATTAAGTTTAATAATAAAAAATACAATCATAATTCCATTATTATAATCCAGTGATATATATTATTTTGAAATGTGCCGTACTTTTGCTTTTTTTTGACCCAGCTTACTTTTGTTAAAGTGAAAATTCAGATGCAGGACTTTTACTTGTAACAATATTTCTGCACTGTGGTATCACTACTTTTATTTAAGTCCAATATCTGAGTTCCTCATCCACTACTGACTGTCTCTCTTTCATGAGTCAGTGTCCAATCAATCCAATCAAAACCCAGAGCTACAACATGTAGTAACAGAGTTGTGGAGTAAAGTAGGGTCTGTTTGGACCATACAAGTAAAAACAAACACCATGTATTTATACAGTGGTTTCTTAGTTTTAAATTTAGTTTTACTTTAAGGATGATTTTATGTGCTGGATTAAAAACATACAGAGTCCTTCACTTTAATCTCACAGAGCACCACTCACCACACACTAGACCATGTAATTGTTCTCTCCTGAAAAAACATTTAAACTCAAACATAGAAGTCAGAGCAGCAAGCTTTTCCTTCAGCAACAGTGACATGATTCTTGGTGCTTGTCACTGTTTCTCCTTTAAGTTTTTGTAACTCTGCCTGATGATGATTTATGGCTGGCTGGACAAGCTGATTAAATCACTGAACAGAACGCCAGGTAGCATTACCACGGCCATCACCACTCTATGGCTGTCGCATGGCAACCTCTATCTGCCTGTCTGTCGTTTGAACTGCCTGTCTCTCACACTTCCTCTCGTTTTTTCTTGCTCGCTCTCTTTCTTGCTCTGTCTCTTTTCTTTCTCTGCACGCATAGGGTGTCTAGAGAGAGAAAATGAGAGAGCCCCAGTGAATCTAATTAATCTCCATGGATACAGCACTACAGCACTGGGTTTTCAAATTGTATATGGTTATTTTGCGCAGCTCAACAGGTAATGACATGTTGGTGTCCTATAGTGGCTTTTACATGTCTGAATTAGTCTTGCTCACTGGTCTGCTGCAAATATATCCGTGCAAGCTTCAAGTCTACAGCTGCAATCACACTGAAATGTGTAATCCTGTGGAATGTGTTCCTTGATTGTGCTGCTGTGTAGGTGTTGCATGTTGAAATGGCAGTCCTTTTTTCCTTGACCTTTCTGTCTCACCATGATGCCTTCTTAACAAATACAATTCAAAGCTGCAAATGGAATTCTGACCTACAACCAAAAAATCTTGCTTGATTGATTACAAGCATAAAGATTTAAAGAACTATAAGGGACTCTACGTTCATGTCTTAAAGCTCTGAACATGCATTTACTGCGGCACATTTGTGATACACACTAAACCTTCCTCCACTGATTGAAATCTGCTCAGGTCCCAAAAGGTAGCATGTTAGCAAACAGGAGTGAAAGTAGCACATATGCAATTGTGCAAAACACAGTGCAACGCAGTATCAAAGACATTGCTGATATGTTTGTGTTTAAAGCAAAGACTATACCTGCTGTAAATGCTCTGTCATGTCAGACACCTAATATACCGGTTAACCAGCCTCCCAGCAGCCCCAGCAGTTGATGGCCTGTAAATTGTTGATCAGTGGCTTGGCACAGGCTGGGTAAATTGATTCCAGGAGAATCCTCCAGGAGCGAGGCTGCCTTTACAAAGGCCAAATATACAGCCATGCATCCGAATGAGATGGGGGGAGAGGGGGAGAGAGAGAGAGAGAGAGGGAGAGAGGGAGAGAGAAAAGGGGGACAGGGAGAGAGAGAGAAAGAGAGAGAGAGTGGGAGAGGGAGTGGGAGAAAGACATGGCGGAAAATGTCAGTGATTCACTGTGTGTCAGAAAGGAGATATGCACATGAGACACCACGGAGGGAAGAAAGTGAAAGAATAGTGGTGAAGAACAAAAGCAATTGTGTGTGTGTGTGTGTGTGTGTGACTCAGAAGCTGAGCATACCTGAGAGACAGAAGCAGAAATACATTTATAAAGAAACAAAACATGTTGCAGCCAATAGATGAAATAAATCCTCTTTTTGATCAATCATTTATAATATAATATAATATAATATAATATAATATAATATAATATAATATAATATAATAGATTTAAAACCTTTTTTCTGAGATGAGAAAATTAATATCAGTGTCTTGTCTGTGTGTTAAGTACAGAGTTGAAGTCATGACATGGTTAACCATAAACACTGGAAACAACAGAGAAACACCTGACCTGGTGCTGGGTTCAAAATACTCCAACCAACATCTCTAAAACCTTCTAATTATTGTATCTTTTTGTGTAGTCCATACAGACAGAGAGGAAAATATATAAAAACAACCATTTGCAGTTTAAAATGCAGTTATATCATGTAACTGTTTCTTTAGAAATAACAGCCACATGCAGATAAATACACATGATACACATAAACATGAAGTTTGGTCATCGAGAGTTCCAACACAAAACTGCTATTTTTAAGTTTCTGTTAATGTTTGCTCGAGTTACAGCATGTTAATGTTGTAACTTGTTAATGTTTTGACTTTGGGTATATCCTTCCTGTTTTCTCCTCCTCTCTTTGCCAAGCTTTGCTAAGCATGTCATGAAAACACAACTCAGACATGAGCTCACTATAAAGCTTCTTATCTCACTTTGGGAAAGAAAGCAAATAAGCGCTTCTCATAAAATGTTGCACTGCTGCATTTCTAACCCAGTTTAGAAAACAGTGGTGAAATGCATCATTACCCTGCGATATATAAATCTGATCAGCAGTGTTTCTGGATGCCAGTGCCAGATGAAGGGATGAATGAAAATATAAATGAGAACTGTTCTATTGTCCTCGACAAGAAGACAGACAGACAGACGGACAAAGAGACAGAGAGAGAAAGATGGTGACCTACTATATTATAAAGCACTGTGTGTAATGCTTATATATCTGTATTTCAAATATCAAATGTATTGTTTGTAATGTACTCTTGCACTTATGAAATCTTCAGGATTCAGAAGGAAAGATTCACTGCTTCACCCAAAACAATGAGGCATAAAGCTGTTTCTCTGATGTTTCCTGTTTCCACATCATGAATATGTTAGCTGGTGTGTTGCTGTGACATTATGGAGCCTGAGGAGCCAAAGCTGGCAATACAAAGCCAATCAAGGAAGTTGTGGGAGTGATGATCCTGGTGTTGACCCTCTGCTGACTGGTTCAGAAGAATTTGAGCATCTGTGGAATTATATCACATGTGTGTTGGACATGATTGCATGCATTTTGTGTCCAACACACACTATACAGACAAAAGTATGCAGACAACACCTCTTTATGGGACTGTTTTTCAGGAATTGGGTTGAACCCCTTAATTCCAGTGAAGGGAAATCTTAATGCTTCAGCATACAAAGACATTTTTGACAATGCTATGCTTTCAACTTTGTGGCAACAGTTTGGGGAAGGTCCTTTTCGATTCCAGCATGACTGCAAGGTACATAAAGACTTGGCTGGATGAGTTTGGTGCGAGCCCTGACCTCAACCCCATCAAACACCTTTGGGATGACCTAGAACAGAAATTGTGAGCCAGGCCTTTTCATCCAACATCAGTGCCTGACCTCACAAATGCTCAACTGCATGAATGGGCAAAAATTCCCATAGAAATACTATGTCTATGTATTTAGAATGTAATGTCATTAAAGGCCCTGTTGATGTTATAGTCAGATGGCTACATTGATGTAGTGTAATTGCACAAACGTAATTCCAGCATCAAATGATACAGAACAGGCGAGATCCCAGGCGAGATCCCCATTGTCAGTTTTAGATGTACTGAACAGTGACAAAAACAAATGTCAGTTTGATGTAATGTGATACATCGTGTCCAAGTCCTGCAACCAGACATGTTAACTGTCACCGTCACACATCCAGCATGCACTTAGACTGTAAACAGGCATTTTCTGACACAAACACAACTTGATTACAATCGCATTAGGGTACAAATATGAACTGGGTACTCTTGGGTTTTGATTATCTGAATCTTAAAACATAACACAACAACAACGGTAAGGTAATACTGTATTTCATTGTCGCTTTTCTGATATTTACTCTACTTGAATTTCTTGATATGAAAAATAAGCACAGAAAAGGTAGAGAAACAGATAGACAAATAGATAGATATGAAAGAAATAAATCAATGTCAGTAACACTCTGCTACAGGCCTCAGAAAAACCAATCACGACGAAACACACCAATTAAATCGTCTGGAGTTGTGGGACTTCGCTCATTACCTTGCAAAGTTTTGGAACAAAACAAAGACCAAATTCATCAAACAAAAGTTTAGAATGTTATTTCTACCCTGCCAGTGTAATTTATCACGTTTAGGGAAGCTGTCACGAGTTAAGTGGATTGCCAGTAATTGTGGCTGGCCCACCTCTAAGCAGAACCGACTAAACCAGCTCATCAGGGACAGACTTGTGAAATGGAGGGTAGCGATGTCTTTATCCCTGGGCAGAGCATCGAAGGTGGCAGTCTCTCTTTCTCTTAACTCGCCTGTCTGTTCTGTATGTTGTTTTTTCTTTCTTCTCTGGCTCCCTGCCTCAGTGCCTCACAGCTTTCTGCCCTGGTTGTACAACAGATGTTTTGCTTTGAATTGGTTTGTTTTGAAAATGCTTATCAGAGTCATTAAATGCAGATGAATTTCTCTAAATATACAAATCCAACATGGCTTAGCTGCTCATAGTGCTGCAGCATATTTCAATATTTCCTCTTCATGCTGCTATGGATATATACACTCTACGTATTGTACATTAGAGGAAAGTAATTTTACAACTAATTGCACTGCAATAAGTAAATGAGTAAATTCTCTGAATGGTTTTGCTTTTTACTTTTTGTTGGTGCTCTGTGGATATGAGGAGAAGAACTGTGATTTCTGCCATTTCTCTGAAGTCTCCCAGCTCTTTGTTGTCTGTTCGTTTATACAGACTCAGGATGTTTGCATAATTTTGAAGGAATCTAAAGCACGTTGATCTGCTCACACAGCAGGCCCTCAGACAGGCAGCTGCAGTGCTCGATTTGCCCTGAACAAGCCCTGTGACGACGACTGTGTAGTTGGCTGTATTTAAAACAGAGATACAGCGCTTTATTTAGTTCTGCTTCGGTGGCTATTAACTTCATTCTCAACACACAGTAGTCTTATGTAATATTGTATAATCATATATAATCAAACCATCTTCAAGATTTTATCTTACAGTTTAACTGATTTTCCTTTCAGCCACTTCAGCCAAATCTTATGGCTTTACCATGGGGGGAGGGAGGTAGTGTTTGTTTCCAATAGAAGTTATAAATAGCTGTTTTCCAACCTGAAAACTAATTAACTAACTAACCAATGTCTCTGACAAGTCACGTTTTGTCATCTGTCACTTTGGCTTGGCTGATGGCTGTAAATACAATATAATACCATCAGCCTTGGGAGTTATTGCTATGGAGAAGATGCTAAGCGGAGCTCCCCAATCGGAATAGTAGGACTTTGTCAGTGCAGTTGGTAATGAAATGTGGGTTGTTGTTGGATTCTATCTAAACTGACTCAGAAGACTACAGACTCTGTTTTCTTGACAATGTAAGTTTTGGCTCCTGTCCACTGTTCAGCAGTTCACCTGACTTTGAGGGCTTTGGCTGCAAAAGACCGGCAAAGTGAGTGCCTTGTTGTTTATGCATCAACAGTGTATTTCTCTGAATCTGAATGCATGTGTGCATTCATTATCAGCAGTGTACATGAATGTTAAGCTCTGTGATTGGATGTTTCCTGCAGCAAATGCACCCTGTAAGTCATCTTTACCTTAAAACAATTTTTTTCTTTAAAAAAAACACAACAAAACAGATATTTTGTAATGCACTTGTTAATCATTTGGACTGATGATTAAAATGATTAAGTTTCATTCAAGCCACAGAAGCACCTCATGTGAGTTGTTGTCTAAGAGATGAATTAAGAGGAAATTTACTTGTAGAGCCTGGTAAGGGACTATCAGCTCCTTCAATTCCAATCTTCTTAACATTAGTAATGTTTGGATATAACCTCAACCTTCCTAACATCATGTCTACGGCCCAATCACTTCCTCTGTTATGGGAAACGGATGACCAGCTGGTGAATGACAAAGAAACACAACTGAGAAAGGGATGGGTGTTCAGTGTGACCGAGTTCTGCAAAGCATGCGCGCACACACACACACACGTGCGCACATTCGCAACCCTTGTCCCCCCTCAGATCACATCAGGACATTTCAAGCCAGGGGTCCACGATGATTTCTTAGAGCCAACTGATTTTTTAGAGCGATAGATGAACCCATGCCTTATCAGATGAACAGATGTCCCTCAGAGGACTATGGGTAATTACAGAGGGGCCACAACTCCCATCATTCCTACCTCTCCCTGTTTCTCTGTGAAAAGGAGGCTGGGGAAGAGGAAAATTGTCTCCTGTTATGTCAGATAAATCAATCCACATAATTACCTCCATATGATTTGATCATATTATCTGAAAATTCCTCTCTTTTAAAAGCTGCTCAAGAGATGTAGTCTCTGATGAGCAGCTGGGGTGGTAAAGGAATCAAATTTAATAAGGATAAAAAAAACTTAGGGTGAAGGTAACAAAAGTTATTGATACATTTTTAATGGGATTTTTGGTTTTGAAAGGTGGCTCTCTTATCACTGACGTCCTTGTGTCTCCTCACCATATCCTGTATCGGGTGTGTATCAGCGGTGCAGCAGCTGCTACATCCTGTACTTTCTCAGATGCTGTAATGTTAAACAAGAACTCCATCACTGCTTCACCTTCCCATCAAGGTGGATGAACTGCCAGAAGCTTGTACGGAGAAATAAAATCAATAATGTGTGAGGCCGATGGGCGGTAACTTCATTTGTAATATAAACTGCAGGAGGTTTTTGAATTCATTGTCAACTCTTAATAATCAAAAGATGACATAATGTGAGTGCTGCAGCACCACTATGTTTTGTATTTTGACAGGTCTCTCCAACAATGTTCACAAAGCTCTGCGCGAGCTCTAAGGTTTCCATATTAAAAACACTTCTGCAAGCAGGTCAGACCTTTTTTTTTTTAAAGGAAAGCTACAAACAGCGAGCACCTGCAGCATATTTGTTCAACTTTTCTTATTTATGTCATATGAGTTAGATTAAAATATATCAACGATTGTATGCAACTCTCCTCTCCTCCCCCTCCCCTTCCCTGTTCCTGTGTGTGGGTGTGTGTATGGGTGTGATACCTACCTGAGCCAATCCGGAGCAGAGCTGGGCGATCCTGTCCTGTCCTCCAATCATCCACTTAGCTGTTCAGCATTATCTACAATCAACCTCATTCTCTGGCTACTTAAGAACCAGCTTTTCCACTCTACCTTCACCAGATTGTACCATCAGCCAAGCGGTACAATCTGTTCTTTGTCCAGATTTTTTTGAAATTGTGGACTAACCTTGTTTTTCTGTGTTTAGGTTCTCTGCCTCACCTCTGCCTGTCCTGCTCAGCTTTGTTCTGGTTTTGTTCATTGTGTTCCACTGTTTGAAAAGTGATTGCTGTTTGGATTTTCCTTGGATTTTTTTGAATTTAACTAGTTTCTCTTCATGAGTAAAGGCATTTTCTTAATTGTCGTGAGTGTCTCCTCTTTTGCAGTTGTAGTTTTTTAGTTACAATTAACACTTTTTAAGCCCACTTCCTATAAAAAGTATGAACGATGTATATATGCAAATATTTAGAAATACTGAGCCCGTAAAACAAATTTTTACTGATTTTAGAACCACAAACAACTGTCAACGCATCAATTCTCTTCCAGGTGGAAAGAGGGGGAAAAAGAACATTTTGATTCTCTGTTGCCAGTTGGAATAGTGGAGTCTGTTGATGTGTCTTTTGGAGTTAAGATGGTACCTGACTGCAGCTCTGGAAAGTGATTTAATTCCCTGATGTCAATATGCTGGCATCGAATGCTGATTTGCTTTGTTATTGTTCAGAGAACTCTTTGTTCATCAGCCATCCCGTAGCCACTTTTAAGAGAAATCTGTTTTCCTTCAGTTTGTGTGCAACTGTGGGTGTGTGCATATATTTCTTGTTGGGGTTTATGTAAGTTGTTACTAATGAATCTGTACCACTTCCAGGTCTGAGGAAAGACAAAAAATCAGCATGACCAGCTGCAGATTTCTTTCTTTGTATCCAGGATCTGGAGAGACTTTACATTGCATTGTCTATATGTAGAAAATGCAGCTTGACTCTCAGCCACATTCATATTCAGTCATATTCCAGTATTTCTGTTGTGCCATAAAAACCAAAAGAAAGAGAGGTAAAGCTCGCAAAATGATGATAATTTAGATTTCACATAAAAATCCCATCGCACTTATACCATATAAAAATTACTCTCCACTTTAAAAAAAAAAAGTAGATATGCAATCACATATATGGACCTCTCTAGATCACACTGATAAGGAGACATGGGTTAGCTTTCAGTGGACCCAATATAGTTTGATTTACCTACGGTCGTTTTAAAAGGGGAGCCCAATATTCCCTCTAATGTGAATTGAAAAGCACTGGAGGAGAAAATCATTTCATCACTCTATCTGTGATGGTGTCAGCAGAGGGAACGAGAATTGCCTTGTGTGTGTGCGTGTGTGTCCACAGAGGATAAATGATTACCTCTGTTACAATGGAGTTTTAAACTGAAGAGACTGTGTGATTCTGCTATATTGAAGGCCCAGTGTGAATCCTATCGACCACAGTGTATCACCACCCACACAGTCTGCTTTCATATAGAACGGCAAGCTATACGGTGAATGCACAGCAATTGAGTTGTATCTCCTTTTGCACAAGTTGTGTTTTTGGTGGGTTGAAATCATCACTTTCATTCAAAGCACTGTCACAAACATTACATTATCATCTGTTTTACTCTGAAAGGAAGCATAATTCACAAAGGAGATATCTCCCCAGAGATCATCGCCTCTGTTTTGTATGACTTCCCATTTGCACCAGTCCCATCAAGTTGTAACATTGAAGTGCTTCTACAAACAGCAGCTGTGATGAAATAATAAAGTTCACCTTCACTTAGAATGCCACACAACTGTAAATGCTCTAAATAACTGGGTTAGTGGACTGTTAAAAGTTGGCTGCAATTGGAGCTATCGGTTGTAACTGCTAAAACTCACATTAAAAGTCTAACTTTTCCTGTCATGTTGTCAGCAGAGCTCCAGCAAAACTTTAATTGCAGAAAATGCATAATTTTTCTGGTGTTCTGCTTGAATGAGTGGGTGTTGCAAGAGCAGTTGATGCAAAAATGAAGACACTGTAAAACCATTAGCCTGCTAAGAATCACACAAATATCTGTAAGCCTTTGCTCTAGATACAGAATGGAGGAGACCTTATGATACATATCCTCAGTCTGTATGCTCATCATCTCAGAGAAGTACCTCAGGGGGCCATCATTTCAAAAGGGCAGTGACCAAACAAGATGCAGCATGTATCTCTCCACTGATGTTACTATAGCAACCCAGTCTTCTGCAGGGTGTGTGCATGTGCATCTCTACATTTCTGCAGTAATGTGGAGAGTGCACATGTTGTGTATGGTATATATGCATTATGAGTGTGTGTGTGTGTTCACACATACTACCTGCCACCCCTAGATAACCTAGCACCTCACTTGGGCCACCCCAGTCAGTTAAGTAGTGGTTATGGGTTAGAGTATTTCCCAGTTAAATTTATCTAAGTCTATGTGATTTCCCCAGAACTGACCTAAGTAAAAGGTTGTGTGTGTGTGTGTGTGTGTGTGTGTGTGTGTGTGTGTGTGTGTGTGTGTGTGTGAGTGAGAGAGAGAGAGAGAGAGAGAGAGAGAGAGAGAGAGAGAGAGAGAGAGAGAGAATGTGTATTCCTGTAGTTATGGGGACACTAATCTGTTTACACAGTCACATTGTGAGGACTTGCCTTACTTATGGTCTGACAACAAGAATCATTAAATATTAGGGTGAATACTTGCTTTAAGGTTAGGTTAAGGTCATTTGTTGAATTGGTATGGTAAGATGGTGGTCTCCAGGAAATGAATGTAAGTCTATGTAATGACCCCAGAAGTGATGGAGGACAGAAGGAAGACCAAAGGTAATAAGAAGTGGAAAATAAGCATATGAGATGTGAAAAGTTCTTGTCGGAAGAATTATGTTGCCCATAATTTCTTCATGAACCTTTCAAAAATCATTGAACTGACTGACTGCAACCAGACAGGCTTATATAATTCTAGTAAATGCAAAATTAGAATTAGAATTAGGCAACAGGAAACTGAGGAAGCTGTTGCAGTCTGTACACAACCTTGGGAAGAGGTCTTATCAGGCAAGTGAACACACTTTATGTGTGTGTAATGTTTGAACAATTACTTGTTTTTGAGCTGGCATAATGGTAAAATGCTACTATAAAATTAATGGCTGATCAAACAGGAAATTGTTTCATGGTGAATACACCATTAATTGTTTTAATTTCTTTCTGCAGTAACAGATTCATACAAATTCAATTAATAGTTTAGACTGTTAGATTTTGGTTTCTAAGTGGACTCCAATAAGCAGACGAAGGACACAGTTCAATGGTTAAATAAGGTCTTTAGTGAGTTAAGTAATGAGCTGAGTACAAATCCAAAATTGATAATGACCACAAGAACTGAGAACAAAACCAGCAGGAACCAGGCAGCAGATGAGTGTGTTAGTCCTAGGGTGAAGTCCACAATGAAGAATCCAAAACACAAGGGCAAACTCAAAAGGGCAGAAGAATCTGAGGTCCAATCTGGAGACAGAGCTGAGCAGGAAAGTGAACCTGAACAGAGAGATAAGGGACAGTTTCTCCAAAGCAAACAGCAGGAGACATCAAAAGTGAGCCTGACAAAATACCATGAGAGTTGACATAATCTTGCAAAGGTGGAGAGGGAGCACCCGGTCTTAAATATCCACAGGCAGTGATGAGTGATTGAAGGCAGATGAGGTGCGCAGGTAAGTGACTGAATGGACACGAGAACAGCTCCACCCAGCCAGACCAAATCACATAAAAGAGAACAAACATACAAAAACACCACAAGATACTAATCCTAACATAGACAGTGATGTTTAAACAGTTTTCGGTAAACCCTATCCCCTTATATGGAATCTGTTACTTCAGAAAGACCCATCTACCTACAATGTACAACAGTACAGCTGCAAACAACCTTTCCTGATTCCTGTTTATACACAGCATGGCTGATGTTTTGGAATTTGGAAGAGGGCATGATTTGGAGATGCTCAAAACTGCCAAGACTGAAAAGGCTTTCATTGCTTTTGCCCATTAGAACAAAGATTATCAAAATAATTTGGTTCTGAGCTGTAAAATCAAATAACCGACTTCATACTAATAACCAGAAGGTCAAAGCAGCTGATGGTATATCTATTCCTGTTATGAAGGAAAACAGTTATGACACATTAAAGAAACAGAACATCATCTTCAAAATCAAACTGCACCACAGAAAGGTTAAGATATTAACAAATGGGTTTTTAGCAACCACTTTTTTTTTTTAATTGAAAATCATCATCCTCTGTCTCCGCTTGGTCTGCTCTGGGTAAATTTCCAACCCTGCTTGCCTGCCTAATATGACCTCCTCCAGCTGCGGAAATCACTGATGGTTAAAATAACGAAAATCATGCTGGCTTGCAATAATGAACTTATTAGTTTGTTGTTTTTAAAGATTAAATAAAGTAATTGCCTGCGTTTCCTTGTCACAGAAATATGTACCTAATTTCAATTTGAGTTAATCATGTGGAATACACACATACAGTGCAGCTTGAACATTTGAAAAAGTGACTGGTTGTGGGAAACAGAGACAGAGGACGTTGGATGAAAAAGACAGAGAGGGAAGAGTTGACATTTGTGTATATATGAGAATTATCTCTGCTGTAATTGCTTTCTCACTTGTGCATGTAGAGCATGTTTCTTCCTGCTGGACTTGGTTTATAAAGTCATCCATCATTGTCCTCATGTCACCAGGCAGTTTGTGGCACATATTAAATTTTAAAGTGAGCATGTGGTGAAGATAGATGCACATTATGTTCTGGTGTCTCCTCCTTTATGTGTCAGGATGGATACCCAAGCATGTGTGTGCATGTTTCTGTCTGTCTTTCTCTCTCTGTATTTTCATTATTTGCTTGCACTATAAGCTGCATTCACACTGATATGTTGGCTCTCTTCTGTCTGTGGTCATTGATGAAGGCCCAGATGATATCAAAAGAGTGAAATGTAGCTGCAAAGTTAACAGGCTAATCATGTAACTTTGCTGCTTTGATATTGCTTTTCATATCATTGCATCATTTCTAATGAAGTGACAGCAAGTTGGAAAAGTACTAGATATAATGAAATAATAATGAAAATTGAATCAAACGTCAACAGAGCGTTTGATCCAGTAAATCTTGAACTTTTCATCACTAGACTTACTTTTGTCCTGCAGCACTGGCATCAGTGTCTTATTATTATATATTTTTTTCCACTTATGTGGATGTCCAATCAGTGCTGATGATAAATGAATAAACTGAAGCAACTCAGCGCAACTCAGTTCTCCTGCTGCAAATGATGCCAGTGATGTTTGGTGCTAACTACAGGCTATGTCAGCTGGGATTCATAGTGTCCTCCTCTTGGTAGCCAGCTAGTTTGCTGCCACTCAAAAACAAAATTGAGTTCTTCACTTGTAAACTAGCTACATTTCAGACAGCGACAATGGTATCCCGAAATATGAGTGCAGATGATTTTATGGAAGAGGACGGATTTTATTATGTTTCGGCTCAGCTTTAAAACTTTTTTTTTTTGAGTATGGAATTTGGAATCTTGCAAGAGGATACAGACAAGCATGCTAATTGCTAATTGTTTTGTTGTTGGCTACAAAAACTAGTGCAAAAGCCCTCATCTGTGTGAAGATGTCAAACTCAGTGGAACTTTAATTTTGATGAAAGTGTTTTTAGCCCTTTGGCAGAAAAAAATCCAAATGTCATCAGTGTTAAACACCCGCCATTGCTGATGAAGATCTGACACAACCAAGACATGTTCATGTTACGGTATTTATGTGTATATGTACACAGCAGCCTCAGAAAGTCATTGTGAAGTCACTGACATCATAATATTGGATCCTTAGGGCTCTGTGCATTGAGGGTGGGGCCTGCCACCTGGTGGGAGGGTGGATTTGGTTTATTCCAGTGCATCCCACATATTTTCTATTAGGTTGGGATCTGGGGAGTCTGCAGGCAGTTGTTGTGGTCCTTGAGATGATTTTAACGTGTAAATGCTACATGTTACATCTCCAAGAAATCTCAAGCCATGCCCTCTGCAGCCTGCTTACATCTGCCTTGAACATGCATCACTCGCATGGAGCAGCAGAGTGGTGACTCAGCCAATACTGTGGAACATACAAAAGATTATTAATTAATATAAAAACTAATCTGAGGATTTCATGGACATTTTGTCACACATTGTGAGGTCTTTCAAAAACACATTGTTATTTCTTTGTCTTAAGCTTAGTCAAGAATGCTCCCTTGATTTCCTTCATTTTCATTCCCTAATCAGGACATTCTCCTTTTCATCAGTGCAATAATGACATAGAGACAGTGATATTGTATGGTAGCATGTGATGTATTGTCATGTATTTTGTATCATAAGGTCCCTGTTCCACTTTCTCAGCTTTATAAATAGAAGCAGCTCTTGGCAGGTACAGCAGAGCAGGCAGGGGGCTGCTGAATTCAGACTGAGGCAGAGAATGACAGAACTGGAGAGAGCTCTGCTGCACTAAGAACCATCCAATGGCAAACCTAGGATATTAAGGAAGTTCTGAGAGAAAGAACAATTAGAGTGATGCTAAATTGTTGTTTTCCAGACTGTTACTTAAGTGGATTCAACTTGACAATACCAAACTGCTAAAAACAAACAAAAAAATCACCACAACTACATAAAAAATAACTTAATATAAATATGTACAGCTTCTTTCCTTAAAAGTCAAAGTATAAAGCTGGAAAATCTGGACTGACATACAATATGGGAACATATTCATATGCACACATGTGCGATCACACAAACACACACACAAATACAGTATATGCAATCTCCCTCATCTATCCTAATACTTACGCATACCTCTATGTTTGTGTCAATGGTGGGTGAGCTGAGGTGGAAAATGATGGCATTATGTATCAGCAGCTCGGCCCACATGATAAACGTGCTGATGTTGGAACACAAAGCTGCTGTCAAAAACACTCAGTTTTCACCACTAAAGTAAAATAACTTCTTCGTGTCTCCATATGCACCTTATACATAAAAATGGATTTTCCTGCTACCAACCAAGAATCTAAAGCTAAAACAAGACTGTGTGATCAGGCAGAGAACGATATGAATTATGAATTTTAGACAAAGACTCGTCCCCATGAGCTCCAAATGTTTCAACATGAGCAAAAAACTTGCACTTATCCTGGGAATTGGCTTCATATGAGTACAGATGACAGGAAAAAGCATAGACACTGGAGGGAAATAACAGAAACAGAAAGTTTCTCTTTCAGATCAGTCAGTGGCTGAGATGAACACACACACACACACAAGTCAAACTTCCATGTAAATTTAGGACAAACTGAATTTTCAGAAAATCTGCAAAAGAAGTGAAAGTAGGTTTCCCTCAAGCCCTGTTATGAGAATATTGTGTGCATTGAGATACTTGGTAGCACTTAGGCTTCTGATGGGTTCCATCAAAATATTGCTGCACAAGAGGGTGTAACAGGATGATGTAATTAAAAGAACACCAGGCTTTAAAAGATGTAAAACTACTGACATGTTTGTTTCATATGTTCATTTTTAGAAACATTCAGTAGATATTAAAATCATATGTGTCATGATTTATTCTCTAAGCCATTGCACTTTGTCTCATTCTCCCTTTATCAGCAATGTCTGCATGCTTTGTGTTTTGCAGATAATGTTTACCGTGTTCAAGATCTTAATTTAGTAAAAACTTAATTAGCACTAAACACAAATTACAGAGTGATGGTAGGTCCCAAAACTACTTAAAAGTTTGACTTGATGATTATTAAAACTGGCTGACCACAGAGAGTAAACCCCAAATGCACCACTCTCAGTAGAACTCACAGTCTTTAATTTCTTGCAAAAGGTTGGGTAAACAGGGGCAAGATCAAAAAGGCAAGCAGGAGATAAAAAATAAAAATAAAAAAAACAAAAATACAAATGTAAAGAATTGTTGAAACCTTCTAAACCCTTCTATGTGGAGTTTGCATGTTCTCCCTGTGCCTGCGTGGGTTTTCTCCGGGTACTCCGGCTTCCTCCCACAATACCGAAAACATGCACATTAGGTTAATTGGCTACTCTACATTGCCCCATAGGTGTGAGTGTGAGAGTGTGTGGTTGTGTTTGTGCGTTGGACCTGCGATTGACTGGCGACCAGTTCAGGGCGAACTCCGCCTCTTGCCCGTAGTCAGCTGGGATAGGCTCCAGCTCCCCCGCGACCCTGACGGATAAGCGGTATAGAAAATGGATGGATGGATGACACTACAGAACATTACAAATTGGCACAAGGGAGAGACAGAGCAGGACTTAAAGTGGAGAGTAACAAGACACAGGTGAAACTAATTAGGCAGGAAAAGAGAAAAAGAGCAATGACAAAAAGTGAGATAACAGAGGAATCGACATAACAGGGAACTGACAAACATAAATCAGGAAACACCAAAATAAAAGCATGACTATGAAGCTATAACCATACAGCCACACAGCATGGTGTATCTGTGTAGGGTGCGTCAGTGTTGGCACATCTCAGTTTGAAATAGTTTGGATTTAAACATAAATCATGATGAAATGTCAGAAAATCAGACAGCCAGCATTATCATTATGGAAAGTCTTTACACATCTCCATGTTAGCTAGTCACTCTGCAGCTCTCCAACAAATCCAACGGCCTGGTTCAGGGATGCAGGGTGATATGTGAGAAGTGGCATTATGCTGAAAGAAAACTAAGGATTTCCACCCAGCATTGGAGCTAAAGATGCCATTCAAACATCAGTACTGGATTATTTTGATCAGAGTGTTTTTTATTCCCCTGATGTTCAATATAAACAAGAATTGGAGATAAACAACAAGTGCTGTCCTCTCATTTCACTGCCCCCCCCCATTATTAAAGTTTCGTCACACAAAGAGCCTTCACAACAACAACAACAGCATCAACACAGACATTTTTTGTGTTCGCAACCTTTCTTTGATTCTGCTCCCAGAAATTAAATGAAGGAAATCAAGGGAGCATTCTTGACGAAGCTTAAGACAAACATACAACAGTGAATGAATTCAATTATTTCCAAAACGACATTCCAATTACTTCCCGTGCAATTTACATAACCTTGATATAAACCTTATCTTATTTTCACTGTCTCCCTCCTTTGTTTGGAAGTGTATCGACTTTAATTCTCTTTGGTATGGTGACTTTTGGCAGAAAATTAAACTTCATATTTTCTCCTTCTTCCTCTTTGTCTCTCTTCCTGAGCCTCTCTTTTTCCACCCTCTTGCTGGTATCGAAATGCGTGCAGCGTGAAATTAAAGCCAATGCATTTTCTGACTCAAAAATAAATTTGCCCCTCTGATGAGGTTGGAGTTGGTCCAAGGCTCTGCAATGAAAACACTTTTTACACTTATTATCCTTCATGGTGGAATTATCCACTGCTGATTATTATTACTATTATTATTATTATTATTATTGTTCAGAATACATGACTCTCTCCTCTGGGAATGGGGCAGCCATGCAGGAAAGAGCTCACTGTTTTTTGTAATTTTTCTCTTCCTGTGCAAAGTCAGTATTTCGGAGGATCCTTTTTTTTTTTGTCAATTTTCCCATGGAAGGGTAAAGAATTTGATTTGATCATTTAATTTCAAAGTCTTACATGGACATCCTGGTAAATAATCAACACATAAATTAGATAAAAGGAAGGTTTAGACAAAGTTTTATCACATCATGAAAACAGGAACCATTGTGCAGTAATGCTTAGTCCTCAGAAAAAGTTCCTGTAGTTCACAGGAGAGGAGAGGTCTAATCAGGTAAAAAAGAAAAAAAAACATGGTTGGTTTTTATTTTATTTGTCTGTCTATCTGATAACCACAATGGCATTCTGGGCAATGACAAAGCTAAAGAAAAGCACTGACTGAATTAAATTATTACAAAACAAAATTCCAATTACCTTGTCTGAATTTATTTAACAGTCTCAATATTAAAGGTTGTAATGTGTGATTTATAGAATGTGTAACTGAAGCTAACTTGCAGCCACAATCTTTGCTTAGGCTTTTGAATTAATCGAAGCAAACAAATGGATTAAATAAAATCAACAGAACACATGCAGCGTGCTGTCTGTTAAAAGTTATTCTGCTTCACTTGAACTTCTCTCACATATTTTATTATATATACAGTGTGTTATATTTTATGTCCATTCACTATAGCTCATTTCTTAATGGGGAGATGCATGCAACATTTCTGCTGCTGGGGGGAATGTAATTAATATTTTCCTCAATAATGATGTATCATTTTCACCCACCCAGAACCTATGTGCTATTAATGCTCTCAAGGCAACAGTGTCAGGCAGGAATTTTTGGCCCTACCTTCTGTGTTCCATGTACAGTGTTTTCCAGGTTTTTCTAGTCTCAATAGGGAATGCATTTACAGCTATAAAATTAGACAGTGACAGCATCTGCATTCTACACAGCTGAAAACTGACGGGATTCTGACCATTTCACTTATAAAATAGACTATTTATATATCAGTGCCTGTTGTGTTAGATAACCGAGATGACAATGAACTGACAAAGAGCAGCAAGTGTGTCTGTTGTGTTAGTAAGGTTGATTTATGTATATATACCCAAGTATATCATGCCTCAAAACTACTCTTCTGTCATAATGTAAATAAAACTAGTCGTGTTCTTTGGTGTCCCTGATGAGTATGCGTATGAGTATGAATATGAGTATTGTTGACATCCATCTTCTATACCGCTTATCCGTCAGGGTCGTGGGGGAGCTGGAGCCTATCCCAGCTGACTACGAGCGAGAGGCGGGGTTCACCCTGGACTGGTCGCCAGTCAATCGCAGGGCCAACACACAAAGACAGACAACCACACACTCTCACACTCACACCTAGGGGCAGTAGCCAATTAACCTAATGTGCATGTTTTTGGTATTGTGGGAGGAAGCCGGAGTACCCGGAGAAAACCCATACAGGCACAGGGAGAACATGCAAACTCCACATAGAAGGGCCCAGACCGGGATTCGAACATGGGACCCTCTTGCTATGAGGCGACAGTGCTAACCACTGCACCACCGTGCCACCCGTATTGTTGACATTCAGACCTAAATCTTTCCACACTATGAGGAAAGTATAACACGAAATGAGCAAATGGGGGGGGGGGGGGGGGTGGGCGGGCGGTTCCTACACTTTCCAACTGTCAGAAAGCATCTTTTCTGTTGTCAGGACACAGTATACTGCATGCTGTGTAGCTAAACAAATAACATCAGTATGACTGTATAATATTAAGAGCGCGGTTTGATGCTCAGTACTTTAGAGTGACATGATTAGAAATGAGATGGCAGACTGAAATCATTCTTTTAGCACTCGTCCTTAAATGACACCAGCTCACACAGGGGAGCAACGGATGCAATTTCAGCACCATATGCAATAACTTACTGTTTGAAAGCTATGAAAGTTGGGGCTAAAGTTCCGGTATTACATTTTAGATATTGAATTTTCAGCATTGCTGCCTCAGAGGCAACCTGAGTAATCGATCAGTTTTGATAGTCTAATAGCACCGTTTTAAAGCCTCAGCTCAATGATGATATATCCTTGTTCAAACCCGGCCAACATGGAGCTGAAAGGAAATGAAAATTACTCTGTATTTTATAAAATATTGATTATTATAACATACAATTCAGTTTTCTTGCATCTAAGGGCCACTTGGCCTTTTGAAAGCTAAATAAAGGAGTATGAATTATAGCCAGTACTTTTTTATCTATTACTTTGGTCTTTATAGCCCCCAGAGGTATCGTTATTGTTCAGTTGGCAAATAAGTGTCATTGAACTTTTTTCCATCTCCACTCATTCAGAAAAATGGCCCATGGATCATCGTCCTCAGAAGCTGAGAGCCAGGACCATATTTAAAATTTGAGTTTCCTCCTTAATCTTTGATGATTATGACTCACGCAGCTCCGCTTCAGCGCTCCGGCGGTGATTATTCATTCACCAGCCCATTTCTCTCTTGGCTGAGGTTGCTCTCAGTCCAGTTATATTAATCAACCACCGCTCTTATTGACTGATTATGTCATGTCTCCAGAAGCCAAAATGGCTGACTGACTCATTAAACTATGACACATATTCTTGTTGCAAAATGGCTGACTGTGGACCAATTTTTTGAATTTTATGACCACTCAAGATTTTTGCTCGCTCTTTTTTTTCTTCAGATTTGACATTGAGCACATAAAGAGGCAGTAAGTCACCTCACAGTTATATACTCTTGTGCAAGAAGGAACATGCTACATTTTAAAGAAATATGTAAATAATGTGAATTCCCTGGATATTAAATTTTTAAAGTCAACTGAACTAGCACATGACATGGTTATGCTATGTTTGGGTGAGGGGGTTGTTCGTTTGTTTTTTGGGTGGTTGGGGGGTGGGGTGGGGTGGGGTGGAGGGGTTAAGATAGGTTTTGCAAGAACAATTTCCACTCATGTCATGTGTTGTCCTCATGATGGCATAATAAAAATGTGAATTTTCCCAGTGTGGGACTAATAAAGGCCTATCTTATCTTAAAAAACAGCTGGTGCCAATAAACTTTGAAAGCACAACAGCCAATGGGGAAACCACTACTCGGCCAGCTGGACCAATCATCTAACTTCATCACTGAGCTACTTAGTCATGGACGGAGCATCTGTTGGGCTGGGACCTGCAGGCTAGCCAGAAAGACTTTTACAGTTTTTGTTTGTTTTTGTTTTTTTCCATTCTTTTTAAAACCCATGGCAAAATCATGGCATCATCACATCCAGCTTTTTTACTTTGTAGCACATATAATACAAAACAAATTTTGTTAAATAGCTGAACATTGTGGCTTTGTGGAACAAACCTCAAACAAATCAAATGCAATTCTTTTGCATTTGGAATTACTTTTTTCGTATCAAGCCAAGGAAAAAAATATGGAATCACCTTCAAATCAGTATGACAAAGTAATTATGCAAAAAAAATCTGTGGTTAAAAGGGCGTGCTTGCACACCATAACAAGCTGTTACACTTGTCTGATTAAAAGGAAACATGGTCCTAGTAAGAGAACTATTGATGGAAACAAAGGAAAGGATTATAAAATTCCTTCAAGAGGGAATTCCAATGCGAAGCATGGCAAAAATGTTGGTTGTTCTCAGTCAGCTGTGTCAAAAAATCTGGAGCAAGTATAAACAAAACAGGGTGTCAGGATAGAAAATTAAAAGCAATATGTCTTAAAAGTAGAAAATGCACAACCAAACACATGAAAAATAAATGGGCAGAAACATGAACAGAAATGTTTCTGATAGGGCTGTCAGAAATTGGCTAAAGGAAATGGAAACCCATATGACAAACAGCATTAACACCAAAACAGAAGAAAAAAGAAAACAAGCAAATTCTAACAGTCATTGATGATCTGGGGTTGCATGTCAGGTAAATATTCTCTTCCTTTAGGCACACCTATGCCTCAAAGTAGTCCGGCTGTCATAGAATCCAGAGGAAGTGCAACAAAGTACTAATTGTTAATTTTCTTTTATAATTTTCTTTCTTTCTGTTCTTGTTGATGATTCTTGATCCTTGAGGGATTTTTTTTTCTTTGCTTGATATGAAAAAAAATTCCAATACGCAAAAGAACTGTATTTGATTTAGGGCTAGTGATTAGTGATATTAGGGATTAAATCAAATGTGAATGAAAAGTTTTGTTAAATCAAGTGATATCCCTGCATAAGAAACAACAAGCTTAATGACACACGTTGTACTTTCTAAATCTAAACACTCAGTCACTAAGTCAAGATTTTATCTTTTCCTGCAGGCATCCAGCAACAGGACGTCTATGATTGATTTCAGGGCCAGAACTATAACTATTCCACCTCACAGGATTATGGTGATACATATATCATCAACATTTTATTACATTTCACAAGATTTCATTGAACTTCCCATTTTCTGTTCACTGCATATAAAATATGAGCAAACTCAGAATGACTTATGTAAAATTAGCAATATGTTTTCATGAGCCTTGGTCCCAGAATGAGTGTGAATTTGTCATGTGGATCCCAGACTGAAAAATAAGACCTGCATTAGGGAGAAAATGTGTTATCATTGGGCTGCCAAGTGCCTGTGTAAGAACCTGCTGGGGCCAATTCATTTATATTAGGATGCCCCATAGGCAGCAATAGCAAGAGTTTGTCTGCAGGAAAATGTAGTGACCGGGGACATCCATCTGCACTGAGCTAATGAGGCAGTGCTGGGTTACTGAGTGTTGGTCATATTAGCAGACACTTGCACACTTTCTTGCTCATGCACTTATGAACATACACACTTAAACACAAGTTTTAGAAATAGGGCAATTTTACAGTAGTCTTGAAGTACAAATGAAAAGTTTTTGTAATATTGTTGTGTTTTCTGAAATATCAGTGTATTTTTTTAAAAAGTTTTCTAAAGTCTCGATTTTTGAAATGTAACTTTTTCTGAAACGTTGTGTTTGCTTAGACTTGTTTTCTGATATGTTTCTGATTTATTTGGAAGATTCTGTTATTTGAAATGTCATTTATTTTTCTCCTGAAATGTATTTTCCTGGCATGTGTTGTGTACATAGCACTGTCGCCTCATAGCAAGAGGGTTCCAGGTTCGAATCCCGGTCTGGGCCCTTCTATGTGGAGTTTGCATGTTCTCCCTGTGCCTGCGTGGGTTTTCTCCGGGTTCTCCGGCTTCCTCCCACAATACCAAAAACATGCACATTAGGTTAACTGGCTACTCTAAATTGCCCCTAGGTGTGAGTGTGAGAGTGTGTGGTTGTCTGTCTTTGTGTGTTGGCCCTGCGATTGACTGGCGACCAGTCCAGGGTGTACCCTGCCTCTTGCCCGTAGTCAGCTGGGATAGGCTCCAGCTCCCCTGCGACCCTGACGGATAAACGGTATAGAAAATGGATGGATGGATGGATGTTGTGTACATAAAATTTTGACACATGTAAGTAGACCAAACACATGAAGAGATATGCTGTTATTCATGCACAAGTGTAATAAATGGAAACATACAAAGGCACTCATACCATGTACATAGTCACACACATACACATGCAGCCACATTGTCCCTCAGCAGTAATGAAACCCACTCTGATCAATGGTCAAGTCAAGCAGCAATTCAGCCACTACAGCAAACAAAAAGCCTGGCTGACCAGTGCACCTCTGGCAATTGTGGACTGTATCACAGAGCGTTGCTAATGAGCTATTACAGCAGTGACCTTTGGGACAAACTCATTACCAGGTGACAATAGACGGCAGACAGAGGCTAGATTCATTATCATAATTATCAGCGCCGCCTTTATTGCAGCTCGCCAGGGTAGCTGGTCAAGGTGTGTTACTGTGTATGAATGAAAGCACAATACAGAAAGCATTACAAGCAGTTATAGACCATTACAATACTGTGGAAAATTATCTCCATGCCTGTACAATAGCTAGGAGTATTTTGACTAGGATTCTGTCATATTTTAATGTAACAAGGAGGCTTGTGCTTTCAAATAATATTTGGATTGGTCTATTTTGCCCTGTAGAATCTTAAATGATTCTGTGAAATTAAAACCTTTTTTACCATCATTGGTTAAAGCTCAAGCTTTAAAACTGGTTAATAGGTCCATTACACATCCTGTCTCAGTTTGTTCAAATGAGTTTGACGATGGACGGCCACTTCAGGGTTTTGCAGCTGTGCCACCTGTTTAGTGGAATCCATCAAATGCCCATCTATCAATCTGCACACTCTCAGCCTCCTCTCTTGTCAACATGCAGCAGGAGGTTTATAAACCTCTGCTTCTCTGGCTGCAAAACGGAGGGAGGAATGGATTAGCCATTGAGTACGTCAAAATAATGTAAGGTAATATCTACTTCCACAGCAATTATGTGACTTGACAGACTACTGTCTTGGAGGCAATCAATGTGGTTCTGCTCATCTCTCTATATTGCCAAGGTATAGGGTTATTATACCTGTATCCACATCTGGATCAGTATACTGTGGTGGATTAGAAAACTAAAAGGCATGTATTGCCACTGTCAACCCAAGGCTATTTCTCATGTTACTGAATAACTGAGAGGAATCAGTGAAGTGACGGATACCTTTTGGACAGCTACATCTTCAGTCTGATATTCAGAGGGGGTGACACCCAAAGTTGTGGCTCATCATTTTGTTGGCATTTAAATTGTTAAGGAAAATGAACGGAGATGTAGGAGGAAGAGAGGGAGAGGGGTAGTATAAAGGCACTGAAGGACAGAAAGAAGACAGGAAAAAAGTGATTGATTCAAAGCACAGATGTTGCCAACCTCTCTCACGGTTTAGGACATACTGGTTTGACAGGGAAACCTTTATTTGATAGAACAGCTGTAGAGTGAGACAGAAGAAAGGGAGACAGAGAAAGAGAGACAGGAACACATGCAGCCAACGGCCATGTTTTAGAATCAAACCTGAGCCGCTGCTGAAGACTCAGCCTCTCTACATGGGGTTTTACATGGGGTCTACATTTCTTCTTGCCAGTCCAGGGGGGGAATCAAACTGGCGAGCCTCCGGGCACAAGCTGCTTCTCCAATCTCTAGGCCACAGCTGCTCCCATATCAATACGTTTACTTATAACAGAATAGACTATTTCTACTCTGTTGTATTCCTACTATTACTTAAGTGAAAGATCTGTTTGAGCACAACCTTTGTTGCTTGTTAATTTGACTGTTTGCAGGAATGATATTGCATAAGAAAGGCAGGTCTGCGTGTGGTGGGCACTGACACGTATAAAGATGAAAAATGGAAGATGATGAAAAATGGAGAAGTAAAATCCAGAAGAGAGCAGGCGACGAAAGGTTGAAGAGAGGAAAGGGGGAGAAGGTGACTCATATTCCTTCATTTCATTTCATATCTGGTTTATTTCACTGTATAATTTAAAAACATTACAACAACAACAACAATAACAATAGCAGATGGCCAACTCTTTCTTCTTCACCTCTGTTTTTCTTTTCAAAGATCATTCAAAAATACAACAACACATACATACAATCAGTAATAGTCATCTTAACATGAGTCACTGAGAGTTTATATTGACTAATTATTTTGTCTAACATTTTCATAGTAATTGTCAAGGGAATGTCAGTTTCACTCCATATAGTGAAACACACGTCTGCCTTAGTGTAGTATGTGCATAAAAACTTGATATTAAATTTCTAAAGTAGTGATTAAGGAAAAACAAAGAGGAAATAAGCAAAGGAAGGTAATAGAGAAGGGGGAAGGCAAGAAGAGAGGGAGGATGAAAAGCTAAGGAAGAAGGGGTATGCAGAAGAGGAAAAAGTGATCAAGATTAAGGAGGGGAGAGGTAATGAGGAACAGCTGGATGGGAGGGATAAAAATCAGTGAAGTCAAAAAGGAGGCAGGGAAGAGGTGGGGGGAACAGAGGGAGGAAAGACAGACATGGACTGAAGACAAAGGAGGGAGGAAGGAGGGATGAAAACAGGGGGTGATTGCAACATAGGAGGAATAAACATAAAAGGGAAGGAGAGTAAGGGAGGAGAACAAAGTAAGGAGCAAGTGCGATCAACATTGAAGAGTCAAGAGGGAGAGATGGATGAAGAACAAGATGGTTGAAAAGAGCGAGGGATGAAGAGAGGGAGGCCGTGACGGGGAGCCATTAATAATTTATGATAGCCTCAGCTTTTCAAAGCAGCCCAGCAGTCCCGCTCCCTGCTTTCCCCTGACGTTTAATTTGTCTGAAAATCAGCGAGCGTGGAGTCTGATTATCGTCCCCGTCTGCCAACGCCTCTGCCTCAATCACCCTGACACCGAGGAGAGATCACAAGCTGTTCGGTACACACATGTCAGCCTGGAATCCTATAGGTGAAAACAATCCTCGTCTCTAAGCTGGGTCCGATACAGATACAAAGTGTCTCTGTGTAAAGCATCTCTGAACTTGTGAGGGCTACCTGAAATCAAATGCCCAGTTACAGACTTCAAATCTTGGATATTATTCCGTTTATAAGCAAATTATATTGACAGGGAAAAGTGCAGGACTTGCAGTAAAGTGTCTTTGTATGAGCTCACTCAGCATAGTGTTAAAGGCTGTCTGACAGGCTTGTGTCTGAGCAGGGGAATGAATGATTTGGTCTTTTACTGTAAACAAGTTTCTTTATTGAATGCTTCCATTATGCCAAAATAACTTTTCAGCCTCTGCTGATTGTTTGTCCAACAGTCAACAGTCTTGTCAACAGTCAGCAGATTTAAGTTAACTGAAGGTAACGATTCAAGCAATGGATGAGTCACCAAAATGTTAACATGAGGTAATCATCTTAACCCAAACCACAATGTGTACCTGTGCCCTGTTTTGCATCTAAACCTGATCAAACCTTAACTATTGCGCGTTGCAATCATAAAACAGATTGATTTCTCATTTCTAAACTGTGATTTGTAAAGGCTCAGACACATTGTGCTAGTAGTGCACTCTTTGAAAGCAGTGTAAAGTTAAATGCGTTTCATTGCATTTAGCCTTGTTTTCATTATCATCAGAGGTAACAACTATGATTTCTTTCAATATGTTTTCTATAAACTACCTAACAAGTCCCAAAATGCATGCAGTGTCTTCTCCTAATATATTGTTTTCATGCTTCTTTGATGAACTGACCTTTCATCATGCATTCATTCAACTCATTCAAAGACAGAAACCTATTTCCACCTAATTTCGGTTGGGATTGATCATAAATGTTTTTCTCTTCAATTCCAACCTTCACTAATTCTTTTCTACACTTTTTCAGTCATAGCTGCATTTTTAATACATTGTGCTTTTGACAAACTACAGAAGATTGTGTCTTAACTTCAGCACTGCATATAGCAGCTGGTTTTTAGTTTAAGGGTATGTGGCATGGTGCAGGGATTGTTGAAAAGCAATATTTGTGCTTAGTTTGCCACTTCATGAGTACATAAGCAAAACATTTTTTAAATTAAACCTAAAACTAAACCTCTGAAGTCCAATATAATCACAGAGACAGGCAGAACCAAATGAAAGGTAATGAAGAGAACCACAGAAGAAACATTAAAGTACATCTTTTAATATATGTTTTCTTGTCTCAAGTTAAACAGTAGTATGATTTTCAGTTAGAAAAGCTCTAACACTGAAATACAAGGGGAAACTCCCATGCTGCCACCTAGCGGTCTTATTGAATCAGTGCGCCTCATTGCCCCTGTGAAAGGGCAATCCACCAATTTCACGCATCAAAATCAATTTTGCAAATGATGTGAAGCTGTGAAACAGTTATGTAATGTCTTTTGTGACTCTGGAGCAGCTTTATAAAGTCAGAACAATTATTCAAATGGAATTACTTGAGTGAACTCTTATTGGGTTCAGAGGATGAACAATTTCAAAAGAAGGTCTGTGCTGAAAAGTGGGAGCAGGAAGTTTGAAGTCATTTACTGGACAGGAGGGGTCTAACAACGCGTGTTACTATGGGATATGTGGGATCTAGGGTTTCTGTAGCAACTCATACAAGGTGGTAAAGTCGGGATATCTCTGGCATTTGGCCTTTTAATCCATGTCTCAAACAGTACAATAAATCACTAGAGTGGCCCTTTAATTTACAGCACACAGGTTTCTCTTTCTAGACTCCAACACATGTGCCAGGTGACCATGTTGGCAGGAAGTCAAAGTCAGCTGGGCATGTTGGAGGGTGTTGGCAAGACAAGCAAGCTGCTTCTGAGAATCTTCACAGGCAAGATAAGAAAACCTGACATACGATCTGATAATATTTTGATCATAGGTCATAAGTCCAGCCTACTGGTGTAGCTACCGTCAATCAGATAAGATACATTTAGTTCTGTGTGAAAGCTCATGCAGCTTGACAAAATATTTCTAATGCAATATTTTCCTTCCAACTTCATCTCTCTGTGCCATGGAGATGTGTGCTCATATTTTCATGATAATTACAATGTAAAAATAAAAATACAAATTTAGATGTTTAGGCTTGATTCTTTTTGTCCCAGTTTTTATTGGCATGTGTGTGAAAATGTACAAAGTATTTGTACATGCTGCTTTTGGAAGGATTTTGATATCTGATTTTGAATCAGGCTTGGAGGTGTGCAAATAGCCAGCCTCTTGTAGCCACATCTACCTATGACACACTCTATGCCTGCTTGGTTCCTCTGTACCCGATAAAAGGTCAGTTTGGGCTCACAACATGCTTTTCTTAATGAAATAAAAAGGATCTTAAAGGTAAGCAGATGACAGTGTTGCACTGTATTTTTTAATTGCCATTTTTGTGAGTAATGTCTTACAGCATTACTGCCCCACTGATGCAAATATCATAATCGTGTACAATATGTTTTTGTGTATGTACAGCCTGTATTAAATGTGTCAAAAGCAAGTATAATAAAATGCAGAAATATTATATAATCATAGGTATGTCTATTAATCGAATGAGATCGCTGAATAGAGACAGCTTCAGTATACTTAACTGAGAACTTGGCCTGAGGTGTGCACAGAAAAAATGAAAATGCAGTATCATAAGAAAAAAAATGCGCACTTTTTGCATGCCTAGATGCAAAGAATTGAATCCATACTGTTGGACCTACACCACTCAAAAGGTTAAAGAAGTTATTTCTTGCAGTTGAAGCTTTTGAGAGGATAAACTCTTCAGTGTCATCCAGACACGACAGAGACTGTGTGGAAGCTCCTGGAAACAATCCTGGGGCTGTGGCTGTGTGAGAAAGAGGCCATCAGTAGTTTAGTGCCTGGTGAAGTGGCCATGATGGTCACCTCCTTCTCTATTTTGTCACCTGGCTGCAGGAGAGTCAGTCTGGAAGAGAGAGTAGAGAGACTTAATCTTTCCAGATTTCAGCTCTCACAAAGACAGACACAGAGTATCTCCAGAGCTGAAACAGTCTGGTGGGGAGAGAGTCAGAGTGTGAGGAAGGAAGCCAGCGAACATAAATGTGACATAAATAAAACTTTAGAACATTGTCTCACCTTTAACGCTTGTGCCTGAACCACATCAAATAGCTTTAGTGTTGACATTAAACTATAAAGACAGCAACTCCCATGACACCACACCACTTATGTCTTTTGTTTTGTTTCACTGAGTCAACCCTAGCGGCCAAAACTACGTCTTATGCTTTTAAATCCATATAGTAGCTGGAGAAGAACTAAACTGAGGAAATGAGAGAGGAAGATAACATTTTAACACATCAAACAAAGAAAAATGCAAATACGGTATATAAAAAGTTATATATACTGTAAAATGTAGTGATGCTACATCAAAACAAATAGAAGAGTCATTTCCCTTCACTGACCATGAGGTGATTCATGCCTGCTACAGCCAAAAAAATGCATGTCTCTAAACCTTCCTTACTAAAGAGTTGCTTTTGGTCCATTTAAATAAATCTCAAAGCTTTTTAGCACTGACCTATGCAGATTAACAGAGGCAAAACACATGAACTTTTTACCCTGATCAAAAAATTAAAAATGCAAGAGCGTGTTACAGCTTGAGGTACAGACTTGTAGAAAGCAACAAACAGCTCATGAATCTTTACTATGTTGTACTTTTTTTCTTTTTAATTCCTTTTTTTACCTTTCATGCATGGTTTTCTTTAGCTCTCATCATTCTATCCAACTATAAAGCTACTGTATCAGTTTCCTTAATTTGCTAGTTTTCAGCAGTTTTTTTTTCTGACACTATGGCATGGCAAGTGTTTGATTAGGAGAGAAGAAGAACAGGGGTCTCAGCATTACAATGTATAAGTAAATTTAACCCCTGAGGATGTGCCTTGCTCCACCCACAAAGTTACTCAGCCACATCTGAATGTTACAACATTATGCTCCCACTGCTGCAACGACATACCTGACAACATTCCTAGACCGCATTCCTCGGACACTTACACCACAAACCATTTTTTTCTTCCCAGCTTAAAGAAGGAAGATGTGTGTGACACAATCGGAATGTGGCCATGGCACTAATTGTGACTTTTTCACGACACCTCTGCTGTCATCAGGAGCCATGCATTTAACAACCACGCATATCATTTAAGAATGATGATTTATGTATCTCTTAAAGTCCAACCATAAAAAGACTCACCTGGCCTCATGTTTGCCTTGTAACAAGCCAAACCCCTTCACAGTTAGCACAGCTCCATTCAGAGTTTTGCTGAAAGTGCTGATGAGGGACACATGGGCCGTGTGCTCCTTCTTCATCTGGATGCTGTCCCCTCCTTTGATCTGTGGATTTATTTGATTTGTTTTATTTGTTCCAAAAGATGGAATAAAGATTAACCCTAAGTATTTTTCAATGGTAGCAAAAAATATACCTTGTGGTGTTCCACAAGATAGTTGCTTGGTTTACTTTAACACCTTGCCTTATGTTGTTAGAAATGCAGACATACTTATGTATGCAGATGACTAAATTTGTTATAAACTTTACCAATATTAGTAAGGATGATAGAGAATCAAGAGTATGGAATATTGTGTTGCATACTGTACTAAATAAGTGAGAATGAACAAATTAGTCCTGAACATTACCAAGCTAAGTTTATTCTTTAAACACGCAGGATTTTTTTCCTAATACCTTCCCATTGAAATTGTCTATAGATGGTTTATCAGTTGAGAGGTTGACTTACTAGTCTTTTTTAGACTTTCATTCATATTAAGCTGAATAACCTTAGTGTGAAACTATCAGACAGTACCGTTTGCTAATTACTCATTATGGTAGTGCAAATAAACGACACTGGCCTAAAGTCAGCTGAGTATGATCCAGATGTGCCATTAGCTGAGCAGTAGAGATCAGCATATGGTGCAACATATGACTCCTTTAACAGAAGGTTACAGGTGCCACGACAGACTGTATCACCTTTACTGTATAATGGTGATGTCTTAGACTGTAAAACCCGAGTGAGAGGAGAATTAAACTGAATAAATATCATCACATATGACAAATTCTGTGCATCATTGTATGGTTTAGTGAGTGAAAAAAGTTCCAAGATTTAGGTCACCAAACAATGTTGCACAGATGAAGAGGGGATTACAGCTGAATATTTTTCCGATATGAATTTATCTCTTTGCTCCTCATTAAAAAATAATAATTTCATCTTGTCTTGTACAACTGACTGCCATGATCAAAGAGAACAAAGATGACTAGGAAAAAGAAAATAAGACAACAGTACATAATTTATTTGAAAAACTTTCTGAGTGGCAGAGTAGGGATGCAGGGTGCTGCTGTACCTCTATGATGATCTGTGGTGTGCTTAGGTTGAATTCCTGTGCAGCCAGGACTCTTTCTTTGGTCCTCACATCCTTAATCACCACTGCCATGTTCACAATGTCGTCACACGCCAGGACCGACTCATACTCAGAGGGAGAGATGGTGTGGTAGAGCTTCAAAACTGCAGAGAACATAAAGGATGGAGGAAAGTTAACATGACAGAAATGTAGCGAATCAAATGTGTAATGTATAAGGTTTTGTAAAGGTTTCATTTAACAAAAAGTAATATAATTGTCACCAAGCAGAACAAAATCACAAGTTTTACTAAACAAAATATCTCCTCCTGTTGCTCTGAGTTTAGTTGTTAGTGTCAAATTCCTCAGTTTATGGGATGATTTAGCTCTCTCACAGGCCTCTTTGACATGACTGTGTGTGTGTGTGTGTGTGTGTGCGTGTGTGTGTGTGTGTGTGTGTGGAAGAGGACCTAAACTTTGCCTTCAGCAAAACACCAGAGGGCAGAGGACAGAAGCAGTTTGTTAACCCTTTGACTGTCTGCTCAAGCATTTGGTAGAGCACATTTTGAGTCATGATATCTCAATTTGAATCTCAAATTTGAATTTAAATTGAATTTAAATCAGCCTTATTTGTTCAGTCAAGGTATGCTACGCTATGCTAATAAGAAAAAATAACAAAATAATACAAATAAAACAATAATAATAATAATAATAATAAATGCATTTTTTTCTTATTATTAGTGCCCAGTAATGTAAAAAATACAAAACAAAAAATTTACATTGTTTTTTACTTGGAGTAAACATCAAAGTGTTAATGACACCAAAATTTAGCAGCATAGTTTTTACTTTCTTTTCGTTTGGCTTAGGCACCATGAAAAAACACTTATAATGGAATAGAAAAGAATGGTTTTTAGTTCATGCATTCACATTTTGGCAAGATATTCTGTTCAATTTTATTATCAAATTCTCCAATTCTGCAAGTGTTTCCTGCACTGCAGAGTTCACAGGGCCTCACCTTCACCAGCCTGTATGCGCACTTGTTTGTGTGATTTCCAAAAGATCTCCTGTGGGCTTTGGTTGTACTTCTTCAGCTGAGCATTGAGGTGTTCCACCAGGTCCCTGGGGCTATTTGACTGGTTTGTGATTGTCACACACATGATGATGCTGTCACCCAGTGTTGTCCTCCCGTCTATGTTTAGGGACACCTCCAAACCAGGTGACATATCTGCTGGAATGAGATGTGGAGAGTATGTATGTTACTTCAGATGGCAAATGACAAACCAGTGAAAAGTAAACTACTGCTACTGGTGCAAACTGTGCTTGTTTTAGTCCATGAACAAACTGGTTTTTGATCACCCCTTCCCTTCCTGTTTACCTGGTCCTGCTTGAGAAACATGTGCTGCGTGCCCCTGGAGCAATCCACTGCAATACACCATTAAATATCATAGAGACAATGCCGGAAGTTGATTTAGATGATTTTGGATATGTTAAAGAAATATATATTAGAAGTTATTTTGCTAAAAATTAGATTTAATGAGTTACTTAAAACAAGTTTATTTACACTTATGTACGATGCAATGTTTAGTTAAAAAAACACAGATACTTAATATTTGTCTATTGATTTATTTGCTTTTTTCACCAGTAGTCATTGAGTGTGACAGTAAATGGTCAGCGTTACTACGGCTCTGTCTTCATTGGCATCGGTTTACCTTGGTGTTTAGTCAGAGTTTCCCTACGCCCTGCACGAGAACACTACAAACAGCATCTGCAGTAAAATGCAGCAAAAGCCACTCAGCTACGAAGAAGTAGGCCACAACTGTTTCACCTCCTGATCTACCAGACATAGAGATGTAGAAGCATAACACAAGCATACTATTAGAAAAATACGGGTGAGATTTTGTAAAGAAAAAGCAACGGGATCGAATCACAACAACAATTAATCAAGGTGACAAATGTTTACTGTTCAGCCACAGATCTGGCATCGACAAATAAAACCAGCGCAGTGCCACTTTAAGGTTCTGCCAAGCACAACCAGTTAAATATCTCATTTGATTTCCATCTGTCTCAGTGTAAAATATTTAACATACTGCATTATACAGTAAGGCATATTTGGTAAACACAGTGATTTTGAAGAATGTAATATTTACCGAGACACATTTTTAATTCTCAGTACAAGCTACACACATTAGAAAGTCTTTGTCTTAAACAACTTGCTTTGGTGGAACATGTAAAATATTTTGAATTGAAGTGACCATCACAGTATACATGCAAAGCATCTGCTTTGATTAAGGTATGTCAGCCAGAAATCAGTGGTGATCCATGCAAAATAAATGTTTGAAATGTCAATATATTGCTGAATGTATTGAGGGTTTAATATGTGAGAAACAGTGAATTCCTGGATAAGCGAGTTATTTCAGGCACAGTCTTTGGAAAGACGAAAGTCTAAAATAAAAGTTTTTTATTTGTGCACACTAATATTACTACTAATAACACTGATATTACTACTACTAAGCATATTACTACTTTACAGCATACACATTTTAGTAGATATGGTTCCAGTGGGAACTGAACCACTGACTATGGGTGTTAGTACTTTTCACTGGCAAACACCTTGTGGCACTGTGAAAATGAAGCCAAAATAGTGACTCTGTGTGTGTATAGTGATAGCGTGAACAGAATGGACGCTTACCTGTTCCACCCCTCATTGGACTGGACTGCAAACTACAATATGTAGAACTTGACACTGCAGTGACAGGGAGAGATTATGTCATGAAAGAAACAGCAGTATCAAATGGGAAAATGGTCAACAGTTCATCAGAAATATGAAAGGACACCTCTCTACCAAAGAACAAAAAAAGTTGTGAGCTTATTTTTAACATTAAACTTTGCACACATAAAATGGAGCTGTTACATATTCCGCAATGGGTATATGGATAACTGTGGAGAAATCCATTCATTTTCAAAGCTTTTCAGGTTGAAAACAGAAAACAAAGACCAACTATGGTATGTAGTGAATGTTTGCAGGGGGAAAGGAGGTCAAAGATGTTTTGTTATGCAGTCACGGACTCACTCTGGTGGATCTGGTTGATCATCTCCTCTTTGATGGCTATCTGACCCCCTGAAAAAGGAAAAATTGATGTGAGAAATGCAGAGAACAAAGATAGACTCTTCTTATTAGACAAATTGTCTTTTTTTTAAACAAACAGAGGAGCTTGTCTTACTTTTCTTGCTCTTATAAGTCTGTGTCAGGTTCTCTGGTCTGTCTGAGCCAATGCTCTTGGTGTAGATGAGCTGTCCTACCCACTCCTTGTCCACCGTCCTCCCCACCACTTGTCCATTTCGCACAATCAGCCGAACGATGTCAGCATCAACAGAGGCATAGATGAAGGAGGAGTCATAGGGCGTACCAAGGCAACGGTGCTTGATAGCAACCACTGGGCAGGGGCCACAGCAGTATATGCCTGCAGAGAACGATGCCTTAACCGTTAGTTTCATTCACAAATAAGTCACACAATTAGGCTTCACTTTCTGTGACATTTACTCAAGAAGGAAGCCCTTTGTTTTCATCAGGAAGGTAATTTTGTGTCCAGATTCGAAGGTTTTAAATTCATAAAGTTAAAAAAAATATTGAAATCAGAATAAATGACAGCACCATGTTGGTGCAGGGGCCCCACCTGCGCTCTTCTCCTGAGGGGTCGGATCCACTACCTGCCAGCCATCAAACTCTGCACCAAGGTCTGTTCTCCTCATCCAGCACTCCACCCACACATGGAAGTTCCTGCCAAGAGGACACACAGGTTGGAATGCACACATACATAAACGCATGAGAATGCATACATCAACAAATATGGACATGCATGCACAGAAGAACAATAAACATGATCACAGGCAAACGAATTTGCAAGACAAATGCAAGTAAAAATATGATTGAAATGCTGACATCAACCTAAACAAATGTAGACCTCTTCTCTGGATTCATATGTTCATAAAGAACAATAAATAGCTTAATGTGAAAATAGAAAACAATATACTGGATTATTAAAAAAAAAAATTACCATGGTGCTTTTTGAAAAATGTCAAAGTTTAAATGTAAATATCAAATCATCCTGATAGCAAAATGAGTAAAATGCCAACGGGCATCTTTGTAGTTTGACAGCAAGAGACACCAACCAAATGCTGTCCTTTGAGATGTGGAGCTTTTCCCCTGTGCTGGAGTAATATTCTTCAATTTTCAAGCTGGCATCACTGTCATGGGCTGCGTTAAAAACTGTCACCACCCTGGAAGGAATCCCCAGCACTCTCATCACTGCAAAAAAACACAGAGACGATCTGAAACACCAGATGGACAAGTATTTTAATATCATTGAGGAATTCAGGCCAGAAATGTTAAACATGCTTCTTAAAAATACAGAAAATTCAAGTGAGGTATTGATGATGTTGATATTTTCAAAATCAGTTCACCCAAAATGTGAGAAAAAAATAAAGCCAGCAAACAAAAATCACATATTTTCTCTCTTAATCCTATTGGTATCTATATACTCCACAGCCAAAGGCCAGCAGTGTACATGAAAATCATCAGCAGACACCAATAGAAGTGAGTGCCTACCTACACATGTATGTAAACCTACACATGTTCTCCGGCTGGATCAAAATCACTGACCAACAGCTGAAGTTAAAATCAATCCACCCCCACTAATAGAATGAATCTAGTAAAAGTGGAGCTTAAGATAACAAAAGGTTTGTTGTTAATTCAGTGAAAGCCTCAACAGGGAGAACTCTTACACCAATTTTGCACTTTCTTGCAAGAGACAGCTATAAAAAAGAACGGTCAAATTTCAGCCGCAGATGCTGAGATGTCTGTTACTAAATCCCTGATCCCCAAAAATGTTGCATCTTGCACAATACAACACAAAAATGTTTTTCATGACACCCTCACATGCTGTTAAATGTCTGTGTCCTTCAAACTCCACATATCCAGCTTGTTACACAACATTTCTGTTGACATGTTAAGTTTTGAAGCTCACATAACTTTGAGGACATCATCAAAGTTATTTTAGAATTGCCCAACATGGATGAGTAATAAATTAAAGAAAAGCAAATCCAACCTCCACAACCTCTTCCGGGCTGCTTGTCACAGATTCTCTAAGGCTCTGGTGCTTTACTGTCTGAATGAACAGCACTCATCCTGAAGATATACTCTCATTTGTTTCATTTGAATTCAAATTTGGTGACTGTGAGAACCCTAGTATAAAATTTACATAGCTTTTATAATCAAACCATCCAGTGACCCCTTGTGTCCTCTATGGAATCACCTGCATTAGTTACATTCCTGCAAAACTTTTACGTGAAAGTTTTACGTCCTAGGTTTTGCTTTTCTCTCAACTGCTGGAACAAATGAATAGTGCTTATTTGAGAGGATGAGCAACTAATAACTGGAATGAAACCTATAAATAAAATAGACAAATACAGAAGTATCACTACAGTAGTTTAAACCAAACTGTGATGGGCTAGGAACATTGTAAAAAAGTGAAGCTGTGCTAACTAGATAACTGGTAGATAACTGGACTCTATAGGCCAATTAAAATTCAGCTGCTAAGCTTTGCAGATAGTTCAGTAACACTTAAATGTCAGCCATGATTTTGGCATAAATTCACGTTTTTGAGTCTAAATTATTCAAAGTACCTGTGCAGAGAACAGATGCAAAGACCCAGCACTGCCCATAGCGCACAGGGCTGTAGTTGGACGAGGCCCATTGGAGAAGGATGTCAGCGCTGCCGCTCCACTCAGTTGGGTTGACGCCATCTTGGTAGCTTCCCTGCCACTTCCCCTCCAAAATTCCCAGGTCATCTGCACAGTTCACCTTGGACAGGAGGAGAAACATTACAGACCTTTCTTTATTTCTTTCTTCTCTGTGAAAGTGCAAGGAAAATGAATTGATAAATTCCAGTCATATTATTGATAATATTAGGAAGTAATTTGTGACTGTTGTCTCTCACCATAGCACAGATCACCTTGCTGAGGTAGACAGGGTCTGCTCGTAGAATGTAGTCTTTGCGTTTGTCGCTGAGGTGCTGTGGGCTGACTTGCAGAAGCTGCAGACATGCCTCAAGTACCCCAGGCTCATACTGCACACATGGAAACACAAACACAGCTGTGCTCAATTCTTACCTACAAAGTACTGTTACAACCCCTCCCCGTCTGTCTGCACAAGACGAACTTGTCTACTTCTGCAGGAGCTGGCAGTCAGGGAGTGTTGTTAGCCTATTTTGGTAGGATTCACACCTGCATGTTCCCTCACTACTGATGCAGTTATACACTCCACACCCAATGCTCTTTTGTAAATAGTTATGTTCACTTTTTTCTAATGACATATTTAATGTGCACTTTAACTTGGCTGGTCTCCCCTCCTTGACACATGCCTTGAGTAGTTTTGTGATGTAATTCTGTGACTCTATGTGACCCATTCACAATAGTTGCATAATAAGTGTCACATACCTGACCAAAGGACCAGGGTCGCCTACTAATGTTTAGATGGGTGCCCATGTACACCAGCCCACAATCACTTTTGATGTACTCTTGTTTTTGGACATCCAGGGGCATGTACACCTGATCATCTGAGGAGCAATGGCAGTGGAACAAAATCACTTTCGAACAAGATAATGGTGAAAACTATAAAGTACATATAAGTACATGGACTCACCTTTCAACCAAGGGTTGCACAGCAGCACAAATGTTCCCAGTGCGTAGCTCCTTCTGCTGCATATGGTCTCCATGTGCATGTGGAGGTGATACAGACCCACTGAGGACAGAACAGGGGAGCAGATGTGGATGGTGACTGACTGAGGGTGCATGTCACCTGTGTAGATTCTGGCTGACCAGCTTTGGGTGTCAAACTGCTTGTCAGAGAACTGGACGGGGATCCTCTCTGACATGTCACCTGTATGATGAAAGAAAGCACTTGCGGTTTATTTAAAGTGAGACAGCGTAACTTTTGAATGAAGAAGTTGAACTGGTGAACAATAAAAACACATGATCTGGTATGATGTATGAAGTAGCTTATGATGGCCAATGTAATGTTAGCAAAATCTAACTGCTACTGCAACACTATGTTTCATTTCCTCCCTCTCCTCTAGCTAGTTCTTGTTACAGCTGTGCACAGTATTGACCTGGAGTGATGACATGGTTAGCCTAGCATAGCATAGCACAAAAGCTATGCTAAAAAAGTAAAATAGCGAGCCTTCCACATAAAGCTTATTGAGATACTAACTTAAAATCAAACACTGACATTTCTACCTTTATTTTGTGCACAGATTGAAAAATGAGATATTAATTAGAGAGAGTTAGAGGTGACAGAATGTGTTTCTGTTCACTTTGGGCAGAGCCAGTCTAGCTGCTTCCACCTGTTTCCTTGTGTTTATCTTAACCTAGGCAAACCACATCATGGCGAGCTTTGTATTTAGCACTCAAATCTGAAATGGATGTCACTCTTTTCATCTCAGTCAGAAGCATGTAAGAGTATTTCCCAAAATGTTAAACTACTTAAAGTTGGTAAAACAAGAGTTATAGTCAGCAAAAATAATATGAGCATGTACCTATGTCTAGTTTGCTAACATCAGCTGAGATTTGCCACTAAGTTACTGATTAAGGTTGTAGAAGGGGTTCAAACAAGGGTTCTTTTCATTTGCAAAAGTAAGACTGTGTAATTTTTTCGTTCAGAAGAGACACGATCTAGCTTCAAGTGTGAGCAGACTTAATCCTATCTTTGATACCTAGCCAAACCTCCAGGACAGGGATCTCAGTGCGAGGATTCCATGAGTGGCTGCCAAACAGCAGAGTGACCTTGAACGGTTTTCCTCGTCGCAACACCAGGTGCTTTTGGCTGAGCCCCCATGTATCATGGGAAATGTGGTTTTCATGAGCCTCAAAGTTGACAAACTTCAGCTGGCAGTGGCCGCTATTAGGGCCTGAAAACAGAGTATGAACACTACATTGATTTACCACAGACATGTGAGAAGAGCAGAGCAGAAACATCAGGAGTAGGGAGCTTTGGAGATGGAGGTCATAGAAGCCACTTGTCTCATTTTGCCAGCACATGCGTTGGATGAATCACAGCATTTCTGGCCCCACCACATGAAACCACATGATATTTACTCTGGGAAAAAGTACTGGACTAAGATATCACTTTGTATCACATGCTCTGCTTTGCCACCAGGCTATCTACATTGATAACCATACAGTGTCTGTGTAGTTACTAGCACCTCAGTGGCTAAAACTCAAACACTTGAATCAACAGAGCAGAAAAGTAACCATTTTAAGTCACTCAGTTTAACTCAGTCTACCTGACTTCTGTTGAAATAATACTTGGATGTGAAATGTGATCTGGGATACACTTAACTTCTGTTACAAAGTGTCTTGTCAAGCCATAAATGAAATGAGTCTTAAATGATACATAGCAATGATTTTGCAAAATCCAAAAGTAACTCAACTCAGGCCAAGTCAAAGTAACACAAAGGCATGCACACAGCTTTCTGTAGAGAAGGTAACGCTAAAGGGTAAGCATGATTTCAGAGTGAACTCACCAGAGATGTAGTGTATTGTCTGTTGCATGCAGTCCATTGTCTGACAGCAGGCGTTACAGGTGGCTGAAGGAATGACAAGCAGACTCCACCTTCTCACTGACACGGATCTCACACTCCCTCTTTCATTTATATTGTCTGCTCACAGTGGTCAAAAGTGGCAAACCCATGCCCAAAAGCAATGATTAACCTTTTTTTTTAAAATCAATGTTGACATGTGATGGCATCTAACCATACAGTGTACTGTAACATACAACACTAGTGGTCTCATTAAGTGGAAGGATTAGTTTAGTTGCATCTATGTAAAGACACTGCAAGACATTTTATGGACTTTTAACACAACAAACCCAACAAAATGATGTGACTACGATGGGAGATAATTACCAGAACAAGCATGATGACACACCTGACAAATCTAGTGCAACAGCTAAATATTATATAATAGCTATATTTTATTACTTTTGATGCTCCTAAGGGGGATACAAATTCAAATCTATAATCATTTATGAGACTGTGGTGCTGAATTACTTTGTAAGGTGTTAAGCATGTAGCATCAAGGCTGCTTCATTTGTGCGAATTAAAGGGACAAAACATGTGATTGAAATTCATGAGCACAATGAAACTGCAAATCACAATAACCCAGTAGCACAGTGAATCTGACCTGTGAGTTTTCTGGGGTCTTGGTAATATGGCCTACTCAGTGGTTCATAATCAGGCTTATGAAATAAAAGGTTGTTATGGCAGTCACTGACTTGTCGGTCATATTTTACCAACCTTGTAATATGCCGCATCAATGCAAATAGTCTTCACTGAAATCACCTTTGAGAGGGAATTGCATCAGTTTACTGGGTTTCTCTGCCAGTTTGTGTCCCCTCTGTACCGTCATTTCAGTTGTATGAGCTTTAACTCCTTATTAGTATGTGATACACAACACTGCTGCAAAGTTACTGACCTGAACATGTATCTTTTCAAGCTGTTTCTATCAGTGTGAAAATGTCTTTTGCCCTTACAGTACAGTCTTTCAGCATAGACATATCGTTGTTTACAAGCTGCTACTGTTCCGTTGAGGGATCACCTCCAGAAAGCAAAGCTTTTAAAGAGTTCATTGCAGAAAAATACTGTGTGACTGAAAAGACCAGGGTGACTTTAACATGTACAAAAGATCAAACGTTATTAGAATTCATCAGGGGTAACTGATTGTTTGAACTGAATTTCATGGCATGGCTGAAAAACAAACCAGCAGCTCACTTGGACTCCATGCATATTTCTGAAAACTACTTGATTTAAAATATTGATATGATCCACATTCCTCCACACTTTTGCTGCAGAGGAAGCAGTTCTGTCATGAATACCACATAACTTTCACTGGAAAAGGACAAGCTCATCTTGTTTCACATCATTTACTGGAAACACACTGCTGCAGGTGTGGCAAATAACTGAAAATGTGACACATTATCACATTGTATCACATTTCAGAATAATAAGTGTTGCACAATGAGATCATGACAATATCATGCAAAGTTTAGCATGAGTATCATTTTATTTTCCTTAATGCCCACAGAGGCAGTTACTATGAGTTCTTTGTTAAATAATGTTTTTTAGAACAAGAAGTCTAATTTCACTCTCCTTGTATTTCTTACCAAAGCTATTTTATAAAGTGCAGACTCAAAGTTTCAAAATGTTCTACATCAAAATAAGCTTATGTTTAAATGTGAGCTCATTATGAGTTCAAGCCTAAATACTTTAATAAAGTATCTGAATTCAAATATCAACCCAATACAAAAGATTAAAGGAAATGAGTTTTGTAATCTCGCCCACTTTCACATGCTAACAGGTGACTAATGTAAGAATCCATCCTTAGAGCAGTCAAGCGTGTAGACTTCAGAATTTATTTTTTCTTTTATCATCATTTCATTGTCATGGCTAATGACTGTAGGTGTGTGCCCACATTCACTCCTTTCTGGAGAAAGAGTTTATTCATCTCTTTTTCTGAATTAGGCGTTGGTCCTATCTCAATCATCATTTACACTATAAGACTCATCACTAAAATCACGTCAGAGAGAACCGACACCGTTGACTGTATGTATTACGAATCACTGACTTCATCTGCTTGTTCGCTGGTCTCCTCTGCTGCCTTGGACGAACGGCTCCCTCTAGCTGTATTGGTGAGATTGTACAGACTTGTACGTGACAAATACTTTTGGAGAATGAGTTACTGACCTCCTCGTGTATTTCTTCAGTTTTTTTTCAGGCAATGTTAATCTCACAGTCAGGCCTTCATTTTCCTTATTCCTAATCATAAGAGCTGTAAGATAATGTGTAATACATTTAATGAAATACAAGAAGTACGTTGCATGATTTCATTTTTTTTCATTTTGCTGATGTCAATATACGTAGCTACAGTGGTGACGAAAGCAGCAATAGGAATGAAGTGGAACATAACAATGTACCCAATGTCAGTACGACAGACGTTTGTTCCTGCAGGCTATCAGACTGAACAGCAGGCTTACACAGTCATACACGTTTCATATGCATTTGTGACTCACTGCTTTTACCTGCAGTCAGCGGCAGGGCATAAGTTAATTTACTCAAGTTAGTTACTTGACTGTTTTCTTCTCATTCCACTTTCTACTTCTACTCAAACAACATTGAAATCTTTTACTTCACATTCATTTGATAGCTTTAGTAGCTTTACAAGTGAGAATTTTTACATACAGAAGACACAAAGAGCCGATGAAGTGTTTTGCACAGTATGAAGAAATACAGCTGAAATAATTAAGTCAACTAGCAAAAAATTAACTGTCAACCATTATGATCATGTCATTTCTCCTGCAAAAATATTTCATGGTTCCACTTTCTCAAATGGAAGGATTTACTTCTTTTTCTTTTAGTGTTATTTTGAGGTTTGGACTGCACTGTAAAGGTGGGTCACTTTGGGCTCTGGGTAACCGTGATTTCTCTCTGAATGTTTTACAAGCCAAACAGTTCACTAATAGGGAAAATAGCAAGCAGATTAATCCATAATTAAAATAATCATTTGTTACAAGCCAAAACAAAATAATTTAAAAATAAGATTTTGCATTTCAGGAAGACAGGATGTGGTACAAATAGGTCAAATCAAAATAATTAACTTTTTATTTGTGTCAAATAAAATTTGATACAAAAGGGCATATCGGGGCCCATTAATAATTCACAAGTACAAATCTGTTCCCCCCCAGTATGAAGCAACAAAATGAAATTTGTAAAACAAAAAAACAGAATGACTGTAATTGACTGTTAAGATGCTGGATAAGTTTCCCTTAAAAGCAATTTGAACAGCGAATAGATCAGGGTTAGAGTCGATTCACTCTCGATCTGTTAAACCACCAAAATTTCAAAGCATTTGTCATCAGATAGCGTCACATAATGGCGCATAAAATGACATCTTTGTATAAAACACCGACGTTTGTAGCGTTGGACAGCTTGGATCAAATGTTATTTCAGAAACATACTTGTACAGAACTTTGAACTTTTAGCTGAAGGTGATTTGACTTCAACCCTGATGCAAATGACATTTCAAACTTTTTCCAAACAAAAACCACACAAAACACCTGAAAACATTGCATTCCATCACCGTGGCTACACACCAAAAGACATCCTGATATGAACACGCATTAATAATTAACAAGGCACTGAAACTGTCCTGCAGAGAACCAAAACGTCACAAATTTCACAGACGTTGACAAGAGGATCCGCACAATTTGCAAATGATGTCGGTCAGTTCAGCTGCTGATGGGAGTTATATGATGCATTCTAAGGGCTAGATGGGTTTTAAAAGAAGCCTAACATTTTAGTGGCTTGTCAGTTGAAAACTTTTCAGATGCTGCTGAAATTATGCACTGGATTTTCAGTTTTCCACAGAATGGAAGGTAAACATTTAAGAAAACAAAACAAAACAAAAATCACTGTAGCTTTTCACACATTCACATGACAGTCTGACTGTCTGTCTACACTATAATACATGTACAACCTTAGATTAGCAATGTTGCCTGCAACATTGAAGTATCTTTAATCTAAACTGATGTGACAGAGAAGGCCTTGATTAAACAAGATATGGAGAACTAAAGGTCCAGCGTGTAGGATTCAGCAACTATTGTAGTAGCTGATGAATCGTTTCTGACTTGCTGCTTTTCTTTGTCATGATAGTAAATGAATTTTGGACTGTTTGTTAGACAAAAGAAGCAACCTGAAGGATGTGAAGACATCACTTTTGGGCTCTGGGAAACTGTGATGAATCACAAGGATTGTTATTCAATCATCTCTGTGCCTGAATCCTACACACTGGACTTTTAAGTTACACATTTGATGACAGCTGTTTTGTGAATATTTTTCTGTTGAAAAATATTTTTTGCATCATTAACCAATGCAAGGTTGCACATGCACAACGGGTAAGAGGGGGAAATATATTCTCTATGGGAGGACAAAACATGGCAAAATATAAACATTACTAATGAGATGCTAATTTACAAACAAAATACTCCTTTTCACCACTAAAGGACACATTACTCAATGCTCACTTCGCTTGGATTTACCCAACAAAAGCATGGGTGTAAAGTTGCTTTCTTGCAGAAAAAAAAATTTGTACCACTTTTTCTATTAAAACCCTTTTCTTTTAAATAAATATGAAATTGAACAAAACAAAGTATATTTTCCGCACACATGCACCAGCACACATTAAAACCCAATAGTTCAGGAAAGAAAAAAAAATGTTAGCTTACATAACTCGGAACAAGAAAAAAAAACAAAAGTTTGATGCAGACATTTTAAACTTACAACACATTACATGTAGCCGGACAGTTTTTCCATCTCATACTCTGAGTACATGATGTAAAAGCGTCTTGCTGCTTATTTCAACTGAAAGTCAGTGTGGCAGAACAAATGTAGTAGTACGTGAACACGGTCATGTGACTACTGCAGAAAAACGAGCACAAATCGATCCTTTTGGGGTTGATATAAGTTATCTTACCTCCTTTCATATGGTCATTGATTTAAGGCATGAACATTAACTTTGTGAACTGATTTTTAGTGCACATAACATAATGGGATGTCCCTGTTTTGAAACCCTCTCAGGAGTCCATCACTTCCATTTAACCCTTCCTGAAGTCATCACTGTTCTACACTGATTAGACCGGTAAAAGCAAAGATGTGCTCACTCAAATCATTCACTTAGGAATGTATGCTTTGTGAGAATCTGTTGAACTGTTTGGCAGGGGTCAGGAGCTGCTGGGAGCTTCTCCACATCACAGTTAACAGCTGAGTGATTACTGGTAGCATAAATCTACACACATCTGGTGAACTTTTTTTTCCACTTGAGCCCTTGGATGAAAGAGCTGAACGAAAAAAAAAAAACAAACCCTGATGTCAGGCATCGTCTAAACCTGTAAAAACCTGCAGTCAACCTACACAAAACAACCAAAAAAAACACATCTAAAACATTACACTCTCACACATGCTTGCATCAAAAACATTGATTTAAGACTCTGCTCCAAACACCTGAGACTATGGCTAAACGCCTAGCCAACTAAAAGAGATCAACATATTCAGTACTAGCTTTTGCTTGCTGACATAAGGGCAGCAAGCTATTCTCACCTGGTTTCCAGCACACCAACAAAACATATTTGAGCTTTCAGTTATGCTTATTTTTTTTTTTCCTTCAAAACCATATTGTGTCACACTGCAGAGTCTCCACCTCTGTCCTTTAGACATGGCTTTTCTCCAGATGACCAATGTAAAAGTATCTTTCGAAGAAATAAAAGAAATTTTTAAAATGTCACGGTAACACTTTATGTCGCCATTTATTTGAAGAAAGATGAGGGTGAAGCTTCCCAAAAGCATCTCAGTTCTCGTTTGTGCTCATTTTACACAATCTGTTGGTCAGTGGGTTTGGAGGACAATTAAAAATGGACATTTAGCTATTTTGTTTTTTTTTTTTTTACAAATTTGTTAATCCACTGTGAGAGACTGTGCAACATGTGCAAATTTAGTCATTAAGCTGCAGCAATTATACCTCAAATGTTACAGACAACAACAAACCAGACTTTCGGGATTCCAGTGTTTCAGACAAAACCAATTATTGATGGAGAAGCCTTAACTGCTGTGCTTCAAATGACTTCTATTGTTGTGGAAAGAAATAGACAGAGTGTGTGAAACTGCACCATAGCTCTAAGATGCTTTTGGACAGCCTAGCACTGAATAAGCATTTCTCATAATTCTGGTTTCATAAAGAAGCTTCAGCCTAAAGCGGCAGGGTGCAAACATTTCCCTTTTTTGGAGAAAACACTTTCGACTTGAGCTACCTAAGGAAACCACTTTTATGAGCTGTATCATGTCAAGCTAATCAGTGTAAAGGAAACCAGCCCTATGAGCCCACACTCCACACACAAACACCTGCACAATCCACTTGGATCAAATATTATCGCAACAAAAAACTTGGTACAAAATATCAAAATAAGAATCATATAAATAATTTAAATAGCTATACTAAAGCTAAAATCTTGGTCTAAAATGTTTCAGTGGCCAAAGAGAAGTGCTAATCGTGTGCTGTACAATTTGTGAGATCTTGCAGTCGGGGTAGCATTTTGGGGATCGTAACCAATTATTACACAAAAGATTTTCCCACACCCCACGACAAAGACTTATGGACAAAGGCTTTGCCAAGGAATTATGATTTCCAGCCCTCCTTTGGAAACCTCAGGAAAAGTTCCTCCTCTCCCTCTTCATCTAACTGTCCTCCAAAACTTGTGAAAGGTCACCAAAGTCACAATCAAACAGTTCACTGATGCCTTCATGGTCCTCCAGACCAAAGTGGTAGTCATGACTGTGAGGCGGCGACAGATTGATGAAACCGTCCAATGGGAGAATGAGGCCCTCTCCATTCAGGAGGTCCGAGGAGGAGAGGGGTGAGAGGTCAAAATCAGGCATGTCTCCGAGGCCGGAAAACGGGTCGCCTCCCAGGAGTGATTCTGTTACATACATATACAAAATCAAATGTGAAAAATGCTGGAGCATTTTGGTTTTGCTTTGATTTTAACTATTTAAACACACACATACATCAACAACAAGTGCACCAATCATTTCAATTTTTTTGACATTTGATTATTTTCGTATAGACCTTTTCCATGGGCGCCATTTTGATGTGGAAAACGCACAAGTGTGAATAACCTGCAGCCTGCTCACACATCAGCAAAACGACATTTTTAGCCGTTGCTTTGTACTGTCTGATTTCAACACCTCCTCTATTATGACATTTTCTTTTATGACTTGAATCACTGGGTAACATAAGGAGTTGTGGGGTAATCGATGCTGAGTTTGAACAATCTGGTCATTTTCCATAGCTAGTCCCCCTTCTTTGTGGGCCAAACACAATTTAACCCATTTAACACAGTCAGTTACAGAAGCTGCCATCCCTTACTATTCTGCTTTTGGCTAAACATGGGAAAAAAACATAAATAATTATAAATAACTGTACGGTAACTGGTTTCGTGCTATTTCAAAATAAAGGTACATCTTAAAGGCGATGATATGGATGGATGTATTCACTTCACATCGATCATATTGGATTGTAGAACACTGAACCCAAATATTGATCCAGACTGAGGTATAGCTACACCCCTAACGCTGCAGGTCCAAAAATTACATTAATAAAAACGTGCAAATTTCAGCATGCAGACAGCCTCCATCTTTGTTCTGCGCCTGTACCCACCTGGGGTTGGATGTGGACACTATCTGCTATTTTTGCTGTTAGTATGAAGAAATGCTACTATTTGGCTGCATTGCTCAAATTCCTGCAGAAATGCTTGTGTAAAATGATTGCAGTTACTTCAACTCTTTCACATTTTCACTGTATTTAGATACTTGGGCTGACATGAATTCAAACAGCTGCTGTGCTCTGTGCAGAACAACTTTTGCCTTTAAAGATTTCTGGATGAGCAGCACTTAAAACTGCTGAGGAACTGCTGTACATTTTTTTTTTTGCAGATAAATGTCAGCACTCACCTGTGTCACCACCTAACACCAGAGATGAGGGCTCCTGCTGGGAGGAGGCTGTCACTGTGGATGACGTGGACGCTGGTGATGATAAACTCACTTCTGGGGCTGTTGTGGATGTTCTGGCTTGTGATTGGTCTGTGGCTAGTGTGGGAGATGGGACCAGTGAGGGGTCAGCACTGGGTTTCGTGGGACTGCTTCCTGTCACGGGGCTGCAGACACCAGAGCTGTCCTCTGGACAGAGGAAGACGTCGATTGGGCCCCGCGAGCTCTTCAGCGACACCTGGTAACCCTGGAGAGGCAGACGTGCACCGTCATGACAAAACTCTCACAATCTCAGAATAAACACATTTCAGAAAGCTGAATCACATTAAAAGGCTCGCACCTGGCTGGGTTCTGAAACTTGCATCTGAGTCTCTGGTGGAGCTCTGATCACCATTACCAGCTGGTCAGGGGAATCAAATGACTTCCTTAAGTCCTGGCAGCGCACATAGCCCAATGTGATGAACACAACAGTTAAGGAATAAAACACAGCCACAAGTGGTGTCCTACTAAGACCAACAGAATCCAGGACTGCAACATTGCTTTTATAAAACTCTGCTGCCTGTACCAGTTGGCAAATTATGTGTAATGGGAAGAAATGTGTGATTGTGTCATGGAAAACAAAAGAAAACTAGAACAATAGAAAACTGCTAGCCACTGAGTAGCTACTAATCTCCCAAGCTTCAAAGTTCCTATGTTGGTATCAAGGAGTAAATTTGTGGTGCAGATGGCAGATTTTGCATTACAGAGTCAAAAGACATCAAAACAAGTACATTAAAACAAGTATCATCATAGTATCAGACACAGGATCAAAGTACAACCTGATAAGATGAACAATGCTGATACACTTGTACCATGTGTTAGTACTGGAAGGGTCTAGTCCCATCTTCTCTACAACAACACTGAAACGCCAATATGGTCTGTTTGATCGTTTAATCTTATCTGAGGATCCATCTTTTAATGTTATTTGTTCAGGGCACATTTGCTGAGCATGACTGTTAGGAAGCAACTGTCCCATCAAAAGGATATTTCTTGTTCTGTGGGTCCTCTGTGAGCAGTCGGAGCTGTAGGTTGCATTTGGAAATGAGTTCGTCCAGCTGCTGCTCAGCCTCCGTGAGGTCACACACCTCCCTCTGCAGCTCCTTATGGCGGGAGACCAAAGCCGTATCAACTCGATTACCGCTGCAGGAGAAGATAGCGCATCAAAATAAGTGAATTAAAGTGATTTATAAACTCCAGGCAATTTTACTGCTGCAAATAAGGTGCTCGTGGTTGGTAATAAATGTTTTCAGTTGTGTCATTTACATTATTTGCGCTTATTTGCTTTAGAATTTAAATTTTTCTGTCTCATACGCCAATTTGACATTGTCAAACCGATCCTTTATATTCTTCTGTTTTGTTGCTGCAGCAGTTCGCCAGTTTCCTCACAGAAATAATGTCGAGTCTGGTAACACAAAGCTTTTCTTATACTCACAGCCACTGGATGTTGTTCTTGGACTTTTTGGAGATGAGCTGGATTCCTTCCAGGACGTTGGTAATGTCATAGATGCGTCTCTTCTGGACATCCAGGACCTGCGAGGCCCAGTTCAGATCCACCACGCCGTCAGCCGACTGGGACAGCAGGTTTAGAAAGCGCTTGGTGGTCAGGTTCAAGGAAGTGTCATACCGTGACTTCTCTGATGTGGTTCGAGGAACTGGAAGGAAAGGAAAAGGAAACACATATGGGTTTAAAAACGATGCTTTGAACCACTTAAAACCTACTGGCCCTAAGTTAATCCCTTATAAGCCCGCAGCACAAAGCGAGGAGTGCAGATACTGAGACTCAAATCATCGAGATTCAGCATGTTTAAAAAGGTTCCTGATTCCTACCTGCTTCTAATCAATTTCAGGGCAACTTTTCAATTTCACGTTTTTCCCAAAGCCACAAGAGGATTTAGGAAAACATTTGGTTTTTGTGTCACATGCAATCTGCTGAACCAATTCTAAGTATGAGACATTTCCACATTGAAAAATAAATAAACATATGAAATCTAATACAGATATATATATATATATATATGTATACAGAAATATAAATATATATATTCCCCATTAATACAAATCCTGTTTGCACTATTTATCACATTTTAAAATATATGACATGAATCTGTAGTTTGTTAAATCTTAGAACATCATCTTAGAACAAAAAACATGTGACCATTTTTAGACTGCAAGTCTTTGTTTTGAACTTGTGAACCACAACTGAAGCCCAATAGGAAGGAAAAAACAACATACATTAATTAACAATTAATGATCTCCTAGTGTCTTCCTGTTTACTTAAAAACTCTCCTCTGTCATTTGAAGAGACTGGTGGTATTTAGATATTTCTGATACAAGGCCAGCCTGCTGAGGACAATGACAGATTGGCAGGCTATTGTCTGTGCTGATAAAAGAACAGCTGTTTTTAGGACAATGGCGGTTGCAGCGAAGGTCAGAGAATGTGCAGCTGACGTGATGGCTTCTGCTGTGAATTTTGGGTTGACAATGAAAAGAAAATCAGCAGAATAAGCTGTGAGTGTGTGTGTAGGTCTACCTCTGGGAGGGGCAGGTGTGGAGGGGGGTGCCTGGCCTATGGATGGTCGAGTGGTGCTGACATATTGATGGTCACTATCCAGGTCCAACTTCCTCTTTACCTAAAGAAATACATGTTTGAATTGTCAAAAAACTAGCATAATTATATAGCAAGATGTTATTATAAGTGTGTGCTAATTAAGTATTAAGAAGAAGAAACGAAGAAACACAGCTGAAAAGAAACACCCAGCTTGATAAAAAGCAAAATACTTTAAAGCAACAGGTGGATGGACTTTTTGCATGATGTGGTGCAGACAGAAGCACATTCATGTAAACATTTCAGCACAACAGGTTCAAAGGACAACTCCCTAGCTAACCATTTCCCTTATCACCCTTTCACTTTCCCTCAACCCTGCCTCTCCCACTTCTCCCCACACCTCCCTCCTCTCCTTACCGGAGGTCTTCCCAGGGCCGGCCGTCTCTTGTCCTGGAGTCCCACATCAGCAGGGCCTTGTGGCGTGGCAAACAGCAGGATTTCCCCCGTGCTGGTGGGGGCAGTGGCCGGGTGAAGTCCCTCATTGCTGGGACTGGTGATGATCACTATCTGGTGGTCCTCGCTCAGTTCAATACTCCCAGAGTTCAGTAAAGTCTCAAAGTCAGCCAACAGATCCTCCGATGTCTGCCCTGTTATCAGAGTCTCTGACATTGCAGTGTGTCACTCAATAGCCCTTCAGTGGGCTATGGGGGGGATTTGAGGGTCACAAACTACTATGCTGCAGTGTCACAGATTCAGCACCTACTTGGATTTGCTGTGCTCTGTGAATTTAGCAAAAACTGGTGAAATCTTCTGAAATTTTGCCTGCATGTGTTTTCAATCAGTTTGAACATTTTTTCAAAAAGTTTTTCTTTCTCTATAGTCCACCTTAATGTTTATAAACAAGCTAGTACAAATACATTATAACTAACAATACTGCTTAAACATAAGTAATCACCTACTGGAAGTGAACTGCTGAAAGTAACTTTAAGCTTACAGTAAAATAGCCAGACCGGATGTTCGTTAATTTTGACAAATAAAACAATATTGAAAAATGCGTACCAACTCTGAGACCTGAACCTCAACCGCTGCTATATGTTATCAAAGAAAAAAGTTGCAAATAGGTCGTGGCAGTAATAAACTCTGGAGGTTAGCGAGCTAGCAAGAGCAAGCTAATCTTTTGTTTTCATCTCTCCTGTCACTACAGTTATCAGAAGCGAGGCCTGGCCACACTGCCCTTAACACAGCCAACGGTGCTAGCGAGCTAGCTTGGGTCCTAACAACAAAGACTGAAAGTTAACAAACAACCCGGTGCAGCTAGCAAATGATCAACTTAGCGATATAAAACAATATTATTTTTCCTTTACATCTAAGAAAGGGCGTAATTAAAAGGCTATTAAAACTTTATAGTAGCATTCCAGTAGTGAGCGATCTATACAAAATAACTACAATGCAAGAGGCTTTGCCATAACTCAAAAGCATCTTTGAGAGTATGTGTAAATAAACGACAGGCAGTTACGCAGAGCAACGTTATACAGAGACACCGCTGAATTGTAGATATAAGGGAGGTTAGCATGCTAGCTAAGTTATTAGCCGCAATTCTTCAACCCCCTCGTTTTGTTGGGGCACGCAGGAAGCACTCCGACAAAACTGGAAATGTAAGGAAATAAAGCGGCGAAATACACACGCATCCTTTAAAACGGCAGTCGCTCGTCCTTTAGCTGCTCACAGCGTACGCGGTCCATTTACAAAAGCGCCGTACAGACCCTGTTATCGGCTGTTATTGTTGTTATTGTCCCAGCTGATCAACATCTAAACAAGGATCGGACGGTTTTCGCGCGAAATCTTTTTTGCCGCGAAACCGGCACGTGCACAAATCCGACGACTACAATTGGTCGAAAAGCTACCTTTTCCGCAGGGCCGGGTGGGTGGCCACTGATTGGTGTAAACGTTAGTCTGTCATTTTTCCGAGCGCAGCTGTTCTCTAGGAGCGCAGATTCATCGATGTGACGGTGCGTTCCAGTTACATGGAAAAACTAACAACCATCATGGTAGTTTGTTAACTCACAAGAAATTACTTCATTGCTTGCTTTCATATCGCGAAAGTTGTAAATCTATTGCGCACGTCATTGCAATATTCATACTCAACGGTGTCACTACCCACCTTTAAATGTGTCACATGGAAAAATGTTTTACGACGAAAGTAGAAACTTCAACCATGATGTTTGGATGGCTTCAGACAAACAAAGAGTGTTGCCAACCGGTGCATTTTTACCAACTTTTAATTATACTATCGACTGCCACGAATTTCTTGATTTTAGTGTTTAATTTGGTCCTTCCTACGAGTTGAAGGGAAAGTAAATCAACAGGCAGGCCCTGCTAGTCGAGCGCCTATCGCACAGCAGAAGAGCTACAAGATGGCGCAAGCAATATTTGAAGTGCTTGAAGGTAGGAATAATTTGTTAATAACCACGTAGAAACAGCTGAAATAAAACCCGCACGTGTCTTTCAGACAACACCAATGAAGCTGTAACATTACAATATACTGAAAGCCCACCGTAAAATGATGCACATGCGTCTATTTTGTGATAAGAGTCAAAACATCCCACAGAGGGGCCAGTGACTGACTGTAAACAAACAAACAGATTGATTGTTTAGACATTATGGACATCTTGTGACTTCAGGTCGTTCTCGGGGTATTGAAGGTAGGCAGTAAAATGATGAAGACCCCCTCTTGCTTCCCGGACTGCATGATACAATTTTTGCAGCAGGCCGTTTTGATGAAAACATAGAGTCCAACAGTGTGTCTGTGTTAGTCGGTAGTGAATTCGGAGGGGCCGTATGCTTTCTGTGTTTTATTCTCTTGAGTAATCATTACTATTTGTCTGCATTCTTCAAAAAAAATGTATCATGACATCATTACAGAAGAAGAAGAAGAGCTGAAGTGTCTGGAGAAAAGCCGATATAAGGCTGCTGACCCAGGAACAGTGTTAAAATGTGTTTGAACAAGACGCAGGATCTCTTTCATCACCAGACCCCAGAATAGACTTAGAAACTATATTCATATTTTCTCATTTCAATTAAATCTCAATGCAGGTTTCCAGCATGTGACATGTTGCATTTTCCTCCACCCTCCTCCTCCTCCTCTTCTTCGTCTTCAGGCATGGACAACCAGACAGTGCTGGCAGTGCAGTCTCTGCTGGATGGCCAAGGTGGAGTTCCTGACCCAAACAACCAAAACGTCTCTGGAACATCCACTATTCAGTCTATGGGTATGTGTAGCAAATACAGTAAATAACAGATGACAAATTACAGTACAAGCAGAACATTAAAAACATCTCCTGTCAGAGTGGTATCCTTGCTGCCGAGCAGGACCACAGAATAAAAAGGCACCGAGCCGGTGACTCGTTGGTATTTGAAATGCTGTCTTTAACACAGTATCAGTTTAACACGAAAACAGGATGTTTAGAAGAAGGAACACGTTTACTTTGATTAGGTGAAGGTGCAAGACAGGAAATGTTATTCATTTGTTTTACTGAGGGAGACCGTAGGGGACAAGAGGCATTCGGATATCACTCTCATCAGATAAGTTGTTTAGCCAATGCGGTACGAATCCTGACAAATTTCATCCAAGGACTCGTTTAGTCAGTGAATGTCGGCTTAAACGATAACCCCACTCATTAAATATCTAGCGTTTGTTGTCTGCTCCTTTTAAATGTCTTTCTCACTTTTACTTGAATTTAGTCATTCAGCTAGTCATAAATTGGCAATCATTATGGTTACTACTTTACTGAGACTCCCTCTTAGTGCTTATTCACTAGCAGCATTTACTTTAATTCATCTAGCTGACCTTCTTGCAACTTTTGCTCATGTTTCACAAAAAAAGTGCGTGTCTCTTTTGCTACACAAGTTTAGGCTTAGTCCTTCATAACTGCCACCTTGTGGTGGTAGAAGGGTTTGTTGCTGAGGGTGACAAGTCCAAGCATGGTAAATTGGTCTCAGGTGAGTGGTGAGATTCAAGAGCGATTCTGATCTGATTCAATCTGATTCAAAGATCTCTATGGAGAGCAAGGCCCCGTCCAGAAGGGGAGGTCACAGGCAAGTATCTGGTGTCAAGGCATGCACCCATGATGCCTGGGCAGGCCAGTCTGACAGTAACAAGGGCCACTTGCCGTGTTGGCTCCCAGCCTGCAAGGACTGGTGTAGTGGGGGTCTTTTTGTCTGTTTGAATCATCAGTCAGGCAAAAGGTGAGGGTGTGCTAAATTCCTGCTGTGGAAATCAAACCATCGTTAATTCAGCTCCTCTTAACTTTCGAAAAAAGATTTGAAATAGACATTTGTTAGCATGGAGGCTATGACTGCAGCATACAGCACTTGTAGGGCTGCCGTTCTTTCTCTCCAGCGCCTCACACCTCCACGTTTGTCCCTCCTACAGACGATGAGGACGTGTTCCTTTGTGGGAAGTGTAAGAAACAGTTCAATTCTCTGCCAGCCTTTATGACACACAAGAGGGAGCAGTGCCAGTCTAGTGCGCCCTCTCTGTCCACGGTGTCTCTGGCCTCCACCGTTGCCTACACGCCCGTTCCGTCAATCAGCTCTGGACCGCAGACTCCTGCTAACAGACAGGTGAGGATAGTTAGGCTTTTTTATGTGGGTGACTGATGAACAGTTTGATCAGTGAATGATGAATCAGTTTGTCTGTAAAGGCATATTTTGTTGATATATCTGTAAACATACAGTATATAAACTGGTTATAAAGGAGAATACAAATGTACCAGCAAAATAACACATTAATTAATTTAACATTAATTTTGTCTTTTGAGACTAAGACAAATATTTATCACTCGGAATAATAATAATTGCGTGGACAGTCTTTAATAAATTAGGTAAGAATTGTACGTGTTGACATAGTCGTGCATGCTTTCTCATGTTTGAGCGTTTCTTTCTGCACAGAGATACAGCTCATATATTTGTGTATTATTTCCCACTTATAAATCAGGTGTCCACCTACATCACAGTCCCTCCCTCCCCTCTGACACACACTCTGGTCCAAGGCAACGTGCTGGTCAGTGACGACGTTCTCATGTCGGCTATCTCAGCCTTCACCTCCATCGAGCAGCCCATGGCCGCCATGCAGACGCCCATACAGGTAACACAGTGTTTTGTCAGCTGTCACTTTTCTTTGTCTATATGCTACAAAGCATCATATCTTTATGTGATGCTCACCAAAATCACTAAAAGTGTGAGATGGTTCAAGTTGACTTGGGAACTGCTGGTAGCAGTTCATTTTGAGCATACAATATACCTAAAATAATACGTATAATAATTGACTCAAGCTGCTGCCACTGACTGTCTTAGTGATGTAAACTGGCTCAAAACTTTCTTCAACTCAACATCTTAAAACCAGAACTCACACTGTTTAGCCCCCCACATCCCCAGACGTAATTCAGCCTTGGTCCTCTGTCCACCAATCAAAAACTCACTGCCAGAAACCTCGGTGTTACATTCGACTGAAACCTCAGCTTTGACCCACAGGTCAAAAAAACTGTCCAATCATTCTTCATTCAACTGCGTATGATCTCAAGACTCAAACCACTCCTCCCACAGCTTGATCTCGAAAAGGTGATCCATACCTTCATTTTCTCCAGGTTAGACTACTGCAGCTGCCTTCTGTCCGGCATCTCCCACAAGTCCCTTTATGCCTCCAACTAGTTGAGAATGCAGCAGCTACGCTTCTCACTGGTTTTAACAGACGACGCCACATCACCCCTATTCTAGCCTCCCTCCACTGGCTGCCAGTCCGTTTTAGAATTGATTTTCAGATTTTACTGATCACTTTTAAAGCCCGGGCTCCAAGTTACATAACAGAGTTGTTGACCCCCTATGAGCCTGAGATCCTCGGGTGGAGCCCTTCTGGTCGTTCCAAAGTCGAGGTTAAAGACTAAGGTGACCGGGCTTTTGCTGTCAGAGCCCCTCAGCTTTGGAACGACCTTCCAGAGGAGATAAGGCTTGCAAGGTCAGTGACTTCTTTTAAGTCACTTCTCAAAACCCACTTTTATAGACTGGCTTATGTGTGATGTCGTCTTTTTATTGTCTTTTTACTGTCCCTTTTAGCTTATTGGTTTTAAATTGTATAATTGCTGTATTTATTGTCAGTCATTTTTCTATGTCATTTTCTGTTCTTTTACCTTTTATCTTAAATTTTCAACATTGTTCACAAATTGTCTATTTATATTTTGTTTATTGCCTTCTATTTGTATACAGTTTATTGGTTTTGTTTTGAAATGATTGTTAAGCACAAAGGTGCTATATAAATAAAGTTGAAGTTAAATTGTTATTAACACATTGCTATCTGCTTGCTTTTTGTACTGCAGAGTAACTTGAGCATGCACACAGCTGGTGTATCTTATCTGCAGCACCATCACCACCATCATCATCATCATCACCAGCAGCAGCAACAACAGCAGCAGCAGCAGCAGTCCCCCCACCCACTGCCGTCTGCTCAGACACCGGCCCACCCCCTGCCAGCTGGACAGCCCGCCCAGCAGCCGCTCTCTTCACAGGTCCCTGCAAGCCACAGCAACTCTGTGGTCCAGGTGTACAGCACGCTGCCCCATATGGCTGGGGGTGGTGGTGCAGAAATCCACACCTTGGGCCTGCAGCCTTTCCATCCCGTACAAGTGAGTCAAGCTCACTGTGTGGGTGCCATCTGCAATTGAATATGTTATGCACCATTTAATTCCAGACTTCTCACTGTCAAAAATGCAAAAAATTTAGTTTTATTGAAGAAAACACCAAATGAAATGTGTTCTAAAACACTACATCGGCTGATCGAGTGCGCACAGAAGACTGAAAGGATACGCAGTCTATGACAAAGTACTAAGCCTGTGTGTCTCCCTCAGGTGCCCAGTCAGTGTGTGGAGAGCCAGTCATTCACCACCCCTCCCGTCTACAGCCCCGGGAAGCAGGGCACCAAAACAAAGATTTGCAGCATCACCGCCAACCTGACAGAGCTGGGCGACTTTGAAAAGGTCATCATTCCCAAACGGCCAAGGAGTAGTAAAAAAAGCCCTGATGGAACCACAGGTATCTGGGGAAAAGGATCAAACAGCATTGCAGTTTTTAGTTAATTAACGAAACTGCACAAGACGACATAATGACCATGCATAGTAACTGTACGATGGTGGTAGCATAAATATTCATTCACCGAATTTCACTCAGCAGAGCAGCTGAAAGGAAAAGGTCCGAAGCTGAAGTGTAATTACTGTGACAAAATCTTCTCGAAAAACTTTGACCTCCAGCAGCACATTAGAAGGTGAGTTTACCGGCCAGCGTGTTAGATTGTGCACATGTTAAACTCGAGTTTAACTCAGAAGAATCGGACTCAGTTCGCTTCCAGTCATGACTTTGAGCTATTTTCTTCCAACAGTCACACAGGAGAGAAACCGTTTCAGTGCATCGTCTGTGGCCGAGCCTTTGCCCAAAAGTCCAACGTGAAGAAACACATGCAGACTCACAAGGTAAATACTTTGTGATCCTAACTTCAGAACACTATAGACTATAGACAGTTCTCCATTTTTCGCCCTTAAAATACAATACTTCATTCAAGATTTTTTGGCACAAAGTCTATCGTTATAGCTCATGTTTCAACCGTCACCCAAGGAAGAGCCACATTAAGTAGTTTGTCCAGTCAGCGTAGCCTTCTAGTTTGCTACATCACTCACTATGGCGCTGGTCTGCTTGTAACCCCCTAATGCCAACATTTTCAGCTTATATTACAGGGCCACCAACACAATGTTTATCCACCCTTTTACTTTAGCTTTTGTATCTTTGGTTTAGAAATGCTAAACAGCAACAGACTATCAGAGAATTGCTTTTCATGCAGCTCCACACACAGCCTTACTACTCCAATAGTCTCAGTGTTGTAAATTTCAAATTGAATGAACTGTTGTCATCAAACAGCTGTTGACTGGGACAGTTGTTTGTGTGAGTATCCTGCACTGTTTGGTTTACTGCAAAACCTAATGTAAAATGTAAAGCACTTCCTTTGACTATCGCCATAAAATATAAACACATGAACACAGTAACAACAGCTGCGTTTATCTTGAAGGTGTGGCCTATGAGTGTGGCTAGCACGGTGTCAAGATTACCAATCACAGTAAAGGTGGTACCGGTGTCAACCAGTGAGGAGGATGGGGCCAATGAACAGCAGCAGCAGCAGCAGCAGCAGCAGGGTGAACCGGAGGAGGAGGGGTCACAGCAGCAGAACACTCAAACACAGGCAGAAGGCGACGCAGCTCAAACAGGTAGCATCTCGTTGATACGCCATACTGACACATCCATTCTTGCAGTGACTGTAAATTATGATCCTAAATGGAGAAGCACTAACAGATTCTGATCCAGCATCAGACTTACAGTCACTATAATGCTGATTGTAGAAACTCCAGGGGAGTTGGAGGAGAATGCGACTGTGGCTCAGGCTGATCCGAAGGGCAGTCGTCAAGTGGAAGCCATGCAGAACGGGCATCCTCAGGTGCGGATGCAGTCCAACCAGAAGCAACAGTGCCAAGCTCAGACCAAACAGATAGTTGTGATAGACAGCTCCTACCAGTGCCAGTTCTGTGCCAGCAAGTTCAAGACCTACTTCCAGCTCAAGTCCCACCTGACCCAGCACAAAGGGGAGCAGGTGAGTACAAGAGACAGGATAAGTGTGGTGTGTCAAACTGCAGGAACACAACCTTTTCATCGACAAAGGTCATATATCAAAGTGCAGTCGAAAGCAGAAACTGGTTTGAAAAGTTTACCTTTGTGGTGTGTTTTGGGTATCTAAAGATCTCAGCATAAAAAAAGATGCTGAGCAGCAGTAATTTTATTATAAAAAGCTACCAGCAGAAGAGCTCATGATGTTTCCCAGCAGTACATAACTGCATGAGACTGCAACTTTTTTCAAGCCACACAATAATAAAGAAATAACAGGTATAATTTTCACTGTCATATATTACCTTTGTCAAGCACGATTCTGGTTCTACAGATTTCTGTTCATTAATATTCATGACAGAAAGCTGTGCCTTCCAAATACATGAAAGTATATGTATTAAAAAATGATGAGCAGCAATGTATTGTACAATTAATTTGGAGTAAATGGGATAAAACACTGGATTTTATTTCTTAAATGACAGGATTACTAACCAGACTAACTTCCCTGCAGGTTTACAAGTGTGTGTTGAAGTCCTGCTCCCAGACCTTCCAGAAGCTTGATCAGTTCCTGGAGCATATCAGGACGCACCAGGAGCAGCTGACCTACCGCTGCCACCTCTGCAGCAAGGTGTTCCCCTCGCTGTTTGAACTGGGAGTCCACCAGTATTCCCACTGCTTCTGCCCCCAACAGAACACACGCAAGGAAACCACCGTCTACAGGTCAGCTCAACCCTTAACCTGTGTGTATTGATTACATATTAATGATGGAAGAGGAGAGGGAAGGCCACTGGCATATCTGAGTCGGCTGACGCGCCCGCAGTGTTTTTGACCCAACACAACAGGTAGCTGAGGCGTGTGTGAGGTGTATCAAAATATTATGCACTTCAAAAAGGCAACTGATAACACACTTGGACCTCATCAGCTTTGTTTTTGTAAATATATGCTTATTTTGAATTTGATGCCAGCAACACTTTACAAACAAGTTGGGACAGGAGCAACAAAAGAGTGGAAAAGTTGCGTACTGCTTAAAAAACTCTTGACCAAAGCTTGTTGGTTTTGGTATTGAGCCTCAGCTGATTGCTGTTGCACCATGTGACGAAGCTCTCTATCAGACCTCTTATATCAGAGGACTTAAAGAAGTCATAAGATTTGTGGACAGTAAAAATATACATGCCAGTTTTATCCTTTTAAAGATTTTGCAGATAGCCAGCATCAAAACAAACAAAGTATCCGAGCTGTCTGTAAATTAAGCAGAGCGTGATGAACTTAACATTTCTTCCTCGTCTGGGCTGTTCATATCATTTATAGAAACAAATGTTAAAAATCAGAGCATCCGGGCTGCAGTTTGTCCTCGGATCCTTTTATGTTCTTGCTTGTCTGGTATGACTGGTATGCTACCATCACTCTTCAGGTGTGTGAAATGTCAGAGCAGATACTCTACCCAGGAGGCACTGGAACAACATCTGCTTACTGCCTCACACAGCTTTCCCTGCCCACACTGTCAGAAGGTAATACACACTCTGATGTGAACAGAATATACACTTTTGGAAAAGCTGCCCTTGTGTAATGACTTGACTTTAGTTTACAGTTAGTAGTCACAAGTCTCCCATGCTTGATGTCTTGGCTTTAAAATGTGCAGTTGACCAGTTTAGGGTTGAGATATTTAAGACGTTTTAAGACCTTGGTGCAGTGTCTGATCTGCTGTCTTTCCTGGCCATCAGGTTTTCCCGTGTGAGAGGTACTTCAGACGCCACCTCCCCACTCACGGCATTGGAGGGAGGTTCAAGTGTCAGATCTGCAAGAAGGCCTTCAAGACAGAGCACTACCTCAAACTGCACACACGTATTCACTCAGGTCTGAAAGGCTGTCGTCAGCAGCTGATTTGTCAGCCTTTTGCTGTCGATGTATCTCTGGCTAAAATGTTAGCATGTGTATCAGTGATTATTGTATCATTATCATCATTAATCAATCACAATCAAAGTAAAAGTGTCAGTTTGATTTTTTTTTTTTTTTTTTTTAGGTGAAAAGCCATACAAATGCTCCCTCTGTGAGGCGACGTTCAACAGGAAGGACAAAGTGAAGAGACACATGCTCATCCATGAACCCTTCAAGAAATACAAATGTCCCTTTAGGTGAGGCTCTCCAACAGAAAAGCCTGAGTAGCTTAAGTCACTGAAAAAGTCCCTCTTATTTAGTTCTTTCTTCCCTCCTTTTTACTTTTTTTTCCTGTAGTTTTTTAGGATTCTTTCCTTATCAGATTGTTTTTTTCTTTCAAGTCATTTAATTTAATGTGAAGCTAACTTTTCTGTTTTTTTCATCAGGACACATGTTGGCTGCACCAAGGAATTCAACAGACCGGACAAACTCAAGGCCCACATTCTGTCACATTCTGGTGAGTGAATAACACCAATAATAATTTTTAGCAGTGATGAAACTTCCATTCCCACAGTGCCTGAAGATTAAACAACGGCACTAACATCAGATGCAGAAGCCACTTTCTACCTCCAGTTTAAAATACAAGAGTTATTTGTATCACTGAAACTTCAGAAAGGACTAGTGGTGTTATTATATTGATGCTTATAAAGTCCTCTCTCCTCCAGGTATCAAACCCTACAAATGTCTGTTCTGTCAGAAGGCCTTCAGCCGCAGGGCTCACATGCTCGAGCATCAGCAGTCCCACACAGATAACTACCGCTTCAGATGCTCCACCTGCAACAAAGGATTCACCAGACAGAGCTATTACAGAGATCACAAGTGTCCTGCAGCAGGGAACGGGACAGGAACTGAGGGAGGGACCGGAGAGGCAGAAGGAGAGGAGGTCGGACGAGGTCCGATGGCAGAGGGGAAGGATGGAGAGGATGACGGGAGGAGAAGCAGGTTCGCGAATAAAGGGAAAAGGACACGGACTGGTGGAGACGAGAGAGAGAAGGACGAAAGCTCAAAGGGCAGCCGAGAGCAGGTGGAAACAAATGAGGAGGAAGAGGAAGAGGAGGGGGAGGAGGAGGAGGAGGAGGAGGAGGAGGCGGCAGAGAGGAGGAGTGACGAGGGTTGTCGGGCTGCACTGACTATCAGCACTATGGAAGGGCAGGCGGAAGGAGAAGAGGAGGATGACGGGATGGAACGTGGTGGGGAAACGCTAGAGCAAATTCAAGGCACTGACCAAAACTGTTTACAACAGCCATGTTTGTAGTTTCAGGCATCATCTTTCCTAAATGTTTCCTGGACATGAACCAAACAAACTCCAATCCATTATTAAAAAACAATCAGGGAATGGGAAGTTCTTTCATTATTTGTTTTAAATTAAAACGTTTTTTTTTTATGTGTGATGAGTCTGACATTCAGTTTCTGCCCGTGTCATTTGGCGGTTCCTCTAATTTCTCAGATTACCCAGTGGGAGCACAGAGAATAGGGCTATATCCAAATGTAGCAAGACGGTAACAAATGCATCAAAGTCCAAAGTGTTGAGGGCTGCCCAGTTCTACAACCGAGTCCACAAGCGGGCTCATGCAGACATCGTCAGTCTTATCCCAGCTGCTGCTATTACCCAGATTTTCATCATAATAAAAACATAGTGAAATAACCAAAGTCTGGTTATAATTTGTATGGCCTAAATGTGTTATGTGTTATCTGGCTGTAACATTTTTTTATGGATTAACAGAAGTGAGGCCTTCCGTTGACTGAGTACAGTTTGCAATGGTGGAAAGATCTAAGTACATCTACTCGAGTCTGATATTTCAGCACAAATTTAAGGTGCTCGTACTTGAATGTTTCCTTTCCATGCCACTTTCTACTTGTATTCCTCCTCATCTGAGAGGGAAATACTGTACTTTGTACTTTACTACATTTTCTGACAGCTTTAGTTACTTTACAATTTAAGATTTTTACAAACAAAACACGTGAAGAGTTCATAAAATATGTTTTGTTAATTTAACCGGACAAACTGTTTACAAAAGTACATCTGAAATGATGATGAGACCTGATTAACATGCCTACAAAATAGTGCTCTAAACAAGTTGCAGGATGGGCACCGACCAGTAAACAAAGTGTATCTAAGAAGAGGTCATTTAGCGTGTGAAAGTGTACGGGATACGCCAGATAGTCTGAGGAATGATACTAAGATGAGATTTATAGGATTGGTCAAGAATTGAATTAAAAACAGACACTAGAGTTGTTACCAGTAAGCACTTTGTGTACACAATACTCGACAGTCTGGTGAAATCAGTTTTAATTATATAGACAAAGGGTGGATCCCTCTTCCTGAACTAACAGTTACTAGACTTTCCGTGGTATACCAGCAGTTAGATAGATTTTGGAAAAGGTATACATGTTTAGTGAAATGAAAAAGAGCTGTGTTCTGGCTGTCACGCTAATCGAATGAAGATGACAAACACATTGTTTCTGGAGTTGATTATGGAAGCAGCTAAAGAGTGAGCCATCTTGTTTACATCCCATCTCTGTTGAGATGGCGAGGCCTGTGCAGTACAGAATTAAGGATGTATAACTAAAAGATTTTGTTCACAAAGCTCAGTGAGACTTTCACTTGTTGTACGGCTTTAGGTGTTCCTGTGTAAACTGACATCAAGACAGTTAGGACGAGGCCATTACAAATCTGGATGCAGCTGTGTTGTGTTCTTGTCTGACTGAGCTATTAAGGCCTGTGGAAATGAACACATCATACTCACGTTAACAATTTAAAAATGATTCCATCAGTCATCTAAGGCACAAACACACACATTTTTAATTTAATTTATTAAGTTTCTATATAGCACATTTTTCATGTACATCAGAAATGAACCAGGAAAAAGAAAATATAGTGTTACCATAAACCTCTTATTAAAACCTTTCTTTTACAAAAGAAATTTGTTATTGACAACATTTACAACATGTTTTCATATACAGGAGAGAGGCAGTGGTTTAATTATACATGGAAAACTCTGGAGAACCGATGAGAACAACAGAAAAAAATGTGACTTATGAAACTGACATATTTGCTTCACTGCTACGTCCCCGGGATTTTAACGTGATCGATCCAGAATCGGGGTACAGAATCTGTATCGGGGGAAGGTCTGAGGCAAAAATGTAAAATAGGCAACTTTTACCAATCAACCTTTCATCACGATACATTCATCATATCACGCTGACTGTGCAGTAGTTGTTATCACAGCTGAAGTCTTAATTAGCCATCGAAACAGGCCATGTGTCACCAGCTTAAGTATAATAGCTTTTCCATGCTGGTGCAGTTTCTTCATCTAACTCCACCTGCTTGGTCTGGTTACCAGCCAACCAGCACCAGAGTCCACACTATTCATTCAAGCACGCAGCCCATAGGGTGGATAATCTCTGCTGGCATCAAGCTGCTAACAGGATACCTGATGCCTGAGGGTTGCTTTAAGAATAAGAAAGTGGAGGGAAATTTAAAAAAAAAAAAAAAAAAAAGTGCTTTGCTTGGTCAGATTAACAACACCCGAATGCACCGCTCCTCAGTAACCACATCTGTGTTTTCAGTGCGTAATTAATTAATTAAAAAAACACTCTTAAAAAAAAAAATAAAAAAATCAACCACAATTCCTGGCGTTTTTATTTCATATAGATAAATCAGATTAATCACATTCTTTAAGCGACATGTGTAATGTCAGCCAAACTAAACCAAACAGGTGTTTGCAGTTATAACAGAAAGACTGTTTCTTTACACTCAATGTTGCATTTCACAGTGGTAAAGCATTTACAGGTTTGATTATGCACACACAAAGTAAGCTGTCATTGGGATCCATAAGCAACAGCGAGAAACTTCACGCAACTTCGCATCTTGAACACATTTGAAAAAGGAAAACATTTTAACTGTCTCAGAAATAGATTTGAAGCAGTATCTCTGTGCATAAAACTGCAAAGACATCAGAGGAATTTTGAGTGTTACAAAGCGAAAATACTCAGAGGTAAAATGTTACTTTAAGTGTAAAAGGGAAGACAATAGTTTCAAATACGGCACAGCATCATTTTGACAGCTTTTTAAACTCAGACAAACTGGATTTATTTTTCTTGTGAATTTAGTGTTTGGGGAGTTAAGATTTGGTTTGACTTGGATTTGGGGCTTTTCACTTTGTGTTTGTATTCTGACACATCAAACACATCTTGGGTGCTGAATGTGCTGAACGCCACCTTATCATACTTGGTTCAAGTTCAGGATCTTTTTTTTTTTAACAAGATCAAAAATTAAAAGAAAGAATGTATAAAATGTCTTTGAAGCTGATATTGAGCTGAATGACTTCTCCCAATATACTCTCATCCAAGATGTCCAATTCCACATCACAGCGTACGAACTCCAACCCTATAAAACTAGGATCGGTTAAAGTTCCGTTGAGGTCTTCCACATTTCTCACCACTAGAAATAATGGCGGTAACAACACTTTTCACAATCACTAAGTGATTGACAGATCAAACCAACAATACAAAAATTATACCTCTTGTTGCATGCCTCTCAAATCTCTTTGAAGCACCGGGATTGTCTGTTACTGAAGCGTTAATTTAGAGCATCCCTTTTTATAAATTCACTAAGTCAGAACTATCAACTTATTATTGCAATGTATCACAGTTGACTTTAAAAAAGGACACACCTTAGATATGAGTACAGATGAAACTCAGTAAGAATTGATAATATGATGAGGAGGCGATTCTAAAAGTGGATGTAACTCAGTGAAATGCAACAAACAATCTTAGAGCAACAAAGTTTACTTTTTGGTGAAATTAGAAAAAGAATACCCTCTCAACCTTGCCTTAAAATGCAATACGTTGACATTTTCCAGATGCTTTAATGCAGAGCAACTTAGTTAACTAGTCGAAGACAACTTGTCAAGACACGCCTGTTAGAAGCTACAAGTCCGAGGCCACCCTGTTATCTGCCGTGACATGATCGCATGTGAAGAGTGAATGGCTACTGCAGTCCCACCAAGCAGATGTCATACAGGATGAGTTTTCATGATCCCATGCAGAATTTGCTGCACATTCTGAGAGACGGAAGCAGTTTCCGTGTTTTGGTTAAAAAGAATTTTTCATGTACCAATCAAGCATCGAGAGGCCTGCAGCGATCATGGAGCTCGTGGTAGACGTATATCCCAGCTCATTCAACAACATGCACACAAAAGTCTCACACATAAACCCACAGAAGCACCACACAGTTGTGTGTTAACACCTGAAACGCCCGTCCTTTTCTGAAGAGGCTCCCTGAATTGAACTCCTGCACCCACCATTTGAACTTGTCCTGGTTTCCTCTCACTCCTGTCCAAAGCCTTCGGTCTCCTCTATGGCAAACATCAGCTTCTCCTTCAGCTGCTCATAGCTCTTGTAGGGTGGCAGGTCCAGTCTGTTGAAGCTGGGCGAGTTAAAAAGAAAAAAAAACAAAAAAAAAAACACAGCGTTTAAGCTTGACACTTGCCTTATTCTCCTCTGGTGTTAATTCAAAACCTCTTTTAGATGAAGTTCTGATTTGAGCCATGAAGACCTATTTTCTGCTTATAACCATATGTGCCCACTCACAACAACTAACCCAGCAACTAAACTAACTAAAGCAGGACACAGCTTCTTGAAGTGACCCGATACAGACAGGCTTGGTCAGACCATGGCGTGGTTAGTAAAGCAACAATGTCATAAAGTCACACACTGACTTTGTGACACTGAGTTTATCTGTTGTAGGTATGAACTCACCATGTGTGACTTCTGGGAAGCCAGTTTTCTTTGCCCACTTTCTCGATACAGAACTTCTGAGGACCATTGCTTCCTGTGAAGTGAAGCACATGTCAGTAGGAGCTAAGGTGATCACAGTTTAGGTTTAGGTTGTAAAAGACTTGAAGAATGAACCAGTATTTATTCAAACTGCGTTTGGAATTAAACAACAACTTAAAAGGTTGTATTGTTGTAATTATTACCCATGAGGTCAGCAAAGCCTCCTACAGGCAGACGACAGGTACCGGTGACAAACTGCAGCAGCCTCATCCTCTTCTCATTGTCCATCTCCTTTATAAACTGCAGGACAAAGTTACACACATAACACAAATTAAAGTAATAATTCAAATGATTACATGGTTTACGTCTTGGCATATTCACACCTGTCTTTTCTGAAGAAACTGGGAGCGTTTCACCCCACAAATCTGTTCGTTTGAGCATACGTGAGAAAAGCAATCGCAGTCAGATTGGGGACAAAACGAGCAGCTTGGGATTACCAAAAAAAGGTGATCCTGACCGCCATTCGAACAGTGGAGCAGTTCATTTGTGGTGTGAAAGCAAACGAATCAACGATCAGCATTTTGTGATGGCACATATGGAATTTTCACGTCATTTCAAAAAGTGTCATTTAAATGTCATCACAAAAGTTAAACTACCAATGAATCCATGCACTGATTGTGAAATTTATTCCAGAAACGAGCTTGCAATTTATTATTATAGTACTAGCCATGTACTGTATATATTTAAGCAAATCATTTGGGAAACACAGTAACATGTATGCACATCAGTGCAGTTCTTTTCCCTGATCAATAGGTCAAAAACTGTTAATACTGCTGTAACCTCCCCAGTGTACTTTGTCAGCTCATGTCCATTAAACTGTGTTCCGAGTCATTACCATGCAAGACGCATCCTTTTCTTCCTGTCTCTACCTGTCATTTTCATAACATGCAGTCGATTTGCAGACTAATATTACTAATGTTTATAATCAGTTATTTCTTCATGCTCTACATTTGTAACTGCAGTAATTTCGAAACATTATACCACTCAAAAATCAAACCCTCAGTATAGAAATACATAAACTGATAATAATGAAACAGCAGAACATAACTGACTTAAAATATTAAGTCTCAAAACACAGCACATTAATGTGGACTTAACTCATTAAACTGTTTTTTCTGAAGCTTTTTAGGACTCTGACTGCTGCTACCAACCTGCCAGAACCAGATGATCTGTTTGCTGCTTCGGGCGTAGTGTCTGTAGATGCTGTTTCGTTGCCAGTCTGTGAGGTCGATCTCCTGCATACCACACAGCATCACCTGTAACAGGAAACAATTTGTTAATATTAAATGAATATAATCCAGATGTCAGACAGAACTCTCTATAGCACGTATCATATCGGTGATAAGAGTTTCCGGTCCCACCATACCTCAAGCTCTTTAGCATCAAAGAACTGCAGGTACTGTTGAGGGAGGACCTCGTTGAAGCCCTCAAAGAAGGCCTGAGTCTGTTCCTCCACTCCTCTGGAAAGCCTCCACTCTGCTACCAGCCTACATGGGGAGACAGATATTACACTCCAACCATGATCTACTATGCAAATTATTATGTACTCAATTAAAAAGGCTGAACAAAAATGACTAAATCAAAGCTAAACAAAACCTACCTGATGTACTCCTCCTTGTTCTCCTCAGTGACCTGGATGTCTCCTCCTCCCGGTTTCAGCTCATGAGTGGAGATTTCCCCCAGGATTTCTTTGTCAACGGAGAAGAACATCTCCAGCCCGCACTCCTCGATGTCGTTATCCCTAAAGAGTGACATGGACAATTACAGCTCAACTGTTACAACACTGTACGTCATCCATCCACGTAACATCGTACACACGACATTCTTTTAAGATCAAGTACCTAATAAGAAGTGACCTGCTGTTAAGTTAGACTAGCATCTCTCTAAAACTGTCATCCACATGGTTCTGTGTACTCACTTGATCCACATGAGGGAGCTGTAGAACTCTGGGTCTATTGACTCCAGGTCTTTTACGGCCAACGGCTTGTTCAGAATGCGCTTATAAAATGGCAGTGAAAAACCAGTATCGATGAACTTCCCATGGAAAAGTGCCTGAGGGACAGAAACATGCGCTGCTTTATTATCACTTGATTGCCACAAGTTGCTGCGTAGGAAATTTTTGTCTGTACAGCACATCTTTTTTTCATACTAGTAAATATGAATCTATGCATTTGAAAATGACTAACCATGGCAATGAAGCGTCCAATGAACCTGAAATACTTGAGGTGGTCAGGATTGATGTAGGATGCAGGGTTGATCTGGAGACAGTAGTTATCTTTGCCGGCATATTCAAACAGACAGTACATGGGGTTCAGAACCTCATGGGACAGCAGGAAGAACCACTCCCTGCAAGAGAGTACACCATGGGAATCACAAAAGGACAGTGCCAAATCTGTCTGACATTTAAAGCTCTCCTGTTATAAAGTCAACATGTTACAGTGTGAAAATAATTACCTTGTGTTCACACGAGACATCAAGCAAATTTTTAATTTTTTACGTGCAAAGTGTATTTGTGTAATTTGAAATTATTCAACATGAAAAAGTTCGATGTCACAGAGCTTTGCAGAGTGCTATGTGGGACGGACTGAGCTGAGGGGCAGAGCTGCTGCTTAGCTGCTGAGAGACAGGAAGCTCTGGAGGACAGCGCTGTTAGCAGAGCCAGGGCTTCTGAATCAATAAACAGTTTATGCTCTGCTCCAGAGCCATTTACCAGCAGGAAGAACCCGGGATTTCTTTATTTTTTTTTAACTTTTGGGATTATGGGATATGCACCTTAATTAGAAAGTTACAGGAAGTCTCTGGTGAGTGCTGAATCAGTCAGAGGCCGAACTGAGCACAAACACAGACACACACACCCTTGGTCGTTTCTCAAACTGCAGTCAAACTTTTCTTTATTCTTTATTATATTGAAGGCGAACAATAAATGACTGTTTATAACTGAGAGTCTCAGTCTTTTATTACATCATGCTAAAAAACATAATCTTTCAAAATCAAATTGAAAATCACTGACAACATGGGCAAAAAAACAAAACAAAAAAACCCAAAATATCCAGATAAATATTCACGGGGTGAATGATGGCCCAATGTAACTACAATGAACAAAATTTATGAAACACCACATTTTCTTCTTTCGCATGAGCTCTCGTTTGCAACTATTTATGTTCAGCCATTTTCTAACTTACCTGGCAACACCTCCATAGTCAAGGCCTTCCTCTCCAGGAAAGATGATCCAAAGTCTCCTTCGCAGATCTTGAGCGTTGAAGCTCATTATCTGAAACAGAGATGACGTGTTGACAGATTCATAGTGAGATTACTGTATCATGTATTACGGTGTTTCTCAACTGTTTAATCACATCGACAGAAACCCGTGGCATAACCATTTTCTACGTCTCTGCAATAAAAGCTTTGGCCTCCCTGTGTCCACCTCTCCCCATGACCAAGCACATCAGAACATCACAACAGAATACACTAGCATCATTCCCTCAGTATGACAGGCCTCTTTTGCCTAAAGTATGGTTTTGTCAATATCCACTGACTAAATCTAAGTTTCAGCCTCCACATGTAAGAGAGGTTGAAATACAAGATACACTATATGGACAGAAGTACTGGGACACCTGACCATTACACCAACAGGGACTTTAATGACATTGCAATCTAAAAAAATAGACAGCTTTGCAGCTATAACAGCTTCCACTCTTCTGGGAAGGCTTTCCACCAGATTTTGGAGTGTTTCTGTGGGAATGTTTGCCCATTCATGCAGTAGCATTTGTGAAGTCAGGCACTGATGTTGGACTAAAAGGCCTTTCTCATAATCTCCATTCTAGTTCATCCCAAAGGTGTTCGATGGAGTTGACGTGTGGGCCAGGCAAGTTCTTCAGCACCAAACTCACCCAGCCATGTCTTTATGGACAGTGGAAGCATAGCATTGTCCAGAAAGTCTCCGCATTAAGATTTTCATTCACTGGAAGTAAGGTATATAGCCCAACCCGTAAAGAACAGTCCCATAAAGAGGTGTGTCTGGATACTATTGTCTATATAGTGTATACAACACTTTGAGAAATAAAGTGTTATAAACACTGTGAGAATCAATCAACTGACTTTTAGAATGTCTTGATGTGACTTCAACTAGAGGTGCAGCACATCTTCTAAATAGCAAATAAGGTAATGGTCTGAGGTCAAAACTCATCTTTCCAAAGAAGACAAACTCTGTAAGACTTTACCTGCTGGAAAGAGTCCTCAAACAGCGTTTTTCTGGATACAGTGATCTTGATGTGTTGAGGCATTGAGAGTTGCTGGAGAAAGGGGGAAAATATGCTTTCAGCTGTCACATGACAACACGTGTACAAATACACATGTATAATATATTCATTAATATAAGATGGGAATTAACTGTCTGAGATAGAGCATTTATTGTGATGATATACACTCAACAGATTTAACTGATTTTGTTCTGTAATGATCAACTAAATTGTGCATAAATTTTATAATTTACTTGAGTTGTGCTGACAATAAATTATTTTATTCCATGTGATTTTGGGCAATCCCTCAGACATGAAAGAAATGTTGAGTAACCTTTGCTTATTGTTTAAAAATGGTGGTCACACAATACAACAAATGATTTAAAGCTACTGTGACAGACTGCAACAAAATACTGGGAGTCTGACCAAATTCCCACAACGTGTCCGATAAAAATAGAACATGAAATGACGCACAACAAACTGGACAGGGACTGCAATCTGCTAAAAACATTCAGCTCAAACCGTATCACAGTAAATAGTCTCTGCATTCATCTTGTTTGTTGTTCTGTATTTCTACTACTTTTTACCTGGCACCAGAATCTGAAGTGCTGTACTTTGGCCTTGAAGTCTCGAACGTAGGTGATCTGAGGTCCATTTTCACTGAGAAAAAAGAAAAAGACAGACTCAAGCTTAGCAAAGGTTACTTTAACATGTACTTAATCAGAATACTTTACTGATCCCTGGGGGGAATTATATATCCGCACCGATACATATGTTTTATCTGAAGCGGATATACATCTTTTATTTTGCTCCATTGTTGATAGAATTTCAATAAGTTCTATAGCACAGAAGTTCTCTTAAGGGAGTAAATTGGTTATTTGGCCAGTATCTTACTGGTCCTGTCAGTTCATACTGTGACATTCTTATCTCCTTTCACCAAACTGGTTTTTCCAGACCTGGGACCAAACCAAAGTATTTTCCTTTCAAGACATGTTATGCTCACAAATAATTATTATGCGTCAGCTGAGATGTTTCATTGCGTGAATGACAGAAAAAGACACTAGGTAACCCATTAGTCACATTAGGATAATGCGTCACAAGTTCTAAAAATAGAGTGGGGTTTAGAAAACAGCGACTCATTTAACAAAAATCTGCTGATACAGACTTAGTAGAAAGGCAAAGAATAGACTAAGAACAAGTTAAGAAGCCAAGAATAAATAAATAACATTATTTTATATATATATATATATATATATGGCATGAAAATTCTAACAGCAGCTCCAGCTCTGTGTTGTTATCACTCATTCATTTCTGGCATGCAGCAGTGCTGGATAGCTAGAATTTTAGTGACAGCAAGAAGAAGCTACGCTAGTATTTATGTGTTTACTCTTTTACTGATGTTTATTTAATCATCCCAGTTATTTAATGACACACTGCTGTAATCTAACTTTGTGTTAATGTACCCACTTCCCCACAAACCTGTTTCATCTGCGTCGAACAATTTTTAATTTCCTAATTTTTATAATGTTTTTTGGAAACAGGAAACATGTATACACATGTAAAAACATTAAAGAGCTACGAACAGGTTTTTGCTACCTCTGTTACACAGGCTAAATGCTTGCGGTCTCATTCAGATCAGGTCCTGGATGACCGACTAGCACAGGGTGTGGGAGAGTGCTAATGTTAGGTCTGTGCACTCTGGATAGTGCCAGTTTCTGGATCCCAGCTTGGGAGCCACAACACTTCCAGAGAGCAGCAGCAAGGTTCTGGTGGTGCAGTCTCCTGGCACCAAGATGTTTGGGGCACCAAACAGCAACCTCTGAATGTTTGTGCACGTGTCTTTTATTGGTCTTTAGGAAAGTATCTATTTCACTGTGATTCCCAACATGTTATGTCAGCCAGCACTTAAAACAAAACATGACAAACTTATGCATAAGTGCTGTGTAGTTCATAATGTCATTTTCAAATTTAGCATAAACAAAAAAGAATGGTCAGCATTTTTGTTGCAATGCCCGATCTGTATGCAGCTTAACGGTCTCATGTAAGATCCCCAAAAAATTACAACTCACAGGAAGTACAGTACTGGCAACACTGACTCTTCACACTGACTTCTTGCTTGCTGCTAATAATTCCAAAAGCTGTGGTGGGAAGTTGTGCTAGAAAACTGATGTTTCTGCTCATTATTGACCAATCAGATTACCTGATGCCTCTTGATGTAAATAAGCGATACTGTTATGTGTTTGTCAAGGCTCAGGATATTGCAGAAGTGGTGAACAAAATGGTGGAGGACATACAGTGAGGATTTTCCAGAGCGAGGGTCAATGTAGGTGGTCGTTCTCCTGTTGTGATCTACGAAGTAGGGAATACCATCTACAGTAAACCTCATCTCCCAGCCCTCTGGAAGTGGCTTCTCATTCAGCAACCTACAAAATGAGATTACAACAACATTCAATAAAGGGTTATGTTCAGAAGAATCTGAAAAGATACAGCAAACACATTTATGTCATATTATACATGTAATTCATGTAAATAACACAAACTAACCCTTGTGTTCGTGGGTCCTCCCACTGTGTTGTCCGTGTAGGGTGATGTACAAAATAAACTCTGCCATTCGTGTCAGTTCTCTTCTCTGAGAAGACACAGTAACATCAATTAGCATATTCAAAAAGTATGCGCTTATAAAATTCAGGGTGTCCCCTTGTCAGATTTAAGATTTACTTTAAGTTAATCATTTTTGAGACAATGGAATTTTGGAGGAATTTTTTAATTTCACCCAGGCTACCTAGAGTAGCCTCAGTCTATGTACTTATGAATTTACATGAAATACAATGCAACAGATCTGTCATATCTTACCATTTAAAGTGAGATGTTCACCACCTACTTTTGTATCTACATGTGTCTGCCTTACTCAAGGATAGAGCATTACATACTGTATCACAGTATATCAACACAGCTGTAAGAGAGGAAGCTAGCTAAGAATATAACAGCTTGAATGTTAATACTGGTGAGTAGTCCCTGAGGGAGATCAATGAACCAAAAGGTCCCAGAAGACAATAAACAACTGTGTCACAGTCTGATTAGTCCACAGATCAAGCAATAAATCCAGTAAATCTGCACAACTGAGAATGTATGAATCACTGGGATGTTAGTAGCAACAACTCTGAGTTACACTGGTGTTGGAATTCATTGTTGAAAGCTTCTTATCTTAGCTTCTTAACACACTTCTTGATTACATTCTTAAATGAAAAGTATTGTGGAGTACCTTAACACACATTAGCACAATGGAATATCATCAAAGTATCAGAAGTCTGTGTATTTAAATTGAAAAGCCTTAAAGATCTTACCCCATCCATGCGGCAGAGACCCAAGGGGATCATACTCTTTATTCTGAGTGGCTGAGACCTGGTCCTGTAGCTACACAGCAGACAAGCAGAACGATTCAAATGAATAAAAAGCATGTAAAGGTACAGTGTTTGTATTTGTGATTTGATGCACAAGTAAATGGAGTTACTATTGTTTAACAGTACATATTATGAGGGAGGGGTCAGTTGTAAAGACAAACATCAGATTGAAACAAAGTAACATCTTTAAGCCAGTTGGTTAACATTCAGCATTAATGTTGCAGACATAAACATGTTACAACAGCCAATAAATACGTACTCTGAGCTGTAAATTAACTGGGACTGATACAAGTAAATTCACCTCTTCTCTTTTGCTACAGGCAATAATAGTCACCATATACCAGATTATTCCTACATCACTGAACAGCATTACATTACAAAGAGGAAGGCTTACCCCAAATATGAACCTCTGGTTGAACTGCTGCATAGCACCCTGTAGCTGGCTGCGCTGGTGCTGCCACTGCTCGTAGTTACGCACCGTCTCCATCGTGGGGCGCTGCCACGTAGTGGTTCGCGTGATGTGATCAACAAAGTAGACCCGCCCCATCTGGTCGACGCGACGCTCCCAGCTAGAGACAAATGAAACAAGGGAAGACAAAAGGGAGAAACAGGATCATTATGCACCATTTAACCCAGTTAATCTATCACATTGATTTTAAATATCTAGTAAAATAAATGATTAACGCGGTGGGTGAACAGGACACAGGATCTAGCCACATGAGGCCCTCAATAAATTACACGAGACAAGAGAGTAAAATGCCTTAGTGATAGTCTCACAAACAGCAAAATGAGATATTGATGATTTGCCTATGAAATGGGATTAGGTATATTTCTATACAGAAACACTAACATTACACTAAGGCCCCAGTAACATCAGCAATTTGCAAAGTGAGATTTCTTTGTATGTTGCTGCAATTTTGGCAGAAGCAGAGGCACTCTGCTGGGTGGGAAGTCCACCTTGGATTATTGATCAAATGTTACTTATTGGCTCATAACTCCCTCTTGATGAGGGAGGTCCAGCTCCCGCTCAACAAAATCTGTTTGCTGTATTCAAAACAGTGGAACGAGCTCCCCACTGAGACAGTAGAAAATCATACACATCTTCTAAGACTGAAAACTCATATGTTCAGACTGCACCGTGGTCCATAAATGAAGTTCGATTGAAAATAAATAAAATACACACCATTTATTGTTCGAAATGTAGCACTTGATACAATGAAACATGTTTGATGGCGTTTGGTGGTCTGGGATGATTCCTGCTGCTGTTCAGTTGTATCCGTATAGCTGAATGCACTTATCAGGTTTGGATAAAGCCTCACCTAAATTAATGTAATGTGGAGTGATTGACATTTGGATCTTAAAACAGGGCAGGTATTCTAGTACCCATATTGTTCAACATGGTCTTATGTAATCTCCTACCAGATAAGAACCTTATAAACTGTAAAAAGAAGATTGTTATCTGTATTCAAGAACACAAAGCTCAAAAGGAAATTAGTTTTTACCCAGGGGGTAATGGTTCAGGGCGTTCCCACGTTGTTCTCTTTTCCACGTGATCGACAAAATAAACCCTGCCGTTCTGATCCACCCTCTGCTCCCACCTAGATAATAAAAATCAAAAAAAAGCAATAATATTGAGGACATTAGGCAGTGGTGCAGAGCCCCAACCATTTACATTATCCGTGGATTTAAACCAGCTTTCACCACATGAGTTATTGTACTAGAAAAGCAACAAACAGCCGCTGAAGCTCACAGTGCTGTCACAATGACAATGCTAAAACAGCAGTAATTATGGTCATGACAACAGAGCAAGGTGGTCACAACCACATTTAAAACTGTAAAATGCCATAAGTGACAAACTCACTGATAAAATCAATGTTCAGACTCCCTTTTGTTGTTTTCTACAGACAAGCAAGTAAACTCATTTCACTGTTGTCCCCACATTCACACATCTTTGTGTGCACACACTTACATCTATCTGTCTATGGCCTGATAAATGCTCATTAAATGTTGACTCCGTGCTGCATTTTTGTTGGGCTGCAATGAAGATTATCCCAGACCTTGACAAACTTGACTTTTTGCTCAAAGATGACCCAGTTTTTTTAACACACACTAAAATTCCTGTGAGTGACTGACTTTCTGAATCTGAATTTTTGTCGCACTTTCTGTTGATTAAGTTTGTGTTTTTAAAGCTTTCACTCTGTTCCTTTGAAAATTACACAAAGAAGCAAAACGTATAACCAGCTGTTTTTCCTGGGCACTACAATACTATTGCTGCTGAGGATGACAATGAAAGAAAATTATTGTCACTTGCTCATGTTAATGAGACATTAACTTTAATTGTGGCATTTGTTATAATTACTCTTTAAACAAAACTTCAAACAGCTCTTCTGCAATGAGAACAAAAAGAGGGCTGACCCAGGGGGCAACGGTCCAGGGTTGACAACAGGAACCCTGGGCGTGGCAGCAGGGGTGATACTGCTGGTTGGCTGTCTGGTTGCTGCAGCTCCAGAGCCGGAGGCTGATGTGGAGTTTCTGTCTGAGCCTGCCGATGGACTTGAGTCTGAGGCTGATGATGGTCCTGAGGCTGGTGTTCGAACCGGCGTATCAGAACCGGACTGACCATCACTGCCATCAGCTGGTGCAGAGCCATTGCTGGAAGATGCTGAGGAAAGAATCAGACATCACACAGTTAAATCATAGATCTGAAAGACACATAAAGAGGCACATAAAAGAATATTGTTTTTAATCAAACTGTGCTGACTTTAGCACTTGAGTTGGCAAAGGAACAAGAGCAGACTTAATGAAAGACCAATTTTTCTCTTCGCCGACAAATTATCGATGCCGTTCGTCAGTGCTGCAGTGTTTCTGGTTGCACAGAAAATGTCACTGAGAGTGCATGTTGAGTTAGCTTAGCCTTAGAGTTAATATTTGACATTCATTAGATTGTGACAAAGCACATGGTCAGCGTGGAAAGAACGGGAACTGAACTTTCCTCTCAGTTGAAAAGTGTCTTCACTTCACTCTGTTAACGTCTGACCTGGTGAAGAGGTGGGCCTGTGGGGGGTTGGAGGAGGAGGTCTGGAGGGCCTGGGTGGTCGGAGAGGCCTTGAGCCCCCTGATGACACTGAGGGAGACCCTGTGCTGTTGACTGATCTCCGTCCGCAAGGAGAAGACCGGTGCTCCACACCATCCACAGCTGGAGAGTTGTCTCGACTCTGCCTGTGGGGGAGGGCGGGTGGTTGAGATAAATTAAGTAGCAAAAAAGAAACTGAATCTAGAAATGTGACACTAGTGAAACTCAGCTGCAGATGGGAAGAGATACTGTACCTGATGACATGGTCTCCATTTGGCTGTGATTCTCCATTTGATGTACCTGACATAAAAACACACAACAGTGAAAATGAATCATGTTAGTGAGTATACTAAACCCTGTTGACATAAATGCAGCTGTGCTTGATCATCCCACACTGCTGAACTACAAGTGACGAAGAAATAATACTAAAGGAATGGAAACTATTTCTGAAAGTGCACTTTTTTTCCCAGCACTGTGTTTTGACTAGAAAAGGACAGAATGTTTTACAGTTGAAATGACTACAAATGGTGAATCACTGAATATGAATATTAAATTATCCATGAATAAAATTAAACTTGAAAATGATCAAAAAGGCCCGCATTTATCCAGCTTGTGTCTGCACTGTGACTCACTGTGACGGTCAGCCTCGGCCGTGGCAAACATCTCAGGGTCGACGGTCATGCCGTCCAGGCAGACAGACAGGTCTCCCACCACATCTGACTGGCCTCTGTCTGCATACAGCTGTAAAGTCTGCACCACTTCAGAGACTACAGTGAAACAACAAAAATACACAATTAATGACATGATTAATGACATCACATTCTAAAATACACAGATAGCTTTGCAGCTATAACAGCTTCCGCTCTTCTGGGAAGGCTTTCCATAAGTGTTTCTGTGGGAATTTTTTCCCATTCAGTTGCAGATTTGGAGCATTTATGACAAAAATATTGGGACATTGGGATCATTACACCAACAGGGACTTTAACAGATTCCATTCTTCTGGAAAGGCTTTCCATGGGATTTTGTAGTGTTTCTGTGTGAATTTTTGCCCTTTCATGCAGTAGAGGATTTGTGAAGTACTAATGTTGGCCGAAAAGGCCTGGCTTGTAATCTCCGTTCCAGTTCATCCCAGAGATGTTGGATGGGGTTGAGGTCAGTGCTCTGAGTGGGCCAGTCAAGTTCTTCCACACCAAACTCATCCAACCATGCCTTGCTTTGTGAACTAGGTCATAGTCATGCTGGACTAGAAAACGACCTTCCGTAGACTGTTGCCACAAAGCACAGCATTGTCCAAAAAAAGAATGCCTGAAGAATTCGGAAATAACTTCAGAGATTATGATTTTAGCTAAATACCATCTCTCTATTATATCTTCAATGCCACAGCTACTCAACCACACCAGTAGTGTTTTATTTGGCTCAGAGTAGACATACATTACAATTCAAATTACAATAAATGATTTACAAAATTGAGAGGAACAAGAGAACACCATTAAATCTGAGATAATCAGGGGCTCATTTGTAACAAACACAAAACATGTTCAAATCTAAAAGTCATTTAAATGTCAAACTTATGGGGATCAGCATGCATTATCCAGGTCTGTAATGGAACATCAATCAGCTCTTGCAATGGGATTTCTATTTTGTACAAAGAGTTCTCCACTCCTGGACAGGGTCCATGCATAACAAATGGCCAGGCAGGGTGAGTCAATGGAGTCTTTATGAGAAACAAAACAGTCCAAAAATCTACCAGGGAAAAAGAGGGTGACAAAAAACAGCAGACTCTTTCAAAAACAATAAGTGGAGTGAACTGATCTATTTTTTAATTCAAAAAAGAAAAGAGTCTGATAAACCACATTTGTAAATGCTATCTGCATTTTCAAGTTGTCAGGTTGTTGATAGCCTCAACTTGCTTCTAGATTTTGTTTGACCGATGAAACACAGTCGCATCAACCCGTACTATACCTCATCAATACCTGACAGGTCTTTACACTTCTAGCAGCTGTGATGGCAGCTACAAACAAATGAAAGAACAACAGGCTAGTTCACATTAAATGATTCATCAACAGCAAAAGGAATACCCTCAACACATTTTGGTATACTAAAACATGCACTGTTTAGCATCCAAGATATCAGTTTACAAAAACATATTTTTTCTATCCCTTAAATAAAGACGATAGAGGACAATGTAAAGTTTTACACAAAAAATGGTGAAAAACAATGTTTGAATTAGTACTGTACAGTTTCACAAAGCACTGCAGCTCTCAGAGCTACACAAGGCTTAGTACCGAATCTATGTCAATTACAACATCCTCACAGAGCAGGCTTGGGAAAGAGATAAAGAAAGTCCAAACTATGGAGTGGAATAGAAGGTAAAAAGACAGCTGTGTGTATCATACACTCACTTTTCATGTCGTTAGACTTAAGAGTGTCACTGACATCCAGCATGGCCACGCCCAGCAATACGTCTGACTTCAGGGTCTGGTGGCTCCACACGCGAAACACCAGTTTGCTGAATGGAGTCACAATCCTGTTGAGACAAACAGTTCAGCTAAAACGTGCAAGACATTGATACTATTGGATGACAAAAAGAACGATGCCTTGCTCTTGTCCAATGAGGATCTGATTACTGAAAGGCCTTCAGGGTTTAACTATCAGGACTTCACAGACATATCATCAGTTTAAAGCTCTGTGACCGTTCACTGCCTCTTTATCTTCTGCAATCCTCTTAAAAACAATTTATAAAATGAGAACAAAGGTAGCTTGATGTCATAGTTCCAACCACCTGGCATGTGTAACCAATTTTATGAGCAATTAGTTTAAATGATATTGTGAAACAAAGCAGTGCTGCTGATATCAACAAGGATAAAAAAAAAAAACAACTTCAACAGTTTTATTGATCTTTTAGGTAGATGACGCATCACTGTTTCAGGGTCCTTTTTCAAAAACCCGGTTCTCAGATAAAAAACTGACTCTAGCTGGTAGTTTACAGTCCATCAGCCTGTGTGAATAGCAAGGGTCTTGTGGCGAAACCAACCCACAGACAATAAAGTTTAGAAGCTATTCAGGGACAAGTATCTGTAACCATCACTATGCCAGTTGTTTAGCTAACACCCTCAGTGACCCCAGGAAAAAACATTTGTGGACACATGGGCACAGGTCCGATTACAACCCATAGTAAACACTTGTTACATAATACACTCTGCCCCTATGGGTCCAAGGGAAAGTGTGGGAGAGCTCTATTTTAAGAAGGTCGTTCTGCACAGCAGAAGATCCTGGTCAGGCTAAAATTAAGAGGATATCTGATATGAGAATATGTTGGACTGCAGGAAGTCATTTGGTATGAGAGCACATGTTTAAAAACAGGATTCATGTAAATGAACTGAACGCACTGTCTCACCACAATGTGACATTTTCCTTGTAAGTGCTAACGACATGGAGAAAGCAGATCTATTCTTAAAACTGTACATACCTTTATATCGAAATCAAGATTTGCGCTACAGAGACAACCCTTCCCGAAAACCAAGTCCTGGTGACTCATTCAGAATGAAAACTGCTGCAGGCAAGACATCTTGAGCAAGCTCATATGTTACACTCGCAATTTGATACAATTATAAGGGGGGGGGGGGTCTATTTTTGTATGTTTTGGAGAAACTCCACAAGGCCTGGACAGTTTTCTGAGGAAATTCTGGTGTGCAATGCCAAATGCTACAGATCTGCTTCCCCTTCAAAGCCAAACTCCACATAACAACACACATTTCATTAATCACTTCATTCAAACATTAGCAATCTCTTAAACAGCCACCACTGTTTATTACACTAGGCCATCAACAGACTTGAAAAAGTCTTGTGCTGAACTGTCCTTCACCCAGCAGCACAGGCAGTGATTACCATGTGTTGTATGCTTGTGTGTGTTTTCTTTATAAGCTTAATAACAACATTAAAACATACTATTAAAACTGCTACTACTTTTCCATAGAACCTTTAATATTTCTTGTACTTTATCATTAACAGCTAGTTACCAGAGGATAATAGTTTGAGTTACCTGAACAGTCTTTAGTTCAACAAGTACTAATACAGGATTTTAACAAAAAAAAGTACAGACAGCTCCTTTCAAACCTTTAGAGTTAAAACTTAAAACAATGTGTGCGCAAATAAAATCCATGTTAGGTTGAGATCTGAAAAAGAAGCTTTCGTAAATAACAATCAGGGTTGTTTTGAACTTAGTGGAATACCAGACTGGTGGCATTTAACACAGGAGAGTAACAGTGACTAATAATTAGGGTAAGATAACTATCAAAGCTGAGTAAATTGCCTGAGGAACATTTTCTAGGTCATGTGTGGCGAAACTGAGCATGCAGGTAACAAAACAGATCTACAAAACATGCAGGTAACAAAACAGAACATTTGTATTTTAAGTACTAGTTGACAAAGGTCTGACCAGAACAGAGTACCGTAGTTAACTTCTCATGAACATAAATGTGTCACATTAGTAATCCTGGCAAGACTTTGACTCACACAGTGAGTGCTTGCTTCCATTTGGGGCTGTGGGTGTTGTTGCATTTCTCAGTTTTCTTGGACTGGCCATCAACTGTCACTTCCACATACGGACTGGGACCAAACCAGTTTTTCTTGTTCTCTTTCAGTTTTGCTGATAGCACTGAAACAGGCAGATAGAGAGAAGGAACTCTGATTCAGACAGTCAGTTACGTTTGTACAAAAAGAAGAGAGAAAAACAACAATTCGGGAACAAGGAAATACTTTAAATAGCACACATTACTAACAGAAAAGAAGAACAGAGGAATATCACTGCAAACTTTACCAGCTGTAATTTCAACCAGTGAAAAATGTATTTAAATGGTGAAGCAGCAGCAGCGACTATTTCAAACTGTCTGGCGATGGATGATCAACACATGATTTAACACAAAAGGCATTTAAGTGTCCATGTAAGCCATGACAGTCAGCATCTACAATAACAAGACCCTGAAACTAAAGCAGCTAAATGGAATTCAGCCATCATCAATGTATTGTTATAAATGAACTATGGTGAATTATTATTAAAATATTTGTGTAAAAGACAGATTGTACTGTAAGAAAACCCCAAACAAAAAAAAAACAAAACCTAACTCGAGATTCCGTCCATTTCGAAAAGACCGAAGACTTACCAATGATTTGTAGCTGTGCTTTCATAGGATAACCATTGGAAGTGCCTGACTTGGTCACTCCACTGTCCATGACATAGGGCTGGAATGAATGCCTGCAGCACAAACAACACATCATCAGTATGGTGACAACATGCAGCATACATATTAGATCATTTACATTCAATATATTTAGATCACAATATTCAAGAAAATTACAATTCTATCTATTAAGTAAACACCTAAATATAAGGATGGAATATTGGATTTTTGTGAATATTTTCTAACTCATTTTTACCAATTGCTGATGCTGATATATGCACACATTTAAGTTCATTTTAAAGCCTTTATCAGCCAACACAGATGATGTTCCAATATTACTGTAAATCCCTAACTCAGTAATTAAGGGCCGTGTGTATTACCATCCTATCCCCAAAGCTTGCCAATGCGAACAGTAAATATGTAAACAATATCTACTGACTGCATAACAATCAACCAGTCTCTATGAGAGACTGAAAATGAAGATCTCATGTACACTTCCCATATGTACAATTGTCTTGTCGACATTTTACTGTGCACATTCGCTTTCATCCATTTCCACTTGAAGCATGAATCAGTTTTAAGCCGTACAACAAAGCAATCGTTTTCCTGTCTTTAGTCACAATACAGGAACAGTCAACTTTCCGGTCTTTATCAGGTCAAACAGGTCACCGAGCCTCCATAATACCCCATGTAGCCTTCAGCTACAAGAAATACTACTAAAATTTCACTTACAATTTTTAATGTAAGTTGTTTTAGGGAAAAATGATCTGCTAAATGAACATAGTGCAATGTAACAACACTCATCTGGAGCATAAATTTCAATAGATGGAGTGGTTGCATCTATGAATTGTCATTCCTTCACACACACACACACACACACACAAAAAAAACACCACGACGAAAAAACCATGACTGACATTTGCATTCAAACTAGCAATAGGAGAACACACTGATTGTAAACTCATAACACCAAGCCAGACAAGCTTGCCACTCTGGCAGAGTTACTTGTTAGATTGGAAGCTTCACCATCATTTTAAGCAGTAAAAGGAGACAAAGGTCAGGCCTGTAGTCTGTGAAATGCTGAGTTGTACTAATTGACATTTTGTCAACATATCACCATAGCATCTTCAGCTTTAAACTGAATCTAAAATGAAATCAAATTGCGCAAGTCCTGCTCTGTGTCTGTGAGCAAGATAAGCCTGACCACAAACAGTCACAAAAGTATCTGTACAACTGCCGACAAAAAGGTTGCTGTTCTAAAAGTAAATACTTTATTTGTCTTGTAACTTGGATTTCTAACCATTCATGCATCATTATCTACATATACCAGCTTATCATAAAGGCTGGAGCCCATACCATTTTTCCCTCTAACCGACTCATAAATTTCTAATTCAGTTAGTGATTCTCTACACATTCTCCCATAAAGGACCACAAAATACCCACTATGGTGTATTACCCAAATCATTGATCATTGTAAACAGTGAGAAAAACATACACTCGGGACTGCTTCAATTATTCACTGCTCAATACTGATGATAAAACTTAACTATCTTTGCCTCTTTTGTGATGGATTACTATTACAATTTTAAAAGCATTATTGTAAAGTGGCAGCTCTAAAGAGAAACCTTAAGGAACTGACACCAACACGTGATGTTTATGCTTTCTGTTGTGGATCACTGAAACGTTATCACAAAATCCTTTGTAGCTGTGACAGAGTATGATTTTAAGGAGCACTAAAAACAAGGTTAACTGGAAAGGTAATTTTCCCTTTAAAATAAGTAAACACCAGTTAAATAATGTTTGCTTCACAGCTAAAAAAAACAAAAAAAACAAACTAAGCTACAGCACTGACAAATGTGTCAAATAGAGAGAAAAGACAGGTAAATATTGGCATGGGAATCAGGTTCAGTGATCTTTCGTAGAATCTGGTCATCTGGTCTGCTACCTTGATGCATCACTAAATAATGCATATTCCTCGGTCTATCTCATCCAGCATACACGTGGCAGAGCAGAAGAACGCCAAGAGCTCCTGGGTAAACTTTCACTTTGGCGACTGCTTTAGTCTCTGTCAATAATTAATTGCAACTGCTGACTCTGCAGCCGCACAAGCAGACTGATGACGTCTCGTAGAGGGGGGTATTCGCTGAATGTTAAACTCTGCACTGACGAGACTTGGCATTTTTTTTACCAACTAAATAACATAATAGACAGGCCGGTAACTTGGTTGGTGATTTTTGTCAGGCATTTTAAATTGAATATGAGCCCAAAATGAACTAGTTCCTTTTCTATCGAGCTCTGAGGGTGTTCTTTTACAGGGTGTTGTGCACTTGAACCTCCCTAAAGACCCAAATTTAGCCCTAAACTTATTCTCTAAACTACTTAACTTACAAACTGTTTACAACATGACTATGCATACAAAACAATCATGCATGTCACTCAAACATAGCTTCAAGATGGCCAAGGGTATGAGGGACAAACATGTTTTATTATTGAGTAAAGCAACACTTTAAGAGTGCTGCCTATATTTGATGTTAGAGAGGTAACACACTGTCATTTTTAACTTGATTGGTTTTTATTTTGAAATACACAATATTTCAAAATTCACTGGATTACTAAAAATCCAGTGAAAATCAAACATAACTTATTTCATTCAGGTCAACATTATTTTTCAGACATTTAACTGAAAGTCCCACCTAAGAAAACAGGAAAACTTGAACAGCTGACAGTCAGTAGGTTACTAAACATTTGATACTGCTGGTAGAGAAGAGTGACACACAAGGACAAAGACCAACAACAAACAACCTTCCCAAGGTGTAGATGACTAACAACAACAACAGTCTCTTTCCTCCTTTGTTTCTGTTTCTCCCAAATAACTAAAATTTTCCAGTGACTCAAAACTTTGCAGTCAAAATTGCTGAAGTCTTTGTTGGACGCCAGACAAGGAGGAAATGCGTTCCATAATAGCTACAATGACGTCAGAAAGCATGAAACTACCACAACGCGCAACAACACCGAACTACCAGTTATTATATGGATTCTGAGGAAAAGCAACTCTTTAAGTTAATTATTTTGATTCTAACTGCGTTAACTAACGACAAGGTTTTTGTAACCATTATCCTTCTACATTCTCTTTAGGGTATGCTAAGATAAGATGTGTTGGTGGAGAGTATCAAACAATTTAATCCAACTAGGACTAAATACCGAGCTAACGCTAATTCAAGTCAGCCGTACAGTAAGGAACAGTATGTCCTGGTTAGCTAATGAAGTGCACTGACGATAAACAGTAAATTATGTATATGCGGCGGTGTCTCCGCGCGAGTTTCTCAGTGCGTGTTGAATGTCAGCTGGCCACCGGTTCTGACAACCTGCTGCCATCCGAGCCTGGCTACCTGCTAGCCGACTAGCTCGTTTTATCATCATGGTTGGCTGGAAATCCCAAAGTCCAGCGGCTCTGTCAAATAGCACCAGTGGGACATCTAGCAGTTGGCTTCTGTCGCTTACCTGGGTCCGAAGGGAGAGTGTAAAACAAAGGTGGTAACGCTGAAGTGAACTCGCAGCCCTCAGTATGCAGACTGTTTGGATTTCAGTCGGGGCTTCACTTCTCGGAAGACGAAACTTCCACCATCTTCGTATGCTCACGTCACATGACCGAAACAAGGTGGGGCGCACGCTCCTGCCCCTTTGCGCTGTGGTTGGACCAGAGTTAGAGCAGGATGGACCAATGGACGGCCAGTAAACATGCTGATGCATTTAAGGTACTTGTTGCAAGAATGTCGATGAACCTGGCATAGAAGCATTTTCAGCGTAATGTTCAATTGAACTAAATGCTGCATTAGCGGGAAGATTTGTAGTCTAAGGAAGACTGAAAATAAAAATATTGCATTAAATATTTTTTTAAATTTATGGATAGAATCAAAACTTCTTGAGCATAGCTAGCTGCCCAGATCTGTGCCGTAGAGCGTGCAAAGCTCTTGCTTTAAAAGTGCAACAATATACTAACTGATTTATAAAGGAATGAAAAGGTTTAAACTGTGTAGCCTCATGTAGTCCAGCAGCCCTTAGATAAAATGTTTTCACACATCACGTAAAGACAGCATTATTGTAAAGTGGCAGCTCTTAAATCAGGCTCCTCAAGTGACACAATTAACCCGTTTAGTAGAGACTGCCAATACATTGTACATTCTTGTTATCTTTATCCTATTTGTCGAATGTGTTATTTACTATGTTGTTACCATCCAGCAGCCACTGACTAACAGTAGATGGCATTGTTGTTCCTCACAGCAACATTACTATTGCTGCTGCATCACAATGTAAATCAGTCATTCCTCTCTTCAGTCAGGACACTGACATCTTAGTAGTAGTAGTAGTAGTAGTAGTAGTAGTAATAATAATAATAAGAAGAAGAAGAAGACATTTTATGTGATTTATAACTTAATAATATACCTTACATTATAGATTACAGAAAACAGCAGCTAAAATCAACCAATATTAGGATATCAGGATTAGGATATTTTTCTGTGGTTGCTCCACATAATGTCTTGAGCTTGTTGTTGTTATACTGTCTATATTAACTGGTTTTTGAAACAATGATGGAGCTCAATGTCAAAATATTACAACTGTTCTGTTCTGTTCTGTTCTGTTCTTACTTGAACTGCAGCCTTTTCGAGGTCAGACCAACAGAGAGGAGCAGGGTGATTAAAAGGCTTCAAAATAAAAGCTTCAAATTTGTTACCCTTGGAAAAATAATGTTGTTGATGATCATTAGTTGTTCATTTCATGCTGTATCATCTATTCATTATATCACCAATCATGTTCTCTCTTCCCTTCAGAAAACGGTTGGTCCATGTCAGTTACTAAACTGTGCATCAGATTAATGCGAAAAGCACTTGTTAAAAGTATTGGTTTTCATGGCAACTTCTTTCACAGATATTGTAAAGAAACTGATTTGGACAGTAGTCTGGATATATATTTGGAAAATGCATCTGCAGTGTGAATTTCCCTCCAGGGATAAATAAAGGAATTCTGATTCTGATTCTGATTCTGATACTTATCATGCATGAATTGAAAATATTTTTTCTATTTGTTGTGAATGTGAATGTGTGTGCTCAATAAAGAGTACAGTACATAAAAACAAAGGAAATTTTTAGGTTCTTTAACCAAAAACTAAGACAATGTAAAAATGTCCAAAAGGCAGATTGAAATTGTTTAATTAGTTATGGGATGTAACTGTAAATCAAAATCTTACCTTTAGTTTCTTTGTTTTGCAAAACAAAAATGGCAATGTGGCAGTGAGTGTTTTATTTTGAAAATAATAGCAGGAAGCTTTGTCTTTGCTACAGTCTCCAACTTGACTGCTGTAGCTGAGTGCCAGAGGTTGGTCAGTGTTGACAGGAGTGCAGCATGAGACCCTTCTCCGCTCTGAGCATGCAAGCATGTGGAAATTTGGAGGAAATGACAGTTTGACAACACGCTCAAAGAAAAGGTAAGTAACAAGTCTCTGTGTATCACTCAAAAGTCAGCCTGCCAGATATTTGGAACACTTCAGGCGTCACTTATTGCTGTGTTATGTGGTTGTTGTTTTTTGTTTTTGTTTTTTTTTTAGGCTTCACTTGAATGTGGTTGTGTGAAGTGTCCATACATCAGGATGAAGTGCACTTTCACTCTCATAAAAAAGAGCGACAGCAATGTAGCATCAAACTTAAAACTGATAGATGAACAGCTTCATAGCACAAGACAAGTTAAGTGACTGTATACATTAGGAGATGAAAGTAGAAAAACGGGACAAAGTGAAACATAACATTAAGTACTTAAAGATGTCCATAAATTCACAATTGAGCACAATGGATTTTGAGAATATCATAGGACTGTGTTTGTTATCAGAAACCGTATTAAGATCATTATAAAGTAACCACTGTCTGCAACAGACACACAACAAAATGTAACTGTTTTATTCTGTATGGGGTTGTAAAGCATATCACCGAGGATAAATGCAGGTTGAGGGAAGGTCACACCCTGAGTTGGCTTGTTGCCTGCTTCTACAGTTGCAATTCTAAGTACCATATGAATAGAAATAGAAACAGAGTTGAATAGAGTGTCGCTGTGATTATCTTTACTAACATGAAACACAAGTCCTTGGTCAACATATGGTACGCTTCTGTGAGTCAACACAGAGTTAAAAGTGAATGATGTGTGACAGTAAAGGTGGGCGATACAGCAGTGATTTAGTCACTTACTGGGAGCTGATAATGTTTTCTGTCATAAGCAGAGCCTCGAGACTCAGTCAAGCTGCGGTGCAGTAGAAATGTACTGTAACTTAAGTACCAGTGAGTGAATGGAGAGTCAAAAGATGCTAAAACATACCTCTCTTACAGACTTACACAGTTTGATAAAATAACAAAACAGTGTACATTACTCACTTGGTGCTCATTTGGTGAGCTGCTACGACAAGTGAATTTCCACCTCTGTGGGATCAATAAAGTTCATCTTATCTTATCTCATTAAGTAACTGCAGCTGGATTCCAAAGAGTGTCGTTTCCATATGGCATTCAGTCCACATCCAAAGCACTAATACAGAGCAAAGCAATGGAGGGTACACGAGGTCGTACCTTGTTATCTTGAACCTGTCCCCGAAAGCTGGATGAGTTGACATGTGCTTTGTTATGTTCTTAGAATTTGCATTTTTCCAGGGCGATTTCCATTCACTTTTACATGCACAATAACGATCACGAGTAAACACTACAGACTTGCAGGAGTTGAGCTCCCCTCATAGAAGTCACTACAGTCATACATATAGAAAACAGGCCGATATACTCTTTATATGTCTGTCACTCTCTAATGCCACCCTCATCCCTGTACTGTGCTTTGCTAAAGTTTTAGCTTTTATTTAAGCCTTTATTTCACCAGCATAGGCTATTTCCATGTTTGCTTTGTGTGTTTCTGTTTCTAATTGGCTCCATTTCAGTCAAGTGTCTCCAGGAATACCCTTTTACCCCCTACCCCCTTCCTCCTAGTGTTGCCACGTTGTAATCCTCACACCCAAGACATGTATCTCAGACCATCTCCTTACTTGACTTTTGAATGTCTTTGACTGGAACAGCCTGCTCTTGCCAGGCAGCTATCAGTGTATTAATAGGTGCTTTGGCTGCTGCTTTGGTCCCAACCCCCACCTCGCTCTCCAGTCATCGTCTCTTTCCTGACATAAACAAGCCAACAACAACCCCCTAAAGTACCTGAAAAAAACGTGCTTATTTTAGGCTCAGTGGTAGATAACTGACGTGTCAGTGTTGCATACTAATAGGTGCAGGGGTGCAGAGGTTGTGGTTAGTGTGGCAAAGATTTCCTTTGCATCAATTTTTTTTTTCATTTTCACAATAGGAAATACAACTCCTTGATGCATTCGTTTTCATGAACAAAAACATCTCCGTTTATTAAGTTTATTTTATCCTATAAGGCTCACAACCCATTTTTTACAGTTGGGAAATATATGGGGTTCTTTGTGAGAAGACCAGATAGCGAGATAAAGGCAGACAGAGTTTGTTTATTCTCTGGGGGAAACTGGGAAAGACCTCGGCGGGGTGAAATAAGAAATGAGATGAGAAAAGAATCAGGCGAGATGCTTTGGTGGTGAATGTGGTGTCAGGCTGACCACATCTGAGAGCTGTGTCAGGGTGTGCCACCTCCCACATGTATTGATAGGTCGCAGAACATGCTAAGGCTGGTATGGTTACTGTTGTACTGGTCCTGGTCTTCTTCTCTGTCAACATAGCCTACGGGCATCGTCAGTCAGCTGTCTGGTGGGACTGCATTTGGTTGGACAGAGGAGTAAAGAGCATGTGGGAGTGATCATATCATGATTTGAACATCGTGTCTAGAGAGCAATGCCTCTCTTCTCTTGTTATACACTGCCCGAGCTGTTTTTATAGCCCCAGAGACAAATAATACAAATATAAAAGGAAGAGGCTCCACATGGCACAGATCCAAGCTGTGGAGAAGCTATTTTTGGGTCCAGCTATGGGAAAATAACCAAGTCTGTAATCGTTCATACTTGGTCATTCTGTTGCAGTAAATCTTGGTCCTGCTGGTGTGCTGGCTCTCATAAGTTATTTACAGGATCAGATAGTGTTAAGAGCACATGGAAATGGTTGTCTTTAACTGTGGGGATAAGATGTGCACTCATTCACAGAATCAAACAGGTGGAGTCCCATGCAGAACCAAATGAGGGGTGTGCAAAACTCACTATATTGTTTGCAGATCAACTCAAAAATAAATAAATATTTCTTTTATGCTTAACTGAGAGACTACATTTGTTCTTTGAAGGTGTGGTGCATCCCTTCTTATGCAGTCACCCCCTGCCTGCCCGTCCATGTACCCTGTTTGACCTGTAATTGAACCTCCTTGTGGTCATTGCATAACAGGATCATTTGTGTGTTGACTGGCTTTTGGCTCTCACTGTCCTACGTGTGTGGTTAGAGTTTGTTTTTTCTGTGTTGTTGTTATATTCCAGTGTAGCTGCCCTTAAACATGCATTATTCCATATTGTGAGAATATTAACACTGCATCAATTACAAATGTATATCAAGTGAATGTTATCTTAATGAGGAACCAACAAAACACAATTACCCAACTGTTAAGGTCTTGGGTACTTTTTAATCCCTCTCAGTGAATTGTTTTAGTTTAGCAGTACATTTAATGTGAGTCTCATGGGGCGCTTCAGTCTCACTTACCAGCCGGCTGCAGATTTTAACACTAGTAAAGAAAGTCAAACATCTGGCTATGCAAGCTAAAGACCCAAGTATTTTTGTTTGGAATTGTTAGAGACCAAACCTGACTGAAGAGGAGAATGTTGCCCTGTGTCTGCTGGTTGTCCAAAAAAGCAAACGTTTCCTGAAGACCTCATGGTCTGGTTAAAATAAGAGCCTGACTGCATCAGATTCCACATGTCTGACGCTGGGAGTTGGGAGGACCGTGTCCAACAATTTTTAGATTTTCCAACACAGACAATCCCACAATCATGGCTTCTTTACACATCGGTTAAACGTGTGTGGAGGTGAGAGAGCGAGAAAAGGAGCTCTTTCTTCATCGGTCACACTGCTGCTTCCATCCCTGTTTGTGTGCTCATCTGAGATTGTCTTTGAGGACGGATTGTGTGCACAGCTGTCCTGATTTGTACAATTTATTATATCAAGACAAAAAAAGCTTTGCGTGTGTTCTTTCAATACAAGCATAACCAATTAGGCCTTTAGAGGGCATGTCGTACAACCTAGTTCATTTTTAGCGCACTGAGCCATTCACCATTCATCCATCCAATACCTCTGGACTGCTGTTCAGCCAGGAGAGGTTTTCTTTGCTGCAGGTTGTTATTGTTGTGTCCGCTGTTGTCTTCCCATCTCCTGCTGTGCTGTCACACTAACTTTATTTTTCTTGCGATGAAAGCCATGACAGATAAGGGAGGCCATATTTTACCTTGTCTTGTACAAGGCATACTGTGTAGCTTTGCTGTTGTTCATGTTTCTGTAGACAGTTCTTACAGCAGACTTTTTGACACAGGTGTAATTAATAATGTCAGTGATGGCTGAATTCTCTTTAGGTGTTCCATTTCCAGGGTTCCTCCGAGCTGACTGGGACACCTGAATGTAACACAGCCAACATTAAGGGATGTCTCTTTTACTTTGCTTATTCTTTGTCAGTAATCATATTTTTGAAATTAATAAGAAGCTATAAATCTTCAAAACCTTATTATTAAACAGTTACTCTAGACTCATTTTAAATTATAAATATTACATTTTTTGTTATTGCTAAGACAAAACAAGATGTTTGAAGATGTCACTTTTTACATTTGTGACAGACATTTTTCTCTATTTGTTGATTTGTTTTTATCCCTAATTGAATAAATTAGGAAAATAATTGATAACAGTAATTGATAGAACAGTAATTTGCCCACAGCCCTACTTTATATATTAGATTTTAGACTTAAACATTTTTAATGTCTAGAAGACTTGTGTTTTTATATTAAAAAGCTAAAGTGATGTTAGTAGTGTCCCCTCACTATGAAAGGTTTCCATATCCCTTTGTGTATGTGTAACAATGGCTTATTTTTAACATGCAGGGCTGTTTAGAAGCGGAGAGGGGTGAGAAGGGAGGAAGTTGTTGCAGGATGACGGAGGAAGATAATAGCATCCTCTTCAACCTTCATCCTTCCTTTGCCTTCCCTCACATACGGGTTTACACACACACACTCTCTTGCAGTTTGTGTCGCTGCTTCCCAGTGGTTCTCTGGATCCCCTGCTGGCATTCAAATACGTACCACACACACACACACACACACACACTTCCCTGGTCCCTGGATAGTTACAAGGGGGAGCTCTGACTGTTTGTCCTATAAGACGGTGAACTAAAGCAGCTTATTAGAGGGAACTTGAGCAAAATGTGGAATTACAAATTCAGTCCCAGTAGGTGTTAGATATAAGGTTCAGGCAAGTTTGAATGTTAAAGTCATGTAAATGCCAAAATCAGGTGAATTTATAGAATGAAACTAGCAAAATAGATTTACTCAAGGATGTTACATAAGTACAATCTTTTAGTACTTGTACATAACTTGAGTGTTTTCATTTTAGCTTCAGTACATTTCAGAGAGAAACTTCCACTTTCATTTCAGTGAAGGGTTTACATTCCACCACTGATTGTACACATTGTACAACAGTTTGTATATGTTAGCAGTTAGATGCAGCTGACAGAAAATACATTTTTGCAAATCAATCAAACCTTTTTTTTGATGAAAAATTTCATGTAATAATGCTAAAATAAGAAATTTGATGCTATGTCCTTGAAATTAATATTAGACTTTGAGAAGAATCATCAGTTGAGGATGGGAATGTGTTTTTCCTTACAGCAGTAGCCTTTTGGCATATGATTAACTGTGTGGAGGAAACAGTTTAAAATTTTCCTTATACTGCATCCCACTGAGCAGTTTCAAGGAAAATAAGCAGACCTAGCATATAAATAAATGTAAAGCTCCTTGTTTCTCATCCCTGGTCAGCTAATTGGTTGTGTATTTTTGCTCCCTCTGTCTGGTTCTTCCTGGCGTTGTGTTTCTGGTATTTTATCTTATCTCTGGAAAACGCTCCCATCTGCAGCACAACTCCCTGTGATTGAGCCTTTTAGATGTGCTTGTTTTAGTTATCTTCAAAAGAACATATTTTAATTATAAAACTATATCTTCTTTTTTGTTGTCCACAGCAGCAGAAAACTTACCACTCAGCTATTTGTGCTTGAGGCTGTTATTTTATGCTATGCATTTTTTTTTCCTTTTTCGTTAAAGCTTTTAGTCTGGGCTTTTGTTCTGTTCTCCCTTAAGCATAGGTTAAACCTGTGCTAGGCTAGAAGGCTGGAAGTGGTGAAAACACATGCATTCATTGTTTATTTGTAGTAGTAAAAGCTACATTCTAATGAATTGCTGCTGCTCACCCTGTACTTCATGTAATGACCTCTAGGGTCGGGACAAAAAGCTCCTTTAAGTTACAACAGCATCTGCAGTCCATTTCACTGGGTGCAAGGGCCTGGTGTAGCGAGATTTCCCACCATTCCGTCTGAGGACCCCTGACCCCATGGGAGCAGTATGACTCTCACAGTGAGGTTTAATGATGCAGAGTGCTAGACATTTAAAAGAAAACATTACAATATGTGGAAACAGCAAGACCAATAATCAAAGATTACATACATGCAAGTTAAAACTGACCAAACATAGATGATATGATATGTTTTGGCAGGTGCAGTGGAGTATGATGAAGTGATCTCAAATAGGTTTTTGCTGTCCTGCATTGATTCATTTCTCATGAAGAAACAGGAAATCAGTGCATCAGTAAATAACTTGACGAAGGGATAAGATACCAAACAGTGGAAAATATTTAAAGATTGGAATGACAGGAAAGCATGGAACGCTGACCAAAGAGCTAGCAAAGCCTGAGCTGAATTATTGATATTGTTTTCCAACTTCTTTTTCCACTGCCAGGAGAGGTAAGTCTATCTTAGACTGCGTCCCAGTGAGCCTCAGGATGCACATTGAGAAGTGCAGTTTGTATTTTATAAGATAAAATGTTAATATGCATAGCTTATGGACAGATAGATATACTAGAGATTTATGTTCTACATCCCAGAAAGAACACACTGTTCGAAGAAGAATCTCTGGCTTGTTAACAAATCATGTGACACATTTATTTTTAGCAGAAAATAAGCGGAAAATTAAAATTTATGGATGAAGCCTTGCCATAATATCACTGATATAATCCTATTATCTTAAGGAATCATGTGAACTTCTGGCCCAAGAGATGTATGTTTAATTTCTTCAGCTGGGGTTCATCTCCTACCGAATCCTTCTAACTACAAAAGATACCTGAGGCTCAAAGACAAGTCTTTATAGTCTTTAAACACGAGTGTATCCCTCCTTTATCCACTAAGATACTCTGATATTCCATTTTCCATAAAAGATCTTATTCATTTTGTTAGAACTTCCATATCTTTGCTTTAAACCCTTTTGACGTAGCTGTTTAGCAGCCTCACAGGACGCTGTTTAAAGCATTTTTAGGACATTTGTGTTTGTGTCAAAAACCACCTCATCATTATGTTTGCCGTGTGTTTGTTGCTAGATGTGTGATTTCCGCATACAAAAAGGCATTAGAAACATCACTTATCTTGCGTGCTTCGGTTGCCAAGAGACACTTCTGCTACCTCTACAGCTGGTTTCAGTTCCTGGCAGTAGCTTTGACAGCAGATTGTGTTGCACAGATGACTGGCATTACAGGCTCTTATGTGGGGTTTCGAAGGCTGATGCTCTTATTAATATTTTTATGATTAAAGTCACCCGTGGCTTATGACTTTCTTCTGTATTCTGATGAGTTATTATGAATTTAAGCCTCTTACACACAATTGTACACATGGTGTTGTTTCTACAGCTGTTACCACACAAGTAAAGCATCCATTCCAGTATGACAGAGACTACTCTCAGACCATCTACACATCACACTGAAGGAAGAAAGCAGGACATGCTGAAATGTCAGGAGATCAACTAACATAAGCACCAACATTTACCCACACTTGACTTGTCATTAACTGTCGGGGTACTTAATGGGACTCTGTGTTAACACGCTGATAAAGTGCTCTACAAGCTCTACAAGATCCACTTTCCCTGTTTGCAAAATACATTTTAGATTTTTCTAGCCCCAAACCTGTTCATTCCTACTGAAGATTCTTTAAACTGAGTCATGAATGAAAAAGTGTAAAAGTGCAGAAAATGGTGAATTGGTGGAGGACTATTTTTAGTCGCAAATTTAGACATTGGGACCATTACACCAACGGGGACTTGCATTCTAAATAAGACAACTTTGCAGCCCCATAGGATTTTGGAGCGTTTCTGTGGGAATTTCTGCCCATTCATGCAGTAGAGCATTTGTGAGGTCAGGCACTGATGATGGACAAAAAGACCTGGTGCATAATCTCCGTTCCAGTTGAGTTGAGTAGGTTGAGTTCAGGGCTCTGTGCAGTCAAGTTCTTTCACACCAAACTCATCCAGCCATGTCATTATGGATCTTGCTTTGCGCACAAGGACACAGTCATGCTGGAATAGAAAACGGCCTTCCCCAAACTGTTGCCACAAAGTTGGAAGCATAGCATTGTCCAAAATGTCTTGGTATGCTGAAGCATTAAGATTTCCTTTCACTGGAAGTAAGGGCCCCAGTCCTGTTTAAAGTGGGTTTAACTTTATTGACATTTAAAGCTTAAATATTACCCTGTAGACTTGCTGTCTAGAAGACATGCTTTCATTTTGCTGTGATTTTTGTGAGGTCCTCTGCACCTTCCTCACTTGCATTTGTCAGCATATTTGCTTCTTCTTTTTCACGTCTGTTGCTCTTGATCACCTCAATTAATAGTTAAAGGTGACGACCTTGGAGAAAGGGACACCAAGACGTGGACAAAGGCATTGAGAAATGCCAGAAAACAAAGACAAGTCAAACTACTTGGCTACAGTCCACCGATAGATTGTCTGCAGTGTTTGCTAGTGACAATGGCATGCAGAGAGTGCTGCCAAGGTATTATATTATGCGAGTGTGAGTGTGTTTGTGTGTCCTTGGATTTACAATGTCTGATCGGGAACAATACATTGCTGGAGGCAACTGTGTACATAACAGATAGAAAGGCATTTGTTGTTTGGTTTTTATTGAATGGAATTGTAATTATAAATGAGTGCCTGTCTGTGGGTGTTTGTGTGGGAATCGTCGTCATCATTGCCTACAGAAACTCAAAATCCATTCTTACAGAAAAGATGTCACATTGCAGTTTGAAATTGGCAGTGAGTGCTCAACATCAAACATGGGAACATATTTACACATTAAAAAGCAACTGTTGGTCTTGACTGCAATAACAGAGGTCTTGAAAGGCTTTATTAGAGAATGAACATGGTTTATGTGCTGGTATAGCCTGAGCTCTCTTGATGTATAGCTGTTTATTAGGTAAGGAAGGATAATGGAAAATGAAAGTAATAGCAATGTCTGGCCTGAAGGTATTTGAATAAATGGGATGTTGGGAACCCACTTAATTAGGCTAATTCAGTTCTGTTGACATTTCCACCATGTGCTCTTTAAGGAAGCTCTCAAAAAAGGAAAAGGAAAAACACGAAAAAATGTGTTACACAGAATGCATACACATTGGATCTGAACAGGGTCAACATACCAAAATCATTATGAGAGATAAGTTTATTTGCATTGCAATAATGCTGTCATGTCTTCCCATTCAATATGAAGCTGTAGATTGTATTTTATGTAAAAAAAAAAAAAACCAAAACTCGTACATATTTTATCTGTAATTAGTGCAACATTCTATGCCTCACCATCATCAAACATGAGTGACTGCAGACCATTACTCAAGGGTTAGCTACACATAAATATTCAACCCTGAGAAATGATGCACTGCAAATGTTTTAGTAATTACCTTTGAATCTTGGGGTGAGCCAAAAGAGCTTACTTCTGTAAAACCTTTGCATGTCGCTCCTTTTGGGTACGAGACATAAACACAAAATCACTGAATATTAAAATAAGCTTTAACTACTCACTGAAATATCATTTATTAAAATGCCCTGTTTTACTTAACTCTGTGCTATGTCTTGTTTATCTCACATGCTATGCATCTCTTGCTTTACATGAGCAAGGAGAGGTAGAAAAAAAGGAAAGGAAAAATGGTTTTTCAAACTTTTTCAAGGACTGGTTCCCGAAACCTTCACGCTTGTGACGCACAACATTCCCACATTTCTTACTCCTTCATTTTTTCATCTCTCTTCCCCGTAGTCTAAACTATCTAAATGTTTTTGTAACTCTACAAACAAGAGCTTCTTGGCTTGAATTTGAACTGTGACCACTTTCAACTGACTGCCAATCTAGACTTTAATCATTTGTACCATAATATTCTATTTAGATATCCCTCATAGTTATCTAGATAAACAGTTTGACTATCGATCCACTCAAAAATGAAGGATCTTAAATTAAGGATCTTAAAAATAACATTTATCTCATGTAAAAGATTTTAATAAATACATTTGTATTGGTTTTTAGAGACTATACCTCTCTCTCTTATGCCTCCTTGTGCTCAGTATTTTATTCACCCCTGTTTGGCTCATTCAGCTCAAGAGGAAACACTAAAGGGAACTTGCTGCCCCTAACCTTAACCCTAACCCTAAACCACCCCAATAATAATAATAAACACACATTTGTTTCTATGACCCTGAATGCACAGTGGAGGGGAATGACTGGTGGAGCATGAACTTCCTGTCCTGATAGATGAGAAAATACACAAACTGTGAATAAACATACATTAACATGCGTATTTAAGACTGTGCACTTACATAAACAATGAAATTTAAATTACAATAGGTATTTGCCAATTTCTTCATCTTATGGACTCTCAGATAGATACATTGTACCTGCCTTGGACTTTCACTTTGACTACATCAAGGTTTCCTTCACTGAGGTCACTTAATTATAGCCTTCTGTGGTCAGTTGCAGGGCTAAAAGTGTCTTTACAGTTTGGTGACAAATCTTCCCACATTGGTTGATATGTTGAATGCAAATTTTGTCATACATGTGTTATAGGATATCAAAGCAGAACTGTGATTAAATTGCTAGAGTGTCATGAAGTTGTAAAACTGTATTTACCACAGTTTGTAATGAATAACAGCTTCTCACGTGATAATGTGTGATTGGGATCTATTGTGAAAACAGTTACATTGCTCTTGTTCTTGTTTCCCTTTTAGAAACATGTGGAGGTCTCTAGCACTCTCACTGATAGTTGCACTGACATTGGGTATCGAGGTGAGTTTGATCGTGTGTGTATACAGCCCTTTAATTGTCTTTGTATGTGTACTAGCTAATTATGGTGCATGCTATTTGTACTCCTAAATTGTTTTCCGAGCTCTGAAGCTGGAAGTGACAAATGAGATGCCCCCAGATATCGAAATACCAACCCTTCAACTCCACTGAAGGAAAATTGAGTCCACAAAACTAGATGGCTGCCCTGAGCCTAGACTATATTCAAAGCTGTGGTCTTTCATGTTTTTTTAGCGCTTTTATTTTTTTGTGTCCAATGTAGTAAGTTGTATATACAATATCGTCTTACCGTACTCTCTTTATTAGCGACAATGGCTAATAAAGAGAGTTAATTAATTAATTAAAGGGAGGAGGCTACCAGCCACAGTTGTGCCAGATCTACTGTCATATGGTTAAACTTGTGAAATGGTCGCAGTTTGGTTAGGTGTAGGCACCAAAACTACTTTTGTTGACATTATTGTCTTTTATGTGACATAATGAGAATGGTTAATACAAGAGGACACATTTGCCATTCTATCATCTTTAATTTACAGTGTATTTTTACCCAGGTGTCCCAGTCTGAGGATGTGGGGTCCATGGTGGCTGTCGAGAAGGTGATGGAAGATCAACAAGGGAACTTCAGTGACATATCCACCTTAGCAGGAGAGTCCAGACGCGAGATTCTGGCCGCTCAGTTTGAGTGCTACTTGAAGATAATCCATGATCCACCACGTACAGAAGATGGTGATAAGACTGTACCAATTGTTCTTTTGTTTTTAAATGCACAGCTGTCCAGCTGAAACTTACATCCTCTTAATGGTATAAACATGTTTTGCTTCTGACGGGTGACCAACAGATGTTAATTACATTTTGCAGTTTTAATAAAATCACTCCCTCTGAATCACTTATTGTGTATTACAAGTAAAACAATTAATCACAGGATATCTTTTTAAACCAATTTATTTTCTTTGTGCTTAGACATCTTTGGCTTTGCTGGACTCCTCTTTTAGCACTACTGTCATGCTGCAATGCGCAATGAAGATAGGAATAAAACTATGACTTTCAGTTATTTATGCTGAGAAAACCACAAGAAGCATTCTTTAGAAAAAATATTTTCATTTTAATAAAAGCTTTTTCAGAATCAATAAGACAATACTTTTTACAATAATTAATCTCACTTTAGGTTTATGTGGTTTGAGGTTTATGTCAACCTCAAACCACTATATGCAGAATTTTTCTGCTTTAGGAATGGTAGTGTGGATCTGTTGGTTGATCTGGTCACCTATTTGGCTCAGACTGAAATGTCTACTAACTATTGGATGGATTGGATGGTCAGAAGATGAATCCTTCTGACCTTGGTAATCCTTTGATTTAACCTTTAGAGTGACCATGAAGCTACCATTTTTGTATCTTTAATTTTTTTTATTTGAATACTTGGTTTGGTTTATGAGCAAATGCAGTACTTGTTACTGTAAATGTACTATGTTTCACATTCTGACATTTGTCATTGTTGATAAACAGGTGCAGTGTAGACTATGTGGTGTTTTCAGCCTATTCACGTCAGGGTCTCTGGGTCAGATGTGTGTTGAATTGGGACAATTAGTGGCCAGCATTGACTGTCTTTGTCTATTTGGATATGACTGTCGCAAGTCAACAAAGTAAGACAATTTCAAATCCTATACACTGAGCCAATACATGTTCTGAAAATAAGAAGCTGCTCATGTGGAATTGAGTAGTTCAGTCTCCTGTGTCCTACTGGCTGAAAGAAATGGCTTATTTTGACATGGTGAAAATTGATGCTGATGAAGCTTGCAAAGCTCAAATTAATCTCTCACTATTAGGTTCGTAATGTCTGTAGATGTGTAAGAAGATGAATTAGCTCAATTTTATCTGACCGACTCATAACTTCTTGCTCATTTATTTAAAGTTGCCTCTTTGGCACAGTTTTCCTCTGCTCAGCATGAATTACACTTTTAACAAACAAATTTATATTGACATGTGAATATAAGCACATTAACAGGTCAGGACATAAATGTCTACGCCTTCCTGAATAATGCAGAACTCCTTTTTTATAACATGCAAATATGAACATGTGCCTCACTGGCTGTCCTACCCACTAATAGTTTCCAGAGAGAGAGAAAGGAAGTGAATCTGAAAGAAAGGAAACCTGCCCTTTGTCTCTTTCCCAGTGCCTGTTACTCCCACTCAGTACTTCAGTGTCTTTGAAATGTTGTTTTGCGCTCCCGTCCCCAACATGCCACTGTGCAACCTGGTACTGCCAGGCTTCCGTCTATTGTTGACAAGCCATGTGTGGGCCAGCTGCGGTTAGACACGTAGTTTATAGAAGTCTAACACACCCTTTATGATTAATAGATCATTTCTATGATTCATCCAGCCAGGGACTTAATTAAAAATTTAAAAACTTCTCTACTTTTATGAATCTCTGTGGACATGTGAGCCACTTACAGCACAGTCCCATTACAGAGCTGTTATAATGTATGTGTTGAGTGAGAATACGTTTGAGTAATCCTCGGTTTTGGCTAGGTTGTAAATTTAAACCAAGCTTATTATTTGTTTGTCTGATTCCAGTAAAACACATGAGTGTTTACTGAGACAAACTTAATTGGTCTGGGTTTGATGCTCAGAAGAAGAGAATGAACCAGTGATTTCTCTGTATTTCACCATTTCACTTCAGACAACATTGCACACCTTACAATTCCTCTTTATATGTCAAATACTGCCCAAATATTATTTACATTTACTACTAATTTAAAGTATGTGTAAATATACAATATAGTATAGTATGTCTTGTTGTTACTTTTGTTGTTCTCCCACATCCTGTGGATGAACCATCTTTTCTCGGAGGAATATTCAGCCACACAAATGATGCCTTTTATGCTTTACTTGATTTTAATACAAGGAGAACTGGAGAGGTTAACATGAGCGATGACACTGGACAGAAAAACGGCATTACCTACAGAAACTTCAAATTCAATGTAAAATACAGCTGGACGGAGCATACTACTTATGGAATTAGCACTTAGCACCAGGGATTGAGACCCTGTTAAGAAGGTCTCTAAGAAGCATGATGGGATTAGATGCTTGTTTCTTCATATGTTACTTTGAAATTAGAAGTGGATGAAGGTTACACGCTGCTCTTTTTCATCTCTTTACTTCTGTGACTGATCAATCTTATATCTTAAAGCTGCATATGTACAAGCACTATTACACTTAGTCTCATAAACCGTGTCATGTGTTTTTGAGATAGAAGACACACTCACATCCATAATGTCTAGTATCTGCAAGTTTTTCAGTGTTTTGTCCTTACTGCCCTCTGTAGGATCATACTGTAACCGTACATGGGATGGCTGGCTGTGCTGGGGGGATTCACCTCCAGGGACTGTCATACAGATGTGTCCTGAATACTTTTATGACTTTGACCCTGCTGGTGAGACTGCTTGTTTAGTTATTTGGCTATTCAAATAATTGCAACAAATAAATAAACAGATACACCAACACAGAGAGATGCAAATTATGTTCAGCATCTACAGCATAAGCTTTTCATTGTCTCTTTGGTACCTGAAGTCACCTAAGTCAAACTGTAAAATATGTTTGTGTAAATGAAAATGTCTTCAACAGAGAAGGTTACCAAAGTATGTAATCCTGATGGCCAGTGGTTCCACCACCCAGAGAGCAACAGAGTCTGGACTAACTACACCCAATGTCAGACCTACACCAAAGACAAACTCAAGGTAAAACACAACGCAGTGAAACTACTGTGTGTGAGAGGATTTCAGTGCATTTTTGGAACACATTTAGTTTGTCATTTGTTGGATCAGATAAATATTAGTCTCTTTCAAGTTTGCTGGTGTATAGTGACCATGGGGCTTAAATAAAATGCAGTTAAGTGTAGCTTCGTTTGCTTAATGTCCTGAGACTAATGACTAATTCTCACAGCATTGGTTGACCTGCTAACAAACAGCTATAGTGTGAAACTACAGACACTGTGACAGGATGAAATGCAACAGTGCACCTTCTTTTTTGGCATGAAGTGGAATCTGAAGCGACTACAGGAAACAGCACCAGAGAGGTTTATGACAGATGCTGATACCTTATAGTCAGGAGTTACTTGTCCTTGGACAGCTGAGCATAACAACATGAAGTGGCTCGTGTGGTCAGAGCACTGTAAACTGTAAACTCCATGCTTAGCCAGAGTCACAGTTAGAGTGAGTGGAATCAGATTTCGCTTGAACCTCCAAACCATCAAAACTGATATGGGGTGAAAAGTTGGCCTGTAGTTGGGTGGTGTCAGAGCATCTTTGTGAAACGAGGTGTAAATTGTCTCAGTCATTGTTCCATGAATCTCATTTAATTGCCATGACGTTTGGCTAGCAGTATGAATATTTTCTTCAAAGCATCTAAATTTGTGGCCATTCAGGAAACACTTTCTCAACAGATGTTTCCTTTCTTCTGTGCATAGAGTGTATTCATATTCATCATGAATAAAGTACTTCTGTGTTCCTGCAGTTTGCCATCAGTCTCTACTACCTGGGCATGGTGGGTCATGGGCTGTCTATTGTATCTCTGATCATCTGTCTGATCATCTTCTCCTACTTCAAGTGAGTCATGAGTTTATATGAGTATATGTCTCCTGCTTTGTATGACCTATTTCAGTGATTACTCAGAAACTGATACAAGCTGCTTTTATGTAAACTTATATATGATGCTTATACCATAGTCACAACATTCACAACATAAAATGAATGATCTGCTATACTCTACAACTGACCAATAATGCAATCTGACCAAAGTCTTGCTATGGCAATTTTAATCAAAAAAATCTTTTTTCTAAGCCTTTAAAAAGCTAAAGAAACCTAAACTAGTATCTTTCCCTTCATTCTCTCCTTGTCTCTCTTTCAGGAGTCTCAGCTGCCAGAGAATCTCCCTCCACAAAAACATGTTTCTCTCCTTCATCTTGAACTCTGTTGTTACTATAATGTGGCTCTCGCTCAGTGCGGCCAGTAGCCAAGCCCAAAATACCAGCAACCCCGTGAGCCACTGAATTTATCTGTATTTCATCTCATTACACTAATAAAATAAGTTCACTTGCCTAATTTCCCCACGTTACAAATACCCCACATATAACATAATGGTGTGCTCATTAGGTATTGTCTCAAACTGTGGATGGCTCTCTGTTTTTTAATTCTATAGGATAAAATCACCTTTGTAGTGAAGTCTTAGTGTTTACCGTTTTTCAGGTGAGCTGTAAGATCCTGGCTGTGCTGACTCAGTACACATCTACTTCCAACTACTTCTGGATGCTGTGTGAAGGCATTTACCTCCACACGCTCATCATAGTGGCCGTCTTTGTCGGGGAACAGCAGCTCTTCTGGTACTACGTCCTGGGATGGGGTGAGTCAGGAGGATTTGGCATACACTGCTATTTCCAAAACTATTTCCTTTTGTGCTTCAGTGTGAGCTCATGTCTACATTAAACAACCTTTTTTTTCTATAGTAACACTTTGCAAATAGCCCAGAAGATTCACACAATGTCTACAGAGACAACATTAAAGTATCGTAGTGAATTTTAATCATGGACTTGCAATACCCTGTAATACTTTATGAGTACCACTGCAGGTGAAGAGTTACTGCATTACTGCATTATCCCCAACAGATCATTTCAAAGTATACCTGAATACATGAAAGCATCCACAATTTTTGACTATAATTTAGTCTTGAATACTTTTGTTGCACTGAGAGCTTCAATGTCCAGTGGTAATTCAGTGCAAAAATGTACCCTTGAAGCCTGGATGTACCTCTGCTTAGATAAGTGTACTTTTCATTTCTGCTCTCATGCAGGCACTCAGCTCTTGTGCATTGACTACAGATTCTCTCCAAGCCTCGCATCATTTTATATCTGTACAATAAAGCCTGCCTAAAATGGCCATGGCACCAATTGTTTTTTTATTTTCTCTTGGGTTATTATGTGGATTAAACAAGCGACCTTTAACATGTTAATTTTTGAGTCTTAGAGGTGCTGACCATTGGATTTTGTTACCTTTCTACAGAGCCAGGGTAACCAAATTCTCCATTTCCAGTCTCTATGCTAAGCTAAGCTAAGCTAATATAACTACCTCCTCATTCCAGCTTTATATTGAGGAGCTTTAGAGTTTCTGGTTTTCAGATTTTATTAACCTTTGGACAGTACCAGGCTAGCTGTAATCATTATGCTAAGCTTAGTTAGCCATCTCCTGATATTGAACAACAAGATACTTATTGATCTTCCCATGTAACTCTCTCCATACCATATTTCATACCAGGCTATTCCATTAAAGGTCATTGATAGTACTATACCACTATGTGAGATTAAGAATTTTACTCCTCACATGATTTTAACATTGTTATGCAACTGAGCGGTTCAGGATGTCAGTCTTATATTTCTGCCTGTTTCTGTCTTAAGGTTTTCCCATCGTTCCCGCCATCACATATGCTGTGGCTCGTGAGCTCTTCTTTAACGACAAGTAAGGTGTAGTCGGTTTACTGTTCTTTTATAACAGCTGTGAAATCCAAGACCATAAGAGACCAAGAATGTTGCAACATGCAGTCTTCTAACATAATGACTGGCCGAGATTTCTCTCTCTCACTTTCTCCTTCCTGTGACCTTACCCTGTTTGACCACTTTCACGCTGAGAGCAGCTGAAAGATATTGATTTGCCTCATCAAGTGGTGTTTGTCTGAGCCCTTGGCCTGCTGATTCAGGTGCTAATGATGAAAGATTTAGGTTTTCATTAAGCCCTCTGGCTTTTTTATGTCACTGTGCTGTGTATGTGAAACTTTATCGGAAAAGTCCCTGCAATTTCACTTATTCTCGCTCTCTGTTTTTGTATCAGGTGTTGGATCAGCTCAAATACAAACCTGGTCTATATCATTCATGGACCCATTCAAGCTGCACTGCTTGTGAGTAATTAATAACGGTATATTTTATATTTACGATGTATAAGATTTAATCTTGCTCCTTTGAAAACAACCTTAAAAATACCTTTTTAAATGCTTATTGAGCAGCCTGGAGTTATTTTGTGTCAAACTTATAATGTAAATGAACACTGTGGTTTATGTGAATACACACTCAGATCAGACACACACTACAGTGAAATTATAGCACAGATGAAATGATTCAACAAACTAGTGCCAGGGGACTTACAGCAAAAACGCATCAAAATGACATTGTGCTTTCTCCATTTAAATGCCAGGCAGAGTAACAGAAAAAGAAGTGACCAACCTCCATGTACTTGTTATTTGAAGATGTAGTTATAGTGCCACCATCAGGCCAATCATTATAATTCCTTGGATGATATGCAAAGACGTACCTCTCTTTCAAATCAATCAGAATCAGAAACAGAATCAGAATTCCTTTATTTATCCCCGAGGGGAAATTCTTTAGAAAGTAAGAAGAGTAGCGTAATATATTAAAAAACAACAGAAAACAGTAAAGAAAGTCGTATCGACATATGCGCACTGATGAAATCCAGTGTATCTGCAGCCTTAGTATATTTATATCTCTGTCTCTCTTCGTATACAGGTGAACTTCTTCTTTCTCCTGAACATTGTCCGGGTCCTGATCACCAAGCTGAAAGACACCCACTGCGCTGAGAGCACAGCCTACATGAAGGCAGTGAGAGCCACCCTCATCCTCGTACCTCTGCTGGGAGTCCAGTACATCATTTTCCCCTGTAGGCCAGAGGGACGCATCAGCCGGGCCATCTATGAATTTTTTATGATTATCTTCAGCCACTTCCAGGTACAGTCAACTATAACCTGGAAATTATGGTTTGAACAAAATGCGGATGCTAGTACCTGCAATTTCGTTGTGCCTAAAAAGTACAATGACAATAAAAGCTTTCTGTTCTGTTCTACTACTTGCCACAAAGACTCTCTTGAACCCTCTTGAATTTAAATAAATAAGTGCTATTTGGTCTCTTATTTTTGAATTTGGACATTCACGTGCTCCATAAATTAATATTAGTAAAATTGCCTTCTTGTGGGGGCCATTTTCAAAATCGCAGCAACTACAGAAAAAGAAAGCCATGCTGCTTTTGGTGTGATGAGTGATGGTAGTGATTATTTTACATTCATTATTTACAGGATCGTTTTAATTACATCTGTGAGTGTATTTATGTATAATCTAACATCCCATTACTTTGCAGGGACTCCTGGTGGCAATTATATTCTGTTTCTGCAATGCTGAGGTATGTGAAAAACTATAATCTTTCATATTTCGAAGAGACTATAAATTGTTAAAAATGAACAGAGATTTCAGGTAGAACAGTTGCTATGACCCAGATCATGTAAAGTGTTGTGTCATATACATTATACTGTATCTAAATCTAAATCTAAAATGGCATTTATTTAGAAAACTAATATTGAGAATTTTATTTAAGTTGACTATGGTTGTTGACTTCCAGGCGCAGACAGCGCTGCGGAGGAAATGGGCTCAGTGGAAGTCTGGCTGGGGAGATACACCTGTCACCAGCAACCACTTTAACTACCACAGCTCTTCCATCACCGAAACCAGCCGTGCCACCATCAGCTTGGAGCAGCCTGCTGCTGCGTCTTTTGAGCAAAAGGAAAACGGTCAGTTCTTGTCCAAGGTGCATCAGAGCAGCAACGGGCAGCAGAAAAAAAGCACGATGTACAGCAATGGGGAGGTGGACACATTCAAGAAGATGGAGACCACCAACATCTGATTGGAGAAGACAGAAATGGTGGAGATTGTGGTGCCACACACACACACACATACACATACTAGACACAAAGACTAGTATAGATTGAAGGTGAATTTTCAAAATAAAGTGATTGGGCAGAGTATTTTCAGTAAAATATCTAAAAAGCACTTACAAAACATGTAACATTCACACATTTTTGACTCATTTTTGAAAAAATCATTGATATCACGTTGCCATTCTCTTATCCTAGTATAGTAAAGTTTTTTGTGCACGTATTCTGTTGCAATGAAGACCACTTCCGCCTGTTGCGGTATTTGTTCTGGTTTTTATACTGTATTTCCTGTTAGAATGGGGGAAATGTGCAAATCCCAAGCCTGACATTTTTACATCTCCATTGCAGAGCTGTGTTTGTGTGCTCTGTTGCTTTCTGAAGCCTCTGAATGCTTTACTTGTGCACCACTCTGACCAATGAATGTCATAGCCCACTGATGTGATTTCATTTCATCACCGACCTGCAGAAAGCCAGCATCACCAATTAAGCTGTTTTTCGGACAATAAAAATGTGTTATTAGGATGAAATAACAAATGGACACAATCATGGTTTAGATTTCAGGATAACATGGTTGAAAAATAGGAGATGTATAAGGTGGCCAGAGGGCTTTTAGTTTTGAACATGCCCTACTTAATCTTGGTGAGCACTTTGGACCAATCCACCCTACAAGCAAAACGCTGTGTTGGTCGATAAAAACTGAGTGACATCTGTTGTACCATAGCCTATAAAAATGTAGGTCAATAATATTATTGAGAAATTTATTTTTTCTGTTAAAACAGGGTGCAACAGAGACACTAAGCTGAAAACCAAACTGTAGAAGCTGCACTCTGGCTTAATTCCTGTCTACACACTTCTACTCCCTCAGCCACAGAAAGTCTGCCAACATATTAGCTACACTTTTGCTAAAGAAAGTTAAAGCTAGCTGGGGAAGTAGCCACAGCTTGCTTTAACTAAAGCTAAAACCTAGCCTACATTTGCTGTTTTTCCCACCCATCACCTGTAATTGTAAAATGTCTATTTTTATGACATCCACTAATTCAGTTTCTTAAAGTAGCAGAGTAGCGTTAGAGCTCAGCTTTTTGGAATTCGTTGTTTGGTGAGATTCGGTTACTTTGAAATTACAAGTTTAAATGAGTGAAAGTGTATAAATTAAGAAAATATTAGCAGTAGGTGAACATACAAGCACACACACCAAACAGGTGTCTATGAACTATGGATTGTAAATAATTTAAATAAATATTTTTCTTAAACAAACTTAAAATGGGCACAGAGTCTAAGAACATGGCACAAAATTTGTTGGTAGACATTTTCTCCTGCATTTTATCAACTAGATATTGGCCAGCCAGTGTTCGATAGTCTCGATACTGACTCTCGATACTGAGGAAACACTTTACAGCTGTAGTCTGTTAAATTGGACACTATGTGTGCTTACACAAACTATCAATTTTTTTTTTCTTTTAGAAAACGATTTGATTATTTTTATGGGTAATAAAGAGATCCGCTTTGAACACAGAATGTATCATCTTGAAAGGGCTTCAGGTGGTTCATATACACAGCTCATGTAGCTCTACAAGAGAAAAAACTGTGGAAATCTGTATATAAGTATAACGTGTTTTCAAAGATTAGCAAAGATCACGTCCTGGCTCCACAACAGCTAATCATGTATCTGGGGAGTTTCTAACAACTTTTGAATCAGACTAGAGCTGATTTACTTCCTGGAACTAAATTTCATGCTAAACATTATGGGTAACAGCTCTCCTAATTGAAACTAGGAGCGGAGCTTTAATTACAGGATAATTTCTGCTGTAGAGATAATGGAGGTGTGCAGTGGCGCAATAATTTCACCCGTACTGAATCTCAGTCATTCTCTTCACTCACTCCATGAAAAACACAGCATTGGAGGGATTTTGGCCAGCAAATAGCACACATAAAAACACATGAAAACAACATGGTGTCTGCAATAGTTTATGGAAGGAGTGTATAGGATGTGTGCACATGTGTTTTTAAAAATGAGTCCCTCCAACTATTTACTTTCTGTTACTGTATAACAAATTTTATTGTAATATAATGGAGAATCTAATGAAAACAATCACAGATTATACAGAGCTGCATATTCTATTTGAAATGTTTCTGTGCCAAATACAGCAAATAGAACCACACAGTGCACAAATGTACAAATCATTAAGAATAAATGTTTTTTTCTGTCACTTATTAACTCTGCTTCAGTCAGTATGAGAAGGAGACAATTTCAAAGATTTATCATGTCTTTGTTACTATAGTTCTTATTGTTTTGTAATATACTATAATATCATTGTTTCGGCTGTTAGTTAATATAGACCGTTTCACTATTTCTAATGCTTTGTATCATTGCTACAAATTTTTTCAAATGCCCAAATACAATTCACTGCCACTTTAAGGAGTTATAATTTAAAGTTTTTTTTTCATTGCACATCTACCGTGTTGTATGTTAACTGACAGGCTAAAGTTTCGGCACCTTTTTTAGTTTCCACCGGATTATTTAGCAAGTCTTATGTTTGAAAATGATCTAGTAGCAAATGTATTTGGTGTTCCTCCAGGGTGAATTCACGCACAACATATTGGGAATACAAATACTGCATTGTGGATACAGCAGGGTATACTGATGCAATGGGGAATAGTACACAATTGTGCCAAGAATAAAAAGAATACAGGTGAGTGTGAGTGGGCGCTGTTAAAGAGCAGTGCTTCTCGACTCATACTGCACAGGATTTCTTCCCTGTTCATTTTTACCAATGCTGCTTGTCAGCAAAACAGCCGTCGCGGATATATTTGTAAAGAAATTTGAGAAACATTCCAATAAAATATCAAAAAAATGTTCAATTCAAACATATAACTGTAAATATATTTTTAACACTGCCTACATGTAGAAATAAACTTTTGTGACCATAAACCTGTGGTATTCAGTGTAAGAATGCAATTCTAAGTGAAGTTATTTAATCATTAATAGAGATTTTTTTTTTTTTTTTATGTTATGATATTGCTTTTTGTTATGGATCTGAGTATTATAAATAGGGTATGGGTCCAGATCAAATCCTTTGCTAGAGATCACTTGGGGACATCTGTCAAGCTTGTCTTCCCACAATATTATCATATAATATAGAAAGATACATAGATAGAAAAAGTGTATCTATCTATTTATCTATCTAAAGAATTTCCCTTCGGGGATAAATAAAGGAATTTTGATTCTGATTCTGATCTATCTATATTTTTGACTATACTGGCATCATTTAGGGAATTCCATATGAGCAACAAATGCGGTAAGCAGCAGGGGACAAAGAGGGCTGCATCTACGCGGTGATACTTTTGGATGAAATTTGGATGGCGTTTGGAAATACAAGTGGTATTCAACAGTTTCTGCTGCACGCATCTCCGCGTAAAAGGATGAGGTCCCACCGAGATTTGAACTCGGATCGCTGGATTCAAAGTCCAGAGTGCTAACCATTACACCATGGGACCAGATAGTACCGCCATGATGACTCGTCGTCTTATGAAGCATGCGCAAATATAGCGTAATGGCAATGCTGATTTTATATATGTAGATAAGTGCGCACGTACACCTGTACATATCTGTAAACCTGGCTAAGATTATTAATTGACCTGGAGCACCACGACACAACCGTAAAGGTGACAGTGGAATTAACTAGCTGATATTGTCTAATCCGAGGTCACTTAAATGCTTAACAATTGTCCGAAAACCCTTGTATCTAACGCGACCTCCAAAATAACTCAAAAATACCGAACAGTAAAAAATAATGTCGAGGTTATACAGATTAAAACATCCATTAGCTTTGACTGTGAGTGCCGCAAAATGTAAATGGATACCGCGACATAACGACAAGATATTAACTCTCTTTATTTCTGTTTCGGCAGTAAACTCCGGGAAGGTTTGAAGCAGTATCTGCTCACATTATTCAGTTCATCTACTGTAGTTGATACATTTGTCCCCTCAGTCTACTCTCTGTCTTTCTGCTCATAATATCACGAGGTGCTAACAAGCACATTATTTGGGTTGAGAAAGTTGCCAGGACACGTTGGGCCATTTACAGGTTGTAAAAGGGTGGTATCTATTTTGACCCTTCTGTATCTTTGGTTATAGCCACAGCGCCACCACTGAGGTTAACGTTCAAAGGAGCAGGCAGAACTTCAGCTGAGGTGTCTTAATATAGGTGTGTGTATGATATGTATTAATACAAGAATGTACTAATCATTCTAATAATTGCTGTTATCATTATAATATGGCATCTAAATGCTGTAAACTGTGTTCTGTCGTGAAACGTCAGTAGTGTCGTGAAACGGGTAGTTATTGCTGAGTTGTAGTAACTAAAAGTGCCACGTAGGGGCAGCAGAGGATCTCTCTCTCTCTCTCTCTCTCTCTCTCTCTCTCTCTCTCTCTCTCTCTCTCTATCTATCTACCTATCTCTCTAGATAAATAAGTAAAACTATATGTTCTTTTGGGTTTTAAAATGAGGAATTTCCAGCCTCATTAACTTACCTGTCACAGGTTACAAGATCATCATATGCTCATCATATGATTGAAGTTTCATCTAATCTAATCTAAAATTTAAATTACCACAGTAACTGATTTTCTGCATTACAATCAAAGGAGCCTCGAGCCTGAGCTCAGCCTCTCTATGGGAGTAAGCCTGGCTCATACAACTCCATCCACCCATAGCTCAGTAGAGAGGTGCTCTGAGGATACATAAACCAAATGTCCCATAGCTTAGTCTATACTAACAGCTTAACGCACACACGTACACCCCGTCATCGTAATCCCTAACACGTGAGCAGCCTATTCCCACTTGACCTGCTGCTCCTTTAGCCCCATTAAAGACCAGTACACACACATGCACATGCTCACTGATGATTAGACAGATACACACACAGACACACATTTTAGCAGCTAAGAAGAACTGGTGGTAAATCAATGTGGTGCTGGACTTTGGATGCAGAAATATGACTGAAATCAATGGGATACAAGGCTGTCTGACTACAGAATGTCATTGCTGGTTCAACCCATACTCGAATAGAAACAGGTCAAGCACACAGAAAAACAAGAATATTTTATGATTACCTGTTTTCAGTCTCCCGACTATCTGATTTATAATTTCCTGTCATGTCATAATCCTAAATAATACAAGAATAGATGGGTTTCTGTTTTTTCCTCCCCCCTGTAATCTCAGCTGCTCTGCTAAATCCTGTTTTAGAGATAATCCCAACTTTTGCCTAATTGGAGTTGGTCAACAACCAGACCCTAGCAAGTTGAAATGGATTGTGTAGTACCTACCACAGACATGGAGACGCAGAGAAGCATAAGTTATCGAATGACTTCTGATTCCATTTTATATTCAGCCAATCCAGCTGGTTCTCTGTTCACATTCTTTTCCCTGCAATACACCGTATAGTTACTGTTTGTGTACACAGCATTTAGAGTCATTTGTCTTTGTTTTGTTCACACTTGTTTTGTATATAGTATTCTGTTTATTAAAAGTCTTCCATCTACACTTATCCCTTGCTTGATTAACTGGTAAGGCATTTCTATATTGTCTCTGGATCACTGGTGCAGAGGGATTCTAGAACCTGACCAGGGATCAGTCAAAACAAATAAGTGGGATGTGGGTCATTGGGAGTCACTAGATTTACGTTTGGTCCAGTTTTGGATTCTGCCAACTTTTAAATCAGTCAACAGCACGTGTTTCAGAGAAAAAGTTCTAGGTGAGGGTGTTTATCTACTGACATGTATAAATCTGACCATCATATTAATGTCTAATTAAATGTTATCACATTTCTGTGATATTATATACACGGAAATTTCATTCTATATATGAACATTTGCAGTGTTTGGAAAATAAAAACAGCAGCAGAATAAAAATAAACAAATAAAGGAGATTAAGTTTAATTTATATGGAATAAATTCTAATATGAATGCAAACTGGAATTGCAATACAAATATGCAATAATTGAATATCACATATCTTAAGAATCTTTAACTTTTATTTCCTTGGTTTAAGTAATCATAAGTAGCATTATGGGGATATGTTTGGCAGCTGGTACAAGAAAGTTATTAAGTGTGTGCTTAAAAAAGAAATCTGTATTGTGTTCAGCCTGACCACTTTTTCTCAAGACAATGAAATGAAAAGACAGGCAACAATAGAAATGGGATTTTAAGATGACAGCCATAAGTGGTTTTATTAAGGCTTGATAAATGTATTATGTGAATCATTTCAGAACATTTTTCTCCTAACACATTAGGATTCCTCAAGCCGCATTGGCCTAAAAAAACTTTTATTTGTTATACTCACTTGTAGTCGACTGATGATCTGTGTTCCAGTAAACCAAAAAGCTTCAGCCCCAGTGGGAATAAACCGACTTAGATCTCATAATAAATCAAAATTACAAACAACATGAGCTATCACTTTATCTGTTCTGTCTTTTTTTAGTTTTTTTGTGTTTGGCTTCAGGTGTGTTATATTAATTTGAATAGTTAATTAATAGTTAATAGATAAAATAGGTTAAATCTGGTGTTTTCATTTGTAATTTTCACAATCTTAGCCTAGTAGACCTTTGTTAGCATGCTAGCATTCACTGATAAGTATATTGGTTTTGTGGATTTAAATTTAAATTTACATTTTGTCCTCATAGTGGTGCAAGTTTGAAAATTAGAAGATCACTAAAGCTGATAGGAGTCATCCTTAATGACCATGGCTAACTGAACCAAACATCCACCCAATAGTCAAGATATTTCAGTCTGGACCAATGCAATGGCGCTGCCAACCAACCATCTGACCAACCAACCTGTTGAGCCTTGCTGTAAGGGAATCTAAAAAGCACCTTCACACTGTTAATATGACTTCAAGTGATTTATCTGTGTCATCTCTAGTGTTCTTCCTAGATAATATATATGCGGTGGTTAGTCATTTAGGTAAATGTGCCTGTTATATACTAGTGACAGGGGAGCACTGTCAGTATGTCAGGGGCCAGAAATACATGATTTTTTTCAAGATGATTTCCTTTTAAAGAATGAAAAGACCTTACAAGAAATGTTTCTTAGTTCTGCAAGGCAGAAACTGTGCAAATATTACAGTTTCCTTCCAGTTAACAAGAAAACAGCAGCTTTACCTTCTATTTAATATTAAGGGCTACAACTGACACAAGCATCACGCTGTGATTTGCCCGGTTTGTTTTCAATTGGGTGGTTTCTGAATTGACCACTGAGAATGTTTGTTATTGGTTGAAAGATTTATTTTGGAAATGAAAATGAACCAAGAGTGTATTGGAAACTTTGGCTTTAGCTTGTTTTATTTACCCCTTTTCTCATTTTACAGTGTTCCCAAAACTTGCATCAGTATGAATGACGCTTTTTGGAAAATGTGTTTCCTTACAGATGTTGTTGTCAGTAGTGTGCAGACTGTCTAAGGGCCAGGGCCAAAAAAAAAAAAAAAACAAAAAAAAAAGGTTAATGGGTTGTAAACCCACCCTTTCATCATGTGACTTGTAAGGGTCACATGGTTCCTGGGGGGCACGAGGTCTCCTGGCGAGGGATCTCAAGGCTGCACTGTAGGTGGTCAGCTCTGACAGCCACCAACACTGAAACAACTATCAGTGCATTGCCACGAAATTTTGTCCAGACATTTTCCACTCCCCAGAGGATGAAGCTTACTGACTTTTGTAGGTCCTCTGACTTTTCTTCTAGTGCCATCATTAGGCTCACATTTTGAGGTCACAGTAACAGTTCAGTAGTTTGGAGCTAATTAGCAGATGTCAGTATGCTAACATGCTAAAGTAGGATTGTGCATATTAGCACTGTAAGCATGTTAGCCACTTTAGTTAAGTAAAGCATCACAGCTCTACAGACTTATGGATTATTTTAAAATTCCATTTTGGTCTCTTAACAATATCAAAAAGTGATTCTCTTACTGTAGATATTGATTTCATCTTTCATCTTTCTCTTTTGTCTAAGTAAAAAGCTCATAGACAAAGTCTGTCAGGAAAACCCATTAACCCAAGGTGGTTTTCAAAAGACCAGCTAATCTTACCACACTGAAGATTACATAAAACCTTATGGGCCTTCCACCACAACGGGGTTCTGCTATGAGGCAACAAGCCTAAAGAATCATTTCCCAGCTCTGTGGTGAACCCGCGTTGTTAAGATCAACTCATGTTATTGGTGTCTCTTCCTGCTGTGTCTCTTCTTGGCTGTACATAGTGGCCTGGCTGTGACTGTGACCTCACATGCTCTGATTGGATCCTGCAACCTGACTTCAACCTGGCAGGAAGGCAGAGACAGTTTATGCAACACACATGGCCTCAGATTAGCACCTTTAGAGTACTCCCCCCTTCTTAGGCTCGCCCTTGTAATGTCTCTTGATCTCATTTTGACACCTCTCTCACTCTAGTTGTCTCACGTCTTCATGTGTCTAATGATATTTTCTTCACACTGACATGCAGCCAGCTGGTCATGCACAGTTTCTTATTTCCTCTCATTTACCTGATTTATTAGTGATGAAAAACCCCATCTATGTTTCTTCATATGCTGTATATGAGCAACCTACAACCCCTTCCTTTGTTTTTCCTCACTTCCCCCTGGGCACTGGCTGGCCTTTTCCTTCACTGTCTCCAGATCTTCTCCTCTCCTCCTCCTCCTCCTCATTCTTGGTTCCTTCCATCATCTCATCCTCCTGCCTCCTCTTCCTCCTCACTGGATGACATGCAACGTTTCCTTGCTGCAGCTCTGTCACATGTGATCTAGTCACTCTGTGTCCTCGCTTCACGCCTGCCTGGCCGTGGTGAGAGTTGTGGTGGAAGTCACTGCACACTTCTTAACTAAAGAACAAATAATTATCAGATCCTTACTTGAGATATCGAGTTAGTCTTGGTTATTCTTTAGCCAGTTTTACTAAAATCATTACGTTACACTTATCTTATTTATCAAACATTTTGTGGGTTTTTTCAATTGCTACATTGTTGCTCAAGTATTTATCTTGGCTTAGTCCGGCAGCCACTGCCAAACAGTCAAAAATGTCACAGACAACTGGGAAGAAAACAGCCAGAATAGAAACTAAAAGGCATGTTTAACTGTTATTTTGAGATAATGGCATATTTATTGAAATAAGGGTATAAAAGTAAATTTTTTGTTCAAGGATACCAAGTTTTTAGCAGTTCTTTTTGCTGTCAGATGAAAGTATTATTTTATCATTGTTGTTTTTTTTTTTACATACATTGTTGAATCATCTGAATTTCATACTGCTGGAATTCTGCTCCAGGGACCACACAGACATCTTAAGTCATTATCTCATAAAAACTTAATATTGGAAACACAACAGTTCACAAGACTCCTCAACAAATACTTCTTTCATAACCTTCTAATTTGTCCAAGGACTGTCTGCGCCCAACTGCTTGCTGTCTTGCCACTATCCTGCATCTCCGCTGCCTCATCTTTTTATTTCCTGTGCTGTTATCAGTGCACCGAACAAAGGGTTGCAGTGGTACTTTGAAAGGATTAATATTGGGCTTCCCTAGCATTTTGTGTGCGTGTGTGTGTGTGTGTGTGTGTGTGTGTGTGTGTGTGTGTATATCATGACCAGGGTCCACTATCCCACTAAAAATGAACTTTTCTGAATTAAAGTGCAATAATCCTGTGAATGATTTTTGTGATGATGAAATTAATTTTAGCTTTTTCTTTAATTTTATAACTTAAAGAGGTAAGCATACCTGCAGTTGCACATGAGAACTTTGATTAAAAAAAAAAAAAAAAAAATAGCAAATGCATCAGCTTGTTTTTAGATTTTTCCAGCAGTGCGCGAACCTTCAACTTTAAACGCGGCTTTCTTGCAAAGCAGATTTCATTTCACTTCCAGCATATTTTTACACAGACTTTATGTTACTGTAACCTTCCTTATCAAAAAGTTCAAATCATCGTGAACGTAAACATTTTTGTTTTTACACACACACCTTCTGGTTCTCAAGGCTTTCTTTCAGTTGGATTTTTCTTGTCTGTTCTAAGATGGAACCACATTCCTTAAAGGTTGCTCATTGGGTTCATTGGTTGAAATTTTTTTTCATGCATCATACATTTTGGGCTGAGAGCTGCAAGCATGGCATTAAAATGATACATTATTACGGCTTTTTGAGACTTTTAGACCTCCATGAATCCACCGCATTGACTTGACGTGCAATTCAGACTGCGATCACAATGCTAAAAAAAGTACATAATAACAGCAGAAGCACGAGTGGAGAACACAAGAAAAGATGGCAAATTGACAGTTGCACGGCAACATCTGGCTAACATTCGCCACCACTGTTCATACCCAATCAAGAATGACTGAAGCCACCTAAGTATTTTATTGCTTATAAATTTAATTTTGAAAGTCTAAGAAATAATGGAGTATTTAAAAAAAAAACAACAAAAAAAACATTGGGCTGTTTGCTTGCTTTACATGATGAGGACGCTTTATGTTCAGCTTCTTCTACTTGCAGCAATACTGCTGCCAGTAATGATGAGTTGATAAGTTGATTTCTGACACAACTATCAGTGACACATAATCTGGTTTATTTGGGGTTTTTGGATTAATGGGTTTTGTTGGGTTTTGATGGGTCTCTCTAAAAATGAAATTAAAGAGTTTGGTCTAGACCTGCTCTGGCTGTAAGTGTCATGAGACAACTGTTGTGAGGGGAGAGATGACATACCACAAATGTCCCTGACCTCGATGCAGTGTATATACGATCAGCGTCTCTTGACATCCCAACAGCATGATTTTGCGAGTGAGGAATGGAGATTTCTGGTTAAGGATCTGACAAGCGAATGACATCTTCAGAGCAAAAAACATTTCCTTTTTACATTGCTACATTAACATTAACAAAATTTTTCCCTCATGTTTGTGTTTACTGATTAATTTAGTTTTATTTATGCTACTTTACAGCATCTTCACTGAACCCATCACTTTATAAGGTGTCATTTAATACACTGTATCAATGTAGTGACATGAGCTTTTGAAGGTACAAGAGAATAAGTATAACCATGTGTTGCTACACCGTAAAATGGGCAAAAGCTTACAATCTAAGCCATATGTAATGTTTTATGTTTCATGTAAATAGTAACCACATCTAACATTACTGAATAATTGCATTAGTGTAACACACATGCTATACACAAACAATTTAACTGTATTTTTAAAAGGATAAATAACCAACACAAGGTAAAGTTTATATATACTAACTGTTTTAAATTTGGTCTTGAATTAGTCAGAGTTACTAACTGCACCAGACCCAGAAAGGGCCTGTGACTTATTTTGGGTTCTGAACTGTATTTTAAGAAGACACACAGTTCTTGAACACAGACAGCTGCTGAACACATGGCCTGTTACTCCATCCGGAGAATATATATGTGTGTAAATGCCTGGAGCTCCACTCTTTCACAGTCTTTTCATTTTGATTCTTAAACTGAGACATTTATGTGGCGCTCATTTCTTAAGTGCTCAGTTTTCCCAGCATTAAATTAGGTGCTAATATCCCAGGAAACAAAAGTTATGAAAAAAAAAATTGCTCACTCTTAAAGAGTAATGACCCACAGGCCAGGAACATACTTGAATCCATCTGTGCTTTTTAAAAATGTTTCAATAGGGCTTTTGTCATTCTCATACTCCATTAAAAGTTCATATTCTGCAGAGAAAATTTTTACAAATGCCAGAGTATGCAATTGTTTATAAGGTACATTCTTTAGGCTGGATCACAGACTAACACACTTTTAACTGAATATAAGAAAACACAAAAATCTTTTTTTTTTTTTCAGACTTTTATCCGACTGCATCATTATACATCCTCACACTCCAAGAGCCACTTACCAATGGGAGGCTCAGTCCAAAAAGAGCACTATTCAAACACCACTCAACACAAACACTGCTCATTCATTCCTGCGGAGCAGAAAGAGCTCTAAATCTGTCTGAAGCTGCGTTTTTGCTCCCAGACTCCCTCCAGGTGGGACACCTCTGATAAAACCCACAGACTGCATACTGTACTGAGGAGAACTCCCACAGACAGGCTTATACTGTAAGCAAAGACCACGTGTGTGGGTGTGTGTGTGTTTGAAGATTGAATAGCCACTGTCAGACAAATAAAAGTGAGACATAAGGGAAAGCATCGAGGGCAAGAAAATCCATGTAGTGGCACCTTAAATGTTTCAGTTCAATGAAGAAATGGAGCATTCTACAGAAAAAACTTAAAATATTACTGAATAAACTTTAACCCTCAGACCAACATATGAATATGCAGGTCATGATGATGTTGTAAGACACATTAGATTAAATAATAAGTGCAGGATGTGCTGCGAAGCCAAAAGGACAGCACAGGGCAGCTGAGATCATCAGAGGCAGATATCGCAGAGGTGAGGTGTGCTTGTGAAGAGATCCTAACAGACGAAGCCTTCATGACCTTTTGGTTTGGGAAGCCAATCAGTGTTGCCCCTCTCTACCTTGTAACTACATCGTCATGCACTAAAACCTGCTGAGGGGGAGTTGAGTTGTATTTTTCAGTTGAGGACTTTCAAGTTAATTCAAAATACAAATCTGACTACAAGCCCTAACCTAGATTCATATGTAAGCAAACAAACATGGGAGTGAGATCAATGGTCTCATCCAAGTGAAAAAGCGTATTTCCCAAACTGCAAACTATTGCTTTAACCTCTGGTTGTCACAGTAATAAAGTTTTGTATCGAATTCATTCACATCTACTTGACTGTCTTATTAGTCACAATCATTTTTAAAACAAGTTAGACAGTTTGCTCCATGACTCAATTATACAAGACCACAGCCTCAAACCTCACCAGATGAAACAAAAGTTTATTCCTGGCCAGCTGTATAGTAGTTTGAATAGTATAAATAATCAACATCTTGAGGGCGACATAAAGATATTTTGTCTTTGCCAAAGTTGGATGGACAAAATTGTGATTGACATGCTGGATGAACAGCATGACAGTTCCTCATGGGAATCCTCTTGTCTGATTGGCTTAGAAAGCTTTGAACTCTAATCTATTCCAGGATAGGTCAGGCCAGGTGGTTTGCTAACAGAAGAACAGTGTTAATGATCTCATTTTAGCACTTTACGGCTTGTGTGACCACACACTGGGCTTCATGTTCTTGATTTGTAAGAGGTCCATGTACAAGACTGTGGTGAGCTCCTGAGCAATGTCGGAATTTTGACCAAGATGAAAGGTTTTCTATATTTATGCCCCCAAATTACAAGAAGTCAGTGTTTCCTGCTGAGGTGGAAAAGCCTCATGTAGACCATCATGAGACATTAATTTTCCACTGAAACCCACACTAATGAGGTCTCTTTGGGGTTGGCAGCAAGACAGGATGGGTGACCACTTGCAACCATTCAAAGGAATGGAAACTCTGAGATACTAGTTTACTAACTAATAACTAACGAGATCTTAAATCTAGTTAGCGTTTGTGATAATACACTTGTTATGTAAGGACGTACATGTCTATCAGGGGTTTGGAACACAAACTTGATAAAGTAGGTAACTAGAGTACGTGCTCAAATAATGTCGTATATACAAGCGTAAGTACACAGTCACTGTTGACAAGTGCATACAGTACATCAACATTACATTGAGTGCATAAGTAAATAACTACATAAAGAGTATGCGCATATTGAGGTGGTGGGTACATAGGGAAGTGTAAATACTAAACCACATAAGTACACAGAAACCAATTTAATGAGATGCAACTTGTGAACAGTATAGATGGAATACTTATATTTGAAAAGTTCAGTTTAGGTTAATTCTGTGCGTGCTTATCCCGAGGCTTCTTGGTGGTGTCATTGTCTCCTCCCCCTCTCAGGCCTCCTCCGCACACTGGCGTGCAACAAATACAGCAAGCAGGGACACTCTTAGTCAAACATTTACCCAAGGCAGGTTGGGGAGCTAACAGCACTGGCTAGGGGTCCCTCAGCAGCCCTGTCTCTGTTCTAACTCCCCAGTCAAAACGTCCAACCACACATTTAAAATGTAAGCTAAATTAGTCTGCATTAAACATTTACATGCGAGAGCTTGTATTTTTATTTCACCTCTTCATTGCTCTTACCTGAACATGACAATTTAAAGATCACCTTTATTTACTTTGTCCACCAGCTGACCAAGATTTATCTGTCCCGCCCACTGTCATGCACGCACACACACCCCCACACACACACATACATACAAACAAACAACTCCCTTTCCCCCATCTCACATGAAAGATTTAACCTGGGCATGTCAGGGAGCTTATTGCTTTGCCTGGAGAGCGACAACAATACTGCTTTTACCTCACAACTTTTTAAAATTCTGCGTTTAAAAAATTAAAAGCAAGTCAGCTTGCATTGCATAACAGTTGGGTGGTTTTATAGCAGCGCAGCAGCAGCAGCAACACTTCAGCAGTGTAAATATGAAGCCAGGATGCAAAGGGTAAAGTGTTGAACAGTGTTTTCTGAAAAGGGAACGTCAAGGACATGGCATCACTGAGCATCATGTTTCCGTGTGTGTGTGCGTGATATGTTTGTGTCATGTTATGTACTTCATTTTGTCTCATGTCTGCACCTGTGTGGAGTATGTCTATGTCGGTGTGTGTATCTCTTTGTCTCCCAGTGTTGCAGGCTTGAGTCAAGAGGGGCTGGCACACCACTGTGTAATTTTCTATGTATAACTCTGGCTCTGAGGCATCACGGGCAGGGTTGTCAGTTTTTCCTCCTTTTTTCCTTAGAAAATGCCATTGAAACACACACAAAGCAGACATGTGCAGATTCTTGCAAGTTGTAAGAATCTGTGTGAGCCCACTGCAACATTGTGAATCCTGATTTTGGGGATAGATCAGCAGACCTGAATTAGTTGAGGTTCTACAGATTTACACCTCTTGTCAGAAGGAGATCAAAGCATCAAACACAACTTGGACTTTACAGGGGTATGACCCAAAAGGAAAGCGGAAATAACCAATGCCCAGCCACACACAGTCAGCTTTGTGCCCATAACCAAATATATGCAAACCTTCACTCAGGCATCCATCCATCCAAGCGTACTTATAGACGTGTGTCCTTTTGCAGTCAAAGAGAGGCTGAAGGCAAGACAAGACGACTTCAGAAGTCATAAAAACAAATCACGAGGTAATAAGTGGACGCATCCTGCAATTATATATTTATGGATTCTTGATTAATCTATGGACTGTTTTTTAATTATTTGATTAAGCATGTAGACACACAAACATAAAATACCAATTACAATTTAGTTTTGATTGTTGTGAACAATTACAACTAACAATGCATTAAAAACCTGAGCTTACTGTGTCTAATATTGGGTCAACATAGACATATTTTAGGTAGGGTAAATAAGAGAAATATTTAAAAACAAAAACACTAATTCTGGGACAAAACTTATCATAACAATAGTTCTAGTTTAGTGGCTTTAACGGCAAGCAAAACAGCCTCAAAGCACTGAGTCACATGTAAAGTCACTTGTCCACAACATGAGAGACACAATTTATTTGTTGACATGGCTGTGAAATCTCAACTCAACAATTCCACTCAACTCACTTCAGTTCAACTCATTTAAGTGTTTTGCCTATGCTCTAATTATCACATAATATAAACAGATGTTAGTAAGCAATTTATGGCTTGTTATTGCACTGAATGTGTACGTATATACACACATTCAGTATCATAACATCATCTCATCGTCTTTGCTTTCTTTTCCTTGCATATGATCTTGCAGTCACATGCTCTGTCCTCTCACATGTGATCTGCGTCACATATGCCTGCTAATGAATGGACTAATGTTCATGTTTATGCTCAAAACACAATTATACACGACAAACAAGGAAAATGCATAAACTGGGACATCCATATGGTGGTGCTGAAACTGTTTCTTGTTGACTTGAGGTATGAAATGAAAACGTGAAATTAAGAAGGCAAGTTGAGGAAAAAAAAAACAAGCAAAGAAAAGTTAACATGAGAGGAGAAAAATGTCTAATGTGACAACTGGGAAAGAAAATTGAAAAACCGAGAAAAGCTAACATAAAGTACAGAGAAATACAATGAAAATGAAACCACACAGTCTGCAGAAATGCCAAGCAACCTAAGAATAAAATAAAATATAATAAAATAAAATGGCCAACAATGGCAGATGGTCTAGTAGAAGGGAGAATGTTGCCATCCTCTTCTGTCCTAAAACCTGCTGCCAGTTTCCAGCCGTATGGAACAAGTGTGGGATGTGTGGTGTACTTTATAAAAACGAAAACCTTAGCGGTAGGAAACTGCCAGTATGGGTCGAAAATATATGATTTCATAGTTCACCGAAAATGAATCAAAAACGGACAAAAATGCCATGAAAAATCTAAAATGGAGTAAAGAAATGCACTGAGGAAAAAAAAAGAAGTTGAGCTCTGCTTGTTCTGTGTTCTAAAAAGGAAATCCTCATCTTTTATACATGAAGTTTATACTATAGCAGAAGCTGTTGAACCTGTTCTGGCTGAGGAACCTCATGAGAAAGCGATGTCGTCTGTGGACCTGCATTTTTAACTAACACCAACACTCCCGTCATGTGAGGATCCGTTCTGGGTTGTGATGCAGAATCAATCGAGTGACGAGGGATATTTTCAGGTGATGATGTGCACTCAGTGAAAGGGAAAACTGAGACGTGTTAGTGTAGAACAACACGACGATTAGACTGGAATTTGTGCAGTGTTTCCAAACACAGACAGATTCATTTGAAGCTGTGATTTCCTCTTCGCCGCTCGTGACGAATCCCACTAGGGCAGAGGTCATGAAGGAGCAGAGGGAGAGGGAGGGGGCTGGCAGGAATGAAAAAAAAAAAAAAAACAAAAAAAAACAAGCAGAGAAGGAAGGGAGTCCCATTGTATGCATTTTTTTTTCATCTTCAATCAAATGACAGAAATTGGGCAAAGAAGAATATTTTGATTCAGGATCAGGTGGACACACATTGCACAGCTGGAGGCTATTTGAATATTGATTAAAGTATTATCATTTTTTTGACATCGTTTTGACCTTATTGACGCTACATCCAGCAGTTCTCCAGGTTTTTAATTTCTTTGGAGAAGGAACTACCTTTGCTGTGTGGAGTGACCTGAGTGAGAAAGACAGAAAGCCATGTGGGTCAGCAAGACATGAGGCAAGAAAGGGAGACAAAAGCAGAGGGGGTTTGGTGTTGAGCAACAGCCTGACATTGATCAGGGCGGTCGAATGTTGTCAGCCTATTGTCTCCTCTGTCTGCAGTGTGCAGCCTCTCTTTTCTCTTAGCTTCTGTGTGTACTCACAACCTTTTCTTTTCTATTTGTCTACATATTTCAGACACAGAATCAATTAAAAATCAAAGCAGTGGGGGTTCACAAGAGAGACAAATGTCAGAAATCTGTGTTGTCTTGTTGTGGCAGCTCAGACTGAACTTAAATTTAGTCATGAAACTATCATCACAGAAGATTTTCTAACTGTATTGAGAATACTGACAATGGTCTTAAGTGTCTGGTTGTGTCATCATGAGAGTTTCACTGAAATGAATATTGAAAGCTGGCATAGATATTTTCTTCTTATTAAAGCAGCTAAAATTCCGTATTTGGTGCTCTTGTTTAACTTGCTGACATGATCTAAGAAACAAGTAAAACATCATGCATGCTCAGATTCATTTAAATCTGACAAAAGCAGGGATAGAATTACTAGAAATTCTGGAATGAAGCAAAGAGTGTGCATTCTTGCATTTCTTCTTCTGACAAAAAACTTTTAAAAAAGCCCTTTTTTTGTTTTCAGTACTAGGGACATGGGTGGAAACTATTTTTGCTGACGCTTGCTATACATAGGTGGTATATTATGATAGAGCTGATTTATGACTGTATTGTGCAGTGGACCACATTCAGTCTGGCTGGAAGTGTCAGTGCTCTCCCCAGCCTGGTCACTTCACATTAAGGGCTTCCTGTAGGCCTAAAATGAGTGGAAATAATCCATCAAATACATTTGCCTCTCAGCAAACTGGATGTAACACAACATATATTGGTATTTATCATGGATGGGCAGCAAAAGAAATGTGGGATTTACTTGAATGCAAAAGCAAAGATGTTTAATTGCTCAGAGGGTGCACAAACAAAACATGAAACACAGTGTGTACACAGGTGACACACCCCTTCCAAGGGAAATATCAGTGTAGATGTCCTCAGAAACAAGAAGGACAAAGGAATGACAATAGCAGAATGACTTTGACATGGCATTTAATACACTGAAAAAAAAAAAACAACAGAAAATCAAGGAGAAAAATCCCTAAAAGGTTACCAAGTACAGAATAAAAACATAATGTAGGAAAGGGCAGTATATCAATTATATGATGAAAAATAGAAAAACCTGAATATTTTACATGGAAATATTTACAAAACAAGATCAGGAACTAAAGAAACTAAAAGTTAAAATAAAATTGTGATGAAGTGAACTGGAACTGATGATTCATTCAACATCAGTGCTTGACCTCACAAATGCTCCACTGCATGAATGGGCAAAAATTCCCACAGTAAAACTCAAAATGTTGTGGAAAGCCTTCCCTTAGGAGTGGAAGCTGTTACAGCTGCAAAGGGGAGGACCAAATCCATATTAATCTCTATGTATTTTGAATGCAATGTCATTCAAGTCCCTGCTGGTATAAAGACCAGGTGTCCCAGTACTTTTGTCCATATAGTGCATTTCATATTCTCTGTTGTCCAGAAGTTCACATTTTTGGTTGAATGTTTATGTTCCAAAGTAGACTGCAGAGTCAGGGGGATATTGGTGGTCAAAGGGTTTGGTTTTATTGTACCGTTAGCCTTTGAATTTTAGAACTTCCTTTATGTGGCTTGTAAGGATTCAGTCAGAGCAGGGCCCAAAAGGAGTGCAGATTGCTGAAGGTGGTTTGTTTTGAACAGGTGACTTCTGCTGTGCATGAGCTAAATACTCTTTTAGGTTCAAGTACAACGTGAGACTGATGGAAGGACAGACTGCTGTCGGGTTCCTCCGTTTCTGTGAAGTGCCCTTCTTTTATGCTGTCTGTGTTCCATAAGCTACCTAATATATCTAGATTCCTGAAACATGTCCAACATATTTTCTACCGCTTTGATGTAGTCCCTCATGCGGCAACAAACCTAAGACAAAACAACTGAGCAAGTCGGAGAAAGTGTACAAAGAATTTGAGATGATAAGGCGTGGACTTGAACAGTATGTTCTACTCATTTTTATTACAGAGCTGAATAAATAAACGTGATTAAATTATAGAGAAAATTCGCAATATCGAGAACAGTTTTTGCTCTCCATTTTCTGAGGTCACATCCATATTGTTTTTCAAACAGTTAAAGTGATAACATCATGCAATTCACAATTTGTGATTTTATTCATTTCCATATTAAAAATGTACATGCAATTGACTCATAATCTCACAGCATCAAATCTTTTACTCATAGAGGACTAGATCAGCAGAAAACAGGGGTACAGGATACAGGATTTGCTGACTTTCAGACCCCATGTTCCAGGTTTCCTCAAATATCAACATCCCTCATGTCTGACAGGAAAGAATGCAGCTAATTTGTTGTGAATATGGGTCGAGTTTATTGATGTTGGAAACTGATGATGACATTGTTGAGGAGTTGGAGGATGAGACAGAACTGAGGAAAGGCCTCTTTGTCACTGAGACAACTCCCTCCCTGGACTGTGTAGCCACAGCTGCCAAAATATCCTTGAGAAACCTGTAGCACACAAGGCTGACGCTGCTACCAATCTTATCGCTTCGCCCTGCAAAGTTGATCAAAGAGTGTTTTTGCTAACTGCTGCAGCATTCCTTTAGGTTTGTGCAATTGCGCTGCTCTTTGTGCATTTTGACTGCAGCTGAAAAGTCAGTGTGAGGACTGCATTCATCCAAGTAAAGGTCCAGTCATGTGTGAGAGCCAGTGGGCCAGGGCTCGGCCTGCCTGCGACTATTTGCTTTTCCAGCTGTTTCCGAGACTCACCCTGTGAGCAGGAGAGAAAGTGGTGCGTATGTGCATGTGTGTGTTGGCTTGGGGAGTGGGGGCGTTGAATAGAGACGGAGAGATCCTGAGTTCCAAGAAGGAAGATATGAGGAAGAGAGAGCTACAAAGACAGAGTGTGTGTGTACGTGTGTGTGTGTGTTTGTGTTTGTACAATTGAAGTGACAGTGAACCCTGTTCCTGTTACACTGTAGTGTGTTACAGCACAGTGGAGACACCCCCACACATACAGTATATGCTCTCTCTCTCTCTCTCTCTCTCTCTGTCTCTGTGGCTCATACACACACACACAGATGAAGATCCTGTGTGCGCATGCCCCAACACAAGCACACCCATATGCCTGGCTGCCCCTCATATAGGCTGATCTGCCTCTCAGACACAAAGCCACCAGGAATGGCCTAGATTCCAGCACATGCACACACAGGCAGGCTGCAAGGAAAAAATATAATACATACGTAAACATATGGAGTTTCTTTTTGTACACATAGTCAACACTGCTTTCTGCTATATTATCCTTACACAGTATGATATAGCGTAATATAGCGTGGTATGGTATAATGCTGTATGCATAATGTGTAGTACAGTACAGTATATACAATAGCATGGCATAGCATGGTATAATATTCTGTGATTTGAAATAGTACTGTACAGTACAGTACTGTACAGCAGTATAAAAAAATATTTTATAATATAGTATTCTATGGCATTGTGTAACATGGTAAAACACAACACAAACTATAATACTGGTTAACAGCATAATGTCTAGTACCGTAAATCACAAATTAGAAAGCCAAGAGTTGGACTCACACTTGACGTACATGACGTAGTTGTTTTTAACACGTAATAACAACATGTCATGTATCACATGAAAAATGAGAAGCCTTTTGTCATCTGTCAGAAAGGGGTTATTGGTGCCTGTCTCATTTGTATCTTTGCCTAAAACATACTGCAAGTTATGGATTACTCAGTGGAATGTTGCCAACAATCAGCAAACCTCATCACACTTAAAGGTTGTAGACTGGATCCTTGTAAAAGCCATATGGTCTAAAGTCCAGTTGGTGTGCCCTCGATAAAATGTGCAACACATGACCCAGCCAAAGAAATGACAAGAGATGGATATAAGAAGAGAACAACTTCTAATTACAGAGTGGGTATTGCGGTGACTGAAGTGCTATAATAAAGCCTCCCATGGGTGACACAGTATAGCACCTCAGGACCCTATCATTCCCACTGATTTCCTCCACCAGGAAGACAAATTAGCTGTGCTGTATCTCCACATATATAGTATGGGCACAGATCACTTGATTAATGATGAAAATATTTTTGACTCATCTCTTATGTTTTTGGTATGTGTGCACTATCTGTTACCACCAGTTTCCAGGGCAGAGAGATCAGAAAGAGAAATAAGAGGATGCTGGACCTTTCATATATTATGTATAGGTAAATCATCAATAATTCACAACGAGAATTGTGCAGTTACAGAGTACATTTAACATTTAGAATTTGCGAATTTAATTGCTAAAACACAAAATTGCATATAAAAATGTATAAAGAAATTACGACGATTTTTGTTAAATTCCTCACAATCACTCCAGTCTCATAAATGTGGGCATTCCTGATCATCACAAGCTTCTGAACTGCGTTCTTAACGTTTGTAAATTTTATTATTTATTTTAATTTCTTATCAACAACTATCTTTTAACGAAATTGTTTACTACCTATCAGACTGCCTCCTACGTCACGACACACCCCTATATGGTAAAGAGACAGCTGGAGACTCCGCCCGAGACTGATAAGTTTCTCAACCAATGAGAGCAGACACTATTCCAGAGTGGAGAGCTGTGATTGGACATTGAAGGGGGGATTATATATATGTATAGATATGCCTGCTGGTAAACCGTGGGGGCGGGACTATGGAGAGGTGCAGTCCATCTATGTTAATACAGATCTGAAAAACTGGACTAACAGAGTGTCTGCTTACGTTTCTCTTCTCATGGACTAATGTAAGTTATTTTACTCTTTCCTGTACCTATGGGAGTGTCCCGTGTAGTGAAAGGTGTTGCTGCACCGTCATAGCATTGTAGTTTTTGCTCTTTCTCGGTTACGTTTTGCTGAGAAGTGCTTTCAGGCCGAGTGGCACACGCGCGTTTCAAGCCAGCACAATGTGTTGCTGTTAACGTAGCGTTAGCTGTTGTTATGCTCTCTAGCGGGCTGCAATATTTTGACATGCCGCCGACACAAACAGCCAGCCTGTGCATACTGTCATTGTAGAGAAGCGATTTCGCTGTCGCTCCTCTAATGTAACACAGTAATGTCCACGGTGTGTGAAATTACATTTCTCTTTCGTAAATGCTAATACGTTTTCTGTAGCTGTTGTCAGTGTTCTGTTCTCTCGTGTAGGGAAAGAGGACGGAGAGATCCTTTTTTAAAAAATGAGGCAATTGAATATGGCCGTGCGTGTTGGCAATGTTTGGAGTCCAATCCTCACTTCGATATAGGTTTTAACTAAGTAACTAATTTAACATGTCAACGTTTTGCTAACAAATAAAACAGTTGTAGCTAGCACTAGAAATAACAGTAAAACTTAAAAAGTTTTGTTTGGATGAAGTGCAGCACCATGTGCAACTTGTGTGCCGGTTAAAGTCTTGCTCTCAGAGGTGTTTACCTCCGCTTGAGCGAGGCAACCGTTGAATTGCCAGATTTATTGAATGACGTTTGGCGTAACAGAGTGTCCATGCAAGAAATAACGGGACGTCATCGGATCTCTAATGTTACCCAATCCCCCCCCCCCCCCACTGACCGTTAGATAGCCCTGCCTCATCACTCCTCCTTTCTTCTTTGTTGACAGTTTGGTTTTATACGGAGGAAAAGTTTTTCAACGTGGGGAAATTGTTAAAAAAAGCCGTCTTCAACTCCACTGGCTCGGAAAATTTGGCGACCTGGCTCCAACATTTCGGGCCCCCCTCTGCTACTGCACATATTGAAGGTTCACAACGTTATGCCACATCAGGTAAGAGAACATTTAGAAACTTGATTTTGTTCTTTGAGATTAAACAGTCAGTTAGCATGTAATGTTATGAGCTAGCTGCTGCATTTGAGCAATAAAAATCTTGCAGCTTTCTCTCTTTGTTTCCGTCCTGTACCGCGTTTACTTGCGTTGTGGCCACCTGGCATTTCACATTGCATATTCATTTCGCTTTTCAGCACAACTTCTACACTAGCCACGTCCCGGTTATGTTTTGTGTATGGTGTTATTGTTAAAGGCGGGTGCTTCCCTCCACATTCCACATGTGTATGCCTGCCTGCCTGCCTGCCTGCCTGCCTGCAGCGGGGTCAGTGCGCAAATCCCATGCAAACATAAGAAAATCAAACGAAATGGAGGTTATTACACTTCGTCTAATAAGCGTGTTATTTTACACTTCGTGTGCAGACTGGCGGATTGATGTTGTGATGTGGTTTTAGAGGAGAAGAGGTGTTGCATGCTTTTCGTCCCGGAGGTTGACAGTCTGGTGATGAGGAGGCTGCTCGTCTTTGCAGGCGGGGAAGACAAAGGGACAGATTAGCATGGAGCTGAGTGGAGTAGTGTGGACCCGGGCTGACTTCAGTCACTTAATAGAAATTATGTTGTTTTGAGACTTTAAGAAACCATAGACAGTAGTAGACAGTATGTTTAAAAAGTAGTTCTATTTTATTATATCCTACATTGTATCCTAAATGTGTACTATCACATTAGGGATACAATATAAACAAGAACTGATAATTATTTAGGCCTAAGTGTTATTCAGTATGGACATGAGGGATTTCTGTGAGTGTGTCTGCTCAGGCTGAGAGTCCGGCTGAGAGAGAAGAGAAATTAAACTGCTTTTTCATTGAAAGAAATTTTACGTGGGATGTGATGTTTTTGCTTTTACCCACATACTTTCAGATTTTCTGTTTTTTTTTTTTTTATGTAAAGACACTAGCTGTACTGCTGTGTTTGTAACACTGAGCTGGAATTACAGTGACTGTTCCAGACTCTGTTTTTGTAGTATGGAATCTGCAGAATATGATGAAATATAATGCGCCTTTTGCAGATTTGTAAAGTAGAGAATATGTTGTGTTATTTTGCGACATTGTGGTTTTGTTGCACTCTTTGTGTGTTTACTCATTTTCACCTTGTTTTGGCACATTGTGATTTTATTGGGCTGCTGTTACGTTGTCAGTTAACACACTATGCGTCACGCTGCAGTGTCATGGTTCAGTGACCACTTACCTCATGCTGCTGTTGTAATTCCTCATGTGCATGGTATCACGTCTTCAGTAATATTGATTTAGGTTTCTCAGTGTCACCTGCACATTATGCCACCTTGGAGATATAACAACGTACACAGAATCCATGCGGTCAGTGTACAGTTTATCACAGTGTTATGGGTCTGGAAAAAAGCTGGGAGTTGAGAGATTTGTTGTGGAAGGGACAATCACTTTGCTGTGCTGATTCCCTCATCTGACGGATCCTTCCACCCACCTATTACCTCAGTGGGATACAGAGGGTCTTTTTCAGTAATGAGGTGCTTAGTGGAGCACATTGTACTCAGGACGTTTGCACTCTGCTGAGTTACAGGCAGGTTGTAAAATGATAACAGATGCATGAGGGCCTGATGCAGCACAGTATTTTGAAATGTAGGCTAATTCCAGGCAATACGGAATGTGTGTGTGTGTGTGTGTGTGTGTGTGTTCATGTGTACGCATGGATTTTCACAAAAAGCTCCAAGTGTACACACAAACACACTTTGAGTGAAATGTCGTCAGTGTCTTTGTTCAGTTCATGGAGTTTAATGTGCTACATCTTACTTGCTTTTAAAGTAATTTGTGTGGTTACATGTCTGTCATCTGTTGAAAGTAAGGACTACTCAGGAGGCCTTAAGCATGGTGAGTAGCTTGTGAGTAAGTGCTAAAATAAGTTGATGAGGTGGGGAATTAAGTGCACTTTAAGGGGTGATATAAGAAAGGGGTATTTTTAGTGCACGAGAATGCCAGGATGTACACTTTCCCAGCATATTACTGCACTGTAGCGAGATGATCAGTGTTATTCACTTCACCTGTCACTGGTTCTGATGTTGTGGTTGATTGCTGCAGAGAGCAGCATTGCCAAGTGTCGTGGTGAGTATGTGCTAGGTTTGAGCGGAGGGGCAGTCTCAACAACAGCTTGTGACTGTTTGAGTGTGTATTGATGTCAGTCTGTGGTTTATTGATATTTTTCAAGCTGTGATGCTGATTTGGCTAGGCCTTGTCCTGAATCAACACTGTAGGTGGGGGTTTCTCAAAGTTCAGCCAAATATTTGGGTGCTGATTCCAATTTAATCTGTGCTGCTGTCAGATTTAGATGACCCCTGCTCACCATTCTTTGTCAGTGACAGAGGCTTGGGCTGAGCCAAGGGATGGTTTAAGACGGTTGGTAATGTGTAGCGATACCCTGATCAGAGTTCTTCATGTTGGGCATCTGCTGATGCTGAGAATGAAATGATACCACTTTTCACATAAATGTCGGTTAAATATCAATCTGACACATTTATATTATAATAATAATAACAGTAATTGTTACATTTTTTGTTTTCCATAAACCACTGTAAGTGACATTCAATGCTGGCTGACATAAGAAACAAGGAGAAGAGCTAACAAACTTGTTAGCTAATTCATGAAATTTGTCAACCTCCTTGTGAGACCCTTGAGTCAGTTACTGCTGCCTTTCACATTCACCTTTTAATCTTCACTCTCATTGTAGAATCAGGCTGTCAAGCTGGGCACTGCTGCAACACTGTCAGACTGCAGCACATTTGTATTTGTTCATCTTAGCCGTCACTGATCCATTACAATATGCCTGCAATCAGCTGTGATTATCAGCTGAATATCATCATCTGTCAACATGTAGAGATAGATTTGAAGTCGAGTGAGAGTAGCAAAAATGTCACTCTTACATGCTTTCTTTTTGACTCCATTGTTTCTCCTGATTGCTGCGATATTTCTGCACTTCTGAGGTCTCCTGTCATTGAAACAGACCAGTAATCTGTTATCTTTTCTCTTAAATATTCCCTTGGTCTGTTTAAACCATGGTCTTCACACTAATCATTTTCTCTTCTGCTAATTTGAAACAAAACACGTCACTCCGTGTGTGGTTGAGGTTTCCCCTCGGATAGACGTTCCAGACATTAAATATTTGTAGTGGCACAATGTTATGTTTTCATGAGCTCGTCAGAAGTGGAATCGCTGTTTTATGAAGAAGAAACAGAAAGACGAAAAACATTTGTCAGACATTTGTCTGCTTTGTGACATTCACGTTTAAGCAATTATGCATTTTTTCATTATCATTCATTTATTCCCAGAGCCACAGTCTCTCCTCTGCTCTTCCATTCTTAATGTGAACAGAGGGATTCCTTATGAGAGGTAATTGTGTAGCTACAACATAAAGTTAGTAGGTGCTCTGGTGTTGTGATGTGCCCAGAAATAGTGAAATAGTGAAATACATGGATTTCTTGTGTCCTGACTCATTCCCATTGGCAATCCAGCCAAATCTATATAAACTCAATTGTCTTTTAAGTCTACTGAGTATTATTGCCATGTTTCCCTACAGGCACAGCTTTGAAACCAGTTGGCCCTTCATATAATGCTCATCAGCATCTATTTTACCTGTCAAGCTGTCTTAAGATAAGACCCACTTTTCTTTAAGCAGAGCTATGGAGGGCTTAATGTGGCCAGAGAACAGTTCAAATGCTTTACAAGAGTCAAAAATCACCATCAGTTTATGTTTGCGGCGGTAACACGGCCAGCAGATCTGGACTGGTGTTCAGGTGACAGTAATATATGTCAAGTTCTAAAATAATACATGGAACAGCTAAGACCTTATACAGGAAGACAAGATAGTTCCTTATACCTGTAAATACGGATAAGATGCCTGCTTTGTAAGTTTTATATGTACAGTGGCCAAGCAAGCAGCACACAAACGAAATGTTTTTTGAAAAGATTCATTGATGGGTGTCAGTTTGTCAGTTTTTTCATCAGCACATGCTTTTTGAGAATCATGCTTTTAGAGGTCATTATTTTGCTCACGTTTTATGGTTTGCACTCTCATGAGCATGACCATGAGCAGTGGATTCAGACTATTTGCTTGCATGATGGATGGATAAAATGAAGTTCTAAAGAAGTGATTTCTGAAAGGAAAACTAAAGTCAGAGTAGATTATTCACGTTTCCAGGTCGGCAAAAATAACCGGTCAGATTTTATTCACACAACTTGTGCTGTGTGACATGATGTACTAGTCATGGAAAAAAAATTTTGAGAGTTTACTGACCAAAACAGTCAGAAACCCCACCGTTTTATATTTTAGATTTTTCATAAGCCTTTAACAAGAAGTTAAAAAAAAAGTCTGTCTGTGTCTCACTCAAATGTGTTTTTACTTAGTCATTGACTTTGACTTGGTTTAACTGGAATCAGGCTCCATGCTAAAGATATTTCGGTAAGCAACCAAAAGTCTGATATCCATCACTGCCTTGTGTATGGATGAGTAAGACTCGGTTTCCATTGATTAAAACTGAGGCCTTTTAATTAGACCGATGTAAGAGTTAACCTGAACGTGTTTTACTGCCACACTAAAAGCACGACTGGCTCATTAGTGCAGCCATTCATGAAACCTGGGAGAGAGAGAGAGAGAGAGTATGTATGTGTGTGTGTGTGTGTGTGTGTGTGTGTGTGTGTGTCTGTAGGTGTGTGTATGTGTCTATGTTAAATGTCTCTGCTCTGTGGTTATCTAAGAGAAGTCAGTCAAGTCATTTGTGATTTTTGCATTATACAAAGTCCGCATTTTTGTGCTGTGATTATGATTATTAAAGATGTAGTAATCAATACATGTATATTAAAGGGATAGTTCACCTCAAAACCAAAAGTATACATTTTTTTCATACTTGTGGTGTTTGTCCATCTAGATTGTTTGGGCAGAGTTTTGGAGATATTGGTTATAGCAGAACTTTTTGTGAGCAGTTCCATGTTGGAACTATTTTCTTTTTCACCGTGCAGACAGAAATGTGCATCTACTAATGGATGAGAGATCTGTGCTTGTCACAGCACAGGACATAAACATTAATGGCATCCTCCTCAGCTGAGCTGTAAAGTTAATCTTCCTTCCCTGCGGTGATACATTGTGGTTAGGTAGAAAAAAGAAGTTCCTACATGCAGCTGTTTACAACATGGTCTGTGGATTACCTTGAGTAACCAGGTCATGATTTCTTCCTTTCCTCCTTTTTGGTCCGGTACAAAAACAAATTGCCATCTAGTTAAATTAAATTAAATTGCAGAGAAGGCAGACATCTCCACAGAGATGTCTCCATAACTCTGCACCTCATACCAAAACAATCTTGATGGATAAATAGCACTACAGGTAGGAAGAATACATATTTTTGAATATGGGTTGAATTATTCCTTTAACAATGGATGACTACGTGTAGCAGGACAGAGGTCGCTTGTACGAACTCTGAGAGAATTATTACCTGACTCTGCAGTTCCTGTCGGCTCTGTGGAGTGGTTTTACATCTTTCAGCTTATTGTTTTGGTTTTATGGCCATTTCCAGCAGCAGCAGGCAGCTGTTTTCAGTGTCGAAGGTCTGATTTAAAAACCACTTCACAGACAACATGAGTGCCCAGCTACTGGGGGTTGTTGACTTGCAGTTCATGCTTGGTTATCCATAGATATTTAAGTTTATAAATACTCAGACATTGTTGTCTTTTTTGTTTTGTTTGTTTTTTTTTAAATATACACCTTAGTTACAGTTGTGAGAAATATTTTATTCGCTCCTCCGCCCTGTCGAAGCACACGTGCAGAGCAGCTGCCCCAGACTAAACTCCTCCGTCGGCCATCTCTCTTTCTGTCACTTAGTTTCATAGCGATTTGACTGACAAAATGCTTCACAACTGCTGATTTGAATCATCGATGTTTAGATGGTTAACCATTGGTTCTCTCATCTGTCATCATTTAGAGAGAAACCACAAATTGACTTTTATATTTCTGTTTGTGTGACAAATAAGATACATGTTGTTAGTTAGAGAGCAAGCAGTTCCCCCGTGCTTCTACGCACTTAAAAATGGGAAGGAAATAACGTCATCTTGTGACTTTCATCATTTAATAATATTTTCCAAAACGAGGGCGTTAACATTTCTGGATATTTCAGGGAATTGTCCCAGAGTGAGGAGGAAACATAAAACACTCGTAAATGAGATTCAGCTTCTATTTTATTCTTGTTCACTCTCTCTCTGTCTGTCAGTTGAGGCCCAGTGTAAGGGGCTTTCAGTCAGCCACTAACCCTCCTCCTGAACCTTTTTTCCCCCCCTCCATTCCTCATTTTCTCTCTCCTAATTCTACTGTAGCGCAGAGAGGGAGAGACGAGCCCTCTGAGGGGGATTGGTTATAACTCAACAGGCCCCCCACAAAAGGCTCCACCCATTTCTTCCTGTTTATGTGACAGTTGGTCATCAAAGTGTTGTGGATGACCGGACACCCGGCTGCAAGCACATACACTCTAAATGTGTCCTGCGTCAATATACTTTATTAATATTGGCATAAATATTTCATGCACGGCTGTTTTTCTCTCACTTCTGTCATTTTGACACACACACACACACACACACACACTCACACACACTGCATGGATCCAGTGTCAAAGAAGAACAGCAGGCCAAGGCAAGGACAGGACAGGACGAAGGACAATTTGGTTTAGAGCTATGATACTTATAACACTCTCTACCTCCTACACACACACTTTCTCATGGTAAGATTGTTGGCGTCTGATATTATGATCTACGTTGACTTGTAAGGAGCTGGATGTAGATGTCAAGCAATCTTTCCTTGGCTTTTCATAAAATCTGAAAGTCTTAAACATGGGTAAAAACATAACTAAAGGGTGGCAGTCTGTTAGAGCTCAGCAGAGATCTGTCGACAACTTTTCATCTGTCTTTTCATCCTGTTTCTGTATAGTTTCATCATGAACTGTAGACAGGCTGGATTTGACAGCTTTATGTCAGGATTTGGATTTTAAGTCAGGTCTCGGTAGAATTATAAATGCCTTGGAAAGTTCTAAAATTGGCTTCCTGAAACCTCGATTCTTTATCCTCTCTGTAAATCTACTAAATAAGAAGAAAGTTCGACTCAGCCTTTATTCTGCTTTTATGTATTTTGTACCAGTGTGTCCAACATTATATAAAAAGCATTTATAAAACATAAAGACCCTCAGATATTGTGACTTTTCCAGAGATGCCGACCATGTCGTGTGAGTGAAACGATGCATCTCACATCAGAGATTTGATATCTTTATCTCTTTGCTTTCTCACCTCCCCTCTCTTGTCTGTTTTCTCACTGTGCTCATCTTGCATTTGTCAGTCTGGTGTCATGCCCAAAAGCAGCTGTGTGTGCGTGTGGGCCGTATGAGTATTGAAACAGTCCAACTTCCTGCTCCCGTTCACTTAATGCGTTCTGCCCACATCCACTTTGCATTATCAGGGAACACAGGAACAGTGTGAAAAATGCAGGAAAATAAAGATTTACTGATCTGATGGTGGTTCCTAGCTTCATATCTCTGTTTATTAAGCTTTTGGTGATTGGATCCATGCTGAGTTTGTCCCTGTATGGAATGCTGTCTGTACATACTGTACATACTGTAGTGTGTGCAGCATGTACAGTAGTGTTACATAAAGACTGAACTCAATAATCTCCCTATGAATTTAAATCCACACTCAAGGTAATGTTAAAGTCAATGCTTGTAATTACCAAGGCTTTAAAAAATGAATGCCTTATTGTAGGTATTAAAATTTCTTGTTCAAACTAGAACATTAATGCAAGTGCCTTGCATGTATATTCATTTAGAATTAAAGACAAATAAAATAAGACAGAACCTCATAAAGAGAATAGAAATTAGTCTTAGTAGTATTACTACTACTATACTAGTTAGTAGTACTATATTGTAGTTTTGTTAGTATTGTTTGTTTTTGTATGTTGATGTTGTCCTCACTTTAGGTGGTCAAACTAAGTTTTATTTGCATACTTGTACACTGCTAAATTAATCCAGACTGGGTTTAATGCAGCATAGCTTTCCCTGTTTTTTTGTTTTGTTTTGGTTACTAAATTGCTCTTAAATCAAATTCCTGGTAGTAGTTAAGTCTTAATTTGCCTTTAAACGTGCTCTGTCTCATTCTCTTCACAGACTGTCTCTGCCTCATTTCTTTCTGTCATCGTTTGCCTTTCTTGCTCTCCTCCACCGCCAGCATTTTACGTTTGTTATTCCCCCCCGGGCATACTGTGTTTATTTCTCGTTACAGTTTTTCTGTGGTTCTCTATCCTGTTCCCTTTTTTACTCCTGCTGTGTGCTGTATCATGTAGCGTTTAAGACGCTATTTGGTTTTGGAGCGAGCTGGAGTCCTCTTGAGTCAGATTTGTTTCAGTGCTGCACTGATCGTGGCTTGTAGCCTAATATATGCCCCAGAGTTTGAAGCAACCTATTAAAGAAAATATTCCCCCCCACTCTCTCCAACATACGCACACTGCAAGCTGCCATGCCCTCCTGTCTGAATCATACGGGAAAATGACGCAACTTGAAGACTATAAAAGAGCTTAAATAGGTCTAGTTGGTGTGTTATTGTGTGTGTTTTTGTGTGTGTGTGGACCCATGCTGACTTTAGACTAGACATGACATTTTTCACACAACAGTTCAGTTAATAATGTGATTAGTTAAATGAAAAATAAAATAGTTTCAAATGCAATGGAATGATATTACTATAATATTACAAAATACTGTATGCCAATAAGTGCAACAGTACAGTCTAGGATACTTTGATGAAAGCCTACTTAATTTTTTTTTTTAGAAAATCTTTTATTTTAAAAATGTGTTTTTAGTATATTTTTTTCTGATATAATATTGGCAGAAATTACTAAAACTTTATTCAAATGGTAGATCATACCCTGAAGTAATGATATATTTGGAGGTTTTTGTAGTATTTTAAGTGCAGAATAAAACTTGTTCTTTTCTTTATGCCGAGATCAAATATGCTCATTGAACAGCCTATAGAATAACTAAAGTAATCTTGCGAAAAAGAATTTCCAGAGGTTGTTTTACTAAATTCTGGCCGCCGTGTTCACTGTAAATTGGCACATGTGAAACAAGTGGATTGCAGACATACATAGACACGCACATTCATGAAGTTGGCAGGGAGCGATGCACACCAGTCGTTATTAACATGAAGAGGAAAAGAAAGCTCAGTCCACCAAGGCTAATCTCATAAATTTAAACTCATACTGACCCTCATCCCAAAAGACTCCCTTTACAGACACACTTGCAGGTGTGTGCAGTTAGCAGCCTTGTGGCTTCAGCCACAGCAAAAGGAAATAAACTGTCATCATTCCTAATTACTTATTAGTTGCAGCTGTGACTAAGTGCTGTCAGAAGTACTGATCCTCTGCTGGCCCACACAAAGACTAAAATGAACAACAACATAAAAGAACCACCAGTAATCTAAATGTATAGATACTTTCTCTTTAATAAGGCGGCTACAACAGAGAAGATTCTGTTTTGTCTTGTGGAGGCCCAACAGGTAAAACCACCTGCTCTGCTGTCAGTGTAGCAGCCCACACATTCCTTAAGCTGCTCTTACATTCTTTGGCTTCAAGGGTGTCATTAATGCTAAAGAGACTGCCTTTCAACCTGCAAGGCATGAAGGCATGAAGAATTAGGAAATTTGAATAGGTGTGGGTATTTGCAGGATATTAAGAGTAATGTCTTCTGTCTGTTATGAGCCAGAAAAGTATGACTGCTTTCAGGGCAAAAACTATACTACAATCAATGTGTCCAGGGGATGCACCTTATTTTTTTTGCTCTGATGCTATATGGTGAATACACCGTGTTGTGAACCAGTGTTTAATTTGGTGTGTGACTGCTTGTTTTTAGGTGTCCTCAAAAACTGACGTGACAAAATCTAAAATGTGATAAATTTGTAAGAAAATACTTGGGTTTATGGATTAGACTGAGGCCGAATTGACAAGAACACTGTCAATATATGACACCTTTTATCTTGTATTTATCGAGTAATGTCTTTTTGCAGACATGTAATTGAGTATTGTTAATATGTTATATTTCTTAAAGGGAATTTGGCATAATACTCAGGGATTCTATTTCATTCAGATACTGTTATGTATATTTTTTTCAATATTTTATCACCATCACAGAAACACTGGCTCACTGCGAAAGTATGATAAAGTTGTCTGCCATTGCACTGACTGTGGTTAGTTGTTGCTTTGATTAATGGTTTACCGTCTAATGTGTGTGTGTGTGTGTGAGTGAGATTACTGACTGTGGCTTATCAGTGATCGGGCCAGCTATTGGCAGTACTAGTAAGGGGTTGCCTTTTTGCGTGTGTGTGTTTTTTTAACTAATTTCCTAAGCACATATGCTTGATAGTGTTATTAAGGACTGATGAAACTTGTTGTTGTGTTCTCATATAGCTTCCCATTTATATTTCACATTTACATTTATTCACCCAGAAAAAGCTAACCTTTCTCAGTTTAGTATGGCCTGTTTTTATTTCATCTGCCATGTGTCTGCAGTGCGTTTATCCACACCTGTTCAGATGTCATGCAATGTAAATATCACTTGTTGTTGCATGGTTTTGGCCTTCGTGCCTTATATTTTGGCTGTGATGCTCCAATAAATTTGTACCTTATGCTAAAAATTTTTATTTGTGCTTTGTTTTTAATCATGTAAATCATTGTAACAGAATGCTACCTCTTTCTAACCAGTATTTATGTCAGGTCATATCTCTACTATACAGACTTGCTCGTCCCTCAGGCTACTTGTAGGAGTTTTGACACCAGTCATTTCAGCTCCTTCCCTGCCTTTCCAAAATTAGAGCGGAGCTCATGGTCTGTTTACTGGGCTGGCTCTCACAAGACTCCCTTTCATTCATCCAATACCATCCACGCTTTGTTTATAAGGCAAGTCTGAGTGTTTATTCCGGTTGGGATGGATGGATGGCTATATTGTTCAGCCTATCTGTGTTTGCATGATGTTTCTTCTGTGTAATCGTTACTCCATGCACCTTTGTATGTGATGTACTTTTGGAGCTGCCAAAACAAAGCTGCAGCAGTCTGAAGTGGATGAAGATAATGCTTAATAATAGATTTCAGTCTTGGTGTGCAAGGTGTCACACACTTGGGTCTGGCTGCCTTGCTATGCTGCAAACATGTGTGTTTGCGGGTCAGTCACTCTATGTCCAAAACTTGTGTATCACAGGGAATGCATGTGTTTGACTTTGTCTACTGAATATGCTGAAAGCTGACACAGCTGTTTCACGGCAACCACTCTGTTTCTCTACACTATCTACAGTTTCACTCCGTGGTTCTCCTCCAACCAGCTCCTTCCACTTCCCTTTATCAGATGTATTTCTACACTCCCTTTCTTCGATTCTCTTGCTTTGTTGCACAGATTCACTGCGTGATGGGGTGTTTGTAGCGTGTTCCTTGGGTTCTTAGACCTGGTAATTATTGTGTCTTGTTGGTGAACCTCAAATTTTTCTCTGTGTGTTGTATTACGGTATTTACAGTACTGGAGGTTTCCTTTTGTTTTTAACTCTGCTTGATGGACACCAACCTAGACACTTCAAACTGTTACCTAGCTATTGAAAACAGCATTTTAACCAAGTTGATCAGTTGTTTCTTTTATTGCTTTTTTATGGATGAATCATCATGGATGTAATGTAACCAAATTAGTTGTGCACTGTAGACCAAATTACCCTGATGTTGCACGAACAGCAACTTCAATTCCAGGTAGACAACTGATGGTTAATTTGCATTGTAGAAATATGGGAAATCTGCAAGCCTTTTTATTGCTGTTGTCATTGGAACTACAGAATTTAATGATTATAAACACGGGGATACGGCCTGTTGTTTCTGCTATGCATATTTTGTGTCCTGGGTTTGCTTTGCTAGTGCCTTTGATAAACCATCTACGCAATCTGCAGTCTACTCAACAGTGACATCTTACTGCCGATAGAACTACCTGCTACTGCCAATAATGAAGCTAGTAATGTTAACATATGAAAACATCAAACATGAATTTAAGATGATTGAGGTGGATACAGTTTGAAATAACGTCATGAATAGAAAATAAAATCGTAAGCTAGATGACGCAGGTTTTCCACCTTGAGGTTTTGTTGTTATTGTAAGTTATTGTTAATATTTATTAGGACTAAATATGACCTCTGTAAAATAGGCAAGCTAAGCCACTGAAAACACATGAGACCTGTTGACCCAAATGAATATGAAGCCTATTAACCCAGTTGTTTCAGTGGTAGTTTGGTTTTGATGGGAGTGAAAAGATGTGGAGAAAAGCTTGAATCATTTGCTGATATTTCGCTGCACAGGAAGACAGCACAAACAATATTACATTTTCAGTGTGGCATCAGACCAAGTGGTTGTGAAATTGTGAGCGTGAAAAAGACTGGACACTGTGAGAAGACTGTGGACGTCGCATTGTTGTGGAAGGAAAAAAGTTGTCAAAGTTGACAGGTCATTAGCTCGAGTGTGCTGTTACCCTGTAAAACATGCTGTTGAGAGCACAGTATCAGCAAATTCCACCAATACACTGTCACCTAATTTTCTACTGTGAATTTTATAGTAAACATCAGAAAGGTTACAAAATCAAGAAACTAAATCAATTTGTTTCAGGCAGCTGGAAACAAGTTCATCTATATATACAATGTGTGCAGCAGGAAAGTGACACATTTGTTAGTGATTTGGCATTTTGCTCAAGCATGTTGCCAGTGAACTGATACAGTGACTGGAATTTTCAGCTTTCACAGTGATTAAGGCCACTCACATACACATTGGGTTACCACTGTAGGTCTTGTTTCCCTTTAATTACGCATAGTTCTGAATTTTATGACAATGCAGCAGGACAATGATACTCAACACAGCAAAAACAACCGATGACTTTGTACTGGTGTGGCCAAACAGTGGAATGTTTTTAACTGGTCGAGTTAGGTCGCCTGACCTCAGGCCAGCTAAACGTTTTCACAGAAGACTCTTGGAAGGATTAACTCAATTCTGGGAGGACTACTTTTTGTTTTTTTAATCAACACATAAAAAATGTCCTTGTTCTTTCTTTATTCCATACCTTTTTGTTAAGTAATATACCATTTTGCAAAGATCCTTAGAGAGGAAACCAAGTGATATGATAGAAGCTTTCCGCCCCCATCATTCATGCTGAGAGGCCCCTCAGCTGGCTGCAAGCCAGGAGCAGCATGGAGGCGAGGTATTTTAATTCACCTTAGCCAGGAAAAGAGATTGTTTTTGCAGCAGATCGAATCAAACAATGGAAGCAACTTCTGTGACAACGCAGATGCCATCAGCCAGAGCTTATCTAACAACAGAGCAAAACAAAAACAGGCGTGTTGTCTCGTAAAAACCTGTGTGGCCCGAGAAACTGCAAACACTACAAGCAGATTTGACGTTGCCAAGTAAGAAAGCCTATACATTTTGGAGAAATAGCAGACTATTATGTATTGTATTGTGCTGCACAATACAATACATAATAGTCTTGTATTGTATTGTATTGTGCTGCACCATACTTAGAAGTGGGTGGGGACCCCGGTGCCGTCGTTGTGACCACACATCTGTACATGATACTGATGACTGAAATGTAACTTTTTGAATATGAACCCATGATCAGAAATAAAGTGAGCTGAAATAAATAACTTTGAAGAAACCAAGACCCGCTAACCCTCACATTTTCTCTTCTGTCCAGCCTCCCTGCTGGGTGCTTCGACTGGATTCAGCATCACGTTACATAACTCTCATTCCATGAATATCTCATAACTTAGCTGATTTTTTTTTTTTTTTTTTCCAGGTTTACTGCTTTATTTTGACTCATTCCTTATTAAATGCATTGATGTTCTGATGAATTAGCTTGCTGTCTGTATTGACTGATAAGAGTTCACTGTGGCCCTCATCTATATGTATAAAAATTATGGACTGTTCTCTGAGATTGTTAAGATAACATAAGGTAAGATAGGCCTTTATTAGTTTTTTGTTGTGTGAACACCCCTGAAAGCCATGATGTTCAGTGTTGTTGCCTTGTGCATGCAATATTTAAATTTTCATGCCAATTAGAAGGAGTCACATGATAAACACCTGGTAAACATTTCCTCCACTGTGATTCAAAGTACTTTTTCTTGTACAGTGTTAGATTGGATGCATTTATCTATCAAGATTCTATCAATATTCATTAGAGGATGACCAACAGTGCATTTTTAAGGGCTGGTATGTTATGATGTCTCCAGCAAGAAAAAAGTGATAGATGATTATCTGGCATCATCCACTTAACCAGACTCTGAACATCCAGTTCAAAGTAATTAATGAATATGGAAGTGATAAATAAAAAAAAATCTAGTTGGGAGAATTTTTTGTTTTTTTTAGTTATTTTCCCTCAGAAAAAGTTGACTGGTGAAGGCTGTACAAAAATCGGTTATTATTGGAGTCAGTTTGTGCCTAGACAGATAGACAGGTAAAGCATCCTGTCTACCTCTAATATGCATAGGTTATAGAAATAATAACACCAGGGGCCTCATTTACAAAATGTGCTTATACTTATACTTGAACTTAGTCCTAAGATCATTTCAGACAGTGTCCTTGCGTTTCATTCACAGAAGATATACTCAACATAAAAAAAATCTTGCTTAAGCAGGTTCTGTGAATACCATTTGCAACTTAGACACCTGTGATCCATAAATCTCAAATCAGCTTAAATTGATGGTGCCTGGCTTGTGTTTTCCCCTCATATAGTGCCAGCACAAAAAAGATTTAGTTAGTAATAGTTACAGACCAAAAGAGAAAATCAAGCTTTTTGGAAGAGAAAATAACAGCCGTGATGGTGGAGGAGATTGAAGCCAGGCAGCCTGTGTTATTTGGTGGACAGTGTTAGAGTTTGCTTTGAAATAAGATCATCTCCTTATCAAAGTAAGGTTTTATAAATAACTACTTATACATGGTTTTATGCTTAAATCCTACTGAAGATCAAAACTGATCATAAGTCTGTTTTTACAAATGAAATCCCAGGACTCAAAGCAGTTAGCCACATTTGTTGATGTAGTTCAGTCCAATTAGGAGACGCCTGGTGACGTTTATCCTCGCTTGGCCTGCCACCACAGAACCAAAAGTTTCCAGCCAGTGTGAACTGTAAACTGCTTCCTAAGTCCCCATACTTTATCTCATACCAGTACTTCAGCTAGTGACAGCAAGTCACAGTTCGATCAAACTGTGAATCTTAATCACCTGGCTGCCGACTGAATTTAGCTGCACAGCAGATTCCAAGAATTTTATTTATTTATTTATTTATTTTGCCTAAGACAACATACAATCTCATTCCAGTGAACATAATTCAGTGTGTGTCTGTCTACATGTTTGTGTAAATGTGTGTATGTAGACACAGCCACAGAAACCAGGAGAGAGTGGTTATGTTTTCCAAGGATGTGTGTTAGTTTACTTAGAAAGGAAAACGCCAGCAACAAACAACAGCCACAATAAGTCTAAACAGAGGTAATGATTTATACTCCTCCATCTTCCCTCCTTCTCTCCTCTCTCTCTTTGCTCTCCATATGTTGCTGGTTGACTGTGGTTTGTGTATTCTGCAGCTGTGTGTGTCTGTAGTAGTTTTGGCGAACACCTCATGCCCGACTATGACAAACATTGATTGTGCATGCAGGTATACCCACACACACACACGTGATTATACACATAAATCCGGTCCAATCCAAATTAATTGAGGCACATTTCTAGAAGGAGACTGATGAAAGCACTAAAAGCCTGCACACACACAGGCTTTGCTCTGCCTCATCACTCCCTTATCCCACTTGTTTACAGCTGCGCTGGTCACCGCAGAGTTGAAACTGTCACTCAGAATCAGATTCGGCTTTCACATGTGGTGATTCAGACCGGCTGTTTAAAACGCAGCCATGGTGTTTGACACATGTCTACTTTATGGTTCCACCAGAGACTCGGTTCTTAAATCCTATTGTGACAGTTGCTGCGATATGTGTTTGTGTTCTAGGGGTGAAAATATGCAGGTTTTGGTTAGTCAGACTCTTTCAGGGTGTGTCATTGTCTGCGATGCCAGTTTTTTCTCTCTTTTTGTTTTTCTTCCCTCTGTTTACTTTCAGGTACAACAGAAATGTCAAGAAAATAATTCACAAAAGCAGTAGCAGACAGGACAGAGAATGCCATGTTTTCATATGTCATTTTGAGAGAAAAAATAAAGTCAGGAAGTTATTATTTTTTTTTGTGTATTTATCAATATATATGCAGATACTTGCTCAGATATACTTGTGAAAATATAAAATATTTTCATTGTAATTATTAAAAATATATTGTATTATTAATTGTATCACATTTAAAGACATTTTCACTTTGCATGAAAAATAATTTTCTGGCTATTGAAGTGTGTGCCACTTTGTGGGACTCATTGTGGTAAAATTGCACAGTAATCAGTTATCCGTGGACCATTTCAGCATTGTGCACAACAGCATTGTTGCTGTTAAATAGTGGAAGTCATTACGGTTGGTAATAGGAATGTTCCTTATGGCTAATTTCCCTCATCAATTATCAGTCATCATTCTAAGATCTTGGATGAAACAGTTAGAGCACATTGCTAACATCAGTAACAAGCGATGTTTTTTTTTTTTTTTTTTAATAAAGCGGCACTTGACTAGGAAGGCATAACATTTTAATGCAGATTACAGTGTCAGTATGTAATTTAAATGTGTAAAATTACATTAATTAAATCATACTTTTAATGACACTAGTATTTATGGTGATGCCGAGCAAGGGTAGCAACATGTCATTGATTAGTTGACTATTTTGATATATCTCTAGTTTGGCATAGTGTGCTAACTAATGAGGTTTTTATTTTTCCTGCTTGAGAGGCAGAATTATTTGCATGTTCTTTTCAACTGAAGTGTACAATAGATTTTCTTCTCTTGTTTTTTTTTTTTTTGTTTTGTTTTGTTGTCCCCCTTTATATTATAATGTGGTCTTTGATTTTGCTCTGGTCCCATACAATATCACAAGATGGTCTAGTGTGTCTATAAACCCATGTAACCCGACAAGCACTGGAACAAATTTCTTTTCCCACATCTTGACAAAATTGGGACAATTCAGTGTTTTCTTCTTTTCTTTTCTTTTTTTTTAAACCAAAAAACTGCATGTTATATATAGCCAATAGCCAAGGATACTGATAAGGACAAACTAGCAGTTATCAAACCAGCCAAGGCTGGAGTCATGCTGCTGACAGCTTTCTCTGCAGGGGCCTCTCGTATATACATGTCCTTGTAAACACACACACACGTTCATTCAGTGATGCCCTGCTGTTTGCACTCTGCAGAAATTCCTCTAATCTAACTGGTGAATCAAGATAAACTCTTGGAAGTGTTCTCACATGCACACACACACACACACCTGGGCATGCTGTCATTTAAAAATGATCAGTGATGAATCAATATCAATTGGAATGAAACCTTTTATAATATTTCATCTGTATCACCCAGCCCCAGTATTAGTCCAAAGTCTCCTATAATATTACATTTTAAATTGACAAAGACACATACCTGTTTATAGCTTTCTTTGTATAGCAGTTGGTGCAATGTTTGCCAAATTAGTTATATGACTATTTAGCTAAAACAATAAGTTAAATGATGTTCACTTCTTCCTCTTGCTTCTTAGTAGTGCAGTGCTACAAAGACTGCTTTTGATACGTGGGTGGTTGTTATTTTTATTAAAAGCCAAAAAATATATGAAAGTAAAACCTGTGTCCTCTGAACTTGGTAGAAGGAGCTTAAAAGCGAAATTTGAATGAATCACTGGGTACAAATAAAGTCAATGTAGATCCAGCTGAATGGAAAGTTTGCTCTGAATGTGTGGCCGTTCATTCTGTGCTGATGGTCTTCACATCTTAAACCACTCTGGTTCATTCATGGGCAGAGAAATATGTCTTCTTGCTCGGTTTAGTTTCTTCCTCATCTCTCTTTACTGATTACACATACCAGTATGCATTGTACAAGGATTCTTGCAGTCTCTCCTGATGTACCCAGCATGTTTACCTGGTGGACCACAGCTCTTATCTTAGTCACCTACTGAAAGAAGAGTTTCTGCTTCTCTGTCAAGTGAGGAAACTGATCGTATGTTATCATATATGACTTCGATCTCTGTACATATCCCAAGACATGTCCCTTGACTATTTGGTGGTGAAATTTAGCTAAGTAAATTTATTCAAGTACTGTACTTGAGTACAGATTTTAGGTACCGTACATATACTTGGGTATTTTCGTTTTATGCAGTTTTATACTATTTGTCCCTTACATCTCAGAGGCAAATATTGTGCATCTTACTCCACTACATTTGTTGATGTCTTTAGTTACTAGTTACTTTTCACATTACAGTTTTTCATACCTATCTTGTTTTTTGATAAACTAAGTTCCTCTATGTGTTGGGAAAATCCTGCTTCTTTAGCTAAATAAATGCATTTGGATATGGATAAGTGTTAAAGTACATTGTCACAATACAGGGCTGTTTTTTTTTTTTTTTGAGAACACAAAAAGTTGACTCTTTGGAAATACATGGTTCTCCCAGGACAGTCACTCTACAGACACGATGGTCTGACAGAATATGATGCAGTGCTGTCAGTTAAACTACTCAACAGTATATGGCAGGTTAAAATGTATATCTGCACAATGAGAACTTTATTTTTGGTGCTTCAAAGAATAACTAAACCCCTAAGCCACCACGTTTCTGCTGAAAAGTCAATTTGAAAGTCAGTAGTCATATTACTGATCAATTCAGGTCCAAATCTTGACATTTTAGTGCAAAGGATTTGCATTTTACATTTATGTTATGAATATAACGCAAGTGGCTGACTTGTTTCATCGTACTGTTTGCATACATATTTTAGTGTCAATTTTTGTTTGATTTAGCATCAGTTAGTTTTAGTATTTATTGGGAATTTGCCAGATTGAGGTCCCCCTCCAGTTTGTGGTGAAAGCAAAATTGGCTCCTACAGGTACATAGACAACCTTGGGATAACCTTGGTAAGAAGTCTGGGCATGAGACATCCCACTCCTGTGACTAATACGGTACATAGAAATAAGGTTAAAAATGCCCTTTCTTTTTCATTCTGTGCTCTTCTTTTTTATCCTCCTTCTATGGTTAAAAGAACACACAGCAAGAACATTAAACACTTTGTTTATGTACTGTGGATATTATAGCTCATTTGGACAATCGGTCCTTGGAACAGAGTGGTAAGCATGTTTTGCACAGTGTTGTTGTCTTTGTTCTCACTGAAGTTCAGCTATGTACAGGATGTGCCGGAGCTGGTAACCAGAAAGGAGAGACCTGGAGATGGAGGGATGGAGCGAGAGATGAGTCATTTTCTCTGTCAGACACTGTTGTTTTCCACTAAGCCCTGTTATTTTCGCTCATAAATGGATGCCAGGTAGTGGGTGGAAAAAGAGTTTCTTTTTTTTTTTTGTTTTCAATTTTGCTTTAATTTTATGATGGGGGCAGACTGTGGTTAAACTTGAAACATTTGCATGAACTTGTCCCTGTTTAACCCTCTTTCTCGTGTTTATATAGACCAAAACATGTATTGTACAGTTAGTTTCATAGGATTAAAATATGTGGTTTATTACATTGAAATGTTCATAGTTGTTGTGAGTTCCTAAAGGTTTGTCCACTTACAGAACAAAGTGAAACCACCCTTGTCTTTTTCCTCAAATATGTAACAACTGATTATCTGACGACTTGCAGCTCATGATCATATTATCATAATGTATTCCGTGTTATGTTACTTATAACATGTAATGTACATACATAACATGTTATAAGAACATATTATCTGCTTGTACACAACAGGACACCTTATAAAGATGATATGCCTCATCCAACAGATATGGAGCAATGTTAGCATTTATTTGGAGTCATGCATCTATCCACCAAATAAATGTAACTCCAGTATTCACGTGCTTTATGTTCTTGGCAGTGTCCATCTCTTTAAAAGTTTCACAGTGTTCACAGTTAGTAGCTAACTACTTCTGCTGCTGTTTGGTGCTGGATGGGGGGGGGCTGCCTGCTGCTGCCTGCTGTGGTCAGAAATGACCCTATCAGAATGATGAGAGTGAACCAAAGCATAAAAAATGGTGGCTGTAAAATCAAAACAAATAAGCTTAAGCTGTAAAGGTCATTTGAGCTGTGAGGAGCAGCAGAGTTTGGTCATAATTCTCTGTGAGTTTGGTGCTATGAGCGACTCCTTCCACATACAACAGCACTTGACTCCCCCCAACTGTTAACACCTGGATCATGGAGCTAAGAGTGAAATATGGAAGCCAGCAGTTTGAAGGTATTGAGGGTTACTACTGCATTACACCAAATAGAGAGTTTGTCATTTTGGATAAAGGCATCAGTTAAATATCCATCCATTTTCTATACTGCTTTATCTGCGCAGGGTCACGGGGGTGACTTTAGCCTATCCCAGCTGACAATGGGCGAGAGGGCCGCAGGGCCGCCACACAAAGACAGACAATCACATATGCTCACACACTTACACCTAGGGGCAATATAGGGTAGCCAGTTAACCTAATGGGCATGTTTTTGGGAGTACGAGAGGAAGATGGAGGATGCAGAGAAATCACATACAGGCACAGGAAGAACATGCAAAATCCACACTGAAGGGACTCAGACTCAGAACCCGGACCCCTCTTGCTTTGAGACAGTAATGCTTACCACTTGCAATGTAAAAAAATTTAAATACAAAAACATATTGGTCATACCCTCTTAAAATGCTTAAGCCTTAATCAATTCAAGTTGACATAAGCAGCATGTATTTTTTTTGTATGGCAATTGAATTGAAAAGATCATCATCATCTCAATCTGGCTCTTTCCCACACAGGCTGTGGTGCCCCATCTTAAGAACATCAAAATCCATGTACTAATAAAGCACAAGTTACAACACAGTCAACAACAGAGGAAGATACCAACCAATCAAGCAGGCTGTACACGCCCATGCAGTCAGGCAAAATTACACCATCTTGCTTTGAAGTTAACATGAACACATACAACTAAGGCAAGTGGTTGGTTATGAATATACACAAGTACAGATTAGCAGTCAGTGTTGGAAGTCTTTATAATTCTTTGAGGAGAATATGTCATTACTGTAGAGCACAATTTCATGACTTAAGAGTTATATAGTCCTTTCATATGCCGTTCAGTCAGAAAAAAAGACTACCGGTAACAATGCGTAACTAGTCACAGGCATGGTGTGACATGTCTCCTGAAAGATTGGAATTTCCCAATAATCACCTTAATTGAGCTTTGGTGTAACTCCAGAAAAGTTAACTTGATGATCTTGTGGAAGAAGTGATGTTTTTTTGCGAGAGCCCTGCTCGTCTGTGCTTGATTGACAGACTGTAGTGCTCAAGATGCCAGCCTTGAAACCACTTTTTAATACTTCTCTATCACACTGAATAGGAGAGAGATTAGATTAGATTAGCAGTAGAATGTATTAAACTGAATCAAAAGACAGATGGAATGAAATAGAATTAGATAATGGGGTTTGAATGGAAGCTTATGTCTCTGTTTGGCTCTGAAGTAGCTCTTTCAAGAGGCCATTTGCACTTCGTTAAGCTGCCTGTGAGTTTCTCCTTTTATCACAGCGACTAATCTCTGGCCTGGCCACTACACTGTAACCACTTCTTTAGTGCTGTGACTTATATAAGATTGTGTGTCGGTCCTTCACAGTGGAAACCATTGTAGAGAGCAGCATTCATCATCAGTCATCCTTTATCTGTAGTACTATTAGTACTACCAGTTATTCTGGATTTCCCATGCGAGCACACCTAATTTAAACAAATTTCCACATTTGGTCTCTTAGTCATCATAAATTACATACTATCATGTATGCTTATGTATATGACTTCATTATTTATGAAGTAGTGTTCATCTATTACATGACACACAGACGCACACATACATAAAAGCATTAATTTGACCGGCCTTGTACCATGAAACATAAACATACGCATCTCAAACAGCTTATATAATGTAAGTCTGTTTAATATTTCTGCTCTTACCTGTTAGCTGTGGATACAAAGGTTGATAAGTTAAGAATAAAAAGTACAGATGTGCGGGGAAAAAAACAAAAACTTAAACAGAAATGTCAGATTCAAGAAAAACACTGAAAATCCAATACAATCTAAATCATTTTAGCAGTACATGTAAATCATCAACTGCGATACAAAGTATATTGTGATATATAAAAAAGGAAACTTCATGAGATACATGCAGTGTGATATTCATGTTCACATGAACAATTTTCATAATTTTGGAGACTTACAACTCTATCCACTAACAAAATAACCTCCTATGTGTGTTTTGTCACTTGTTTTTATGTGATGTACCATTTGTGAGGATGTTCAAGTATATTGTTTAATCTATGGAGTGGTAGGTAAACAGTCTTAAAACAAACCGAGATTTCTTATTGAGTTGTCTTATATGTTAGTCATGGAGAAAGGGAACTGCGAATTTCCTTTTGTATCAAGCAACAGTGTGACTATTGCACATGGTCACGTTGTGATATCGATGCTGAAATGATACATTGTGCAGCCCTAGTCCCCATAAGCCCCATATATGCTTGAGTGCGCTTGGATCAGGTGTCCATGTTCTTAGCTGTGATACCTTGCTTGGATTAGAGGCATGACAAACCTCTCGGTTGTTGTGGCACATCTGAAAGTGGCACTTGACTTTTCAAACTCAAAGCTGTTGTCTTATTTCTGCAACATAGTGGAGAAATACATGTAGTATTCATCATTATCCACACTAGTTACCTACAGTCGGACCCTGTTTGGACTAAAAACTGTGTTCTGTATCTGATGTACATAGCACATTGCACATTCACCCTGGATCCATTTGCAGCATTCATTGTCCATGTCCTTGCCCTGCTTTCTTTATTATGTTTTCATCTCTTCACTGTATGTGGTACTGCACAGCTAACTTTTTTATTAACTGTTGTATGAAGAAATACATTTATTTACATTTGTAGCCACAGATGGCTTGTTGTTATTTATTTTTTAATGATTTTACGCAACACTTATGAGAGATAATGGAACAAATCATTATTATTATTATGATTACTACTTTTTTTTTTTATCCTGCAAGAGTTTCTATGGAGCTTACATTTTGGCTGTGATTTGTATGTTCTTTATCACCCATTGCATGAGAATTTTGGCAGTGAAGATAAAACTCTAAACAAGTTGTGGCTAATGATGGCAAAAAAACAAAACAAAACAAAACCAAGACTGGCTCCCCTGAAATAATCAAATAATGAGGACGAGTGGCTGGACGCTCCCTATTATCTTGAAAAAGTCAGCCTCTCGTCCTTCAGTAAGAGGCTCTTATGGTTCGCTGAGTGCCAGGCCCTTCTCCTTCAGAGCTCTTCTCCTTTTAACAGCTTGCCAAGCCACATCAGGGAATGTGAAAGAGTCTGTATTCAAGCACAGACTCAAGTTCCATCTCTTCAGTTTATTGTATGTTAACCCGCGGCCTGACCGTGAACCATGCTGCTATCACAATCACCTGGTTTTTATGAGGCGGTACTTTTCCATCTGACATTTTTATGTCTCTCCTGCAGGATCTGTTTGTTTATTTTCATGTTGAGCTGAGTTTGTTTTGCTGTTGTAAAGCTTGCTGAGAGTGTGTTGTTAAGTACCCCTCAAATTCCAATGAAGTTTAAATTTGAACTTTTAGTGTGTGTGTTGTTGGTGGATGTGGTTAGGGTGTATTGATTTACACCTGCATACTTGGCAGTCTAGACACTCTGGGAGGAGTTCCCTATACAATACTGCGGTGGAAGATACACTGATACTTTGCTTACCGATCCCATTATAACTATTGTTACCTGCTCAACAAAGATGCTGGTGACCGGACACTGGGCCATCGTTGTCAAGTCCCAGAGTGACAGGAACAGGACTCAGAGGAGGGAAGACATGGGGAGCATGTTTTGGTTTTACAAGAATGTGTATGTGCGAGAATAACTGTTTTTCATGATGTTTTATGGATCTTTGGGAAGATCGTCTGTAAACGCATGGTTGTTTTACACCATTTATGTGTATCTCTTTCTCTTCAGTCCACCACCTGCTCCCACTAACACGTGGAAATAATACACAAAGGAATTCACCTTTCTGCCTTTAGAGAGGATGAAGGGTAAGCCTGTACTTTTGGCTGTTAGTGGCACAAATGGATCTCCCTGCACACAAAGCACAGCGCACTAAGCTTCCAGCTTGGAAAGAACAGGGCTGTTTTTCCTTTCAGCGTCCAAGTTAGCAGTGGAACTTTAAGGGACTCTTAAAGTAAATTCTAATACAAATTTGGAAGCTGTGCAGTTTACAAATAATGTTTAATAGATATGTTATTGGTTTGATTCTAAGACTGCTACCATTCAATTCAACCACGGAAAGTTTAAGATTACCATCATTTCAGAGCATCATCTGTTTTAGGGAGGTAAAATACAACCTTTCACTGTTTTGAAGCAGTCAAGTGATGGCTAAACATCACTATGCTGACATTGCCACTGTGAGCAAGTTGATAATGATTTTTTTTTTTAATTGTTGGGTCTGGTTCTTGCTCTACAGTGCTGCCACATATCACACAGAGAGCATGTGTTTTAATTCAGTGAACTAACCCAGGGAAACATTTAAACATTTTGTTTTTAGAAGGAAATCAACAGCAAGAGATGCCATCAAGAAGAGCTTTTTATGTGAAGTGTGCGGGTAGGTTTTGGTCTTAGTAGAGCAGCAGACTGCAATTTCAAACATTTTAGATATGCCACACAAACCTCAGCGGATAGAGGAACTATTCCTTCGATTAACTATTTAGTGTCACTTAAAGGAAACTTATTTTCCGATGAGTTTGTCTCGAATGATAAAAGACAGTTGTTGTGCTGTTAAAATGAGAGAAGACTGCCTCACAGTTCTGCTTGGCCACATTAAGCACCTTACTTTTCAGTGAGCTAATATGTTAGTTTTGGCCTGTTGCCTTTTTTTCACATTGATATGGAGATTTTGGCAGAGGCAGAACTTTTTTTTTTTCTTTTTTGTAATCTTTGTTTGGGACTGCAACGAGGTGATGAAATCACAGAGACTGTGGACTTTGCTGCAAGTTTGGTCAGCAAATAGGATTTGAGTTGAATAAACCATAATGGTACATCTGTTTGGAAAAATGGTTACTTTAAGTTGAGGGCTCATTGTTTTAAAAATATATCCTCCTAAACATGTGTACCTTCAAAGTGTTATAAAGTCAATAAATGAATATCCATTTAGATTTTTATTTGTAAGCTTTTCTATAATAAAACTTTAAATCTTGTATGCTGTCTCACTCTCTGTCAAAAGCCAATTTAATATATAATGTATTGTACATTAGATTTCCTAAAAAAGCAACACACTTAAGCTTCTACTGAACTTCCTGCCATGTCACTTGTCATCATGTCATGCTTTCGAATACCTCCAGTAACTGAATCACTAAATTGAAAGTGTTCTGTATACCAATTTAATGTACGGCAGTTGGTTCACTATAGTGCGGTTTTTAGAAAATGGATATTTATTTCTAGTATCTTGTCAGGTGAATCACATTCAAAAAAGAAATCAGACAGTCCATTACTGTCACTGCATCTGACATGCAATTATAACCTAATTCACTGTGGCAGGTCTTGGGTGAGCTGTCCAAATATTAGCAATATATGGGAAACACTAAAGGCTTTGTTATGTGGGCTGGCAGGATTTTGAACACCATGTATGTATGATATATTAAACTGTTCAGACACTGAAATGGTTGAATTTAATTCAACCTGAGTAAATTAGAGAGTTGTTGAATTATTTAAAACATATTTTGGCTTAAGTAGAGGAAGCTGCAGCAGAGCTCTCTGGTGAAATCTGTCTGTTACCATCATTTGTTCTTGATATATCCAGACTTATAGCTCTGTCTTCCTCCATATACCTTTCAGCTTCAGTACGTCTTAATTTCAAATGGCTAAAGACTTCCTCAGGCCACACGCACCATATTAAGGTTGCCAAAAAATATTGATACGTAGATGCAGTATCCACAGAACAAAAATGGTTTGAGTTTTTTCAAGACGCATTATTGAATTTGGAGTGTGATGACGTGTAAAACCTCATGTTGGACTGTTTTCAAATTGGTATGACGTTTATCTTCAGTGTAGATGAATCTTGCTATAAACTAACATTCACTTCTGGCTTTAATAAAAGCGGTGTGGCATTGCCAAGATGCAGCAGTTGCTAGCTTATTTATCTCAAGAATCCCTGTAATAAATGCTATAGCAAAGCCTTCCATCTGCATCCAAGCATCTGTATTAAACCATTTTGTTGATGTCTAACACATTGTTCTCATTTTACATTCTTGGGAAATTAATGAAATTATGGGTTGTAAAACAGTGTTGCCAACAGTTTCATTGAACTTTTATGACCTTTTATCGCACTCCCTTGGTTTAATGACACGAATAGTGGTACATTTACTGGGATCATTCCAAGTCCAGGACCGTTTGCCCAGAGGTTATTTTTGTCAGGGTCCAATTCTCCTTCTTTTGTTTGTTTTTGTTTTCTTTCACTTCCTCATTTCTACCATCTTTCACTCTGTCATTTTCTTGTTTCTTTCCTCTGTCCCTTTTTCCTCTCTTCCTTCCCTTTTCTATACCTTTTGTGCTTTTTTATTATTTTTGATCCACAGTCACATTGCTCTTGTCCTCCTTTCTTTTTTTTTGTCCATCCCTGCCTTTCGGATCATCAACCTTCCATTTCTTTTTTTTTTTTAAATGTTTTTCTTTTTTCTTGTTTTTTTTAAAAAATATATTTCCCTTTTTTGCCTACATTGCGACCCCTTCCACCCATTATGTCAGTCGTGGCTTGTGTTATATTTGCAGAGTTTACCCTCACTCTGCTGACTCCAGGACTCAGGATAATCATTAACTTTCAGGTTTCCCCTAGTTGGCCCTTTGCCCCCACTTCTCATCGTCACTGACATAGCTGCAGGCTATGTATGTTTTTGCTACATCAAATACGCAAGTTTCTGGTTGAACAGAGAGGAGGAGAATTAAAAGGAAGTCAGTGGTGTTGTGGGAGTAGTGGGAGGAAACAGTGAAGGTGGAAAGGAAGGCGCGAGACTGGGGAGCATAGGGAGTATCAGTGAATGAATGGACATCTGAACCGTTAAAGCAGCTAGAGAGTTAAACCCAGAGGAAGGAGGGCAAAAGAAGAGCCTGACCGGGATTTATACCTCTGCACTCTGGGGAGATTTTGTCTGGAGGAGTGTCGACTTTAAGCTACTGTGTTTGGCTGCTGGGAGGAAAATGGAGGAAGCTCTCTCATAGTAGTAAAAGGTCAGTGGTGGCTGCCAATGCTGTTGGACTTGATAAGGTGTCATACTGTTTCCTTAATGTCAGATATTATTTTTCTTAGTTATTTATTTGTGGCAAGTCTGTTTGTTCCTCTGGATTTCCACCAAAAGGTATCTGCTGTTCATCTCAATCAGTGTCACTGTTATTCTGCAATAGGCCAATGTTATGATTCATGGTAATGATATATAAATGCACGAATGTATTCAACATAGTTTTCATTCTATGACAATCATTAGGGTGTCATCTGCGAGATGAAAAATATACAGCACAGTCCAACTAAAGAGGCAGTGATATGTGAAGAGTATTCTTCTGAATTTATTGTTGTTTTGTTTTCAATCATAGAGTCATAAAATGAGTAATGTATGACTCATGGCAGGATATGCCAGCAAATGAATTTGGTGTACGTTAATGGGTATGTTCTGTTATGATTACAGTTTTGCAATTAAATCAGCAGGGATCTTGATGGAACAAACATAATTCCCTAAAACCGAAACAGTTGCATTTTAAAAAAAAATAAGTAAATAAATTGTTGCCACTGAAACATATTCCACTGAAAAATAAAACACAGACTTTAAAAACTATTTCATTTATTTAGTTATTTATAGATTTCTGATGTGTTTTCAATGACATTCCTGTAGCCTATAGTTTGTTTACTTCTGCCTGTTTTTTCCTACTGTCTTGCTAATCCACATCTTTGTGTCCTTGTGGAAGGATGTGCTACTATATATGCTAATTTGAGGCACTTGGCACTTTTCAAAAAATACTTTCAATAATCGTATCTCTGCTGCTCATTGCAGCCATAACCAGAGATCTGGGGGGTTCAACAAAAAAGCTGCCTGCCAGTGGTCTTTACTATACTGACCTTCCTTCAGTCAGTGTCTCTCTCCAGCCTCTCACAGTCCACAGGTCAGGTTTGTAGGAGACTGACCCGATTAAAACAAATGACCTGTCCGGACTTTGGTTCTCCTTCTGTAAACGACAGTGGAAATGTAAACAATATATCATCCTTTACTGGTAACTGTTGGCGTTGTTAACTGTGATTGGAATTAATAAAATAATATTACACATCCCTTCAAATGTGTTAATAAATACAAGCAAACACTTGTATACAAGGCAAACATCTTAACATCAACAACCAATAATGTGTTTATCTTGAGGATGGTACTGTGACATTGTGGAAAACAGTCTGTCAGTGTTTTAGAGTATATCTGAGGTATTATACTTTACTGACATTATTTTACTGTTAGAAGTTGAATGCACACAGCCAGTTGTTTTTACCAAGCTGCTCATCACAGGCTGCCGTTGTACCACACACACACACACACACACACACACACACACACACACACACACACTGGAATTCTCTGTTCAGATACCTTCACTATATTGATGTTCAGACAGCTTTTCCTCCCACCTGAATGAGGCTGCTCCAACCTTCTTCTTACCCTTTGGTTGCTGTTGCAGCAAGAAATAAGGAGGCTTGTACAGCTCTTTAGAAAAAACAACTAATAATTTATCCTGATGTTGACATTACATATTTAGCTTGGAGTTGGACTTTGGGTCGGTTTGAGTGTGTACTTAGGCTATATTTTATGTAATGGAAGCAGTGGGTGGGCTTCTCAGTAAGTACAAGGTCATATTTAATGTTATTTTTGTTATACATTTACCTAGAAACATCAATAAATTAATTGGATGTGGAGTTTCAATGCTTTGGAATAGCTCAAACGCATACACAAATCTGACATAAAAATTACCACTGGTGCTCAGTGTCTCCATTGCTCCCTTCCACCTGTGTCTGCTGTCCATCAGATCACAGTTTACATCATCAGAGGTCTGGCATGAATTACAGTCCCTATAAATGTGTTATTTGTTTTACTTCGCCTACCTCAGAGTGAAGGTCAAGGCATCTTCAGAATCAAACAGTCACTGGCTAAACATAACATTGAAACAGTGAGAAATAGTATTATACAAGACAGTGAGAAGTAAAAAAACAAATGAGTCAAATATTCAGCACTACTCAACAACTTTTCAGTGGTGGAGATTTTTGAGTAGAACTGTGAACATTTAGCAAACCAACAGCTTTTAACATTCTGCTAGACACTGTATTAGCCTAAAATGACATGAAATTACCCGTTTCTACGTTGCCGTACAGCGTTGGATTAAAGGAGCAGTCCAACACCATACTTGAAGTACGATGGCCTTATGGCATAGAGATCAGATCTGAATGAATGCATGAAGGTTAGGTAGCGAACACGAGGTGTTATACAGTAAACAGCTGGACAAAGCAGAAAGACTGCATTTAGTAGTCAATATTTCATGAATTTAGAAAGCGTTTCATCTTTAAATTCATACAATGAACAGCATTCGCGCAGACAGTGGTGAATTGCCCGTGAGCTGAAAGCAGAATTTTCCTGCCTGTTAATGTGTGGCTATATTCCTACTTTGACTCTGCGTGACATGATGTCCAATCAGATAAGCTGGTGTCCCTTTGCCCTTATTCACATACACTAGGTCAGCAATTGACCAGAATGTATTGATCAGCCATGAGTGAGCCTCAGCTCATCTGTGCGATTTGTCTCTCAGACTTGTCAAACTGTTGATTTGGTTCAGAAATGATACATTCAGCACAATTAAAGATGGTGTAAACGTGCTGAAAGTGTGAACTACAGATAATGTAAACAGGTGCGGTTGTCAGCTATACAATATTATGTAAACTCACCTATAGTTGGACATTTGCCCAGAATACTTAAGTATGTACACCTCATTTGTCTGTGTTCTTTTAAAACTCGCGAAACAGACGAAGATGAATGGGCTCTGTGCGAGAAATGTGTCTGTACTCGTTCAAACAGCCTCAACCAGCAATACATCACAGCCTCAGTTCTTAATCTGCCACAGTGAAGCTGTCAGGAGCAGCGCTGGGCTGATCACTTGACACCCTCGCTTCCAGTAAAGACTTTTCTGCCATAAACATCCATGACAGAGTAAAGGCTGTAAACAATAACGACCATTTCCTGACTATCACACTTGAAAAACTTCAAGTCGTCTGTAAAACTTGACATAAAAGAAAGAGAGCTTGCCTCACATGGTGTGTAATGGAAAGTTAATCCTCAGTGTTTCCTTCTCTCTATCCCCACTTACTTGCCTCTTTAGTTTCTTATACCTGCATTTCTTCAATCATGTGCCCTTGTTATCATCTTTTCTGTATTTCATCTTTCTTTTACCAGCTTTGTCTTTCCTCGTTTCCTCCTCCATTCCCTCCCTCTCTCTCACTTTCTCCTTTCATTCCTTCCTTCCCGCCTTAACTTTTTTTTCATTTCTTCATTCCTTTCTTTACAAGCTCTCCTCTGTCTCTCCTTCTCTTCCCCTTGCTCCTCCCTCTCCGTCTCCTTGTCAGGCTGCCAACAGCCCGACGGCCTGTTCGTTTTCATCCTCTGCCTAGAAAACAAGGTCTAAAGTTCAAAGCTGCTGTTGTGGATTGGCGGCAGGATGGGGAACGCAGAAGGAGGCTGGGCCTCATTCAGAACAGCTTTAAATATAGTGTAGAAGGAATTTTAATCTGATCAGAAACCACGTTTCAGTCTCAGTACACGTAATCACTTGTGAATTTGATGAATAAAACAGGGACTGGTTACTCATAGTTTTGCTAGTTTCATGCCAGGAAATTCCATGTGTATTTTGTTAGCAGAAGTGTCGAAAAGAGACCGTCATTGATTATTTCCCAGGTGTATTGTCAAACAGTCAGTGGCGTTTATACCAGACAGCTTGCCGTGAGAATACATTCGGATTTTGTTAAAATGCTGTACTGACTAAACTGGGAGAATAGCATATAGGAGAGGAGTAAGTGAAGCTGATGTTGCTGGAGTAAATAGCACAATTCAAGTCTATTCTGTGTTGTTTTTCTTTTAGGCCTAGAGTCACAAAAGGGAACACTTATGATATGCCCTAAATATAACAGCTCTTTAATAATTATAATATAATAATAATAATTTTAATAATATGTAGAGATGCGCAGATTGACCGGCCAGGGTCCGGAATCGGTCGGTTTTAGCATGCTCATTTTGGACTGGAGACCGGCCGGTCAGTCTCCCGTATCTCCGATTCCAAGCCGGTTTTACGCATGCGCCACATGTCGTATGCACAGTGGCACAGGCAATAATGTCACAGCCGCATGCTAACAAGCGCGCAATTTGTGATACATGTAAGGCCAAAGTAAACCATGGGGGGCGACTACGAAAACAGAACAACAAACCTGATCAGACACAAAAACAGCATCACCCAACTGAATGTGCCCGCCCAGTTTGAAGAAGCTAGCAAAGGAAAAGCATCTGAAGCTAAAGCTAGCCAGAGCTCACACACATAAGCCATCTGTGTCTCATATCTCTCCTTGGTATGAACAGTGAAAAGACCAAAGCAATTCTGAGGAAAATTATGGAATTCATGGCTCTGTTTGATCAGCTGTTCTCCACAGTTGAGAATGGAGGCTTCAGAAGTCTGATAAATTTCTGAAGCCCTGATGAATTTTTAAGCGTATTGTAACATAATATAAGTGGCTGACATTTGTTTTGATATGTGTATTTGATTGTAGATGCTGCCAATTATAGTGGGAATCAGCACAAATCGGTATAGGCAGGTCACACTTAGAAAACAGTCCGAATCGGTCAAGAAAATTGCAGTCGGTGCACCTCTCTTAACATGTTCCTATGTTGGAATCTGTATTTGAGACGGATGTGTGTGTTTGTGTGCTTCCACCTGCACCATTAGTAGAGAGAGAGAGAGAGAGAGAGAGACGTGGTGCCCACCTGTATTTTTCCCAGCTCAGTTTTCCCCTGCCCCTGTCATTATAGTGCTTGTATAAAACACCCTCCCACTGAGTTGTACATACACTGGCGCACCATCCAGACAAGTAGCGGCATCTTCAGCAGTTTTCCTGTTGGTAGAGTGGGCGTGTGTGAAGAAGATAAAAAAAACTGCTCTGGTAATGCTGCGAGTGTGGTTGTTTGCTGCAGAAGAACGACGGCTCAGCACCTTAGACTGGAGCCTGTATTTTTAGCCAGTGCACAGCATTGTGGTAAATGCGCATTAGATTACCTTAGGGATGTTAATAATTTATCAATGATTGATATACTCACTTTTATTTTGTTCGACTTTTTAGTTTTGGAAATATCAGCAAATATCCTCAAAGGCTTACAGTACTGAAGCACAGGATGCTCAACTTCCTCTCACTTCCACTCATCTTATTCACAGGTTTTTTTTTTTTATGTCGCTTCAGTTTTCTGTTGATTAAAACAGAAAAATAAAACTTTTTTCGGGATTGTATACCTTCATCAGGCACAGCTTTTTCTTTTCACTAGATATAAAATGTGTCAGTTGTCCCCCACTAACTGTCACTGTTGCGTCTCTTGTTTCATCCATAATGCAAGCTATCTTAGTCTTACCTTAGTCACACAAAGGGAAGCTTTATGCAACCGGTACATCTAAGTGTCTAGCACAAGTCTGACTTAGTTATATTTAGTGAAAGATTAAGTCTATTTTTTGCTACTGGCCCCTGGTCCCCTCTGTCCTCTGAAAATACAGCACATTATTTTAGAGAAAATGTATATATCAACATATATATCATATATCACAACATACCCTAAAAATATTGAGACGTTATGTGCAAGCCTTATTTCTTAGCCCTAATTCAAATTGGTAGAAGTGAGGGCTGTTCAGTTGTGAGTGTGTGTATGTATTTGTCCGTGTGTCAGAGAGTGTGTCGCATGCCAACCAATCACATCAGTCCCTGTGTGTAGCATGCTTCTGCAGCAAACTAGGACACTCCATTAGCATTTATCAAATGGACACACATACTAGCACACAAACATGCTGGCTCAGAACCCCTCCTTCATTCTAACAGCCTCAGGCTCATTTGTTGGATGTGCAGGCACGTGTTTGTATAATCAAAGATTTTCCACGTCCCTTTTCCATGTTTCATAACTTGTGACCTTGCTGTATGATACAGTATTTAACTGTACTGAAGCACAATGTAGTCTGTTAATACTGTCATTCATATCTTGGTTTACTGCCTCTGGTTAAACAGGGTTTCATATAACACGACAGAACTGACAGGTGAAGAGAACTAGCAGCTTATAATAACGGTTAGTTAGCAGGAATCCTGGTTAGATCAGGCCCTAAACAAGGTGCTTTCCCTGTTTTGTTGTGATGTACTATAGTTGATAGTTGTGCACATAGTGCTGCTTTACTACCTGGAGCAATGTTCATAAGAGACCATTTTCACCACTAATGAGTTGATGCAGTTTACACTGATTAGCATTAAATATGCATCAATAGTTTAATATGAAGCCTCATTTTGATATGCTTCATTTGCTGATAGTTACTGCAATATGCTGTTAAGACAAATCAACACTTTCTGTATCTGTTTCACACTGAATTCACTAGTCTTTTAATGGACAGAAACACTTAATTTTACTAAAAAGATTTATTGCTAGAAAACTCATTGCCCTCTGTTCTGAAGGTGCACCAGGCTAAACTCTTACTTTATTGATAAATTTGATGTGAAACTTTAGAAGAAGAAGAGTTAACTTGAGTGGTTGTTGTGAGAAATAAAAACACAGTGTGTCAAAATTGCCTTGACTGATTGTGGTGCTGCTTGCTTCTAAATTTATACATCAGCCCAACCCTACTCCTGGTCTACAGATTACTTAATTTACATTATGCAATTAGATTGTACATGGATGACAGAAATCTGATTTCTCTACATTTTTACATTTTTATATGTTATACATACATTTTATTGATTTAAGTTTAGGTTGACAAAATAGACTAATAGACTGTTACATTAAATCCAAATTAGTAGAGCGTATTATGTTCAGCCTACCTCAGATTAGAGAGACTTGAGGTGGATTTGAGAACATACCTGTGGACCTGTTTTAATGTCACCATAACCCACCAGCTCAGTGGAAAAATAAATCCCTCTGGCTTTCATCTTTGTGTCCTACACTGAGATTTGGACCCACAGTAGGTTGTTGGGGTTCACATGCTCACACGCTACTCCTCTGTGATTTCTTAACTTACCTTTGATGAAGATTTACAATACGGAGCCAAACAGGAATCAAATACCTGGGGGCTGGCTGTTTTTAAAAAGAAATCCCACCCTGGTCAAACAGAATTTCACTTGTAAAAGTTTGACTGTGTGGCTCAGTAAGCAAATCAAGTCAAACCCAAAGATGGCAGAGCCAGAAGTTTCTGTGTTACATTATTATGAGGAAACATAAGAAGAAACCGTTTGGTTTTTGAGATTTCAAGTGTATATATGTGTGTGTGTGTGTGTGTGTGTGTTAAGCTCTGGCCCGGCTGCCGCTTTGTTGCATTGTACTAGAGTCGGGTTTATGGCTGTTAGCTGTTAGTGAGGCCCACAGTGAGGCAGCTGGTGGTAAAAGTAGGCCATGCTCCCTGTTGTGCCGCCTACAGGGTGAACCCCTCTATACGCAGATTCCATATATGGTACCCTCCTATACAGGTCGGGCCAGCACTGATTTACCGCTAAAGCTTTGAAGAGAAGCTATGCGGAAGGAAAGACTGAGACTGAGAGCAAGATTTTTCTGAAAGGAAATTTTGTTGAAAAATACGTTGTTGAACTACTTGGCCTGATATTGTTATGAAGTACAGCCCACCTGGGAGAGCAGAGAGGAAAGGAAGGTTTCTCTTCCTCTTCTTCATCTTGAACCACAATGTAGTCAGTACACAAACTGCTTAGTAATTCTTACGTATGTTTACAGTGTGCCGCTTTATTATGCAAGATAAGATGAATGAGTAAACAAAAATTGGTTTAAACTTGATTTTTGTAGGAGGTGGGGTTTCTCAAGCTGCTCCCACTTTTGAACAACTTCCTCCCTTGACTCAATGCCACCGTGGCAACATATTTGGTGGCTTATTTTTTGCGACTGGAATTATACTTTTTCCATTACAGAGAGAGTAAAGTACTGAAAAATGTATGGTTGGGTACTTTTGCAGAATGCCAGGTACTGGTATTGGTTCAAGTGTGAGCGGTGCCGGGTGATCCTTCTTGTGTGATTCACTGACATGGCTTTGATCCATCTGTTGATCTATTGATGCAGTAGCTAGATTTGAATCAGATTTCTGGACCTCAAACAAAGACGTAGTTCTGATATATGTGTGATATATTCTCAACAAAATTCCAAAACACAAATTTTCCATCGTCAGTGACGGTGTAACAAAAGACTTTTTTCTAAGCAGTCATTTAAACAAAGAGGCTCTTCTTTCAGACAATGGTGTGATGTTTTATTGATCCCTGTGGGGAAATAGTCTTTTCTCTTTCTGTCTCCATTGGGAGGTCAGAGGTCAGGGTCAGCCCCAGAGCAGCAGCCCTGCGGCTGTGAGGGCTTTGGGTGCAGGAGTTCAGGGACACTTTTGCAGTGTAGATGCTTGCTGGAAATCAAGGTTTGAACTCAGGTCCTCAGTTTTGGGACAATCTCTTTAACCTCTGTGCCTCCTGGTTGCCAAGTTCAAACCACTTCGGCAGCATGTATCCACTCTGTAAACATGTGACAGGAAAGGTGAGAAAGGCACCAGTCAAACTGAGACTCCTCAGTTTTCTGTGCATTTGTGGAATTTTAAACATATTGACCAAAAAAAACTTCAGTGTGTTTAACTTGTCCCCTCTGCATGTATTTTAATTAAAAATAATATTTCAACCATAGCAATGTAGGACTTCATCAGACACAGGAAGAGTAAATTCAGTCATGGGGTTTCCTAAACGATTTCCAGAGGATCCACATTGTTTTTACAGTATTTAAATACAGTAAAAGTGGATCCCAAATCCATTTTTACTAATCAGAGTTACTGTTCAGAGACGTCCCTTCTACAACTATAGTCAATTTTTCTTCGATCTGGGCAGTTATTGAGACAAAGTAGAAATGGTCAAAGCCATTTTACCCGTGCTGATTTTACCCAATTTGTGGTTCAGCAACTTCAGCGCTTTTCTTCTCAGCTAAATCCACAATAATCAGTTTTGTCGGCCTGTGGCTTCTGAAAGCTTTTCTCAGATTGTGAAAACAGCAGACTCTAGTAAAGGCCACCAGATCATCATTAATTATCAGACTTTGTCAATGTTGTAGTGACAGAAAGCTCATTCATGGTGATGATATTTGATGCTGCTGGTGTGGGTTAATCAATACAATGGGATGTCCATGTCATGCTCCATTTAACGCAAAGTCACATACACAGACACACAGACTGGTAGTCAAGCCTTCTTAAAGTTTAACAAATAGTGTATATAGTACATACTAATTCCTTCATATAGCTTGAGACGTGTTCCTCTTTCCTCCTCCTCAGTTAGATGTTCTTGGTGTTTTTGAAGCTCAGGGCTATATGGGTTTTGCAAACTGGAACATCAGGTTTACTGTATGAGTGGAGGAGGAAGCATGAAGACAAATGCAGTTCAGCAATTTGACTAGCCTCCATGGGGCACAGAGGCAGCAGGAGAGTAAAGAATCGCACTCAGAAAGTCACAGGAGAGCTGCATGGAGCTTTTGACGGAGACAAAGCAGCTTCTACGCTGGCCTGGGTGGCTTTGTATATGTTGGTTACTACTTAACAATGCAATAGGGACTGTTTATTGGGCATCAGTACAGCAGCTACCGATGACCAATTGTGCTTTCTCTTGCACAGCAGGATTTGCTTTTTTTTGTTCCCTTATAACCCATGTCTGAAGAAAAGTCTCTTAAAGAGCATTGAGTGACATTACTTGACACTGAATTAGCTGATTTTCTGAATACATGTAGTCTCTCGTTTGTTGATCAGAATCAATTGCATAATTACAGGCAATAAAAAGCTAAATTTAAATCCCTCTTTGCCAAAAGGAAGAGCAATACATTCCACAATTTAATAACTAAAATAACCAAAGTAATTAAAAAAATGTTTTTACTATGGGAAGCAAGTACCCCTCCAGTAACCTGTACAGGTGTCCTGCCACTTTTTTATTGGCCATTACGGGCTGGTTCTGTAATGACTGTTATCCTGTTTGTGAGAAAGCTGGTTTAAAATACTTTGATGCATTTTCTGAATTAAATACTGATGTCATTTGTGTGGAAAGAGGAAAAAAAAGATTTTCCTCAATGATTCAGTAAGGAGTACCAATTGTTTAATGAATGTTTCACACTGTGTGGTGTCTTGCCTCATGGGACTTGGTGTTTACATGCTATGTAGTTTATGAATTTTAAGTTGGCAAGGTGGCACTCAGCTGCACTACTCCCTGCTTCGGAGAGGAAAACAGCGTCAGCATCAACAAAAACAGACAGAGCGGCTCAGCTGTAGTCCAGCCCGATTATCCCTCTCACTAAATGGTCCACTCTGTGTAGCTCTATGAGCCAACATCTGTGGCAGCTGTACCAAAAATCAAACTAACATGTTCTAAGGTATCACCCTAGTTTGTGTGATAAGGTGCTTATTTAAGGTAAAAAATGTAGTGCAAATTTTCGTTTATCTTTTATACTACAATTTGCTATGGTGAAAGTATAAGATAAGCGTAAAGTACCTCTTTTAAGTACATTGTGCATTTTCCTCACTTAAATAAATGTATATATGAAGATAATGTTTCATGAAAGCGTATATGATTCTTCCTCATGTTGGAAGGCAGTGCACTGTAACTGAACAACATGGACAAATGTGTTTGCAGCTGACCATGGAGAGGGAGAGACAGACTGCAAAGTGAAACACAAAGGGAAAAAACAAATAGGAATGGAACAGATATTTGCAATGGGATGACATGCAGTGATGCGACAAATGTTGTTGCCAGGACACCAAAGACTTGATTTGAGTCCCGGAGTTTCATAGCTTAAAAGCAAAGTTACTGCAGTGCAATGGTTAACCAGAAAAAAAAGATTATCCCTGACAGGTGTCCTGGTAAAAATAAATATTTCTGTTTGATGATTTTGTATTTAATTCATAATGTTCATGTACACGACTAAGATCCAGTGTTTGTGTATTGAAGCCTTCTCTGTTTTACTTACTCATGACAGACTGCACGTGTTCACCTTCAGGACATAACTTGGAAGTGGGAATTAATCTTGTGGTTTGCATTTAGACAAAGTTGGTCAAACTTTAAAAGTTTGCAAAAGTCTTCAAAGTTTTCAGTGTTTTTAGTCTTTTGAAACACTATTGATGCAGCATTGAATTTTATTGTCAACACCAGCAAGGCCAGTGGATGCAGTGAGTGATAGGAGTCGCAAGGAGTCACAGATTGTAAACAGGGAAAATGAGGTGACCACCGGTGGGTTAGCTTGACTAAACAACACAGTTCCACTCCTACAGTATACTGTAAACACGGCATACTGGGACAGTCAGCTGGATAACCATGACCCCCATGAGTTCTTTTCTGGTGAGTCAGGAAGATACCGTATGGAGATACTCTTTTGTTATGTAGCCACTATCCAGTCATTTGTATGACCGGAGAGTGGTTTGAATTATTCTAGTAAAGGTTTCCCTGTCATCATATTGCATATTTCTTACCTAAAATATATCAAAATAAATATATCTTTAAAAAAAATAACCCAAAAATGTAGTGTAGTCCTACAGTACAGGTGTTCATTTTATGTTTAAATTTTCACAGTAGTGTAACTTTTGCTTCTCTGAATTAACTACATTATAGAACTAAATTCTTAAGAGTATACATGACAGGTAGTAATATAGTTATTATTGCTACTTATTATTAGAACTGTCAACCCACTGCTGGTGCTTTTAATTGTGCCAAATGAGAAAAACTACACAAGTAATACTACAGTAATAACCACTTGTGAATAAACCTATGTGTGCATTCACTGTATGTCCCCCTTATACACAGAGAACATCTGACCTTAGCTGTGGAACGCATTTAATAAATCATTTCCCTAGTGTCCACACACACACACACACACACACACACACACACTCACTTTGAATGAAAATAGAACCATGAAAAATCCATTATACACAGCCAAGGTTTGTTTTGTCCACCAACATTGCCTATCTTGTCTCCCGCAGTTCAGTTCAGTTTATTTTGTTGGCATGGATGTCTTATTAACTGTGATATTAGCATCCACGTAAACATGAAAATTTAATAAACTGGTACAAATAAACAGCACAGCCCGGTTTAGTGAGATTGAAGCAGTTTTTATTAGGGTTCTCCCCATCATGGTTATCTGTTCCTGATCCTGATCTATGTCAGATTCAATACTTATATTTAATTAAATGTTAATTAATTTATATATGTGGCACATTGAAATATGTAACCTCTAAATTTTACACTGCTTGATTCAAATACTAAAGCCACTATTGGTCACTATGCTGTTACAGAGCAAACAATCCTTGGCGGAATACAGACACCGGTTTGCAGAGAGCACCTTAACCAGACAACAGCCGAGTCTTATTTTGGCCTGGCATCATGCTACTTATGGAATTCCCATTAATCGCAGACAGCTGATTTGACTTGCAGCTGGCAATGGTGATGGCTAATATTGAGCGGCTGAACGTTCTGTTCAGTGATCTTTGCTGATAACAAAGAAGGAGGAGAGATAAAAGGTTTGTTAACATCTGATATTAGTAAATTGTGGATCGGTGTCAGAATCACTCACTGCTGCACCTGAATGGTTCCCCACATTCATAAACTCAAATTTTCATCGGGATATGGGGAGAAATGCTCACACCGTAGAGCTCTGCTGCTGTACTGCAGTGTGCCACTGCAAATCGAGCAGGCCGAGGCACACAAAACCTCAGATACATTAAAGAAAGAATTGGATTTTAGCCTATATATCTAACCACTAAAGTACACTCGCAGCATCTCTAGTTTGGACTCTTGGATCAACTTATCTCTGTCCTCCTGTAATCTTTTAGAAGATGTCTGTTGACTTGTTCAGTTCACAGATAGGAAAAAATCAAAGGGAAGATTGTTGGGGAATGAGAGAAGGCTCGCCTCCTTTTCTCTACCAACTTATCATGCAGACTATAAATTAATAAAAGTGCTAATTATTTAGCAGAGTTACAAATGAAACAAGAGAGAAAAGACAAAGGGGGGTGGGGATGATAGGGAGGTAATTAAATGAGAAATAACGCTAGAGTTGTTAATGACAGACCTGGAGCCTGCTCACACTGTTGTTAGTCAACACCACTAATGAAACTGCTTGTTGTTTTGGTGTTGTTTTTGCAGATATTTTTGACATGCTATCCCTCCATTTCACCCTCTCCATCTTTTTCATTATTCACCTGCTGCTGCATTATGAAAAACTAATCTGTTTTTGTGACGTGGTAACTAATGGTGTGTGTGTCTTGTTTATGTGTGCACATCTGTCCTGTCAACACACAGCCACCCACTCATCCCAAATCACTGACATGTTTACGAATGAGAAAAGATCTAACATGTTAAGCGCATACACGGGTACACGCAAGTCTGGTGTAGATGATCAACATGCTCTGTGTGTTCCGTGTTCTCCTGGTGTGCTGCCTTCTTGGTATTGGTGCTTCACAGCTGGCAGCTCCTGGCTCACCCGTGTGCGTGTTTATGTTTTCTGGGAAACTGATGCTGAAGCTCCAACTAGCTCAGATGTAATGAGAGCTAATGGAGTCTGACTATGTTTGTCTCCATCCTTCGCTTATGCGCTCACCTGCCTCCCTTCTCCCCACTTCAATTATTTCTGTCTGGCCATCCATCACTCCTCCGCGCCAGTTCCTCCTCTTTGTCTCGTTTGGCATTATCCGAGTCCTACTTCGATGCACGACCCCTACCCCCCCCCACCCCACAGGCTATATTTTGTAACCGCGTGACTGTTTTTTATCCCACTGAGCCTGAGTTTGTTGCGTATACCCCCTCCTCTCTTTGTCCTCATTTGGTTGTCTTCCCCTCACATGACCTCTCCCTCTCTTTCATACAGGATTTCTCTGTAGTGTTGTTTGTCTACAGGCAGGGCAGAGCTTATCCTCAATAAGCCTACTAAAAATGATACTAATGGAGGTTTCATAAATTTTGAGTCTTTTCCTTGTATTTTTTTTTTTTTTAAATGAACAAAACAAAACAATGAAAATTTCACTCAGAACATATAAAATTTTAGCGTGAAAGCCAGTAGAGAAGAATATATGATTACACTGTGTTTGCTGTTACTTGGTGAGTCAGAAAGGATTTAAGACGGTAAGAACAAAGGTTTTATACAGATTGATAAGTTTAACTAAAGCATATTTATATGCTTACATGCATTAAAACTGAAGACCAAATCATTGTGAGTTTGTCCATCCTGTGTGATTATATTATGCACATTCTCCATCGGCCACACTCATCAAACCTACTCTCCTCTCCTTTTGGACCCAGACTTCAGATGGAGGATCTTTCTGTTCAGATTGATATGTATTAGTTTGCTCACTGTTGGCCTGTTTGTGTGTGTTGCTCTGCTGCTGTGTATTTAATAGGTGAGACAGCCCAGATGGTGTTAGTGTGTAAAATGAGCACTGTACAGAATGTTTCATCTTGACATTATTAAATAGTCATTTCTCTGCCTTGGGCTAATAGCTCTCTTTCAGTCATTAATTCTCCTTTCATTTAACATTGTAATTTAATGATTCATTATACTCTGTGTATGTGTATGTATTTGTGCATGTGTGCATTTACACCTGCATCTGTTGAGTCATTCAGCCAATAGGTGCAAGATGCAGAGTGTGGCTGTCAATGCCTTTTGCTAAATATGCTAATAGCCTGACACCTGTTTGTATAAGAGGAAGAAAACACACCCCTCCCCGTTCACACTCGAGCACTCCAACAGAACACTGGAGCAGGGGAAACTGATTTCTAATCTTTGTTCGAGGTTGCTCAAGTTCATGGATTCACATAGACAATTTGTGTCAGTTAATCTTTTCCTGTTTGTGTTTTATACCAAAAGGAAAGAACAGGCTCTAATCTCTTCTCTCTTTTTTGCCTTTCCTCCACAGTGATGGAGCCCATGACGGTGACAACGTCAGTGGTTGGACCGGAGGAATTTGACCGCAACGCCCCGCGGATCTGCGGCGTTTGTGGTGACAAGGCCACCGGCTTCCACTTCAATGCCATGACGTGTGAAGGCTGTAAGGGATTCTTCAGGTGGGTGTTGTCCCTGAGTTGTGTTTACATTGTCTTATTTTGATTTTTTGTGTTCTTTGTAGTCTTTAAGTGCATCTGATGATGGGATTATAGTAAGTACGTGCGTGTATGTCTTAGCGATAGACCGCTTATTGATCTGATAGATTATGGATATTGATATTCAGCATATTTCACATCAATGGAATGTGTGTTTTCTGTTTTTTTTCTTTTTGTTTGGAAAAAAGGCATATAACAGTAATAACATACATCATTTCTATGTATTGTATTATTAATCTGATTCTGCAAAGTAACTAATTGAAGTCATTAAGTAAATGTAGTGATGTTGTGGTGTAAATATTATTCTCCAAAATGTAGTGTGGAGGCACATAAAGGAGCAGAAAAAGAAAATACTCAAGTAAAGTACAAGTACCTTAAAATTGTATTTGTGTGTAGTCTCTGTTTGTGGTGTTTGTGGTGTTACCAGCAGCCTTCCTGGAAGAGGTGTTCTACCTGTGCATCCAGTTCATCCATGTACTTCAGCTCTCATTTATCTGATTTTTCAAGACTTACTCGCAAATATATTTTTCTCAGCTTTCTTTCCCCCCTATCTTAGTTCAGAAACTAGGCTTGTTTCTACTTTCAGGCAGCACGAGCAAGGCTTGAACTTATTTGTTTCAAACACTGCAGATACTTGATGGTATGTGGATTCAAAACTAATGAAACATTAGAAGTAATTGCTAAAAGGAATCAAGTATTGTAATGAAATATTCAGTACTAATTACTAAAATATACATGTATGTATATAAACTGGGCAAGGCTTTATACTTGTTCCTAAACTTTAATGTAAAATAATCATCCAAAAGGGCATTTTACTTGGCTGTCTGTTTCAGTGTATTTTGTTCTGAATTGGTTCTGAGACATTTTATTTTAGGTGAACATTCCCTTACCATGCATGAGAACTGTTGTCAGTACTTATTAAATCCTTACAGCATGAAGCATCCTTCTGTCCCTGAAATATCTGACCCAACCAAAGAATAAATAATTGTAAAAGGGTAATGAACTAATCACTAGTGTAATCCTATAGGCGCAGTATGAAGCGCAAAGCCTCCTTCACCTGTCCATTCAACGGGAGCTGCACCATCACCAAGGACAACCGGCGTCACTGCCAGGCCTGTCGTCTCAAACGCTGCATTGACATCGGCATGATGAAAGAGTGTGAGTTGACTTTTTTCGGACAATCTATCAAAGCTGCTGATTTGATGGCATCTTAGCTTGAGATGGAAATACATGTTCCGCAACAAATATTCTAGTTTCAGCAATTTTTGGTTGGTTTTTAACTTATCTAACTGAAGTTAAAAAAAAAAGAGAAAAAGATTTGCTAACTCAGCCGTTAGTGAAAAACAGTGGCATACACACACACACATAAATGCGTTGACAGTGTAAACATGGAGGGGGAGTGGGCTTGGAGGTAAAAGCACAGTGATTTTTAGCAGGGCTGTTCAGAGTCAGTGGAGAAAAGGGTGTGTTGTTTATGCAAATAATGCAGTTAATCAGGGAAATTAAACTTAAATTTCTGATTGTTTTAGATTTTCTTTGTTTCTGGATTTTGTCTGAATTCTGCTCTAACACTCGCTTTATCCTGTCCGCTGTGTGTGGTCAACCCTGTGTTTGTACTGTATGTGCAGTCCAACCACAGCGTCAGCCAAGGTCAAACAGATACAGACCTAAAGCTCACAAAGTCCCGTAGGGCACAGGTGTGCTATGGTGTTCATCTGTGTCCAAAGTTTTTTTTTAAATTCACTGATATACTGTGTATTCACGCATTCCTAGTTTTCATGGCACAGTCATAAAAAGTAATCTAAACTAGTGGCCGTGGCTCCTTCTTGACTTAATCCAGGAGGTTAGTTGATGCTGATGCTTAATTGTTGAAATGCTGTTGTTTGTTGGTCTGTTTTCACGTCACAACAACAGCTGCCCGTGCTTGAGACCGATCCAGAACTGTGTTGGTCACATCACATGATTTGAGAAAATTAATGACACAAATACAAATTCAAATTCAAATCTTACTCAGTTAATGGATATTTTTAAAGTTTTTGAAGAATCTTTAGATTTAAAGATTCATGACCTCTTTAAATGACTAGATAGGATATAATACTATACTATAATTAAAATGCCTGCATTCCTAATGGTTGATACTGAGATGATATTAAGGCAGGATGCCTCCTCTTGATGCGTCTTTGATGTAATATTTATTAATGCATCTGAAGCAGAGCAGCTGCTTCCGAGCCTGCAAGTATTCTTTTAATTCTTGAGTGAATTCAACACATTCCCCAGTATATTACAGATAAGGCCAGTTACAGGAAGGCAATATTTTTTTAGTGTTTTGTTTTTTTTTGTTTTTTTTTTAAGCTCTTTATTTTGCAATCATCACCATTATTACTACTATATCTAATAACCATTGATCATGTTATGTTTGTTTGCTTTCTAATACTCTACGTAGGTGCATAAATGCCCAATAAATGCAACATCAGTAACTTTTATCTGTACCAGCTCCATGGAGAGATTAGTTACAGGTTTCATGGTAAGCTTGTTTCCTGCTTGATTAGCATTTAATCTTATGTTTAAAGACATTCAGTCAGACCAGCAGCCACTAGAATCAGTAGCAGGGTAAACTGATCTGATTTGCCCCAGCGAGCCAGCAGTGCATATGTATGAGGCAGGCTGTGCCATATGGCAAACTCGAGGTTAGGTCAGATAGCAGCAGAAAATAATACTCGATGTATTTGATAATGCTTTAATCCTACCAGATAGGGTGTAGATGGTGTTAATCAAAGTGCAGTAATGTAGCTAACCTGGACTGAAATTGTACTGCACTGAAAAGGCTGTGTGACACAGTCTTAACTGTGCTGGTTATGCATACAGTCGCAGGATGTAATTCAAGCAGAACGCAATGTGAATGCCGAATGTGACTTCACCTCATGTTAACATCAAATGACACCTTGTCACAACTCATTCATAATGACGAACATAGAGCGGTGTCTTTATTCTGCATGTTGAGAAGTGATTGCATCATATCCAGTAGTTATTGCATCATCAGCCCTGCATCCCACTTTTTTAGATGTAAAGGAATAAAAATGTTGCACTTCATAACAAACTCCCCTACCAGTAGGAAGTGACACCAGCAGTGGTGCATCAGCATAACCATTACAACTAGTAGATGACAAGAGGAGAATGGGAAGGAAGGAAGGAAGGAAGGAAGCTGTAAGTCCTGTTCAACAATGGCTCGCTTTCTGCAGATACATGCAATAGACTGTCCCACATTTCATTCACAAACACTTTGAGTGTGTGTGTGTGTGTGTGTGTGTAACAGAGATGATGCAGGGCAAATTAACCGCAAATAGTCACACCTCAATAAAGTGCCTGATTTTCAAATTGCAAAAAGATGAGAGAGAAGTGAGCAGGAGGGCTGAGAATTGTCAGTATAAATAAAAATCTCTTGGTTCCTCTCAGCTCGTCCACAGGTTCACGAGTAGAGCATGTCCACTGCGGTGTATTTCACTGCTCTTCGGCTTGTCTCTACAGTGTGCGGTAAAAGCAGCGGCATTGTTAAGAGTCTGCAGTACAGGTACAAAACCTTGTGCAATAAAAAAAAAAAAAACCTGATGGAAGAATGTTTAATTAAAGTCAGCTATGGCTGCAGAGACGGGATGCCACACTAGTGATGAGTGCTTAACAGTAAAAGATTCACACTGAATGATTCACACTGCTCTGATTGTAAGCAGCTATGTGTTCATTGGCAGTGTGGGACTGAAGCTGTGTGCGTTATCAAAATGTTATGAGGCAACTTCAACTGGTACTCAACTGGTAAGAATCGATACAGTGCCAGCATCACAAAACACATTACAGTACTCAAGTGTATCAGCAGCTACGTGCACCAATTTATGCTGTCCCCTCTTCTTACTGACAGCGCTGTCTAAGCTTCACCACCTTTCATATCACAACTGCGTATTGGTACGTGTGTGTGTGTCTGTATGCCCTACTGTGAGCCACTCCTACGCTGGTCTTGTTTGACAAGAGGTTAGAGAGATTTCAGGGAAAGACCTCCCTGCTTGTGGGTGTGTGAGTGTATGCATTTGCTTGCTGTGTTTGTTTGTTTGTGCCAGTGTGTATTTGTAACAGGATTAGAATCACAGGAGAGCATCTAAAATGTTTCAGCCTTTAGCTGTACGAATTCCCACCCTCGGTGCCTTTAAGTAGCGAAACCTTTCCCATGTTACCTTGATTCATATTTGTAATCCTCTCTCTGTGTCTCTCCTATTCTGTCTCTTGGACTTCTCTTGCACTTGTATTCTCGTAATTGCTGATTGCTCAGTTTCTAGTTTGGTAGAACAAAAGCGTGGCTTGGTCTGCCAGACTACTTATGATTTCTAAGCATTTCCATCCCTATAGATGTGGCTGTATTTATAAAAAAAACCCACACATCTGATTTGTTTGAGCAGCAACTCAGCCAGCACATTAATGTCAAATGAGGGAAAGATCCTGCAGTGTTATCTGATAAGAAACACAGATGTATGCCACTAAGGCCCACATCAATTCAAAGTACTTGTTCGAAATTGCCGGGTGGGCAGAATCAAGTGCCACCCAATATGTTTATGCTTCATGTCTTCCTGCCACCACGCACACATCAGCTGTGATCTATTGATAAGCCGTTCTGCTTCACAGTATGTGTGGGTGCCCTGATGCCTGGCTGACCTGATTTTACCTCTTCGGCATCACAGGCCCGGGGCGGCAGTGGAAAAACATTGGCCACAGACCACGTTCAGCTTGGCATACATCACACCAAACCCGAGTGTTAGCAGCCTCCATTGTATTTAACTGGTCGGTTGGCCGGTTAATGAGTAAGCCTGTTGTGAACCACTGGCCTTCACAACAGGGAGATGCTGCTTTTTCCCACTTTGTTTCTGTGTCTGGCATTACTGATGTTGACCAAACTCTTACTGTTTGTCTTTCTTTCTGCACTCCTCTCTGCCATGTAAGACACCACATCACCACATCCAATCAGTCGCTTTACAAACAGCAAACTCTCTTTTTGGTAAACTGCTGTGCGTCTGCCAAGCTCTGTGGGGTGGTCAACATGTTCCTTTGATGGTCTGTTGTTTTTTGTGGACTCCTGCCTTAATGATGCCATCCAAGACTCAAACTTGGCTGGATACCGACTGGTTCAATCATGTCCCAGCCTTAGAATAGTTGCTTTGACGGCCTGTGCCAAACTTTGACCGAACTGTGCCTATTCATAATTGGGCTCTGTGCTGCATACTTGGATGTCCTCACCACAAGGAGTGGGTATGGGCAGTCCGCTCCTGGCTTGGGATGGACACTGGAGCGCAGCCAGAACCTAATTAATGACGGTGGGTCAAAGGAGATGAAAGCCAAGTAAATCCTTTGGTTAGCTAAGCAGTCAGATTAATTCATTTGCCTTTTTAAGCCTGTGTAACCAAACTGTTGTTGTCGTCCGCATCACCACATTATGCAGTTATGTAACACGGCTTCTGTGGTTGCAGGCCAGGGTGCAATCACTGAAAATCCACTTCAAATACAGTTGTTTACAGTTTCCAGGAAAATAACCTGTATTTAGTATGAAGTGCATGAGCTGAGCACTATTAATCTAGCGTCATCCATGCCATCTCATTGCTATCTTAAATTAGCAGTTAAGTGTGTATTTATTTGGAACGTCTATTCCTTTGATCCAACGGAATAGATTTTTAAAAGGCCAAAAGTCCGAGCTAGCCACATGACAGCATATTTTATTGATATTCTAGGGCTAGGTGACAGGTAAACCGTTCATGCTGTATGAAATGATGAAGACATTAAAACATGTCACCCAGTTGAAAGCTGATTTGGAGGATGGTACTACAGCTTATTCAGAGTCAAGACAAATCATGGAAAGGAGCTTTTTACCTATGTTCAGTCGACCTGAACAAGATCTCTGCCCCTCACAAAAGGGCCACACTGTGCCTATGACGTAAAGCAAACGGCATCATTTGATGAAGCTGAACTTAACTTTGCTAATTTTCTCTGTAGCTGAGAGACAGTCATGCTTGCTGTCATATTTGCACGTGTTGTGATCTCATGGCTTGTCTCTCCTTGGCAGCCGCAGTCTGTGTGGCAGTCATGCTGTCTTTCTGTCTGTCTGCCTGCACAGTTGAGTGCTTCATGGGTAATCGGTCACTGTGGCAGAGAGTGAAAAGGATAATATGGGCTGAGGCATTCAGGGGTCAGTGCATTAGCCAGCAGTGACTCCAGTGACCCACAGAGCCAGGCTTCAGACCTGGATGACAAGAATACTTACTTCAAAATACCAAACTAGTAGCTGATTTTCTGTTATGTTATTAAACAGGATTTTCTGTTTTCTGTGCTGTTTCTTGGAGCCACAACATACTGAAGAAGAAAAGCCATGCGCAGTTAACATGTTAGATATTGCTATCAAAATATGAAATGTCGTTTGGCAAATACAGTGTGTGCTTTTTTAGGTAAATATTTGCTCAACTATGCACTTCTCCTTGTGTGTTTCTAGCTGTTTGTTTTATGTACGGTGTCTTTTCTGCACTGGTGGATTTCTGTATGTTCTTACTGTGAACATACAGTTCACAGTAAGAACACAGCACCTCAGGAGATACATAGTCAACCAGTGTGTACCTGAGCAGAACTTTTAAGTTAGTTAGTTTCTTTTAATGTTCTTTCCTTAGTCTTGTAATTCCCTTAAAACAATGACGGTGACATATCGCTAAAACATGTTTAAGTAGTAAACGGGCTCTGTTTACAACGTTTAGTCTAATGAGAAATCGAACACTTTTCACACCGACTCATTACAGATGTCGCATCCACGCACTGAACATTTGAGCTGCCTGTTATTCATTTTATAAGATCTTTTCAGGCACAGCAGATTTCCTGTTTTACAACATTGGTGACCACTCTGCAACACACATCCAGGTGTTGATCACTTGTTGGTCTCTTACTGAGATTGATCTTTCAAAGAAAAATATCTTGCTGCTGGACTTAGATGTATTATTCATATAAAATTAAATCAAAATAGTGTATGCAACACAAAGAAGTGATGACAGCCAGGAGTGTTGTAAATAGCTTCTGTTGTTGATGTTCAGAACATCTGGTTTAGGATTAGGTTGATCTCTCTGTGAGAAATTTTAAATACATAAATGAAATTTTAGAAAGCAAATAGACTGAGGTGCTATAGCTAATGTGACTAACCCAGTGTATTCACCCACTCATGGCTGCCTTTTCATTGCATAATAATATTGTCACTTACTTCTGCTTGGAGTCAGTCATTCTGTCAATCACATGGTATTTTCACAGCTGGAATGTCATTGTTTTCAGTCTTGCCCTGTACCCTTCTGCTATTTGCTGCAGTACGCTGCTGTTTAATGTGTAAAGCTATAGGAGGGATTAGCATTGATTCAGCATTCTTCCCAGTAGCAGCATTTAATGCAAAGGCAGTGGTTGCAGTGTTTTAAGAGCTATACTTTTTTTTTTTTTTTTTTTTTTTTTTTCATTTCAAGTACAAAATACATTTCATTGCAACTGACATCTATGGTCACTTAGGTCAGTTTTGGGCAAGGTTGATAAAAAAATCAAAATCTTCAAATGCACAACATTTATCTTTTGTGCTTTGGGAGCACATTGTGTTTTACATCCGGTAGAGATAGATGTAAATCTGTTGCGACCTGAAAAAAATATTCGTGAATCTAAGATTAGAAAGTGATATGATGCCCTAGGACATGTGGAAGTGGCATGCAAACCCCGGAATTCCCAAAAGAACCTCTCACCTATTCAAAGCTAAAAGAGTCTCTATAAACAGTATGTATAATCCATTCTGCACCACTGTGCCACTCTGCACGCAGTCTCTGCTCCTGCAGCATGAATAAGGCACAAGGCACTTAAACATCCAACGCCTGCTGCATCAGCTGTATAAAAGGCAGCAGCAGACATGACAGGCCTTTTCTGCGTGCCAAGCTAAGAAGATGTATGGCTCATGTACCCCGGGATGGAAATATTTGGAGCTTACATTACAAGCTCCCTCACCCTGTTTTGAAAGCTAACTTTTTTCTACTCCAGACTAGTATAATGTTTTATTCTTTCTTCCTCAATCCTTCTAAAGCCAAACTCATTATTCCTGTTGTCATAGCCACATTCCTAACCAGCTGTGAGTGAGCGCTTGAAAATGTCTTGACTTCATCCCAAGTGTCATTAAGGAACTGACATACTAACATAGGAACTGAGACTAATATAAATGAAGCAATTTGGTGCAAAAATACTATTTTAGTTTGATCTTGGGGTGTTACTGTTATCCACTTAACAAGGACAACCTTGACTTGTTGTGGCCCAGTCACACTCACACTTGATTATAAAACCCAGTGATATTTGGTGTATTAATGGAGTTGCCCTTGATGAAATCCTCTCTTCACTTTGGTTCTTTTTCCATGGTTTCAAACAAGGTCTCATTCTGTTTTTATTTGTGTAAATGGCATTAATATGAGGTATTCAGTGCTGATCAAGCAACAGCAGTTCAGTATTTTTTGAAAATGTGTGTACTGGTGATTTGTGTTGAAAGTGTTTCACAGGATATTTTAATATATCTTCTGTTCCTTCCACTGTTGCAGTCATCCTGACAGACGAGGAGGTTCAGAGAAAGAAGGACATGATACTGAAGAGGAAAGAGGAGGAGGCAGCCCGGGAGGCAATGAGGCCACGTCTAAATGAGGAGCAGGCCCGGATCATCTCCTCCCTGGTGGAAGCTCACCACAAGACCTATGATGCCTCCTATGCTGACTTCACCCGCTTCAGGGTTAGTTCAATGCAAAGTTTCTTTCTTCAGAAAAACCACGCTGACAGTGGTGCAGCCAAAATCACTTTGTTCTCCGCTAAGAATATGGGTGGAGCTGGTCATGATGTCATGCAACAGAGGAGAGACTTCCCTGAAGCATGACATCAGACCTTAATACTGCATTTTCCAGTAAAAAGCAAATTAATACAGAAACAAAACAGGTATTATTTTATCAAGGCAAGTTATATACAGCACAGTGAATTTAGTTTCTGCCACTCCAGAAACTAAATCTTTTGGTGGTTGAATGCTAAATGACTGATGTTCAAACAAAAAATGTAATAATAGGATATGGATAGCTTCTGCTCTGGTTTACCACAACACTAAAGACCTTGGCTTTCTCTCTTTTAGTTTGTACCCATGACTGTATTTGGCTGAAGCAAACTGCAGTTATAACTAAAACTGCAGGAAAAGCTGCCACTTCTTCACATGTTCGATTTTCAGCAGTTCATTATTGCCAAGCCCATTCAAAATTGAGATTGGTTGAAAGGTGTTGATTAACCTTTCGTAAGCGCACAGTATAACCGCACACCGGTTATGTGTGTTTTTGTTTGTCATTCTAAAACTAGGAGTGAGAGAGAGAGAGAGAGAGAGAGAGAGACATCGTGTGTACTTAGGAGGCTCAGTGTGATCAGCTGGATGGGTTCAGACATTGCTCAGAACACAATACACATTCACTGAAGAAAGTACACTTGAGGCATAAAAATACATTCCAGGTCACCTTTAGCTCATACAGCATACAGTAAAAACTGTTGACTGTAATTTAAGGAGCATATCTTTTCCCACAAGCACGCTTGACACGAATGACTTAGAAACGCAATTGAAATTGTGACATGCGTAGACACGACTCATATGTGGTATGTTGTTGGCAGCTGACCATAGTATAAGTAGAATAATATGGCACTCGTAGTATATATCTACACAATGAAACTACTCTTAGTTGAATTTATCCTCTCTTCATACCAATTAGGATCACACGAGTCACATACACATGTGACGATGTAGTGACAGCCAGATTTATTAATGGGTGGCATGTGAACATATGTGTGATACATATGTGGAGCAGTGCGGAACAGAATCACTGTACTGTGTTATCTTAGAGATAATGTCTGTAACCACATTCACAGACTGCTACCATCTCCTGGGTTTGTTTTCAATTTACTTGACACCAGTAACACGAGTAACCACAAGCATTTGTCCGCACAACAGCAGCATCGTGTTTTCTTCCGCTGCTTCGTGAATGTGATACTTTTAGACGACATTCTCTCTGTGCACCACAACAATTGGGACATGCAGAGTAAATGAGACACTATATAGGAGACTATATATGTTGAATGGAATGTCTGAGAAACCCTCAAAACACTTGCATGCGTCTGTGATTTAGCACCCACTGTGCATACAGCCACATACACACTCCAGTAAGGTAGCAGACATGCTATAAGTTTCAGTACAGACGTTCGTTGAGCTGTGGCTTGAACTTTGAATTGAGTGTGAACGTTGCAAGGTGATATAATCTTCTAAATAAATCTGTGTGGTTTCACTCACAGCCTTGAGGTGACAAAATTACAAGAAATTTCATTCTGAAGAATTTATGGGAAATGAACAGTGTTTAACACTGAATTAGCAGAGCTCTATTAGCATCTGAAACTGCCACGGTGAGATTAGAGATGAAAACAACAAGCTCTTACTGCACCTCTGCAAACAGCTCACTTCTAGCAGGTAAACAACTCCTTTTACCGGCTGTGCTACGTGATAAAAAACACAGAATTTGTTTCCTAAGCTCCAGGTTGCACCCAGGTGCAGGAGGAGCCAAACAACGGACCAAGCAGTCAAAGTTTTACAGTCAGTATAGTAATATTTGTGTTTCTCTGTGTGTATTCACAGCCTCCAGTGCGCGAAGGCCCGGTAACACGCAGTGCCAGCAGAGCGGCTTCCCTTCACTCTCTGTCGGATGCCTCCTCTGACTCATTCAACCACTCGCCTGGTAAGATGCACAAACACACCTTCTCCTGTCCTTGTTCAGTTTCGTGCTTCATTGTTGACATTACTGAGGACACAGTCATGATTCATTCATTCATTCATTTAGAGCACAGCAGCAGAAGCAGAAGCTGTTTAATACTGTTTTTGGTTTGCCAAGAACAACCAGTTCAGCATCTACTCTTACAGGCAGCAAAGCTCCTCACTGCTGAACAAGTGCACATCCACATGCTGTCACGCTTATTCAACTCACGACATTGAATTCATTGTGCTTCATGTTGCTTTCGTCACTGAGACCTTCATGCACTGTCCTTGCTGTGTCCTTGTTCCTGCTCTTGGTTACAATTAAGTGTAGCAGAGGAGTGAGGAGTGTTGTTTAATGTGGATGTAACAGCATACTTCGAGGTCTTAAAAAATCAGCAGTTACAAAAACAAAGGCTTTTAAATTAGCTTTATCCAAAAATGTCATATTTTTGTCACAATGTTATGTACTCATTTTAGGGTGTTTTAATGTAGATGTATTGTCTTTTTTCTATATTGCTCATTTTAGATTACATTTCAAAACTATAATTTCATCATAGTTTTTTTGTCATCCCAAAGACCAAAATTCACTGTAGCTAAAGCTCATGGGAAGGCTATTAAAGAAATGAAATTGCTGAATTTGAAAGCCTTTTTTTTTCTTTTTCTTTTTTAGTGTCCACTGTGAACTCCTCTATTGTCTTACCTTGTTTAACCTCTCACTGGCACTTTGCTCTTTCTGTTTATTGAAAATGCTTCCTTTTAATCACTTCCTCACGCTGCCCTTTCCCCTTGCCCTCTCCTTGCTTTCCTGCACTCATTGTGCCGCCTGATCCTCTCCTCATACAGAGTCAGTAGATACCAAGATGAACCTCAGCAGCCTGTTGATGATGTATCAGGATGGTGCGAGCAGTCCAGACTCCAGCGAGGAGGACACCAAGCTTTCCATGCTGCCCCACCTGGCTGACTTAGTGTCCTACAGCATCCAGAAGGTCATAGGTTTTGCCAAGATGATCCCAGGCTTCAGGTACAAACTACATGCATTGCAGTAATTGAGTCTGAGTTTGGATTTTGAGGTATAGGTACGGCATAGCAGCATGCGTTGCTGACTGGCACGGTATCTTTGTGTTTATCCAAAGAGTCAAAATGTCAGACTTTTTTATTGTGTCCCTGCAAGATATGATCTGTGACTTATGTTGGTTTTTAAAAACTGGTGACCTTGATGCAGAAATTTCATTTAACGGCAGCAATAAATCCCTTGTCAGGTCATGTTTCTTTATGCATCTGAAGTGAATGAAGCAAAAATGCCAAACTCCTGCTGTGTCCAGCTTCTAAAATGTGAAGATTCACTCCCTCTGTTTGTATTAAATGGTATTTTGTAGTGATGTAATATGTCATTTTTGATTCTGGAAAATTGAAATGGACAATTTTCACTACTAACTGACATTTTATAGTTTCAGCCTTAATGATAATATTTTAATGGTCGTTTGTGTGAATGTCTGAAGTTTCTTAAAGTCACAGCAGACTCTTGAAGCTACAGGTCAGCAGGGATGCCTTTGCTTTACAATTTCAGACAAAGTGTGTAATGGCTTGAAAGGAAAATCAATCTTAATCAAATGATGGTAGCGGTGAAGGTTTTTGTTCTTCCTGAAAGCTGCCTCTCTCAGTGTGTGGCGATTCACATCTCTGCACGTATTCCATGTAATTTAGTGGGCAGGAATATGTGGAGAGATGTGAATGCACAAATCCTGGGGTTGGACACTCTGTTGTTATAGTAACCATATAATACATTCATGGGGCATGCTGCGTTTATCAGTCACAGATGTACACTGACAACATACACAATTTTAAGTGTAGGTAGTTAAGTAGAACATTCTGAAAGATAAATAAATGGCTTTTATCTGTAAAATAGATTTTGCTATAGGATGGATTTATTTGGAGTGTTTTGCAGTTTATTTGCCACACATGTAAAAGTACTGATATTTGCTGAAGCTTTCTAACAGGGAACTCAGAGTCCAGATGTGTGAAAGCTCTGAACGATTTCAGAATTTACCATCTCCATCCACTTATTTCTGTACTGTCAGTACAGTAAGGGCTCGAGCTGGTAAGAGTTTGAGTGACAAAAGGATGTTTCTGATGTTACAGTCAGTCAACACCTCTTTTCACTTTACTTAAAACAAAAAATAGTCATCAGAAGCTTTATTCTCTGGGAGTTCCATTGTCATTAACCTTCCAAACCACCTTGTTTTTCTTTTCTGTTTAGAAAGTATTTTTCTGTTAACGAAGTTGGGTGATTTGTTGATTGTCCAGGTTGTTAATTATCTGACTCACCTCGGCTCGTGATGGTAGTGATAATTGCAGAGCAGAAAAAGTCTATTAACAATATACCAGCCAATACTTGTTCTGTAAACATAAACAAGCTGAAGATGAAGTGAAGACACTTTGGATGAGTTTGTCCCAGTAGGTTAAATCAGTCTATAAACATTTATACAGTTACAGAACAGCAACGTACTGTATCTGTGCGTTCCAGAGAGCTGACAGCAGAAGACCAGATCGCTCTGCTGAAGTCGAGTGCCATTGAGATCATCATGCTGCGTTCCAACCAGTCATTCAGTCTGGAGGACATGTCCTGGAGCTGCGGAGGACCAGACTTCAAATACTGTGTCAGTGATGTCACAAAAGGTTGGTTGCATCTCATCTGTCACAGTGGAATGATTGAACTCCAGAATCAGTATAGAAACACATCAGCAGACTCTGGTACACTTGACTACACCCCCCCCACACACACACACACCTCACACACACACACATGCTCTTTTTTCCATGACTTGTGGGAACATTACATAGACTTACATTGATTTCCTGGAGGCTTAACCACCACCTAACCATAACAATACACATTTCCTGCCTCATCCTAACCCTCATCTTAACCTAACTCTAACCTCAACCTCTAACCAACCTTAAAGCAAATCTTCACCGTAATATTTAATGATTTACGGTATGGGGACTTACTTGTTAGGGCATTTCATCCCAATAAGTAAGGATGGTCCTCACAATGTGACTGTGAACAGACTTTTGTCCCCACAACTACAGGAATATACGTCCACACACACACAAACACACACACAGCATGTCAGGGGCCCTGGTTATTAATCACACATTCTCTTAAGCACACACTATTCTTCATGTACCCAGTCCCCTGGAAGTTTCCATGAAGGCCACAGCACCAAGCACTCCAATAAGAAGATGAAAGGAGAAAATAGTGTTCAGTGTTGATGACACAGCTGTGATTTATTTATTTATTTTTTTTCTCTTGCTTCCACCTTATATAATAGACTCTTACAAGGATCACCCGCACATGCTGCTTTTTTACGCACACTTGCACATTACTATGAGGTTTTGACTTCAGGTATTTTCATGGAAGCAATAAAATGGCCACAGGCACACACGCTGCTCTTATTCCTCCGACCATGCAGGAACTAATGTATAAATACAGAGACAGGGTAATAATTTATCTGTGAAGCCCCATTCTGCATTAAGTGCTTTTGCATTTATAAGCCAATAGAAAAGAACAATATATGTTTCCCTGTCTCAGCGATGCACTCTGAAGCACTCATACGCACAATATGTTTGTGTCCACAGCGGGTCACACTCTGGAGCTGCTGGAGCCGCTGGTGAAGTTCCAGGTCGGTCTGAAGAAACTCAACCTGCACGAGGAGGAACACGTTCTGCTCATGGCCATCTGCCTGCTCTCACCAGGTACCAACTGATAATTGAGTGTATGTTTTATGATCAGTTAACATGTCCAGAGATCAAGAATACAATCCTTGATTGAGTGCCGTACTCTTTTTCTTTTCATTCTTTTATCTCCCCAACCCGCTCTCCTCTACTTCCTCCCTGACACCTGCTTGCCTACCTCCTTTGCTCTGTGGCGGATGCGCCCTCTCCGTTCTCCGATTGCCAGATCGTCCCGGTGTCCAAGACCACAGCCGCATCGAGCAGCTCCAGGACCACCTGTCAGAGACACTGCAGGCCTACATCCGAGTCAACCACCCCGGCGGACGCCTCCTCTACGCCAAGATGATCCAGAAGCTGGCCGATCTGCGCAGCCTGAACGAGGAGCACTCCAAGCAATACCGCTCGCTGTCCTTCCAGCCCGAGCACAGCATGCAGCTCACCCCACTGGTGCTGGAGGTGTTTGGCAGCGAGGCATCATAGCAGAGGAAGAAGGGTACGCTTGCACACAGATACACACTCTTCACACAGGATGATTAATCAACCCTTACCACCTTTTCCACAAAATCCCAGCCCTAGACATGTGGGAGAAAGATGGGTAATAGGATAGGCTGACAGTAACATTCACCTCTTCATCATCTGCCCATCTTCTTCCTTCTTCGGACCTCAAGCAGCAAGGTGACTGGACCTCTGGAATTATGAATTAAAAAAAGCTCAATGTGCTGTGGATTTCTACAGCACCTGGATAACCAGATTGTTTTGACCTCTGGATTCTCCAACACAGTACCGCATTTTAAAGTCTTTACATCGGGTAGATATCCTGACCCGTCGCCATGTGGAACAGACAGGCATCCATGATCCTCCCCACATCCTCAAACTCCCTAACAATCATGTTTTCTCATCACCACCTTTCCCCTAGACTTTTTTTTTTTTTTTTTTTACAGTTTTACAACTTGATGGATATGATTGTCATATCCCTTTTTACCATCATCCTCATAGTATTGTTCCATGTTCATATCATTGCGATGACAGACAGGAATAGATAAACAGATTTACATCTTTTTAACCACACTGGCCCTTTTGAGGTACAGATAAATTACTCGCACCAGTGTTAGACAGCTGCAAAATATTGCTGATGTACAGTTTGTCAATGACAAAGATATTCAAATATAACGAGCATCAAGATGGATAAGCTTAATGTAACGTAATGGAAAAATTTAGTTTCCTAGTATTTGGTTTAGATAGAGTCTAGCAGGTGCATTTACCTGTTTAGCCCAGTGTTTCTGAGTATGTACAAAGAGAGGTCTCAGATGGTCCACTGAACTGAAGAAAGGAAGTTTAAGTGGGATTGTGTCGGTGTGGGGATGGTGAGAACAAAGGGGAGATCTGGAGAACTGAGTGAAGGAGGTTGGACAGATGGAGGGAGATGCTACATTTGGAATTCCCTGTTCACAAGAAAAAAGGGAATTTCACAAAACAAGAATGTATGTATAATGCTATATAAATATAAATGATACTTATAAGCTGATATATATATATATATATATCTATATATATATATATATAAATATATATATATATTTAAGAGAGTGAAACACGGTTGCTTCAGTGGAAGCAAATAGTTCTGAGTGTTTTATAATGTAGAGGATTTGAAGGCACCTCCTCAGTTGTGTGTGTACGTGTCATCTTTCAAAATACAAATGTAAATACACACACACACCTAAGAAAACACGAGGAAAGTGTGGGAGGAGTCCTTCTATTTTTGTGATGTGTGTACAGTATATGAGAACATTGATGGACCACAAGGGGGTGTGTGTACAGGCTCTGACTGAGGGTTCAGTGCAGGGAAGCACTTCTCTGTTGGTTTTTTTTTTGTTTTTTGTTTTTTTTTTCATTTTTGGACCTGTGAAGTTTGTAGACTGACAAACCCAACATCATGTTTCATGGATAGTGATTATCCAACAATATTTGTCCGGCTGGTTAGATTGCTGCTAAGACAGTCAGAGCTAGATGGTTGGACAGAAACCAACTACCGGCTGTTGCCTCAGGGAAACGTTTGTCTGATGATATTGTGTATTCAGTGTTTATGGTGTGTGTGGCGTAAGCTTACAATCATAAGACGGAGATTGTTTTTGAAGCTCTAGGCATCACTGTGATTTCTAATCATACTAAATAACAGCATAAGGAAGCTAAAAGTAAAAAAATTTTTCAGATAATACAAGATTCTCATTCCTAATCTTATCTGTGATTGTACAGTCTATTAGGGATCATTGCGAAAGGCTGACGTACACGTTACGTTTTAGAGCCATCTGTGTTCAAACATTGAGCAAATAATATCAGCCAAAAGTTAAGTTTTTCATTTTTCAGAGTAAAATTAATATTCTACAGAAGGTAGCAATGTATAGTAGTTAAAACAATATATAGCCTGTAGTGTCTTTGGAAAGAAAACAGCAGGGCAGAGTTCTAAAACCTGAGACAGGACTTTTTTTTTTTACATAAAATCTAAAATCATGCCTCATACCTTTTTGTCACATTTATATCATTTCAACACCAGCCACATAAGCGAGGTTTATGATGCTACTTTTCAACATCACTACATATCATGTTATCACGTTTCTGTCGACACAGTGCTCACCCCTCATGATGCAGGCCTCGATCACCCCCTTGTGGACAAACGTTGTAAATACCACTTGCTATGTCTGTACATAGTTAAGACTTTAATGTAGGCAAAATACTAATGGAATTCAATTGTTGATGGCAAGATGCTCTGCAGATACAGCACTATATGCAATTAGGAGATGGACTCTTATGTTGTATTCAATGGACAGAGGTTACCCCCTGGTCATATGACTGAGTTGTTTCTTTTTGCATTGAAGAAGACTGGCGGATTTGTGTTTGACCACTCAGATTCTGGACCTGTATTCACCAAATTCAAATGTTATCAATTTCATAAAGACAACGTATTGATTATATGTGTCACACATACGAACACATCTGAAAGAACACCAAACTGGCCCAATTAGCCCACAGTAAAACCCCAGCACAGGTCCTTTCCCGTTTTGGATGATGCTCTTTATTGTGCAACTCTGGGACTCGCAAATTTGATAATTGCAAAGGCTTCTAGTAACTAAACATTCCCAGTAGTGGTTGTGTTGAGCATTCCAACCAGCTTAGTCTCATACAGTCTCATGTACCATCTACATTTGAAACATTAGCATGAAAACCCTTAAATCCTTAACTCTCCAGCAGCCTTTTAAAGGCACCCAACAACTCAGCATCACCAGGAAGTGTCCTCTCTGTCCATTCCAAGCTTATGGATGTGCATTTTTCTCTCTTTCTAAAGTCTATCAATAAGCTTTTGACAATTATTCAGTGTAATATATTTTCATTTTGGTGAATTTTTTTTCCAATATTGTCAGTTTTAATGTGTTGTCAGATTTTGCTGTCGAGCTAGCGTTTGGCTTGCTGCGCTGGGACATTGTTTTAATGAAGCAGAGAGGAACGTGGTGGACTCCTGGTGCCTTTTCCAATTGCAAATGAATAAGCTTCCCTTGCCTTGTTGGACAGGGAAGGAACACTTTTCCTAATGCATTAAAAAAGGCTCATCACAGCAGCGAAGTTACACCTGGAGCTGTAACCTGAGGGGAAGGAACACAGATGGGCAAATCTTTTCATTGTCAATGGAAAGGCAGTCCCCGCTTTGTTTAGAAAAAAAAAAGTCAGTGTCAGACACAATCAAGTGAATCATGAACTAACACTGCCTCAACTGACTGACACAGGATTTAGCCAATGGCCGCAACAGCGTGGGTGTGCCTCTTCAGTCATCACCCAACCACCTAACCGCCTCTCCTTCTGCAATAGCCAACAGCAGGATTACTTTTCATAGCTTTAACTCAGCAGACAGTCAGGCTCTGCTTATGGAAAACTGTGGTGCACCAAGGGCTGATGGGAGTCAGGAGATGTAGTGGAACAGCTGCTGTGGAATTGGACTTAAGTGAAAATACAGAAATGGCTCCTTTCTCCTGCTTTAAACAGAGAACGTTCACACTGGACCTCCCAGGAGACTGTGTAGAACCTTCGTCAAAGATCTTAGGAGATCAAAGTATTTTTAAAATTGCCGCAGGCAGATGTAGTGATGTGTACAGCGTGCAGCTGTACTGACCAGATGTCACCTCCTAAATCCAAAGTGTGACATTACCTTACTCACTACTCTGTATATCACATTTCAGCTCTTTAAATTCAGATTTTTAAAAGATCATTGTTTGTTAAAGAATAGTGAAATGAACGTCAACATCTACATCATCTGTTTCAAAAGGAATGAAGGACAGGTTTGTGGGGTTAGAGTCTGCTCAGCTTTTCTTGGTTCTGAGAGCGAAACCTCAGTTATTTAACTTTGCAGTGCTGCTTTTGTACATTACATTGATTTTCCTCTGTGGGTATTTTAATTTCCATTATTAATGGTTACATTTCAGGTCATACATGGAGAACATTCTGCCTTTCAGTTTGTACACTGATGGTTAACATGAGCATTGTGGCTGACGCAAGAGGCCATTAGAGCTCACATGAACCGAGAAAAAGGCAGCAGCCTCTCTCCCCTCTCAACCCCGCATTCTCTCAGCCCAGGTCAGCAGCTCCACCTCAGTAGCCTTACGTACAGAAACCTCACCCAGCTGGAAACATTTACTCAGATACCTCAATGATTCACAGGATGACTTTTCACAATAGCCTTTAAGGGAACCAAACATACATTCACACTGACACACATACACTCACACAGCCAACAATACAACTCTCTCCTCAGCAACCTCTGCGGTATTTTTTTTTTATCAAATTTACAGTAAACTAGTTGCCAGAAGAAGTAGAATCCTCTTGCCAGTAGACCAATCAGTGTATGAATGGAATGGATCCCAATGTTTGTAAATGTTAACTCTGTTTTCCTGCTTTACTCACTTGGTCTTCATTCTGCATTTTCTGTCTTCGTTGTCCTGACAAAAGAGATGCCGCTAAGCTTTGACGCTGCATTTAACCAAACATACTACCTCTCCCCTCCATCTCTCTCCGTACACAGCATATACATATACATAAATATATATATATATATACATATTTTCGCATTATGCTAGAGCATAACTTCAAATTTTAACACTAATTTAGAATATTTTTTTGTGTGTATATGTACAGTATATTTCATTCTCTTTTCAAATGCTGGACAATTTTTTACCTCAGATCTTCAAGTCAGTACATCAGAGGCTTCTTGAGCATCACATCAGGACTGAAGTGTACAAACTTTGCTAGGAAGTAAGGCTACATTCACATAGCAGCTGAAGGTGCTCAGTTTTATTTTATTTTTTTTGCTCTTTCACACGTGACACAGATCAAATGTTTAGGAATTATTTTGAGCTGCAAAAAACATCTAATTTGTTCAGTTTCATGTGGACAACTTGGATGTGTGGAGCAGACGAGACGTGACTTGACCGGTCTTTGTGGTGAATCAGACTGATCCCGTAAATGAAAAGTGTAACTGAGAGAAGTGTTTGCTCTCTCTGTGCAGTGTAAAATCAAGTTTGTTGTGTAGTGTGTTGTCAGGTGTAGTTTTGAAGAGAAGATGAATTAGACAAGTGACGCTCTGTTAAATATGAAGCTACGTTTATGGGTTAGCTTAGCATAACTTAGCTTTACAAGGGGAAACAGGAAAGACAAGCTAGCTTGGCTCTGCTGTATACATTTTTTGTTTACAAGATGTAAGTTACAATGTGTAAATTGGTGAGCTTAGAGGCATTTGTTTTTATCTTCGCACAGAGCCAGCTGTTTTCCCCTTTGTAATTTTTTGTTATTTAATTTTTCTGCCTCTGACTGGCTGACGCAAACCAAACCAACAAAGGCAAAGAACGCTAGCCAACCAGAGGCAGAGTAGGTCCAGACTTCATGCTAAGCAAAGTGCGTTTGGACTCTAGCTTCATATTAGGCGTACAGATATGAGAGTGGTAATATTTTTCTAGCTAATTCTCAGCAATAAAGGGAATAAGCTCTTTTCCCAAAATGCAAGCTACTGCAAAGCTTTTAAATGTCAAAATGTGCTCTGTAGAGCTTCACATAGCTCTGGTCAGCAAAAAGTTAGCTTGCATTTCTTAAGCAGGCTAATTTGGAGAATAGATGATCCACAAGTTTCAGATATGATCAGCAAATTGAAACCGAGCCTGAAAGTTCTGCTATGTGAATGTAGCATAAAACCATGGCGGCTATGTGTGTCTGCTCCTCAGTGCACACTTCAGAGTCTGCTTCACCAAGAGAATTCGGTAGCTGACTCTCCTCGAGTTTAGCAACACCTTCAAAATACTTTGACACCCTTAAACTAACAGGTGTCGTAGTAAAATGCCACCTGATTTGGCTAGAAGTTTGTTGTGTTTGTCTGATAGGACTCCAAAGAACTGCCAGTCAAAAACGTCTCTATCAGGCTTGTGCCAAGGCTTTCGGCCTCTGTACAAATCTTCAGTGACAAGTGGCGGAGCTCTCAACTGATTCATACCGACACAGATAACAGGAGTGGTACTTGGACTTATATAACTACTCTTTCCTAACATCAAAAATGTAAAGAGCAGTGTCCTGAACTTAACACCCAACACACTGGGTCCCTCGGCCTGCTTCGCTTCCTGTGTGCTTTTCTCTTGCTTTAGCTTTCCCTCAAACAACTGATAAGGGTTTGTAACATTGGGATCCAGTTTTTTGACATTCTAGATATAAATAGTACATGGGTTTGTTTTAGTTTTTTGTACACAGCAGAAAGCCAAGTGTCACGCACCCACTCCAGCCCAACCTCAGCACTCTACTTTCTTCTAAATCCCACCAGCTCTGGTTCTGAATCCTTTATTTTGTTTTACCGCTTTCACTGAGCTTTCAGAAAACCAGACCTTCAAAATATATGCTGTGAATAAAACACCAAGCCCTTAGTGATCACTTTTGTATTATATCGAATTCAGCTCTCAGCATGTGGAGGTTAACGCTCAGTTTCAGTTACGCAAGTTTCAGTTAGTACCAGCTGCTGAAGATGAAAGATTTTGGGCAGATAGAGAAATTCACAGACTGATTTTATTCTGCTCTTAAAAGCATCAGCACGTTATCTGTTTCATGGCCTTTGTTTGAAGGATGAAACAGTATATATATTTTGAGTTTGACATGGAAAGAGAGACGTGATTTGTCTACTGAATGACAGCAACAATAGTAATTTGATATGAGAGGATGAGCAGATATTTTAAGAAGCTGTTGAGAAAATGTTTACATTTCAATTATTTTGAAAGGAAAATTAACATACTGAATATTGGAGCTGGTTTATTCGTCAGGTTTTTTTGAGTCGATCTCAGTTCAGAGTGGCCTCAGGTTAAAGCCTGTGGCTCGTGCTGAACCGTTGTTACCCATGTTTGAACCTGAGGAGAGCAGGTAGATAGGAAGTTCACTTTTTTGCTGTCGTACAGGATGGATTGTCATCTGTTGCTCTGATTGCGTTCTCTGCTACCTCTTTAAATATGCGCTTGCTCATACACACATGCACTTAAACAACAGCACACACAGGCGAACATACTGACTGACTGAAAAAGGCCGACACTGAACACAGCACACACACACACACGCACACATATGCACTCACATGCACTCACATGATGCACACTTGTGTGCACTTCTGTCTCCCTCACCAGCAGTTTTTTGCCAATGATGCACTTGTGTTTTTGTCTTTCAATGCTCTGCAAAACACGTGACGTCTAAAACCGATTTGTTGTCATCATATTTGGTTTTTTTTTCTTTAAAAAAACAAAAAAAAAAAAAACAAAAACTAATCTCTATAGTAAGATCTGGGCTAGCCAGGTGGTTAGAAATAATTTGAATATTAATTCATCCAGTACATACAGAGTTTCATGTCTTAAAAAAATAAATAAAACAAAAACATAAATGCACATATTGCTCAGCTCAGTTGTACCTTGGTGTGCCTAGAACCCACAGCCTTATTTTGGGACAATATCAGGGGTTTTAAACCTGAATACAGGACGATCTTTCTTCATATTGCTAATGTTTTGTTTAGTTTCAGTCACTCTTTTATCCTCTGTCCATATTTACACGTGTGTTAGTTCCCTGCAACATCAGTGTTCTTCTGCTGGTTGTTCTTTTCTTTCATCAGTGCTTCTGTTTCTTCCCCTCTGCTGATTTCTCAGTGCCAGTTGGGTCTTACAAAGCTTACCTTGCTAAAAGAAAAAAAGAAAGAAAGAAAGAAAAAAGAAGATTTAGATATGCATTGTCAATTTAAAAACTTACTTGTGCTTATGCAACAGAATCTAATGAAACTTCTTGATTTTAATTTCATTTGATTTAAGCTTACTTCTTCAGAATGTCCAGCAGACTGTGACCGAACTCCAACTGTCACCATTAGGAGAACAAAACAAAACAGAAACAAAACCAAGAAAAAATCAAATCAAATCAAATTGTGGTTGATCTCAGCAGAGTCCCAAGATAAGTACCTTTACCTTCTCACATGCACACCACCATGCAGTAAAACTCACCAGACCTCAGTGCTTCTAGCAGAAACTTGTCTTTACAACATATACAGTTGCCATGGCATCGTTGTTGATGTCACCATTCATAGCCCGAAGCCGTATATAAAAGAAATAGTGTTATGCATACAGTACCTTAACCAGTGTCTCTCTTCGTGGTCAAAATCTTTTTTCCTCTCTCTTTTCTTTTTGCTCTTCTTGTCTTTGATCCATTGTACTTTGATTACATGCATTGTATGTAGTAAAATACTGATAATGTTTGGGGGAAATCACGAATAAAAAAAGCTGTACATAATGATGCAAAACATCCCTCGTGTTTCTGTTTCTTTTGTCCTATTTTAAGCTTTGTTGTGTCTTTCAACAAAATTATGACGCACATCCCGTACATCTGCCTTCATTTAATGGATACTGATGACATGTCTCAGCGTTGAAAAAATATATTTAAAACTGCGATGTCTTTCCAGAGAGAATATTCCTGTTCTTCCTCATAATCGGAGGATGCTGTGAAGAGTATATAGGGTTATTTCTTTGGTAGAAACTCCAAAAACAAACAAACAAACAAACAAAAACTTTCAGTAATTCAGATTTATTGTGACATATTTTTCAAGTGAAGACACATTATTGTTCTGTTTTGTTTTAAATGTCATATTCCTACGCTGTGAGCACCACAAGTGAAAGTCCTCTGTTTCACCTCTATTGGATTTTTCTAACATAAAGGTTGTGTTGAAGACACAAAGTGTACACACAAGGCATAACTCTATTGACACTTCGGTTTGTTGACATCACAGACCCTCTGGCTGATTGTTATGTGGAGTGCTTTGACGACTCTCAGTGAAGTGGCTGTTGATTGAGCCTGGTGCACATACTCAGGGTTGGTCAGTAGAGGGCGGTAAGAGGCCGTTGTTGTCACACACACAGCTGATAGACTTTGAGGATATGTCAGTGTGTCTACATACAAAGAAGAAAAACGGTTTTAATCAATGGTTGTCAAGATTTCTAAACACAGGTTAGTATGGGTTAGTCATATCTAATGAGAAAAGAGTTTCTCAAAAGCTCACAGTAATGGATCCTTTTGCCTTGTGAAATACTGGATACTTGAACTACTTCAGGCCTCTAAATATCCGTCAAATAAAACGTGAGAGAAACAAATTACTCCTCGGTTAAACTGACTCAAATCCACATTAAGCGCTAACGTTGATTGGGGGGATGATGGGTGACGCGATGACTCCCCTCTTTGGGGATTTGTTTCTTTTTACATATACGTTCCATTGCTTTCTACTCGGGCGGCACGGTGGTGCAGTGGTTAGCACTGTCATCTCAGAGGGTTCCAGGTTCGAGTCCCGGTCTGGTCCTTCTATGTGGAGTTTGCATGTTCTCCCTGTGCCTGCGTGGGTTTTCTCCGGGTACTCCGGCTTCCTCCCACAATACCAAAAACATGCACGTTAGGTTAATTGGCTACTCTAAATTGCCCCTAGGTGTGAGTGTGAGAGTGTGTGGTTGTTTGTCTTTGTGTGTCAGCCCTGGGATTGACTGGTGACCAATCAAGGGTGAACCCCGCCTCTCGCCCGTAGTCAGCTGGGATAGGCTCCAGCTCCCCCGCGACCCTGATGGATAAGCGGTATAGAAAATTGATGGATGGATGCTTTCTACATGTTATTGGGGTGTGTAATCAGGCTGTTTTGTTCTCATCAAATGCAGCTTTCCCTTGAGATCTAGACTTTCACTGGAAATAACGTTTCTGTAATTGATGCTGTCTGAATTATCCTGTAAGTTGTAACATACCAATTTGAAATGCTGCAGAATTTCAGATTTTAAAAATGTTAAGCCAATTGTACTGTACAGATCGCTGTATCTCAACAGCAAAGTGACATTCCTTGTATTTAAAGGACGTTACAGTCACTTTCCTCCCGATGGTGTGTTTGTTTTCTTTCCCACCCGTCTTAATGATAAGACGGCAGCTGCAGCATGATGAAAGGAAGGAGGAGAAGGCATGCCTCGCAGAACAAGATAGATGGACTTAGCACAGAATAACTCAACAAAAGCTGTCCAACTTAGATGTCTGAAAGTGGAATAATCACTTTATTTCACTCTTTGATTTGAGACAAATCTGACAGTTTTCTAATTTGCACATGTTATGACAAACCCCACCCGACTGGCCCCCCGTGCAGGATGAAACAAACGGCGGAGTTACTCGCAGACCCTTACATGACCCTGGGCTTTCCAGCAAGAGGATGACAGAGCGCTCAGCCTGTCTGTGATGAGAGTCATCCAAACAACATTAGGACAATTTCCTCCATGTGACCCTGTAGGAGATGCCTCACATGAGACAAACAAGGAGGAATGGTAAGAGAGCAGAGGGTAGAAGAATGACAGAGCAGGAGGACTAGTTTTAAAACAGTTTTAATTAGAGTAGAACATCATCTATCAACTAATGGAGCTTTTACAGAGCTGATATCTTTGTAATTAGTGACTGAGGAGCTTTGAATTTGACCACTGTCGTGACAAAAATTACAAAAATGTTTTGACTGCTGTAAGATTAGTGAGTATTTTTCTTTGTTTATGTTAACCACACAGCTCCTTGTGGTCGGCTGACTGTGTTCTCAGGCTTGAAATAAACTGCAGCGAAGCTGCCATCAACACTTCCACTGTATTGCACTCACTGCGGTTTTCATAATAACTGCTTCTTCCATGTTAGGGTCTCTGACTGCCAACCAGCTGCTAATGGCTCATGCTGCACTGTGCTGATTGACTATTATCTCACCAGCTTTCACAGCTCATACAAGTTTAAGAGCTGCAGTCATGGATGAGACAGGAAAGCCAGGCGTCTGATGTGTTTCTAGTCACATTCCTGCATAATTACTGCACACAGCAGTGTCGGGAAACAGCTCTGACGATAATGTTGCAGTATGTTGTAACACTGCAACAAATGATGAGCTGTGATAAGCTGGGGATCTGGCTGACTGAAATCATTTTAATAGACACATGAGAAGCATGATTTCTGTTTTATTTCTGTTGTAAGCATGTGTAAGCAGCTATTGGTATATTATATTGGTATATTATTCAGGATTCAGATTTGACCACTTTTTAATTCCAAACCACAGTGTTTCACCCATAATCTGTTTTTGTGAAAAGCCTCTACAACCCTAATGCAACACTAACTGCACAAGGCTGGAGTCATTATGTATATATATCCCCTCTGAAAAGAACAAAACCAAAAATGTGTTAATCCGTTGCTCAGTACTTTCTGACTTTCCTGCCCAGTTTGTGTCTTTCTACTCCAAGCCCATTAGTTCCAAATAAAAACATATGTCTTTAAAAATGACTGTGTAGATTGTTTTATAGAAAACAGTCAGTGATTTTATTAATCCACTGGTCACTGTAGTTTTTAGCCAACCTCACTCAAATATGAACGCACAGTGCATTTGCTAGGAACTATTTTCAACAGTGGATTAACACACATTTGTATTTGTGGCCCCAGGACAGTGTATGTAGAATTGTCCACCCTAAGAAGGGAGTCACCTCCACTATTTCTTACATGTCTCATTTTCACATCAGTGCTGTGCGTCTTTTCCCAGTGGAGGAGGAGTGTTTTAGTGAATAAGATTCTTGTTTCTCCAGCCAAGTGTGCAACACCCACAGCTGTGGTGGCGGACAAATGGAGGAGTTGTGTCTCCAATATTACATTTATGTTTATGCCTCCTGTTTCTCACAGTTAATCAGGCTTGTACTCACATCACCTGCCGTCTTTGCACAATATATGTAACACAGTGTGACATACAGCCGCCACCCTGCAGACACGCACGCACACACACACACACACACACACACACACACACTGCTGGATTGATTTCAAACTGTACATCCTGGACTTCTTTACTGTATGTGTTAATAAAGATCAAGATCTCTTGAAATGCTTTTCTCTGTCAAATTCTAAGTATACCCAGCTGAGCAGATGTTATGTGCTGCTGCACATACTGATGGTTTTTCATTTCATCTCATAAAAAAGTGGTGCTGCATGTTTATGATTTCAATTTTTTCCAATAACATAACAATTACATTAATTTCAGCTAATAGGGAAGTCTGTGAATGCAAAATTGAGTTTCTAGGTTCTGCATGCTGAAAATAACATATTTGTATTTATTTGCCCTCTGAACCCTTGGTTTCCCCTTAAAGTTACACACTTGACATCTGGAGTCATGTTTGTGGCCATCTGCCAACTGGAAGTGCAATATTTAGTCTCTTTTAACTCAATTTTTGGTCTCTACCATCTTGTTAGCCATGAAATGGTCCACTTTGTTCACAAGTTCGTCACTAACTCTTTTTGTGTGTTGTTTGCTGCTGGACAGGCAGTGTACTGGGGGTTTATTCACACTTTTATTTTGCTGAAAACCTCTATCTGTTGCACGTGGAGAGCAGAGAACATTTTGGAATGTACCATGTGAATGCATCAAACACCAAACCAATGTGCTTCTCTCATTTATGTGTCCTCCTTTGGATTTGGAAGATCCCCTGTGATGGCAGAGGTGGAACGATTTCTGGATCACAGGAGGTGAGAGGACATGAGGAAGCAGAAGGTAAGAGTAAAGAAAAGCATGCTATGTTCCTCTGTTGCTACACGCTTGTTGAGAGCGACTCCACTACAGAATTGCTCGGCTTTCTTACTTAACCCGATTCATATTCTATGAATATGAAACTGAAACTGACTGAAACTACATTTTGACCCACTTTTTTTATACTGAAGAGATACTGAAGAGAGGAATAACACTTCTATAACAGAAGTGAACAGAGGAAGAAAAAGAAAACAAGATGGAAGGAGAGAAAGAGTCCAAAAAGAAGGGAAGGGAGGGAAGAAGAGGGTCAAGGGAGAGGGAGATGACAGGGAGGGGGATCATGGAAGAAAAGAGAGACTGAGGAGGTGTCGGGTGAAAACAGGAGGGTGGGGTGTTTGAAACAAGGAGGATGATGGGGTTACAGAGAGAGAGAGAGAGGACGAGCGAGGTTGTGGTATCATTGCTGACGCACATGTGAAACATGGAGGGGAGGGAGGGATGGAAAGGAATCTCTGGCAGGGATCACCAAACCTCGAGACGAGGTCAGAAAGCCACTGGCGACATGACGAACACACACACACACACACATACTCACACACACACACTAGAGTAATAATAACAGTAAATAGCAGTTTAATAGGTGATAATCATCAACAGGGTTATGATCTGGAAAACCAAGAGGAGCGAGGGAACAGAGTGATGAACCCAAAACCTCTCTTTCTCCCTGTCTCCCCTTCTTTCCTCTCTCTCTCTCTCTCTCTCTCTCTCTCTCTCTCTCTCTCATACACACACTTTTCCTCTTTGAAGACATTATTTAACCAAAAAGCAGAGGGATGTTTTCTAGGACAGGCCTCTGACACCGCACATTCATACCTGTTCCTGCACTCTGTGTGTTTGTGTGTGTTTATGAGTACATGCATTTTGACATGAGCCAGTGTGTTGAATGGTTTATGTTTTGGCTGTTTGTGGATCTGTGTTTGACAGATTCGCTGAGCGTTTCTATTGTGCAGCTTTTCACTATAAATGTCACACACCCATACACTGTTTTATGTTGTATATGTTTTTTTAACAGCATGTGTACAGAGGTGCAAATATGTGTTTGTGTGCGTGTGTGTGTGGGTGAGCCTCTCAGTGTCTGACTTGCGTGACCCTACAAGTGTTTTGTTTTTTAATTATTTTTTTACTTTTGCACAGGAATGTGAAGAAATGCATGCGTGTTTGTGTGTATCAGTGCAAGTGAGACAGATAGACTCGTCTCATTGGTATGTATACAACATATGTATGTGTGTGTGGCTGCATGCTTATGTGAACGGGTGTGTGTGTGTGTGTGTGTGTTCTGGCCAGTCAGAGCGTGGGAATGTGGTGAAGGATTTCTGTGGTATTTTTAATGTTTGTTATTAAATATTACCACAAGGGACCACAACCAAACCCCAGACACTCCTCTGCTCCTCCTCCTCCTTCTTTTCCTCCTCCTCCTCAAATAACAATGAAACCAAAAAGACTCACCGCTTGGTTTAAATAAATCTGACACTTAAGGGAAGAAAGGCCAAACAAACTAAGTTAGAACCAAACTACTGCAGGGGTAAAAAGTCAGACCAGCGAGGGTAACACAAGAAGGTGAACCTCAAAATAAAGCAAAAGTTGAGTGACACACAGCAGCAGGTGGAGCCATTAATGTGGAAATGATGAAGATCAGGTGTGTTCACAAGCTATGAAGGAGAGACGGAGAGAGAGAGAGCCATGCGCTGACTGAGATTGATGGCGAGGCAGTGTGGAGGTGAACAAATCATGCAAACACTCAGACTCCCCTCATTTTAAAATTTCAATTTATCATCCTCGTAATGTTACATTCAGAAAGCCTTTGTTAACTCTGGGGAGAAAGTGTCGTTGATTAAAAAGCTGCAGGTAAACGTGTTAACATGGTAACATTAAAATATAATGATTCCTGAAGTGCGCTGCAACAACCAGTCACTGAGATTAAAATTCTGTTATGTGCACCAGCAGGCTATAGCTAACTGTTGAGAAAGCTGATTTTACATTACAAATGCAGGATAAGAAATTTACATTGAATAGCACTCTCATTGTTTCTCTGACTGACTTCTCTACAGCACCAGTGGTCGATTGTCATGGATATAATAGCATTTGTAGCAGCACTTCAAGCCAAACTGATGGACAAAACATGATTTGTCTACATAACTGAAGTGAACAGAATGGTTAAAAAGACTGAACTTCCTGTCCCGCCACCCATCACTTTTTTCAGTTTTCACTAAATAGAAAATGAGTGAATTTCCCTGCTAACAATTTATTTATTTTATTTATTTATTTTTATTATTTATTTATTTTTATTATAGTTAGTCAATTGTGCTTTGCTTGCTATCTAACTTTCTTACCTTCCATTGTCTTCATTGGGTCTTTGCTGTAAAGGTGCAGTCACATCAAAATTCTCTTCAAATTCGGCCCGATGCATTCACTGCCATACAGCCTCCTCTGCTTGGCCCGGAGCTCAAAACTCCCCAGTGTCCAGCCATCTCAGAAGTACCTCTGCCACCGCTAACCTAAATGAGGTTATACTAACAAACCTTTCCACATTATTCTTTTTGTTTTCACCACAGCATAATTTCACCTTTGCAGTTCTGTTCTGGCCTTAAAGTAGCTCTAGTTGATATTAACAAGCTAAATGACAATGTGAAAACAACCTGTACCCTTTACCCCATACAGCAGCATGTGACAACAACTTTCAGCTTTCAGTAAATAACATCTTTTCCCGTATAATGTTTTTTCTTTTTTTTACACATTTTTTTTAATCTTACACTGTACCATATACTGGTCTGCTAGCTTCAGTCTGTATCACAGAGGCTGTTAGAGGCAGATGAGCTCGTGAGCTCTTCCATTTGCACTCGGGACACCGAGAGCCCTTTTTACAGTTATAAGCAGTTAGTAAGCAGTTTGAGTGTTTATCTGATCCTCCCCGCACTACACTATTTATGCCTCTACAAGATACCAACTATGTTGTAATATTAGATCACTGAGTCAGTCGATCTATCTATCTATCTATCTATCTATCTATCTATCTATCTATCTATCTGTCTATCTATCTGTCTATCTATCTGTCTATCTATCTATCTATCTATCTATCTATCTGTCTATCTATCTGTCTATCTATCTGTCTATCTATCTATCTATCTATCTATCTATCTATCTATCTATCTATCTATCTATCTATCTATCTATCTATCTATCTATCTATCTATCTATCTATCCTTAATAGTTTCCCAGAAGTCCACCAAAAATACTTGAAATTACATTGTTGTTTGACTGAAAATGGCTATGGCTATACTCCTACTCCGAAGTCAAACCTGAACACAAAAATAATCTTCTTTATGAGGGTCAACACCTTATCAACTTTGTCTTATTTATGTATTCAAGCCTTCTTGATATTAGAAAGCTTGTATAAGGAGTAGATCCATTTCAAAGCATATCTTCATACTTCATGACTGCAGCCTGAGTCGTCTGGCATCAAGCTACATTATGCTCTCTTGTCAGGGAAGAGAAGTTCAAGTTTTGGGTGGAGCCGGCAGATGGAGGGATTCATACCATACAGTAAACAGATTTTTTGACTTACCAAATACAGAACTCGTTATTTTCTCTTTTCCTTAGCAGAATGCTTCCAACTTTAAACTCTCACACCATCTAAATTCTGTTTATTGGTTCTATGGTAGTATCTGCATTTTGAATCACAAATTTAACGCAGCTCCTCCTCTTGCCCTGACCAGTGTGTTGTTGCCGTATGCACGAAGTTCATTTCCTGCCAAGTCAGATATACAACGGATCGGAGGTCACATAAACAGGAATTCAGAAATGCCCCACAGGGGGGCCTATTTTTAGTTGATTATGAGCACTTTTATTTTCCAGAAATGGGTGATGAAAATCTTCAAATGACATGAGGTAACCTTTCTTGTATCTGCATAATTAAGATGTATTTTTAAAAGCTTTTGTAGGGGGCTTTCTTTGTCGCTGTCTTTGAGCCATACAGCTTATTTTCCTTCCTATGTCATGAGGTTTGAAGTGTGCTTCAATGTGATGTTCAGGACAGGTTTCACCTTCAGAGTAGGTGTTGCAAGACAAAAGACTTTTTATTAACCCACACATGAAATGGTGGGTGTTCATCCTGTATGTGTTTACAGTGTAGACTCATGTCACATACTTTTGACAGGAGTATTTGCAACCCCCTAACTTTTTTGTTCCCAACTTTCTCCATTCCTGTGTGTGTTCCCCTCATCTCCAACTCACTGCCTCTCAGCTATCTTTCTTCTTCTTTTTTGTTTTTTTTTTTTTTGTTTTGTTTTTTTTAAGAAGTATGTGCGAGCGCAATCACAGAGACTCCAAGCTTTTCCGCACAAGCAGCCAAATTTATCCTTGTGGTTTTCCGCATGTTTATTTTGGGTTTTCTTGAGGGACGACATATCTGCGGGAAAACCAAACGGCCCGGAGCGGGTGCTTTCCCTCTGGGGATCATCGCGGCGCAGGGTAAAAATAGGAAAGGCTTTTTTGGGAAATGGAATTAAGGATTGGTGAACGTCTCCCGAGGGTCCCACTCTCTCAAAGCTGGGACAGGACGGGAGAGATCATCACTCATTTATTCCTTTGTTTGTTTTTTTAACTCCTCTCTTTCCATTCCGCAGAGCATATGAAAACAACAATTTGGGTCTTGTTTTAGGCACAATAGAAAATCACCACATCAGTCATTCAACATTTCTAATACCACTGTAATTTCTCAGAACAATTAGCTCCAAATCATCACATAATTACTTTACACAAAACACTTTTTAAACATATTAAACTAGACACTCCCCATCTCCTCTACTTATTTTTCCTTTCCTCCTTCTGCCGCTGTATGTAAATCTGCTCCTTGGGGAGGATTAATCTCTGTCATCTCTTTCAAAAACTTCTGCACTTTCCCTCATGCTTTTTTTTTTCTTTTTCAGCTGAACTCGATGGCTGTCACTGTAGGATGTGTGTGTGGGTTGGGAGGAATTCTGGGGTAGGAAAAAACCTCCTCCGCTCTGACTTCTTGGTTTGACCTGTGTTTAACATGCTGTCTGCTATGGCAATCTACTACTACTACTACTGCTGCTGCTGCTGCTGCTGCATTCATGGAAATTGTCTCTGTGCAGGGTGGGCGACCTGCTCAGATTGCATCAAGGGGGCTGGTGGGCGAGTAAATTGTTTTGTTCTCCCAGATTTGTACTGCAGCTGACCTGCAAAAATCTGTATAACATCTCACTTTGCTGATGTTGGCCTTCATCCAGCGATATGGTGGAAGTACCTCTCTGCACAACCTTTGACCTTGCAGAATTCACTTTTCACAAAGGCAGTGATGTGAGGCTTCCAACCAGTGAATGATTTATGAGCAAATATTCACCATAATAGACCATAAGATGACATCTCAGTCTCCTACAGCTTGTCCTTAATTAGTGTGTGCACCTTATTGTTATATGTTCAACAGGAACAATAATAACTCTTTATATCCACTGGGCTTAGGTGTGTCAGGCAGCTCAAAGATGGATGAGGGTCATACAGTATGCACATGACTTTAAGCCTCATCTTTTGACCTTTTATTTTTAAAAAAAACATTTGAAAAATTTTGAAATGTTATTATTAGATGGGCATTCCACAGATTTTAAATAATGAGTGAAATACTACTCAACCTTTGAAAAGAATTGCGTGTCTTCAGTGGTTCTGTAGAGTGCATATGAAGAGTGGTGATAGCAGAAGTGTTTTTTTTCTTTGTTGCAGCTGAATCTAAATGGATGAATCATCATTAAAGTGTGAAGGTGAAACTGCTAAAAATCACATTCAGTAACGGTATAATGACTTAACAGTAACAGTGTTAACAATAACAGTACCAGTATTAAAATGGTCATTTCCCGTCTCATCCTGCTGCGTCTTGTAATTGTCAGTTGCGTGGGCCAAAGTGTGAGTACTGTGAAAAGAAATTTAGTTGGAAACATTAAGGGGATGTCTGAGGTTGGCAAGCTCTTGCTCTGTTGCCATCAGCAGATATTAGTATGATGCAGAGCGGAGGTATGTGTGGAGCTAAGGGAGAAGTGTGATGCCTTGAACATTTAGGGAAAACTGCACTTTAATTGTTCAAACCCCAGGAACATAACATTAGGTGAACAATACACAACTTTAGACCAAGCATTGTCAAGCTGCAAATTACTGAAACACTGTATCAACCACAATTAGCTGACCGCTTTTGTTCACTTTTCTATAACGTGTTGCATGGAGGCAGCTGTGCGTCCACGTCAGCACTGACCACAGCTTTCTTCACTCAGCCGGTCACTTGGGTGGGGTCACTGCGACTAATAAGAAACATGCGCATGCACACAAATACAAACAAATGCACTGACTGTTATATATTGCTCAACAACACTCATGCTAGGGTCTACACATACACAACTCCTTAAAGAGGAGGCTGCACAGTGCATTTGTGCAAGTGTTTGCAAGAGAAATTCATCTTCAAAACATAGCTTGTATTCTGTTTGATATAGAAAATGCTTGTCCTTGCTTTGCTTGGTTTCATGAGAACATAATAAGCAGACAGTAAGTAATAAATGTCTTTAAGACTCATTTCAGTGCCTAGCCCATATTGATACTAGCCTGACTAAGTGCTAAGTTGACTGGCTAGCCTGGCCAGCTTGCCCTGTTTTAGTCAGGTTTTCACTTCTGAGTTGAATCTACACTTGCAGCTCTGATTCACAGTAATTAGACGTGAGCTATCACCGTCACTGTCAAGGATCTCAGCATTAAACACAGCATTTGTAATTCCCTTGAAACAAAAGAGCGTTCAGAACACAAGAGAGGATGAATTTCAGCATAATAATATGACAATTACTATTTTTGACTTTTATGATTTGAAAATTGTTATTCTGATAGTAACCTATAATATTGTGAAAACTACCACTTGCATTATCTTATTATTATGCCATGATTATCACCATATTTGTGCAGTGTGCAGTGCTTCCAAAAAAACACAATTTGCATAATGTGTTGATCAGTGAGCTTTAGCCATGCTGAGCTAAGCTAACCAGGTGATGACTCCACCTATTTACTGTACCAGCATTCCTGTAAGTCTTCTCATCTATCTCTTTGAAACTGTGTTTCCCAAAATGTCGAAAAAAGTCCTCTAATGCAGAAGTTCAACAAACATGATCCAAAGACTGGAAATTGTGAAAGAAATGAATTGTGACATGTAATGTATCATAGCTGACTCAAGACATGACCAAGAAGGGAGGGAGCCCACACACTGGTTATTTTAATTTTGTTTATTTTTACACAACTATACAAAAAACTAAGCTAACAGCCAAGGGGAAAACAGCAGTGGTGATGCAGCACACACTATAAAATTAATCAAAGCAAACAAAGCCAAATAGTAGAGGAAAGTCATTTAGTCCAGATAAACCAAATGCCCCTCACAGCTCTAAAGAATCAACATATTTTCACATCTGGGGGAAAATAAACAGGCTAAATTGCATTTCACTTTAGTTTCAAGGTCATGGTATTGTGCATACTGTCACACTGCCATGACTTGTTGAGACATCTAAATAGAGCAGAGTCATCGTTAGTGTCATAAGTAACACCTGTGCTTTTCCTGCTATGACAAGTCAAAGTGTCCGCTGTGTAAAAAGGTATATTGTGCCAATGAACCGAAGTTGACTAAATGTCTCCATGTCAGCATTTCATATTCAGTGATTGAGAAAAACAACAGAAAACAACTCAACATATAGAGAAACATTTATCTGTACTTAGACCTCATTGGTGACTTTGTTCAGTCTAGAAAAGACCTGACACTTAAATCACCACCTGGAAATTAGATCATCTACATTTACTACCTAAAAATAATAGGATTCCAAGATTAACATAATGTGTCTTCACAGTTTCTCAAGACAGTAAATTATTTATTTTTCAAAAATCTTTGAAACAGAGAGGAGTGCATTCTTAGAGTTCCATCTTTACAGGTCAGGACAAGGTCTCTGGCCTCTGACCTGGTCAGCGACTTGTCACCTCAGATACTGAGTGCTTCAGTTACGACGACTACAGGGCAGATGCTGAGGTTTTAATTTTTGAGTAAGTATATCTAACAAGTTGTGGTTTACCTTTAAATGTTTATCAAACCTCTGGATCAACTCACTTTGCATCCTTTCAGAGGAACAATGTAGTCTCAGCCTACAATCCAACTGTATCATATCCATCATCACAATGCCAGATGTGATTATGAGCCCCACTGCTCTATACTGGTCTAAAAATATTCCAGATTCCGCAGTGAGTCCTGGTTTAGAGGACTGTAATTCTGTGTGTGTGCAGTCACAGGGTCAAGGTCCCCATCAAAGAGGATATGACTTCACGAGACTCTGAGGTCTCTGCAGTACCTCGGGGGGAAGGCTGGTATGTGTTCAAACACAAATACACACACACACACACACACGCACACCTGCAAACTCACGCTTGCTTGCACAATTGCAAGACACAAGCAAGCACAACAGGGCAGGAACAAACATATGGGTACTTTAAACACACACACACACACACACACACACACACTCTGGCCTGTCACCTCCCATGCCGGGTGCTGAGTGTGTTATTTATTTTAGCCAGCCTGTGTGAGAGTTAAAAATGGAATGTTTCAGCTGCATTAAACACTTCCTGTTTTGACAACTCCCTCCCTGAGCTGTTACCTCAGCTAAATAGTCCCAGTGCGCTAAGTAATGACGGTGTGACACACAGAAAGAATGTGTGTGTTTGTGTCTAAATAAAATGTGTACACTGCCTCTAGGTTGTTCTCTTGACGTATGTGTTATTGCACATGTTCCACACCGGTTGCTTGCTTTTGTGCACAAAGGTGCACAGAGTGGACAGTCTTGTTGTTCTTGTTGCATGGTTGCTTGCACTTCTTGTGTCTGAACATTTGCATCAAAACAAGAGCAGGAAGAATGCTTAATTTCAAGTGTACCTCTCATTTCAGCAACATGTTCAGGTTTCCCAGTATTTTTTGGTAAACAGTAAAATCACTTCTTTAAACCACAGGTCAGAACACACATCTGGGCTTGCTGGGCACCTAAGTGGGTCTCTTGGATCAGTAAAACATCACTACGAGGGTGGTCACGCTGAAATGCACTGCAGACATCCATTTTTAAATTAAATGTATATTTGAGAAAGCAGGCCACGGAGGTTCTGTTTGCTCCAATACAGCTGCAGATTGGCCAGTTGGTATACAACTCCAGTTGCTCAGTAGCCCAGGGACTCCATTGTCTCTGGACCCTGTTGTGCTCCTCATAATGAACCACACATTTTCAGTGGGAGACAACTGAAGACAACGGGTCTCAACTGCAGGCAGGCCAGTCTGCTAAATGCACTCTTCTACCACAAAACCATGCTGTTGTAACACATGCAGAATATGGCTTCACTGTCTTGCTGGAATAAGAAAGAATGTTCCTGCAAAATATGTCATCTGGATGGCAGCACATGTTGCTCTACAACCTTGAAGTATCAGTTTCAGCATTAATGGTGTCTTCTTCTCCTTAGACCACAGCACACCACACTTCATCTATCCAGCTCAGATGAGCTCAGTCCCAGAGAGGTCTGCAGTGTTTCTGGATGTTGTTGATACATTATATAGACAAAAGTATTCCAACACACTTCTTTATGGGGTTGTTTTTCAGGGGTTGGGCTTGGTTTCTTACTCCAGTGAAGGGAAATCTTAATGCTTTAGGACAATGCTATGCTTCCAACTTTGTTTGGTGTGGAAGAACTTCACTGGCCCACACAGAGCCCTGACCACAACCCCATTGAACACCTTAGGGATGAACTGGAACAGAGACTGCGAGCCAGGCCTTTTAGTCCAACATCAGAGCCTGACCTCACTGCTGTACACTCCAAAATCTTGTGGAAAGCCTTCCCAGAAGACTGGAAGCTGGTATGGCTGTAAAGCTGTCCACATATTTATAATGTGATGTCATTAAAGTCCCTGTTGGTGCAATGGTCAGGTGACCCAATACATGGTTTTTGCTTTGCATGGCAGAATCTTAACACTTGTAGATGAATATGCAGTGATGATCTGTGTCCCAGAGCTCATGTAGTAAGATCCTTTTTCTTTTTCAGTTTTCAATGCAATGCTGTGTGAGGGATTGAAAATCCTTGGCTTTCAGTGCTGTTTTTCGACCTCGCTCCTTACAGGCAGAGATTCCCATGGATTCTTTGAACCTTTTATCATGCATGGTAGATGGCAAAATCCATAAATTCGTTGCAACTCTGTGTTGAAAACTGTTAAACTTTTGAACCACTTGACGTGCAGTTTTTTCACAAAGTGATGAACCTTGCGTCGTCCTTGATTGTGAACGACAAGGATGTCACTTTCATGCCCAACCATAATACTGTCACCACTGAACCTGTTTACCTGTGGAATATTCCAAACAGCTGATTTTTGCTGTTTTTTTTCTTTAGTAGCCTAAACTCATTTGAAAATGTTGCTGGTATCAAATTCAGAATGAGTGTTCATTTACAAAAAAATAATAGTTTATCAGATGAAACATTAATATCTATCTATCTATCTCTGTAACTGCACCCCTAATCTCACCACAGGGTCCATTTAGAAGCTGTTCTGCTGATCTTCATCACGTCCTCATCAATCAACAATCCTCATCAGATAAAATTTGTCTTGTCATCATCAAATTGCAGATGCAATTTAGAAATGGGAAATGAGAGTTGAGAAAATAATCTCACCATGAGGTCTATTGTTTTTCTGTCGATACTAATGATCTTCATGAGCAGATGAAGCCCCTGATTAGAGGTCTTTACAGATCCACAATGACTGGACAATGTGTCTTCCAATGAAGATCATATAATATACTCAAGAATATCTCAAGAATCTTAACAAGTTCCATATATCACCTTTTGTTTATTGCAACGACAAAATAAACAATCATAACCTTACAAAATGAGAAGGTACTGAGCAAGACGTTACAACAAAACACATCACTCCTTTCACTGCCAGGTTTATTAATCATGCAAATCTCTGTTGTATAAGATTTGTAATCAAGACATCTTCACTGCTCATTCCATAAAGATGATTGAAAACAGATAATCATCTAATAGCAGAAATCCTGTATCCAGATGTCTAATCATGTGATTTTTGGCAAAATCCCTGCTGTTCTCTGCCCAAATCACTCACATGTTTTTCAGACATTCTGCTGACAAACCAAAGAAAACATAAACTCCTGCAGAGAGAAGTGAGCTGCTGCAGACGAGAGCTGATTACATCTTTACACATGTGACATTGTTGACTTCTGGCTCAGTGAAGTTACAGGTGTTTCCAACAACAAAGTATATGATCTCAGAGACACACACATGTCCCACCCACGAGCTCACCACTGAGACAAACCAACATATATACAGTACATATATATATATATGTATACCTATAGAGCTATGCCATATGAAGAGTTTGTGGTGCTGCTGCCGACCTTATCTGTATTTTGAATATGTGCGCGCACACACACACACACACAGCAACATGCAAGAAAACACACTTGAATGCACAGACACATTTTTTTTTCCTTACCGTCACTGAACATATTTGTCTTTCTCACTAACAAGTCCTCTTCTAGTCTGAACACACACACACACACACACACACACAAGCACATACACATACACAACTCGCTTTACAACAATTTCACTCCCTCGGTCCCAACACAACCGCCCACAAGCACAAACACACACACACACACACACTCCCTTCCCTTTCCCTGCCTTGTCTTTAATCCCTGCAGCTGTTGCTCTTACTCACACTGCTGCCTCCTCCAGACAAAACCTCATCTGTGTGTGTGTATAAATGTGTGTGTGTGTGTGTGTGAGAGAGAGAGAGAGAGATAGAGCAAGAGAGAGAGAAGAGAGAGTTACAGATAGGAAAGCTAGATTCTGAATGAAACAGGTGGGACAGAAAAAGCGAGGGTAAGACTTGAATGAGAGGTGAAAGAAAAATCCCCCACCAGTTTCCCCCTGAGAGAACCTCCATCCTCCCTTTCTCCTAGACCCATTGTGTTCCCTCTCCACCTCCTTCCGCCATCCATCCATCTCCACATCCTTGGTAAATACACACTTGGCATTCGGATATCACAAATCTATCATCTCCATCTGGCTTCATCATGAATGTTAAGTGGAGAGTTGGCTGTGTGCAAGTGATAGCTATATATATATATAGTACGGATATTATGTCTCTGAAACTACGGCTGTGGTTTGGATACACTTCATTTCTGTCGTGTTCTAACTGAACAGTCTGATAAAGTAGAGCGTGTTTCCAAATTACTATACACAAGGGAGGAAATTTTAGCTTTCCATTCCATTCATATCTATTATCCGTGATGAATTACCCCTGATGATGTCATCTCTGCCGTTTTCTCAAAATCAATATCTAGAATGAATGAAAATGAATGATGCTCTTCGAGAAGCCCATTGACCCAGGTCACACCATGTTTGTAGACAAGTCCGCTGGCTCTGCCTAAAGTTTGCAGACTGAGATCCAATGCCAGTGTGGGCATACACAAACTTTGGAGAACATTTTGTAACTTCAAATGTCTATGATATAAATCACAATCCTTTCTAAAGTGCTGGATGCTACAAGCACCTCAAGTCCACATATGCATCAGCTACGGAGGCTTGATTTCCATGGTGTCGCTCACCTCAGCTGGTAAAAACTGACCAAAATCTGCTGCAGCTTTCTGCTGGTAAAACCTTCTAGAAAATGGCTTCGAGGCTTAGAGTGTTATTGCATAATTCTCAGTCTCTGTATAAATCACCCTCAGGTGCTGTCACTGTATCCACAGAGCTACTATATAACTCTGTGTCATTTTAATGGGCTATATCAAATGTGCATGTCATAGCCAGATGTCTACATCCACACATGCTATTGCGCTGAAGAACCCAAATTACACACACCAGTTTGTGCACACGGCGGCGTTCTTTTCTCATCAATGGAATTTTAGCCTCCTATTTATAAATACTCTGCAAACAGTCAGCTATTAGGTATTACAAATAGGTAATTAGTAACCTCAAGGTACCATTTATTATGTATATTATGATTTATATTGTTCAATAAATAAATGTATAGAAATAAAAATAACTGTTAACTTAGAGTGACTGAGCACATTTCATCCACTTTTGTCCATTTTGTTCTTTTCGGAGCATTGGAGTTTTTAATGTTCATTCAGTAATTTCTGACTCTGTGGCTGTCATAAACAGCTGTAATGTGTTGGACAGAGTGACCTGTCTCCGCTGCCTCCACAAGGCTTGTGTACATCGCTGGCAGCGTCATGTACACACTGATGTTTGGATGAAAGCAGGATCTATTTACATTAGAGTTAGGCCGAAACAACAAGCTGTTAAACATGTTAAAGTTTGACTGCTTGTGCAGGCTGCATGCTCCTAACAATGTGCTGTTGTTAGGGGCTGATTCATTTCTGTTTTAGTCTGACTGGTCACCAGATATTCATCCTGTTAGACTACTAGCACACATGGTAATGTTCCTTTGCTGTAAAGTCTCTAAATCTAGATTTGTGAATATCAACATTTTATCCCGAGACGCCTCCCTGTTTTCATGATGGCATCAAGAAGTAAATTCAGGACATGCCATATTAGGTGTGTATGAATGAGTGTAAGGCAGCTTTGTTGCCACAGCAACAGCACCCATGGGTTATTTGAATGTATCGTCTACTTCACAATTCACACTGTCAGTCAAACATTTACAGTCAGTGCAGCAGCTCTACTTTCTTGATGATCTCATATGTTCTATACATTCAGAGTATGTGTGTGTGTGTGCCCTATGTGGTTCAATAGCAGTGAAGAAAAAGACTTGACCCGTGTTAGAAGGCTCCTGCCTGAGAGACCAGAGCCACACCACTTAACCTCTGCATCTCTCTCTCTCTCTCTCTCTCTCTCTCTCACACACACACACACAATCCTTTCCACATCTATTCACCGTAAAAATCCCCCAACATATGGATGCTATAAATTCAAACAGACCAATAAATTCTTGAGCGACACATTTCAGCTTTTTGGTTTTTTGGTTTTTTTCAGTAGAATTATTTTGACTCCTTTGGGTTTGATGCTGGCGTTCATAAGAAGTTAAAACCATAATTCTTTCCAAAAAGACAGCTGGCACGTTAAATCAGCCGTGATATTGACGAGGCGTACACTTTGACACTAGGGGTTCGAACAGCTCTGTTCAAACATTTCTGAGAAGAAGTCAGAAGCGTGGGCTGAGTTTTTGTACCACCACTTTATTGAAGGAGAAAAATAAGTTCGCTAAATGTTATTTTAATCGATGATTACATTCCTGACATGCATTTCATTCTTTACTGATAACAACAACAACAATGAACTGTGCCAGGGTTTTATCAAAAGGTCAGTCGACAAACTCTCCCTTTAGACACCTTAATTATAATAAATGTGTGAACATCAAAGTGATGACAAAAGGTTAGACATTCAAAGCAATTCACCTGGCCAAAGTTTCCGAGGCAAGACGTTTTAAGGCCTCGCTTCCTAAATTATGCAGCCTTTCAGCAACTGCTAATAAAACAAGATGACAAAACAATGTGCGCTGCTGCATGTTGGGTAGGAAGTGAGTGAGTGCTGGGAAGCCGGGGAGTATTGCATGTCATCTAACACTAACATTCCTTAAGTAGGTCAAGTAGAGAAGTGATTCCCAGCCTTTTCCATAAACCTACTGATGTAATGCTGACCTACAAAACAGCAGCAGCTGCTGGGATCGGGGGTCTGGACCCCATCTTATCCCCTCCTTCCTCGTCCTTCCTGCTCCTCCTCCTCCTCGTCTCCTTCCTTTCCTTTCCTTTCCTTGGTTTGCTTGCGTTATTTCACTCATGCAAAGTGTGCTGTTAGACTGGGCTGACTGCGTTGACTGAAGTAATTACCTTTAAAGGTGTTTGGAAAATCTTGATTTTTAGGTTTACATAACTGCGCCACACTGTTTACATCTGGGTTTCATTGCAGTGGTTTGTGGAGGAAGTTCCCACCCCTTCATTTGATCGATGGACTGAGTCAGAGGTGTCCCAGGTGACAGTACCAGCAGTGGGCGCACCAGGCAGCAGCTGAGGAACGTGATCACTCTTAAGGCTGCTTTAATGGTTGTTTTTCTCACTTTGGGGGTGTTGAAAACTCAACATGGACAAAATGTCTCCTTATACAGTTGTTGTGGTGAACTTGCTAACAAACCTTTGTCTGTGCGCAGCCAGCAAACATGGAGAAACATTTTTTATTACATTTATTAACATTTGTTTGGAGTTTTGTTTCTGGCTACCTGGTTAATGCCAGTCCAGTACTCACTCTCCTTCGGCTCATCCCTCCAGAGGGAAATATCTGACCCTTTAGCTCGGTTTATTAATACTTTTTTTTGCTGAAAGCAGCTGCCTGATGCTGAAAATGTGGCTGATGTGACAGGTTAGAGTGAACCGGACAGTGAAGTAAAACCAAAGCAATGACATGAGCAAGGCTCTGTAGTCCTGAGACGATAATTCGTAATTAAAAATGAATTATTTATTTATTTATGCATAACAGACACGTCCAGACGCAGTTCAATGGACGCATGGTCTAACACACACTCTGTTTTCTCTTCATTTGCTAAATGCGTTGCTAATTTTACCAGCTAGGCTAATCACTAACTTTATCTGTCTGCTGTTAATGGTGACAGGCTTGTCCTCTGAATTGAGTTTATCAGAGCTGGTGACATAAAATTATTGAAAAGTGCATCTTTAATGTAGTGTGTTAATTAGTTACCAATGTTATAAAGAAGGGTTGACACATCAAGACAGATGAATGCTGCTGGCACTCATATACGAGGTATTTTGTCTTCACTTTTCTACAGGGGGAGGAAGTGGGGATGTGTCATCCATCTTTATACATGTCAAAGGTCATAATTCCAACTGTCCCTGGATTTTGTTCTTACTGCACCATAACAAGCCTCTGCAGCTGGTACATGGGACTTTCTTTGTTGTCCTGGGTTTCTATGAACAGGCTATGCACAGTCTGCCCTAACTTAGTATTAACATTTGTTCGGCCCACCATCTATTTAAAGATCTGTCTGCTTTGAATTATGTTTTTTGCCAGCAGTGCTATCAGCTAGGAGGAACCTAAACCACATAAACCCTGTTTTATACACACCTGCATGCCTCTGGTTTAAATAAACATCCTCACATATGTTCTTTCATATCACATGTTCAGTGTGTGGGTGCCAGTGCTGTGTAGGTGTCAGACCATTTTCGAAGATAGTTCAGTTTGGACTTGAGACTTCACATGCTTTCTGTCAAAAACTGAACCCTGACCTCTGCTGAATTCTTGGTTTTCACCAGTGAGCCAAATTAGATTTTATCTTTTTCCCCACAACATTTTTCAACACATGTGTAAGCCCACGGTTTTCTTCAACTCTTCATCACTGACAGAGCAAAAGCTGTATGTGGACTTTTTGATGAATATCTTTATCCACTAAGGGTGAACATACATTTCTTAGATTTACTGATTAGATTTACAGGAATCTTCATTTCAGCCTGTAGCAGTAGTTCATCTGTATATACATGATGAGACGTCTGAGTTACAATGAAACGTACGGTGATGTGTAAATGATTGCAGGGCTGTAAGTTGTCAGTCTCTGATTGACAAAACAGCTCATTGCGAACTGTTCTGAGTGTTCAGGCCTCTGTATCTTGTGTTCTTTATTCTGACAGTAGGACTGATTAGTGAGGCTTAGCAGACGACGTTGGTAACCAAAACAGAGGAGGGGAGGTGGAAATACACAACACAGTACACTCACTCACTAATCACTGTGTACAAGCATGACACCCACATCTGGAGCCATCTTTCCGTGTGTGTGAGTGAGTGAGAGATGGCGAGTGAGAACAGGAGTTTAGACCGACATAAAAGGTGTGTGACGGTTTGTGTGTGTGTGTGGTTATGACAAAGATTTATGTGTCTGTGGTTTGTTGACGTTACACAAAAGTCGAGAAGGGGTTGCTGGTTTGATTCTCGCTAGTGACGTTACCAAAGGCAATTGGAAATTAACTTAAGCTAAAAATCTTAATTGTGTTTGTGTTAGTAACAGGCTTTTTTGTTTTTGTTTTTTGCTTTGTAAAACTACCATGAGCATCACTTGATCTTGCATTAGATCAACCAGATATTAGTGTGATGTTTGGACATATTTCGGCAAAAATAAACTAAATGAATGTGATGTTAAACTTGTATATGATAGAACAATTAGACAGCTATAATTAATAATTAAACAGCTGGAACTGCTAAGCTAATTGCTACAGTCTGTGCAGAGCAGAAAGGCAAGCTTACCCTAACCCCTACCCAAATTTTTGTTTGTTTGTTCTTTTCAGACCCTATTCTTAATTAACTTTTTTGTTTGTTTGCTTTTTGAGAATACTCAGTTGTACTTATATCAATTTAATGTGAGTACTTAAATACAGAAATTACTTAAAATAGTTTCGATATTTTGTAGCCAAATGGACCTCGCCCTCGTATTGAGTCATTTTAATGACAAACACGTTCTTTGCTTTTGGACATTTACACACACACACTCATTTTTTTTTTTTTTTTTCACACACACTCCTTATGTTTGCCATGCATTTGATGGTGATTTACTGCATTGTTTTATTTGGCCAAAATGAGACTCAGATGTGTTGAAGAAGTCTGATAAACAACCTGCAGCGAGCCAGCCGCTTCACTGGGCTGCATTACACAGAATCGGTGGAAAAACCTGCAGATCTGACCTCTTGCTTGAAATTAAAGCAAGTATTTTTATTAAAATATTTCATCATAGGGACTAAAAAGAGACTTCAGTGTCTTACTGTGGGACCCAGGATTACATGTTGTTAGCATATTTGCCAGAAGGAGGCCTGCAGCTTATTTTGGGTCCATATCCTAAGTTTAAGAAACCTGGGAGAGGAGGGCAAACAAAGTCATTCCAACAACTGATTCTCATCATATAAACTGATGTAGCTCTGCGTTCTGCATCTCCACCCTGATTTTAGTGACTTTGACTCCCCACACATCATTTTCTTTGGAGGCTGTCAGAGAAACCTCCACAGAGAGACCACCAAACTTCCAAAGGAAAAAAAAAGGTTTGGTTTTAATTAGTGTTTAGTGCTTTTACAACTGGACTGCAAAGCTATAAATTAAAAGTGTTGATGTAATTAAAAAAAAAAGAAGATGTTGGATGATTTTGATTCCAAGCTATTCAATGCTCACCATGCTTAACCTGTCACAAGAGAGCTTGCATAAACAGTGAAAGATCCCTCAGCTTAACCCAAAGTGATCTCTCATAATCTCCAACACCAAGCCAGAACATGCTCAGTCTTTTTCTATCCAAGCCCAAAACAATCTGCACAAAAATCTGCTGTTAAATCTGTACTGTGTCATTGTGCTGATCAGTATTTATAGACTTCAAATTCTTCTGGCAACAACAATGAATCTCTGGCCCATTTGACTGCAATGTATCTTTCCAGACATTTGCAGCTGAGCAGTATTTCAAACTGCATGTCAACCTTCATCCATGTTATTTGGCTAGCAGTCTTCTTTATCCCAGCCTTTTGCTGACTGATTTCTTAGCACGTTACCACAACCAGCTGATGATGAAGCTGCGCAAAACGGAGGAACTTTCAGTTTATAGGCATAGCATCTTTTCCTGTCCTCTCAAGAAAAGAGGCTGCATCATTTTTTGCTGTTGTTGTTGTTGTTGTTGTTTGAATGTTCAAAATAAGTTTAACTGACAAGCACCACAGGTGGCTGTGTGACTGTTGACTGAAGAGGTGTGACGTCACAGAATCTCACAGGGAAGATGTCAGTGTGTGTGTGTGGCTGGGTGACTATGCTTATTTCCTGAACCATAACCAGACTGAAATGTCTCCAGCACTACTGGATGGATTGCCATCGTTACACCCCCGTTGAGGTGGAGCCTTGGGGTTACTGGGGGCTGTAACACAACAATACAACAACCAAATAATTTAATGGAGCCAAGTTGTTGGAGAAGATCTAGTATTTTATTATTATACCAAACTAAACTTAACAAGAGTTTTTACCAAAAATGTCAGGGGAGGAGGGAACTGGGATCCCTGAATAATGATTGGCCAGCTTCAGGCTCCAATGGACCAGTCAGCAGCATAGCCCCACTACACAGGTGAACCCATCCTAGGAGCTGGCACCTGAGGAACACAAGAGAAAGAGAGAGAGAGAGAGAGAGAGAGAGAGAGAGAGAGAGAAACAGTAGAGACACACACACACACACACACATAGTGCCCATGCCTGCCATAACACCATGATCATTTTTACAGACATTTTCAATAACATCCTCTGACATTAATTTCACACGAAGTTCAGATCAGATTTTAACCCATTCAGTACTTTGGTTTGTAGCCAAATGTCTGCTAAACCATGACAATCCCTATCAGCTGTAGTTTGTGTCTAGTGCTAATTATCAAATGTGAGCATGCTAAAAAAACTTAACCAAAGCAGAATTTATACTTTCAGCATCTGAGGATACGTGCGAGTTGGAGATTTCGCGATTTCGTGAGTGAACGTCTGCGTACCTCCAGTGTCTTGTGACTGCACAGCTACCACTTTATAACAATTGATGACATACGTTTTTGTGGAACACAGTCTCCAAGCACACTTCGGAAAGTATTATAGATTGAGCTACTGTATGTCCATGGGATCCACAGCTGCGAGCACAGTAAATTTTATCTCTGCTTAATTAATATGTAGCATTTCTGCATTTAAATGACTATGCCTTTGTTCTATATTTGGTGGAGCTGTGTACATACCTTATCTCACATTTTTGTCTTTTAATGACGATGCATTATTGTATCTCTGAAGTCATTTAGTATCAGATTGGTCAATTTGACATGCAGGCTTCATCTTCTCCAGCTCAGATGGTCCTTCTCTGCATTACATCCTGACACATCTGTTTGCCTTCTTCTGCCCCATATACTACGGGTCAAAAACTCCACAAGGTACTTTTAAGTCAAATTTTCCCAGCAGGGAGAAGGAAGAGACTTAATTGGATCCAACAGATGCATCTGGTTAAGTGCTGATATGGCACGGTGTGATACTTTTGCACTGAGAACATGTCTTAAATAACTCTAATAAACAACAACAGGTACAACTTGTATATCTGTTATAGTTGCTGCAATATTTAATTGCTCATAGCACCACTGAACAGCTGATTTCCAGTGTTTGGACAGTAGATGAAGCACTTCCAACACAGAGCAGACAAAGAATTGGACTAACAGCTATGGTATTGATCAACAATTACCCCCCCAACACACGCGCACATAGATTATTACAGTCAGTTTTTGTGCAAGCAGCTTGTTCCCTTCAATGACTACTTAATCAGTTCCTCCTTATGCACACACACACACTCACAACCACACACACAAAGGTTGACCCGGAGGGGAGGAAATTGAATTAGCAGGGTGTAATGCAGCTCCTTGTGTGTGTAATCAAAGCAGTCTCAGAATACAGGGCCATTGTAAGTCACTGTGGTTGGAGTCGGAGAGCCAGCGACCGCTGGGGGAAGCTGCCCTTATCACTAGATATGATTACAGCCAGGGGAATGTGTGTGTGTGAGTGTGTGTGTGTATGTGTGTGGGTGGTGGTGAGATTTGTGTGGGAGTCATGGCTGACTGATTTCATGGGGAATGTGCGTCTGAATGCTTGTGATCGTGCACAAGTGAGCATGAGAGTAATTTCAAAGAACTCTGAAATGGTGACCAGTGCAAGAAAGCTCAAAGCTTTTGAACCTACAAAAATAATACATAACGTTTCTGACATTCATCGTCACTAATCCCTAAGATCTGTTTGGATTTGGGGTTTTTATATCCTGTGGTAACAACAACAACAATAAAGAGTGTTGTTTCCACTATCATTGTTCAGTGCAGGCTGCAGGCTGTTTCCACGGTGGATGTCATTGTCTGTTAATTATTTTTGTGCTGGTATTTTGCCTCCTCCTGATATAGTGTTTCCTGCTATTGTCTTTTTCTACCAGGCTGGCTGACTCTGGACTTGAGCCAGTCGGTTCCTCCTACCTTAAAATACACACACACACACACACACACACACACACACACACTGCGATACACACATCCATAATCATGAATACACACACATACTCTCTGGTCCCCCTCTGCTCTCCCTTCCTCCTCTTGGCACTTGAGAGAAAACACAAGAAGTCAGTGATACGGCAAACCAACTGTGTGTGTGTGTGTGTGTGAGGGAGGGAGAGAGTCCACCAGTCAGTTCAGCCGGGTTAATCTCTCTCTCTCTCTCTCTCTCTCTCTCTCTCTCTCTTTCTCCCTCTCTACCTCGATCTCTCCCTCCCTGCCTCTGTTGCCTTTTGTTGCGGCCCCTCACTTTCTCAACACTTGGACAGAGGGAACTGATACCGTGTGTAAGTGTGTGTGAGTGTGTGTGTGTGTGTGTGTGCGCGTGTAGTTTGAGTCTCTTCCTCATCACTCTCGATCTCTCTGGACTGAACTGTATGTGAGCATGACTGACGGGACTTTCTAAGGCACTCCTCATGCTGAATGTTCACACCACAGACTGGTAAGGCAGCACTCCGGTTGGGAAACTTGTCTGATTTCATGCGGACTGTGTTGCAGAGGGATGAGTGTGTGTGAAAATGCCCCTTCGTATGTGTGTGCATGTGGGACATTCTTGTCTGGAAGGCAACGGGTGCAGCATTTCTAATTGTGGCTTTTTGTTTTTCAGTATTTGTGTGAGCTCAGATTTCAAGTTTGTAAGATATGGAAGCATGTCCCTTCTCTGTCGCCTGCTGTCTTTCTCCTTTCCTCAGCTCCCCATTCTGCTTCTTCCCCATATCCCCCTCTCTGCCTGGCCCAAGTTACTCAAGTTACCGGCTTCCTCCTGTTGTTATGAGCCCCGTGGTTTCTATGCAGCACTCTGAGGGCGCTCCCACGCTCTCCCAAAGAGAAAGAAAGGAAGGAAAACAACGATAACCATTTCAGAGCCACAAAAGAAGTGGGAGAAGCATGCTTGGTTTTGCCCCATGTCTCCTCTCTGCACATACATGCACGCTTTTGTCCCTTTAACACTAAGCAACTTGGACAAAAAAGTCGCTGTCTTTTGCATGTCTGGTTGGCAATCTTTTTTTTTTTTTTTTTGTTTTCTGGACAAAAGTTTTCTCTTTTCTTCGGAGGTGGTGGGGTGGCTGAGGTGGTGAGAAAATTGGAAACAGAACCACCCACAGTGGAAGTGAGTCAGTCCCGCATTTAGTGGTGTGTTGACTTTGGAAATGGCAGGGACTGAAGGGGGAGCTGGTGCTGGAGGACAGATGAAATTGTCATAAGCACACAAACATAAAGTGTCAATTTGTTAATATTTTCTGCTGTGGGTACTGGAATCCCTGGAAAGTGGGAGCTGAGTTGTGTACAACAGGCATTAAAGGAAAGCAGAAGAGATTGACGGAGAGGAGAAGTAGAAGCCAGAGGCTGTTTATAAAGGGAGGGAGCGGCTTGTGTCCATCTGGGACAATCCCAAGTGCTGAAAGCTTCCCCACCCTGATCCCAAACATCTCTTTCTCCCCTCTCTCCCTCTGTCTTTCTCTTTTTGCTGCTCCTCACAATACAGTAAGACATTTTGTTTGCAACCTGTAAAATTGCTTTTCTCCCCATTTGACAGAAACATGCTACACCCTTTCATTTACTTTCTCCTTTTTGTTTCTTTATTTCCTTTATGGTCTGCCTATATATACGTCATACGAATTTATAAACATATGCAGTCAAATATTTCATTTCCTTGTAGCTCAGTGGCTAATATTAACTAGCAAGCAGTAGCCAAGTGCTATTGTATTCTGCCACAGGAGAGATGAAGGCAGCTGTTCAACAAAGCAGCCAAAGAGCTGTTTATATGTCATTGCAAATGGAGTGCAAGCCTGCAGAAGACATTTTACACATGTTCTCTTCCTCATCATCATCCTGCTTTTAAAATTATTCTCTGCCTTCTTAGCATGTTTGGCCACAAACCAAGAAAAATAAACAAACAAAACAACATCTCCTCTTTAGTCCTCTCCCTTTGTCCAGCCAGCTTGATCACCCTCCGTCTCCTTCTCCTCTTGCCCTGTCTTCCTCCCTCGGTGCTGCCTGTGTATCCAGCGATAAGGGGACAGCGACGGTAGCACTTCCTCTTGCCACAGGAAGCAGGAAGGGTTGATTTCCAACGCAGTCTCTATGGGCAAATTCTGCACTCGGCCCGCTGGGATCCTCATCACTTTACACACATGCACACACAGGCAGATGCAAGCTTCACACACCCCCGGACAAGCATGCATGCAGTGAAATTGGGATACAGACAGAAATGCATAGGCTGTGTGTGTGTGTGTGTGTGACCTGTCTGCAGACAATGACTCCACTATATCTCTGCTGCCTGATGGTTTTCATGGGAAACCACCTGGGTAGCAGCCCAGTCTGTGTCTCTTTGACCTCAAGGTTGGCTCACAGGTCAGAGGATGATTAGCTAATTATTCCTCTGGTCACAGCAAATGTTTTGTCATCACCCTCTTTGGCCACACGGGCCGGAGGTGGCACTGTTGAGCTTAAAATAACACAAACAACCATTCATCAGTTAATGGATTCCAGTTATAAAGCAGGGTGGGAGGGCTGGGTGTGAGTGAGAGAGAAGGAGAGGGAGAGTGGGAGGCTGACATAAAGAGAAAATGGGGGGCGGGGTGTAATAGGCCGTCTGAGGGCATGAAAACCTGATGGATTTTTTGTGTAAGAGAGAGTCATACTTCTGTTTGTAGTCAAATTAAGATTTTTATAATTGTGGTGGTGGTTTCCTCATTTGTGGTTTTCAAGGTTGCTCTGCCAAAGCGGTGATGTCATCACTTATTTGAGAAGCTTGCCATTAAAGTTATGTTCAGTATCCCGAAACAAGGCAAGATATGGCGGAGCAAAGCAGAAGTACAGTAAGCAGAAGAGAAAATTGCACTTGATTCAAATTATTTCAGGCTCAATGACATATTTTTTTCACTTGCTCCAAGACAGTATTAGGAAGGTATTCATTTTCAGCACGACGCACGTGAACTGCACCATATTCAGAAAGACAATTGGGATCATTGTTTAAAAAAGTGGGCTTTATAAACGAAGCCTGAAAAGTGAGAAATTTGAGAGTCGAAGTGAACAAAGAGGAAAAGGGTTGCGAGGAGAACAGGAATATACAACACCTTTTTAAACACACTGCTGCTCCAGAGCGAACAGATTAAAGAGGGTGAAAACACGAGTCCAGCATCAACTGTTGAGCACATTCAGAGCATATAGCATCGAGATAACTAAACTTGATATCAGAATGTGATGTGATGATTGACACTTTCCAGATCCTTAAGGTAGCAACGCAGAAAGATGTTAATAGGTTGCACCAAAAGGCATTCAAGTCATTTAGACCAGACTGATCTTGAGACTGGACTACATATTCTTGGTGTTAATTCATAAGCCATACTACTTGAGCGATTTATTTTATTTCAAGAATGTCATTGGTTTCATTAAAGTCAAATCCAACTGCAATGGAAGTAGGGCTGCACCTATCAGTTGTTTTTCGGAATCCATTAATCTGCCGATTATTTTTCAGACTACTTGCTTAGTCCAAAAAACAGCAGAAAATAGTGAAAAATCACAATTTTTTAAAGCCAGCAAATTTGAGTGGGTGGTATCAAAGATTTTAATTAATTTATTTATCTATTTATTTTTTAGAAGAACTGCACTTCATGAGTCCTGAAATGCATATAACGTTCTGGCCAAATGTCCACTTTAAGTAATGGTTTTTTGCTCCATGCAGTATTTTGAACAATCATTTATTTAGTCAAAGACTTTCTAGGCTATTGCTACTGGTGCAAATGTTTTAAGAAAAGAATATGATGAGGGAGAAAGCGGCTGGCAGTAGATTGTGTGGGAGCAGACAAGGGAACAAAGAGGAAAAGGAAGGAGGGAACATTTAAGTGACACCTGTGAGTGTGACAGAGGAGGTAGGAAGGAGAGAAAGCAAAGAGGCCGGAGCAAAACTGAAAGAATACAAAGAGATTTGGGCGATTAGGAAACGTTGGAGATGTGAGCCTAAACTATGAGCAGGGCAGGGGTCAAGAGGGGTGAGTAGGTCAGAGTGGGCCCAGCAGCTCTACTTAGAACAGGATATCCTGCGAGGAAAACCCATCTGTCTCTCTGTCTTTCCCTCTCATTCTGTGTCTTAAATTCCCACAGAGGGCACAGCAGAGAGGAGAGGTGTAACCTTTCACTGAAAACACCAAAGAAAACACAAGTTCCCGACTTAGAAGCTTCACTTGCATCAGTCATCGGTGACAGAGACAGATAGCAGAAGTGTACGCCTGATGGGTTTTGACCTGAGAGTGTCTGAAGTGTTTTATAGTGTGTGATGATAGCTGTATGTTTTTCATCCTGTGCTGATGTTTGTTGCTGTTTTCATCCACTCACTGCACGGGTTACAACAGCCAAGATAAATTTCCCTGCAGGGACAACAAAGTTTGTTTTACTGTATCTTATCTGAGCCAGACAGACAGTGTGTGAAAATTATGAAACATCCCTGTTATATTTTAAAGGACTGGAAAAAATACTGCCATCCGGTTGTGGTCCTGCAACTTGTATCCTTTTTGCGAGATATTAAATTCAGTACTTAGTCTTGATGTTGCACGCGGTTCAGATTTGGGTTACGGGTTGCCTAAAGGTTTCATAGCTTCTGGTGCAGTCCCTCCTCTTTATTACCTGCCCCGGTGAAGTGTCTCTGAGCAAGACACTTAACCCTACCTGGCAACAGATCAGTGTTGTCTCAGCTGTGTTTGTGCACTGCAGAGGATAGAGAGATAGAGTTAGAAAGTTTCCCCTTCATCTGTGAGAACAATAACATTCAAACTCAACTGCCATGACATGATGACACTAATTTGACAGAAAGTGTGAGGTTCTTCCTAGAAAACTGTGCTACGGCCTGTTATTTAACATCAGGAAACAACCCGAAACACAAGGTTTTAGTTCTTCGTCACATGTCAGTGAGAACACTATGAAGTGTAGAGAGCCGCTGCAAGCCTTTAGGAAAAGACATTGGTTTAAAATAAGCAGATGAAGCAGAAGACACTTTGACTTGCTCATGTTGAGCAACAGACTGTTGGGTTGATCCCATGAGAATTAGGTTTTTATTACAATTTAGGTTTTATTTACATTGCTTTTGCTGTCATTCCTGTTAACCAAGGTCCAGTCAAACCAGAAAGTCATACAGTGACATTAACTGCTGTAGTTGGAGAACTAACCGCTAATTCACTGGCTGACTGGACTAGCAGGAGTCACATAGCTCAAGCAGCTTCTCTCTGTTTTCTCTCTGATGTTTTGTTTAGACAACATTTAGATGAGTAAAATTAGCATCCAAACTGTCTTCTGCAAACATCCTTCACAGTTTACAGACTGATTTCCTGCTTTAGTTTTGATCTACCATACGTGCTATAGTTCTACTGCACCTCCCAATAAAGTGGTTTAGGTAATCTGGCTAAATGTTAGCTTCTTTTCCAGCAGTCTGAGCACAGATTTCTTTCCCCATCAGACTTTGTTGTACAGATGTGGACACATTCCCAGATCTTAGCAACTGCTTTAGTGAATACATTGTTATTGTTATCAAAATATAGGATGGCAAAACTAAGAAAACAAATTGTAATGAATCAAAATGATCCTTTTAGCACACACTGAGTTGGCTTAATATAGTTCAGGTTGACATTGCCAACATGCTTTGCTTATTTAACAAAGACTGCAATTACAATTGTTTAAAAAATCTCTAACCTTGCAGGATGACAGGTTACTAAAAGTGTCCAGTAAACATGCTACTTGTGAGTCCATGTGACTTTTGTTTATAAGCCCAGCTGCACTTGTAATTGGGCATCCTTAAGCTAAACAAACTGATGAAGTTGCCACCAGGGTTTGGACCAAAGCAAAATATCTGTGGGTGTGACGGCATACAAAAAAAAGAGAAAAAGGTTGTTTTTTTATGTTTTGGGTTTTTTTTATCCTGAACTAACTTCGTTTTGACATGATAGAAACAATTGAAGCACCAGTATTAGTTATTATTTGTTTCTTATTTTATACCACATATTCTTCCCTCATCAGTTCAGTGTGTCACACAAACAGACAAATTTCAGCCTACTAATGTTTCAGTTTTGTGAGACGCATTATTGTTGTTTATGCCAAAATAGCTATTACTCTCTCCATACACTTAATCACATACATCACGGTCTGATATTCTCACATTCAAGTGCGCTCTTTAAGTGCGTGATATTTTCCGTATGGGAACATTAACTTATTTTTTTCCTATGAATGGTTTATAGTGACACAAATGAGAGACAGACAGAGAAACAGAGAAAGAGCGAGGGACTGAAAGCGAGAGATGGGGAACGCAAAGTGTAGAGCTATTTTTGGCCTGTCTGGGTGTTTTCCTCCACACACACTCACGCTTCTCAGGCTTGTTGTTGTTCAGAATGGTGGGTGTTAAAAGGGTGAGTTTTGATTTGATTTGATCTGTGTTTTGAGGGTTCATATGTGTGCGTGTGTGTGTGTGTGTGTGCTGTTGATATCCCTGGGATTTTCCTGCGGTCGCTCTGGTTTCTTTCTGTGTTTTCAACAACTTGCCCTAACTCCAAACATCCTTAGGGTGTAAATGATCCTCGGGCCTTTATTATGCACTCTGCTTGTGCTGTTGCCGAGGTTTGCCCTCAGTTCACTTTCAGTTTAACCAGATCAAACATCTAGACATCCATCTTTACATTTTTCTTCATCTTTGCTGTGGTGTTCATGCATTACACTTCCCAGAGATTTCCTGACAGCTTTTGGTGGCACAAGTTCTTTGGATTTGCTCAGGAAGTTTCTTTCTGGGGAACTCAGATTCATCTTAATATCTGTAGTTTTTCTATGGGCCCCTGGAAACACGTCATGTTTCTACTTTATTTTACCTCTCAACACCTATTAGTGATGACTGCGCACACGATACCATTGCTCTGTTGTGGAAAATGTCTGTCAGCGATCCATTGTGGTTCTGTAGACTGCACATGTCACCAAGGCTTTCGATGTGCCGAGTCGCTCTGTCTCTCTTCCCTCACACACACATATGTACCATGGAAACTTTTTGTACATGCTTGTATGTCTTTAAAGAGTGAACAGTCTGTAAGGGAATGTATGATTGTGGCTTCTTTAGGTTTCCATTTATGTTTGCACTGGATGTAATAATGTAATTCTTATGATGTGTGAGATCCCACACAACTAACAACATTCTTTAAATAAATATTTCTGGGACAGTTTGGATTTTCTTCACGGTGCTTTCCGACTAAAATACAGATGCATTTCTTCTTCACCAGGCCCATGAATTTCATCTGATATGGCATCACCAGAGCAGACAGTTTATTCAACAAAAGAAGCTAAAGTTCTTGAATGTTGGATCTTGATCACTTGATCACAAATGTTGTTGCAGTAGCATATTTCTTCTCTTGGGCTGCAGCTATGTTGCACTCAGATGACCACGGTCACATTAAAATGACATTTCATATTAACCATTACATTTGGTTGATCTAATTTAAAGAGTATTGTACACAGCTTGCTTGTATCTGGCTTTACTTGTCAACAAACTGCTCAAAACATTAGCACAGAACATAACCAATCTGGGCTACAAAGCGACAGAGGGGCTTACTGGCGCCATACTGGATTAATGCATGAAACCTTCCAAGTCGGAATAACTGGAGGTTTTCCCATTCTGACAACATTGGATGCATGCAGCTCTGATCATTTCTGTTTTGCTGTGTCTGTCTGCCCTACTACTATTAAAATTATATTGAAACAAATGGGAAAAGTTAATTTACAGTTCAATGTATTTCATATGTAACTTAAATATTTATTGAGCACAACAAATTGAATTCCAACAACATTACAGCAAAAGTAGACATGTAGAAGCACTTACAGCTAATCTGCTCTGCTAGGCTACCTTTTAGCAGGATTAATTTAGGTGATTTTTTTTTCAGTTTAACTCATGTTGTATTTAATTGTGTGGGAAATTAACTAATGCTAGTTGATCAAAACAATTTTTCAATCACAGACTGCAGTGTTTTGGTTAAAGAACCCAGTCTACCACACAAGAGTACAATTGCCGTTTTTAAAGGAATTATACAGTCCTATGGCATAATAACATTTTATATAGTAAAGGAAAACGTTCTTCTTCTGTTTCTTGTCATAACTCAATTCATCCTTACTGCATTTTGACATCGGAGGCAGCACTGTTAGCGTGTCTTCAGTGAGTTCAGTCTCCAGAGTTGAAATCGAATTCTCTTCCTTTATGCCTACTTACTGCTTTAAATCACCCTGTAGCCCTTCCATGAAGCAAACTGGTCACACACAGTTTAAGCGTGTACATGCTGATGTGCAAAGTCTCTGTCTGCCTCTATCTCATGATTGTCAACTGACTGCCACAAGACTGACTGAAAGAGCCTTCGTACGTAAAAGGAGAATATCTTCTGTAGAATGTTGCAGGTATGAAATTTCTGGCACTGAGTTTACTGGCAAAGAGAACCTTTGAAAGGAAACTTGTATTTAGAAAACTTTTGAGAGCAGTTCAGTGCTGTCACAGTCATTGACCACACCCTCATTCTCTCTTGTACACACACAGGCACACAGACACACACAAATACAAAGTATGTAAACACAAACAAACACATCATATGATTATCTGCATGCGCAAAAATAAAAATACACAAATAGAGCTCAGGTTTTTCCTCCAAATATTTTCCAGTCTTATTATTTTCATCGTCTTTGTTCTTGTGTTTACTCAGCCCACTAAAGATAATAAGTCCTTTCCTCTGTCGGCCCCCCCACCCACTCATATTTCTCTCTGCCTTCATCTTCCTGTCTCCCTCTTTCAATCTTCATCTCGCTCTGGATTCCCCCTGCTGTCCTCCCTCCTCCTCCTCCTTCTTGGCTTTTTTTTCTTTCACATCATCATCTCTGTTTCTCCTTCTCTCCTCTGCTCCTTCCTTCTCTTCCTTCTCACGCAGCATTCCTAGCATTCCTGTTGGCTTCTTAGGGGGAAGGACCCTGCTGGCAGACCAAGGGCAAACATTATTACAGTACTCTCAGCCTTTTTCTTTCTGTTTCGCTCATCCAGTCTATCCTTGTCTGTTCCTCCCTTACAGATTCTACATCTCATATTCCCTTTCTGACTTTCTGTATGTCTTATATCTTTCTAATCCCTTTACCTTGTTCTTCTTCACCCTCATTTTGTCTCTCTAAAGCGTCCATCCTTGCTAATTCTATTTCACAGACTGTGTGCCTGTACTTTAACTGTGTTAAAACAGCTTACTGGGACCACTGTGTTTCATAATTAGTGGAAATAAGGGTCATACCCTTCTCTGTTACGTAAAACAGGCTCATTCATGTTTATACAAGAGCATGTGCTGTGTTTTTTAACAACGACACACTGTCCGCACATGGGAGATAAAGTACCAGACACACAAATGTTCACAGAAAAACGGCTTAGCGCACACACTCTCGCACTCACAAAGCCAGACAGTTTTCTTAAAGGAGTGGCTGACACATTTTGAGTATGTTTAAATGAGTGTTCTTTCCCTTATGTCTGCGTGTATTTGAATGCATCGTGGATGTTCAAATGTATGCTCCAATTGACAGTAAATTTCCTCTCAATGAGCCCAACAGTGTACAGATTTCTATTTATACAACCTTGTTGTGTTACACACAGATATACTGCGTCACTACACAGACTGTAAATGAAAGCCACAAACCAGTTGCTTTACTTTTGCGTGCGGTGTACAGATATAGAGACATTTCAAAGGAAATGGAAACAAGTAAAGGTTGGATATATCATCTGATAGTCTCAAGTTGATTTCAGGAATGATTGTGTGTCTAACTGTACCATGGGTATGTCTGGGTATCATGCACAATTTTCAGAGAAAATTTGGAAATGTTTTTATGTGGTACCTGGTTTTGGTATGGATCAGTATTTTGAGAAATATAAGCATGCTTTTCTGCAAATCATTCATTTTCATTAAACAAAAGAAACAGAAGGGTCCAGAGCTGTCTAACATGTTTGAACCTAAAAGAACTTTGCCTATAGTCGCCACAACAGCTCTCCACATTTGGTTATACTGACACATTCTGGTTCCAAACGCTGAGGTTGGACACTCAGCTCTACTCAGTGGACACCAAAAACCCAGCATTTTTCTTTGCACACTCCTCTGACCATCATTCTGCGAGGATTTCATTTGAATTTTGCAGACTTACATATTATATGAACGACCGCTTCTTGTGTTAAACGTTGGATGTGCACAACTCTGCAGGTGGGAGGCAAATATGTAGCACACAGTTGACCACATCCTGCCCCATGTAGTACTGACAAAGAAGGTACACATGTCACAATGACTGTTTATAACCTTGTCATTTCAGTGTATTTTAATTCAAGGCTTGATTCATCATGATTGTGAAAACTGATATTAATTCCGACATTTCTGCGCTGAAGCATGTGCTGTAAATGTTCTCCCTGAACAGCAGTGTTGAATTAGCAGGGATTTTCTCTGTAACAGGCAACAAGGAGTGGCTGATATTTGCTTTTTCATAAGCTTGCCCATATATTTTAAAATAATCTCATTTTGAGGTTACAGTTGCAAACATAGACTGTAGGCTTTTACATTCATTTAAAAGGGTTTCTTTTATTTCAAAATCTAATTAATCAGAGCAAATAGACACCAGCTCTGCAAAAGAAAGCTCTTTTAAGATAAAATAGATGTTGTTTGTGGAAAATACTAACTGACCAGTGCTGGACTGCGTCTGTGTGTGTGTGTGTATATGTATGTATGTATTCCTTTCTCCCTGTGGGCGGTTGCCTACTGCGCTGCTTTTCTGTCACCCTGTGGTTTTGTTATTTTCAGCTTGAAACCGGATGTGATTCAGACTGCATGGTAGATTGTGTAATTGAATGGACTAACCACATACACACATGTGCACACACACACACACTTGCACACACATTTTAAGTCAGTACACACAGACGCATGCAATCACAAACACACATGACGCACACACATGCACGAACTCAGGCACGCACACACACACACACACACACACACAGTTACAAAGCTCTACACACCCACACACTGGGTTTCTGGGAACGTTGCTGGGTTCCCCCTGATCACAGAGGCACCCGAGGGTGAGCGAGAGCGAGCGGACGATGGAGCACCACCAGCAGTATTCATACACACGCTTCTTGGTTTCAATATTGGTCTGAAACATCAGTTGCTGACCTGGCTGACGCTAAGATCGGAAAAAAGGATAAAACACACACACACACACGCACACACAACCCTGTGCTCTGTGGAAACAAAAGGACGGTTGAAAGTGGGGAAAAACACTGAGAACTGCTAGTGAAACTCATATAATAAATGTCAGTTTCTGCCTCAAAAAAAAAAAAAAAAACACAGCTACATTATGCAGATAGAATTAATTTCAGAAGAAGTAAGAAAAACAGGGAAGAGGTGGACAAAAAGTACCTAAGCGCTTCTCTCATATTGATATTCCACAGGGACTTGTTTTTAAGACAGGAATCACTACAGCTTCTGTAGCTGTTCATCTTTTTTATTTAATTTCTTTAGGTCTTCTAATTTTGAAAATATTCACTTTGGAACTGAAATTTGCATTCATGAAAGTTCTGGGATTGGGTTTTTGTGTTACAGGACCTATACCGATTTTTATGATGTTACAGAATTTCTGAGGAAACAGGGAAAAGATTAAGGACTTAGCGTCCCCAATCACTATATAAGTGGCGTGAGGTTTGAAGGCTGAACGGACAGGGTTCTCTGCTTCCTCCCTAGCAGCAAGTAAAGATTTGCAACTGAAATGTCAGAAAATATGTAGAGATTGGGAGAATATAAATTGTTTGTACAAAAACAAATTTTTGTTGCAGCAGTTTTTAAATGTGTATGATCTGAAAAAGAGCAATACACACAAGAATCAAATTTATTCTAATTATTCAAAGATACCGTACATGTTTTTCTTTGACTTCCACAGAACAAGTTGTGATGTGTTTTTGTCTTGTTATGGATTATGTCAGCACACAGAGATGGAGGCTGCTTTACCCTCCACCACATCCCCGGTTTTACAGTAACTGTTGGCAAGTCTTCTCAACCATATTACCTCAATGCTTCCTCTTAGCTTATTGTCTATGAAGATTGTCAGTCATTCTGTAGTGGGGTCTCTTCAGGACTCTAAATCTATCAGAGTATGTCTGTTTATGGGCACACGTTAGGTGCAGTATGTTCATTCTTCGTCTGTATAGAAGTGTGAGAAATCTACATTACACGCCTGCAACTGACACGTATCGTAAAAACACACATTCACATTATTCATATTTAGAGAGGTATTAACATCACTATAATTAACAGAATAATATTGTGGCGTGTTCATTGTGATCTTGTAACTTTTAGACTCTTTTACGACACTGTATCTATAATAATGGTGTCTAAATGTTAAAGAACTTTTATGATGTAGTAGTTGATGACAGTACATGAGCCTGTGAATTGGATTACAGTTGTTCTCATAATGCTGTAAATTTGCAGTACTCTAGTGTTAAAAAAATAAATAATTTTACGATTTTCTTTTGTTCTAGCACTTTCGTTCAGGGGTTTCAATAAATATTATTATATGATAAATAAATTGTCCTTGAGAATGATTATTTTGGTTGTGCTCAGGGATTGTTACAGAACTCTAAAGGCAGGAGGAATATTCGCTCTGAGCAGCCACGCCTCGACCTGGTTTTCCATGTCGACAAAACCAGTAAAACCATTGTTCACAACAAATGGCAAATCTTCCTTTGCAATATTTAAAACTGATCTGCCCAAACAGTGCAAAAAAGAGTCCACATTTTGATGTGTAGACCAGTCAGTAACAATATTACACTGCAGGGATGTGCATTGTTTCGTAAAAGACTTCTGTTCTATACTGATATAATCCTACAAAATATGAACATATTAGTTACAGTTTTAATCTCATGGATTACAACTCACTTGTGGCACGGTTTGAGCCTTTCAGTGAAGTGAAACGTACAGTAGTGAGTAAAGCTGTTTGTATAATCAGCTCAACAATATATGACATTGTTGTTAGGCCCACGGAAAGTATTTGAAACATTTCCTGATGAGGGCTCTTTCAACAGGCTTTGTTCCACTGTTGGTGAGGATGTGAAAACAATGTTCAGGAGTGTATTTTGAAGTAGGACGGCTTCATCAAACAGAAGTGTGCAAGTTTTCACATTATTAAAAAGAATATTGCAGTGGTATTAAATATACAGAAAGAATTCTGAAATGGTCCAATCTTTCAAACTTTCAAAGCTCTCCTGAACTCACAGTGAGCATGAAACTTTCATTATTAGTCAACAGGGTGTGTTTAAAGCATCCGTTTTGCAGTTCACTTGTTGATCTTAGTAAGTAAGACTCTTCAGTTGTGCTGTGAATTATCTGTACGTTTATTAGAATTATGTTTTTGGAGTACTATTAAGTACAGTAAAAGGCACTAAAACAGGATATAAAAATGAAAAAGGAGGCCTAATTCCTGAGAGTGTATACAAGGAAACAAACAACAGAAAAAGAACGCTTGCAACTTTAACAGATAGGGTTTTGTGCAGAAACTTTTATCATATACCAGCTTCAAGGTGCGGTTCAAGGTTTCTTTAATTTTACATGACATAGAATTAAGATTAAGTCGCACTGTAATTAGAGATTTTCTTGCTGTGGCCTGCATTACTGACAGACAACCTGAGTTTAGGGGAGAATAATGTGATTCCTCATTTGAAGCCATTCAATGTTCACACTTGCTCTCTCTTGTATGTAAGTAACCCAGGAACCAACACAAAGGACAAATAATGTCAGTTTATTACTAACCAGATCACTGTAAGTCGGGACTGTATGTGTTGGACATTCCTTTACTTTAAAAGAGCAAACTGACTAACATGTGCTTCATCTTGGAGGGTCACATGATGAGCTGGTCTGAATGATGTTTCATCCTGAACAGAAATAACACACTGGGTGGGTTATTCAAGGATTCAACGAGCTTTATTGTCATTTCACACATGTAGAAACGTGAGGTGGAACAAAATTAGTTTCCCCGGTCCTGGTATAAGCCCAGTTACCTAACAAAATACCTAATGCAAAATACCTAATGCAATATTCATGTCATTCACTCACGACACTGCTAAAATGTCAGATCTCAGCACAAATATTTGGAGAGTCTGCTGCTGCTGCAAAAAAAAAATGTACATGGAAAACTGAACTGTAGCACCAAAGGGTATGAGAAGTAAAAATAAACTCAAAATTCGTGGGGAACCTCCAAAGGGTCCATGGAGGGTGCCAGGACCCCCACAACCCCGTCGCTCTGCTTGGTGCTAAACCAGTGCTGGTTTGGAGGTTTTTGACAGCAGGTGGAGCCACAGTATAGGGAGCATTCTTTTAATTGACTCAAGTCCCCACACTGGTGAAACAAAGTTAGGATTGTTGATCGACTTATGAGGAGCCAAGCGCCGATTGGTTGCAGTGTGTACCCAATGGGAGCCAGTCAGTGCGGGAAAACAATAGTCCTCAAGGTCCGTGTGAAGTCAAGGCTATTTTTGGTGGGACCCGCCTTGCTTGCTATTTCTGTCAGCAGGAGAGCGGAGGGGAGGGGGCAGGACTCGATGGGCCGGGCTTTTCTTTTCTGCAACTTGCCTCCAATAAGTCTCTTTTCTTTTCCTCCTCCTCCTCTGTACAGCCTGCTGACAACAGCGGCGCGTCTCGCCATCACCTCCCGTCAGGTTTCCGATCACTTGGATGCACACGGATTTGCTTAGCTGGATTATGTTGAAATGTTTGGACTCTGACTGTTTCAAGAGGCTGTAAGGTGTTAGCGGGTTCTGTTTCACAAGGTAGGCTCCACCGGTGGTCTGGTGCGGGATCAGCTGGAAGGTGGTTAGATGGGCTTCACTTGTTCAGTGTGATGTAGTTCCTGTCGTACTTACGCTTTGCTGAAACAAAGCACGGGCGGTTGGCTACCTGCAGCAGGTGTTCTGCTCTGCTTTCATTGCTCGCGAGCGCTCAAAAGTGAAGCGCGTGAAGTGCGCCTGGGAGGAAAAAAAGGAGCTCGTGGTTGAAGAAAACTGCATCGATAAACTGTGTTCTGTCTCAGTGGAGTTGTTTTCGCGTTGTTATAGTGATGCATACGTGTCTGCAACTGCCATAATGTCGCTTCTAGCTCCTTATCTAAACTCCTCAGGCGCATGTTCACGTTAACAGGTAAAGTTGGATAACAGAATCAAGCCTACTCGTAAAAGTGTGATGAAGTAGGATAAAATCAGTCTAACAGAATGCAGTAAACGCGCAGTAAATCGCCGTAGAAAGGCCGTCTGTTCTGCTTATAGTGTTTGTTGATGTGTTTGAGGTCTGTCAATCATAAACCTACAGTTTCTTATGTTTGATCCCAATTAGGTTAGTGCTGCTGAACAGACGTTAATCAGCATCAGAGTTCAACAGCAACAGGTCCACCACCCTGCTTCTCTCAAACACGCGTGTTTTGTTTTTGTCTTATTTCGGTGTGTGGCTGTGTTTTATTTCTGCTGGCCCAACCGACACTGCCATACTCATTTTGTGACCTTTTCATCCAGATGTGGGTTAACATTAGACATGACGGGTGCGGCTTAGATCACAGGAGCAGCTCACATTGTGCCCAGCCGCACCCATCAGGTGGCCGGCTCTGCTAATGCAAACCTTTAAAGAGCATTAAGTCATCTATGACTTATATCTGCCTCTGTTGCCTGCCAGCAGCAATTGCAACACCTTCTCAGGGACAGTTTATGTTGGCCTGCATTTGACATTTTTCACAACAGAGTGGAGTGTTTTAGAAAACTTTGAAAAAGTGTGTTTTGAGCCTCTGAGCCGCCACAGACCAGTTTTACTGATGTCTTATTGTTTTGTGTATATGAGCTGTATTTATTTATTTTTTTGTCTCCACAGATGGAATCGACACCTCTGGCAAGATCGTAAGGACAGACAGACCGGACAGCATATTTCATCCAGTCACAGGTAGAACTTTTAACCTCCGCGGAAAGTCTACTAGACACCAACTGTAACTTAATAAGTAGTTGTGTTGTGAGTCAGTAATATCTCACTCAAACCTGTTAAAGTTAGGTCACAGCTGTCAGCGCTGAAACATTCATGTGGAAAAATGCTGCCCGTCTACTTAAGACTACATCGTGTCTGCTTTACAACATTTTTTTTCGTACAGGGTACACACACACACACACACACACACACACACTTGGGTGACAGCAGTTTTTCCAGTACAGAATGATCTAAGCTGTTTGATTCTCAGAGAAGTGCAGTAAAGTACAGAACAGGTGTTGGCCTGGTTGGAAGCATACACTCGGCCCGCTGTGTTTTTCAAGTGTGGGTTTGCTGCAGGTCATGCTTTATTATGTTTCAAAAAAAATCCCACAAAAATGTGTGAAAGTTAAATTTAACTTCAGATATTCGTTGTATTTTTTGGCTGCCGCTCGTAAAGTATCAAGTTGTAGTTCTTTTTCGAAGAGGTCTTTCAATCCTGAGTTCTTATTAGTATTTTGTTAGTGTGAAAATCTGCCCGGTGATGCCAGTATACACAGGATCTACTTCACTGTTTCAATTTCTCTTCTATTACTGTGTCATTTCCTCCAAGCATTGCAGTAATTTGACACTTTATGCAAATTTGTTCCCAACAAATATTTTACCTAAACATTTTCAGTTGTGTTATTTTTGAATTTGTTGCGTGATCTCAATGTGGTCGAGGTTAGAAAATGTCAGCTCTGACTGTTAGTGTGATACAGGATGTGAACCTGAGCTAACCCGTGTGCACTTTTATCAATCCCCCTTCAGACAAATTAATGACAGTGTGACAGCCACATTTTGTCAAATTTCTCTTCGTTCTGCTTTCCCCCATCATGTAAAGAACTTCATCACCGCAAGTCAGCTTGTGTACTGCTGACTCACGTGGGAAACTCTCAGAAGTTTTTTTTCTTTGACCTGTAGTCACCCGGCTGTTCCTTTGTGTCCTGCCTTTTGGTTTAGGATAGCATTCTGCACTGTGAAGTATGCCTGTGTGATCACACTGTGTAGGATTACAATGCATGACTTTCTGAATGGATGCTGGCTCTTGCTGTGCCAGGCTCCGCTGACTGTATGCTAAGCAAGGACCTGCTATGCGCCCTGTGTGTGCGTGTGTGTGTGTGTGTGTGTGTGTGTCTTTCTGCCTGTGGAAAAACCCAGTGAGGTCATGGCCACGACTGTAGGGTCTGGTTACATGTGTGTTGTCCACGCGGGACAACTGACACTGGCTCTCTCTCTTTTGTCTTCTTCTCTAACCTCCATCTCCTTGCTCTCTCTGTGTCTCTCTCTCTCCTCACATTGAATTGTTTTTCAGTTTTGAGAGCCATGCCAGGCGTCTCTGAAGTTGGAGACTTGTTAGCGGTCTAAGGTGGCAGCAGATGTGCATAACATGTGAAACCACCATTTTAAAAGCCTACAGAACTACAAGCCCTTTAAACTACACAGCACTCAGTGCTGCAGTAATAGACCTGCAGGCCACCAGGATTATGTCTCACTTACAATGTAGTGTGTTGTTCTTGGTTCGTCTGTAGTAACCCTAAAGTTCATTTTGTACATGCACGGTCAATGGGGTAGTAATACTGTCTACCTGAATACCAGCTTATGCTCGATATCTCTTATAGCAATTACCTGAAGAAAGCCTGCACACAGGCACAGTGCACGATGCACACAAGTTACTTTACTTATGAGTCTTTTCCTAATATCTTGAAAACTCATATCTTCAAGAACTTTCACACTTGTGTCACACTCTTGCTCCTGCAGCAGATACAAATGCATGCATACATGTTCAATGACAAATTATATTTATTTCATTTCTTGGTCAATAAGTTGGTTTTTGTCAAGAAGTCACACATATGCCCTGTTGCTCTTTGTGTTACGTCCACTTTCTATGTCACAGCGAAACGAACAAATCATAAGTTCAGATATTTGAAATGTTTTCACCTTAACAAGTGAATACAGTCTGCTAGTGGATTGAGACTTGAGAATTGATTTTTTTTTCAAGATTTTTATTTGAATCATTAGATCTTACATTGAATCAAGTCAAGTCATCTCTATAATTAAAAAATAAACCTGCCACACCATACAGATTTTGCAAAGTGCATTAAACCAGACTTGTTTTTTCATGTAGTGTGTACCCTCTCAGTACACAGTACACTCTCTTTCTTCATTCTGTTTTTCTTCTCTAAATGTTTATTTCATTCTGTCGTCTCTGTTGCTCTAAACAGGCATGGATTATAATAGCTGCAGTTGAGATCACATATCTTCCTGGTCCTGCTTTCCAAACACTCAGGTCTAGGGGCTTTGCTTCTTTTGGTCACTGGTTTCTGTTCAGTGTGCGAGCTGATGGAGGACGGTTCCACTAGCCACAGTGGGGGTGCAGGATGGGAGTGTATTTTAATCAATTAATTGACTAAATATTTAAATATATATATATGTGTGTGTGTGTGTGTGTGTGTTCATATTTGTATGGAAAAATACATTTTGTAACAGCATCAAGGCATTAATTAGAATGTGTGAATGAGCTCCTGTTGAATGAGCCTTACCTGTGGTTTCATCTTTAATGCTTTTCTTGTCTCTGATCAGTCTTACTTGTCAGTACAGAGGTAATACATCACTAAACAACATAATGGAATGGTAACACTACAGGAACTACTAGACTGTTTATTCAACACTTAATTGTCTCTGGTGTGTGTAGCTTTTTTGTTCCAAAACAGTATGAAGTCATTGAATTCAACAGCTACCCTCAAAACTGACCTGACTTATTTGTACTGATCAACCACCTCATTATACTCTGCAGATATATTAATTTTGTAAGTTTGAACTATATGGACCCTTAAAGCTAAACTGCAGTGCACACACAGTAGTTGTGGTAGTAATGGTAGTAACAGTAGACGGCAAAGAAGGAGGCGGCTATTTTTGACCTGCTGAACAAATGGCTCAATTGTCCTGCCTCTAGGTGCGTGAAATCACTTGATATGTCGGGGTAATGTTATATAATACCCTCTGAGGGGCCCCATAGCAATGCCTGTATATACATGTGTGTGTGTGTGTGTGTGTGTGTGTGTGTGTCTGTGTTCTTCTTTTTAGGTTTCTTAATAGTGTGAGTGTGTATATTTTTCTGTTTTTCTCTATGAATATATTCGGTATAAATGGGACAGAGTGTAAGTGTAAGTGGTGCGGCCTGAGGTAACATTGTCCTTAATGTTTTATTAGCGTGTCAAATCAATTCATGTTGTACTAACCTTTGAGCCAAAGGCTCCTTGCTGTGGTCTGTTGGGTAATTGGTCTGTTATTGGCCTCAGGCCGCAGTCTGAATCCCCCTCGGGATGTCTTTCTGTCTCTCTCTCTCTCTCTCTCTCTCTCTCTCTCTCTCTCATATATGCAAGCATATACACATAAACACACCCACTGAAGTTTACTTAAGTTGATGAAGTTACTTTTCTGTGGCTTCATTCCTGTGGATGTTGTTGGGTGGGAAATCCTTTTCACCTCAGCCCCTCTCATTGCACCAGATCAGAGTGCTTGGATCTGAAAAGTGTTTTGTATCCAGTTATTTGTGTTTTACCATTTGCCTATAGCAAAAGCAATTTTATTTTTATTTAGGATCACAGTGTGAGCTTGAGGCTCGGTTAGATCTTTTTAAGTACTAATGCAGGGTACTCTGGTACTCTGAAGAAACTTTACTCATTGATTGATAGGAAAATTCCTGGGCCTTCATGAAAATAGTTACTGCAAAGGTAAAATTAAAATCCTGCATACAGAGTTTGTTAAATGAAACTCTGATGTTCTGTGTTACATGTCTGGAATGCTTATCTTCATCTTGCACACAAATGATTTGTGATATGTGATAAAAGGAGTCTAACCCTCATCGCAGGTTTACCAGTCCAGACTCCTCACTGTATTTTACTATAGTCTGACCTAAGCGCAGTAATGCACCACTCACGTTCACTTCAGATCACCGAGGTGGCTGACACTGACCTCAGATCAGATAGCCTGTTGTTCACACCCATGTAATAGGATACCCCCCCCATCTGGATGGACTCCTGACTTTACATCTGACTCAGAGTGTGTGTGTGTGTGTGTGCATGATGAATTGCCTCCAGTGATGTTTACAGATTTAGGCTAATTTCTGTAACTCAGTGAAGTGGAGGAAGAGAGCGACACAATTCATGATTATTTAATGTGTGTCTGTGTTTGTTTCTGTCTGTGGGTGTGTGCATGTGTCAGGATGGTGTGTGTGTGTGTGTGTGTGTGTACACAGACAGGTTTTTCAGAGACACCCTTTTGAGATGTGCACATAGGCGGTGGAGACTACAGTCCTCCTTAGAGAGAGGTGAGAGCAGTCAGGGAGTAGCTGTAGATGTTGTGCATTAAACAGCTTGAGTCCAATATTACAAAGAGGAAGTACATTGGATGATATGCATGCAGTGATTTTTCACAGGCTCACACTGGTCGTCTTTATCAGTTTATGTTTCTCTACTGATAAATAATTTTGCACGTTAAATCCTACACTGACACACTCAAAATTTGTTTTAATACTGAAAATATCTTATGTTCCACACTTGGTGTACGTCTAACTAATGTCTGCCAAAATGCAAATACTCTACCAGTAACACTGAATAATTTGTGCTGTCTGTGGTCTGAGCCACTTTACAAAGCAGGGCAGTTCTCACCACTTGCAGGATTAAGGTTGTTGTGTATTTCTGTTGCTACCTGCTAGTTCCTGCTGGAAACCCTTGTGTCAAGTTAAGTGCAAGTAACAAACGTCATCACCAATAAATCTGTTTATTGTAGATTTATAGATTAATGGATTATTCTATAAAGAATGAATCACACCATTTCAGATGTGATGTACTCAAACTGCAGGTTTTGTCCAGCCAACAGTCACAACCTCAAAGATATTCAGTTTATTGTCATTTTCAAAGAAACTAGCAAGTAGTCACATTTGAGAAGCAGGAACCAGCAGATTTTTGCATTTTTCTTAAGAAAGTGACTTAAACAACGAATCCACTATCAAATACTTGCCGATTAATTTTCTGTCTTTTTTTTTGTCTGTTTCTATCTGTATATTTATATTTTAGGGAATATGTGTGTGTGTGGGGGGGTGTGTGGGTCTGTGAGAGAGTGTGTGTTCATCCCTGACCAGTGCAGAGCATGTGCAGGAATGTTAATGTCTTCTTCCTTTGTTGTCCGTGCAGACAGCTGAGTGTGACTGTGCATATTCATGAAGCTGCCTTCCTGGAACACTTGACTTTTACCAAGAAAAGAATTCAGAGTGAAAATAAGACGAAGAAACTGAAAATAAGCAAAAAGAGAAGAGGAGATGAATTCTCTCACTTGTTTTTTTTTTTATTGTTTTTTTTTTTTTTAATTTTCAGAAACCAAAAGTCAAAAGACGAGCGTTTGATTGGAGAAGACGGTGCTTTTCTTTAGTTATTGAACTGAAACTGAATTGAAGAAGAATCAGCTTTATTGACAGTATATATATTTTTACATACACACACTGAATTCGTCTTCTGCATTTATCCCATCCTTAGTTGAACACACACATGCAACACCTGGCAAATTACATGCAGTGAAACACACACAGGAGCAGTGGGCAGCATCAAGCGCCCGGGGAGCATATTGGGTGGTTAAGTGCCTTGCTCAAGGGCACATCTGCCGGCTAATGGAAGAGGGGAGCATTTTTCGCATTAATCACTCCACCACACCCAAATTTTCCGGCCCGTCCGGTGGGGGAATCGAACCGGTGACCCTCCGATCTCAAGCCGCTTCTCCAACCTCTTGACCACAGCTGCCCCTGTGGCCTAGAATTGGGAATGTGTCTTGAATATTCCTTTCTTTGTCCTGCAGAAAGCATATTAAAATCAAGATAATAAAATGAACAGTGTTTTTTCTCTGAGTTAAATGAAATAGTCTTGTGCCTGCGGGGTTGACTCGGGCTCCAGCAGGATACGCAGATATCTGCTCTCATTCTTATCAGCAGAAAAGCTTTTGCTGCAGATTGTAGTTCTTTTGTAGCTACCAATCTCTCCACCACTGCCACAGGCTATCAGTGTATCAGTCACCGTTTTCATGATTCACTGTTTTCGCCACTGATAACCAAACAATTATTCAGTAACTAATATCCCACATGGCATTGCAAAGCGTTTGGTGAGGATAGATTCGACCGCAGACACTTGAACAACATTCGGGTGGCATTAGCATGCCTCTGCCCCGTTGTATGCCGAGGTAAGGAGTGTGAGCGTAACGTGTGACTGTGTTTTGGTGATAAAGGCTGGTGACTGTGACTGCATGTGGTGTGTGTGTGTGTGTGTTCTAAGAGATAAAGGGGGGAGATCCCTTTGAGTAAGCTGCTGTGTTGAGTGGCTCTATCTATGTTGGGAAATGTGGAGAATGTGTTTGATGTTGAGGAGAGAGCAGGAGTGTGTGTGTGTGTGTTAGAGAGAGGGCCTGGACAGATGTGTAGAAATATTGAAATAATTTGTCATATTGAAGTTGTGAAGATACACTCAAACTTTGAAGTTCTTCACTTCTATGTCTTTGCAGTCAATCTGAACTAATACATTTTTACATCTGTGAGAATGAAATCCAGGTTTCTAGCTGAAAATACATAGGAAGAGTGTGTATAAGCTTTATTTGCTGGATGAGGAAGGGTTTCCTCATGCTGCATTAGGACCTGCCCAGTATGACCCGCCCTGCTGTAGGCTGTTGAGCAGATGTATAGCAGCAGCCTACGGAGACAGTGCAGCAAGATGATACGTGGACATCTCATTGCTGAAGTGTCAAAACAGTGAATGCCTTCCAGCCACAGGTGTTATAACTGATCATGACCTCTGTCCTCCCTGTGGAGGACAGGACCAGGAACAAAAATTCACCCACAGGGAGCAATAAAGATGTTGCATATAGTGCTTATTTTCACGTCCATCCAGTCGTGACAGCTGTTACTGCTACGCACTTCTTCTGTTTATTCCAAACAAATCGGAAACAGAATGTATCACTTTTGCTATGCCAGAGGACTGTTCAAAACCAAAACATATACCTGATAGCGTTAAGAACACAAATGGGAGCATCTGAGTGCAATCCGATTTGTCTGTGAAAGTTGACTGAAGCTTCTGGTGTTCAGCAGCACACAGCAGATAATGTTGAAGACAGGAAACAGACGTGTGAATGTCAATAAGGGACCTGAGTGGGACTTTGTGTCTGTTGTCTGTGCAAAGCAAAGAGGCTTCACTGTCATTTGTCAAATTGGACAGCACACCTGGTGCCTCCTCAGGCTTGTGGGTGTGTGTGGGTGTAATGAATGAGCTGCTCTGAAGTTTCAGGTGAATTGCAGCGAACTGAGTCGGGTGAAAGATGACAGGGACACATGGAATGTTTGTGTAGGGTATTTGTCTGTGTAAGCTGTGTAAAGGTCTGTTATTGGCATGCAGACCTGTTGGAATCCTAAGGCACCTGTTTAGTTGAAGCAGAGCAGGATGTAATTGCTTACTTAGATTCCTTTTATGAAAGCAGCATTGTTGTGTTGGACTATGTGTCAAATGTGATTTTTTTTTTTTTTTTTTTCGAAACCTAAACTGCAAACTCCATGGAGACGGTCTTCTTTGGTGTCTGACTGCAAGTTAAAAAATGCATCCTTATACTTTGCATTATTAGGTCAGTTTTATTGTAGTTGCATTTTTCTTAATCTCAACATGAATGACAATAAAATGCTAAATGTATTTTTTGGGAAAATTGGACTCAGGCAGTCCTTCCAGGATCAGACTTACTCACTTTTAACAGGTATGTGAAAGCATTCTTAACACACATTATCCCACTTTTTCCTTTATGAAACAAGTAAAGGGATTGTGAGAACTGCCGGTAACCACCAATCAAAGTATAAAGAAAGTACAGAGAACACTTCATGAATAAAGTACTCATCTATAGAGTATGATTTTTTTTTTTGTTTTTTTGTCTGCATCTAATGAGAGCATAAAGTTGTCCCTCCTTAAAAATAGGCTCACATGAAGGCTGGGAGCCAGAGCTCTACCAGAGACAACTGGATGATTTAGTTGCCTCTGGTGTCCTCACTTAACCTCCGATAGATGTGAGCACCAGCAAAATGTTCTCACTTGAGAGGGTCGTCCTCGTCTTGCCATCCCTGTAATGAATGCATGCACACACGCGCACGCGCACGCTCACGCGCACACGCAGGAGAGAGTGTAGTTCTTAAACTTGTCGACAGCCACACATACTAGCATTTACACTTGAACACTCAAGTATGCACCAACAGAGCAACACCATAAATACAGAAATACTTTGGCGACAGTTGTAGGCAGGCAGGCCTACACACACATACACACATACACACACACACACACATACGCACACATGCACACACACACCACAGTCTGGCCAGCTGCTACAGGAAGACGAGAGGGTTTGAATGGGACTGACAGCTGTGGATTCCTCAGAATGGAGGGAGAGAGGGAGAGATAGGACGCAGGACGAGTAAGCATGAGAGCTTGATAAGTTGGAAAAGGACTTCAAAGGAAAAGAACCTGAAACCTGAATCTTCAGTAGGTACAGATACCACAATTATGCTTATTCATAACTTAACTCGCTTTGCTTTTCTTTTACCTAATTTCCTTTCTTAAATTATGTAAACAAAATGAACAAAATCTGATTGTTGAAGGGCTGAAGTATTGTTGGAGAGAGAGAGAGAGAGAGAGAGATGGCGAGAGCTCCCAGAGTAAAGGACATGTGATCCTAACTGTCAGTACCAGACTATTCATAGAGATCCTGTGTTGCACAAGGCTCATTAAGCAACTCTGTAGATTTTTTTTTTTTTTTGTGAATACAACTTCACTTCTTGCATCTTTTTACGATATTTGATCAATAATTCCTTCTGTACTGATAAATGTATAGTTCCCTGCACTAAACTATGATACAACAGTGAATCAAACTACAGCAGTAAAATTATTCAGAATTGTTGCTCTAAAGTGCAATCGTTTTCTTGGTGTTTCCTGGGAAAATCCTTTGGTTCACAGAACATTTTATAAAGCCAGAAGAAGAGATCATTGTTTAGAAAAAAAACGGAGGAAGAACTTGGTGTCATCTCCCGAACAGATAAAGAAAACAGACGGCACCTCCTAATGAAACTCGAATGTCATCAAACTGAAAATCCTGGGAGACAAATGTTTCATTTCTGCAACCAGTTGGATCGAGTGGTGATCTCTGCAGAAATACCCAAACACTACACTGTTACTTCTTTTGTACCATTGCAAAAGCAGTAACAATCAGCAGATGCTGGGAATTACACCGACCAGCTGCAACAAACCACCTGCGTAATATTTTGTAGGTCCCCTTTGTGCTGGCAAAACAGCCCTGACGTGTCAGAGGCGGAGACACAGAACCTATTTTGTGTCCTGTGCATTGCTTATTCCAGTGCATCCTGCAGATTCTCGATCAGGTTGGGATCTGGGGAGTCTGCAGGCTGTTGTTGTGGTCCTTGAGACATTCCTGAGCTGTTTTTGAAATGTTACGGGTACACTGTCCAGCTGGGGGGAGGCTGCTGCTGACTGGAAGAGATGTTGTTTTGGGGGGGGGGATTTGGCTGAATTTGGTCTGCAATGTTTAGGTGGGAGGTGTGTAACAAAGAACATCCACATGATTGCCAGAACCAAAGTTTTCCTCTGCAGAACACTGCATTGTGAAGACATGCTTAATGTTATTCACTTCACCTGTCTCATGGCTGTAGCTTCACATTTAGCTTGAGAGAGGTATTTATCCTCTCATCAAACTCTCAGGATAATGCAAATAAGCGCAATTGTCTAACTTTAGTAGTATGTAAAGAAATATATGACGTTGTGTAAAATGTGTTCTGCATGTTACAGTTTGTTTTTACTCTCAAACATGTAGCTCTGAGTTAATCAGAGCTGTGCTTAGTTATTCTTGGATTTAACTTATTCAGGTTATACCAGCTGATTCAGTCCCACGACAACAGAAATAGATGAAAAACAATTTAACTGCCAATAGTTTACTTAGTAGTTTTCCATGTTCCTTTAATGGGTGTGTTTGTAAGCGATTGTGTGTCCAGCACATTACCGTGTTGCCTTCGGGGCCACTGTTAGTCATTAATCTTAGTGGTTAATGGATTTCAAAGCCTTCAGCTTGTTGCTAAAGCCATACATTGAGAGGAACAGGAGCAGTGATTTGGGAGTGTGTGTGAGAAAGTGGTGGGGTGGCGTCAGGGAAGCCATGACTGTTTTGGTTTTGCTGTGTGAGCATGTGTTCCAGTGGGACACTTTACTGCCATAGGGCTCAAGGGCACTGCGGCAGGCAGCGTCACAACAACGGCAGGGGGGAGGAGAGGGGAGGAAATGGCAGTCTAAACTCAGCTCTTAAACAGGAAGCCACCCTGGTTCTCTCATTGTTGTGTTTTTATAGACTCAACTTCCTGCCAGCACGACCGCCCCTGTTACCATGGCTATAGTCCCTGTTGTTTATGGGATGGATTGTAAAGATCCTACAGTAGCAAGATGGTCATCACTGGCCAGAGTGTGACATTTAGAGAATATGTAGTGTAAAAAAAGCCGAGATGTTCTTGTTGGCCAACGGGGTCCACAAAGAGTGTAAAGGCTTTTGAAGTAATAAAATGGTATTAGAAGCCTCCAGTTATTTCTGGCTAACCTTTTGTGTTGGTCTGCACACTTTCAGGCTGATTTCAACTTCATTGTCTCTTAATTCTGCTTGCAATCTGACTTCAGTTTCATTTAAAGGGAGTTTAAGAAGTCGTTTCTGTCTGCAGAAACCCTGAAGAAATTGTACCTTTGCTCCCAGGCAAGGTGCTTCTGCTGTGTGAATGAAATGATGAAATCAACAGTTTGGTGTCGGACTGCATCAGCAAATAGAGACAGAGATATAGAGAGGGAGGGAGAAGAAGAAAGAGAAGGAGTTAAAGAAAAGAGGATGTGGCCGACAGTAAAAGATGACTGGAGGGGAGTGGAGCTCTCTGTCTAATTATAGATCCTGCTGTGAGCTGGCTGAGGCAGAAGTGCTGCTGGGGTTTTCACATAGCTGTATATTTACGAGACAAACACGGGTATGTGCTTTTGACTTTATCATTTACTCTGTGTGACTGCCTGTACGTTTGCAGCTTGTTGTTTGTATCTTGTGGATCGGAGATGTTGTATCAAACTCCTTGGATCCGTCGGCGCACTGGAAGCCTGCTGTGGTGTGTGTTTGTGTTAGTTTGATGAACTCAGATGATCAAGCCTCATCAGACTTACTAGCTTTTCATTCTCGTGTTAAGTCATTCTCCTCTGTATCACACACTCTCTGATACTCTTCTTGTGCTGCTATTGCTACTACTCTTGTTGTAACAGCAGCAACACCATGCAAGAGATCTTCTGTGTGTGTGTGTGAGAAAGAGAGAGAGCAAAAGCAAAGAGAGAGAGAGAGAGAGAGGGAGCTTGCTGACCTAAGAGACATCAGTCCTGGATGTTTATGGAAACTCAGTGAGGCCTTAGGAAACTGGACCCATGCTGCATTATACATCAACCTTCCTCTGTTACTGTCTTGCCCTTCCACACAGGCACACGCACACACTCACACATGCAAACACACACACAATGTATAAATCCGTGCTTACATCCATGCTTACACTAACACAATGTTCAGGGTGATTTCTGCACAAATGATGACTTGTAACGCTCCGTTAATATGAATAACGAAGTCTGTTTGGGGATAGCTGCTGTTTTTGGTTTGTTTAGTGTCCTACAGGTTTGTATAAGGGAAAGCTGCTGCACATACAAAATGGTTTTTTTTTTTTAATTAAAAATGGACTTAAACTGCCCAAACAAATCTGTCTGGGGTATTGAGAGGCAGTATTTGAGTGAAAAGTGCAGAGGAAAGTTAAAAATGCACTTTCAGCACAAAGTTCAGTGTTTGCTTTTCTAAATCAGGAAGTGAGGAATCATAAGAACTTGTCAATATACAAGTGTACATTTTGGTACATTTATAGCCCATTGGCTCTGAATCTGTCTTAAATGTAAATTCTATTGAGTAATAAGTAGTACTGAAACAATTTTACTTCCAATGCAATCAACAGAACAGCAGTCCCACAATCTTGATCGTAGACTGATTGTGTGAGTGATTTATCAAGCAAAAATTCTAAACACTTGCTGGATTGCTGGTTGAATATTTCTCGGGTTTTAAGGCATGGTCAGACAAAGCAAACAATTTTTTATACCTTGCTCTTTCAGAAACCACAAACAACGACAAACATTTACTGCTTCTTACATTTCCAAGAGTAAATTATTTATCAAAAAAATCACCAAATAACTCACTGATGAAAATGATCATTAGTTGCACCGCTTGTAATAATGATCTAAGGCGTGCTGCACAAGAACCAGATTTTGTTTGATGAAAAACATCATTTAAAACCCATACCAGAGGTATATATATATATATATATATATATATATACCTATAGTGCATTTTTAAAGTGACTCCATGAGCTGAACATTTTATTCCATCTGCTGCTGTGTTAATTCTGTGTTGCAAATTATCAGACGTCTCCACTTGCATAAGAAAAGCCAGACTTGAACCTACAGCTTTGACCCTGCGTTTGTTTGCTTTAGATGAAATGGGAACTGTTTTCTTTGGCAACGCAAACTTGGATCAGTAATTCTTTGGAGCGAATACTCTTGCATGCGTGCACACACACCCAACCACATGCACATTGTCAAGTGTTTGAAGAGTGTGCAATCATTTTTGTATGGACAATCAAGAGAAGTGACGGCCGCCTGTTGCAGCTTATACCATGCAAGGGAGCTTTTTGACATGCACACATAGACTTTATAATAACAGGGATGCATGCTACTCCACGCTTAAGGAGAAGGGATGAAAGGAGTGATAGAGATGGAGTCAAAACGAGAGCTCTTGAGTTTCACAGCAGTGTCAGCTTGTCCTCTCAGTCTTTCTGCTCTGATCTTTTCACTCCCTCTCCAGGTCCATATTCCCTTTATCCTTCTTTATTTTCTTTCAGCCTCTTCATTTCACCTGCACTTCCTTTTTGGCTTTTCTCTCTGTTTTTCTTCCTTCTGAAACACCTAATAACTCTGTGTGTGAGTTTCCCCCACCTTAAAGGCCCTAATTTGCATCAGAGTCTTTTCTTGTGCCAACAACCTCCCAGATACCCTGAGGTAATGACATCTTTGTCAAATGAAAGTAGCTGTTGCTCCTAAAAGCTTAGGCATTCTCACGTACGCAGCACCGTCACAACACAAGAAAGTGTTGCAGCTGTATTTGGACACGTGACAAGACGTGAAGCAGTGGCATCTGCTCACTTGCCAACTTTGTGAAGCCTGAGTGTCACAAGTGGCACTATGCTGGCTGTCAGCTCTCCTTCAGTGAGTGACTACACTTATCCACAGCTGGTTAAATATTGCTGTGCCACTCACCATTCTTGTCTTTTGACTTCCATTTGTTTCTTTTTTTTTTTGTCTACATTTAATTTCTTTCTTCCTTTTGGAGTTCTGTTTGTGTCGCCTCCTGTTCTCTTGCGCTGCGTGTCCTCACCTTTCACTCTGTCAACATCTGTCCACTCCACAAGACGATATGGAGAGACAGAAGGCAAGAGAGAGAGAGAGAGAGAGAGAGAGACAGACATTTATAGATCCTTGTCTTACCTGTAGAACCAGTCCTGACTCAGCAGGACACAAGTTCAGAATAAAAGGGAACAGAAAAGGGAGGAATAAGTAGGCAGGTATTACCTAAATGCCAATCTGTGGGATAGACTCTCTGTATCCCTGTCTCAGTCGCATACGCACGCACGCACATGCACACGCCCAAAGTATTTCATTTTGTCTTTATGCAGTACATGTGCCTTATCTGTCTAATTTTTAAGATAAGCAGCATATTCCCAACGGTCTCCATAACCAGACAGGCCATATCATACTCTGTCGTTGGTGATTTCCATAATGACACACTGACATTCCCACACATGCTCTCTCTCTCTCTCTCTCTCTCTCTCTCTCACTCGTTCACACACACACACACACACACACACACACACAGATACAGACAAAGTAAACATATCAGTTTAATTTTACTGAGCGTTCTTTCAAGAGGAGCACTTTGGTGTCAGATGCTTCTGTAATCCCTGAGACTTCAGTCCTGGTTGATTTGGCAACACCTGCAGTTGCTGCTGGTAACTACGATTGTGTTTTAATAACACAGGCCCATCAAAAGTTACACACCCTGAACAGCTACTCGGTCCGAAAAATAGCACAGAAGAAGATCACCTCTCTTACGGTCCCTTACGGTGTTAAACTGTAGGCTGAGCTGTGGGCGTTGCTTTATTTTAGTGAAGAATGCTCCACACTGACAGTTACAGAATGCAAAAATATTCATTGGCTGTTGCTGAAAATTGGCAGCTATAAATAGTATCAAACATGGGTTTGTTATAGTGCAAATGTTTAAAAGGATAAAAGGAGGATAACCGTAAGGACATATTTCAACAGACAGACAGTTGGGGTGTCATGATCACTTTTGATCCAAAGAAGCTCAAACTATTTATAAAACCTCAATTTGACATGGAAATGATCTTGTGTCTAAGCAAAGTCACACTTGATGTAAGAGATTTGATCCCTGCTGCTCATGGAGGTGTATTGCAGTTTGGGACGCTTCAGCTGTGGCCAAGAGGTTGGAGAAGCGGCTTGTGATTGGAGGGTCGTCGGTTCGATTCCCCCACCGGATGTGCAGGAAAAAATTGGGTGTGGCATTTGTGTAGCTGGCTGATGTGCACTTATCCCCCAGTTTGCTCCGTGGGTGCCTGACAGTGGCTCCCCACTGCTCCTGTGTGTGTGTGTGTGTTCACTGCATGTAATTTGCTGGGTGTTGCGTGTGTGTTCAACCAAGGATGGGTTAAATGCAGAGGAAAAATTCACTGTGTGTAAAAATATATATACTGCCAATGAAGCTGATTCTTGTTCTTCAAGCTTCTGGTGAACTTTGCATGAGCTTTATAAGCAAAGTGAACAGAATTATCAATCAAAGGTGTGAGGAGTTATTTACACGACTTTTTTATATATATCAGCCACAGTTCTGTCTTTCTGCAGCTGCAGTGGCACACTACTAAGCTGTTTGGTTGACATTGTTTGTCAGCTAACTGTTTAGTCCACTGAATAATACCTGCAGCAACCCGAGTCTCCTCGACTAAAAAACTACTGCATCTACTGTTGAAAATCTAAAAATAATGCAGGCATCCGATGCTGAGGAAAAAAATGTCAAACTGCTCAGTAAGTAGTGTTCCAACCTGTTTAAAGTGCAGTGAGGCCCTTCTCCTTCTGACCTGTAGCAGGAAGAAAACCACTGCGCTCCTCACTTCAGTGCTCATAAAGTTTAAGCATTGCATTTGTGTTTTTAATTATTTGACTTTGCTGACAGTCGTAGGCTTTCTCAAGGCAAGCGTATCATATGACCTCATGCTCTCACATGGCCCTGCTTAAATATATGTGGCTTAATGTGTGTTCATGCTTTGTGTGTTATTTTAGTACATGCCTACCCAGCTCTGCTTGCACAGAAAAAACTTTGGTGTTTAGATAAAATCAACGCAGAATCACAACCACAAGGTCAGAATATGTTATTCTTCTCTAAGTACGACATGCAGATGTAATGAGCTGCAACATAATGTCATTCTTTAAGAGTCCTAAAAACATTAGAACCTCATATTACTTGGAGAGAAAGACTGGATGGATAAAATGAGCTTGGTCCAGAGAATAAACCACTACGCGATTTCTAGGCTTAAAGTCATGTTGGCTTCATGGGGTTATTATCATTTCTTTTACAACATCATGTATCTTCTCACTGGGCAGCTAAGTGGTCAAACTGATTATCTTAAGTAAGTTTTCACGAGCTGACGTGTGAGTAAATGCAGCGACGCTTTCATCTTACATACTGGTGTGAATTAAAACCTGCCTCAAATACAGTGGTTTTACAGCTGGTCAAACATCCTTAATGTTGGGTTTTTAAAAATAGAGGGAAATATTCCACTCTGAAGCTTTTTGTCATTTCTTGTTATTTCTGATGTCGAATCGATAACTTACTTTCTCACCCCTGTCCACATGCTTTACGTACTTAGTAACACACAGCACACTCTTCAGAGGTGTGAGCTGTGTTGTGGTCAGACAGTTGGAGAATTGTCATGCAAAGTGGTTAAGTTTCTTTTGCTCTCAGCAAACTATAAATTAACTCCAAAGTGTGAACTCATCAAGAAATATTTTGCCTCCTCCCTGTCAGTTTCTCTTTGCCCTTAATCCCTTTACTTTTTCTTACACTCTCATTTATGTCTAACTGTTTTCTCTTCAACAACTGGAAACTGGAGGTGACATCACTCTCTCTCTCTCTCTCTCTCTTTCTGTGTGTGTGTGTGCGTGTTTTGTGCGTGTGTGTGTGTGGCTTCCCTGTAGAAACAAAAAGCCCTGTGTAGGTAAATGTTGGACCAATGCTTGTTTTGCTATTTATAGCCCATGGGAGGCAGGGCAATAGAGACAGACACTGGTGTTCCCCACTGTGATTTGTGTGTGTGTGTGTGTGTGTGTGTGTGTGTGTATACTGTAGCAGCCTTTGTTTCCTTGTATAATCATGTTCTCCTCTCGTTTTCCTCAGAATAATAGACTTGTTATTCCTTGCTGTCTTTACAGAGAATATGTGTGCATAGCTCTGTGTGTGTGCATGTGTGTGTGGGTGTGTATGTGTGTGTGTGTGTGTGTGTTTGCAGATGTCATTCCAGCCACGGTCGGCATTCTTACTGTCTGTCTGTAGCTACTCCTAATATGGAGGAGGAGCACTGACACTGCACACACAAAAACAAACACTGCTATATTACATGTTATTGTGATGCTAATGAGAGTACAGAGAAACACCAACTCAAGCCTACTGTGTGTGTGTGTGTGTGTGTGTGTGTGTGTGTGTACACGTCTTTTCTATTTTTTACTTCTCTGCTCTGTTCCCCTAAACCAGTTTCCAGTGCAGCTACTGGCATCAGGCCAAAACTCTCTATGACTGACATTCACTTCACACACTGCAGTCTGACATCTGAGCAGCAGGCGCAGCAGGCGCAGCAGCACAGAGATGATGTCACACCAAGTTTTTTCAAGGCTTGCTCTGTGTGTGTGTCTGTGTGTGTGTGTGTGTGTGTTTTAAGTTTTGGTTTAAGAGTCAAGGCAGGTTTGTGCAATAAATGTTTGCTCAAACCTGTCTTGTGTGTGCAGCTGTGTATGAGTGTGCCACATACAAATGTGTGTATGTGTTCTGGTTTATGTAAGTGTATGAATCAGTGTGTATACATCTGTGTGTTTCGTGTTCCTGTTTGTGTGGTAGGACAAATGTAAATGTCTCTATGTTTGCACCTCTTTTTAAATTAACGTATGAGTTGGTGTGTGCATTTTTTTTTGTACATATGCAAGTGCCTCTATGAGTGTGTGTGTGTGTCATAGACAGAAACCACCCCCAGCCTTTTCCCAAGCTGTTCACTTCCTGGATCCTGTTTTTAGCGCCGGATGAGGCAATCTTTCCCATTGACTCAGCCATGCAATGCAAATAGCCCCAACAGCATGCAAAGAGCATGGAAATTCATGTGTATGTGTGTGCGTCTGTCTCTTACACAGACACACAAACATGGAGAAAGAGAGAGAGAGAACATGTGACAGTGTGAGTTTATGTGTAACACACAAGGGAAACGGATACAAAACTTGTCACTGCTTGTGTTTTACTAGTTGACATATTAAGTAAGAGAGACATATGCAGCTGATTAATACGCACTAAAAGCTGACCAACTTCCTTCTTTATCTGTTTTTGTGGAGAAAAAGATCAAACTTTGCTTCTGAATCAGCAGTGGATTTCATTGCTATTGGTTGGTTTGGACCAACCTGCATGGGACACCTGTTTAGGTGGCCCCTGGAGAGCCGGTGTAACCCACCATTTCTATGCAACCAATGTTTCTCAGTTAGGACACAACACTGGTCACACACACTTTTGACCTGGGCTTTAGACCATTTAATAAACTAGTAATAGGCAAATGTAATAGTTGAGTTGAGTGTTATACTGTAAGGTCTGATAGTGATGCACACAACATACATAAAAATAACAGAAATTACCCCTGGCTGTATGAAATGGTTACTATCTGTTTTCTTAGCACAGGATATTTTACGGGTTCATCAGTTTAGTAAAGTGTAGTTAACCTGTAGTCACTGAACATTGTCTTCTCCTTAATCTTTGTGACGGCCCCAAAACGACTCGTACCCTTTCAAAATGTAGCAATTTCAATACAGTTAAAACTTTCATAACTACAGCTAACTACAACTCCCATGAAACTTTGACTGCGGGCCCATGGCTCATGGGTTAGGGTTTTCTAAATGCAGTTAATTTTCAAGCTGACAGTAGTTGTTGCTAATTCATATGACTCAAAAGCTAAAATTGAGGGTCATTATAAACTAGATTAAAAGCCAGTTTCGCCAGCAGACTGTCCTAAGTAAAATTAACTTTGTTGCACTATCTTCAGTTGGAAAATAAGCTTACTAGGTCTGAAACTTTATCGAACATTGAGCATTTCTGAATGGATCTTGAGCAGTAACGCAACAGCAATATTTAGTTAGCTTTGTTTGCGTAGTCAGTTCTTTCTGAATGTTTGAAGAGGTTTTTTTTTTTTTTTTTCCATGAGTTTTGCAACTGAAATACCTGTTATGTCTGTAAACCATAATTCTGGGTACATGTTTTCTCCAAACACTGGTTCATTTGGCCTTTGTTTACATGTGCTCATTGTTTTTCAGGTAGGGTTTCTCCTCAGACTATTGTGTAAATCAACTGTTCTTCGTGGGGATGAAGTAAATTGACGCCTCTCTCCCGTCCCTCCCCTCACCCCTCTCTTTTCCCAGATTGCTCCGTGGCGGTGCCGGTGTCGTGCGCGGCATTGTTTCCCATGGACCTCAGGGTGGGAGAGCGGGGGATGCGCCCTGGTTCAGACACGGCGCTCCTCACCCCGCTGCACCCGCCTTTACTCCTCACCCCGTTCTCCCCTCAGCCCCGCACCTCCTTCTCTCAGCAACAACTTCACCAGCACATACGGGTAAAGAATACAAAACAAAACGAGTCTAATCCTCTTTGTGCAAGTTCTCATACTATAGTGACTGTCTGAAATAAGGTTTAGTTTAGCTTCTTGAAAAGGAATATTGTACATATATATTCTGAGTGACCATTTGCTTTATACATGTTGCCATAATATAAATGGGTGTGTGTGGGTGGGGTTAAGTTCAACATGGAGCAGAGGAGGCGAGAGCAGGAGCATCACGAGAAACAGGAGTTGCAGCAGCTCAAACACAAAGACAAGAGCCAGCAGAGTGAGTACATTCACACTCACACATTAAATGTCCGATAACATATTACTACATTACAGTGTGTGAACTTTTTCTCAATGAGCTTTATATAAAGCCATTTCCGCATCTTTAAAAATAATTATGTGGCTGAAGAGGAAAGTCCCTGTAAGAGTTTTTAGTGTGTATTGAACAACGTGACTCTACTTTTGAAGCTGTTTGCTTTGAAATGCGACCTAAATATAACCTGACAAGTCAAGTGGCAACAGTGGAGTTAAATATAGCTTTGACTCTGGGCACATGAAGTCACTGGGTCAATATTGACTTGATCACTCCTAGCACCTCCTGTCACCTCTGTGCGCACACATTTTCTACACACACACACACACACACATGCATCCATACTCTCTCCTGTGTATGCAGGTGTAACAAATATGTATTTTCCACAACTCTACACAGTACTTTTCCGATGTCTTGGTCATGTATTTTATTATTAGTCACTGGTTACAGCCTGCACAAATGTGGCGCAAGGGTTGGTTGTGCCGTCTCGTGTTGTGATGAAGCAGTTGCTCATTTTGTGTGTCTGACCGCTTGTGTTATTGATTGACAGGTGCGGTGGCCAGTTCCCTGGTGAAACAGAAACTTCAGGAAGTGATTCTTAAGAAGCAGAAACAAGCGGCGCTGGAAAGAACAAACTCCAACACCTCGAATGCAGCTCCTGTAGCATACAGGTGCCACACAATACACACACACGCACAAAGCACCATAGAAAATAAACGCGAAATATGCTTCATGAACATAATCATACCAAGTCTTTAAATCTTCTACACAGCAGTACTACTTTAAATAACGCTCTGATTAATTGCAAACTCTAAACCTAATGTTTGGATGTCTGTTTGTGTTTGGATGTTGTGTTTTCCCAGAAAGCTGGGCCCAGACCCGAGTTTACCCTCCCAGACTCTGGTCTCGTCTCCAATACAGCCTTCCTCTGAGGGTTCAGAGGGGACGCCGCTGCGCAGAGCAGGTAAATAATTTGACATCCACCGTCCAGAGGCAGGGCCTGAAGCAGCACAGTATGTAAGGTGAAATTCTGAATTCAATATCTAATGACAAATTAAATTATCCTATGAAAGATTCTTAAAAAATCATGTTTATCTTTTTTTTTTTTTCTTTCAAAGACAAAACTCAATCTTTTAACACCAACGTTTTCCACCAGGGGAACAGTTGGATGTGTTTAGATTGAGGCATTTGTCCCACTCACTGCTTAAGGCAACAGAGATCAGATTTTGACATCGCAACGAATACACCGATACAGAGTGCACTAAACACTTAATCATGTTAGGTAACATTTCCCGCATTGCTTTAATTTGTTAGCGTCTGAGCCCAATCTGAAGGTGAAACACAAGCTGAAGAAACACCTGCATACGCGCAAGAGCCCGCTCACCCGCAAAGAGAGTGCCCCACCTACTGTCAAACACAGAGTACCTGACACACTGGGTAACCATGCACACACACACACACACACAGAATAAATAAGAGTGGTAATGCGTTTTTGTTCTTTAATATGTGATGATTTCAGTGAGTTTATTCTTTCTTACTAGGATGCATTTAATTGATTTTAATTTCGCTTATGTGCTTAACTGTCATGTACTTGAAATACAGTGTGATCGTGATTCATCTTTTGAACTCACACGCTGCCCGTCTCTCACCAGACTCGTCCCCCAGCAGCAGCAGCACTCCGGTCTCTGGCTGTAGTTCCCCCAATGACAGTTTGCCCAGTGAGAATGGTCTGCTGCCATCTGCAGGCGGCCTCTCACATGAGGTCAGCTAACACACACACACACATTATGTCCTTTCAGAATATTAATAAAGTAAAACATCAGTTGGTGAAACATTCTGACCTCAAGATTAAATGAAACTGAACAGTGTTGTATGTTTGGATAAAAACAAGTTGAAAAGACAAAATAAAGGGAAATATTTCCTTTTTTTGCCATTCAAACAGGCTCTTTCGAGATGAAAAAAAACATGAGCATCTTTTTAAACAAGTCAGCACGCGTTGTTGTTTCATGTCCATGAGCTGTGCCGAGACGCTGAGTAATGACATGTTTAAAGCAATGACACAGGAGTATGGGAGCACTGAATGTTTGTCAGCTGTTTCTACATAATTCATTTAATCACATAAAGTCAACTTTGTCACACCTGCTGTGGGCTCCTTTGATTTCCCATTGTTCTTCCCCACACAAGCTCAGGTTTAATTAGACTACATCGGTTTAGGTTACTGTAGATTTACATAGTGTGAACACTGACATTTGGTCTCTGCTGCAGAAAACAATAAGAGAATATAATAAAGACAGGTTATCTACAGCAGAGCTTTAGACAGATTTGTTATGGGATACAATGGCCAACATTGGTCTAGAATGTTGAACAGGATTTCTTTTATTATTATGAACACAGTTCAATTCAGATTTTAATAAAAAATGTATTATTTTTGAATGCTGGTTACGTTTGACATTTTCAGGCCCAGAAGCTGCTTCTCAGAGATGGCACTCTAGCTAACTTCACCATCCAAAGCCACTCCACTCTGCCCACCATCACACTGGGACTACCAGCCAACGCCAAGGTAAAACACCAAACTGCGATGTCTATCCTAACAAATAATTTATTCTTGAATCATGTCTTTTCAGTAAAGCACGTGAGTCTTTCAAAAAGGTCGTGTAGTCAAATGAAGATCACTGTATGTCACTGTGTTAGTTTGGTGAAAATATCATTTAGACAGACAACTTCAAGAGATATTCATGATTCAGTGACAGTGCAGTGAACATAAATCGCTCACATAACTTACAAAGCTCACATACCATCCCCTGACTTGAAAATATCAATGAAATGAATGAAAGTCTACTCTCACCGATATCTTGCTTTAAAAAGGAAGTAGACCAAATAAAGCAAGCATTGTCTTCCGAAAATGCTGTTTCACTGTGACGTTCATACTTGTGAGTACTGTGTATTTAATTTGAAGTGCTTTAGGAGTTTTCTCGTCATGTCACGTGGACAAAACTGATTATCTTGTGTCAACACGCTGAAATATATTCACCTTCTTATGTGTTGTAAACCGAGCTGCGATAAAACGTCTGACACCGTGCTGTCTTCAGCTGTAAAACAATTTATCTGTCTGTGTGAAGGCTGAAGGAGAGCTTTCCTCTCTGAAAGTCAGCCGGGTGCCAGTGGTCACACCCGGGGGCTCGCCGGTCTTCCTCCCCCTAAGCAGAGAGGATCAGGCTGGGCAGCTGAACCCTCACTTGCCTGTCATCATCCTGGAGCCCTCTGGACTGGTACACACTCCGCTACTCACTGGTGAGACACTCTCAAACTGACACATGTACTGTACACGCATGCACACCGTCAAGACCAAATGCTACACTGATTGGGATGTTGAAACGCTGATAAAGAATTGCATTCTGTTATTCACTTACATATCAGACTGGGATTGTATGCACATGAAAAAACTGCACAAGGGTGCAAAGTTCACACAAGCAAAATGTTAACAAAGGGCCAAAAATGTAAATGAAGTATAATGTAAATGAAGCAGTGCTCTCAAAAAAGGTCTTTTGGTCTCCAATGTTAGAGCACCACCCAGTGGTTACAATTATAATGCATTATTTCCTGGATGGATCAGCAAAACTAGTGTTGTTATGGTATATTACAACTTGTTTAATCCACATCCACCCAAGCTCTTCTTTTTATCTCAGTGCAGTGCAGTCTCATTTAAAGTGTGTACCATGTGTTATAGAATTGGAAATAAACAATAATGAAGGGTAAAAGAAATGATACAATAAAAGAAATTATTTAATTAATTTACAAGGCAGAAGAAGCAAGGGTGACACAGTAGTAGCTGTTTGAGAAATTCTGATCATGTGTGTGTAGATGAAGTTAATTATTTTTCTGCTTCTTTGTCTCTCTTTCCCTGATCAGTTCCAGGTCTGGACCCGGTCCCGTTACAGTTTGCCCCCCAGTTAGATCACCTGGCTCCTGGAGGCGCTCAACCCCACAAGCCCTTGAGCAGAACACGCTCGGAGCCCCTTCCCCAGAGCCCACGTACCCTTCACACACATCTCCTCCAACAACAGCATAACACACAACTACTGGAGAGGCTCAAACAGCAAACTCACTTGGGCAAGGTATGGACCAGCGAAGGCACACACTCATCTGTACTCGTCTGATATACTCAACACGTGAAATATACACTTCACATTCATGCCCCTACCTGCATCTCACACTTATGGATATACTCTCACAGATATGTTCAGTCAGGCTGTCTGTTCAGGACTGCTGTGACGTAAGAGACAAAACTGTTCTGGTCTGTTACTGGGGAAATTGTCAACACAGTGGATGATGAGTAGATGGCTGTTACAAAGGTGACATTTCTCTGGTGATGCTGAATTGTGTTGAAAGCGGAGCTTAAGTCCACAGAAAGCATTGAAGCAAAGTTGTCTTTTGACTCTGAATGTTGCAAGAGGGACTGAAGGAAACATGCCACAGCATCAACTGTCCCTCATTTACCCCTACAGGCAAAATGGAGGGGGTCCAGCTGTGTTCTGATGGCTGGGAGGATGCTGTTCAGAATTCAGTTCTTCCAAGTGTTACGTGAGATTGCTGACTGGTCGTTAGTGGTTGGCTTCTTTGTGTGTTGGCATGATGGTGTGTGTTTTCCAAAGGGTGGCTGTTGATGCTGTCCCTGAGGATTCCTGGTAGACAGAATAGAGAAAAAGAGACACATCCATGGCACAGAGCCTGACATTTTCACTGCTTTACGCCATGTTTGCATCAGGTCAGATTGCGAAGCTGCATCCCGGGAGAAATTACAAACTATGCAAACAAATATGGTAGAAAATGTATGGACATTTGCTTCTGTTGCTCATATAAGTCTTTAAGAAGACACAATGTGAAGACATTTTAGGAATTGTTGTCGTGCTCCATTTACAGAGACATTTCAGCATGAGATGTCTTCCTCCAGCAGTAAGCTTCAGAAGATCAGAAGTTCATGCCAGCTGTTGTGATTGTTGTTGTTGGAGCCCTCAAAAACATCCGCATTTCCACCAGGCACTTGGCATTTTTCCCACTTAGCAAGTCATATTTATTTATATTACATATCTTGTATTCTCCTCCCATGTTAATGTTTTCGATGTATGAAGTTAATCTTGTGGTAACTGAGACTTTTAGAATGAAAGCTTGTAGCTTGCATTTCAGAGCATCATAGCAGGTGACTGTTAACAGCTGATGGAAAACACCATAAGGTTACACCAGCACTACAGCAGAATTTCTCTATACACTCATTATTGTGATTGTTTGCGTTTTTAAATGCTACGTCTTGCGCCTTCTTGTCTTCTTGCAAATTAATAAGTACACCCACAGGCATTTGTCAGCGTGTGTAGTTTTGCCAACTGAAATGTGTGCATGTGTGAATGTGCAGCTGATGTCGAAGTCCAGCGAGAAGCGCAGACTGCATCAGATTCCCTCTGAGGATATGGACTCAGAAGATGGTGGTGGGACGTCGCCCCCAGAACCAACCTATCAGAGCAGAGTGAGGGCTGAGTCACTGAGGGAGGCGGAGCCAACAGCATCCAAGAGCCAGGAAGAGCAAATGAACCTGCAGCATGCACTCATACTCAACCAGGTTAGAAAACGTAGCACACACACACACACGGAAGGCAGGTAGAAAGTCATGTTCTTCATCCAACTGTCCTGTAGATGGCATCCTAACACTTGTACTTGCTTGATTCTTGTGGTTTGACAAGTACTCATTATATCAGAGTAATTATTTTAGCGTATGATGATGGGGTGCATGTATTCTAAGCTGAGATAATTGCTGTTTGCAGGCCTGTTGTCACGTCACTGATCAGACCATATAGCTTGAGTCAGGTTTTATTTGAAACTATGACCGGAGGAAGACTTCTCAACAACAAAAATTCAAATCAGTTCAGTATTGAAGAAACAAAGGTGTCAGTGATGTTTTCAGTGTTTGCTGTAGGGAACAGGATTTAATTGTTTTGGTGACCTGACATTTGATGTAGAGATCAAGAGTCAAACATCATTCGCAGCTTCAGTGCAATAAATCTGATATTGACAGACTGCTCTTGAAAGTGCGGGTCAGATCCGGAAGGCCAAATCTCATATTACATTAACATTAAGATGGAGGAAGTCTGTGACTTTCAGCACTTAATATCAGTCTAGAATACAAATTACTTTGTGAGTTTTAGAGGGATGTACAGCTGCATACCATATGTGTAGCAGTGGAGCTGAATATTATAAGCGCAGATCTTCTCTTTGTTTTAGAGCAAAGTGTCTGCTGCACTCTATCACAATCAACATTGTCTTCTTTTATGTTTATGATACTCACATTGAAGTATCTAGTATCTATCTATGATTTTACTGTTTCATTATTCACTCGTATTTTTTCTGTAGTCGTTGCTATGGGAACAGCAGAAGCAGCTGCAGCAGCTGCATCGACAGATGGAGACCCTGGCAGTGCCCATGTTACGCGGCGGTGTTGGTAGCGGGTTGGGTGTCCATCGCCCCCTGTCACGTACACAGTCATCCCCGGCCTCCACCTCTCTCACTCTGCCTGAGAAACCCCTGAGCCTGGCTGCACAGGATACCAGCAGCAAACCCCGCTTCACCACTGGTGAGTCGCATGTGCTTATACAGTAGTGCCCCTGAAAAGGAAATTATGATAATCCCCAGCATGGAGCATCATATCTGATATCTCTGTATGTTCAAATACCTTGGAGTGCAAGCACTACCTGACTTGTGCTCCTCATCTGGAAAAGTTAAAGAATGGTAAATTAACTGTAAAAACTACCTTACTGTAACATATGAACGTTATATTTCTGATAGCCTAGGAAGGTAATGAAAAACTGGAAGTGGTAATAAAATACTTTCCACAGATGCCACAAATGTGTAACTGTAAATATATGAGAAGTGTTTGAGGGTCAGCGTTTTGGCTCGTAGTGTGAATACACTTGTAGGTGAAAAAGGTGAGATCAGCTTTTCTTTATTTTCTCTGCGTGTGTATGTGTGTTTGCAGGCCTGGTGTATGATTCTCAGATGCTGAAGCACCAGTGCACGTGTGGAGACAACAGCAGTCACCCAGAGCATGCTGGAAGGATACAGAGCATCTGGTCCAGACTACAGGAGAGAGGCCTGAGGGGACAGTGTGAGGTACGACTGGAGACAACACACACACACACACACACACTCAGATCAGGTAGTCTGGTGTCAGTGAAGGTGAGATGATGCTGACGCAGGTATTGTCTTCTTACTGCTCTCATGTTCTCATACTGAGTTGACTTTGTTATCTGTTGTAGTTGAAATACATTATTTGAGTTACATAACTAACTAACACGTGAGTTTGTGTCTTTCTGAAAATACAAAGTATAAGTTTACATTTGCATGATATTTTTTTGGGCCAGACAGTCTGTCTGCTTAACATTGTTCTTTATTCCATATTCTACATTATCCAAGTGCATTTGATTCCTCACATCATGCCATTCTTGGACCATCAAAATGGAGGTGTATTCCTTTTTTCTTTTCCTACAGAGTATTCGTGGTCGTAAAGCCACTCTGGAGGAGCTGCAGTCAGTCCACACGGAGCGCCATGTGTTGCTCTATGGCACCAATCCGCTCAACAGACTCAAACTGGACAACCGCAAACTGGCTGGTATGCGATACCTCAGACTGATAGATTTGTATGTTTAATCCTGCCAAACCATTTCATTTTAAGCTTTCATGTGATACAATAGTAACCATTAAAGTTGTTTGTGGAGTAAATGTAATGAGGTACATCAATACCAGTGTTTCAGATGTCCAGTTCTTCTCAATAACTAATTTTGTTTTACAGTTCTTACAAAAATTGCTTTTATATTTTAGCTATTTAATTGTGTTTACTAAGTTAAAAGGATATTACAAACATGATGGTACAAAGCGTCCTCACAAATAGTTTTCTCATGCCATGTACACTTTAAATTCAATGGACCATGCCAGGTTATTATACCGCTTTTCTTTTCATTAGCCATCTTGACATAAAAGAATTATGCTGAAAAGAATAAGAAACTGAAATGTAATGAATGAATGTACTTAATATACAATAATCATTGTGTTCTGTTTCCTCAGGAATCCTCTCACAAAGGATGTTTGTGATGTTACCATGTGGTGGTGTTGGGGTAAGAGAAACCAACACACAAAACTCAATTTTTGATTATACTGTAATTCTCCAAAGCGCTTAATGAAAGCGAGACGAAACGCAATCACTTTGTTTCTTTTCTTTGATACAATATTGTATTTCATCAAACAAAGTCAAGGAAGAGAAAATTACAAGAAAGACAGGATATTAAAGAGGAAAAGAGAGTTGGCTTGGCCCAACGCTAACGCTTGCCTGACAGTCCGTGTCCGACCATGACAAGTCAGACTAATGAGAACAACATGTTCGAGACCGGGGATAAAAGAAATGCCTCGGATTTCATTGTCCGAGCCAGATGGACAGTAATGCCAGTTTGTGAACAAACAGTGAGGGAAAAAAAACAGAATGGAAAGGAAAATTACAAGCAATATGGATCTGGCTTTGAAGTGGGAGAATAAAACTGACATTTTAACTCTTGATTCCCAGATGAATGTTGAATGACATAGTCAGGATTCATGCAGATATTAAACAGGTATTATAAATATTTCCATGCTGCTTGCTCTTTGTTCATTCTGTCATTCAGTGACCTCCCATCATTTGTCTGCAGGTTGATAATGACACCACCTGGAATGAGTCCCACACCTCTACGGCATCACGCATGGCAGCGGGCAGTGTTATTGAGCTGGCTTTCAGAGTGGCCAAAGGAGAGCTAAAGGTGAGAAACTAAACCCAACATGATGCCATTCTCTCTCCTCCAGATTAAACATCTTAAGATAGATTAGTGAGGTGGAAAATTCAAACTTGGTTTACAGATTAATTGTTCCCATAAACATATAATTCAAAACTTCAGGAAACAAAGAACACTGTGTGTGAGAATAGCCACCTGTTTTAACTAAAAGGGCTTCCTCACACCATGGTCACAGTCCCTGATGTTCAGGCACTTGGTCACAGGCCAAAAGCACTTCCAACTTATGGGGAACTTTGTGAAATTGTATTGACCGCTGAAAGTGTTTTTTTTTTTTTTTTTAAATTGTATCAACTGCAAGGCTCAGAAAGACACGTTAGTTTGGAAAAGTGTGCCTCACCCTGCCTGAAGGAGCTACTAACCCACTTCAAAGATAATTGGGTTTCAGAAAAGAGTTTTCCTGTCACATCATGGCCTAAATTTTCTTCTTTTTCCTCCTCACGATGATTAAAAATCTGGGATAAACATGATTTTTTTTTTTTTTTCGAATATAAAAATACAATTGGCAAAAAGTATTTATAGCTGCCAGCTTCAATCCAGATGGTTTAAGCCCAAAACAAAACAAAACAAAACAAAAAAGACTGTGTAAAACAAGGCAGGCGGGCAGGCTGAGAATAAAAAACTGTAACCACCACTCAAAGGCTCAGTCTGTACTGAGCAGTGATGATACACTACCACAACACCACACAACAACCACAATACAACCACTATGCTGCTGTTTTAAGCTATACAAATCTGAGAGAATGTATATTGTATATGCGATGTATACTAATTTACGAGACAGCATAATAAGTATCTTAAGGCTCTCCATTGTCTTTACGTTGCCCAAAGTCATGCATGTGATCTTTTTATTCATGAAATGTTTGGGTTTTTACTCTCTGGGGTAGTAAAGAAATGAAATTGACTGCATTACACTTCACTTTCTGTGAAACACTCATGAATATTTATACTGGATCAAGTCAAAATAATTGATACACCATATAAATTGCAGTTTTATAATTGAAAAATGTGATAAATATAGAAACCTGCAAATAGGCCCTACCCTTACCAGGAAACACTGGTTGATGTTTAGGGTTTATCTTTGTGTCCTGTCAGTCATTTTCTAAATGACATGCTTGGGAGCAGTTGGAGTGTGCCTTTAGGGAAGAGCTTTCTGCTTCATCTCTGTGTACCAAATTGTATATCACTGTACCTTATATAAAAGTCCGTAAAATTTCAACATTTTACACAAGTTCTTAACAGTGAAACGTTGATCGATAACATCTTCTTTTTCTGAACAGAACGGCTTTGCTGTGGTCAGACCACCAGGGCATCACGCAGACCCCTCCAATCCAATGTAAGTGTGTGTTTCACATGCTCAACATGGCCACAGTGGGTTTTCCTGTTTCTGCTGCAGTGTCAGCAGCTCCTTTGTGGATGATATTTATGAAGTTATATGGAGAAGACAAAGGGAAGGACAAACAAGGATTATTAATATTTTCTTGTCTGTGTCTTTGCTGATGTTTGGACTATTCATCTTCTTGTCGTGTATCCCGAGCACAGTCCTGAACAGCTCCTGTACTGTTTACCATTTTACGCTTCTGACACATACAGAAGCAAATGCCCTCATCAAGAACCAGGTTGTGCAACATGAAAATAAACTTGAATTGAAAACCCAGCCCATCAGTCATTCTACAACTCAGCACAGGAAATAAGGAGAGAGACTCAACCTTCTTCAGAAATGTCTTTTAACTCCTGTTTTCTTTCTGTGTCTATCAGGGGTTTCTGTTACTTCAATTCTGTAGCCATAGCTGCCAAGCAGCTCCAGCACAAGCTCAGCGTGAGCAAGATCCTCATTGTGGACTGGGTAAGGCAGCTAGTTTTTTCACTATTATTGTTTTTTTCCAGATTATCTGCTAGTGTCTATACCTAATATCAGCATCAACAACAAATTTAATACTGGCATGTAGAATTACAGCATATCTGTCTTCCCTCATCCTTTTGCTAGGATGTTCACCATGGCAATGGCACCCAGGAAGTGTTCTACAGCGATCCCAGTGTGCTCTACATTTCGCTTCATCGCTACGATGACGGAAACTTCTTCCCCGGCAGCGGGTCGCCAGCTGAGGTGGGTGATGTCGTGGGCACATTGAGGCTCATTCTGCATACATACAATTAGAGCCTGACACATGACAAATGAACTGCATATTTTTGACTAAGCAATGACCCTGCATAAATGAAATTCAACATGTATATTTTGCTTTAGGTTGGTTCTGGAGCAGGTGAAGGCTTTAACGTGAATGTGGCGTGGACAGGAGGACTGGACCCACCCATGGGAGATGCTGAGTACCTCGCTGCGTTCAGGTAAAACCAACTGCTGCTCTGTTTAAATTCTGCAAGTTTACAAGATAAGAAGAGAAAGAAACAGATAGGTGACATCGGAAAGGGAACACCAGCATTGAAGTCTTTCTACTTCAAAGCTTTTCTACTACAAGCCTCTGGAACAGCTTCAGTGCTTCCTATTTTATGGCGCTCATATGTTGACTAATGTACACTGCTGGCTCAAAGACTCAGTACAAAAGAAAGGTTCTTAAATGTGTTTTGATGGGAAGTCTCATCTAAGTTTGTGAAGTTGGTGAAGGACAGTAACAGAAACTGATATTTTCACAAGAGAGGGTATAGAATGACTTGATGATTTCTTGTTTGTTTGTTTTAATTTTCATTTTATCATATATAATATTCTCCAAGTTAGTGGTAATGATGCTGCGTTTTCTTTTTCATCAAAGGTGGAGCACAACAAACCACCAAAAGAGAGAAACTGAGCAAACAGATCTTTCTCCTGTTTTAACATTCTCTAAAAAATATCCCATACATATTGAAAGCATTTGGTTTATCTGTCTTTGATGTGTGTCTGGTATGTGAAAGCTAATAGACCAGGCAGTAGACGACAATGTTAGTTCATTGTCCTGGTAGTTTTGCTGCAAACTGTGTTCCAGTTTTTATTGATCAGGATAAGGTTGTTCAGTAGAGCTGTAATTAGACAATTTCTCTCATTTCCTTTACAATGAGCCACAACAAACACACTTAAGCCGAGTCTCTGATCAGCTCAACATCCCCTCTGACGTACTTCTTGCGTAATTAATAATCCTCGTCATTTGGAGAGCATGTGTCTGGCGCGCCCTGTTTCCAATAACTTGAGATGCTTTACAGTAAATGGTCTCCAGGTCTTGTGTTTGACAGATTGCGGACCGTTACTTCCTGCTTGTGGGTTGTATAATTGTGATCGGTGGGTGTTTGGCGGCAGTAAAGTTTCAGTAGGGTGGGCTTTTTGGTTGTCTGGTGCATTCAACCCCAAGGAAACTGTGGTAACCGCAACGTTACTGGAAAGCGACCAGAGTGGCTTAGGGTGGGTGGGGGCATGGCTGTGGGCATACACACAAACATACATATGTTTGTATACAGTATTTGAACACAAACAGACTTCAAGCATGCACACAAGATCACTTACAATCAGTGTGAGATTTTTTTCAGACATAATGCTGCTCATTTGGTAACCTTTGGATATGAAAAGTCAGAGATCCTGATGCCAAAAGATGCCGACCAGTGTTTCTGAGCAGCTCCAGGACTGCTCGCATCGACCTCTGACCTTTCTGTGGAGCACAGGAACAGCAAGACTGATTATCCTATGAGAATAATTCAGAGTGTAGGGGTTGTGCGGCTGGTGTTTTTGAGGAAGAACAGTTCACCTTCACCAGAATGACATACCCACTTTTGCCAACACTCAAAATGTACTTGCAAAGTAGATGCACAGTTTTGCAACCAGTTACTGGATTTAGTCTGAAATCCAGTATCTGATTGTATCCAGTATCTTAGAGTCTCAAGAAAAGAATTTACTGCAATTTTCATTTGTGTAACATTTGATGTTTGCACATCCATCTGCTCACAATTTAGATTCAAATTTGTCCCTCCCTGTTTGTTCCTGAACATCAGAACTGAACAGACAAAGTTGTGAGTGGACGAGGTAATGCTGGCTTTGGTGTTTTGTTTTCATGGTTAGAGACCTCCCCAAAGGTTTGGATGTTGCAGAGGTTCAGTGTTCTCCAAGTCAAGTACTCAAAAAGTGAGATGTGTACCTTCCAGAGCTTGATATCATGACAAAATATGGATTTTTTTTTTCAAATTTAATATAGAAAATGTTTTGAAAAGTATTTAATGACAAAATTGAGTTGAACCAGTCTCCAAAATCATTCGATCCAGGGAAAGTTGAGAAGGATGGGTCTCCTTGAGTTCAGTGGGAACAACAAAACTAATTCAGAGTATCATTTTTATGACATATTGCCAATGGTACGGCTCAGTATTCAGATCTGCACCTAATAGAAGTTCTAAGTGATTCTCAGTGTGTTCCAATGTGCCTGGAGCCTGACATGGTGATAGTTCATCACATGCAAACTTTTCACATCACTATCTGCTCAGTTGTAGGTGGGCTTGTGGATCCTGCTGAGTCTTAATCCAGCAAACAGAGTCTACTTCCAAATAAAGTCTTTATCTTGATGAGATATAACTCAATGTAACATGCAGTGATGCACAGATTGCATTATAATCATTCTGATGAAGGATGGGTTATAATTGGAGAAAATAATTTGTTTGAGGGCGTAGATGATTTATGTGCACACACACAATGCTACGTTGTCTCAGTAATTACTGCACTCACCTGAATGATATTCTGGAAACCTTGTGCCCCACGGTGTCCTCAACAATGTGCTTTATCTTTACTTCAAGAAAGCTAAGCGTCCCCCATTGTCCAATTGGTAACACCGCCTGTGCATGTTGCCGTCCAGGACTTTGCTGGCAATTAATTATCATGTTAAGAGCTACATTGCAAAATAAGTAAATAACCGCACGGCATTTACTACTAGCTGGTAATATTTTGAGCTGAGCTTTTTTCAAGAAGAAAAATTCTTGTGTGAATGAATAATAGTTATTATGATTAGCCTCTAGCTTCACTTAGTCTTTTTTTAGGCCCTAATGGGGAGGTACTTTGTCTTACTCAAAAGAAGCATTTTTTCTTTCATGAAGCAAAAATTTAAAAGCCGCCCCCACATGCCACCCACCACTAAGGCACCATGCTTCCGCTTTGTAATTAATAAAGTTTGCAAATGTTGAATGGTCTGTGGAAAAAAACTGAAGTGTATAAGGCATTTTATGTAATAAATTTTATAGGCTAAACTTTGTGAGTGCTTCAACTTCAGAGGGGAGCTATGTTGCATTTGCACCTTATCCTTCACCTTCACCCCCCCCCCTTCTTTTCCATCATCTGACTCTCAACACCACCACACACACACACACACGTTCTCCGTCTTCCTCTCCTCCTTTGATTGATCTTTAATAAGCGTCCCCTCAACCCCCCCGCTCCCCCTCCTTTTCTCCCTCTTTCCATTAGTTTGTCTGTACTTGCACTCTCTGGGGGCAGCTTTAATGGGTCTACAGGGGAGATAGGGTTGGGTTTTTCGGTTAGGGGTGTGTATGTGTGTGTGTGTGTGTGTGTGTGTGTGTGTGGATGAGTAAAGTATGTGTGCATGCTCATGTTTCATGTCCACATGACTATGATAAAATTTTATGCACTGAAATTATTTAATTGAAATACACCACCCACAGGAGGGCAAAGCAAGATTATTTCCGCTACATGTGTTTGTGTTAGTGTGAAATTTGTGTGTAAGTGCTCATGCTGGAGTGCGTTTTGTGTGTTTTATCTCTGTGTGTCCTCTTTTTAGTCCATGATCTCATTTTGTCCATCTGTATGCAGTCATGACAGCAGTATGTGTTTGGTGTGTGTGTGAGTGTGTTAGTGTGTGTATGAATGTGGGGGTAGGTGGGGGTCTCCAAAGTCCCCAGGCAGAATAATGAAGGTAAATGGATCCCAGATGGACTGTTTTTCCTCTGTTCCCTGTGTTGTCAATGACGTGAGGAGAGTGACAAGCCTCTAATGGGAACCAGACTCACACGCTTCGGCTTTGAACTCTGCCGACATCAGCGAGCCACAGAGTTGAGCCTCTTTCTGCCTTGGGACAGCACTGCTCTCCTTATAACAACAACAATAGCATTACGGAACTCTTCATCTGCTTGTAGTCCACAAACAACGCGGAACAGCTATAAGAACGGACAAAACAATATGACTTTGTCGAGCAGACTCGTCTCACCCGGGGGCCGTGCAGCAGAACAATAGTCCTTTGTCAGCTCTGTTTGAGCTGCTGAGTCTGTGATCTGCCAAACCTTGGTTTCATTTGTCAAGTTAATGACTTTTTTAGATTGCATTAGAAATATTGTGTCCCCACTGGGTAGTGTTAATTCTGGCAACTGTTTCAGATTTAGCTTTAGTATTAGTCTTTAAAATAGCTTTTTATTTTAACATTTTAGCCTTTGCTGTCCTGATTAGTTTTAGTCAAGCTTTAGTCAGATTGGTTTCTCTCTTTAAACTAATTCAGTCAGACTAATACAAACCTAATTAAAGTAGCAGGCAGTGTTGTACAGAGCCTCTCCATTTCTCCAGGTATTGCACTGCTTATCATCTGAAAAGACAGATGCCTCTGCATCTTCAGCAGCCCCGTGTTTGCAGGTTTCTTTCTGAACATGACAGACAATTTGTCCAGGCTGTTGCAGAGATTCTACTTAGAAATATACCATCAAAATCACACAGTTGCTGAAACAAGTAGTCGATTGATATGCCTGCCTGACCGTAGAGATCAGGACAGGTAAGTGAAAACAGATCAAGCATTTAAGTCCAAGTTGCTCGTCCAAATATATAAACACGTACAAGCAAACTGGCAGACTGTAAAAGCAGCACTGGGGAGCAGGTGTCAGAAGCCAACACGGTTATCCCCTCATGTTTCACTCACCCAGACAAGTTCTAACGTTAATTGTCAAGTCCTGCATGTTTCACTCGCAGGCTTTGAAGCTAGCAAACTTACATTAGCTAAGACCTTAATCCAGCCAGGTAATCCTGGAGGCTAGGCTGATTCATTCATTATTTTGCTGCTGCAAACTGAAAACGATTTTATGAGAAAAGCTGGCTTCCGGACAGCCTAAGCCAGCCTGTTTTGTTAGCCAATTTACCAAAAGCTCAAATACCCAGCAACCTTGGTGGACGACAACATTAGGATTTAGAGTTAATCTGTAGCCACCATCTTCCACCATCTCTCAATTCAAAGATCTGTTCTTTTTTTCCCTACCAAACTCTTTTTTGCATCATGATGCCATGCCCACGTCAGTCGGTGACAGGAAAGTATTGTTCATATTTTGACAGACATCCATGCATTTTTTGATTTCCTGATAGCCCGCCACTAACATTTTAGTCTTTTCTCATCATTAAAAACAAAACATACAGTTTGTCATAGTTTTTATTGTCACAGATCTATTTTTAACTCATCATTGTCTTGTCTTATTCTTGAAAAAAAGGTTGTTGAAGAATATTTTTTTATTTCACCATAGTTTTTGTGGATGAAGTCCATGAGGACACTGCCCGGTTTGGAAATACACAGTTTAAACTGAAACATTTCACTGATGGTCTTCATGAGCAAAGTGATGAAATGGATGAATTTAACGGTTGATCAGAACTATGTGTGAAACCTCTCTGGAGTGTAGACGGGTGAAATCACGAGTGTAGTGTTCTCTCTAAGTCCAGATTTCATAAGTTATCTTTGAGACTTGTATAGGAACTCTGTCTTCCTGTGACCAAATGAACAGATTCCTCAGTATCTATTCTCTGGGTTGAACTATATAATTAAGGCTTAAATGTGCATATATCAGGAGAAAACGCAACTACAGCTACAACACACGTGTAATTTGAATTGTTGGCTTTTGTGTGCTTATGACTCTGTGTGTTTCTGTCCTCTTTGATGTGTTATTATGAACCAGTGGGTGCATGTTACAGCCAGGAGATCACACAACCCTGCAGACACAGCATGGCACACACAGCAGAGTTTTCATTGGAATTAGTGGAAAAAGGAAAACTGAAATGACTCACTGGTGTTATCCTTTTAACAGTGTTGTGTAATACATGACTTGTATCAACCTCTGTTGGCACCCTGTAGGAACTGCAACAGCACAGACATCCTGAAGTAACCTGTGTGATTGTGTCTCCGCAGGTCTGTGGTGATGCCCATCGCCCAGGAGTTCTCCCCGGATGTCGTTCTGGTGTCAGCTGGGTTTGATGCCGCTGAGGGAAACCCTGCTCCTTTGGGAGGGTACAAGGTCTCTGCAAAATGTAAGTACAGTTCTCCAAGTCAGACTGCACAGTCTGTCTTCCAGTCTTTACCTTAAGCTCTTGTTTTCATTAAAGGATACCAGTACAACTTTACTTTATGGTCCGGTGGGCATTTAGATATAAGATTATCACTCCTCCTGTCGAGTGTGGACCAAAGAGCAGGAGCTGTGCCTTTTAAAGTAAATCCCTGCATCGCTGATGTAACCATAATTATAGTCATTAGGAGCTGGTATGTTGCTGTGGGAGGAGCCACAAGTTAAAAATGTGGATTTGTTTTCATAGAATACGGGAAATTATAGCAAAACTAATTTGATAAGTCTTATGATTGCAGGTTAACTGCCAAGCTTTATTCTCCTTCTTCATAATGCATGTTAACATTTGTGTGTGTGTTGTGTGCGTTTGTCTACCACAGGTTTCAGCTTCCTGACCCGCCAGCTGATGTCTCTGGCAGGAGGTCGTCTGGTTTTGGCCCTTGAGGGAGGTCACGACCTTACGGCTATCTGTGATGCATCTGAAGCGTGTGTCAGTGCGCTCCTGGGAATACAGGTAAGGCATTCTGGGTAATAGAGTTCTTTTTGTATGTCTGCTTTATAGCCTTATCTCTTTAACTAGCAGATGGGAGAAGCATCTGTAGTGTCTGTGCTGAGATGCTTTCCAGCTTTAGTGGAATGTGAATTTGTGGACAGTTAGAAGATTTTAAAAGCTTAGGCATGGTGGAAAATATCAGGGAAACTTACAATCAAAATTTATGTCAGTTCTCTCCTTTATTACTTTTCTCAACTAAAAAAAAAAAAAAAAAGCTAAAAAAATGAGACACATATAATTACGGAGAACATAATATTATTGTAATAATAGTAATATTGTAATACTACTTACTGTAGAAAATGTGCATTTACAGAAGTCTAAAGACCGTGTGGGAAGTGTTTGTTTTTTATTGACAGGAAATTAAGAATTTTAATAAAATTAGTTTTGTAGTTTGGCTGCAGTTGTCATGATAACAGTGTAATACTGAACACTTTTGACTGTATCTCTTCAGTCACTTCCTTAACCAAGTATTAAACCATTGAAAAGATGGTAATTTGTCTTCATGGCTGGCTGTCTGTCTGTCCGCAGGAACCACTGGCAGAAGAAGTCCTACTCCAGAAGCCCAACGCTAACGCAGTCCGCTCCCTGCAGACTGTGATACAGATACAAAGTGAGCAGCACCTTTGTTTGATCCTTCATGAAATCTTGCTGGAATCTGAACGGATCCCCATCAGTGTGGTGTTTGCATGATAGCAGTATCAGTAAGGTGTATGTGTGTGGATGTTGCAGGTCAGTACTGGCAGAGTGTTAAGGCTTACAGTGGATCAGTGGGTCTGTCCTACCTGGCTGCTCAGAGAAGAGACTGTGAGGAAACAGATGCTGTCAATGCTTTGGCCTCTCTTTCTGTGGGAGTTCTCTCTAATAAGAAGTATGCACATGCACACACACACACAGTTATGCAGCCAACCAAAGACAAAAATACACACTTTCACCTTTCAGTTTGGCACTAGACCTCCATGTCTTCCACTCACATCTGTTTTTCACCCTCTCCCCCAGCCTCCCTGACGAGCCAATGGAGCATGACAGTGACTCCATGTAGAAGAATCTGACCAGTCACCTCACACAACTCCCTTTCAGGATTTTGGCCCCACCTGTAGCCTTGGATGTCTTGTACTGTCACATGACCATCAAGGGGACGTGTTTGTAATGCCGCTGAGCCCCACCCATTTTGCCTTATTCACACACATACACGTCCACCATCTCACAATGCTGAACCTCTACAGACCTGCCGCATGAGCACCTCAGTGCTGGTAACTGAAACCAGCAACACTACCTGCAACTGGGAAACCTTCTGAGACCTCACCAAAGAGCGATACCAGATGATTTTTTTTTTTATTGACTCCTCATGTTGCCTGACTGACATTATGGATTTCGTGTGTGTTCAGAGGTCCAGTACCAACCTTCAAAGAATAGACAGAATTGGGATGCAGAGTCCAGCTCTGATTCTTCTTGAAGCACTATGTACCAGCGGCTGTATTGTTGCCTTAACTTTGCCTTAATGTAAGGACCAACATCAGGTTTCAAAAGGAGGAGAATTTGGATTTGAAATTCCTTTCTCTTCTGCCACTTTGCTTCCCACATCAGAGTTGAAGCAAATGCAGACCAAACAGGATGCAAAATGACTGACAAATGGCAGAATGAACCTATGACATCAAGTGAAAGCATGTGCGCTTACATCTGATGTGTTAGATGCAAAAATATCAACAAGAAGTGGCCACATCACAAAGAAAGAATGTGGAGAGAAAAAAGACATGGAGATTGTCTGTTCAATGATGCCATTACATGCAGTTTAACCACTAAAAGTAGACAACAAAGAACTCAAGGGGAAGAGAGAAAATGAAGACACGAAATGGACAACTGTGGTTTTGTAGAAACAAAGAAGAGGCAAATGCCCTTGTTGTGTTATTGCACTGTTCATTCCATAATGTGAACTATAAGAAATTCCAAAGCTCTGGGAAAAAAAATAACAAAACAACTCCTCTCTATGGGTCATTCAGTAGTTTTTTGAAGACTTGGATGAAATGATGTGTTACTTTTACTATACTTTTCCCATTTCTCATCTGAGAAGTCTTACGAAGTCGTCGTCAGAGATGTCTTATGAAGTCTCACTTTAAGGACATGTATGGGTCGAAATACCGTTGTATTTCCTTTGAAGTTAATCTTAAAAGTAGGCAAAATTTTAAGAGCAGGATTATTTTTCACTGCTGTTCAGTGTCTTAGATGCACACACATACACACACCTAAACACATAAGTACAAAGTGATAATGAACTATTGTTGTACCACTAGTATTGAATACTGTATATTATTGTTTATATTTGAGACTAAAGGAGCGTTCATTCCACTGTGGCACCACTGAGGACCATTGTATTGTTCTATAGTAGCAATAATGTTAATGCACTTAATGGACATCACCCAAAGAAAACTGCCTTAAAACAGCCTGCATTTGGCAGGCTGTATGGAAGCAACACAAGGGACCAGTATGGATACTGCTCTTACAGTGACTCTACTTTCAGAAGACAATATTCAAACCTGTGGATTTAGGTGAACATCATATATACAGACTTTTGTATACTATTTGTTTGATGATGAATACAGTGACCAGGCCTGGTTTGAATGCTATCTTCATTATCTAAAAAAAGCAGTTTTGGAGTTCCAGCTTTATCAGTGTTTAATTAAGGAAACTAAGGCGTTTTGTGAACTGAGTGTTTTTCCATGAGATCCTTCTCTGCAAGTGTGCTTAGTAGCTCTTCTTGTTAGAATCAACCTAAACAATGCCATACGAAACAGTCCATCATCTTAGCTGATGTTTGCCGTAGATGTTGAAGTCATGCTGCTTATTGATTTGAATCATTTCCTGACTGCCCTGCTGCATGGGCATGTAAGGGCTCTGCATTCCAAAAGCAAAAAAATAACAACTTCTTGTTTCTTAGTTTTGAGGTTATTGTATAAGCAAAACAAGGCTTTTTGATGGCCAATACTAATGTTTTTAGATGAGTTCATCAGATAGCCTAGATAGTCTAAAAATTGAATTTGTGGCCAAAATAACGCTCACTTCTCTGTTTTATTCTAATAATTGTACTAATTAGAGTATTAAAAGCAGCTAGACACTTAAACTGTCCAGTAAAAAAATGAGACTCACAAAAGTGACTAGTTGGTTGCTCCAGTCCTGGCTCTGTCTAGGAATTGTTGCTTTAGAGCTTTCATTTGAGTTTTTACATCCAAGATTGGATTTAAAGCAGCACAGTCTGTTTTCCGGCTGTTTTGATAAAGAGAGACTTCATTTGGTGTATGTGTGTCAATGCAGCTTTTGTAACATCTAGAACTGAAATGAGCAAATGTGCACAGCAAGTTAATTTGACTAGCTGAAAGAAGTTCTGTCAGCTTAGCATTTAGGTAGGAAACTGTATGAGTGCTGAGTTTGATTTAGTCAGACCCTGAGCATCGTCTGCTCAACAGAAGGCCTCAGCGCTTTTATATTGAAACAAAACAAAACAAAACAAAACAACAAAAACAAATAAACAAAAAAACATGACAAAATGCACCAAAAGATTTTGACATTACAGAAATACCACTGTGGTTGCACTACTGCTCCATCCCAGTAGCAATTAAAGAAAACACATAGAGGACTGGTGCTCTGCAATGGGACATTCATAGTGTTGTTCATAGTATTCCTAACAGCAAGTGGCAGCACTAAACAAAATGCTGTGTCTCTCTTGTACAGTGTGCCCAGCAGGTGCATGTGGTGTCTATGAAGTAAATGTTGTCTGAGTGTATATGTTTGAGTGTGAGAGAGGTGGTGATTGCAAACGCAGTAGTACATATGCAGACTTCTGTCATGTGTTTTGTGCAGGCATTTGCAACTGTTATTGTGTGTGTGTGTTTTGTCTGTCATACTGTAAATGACCTCTCCTGTATTATATTTCAGTTGCTGTTCTTTTGGGGGGGTCTTATGTAGAGGCCAGTATTGCCTCAATTCTTAATTCCCTTTATTACTGATGTCATTTGTACCTTATCCTTAAAGAAATACACTGTAAATAGAAACTCAAAGACCAAAATACACATGACATACGTGCCTTGATGCCTTAAGTAGTATGTGTATTGGTAACGCTTAACTAACTGGACTTACAGTAACTCTGTGTCTATAAACCCGACATTGAAATCTTTGTTTCATGCTATTCTGTATTATTTACCTGTATGTGTTACTTTTTTCTTCACATTTCCTACCGTGTCTATGTATAAAAGAAAGATTGTCTATTTTGTACTGTTATTTTTGTCTTTTCTTCCTGATTAAAAAAAAAATTACTTCCATTATAAGCCCATTTTTGCTTTTTCTCTCAAACATCGGAATTTAAAAACTTGTGTATTGTGATTCTGCTGTTTCACAACATTTACACAATCAAACTGGGTACATTTTACAAACTGTGAAAAATGAAAGTATTACAAAATGAAATTTACAGATATTTAACTGAGCAAAATTATCATCCTAGCACTGTATGGAAACTAATGCAACTTATCAAACTAAACTTGTCTGTTGTAATGCTGGTTGTGAAAACTAAGATTCCTGGCCCGTGGGATTTTTCTTTCAAAACTGTGCATCACCATGTTTCCCATGCATTGTGTACGATGTGAGGGTGGTGTTGATCTCAGCTGTGATGACTGTTTATCATCCCTGAGCACTGTCACTGTCACCAGAACAAGCAAACTTCTTGGGTCTGTAAACCGAAACTGCACTTATTTAGACACCATATAACTTTATCCAGATCATGCAATATAAAACTGTGACGTCTCATAATAGTGATAAATGATTTATTGATCAGTGCATTTATTTTCCATCCTTTGACATCATGAGATAAGGCAAGTTTAGACCCACGGTGATCAGTCTAGCTATGCCATACCATACCTTTATCCATGCTTAAATGTTACTCTTACCATGTGTGAAAACTGAATTCAAGTTAACTCTTTGTAAGGTATATGCAACAGAAACCTGCAGGCCACCATAGCATAACCTAAAATATCAAGCCACGGCTTAGACTTAGGGTCCAAACAGGCTATAAATATTTCCAGAGCCCTTAATTGCACATTAACATGTTCTTTCTGGAGGAATTAGCTGTTCCTGACTGACCAGGCAAAGGCACACAGACCTCATTAAACAAAAATAACAAAAAAAAAAAAAAAAAAAAAAGACCAGGGGAGGAGAGAGTTAGAGAAAACAAGAGAGACGGTTTAACAAGAGAGACAGGAGACAAAGAGGGTGTGGTGCCAGTATAAATCTTTGCACCGTTCATCAACCAGTTCTACTAAAACAAGAAGAATCTCATGAATAAGCTTGGGGACAGTTTTATTTTTCAGACAAATAATGTATCACTGTATCTAACACTCCTGATGTCCTGCTGTGATATTTATATCACATGACTGATAGTTATATCAGTAATACTATATCAGTGTCACGGTAAAGCACCGCATTGTATATACTTCAAGTAAATACTCCTAAATAACCAAAACATCAATCTGTTGCAAAACTGCTATACAACAGACAAATACATTAATCTCTGTACAAGATAGAAGTCCTTAACTGCAGGAAAAATAGTATGAAACACAGAAGCTGAGCATGAATACTGTTCCAGCCAAACATGTAATGTCAGCTCCTTTTTGGTAAATGACAGTTCTTTGCTGGCTTAGTCGGTTCAGAGGAAAGTCCTCCTTCTCCGTGTCAGTCTGTATCTTGATCAAGATGCCTTTTTATATCAGTCCTTTTCTACAAAAGTGAGGTACCCAAAAAGTTGTCATCTTAAAGTCCATGTGAACAGAATGTCAGAAATGGCAGCATGAAGCAGAGATGTAGATGGAAGATCACAGCACAGTCGCTTTATTCAGCAGCTGGAAAGACAAAGATGAGACATGTTACTGTGGTAACCCTTTGCTTCCATTTAAGAGTTTGTAGGCATCACATTATACCAATGTCAGCATATTCATCATTAGATATTTGCCAAAACATATTTATATTCATACTGTTTTGTTTTGTTTTGTTTTGTTTTGTTTTTGGGCGGGCACTGATCATCACAAGACCTAATTTCACACGCCCGAGGAGGAAGATAATATAATGGTGAAATTAAGAAAAATATTCTTTATTTCACCACTGGAACAATTAAAGGGAAATAAATCTCTCCTTTTTCATTTGATTTTGTCACATTTTTGATTTATAGCAATTTGGCAATCAGTGCACCAATTCAGAATGCTGCTTGATTTAAATGAGACAATACAAAGGGATGCACTAAACCGAGCTTCGGTGGTAGCATATTTTAGGCTTAACAAATGCACTTTGGGCACATTATTGTGGCCAAATTAGCTATTTCTACATATCACTGTTCTTTTTTTTTTTTTTTTTTGACCAATAAGTAACTGTCATATTGGCTCAGTGATTACACAAGGCTATTTGAAATTAATGTTCACTCAGAAATTATGTCCCTGATTCCATAGGCCAGCTACTCTAATATTATATACAAAATTCACAGGGGCTATTTTTCTATTTTGGCCCAAAACTGGAGTCTTTTTAAATGTCAAGTGTCAGCACAGTGTGGTCCTCTGTGACCACACTGTGCTGACTATGGGGATCAGTGAAAGACTTCACAGGAGCTGGAAACATTAGCTACCTCCCTGGGACATTCTAATGATAGGTTGCTGGGCTTCATGCATATTGGCAATGAAGGAAGCAGTGGTTTGTCATGGATATGTATGGAATACGAACAACTGCCCCCATCTCCTTGGAGTTTGGTTGTTTATATGAAATGAAAGTTAACTTTGTTGATTTATTAAATGTATATAACTTAGTAATTAAAGAAAATGGCACAATTTTTCAAACTGAAGATGGGAGAGGTGTGTCCTCTTGTGCATGTACATGGCTACGCCAATGCATATGTGTGCATTTGTGTGTGTATAAATCAGCTCTCACCTCCTCCATCACTTCCAGTGGTTTATGGGAGCCCAGCAGGGAGCCACATCAAGCCTCCCCTTTGATGGTGACATACATGATTCATGGCATTTAGAAACCGTTTGTTTTCATTACGCCTCCTCGTCAGCTCGCTCTAGCTGCATCACAGTTTCGTGCAACGCAAGCAAATTTGGGCCAGAATGGGAGGAAAGAATGTCAAGAGGAGAGTTTTTTTGGCACTCGGAGAAACAAAGGGGCTTGGTTTAGGTATAAAGAGAAGAAAGTTAAGTTAGGACGATGGCTACTTTTTCCATCATGGCTGAGGTTCAGAGGTGGTCAGGGATTCATAATATGTCAGTGTCTTGGAAATGTAGGAATTGAAAGGATACTGAAAAGTCAAAGGCCCAATCTCTCTTCAAACATCCATTTTTGTCTTTCCAGTTCTGACTTTCTTTTATTCCTTCCTCTGCATTCCCTTATTGTTGCTCTTCATATATTATACAAAACCTTCTACTCTTGTTAGCCCAGGGCAAAAATAGAGGTAAATAAAAATATGAAATGAATTTCAAATGTTGCTCAAAGTATGCGTACCTACAAGGAGACAGTAATAATGATGATGATACTGATTGCAAAACAAGGATGAAAATTGTGATGAAACCAGAGATCAAGCTTCAGAACCTGAGAAAGCCGATTGGGTCAGAGAGCTCTGGCAGAACAAGCTGTGCTGTCACGTTCCTATAAAACTGTCCTGGCGCTCACATAAAACCGTCAGAATCTCTGCTCATCAGTCTTTCCACTGCCACTGAGTCAAACAAGCTAAAGTTGAGGTGTGAAATAGTGAGTCCACAGGTGAGCAGTTTAGAATTCTCCTCAGCCCCCTATGCCGTGTAAGAATATTTCCCTGTCATGAGGAATTCATACAGTTTAAAGCAACAGGCAAGACAAGAGTTGCTTTAAGGTATGTGGTATTAGTGTCCAGCAGACATGGTCGACCAGGCCCCTTCCATCCTCCAGACAGAGAAGGCGTAGCTCAGTCTCTCGTGGGCCAGGTAGTTACATCCAGCTAATTTAGCATCCATGTCATCACTCTGCAGAACCTGGTACAGAAAGTCAATGTAGCGCGATGCCAACTTAAGGGTCTGGATTTTGCTCAGTTTGTCAGAAGGGAGTGTTGGAATTATTTTACGCAACGAGGCAAAGGCTTCATTCAGAGATTGTGTTCGCTGGCGCTCCCGGATGTTGGCGATTGCCCGCTGGCCTTGTGGGTCTTCAAGGGCTGAGAGACTTCCGGGGCTAGGCCCAGGAACAGGGGAAAGTGACGGGCCTGAGGAAGATGGTCGGTGCTGAGGACTCCTCTTTAATCTTTTGGTTCCAGTTGGGGTGTAGATCTGGATGTCGTCCCCAGCCTTGACCTTGCCATCGTCTGCTGATGTGATGGGAGTAACTGTGGAAACCTGATCATCCATATGTGATCCCATCTGCCTTTTATGCCCATTGACCCTTGGTGTTGCTACAACTACAGGACAGGCATTAGAGGAAGGTCGTCCTGTGTTCTCCTCACTGGAAAGCACCCCTCCCTCAGGGTGGTCATCATTACACTGCTCCTCCTCTCGCATGCTTGGCCACGTTTTTCTTCTGTCTTCTCTTTCCTATATGGGATTCTCTATCCTTCACCCCTCCGAATATCTCCAGTGCCTCTCTCTTTCCTTCAGTATACCTCTCTTCACTCACCCTCTGCTTGTGTCGTAAGTTTTCCCCTCTTCTGTTGTCTTCAGGAACTCCCTCTGTGTCGTTCTCCAGCCTTCTCCTGTGTTGTTCTTCTTCTCCAGCAGTTACTAGCTTCACACTTTGTCATATCCAAACATGCCAAGCCAAAATGGATAAGTAATCAGCACTCAGTTTTAAATTGCCACAGTGCTTCTTCATTCACATATTAGGAAACCTGCCAATGATCACTTCCCGGTCTCTGTGAGTGTACAATGCATCGGCAAAGCGGACTGTTCTCATGTGCCACACCAGTAGCTGCATGTGAAACAACAGGAACCTGAATCTGACTATTTAAAGGGAGGAGACCATGAAACTTTCAGCTTCCCTCCCATCTAACTTGCTTATTGGTCTGCAGGGCTTTTTTTGGACAGCTGAGCTTAAAACAACAGGAAGAATGGATCTGAAGCGATTGGTCCAATCAAAGGGACGAGGTGGAGACAAAGGTGTGTCTCACAGCCAACCAGATCGAACCGTTGTGACGTTTGCTTCTTGTCATAGAAGTTGCTCAAGTTTATAGGTTCCAGATTTCCAAAGCAAATCGTTACCATCCCCCCTCTCACAGCCTGCTTCTCCGCACCCCCCTTCCTCCCTTCTCTACAACTCAGCACCATCATCGGTTGCTTTCAATATAGTTCAGAGAAAAGAAGAAAAAAACTGTAAAAGAAGCTCCACAAATGTTTTTGTTTCTGGTTTGAAAGTTGGACAAACTTCATATACATTTTTCTGCCACATGGTAGTTCAGTGTTCTTTATAAATAGTGAAATGTGATGATTTTTGAGCACATAACATTCCAGGCAGATGGAGTAATGTTAGACACTGTGTGTAAACATTCTTTCATTTTTCATTTTCTATGGGTTAAAAAACTGACGTTACAATTTACAACATTCAACACTGAAGATGACAAAAAAATAATGTAGACATAAACAAATACATAATTACAATTGAATGATATTTTACCATAGCATAAACAGACCCATCATTTGGCAAATAGCCAAAACAAAAAAATCGGGGTGTTTTGTGACTAAGATCTCTTGAATAAATAGTTGAAAAAAGTTTGTTAAAATATTAAAAGAAGGAGCACCTCTTATTTACAGAGGGCTCTTCTTGTTTGTGAAACAACAGAGACAGTGTGTTTTATTTTATTGCCAGTGACTTGGCTGTAGTTTCTAAATGTGGACCTGGAGGGAGGAAAGAACTGGCGTTCAATCAGCACTGCAGCACTGAGCTCTAATCACAGCATTAAGGAAAGAATGAGTTCTGTGGATCAGGGGGAGGCCTGTGGGACATTTGGTTGCTTTCAACTACTGAGCTACATCTAGAACAACCCTTGGTCCTGGTCCAACATAGACTTTGCTCTCCAAACTTCTGGGTGAGACTCCAGTATGGCCCACAGCCACACCTCCCCAAGAGAAGAGTCTATTGTACAGCGTTTTGCGTTACTCTGACAAGATGCTTCCCTCTGATGAAAGCACTTAAATGAAAATGGTTTTGCACAGGCACGGTTCAGACACAGAAATGGAAACTCCACTGAATCAACTCAAAGATGGCTCAAGTTCACAGCAAGAAGAGAAACCTCTATTGTTTGCCCACAGATGACACCATTTCTCTTGTACAGACACCACTGCTCACCACAACAGTGCATTTTTTTGTTGCCACAATAGTATATGCAGAAGTATGTGTAATATGTACAGCCCCGCGTCTGAAACAGTTGCTGGAGCTTTTTGAGGCTTCTGTGACACAATGTTATCTTCTTTTTCATCATCTCCTCCTGCTGATTCCAGTTGATCCTGCTGATAGCTTGTACAAAGGTGTGTCTTTGACAAACTAGAGTTCTAGATCTGTTCCATTGTAAACCTATTGTAAGCTGCAACAGTTAGTTGATTAATCGGGAAAAAGACAATTATTTGACAAGTATTTTGATAACTGATTTATTGTTCCAGTCATTTCTCAGTGAAAGATGTCCAACATTTGCTGGTTTTAGTTTCTTGAAAATAGGAATTAATTGCTTTTCTTGATAGTTTATGATCGTAAATGAAGTCTTTGGGTTGTGGGTCAGTCCCGGGCTGTCTGACTGGCAACATGGCCCATTGGTTAACATTTCTGGATGGTCCTTGCCAGTGGTAGGTCAGTGCAGTGAACATAACACGTGAAGAGAATAACTAAGTTCATTACTCAAAAACTGTAAAATAAATAAATACATATTTAAAGACTTCTGTCTACTGTCTACTGTCAGTAGACAGTAAACAGACATGAGATTGTATGAAAAATGCAAACATGAAATTACAAGTATACCTTTGACTATGCACCTTGCTGCTGGAATATTTACATTGGCACAGAAAGTGTGAATGCATGAAATGACTTTAGTTTTTCTCATGGTCACATTGGTTTCTTTATCCCAGACGCAAGAAATCGGTCCTCCTGATTATACTGAACTTAACTACATCTGATGTCTGGGCTATGTGCTGTGACTGCCCATTGCTTTCAAATAGTTAAGATGTATGAAATGCACAGCATGAATTTCACCACAGGGATTAACAATGTAAAATCTCAAACACATCCTGTGGAGTTTTTGACCACTGTAGCACTATGGAGCAATGTTGTTTTAAAAGTCAGGGGTTTGTTTTGTTTGTATTGCATGGAATGTACATACACCCACATGAGCACTTAGCAATGCAGTACACATTCCTGCAGGTTCATGCTATTTCCTTGATCGCTTCCCAGCAATCATGTCAAGAAACATAGCAATTCATCAGCAAAGGGAAAGAGGAAGACTCCTATAGTATTAATATACATTATATTAGTAATTTAAATTTTTGTTATATATGCACATAAAAGAATTTGACACATCTGCTAAGCCTCAAGGATACACACAGTGCATCTTACAGAGAAACATTGAATGAATCAATATAACTTTTTGCTTACAAGAACTCAGCAGGATGCCTTCAACATTTAGCTTAAAGCTATATTAAACGACAACCCAAAGTAATGTCAGTTTGGGGAAAAGAAATAAGCAAAAGAAACACCATGTGTCATATTGTCCTTAAATTCTGTTTATTGTGACCCTGTTAGCAAACCACCGAGCAAAACTGACACTGATTTGGAATCAAATCTCTGGCATGACAAATGTCCAGTATTCACTCTTTTAGCTCTGTTGTCATTTTCACAAACTCAAGTGACTAAAAAACTAGTCTGGCAACATTTTTCATATTTCACATTGTCATTTGTTTCATTATTAATATAACGCAATATTTAACACAGCTGAAATCATTTTGAAAAGCTTTCAAAGTCTGAAGAGAGTTACAGTTTCTCAGGTTTTACATGATAAAACTAGGCATGAGGTCAGATTTATATAAGCACAGTCTGGTGTTGAATGACTACTTACATCAGAAAGCCTGTTTTAAAGTAAAAAATCTCTGCTCTCACACAATCAATCCAGTTGTTGTGGAAATTAGTTTCCATATACTCCTGTGAACAGACCACTGCCAAACTGGCCAGCTCCTTTTTTATCTTCCTCAATTTAAACATCATCAGACCGTGGGCGATCGGACACCTGTGGACACCTGATGGATCACAAGTATTTACTTATCACAGCTCCCTTGAAACTGTTCCTTGCCTGCTAAAAATAAATATCTCAGAGCTTCAGGAGTGAGTGATGGAAAATGGATATCAGGTCTTGATATGCACGCAAAGAATAGGGCAGAGGAGAGGGAAGGGGAGGGCCACGCTCACAATGCTTTGTGTTGTATGAGAAGGCCCCCCGGAGGTTGACTGCGTCTGGAAACAGTAGAAAAAACACCAGACCCTGTCTGTTTGAACTGCACGCTCAAATGAGGACGTAGCATAAATATTTCCACCAAGAGAAGCTGGAGAATGTTATCACATGTGGAGCCTACATACACACACATGTAGCACACCTGCATGCTTAAAAATTCATGGGTTTGCAATGTGGCATGCCTTTACACAGACACAAAATAAAAGGGATCCACTATATAAACAAAACGATATAAGGATGTTAGGTACAGTACCTGCTGTCAAAAATTTCCTGAAAATGACCGTTGTCTTGTATGTAGACAATTTCTGATGAATGACAGTGGTAGCTGCTGAGCTGACTGGAAAGCAGGATGGCATTTCCTGAGACGAGCCAGTTAAATGCTTTTACTGTAAAGCTGCAGCAGTGGGAAATGTTCGCTTTGCATTAGCAGTAACTTAATATTGCCTTTTTTTCTGAGAATGTCGCCACAGACACCCAATTTCTCATCTGTGAATATATTACTCTTTTCAGCATAATGTAAACACATAACAGGAAGGTCATAGTGAGCTGAACACAGCAGTTTCTAGAAGGGGGGACAAGGTCAGAGGAAAATCCCCTCTAAAGCTATCCTAGACTTCTCAGTAGCTAAATAATTATCTTTAATGCTTTTCAAGTTACAGAAGCTAATATACTATATTGCTAATGGGGGAATCATTGATGTTACACATCAAACTCTCTTAACAGGGGAGAACTACTGCTACACATATGTGTACAAATTGTATATAGTCTTTTGTGTGTCCAGATTTAACCATGTGGCGTAAAAAATAAACTTCTTTAAGTGATGTCACTTGAGTCAGCATGAGGCGGGGACTAATTTGAAAATGAAAAAAATCTTGGGTGTGGAATTAGACACCTAGCTTTTGGCAGTAAGGTTGCATTGTGGGTAATACCAGATCTGACAACAAAGAAGACAGCTGGGAGTATTCATACATTCGGCCTTTATTTTTACAAGGATGCCCAAGGACAGCACTTAACCCTCTTTTTGTTTCTGTTGAGTTTGAATGAAGTGTGTAATGAGTCAGCAAAGCTCATCTTAGTTCAGTCAAAGAAAAGAGAAACTTGAGCTCAGAAGTTGTGCTGCTGTAAAACAGGTGTTTTTTTTGTTTTTTTTTTGTTTGTTTTTTATATTTGGTGAGTTAGCATCTGAACTTCACCTAAGCAACACGGTATACAAATATCTTTGATATACTGTTATTTCTTAACATTTTTTTGAATGTTTTAAATTATCAGTCTGGACATGTTTTAAAGATTGCACTTAAAGCTGAACTCCATGTTAAGTGACAGGAACCAAGATCCATGCAAATTTGACTGAAGTCTATCATCAGGACAAAGAAAGACAACAACACTTCAACATTAAAATTCCTCAAGATTCAGAGTATCCCTTCAGTGATATGTGAGGCTGACGAACAAGACTAATGCCTAATGTCACCAACCTGGAAGGGAAAAAAAGATGCTCGGATACACTATATAAACAAAAGTATTCAGCTTCAGCATACCAAGACATTTTGGACAATGCTATGCTTCCAACTTTGTGGCAATAGTTTGGGGAAGGCCCTTTTCTACTCCAGCATGACTGTGCCCCAGTGCACAAAGCAAGATCCATAAACACATGACTGGGTGAGTTTGGTGTGGAAGAACATCACTGGTCTGCACAGAGCCCTGAACTCAGCCCCATCAGACACCTTTGGGATGAACTGGAACGGAGATTGTGAGGTAGCCCTTTTCGTTCAACATCAGTGCCTGACATCACAAATGCTCTACTGCATGAATGGGCAAAAAATCCCACAGAAACACTGTAATATCTTGTTTAAAGCCCTGGCAGAAGAGTGGAAGCTGTTATAGCTGCAAAGCTGTCTAGTATTTAGAATATGATGTCATTAAAATCCCTGTTGATGCTTTTGTCTATATAGTGTATGTCAGTCTGTATTTGTGCCACACAACCAATAGGGCATTCAGCTCTTCCACCAAGTTTCTACTGCATGTGTCTTTGTGGTCTGTGTGTGTATGCGTGTATGTGTGTACAGAGCTGGGCGTGGTCTTCAGGTCGGTTCACACCAACTCACCTGCACAGCTGAGCCCACTCTGCCAATCAACTTCACCTTCTTCCTGTTGTATTTAAAGGCCAGTTCATTCATATACTTTCTCCAGACTACACAGTCTGACTGTTTGGTACTCATGTCAGGCTTGTGCTTCAGGTCCAGTATTCTGTCCTTGTGTTCAGTTCCTCACTCAGTTCCAGACTCAGCTTTCCACCATCTGTCTTCAGGTCAGGATCATTTTGTCCTTCCTGAAAAATCTGTGTCACTCTGAGTGCTACTCCTTCTTTATTATTTTCAGAGACTCAAATATCCTCTCGGACTGCAACTTAGAATGTGTGTACAATAAATTGTTACTGCAGCTTTAACTAATGGCTCTGTGCGTGTGTGTGCGCTCTGCATTTTGGGTCCTACAAGAAGTTTAGCCATTGAGCTTAACAAGAGAGTGAGTTACTTCAGTTACTTCTTCACTTATAAAAGCAGCCTGACATAGCAGTGTAGAGGACTGCCTTAAAATCAAAAAAGTGCACAATAATTAATTCATACATCAGTTTTGACAGATTTGTACACATAAACTTGTGGCTTTGTCATTGGCTCAGCTGCAGTTTCTGTCACCTGTAACAAAATCGAAGGAACTCTTAAACATTGTTTAACTTAAGGTTACTTGAGGTTCAACTTAAAGACCCTCTAGAGACATGGTTTAACTTACTGTCTATTCCTCAGACAGATACCACAAATATACACATAGATATACATTACTGAGAAAAAACATGTCTACTGCTTTATCCAACCAAACAATATGGGTAAATGATAAAAACAATGCAGCTATATACGTGCACATCCATAAACACACAAACAATCTCCAAAATATGGAATATAAAAACATTCCAGCAGGAACTGTAGCTGCACACAGAGCCATGAACATCCCTGACAGCCCACTGTGGACACATGAGGATAGAAAAGCTCCCACAGCTGCCCCCATTGTCACCCCCACACTCCCCACCAGCCCATAGTGGTCTACTTCTCGGCCATGCTGCTCTGTCACAGCCACCGCTGCAGAAACAGATACTCCTGCTGCTCCTGCTACCCCCACCAGAGCTCCTACAGTGGGACCTGGACCCAGCACAGGCAGAGCCAACTTTATGACACCCAAAACTGCTGCACCAGAACCTGCAGCAGTAGCACAGATTTTACCTGCTCCGCCCCTTTGCCAAGATTCAAACAGTGACATTCCTACAGTAACTGTCCACAGCAGAGAAGTTAAAAGTCCAACAAAAATGGCCTCTGGTACAACACTGCTTGTGTCTGTGGATGTTGGTGGCTGTAAGGTAACAATCTGCTGCCCTGCAACTTCATATAAATCACATATGATCAACATCAATGGCACAGTTAGAGTGGTTAGTTTGATGGAATGTGATTTTTCAAGCTCTTTTAGAGCTAGAATCATAGGGGTTAAAATAACAAGAAGAATTAACCTCATTTTAGATATAAGTCCCATTATGAATAGGTAGAATACGACAGTTGGTGTAAAAAGCCACAAAGAATATGACTTATGAGAATGTAAGTTAAAGCTGACCTCAATGATTATTGTAAACAGACATACTACCACTACTGGAATAAAAAAACTCAGCAAAATACTGCCATTCATAGTAATGAATAAAAACCCTTCTAAAGTGAGGCCCAGAATGTACCCAGTTGCAGTGACACTCACGAGACTCACTGACCCAGCCATGCTCAGGGCCTTCCCCATTGCTGCTTCATCTTTTTGTTTAATTACCACTGAATATGTTGAAAATCCAATATAGATACCTGCAGCTAATGACAAGAGAGAGGATAGAAGACCAAACATCTCTGCAAATATGGATATGTGAAAGTTCACTGCATTATTAGTTTCCCACTGCAAAAATTCTTTTAGTTTCCTTTCCAAATAATATTCAGCAGTGATGTATTTTTCTAACTGGTCCATGAGCACCCTGTTGTCAGACAGAAGCTCCAGGGACTGAAGCACAACGACTGCTGTCCCTCCCAGCAGAAGACCTCCTGGAGCTCCTGACACCAGTCCAAAGCAAAAGATGGAAAGGACTGATGCCAAACCTGAAGACAGATGGATTCTCATTAGTCATGTGGAGGACTGAAAGGTCATGATCAGAGTCATTTATCCTGTATAGCACCGTCAGAGGTGTGCGCTCAGCTGATTTCTCAACTTTAAACTTGACTAAATGCAAAAATATCAATAAACTTAGTTAATCTGCTCACTCATGGTTTTGGATAGAAGTTACTAGGCCAACAAGTTTTCAGAAAAAAATGGTATGCAGAGTCTCTTTTCATGATCCTGTGATAAATACTACTCATTAAATGGTGTTTAAACAAACCACATAGTTTGAATGAAGTTTTGGCTGCATACACTGCACTCACTGCACAATATCAGTTTTGGCATGAATGAAACACATTGATGCCTTGTATATTTTAAGCAATCGGAAGGATTTTCATCCAATAAGTTCTGTCATGTTCAATATCGATACTTCATGACTCAACAAGGAACACTGTTTTCCTCATCATCTGTAGGCCTGGCAGCATTACATTTCTTTCAAAGCTCACTTGGTGGTGTAAAGTAAAGTGAAGTGAAAAGTGACATATTTCGTCGTTGGAGGGAACTCACTCCAATGAAATTTGTGCTCTGCATTTAACCCACCCAAGTGACGTGCACACCCGGGGCAGTGGGCGACCGCGTGCAGCGCCCGGGGAGCAGTGGGGGTTAGGTACCTTGCTCAAGGGTACCTCAGCCATGGACACCGGTACGGGGAATAGAACCAGCGATCCATATTTTTAGAATATGATGTTAGATATAAGGCAGACATCAGTGTTGAAACACTGTGCCTTAGAAGTTATAAATCATTGGAAATGTGTCACAGCCATTACCAAGCATCGTAACACCATGTTTAGGACAAGGACTTGAATTGCAATTTATTGTAATGCCAAAAAAAAAAAAAAAAAAAAAAAACCTTACCAGAGGTACCACAGGCAGGTGGTGTGATATTTCTGTAGCAAAAAAATAAAATATGTGTAAATTAAAAAGAAAATATGAATTCAGTAAATTCAAAGAAATGGAACTGCCTGCATATCATTCGGTTTCATTCAGCAGAATTAAAACTGTCAAAAACATCAGGTGGTTAGTGGAATAATAAAAGGTCAGTCTTGAGTTCACCTGTTGATCCTGCTGTTGTCCTCTGCAACAGGAGGCATCTCAAGGTTCAGCTCATCTGACAAACAAATTTAGGATACAGATGAAAGAGAGAAAGTTACTTTTATCAACCTCTCATATCATCATTAAGAAGATTAATCTACAAAAAAGTGTTATATCTATTTCTGACTTTTGTCCTGGTCATTTAGAGGAAGCTCACCAGTGTCAGATCGGTCCATTGATTGTGAAGCAGCTCAAAGATGAAAGAAGAAGTTAGTCTTCAACTCCTTTTCTTCTTCGACCTTCCCACCTTTAATTCCTTGGTGTGATGTGATTCAAATGTGGTCAGTAGAATGAGAGTCCCTCTCTCAGGTCTGTCTTTGACTCCTCTGATACAAACTGAAACAAGCTCAGCACTGTGGTATGTTCTGAATTAGCCTTGTGCAAAACTGGAACTTCAACCTTCTGTCAAAGGGAACACTCCTCACCTGTCAGTCAACGCCTCATGCTGCACTTTGCAGGTTCATATGTTTCAATTGCGTCCAAAGAAGAAGAATCAACTAACTTATTGAACTAAAGCAGCTCATTGAGGACAGTTACATCTTACTAAATATGCTACTTTAAACTATTTATAAAAGACCATCCTGGGTCTCATAACGTGTACCTGGGAAAGTAAAGACACACATTGGTGTTGACTATGCCAGGCAGCTTTACTTGTGATACAGCTTTCTAGAAAGTGTTTGTCTATTGCCAAAGTGAAGAATGTTGATGATCAGGTTCTGAGTCTGTGTATCAAGAACTGGGCTGGGTTAACTGCCAGTAATCAGCACCATCGGCTGTACTTCAGAGTGAACACAGCAGAGAGAAACTGTGATGGGTTCAGTTCAATTGAGGGCAAAAACAAAAAACACTTTGATGATAAACCAACACCATAAATTGTGGAGAACATCATTTGTTACCAACTGTATTGTAAAATATGAGAATCTTTTTGTATTGGTTTACACTCTGCTACAGTGACTGAGCTAAAGTATAGCAGAGCTTTGAGCCGTTCCTGTAACTTTAAGTCGTCATGTAGAAAAACACAGGACACATTTGGAGTTCTTTATTCTGAACAAAAACATTTGGGTTCAGTGAAAAATAACAAGATGGAGGCTTTAAATTAAAAAATTGGACAAAATTGTCTGCTGTGTAACCGGTTCTCCCCTCTATGCTCTGTAACCCTCACTGATATGCAGTATCTGGTCTGTTTTAAAGTGTGTCACCATTAATTCTTCATTGTTTTCATTACTAAAGCTGCACAGAAGCAGAAAAACACAAACAATGAACCCAAGTTCATCAAATAACAAGACTTTCAAACTGCATGCAAGTCCAGTTTTGTGTGCTGATAATGTGCCACTCCTTCCAATTCATTGTTGAATCAAAGCATATGTTATTGCTAGATAATTCATATCACACAGAATCTTCTGTCTGTGTAGCAGGTGTGTTGCGCATAGGTTTTTTAAGTGTTTATTGTCCATGTGGTCTAGATGTCAAAGCTCCTTCCTATAAAAAATCCACACTAACACGTTTTCATTTTAAAATGCAGAACTTTTGCTACATTTATGTGTATCATGCATCCATCCATTGTGTGCATCCTCACTACTCAGACGTATTCAAAGACCTACGACAGAGGCTCTCAAAAATGCAGCTGACGCTGTCTTAGTTTGAAAACTCCAGGACTGTGTATGTCTGGACAGGTGGAAATACAGAGTTTTGAAAGCAATCACATGGACGCTTATGTTTGCTTCCTGATTGGGCCGTATGAGTCAAAGTTTCCTCCTCTGATTTGTCACACCTCTACCATGTGACCCTTTCAGGAAGAAAACAAATAACAGCGCCTCCAGGAAGGAAAAGATCATGGTTTGGGTTAAGAAAGACCCTTTCACAACATTCGCCACGTGGCAGAAATGCTTTCTTGCAAAAAGGGCTCTCTGGAAGTAAGCCCTGAAGCCCAATTTCACCCGCGTGGGTTTGATTACCAGCTGTTCATTCATCATGGACAACAAGTTATTGGTGTCGCTAACCTTGGTGTCAAAACTAGCAGCTGTTGTGCACTTTCAGCGTTTTATAATGGTACTGCCACATCTGCAGGTGATATGTTATTATTCAATGTTAAGCAACATTTCCATTGTACAGTGTATGCCGATGATCATGTGATATATGTTTCTGGGCATGTTAGTATGAGCAGAAATTATTTATGAAACGGTGCTCAAATGCTTATCTGGACTGAGACTTTTCTTTTTCTTTTCTTTTTCTTTTTCTTTTTCTTTTTCTTTTTCTTTTCTTTTTCTTTCTTTCTTTCTTTTCTTCCACTTCATTATGAACAGGTGGACGAAGCTTGTTCTTAAACCATAACGCAAACAAAGTAGTGTGGTTAAGGAATAGCAGAAGGGAATTCAGAAAGGCTCCAACGGGAACTGTAGCTGCACACAGAGCCATGAACATACCTGACAGCCCACTGTGGACACATGAGGATAGAAAAGCTCCCACAGCTGCCCCCACTATCACCCCCACACTTCCCACCAGCCCATAGTGGTCTACTTCTCGGCCATGCTGCTCTGTCACAGCCACTGCTGCAGAAACAGATACTCCTGCTGCTCCTGCTACCCCCACCAGAACTCCTACAGTGGGACCTGGACCCAGCACAGGCAGAGCCTTTATGACACCCAAAACTGCTACACCAGAACCTGCAGCAGTAGCACAGATTTTACCTGCTCCGCCCCTTTGCCAAGATTCAAACAGTGACATTCCTACAGTAACTGTCCACAGCAGAGAAGTTAAAAGTCCAACAAAAATGGCCTCTGGTACAACACTGCTTGTGTCTGTGGATGTTGGTGGCTGTAAGGTAACAATCTGCTGCCCTGCAACTTCATATAAATCACATATGATCAACATCAATGGCACAGTTAGAGTGGTTGGTATGATGCGATATGATTTTTCAAGCTCTTTTAGAGCTAGAATCATAGGGGTTAAAATAAAAAAAAGAGTAAACCTTATTTTACAGAAACTACCAATAATAATTGTAAACAATGCAGCATATGATGTCAAAAAAGAAAAATTAACTGCAAACAAAATATGACTTGATTTAAATCTGGCCAGGGTTCTACACAGAAGAAGTAGAAATGAAATTACTGAAAAAAAAATCAACAGAGAAATATGCACATATAAAGTCATGGATAGAAAACTTTCTAAAGTGAGGCCCAGAATGTATCCAGTTGCAGTGACACCCACAAGACTCACTGACCCAGCCATGGTCAGGGCCTTCCCCATTGCTGCTTCACCTTTTTGTTTAATTACCAATGAATACATTGATAATCCAATGTAGATACCTGCGGCTAATGACAAGCTTGAGGAAAACACACCAAATATCACTGTAAATATGGATATGTAAATGTCATGTATTTGAATATTCCCTTCCCGTGTTAAACTTCTGTTCGCTTGTTTTTCCAAATAATAATCATCAGTGGTGTTTTTTTCTAACTGGTCCATGAGCACCCTGTTGTCAGACAGAAGCTCCAGGGACTGAAGCACAACGACTGCTGTCCCTCCCAGCAGAGAACCTCCTGGAGCTCCTGACACCAGTCCAAAGCAAAAGATGGAAAAGACTGATGCCAAACCTGAAGACAGATGGATTCTCATTAGTCACATGGAAGACTGAAAGGTCACGATCAGATGTACAAATGTACAAATCACAACAGTTGCAGGTACATCTGAGGTAGTGCTGTATGTGGTAGATTTAGGAGACAAAAGCATCTTAGTTAGTGGGAGCAAAAAGCAAAAGGTGGTGGCCAAATATTAACCACTGCACCCTACTGAAAGCAATACTATGATCCTTACCTGACCTGAATTAAACAACCACAAAAAAATTCATGATACCTGCTTGGTGGAAGTGGAAATAAAAGATGTTGTCAGGAGGCAAGGGAAAGTTTTTACTGCTGCTTTCAGTATCAACATTTTATGACTTGTTAAATATATTAAATACCACTGTTTCTCCTTAATGTTAAAAAAGGCATTGGTAAGGTAGCATTACATTGCCTTAAAAATAATTCACTGTTTTTAATTATTAGTGACCACATGTTAATTTTGGAAGACAATATTAGATATAAAGTCTGTTTTCTTAGTTTGCAAACCATTTAGCAAAAGACGTGTGTTTGTAATTGTGTCACAGGAATGACCATAACAAACCCTCTAGGTTTGTTGTGAATGCAGAAATGCCACACTGTTGCTCTCTTAAAAAATGTAAATTGCTATAAATTTGGCAAAGACTGTATATTGACTTGTTTGGTACTTGAAATAAGATATAGATTTATCTTAGGACATGAATTAATATATCATAGATAAAATATGAGACTTTGACTTTGAACATGAGACTTTGTAACCTGCTAAGTACCATATTATAACATTGTACCACATTATTTTATATACTGTAACACTAAATAAGACTTACGAGAGGTAACACAGGGAAGTTGTCTGATGACTCTGTAATACACAGTGGAATAATAATGTCAAGTCTGAAGTAATGTGTAAAAAAGCATGACGTCTTTACATGCAAAGAAACAGAGAACTGCCATCACCATCAATATTACGTTCAGTGCTATGAGGGGAAAATACACTATTCATTTGCCTGCTACTGTTACAGTCGTTCCTTTGTTACAGTAAAACATAAAACTATGGTTTAAAGAATTGGATGGATAACAGATATAACTATATCTGAGATGAAGGCAGGAACTGGAATATTGACTATTTTATTGTGTACTATATTTAAAATGAACACCAGGTGGTTAGTGGAATAATAAAAGGTCAGTCTTGAGTTCACCTGTTGATCCTGCTGTTGTCCTCTGCAACAGGAGGCATCTGAATGTTCAGCTCATCTGACAAACAAATTTAGGATACAGATGAAAGAGAGAAAGTTACATTTATCAACCTCTCATGTCATCATTAAGAGGATTAATCTACAAAAAAGTGTTACATCTATTTCTGACTTTGTCCTGGTCATTTAGAGGAAGCTCACCAGTGTCAGATCGGTCCATTGTTTGTGAAGCAGCTCAAAGATGAAAGAAGAAGTTAGTCTTCAACTCCTTTTCTTCTTCGACCTTCCCACCTTTAATTCCTTGGTGTGATGAGATTCAAATGTGGTCAGTAGAATGAGAGTCCCTCTCTCAGGTCTGTCTCTGACTCCTCTGATACAGACTGAAACAATCTCAGCACTGTGGCATGTTCTGAACTGACCTTATGCAAAACTGGAACTTCAACCTTCTGTTAAAGGAAACACTCCTCACCTGTCAGTCAACATCATCCAACGCCTCATGCTGCACTTTGCAGGTTTATATGTTTCAACTGTGCACAAAGAAGAAGAATCAACTAACTTATTGAACTAAAGCAGCTCATTGAGGACAGTTACATCTTACTAAATATGCTACTTTAAACTATTTATAAAAGACCATCCTGGGTCTCATAACGTGTACCTGGGAAAGTAAAGACACACATTGGTGTTGACTATGCCAGGCAGCTTTACTTGTGATACAGCTTTCTAGAAAGTGTTTGTCTATTGCCAAAGTGAAGAATGTTGATGATCAGGTTCTGAGTCTGTGTATCAAGAACTGGGCTGGGTTAACTGCCAGTAATCAGCACCATCGGCTGTACTTCAGAGTGAACACAGCAGAGAGAAACTGTGATGGGTTCAGTTCAATTGAGGGCAAAAACAAAAAACACTTTGATGATAAACCAACACCATAAATTGTGGAGAACATCATTTGTTACCAACTGTATTGTAAAATATGAGAATCTTTTTGTATTGGTTTACACTCTGCTACAGTGACTGAGCTAAAGTGTAGCAGAGCTTTGAGCCGTTCCTGTAACTTTAAGTCGTCATGTAGAAAAACAAGCACAGGACACATTTGGAGTTCTTTATTCTGAACAAAAACATTTTGGGTTCAGTGAAAAATAACAAGATGGAGGCTTTAAATTAAAAAGTTGGACAAAATTGTCTGCTGTGTAACCAGTTCTCCCCTCTATGCTCTGTAACCCTCACTGATATGCAGTATCTGGTCTGTTTTAAAGTGTGTCACCATTAATTCTTCATTGTTTTCATTACTAAAGCTGCACAGAAGCAGAAAAACACAAACAATGAACCCAAGTTCATCAAATAACAAGACTTTCAAACTGCATGCAAGTCCAGTTTTGTGTGCTGATAATGTGCCACTCCTTCCAATTCGTTGTTGAATCAAAGCATATGTTATTGCTAGATAATTCATATCACACAGAATCTTCTGTCTGTGTAGCAGGTGTGTTGCGCATAGGTTTTTTAAGTGTTTATTGTCCATGTGGTCTAGATGCCAAAGCTCCTTCCCATAAAAAATCCACACTAACACGTTTTCATTTTAAAATGCAGAACTTTTGCTACGTTTATGTGTATCATGCATCCTCACTACTCAGATGTATTCGAAGACCTACGACAGAGGCTTTCAAAAATGCAGCTGACGCCGTCTTAGTTTGAAAACTCCAGGACTGTGTATGTCTGGACAGGTGGAAATACAGAGTTTTGAAAGCAATCACATGGACGCTTATGTTTGCTTCCTGATTGGGCCGTATGAGTCAAAGTTTCCTCCTCTGATTTCTCACACCTTTACCATGTGACCCTTTCAGGAAGAAAACAAATAACAGCACCTCCAGGAAGGAAAAAATCATGGTTTGGGTTAAGAAAGACCCTTTCACAACATTCACCACGTGGCAGAAATGCTTTCTTGCAGAAAGGGCTCTCTGGAAGTAAGCCCTGAAGCCCAACTTCACCCACGTGGGTTTGATTACCAGCTGTTCAATCATCATGGATAACAAGTTATTGGTGTCGCTAACCTTGTTGTCAAAACTAGCAGCGGTTGTGCACTTCCTGTGTTTTAGAATGGTACTGCCACATCTGCAGGTGATATGTTATTATTCAATGTTATGCAACATTTCCATTGTACAGTGTATGCTGATGATCATCAGAATCAGAATCAGAATCAGAATCAGCTTTATTTGCCAAGTATGTGTGACCATACAAGGAATTTGACTCCGGATTTTTCTCTGTCCTGTGCACCATACAAAATACAAAAAAAGCAATAATAATAATAAAAAGAAGAATAAAATATTTACAAGAAAAAAAAAATATATATATATATATATACATGTAGTGCAAACAGTGGAATGAGGTAGTGCAAACAGTGTGATGGTTCACACAATGGCAGGTGGTTTATGGGGAGATCAGGGAGACAGCCTGGGGGAAGAAACTGTTTCTGTGTCTGGTGGTCTTGGCATACAGAGCTCTGTAACGCCTACCAGAGGGAAGCAGATCAAACAGTTTGTGTGCAGGGTGTGAGGGGTCTGCAGTGATGCTTCCTGCCCGTTTTTTGACCCTGGACTGGTATAAGTCCTGGATGGAGGGCAGGTCGGCCCCGATGATTTTTTCTGCAGACCTGATTGTCCGTTGCAGTCTGTTTCTGTCCTGTTTGGTGGCCGATCCAAACCAGACAGTGATGGAAGTGCAGAGAACAGACTGGACGATGGAGGTGTAGAAGATGGTCAGCAGCTCCTGAGGCAGGTTGAACTTTTTCAGCTGTCGCAGAAAATACAACCTCTGCTGGGCCTTTTTTCTGATTAGGTCTACGTGGGACTTCCACTTGAGATCCCGGGCGATTGTAGTTCCCAGGAACTTAAAGGAGTCCACAGTAGACACTGTGTTGTTGAGAATGGTAAGAGGAGGTACGGTGGGTGGGTTCTTCCTAAAGTCCACTGTCATCTCCACAGTCTTGAGCGGGTTAAGCTCCAGGTTGTTCTGACCACACCAGAGGACCAGCTGGTCTACTTCACGTCTGTAGGCAGCCTCATCACCATCCTTGATGAGGCCAACTACAGTTGTGTCGTCCGCAAACTTAAGTAGTTTTACGGACGGGTCCCCCGAGGAGCAGTCGTTAGTGTATAGGGAGAAGAGCAGCGGGGAAAGAACACACCCCTGGGGGGCGCCAGTACTGATGGTTCTGGTGCTGGAGGTGATGCTCCCCAGCCTCACCTGCTGCCTCCTGTCAGTGAGGAAGTTGTAGATCCACTGAGAGGTGGAGGTCGGCACTGTGAGCTGTGAGAGCTTCTGGCGGAGGATTTCTGGGATGATGGTGTTGAATGCAGAGCTGAAGTCCACAAACAGGATCCTGGCATATGTCCCTGGGGTGTCGAGGTGATGGAGGATGAAGTGCAGTCCCATGTTGACCACCGACCGGTTTGCCCGGTAGGCAAACTGCAGGGGGTCAAGCCGGGGGCCTGTGATGAACTTCAGGTGGTTCAGCACCAGCCTCTCAAAGGATTTCATGACCACAGACGTCAGGGCGACGGGTCTGTAGTCATTCAACCCCGTGATGGTGGGTTTTTTGGGGACTGGGATGATGGTGGAACGTTTGAAGCAGGAGGGTACTTCACACAGCTCCAGAGATCTGTTGAAGATCTGGGTGAAGATGGGTGCCAGCTGGTCAGCGCAGATTCTCAGGCAGGAGGGGGACACTCCGTCAGGTCCTGGAGCCTTCCTGGTCTTCTGCCTCTGGAAGAGCCGATGCACCTCCTCCACATTGACCTTCAGTGCTGGTAGGAGGTCTGAGTTGAGGGGGGAGGGTGAGGTGTCAGGTATGGCACAGAGGTTGAGTGTTGTGGATGGGGTGGGAGAAGGGTGTGAAAAGCGGCAGTAGAAGCTGTTCAGCTCCTCTGCCAGTCCTTTGTTACCCACAGGGTGGGGGGATGGGCTCCTGTAGTTGGTGATGTCTCTCAGGCCTTTCCACACTGAAGTAGGGTCGTTGGCTGAAAACCTGTTTTTCAGCTTCTCAGAGTAGCACCTCTTTGCAGCTCTGATCTCCCTCGTCAGTGTGTTCCTGGCCTGCTTGTACAGGGCCCTGTCCCCACTTCTGTGGGCCTCCTCCTTAGCCTGGCGCAGCTTCCTGAGTTTATTGGTGAACCATGGTTTGTTGTTGTTGTATGTGCAGAAGGTTTTGGTCTGCACACATGAGTCCTCACAAAAACTGATGTAGGATGTCACAGTGTCGGTCAGTTCATCCAGGTCTGTGGCTGCAGCCTCGAAGACACTCCAGTCAGTGCAGTCAAAGCAGGCCTGTAACTCATGTGATATATGTTTCTGGGCATGGTAGTATGAGCAGAAATTATTTATGAAACGGTGCTCAAACACTTATCTGGACTCGGTGTCTTGTTCTCTCAAACTTGTTCAATAGCCATAACATGAGCAAAGTAGTGGGGTTAAGGAATATAAGGACTAGATATAAGCATATCCCCAAATACACAAGCAGTCGTGATGTGGAACGTAAAATTAGCACTTTCAGAAAGGCTCCAGCAGGAACTGTAGCTGCACACAGAGCCATGAACATACCTGACAGCCCACTGTGGACACATGAGGATAGAAAAGCTCCCACAGCTGCCCCCATTGTCACCCCCACACTCCCCACCAGCCCATAGTGGTCTACTTCTCGGCCATGCTGCTCTGTCACAGCCACCGCTGCAGAAACAGATACTCCTGCTGCTCCTGCTACCCCCACCAGAGCTCCTACAGTGGGACCTGGACCCAGCACAGGCAGAGCCAACTTTATGACACCCAAAACTGCTGCACCAGAACCTGCAGCAGTAGCACAGATTTTACCTGCTCCGCCCCTTTGCCAAGATTCAAACAGTGACATTCCTACAGTAACTGTCCACAGCAGAGAAGTTAAAAGTCCAACAAAAATGGCCTCTGGTACAACACTGCTTGTGTCTGTGGATGTTGGTGGCTGTAAGGTAACAATCTGCTGCCCTGCAACTTTATATAAATCGTATATGATCAACATCAATGGCACAGTTAGAGTGGTTAGTTTGATGGAATGTGATTTTTCAAGCTCGTCTAGAGCTAGCATCATAGGGGTTAACATAACAAGAAGAATTAACCTCACTTTGGAGAAAAAACTCATCAGAAATGTAGTCAGTGCAGCAACTGATGTCAAAAAAAAAAGACCAACTGCAACCAAAATATAACTTGATTTGAACCTGTCCGGGGTGATACACAGAAGCAGTAGTAGTACTCCTGAAACAAAAATCCACAAAGAAATATACACATTTAAAGTCATGGATAGAAAACTTTCTAAAGTGAGGCCCAGAATGTATCCAGCTGCAATGACACCCACAAGACTCACTGACCCAGCCATGCTCAGGGCCTTCCCCATTGCTGCTTCACCTCTGTGTTTAATCACCAGTGCATACACTGATAATCCAATGCAGATACCTGCAGCTAATGACAAGGTTGAGGAAAACACACTAAATATCATTGCAAATATGGATATGTGAATGTCATGTATTTGAATATTCTCTTCCCATTTTAAGCTTTTTTTCGCTTGTTTTTCCAAATAATAATCATCAGTGATGTATTTTTCTAACTGGTCCATGAGCACCCTGTTGTCAGACAGAAGCTCCAGGGACTGAAGCACAACGACTGCTGTCCCTCCCAGCAGAAGACCTCCTGGAGCTCCTGACACCAGTCCAAAGCAAAAGATGGAAAGGACTGATGCCAAACCTGAAGACAGATGGATTCTCATTAGTCACGTGGAGGACTGAAAGGTCACGATCAGAGTCACCATCCATTCTGTGCAGTACCATTAGCAGTGTGGGAGTCACATGACTTTAGGTTTAATTTTTGACTTGGATGATCTCTTTATCCTCACCAAGTACAAGTTCGAGGTGGCTTCAGGTATGCTCAAACTGTATTAGAGAGGGTTGTTATTATGTTAATTATTATATATAATGTTATTGTGCCGCTGTTGATCAGACACGTTTCCAAGCAGAAATGCATGCAAGCGCACAACAGCAGCTACTTTGTGTGGCCGTTCACGTTGTGGGGCAAATATACAAATCACAACAGTTGCAGGTACATCTGAGGTAGTCCTGTATGTGGTAGATTTAGGAGACTAAAGCATCTTAGTTAGTGGGAGCAAAAAGCAAAAGGTGGTGGCCAAATATTAATCACTGCACCCTACTGAAAGCAAGACTATGATCCTTACCTGACTTGAATTAAACAACCATAAAAAAATTCATGATACCTGCTTGCTACAAGTGGAAATAAAAGATGTTGTCAGGAGGCAAGGGAAAGTTTTTACTGCTGCTTTCAGTATCAGCATTTTATGACTTGTTAAATATATTAAATACCACTGTTTCTCCTTAATGTTAAAAAAGGCATTAGTAAGGTAGCATTACATTGCCTTAAAAATAATTCACTGTTTTTAATTATTAGTGACCACATGTTAATTTTGGAAGACAATATTAGATATAAAGTCTGTTTTCTTAGTTTGCAAACCATTTAGCAAAAGACGTGTGTTTGTAATTGTGTCACAGGAATGACCATAACAAACCCTCTAGGTTTGTTGTGAATGCAGAAATGCCACACTGTTGCTCTCTTAAAAAATGTAAATTGCTATAAATGTGGCAAAGACTGTATATTGACTTGTTTGGTACTTGAAATAAGACACAGACTTATCTTAGGACCTGAATTAATATATCATAGATAAAATATGAGACTTTGACTTTGAACATGAGACTTTGTAACCTGCTAAGTACCATATTATAACATTGTACCACATTATTTTATATACTGTAACACTAAACAAGACTTACGAGAGGTAACACAGGGAAGTTGTCTGATGACTCTGTAATACACAGTGGAATAATAATGTCAAGTCTGAAATAATGTGTAAGAAAGCATGACGTCTTTACATGCAAAGAAACAGAGAACTGCCATTACCATCAATATTACGTTCAGTGCTATGAGGGGAAAATACACTATCCATTTGCCTGCTACTGTTACAGTCGTTCCTTTGTTACAGTAAAACATAAAACTATGGTTTAAAGAATTGGATGGATAACAGATATAACTATATCTGAGATGAAGTCAGGAACTGGAATATTGACTATTTTATTGTGTGTTATATTTAAAATGAACACCAGGTGGTTAGTGGAATAATAAAAGGTCAGTCTTGAGTTCACCTGTTGATCCTGCTGTTGTCCTCTGCAACAGGAGGCATCTGAATGTTCAGCTCATCTGACAAACAAATTTAGGATACAGATGAAAGAGAGAAAGTTACTTTTATCAACCTGTCATGTCATCATTAAGAGGATTAATCTACAAAAAAGTGTTATATCTATTTCTGACTTTTGTCCTGGTCATTTAGAGGATGCTCACCAGTGTCAGATGGGTCCATTGTTTGTGAAGCAGCTCAAAGACGAAAGAAGAAGTTAGTCTTCAACTCCTTTTCTTCTTCGACCTTCTCACCTTTAATTCCTTGGTGTGATGTGATTCAAATGTGGTCAGTAGAATGAGAGTCCCTCTCTCAGGTCTGTCTCTGACTCCTCTGATACAAACTGAAACAAGCTCAGCACTGTGGTATGTTCTGAATTAGCCTTATGCAAAACTGGAACTTCAACCTTCTGTCAAAGGGAACACTCCTCACCTGTCAGTCAACACCTCATGCTGCACTTTGCAGGTTCATATGTTTCAATTGTGCCCAAAGAAGAAGAATCAAGTAACTTATTGAACTAAAGCAGCTCATTGAGGACAGTTACATCTTACTAAATATGCTACTTTAAACTATTTATAAAAGACCATCCTGGGTCTCATAACGTGTACCTGGGAAAGTAAAGACACACATTGGATTTGACTATGCCAGGCAACTTTACTTGTGATACAGCATTCTAAAAAGTGTTTTTCTATTGCCAAAGTGAAGAATGTTGATGATCAGGTTCTGAGTCTGTGTATCAAGAACTGGGCTGGGTTAACTGCCAGTAATCAGCACCATCGGCTGTACTTCAGAGTGAACACAGCAGAGAGAAACTGTGATGGGTTCAGTTCAATTGAGGGCAAAAACAAAAAACACTTTGATGATAAAACAACATCATAAATTGTGGAGAACATCATTTGTTACCAACTGTATTGCAAAATATGAGAATCTTTTTGTATTGGTTTACACTCTGCTACAGTGACTGAGCTAAAGTGTATCAGAGCTTTGAGCCGTTCCTGTAACTTTAAGTCGTCATGTAGAAAAACAAGCACAGGACACATTTGGAGTTCTTTATTCTGAGCAAAAACATTTTGGGTTCAGTGAAAAATAACAAGATGGAGACTTTAAATTAAAAAGTTGGACAAAATTGTCTGCTGTGTAACCAGTTCTCCCCTCTATGCTCTGTAACCCTCACTGATATGCAGTATCTGGTCTGTTTTAAAGTGTGTCACCATTAATTCTTCATTGTATTCATTACTAAAGCTGTACAGAAGCAGAAAAACACAAACAATGAACCCAAGTTCATCAAATAACAAGATTTTCAAACTGCATGCAAGTCCAGTTTTGTGTGCTGATAATGTGCCACTCCTTCCAATTCGTTGTTGAATCAAAGCATGTTATTGCTAGATAATTCATATCACACAGAATCTTCTGTCTGTGTAGCAGGTGTGTTGTGCATAGGTTTTTTAAGTGTTTATTGTCCATGTGGTCTAGATGCCAAAGCTCCTTCCCATAAAAAATCCACACTAACACATTTTCATTTTAAAATGCAGAACTTTTGCTATGTTTATGTGTAACATGCATCCATCCATTGTATGCATCCTCACTACTCAGACGTATTCGAAGACCTACGACAGAGGCTCTCAAAAATGCAGCTGACGCCGTCTTAGTTTGAAAACTCCAGGACTGTGTATGTCTGGACAGGTGGAAATACAGAGTTTTGAAAGCAGTCACATGGACGCTTATGTTTGCTTCCTGATTGGGCCGTATGAGTCAAAGTTTCCTCCTCTGATTTCTCACACCTTTACCATGTGACCCTTTCAGGAAGAAAACAAATAACAGCGCCTCCAGGAAGGAAAAGATCATGGTTTGGGTTAAGAAAGACCCTTTCACAACATTCACTACGTGGCAGAAATGCTTTCTTGCAGAAAGGGCTCTCTGGAAGTAAGCCCTGAAGCCCAATTTCACCCACGTGGGTTTGATTACCAGCTGTTCATTCATCATGGATAACAAGTTATTGGTGTCGCTAACCTTGGTGTCAAAACTAGCAGCTGTTGTGCACTTCCTGTGTTTTAGAATGGTACTGCCACATCTGCAGGTGATATGTTATTATTCAATGTTAAGCAACATTTCCATTGTACAGTGTATGCCGATGATCATGTGATATATGTTTCTGGGCATGGTAGTATGAGCAGAAATTATTTATGAAACGGTGCTCAAACGCTTATCTGGACTCAGTGTCTTGTTCTCTCAAACTTGTTCAATAGCCATAACACGAGCAAAGTAGTGTGGTTAAGGAATATAAGGACTAGATATAAGCATATCCACAAATACACAAGCAGTCGTGATGTGGAACGTAAAATTAGCACTTTCAGAAAGGCTCCAGCAGGAACTGTAGCTGCACACAGAGCCATGAACATACCTGACAGCCCACTGTGGACACATGAGGATAGAAAAGCTCCCACAGCTGCCCCCACTGTCACCCCCACACTTCCCACCAGCCCATAGTGGTCTACTTCTCGGCCATGCTGCTCTGTCACAGCCACCGCTGCAGAAACACATACTCCTGCTGCTCCTGCTACCCCCACCAGAGCTCCTACAGTGGGACCTGGACCCAGCACAGGCAGAGCCAACTTTATGACACCCAAAACTGCTGCACCAGAACCTGCAGCAGTAGCACAGATTTTACCTGCTCCGCCCCTTTGCCAAGATTCAAACAGTGACATTCCTACAGTAACTGTCCACAGCAGAGAAGTTAAAAGTCCAACAAAAACGGCCTCTGGTACAACACTGCTTGTGTCTGTGGATGTTGGTGGCTGTAAGGTAACAATCTGCTGCCCTGCAACTTTATATAAATCACATATGATCAACATCAATGGCACAGTTAGAGTGGTTGGTTCGATGGAATGTGGTTTTTCAAGCTCTTTTAGAGCTAGCATCATAGGGGTTAAAGTAAAAAGAAGAGTTAACCTCATTTTACAGAAACTACCGATAATAAATGTAATCAATGCAGCATGTGATGTCAAAAAAGAAAGACCAACTGCAACCAAAATATAACTTGATTGAGACCTGGCCAGGACGATACACAGAAGCAGTAGTAGTTCTCCTGAAACAGGAACCCACAGAGAAATATGCACATATAAAGTCATGAGTAGAAAACTTTCTAAAGTGAGGCCCAGAATGTATCCAGCTGCAATGACACCCACGAGACTCACTGACCCAGCCATGCTCAGGGCCTTGCCCATTGCTGCTTCACCTCTGTGTTTAATCACCAGTGAATACATTGATAATCCAATACAGATACCTGCAGCTAATGACAAGCTTGAGGAAAACACACCAAATATCACTGTAAATATGGATATGTGAATGTCATGTATTTGAATATTCTCTTCCTGTGTTAAACTTCTGTTCTCTTGTTTTTCCAAATAATAATCATCAGTGGTGTATTTTTCTAACTGGTCCATGAGCACCCTGTTGTCAGACAGAAGCTCCAGGGACTGAAGCACAACGACTGCTGTCCCTCCCAGCAGAAGACCTCCTGGAGCTCCTGACACCAGTCCAAAGCAAAAGATGGAAAGGAGTGATGCCAAACCTGAAGACAGATGGATTCTCATTAGTCACATGGAAGACTGAAAGGTCACGATCAGATGTACAAATATACCAATCACAACAGTTGCAGGTACATCTGAGGTAGTCCTGTATGTGGTAGATTTAGGAGACAAAAGCATCTTAGTTAGTGGGAGCAAAAAGCAAAAGGTGACGGCCAAATATTAATCACTGCACCCTACTGAAAGCAAGACTATGATCCTTACCTGACCTGAATTAAACAACCATAAAAAAATTCATGATACCTGCTTGCTACAAGTGGAAATAAAAGATGTTGTCAGGAGGCAAGGGAAAGTTTTTACTGCTGCTTTCAGTATCAACATTTTATGACTTGTTAAATATATTAAATACCACTGTTTCTCCTTAATGTTAAAAAAGGCATTAGTAAGGTAGCATTACATTGCCTTAAAAATAATTCACTGTTTTTAATTATTAGTGACCACATGTTAATTTTGGAAGACAATATTAGATATAAAGTCTGTTTTCTTAGTTTGCAAACCATTTAGCAAAAGATGTGTGTTTGTAATTGTGTCACAGGACTGACCATAACAAACCGTCTAGGTTTGTTGTGAATGCAGAAATGCCACACTGTTGCTCTCTTAAAAAATGTAAATTGCTATAAATTTGGCAAAGACTGCATATTGACTTGTTTGGTACTTGAAATAAGATACAGATTTATCTTAGGACATGAATTAATAAATCATAGATAAAATATGAGACTTTGACTTTGAACATGAGACTTTGTAACCTGCTAAGTACCATATTATACCACTGTACCATATTATTTTATATACTGTAACACTAAACAAGACTTACGAGAGGTAACACAGGGAAGTTGTCTGATGACTCTGTAATACACAGTGGAATAATAATGTCAAGTCTGAAGTAATGTGTAAAAAAGCATGACGTCTTTACATGCAAAGAAACAGAGAACTGCCATCACCATCAATATTACGTTCAGTGCTATGAGGGGAAAATACACTATCCATTTGCCTGCTACTGTTACAGTCGTTCCTTTGTTACAGTAAAACATAAAACTATGGTTTAAAGAATTGGATGGATAACAGATATAACTATATCTGAGATGAAGGCAGGAACTGGAATATTGACTATTTTATTGTGTACTATATCTAAAATGAACACCAGGTGGTTAGTGGAATAATAAAAGGTCAGTCTTGAGTTCACCTGTTGATCCTGCTGTTGTCCTCTGCAACAGGAGGCATCTGAATGTTCAGCTCATCTGACAAACAAATTTAGGATACAGATGAAAGAGAGAAAGTTACTTTTATCAACCTCTCATGTCATCATTAAGAGGATTAATCTACAAAAAAGTGTTATATCTATTTCTGACTTTTGTCCTGGTCATTTGCAATGGAAGCCTGATAGGAGTTGGTCTCTAAAGGGCCACTGTGAACAAGAGGATTGTTTACAGCAAGTAAACACTGTTGTGGATTTTGTTTTGAGACAGCTGTGAAAAACTGAGATCCTATTTTTTAAGACAGAGATCCAAATCTCAGCAGTGTGTTGAGACTTAAAGGAAGCTCACCAGTGTCAGATCGGTCCATTGTTAGTGAAGCAGCTCAAAGATGAAATAAGAAGTTAGTCTTCAACTCCTTTTCTTCTTCGACCTTCTCACCTTTAATTCCTTGGTGTGATGTGATTGAAATGTGGTCAGTAGAATGAGAGTCCCTCTCTCAGGTCTGTCTTTGACTCCTCTGATACAGACTGAAACAAGCTCAGCACTGTGGTATGTTCTGAATTAGCCTTATGCAAAACTGGAACTTCAACCTTCTGTCAAAGGGAACACTCCTCACCTGTCAGTCAACATCATCCAACACCTCATGCTGCACTTGGCAGGTTCATATGTTTCAACTGTGTACAAAGAAGAAGAATCAACTAGCTTATTTAACTAAAGCAGCACAAAGAAGATTATTAATTGTTATGTCATAAACTTTTCAAAAAGGACAGTTCTGGATATAATAACATTCCTAATTTGGGACACATAAAGATGCAGACAAATGTTGGTGTTGACTATGGTAGCTTTACTTATGGTATGTAGATCAAATGTCTCTTGATAAATTGAAGGATGTGGACGACCAGGTCCTGAGTTTGTTGCTCAAGACTGTCACGGAAGATGTAACTTCCAGTAATCAGCACAGACTCGATGTACCACCAGAAAGAAGAGTGAAGGACAGCACAGAAGCACTAATCATGGCAGCACAAGAACAGGCACTTGACACAAGATCAATAGAGGCTGGGGGTCTACCACACTAGAGCTAGAAAAGATGTGCAGAGGAAAAGCAACTGGTGCCAGTAGTAATCTGGGGGCTCTGAACCCCAGACTGGAAGAGTAGCTCCAGCTGATACCAGGTACAGCATCGGTGATTTCTGTTCAGAAGAGCACAGTTAAGATACTGCACAACACCTAGAGAATATAAACCTTGCTGTGGTAGCAGCCTGTCAGTAGCCATGCCCTACCTTGTTTTACCATCTATTTTAGTTTGAATGGGACCATAATTTACAAAATCAACACAATGCTGCGTTGTTAAAGCAGATTGGAAACTAGCGACTAAGACCATAAACTCACTGGGAAACTGTTCACTGAGGTGAGAAGTGAAGAGAGAAGTAAGGTCACTTTCACATAGGCTTAGATGCTGCCTGTATACTGTGAGCTTACTGGACATACTCAACTGCCCCAAAATTTACTGTGTACTGTAGAAGAAATGAGTAACACTTAACTGTTTAATGATTTTAATTTGCCTAAGAATAATGCTGGAAAATATGACATTATGTGGAAAAGGTAATGCTGTCTCTGTGATCTTTATATTGTCCGGAAGCTCTGGAAAGTTCACCATTTTGTATGTTTCAAATACATAGTTAAGGAGTAGATTAAAAGTGTACATTAGGTGCTTTCAGAAGAAGACAGAGCACGCAGATTATATGTCCAAATTAATCAAACATGTTTGTCCAGTTGGACAGTGCATAAATACATTTTCCTCTGTACTATCATGTAATATTATTACATTTTGTATTGTGTATTTTATCCCATGTATTTGGGTTTTAATGTACCTTAATATTTAAATATTATTGATGTTTTTTTTTCTTTAAATTTCTTGAGAATAATAATTCCCAACTTTAATCTGGAACATATAAATGTTCTTAAGAATTTGTGCAAGAGCGATAAAGCATCATCATGGGCAAAAGACAAACATAAGTGAAAAAATGTACAGTATGCAATATGATGCACGCAACTGGGGCTTCCACTGCTACAGAGGCAGATTTAAGTGCCACCTGCTGGTTGATGAGTAAACAAAGAAGACTCCCTAATAAATCATGACAACCACCATTATTACATCTTCTAACAGATGTCTTTGAAATATGGCTGTTTTTTTTGTTTTTTGTTTTGTTTTTTTTACACTTGAAACTGAAAACTCACCCATGAGTAAGATAAAATATATTATTACTGGATTTAAAAAAAACTTATGTTTACATAAAATGTATGCGTGTATGCTCTTCTCTTCTTATTTTTCCAGGCAACAATAGCTTTGTGCTATGCAAATATTGAAACTGGAAAGCGGTTGAAAAACTCTGGATTAACTCTGGATGTTTGATGCTTTCACTTTTTAATTGTAATGTCATCTGAAACATATATGTAGGCATACGCACACAGAAAACATAAGATCAAGTGGAGTAATCAAGATATTAAATTGACGCAGAGACCCTCTTGAAGCTCGCCAGTTGGTTCAACCGCACAGATCCTGGAGCTTTCAGGGTGTCTGGGGCTCTGAGACAGCTTTGTCCCTTTGTAGTTCAGCCTTGAAAGTTAGCAATAATACATCAGAAGCCATTTGTCAGTCAATGAGCTACAGCATTAGCTAAGTTTGAGAAAAGGCGTAGACACAGGAAAACTAAGGCACTCTTTATTAACAGATAAAATGAAACTCATTGTCCTTTGCACTCTTAATTCTGTATTTCATTTATCATGCTATCCAGTCATATTTTCCAGACATTGTGTTTGGAAAATTAATTGAGAAATCAGTTAGTGTCACCAGTTGTACAAATCTATTCATTAGCACACCTACATTTTGGGCCTCTTTTCTTGCTACTGTCTGTTCAAATACAATTCTCTGCCTTTTGTACATCAAAGCTGCTGTTATACACACCTCATCACCACCCCATCAAAGCCCAGTTTCTGCAGACCAACCAGCTTCATCACTTCATCAGCCTCAGCAGAGGCATCATCCTCCACCACCACAATCAGTTACTCCATGATGTATGCTGCTCAGGGGACACACTCACAAGTACAATTTGAAAATAATACAATAAAACTTAAATATTTCCGTTTCTGTGTTTCGCTTATGCACACTGGCATGGGAGCCAGTCACTGTCATGGAAACAGAATAAGAACCCATGAGAGTTCATGTGAAAGGCTGCAGAACATTCAGATGTCTCCCTTTTCATTTGGATTTTGGCACAAACTCAAACCATGTAAGGAGAACTTTCTTGGAGAACTGAAGCACTGGAAAAAAGAATCTCTGAATCTCTAAATTGTGGCAGGAAATGTGTGGAATCTATTGCTAATTTTTCGATTAGTGATTTAAAAGAACGCAGTTATTTTGGTTTGAAGGCCAAACTCACTTTCAGGTCCAAGCTTTGTATCAAAATTGTGTGGAAAAAAGATGGGAACCAGGCCAAATTTCATAAAACGCTAAAAATATGTCTATCTTGTCCACATCAGAATGTCAGGACTTCACTCATAGGTGTAACCAGGGCATGTTCTTCTGTGTGGGGTTTTGAGTTGGTTTGTTTTAAAGGTAGACGCTTAACTTATGTCTGGAAAAACTTAACATTTTAACATTTTAGTTTCAAAATTAATCACACTGAACACACAACTGAGGTGATACACAGAGAGGATTGTGGAGTAGCAAAGACCACCTCCACTGCTGTGTTAGCCTGATAGAGGTGATGTTGTTGTTCTCTGACAGGGTGTCCACTGATGTTATCATCATCTTCATCAGATGATCCACTTTGGTGCAGCTAGCCAGTCTTAGATTGACTTGCAGGCTGGCAAACTGCAGCGTTAAGTCTCTTTGAAGTTGTTCAAAAACAAACAAAGGTTTCTCAAATGACATGCCAGGAATCTCATTAGCATCACATGCAATCGTAATAATCTGTCAGAAAGGTGTCTGTCTAGCAAGGTCCATGTCGTCCAGCTGTAGGAGGAAAAGTTGCTTATCATAGCCCAGTTGCCCAGCTCTCCATTATGGGTGCATGCAAAAAAAAAATAAAAAATGACAGCCTCATTGTTGTTATGCTTCTAATCTAACCTACACACTTCAACAAAATATCACTTTTACGACGGGACCCTACATACTCAAATACCAGTACACCTCAAACTTGTCAGCGCTCTTACAAACACTAAAATGATAACTATGTTCTCAATATAACCTAATTCTTTCTGTAAGATATTTGTATTAAATTTTGTTTATGCTACTCAAACCCAGTTCTCAAGCTGATACAGCGTTGTGTCTACAGCATGGCAGTTTTCCTGCTCGCTGAAGAAACAATAGAGGTAACACCAGTGTGCTGGGTAGAGAGAACCAGACTGGACTCCACGTCAATAAACACATGCTGCGGTCGTTGTTTAACTCTGATGAAGCAGATATCACAGCGCAAATCAGGCTGCTCAAGAACTTCAACAACAGAGTTCCATTTATAGCCACGACTGTGTGGAAAGCCCTCTGTTTTGTTGGGTCAACCCACTTCTTGCTCCCCCTCACCTCACCTGGCACTGGACGAATCAGAACACAGAGAACCGAAAAACTACAGAAAGAGGTCATAGTAGCAAACAAGCCCGAATGCAAAATGTAAAAGATAAAATAAGAATAACCATGAAGGTTTGTTAGAAACAGCGATCCAAAGCAAAGCAGCCAAATACAGCCAATGCTGATATTTCTGATCCTGGCTCCGCCCGCCTGTCTCAGCCCCAGGTAAATGATGGGGTGAACAACAGCCAGGTAGCGCTCCACACAGGCGAGGAGGTGAAACATGGTCTCTCCAGGTGAGATGATGGAGAGGATGTCAATCCCCAATGTCATTACACTTTCTTGATTAGTGTTGGTAGCGATATAGTATAAGCAAGACCCTAAGACACCAATCAGATCTAAGATAACCATATTAAATGTGAAGATGTCAGAGTGGCTCGTCATAGCTGCTGTGGCACCAGAGCACTGTTTTCTCCATCGCTGGTAGCCCACATATAGGATGAAGATGAAGAAAGGCACAAAGAGGATTTGGATGACGAAGATGGCAATAAACATGGAATTGTTCAGACTGGAGAAGAAACAACCAAATGGAGAGGAAGAGGAGGAGGAGTTGACTGACATGTCTGTGTGTATGGATGATAAGATGGACAGCCAAAGAAGAAGAAAGACAGAAGGGGAAAAACAGCATCAATACAAGTCACAGGAAAAGAAACAGCAACTTAACACATTATATGGCTTAAAAAATACACTTAAACCTGGTCTCATCAGCATGACATGACATTATTCTACAAGTCAAAGTGTTATGTTAGTAATTCAAAATTCTTCCTATGCTTTTCTCGTGCAGTTAGACAAATTTAGAGTTTGTTAAATTGTTGGATAAATATTATTATTGTGGGAATGTTAAAAATGTCTTTTAAGCAATTAAGAAATATCACCATTCTTATTCCTTACTCCTTGTCCAAATATTTTTTCTGCATGAATTCCCCACCTTTGTTTGCAGTTGTCCTCCTTCTGTGTCTCCAAGCTCACTGACTGCTGTTCACTGGTTCTTGGTCAAATATCCAATAATGCTTATGTGTATGTGGGTTATTAATGTTCAAGTATCAGAGTGACAGATGGACGCAGGAAGTGTTTTGCATGTTGTTAAACATGTTTATGGTGACTCTAGAATATAAATCACAGAAGGCAAATTTTATTTTCACAGTACTCTTCCAGAGAACATGACAAACTGTGCAGTTCCCCTCTTTAGAGCATTTTAGCATCTTTCATGCACTCGCCAAGCAGAAGCTCTCTGGCATGTGGAGGCTGCTTTGTGCACTTGCTGCTTGGCTCTAGACATGTAGGTGTCATGTCTGCATGTGTAAAATATGTCACATATGACATAAATCTGACCATTTTACTGAAGCGCATCTCTAACCTCACTGACTGCTGTTTCACTCCAAATAAATGATAATGTGCGTGTGTGTGTGTGTGTATGAGTGACAGATGGAAGCAGGGGGTGTTTTGCATGTTGCAAAACAGATTCATGATGTCCTTGTAATGTAAATTACAGAAGGCAAATGTCCTTATTATATCCTTATGTATTGATGTACTAAATGAGATCATTACAGTGTTCAGTGTTATTTTAAACTGATCGTTCACTTTGAGATAATTTTACATCGCTGGCTGTAGTGTGCAATATTTTTATCAAAGCTGTGTTTTGTTTGGTTTTTTGTTTTGTTTTGTTTTGTTTTGTTTTGTTTTTTAGTAAACAGTGGGTTAAAGTAATATGCGTATTTATATATTTATTTTTATATACATGTATATTTGTATATCCTAATATGAGAGGCATTACTCCTATAGTTTCAAACTAGAGTATTTTAACATCTTTCAGCTCATAGTTTTGGTTTTACATGTCATACACAATTAATGTTTAGATAGAATAAAATAAAAGGATAAAACATCAATTTGTCCCTTGGCAGATGGTCATTAAAGACCATTGTGCAATTTGAGATGTTACCATTAGAGATAAGTGCAAGCTGACTTTTGTCTATTTTGGTTTGTTGATGTGGTTGAACTGATCCTTTTATTACACAAGATGGAGCCAGAGATGAGACCTGAGGCCTCACAAGTGGTCTCGATTCATTCCATCGATTTATTATTACAAAGCAAACGAAATCCAACGTACTATGAAGCTCTATGTTATAAGATGAATTTTAATTTACAGTGCATGTGAACACATATTTTTTTGCATGCACTTTGCTTTCTGTGGACTTTGCACATCCCATATGTATTGTGTAATTTATTCACTGATGAACGGATTTGATTTGTAAAGTCTTGTATTATCTCTCTTTTCCTATTAACATCTGTTTCTGATTTGAGGAAGACAATCGCTTATTGTCTTTTTCTTGAGCGTTCATCCAAAACTACTCTCACAACTTTCCATAATTAGGCCAACATGAATCGAGTGTGCGACCAGTCCAGGGTGTACCCCACCTCTCGTCACCCCGTAGTCAGCTGGGATAGGCTCCAGCTCCCCCGCGACCGTGACGGATTGGAGGTATAGAAAATGGATGGATGGATATACCTGGATCCTCAGGCTCAGATGTCCTTTCTCGTGTCCTCTTGTCAACTTCTCACACCAGTGTTGGCTATCTAAAACATTTCTCTACAAGGGTGTCCACAAACATGTCAGTGAAGATTGTTGTGGGACACATCAGCAGTGACAGACTGCAGGTGTGATGTGTTCAGGGAACTTGACAACAAAAAGTTGAAGGATGTCAAAGCATTCTCAGAATTTACAGCCACTCAGTGAGTAGACATGATCCATTTCAGGAAGTGCACTCTGTGCTTTGGTATACGCAAATATACGCAAGTGTTATGTCTTTGTCAAACAGGATTTTTAGGTACCTGTGGTTTTCAGTTATTTTGGAAACAGTTGGAGTCACAAACGGCTTGTGTCTAATTCCCGAGATATCTAATCCCCTCAATTTTACTGAAATTATTTTGATTGCTTTTTTTCCACTTAACTTTTTGTTTGTAGTTGACTTTGATACCACAAATGAAAAGTTCCCTGAATGCATCATTTAGATTCTTTATTAAAGCATGAAACATGACAACAGTGAAGACGAAAACCACAACCATTCCCCACTGCGGTGTTTACAGTCAACAGGAGACAGACAGATCAGTGTGTGTGATTTTGCTGTGTGTATGATATTCCCTTCCTCCATTTACGGTATAGTAAACACACACACATAAAACACACATAAAACTGTGCCCTTTCTTTGCATTTACACAATGAACTAAACAATGCTGACAGTACATAAAAACCAATTTTTTTTCAGATACATTTCCTTTATTCTCTAGAAAGTCTTTTTCACTGTATGGGCATGGTTGCACAATTTTCATACCTAATGAAGAAAATTAAAGCTTTAACAAGAAAATTACTTGGAGTTAAATGTGCTTGTGCAACTTGCTCAGGACTGGAGTTACATTTTCTTTCCAGTAAAGAAGGGTCCTGACACTTCCTTACTAATTTCAAAATTGATTTCTGAAGACTTGTGTACATTAGTGTCATGTGTAGCATATTTTTACTGTCAACAGTAACCCATATGGTGGCATGTATTCCGAGCAGCCCAAAAAAAGGGTCTCTTGGAAAGGAATGCTGCCCTGAGCACATTTGTGGACACACCTCCTGTCATTCTCGTAAATAGTTAAGGGCAAGTGACTTCCCTGTTTGCTGTGCATAGTCTCACCTGTTGTTGCTGCTGCTTGCAGACTCACCTGTTGGCTCACAATTTGAGAAGAAGAGCAGAGTAAAGAAGAAAGGATAGTTTTCAGACAAAAGGTGCAGATGAAATAAGATGATGTTTTGAGGACAAAAATAAGCAACAAGTAACAAGTAAGAAGCTACTAGCCTCTTCACCTTTAAGCATGTCTCTGTCCAAGCCAGTGGAGCAGCTAGCCCACGAGCTGAGCTGCCCCATCTGCCTTCAGCTCTACTCTGATCCAGTGGTTCTCCCCTGTGGCCACAACTACTGTCGAGCCTGTATCCAGATGACCGCCAGCACTACCAACAACACTGAAAAAAGGCTTCCACGCTGCCCAGAGTGCCGTGAGGAGTTCCAAGGTGTGGAATCTCTGCAGAAGAACTTTAAGCTCTGCAGCATCATCGATGGTTTCCGAGCCACAGCACCACAGCTGGACAGGCAGCCCGAGACTGAGCCCAACAGGATGGAAGTTTTCTGCGACAACTGTATAGATGAGAAGAACAAGGCTGTAAAGACCTGCCTGAAGTGTGAGGTGTCGCTGTGCTCCAGGCACTTCCAGAAACACCAAGAGAAGGAGTCTTTCAGGACACACACTGTGGTGGAGCCTCTGAATGAGATGGGGATGAAGAGCTGTCCTGTCCACCGCTATCCCTTTGAGTACTTTTGTTCCAGTGACATGACTTTGCTGTGCGCCACATGTTTCATAGAAGGCTCTCACCAGGACCACGATGTTCTGACCTTCAGGGCAGCCGAAGAGGAGATGAGACGAGCCCTAGAGAGCCGCGCCAAGGTAGTTTCATCGTTTCAGTTGCATTCAAAACACTTTTATTCCACAGTCCAACAGACAGCTGCAGCTATCATAAAATACTTGGTCATGTTTTATTTTAGTAATTATTAAGGAATTGCAAACTGTTTAACTGAACTGGCAAGCTGGCCACTTTTCCTAAGTCAGTGCAAAGCTGGTTAGCTGAATGTGCAAAACTTTGAAATGTGTGTACTGTGCAATACAATTTGAAATACAAGGAGAATAATGTTCTACTAAATAATGAATAATTAATGAATGTTTACTGGTGTCTCAATCAAACATTTCTTCCAAAGAAATAAACTGTTACCAAAAAGAGCACGTTATAGAGCGTTGCTTGTTGAGTAATGATGATGAGGCTTTACTTTATGCCTGTGAGAAATGTTAGAGGTTTAAACAAGTGTCTGCTGACAATCTGGGACAATGCTGTGAACTGGAAATGCTAAATGATAAGAATGCGGAAATAGTGTGACTGAAGAGAAATGTGTAATATGTTCTGACAGGATAAGAGCTAGTTCTCATATTACAGACGACTGATTCAAATACTTAAATTACGTCTAGGTTCTAGGCTTTGTTTGCAGCTTGCCTGAAGAAGTATATCCAATCATTCCAGTTTTTCAAACACAAAAAATCTGCCTTTGCAGGTTGTTTCCTGCAGGCTGCAGATGACTGAGAGTCTCCTGCAGAAGACAGCAGAGGAGCAGGGAGCCTCTGAAGCTATAGGAGACAAACTAGTTAACAAGGCTGTCACTTTCATGGACAGTATGGTTGCTCTACTGGACAGGTATATACTACATGTGTGCTGCTAGTCGCACTGCCTATTGAAGTAAAATGTAGTCTCTTAAAGCGCTGATGTATTAAAGATCCTAAAATGCATTGCTTCAATCAGTGTGGTGATGCACCAATATGGATTTATCTACATTTTAATCAGAATCTGATCATGGCTTTGGGTTGTTTTTTCTTATTGTTAACGTTCATAGGTCAACTCCACACAGAACACTCCACACCCACACGGTCCTGATGAAGCAAGAGTTTTTGACTGTTAAACTTAACAAAGAATATCCAAGGATGGTTTTTTTCTGAACTTTAATTGTTGCACATTTTCAGTGGCTTAAAGAATACAGTAAATGTACATCTTGACAATAACAAAGAAAACACAATCTCACTAATTAATAAGAAGATGTACAATAAAAAGGTTTGAAAAGAAGTTTAGTAAAAAGAGATGGACTATATGTATCAGGTTATCAGTAGCAATGCCTACTTCAGGCTTGAAGAGCAGGATCAAGATTTTGCAGATATAAATGAAAGTCAGCATACTGATCATTTAATGAGATGAATCCAGTTTATCAGCATTTTTAGAGTGCCAGTTAACATTTGGAGCAAAGAAAAGTGTTCAAATGTCATGGACAGTTCAAGTACAACTCTAAAATTCTTTAAAATGCTTTTCAGCAAACATCAGAATGCTAACAGGATAGCAATAACACTGCCAACATGTTGATAATAAGTCAAATTTACCATCTTAGCTTAGTGTGGTAATTAACATCAAACACAAACAGATCAATTAAAAGTTTGCTCTGATGATTGTGTTGGATGAACCATTACAGAATCAGGAACATACTACATTTGTACTGAGGCGTACTCAGAACAACAAATGTCACCTTCATGATGGTGCTCGACAAGGACAGAAAGGTAACATGGGCAGTGAGTGCAGGGTAGAGTCCTGACATCAGTCTCAGTTCCACTTCTGTAACTCAAAGCAATGTCTCATTCAGCATTTGATTCGCTGGCCTGTCTGAAAACACAATCTGTGTTCCTGGGGTTTATTGTCCATATTCAAATTGCCATCCTGCTGTTTGAAGCTTAGTGATTTTAACAGCATTTATGTGAGCACAAAAAAAAACTACAGCTGGTACTAAGATCATTGTAACTTTGATTTTGTCCATATCCATGACACTCATCAGAGTTCGCCTCTAAAGTAATTTTCTTCAACAGGTTGTAATCTTTGCCGTCTAAAAGTGCCTGCAGTACATCTCTGTATTCTGGTATTATTACAGACATGACTGTTTCTCCAGCTCGTGAACTAGCCTCTTCTGCAGAGCCTTAAATAAATCTGCAGTGCAGGAACTTTGTCTCCCTCATCTGGTGGTGAAAGTAATTACACAATGTTGATGCATATGGGAGAGGTTTGATCATTAAAGGTCACAAAAAATGAAAACAAAAATATGAGATCTTTTTTGTTAAAAAATGCTGTCCTTACAGTACCTAAACTTGTGCCATATGGAATACTGATCAGAAATGCTGCGAGTTAGTTACAAAAAGTTAACTGGATTTTCAGTTAAATTTTCGTTCATCTGAGATAGAGACTACATTTACATTGAAGAAATTATTTTCAATCACCCAGATATCCTATCAATTTATTATATAAATATGTATACATTATATCGAAGGTAGACACCTCTAACATAAATATCAGTCCTCATATATGAGTGTATCTCTAGTAAGAAGAAGCGCTGGTGGTAACAATAGGAGAAATAAAATTAGATGTATTGGTAGAAAATGATGATGATGATGTTTACTGACTGGAGCTTCAAGTTTACCTGCCTTTACATGAACCATTGCTGTGTTGTGTTCAGGTACAGGGAGCGTCTGCATGTGCTATTGGAAGAGGAGAGAGGTCAGCGTAGAAAAAGCTGGCAGGTGGGATTGAGTGCACTAGAAGAGCAACAACATCAGTTACTAGAGGCCCAGCAGAGGGCCACAGAGGCCCTCAAGGAGACAGACACATGTATATTCATACACAGGTATGACACACAATCTCTGCTTTGAAACTAAAAGTACATAGTCATTGTAGTAGCAGTACATAAAATAACCTGAAACCTCCTACTGAAATCTAGTTAAAGAAATACCAAGTTTACTCACATTCTGGCTTATTTAAACATATGTCTTTGCATTCTCACAGCCGATAGAGGTGAGAATACACGATATAAAGTAACAAAATAGGGTGCATATTAAAACTGATGAGTGCAACTGAGAAAATTCTTCTGCTCCAGGTTTGTGCTGATTGAACAGAAGCTGAGAGAAGTTGTCACAGGGCCCATTTGCTCCAATATCCCCTCAAAGGCTCCTCTTAACACCAAGCGCCTCCAGACAGGCCTCAAAACCCAAGACTTTCGCGTAGAAATGACTCATCTCCTAGATTCCCTCCACATCCTCCTCAATCCTTTGGAACTCACTTTCAACGTCTGCACTGCCCACCCCACCCTGATAGTCTCCAATGATCTGCGTACAGTGAAGTACAGCCACTCCAAGCAGTCGTATGTAGAGCACCCAGAGCGCTTTACAAGCGCACCCCAGATTCTGTGCAGCCAGGGGTTCTCTAGTGGTGAGCACATATGGGTGGTAGAAGTGGGGGCCAACACCATGTGGTCGCTGGGTGTGTGCTACAAGAGCATCCCTCGCCGTGGTGACCACAGTCGTCTAGGACACAACTCTGTGTCCTGGCGCATGCAGTGGAAAAATGGGAAGCTCACAGTATGCCAGTCTTCCAGTAATGTAGCTCTGGGGGAAATGACCCATCACCCACTGAGGATGGAGGTAGCACTGGACTATGAGGGGGGGACATTAACGTTCCACAGCACCAAAGGGCGTAGGGAGCACCTCTATACTTTCAGGACTGTTTTTAAGGAGCCGGTTTACCCAGCATTCAGTATCCATTCAAACACACCAGACTCGTGGATCACACTGCACAGAGGGATATGAACACACCGTCTGATGATTTATTTGTGCCATGCATAGAAGTGATTTGGGTGATCAGGGAAGTGAACTGGCCTTCAGCTAAGGTGTTGTCTTTGTGATTTTGTATTTGCCTTTCAAAATTCTGTAACCAATAAAAAGTGCAAGTTGACACACAATTCTGCCAAAATGGTGCATTCATGTGTAATTGTACCATAGTGAAACCCAGTTATCATGTCCCACAATTCACATTCAACAGATAAACTCTCATCCACTTGGTACCAATGCTTTTTAGCCGAGTGCTGTAATGCAAATGTGTTTAAATGCCATCTTGTATGACTACATTATAAGTGGTGCATTTTAATCACAAGGAAATTAATCATTTGTTTACAGTTTTATTGATGATTAGGGTGATTTTTGTGCAGTATATAGATCAGTACAGATGTTTCCTAAATTAATTTTGGTGGGTTTTTTTTGTTTGTAGTATGTTTCCATTGTCTGTTGTCTGTATTGAATTTATGCTGTGTTTGTTTTGAGTTTGCCTTTAATTTTCTGTATATACAGTAAACACTGATGTGCGTGAACATTGACATTTAGGCTGAATATGAGACATGCTTGTGTTTATACTGCAAATAAACGATAATGTTGATGTCTCTGTTGACCAAACGTATGGCAACATGTCTATATGGTACACGACAGCAGTAGTAGAATGTGAGTCCATGTACTTGAGAATACTACATTTAAGTACAAATTCAAAGTATTCTTTTACATTTTATCTTACTTTATACTTAAACTCCACTTCATCTCAGAGACAAGCATTTTACTTTTCAATTCACTATTTATCTATCTACAAATTTGGTAATTGTGGATGATTTTTGCGAGAAAGTTAAGGATTAAGTGATTCTTTATGTTTTGAGAATATTCTCCTACATCATATACTGTCTAAAATCCATCTTGGATGATCTGGGAAATGCACTGTTACACAGCTGAAACAGGGCTGTTTTTCACATATCTAAAGCTGAACAGGACACATGAAACATAAAGTATAATAGAAAATGATGCATTCCTGTAGATTAAACTATCCAACATATTATAAAGTAGTTAAAATACATAGTGCTGCCACATTAATGTTAATCCAGAAACATCAGTACACTAGCAGGAACAATTTCTCAAAAAATGTGCTTTGAATACATTGTTAAGGTTTTATTAAGGTTTTGAATGAATGACTTTCAATTGATTATTTTTCCAGTGTGCTATTAACAGGTTAGTTTTACTTCATTAAAGGACCTGTGCAAGTCTTCCTCCACGTTGTGATTGCCTCAATCCATTCATTCAAGCCTGCTTTAGTGTGTGACGTTCAAGTTGCCCGGTTGGGCTGTAACTGTAATACTACTAACCGCGAGTCATTGTTGTTGTTATTGTACCGAAAACACGTGATTTACATACGAGATACACAAATTGTTTCATGAATAATTTACGTTACTCGATCTATTTCAACAATACAATTAAAGGAAAATGTGCTCCAAGATGCACACAGGTCCGTGGGTGGTGGATATTTAAAACGAATCTGGCAACCTACATCCCATCTGTCACCTCTGTCATTGGGCTGAACGGTCGTATTATTTCATGTCAGTAACATTGTTCCACTCAGGATCACCAGAAAAGCTGACACTTAACACTAGAAGACATGGGTTCGGGAGAGAGTAGGACCAGGAAAGTGTCCTTCGGTGTCGATGACGAGGACAGAGTCAGGATTCTTCGTGGAGTCAAGGTAATGCTAATTTAGCTAGCGTTTGATAAGCCGCGTTAACGTTACTTTTAATGTTGCGTCCAGTGCTAACTAGCCGTTAGCGTGTTGCTGCACAGCAGATTAAGTTACCAGTTTATTCTGAGTTGTTAGTTAGGTCTGCAACCTGTAAAGCGACTGCTGAATTGAGGAGGATGTGAAGGGATGCAGGCGTTGGGTCAGTTTGACATACGACCTGAACGACTGGCTTGACCGCAGTCTTTTTCGTTAGGACAAACTCAAGTCGTAACATGCAGCAGGTAGAAGTGTGCCTTGCTTATCTGCAAATTAAGGTATCTGGCAGATGACAAAACGTCTTCATAAAACCTTCAGATTCTTCTGGTAAATTGGGCATATACACAACTTCCCCAGCAGTACCAAATTTATTAGAAATCCCAGACATTTCAGGTTTATCTAGCTATCGTTAACGCTCCTCCTTAGGGTTTGCTAACAATATAACAAGCAACACGTTCAGCTGGAAGTTAAGAGGCGAATATTACATTCGATAATATTTTGTCGGAACGTGTCGGTTGTATTGCTAAATCAAGGAGAGACTGTCATTGCTATCTCAACGGCCTTCAATATCATGGCTAGTATTCTTCTATAACCCTGGCGTTAAATTTACTCATTTAGAAGTTCGGCTTGATGTTCACAGCCCCTTGACAGTGCTGCCTTCCAGTGATATTCTAAATGTCGGAATTGTACGTTGTGCAAGTCACAGTGACAGACACTAAAATAAATAGGGGTTGTAGGCCTAGCCAAGTCAGTGGTCTGTCCACTGAGCGTTGTCATTAACACAGACCACTGGTTTTCTTCCACTAGGAGCGCTGAAACTCGTGGTCCGGACCAGTGAGTGAGTAGACTTTGGGTTAGTCTTCTTGTTTCTAATTCACCTTCTCCCTTCTCTGGTCTTGTTGGCAACACTGTAGTTAAGCAACTCTAGTGATAGTAAACCGTGGTCTGTATAAGAGACCATAGCATTGGCTACAACACCCTCTCAGTGAAATGGTAATCTAATGGCACATGAAATACTAGACTACTCCATGTGAACTTTTTAAATATAGTTCATAGGGATGCCTACAAGTATAGCTTATGTACTGTACATCGGGACTTCAGAATTATGCTTCACATCCTAACAAACCTGACACTTTGAGTGATAGCTCTATACAGACTTTTAATAACAATGACAATGATCTGCTGCAATTAGCAAAGAGATTTTCTGCATCAAACTGGATTAACATAGAAGACCTCATGTCAGAATGTGAGGACCTGTGCAGAAGCAGGGAGGGAAACAATAGGACTGTGTTTAGACTAATGCCATGAATGGAAAAAATGTTCATAGGAACAGCAAAAATGAGAAATGCATGAAAATTTCAAATGTTTTGTACACTGTACGAAAATGGTTACTTTCACAGTACGCACATGCCCAGCCTTGACTTTTTTTCCACTTCTGCATCCTCAATTCCATCAGGAGGCCTTAACTACAAACATTAGATAATGGAATGTAATATTCGGCCTTTCCCATACAGACTGTCCATATTTTTAGTGTAAAATGCTTTTTGGTTGCCCTCAAGTGGTTAAGGTTCTTGCCTTGCTGTAGAGATATGGAAATGTACTGCACTTAACCTTTATGGCCTGTAGAGTGTGTTTACAGAGCACTCTTCTGACCACAGGAACACACCTGACAGCGATGCTGGGTGGGGTCACAGGTGCAGCAATCCAGAAATCTTTGACTCGATGAGCTCAGTGAAATGGTGCTGTTCAGCTCTGTGTTATGTTTAAAACCTTAATTACATGCTGTTTTCCAAACGTATGGTTAAAGTCAGATGCTTGTGCCCACACAAAAAATATGAATGCCTGTAGTGTGCCTGGAGCCATAGCAAATCCCTACGTTCTGAGGTGTATGAGAAATTGTTGGATCTGATTTCCTAATTTCCTTTTCAAGGCACCCGTGAACAGGCTAGTCAAGTATAACAGTGACAGGAATATAAAAGCTAAACCAGTGCAGTTAAAGCAAGTTTTAAGAATTTATAGTTCTTGTACTTATAGGCATTATAATGACTATCAGAATGTCTGTGAAAACCAAAAAGACTGACAGATAATCCTATTTGCCAGCCCTGCCTGCACATTCAAATGTTGTGAGTCATAGAAACAGTGAGTCAGTGGCTTGTGCTGCCTGCTGTGGTTTTTAGTGTAACTAAGTTTAACCATTTCCTTGGATACACGCATGCACATAAAATAGAGCTGCAGTGACCCATTACTTTGTGGCACACTGCAGGTTCATGTGTTTTGCCTTAAGCCAGCAAAGCTTAAAAAAAAGAAAAAAATATTTGAATAAAGATGAGACCACATAGTGTGCTTGATACTCCAGTAAACTGCTAGTAAACTGATAATAGACAAGTTTTTTGCTTTAACTTAGCATTATGAAATAAATGTTGATTTCAAAATGTAATGGCTATATAATGATGACACTGTGGGTGTTTAGATTGGTTACTCAAGCCTTGGTTTCACTATGCAGTTTTGACTGTCACCTGGCACAAAATTTCCTGGGAAAATGAAGGCTGACAGCCTGGCGCCATTTTTATTTCTTTCATGTCTCCATCACGGACTAAATGAATGAATAAAGCTGTCCTGTGTCCTGTGTTGTTGGTAGTAACTAATCTATGTAAAACTGAAAGGTTGTGGCAGAGATAGCAATAAAACCACTTAGAAACATTTGAATAAACTTGCAGCAAGTCTTCTCATTGTTCCTGCTGTTAAGAAAGCAAAGCCAATAAAAAATTTGGGATCAATTTTAGGTTCTCATTTCTCTGTTGATTCTGTGTCTCTGGCCTGTCTTTTTCCTTTTTTGATTTGTGTTTTATCACTCTGTCTAGTTGTCAGAAGATGTACTCCAGAGGATGAGAGGAGTAGCCAACATTGCTCCAGAACGCACTTCATCAACCTCAGTCCCTCAGAAAGACACAGGTATCATGCACGTTACAGTGCGTCCTTGAAAACCAAAGACTACTGGTTGATGTAGTGTTCACATATTGTCAAACCCACATAAAGATACCATACATGCACACACAGTGTGTGTCCTGAAACTTGTAGACTTCTAGTTGCACATTTAGACATTGAAAGGGACCATGCTGTTATGGGGAGTGTAGGAGCTGTATTTTTTGGAGCTTGAATCATGCCTGGACATTGATTTGAAAAGACAGCTACAACAAATAAGTCGATCTCTTGTCAGTTCTGCGCTTATCATACTTTTCACTCTTTTTCACCTGTCAGGGTTTTTTTCCACTTTATTGTTGGAAATGAATGTTGTCCATCCAGTCCGTCAAAAACTCACAGGCTGACTCACAGACACACTGTGAGCAGACTTAAAAAGCTTACCTAGTGACATTAAGGCTACAGTTAATCAATGTAACGTTCTTAGTATGAACCGATATTACACAAATAGTTTCATTATTCAAGAGTATCTGATGTTTTGAAACCTTAATCATCTAAATATCCACAGTAATTTTCAGAAAAAAATGTGTCAGGTATAAGTTTTTGGACATTTTTTAACAATGTGCTTGTACTTGTATTAATTGTAATAGGTGCCTCTGGCAGTGCCAGCTCAAGCTCTCGACCCCAGCAGAGCCCACAGCACCGGGCCCCACCCAGCAGCCAGTCCAACAACAGCAAACCAGCCTCCTACGCTAAGGACGAACAGAGAAGGTGGGATTCTGAAAAAACATTCAAGCAGACTGATGCCTGTTAAACTTGCATGCACCCTTGATTATAACAGTAGCTTTAAATATTGAAAATATGAAAATAGCCACTTTGGATTGTATGTGTTGTTGAGAATTCAAAGGGTGCTTGTAGCCTATCCCAGCTGACTACGTACGAGAGGCAGGGTTCACCCTGGACTGGTCGCCAGTCATTCGCAGGGCTGACACACAAAGACAGGCAACCGCACACTCTCACACTCACACCTAGAGGCAATGCAGAGTAGCCAGTTAACCTAATGTGCATGTTTTTGAGATTGTGGGAGGAAGCTGGAGTACCCAGAGAAAACCCATGCAGGCACAGGCAGAACATGCACAGAAGGGCCCAGACCTGGACTTAAACCAGGATCCCCCTTGTTCTGAGACACCGGTGCTAACCACTGCACCACCATGCCGCCCGCCCTAATGCATAATATGTCTTTTTTAGAGATATTTTTTTAACAACCTCTCAATCCAGGCAGTCATTGTGGTGCTTCCCCTGAAATTCAGTGGCCAGAAAAACATGCTAGAGATTTCTGAGCAGAATGTGTTAAGCTAAGAGAATTGTAAGAAATATTCAATATGTATCTTGGCCTGCATGATCTGAATATCACAAAGCTATCTATTGCATAATAAATTAGATATTTCCTCATACCAAGGCTGCATGCTGGAGTTCACGCATGGTTTATAGGTAAGGAACCAAAGTTTACATTTTGAGAGTCACCTGGTTTTGGTCTGCTGGCTCTCTCCGGGAAAGTAAGTACAGAATGACACCTGAGAGACGAAGGTTAAGTTGGGTAGAAGAATGAAAATTTTGCATATGTCCTTTTTAGTCAGATGTGCCTCCTCTCAGTAAGGTCAAGGTCAGACGGGATCAGTTAAGTTTTATTGCAGCCCTCAATACAAAAAGCCCTCTTGAATTGAACATGTAGAAGACTGGTCAAACCAATAAGGAAGAGCTGGAAAATAGGTCACATTTCTTTTTATGACGCTTAATAAAAAGTGTCATGTCTTGATAACTTCTGTACGGCTGCTGGAGATCCAGTTGAACAGACTCAAGCCATTCCTGTTTTTGCTGTTTTCACTCTTGCCCTCAGAATTCTTCTCATAACAGGAGAACTTTGATGCTCCATGTATTTGACTGGTCTAATGGAACCTGGTATATGCTGCCACCTTGTGAATATATATGTTTATAGCATTTTGACTGTATTTAGACAAAGCATAAGCTAGTGATGGTATGTAAAAAAAAATGGAAGCATTGTTATCTGTGTGCTTGTGTTTGTGTGTTTCAGGTATGAACGCCAGCAGAAAATCTTGAAGGAGGAATTGGCCAAGGTGGCACAGAGAGAGAGCGAGGCAGCGAGGGAGGAGATGACGAGAGAAAGACTCCACATGCGCCAGGAAGCCGAGAAGGCCAAACAACTGGTACACACACACACACACACACACACACACACACACGCCATTGATTTTGCTTTATTGAAAATCAGTATTAAAAGAGAAAGAGAAAATAAGACATGTCTCTTGTAATCAACAACTAATTGTTCATTGGTTGTCATACTTTCAAAAGTAGAATGTGAGGTAACAAGCAGCAGTTTTAAGCAACTGCAGCGTTGCCTTTACAAACCTTGGCCGCACTAGAATGACTGGGACGCCTGTGCTGTATGTGCTGCTGCCCGAGAAAAAGACACCAAGGCTTAGATGTGAATAGCGACCAAACTTTGAGCTAATGTTATGTTCTGTGAGTCGGTGGTGTTCAGTGCCATCACATATGCTGTTGCCTGCTGGGGCAGCTGCCTGAGGGTGAGGGACACTAACAGACTCTTTAGAATCATTAAGAAGGCCAGCCATGTTGTGGGAGAGGAACTGGACTCTCTGACAGTGGTGTCTGAGAGGAGGATGTTGTCCAAAATAAGGACTATACTGGACTTTCCCTCTCACCCTCTCCACAATGTGCTGATCGGCTACAGGAGCTCATTCAGCAAAAGACTCATACTGCCACGATGCACCACAGAGCGACACAGGAAATCATTCCTGCCTGTCGCCATCAAACTGTTAAACTCTGCACTGTGACGGCCACACTTTACATTGTATATATACAATGTATATATTGGTTTTCTACACATGTACATACCTGTATTTTAAAATTTTCTTAAAAACTTTGAATACAGTTTTTGTAAATACCTGTACTTTGAGATTTTAGTTTTTGTTTATCCTATCTTTATTGTTTATCCTATTTTTATACTCCGCACTTTTCTCCTTTTTTGGTCGGGAATACTGCATGTGCAATGTCTGTAAAAACAAGAATTTCCCTCCAGGGATAAATAAAGGAATTCTGATTCTGATTCTGATTCTAATCCGTGGATAACATTTGTCCTTCTGGTCAGTGTTTCTGAGAGACGTAGCCATAGATGAATGAGAAATCTTTGCTTACAAGGCAGTGCTAGTTTTAAACGCTCAGATCTTGCTGAGCTTGTTTGTAACTTTATCTACGGACAAATGTGCCGGTAGAGGATTAAACATGGCGTCTGTCTGCATTTTCAACATTAATGACATGATGCAATGTATTACTTTTGTTCATGAGTGTCATTTAAATCATGCAAGAACCTTCTTCACTGTCGTGTTTCCTTTCATTAGAAAATCCCTTTCCTGCTGAAACAAACACCAGTCCTCTGTTGGCAGAGCTGTTGTAGTGTGCATGTAATGAGTTGTGAGTTTTGGTCAGCAGTAAGTCTAGAGCTGAAGACTTTAAGTTTTACGTGCAGTGAGTTCAGTGATGAAGCTGTAAAAGCGGATTAATTTGAATGTCTCTCTGTAGCTGGAGATAAGTTTGCACAGGTTCAAGTGAGGATTCAGTCTGGTGAGGTTTTCTCTGGTTTAATCACATGTTGCTGCATTTCATACTGACACAAATTGGGGCTTGGGATTGTATTTGTAATTTCCATGGTGATACTCTCTCTGCCTCCTCCTTCTCCTCCTCCTTTTACCTATTACATCCCTGTTTTCTTTCTATCTCCCCTCTTTTTACCATTTTCTCTATCCCTCGTTTCCTTTCTCGCCCACCGCCACCCTCTATCTCCCTCCGTCTTTTCCTCTGTTCTATCCCAGCCCATCACTCTCTTCTTCTGCCCCGGAGACAGTATTATCAGTGCCGTGCAAGCGGTAAATTGCACCCTGAGACTTTCCTGGAGCTCGAGATAGGAGGAATGGTGCAGGGTTGGAGGTTTAGGCGTGGGAAGGGGAGAGCTTGTTTTACACACCAGCTGGTGCCTTATTCACGTGGTCTTCCTGTTATCTCCACTCCAACACACTCCCACACCACTAATAGAAGGCCCCTGGAGGGACGTCGTGAACAGAATGACCGGTCGAGTGGGACTGGATCTCCTGATACAGAGGGTGCCTTGCAATTACTGTTTCTTGTACTGTGAATTCATACGTATGTATGTATATATACATACACATGGAGTGTGTGCAGACTTACTCGCATTCACAAATGAGATTTGTTTTGTTGTAGCAGATGGTCTCAACCTTTCATAACTTAAGGTCCACTTCTAATTGTTGAAAAAGTCCAGAGGACCCCCCGCCAATAATAAAAAAAAGAAATGAAAATGAAATAACATAACAAAAAAAGGGAGAGAGAAAGAGGGAAAAAGGAGCTGGGCTGTGACAGGATTTCACAACATTCAGCACAGCTCAGCATCACTGCTTGTCATTATAAATCCAGGTTTAATGAATTCACAGTCCTGTTTCCTCACCTCATACTTCAGAGCTTTTACTTGTGCAAGGTTGTCTCCCACATTGTTCTTTTTTGTTTTGTTTTGTTTTCAAAACCGAATCTTGGCTAACTAACAGTTGCAAAAACACATTTGTCTCTACCTAAGGATGTGTCGTGAGGGGCATGATGATATTCAAATGTTAATGGTTGTTGAATTGATGCCCTTTAATTTGACATTTTTCATTTATGTGACTTCCTGAGCACATAATATATGAAAATCAATAGCTTTGTAATAAAAAAAAAATACTTTTGATTTTAATCTAACCCTTCGTCAGTGCTGCTGCCTCTGTGGCCCACTAGGAGGCGCTCTAAGTCTCACTAGTTGAGAATGCCTGATCTGCAGCTATTTGCCCCATGCGACCCCTGTGATCACAATGCAGTCAAGCAAATAAAACAGCTGCTTTGTTTAACTGTTGAGAATGTGTACTTTTCCAGATCAGTCAGTCAAACACTGCCAGGGTGTGCAATACATTTCCTCTCAGTCTGAAGATGGACCCACTTTTTCTTTACATCCTTAGTGCCTATGAGCTGTAGAGCTGGTTGATAATTCTCTGTAGATTGGTCACTATAAGGAACTTACTTCATATTAAACATGTAATGCAATCTGATGTTCATGTAAAAACACAATATCATTTAGTGCCGCTTTTAAATGACATCCTGAGCAAATACATACCATAAATAGGGTATATTATCAGTTAAAAGGTTAAAAATCTCAGTAGTGTCATAAAACATTACTAGCACCTGCAGTGTATTGCAACCATGTACGTGTACTCCCAAAATACAAAGAATTCAAATACAGGAGACTTTCATAATAGATCCCCCAAATTAGAGTACGCGTCAGCACGGCTGGTGGTAATTTGACAGAGTCAGTGGGCTGTGAGGGCTGTGATGGTCAGGACCGACTTACATTTGCAGATGGCCGATGTTAATTTCGTCCTATTTGGGGGAAACATTTAACATAATTCAATATTGCCTGGAGAAAAAGGATGAAAAGGGCTGAACATATGAGAAGTAAGAGGTGACAGCTGATTAAGCATTGACTAAGTAATGGGTAGGAGGATGTGAAGATGAAAAAGAAGTGACTGAACATTTTGTGAAGGGGTTTGAATGAAGATTGACGAGGAGCAGAGAAATGAACGAGAGTGAAAGAGAAGATGACATGCATTTCCTGTAGAACTGAGCTGAAGAGGAAGGACTGATCCAGAGGGTGAAAGAGAAGTCTTCACGAGTGATTTAACATTTCCTGGAGGATTGTGAGGAGGTAGAGGGGGTAGAGCAACAGTGAGAGAATCAGAAGGAGGGATTACCAATGTTTCTTAAATGATTTTAGGAGGATGAATTAGAAGAAAGAGGAAATATGATTAAAACGAATGTTTGCAAAATTACTAAACAGCGTGCACAAGTAAGAGCACTTAGAGAAGGAGAAAAGATTTAGGGGAGTGAAAAAGACTGATGGGTAGAGAAGTTCAGCTCTGGCGGATGAGGAGGACAGGAAAGAAAGAAAGGATAGGAGGACGAAAGAGAAAAATGCCTTCCTATAGATAGGAAAAACATCGTTCGATGTAAAGAGAAAAACTATTTAATTTACAATTACTGCAGGAAAAAGAGGCGATGATAAGAAAGAACGTGGATGCAACATGTGACAGGATGACCTGCAGAATTCTGCTGAAGGGGAGGACTGGTGGGAGATACAGGAGAAGAGGAGAGAGTTTTACAATATCAGTGTGCTGCCAGTCAGTGTATGTTAGAGACGAGATGCAGTGTTAAGCCTTGAGTGTGGAACAGAGGTGCGGGCAGCAAGGATACAGGTGGAAAAAGGCGAAAGAATCACAACTCGGACAGAACCAGACAGCGATGTGCCGCATCTGCTGTTTAGTTGTGTCTTTCTTTTATCTGTCTTTCACTCCCTCATTCATTTCCTCCTGTCTTTTGTCCTTTTCCCAGTGAACTGCCTGATCCTCGCTATTCCTCTGGCTCTTTTTTCATCTCAGCCAAGGCCCTCGCCCACTGTGCTTCGCTCTCTGAATGGTCTTTGTTAATAGCAAATCTTCCACAGATTAATTTCAGAATGAGAGAGGGCAACTGGAGAATGGAAAGAAAGGAAGTCGAACTAAAGGGCTAAAAGGGATTTTCTCTTTTTATAATGTATTAATGGCCTTTTCGGTGCCTGTTGAAAACAAGAAAAAGGTTATAAGTCACATTAGCATATGGTAAATTTCTCTCTCTCTCTCTCTGTTCTTGCAGAACAATTAAGAAGCCTATTTTATTAGCTGCCCTTTAACTTCGTCTGATGGAGCTTCAGCTAATGCAAAATACCATCCTTGCTTTACTGATTCTTTGAACACGCCTGTAAAGCACAAGTGAATCAGTTGCATCTTACTAGGACACAGTGTGACAGGGAAAATGTGAGTTGGTCAAAGTTGCCACATGCACATAATGGCATTTTTCACATTATGCTAATGGGTATAATGCTGCTTAAAGCTGAAGCAAGCTGCAGTTTTCTCTGTAGCTTCAACACTTCAGACAGTCACTTTCATTATTCTCTTGTTGTTTCCATTTGGACCATTGTTCCTGTGAAATTATGGCCACTTTAAGTTTACTCATCATGAGGTGTAGCGTTCAGCCTGTGAAAACAATTGTATGATTTTTCTGTGACCCGTAAAAATGGGTACGGACCTGGAATGGCCGATATGTTTGAGGTGCAGATAAGATTTTTCTTCAATGCTGGGTGTAGAACAGTTGGATAAGTATGGGTAGGACAGACTGATAGAAAAGCTCAGTTGTCTCTGACAGCTGCATCCCAGAGGGTAAACCTTTGGAGGTGAATTTGACAGGGGGTGAATTTCACCTCCACCAGCAATTGCCAGTTGCATCCTAAATGCAGAATCTCCACAGGGTGCACAATTTAACGGGCTCACAAGCTAGTGGTACGCTCCTAGGTGCTGAAATTAGAGTTGTCAGGTAAACCGCAGGGATACTGTGTAATGTGAGAGGGGATGCAATAATTGTTTGCAGACAATGGTGCTGATTTGCGATGAGTCAGAAAGGTTCAGTTCAGTTTCAGTAAAAATGATTAGTTCCTGCATATGTCCATATTTACTTAATTAGACATCAGTTGAAAATCTTGGGTTACAAGTTCCTCCATTTGACACTAGATGGCAACCAAAGCCCGTTCAAGGTGGAAGCATCTCTCTCTCTCTCTCTCTCTCTCTCTCTCTCTCTCTCTCTCTCTCTCTCTCTCCCTTTATTTCTCTGTCATGCTCTCTGTTGCTTTGTCTCTCAGCCCATCATGCACGTCAAGTTTATTTCAAGTGTGAAATTCTCTCATTGCAAATCCAGTCAAAAATGTTATTGCACAGGTGCCCCGTGTTCTCTAATCTACCTAATCTTTTTTTAGTACAATGACCTTTCATCTCCTCTCTTATTTTTATTACTTCAGAATTGTCTGTAGTGACAGGGGACATTTAATTTTAATGTTCGAATTAGTCTTCAGGGAAGTTGTCACATGCCAAGAGCTGGTGACCTTTTTTGTCTCATCTGCTTTTATGGGGATTGTAAGAATATCATGTTGTTCCAAAGGAACTACTTTCAGCCCTGATACCAAAAAGGAAAGGACTCTGTGTAAAATGTAAATTAACAAAAAAAAGAATGCAATCATGTTGACATACTGTGTTTACTAACAATGGTTTCACAAAGTGTTCCTGAGCCCATGTAGTAATCATGTGTTTCACAAAGTGGTGAACCTCGGCCCATTCCTGCTTGTGAATGACGGCCCTTTTAATACTCCGTTATGATGCTGTCATCTATTACCAACACAACACAACACAATTTTTATTTCGTTTCTCTGTTCCAGCGTGTTTGAAACCTGTTGCTGGCATAAAATTCAGAATAATCACACAATTTTTTTTTTGTTTTGTGCAGCGTCACAACAGCTGGAATATTGTACCCCCCAAAGCAATTAGATAAATGAAATTTTATCTTTTTTTTTGTGTATGGCTCAGCCCACTGCTAAATGACTGCAGCTCCTGCCACAGTAAGACTCAAACTAAAGCCAACGTAACCCTGATGACATCACTGTGGTACTGTAAATGCCAAATGGACTTGCATTTATACCACGCTTTTCTTGTCCACCGACGGACCACTTGTCACATGCGCCCATTCACACCTGCATTCATACGCTAATGGAGGGGACTGATACAGCACATCCTGTCAAAAGTGCTCCACAATGCTTTGTACGCTCAGCCATTCACACATGCCGTGCACTCACACACACACGGATAGAACAGTCATTAGTAGCAATCTAGGCTTCAGTATCTTGCCCAAGGACACTTTGACATGTAACCAAAGCCGGGTGTGAACCTCTGATATTCCAGTTATTGAGCAACAGCCACCCAATGTGACATCATAAGGGTTATTTCATTATTTTTTTTGTGCAATTTTCATCTCATGCAAGTTTACACACAATCGAAAGTTACTGAAACTTTTCCATCTCAGCTACAACTTAAGGATCTATTGGTTTTACTGCAAGCACTGCCACAGAATACCCACCGCATATCAGGAATATTTCCCCTTAACACCACCAGTATTTTACAGCAAGGAGGCCAAATGTTATGCTAAATTCCTCGTGTTATGTTATTGTGAGGTAGCAGCACCACTTCAGGCAAAATAGTGCTGGGATCCTCTCTTGTATGTCTGCATGTTTGTCAATGGGCTCTGCTGGAATGAGCCAGATGCCGACTCTGATTTGATAAACCTGCCTCTCTTGTTTATACCTAAACCCATGTAATCAGCTGGAGATTCTCTGCTGATGGCGCGACAGTGTTGTCTCTCTCTCTCTCTCTCACACACACTCAGGAAACTCATTCAGACTTTGGTTGTATGAGGGAAACAGCTGTGTTCACCCACGCACACAGACACACATACACACACACACACAGCAGAGAAGCACATTGAGGCAGATGGGGACATGCTTCATTATGGCAATACATATGAGCTGGTGAGTAGCTTGATGTTTTGTCATGTACTCCTCTGACTGCTTATTTAGTCAGACATATGGTAATACACTGCTATTATGCCATTTAGTGAAAAACAGGGTAAATGAGTTGCCTTGTTTAGCGCACAGTCTTGAATTTCAACAGATTTACATGTGTCAAGCAATTTAAGCCTTATTACTGTGTGAATACAAAACACAAATATGCTTTAATTTTGTATGGATACATGTACCGCGCAAATGGATGTCGCATCGATCTCACACACAGTTAATCAGTGAAGTGGAGAAGAAAGGATGTAATGCAAAAGGGACAGAAACAGGAGGGGGAATGTTGGGAAATGAGGGCGCAGAGGAGATGGGGAGATGGCAGGAGTGGCATTGAAGAAAATGGAGGGAAAGAGGTGAGTGAAGGTAGGGTACAGATAAGCCTGCAGTTGTATCAGTAATTGTAATCTGAAAGAACTGACATGGTTCTGCATGTAAACCCATTAAGCCGACTCTGTGCTCAAAAGCCAGCTTCCCTCATTGCGCTGTCGGATAGTTGGGTAAGATGAGTTGAGTAAGCAGGCACGCAGATGAGAAGTCCAGTAAATCTTGGCACAGGAGAAAAGAAACGAACGTCAGGGATGATTGCTTTTTTTCTACATTTATTAGCGACAGTGTTGCTCCTAAATCAGCTGGTCTGTGGCACATTTAAAGTTGTCTGTTATTGACAGAAAGTCACATGTGCGCACAAGAGGCGAGTTTACTATACCTCGCTGAAGCAGTTATTTGGTAATACTGTAATGTAATACAGCTTGGAGAATTTGAAGGTGTCACGATGTTCCCCGCAGGACTGGGATGCACATTTATTACAGTGAACTCAATATTTTTGACGCTTCCTGGCCCATCTCTAAACATCTTTATCTGTTCCCTAATTCTCTAATTCTCGCTGATGGTAATGATTATCTGACTGGCCATTGCTAACACCAACTTGGCCTGATCTTCAGCATCATCATGAGCATACAAGAGGACAGCAGACAGTGAAACCGGGATGCAAATGAGCAGATATACGGCTGAGTTTAGTGATATAAGTAACCTTTATGTAAGATTCTTTACCTGCACTCTTCCACATGAATACTAAACAGTTTGACTAAACTGTAAAGTTCATTTTCATTAAGATCACAGAGCTTAACAACACAGGGTCTTAGCAGTACATCTGCTGGCAAAAAAGCCATATTGCCACAAATGTTGTAGCATTTTATGATTAAATGTCAAATCATGAATCACGAGCAAGTAAAAATATCCAGTCCTGTCAAATCAATTATGTTAAATTGTAGCTGAATAGAGAAGACATTTTGAAGGAGAAAACAGGTGAAAATCATCAAACGATGATGGCTGAATTCCATTTAGCTGATTCAGTTTCGGTGTCCTGGTATTGTGCGTGCTGACTCACTGTCACGCCGTCATGGTTTGCAGAGGCACGTAAATAGAACAGAGTTTTTGTTACTGTTATAAGAAAACGTACTATAACAAGTCAAAATGTCAAATCCTATCATAATCAAGACTGGATTCCTAAAAGCGGTACAGTTTTTGATTGTATCTCTTATTTTGGTGAGTCACAAAAACATGTTTTAGTGCATTTCACATTTTGGGCAATCGTGGATTTGGATTAGCAATTCAAATTTAACCACACAAAATCATAACTGTGACATACCAAATCATTCTGACAACTTCTGGTGAAGACGCAATATTCATATACGCTGTTTAAAATGCTAGAATTAAGCAAACTTACCAAGCAAATGCAAGCAGACCACATTTAACGACAAGCTGAGGAATTCCGTCCTGATAGCGTCAGAGAAACATTAGCATGCATCGAACCAAAGTGATTGGTCTGATTAGTCTGGAGTGAAGGGAGTAAAACTAAACATGGAGGAGAGCAAGTTGGGTTGGAACAAGGAGGAGGAGGAGGGCTAGTGGCCCATATTGTCTTACTCCTTCCTCTGTGTAGCTGCCTGGCTGTAATTATCAGTCAGATTATTATTGAGTGCTAATTTATTGCCTCGCTGGGAGCTATGTGTTAAATAAACGCAGCAGAGTAAATAAGAGAGGGGGGAGAAAGGGAGAACAGACTGCTGCTGCCATCAGATGGCAACACAGCGCGTGCACACACACACACACACACACACACACACACACACACACTGCCCACAGGGGAAGAGTGTGTTTATACGTGTCTGTCCCAGGCACACTTACATATACAAACACTAGTGTAACATGCCCATGTGTTGTGTTGATGATCCATTGGACTGTTAACATTGGTGCGCTGCCCTCAGATGCTCTCTTCATGTGTTCCTTCTGCACTGAATCAGGGATTGGCCCTCCATAATTGATATCACTGTGATGTCTACCCGGCAGACACACTGACTAACAGCTAAGCCAGTTACCATCTGGTGTCCCTACAGCTTAACCTCAGAACCTGCAGTACGGTCTGGAACTCTTTAAAAAAAAATCTGTCTGAGAAGTGGGTAGATCTGATTTGTATTTTTGGTTTGACCCCGTTTATTAGGGTCTGGTAATATTTTTGTTTTGGACTCATGAATGTGTGAAGAGAGCTGGATACAGCTGCAAATTGCTGCCAGTCCCCTGCAGCCCCAAAAATATTAACCTCCCTAGACCACGATTAAGAAAAAGCTGTCTTTAAAACTGTTGCCAGGACACACCCAACTACAGACAAGGTCAATTAATACTCTTTGTATGATAAGTGCTTCATTTTGTAAAACTTTCCCAAAGCAGAGAAAAGTGATTTTAATGTGGGTGGGAATTCATCAAAGCTTTAAAATCTCTTTTGGCTGTTTGACGTACAGTCATTCATTCAAATCAGTGGGTGTATTCTTGGAGTTTGGTATCTAGTTCTTATTGTACATCCGTTGTTATACTGGACTTACAGATATTTTATTTGTCAGGCAGCTTTGATAACCTATGTCATCTGTGTTACGGAATCAAATGAGGTGAAATCAACAAGAGGTTTATTCATCTGGCTGGACAGCAGGTAATGCTGCACTATACTATGATCAAAGGCTCTTTGCATCCTCTCTGGTGGTCAGCCCAGCAAAGAGATTACAAAGATATTGTTGGATATGAGCACTAGTTGAAACTGGACCTCTGCTGTTAAAGTGATGATGAGCCTTATGAAACAAAGACAGAATATCCTATCAGGACATGATAGGGGACACGGCAGACAAACATATCTTTTAAGATAATCCCGTGGTCAGTACGAGCTGTATTCTTACCACTAATGAACTGCATCAGACTTCTCTTAGAGGCCACCTGGCAGTGGGACATGTAGATGGAGAGCTGCAGCCAACTGACAAAGATGAAACAAGGACTGGCCAGAGCAGTGCTGAAACAGTATGATGCTTCTCACTGACGTCTTTCACATCATTTTGATAACATGTCTCTCCACAGAGTGAGTCATCAGTTGGTTAAAGAAAGCTGTGCCTTACTTCAGGTGTTGCTTTAGGATCTGTTGTGATGGAATGATAATGTACACAAATGATCCTCATGCTGGGGAAAAGATTTTGACAAAACCTTATTTTCTGATTTCCTGTCATAAATTATGTGATGATGACGAAATGACAAGATTAATGCAATAAATGTATTTTTCTTTTAATGAAGGGGGAAACTGAACTGCTTTCATAATGGAGGGTTTATGCCTGGAAGGCATGAAATAACAGAAGCTCCCTTCTATGTGGTCCAGCTCTGAAAGAATTAGGAGATTTCATCCACCTGAGCTTACGTCTCAAAAAATTCAAACCACATTCTCAGAAGGGTGTGAGCTGTGACAGCAATGTCTGCTCTTTGGTTCCTTATTTTACTTGCTGTCCTGGCTGTTTGCCTCCATGGCTCAAACCCTTTTGGTGTCCATGGTTTAAAATGTTTGTCCTGTTGTTAATAAGCTTACAAGCAAAACAGCACTGGAAACATTGACTGTATCAAATATGGACCAAGTTTTTAGGTCTGAAAAGTGAAGCGAAAAGTGTGGAAAGGTCTCAAACCCGCATTCTTTCTAATGACCAGAAGGAGGCATCTTTACTCATTTCAAAACGAAGTCTGACTGTATGTAAGCTTATGAGAAAGTGACCCTACTTCTCACTTGATTTATTACCTCAGTAAGCAGTCTCCTAATGAGTTTATGATCTCTACCATCTCTACCATCTTGTTCAAATATGGTCACTTTTCTATCCAAAAAAAGAAACCAAAATGGTGATGGCTGAAATACCAGACTTTAAGCTTCAAGAGAGTAGTCCACAAACATCATTTCTTGTTCTTGTTGCTCGTTTATTAATGCTGTGATTTTTCTTTGTCTCATGTTGTCAGTTTTTTGTTTCATAGATGTTGACTGTTACACCTGTCTCTCCTTTTCCCTTCTTGTTCCAAGCTCATCTGTCCCTTACTTACTACTGCCTGCTTCCTCTATCTCCCGGGTTCACACATTTTTTTTTCCTCTGTCTGCAGCCTCTAAGTAGATGCTTCACACCTCTAGCTGTGTACTGAATTGATTCATATCCAAAAGGGGCCTGGAGCAGGAAGAATGTATAATAATATGTTTGTAAGCTAATCTTCTGTTTAGCTTATGGTTAGCAGCTGCCTTATTCAATTATGCACCGTCTTAATAACTGAAGTTATTTGTCTTTACATTTCTTAAATATTTCTTCTTTCTCTTGTCTTTTGCCTTATCTGTCTTCTTCACTCTTTTCTTCTTCGTGACCTGATAAGTTTTTATCTATTTTGTTGTTTTCAGTTTAGACATTAAGGATATCTTTAGAGAAAAGTGCAAGGGAAGAATGAATTTGACATCAGAAAATATATTAATATAATATAACATAAGTATTATAAAAAGTAAATGAAGGTAAATATTGTAAGTCCTTCCTTAAATACGGGCAGTCTATTAGGAAATGCAAAGTATGGATGTGAGATCTGGACAAGTTCGCATTCTGCTATAGCTTTCTGTTGATCTTAATGGTGCTCTTAAAGCTACATTTTCCTTACTTCATATCCATCTCAACACAAGTGCAGAATAAAATGAAACACATCAGTGACAACAATGCCTGTTTTTCTTTTTTTTAAACCTATGTCTAAAAGCACAGTACTTGATATCCATGTAATTTTTCGATCTATTAATCGACTTTGAGATTGAGCAGCTCATCAAATTGAATTTCTTTTGTATGTAGGCTCACCTGGCCAGTAAACTGATGGCGATTCTGATACAATTCAGCAGGAAAAACAGGCATTACAAAATGAACAAGTGCACAGCTGTAACACTCAGTTTAGGTGTTAGATTCAGGTAATGAGGGGATGATCCTGACAGGGCCATTGTGCGTTTGTGAGGCTTGTTCTTTATTCTCGAAACTTAAAAGCTCTCTCTCTGTCTACACCCTAACAGCACTAACAAAACTACGCTGCTGTTGTAAGACTAGTAAATGACAGACTTCATGGTTGAATTAACTTTTTTCCCCCTTAACTTTGTTTTTTAAAGGAGCCTTGAGAGGACTGATAACAGACTTGTTATCAAACAGTACTTTTTCAATACTGACATGCTGAGAATAAGTCAGAATATTGTACACTTCTTTACTTTAATCAATCTATTGTTTTAAAACATGAACCAGATTGTTTTTAGTTCATCTGTTCACGCAACATTTAATATTTGAGAGATTTAGCTTCTTTTATGAAAAGAAACAAGACTAAATGTCCTCAGCCATGCAGTGAAGCTACAGTTTGGCAGGCGCTTCTTTGACTAACTGTTAGCTAACTGCTAACGTACTGATGGTAAACACACACTATTTTTTGTCATTTTATTTTAGTGTGTTAGCATGGGTTTTGCAAATGTTTTGGTAAATTAAAAGTTGTACCTGATGATGGCGCTATAGGAAAAGCTAAGAGATCACCAGAGTCTGTCAGGAACATAAGCCATAGCAGTCCATAGTTGTAGAGATAATTCACTGTGAACCAATTTGCTGGACTCATCAGTAGAGACCAGCATTGACATTCTGAGGGATGCCTATAGCATGGCTAAATGTAAACTACTGGTGAAAAGATGTTTTTATACCATAATGGCAACTAATACCCAGTCGTAGCATCAAAGCAGCATATGGAGCATCTTTTTGTTCAAAACAGATCAACACTGTTTTTTTAATGGAGGTTTACATGAATTTGCCATCACTTTGGTGCTTATGTTTTAGTACCAAGAAAGACTTGTGTTGTGTTGTGTTGTCTGGCTTCATGATGGGTTGAGACACCCTTAATTTTTTATGCTGTTGGTGTGCATTTTGCTCTCCTTCAGAAGTTTTTATTTTATTAAAATAAATGAGTGGAATGTGTTTTGTTTTGTTTTTTTTGTTACAGTACTATGGTTGGTCTAAATATGTTTTAAATCAAGAAACCAGAACTACAAATGGACTCACTGACAGACATTAGTAGAAACAGTAAAAGACTAAATGAATAAATGAACGACAATACTAGTTTTCTCAACAGAGGCTGAGCAAACCTGAGCATATAAACCTCAGCCAAACCTCTGTGTGTATGTGTGTGTGTCTGGTATGGTGTGTTGTGCGTAAAGTCACGCCTGGCTGGCTGTTATCTACCATAGACTTGCAGGTCCCTGGAGGGACACCAGAGGAGTCATCTGATTCACTTGCAGTTTCTTCTCTGACTGCAAATTAAAACAGGACCAACACAGAGACACAGATAGGAAGGAGAGCTGTGTTTTTTAATTAAATCCATTCAGTTTCTGCTTAATCCCCTCCAAACAGATTCACGTCTAACATATAAAATTAGCACAAGAACAGTTTCATTCCCTCTTTTCACCTGCATTAACATGCACCAGCTGCAGCCTTCACCTGACAGTGGAAGTATCTGTCAAATCACAAGCCCTCTCGCTCTTTGTCTCTCCTCAGTTAAGGTCTGTTTATGAAACACAGACGATCGGCTCTGATTTGATTTGGCGTTCAGCAGCCCCGATAATTATGATGAATCTTCCTCCCTCTGTGTGTGTGTAGACTCTCTTTACCTTTCTCCGCTTATGCTGCTTTTCAGAGCCTCAGTGCTGTTAGTCAGGCCTTTAGATAAATTGATTGGCATTAATTTGCTGGGTGCAGCAGTTGTGTAAAGATTTAATACGTTGGAATAGTTCACATAGTGTCTGACAGACTGTCTGTTTCAGACATACTTTGCAGTTATTATTTCAACTTTGTGCATGCTGACTTTCCCACTGTGACAAACAAGCCTCAGTCAAAGCTTTTCCAAATGTTGATACATTTTGACGCCACAAGATTTGGCAAAGTTGAACTGGTTTATAGTCTCAGAAATCATCTCCTGATGTGTCAGCGCTAACATACTAGTCTGTGTGTAGTTTATTGATTTACTGGAAAACAAGAGAGGCCTTGTAGCCTGAATTCTTATCTGTTAGTAAGCACTACTGCTGTATTTTAATTTTAACATGTTCCAAATGAGCCGTGCTGAGAGTCTATCAACAGCCGTACTTTACCAGTAAGGACTGTTGACAGAAAATCTGTACCTACACCCTCTGCAGAGGGTGGTGAAAGCTGCACAGAAGACTGTAGGACACAGCCTATCCACCACCACAGACATTTACACCTCCAGGTGCAGGAAAAGGGCCTCCTGCATCATGAAGGACCCCACCCACCCCTCACACAAACCGTTTGCCCCTCTCCCCTCAGGCAGGAGGCTGCGAAGCATCAAGAGCAGGACCACCAGACTGAGGAAAAGCTTCTTTCCAGAAGCTGTGAGACTGTTGAACTCTGGAGGTCCTCTGTAGCCCCTGCTGCTACCCCATACCTTACACCCCACCCACACATCCACACACCCCTTCCCAACAACCACCCATGGAACATTGCACAATGCAGCCATTTGCACAGAACTCTGAACTACTCATTTCATTTGCACTACTGTCATTTGCACTACTCCGCCATTTGCACAATATCGCAGTACTGTGGATATCTCTTATTCTGATTGTTTTTTTTATATTTATATAGTATTTTTTATATTCATTTGCATTAGGTATTTTGTTAGGTAATTGGGCTTAACCGGGACCGGGGAAACTAATTTCGTTCCACCTCATGTTTCTACATGTGTGAAATGACAATAAAGCTCCTTGAATCCTTGAAAATCGATCAATAAATTGGTTAATTCCAAGCTTTTAGCACACTTACAAAGGTTGGTGGTACGCCACCAATGGTGGGGATCGACATCACTGTTTTGCATGATGACAAGGTAATCTCATTGTGTGTCTGAGATTAATTATATATAAATGAAAGCCAACTTTATATAAGGGAGCTTTATTTGTAAATCTAACATGTCAAACTTGTTATAGTTCGACTATATTAATGCGTTACACTGAAGGTGACTGTCTGCCGAAAGCAGGCTGTCTCTGCTTTATTAGTTTTATGCTGGTTATGCTTAGTGTTAACTACAAACCACCTTTTAAACTGGCAAATGCATGACTCCTAACAGTACGTTAAAAGTTCAGAATAGTGTTGGTGACCTATGCAAGTTCACTTTGAGGCTGTAGTGTCCAGAGTAACATGTGAACAACTTAATTATGCGGACGCGCCATGCAGACAAGTTGACAAGCAGTGTGACAATCTACAAAGACAGCAGAAAATAGCTATGTCCTCTCTGTCGGTTTGTGTTACTCCCATGTGTCGTCCTTAGTGTTAGCTCATAGAAGGGGTACTACTCAGTTAGTTGAATAAACCCATTCAGAACACAGTACTCAGAAAGTCCACAGAACCTCGGCCACCAGTGGTGGACCAGCCGGGTTACTCTGAATCAAAACTACATTTGAGCCATGAGTAAAGCAAAAGCACAGCAACTGCTTCATCTGTGTTACTTGGTCCACTTTAATGCCCGTTTATACAGTCGGACAAGTGAACATTGACAACAAATGTGATACTTCATTATTACATCGCTGCCAAATTTAGCCATCACTTATATTAGAGGCAGGATACACCATATTATGCAGTTCTTAATCTGAATTAAGGAAGAGAATACAATGCAACATCTGTCCACCTGTGTCATCAAAAAGCCACTATCTGTTGACCTCTACATAATAGATGTTTTTGAGGCTCAGAAAAGGCGTGTAGGAAAATGTTGGTGCTGCAGCTTAGGAACCCACTGTGCTTTAATTTAAAACAGAAGATAACAGAAGACAAATTGTTAATGTCAAAAATGTCATTTCATTTGTATGTTTGAGCTTCACTGTACAGAATGATGTATGTGCAGAGTTTGACACATGAAGGCTGTTTTCATATTCAGCTGCTGTAGTTTCTCTGTACTCACTTTAAATGTAAGTTTAAGATGTGTATGGATGAGCAGGATTTGTGACATCACAACTAGTTTTGAAGTCAATCTTGGTCCAATATATGCAATTTACACAAGGTGTGATGTGGAAACCCCCAGGCCACACACACGGTGAATGGATTTTTTAGTGTCATCTTATTCAGCAGCAACTTCTGAAATGGAAAAAAATATTTGCATATTCAGTGGAGAGGGACAAGTTATAATTCTGAGAATGTGGTTTTTGCGTATTTATTTATTATTATATGTAAATTGTACAGACAGAAGTATTGGGCCACTTGACCATTACACCAGCTTTAATGACATCACATTCCAAATACACAGATGGCTTTGCAGCTGTAACAGCTTCCACTCTTCTGGGAAGGCTTTCCATGACATAGCATTGTCCAAAAGGTCTTGGAATGCTGAAACATTAAGATTTCCCTTCACTGGTGGTAAGGGGCTGAGCCCAACCCCTGGAAAGACAGCCCCTTCCCAATACTTTTGTCTATATCGTGTATATTAGAGGCTTATTATTATTCAAAGCAGAGTACTTTGCTGTTACAGTGCTGTACAACATTTTGATCATATTATAGTAGTATGAAACACATATTTGTTAGTTAGTATTATATGTTACTGTCCACTTTATACACACTCCCTCAAGATTATGCATATTTGGTATCTTTGGAAAGATCATTTCTTTAAAAAAATCTGTCCAAAAATTGTGCATATGTAAATGTGTTATGATGCTGGATGTGTGGTTAAAGAAATTTAGCCTTAAATGGTTAAAATAAATAAAATAAATTTTCCGTTACAGCATAGTTTCTGAATAATGAGTTTAGAGATTGGTTTCTGAGTTGTCCTGCAAATACAAACAAGTATTTTCTAATTGCTGGGGTCAGAAACGGAGTAATATATAATGAAATCTGTAAGTAAACACTGTTTCCTTATAGCTCTGATGCTAATGAATTCCTCGTGATGCTAATCATTTAACACTGTGTCTGGAGAGATTTTCTCTCATTGTTTGTGCTTCTCTCTCTCTCTACCTATTCTTCTCTTTCTCTTTCTACCTTCTGTTTCCCATCCGCTCTAGTCTGCAGATGAGATAAATGCGATGGTAAGCAACATCATAACACCTCAAACTCTTGCTCTTCTGTTCATTCATCCATCCATCCATCCATCCATCCAACCAACCGTCCATCCGTCCTTGTCGCATTGTAGTTTATTATTCCTCAAAATGAAAGTCTTTGCAAGTGAAAAAGTAAAATGTGTCTGGAGGAAAAAAATCCTCTTTGATTTGATTGAACTGAAAGCAAAGTGGACTCCACCCTGCTCCCGTCCTTCCTTTCCATGTTTATTTTTTTCTTTCCACTCTTATCTCTCTTCAGCATGTCTCCTGGTTTGGTGCTCTATTCTGCCTGTCCTTCCAAATAGTTCCACGCATGGGTGGGTGGGGGTGGTGCTACACTGGTAGAGGGATCAATTGTTGAAGACTGTTGGCCCTCAGCAATGGCCCAGTCCTAATGTGCAGAGTCTAAAGTCCCTTCAATCCCCAGCTGATTGATTTACTAAATGATTACATTGAGCAAAGAGCTGATTACCTTATTAAATTTAAGTTGTTGAATTAAATACTACCTAAAAGAAAAGTGACCAATTGTAGCTGACAGAAAGTTTGATTTTCATTTCTGCATCTCTCTGTGATCTCACTTTATCTCTTTCTGTCTCTGTCTGTTGTATTTCTGCCCCTTGTTTCATCCTCTCTCTCTTCTCTATCATTTCTTTCTCCTGTGGTTATTTTCTCCTGTCATTCAGTTGGTGTGCAGTGTGTCCATATGCGTACGTGTATGTACGAGCCTGTTTGTCAGCATGCTTTTCTTCACACCTGTGCACACACATGTTTTTGTCAACACATGTGCATACTTGTAATCTTTAGTGCTTCAAAACTACTTGAAAATAACATGTGGTGAGATGGCGTGTGGCACGATTTTCTGTGTTATTACAAACACAGGCACAATGGGTGGATGCCTGGCTGGATGGATTGATGGATGGATGGGTGAATAGGTAGAGGCGGGTGGAAACTGAAGCTTTTCAGAGAGGTATAATTTCAAGGTTGTGGCTCACTAGAATTTTTTCTTTATTCTGTAAGGTGTCTTGCTGCAGCAGTTTACACAGTATACGTGTGTGTCTGTTTTTGTGGACTTACCAAATTACTCCTATAACTCTTTGTAAGTTTAGTTTCAAATGTGCTTAATATGTTTCATTTTCAGCACTAATTTAATGAAGTCATTCTAACGCTGATCTGTACCACATGCATTTACCACTGGTGTGTATACGTGTATTGTACGTGTACAGTATATTCTGTGTAGAGTGCCAGAAATCCATTAGCTTTTCTAATGATCCACACTGGCTTCCTTTCCTCATTCATTCTTTAATAAAGGGATTCCCTACTGTACACCATGTTAATGTCAAGGTAATGGTGATGGGAGGAGGTCAAAGTAATCATAACACATTTATTAGCAAACTCATTTGATATGCTATCGATTAAATGGGATTGTGAAGCGCATCGGTCCCTTCATATCAACACAAAGAACAATGGAACTCTCATTCCATTCCACTCTCATGCCATCCTAAATAGCTTGCGTAGGATAAAACCATTTACAGCAGAGCTCGTTTTTTTTTTTTTTTTTTGTAAGTGAAACAAAATGAGCCAATTAGGATATGTTTTGCAGTTAGGCTAAGTGGTTCCAACAAATGACCAAAAAATTCACTTCGTAATTTCCCCAGAGTTATTGACGTTATTTTGCAGGACTAAATGAAAGAAGCAGAAATCCTGTTTGGATGTTTTTACAGCACCACTTAGTGGTATTTGCGTCATTTTTTTTTTCCGTCCCTTGTGCTTTTTTTTTTTTAAGGTTTGCAAAGTTGCAACAAAGTTTAAAGTTTATCTAGTAGCAAATAAAGGAGCTTGTGGAAATACAATTGCAATGAATTTTTTTTCCCCACTGATTGTGTTATGTCGTCCACCATCGGAGTATTTCTACAGCTTGGACATGGAATTCTCACAGTTCATTTATGAAAAAAAATAAACAAAACAAAACAACAAAAACAGCTGTTTTAAATATAAAACCAAAACCTTTTTAACTACAGCTACTAAGGAGCATTTTGGCAAGAAACATCCAATCATGGAGCTTAAATTCTTTTGTAAAAGCAAGACTGATATCACAGTTGCAGGTTAAATCAATTTTAATCAAATAAATTATTTTGGATTCTGGCTAGGTCTGGAAGATATGGCTAAAAATATGATCACAATATTTCTTTTTTCTTATTGGTCAATATTTCTATTTATCTATAATTTGCTGTAAGTTTGAAGAGTATCCTAATGACTTCAACCTGAAGCTAGCAGAGGGTTAAACTTAAGATTATAGTTTAATGTAAAACTGTGCAAACATGACTCATTTAGAGTATATTAATATCCAAGCCACTTCCATATGATTAACATTGTATAGCATTCTTTTGTCAACAATTTCCTCAGCTTGGAGTACACAAGAGTTCACTATGAGCACTTTTCCAGAGGTCTTTGTCTCTTTTTGCCTGTTCAATTTACATTCTGTTCTAACCTTGTTCCAGCACTTGTACAAAGCTTTTTTTTATTTTTGCAAACCCTTCCTACAAAATAACATCTATTTGTTAAGAGGACTTTCTATAACTTAAAAGCATAAAAGACTGAAATATAAAATAGTCCTCTCAGCCAACTCATCCATTCAATTCAAGTGTCTGTGGCAGGTGATTCCAAACTTTTGACCAGTATGTGTGTTACTGTATTATTATTACAACACCCCAAACAAACACGCACTCTGAGCACTTTAGCATAAAGTATGGCTGCGTAAAACAGACCATGTGTGACTGGAAGTTACTGCGGCTCAACTTTGTGTTCTGCTTGTTCAACAGCTGTTTGTGCAACATTGTCATTTTGTTGCGTTATCTCTACTGTGCGCTGTGCTTTAATCTGCTGTCCACTGTGTGAGCATTACGCAAAGATGAGCTGATTAGAATTTGATGGTTGAACATCATTAAGACCTCACAGAAGAATTCATACTCTAATTATGACAACAGAAAATTCTTCGTGTTCTGTCGGAATCACCTTTATCAACCAAGCATGTCAACACGTACAAGGAATTTTACTCCGTGTTTTGTTTCTCTAAGTGAACTTGCACAATAATAGACAAACAGCAGCAGTCCACCACATGCTCATTAGTTTTGCTTCAGGTGATGAAGCTCTCTAGCAGGCCTCTGCCCTCCTCTGTTAAAACAGTCTCTTAATGAAGACGGCATGTTTCTCATTGGAAATTATCTTTTAGAATCATACATGTCAATACAGTGCGGACTTTTATTTAACCACAAGCTGCACCTGTTATTTTTCTATGAACTTCCACCACCTGAGTCTTTGCTATAGACATGGAGGCATACAACTGCAAGGCATTACCTTAGTTTCTACTTACCCATATGGGGGTCTTGAACTCTAGATTGGAAACCACTGTTGTATTTTATTATATTGTAAGTATAACATAATATTATCACTTATTAAATGAAAATAATTACTAATCTTTGGGGGAAACAGTACAAAACCAAAGTCAGCATTACAAGTTTTCTACCTTGCAGTGAGGAAACACAGTGTTACACACTGTTTAATCCCCTCTCCTCTGTGTGTGTGTGTGTGTGTGTGTGTGTGTGTGTGTGTGTGCATGTGTGCGTGCGCCATCTTGCAGGCTCAGCAGCTACAGAAGAAAGATTCACAGTTGAAAGCGTTGGATGCCTTCTACAAGGAGCAGCTGGCACAGCTGGAGAAAAGGGTACAACATTTACACAACCACACTCACACATAAAGTTATAAGGACTTCATTAGAAACTTTCACAGACTGCCAAATCTGAACATGTTGTATACACAAATGAACAATGTCTCCAGACTTTGACAGACCTAACTTTATGATGCACGCATACACTGCTGTTGAAAGGTTATCACCTGTGATATTGATGTTTTTCTTCTTTCTTTCAACAATGGCTAATTTATCATAAATCAAACAGTATAATTCAGACACCAAATATGTTCTTTCCATTTGAAATAGTTTGGGCCTCAAAAGACTTTAAGTTGATATACCCACGGTGTTGCAGAGAACATCATTATTACTATTTTTCTGATGCCTCTCAATCCGGCCGGGCTTAGGTGCTTAGATCACGACACACGGCGACATGGCCAAATCCGTGTAACCAGCAGGAAGAGCATCACAGCTGAGTAGAATCCAGGCTGCTCCTAGCAGAGCGTGGAGGACAACACAAAGTACAACAGTCTGTGGACAGACGCTGCGATAAATTGTCTGCTCTGCAATTTGACAACATTGTTTGGGGAGCAGGATGATGGCTCTCCATTTCTCGTGCGTCTGTGTCACAAAGTCGCCAACATACAAGGTTACTAAAACCACAGCAACCCTTACAGATAGGTTGTTGCTGTCGGGGCACACAAATCAGATCTGATCATTTGCAAATAAGCAAATAAGTGTTTTGTTGAGAAACAAATCTGACGTGCCTACAGTCTGAACAAAGCTTTAATATGTTGGGAACCTTCTGAGGTCTACTCAGTGGTTAGATTGAGTAGGTTTAAACTTTACTTGTCAGACTAGTCAGTTTCATATTCTGTGAAACAAGTCCAATCCAAAAACAGCATTATACTTCTCTTTTGAAGTTTGAAGAATAGCTAAAGTAACAAGCCTTGTATTTCCAGATGTCTTTGTCTCTTTTTGCCTGTTCAATTTACATTCTGTTCTAACCTTGTTCCAGCACTTGTACAAAGCTTTTTTTTTATTTTTGCAAACCCTTCCTACAAAATAACATCTATTTGTTAAGAGGACTTTCTATAACTTAAAAGCATAAAAGACTGAAATATAAAATAGTCCTCTCAGCCAACTCATCCATTCAATTCAAGTGTCTGTGGCAGGTGATTCCAAACTTTTGACCAGTATGTGTGTTACTGTATTATTATTACAACACCCCAAACAAACACACACTATTGTTCAATCATACAAATTCAAGAGATGTGTCATAATGCACATGCACAAATGTTAATTATCCTCATGATTCTATGCATATTCAGTCAGTCACTGCACAGTGACAGAAAGGGAAATGACTTGTGTTATGATGATTCTGCAGCAAGAATGGCATAAGCAGTCTGAGTCTGGTTGTCAAACACCTTGTGAAGAACACATTTTGAACGCTTGTGTTAAGTAGCGTACTGAAGTACTGTACAAACTTTTTTTCTTTACAGTGCCAATGCAGTTGCTACACCCCTGCTGAAAAACACAACAAGTACAGTTTGCTAAAAAATCTGTAGAAAAAGCACTGTGCAGGGTTTGTCTGTAAATGTTATTCAAAGTGGATTTTAGCCAACCTGAGCATCTCCAGAGAGCCTTTACAAGCCCTTTCTTTCCCTTTCATCTGTCTGACATTTAGCAGGCAGGAAAGGTGTGGAAGCTGCTGGTCTCGAGTTAAGTCTCAGCTTCATCAGGCACCACACAAGAAGGACCTTTATACGGGCTCTCAGGGGGAAGGCACTCGTCTGGTTCTGAGACGGAGAAGACATTTACGGGACATTATGTGTGAAATCTAAGTATTATGTTCTGTTTATCGTGGCTAATTCAAGCCTGTCCTGCAAAAAAAGGATTGGAGGCAGCAGAGGGTACACAGGGCAGTCGTATTATTGGTGTGCCATCGCTACAGTTTTCCAGTTGTTTGTGTGCAAACACTCACTTGGCCTCTAAGAAGTTCACTTTTCTGTTCATTTACATCTTGTCAGTCATTTTTGTTTTATTTGTTGGAAAATTGAAAGGAGCAAAAATCTGAGGAGTCCAAGTCTGGTGGTTGGCTGAGTGGGTTAAAAAAAAAAAGTGTGTGCGTTCATGTTAGTGGAGGTTGTGTTTAGTGTCTGCCATAAGCTAACATAAGCGGATAGACTTCTTGGTAGCCACTGACTCAAGCAATAAGCTTTTTTCTGTTTGGTTAAATCTGAAGTTTTAGGCATGGCGTGTCCAATCCTGTCCTGCTAAAGAGAAGACAGAAAATAGGTCTTCTTTGTGTCTTTCTTGATTCTGTAGCTGTCCTGTTTAAATGGCAGACAAGCACAAACAGCTTACATCACCGTAAAACAAAATCTGTATTCTAATTACCACGCAGTCTGCAAGTAAACATTTATAACCTTGATGAATTGAATCTACACACTTTTGAAACACACACACACACACATGCGCGTGCACACACACACAGGTCCTGGTGTCAGATGCCTGGCTATTTGTGTTAGTCTCATTAGTAACAGGTTGAGTTTGCAGAGGGAGTAGAAGACTGGCAGGCTGACATACGGGTGGCACAAGCTGTGTTTGCTGTTGGGCTCAGGATGTTTGTAGACAGACGTCGATGTGTGGGTATGTTTGTGAGTGTGGGACAGACAGACAGGCATAGAGAGTGAGGGATGTGCTTTGAATGCATACTGTATATTCAGGTGGATGTGTACTGTATATATAAATGCGGGAATTTATGTGTCCATCTGCAGGCTCTGTGTGTTTGCACCAGAAGCCACATAATGCCTTGGTTTGGATCTGTTTGATGGCTCAGAATGTTCTCAATTCGTCATGTTTGGTTTTCTTAAATTGCTCAGCTGAAGTTAAGCAAGATGAGTGAAGTCAAACTGAGCTAGGCCTATGTTGCTGTTATGTTCCCCTTTGCATTAACATATGTCCTGGTTTGGGTTGTAACAAAAAAAATCAACTTCTGGGCTGTAGAATGCATGTTGTTTACTGTATTTTAAATGTTCTGGGTGGAGTTTTAGGGGCAATGGGCTTAACCGCATTTGGGCAATTCAGCTGCAGTTTAGCTCCCACGAGAGAGATTTTTTTTTCTTTCAAATGCTCTTTGTCTTCAGATTAAATGGAAAAAAAAGTCATCCTGTTTTGTAGTCAGAAATTGTTGAAGTGTTTTTGAAATTTATTGTTAGGGTTTTTATGCAAACACACGAAAAAACAAAAAATCCTGAATTTCAATATTAGAAAAAATGCTTTGGGAAATGAAAAAAAGGCTTACAGTTTTCCAATCAGGATGGAAGTTTTTTTTGTTTTGTTTTGTTTTTTTCACTAGGCTTGGGTGTTTGTTGGAAAAAGCTTTTAAAAGAAAGGACTGCTGGTTGCTTTTAAGAGGGTAAAATGCATTTGGTGAGTGGAGCATTAGGATATTGCTGAGCACTGTTTGTGTTTTTGTGTTGAGAAAACCTGAAGTATGGCATTTAGCTTACACAGAAGAGCTGTAACACCATTCCAGGACTGTTTAGTTGTTCCTTTATAGTGTCTATATGGATATGCTACATCTTTATTTCATGCAAAATGCCAATACAAGTAAAACAGCAGTACCATTTATATGATGTGGCCATTTAGTGTTCGTTTTTTTTCTATATGAACCTGTTATTATTTGCCTCATGCTCCCTTTATCTTTCTCCTCTCTCACTCTCACACCCTTGTCATCGTAGAGTATAGTTTGAAGCTGGTGGAAACAGAGGATACAGAAGGAGATAATAATCCTCCTCCGAGTCTGACAGGTTTCTTGACACACTGTCAGCAGGGGCCTCCACGTAGTGCACCAGAAATATCTGCAGAGTTTAAACACACACACATACACACAAACACACACACACACTGCTTTACGCCATATAATGCCAAAAGCAGTACCCTTTTTTCCTGACCAAACAGAGAGGCTGAGGACTTATTTAAGATGGCATGCACGCACACACACACACACACACACACACCACCATATTGACACATATACACACATAGGCGATATGTAAGTATGAGTGTCTGTCTTCCTAACCAGTGGAGCCAGGATGGCCCTCTGATTAGAATCTATTTTTTTTTTATACTGTATTAAAAACTTCACTTTTCTGCTGTGTTGCACTTTCTTATGGAAGTGCATTTACTCAGGGCCCTATGTAGACCGAGTCAAAGTTTACCGCTTTCATCCTGTGGAAAGCTATCTGCTCAATATGCTGGAGCGAGGGCTTCGAATCTGCTTATTAGTTTAGCTTGTTAGCAGTATTTCCACTGAGGCTGCACCCATCTGGAGATGAAGATATGAATTTCATAATAAGTTAACATTACTAAACATTGCAGCGCTGCGGCTTACATTCCTCTTCCCTCATTATTTTGCCTGAGCTAAAAAAGTGCTTGTGTATGTTGCTCACCCGTGGTAAACACTCCATTGAGGTCCAACCTGCTACATTTAATGTCATTTAAGTACAAAATATCCTGATAATGACACTGTGAGACTGAAAAATATGGAGATTGTTTAAGATACATAACTTCTTATTTTGTCTCTTACACATTTCTCTTCTGGGCTGTGGAATGCATGTTGTATACTGTATTTTAAACGTTCTGTGTGGAGTTTTAGGGCCAATGGGCTTAAACGCATCAGGACAATTCATTTGCAATTTAGCTGCCACGAGAGGGAATTTTTTCTTTCAAATACTCTTTGTCTTCAAATTAAATCAAAAAAGTCATCCCGTGGTGCAATCTGAAATTGTCTCTGAAGTGATTTTCAAATTTATTGTTCCAGTTTTGATGCATGCACCCGAATCTTCATGGTTGGCATGTGCAACAGGGAGCACTCATGCAGTCTTTTTCCCAAACGAGAATACTTCTTCTTCTCCATATTTAACCCATCACTGGTTGAATGCACATGCAACACAACACAATACATGCAGTGAACATGCAGAAGAGCAGTGGGCTGCCGTGTCAGGTGAATGGCGAGCAGTTGGGGTGTTAGGTGCCGGGGAGCAGGCGACGGCTGCCCCCAGTACCCCAATACCATACAATTTATTAAGCAAGCCACGCTAAACCATTCCAAAACATCATTTTATTTAAGTAATACATACTGTAGCAATTCCTGCTTCTCAAACATCTAAACAAGCTAAACACTGCTAGAATTTGTTGCAAGTGTGTACTTGAGTAAAATATGGTTGTATTCTGTGGTTGCTGTAAGGTCGCAGGTACAGTTAGTCTGAACCTGTAACTTATTAGGTGTTCCATTAGTGACTTCTGTGACTCCAATATGGCCACAGTGCAAGAGACGAATGTAAGACAATGTTGAAGGAGATGGATATATATGCATTTAAGCATATAGGACACAGAACATGACACACAGACTATCTTTCAGAGCTCACACACACACAGGTCCACACAGAGCCCTGGGTCAATAGTGTACACCATATAAAATTCTTTTGTGTTGTTCAGTGAATGCCACTGTCACCGTCCGTCAGGTCAGACCAAAAGGTTAGATGAAGTGGGTGTGTGTGAGTTAAAAGACTGCTCCTTTTACAGTTGGATCAAAGAGCTCTGTGTGTGTGTGTGTGTGCGTGCGTTTGTGAGTTTTTTTACCACCCACATGCAGACCAATGCTTGTGATGTCTTTAAAAGTTAGGCCTTTTGCTGTTTTGGCAAGTGTCTGTTTATTTTCCTGTCTTACAGTGCAAACGTGCTGTATTTGTGTGTTTATGTCACGGCACCAACTTTCAGTCAAAACCTTAACAATGCTCTACTCTGACCAGTTGTACCCTGTGTGAGACATTGTTTATCTTAATCTGTTGCTTGCAATTTCTTTTTTTTCAACTCCGCGTTACCTTTAAAATGAAATTGTTTTAATTAGCCAATAGCAAGATCACCATCAGCTCCAGTGTTCTCCAAGCACTGAAATTAAGAATTGTATTCCTGTAGTTGCAGTGCAGGTGTAAACATGTGTCGACAGCTGGGGCGATGGCTGCAATCATCATCAGCAGGGAAGCAGAAATGCTGCTTGACTGTTGACAGCCTTTTCACAACTAACAAGCTTGATGACATTGTTCACTGACCTGCTTTGCCTGTTTCCTGGCCCTAATTCTGTAGACATTTGCTTCATTATTCTTTTATTTTCTGTCGTGTTGCCTTTTTCTTTCATTTCATAGACGTTGTATTGATTGCTGTAGATTTTGACTTTGAGCAGGACATGTCAACTCTTATCTACTCACTCATTGTGAACTGGCACAGATTAGAGAAAAGGATGAGAACAAAATGAAGTCGGATGATTTGAAAAATGGTATCGGACCAGAGAAGCAAGATTAGTGGAGGACATACACTACATGGACAAAAGTATTGGGACTCCAACAGGGGGTGTTGGACATTGGTATTGGGCCCATCCCTGAAAAACAGCCACATACCTCAACTGCTTTCAATAGTAAAGAGGTATGTCCAAATACTTTTGCCTATATAGTGCAAGTGAGAGAGCTAACAAGTTGTATACTCTGTGATTGTCACCACAGTGACCTGTAATGGTCCTTGCCTAATATAAAATATGAACGTTGCCGTTTGACGTACCAAATTTAGTTTTCAGCTAATTTTCATGTGCCATCCACCAGCTGGTCACAATTAACTCACACACACACGTGCGTGCCACATTAGACATATTAAAGGCAACAATGTTTGTATATCATGTCAACCAATCAAATGCAGTCAGTGGTTGCAGAGTTGCTGTATTTCGAACAGATCATGTAGTAGAGGAGGGTCAGAGCCTTTGAGCATTTTATATTTTATTTACATTTGTGTCTTGTGTATGCAAAAAGTTCAGAAGATAATGTTTGTCCAGTGATGATTATTAAATTGGCTTTTTATCCAGAATATTTAATATTTATTTGTACAAGTGCTCTAATGTTCTCAAGGTATGCATAATTACATCTCGCCTGTATCCATAGAATTATATTTGTGTAAAAAATTTAATTTTAATTTAATGAGTAATTTTGATCCATTATTACTAATTATCCATTATTACTAAGATATCTATGTTCAGTAATTCTATCAGTTTTTCCAACCTTAATAGTGTCCTTAGGGGAGCTGTACACTGATTTTGAAAAAGAAGATGTCTTGGCAATCTGCCAGAGTTAAAAACTAAGACATGATTAATCAAGGTATTATGTGATTCCTTTTATAGCACCTTTTACCTTCTTGCATGTATGTGCAACACGGTCAAAGTTAAGCTGATGTGCCTCTTGCATACATGCTACTATTATGGCGGCAATAGTGAGAAAAGCACACTGTTGTCAGCGGGGATCTTCTGATATTTGTGCAGAATGGTAAGTCTTGTGACAAGCATGTTTCACGAAGAGGAACAGCCTTCTTGATTTAAAAGGAAATGTAGATCTGCAGCACCTGCCAAGCTGCATCTGCAGGCAGCGACACTGAGAAAGATGGTACAAGAAGACAGGAGTGGTGGCAGATATGTTTGAATTTTATTCTTATCTGGGGTTTTATTGCATAGCAAAATCTCATAACTATTTTGCAGCATCATCTGTCGTGGCAAATACAGTTCACTAGTGTGAGGGAGCTCAGGTTGTCACAGAGGATAGTGACAGAGCGATGAATGGAGGACAGTGACTGCAGATAAGGCTACAGTCTGAAATGTGTATAGTGGTAAAGAAGCTTTAATGGATAGAAAAGAAGGAGTGAAAGAAAACTGTTGAGCAGCAGGAGGAGGGGGATGGTGGCAGTTCACTGCCAGTTAAAGTAAGACACTTCATATGCCATCCTCTGGATAAGAAAAACAACATACACCCCTTAAGTCGCTGCTGTCACCATGGCAACTGGTGATGCCACACATATTCACGCACTTTGTCTCTTTGAATAAGGTAAAAAAATAATAATAAAAGAATAATAATTCCTCAATGAAATTTACTTTGATGGCATGAATTTGTATTTTTCAGTTTTTCTATACAAAATTGGTACATTAAATACTGGAACCGATCCAGTACGATGGAAAGTGAATAAAGCACCAATGCTAGAAATGTAGTTGTGACACTAAACTTGCAGGATTTACTCTGTGTTCTCAGCAAGCAACATTTCCTGCCCTAGCTTACTGTCTGTCAGTCTCCATGATGTATTGCTCCATGGCCTTGAGACCCGATGCACTGTCAATGCATTGAGCCTGAAGCATGCATACTCCATTTAGCCACACATACACTGGTATTTATAAAAGCTAAGATGCGTGGTGTACCTTTGACTGTATATGACAAGGTGGAAATTTACAAAGGAAAGTGAAGTAGAAAGCATAAACATTTAGTTTTGAAAAATTACTTTTATAACTATGCTAACTTTTTAAAATTTTATATACACCAGAGTTATCATTTTGTTGTGTTAGTTGGTGTGTTTGATTGATAAAAGCACTATAAACTAAATTATTGGTTTCATCTCTGATGTGTAATGGTGGTGATGGAGGGCTCGGCGGTACAGGTGGATGTGATGAATTAGTCCTGTGGGCATTGCAAATAGCCACAGATGTGTCAGCGGCTCTGGCATTATTGTGGAACCTTGCTGATGTGACACAAATGGTAAAATTGTGCTGCTTCTTTGTCCTTATTTTCACTGACAGGTCTAATGAGTGGTAGAGTGGGCAGATGTATTGGTATGCAAATGTGTCATTAAGGGTATGTGTATGTTCGTTTATGGCGAACTGTGAGTGGAAATCAGCCTTGTGCACATGCACCATCTTTCACAGTGTATGAAATGTATGTGTAGAATATGCATACTGTATATTTACAGTATTTCTGTCTCTGTGCCACTAGTTGTAGCTATGAACATGCATCTGACTGCTGAATGAGACTGTGTAATATTAATCAAAGTAAATGTTTTAGATCGGAAAAGCGCTAATGAGGGTACACTGAGGCACGATGTCAAAGGTGTAATGAAATGAAATATGCGACTCTTACGCTATCATTTGTCCATACCAGCCTGTATGAAAAGGTTCTCTTTCAGTTCATTAAGTCCCTGCAGGCATCTGAAGGCATCAGGGCAGATAAGTTGATCTTCAGCCTCTGATAATAGATGTGCTGCACTCCATGCTCATGGGACTGGCCGGTTATAACTTGTTTTTCTGCTTTTTTATGTGGAAGACCACAGCAGTACCTACCACTTTGTGCCATTTTTTCCGTTTGTGTGATTTTGGCCCTTTGGGTCAACACTCTTAAGTTTTAATTAATTGAGTTGTTCTTAACTCTTGTGAAACTTTTCTCTCTGTGTACACTTACACTATTTGGACTCAATGGTGTGCCTTATAGTCCCATCTGTATAACTGAATTTGCATTGGTAGTCATCCCACTTTTATTATTAGTTCAGTGTTGGTTGTGGCATGCAACACAACTGTGTGTGTTAGACAGTCCCTCAGCAAAATAACTTGCCATAATTAGGAAGCCATGGCACGAAGAGGACTACTTCTGTGGCCTGACACACCACCTAGTTATGGTTACTCACTCAGTACCCATTGCTTTGCCCCTAAGAGGAACGCTTTGTAGAATGGAAATGTTCTTTCTGCAATCATAAGCCATGCATAGGCTTGTGTAATCCCCTTTTAACACCCCTGTGAGAGCAATACAGTGTACAGCTGTCACAGGCAGGACTCCTTTTATATCTCACATACCTTCTTACATGTGCCCATACACAGATTTGTTATACACAGAGCCCTATCCAACCCTAGTAGTCAAGGCAGATTGTTTACACCAAAAAATCAGAGTTCATGAATCTCTCTCCCTCTTCCCTCTTTCTCCCTCTCTGTTTTCTTGCCTTTTACCTTCATGCCTTCTGCTTCTCCCCTGTCTTTATTTTTCTCTTACCTCCCTTCTTGCTTTTTCACTCTTTTCTTTTTCCCATCATCCTTCCCTCCCCAGCTGGTACAGTTTGCTGGTTAAACATTTGGGGTGGGGTTGCCTGGCGCTGGAAGGCCTAAGGAGGATCAGCAGAGGAAGGGCTGCAGTTGTTGTGGATTAGCTGCTTGTTTTATCATAATACCACTGCCTGCTTGCCTGAGGTTTGGTGCTCACCAGGCAAGCTGCAAAGTCAGAAATCACTATTTCTTAAAAAATGTATGAGAAACGCAACTCTTTACTGCTGAGCTTTAGTTTTGCTAAAAGAGGCAGGACTGGCAAAGCCTTCCTATGAACTTTTCCATCATGTTGCACATTTTGTGTTAAAATGATGTCAGTGAAAGACAAAGACAAAGGCGAAAAGGAAGCTGCAATAGATGAGGGAACGAGAAAGATGAGGGAATGAAGTACATTGAGAAAAAAAATGATTCAGTGGGGACAAAGTATGAACCAATGAAATATGAGAAGAATGTGAGAAAGAATAAGAGACAGAAGGCTGGGATTCTTTAAAAAAATCTGTGATGGATATAGTAGTTACTATGTTACTAAGTTACTATGCCACAAAGTCTCAAAAGTGAATCAAAAATTCAGTTAAATGAGAAGAGCGATCCAACATTTGTCTGTTAGCTATTAGGCTACTCCCAGTCCGTGGTGTGCTTAGCTTAGCATAAAGACAAGAAAACAGCTAATCAAGCTTTATCAGAGAAAAACATGCAGATTTCTTTTTTTTGTTTTTAATGGTGTTGAAATATTTCTACATGCAGCTGTTGAGTCTCCATAACCCAAGCACATTTCCTCTTGCAAATGTTATTTTTATATATTTCACCTGATCTTTTTGGTTTTCAGACATATGCTGTGCTGTAAATAGGTCTCTCCATGCCCTTTATAAATGGCTCTTTTTTTTCTTTTACTCATGGCCAACCATGAGACACCGCTTTTGTGGTTTTGAGTCCTTTTTTTTGCTTCTCAGATGTTGCATTGCACAAAACTGGTCAAAAAGGTGTACTGCATGAAGCCACTGCCCAAATCTGATTTATTATGTCCATATGGAAACAGCTTGCACTTACAACACAAAGGAAAAGAAGAAGAAAATAAAAGGTTCAACAATACTTTCTGTTTATGTCCTTGTATGTCCTTAGAACTTGGAAAGATACGAACAGAGCAAGGAGCAATTTCACCAAGCTGCCTCCAAGATGGAAGAAAGCGTGAGGTGAGACACACACACACACACAATCACATATTCACAATCAAATTTGCCTTTCTAATAGTGAGGAAATGTTATTCCCTGGAACCTCTGACACACACACCCACACAGCAGACTAATAAGCAGCGATAGATAGTGATCTGCACTTTTACTCAATTTTTAGCCAGTTTAATCTATACATTCTCTTAGAGAACGCCTCACTAGTGTGATAATTGTTTTAATTGGCTGCTTTAATTAAACTGAATTCAACAATACCAAATTTCATCATGCTCACTTCTCATTGTGGACTTGTAATGAGCCGCAGTCAGGGAAAAGGTGACCAGTTATTGCCACTGCACTCTGTAAAAGACCCTGCTGAAATTCACATTAGAGACCAGGCCTCAACATGCTGTTACATATTGTGTCACACCAGTAAGAGGCTTTAGTTTGTGACCAGCTTTTTGTTGTTGTGTATTGCATGATTTTCAGCTCATTTCAATTACAAATGATTCATTTAAAGCTTTGTTTTAATTTAAGTGAGACAGATGTTGAGGTAGGCCAGTTCTCGTCTTGTCTTGTGTTCTACCGCTTATCTGGGTCCAGGTCACAGGGGCAACAGTCTCAGCAGGGAAGCCCTGACTGTCCTGTCCCCAGCCACTTCCATCAGCTTGTCCAGTGAGACATTAAGGTGTTATCAGGCCAGTTGGGAGATGTAGACCCTACATTGTGTCCTGGGTCTGCCCCAAGGTCTCCTGTCAGATGGACATGCCTGAAACAACTCCCCACAGGGATGTCCGTAAGGCATCCTGACCAGATGCCTGAACCACCTCAAATGGCTCCTCTGGACACAGAAGACAACAGGTCATCCATCCCATATTCCTGGAGAACCCTCCAGAGGATACTTAGAGGGACACAGTCGTAAACCCTTTTCAAGTCAAAGTCATGTAGTCTACATGTATTTTGGTTGGGCAAACTCTTGCCCCCTCCAGCACTCTCCAGGTCCGTTAGGTCTATCTGGCATCCTTCCCCACCGCCTGATCCAGCTTACCACCAGGTGGTAATTAGTTTACAGCTCTGCTCCTCTCTTCACCAGGGTGTCCAGGACATACGGCCGCAGATCTGATGACATGACTACAAAGTCAGTCACAGACCTGCGACCTAGGGTATCCTGGTGCCAAGTGCACTTATGGACACAATTACTAGCACAGAAGTCCAGTAATTGAACATCTCCATGACCAACCAGTAATCAGACTGCAAAAGTCCATGCCTTTGTCTGTCTGCACAATCCACACTACAAAAGGCCCCTTTGACTCCTGCTGCGGGTGGTGGGCCCACAGGAGGTCAGACCCATGTCCGTACTTCGGACTGGTCCCGGCCAGGCCCCATGGGTGAAGGCAAGGACACTATGTGCTCACCCATGGGCTCCTGGAGCCTTGAAGAATCTGTCTTCTCCTATCCAAAGGTGTGTGAGTGAAGCCAGGACTCCAGGGTGGGGGCCCCGACAATATAGCTCCTGGGCGCTCAGACCCCTCCACCACGGTAAGGTGGAAGTTCAAGAAGGGGCAGATAGCAGTTACAAATGATGCACAGTTCACAGTGATATCAGCAGGGGGAATACGTTCATTAGGAATTCTTCCCTAAGAAGAGCAGATGCCACAAATAGAGTGCTGTGGATGTACTGTACAGCTCCCAGTAGCCGACAGCAGTCTGAAGGTGTACTGAAAGCATGACATGACTTGTTAAGAAGATGGATGGTCAGTCAGTTCTGCCTGGATAACTACTAAAAAAATGAACTGAAAACTGAATAGAGAATAACCTGCTGACTACACATTCACGCCGAAGTCTGATGATAACACACACACACTCATATTGTGCCAGCCCTCCCTATAGTTATGGTAATACAGCCCTTCCATGGTAATCTGGAGTGACTGAATGCTGTTATCAGCAGCTTAGGAATATGAGACCCCCATTACAGTCAGATTTAACAAGAGTGCCAACATGTTTTTGATCTATGCTGATGCTGAAGACCAGGTGATCTCACCTCTGGGAAATGCTGTACAGTAATTCCCCTAATCCTTGCACATTGGGATGGTGTGTGTGTGCGCGCATATGCGCGTGTGTGTGGGGACAAAGAAGAAAGGTATTCTAAATCCATGAGTATCTTATCAGAGAAGATAAAACAGTCTGGACTTCCTGCATGATGCTACCCTATGGTCAATTATATACTGCTATTAAAGGAAAGTGGATTATTCTTGCATTCTTTCTGTAATCTTGTCTAACCCTAACCTCCGGGAAATGTAGTGGTCTTACTGTAATAAGTGGATTAAGGTGACAGGATAAGACTGTCTGTATGTCACAATATGCAAACTAAATAGGGTGCACTTGACGTGGACCATTGTGGCCTAATGAATAGTTTGATAGTGTGTAGCACTGCCCAAGCTGTAATTGTCTTAATGTGCTGTTGTGGACAGTTACATGTCCAGTTAGTTTCTTAGCTCATAATTAAAATGAATAAGTAGGACATAGGCTCTGTAGTGTTGGAATTAATTTCATTTTTTAAATGAATTGTAACAGATTTGAACATTCTGTCCTCAGATAGTTGAACTGAATGCATCACTGTTTCCTTACACCTAAGTGGTGTAGCTCTCATACTTTTCAGCAAACTTTCACTAGCTGTTTGACCTTTTATTTGAAGTTAAAAGCCTTGGAGAATCTGTCTTCTCCTATCCAAAGGTGTGTGAGTGAAGTCCATGTCAAGTTCATATGTACAGGGTTTCTCCCAGGAAACTAAAGCACCCAGATCTCACCTCATGATCATTTTGTCTTAGTAGATGGTGGCACATGCAGCACCCAGCCACAATCAGTACTTACGTAGCATTTGCTGTTTGAAATAGCAAATAGTAAAAGTAACACACATATTTACATGTATGAAAGAGCTGGTGGAAGTGGCCGGGGAGAGGAGGGTCTGGACGTCCTTGTTGAGACTGCTGCCCCTGCACCCCATATAATTGGATGATAAAGAAATGAAACAAAATGAAGCGCATATATTGTGAACTGGATTTGAGCGATTATCATATCCGGTATTTAGCATTTTTCTGATTATTGGAATCAGTGGGGTTTTTTATTTTTTATACAATTGCTGATAAAATAGATTAGAATAGATTTAAAAATTCAGTACTTTGACTTTGATGAAGCATCCAACTTGACTTGAAAAAGCCTCTGACTTCACTATTTGTGTCATTCTGTGTTCAGTATAAGTATAAGTTCTGTATAAGTGTGTGTATAGATGCCTGTATGTGTATACAGTATATGTGTGATGTGTTAATCCACAGTTTAATCCTAGGAGCAAAAAGGGGCCTTTGGCTGGCAGCATTTTGAGGTTTTTATGGAACCACTGTGTGTGTGTGTATGTGTGTGTGGGAGAGAGAAAGAGAGAGGTGATACAAAGAGCAAGAAAGACTGTGGCCTGTAGCACTCAGAAATGTCAAACTCAATGGAGCATGACAAAACAGCCCCAATAACCTTCCTCGTTCTCTCTCTTTCCATTTGCTTTGCTTTTTCATTTTTTTTCCACACTGTGTAAGTTCACTGCACACCATCTCTGTCTTTATCCTTTATTTTGAAATGAATGTTTCTTTGTCATATGTCTTTGTCATATTTAATAACTGATATTAATATTTGATCTAATTGATAATAAATGCAAAATTAACTATTAATCAAAATTAACTAAATGACTGCATATATATATATATATAATAGCAGATGGATCTACCTAGCTGTGGGATTACGAACTGAGTGTAAAAGACATGAGGATGGAAACAGTTGTCTTTTTAGTTTCCATACATTTTGTGTGTGAGAGAGTGAGAGAGACAGCCTCCTCTTCAGAGCTGAAAGGAATAGAATGAGAGCAAGGCGGAGACAGACAGGGCTAGATACCCACATCAGACAGCTCAGGTCAGTCTCTGAGGCTTTTAACAAGGCCCACTGTCTATTACAGTAGTGGTCCAACTAGCCTTAATAGTCAGCCTTTGTCAGATCCTCCCAGCCTGTGTCAGAGGATACCAGCCTATGGAGATCACTTGGTGATAAGGCTGGAAACATTGACATGGCCAGAGTCCAAGTGTTAAAATAGTCTCCTTGGTAATTGTTGTTGTCCTTTAAGAGAAAAGCCAACCAAAAAAAAGGTATCCATCAGTATCGTCAGGGACATGTTGCAGTGAAAGTAGAGATGGATAATGAGATGAATTCCCTTTTTGAAGTGAAGTATGGGTGCCATTTGCAGTACTGTATGATATATTGTATACATCAACCAATGAGGAGCAGACATTAAATCAAAAATCAAATCTATTTTCAATGAACATATTTTTAAAACTAGAAGAGGGGTGGTCATGGATGGTGCATTTATTATAAATGATGTGGGATAAGGGTATTTAAGATCTGATTTGTACTATAGGAGCATTTCATATCTGGCAATGCCAGAAAATATTGTATTTTACTATGTTTTTCCACAGTGTGTCAGACTGTTGTGGGAAGCAGACTGTTTATTTCTTTAGAACTTTTCTAAGCAACAAAATAACATCAGTGCAAAAAAAAAAATATTTTAAGGTCACAGAAATGTATTTGTGGAAACTATGTATATTCATTGGAGCCACTGTGGAAACCAGAAAGATAAACAGCATTGGAAAAGGAGTGTCAAACGTGAGAGGTTATTGAGTGGGATGACATTCTCTAGCTTCACTTCAGTGGTTTATGAGAGACAAAGTGAAGTGTGTATAGAGGACCCTGTCTTCGTGGTTGCGGTGGTGGTACAAATGGAGAGATGGGTGAGGACAAGGGAAGGAGTGTGGAGATACAAAATAGGTGAGAAGAGGATGTGTGCCCTCAGTCAATTGAAAACATGTCAGGGTGCAGGTGCATACAAGCTACAAGCAAGAGATAAGAGGCAACTCTGTCTCTCTAGCTGCTTTCCTTTTCACCTCTCCTGCCCCGTTTCTCTCCTGTTATCATCTTTCTTTTTCTCTTTACTTCACCACTGCCCCCAGTATTAATCAAGGCGGTAATGGTAAAGCAGTCTGTTAAGGAATTCGGAACCTCTGATATGTCAAATGCCATTTCCTGCCTCAGTAGATAAGGATGGACCTGTTTACCTCACTCTCCTCCCTACAGAGAATCAAGGTTCTTCAGGGAGAATGAGAATCGTTCTACAGGAGGGATTAAACATCAAAGGACTCATCCAATTTTAAGCAAATTAATGAAATGTTGCAAAGCAATGCTAAATAAGTACATTTCTATTAGCTGGATTCAAGCTGAAGACTTTAAAGAATTAGATGTTTCAGGAAATGAATTTTGCAGAGTTAGATGATTGATGCCACTGTCATGTAGGTACACTAAATATGAAGCTTCAGCCATGAGATTATAGCTAGTCTTTAGGCTAAGCCAAGACAGTCCCCTGCTGGCTATGTGTTTACCTTAAAGGCATGCAAATAAGCATATTTCCTAAAATGTTGAACAGTCTTATCTTTCCACTTTGATCTTGAATTGAATGCAGTTGATTCCATCTACCTGAGCATTTCACACATCCAAATACTGTATGAAAACAAGTCTATAAGACTATCTCTATCATCAGAGTCACCTGTGGCTTGGCCTATGTATGCCATATTATATTATATTCCCTGTACAAAATGCCCATATACCCAAGTAATGCAAGAAAAAATTATAGAGAGAAGTGTAGCAGCAGCAACAACAGAAGCCTCACTGACAGGAGGGATTAGAGAAGGAATCCACCAGAGTTGGAGGGGGAGAAGTAGAGGAGAATGTTAAACAGAATATCAAACATGATGTTAATTCTGACAGTGTAGGCTCAAGTTGTTCAGGGCTAAGAGAACAAAATGCCTAGGTTTAATGGTTGCTGATGTGAGTGTGATGCCTGGCCTGAGGAAAGTGTAGTAACTGAATATGCAGAACTTTTTACTTCTCAGAGAAAGACGGCTCTTACTGGTCTTTTTCATTTCTTCTTTTGATGCAGCCATAAACTTGTTCTTTGAATGTCTTGTCTGGGTGTTATGTCTGATGTTTTGTTTGTTCTATTACCCTTGTAATAGAATATTTTTATTCAGCTTTATTTTGTCTAGTTGGAAAAGCAAATATGAACTATTGAAGGGCTCAGCAATAAAGATTGCCCACTCCCTCAGTTAAATATCAGGCTAGTGAATTTTGCAACTAAGTTGTTCCTTTGTGAAAGCGGTAAAAAAGGAATTTAATACGTTTTCCCAAGCTGATGATGGATGTACCTTAGGAGTTGACCATCTAGTTTTTTTTCTCATCTCTGTTGAGAGTTGCACCTGCTCAGTGCCAATAGCCACTCATGAGAAAATGGTTTAGGGTAAAGACGGACATAAGGTGAAAGACAAGCAAACATTTTAATTATCGTGGAGTTTAATTATGTTGACAATGTGAAACTCAAAATGTATGTGCTCAACTTGCTGCAACTTTGAGAGCAAGGCAGATAAGATTAAACAGATAAGTCTGTTGTTATTTGATGATAGAACAATTTATATATGAGCGAGTAGATATATTAGACCCATTTGCCCAACTGCCAATTGAAAAGAATGTCATGAATGCCAAAACTAAGTGAAGCCAGCATGGAGCCCACATTGTTATTAACTGCATGAAGAAATATGATTTAGTTTCAGAGAGAAACAGACAGAACAGTTGACAATATGGGTCAGAAGAATATATCTAGGATGTCGGCAGCTAAAAAGTTGAAAAGATAAAGGTAGGAGCTTAAGCCTACACATAACAGTGTAAAAGTGTACAACCTTTAGTCGTGAAAATACTCTGGCTCTACACAATGTTTTCCCCCGCTTTCTCCCTGACGTCCATCTTCCTTTCCACTCTCCCTTTATTTTCACATCCGCCTGGGTGAATTAAGGATTTATTGCAACCAAACCAAAGTTATTGATTGTTGGAGCAGTGGAAAGATGAGCCAAATTGGTTTTTGTTCATGCAGTCTTTGGTCCAGTCTTGACATTGAAAACATACAGTTGTGTCAAGCCGACATGGGAATAAGAGGACTTATTCACATGATACACTATATTCATAACATGTCAAAACCTCTAATACAACATATGCCCAGTGTATCGGCGCCAAAGCAAGATGTGGTAGGCTTTTGCTGAAATTGTGTTGTAGCCCTCAAGCCAGTCATAATATTGGATTCTTCTCATTTTTCCTCCTTGGGCACCACTTCTTGTGAGATGTTAACAAGATTTTCTAATTAGCTGCCTGAAACAAAGCAGAGATACCAGTGTTTTGTAGTTGACAGGATAGAAATAAAATGGCTTGTAGGACAAACAATGCGTCATATGTATAGCCAAGGCCATTAAGAAAAACACAAAAACATCACTCTAACTCAGAGACGAGCATGGTTTAGAGGCGATAAAAGCATCTTCCTTATCAGTCTCGTAGCTTTGCCAGAGGCTTTTGTAGTTGGTGGTGTGTTTCGTGTCCATTTTCCAATTCTTCTCCTTTCATTTCTCTCCCTCTCTTTGTCTCAGTAAGCTGGTCTGCGTGGTCTAGAAGTCTTGAGGCCTCTGTGTTCCGTCCGCCTCCGCCTTCGCTGCCGGAGATTAAAAATAATGGGCAGCACCATTAATTAAGGAACTAATCTAACTGTTTATGTTTTGTCATATTTGCCGCTCATGGATGCGTAGAGAGCTCCCCCAAAGATGTCTGCTCCCACACACATTAAAATGTCTTTGCAGCACACACACACACACACACATTAAAATGCTTTCAAAGCGTGCGCACACACACACACACACACAGTCCCATTAACAACAACAACCCCATACATGGCTCAGCGGGCTGTCAGGGATGCTGCTTTACCTCATTCCAGCTATAAAGCCAAATCGTCGTGTCCCCCCCGTCTTTTTTTTCTCTCCTTCTCTTTCTGTATGCTTATTTATTTATTTTTCAAAGCGGCCCAGTAAATATTGTTGATTTAAGACCTCACCTTCAATTTGATGTAGCATGTGGACAGAGCTTTAGCTTTTGCTGCGGCTGAACCAATTTTCTGCTTCAAGCGCCTTTAATAAACCATGCAGCGATATCAGGAGCCTTTGGCTTCTCTGATGAAGGCCATTTATTTCAAATTAAAGGAGAGTTCCTTATCTTTGGTGGCCTCAAACGTAGAGAGAGATAAAGATGGCGCGCCTTGGTGTCGTCCTCTCTGTCGTTAATGTGATGAGAGAAAAGGAGGGGGTAAGTAAGTACGGGAGAAGTAAGAAGGAGACCGAGTTGGTGAGAAGACAGAAACTAAAAGTGGAAGGAGACAGATTAAATAGGCAAATTAAAGCATTGGAGGTAGAGGTGAAGAGAGGAAGAGAAATTCTGAGGGAGCTCCAATGGATGCTTCATTCCTTCCCTTTCATCTTTTTATCTCACTTCCTTTTTATGTTTTTTTCTCCATCTCTGTTCATTTTCCTGTTTAACCTCTATCACCCATGCTCACATAATATCAGTCACTCCATCCGTGATACTGTTGATAAAGTGTGTATTGTGCCTGTGTGGATACGGATATGCTTTAACTGAAACGCTGGGGTCAGCTGTCTTCTATGAATCAAAGCTGAAAAGAATCTTTCATTTGGCTTTCAATTAAATCTGGTGTTAAATGCTCCTCACAGACAAAGTGTGTATACAGGGGCATAGTGTAGAGGAGATCGGAACGTTGGGTGTTAGGTGTGTGATCATGCTTTCATGTTTATGTTGTACTACAAAGTGTGTGTGGGTGTGTACATATGTGCATGTGCCTTTCTATACCTGCGTGGGCATGCGTAACTCGCTTGTCTCCGCTTCAATCAGTCAGAATCCATTACAGTGAGGCACCCAGGCAGCAAGCCTGTCATAGTTAACAATCATACGGATAGACACGCAAAGACCAATTATAATACAGCCCACATATCAAATTGAGCACGGCTGATTCAATCTCTCAAAGCACACTTTTCAGCTGTATTTTATCAGAATGATCCTACCCACTCAATTAAGTGTGATTTAGCGCTAATTGCATGATTTGCAGTGAAGCACGTTCTGTACTCACCAGCGGTTGTCAAGTGAGTTGCACTGGGTGAGGTTGTTAATTGTTTTTCATCTTTGTCTTGCCTCATATCTTCAGACCTCTTCTTTCTTCAAAGTTTGTTTTTCCTATATTTTGATTTTTTACTTTTCTGTGAAGCACATGAAGTGAACATGTATATTTTTCTTTATTTAATTACTTAATGTTCTGTTAGGACTAGGTGGTAGAGATTATGTATATACTACACCAAAATTAGAAACAATGTTCCCAACAACTTAACTTAAGTATATTCACAACAGTCTGCAAATAATCAAATCAGGCTAGCTAAACCTATGCTAATACCGTTTCTTAAGTTAAACATGCAAGATTAGATTTGCTTGCCACACTTTGGGGCAACCGAAACAAACTGCGAAGTTACACATCCGGTAATTATGGAGCAATGTTTTCATTCATTTGGAGTTATGTGTGTGGCCACCTGATGAATGTAAGTCCTTATACTCGCCCTCCTATTAGCTGTTTCTGGTCCTCACTAACTCCCAAGGAGAATAATTGGCTCCTCAGCCGCTAAAAGTTCCTCTTCAGTGAGTCTCTGACCTCATCTGCTGAACAGGAAGTATATGGATGATATTTAGAGCTAGCCTGTTGTTGCTAAACCTGACCAGTGAGAGTGAACCAAAACACTGTTGAAAAGAACGAGCTGAAGTTCATCACCACGAGCGACTTTCAGAATCAGTAGGTTTGACATATGGTCTAATGTTCAGTCTTTAGATGTTGATGCTCATCAGTTGCTCAATGTCATTGATGTTTTTTCTCCAGTCTTCAATATTTTACTGCAGGCCCAAATGTACACTGTCAGTGATAAAGAACTCACTCCATTCATAAGTCGTCTCCTTTTTTATTTATATCTCTGTCTTTGTCTTTTGCAGGTCTCACAACACAGACCCGGTGTGTCCTGGCCTGCAGGCTCAGATTCTATCCTGTTACAGGGAGAACAGAAACCAGACTCTAAGGTGTTCAGACCTGGCCAAAGAATACTTGCAGTGCATTGATGCTGCAAAGAAGGTGAGAGCTTTCTTAAATCTGGAAAGAATTCGAAAGGTTTAAAAAGATTTGAAGGAATCCAGATTACAACAATTTTGTCAGTACTCCCATTAAGCTTAAAAACAATCCTAGATCATACATTAAGATTCAGTTTCCAGAGCCATGTCAGTGGCAATCTTCAGGCAATATTAATACTAATTTTCTTGACATGAACCCTCAAAGAAGAAAGGGTTAAGAGAAGTTCGTGACGTAACAGTCGAGCCTGACTGGTGGCTTTTGAAGTTCACCATTGAAAGATGTGTTGTCTTTTCCACAGCAACATTCTGTCTGATGTAAAAGAAAGAAATTGGTTTCTTTTTATGTTCTCAAGATTATTCTGGGGTAGTTAAGGACAAAAAAAGTCTGATTGATAGCATTTTGAGTGCCGTCACTTTGGGTTTTTGCACAGAGAAAAATCTTGTCATTAGAAGCAGCTTTCAGAGTGAATGTCTGATGTAAAAGTACGAAATCCAAGTTCTCCAGCGCTACCAAACTTGTTTTCCTACCAATACTGAAAATGACACCTTTTCAAAGGCAAAAACATTCTATGAAATAAGTCTTCAGTGACAGTTCAGCTTGTCACTGCAGCCTTCACATTTTTGGTTCTAATTTTAAGTAGCTTACAGGCGCAAAGTCATTTAAAGTAAGTGAAAAAGAAGGTAAAGCAAAAATTTGACATTTTCTGGCTGAGGCACATTAACAGTGCCACTATTTTATTAATATTTGAACTGAAGACTTGAAATTAAAAAGTTAGACAGTTGATTTGTACTAAACAAAACTGGATTGTCCAGTCAGGTGCAGTAATGCCTACAGTCCTATCACCAGTGCAGGAGAGCAGAATTCTCGCCATGCAGACTGTAGACCTTTGCATTTAAGTAAATTTAACTGTCTGTGAAATGTAAGTGTCTGCAAAATTTGGAGCAGACCTAATTGTCAGTTACATTGTGTTTTTTAACATTAATCTGTGAGAGTTGTTTGAGACCAAGACAGAACAAATGCTGGCACATGCGGTGCCCTGAATGTGGCAGAAGGCAGGACATGTTTATTAGAAAATACTGCTAAATGTATTGATGTATTGAATATATGGTTAAATAATTTAAAAGGATTGTGATTATTTATACTTTTCATTTTACCTCCAATAAGTTTTGAAAAAACAAGTTTTTATTTTAGCTCATTTTATTTTCCAAAGAAGAGTAAAATAAACAACGTTTTAATTTTTAACTTTAGCAGCTAGTGCAGTAAAGGGAAAACCATCTCAATAGTTTGTTTTGTTTTACATTCCATTTAAAAAGTGTTTAGCATTGCTTTTGTATTCATTTATATTTTTGTTAGTTATGGTGCCCCCTAGCTGAAGGAGGAATCTACAGGCAATTTTGATGATTGAAGTTCCATGCACTTTGTATTAGAATTGTCTGTGAGCAGTGAAGACAGATTATAAACAATGTATTCACTCAGTCAATATATCTTGCCTCTTGCTCTTTGTCACTCTTTTGTATTTTATCATAAGAACCACTACTAACACATGCACTCAGTGAAATCTAGCCTTTCGACTTTTGTTTCCAGCATTCCACATTCCTCAGTTGGATTCACAGCTGTATTATTCAAAAGAAAATGCAAGTCTCAAGTCTGTGCTTCGCCACAGCATTTTTTTAAGTTGCAAAACACAGAAAGTTGGAGAGAAAATGTGAAGATGAGGAGGAGGTAGGAGGGGCTGGAGGACATAATGCTGGAAGCTTGCCCTTCCAAAGTTTGTACAGTAGAGGCATTTGAAGGTGTAGCTGCTCATCATGCACCCGAACAGCGTATTACCCTGCCTAATGCTGCTCTCTGCTCACATCTCCACTGTGTTGCTCAGGGGCTCCGAGGCTTCCCCTGGCATATAGTAATACAGCATGTGATAATCAGCTTGCTGCAACTTGATTCCTCTGCTCTTATACTGTGTTTGTGTGTGTGTGTTTGTGTGTGTGTGTGTGTTTGTGCACCTTCAACAGCATCTGTAGCTTTGTAACTGTCTTGCATGAAACCCATGCAGACACAACCGTACTTTAATATACATAAAGCTAAACCTACGTTGTGTTGTTGTATTTCTATACTTATGAGAACCAAATGTCCTCACAGGGACTGGCGTGGTGTGTGTGTGTGTGTGTGTGTGTGTGTGTGTGAGAGAGAGTGAGTGAAAGCCTCTTCCTCATATTAGTTGGTGTGAGATAACAAGGAGTGAAGTGAAGACTCTTTGAAGACTGTCTTTAAAAGAACACAGCAGATCATTCACAATGTGTGTGTGTGTGTTTATGTGTGTGTGTGTGTGTGTGTGTGTGTGTGTGTGTGTGTGTGTGGTGCATGAATAGCTTGCTACATTTCAGTCTGCTTTAACTTGCACATCAAGGTCTTGCCTCTTGATTAGTCCCTGAGGCATCTCCCTGACTTTCAGCCCGTCAGTTTGAAAGTTTATAAAGTTCTTCCTCCATTTCGAGCCTTTAAAAGCCGTCACTGTTAGTTTGGTTATCACTGATAACTTTTTCTTCCTGTGCAGTAGACGCTGTGTAGGCTGTGGATGCACTAAATGTAACTACACAGCGTGGGGGGAAAAAAACAAACAAAAAACATTGCTGCTTATCCTGTTGAGCTTATGATGTTTGAAAACAAAATAACCTTTTCACAGAAGTGATCAGTGCGGGATTTATAACCAGTAAGTTATTGAGAATTATTACATTGTGGTGAAGCGTTTCTGTTTAAACCGGTTTAGCAGTTCTAGCCTTTACGGCACTAGTTGCCCAGGAAAGTTACTGACCAAATGCATGCGTCACAAATTGTTTCACGTGATGCAGCGCAGTCAATCAAATCTGTAAGCACTGTGATTCGAGTCAGTGAGCGAGGTAGATAAACCCACAAGAGGGTCCTCCTCATGCTTGAGGGGCTGCATGGTGTACACCTCACAGCACGAGGGTTCCAGGTTTCTGTGTGGGGTTTGCATCCTCCCTGTGCCTCACAGGGGCACATTGGGGATAAATGCCATTGTTTTGACAAATATACTGTGTATTTAATTTAAGCCAAGCATTATTTCCCCTCTCTTCTTTGTAATAAATATTAAGCTACTGCATCCCATGGAAAGTGAGTGTGCTGTGAGCTTGAGGAAAATTTATTTTCTGTTTTCGCATTTCTTTCGTTTTTCAAATTGTAAATGTTTTTGGAGTGGCCGGCAAGCGAGACCACTGCTTATTTAGTTAATCAAAGTTCAGAATGAATTGATATAAGGACGCGGGGGAAGACAGCACAGATGATGAGTTTTCATTCCTGAGTGAAAAGGACTTCATTGGAACTGAATCTGCTCCAGTTCTTGTCTTGGTCTTCCCAGGCTCACAGAAGCAGCTGTGATGTGTTTTGATCACTGTCACAGCGGGTCAGAGGACCAGCCTGCATATCACAGACGTCTTCCTGCTGGGTTACGCTACCATCTTTATGTGTGCGTGTGGACATGTGCGTACGTTTGATGGCAAATGATCCCACAGAGCCTGCAGAGACGGAGCAGACAACCTCGAGTCATTATCCTCTGGGAGGCTGCTACATGTACCACATGCACAGTGTCCGCACACTCGGTGGGATTCTCTATTCATTTATCTGCACTCACAGATGCACATACATACACAACACACACACACATGTGTTCGTCTATATGCCTGGTGGGACTTTGAGGTCATTTAGGACTCTGGCTCTGATGCTGATCAGTGTCGGAAGCTCGGCTCACAGAGGAGAGAGGAGCGAAAGAGAAAATGGCATGAAAAAAGGTGGAAAAGACATTTGGAAATGTGAGGATTTTTAAAATCTGAGCAGAGATGTACAGGACAGACCAATGTCAAGGGTGAAATGGAGAGGAAAAAAGAGATCGTGAAGGATCAAGAAGGAGTTAAACAGCAAAGGTGATTTTGAAAAACACTGAGAGAAGTGCTGTTGAAGCAGCTCGTCCAATCACAGATGCATGTGGAGCTAAGACAAGGTCAGGATCTGGCTGGCTGCAAGTTGAGACCTCTGAAACTTTAAATGCCGTTATTTTCCCCTTCAGCAAGGCCAGCTACTGAGGCACACACACACACACACATTCACATGTACAGTATGTATCCGGAGTCCAGCTGTGGAGTACACACATAGCAGGCTTTGGGTCTAATACCCAGAGAATTCAGTCTAAAGTTAAAAGCTGCCTGTCAGACTGGAGAGAGAGAGAAACACAGTGAAACAGAAGTGGAATCAGAGACTGCAGCAAAACCTAAAGCAAAAAAGTTTAGAGAGTGCTGAGAAGCAGCGGAGTGATTTAGGAAGCGATTTGGAAACACTTCTGCTTTTGTGCGTCTGTATATTTTCCCCTGCCTTGATACATCTCCATACTCACGTTTTCCACGTCGTGCTATCGTTTCTGGGTTTTTTTTTCTGTGATTTTGGAAATACAAAAACACAATATAGAATAAGCTAATAGATATTTTCTGATTGTGTTATTTTTAAACTAAAGTACAATATGCGTGCTTAAATCTTTATCGGTCAGTTATTGGTGGTCTCCAAACTGATCATGCAGCCGCATTGTGAGTATTTGTAAGAAACGAGGAACATTTGCAAAAGGGCATTCTGAAGTTCAGTCGAGGCTAATATGAGGATTCCACAGTTAGCCAGCTGATTTATTTATTTTTTTATTGTACAGTGGTTTTCGTTTCTGCCTACAGGAATATCTCCTTGTAGATGTGTCATCCCCTGTAGGTTGATTATTCAAACAGTCATTCAAGAAGCCGATCCGTGCTCTTGTCAACGAACAGCATGCTTGACTGCTCTCAGCTCCAGTGCTTAAACGCTAATAATGTAGGCTAAACTCATTTCAAAAGCAGATGCTGGCACCACTTCATCTGCTGCTGTCCAGTGTGGTCAACATTTGGGTTGACAGCACTTTCAGCAGAGACATTCTACATTGCCTGCTAAGATTTTAGAATTGAACCATGACCAGGACTCTTCTTTATCTGACTGTGGCTGATGCTGAGTTTAGTGAGGGGTCGCTGCTCTGGGCTGGACTGAAGTGTAACTGTTTAGTGAAATAGATTTTTACTGGTTGTAAGTGAGGTATGCTGAAGAAAAACATCAATAATAATACTGCATATTTATACGTATATATGCTCAATGGATTGTCATGTGGCGGCACGGTGGTGCAGTGGTTATCACTGACGCCTCATAGCAAGAGGGTTCCAGGTTCGAATCCCGGTCTGGGCCCTTCTGTGTGGAGTTTGCATGTTCTCCCTGTGCCTGCGTGGGTTTTCTCCGGGTTCTCCGGCTTCCTCCCACAATACCAAAAACATGCACATTAGGTTAATTGGCTACTCTAAATTGCCCCTCGGTGTGAGTGTGAGAGTGTGTGGTTGTCTGTCTTTGTGTGTTGGCCCTGCGATTGACTGGCGACCAGTCCAGGGTGTACCCCGCCTCTCGCCCGTAGTCAGCTGGGATAGGCTCCAGCTCCCCTGCGACCCTGACGGATGAGCGGTATAGAAAATGGATGGATGGATGGATGGATTGTCATGTGGCATAAGACAGTGAATAAAGTAAAAAGGAAATTATCCCTATTCCTTGTTGTGTGCACATGCCACAATAAGAAACTACTCAGAAATGTATATTTATCTGCCTTACTGATTATTACTAAATCAGATTGTTTTAATCTGGCTGCTCAAATGTTCTTGGCGAGCCGTCCAAGTTGTTGAAGTCGTCAGTCCCTGGCTGCTGAGGGAGGGAGCATAGAGGTGGGAGGACTTGCAGATGAGATGTCAGATTTGTCAGATGTTCTCTGAAACTACCCAGTGCATTAAGATTGACTGTCCTTCTCCTGATTGAGGGGCATTAATTTGCACTTTTAATTCTCCTTTCTTGTGCTTAGCTAATAATTTAGGTTGTTGTACCATTCAGTCCCTGACAGTCATGCCACCGGGGGCTACAGGTAGGTACAATAGTGGGTAGGAGGTTTGACTGATGACATGTCATGTCTGCTGTTCATCAGTGGCCACTTTGCAGTTTAATAACTACTGTGTTAAGACGGAGCTTTTCTCAGAATGACAGAATTTGCACATGAATCCTTCACATTTAAAATCTACTTTATTTTTTAGGTAGTAAAGTCTTATTAGAACCAGTAGGTTTTTAGGAGGAGGTTTTAAATCGTAAATTTCATTTCATTGTTTTTCAATGATTCAAAACATTCACTGCTGCATTCTGTGTGACAGAAAACCTATATGTCGTACCTAAGTACTACACTGCATTACAGTGAGAGACGTTTGCCATTCTGTCCATCTCATTCATGTTAACAGGAGGATGGACAAAACATTGGAGCAGTTCAGTATCTTGGTTAATGCGGAGGAGCTGTCTGTGCACCAACAGAGGGATGGTATAGCAGTTTTTCGAGCACTGTTGTGATTCCAAATGGCCCAGCCCCATTGTGCAGGAGACTGTGTGCTTTGTCTGAGGCATGTTAAGTGTGCAAGTGTGATTCCCTGTGGACAGCACACCAGAAGATAAGGGGAAAGAGAAAATAGTTTCATCAAGTTTTGATAAGTCCATTCTCAAAGAAAAACCCTATTGACAATACTGATATACCGATAATAAATCTGTATCTCTTGCTGATCTGAATGCACGCCAACTTTGGCAAAGCCACTGAATCACAGCGGTATAAAACCTAATATTGATTTCTTTTTTCTTTTACCTTCGGTTTTATTGTTGATTGAACAGGAGTCATGCCGGTACAAAGATCACAGCGGCTCAGCTACTCTGCTGACAGATAACAATATAGACAAACAAAATGAAGAAGAGTACAAAGAGAAGACTGTGGACAAAGAATTGTGTTGAAGAACTAAAAAGACTTGCTGTACATGTACAGAGACCTGCAGACTGCTGTACATAGGGGGCGTTAAAGCATGACAAGAGTGCACAGTGAAAGAAGAAACAACTAAAAGAGAAAGCTAAGATTAAATGTTAACAGGGAAGATCTGGAGATCGCTTGAAGCGAAACAAATAATGGAACGGACTTCCTCCTGAGTCGATATGAAAGAGAAAAAAATGAATGAGAGTTTAAAAAAGGAGAGACAAATCCAGTGATGAGGACTGATGGAGACTGATGGAGAAAATTAACCAGAGAAATGAATGATAGAAAAAAATCTAAACAAAGCACGGGGAGGAGGAAAAAGAGTTGTGGTCGAAAGTATAATGGCGATTGCTGTGAGGGGAGAAAATGTTGAAGAGGAGGACATGTACATGGAGAGGGGGGTTATAGAGGAAGGGTTAGAGATGGACAGAGGATGGAAATATGCAGAGCGAGAAGGAGGTTGCAGGCCCCTCAGCAGTCATCACTAATGAAGAAGAATGAGGGGCTTCCACTGCTCTCTGGACCCAATACTGACCACGCACACACACACACACACATAGAAAGTTTCACACATTTTCACCTAAGAACATACTCTTCAATTTTTGACACAAAATTTATGAAGCGAACTAGTAGTGGAACTCCACATTCACCTCATTTCAATGCGTGAATAAATATTACAAAGTGTCTTGTGTCTTTCTTTAAACCAGGCCTAATTAAGGAATAGAGTTTCTCTCGGTTTTTATATTTGTTCTGGGAGAAAATGTGTCATATTAAAAACTCAGGCACTGAAGTTTCACACTAAGCTTCTAAATAACTGTAGGTTGCTTTAATTGGGGCTAAAGTCTGGCAGTGTTTTTTATATCCTCTTTCAAAGTGTAGAACTTTTCTACAAAGTTGATGCACCATAGAGCAGATAGCAACTTTTATCCTATTTGTGACTCTGTGCTTAAACCAGCGTGCCCACTTTAGGAAACTGAAATGAAACTTGGAAGTAAAAAAAAAAAAAACAAAAAGAAATGTAAATTTTAACAAATTGTTCAGTAGAGTTTTTATTTTCTTTTCTTTTTTTCTTTTTTTTTTTGCAAAGGTGTTAAATTGATTTGAAAAGGTGACGTTCATTTGGATCACAGTTTTTGTCAGATTCTTGTTTCCCTTGTGCTCTCAGTGGAAGGTCTGTTTGTGCCTCATTAGCTGTGACTGCCTACAGACAAGAAGAAAAGCTTTAAGAAATCATTGATTTTTTTTTTTCTTCTTTTCCTCCCCAGCTCACAGTGCCAAAGAAAAACTGATCAAGCGTCACCGGACCACAAGGGTAGAATGCGTATTGTAGCCATGAGGGTCTGCTGACCAAAAGTTTTATTTTCCACGTCTTTGTACATTCATGAAATAATAAGGATGATTTTTTTTTTTCCTGCAGTTGAAACTCACTTTTTTGAGCCGTTCCACACCCTGCAGTAGGATGTTTCTGGTGTTGTCTAACCAGATAAAAGTTTAAGACTGATTGTGGGGCAAATTTTGGCCAAGTACCTTCAAAAGGTCTGCATAGATGATGCGGTAGCGTTAGACAACCGAGAGATTTTGGCTGTTCAGCTGAGACTGTGATGATTTACTTTAAGCATGGTTGATTCTTACAAGCTGAATTTGTCAAAGTGTTGACTAAAAACAGAATGAAGGCAGCTGGTAGCCTGGGAGGGGTGTAGTGCAAAGCTGGGGCCCACATGTTCCACAAGTCCGAAGCTTCCTGTTGAAAAGACGATGCAAGTGAGGGGTGTTTTAGTTTTTTTTTTTCCTTTGTTGTTTTATGTTACATCTATAACTTTGGCTGCCACAGATTCACACAAACTCAGATACAAACATGCCTGTGCTTTGTGAACCCTGCGATTTCACACTGCCGCAGTACGTTTTCGCTGAGTGACCTTGAGTGTGAGTGTGTTGGCTCCATTGAAGAGTTTGTAGTCATGGTTTCTGACTCACTGGAAAACAGCCAGGCACAGAGTGACAGAGGTTAGGGCAGTCATTACTGTCAGCGTAGGCACACACGCACGCAGGTCATAAGAACTCATATGAACATTTAAGCCCACTTCCCTCACAAAGCAGCAAGGCAAATTTACCTTGAAGCTGAAATCCCTTTTTTTTCTATTTCCTACCTAGTCAAATATTTCTTTATGAATTCTTTTATTTCTTAAGTAATAACTTTCTTTAACAGGACACACTGTTTCCCTACTTGTTGAGGTGCCCAGAATGAAAGGGGTTTGTTTTATGGTTACTTACATTACACATGCTTACATCAGCGCAGTCGAGGACGCTTTTGTCAGTTGGTTTATTTGATTGTTCGTCAGTTTATTTTCGCTGTAGCCTCTTTTTTTTAATCTATCTTTAATGAATCTTCCTTCATCTGTCAATTTTGCTTTTCTGCCTCTGCTTTTTTGTAAACCAGCATCTTTTATCTGAATTCTATGTCTGTCTGCAACTTTGTATTTTTTCCCTCTGTGTCTGTGTCCACCCCTCTCTCTTTGTCTCTCTGGTATTATTCTGTCTTGTCCTATCTGTTTGTCTCTTTCTAAACCTTTCTCTTCTTTTTCCTGACTGCTTCCTTCATTTCTCTCTTGCTGCTCTACAGTGGACTTATTGATTTCATTTTCATACTGTTGGCAGTTTTGCCCTTAGTCATAAACCATCAGGGTTGCCTCCTTTCAAGCCAGCATTGATCACTGTACAGCCTATCACAACCAATCACCCTTGAGCATCATTATCTGCTCTTCTTCTTTCTCTTTTGTTGTTTGTCTGTCTTGTATTGCATGTTCTGTGGCTTATATTTTTTAATCTAGCAATCACCTCGCTAAAAACACAACCCTGTACATTTATGTATTTGGGTAGACCCCCACCCCCACACACACACACACACACACACACCACTACCACACAGATTCCTAAGTGCTGTGAAAAATAGTTTACTCAGATGGAACGCTGAAGGCTTTCAAAGAAACCTAAATCGCCAAACTTTCAAAAGAAATTGTTTGAACATTGCTGTTCTTGTTGCAATTAAATTGAACTTTTGCTGGCCATACACGTGCCTGTGTTTGTGAGCCATCTTTGACAGTCAGTGTGTGTCTGCCACTCTTAGCCACAGTGTTACACATTTTATATTCTCTCTGAGAGACGTTTAAGACTTGCTGGGTCTCTATCTGCCGCCTCTTTTTCTGTCCTCATCCTTTCTCTCCCTCTCCCAAATTTCCTTTTCTCTGCCTTTTGTTGCACTGCAGTGTTCGATCGAACACCACATCAAGCCAAATCTAGAGCCTGTGTTTCCTCTTTCATCCGCCTCGTGGCCCCCGGTGGCCCTCAGACGCCTCAAAGCTTTGAAACGAGTTGAGAGTCGGGGATGTGGAGACATGGAGGGAGGGGCAGTTGAGGGTGCTCACAATTGCCTCCTGAGGGAGGCATTTTCACCTGCTTTTGTACCCCTCGCTCGCTGTACCCTGACCTTTCTGAACACCACCATGCCTGTCGGCTCGCGCCACCAGACCCCCTACTCTCTCTCAGTCTTTCTGCCTAGTCTAGTGGGGGTCCCCTATAATAATTCAACAGAACTCTGTATTGTGTTCTGTTGAAAGCCGCCCCGGCTGCATAAGCAATTTAAACACTCAGCTGATTTTTTTTTTTTTTTTTCAGGTTGCGTTTTTCACCAATATTCTGGTCAGTATTTTATCGCCCCCCCTGTCTTGCGCTTAGCAAGAGGTTTTGTGGAACTAAGACCACCAGCGGGGATAAGAGAGGACAACAGCAGGGTTTTTAGGTGGGTTTTTCTCTGGCTTTTGTTGCCTCGAATCAGCCACAACATTATCGGAACAGTCCACTTTGTACCAGCCTCTCTTTTGTGTCCTGTTGTCACTCAATCCATCTGTCTCTCCACCTCCTCTTTCTCTTTATGAGTTGAGGCCTGCCTCTCTTTTGTGATTGCTCTCCAATTCACACCCTGTACTCCCAAAGAGATTGATTTTTTTTTTTCTTTCTTCTTCTGTGGCATTTTTGTACATAAATAAATACTGTTGTGTTATTGTTTGCTCTCAGAGCTGTGTTGACAAGTTTACTTTCATCTGAAACTTTGGAATTGTGTTTTTTTTTGTACTGCAGTTATTTACAATTCTTTGTCTAGCAGATGTTTCATTTCTAAAGAACTAAAATTAAGATCGATGAGCTTGTCACTTTTGGTATTTTTTTGTCCCTTAAAATCTTACTTTTCCATCTGTGCTTCTAATTAACATAATTAAAAGTGTTGCCCTACAATTAGCTTGAGGATAGTATCAGCTGTATCTGTTTGCTATATCTGTTTACACTAATTTCCACCACTGCTGTATGGTGTGTTTGGTGGCCAGAGGCTAAGGTTACACTTTCTCTCAGTGCTTTGAGCAGTAAGATAACATTCTGTCTATCAAAACTCTCCTGTTCTCCAAGAAGAGTGAACTTCTCAGTAGTGCAACAAGAGTCTAGAGCCTTTTAAACATTTTTTACACCAAAGTAAGCACTTTTTAAATGTGAGTAAAGCTGCTAAAAAGTGAAAGTAGAAAGTCGCATGGAGGCCATTGACAATGTCTCAGCGGTTACTTTTTCTATCTTATTTACTTCAGTCTCTTTTTCACACTCAGCGTTGTTTGAATGATGTTCGAGCGCTGCCTCATCAGAGACGATGGAAAACTATTTACATGCCAACATCCGGAACCTGCATCATTCCATCAGGCTGGAAAAAGGAGGAAATTAGCATGTCCACATGACTGTTATGTTTTCATCACTGTTGATTGGAGCTGGAACTGAAAAATACCTTTGACTGCTGCTGATTGTACCCTTTCCCACTGAAGACAAAATCCAGATGCTAGTGAGTGTGAGTGGGTTTTTGTCCTGTGTGAAAGGGGTATTAGGTTTTGAATGCTCATAACTGTTTGTTCTGATTTTTCTGACAGTGAATTCACCTCTTCAGTCACCAAGCAAACATTCATAATCCAAATTCTAATCATGTGTCCTGCTCATCAAATGTGAGGATTTGCCTTCCTATGTGAGCAAAAATAATGATGAAAATGTTTATTATATATTATATAATATCTGTCTTTTTAATAGCAGAATAGCAGTGAAAGAAGCTGATTATCTAGCTAGCCTTAAATGAACTTTGTTAGTGGAGGCAATCTTTGCAGTACATGTTCTCCTCCACACTCCCCTCCATCTCCATCCCTCAGCAGTGGAGTGGTCAGGCCTATCAACCACAGAGCCTCAGCCTATCTACCTGGGAGCCCCAATTGCCTGCCAGTCATCAGATAAAATGGATTTCCAATTCAGTCAAGGCTCCCAGGCTAGGTCAGGCAGAGCGTACAACAGGCACACTCTTCTACCTCTCCTGACTTTCTGTTTATTTGTTTTTCTCTTTCTATCTCCTACTGTGTTGGGCCCCTGCTCCTCTTCTTCTCTCTCCTCTCCCCTCACTCTTTCTCCCTGATCTACTGGTCAGAGCTCGTTGTAAAAGCCCAGATACCAGTCAGTGCTCTATTTGGGAGGCAGTGTGATGTAACCCCAGCAAGTCTTCTTAGTCATTGACTACTTTAACTCAGAATGTTTCTTCATTAGAGCAACGGGTGGGAAATCCATTAGTTTGTTAGCGGGTGAGTTTTGAGGCGTTACCATTTTTTATAATGCAGCAGGAGAGCACCATTTTAAGAACTTGTTAAATTACTTTTTTACTGTTAAACAGTTCTTTTACTGTATCTGTGAGCTACATTCAGTCATACAGTAGGCTATAATAAACTGCAACATGGTGCGTAACTTGTAGCCTTTATGTATCTCATTTAGGGTCCCTGTCAGCTTCATCTAAACAGGTGATTGTTTCCTGGGGTCCAGTTGGTTTTGATAACTGATTAATCTGTAAAGTAAAAACCGGTTTTCTGCTTCTCAAATGTAAGGTTGTATTACTTTTCTCTGTTTTATATCACAAATTCAGTAGCTTTGGGATTTGGAGTAATCAAGTAATTGAAAAAATAATGAACTGATGATTTTGAAAATGTTTCATGATTGTTTTTGTTCTTTTTGTAACTGTTCTATTTCCTATATTTTTGAATAGAAGTGGGAGAAGCTGATTAACCAGGTAGCCTGAAATGAACTGTATTGATGGGGACAGTAGTTGCAGTCCGTGTTCTCCTCCATATTCCCCTGCAAATACCATCTTCTACATCAAATGGCAGTGAATCTCTGCAGCACAGACATTTTTCCTCACAGTGAACACGTGTATGACCAACTGCTAAACTGTTCTTGTCCAAGGGCAAAGATTTGACGGAAAGATTTTTAGCATTTTGTTGCTGCTCCGGAGTTTGAGTCATATCATAAGATTTCCATAAGCAGGTTAAGATTGCCTATGTCACTGTCATTTCCATTTTCCCGAGCCCTTCAAGCACTTCTTGTCCATGTTGACTGAAAAGCTGATTCTCGACCTTGGACATAACATAGTGTCAAATTTTGCTGCAAATACCAGTTTTTAATGTAGCAGTTTGCTCTGTATGTAGTTAAAGACTGCCCGTGACAAACATAAAACTAAGAACAACAGTCTAAGAAGATACTTAGAGAAGGGAAGCATAATCAGGTTACATGAAGTCGAAGACTTTTTTTTTTTTTTTCATTTTAAAAGCTCATCTGTCATTATTATACTCTAAAGAAACTGTTTTCATTTTCCATCATCCTGCAGCCTGCATGATGCAAGTGACTCATTTAGGTCTACAGCTTTTTGTTTTGACCTGAAAAATTGTGATTTTAAATGACACAAGTCTCCAATATCTAACCTTCAGGATGTGTGTGTGTTTATATTTATTTATTGGAAGCATTTATTGCTTTATTTATTTAAGAACTGAAGCATTGACTTAAGAGAATTTAAATAAGAAATATTTCCCAGGTTTGCATTTCAGTTATTTTACAATGCAGTATATAAACATCCACTATACTTTGGAACGGTGGAGTAGCCTCAATAACAGAGTGGAGCAGATAGGAGAGGAGAACAGAAGAATGGGTAGAGAATGAAAGGTGAGGGAGGGAAAACAGAGGGATGAGATGATAGGACAGAGGGGAGCCATATTGATCACACTGCTGTGTTCAGTCTCTCTGTGGTTTTAATGGTGTGAGTTTCACAGCTGGAGTGAACTCTGCAGTGCTTAGAACGGATACGATGCCCTCTCCACACACGTGCAGTACGCGCACAAACAGTACACACAAACAGTCTGTCTCTCCACCAGCTGGCTTCAGGTCAATGCACCCCTAGCTTTTAGTCAATGCAGCTCATTGCATCGTTCCACATGGGTTAATGGAGCAACAGGACTTGAGTGGGACCAGTAGTCATTCTGAAACAGCCCTCCTACTGCTGTCCAGCCTCTGAACCCAAGCAGGGCTGAGCCTGATCTGTTTCTGACTGAAACCAAAGCAAAATTTGAGTTTTTTTTCTACCTTGGTTTTATGATATATATATTTTAAAAAACTGGATAAACAATACACGTAATTCTTGTATTACTCACTGGAACTTGTTGAATTGAAAGTTTTTGTTTTAATCAAAGAAAGCATAACATTTAAATATCTGCCCCAATAATTATAGTAATGTGAGAATTACAATTACAATATAAATTCTTCTAACAAAATTGTGCATGAGTGAAGTGAGCTCTTTGTGGGTACATATATACAGTGAATCATTCATCATCATATAAAGATCTACATACATGCTAGTGTCTCTGTGAGGCCGTACTGAGGCACAGTATTGCTTTGAGCTAAATGCTAATGCCAGCATGCAAACATGCTGATGTTTATCAGGTTCCTTTTATCTTCTTTGCTGTCATAGTTTTGTGTGGTAGCATGCTAAAACTTAGCAATTTCTAGTTAGCAGTAAATTGAAAGTACAGCTGAGTCTTGTGGCAGTTTCACACATGTGGTAGGTATTTGATCATGGACCAAAGTAAAAGACAACAAGTTATTTAATAACCACATTAACATTATTATTGTGCATTATGCATTAAGGGGGGCAGCAGTGGACTAGAGGTTGGAGAAGCGGCTTGTGATAGGAGGGTCATCAGTTCGATTCCCCCACCGTACAATCAGGAAAACTTGGGGTGTGGAGTGATTAATTAGAGCAAGTCACTTAACCCGTCACCTTGCTCCCCAGGTGCCTGACAGTGGCAGCCCACTGCTCCTGTGTGTGTTTCACTGCATGTAATTTGCTGGGTGTTGCATGTGTGTTCAACCAAGAATGGGTCAAATGCAGAGGAAAAATTCAGTGTATGTATGTAAAAATATATATACTGCCAATAAAGCTGATTCTTCTTCTTAACATTATGTTCTTAGGAGAACATGAATATCAACCAGATTCCACAGCCAACCTTCAAATAGAGGATGAACCGAGTAATTCACAATCAAAAATGTTACAGGAAACCATTGTCTCTCTTGGAAGGCTTCAGTAATAGGGCTTCAAAGGGTTTATCGACACTCACATAGACACATAGAAAGCCAATTACCTGCTATTAAGCATCCCCCTTACGGTGTATAACTAAATAGGGTCTGTGAAGACCATCTCACTAACAAGGTACTGTATATCACCAAGCTTTTATTGATCATTTGAGGTTGTACTCCAAGTATATAGAAATAGGTGTGCATAGTGGCAAAGCCCCGTTCAAAGTGGCTAGTTATGACCTTGGCTGGATAAGCTGTGTCTCTCTCAGGATCATCTTTCCAGGATTTCAACATGTTAATCGATGATAGCTATTTCATGGGAGAGCACACAATCTGAGCGGCGCCCTCTCACGGTGTTTAAGACAAGGTTATGCACTGTAGCTTGGAATCATGATGTCAGACATGTTGTGTTCTCTCGGGTACAGTGAGTAGCTAGGGGATTGCACTTCTTTGAGCAATCACATGTAGCTGCTAGGTAAGATCAGTAGACTAGAGCTGTCTTGGAGGTAAAGGCATGGAATAGAATAGGCTGAACAAAGACTTAGAACAAAGAATTTACCTGGTTATCTGAAATGGGTTCCAGGTAGAGCTCATGATAATAAGGAGTTCTGAGTAACACCATCAAGGCTGGACCTTAACATTATTTTTTACATGTATAACCAACTTCTGTAAATCAGATAAAAAAAAGTTGCTCTTGTAACTTACATATTTTAAAGGATTCATCAGTCAAAGAGGGTTACATTAGATATAGGTTCTAATGGGGATCCCTTTAGTGCAGGTTCTGATTAGAAACCTTGGTTGTAACCTTTAAACAGGGTTCCTTTCAGCACTAAATATTTTCATTTTCAATGGAGAAACACAAAAACTTAAAATAGCTCTACTTTTGCCACTTGTGTTGTTAAAGGTTTTATTGTTCTTCAAAGTAAAGTATGATTGCTAATCCTGCTGGAGTGTTACTACTGGTTGATGCTTATCATTTTCTGGTTTTAATAGATACTGTATGCCTGCCAGTAAGTAAAAACAAATTTTACTAGAACGATGTCGCAAATATAGAAATGGTATTGCCATTACATTAAAAAAAACCATACAAATGCATTTACAGTTGCAGAAATCTGAATGTGTGAATCTCTTTCTTTCGGAATATAAGTTTTTTTGTACATTATTATGAATTGGAAATACCCTTGACATCAGCGCCGTCATAACCAAAACCTCAACTTTATCAACAAGAGACATCATCTGCAATATTTACGGTTTAACAGGTTGAACAAATATCATTGTACTCAGAACATTATTGAGTGTCAGTGTTCCAGACTCTCCTCCCCATCATGAGGTAGTCTGCAGCATATGTGTTTGTGGGAATAGCAACCCTCTCTTAATATATTTCTCCTTATTCTACCAGCTCTGCTGCTCTTAAAAATACCAGACATACACTGAGTATACACAGTAATGTAAGCGCCTCATTTAACAACTATGGACTGGTCATTAACAGAATATACCAGCTGTATAATATTTTGTTATAGTTTTAAGTATAAAACAAAATGAAATGGTTAATAGATTTTTTTAGTCCATGCCCAGACTTCAAGTGCTTTGCTCTACTGCCAAATTATTAACCAAGAGGGGTAATTCTTATCTTGTCGTCCTCCTGTAATTACAATCCTTTGAAGAAGAGTAGCGATGTAGGGCCAAGTAACATCAGTCAACAGATTCACTTCTCTCCATTTCTGAGATTATCACCACTAGTACCAGGTCTGACCTTTCAGTTATGGCAGCTTAAAGCTGTCAAACTATGATCAAAAAGGAACGGTGCTTACACTGAAGAGCATCTCAAAGGTCGGAGGGTGTGGCAGGAGTGCAAATGGACTAATTCTCTCATTTTTTCTTCTTTTCTCTTAGAACCTGCTTGTCAACCATGGATGAAGAGAGGAAGGAAAAGGGTAAAACAGTTATTTGACGAAGGCTTTTACTTTGGCACTAAGAGCAGCACCTGTCGCATTGCTGTTATGAAATACGAGAAAGTTGATTTGCTGTTAGCATGCCTTGTTTTTAAAACTGAATTATGCTATTTATCCTTTGTATCATCTAGTAAAGGTGTTCTATTGACCTGCTACAGGAAAGCTTTTGAAAAAAACAAAAAAACAGACAGAAAAAAAACAAAACGTGTGCGTATTAGAGTCACGGCCTGAGTCAGTATACTTTAAATTCAGTCATTTTCAGCGTCAGCACAAAATATTTTTAAGGTCTGAGTTGTAAGGATCCATTCAGGGTCATCCCTCCTACATCTGAATGTGAGATTCAGTTTACATCTGAGCTTCTGCTACTTTTGTTAGAATATTTATTAATAAAAAGGACAACATTTGCTTATGGGCCGTCCGTGTTTGATCTCTGACTGAAAGAAAAAAAAGAAAGCTTGAGTTTTATTGCTTTTGAATTTTATGAGTTTTTTTAAGTTTTTTAAGAACACAGGAATAAGCTCAGGTAATCCTGGCCACAACTTCATCAGTCCTGTGATGTATGATGTATGAATTCATTAAAGCATTCATATCTTGTGCTTGTTTATGTCTGAAGTTTTTCATTCTGTGTTTCATGCATATTTAATTCACTCTTTTAATTTTAAAGCAAAGTGCCTTTTGCTCTGACTAAGTGATTTAATGCTTCCTCATAGATATACATTAGTCACATTTCAAACTGAAATGAAACAATAAAGTGAGAGGACACTCGATCTTATAAGTTAGTTAGTTAGTAAGTTAGAGCTCGACCCAAGCTACACCACAGTGTTGAATCCACTGGGGACAAGGCACAGACTGCCATGTGGATGGTCCCCAGCTATGTGCCTCTATCTGAGCCTTTTAAAGCCAGGCTCAGTTTTTACTTTGAAGTAGTGACAATGTAAACCATACTGAAGTGTTAGCTGCAACATTTTTTTTAAATAAATGAACTATAATTAGGGCGACACAGCGGTGCAGTGATTAGTGCTGTCGCCTCATGCAAGAGGGTTCCAGGTTTGAATCCCGGTCTGGGCCCTTCTGTGTGGAGTTTGCATGTTCTCCCTGTGCCTGCGTGGGTTTTCTCCGGGGACTCTGGTTTCCTCCCACAATCCCAAAGACATGCACATTAGGTTAATTGGCTACTCTACATAGCCCCTAGGTGCTAGCTTACCCTGATGGATAAGTGGTATAGAAAACGGATGGATGGATGAACCATAATTATTACATAGCCGAAGAGTTTGAGGGCTGAATGGAACTGAGGCCAAAAGTCTCTAAGAGGAGCAGACGAGACAGAAACAGATGATGATGGAGACCTTACAGAGAAATGCAGATGTGGATTCACTCAGGCTTCTGGTTAGCAATGTGGAGGACTTAAAAGGGGGTTCATGTGTGATATAGCGTCAGTGAGTTCGAAAGTCATGAAACATAGACAGCAAAAGTTTCAACCTGACATTCAAGAGGTTCCAAAAATATTAAGAAGAAAATTGATTATGTTAAATGCGACCTTGTGAGTGTGTTCATTGATGAAATCTTCCCATGGCCACCCAGCCATGGAGGCACTGTATTAAAATGACTTGACACCATATTCTTCAGTCTTTCACTTGTGGGCCCATGGAGTATATGCATGTCGTCTTGACAATGACCGTTGTGTCAGTTTCACTGCACAGCCTTCCATTTTTCTGCAGACTTGTTCCATCTATGCTTATGAATTTTACTGTCAAGCAGCAGATGTCATTTATCATGTATGACGAGGGAGTCCAACCAATCCTAAAATGAGCAGTCAAGTGCAGATAAAGTTTAAAAAAAAAAAATAAAAAAATGAATAACTTACCTGCTAGAGAAAACAGATCCTGGTTTATGTCAGCAACAATTCATAAAACAGGATGGACATACTGTATTGTTTAATCCAATATGGCATCAGTAGATAAGCACATATAAGAAGACTAGGGTTCAAATAAGGCCCCATACATGCATAAAGTTAAATGATTCATATTTATATTTCAAGATTCACAGGCTAAACTGTTACAGGAATCATTTATTATATAATAAAAGGATAATAAAACCAGCAGTTTTACCTGCTTTGTATATCCATGCTAGACAAGAAATCTAATTGGAGGTTAGGATTTGCATCAAAATTCACCTTTAGATAAAAGATTTTAGGACGTCGCTGGAAATACATGGGAAAAAGGGTTTTAGAGAGAACAGATAGAATTGTTTCAACATAGTACAACATAGTACTTCAAATCCTTAAAAAAATAAATAAAAATAAATAAATAAGTCGGTCTGGGGGTGGAAAGAAACATGAGGAACGATTTTCTTTTCTCCGAAGCTGTGTGGAGGCAGTTTTTCCTGGCAGTTGTGTGACTTGTACAGCGGGAGATATTTGAGCAACACTGAGGTGTACCCAGGTGTGCAATAATGTACTTGATTGACTTAATGTAACAAGTTTGACTCAAGTGGCTACATTTTTCTCTGCTCGGGGTAATTCTTCCTGAGTTGTAGCTTTCAGTTCTGTAGTGAGGCTGTGGTAATTGGCTTGGAGCACGGACCCGAGCTGGCAACGCTCTGCTGCTATGCAGCTCACACACACACACACACGCACGCACGCACGCACGCACACATATCTGGGCACTAGCGGCCAATCTTAATAAAAGAAATGACACGGGGGTGGAGGAAGGACGGTGGAGGATGCGGTCACGCAGATGTTGCTACGGTAACAGCGGTGAGCAAGGACTGGGAGCTGGAAGGCATCAGGTTAGAGAAGAGAAGTGAGGAAGACGACATTCCGCGCATTCAAATGCGTCCTCGCTCTCTCCCTGTTGATCCCGTGTCATACCCAATTACCACTGCAGCGAGGGGAGAGGGGGAGCGCGGCGCGGGGGAGGGGATGCAGGGGGCCGGGGGGGGGGTGGGCTCCGCGTACAGAGAATAAAGAAAGAAAGAGGAGTATTCTGATGTCTGCTTGAACCTTTCAGAGGGAAGCTGCACGTGCGTGTGCCGAGGTAAACACCTACGCCTGTCATCACACGTTCAGAAGGGGAAGGTTGTGGCAAAAATCTTTCTTATCTGTATCTTCAAAAGAAACGTGTGGAAGACAGGTGAAGATTTCAGCGTGTGACAAGCTCTCTGAAATGTAGGAGTATGTGGAATGTGTGTGGACTGCAGATTCAGCTCTGCATACACATTAGTTCCTGTACTTGGAACTAACCTACAACCTACACAATCTTGAGTATTTCCTGTGTGTGCGTTGTACAGAAAGGACACGTGAGACAATCTGACCAGACTCCCATTCAGTAATGCTATCACGTTTCCAGATCCTAATCAGTATTATGTAAATATGAACACAGTTTATGCTAAGGTAATAAAGACCAGACTAAATTTTAACTCTACAAGATGGGTCTTCAGGATCAGGTGTCGCTGTAAGGCCCCTCTCATCTTAGTTTTTAGTGTACATGCAAACACTTAATGAATTAGATGACCACGGGAGGTTTTATGGTGAGAGAGCTGATCGTGGCTTTTTTTTATCCACATGTACGAGCGTCCTAAATTGTTCCTGATGTCAGGTCAGTGCCTTGCGATGACATTTGCTGTGTTTGAATGAAATGTATTGTACAGTGCTGGGGGAAATAGCTGACCACAAACTAGACTGTGACATCGTGAACCTGAAGCCTTCAGGGCCCCTGAGGGTCCCCCAGGACAACTATTTGCTGTGGCCCACTGGTAATTCACGACTGATCAATGAACTTGGTGGGTACAATATTAGTAGCAGTAATATCAATGCAATGAGATTAATTCACATGTATCTTTTTGGTCCAGACTTTCAGGCTACTCAATTTTAATGTGAATTCAAACTACAGATGTATAACCTCCACCAAACCAAAAGTCCAAACGAAAGACCTGATCTGGATCAAACTGAACCATGGTTTGCTCTGTTTAGTGTGAAAACAATTTTTGTGTGGTTTGGAATAACGGGAATTTCTGGCTCATTCTGGCTCCTGGCTCACAAAATGAGTCATGGTAGCACACGGGGGGAGTGGAGGAGGAGACCAAATATTTAACTGACATTTGGTCTGATTACCTTGTAAAGAATCAGTTGGGAAAAATGTTGACACTTGAGGGAGGAGTGAAAGGAAAACTGAGTTGTTACAGTAGTTTTTTTTTAGTTTTTTAGTCATTTTTGTTTTTGGAGTAGAGTAAAGGCTTACATTTTGTCGTATAGCCCACTGTTGTGGAATGATAAATGAATGAACATTGTTCATGGATTGTAACACATACTGTACTACCTCCCCCACACACACATGCACACACACTTACACACACCTGCCACAAGGGAAATCAATGATTCTCTCTGTTATCTCTCCCCTCCGTCCGATTATCAAAAACACTGACATCTATTAGCCTGACACTCCATCTGCTCAACACAGTGTCTGGGTTGCTCTGCAGTCCTTCCTCACTACATTGGCCCCTCCGATTAAAGACTTCCACCTCTCTAATGCCATTAGAACGATGAGAAAAGGAGAGAAGTGGTTGAGGGAATGAGAAAGAAGAAGAGGAAAAGCGGGCCGAGGGAGAGCTGTCTGCTTAACCTCTGCCGTCTGAAGGAGCAGGCAAAAGTGCAACAAGAGAACGATTTAATCCTCCTGTAGTAGCCCGGATTAGTCCCCCGATTTATCACTGCCTCGCTCCTTTTTCTGGGCCTCACTGTCATTTTCTCTCCCCTCTCACCCTTTTCTTCATTCCCTCTTTCTCTTGTCAGCTACTGAGTGGCTTAATGCTGTTTAATGTGGTGACTTCCCTTTATCTGCCTATTTTCATTACTCTTTCTTAGAGACAAAGGGCTCCTACAATAAGGCTTCTGTGAACTTACTAAATCTGCATAAGCAGCGAGCACTTGTACCTGAAAATATAAATACTTAATACTTGAACATTATAAGAATCTCACTCTTTCCAAAGGTGAGATGAGAAGATGCATCAGTGCCATGTATGTCCGAGGGTGTGTGAGGATGTGTTTAGCCTAGCTTGCCGCAAAGATTGTAAGCAAACACCTTCCTGTCCTAAATACCAGAGCACACATACCAACAACTCCAAAGTTGAACCTTTGACACTATGTATCCAGCTATTTCCCCCTGCTTCCAGGTTTTTACGTTCTAAACAGAAATATCTGTTGACAGTGTGTGATCTTGTGGTGGCTGCGTGTAGTCAGCAAGCACAGGTTTGACTGATTCCTCTCACAAGCTGACTGAGAAGGCTTTTGGAAGCTGCACACAGCTGCACTCAGCGGTTGTTCACCAAGAAAGACTTCCGGGATGTTCCTCCCCCATAAATCCATCCATCCATCCATTTTCTACACCGCTTATCCGTCAGGGTCGCGGGGGGGGCTGGAGCCTATCCCAGCTGACTACGGGCGAGAGGCGGGGTTCACCCTGGACTGGTCGCCAGTCAATCGCAGGGCCAACACACAAAGACAAACAACCACACACTCTCACACTCACACCTAGGGGCAATTTAGAGTAGCCAATTAACCTAATGTGCATGTTTTTGGTATTGTGGGAGGAAGCCGGAGTACCCGGAGAAAACCCACGCAGGCACAGGGAGAACATGCAAACTCCACATAGAAGGGCCCAGACCGGGATTCGAACCTGGAACCCTCTTGCTATGAGGCGACAGTGCTAACCACTGCACCACCGTGCCGCCCCACCCATAAATCACAAATATAAAATTTCTGCTTATTGAAAAAGCTAAAAAGACAGAATGTATAAATACTTCAACTTTACAAGAGTTGTGGGTGTATTTCTGGTTTTAATTTGAATCTCTGTAGCTGAATTGGTGTGACATCGTGTGAAGTCATAGTAGAAATCTTTGTAGATGCTCCCTGTTAAGAAAAAACATCTTGCATCTGTCACTCACTAAGGAATAGGTCTCGAGTGTTTTATTTATTTGTTTTTAATCGTTTTTCTTGATACTCACCTTTGTCCCACAGTTGAGTATCAGTAAATTCACTCTGTAAGCCTAGAGTGTAGTTCAAAGATAACTTCCCTCCTCTGCTTGTAATCTAAGCGCAGCTCACTCTCCTGTTTTTGCCCGTACCTGATTCTTCTCGAGTTAATGTCAAAGTATCTTGCTGCTCAAGTTCCCTCTGTGCTGTTGTAAATTCAGTTACTTGTACTGAGACCCCCATGATTACTTCAAATTCAGGTGCTGAAGTTGACTGGCTCTGGTATATTACTACAAACTGCTGTTGGCTAAGACGTGAACACAAATTATTCAGCAAGTTAATACAAATGAATAACCCATAACACCAAAGTGTTAGTATGACTAGTCATGACTGTGTGTGTGTGTGTGTGTGTGGCTGACTGATTTTTCATCTAACGCCACCATCAGGTCAAAGTTTTAATGTGTCTGATGCTTTGATTCATCTACAAACCTGTGATTGTAATCTACTTTGTCTTTAGTGCTAATTAGCAGTGCTAGGCAGCAGGTGAACAGGGTAAATATTAAACCAGCTCAACAACAGTTTTGTTAGCCTTGTTACTGCAAACATTTTAGCTTGCTGAGAGAAGCATTTATCTCAAAGCACAGCTGTGCATAAGAAGCCGCACAGAGCAATTCACGAGGCTGTAGACTGTACAGAGACATGAGATTGCTGTAAATTCTCTAATCTCGTTCTCAGAAAAACAAAGAGTAAACGATCACATCATTGGCATTATACTGAACAGCTCCTGTCAAGACCTTGAAAAGAAAAGTAGAGAAAACAAGTCAAGCAAACGATACTTCATCCCCTACACGTGATTCAGCAGTTCTCTGAGCCAAGTGGACCATCAGGAACAAATGTGTCAGTCTGATTTGACCTGCAATTCTAGCACACCTACTGGGGAGTAAAGTTTTTAGAAATCCTGCATACCAACGGCATGTATCATTCTCTCAGCGCTGTCAGAATTTGATCAATGACATCTGAAATGATGTGTGTGGCAGATAGACGATTGAATGGAGACCGGCCCTCAGTCCACCATCCTTGTTAAATTTTAACAAACGGACTACCGCTCACCTGCTGTCAAAATGTTTGCTCTCACAGCTACTGTCAGGTGGCTCACATTAAATGGTATCCACCTTGTTAGGCAAAAAAAAAAAAAAAAAAAAAAAAATTGGGCTTGCTGGCTGGTTCCTTATTAAATGCAAGGGGGTTTTTTTAGGTAGAAAAGTAAAGAGGAAAATGACAAATGTACCATTCACCAGCCTTGTTAAAAATGGACAAATCTCCTTCTGCTGAGGATTGCTAGGTTAAGGCATGATTCCCACTGGGGCTACATGTAGCATAACTTTAATATCCTGTTTGAATTTCTGCCAAGTTCATTAAGAGAACCACATTTTTGTGGTGCAAAGAAGCGCAAGAAATAGAAGTGCTGTTTCGGTTTTTGTTCTGTTCCTATGGATTTATTTGTTAGCAGCAATGAAAAGCGTCGCAGTAGATGATAGACAGATCTTTTAGGATACATGAACAGAGCTTTCAACTGATGGAATGTGCGACAAATTTCAAATTAAAATAATAAATGATTAATTATTAAATTCATGTTGCTTACTTTGTGACAGGGTAAGCAATATGCATTACCTTTTCATTAACATTCATTCATTTTCTATACCATTTATCCATCAGGGATACAGGGAACTGGAGCCTATCCCAGCTGCTTACGGGTGAGAGGCAGGGTTCACCTTGGACTGGTAGCCAGCCAATCACAGGGCTGACACACAAAGACAGACAATAACACACTCACACACACACACTCACACCTAGGGGCAATGTAGAGTAGCCAATTAACCTAATGTGCATGTCTTAGGGATTGTGGGAGGAAGCCGGAGCACCCAGAGAAAACCCATGCCGGCACAGAGAGAACATGCAAACTCCACATAGAAGGGCCCAGACCGGGATTCAAACCTGGAACCCTCTTGCTATGAGGTGACAGTGCTAACCACTGCACCACATGTTTAAAATAGTCATATTTGCATCTTTTTTGTCACCTTGTTACATGAGCCACTGGTCACATCACATCTCATCAAGATGAGTGCAAGTACAAGAATCTAAACGTGACAAAACAATCTCATCACAGGGTCCAATTAGTGGCTCTAGATTAGATTCCATCCAGTCACAGCTTGACTCTTGTTAAGCTGGCCAGACTAAGAGCAGTCTCAGACATTACTTTTAACTTGGCTTGTTTTGTACCTTTCTAATGGAGTTTCACTTTGTCTCTGAATAATAAACCTTCCTCCATTAAGAGGAGGTGTCTCCACCACCTCAATAAAGCTAAGTACATCTTAATATTAATATATTTGAACTACAGTCAGATAAAAAGGGGAGATGATAGTTAGAAGATTTGAAATCTGTGGTATTTATGAATTCATATGCTGCAGTAGTGGACCTACCTCTTTTCTTTCTGGACATTAGCAGTGTATCTATATATCTATATATATATATATATATAGAAAGGACACAGTAGAACAGGAGTTTTAACAGGATTTGGTTTTAATGGATCATAGACATGTTTCTACCCATCATCAATTACTTCTTATTTTTTTTATTTCAAAGTCACTCATTTCTGTTATCACAGGGAACATCTTAATATCAGATCATGCGTAGATGAGAATGGCATTTTGTTTAGTTCCACTACCAGAGGTTTGCCCCACTACGTGGAGATTTACTACATCTGTACACTGGGATGAACACACACTGGAATTTATTATAAATGAAATCTTGGCTTTTTGGCTGAATAACAAGGGCTTATAGTCAAAGACAGCCATGAAGTGTGTTATTAGAGGTTAACTTATCCGACACTGACACGGAAATAAAAAATCTGGAGGATACCCATTCTTCTCAATCTGATGCCTCCACCCTTCCTTAACTAAACAAACTAGACATAGAATTTAACTCCAAGATTTAATATGCTTTAATCAGAACTAAACACAAATATTAACCAAATCCTTGTTTCAGTAAAGAGAAAGGAGAGCGATCCTTCAGATCATTCCTTTTTAGCTTCCCTGCAGTGTCTTCCAGAAGCTTTAGCCACATCATTCTGACTGAAAGCCTCAGGCTTTCATGTATGTTGTGTGACATGAACATACAGTAGCTTTCTAAGAGGCTAATTGAAACCATGATGAGTGAATGCATGCATCCCTCTATGTCTATATCCACCAGTCAGATTATGATGAACCATGTGCACCTCATTATAGAACTATTTGTTACTTTGTGTTACATCCTGTAATCATATGCTTGTACATGTAGGTGCATGGGTGGATATGTGTGAAAGAGACATTCAACAACTTGTCACTAAAACAGAAAAGGAACCATAATAGGTCATACTGCAAATAAGGTCCTTTCCACATAGTCAGTGTAGGTCAATCCTTTAATTGAAGACTGACCTGGGCAATTTTTGAACAAAATCGAGATGCATCAATTATTAAAAGTTTGCATCGATAAAATTCAATATTTTTATCATTGGGTGGATTCTGCGTTTGTTTGTACCTATAACAAACCAAATAAGATGTTATTTTTGGACATTTTTACTCTGACTAAATAGGATCTAAGTTACGTTAACGTGCACCGCGGATGTATACTGTTGTACGTATGCCTGGGGAGTATTGATTTTATGGGGGCGCGCTGTTCAATACGAAATGGCGGAGCCAGTGAACATTATCTGCTCACCTGTCAAATATAAATCAAAAGTTTGGCAATACTACGGATTTTATAAAGTTAAAGGAGAACTTGTCAAGTCAGACGCAAACTGCAAAATGTGCCATGCTGCTGTACGCTACACAGAGAGTACCACAAACCTCATTAGTCACCTGAAACGACGGCACGGTGTGACTGTGGAGGCCTCCGCCAGCACCCACCGCCTGTAAGATGTGGAGACTACGTCTATGAGCGGTGAGCGACTTATTGAACGCTTTTTCCATGCTCCGCTAGCTAACGTGTAAGGACAAAAACAACAAATGACGCTATGGCCTTCTTTATTTGTAAAGATATCCAGCCTTATCCAGCCTTACAGTGTTATTGAGAATGAAGGCTTCAAACACCTCCTCCATGTCTTGGACCCATGGTGCCAAATAGGAAGCTTTTCTCCGAAAATCTGAATCTAGTTTACATGTTAAATTTTATAAGCAGCTATGGAAGATCTCTTAGTGAGAGGGTAATTTATTTTCTTTTTTAAACACAAAGATCATTTCATGGCCCAAACACTGCAACCAACCCAACCCAACCCAAGTCCAACTGAAAAGCTTTGCTCTGCTTTGCTGTGGTCTGAGCCTGACTCATAATGTAATACTTTGATATTGTCTCACCAAGTTTATTCAGAAGTTTGCAGCAGCCTTTGGAAATGAAGGCTACTTGTAGTAATGATGTCCCTGCATATGTTAAACAGAGGATATAATAACTTTAAAAAGATACATTGATGTCTCGATGTTAAAATCTATCATTTGCTCCTGTCAGATTTCTTTGACTGAAGATGAGGTTAGGATAACAGGTGCATCTGTTGTTTGCTTCTCAAGGTGACGTCACACCTAAAACCACCAGCTTATGCCTTTATTTTTAATGGTATTTTGATTGATTGTGGTATTATGACATAATTGTTAGCATTAACAATGTAATGTGAATAATCACATATGCATATTTATTACTTAACAAATAATTTGTGCAAGAGTGCAATAAATTATTAAAACTGTTATAAATAATGCAAAATATATTAAAGGTAATTAAATGTGTAGTTTCAGTATTACAGCTTTATGTTGTCATTCTGAGAACTCCCTTTTTAACAGTTTTAACAATTTTTCTGCAAAACTAGGAAGCAGTGCAGGCAGGGAGGAGATCAGGAAAAGGTGGAGATGAGAGAAGGGCCTTGTTTGCTATAATATATAAATATCCATACTGAAGCAGACACAGAGATACTATATGTTTGGCTAAGAAGGACTTTGACTCAGATGTAATAATTGAAAGGTTCAGCACACCTTTACTCATGCACCGTGACACATGGATTGTGGGCAGATCAATAGAAGACGAGTCTCGTCTGTACATAAATGAAGGTATAAACACGCTTTCACTTCCCTGACCGAAGCCCTAGATTGGACCAAAGATGTAGCACTGTTGTCTCTCTGCCCTGCAGACATGCCTCAGGAGTTCCTGTTATTTGTTTTGATGCTTTCAGATATCATATTTTTCAAGGTAGCAATGACAACACAATCCATATGTCTGATCCCCATTATGGAGAGTAACAAATGTTCAATGTCAAAAACCTTTCAAAAATTTTCATCACTGTGTGTCTCGCCTTGCTAGGCACAGCAAAATCCTTGACTTGTGCGATGTTTCTTTCAGGGAGCCTTACGACTGTGTGACCCTGCATGCACTGAGGACAGCTGATCACTACGGTGTGCACTTTCATTCTTGTGAGTTGCATTCTACTAAAGATGTTCAGACATAGTCTGATGATTCTGCCTCAACTCTCCAGGCCTGTTTAGACAGCCTTAACTGAAGCATGTTTAAGACTAGAATTACTGCCTCCACCAACCAGTAAAGTTGCAGCTTACATCCATGTAGTATATAATATAATATAATAATATATAGTGAACTTTTATATAATAAAAGTCAATTAAATTAACTGGTCCTCAGTGAAATGGAAGTGATCACCATTGAAGTATGATTCCAGAGAATAATTTCCACTGCCGTTCAAGTCCATTGCCACTGAGAGAGAGAAGGTGAAAGAGATGGACTCATAGAAGTACCTTGGGGTCTAAATCAATAAAAACTGGCCCTGGCTTACAATGCTGAAGCCCTGTTCCGACAGAACATGCTGTTATTCCTGTGGTTTCTTCCATTTTTGGATTTATTATTTATTAATGGGAGTTCTTCATCTGATTCAAGACTTGACTTGGCTTTGTTAAGGTTTGTTTTATGTCTATTAGTGTATTTGAAAGAAACAGGAAATAAAAAAAAAAACATAATCAAATTCCTTGCATGTGTTTACATGCTTGGTCAATAAAGCTGGTACTGATAGAGCATAAAAAAAGCTATGAGTTCAAAAATGTAGATGCTTCAGCACAGAAAATCTCCACAAACAGCACAGTTTCCAGGTGGACAACCAAGATTAGTGTCACCAGTTGAGTATCTGACCAGATGTAAAATACGGTCACAATCTGCCCTTCTGTTCTGAGTTATGCTGCTGAATAATGGTCAGAAAACATGGTGATGTCACAGTGAAGTGACTTTTGACCTTCTTGGACATAAAACCCATCATTTGAAGTCTTGAGTTATGGCCAAAGATGTTTTTTGTGATGTCACAATGACCTTTAACCACCAAATTCTAACCATCCTTTAGTCCAAGTTGATGTTTGTGGATGTTGTAAAATTCACTCCAGGAATTCTCAGGGAGTCAGCGGGTTCATGAGGACAGGATGGACAGTCTGAAAGCACAATACCCCCAGCTACTGCTGTTCCTGGCTTGGAGGCATAAAAAGACTTGCAGTTATACCGATGAGCTCAGAGACATCTTCCACTCTTGCGTGTCACTTCATACTGATACATCATTGTGAAAGTGCTTCCCAATGCCATAAATCACCAAATCTCTTGTTTTGAAAGAGAGAAACAAGCTATTGGAGCCTCTCTGAATAAGAACAGAAAAAGACACAGTGAGAAGCAACTGTAACATGAAGAGACTTACAAGAAATATGGGTTTGATAAGGAAGACTCTGGCTAGGATGGACTGAGAAACTATACTAGAGCTGCAGAAATAGAAAGTAAGTGAAATACAAGTAAAAATGATGATGGAACCCTCATTATGAACACAAGATCTGCCCACAATTTTAATGATGTTATCTTTGATCTTAAAACATGTCTTTAGCGCCTCTTGCACTTCCTTTTAATGAGAGCTCTGTTAAATGTGTTAACAATTAAAACTTAGAGCTAACTTACTATGTGGCAAGTTGTTTTTACCTGCAGAGCCATCAGGAAATAATTTAATACATTTCCTGATGTTTCTCAGCAAGCAGGAGTCAAGGACGTGAGAAAAAAAAAAGTCTGATGTCGTACCCGTTGCTCATAGCAACCACACAGATGTATTAAATAAATGCCAAGCAGAAGTCTTGACATCTCTTCTCATGAATTCTTTAGAAAAAGTGAAGTGAATGCTGCAGATGGAAGGAGATGAACAGTTTGTGATAACTGAAACAGTATATTTCATCTACCCAGTATATTAGATTTTTCTTTTTTATATTATGTATATTTGATTCTTATAATGGAATGCACTTAAATGCCATTGCATTAATAAATCTAAAGTTAGCTGTGCACCTATAGATACTGCAACAGAGAGTTTGTGTCTTTGTGATTTGCTGTTACATAGATGGTCAGTTTGTGACCCATTCACTGAAATCCATCTCTCACTGATACAGTGTATTAGTGTAAACATGCACAATGCGTATTATGTGTTATATGTATAGCAAGAATTCACTCACACATGTATGACCAGCCCATATTGAGCCCTGGTAGTCCGGCTTCCTCCCACAATACCAAAAACATGCACATTAGGTTAATTGGCTACTTTAAATTGCCCCTAGGTGTGAGTGTGAGAGTGTGTGATTGTCTGTCTTTGTGTGTTGCCCCTGCGATTGACTGGCGACCAGTCCAGGATGTACCCCGCCTCTTGCCCGTAGTCAGCTGGGATAGGCTCCAGCCCCCCTGCGACCCTTACGGATAAGCGGTATAGAAAATGGATGGATGGATGAGTATTAAAATGTTCTACTGTGAATATAAATTAAATTTTTATAGCTTTATGCAACATGTAACATACAATGCAATGAAATCTCACTAGAAATTTTACTTATGAATTTATTTCTTTTGAAACTGTTGCATGCTGCCTAACTTGGGAAATCCTGTATATAATACTTTAATGATCAGAACATCCCGACATATATTTCTATATAATACATGACACATAACAAGATCATAGTGGATTATACTCTCATTTTACCTGCACCCTCAAAAAATCCATTATTAAGAAGGAACCAGGAGCCAAAACATCTATTTATTTGCTACCGGTCAGGCTCATGCTCCCTCCAACTGCCCCCTGGACATGTCATTATTTACCCAATTATAACAAGTCTGTATTTTTTATATTGCTATATCCACAGCTTTCAAACTGAGCCCTATTTAATGATGTATGACAGAGTGTCTGGTTTTCCTCCCCCTATGGTCCCCTGATTGGCAGACAAGCACTTGACACAACACCAATAGGAAAAACACTCCTGCTCGTTTTTTTCAGTCAATGCCCAGGTTTTTGGACAGATTTTTTGTTTTGTTTTTCTACATAACCTCTCTATTAAAAAAAAAAAAAACGCAAGCATGAGTCTTCGTGGGTGTGATACATTAGATTGAGAGGAGAGGAAGGTTTACATTTAAGTGGTTGGGAGAGCATCAGTGTGTGCTTGAGGTTTAGATGCTCTCTCTTATTGTAGATGTTTTCAGAACACACACACACATGCACACACACTTTCAATGCCCTTGGTATGGATAAATATTTCAGATTTTGCCTTGATCTAGTCAAACAGCTAATCATATAAGGCTTTGCTTTGTTAAAGTCCCATCTCAGACAAATATGCAAAATTAGATTTCTGAAATAAAAAACCCTCTGGGAAGAATGGCGCTGCTATTCCCACTCTGGCTTTCTAAATTTGTGTGGGCTGGCTTAATTGGGGCTAAGTCTTATCAAAACCTTGTAGTATTTTTCTAGCCTAACTAGAGGTTGCTATGGCAACATGCCAGAAGGTAACAGAGGTCTAAAACACAATTGGAGAAGTAAGAAAGTACCTTACAAACTGGAGACACCAGATCGACTTCCAAAACTGGCTAATGAGCACAAGTTTTTCTTGTTTGTCAACAAGCGAAAAGCATATTATCAACATCATAAGTCACAATGTGCGTATGAAAAATGTCAGTGCTTTTATACACAATTGTATTATCTGTAGTCTCATCTCTATTAATAGAAAAGCTGCCATATGCCCAAAAGTAAAACAACATTCATACTTCTACACCTAAGATACATCAGGTATATGTTTAAATTAACTTTATTGTGAAATAGCATGTAGACATCCTATTCAAACATCAAAACCAGTGTAGAAACACACAACAACCTCGCCCACAGTAACTGTGACAACAGGAAAACTCAGTGTCAACAAAATAATTGCCTCTACACTTGTAGCTTTTCATTCTGAAGCTGTAAACATACATTTCGAGAGAACTCTTCCATTAATCTGCTGCAACTTCTCACAACTAAGCCCATCACATAATCCAGCAAAATTGAAGCAAAGTGAACCAGATAATTTTTTAGCTTCAACACACATTGGAGGAATGCAATTTTCTCCTGGAGAACTTTATTGAGTCAGAAGTAAGGAAATATATTGGTTTTGGACTCAGAGGCTCAGGCTTGCCAAACATCATATTGCACTTTGTGGTTAGATCTTGCAGCACATATCGGATCTTTAGGCAAACAACTTCACTGCAAAGCTTTAAAGAAATCTGAGCAATAACAGTATAAAGTTTTAGCCCATGTCTTTGTACACAGCGGATTGGCCCATAGCCAAAGAGTAACTTTTATTAATTGTGCATGAAAATCCTTTGTCCAGTCCACTACTGAATTATTGAACATTTCATTAGGTATGCAGCATATTCAGGCGTGTTCAGCTTATGAGGTGCATCCACTGAAAAATCGGATCATTACTGCTTTCACCCATTAGATCAGCTTCTCTCATGAAGGCTAGAAGGCAGCCTGAGAGGGATTTGTAAATTGTGGAAAAATGGTGAAAATCAATATTAAAGTATTAGCTATAATTGTACTTTCTAAAGCCAAAAGTCATTTGAAAATGCAAAAAGTCACAAAAACATGGGTTTGCCTTTCAGCAAGAAGTGTCCAGCAGGACAAAAAACTTTTAACAATGTAATAACATCAATAGCAAATGTAAAGGCCTAGTTGAACTTGTTGAGAATCAAAGAATAAAGGCATTATTGGAACCACACATGTTACTTTTGTATTTTTCATTTAGCAATCCTTCAGTGTGAGAATGTGAGTAATAGCCCCAGTAAACCAGAATGCAATACGCAACAGCAAACAAGCTCCAGTATTCTGTCTCTGTTAAATTTAAGATTCTTCCCTTCCATGTGCTCAATACCAAATGACCGCATGGCTAAGCCTGCTGTAAGCACATACAGGACAGCCATCTCTGACTGAAGGCTGAAGTTCAGCCACTGCACTTAACATTAGTCGAAGGGGATCTGACAGTGGACGTTTTTAAAGAAAGATTGAATAATGTAAATGTAGCTCTGTGTGTCTCCAGACTGGAAGCCACTCTCATGTATGCACACATGGTGAGATCATGTGGGAACAATAGATGGCAGCCTTGCCTTCAGTTTACACACACAAACCTCAGCATGGTGTTCAGCTATGTTTCAGACATTGAACTGTGATTTTTTTTTTCTTTCACTTTATACCTGAAACATATAATAAAATGTTCAAATGTGCAAAACACTGGCACAGAGAGAGAGGAGAGAACATTCAAACTGGAATTAAAGAATTCAACCTCAAGAAAAAAGAAGATTCATCCAAAGCTGATTAACAGAAGTTATTATCCATTTCAAGCTACTAAGACATGCACACGCAGCAGCTGAGAGGCAACCTGGAGGTAGCAGGCACATGAGTAATCACACAAGGTTAAATTCATGAAGAAATACTTAGAATTAAACATTGACTTGTAATTATGCATCGATCTGTTTTAAATTTAAATATTTTTACCAAGAAGGCAAAGTTATTGTTTTGTTGTTGTTGTTGTTTGGTAAGATTTTGCTTTAAACTTAGTTCACTCATCTTTGGTCATGATGCTTTTAACCCTGCAGCATCTCCGTGTTGTGGGATCTGATCACATCCCTCGTGACCCATCTGCCGTACCCCCTCACATTATTGATATTCATTCATTCAGTGGCCTAACAGGCAATGAAATGGTGCCTTGGGCTGCCAAAGGAGGCAAGGACAGAGTGGAGGAGGGGAAAAAGTAATAGAGGAGATTAGGGAAGTAAAGAAACAAAGAAGGTGAGGAAAAGGGGAAAAAGGGGGACGGTAGAAGGATATTGAGGTGAAGAGGAGATAGGAAGAGGGTAAAGCTGTACAAAAAAAGAGGAGATGAGGGCTGGGGCAACTCAAAGAGGACAGCAGGGGCAGGACAGGAAAAGAGGTGCAGAGTAAAGGAGAAGGCTGAAGGTGCAGGTGAACAGAAAGAAGATGCAGAAATAAAAAGAAAATATGTGTTAAGGAATCCTGACTAAAACCCAGAAATGAAGTGAGAACAATAACAGAAAAGAGTGACAAGAAAGGAAGTAAGAGAAGGATGAAGGTGCAGAAAATAAAATATGGGCACAGTAAATATGGGGTATAAATAAGGAGAAAGAAAGGAGAAAATGAGAATGGAGGTGCAGAGGGGATTGAAGGAGATACAAGTGAGAAGAAATGAACGAGATTGAAGGATGTGCAAATAAAAAAGGAAGTGGAAAGAGAAAAGAGGAGGTGCAGAGGAGAGCAGAGCAGATGCCAGCTATAGCAGTGCTCCACTAATCTGTGTCTGTCATGCTCCGCATATGAAACACCCAGTGATGACTGCTGTGATTCACCACTGCTGGATGCAAACCAGCCACTGGCCACCGTGCGTGTGTGTGTGTGTGTGTTTCAATTTAGTACGGAGGGCTCCTTTTAAAAGCAGATTTGCACTGACATCATTCATGATGACCTGCCTCTTGGGGAGGGGGGGGTTCTAAGGGACACAAGCACTCACAAACACTTTAAATGCTTCAAGTCCTCAAAATAAGATTTGAATTTTACAATAAATTGAAATCCAGCTGAAATGCGACATCGCTTGGGGTAAAATTACCTGGACACTCACACACGCACGCGATGGAAATGATGAGAAAATGAGAAAAATGTCTTGCTTTCCTTCTGTAAATCACAGTCACACATGCAGAGGTGTGTGCGTCTTTGTTGCTTTGTGTCCGTGAGCGCGTATACCATTGGTGTGGCTGTGGCAGGGTTTAACACACACACACACAGAGGAATACGCACATGGAGGGAAAATGTGTATATTGTGGAGAAAAAATTGCTGTCATCTCAAATTCTCGTCTACAGCAGTGGACCCCGAGCCACCCAGCCAAGTAGCAACTAATGGAGGCTTGATTGACAGGTAGGGACACACAGACTATTGCTGTGACTCACTCTTCCTCTGTGTGTATGTGTGTGTGTGTGTGACCCTTTGTCTAATGGAGTCAGTGGAAGCAGGTATAGAGAAGAGAAAAGATGAGAATATCAGAGGAAGGAGTTGTATGAGGTCCTGCATGTTTCACACTGCAGTCTGATGGTGATGATCACACTGATTTTCAATAGAGAGACTTTTACGCCAAACTGGTATCATGACAAATTGTTTAATAGACCTGCCAGGCCTGCCACTGCGGTCCACTGCCAGTGTCACATTTATGTTTGCCTATATGTGAAAAGTGCAAATTCTCATTCCCTGGTGAAATATACCACTTCCATTAAGACTTTCAAAATAAAGCTTGTGGAGAAACATTTCAGATGATTGTCCCAGTTTGGTTTGATTTAGACCCTAAAACTGCTTGTTTAGGAAAAGGTAATGGTACATGACCCAGTTTAAGTATGTTGCATAAGTTAAGTCAAAATTGACTTTTGTTTTCACATGTGACACAAGGATGAAAGTCTTGTGTTTTGGTGTTTTAACCCATCTCTCCACTTCAACCTCCTCTTAATACACACTCTAAGTACTATGTTTGTTACTGCACCTTCATACTTGAGTGTGCTTTTGACACCTAGGTGAGCCAAAGTGACATGACATGTGACAAGGTATCCTCCAGTGCATCGGCGTGTGTGTTAAACACTTTGGTGTGAGACTGGACTGTTTACAGCTCTTGCTATTGATTTTCTCTTTTTTGTTCATGATGTATAGAAAATGAACCAAGGTCGATAGCAGTTGTGAAAAAAAAAAAAGAAAAAAGTGAACATGGGCCTGTGAGCAAGATGCTAATCATTTCAGTTTAAGACTTGCATGCAAATTAAACATAATTATGATATACAAATAGATAAACTATTTCCTAGTTATGTTCTCCTACTTTCTGAAAGCTAATGAACATCTGTGCTTCTTTGTAGCAGCAGTCACGTAGATGGCGTTGGTCTGACTCATTCTCAGTAGCAGAGAAGAGAAAGTCTGCATTGACTAAAGAAAATATAGAAGTACACACAGAAAATAAAATTTAAAACACATTTCCCTCATAAATGATAAAAGCAAATGTGAGTATGACCCTACATATTGAATCTCAAGGCTTCATGCTACTGCCCCCATAGCCAGCAAGTAAGTGACAAAGTAGACATGACAATATATAGATTATAGATTATATTAGAGAGTATATATTCTAGACCTGCTCTGTTGATAAAGTGTCATGAGATAACTTTTTTGAGATTTTGCGCAATATAATTAAATTGAGCTTAAATGAATTATCACTTCATAGGAATAGCAAGCAGACATTTTCTGAGCTCACATCATAACATATCTGCAGGAGGGTTGCTACAGCAACTAACACCAATGTGCCAGTAAAGTCATTTAAAGTCTGTGATGGAATTTCATGAAACGCACGATAAATTAAATGTAACATGTTTAAGGAACAGAGAGGCAGCCAGAATCTCCTGAAATAAGCTCCCTGGCAGGGCACACCTGGAACCTCATTGATAAAATAGGCTTATGATCAATTTCGATCTTAAGAATGATTTAAGGACAAAACTACACACAGGTATTTGTTTATTAAATCTTGTCTATAAGCAAAATCTAGACATGACTCAAGTGATTTTCCTGTTCCCTTCATGTCTCCTTTATAGACTAAAAGAATGAATAAACTCACAGATTTGTCCCGTATTGTCGGTAGTTGCTCCTCTGGAAAGTGGAGTGTAAAGGAAAATGTAAAGTGATCCAGTCGTCTTTGTAAAGAGGACGCCAACACTGATACCACTTTGAAACACTACTTGTGTAATCTGCAAAGACTGCAGTTTAATTTCATAGTTGCATTTAATGAAAGAATCAACAGCGCTCAAGTCTGTGCTGGAGAGACAGTAAATTTAAATAATTTTATTTCAAGACCATCTGGCAGATTTCAGTCAGTTACTGGCTGTATGAGGCAGAAACAGTTTTTAGTTTTCTCAGGTCCTTCAAGCAGGTTTCTAAAGATTTAGGAGTAAAAGTATTTGATCCTCCACAGTGAAGTGGTTGGAGTTCAATGCATCAACAAACAGGACTAAGTGGTTGGTGTAAACAATTTATGTGGAGCAACAGGTTTGTTTTTTTTTGTTTTCACAGCAGCCATTTTGACTTTTTAAAGTATGAAAAGCACAGGTGTTATTAATAACGTGATGACGGCTCTGTTCTATTCAAGTGTTCGCAAAAGCCATGACAGTGTGACCTTCGGCCTGGGCTGTTCTCGCGTTCGTGGCTTATTGTTCACTCTGGGACTACTAGCAGCCAAGTAGGAAAAATGACTCAGCACTGTTTGCATGTTGCATCTGTTTTCACTCTTTTAAAATCTGTTGGAAGTACCTGATTTAGGCTTTGTATATGGTGTGACAACATGCCTAGCAATGCAGTGAACCATAATGAATAAATGCTCCTAAGACAGAATAATGAGATCTAACTGTTCACACATAACACATTCTGCTGATTTTGAAGGAATTTAACACTGCCACTAATTAAAAACCCCTCATATAATACACATCCAGTATTTTACTCTCTTAAAGTGAGCAGTAAGTAGAGATTTAGGATATTTATAAATCACTGTTAGTGTGCATTGAAACAGCAAGATGTGTGCCTGCTCTTTAGAGGATACATTAATCACGTAATGCTGGCAATAAACAACATGATTAAAAACAACTGTACTAAATATTCATCATGAAATAGTAAATAGACACTGAATTACATTCTTTGTTGTTGGAATATTGCACTTCTGGCCACACCCTAATCTGTGATGTCACAGCAGGTGTTTCAAATCAAGTTATCAAGTGAAAACACCTGCTGTGACATGAGAACAGATGGTTTGAACCCATAGAGCAGTGCAGTAGCAGTAGCGGTCTGGCCTGTTTGGTTCAGTGTTCAATATGTAACCTTTAATATTCTGCATTCTCCTGGGATGAGGACTGGATTTGTAATCATAATACAACAAGTTGATACTGATGCTAAGGCCAGTTAGATCAGAAGTTTGAGTCAGAATCACAGCAGTAGCACAAGCAAAGTAATTTCTTTCAAGCTGCCTTCCAAAAGCAGCAGAAGCACAGCAGCCATCTTTTATTTACCAGACAAAGGCTCTGATGGTGAGTTTGAAGTGGAAGATCCTTCACCTGACTCAGAGGACGATATCTTCAGGCTGAGACAGAGGGTGAGAATTCACTAAACAACAGTGTTGGAAACTGTACGAATAAATGAACACAAGTTCTGTTTGTTTGAGCCATTTACTGATTAGCTTACTTAGAGTGCATGGTCTACACTTAGCTGTCCTACCTGAACTAATCTAAAGCATGTTTTTTGTATATAATGAGTAAGGCCTGATAAGTACAGGTAACTCAATGGTCCATCTCGCTCAAGGTGAGGTGATGGGAAAGGGATTCTTATTGTCTGTACTCAGTTCTGGCACATTTTCTGCTTGAGAAACCCTGAAAACAGCCTCACTCACAGGGTTGTATGTGCCATGTTTGTGTGTTGCCTGGTGTGATCTGACCAAGTCCCGCTAGTGATTATAGCTTTGAAGTGCAGTCTAATAATGCATCCTCTTGTTTGGACCTCACAGCTGCTGTTGTGTTTGTCTTGGCAGTCATCAGTGGATGAGGACGGACACACAGCCGCGAGGTTTCCTGCGTCCCTGTGTCATATAGTGTGTGCTTTCTGTGAGTGTGTGTGAGAGAGTTTTAAACCTCTGACTTGTCCAATTGCTGTGTTGTTGGTGTTTGTTGGCAGCTATGTTAAGGCTTAAAATTTGGCCTTTTTCTGTTGGTGGAAGAAAATGCCAGTCACGACCACAAAGTTAAACTTTTTTTTTTTTCCCCCCAGACTTAATCACACCATAACCATAATGCTGCAGCCTCTCTTCAAACCATTCAGTGCTTGACTTCTATATGAACTATACGTTTTCCTTTGCATCTTTCAGCATTTCCTGCATCAATTTCAAAGGTCATTCTGGTGTAAATGAAAGCATTGTTCTAGACGGAGAAGGCTGGCATTGCAGAGAGGATTATCTGTTGGTGCTGAGCTTTGGGATTTAGTTCCTTCTGGAGTATGAGCTGGTCAGTGAGCTGCATCACAAAGCTTGTTGTTATTGTTTTGAGAGGAGGAGATGTTTTTGAAGAGAAAAAGTATAGGAAATAAGGAAAAGAAGAGCAGACTGTTTTAAAAACAGTGTAAAAGTTCAGGGAAATACTTGATTTGGAAGGAAGGGCAAAGATGAGTAACAGCAGAAGGATAGAAAATCACTGCATCTGCAGAAACTGTCGTCCGACGCATTTTGTAATGGGAAGGAGGGAAAAATGCTTAGATGTGCTTTTTCCTCAAGCAATACTGGGTTGAGAAACCTGAGGAAAAAGCTTAGCTATCCCCTTGAGCAGCAGACGGCTGTAGAAGGACACAGTCAGACAGATGGACATAAACACGATGCCACGTAGGGTGAAATGTTCTTGGAGACACTGAATCAGTGCAATCTTTCTTGTAAGAAACATCAATCTTATGTGACTTTTCAAAAAGTATTTTGAAGGATCACCCTTTTGGCGGGTTTAAAGTTATCCATTGCTAAGATGGATTTCTATTGACTAGACCTCAGAGAGGCCATGTAAATGCGAAGGAAAATGGGGACAGGGTATTATGGGACATGAGTCATTCTTCCAGGTGACAGGTAGCTGATCATACAGTCTATTTGGACAAGTCGGTTTCACTGGATTTATTGCGTCTTTCAGCCGTCTATGTGTTAAAAGCTGCAAGGGAAGTAATGTCTGTTGCCTAACCTAAGCTACTATAGTTGTATGTCTTAGTCCTGGTTAATGGGCTATAGCCATAAGGGGCGAGCCAGCTCTAGCTGGAGATTTAATGTTGATTTTAGCTTTCTGTTTCTCTTGTTTGCAGACAGATATGTTAGGAATTATCATTAGAATTATCATGGCTAAGGATTGATGGACACTGTCACCCACAAACATTCCCCAAAATCTTTACAAAGGAATATAACCATGCTAATCCTAACTGATGCAGTAGCAGCTAGTCTTAAGCTAAACCCAGACAGTATTGTAGTGAGAAGAGCGATGAATGATAGGAATATTCTATAGGGGAGAGCACAGGTAGCTGCAACAGTGCCACGTGAGCAAGGAACTACCATAGTTTGGTAATAACAGCTGCATTCACTGTGAAGAGGGTGATACAATTATACTGCTTCAGGGCAAAGTGGTTTGCACAATGTTTTAGTGGGAACTATTAGAACCTGGTTTTAACAGGTTAACACACCTTTTCTGCAAGCCATCAATTAGGTACCAAATGTACCACTGCCTTCACCATAAGTGACCAGCTCAACAAACAGAAGATACATTGTAATCCGTGGTCAAACACTTAAGGTTAGCCAACATTCCAGGTCATATCACTCACTTAAACTAGTAGAATATAAAATATAGAAAAAATATAATATACAAAATGTTTTAATGTAATTTATGTGCTCTTGCGTCGCTGACTGGTTGGCTAGACTGCTGGTTGATTCTTATCATCTTCCATTTCTCTATCCTGTCAGCGTTTTGACTGGGGATGCTTCAGGTACTGTACTCTGCTGACACTGATGGTTGCACCATGCACATCCCATGCACTCAGGCTGAAAACTCAACCTGGCATTTTCCTGGAGCTGGATTGGAGGCAGGGAAGACAGAGCACTCTCGCACTGACAGGCAGGTCCAGAGCCTCTCTTATGACGTGGTCATATCAAGGAAACCAGTGGCCGTAAAAATCCTGAGGATCTAAGGCAACTTGGAAAGATTTACAGCAAAATGTTTTCTCAATCTACCTTTGAAACCGCCGTTGTTCATAATTTCTACAGAGTAAGAGAATCTTTTATATTCATGCTAAACAATATACCTTCCTTTGTGTTCCAAGGATTGTGAAATTGTCTAGTTTGATGTTTGGCTGGAATGAAAACCTGCGGGTTGTTTGATGGCATGGGACTGCACACTGCTGGCCAAGAGAAGACTTCTCTTAGAAAACAAAAGGTTGGTTGAGAAAGAAGACTAACTTTCCTCTCATGGACTATGGGGATGTTTTGTTTACGAATGCCTCAGTGCACTCTCTTCACCTGCTGGATGCTGTCTTATCACGAATCTCTGAGATTGATAACTAGTTGTAAACCCCTTACACACCATTGCAGTCTGTACTTTCTGGTCATCTGGACACCATTGTCCCTGTTCAAAACTTTGCACTGGTATAACCTCATTTGTGCATATAAATTTTTTGTTGTGAAATTAGAGCCTGAGTACTTAGTTTTGCCTTTTCTATGTGTTTGGTGGTGATTTTGAAAAGAAAACAGCTTAAAAGGAAGTTAAAATTGAATAAATGTGTTGCAGGGCATGTCTGCTGGATTGACGTAGTCATAGAACCACACTTTAACATTTAACTTTACCCCGGGTCCCGGGGTTGCTCAGTTTTGTGAAATATGAGGAATGATACGAGTCAGCTGTCCACCTTCATCTCCTTTCTTCTTCCTATGTTTTCTGCCTTTTTTTATTGAAAAACTCCATGTGCGTCTCCTCTCCACCTTAGGTCTGGGCAGTTACCTCACTTCACCTTATACCTTCTCATGGTCCACTCTCCCATTTTCTTCCCTCTTCTCACCCTTTCATTTCCCACCTGTCCTCCTCTCCTGCTCTTTCTCTTCAGGCCCACTGTCTCTTTGTTGTTAATCAGAGCATCTCCATCTCGCCACAGGGGAAATCTCCATCACTGCTCCTCACTTCATCTGAAATTAATGAAGGATGTCAGCGAAGGCCAGAAGATTCTAGCCTAAGAATGGATAGTCAGGCCAGTTGGAGGGGATACAGAGAGAAAGAAGTAAATAAATTATTTACATAAGGTATTTACACCCAGGTTGTATATAGCTCAGTTTAAAAAAAAAAGTCATCAATTTATGATTCTGAAGACAACACTGTATTATCTAATTGTATACTGTGTTTGCAAACCCCTGCTTTTTCTTGTATTTGTACTTTCTTCCACCACCATAGCGATTGGGTTTCTTTGTGCCAAGGAAGAGCTGAAAGAGTGGAAAAAATGTAAATGTAATAAAAGGATGTTCAAGGTAGATTATGATAGAAAAGTAAGGTCTTAAGGGTTAGAGCCTGAATCCAGTTAAAAGAATAGCTCGGTTTTCTCTGAGGAGTCAAGACAGTGTGGGCTCACAGCCATCAAGCCCTCTCATTGAACCTTTTGGCTCTGTGTAAGGAATTATCTACGTTGGGAATTGATGTATCATCACCACAGTCAATAGTGACTACAAAAAGTAGACCTGAAAGACAGCCCTGAATAACTTCATTCAAAAACTTGCAAGGTTAACAAGTATATATGAGTGAAAATCAAATCAATAAGGGCTGTATTCAGGAAAGTGTGTTCCATTGTGGATAATGCCCTGACATGATAAATGTTAATGTCTTTAAATCATTTAATATGTCCATACTCGGCAGTATTGTGAATATAGTAGCAGTATGATGTATTTCACACAAAATAAAATCAGTAAATGGATAGAGCTTTTCAATTTAGCCCCTCACACACTATGGTGGCCAGTACGCCATGCAATGTACTGCAGTGTCATGCTGAAGGACACTTCAACATGTGAACAGGAGGATGTGTGAATTGAAACAACCTTGTATTCCATGCAACCTACTTTACCTCCTGAGCCACAGCCACCTGAGTGTGATTTCATTTCCCTGACCCCTACAACCGAGGGGTTGACTTGGGCTTGAATTTGTATTTTTTCGTGTTGAAGAGGTTTAGTTAGCATCTTGTTTGAAATGCATGTAGTTGCATAGTTGTGGTGCTGTCCAGTGTCCAAGTATATCTTACCTTAGGCACAGGGTTAGGATTATAAGGCTGAGCCACATTTGGTTAAAAAAAAGGGTTTCTGGCATAGTCTCTGTCTGTATACGCTGTATCGGTGGTCGCTAAGGGAGCCACATCACAAAGAATTAAAAATTGCATACTTATTGGTATTTATTACCATTAATTTGTTACACTTCAAAGCAGCATACAGCGTTTATGTAACTGTGTGCATGCATGTCTGTCATTCACCTACACGAATACTGCCAATAGCCCCATATTCACTCTACAGCTCCTTAGCCTCATTCATACTTTTCTTAAAGTTTACTTTAAGACAAAGACTGCACCCAGTTGTGAACTTACCAGTTTTTTTCAAGCTTTGTTCTTTCTCAGGCAGGATGATTACCTCTTCACTACTGACTTCCTTGAGTATCCCACTGCCTATGGGGACGTCTGTGACGGAATTCAATACATAGATGTGGAATCCCGTGACACCATTATGTATGGCTACTTTTTTTTTTAGTTGTTTATACTGCAAATAACATCAAAAGACTGAAAAAATTCTACCACTTTTATGCCAAAATTGCAAGCATATTTGCAGAGGATACATTAATATGTACAGATACAGGTACAGGTACATGGGCATATGTTTACAAGTAGAGTTTCAACTAAGTAACGGAGCTAGAACCCAAAGATAGTATAAGTATCTCATTTTGTATCAACTGCTTTTGCAAAGGAGGCCCGCACACTGAGTTGATGCTGTCCTGATGTTTTTATTCAGCACAGCTGTGATGCTTCAAATTTTGATCCCAACAAGAAAGACAGACCAATGGACAGTGAGGGAGAAAACAAGAGGGGAAACAAGAGCAGTCTACTTTTTTGGGTCAGAACTGTTATGTAAGGATGACTCAAAGTTGACTTGGATGGACGGGCTTCAATCAAAGTTGTTCAACTGCTCAAGGTGTTTGAAATTTTGCTTCATTGTGCACCTTTGCAGTCTTGCTAACTGTAATGGGTTTCGTTTTATAGTTGATTACTCTTTCATATAGAAATATGTTTGAAAACATACGACTCTAAGGAGTTGAACATTAACATGTTATCTTGTTTGTTTACTATGCACAGAAACCAGGGTGTAAAAATGATGGTTTGTTTTTTAAGGCCAATTGTGTGCCAGAGTATTTCTTGGCTGGAATGTATGACTAAGCATAGACTCCAGAAAGCTACTGGTTCCAACCAATACATAGTGCAGCCTGTAAGATTGTGATTTATTTCTTTATTTTTACTTTTCTACTATTTTTGCGATGGTTATATGGTTCAAACAAATTACAAAACATGTAACTTGTTAGTTGGTTTTAGAAATATTGTTACATTTGTACAGAGCCAGGATAGCTGTTTCCCTGTTTCGTCTTTATGCTAAGCTAAGCTAACCTCACAGTAACACATTTCATGTGTGAGTATGAACAGAGGGTGAGACATTAATGTTGTGCTCTAACTCTCAGGAAGACAGTGAATCAAGGGCTAAAATTACTTAAGTATGGCAGACCACATTAAGAATGTAGTGTTGCAGGTCCTAACAAGCAAAGAGTGGACCTCAGTAAACTACAGTATATTAAGATTCTGCTGATACTGCAGCCTGTGCTGTATTGCTGCAGGCTGTAGCTTCAGGGCCTTGCTCACTGCAGAACCTGTCTGCCTGTTTGCTGCCCCAGCTGGCTAGAACTGAGCTTGACCCACATCATCAGATACAGGGAATGAATAATGAATGCTCAGACAGCCAACTAGCCATCCACAGAGGCAGCCAGCCAACCTTTACACCCATCAAGCACTCTGTCAGCCAGTCAGCCCGCCATGCAGCTGGTCACCAAATCAACAGGCAAAACTGTCAGTCTGAAATCCAGTCAGTCAGCCATGCATCCCGCAAGCCTTGAACTCAGCCAGCTGACGATGCAGCCTCCCAATGAATAAGCCAGTCACACATCCAGGCTCGCAGTCATGCTCCCACTTGTTTTGCAGGGTCCCACCATGACCCCCATAGTTGTCTCTTCACTTTCTCCCCCTGTCCTCCCTCACTTCCTCCTCACTTGTTTGCATTGTTCCCCAATGACCCCTCCTCCACCACCAACTCAGTGCTCCATCCTCCCTTCTTGGTCTTCCTCATGTGAAAAAAGGGCAGGCCTGTCAGAAAAGCTTAGCTACAATGCGTTGTTTTCTCTGAGGCACAGACAGGGTCAACTGACCCCAACTGTGTATTTACTGTTGGGAAGGAGAAGGGGGAGATTCATCACAGAAAGCTCTAACAGTAGCTGAATGTTTGACAATTCTGATTTATTTTTGCCATTTCAACCCTCAAAACACAACCATTCAAGTTGTAATGTACGAAAGAAATTACACAGACAGAAACACAGAGGAACATTCACTGAGTGAAACTGACTGAATTAAAAGGAGCCATAAGATGAGACTGCACTTTGGCAAAGCAGTATTATGAGCTGTTTGCACAGTGAATGCCACCATGTTCATGTTTAGGTAGTCACCCAGCCAGGTCTGAGAAATACTCATTTTGGCACATATATGCAGCAGTATGACACCATCAGAGCAACTGCTCGCTGCAATGTAGTTTACAAAATGAGAGTTCAGAAGGGGCAGAGGTTGGGGTTGAGTGGTGGGTCAGACACACCACTTAGCACCCCAGAGACAATGAGTCATAGCTTTGCCTCAATGGAATCACAGTTTTTGTGTTTAAATGTAACTGGCATGCTCTTTCATGTTAACTGTGTGTTAGAAAGGTTATGTACCTCGGCAAGACATCTCCCGTGTCTGACGATATAAAGTCCAGCAGACTGATGAGAATTAATTTAGCAAGTACTTGGTCATGCAACCTTATGGTGGTGCTGGTTCAAAAACAAAACTTTGGAAAATCAAAAGTATTGCAATTCATCTTATGGGGAACATGTATACATAGTCTGCCTGAAATCCATTTAATGGATGTCAGGATATTTTTATTGTGGATTAAAGTGTTAAATCTGACCAGCCGACCAGCATAAACTGCCATCCCTGGAGCTCTGCTGCTAGTGTGACTAAAAATAGGACAAATCACAATAATTAAGCTGTGTGGAACATTTGACCTATTCAGAAATGATTTCACATCAAAACTTCAACTATCTCAGCCTTAGAGACTGATTATTTGTTAACGTTTCTCCTCTTAAAGAGAATCAGAAATGGGATCTGCTGTGGAATTCAGAAGAACCATTTTTTTTTATCTTTGCTGTAAAACAGTGCTTTCATTCCCGCCTGCAAAATCAGTTGCAACATGATTTGTTACACAAACAACTGCCAAAGCACTGAATGTCAGAAAACTTTCTTTGAGATCACAGCTTCTGATGATGACTTTACAGCTGTTATGTCATAACTGAGGGCAATGCTATTACAGTGATTAAAAAAAATTATATACACAGTACAAACAAGACTGCAGTGTAATTTCCTGCATGTCCAATGTGCAATTGATTCTGTGCACCGGGCCATGCCGGGGTGCTAACCCAAGCTCAAGTCAAGCATGTCCTGGTTAAATTGCATAAGAGGCTGAGCTGCCTTTCGGGCAAATTAAGCCCCTCTGTCGCCCTGCTGCTGACTGCCCCAATCCTTCGCTGCCTTGTTCACACTGTATCCTCCCTCTCTCTCTTTCTCACAATCGCTCTCTGTCTCTCGTCCTCCCTGCTGCACTCTCCTTCCCTAATACTCTGTCCCCTCCCTCCTTGTACAGTATGTACCCACACAGCTGAGCCGAGCCGAGCTGAGCTGGCCAGGCCCGCCTGCTAGCCGTGATAGTAACGGCTTTAATAAAAACACTGTTTGGAGGATGAGAATTGAATTTCATACTTGGACGCCCCGACACTACATGTGTTTCTTTTTAATAAAGAAAGGGGAGCGAGCAGAGTGAGTGAGAGAGAGAGAGAGAGAGAAAGCAGAGCAGAGCGGTGCAGAGCCACTCAGCCAAAAGTAGATAGGCTGAGGCTTTTCTCATTTCTCCTCACATTCTTGCTTCCTTAAGCTCAGCTGTGTGCTTGGTGTTCCGTGGGGGAGCTGGAGGGGACATCTGGCTTGTCAATCAGACCATTTCCACACCTTTTTCAAGATAAGGCTGAGAGTTCAACCATTTCAATAACTGGCTCTCGTATTTGTTTCCTCTCTCACTAGCTCTCATGAGTCACATCATTATTTTAAATGCGCTCTTTGCTTTTGTCTATCACAGATTAACTGGCATTGAGCATTATTATATCCAGTTGCATTTTCATTGGACAATTCTGGTTTGTTTCCATACAGAAATAACTTTATTTGGCATGACCAGACAGTCAGAGAAATGTGTCACCTTTGGAAACTCTCACAGTAGTCACTAGTAGAAATCACGACTAATTCAAAAACATTCTTTCAGCCCAGTTTAAAGTAGTCATGGATGTAGTTTGTTCATTTTTAGCGCATAGTGGTACCCACATCAGCAGCAATCAAATTGCTTTACAGAACTGTGGCATCAGTTATTTTAGACTGGCTTCAACTTTTTTTGTTCAGCGCATTTAAAAACTAAGCTTATAAGAGGTGCTTGTAGGTCAGTAGCTCAGCAACCACCTACCTGCAACACAGTTATCACTTCATGTTTTATTTCTGTAGCTTTCGCTGCCCTGTGAGTGATGGGAGATCTGACACAGAAAGCTACCTATTGGATCAGTAATGCTGAGGGTTCAGTATAGTCAGTACAGCTTGAGGATTCAGTGCTGAAATATTCATTCATTCATGTAGCGAACATGTCTTTGCTGTGGATGACATTACTGTGATGTCTGAGAAATTCAGTGCAAAATCTTGACAGGAAACACTATGAAGTGTTTCTTTGGCATCACTGTTTTTTTTAATTTATTTTTTAAACAATCCTTTGAGACTGTTTTTTGTTTTTACAGCTTGGTAAATTTATAAAGACATGAGTTTTGTGAATAGTGTCTTATGACAGATGCCGTATGCCTTCTTCACAGCTGCAGATAGTCACAACTGAAAAAGGAGACAATTGTTCCAATAAACAAAAACAAAAAATTGATTTGTCTCCTTGTCATTTCCTTTCTGAGATCTGTGAAAAATCAATTTCCCAACCGTGTATGGTGGGATAACTACATGTCAAACATGTTCACAGGCTCCGGATGCTGCTTCTGACTGTGGCTGCAGTATTACAGGAGAAAAGCTGAGTGCAGCAAGCTTGTATTAGTGCAGATGCAATTTCAAAGACGCAGCAAACCTCCAAGCCACACCAAAGTACTGATTGCATGGAGGAAAAATATGAAACCCTTTTCAGATATTTGAGAATAAGATGCCAGTAGTATGAAGATCTCAATCATTTCAGTATGTATTCATTTTGATAAAAGATAATCGCTGAGAACTGAGAAACTATACCCTCTCAAAACAAGTGAAAGACCTCTGCTTCTCCATTGGAACCGAAAACCAATTTTCAAAAAAAAAAAGAAAAACTTTACATGGAATGGGTGTGTAAATAAACATGGTGTCAACCTCTTCCCCCTGTTACTGACCCAGCATTGATGTCCTTAACAGATCTGACCTGAGCTCAGTGTACTGTAGTGCTGAAGGACCTCTGACTCGGTCAAAAAGCACAAACTCTGTTGTTATTCCTGCAGGAGCTGCCCTCAAACATTAGACAAGACACAAAGAAAACAAAGCACCATAAGAGAAGACAAAGTATTTAATAAAATGCTTTGGAGGCTTTCCCAACCGTCTGCTGAGACTCAACAAGTAACAAGTAGAGGAATTCCAAATATTGGTGGAAAAATAATTCACCTTCTGTTAGAAGAACATGTACGCACATACACCAAGAGTGACTGCTGAAAGCTCTTTTAGAGATTGCAGCTAGTCACTCTGCATTATACATCAGAGATGGAAGAGCGGGGGAATTACTGTGGCTGAGATGAGGCACATTTTGTAGGAAGAAAAAAATGTAAAGAAATGGCGATGAATGAGGAAAACAAGAAAACATGCAGAAAAAAAAATTTGACAAAGACTACACAATTTTCCTGTGGCACTTGGCTAAAGGCATCTGTCAGCACTGTTTGTCTACTTAAAATGATTTGCAACATTTCCATATAAATAGTTGTCTGTTTGGCTTCTTTGTTGTGCCAAATTACATTGTACAATTGTGATTTAGCCTGTAGCCAGGCGGTGAGGAATGTTGGGCAGTAACGCACATAACACGTTACTTTAATGTGTGTGTAGAATGGTCATTTTTTATTCAGCAACATCCATCACTTTGAAAATTTAGTGGTCGTCTTGGTTGCTGTAAAACCACGTTTCTTGTTTTTCTTTTCCACATATTATATACAACCCAAAGTAACGTAATTAATAACTAGTTATAAAAGTTCTGATCGGTAAAGAACAAATAATAAAAAAAAAAGGATCTTGCCCATCACTGATCATTAGAGTTTAGTAAAAGGTTCATTAGATACCATACCATACCATTAGAGTTATCAAGCCCCAATAATCTACAATATTTCTACATTTTGGTATTTTGCTTGTTCATTGTTGCAGGACTTGATATGAATTCCATTCATTCTATATTAGTTCAGTGGTTAGCTCCAAAAAAAGGAGGCATACTCCAACATTATACCACATTATTTTATTTTTTTTGCATGGTGATGTGCCCTCTGAGCTGTTAGCCTGCTCAGCTAGCAGCTGACAGGCATTAAATACCTCCAAAAGAGGCCTGCTGCCTCTTAAATTGCAAGTCTTATTTCTCTGTCTCATTGAGGATGTTGGTGGAAGGAACATTTGACATTTGAGTTATATTAGGCTAATGGAAACTGGCTAATGTAATGGCTAATGTAACTTCTGCTGGTGAATAATGAATACTTTGTCTTTTGGCAGTGTAAATGATACATTCATCGTTTATTTTAGATGTATACATAAAAAAAACCTTAAAAAACGGTAGAGCTACTATTGTGAGCGAAGCTAATGCTTTTAAACTATGTGTCTGTTTATTGAGTCTTTTACAAGTAAAGCTTAGCATTTTATAAGTTTGTAGATATTAACTACAGGAATCATGGTTGTAGGGAAAACAGAAAAACCAGTCCTCATAGGGCCTGGATTTGCTCTAACACATACAGGAGCACTGGACAAAAAAGATAGCTATACGAGGAGGGGATGTAGAAGAGAAATGACTGAACGTGAGTGTTTGTGTGTACTTCAGTGCAAGCCAGTCCTGGCTAGCAGGTTATCATGAGAGCACACGGGCCCTAATAGAAAATGGCTGTGTCGTCTCCCATCTCATTTGAAATGTGGAGCAGGACGACAGTTTTTAAAGTTGCATGCCATCTCAGGCAGGGGAAAACCTCTTAGCTGATCCATGGGCGCGCGCACACACACACACACACACACACACACACACACATATACATATACACAAACACATACACACATACACGCTCATGTAGAGACAGCCCTTTTCAATGCTGCCCAAGCTATCATGGAAAAAAAAATGAATAAATGGATGAAATGTGGCATGATTTTGAAGAGAGGAAAAAAAAAACTGGGTGAGGAGGAAGAGCAAAGTGTAGCAAGAGAAACAGATTATGAGATAGAGACAAGACTGAGCAACAGTGAAAAAAGAAAGGGGAAACTGGTGACAAATTGCAAATGCTCCCTAGCAGCTCTGACTGACAGGCCAATCATCTTGCAAGCATATCTTGAGGCGAAGCCTGGCCGACTGTTATTAATTGAAATGTGATTGGAGGATGGGGACGAGGGGAGGGGGTTGAGGGGGGCATGCTCACATCTAATCCACATCAAAGCAATTAATAACGCATTCACTGCTCTTCTCTCCTCTCCACTCTCATCACCATTGATATTTCCAATGGTGACTAGAAATTAGAAAAGGAGGGAGGAATAATTGAAAAGGGATAATTCGGAAAGGGGAGCTGGGGGCAAATGATAAAATTAGGAGAGGGGATTAATTTGTGCAACAATTCAGAGGGCTGCCCAGGAGGGGATTTTTCTTTCTTTTTTTTTTTTTTAAATTTATTTTTATTCATAATGGGAAAACTCACGACTCACTTCCATTCATTGCATGTCCAGACAACTATAGAGAGAATCAGAGGGGATGGAAAGCAAAGAGAGAAAGACAGACTTTCCAGGTTCATTAACTTTCTTCCTTCATCAAGATTTAAATAGGCAAGTATTGCTGGCAGAACTTAAGTCAACTTTAGGCCCTAAAGTGAAGTTTGGGTTCCAGAGATTGCTGGATGGTTCTGCTCTTTTTTCTGAAAAATCTAATTTAACTGCAAAATACTGATAGGCAGGTGAGGTATTTTATGTATGATGAAACTACTGAGTGAGTACAACTGAAGCATAAGTCAATATTTTGAATTGTGTAGGGGTACATTTGTTAGAGAAGAGTATTTTTTTAAAGGTGAACTGTCATCATCATGGTTGTATCAGAGCTACTGTAACAGCTGCAGAGAAAAGTGTGTGTGTCAAAGGCTTTTCAATAAACATTTGTATTGCACTTTTAAATCTTGACTTACGGCTTAAGTTACAGCTACTCACACACTCATGCCAAGTGCTTGCTGATGGGGGAGTGTTGGATCTCTCTATATTAAAGACTAATTTATGGTCTAAACCTTCTCTATTTGGAAAGTGTCATGAGATAAACCAATTGTATTTATCTCTGATGAGCAAAAAAGTCACAACATCTGTCTGCAGGTGCAAGCAGGAACTGAAGCAACATCAGCACAGAAAGTTTTGTATGAGCATGTAATGGATTCAGCGATTTTGAGCGGCCTTTTTCACAATATCTACTCTCTGTCTGTTTTCTCTACCTTTCACAGTATTTATGTCGTTTGGCTGTGTATCGGTCTCCCAAACTCATTCATGTTTGGGCTGAGGGATTAGTATAAAACTGACTAGGGCATGTGAGAAGTAACCTCACTCTGAGCAGCCGCTTTTAATGCACAGTATTTTATGAGAGGTTTTTTTTATTATTATTATCTTCTATCTATTATCTCTTAGAAAACAAATCTTTTTGTCACTTTTACCTTGACATCCACCTTTTTGTCGAGAACTCTTGTTTTGTGTAGGCACTCTCTCTCTCTCTCTTACACACACACACATCCACACAAATTGCTAATGCGATCTCTGTCAAATGGCTCTTCTATTATGTAAAGTGAAGCCACATCATTGTGAACGTCTATAAGTGACAAGGCTCTGAAAGGAGTACGCAAGCACATAGAAAAGCTTTACAAAACTTAAGGTCTAAGCTCTATCTGTGCAGCCTTGGACCTTTATATTAATACAAATTCCTGTTCTGAGACCTTGGTGTCTGAATATCATCTGAAAATTGTTTGAAAAAGCTTTGAGAGAATAAGTGAAAGAAAGTAATCTGTTGTAACTCTGTGGATACAGCCATGGACCAACACTTCGTTTCCAAAGTTTGTTTCTGACTTTTATAAACAGGTTACCACATACACATTTATTGCAGCTTGACAGGTTTAGAGAAAAATCTCTAACAAATGTTAAAAGGAAAGCAAAGAAAAGAATAACAACCCAGCAAAAATTTTGACTGTTACAATGAATTTGATTTTAGCCTTGGAAAGATTTTGGATGTCACTGACCTGTTTTGTGATAATCCTTCTGTTTAAAGTTAAATCCTAGAATAAAGTTCAGGTGGTCCAGCATTCCGTTTTTAGAAAATATGTCTGTCCTTGTGCTTGTGCGTCCTAGTGGTTTGCTGTTGTTTGTGCTCCACAGCCCCAAAATTGTTTCTTTGCCTGGTGAACGGGTTGCATTTAAAGCTAATCGAACTAAGTGCATTTCTTTCATGCCATCAGTCTCTGAAACGCAGATAACTTTATGAGAAGAGGGATGTGGAAAAAAACAGAACGGAAGGAGGGGAAAATGTAGCAGAAGAGGGATAAAGTTGTGTTTTGTAAATTTGGAGTATTTTATGATTGATGAGTTTTCATTAAAACTTAAGTTAATGTGAACTTACACTCGAGTGCTATGAGTTTCTTCTATCATGGAGCCCCTTCTAGTAACATTTCAGCAGGAGTAATAGCATTTATATTCACTAATCACCATCAAATAAACCTCTATATTAAACTGTAGAATAAATTTTATAAAGTGAGAATGCAGCAAAGTGTTTTGTTTTCAATTTAAGTATTCATCTTTCTAGATGAGTGGAAATCAATGCCTGCTCTTCTGCAGCAAGGTATTGCATAGTTCACAAAAGTGGATTAAAATGCTACTAATATGGAGCGAAAAGCATCATTTGCCATATTTCAAATTATAATCTCACAGTCAAATCATTTAGTCAATAAGGAAAGGAAAACATGGTATGAGAGTCAGATGGAGGAAAATGTGTCAGTGTCTCTAATGAGTATGTTGTTTGAGACCCCCCCCCCCCCCATGCACACACACACACACACACACACACACACAGTGGAACATGTGCTAGTAAGAATGGAGGGCAGGGTGCCTATCTTGTACTAATAAAAGCGATTCAGTGGGCAAAATCAATGAGCTAAATGCTAACACTTCGACTGGGACACAGACAGACAAACTGGGCTGTTAGCAGAGGCCAGGGGGCGACTCCTTCACTCCACATGGAGAGCTGCAGGCCAAAACGAAAGACACACTGACCAGCCTGTGGATTTTCGTACTGTGACTGACACGTCCTCCTCTGGATACTGGCTTTGCCACATCAACAGCCTTGTAGAGATATTTTGGAAGGGATATATGTATAGGCTGAATAATACTCATAGAACTGATTGTTGTTTTCTTCCGTCTTCTTTTCATTTTCTTCTTCTTGTCCAATTCTGACCGTTGACTGACAGAGGATATTGGTGTTATGTTCCTCTCACTGCTTTCCCACTCACATTCTCACACTCAACACACACTCAACACACACTCAACACACACACAACACACACACAAAATGTATGCGTATATACATACACACAAAATTGTCTCACCTCCTTCTTCCTTTCCATCTCCAGCCCCCTTTTACCTCTTCACATCTACGTTGTTCTTCATCTCATTTCTTTTCCATATAAATTGCTTCTATAGCATGACATAAATAACATAATGCTCCTTTTTTTTTCTCATTGTGTAAATCCATAATGGTTGTGGGTGGTCCTCACTCTTTCTCTCCTTACCTTTATTCTCATTTTAATTCAATTCTGCTTCACGGGTATCAGAGCAAAGAAGCCTGTTTTCAATGATGGCAGAAGCAAATTAATTAATATTAAAAATGTGTGACGTGACACTATGCAGCCTGAGCATACAACTGATGATCAGTTTTAAACATATAAGCACCTTCCTCTGAACAGCCTCACCAGAATTATGGAGACAGAGGTATCCAGTGCACAAAATTTAGGCAATTAAGGAAAAATTACCAGCAATAAACTAAAAGAGACGGAAAGCACGGAGGGAGCCACAAACAATATTAGACTTTAGAGATATAAAATAACTTGGCACTTTTATAGCAGAATGAAACATAAAAAAAAATACAGAGAACAGATGTAGAAAGTTGGAATGGCATTGAAACAAGTATTGGCACTGAAAAAGAAAACAGGCATTACATCATCTGCATACTAAAGAGAGGCTGTCAGTCTTACTGAATGTCTGCGCTGAAGCCTGATATGATCAGCACTAGCATACAGCAATGACTTCCATGAGTTCCTGCTGCAAGTTAGATCTGTTTTCTCTCTCTCTCGCTCACTGTCCTGTCACTTTGAGCTGCACTTTTCTTGCATTTCTTTCACATCATAAAAGTTCAAATGTTCTCAGCATTTCAGCGCAAGGTGGAGCAGCTGCACCGCTTTTCCCATTGTTTTTACCCATTTGATTTCCCAAGGCGTTTTGGAAGCGGCTGCTAGGTGCTGCACTTTCTTCAGTAGCTAGTTGCTAACTTCATTGGTCTGTTGTTGGGCAATGGAGACATTTGGTGTATTTGATCCAGCGTTAATATAAGAAATATTTGGAGTTGTAGCTTTAAGGTTAGGTAAGCTGGTTAAAAAACACATGTGCAGACTGTCGGGAGGAAATAAGAAATGAAAGATGGTCTCTTATGTCTGAGTCATTTGCTTCTGAGACAATTTGAACCTTCTCCCTAAGAGGTTTTGGGATGTGGTAAGACTACTGTTGGTTTCCCTCCCTGTTGCTGTCACTCCGCTTGTCATACAACCTCAACCCTTTTCCCTGCCTCTCTTTTGTTTATCCCTCCCTTATTGATACCTGCCCCTTTTTCTTCCTCTCTCACATCCCTCCGTCTCCGGGTCCCCACTAGCCGTTTACGCCTCCTCAGTGCTATTACAGCATCACTTTGCATTTAGATAACCATCGCCTCGCCACCCCAAATTGGTCCTGAGCAGAAGGGGGGGGGCGTAAAGAGAGGGGGAGAAGGGGGAGGGAGAAGGGGAGGAGGAGGAGGAATGGGACACGGGGAAGAGGAAAAGGTGATATTGAAGTTCAAACTGAATATTTCCAGGAGAAATAATTGCAGATGTTGGAGCCCCTGCAGTCGGTGACACAAGGCAAAATTTTAGGGGGAATACAGACCAGCAATTTCTCCACTGGCAATTATGATCAACAGCATTTTTTTTCTATTACAATTTTATGTTCCGGCTCTCCTGCTGAGTCATCCAGGCACATTTATTTCATCCTAGAATCCTTCCTTTGCCCAGCCCCAAAATTATGCCAAATTGAGTTTGTATTGTAGTATCATGACAACTGTTCCACTTTTCAAAGCCAAGGAGCCGTAACCATGCTGTGTGAGCAATAAAGTGAAACTGAAGCTTTATCTTGTGCCCTGAAGTGTTGTTGGTACCCAAGTGGAGCTTGTATTATGTTGGACCATTCATGGGAGTCATTTTGACTGATACAGTGCTGTAGTACTGTACATGCTGCCCTTTGCTTATGTACACTGGACAAATACAACAGAAGCAGCATAAGCAGCATCTATCAGTATGTACAGCTGCAGTTACATCTCTATCACTGCATAAATTCCTCCCAGTTGAAGTTTCCAAATGAACTGTTTATCTGAACACTAAATCAAGTGATCTGATGAAGTTTGTGTTTACATGCACCAAAGCGTGTAATTGGAACAAATGTAGAGAAAAATGTTTAGGCTTGCTCGGAGGCTCACTGCTGTCATTTACACTTGGAATAAGAATAAGATTTATTCCTACTCCAAAAGCAATATTTCATTGCAAGCACTGTCACTGTACCAGCACTTTTATCCAGAATGATAAAATGTTGAGGAGCTTTCCAAATGAACTAATTAGCTTAAACATTTTTTTCATTCTGGTGAGGCAATTTGGCCTCATTAACACTCAACAACAGCAGCTCTTGATGACGCACCTTGCAGTCCCAGGTCCCTTTTTGTACAGTTGATGACTTTGTGCCAACATACATGAAAAGCAGTGATACTATTTCTACACATCTGATACATATTATGTGTGTGTGTGTGTGTGTGTGGGTGGGTGGGAGAGAGCAGGCTGTGAGCACCAGTGGCTGCATGATGGTCTGCTTCTGCCTCTGTTTTTGAATTCCTAATGGAGGACTGGAGTAGACAAACACTCACACACATACACACACCTTTTGTTGTTAGCCATCAGAATCAGGTCAGGCTAAGATAAAATATAAGTCTTGGCTGTGTAAACTCATGTGCATTTCTCACTGTGTGCATGCACATGCATAATATTATGCTGTAGACAACGCATTCGGTCCCTCCCTCACCAGGGAAAAGTATAATATTCATTAACTTTCTATAAAGATAAATACAGTAAATTAATAATCAGAATACAATTATGCATCCACATACTGGGCTACAAAAATTTAAAAAAAAAGAAAAACATAAATAAACCCACATCTGCAACTGCAAAGAAACAACACTGAAAGGGCTTTATGCTCTGTGTCAGTGTGTTAATATAAAAGAAGTCAGAAAATTATCCCGTTATGGCCAGCATGCTCTCAGCAATACCTCAACTTGTTTATCCATCACAGGATTTATATTTAACATATCTGCCTACACCCTGATCTAACAAAAGTTCTACATGCACTACATTACAACTTGTTTGCATGACTCTTTAAACATTTTATTGCATGACCACAGTATTGTATTTTGTTCCTATATTTTAACCTTGGAACTAATTTATTTAGGTCTCAGATTCTAATTTTACTTGCAAGATTTTTCACTGGATGGGCACTGAGAACAAAGAATAGCTTCACTGTAATAGTTGTGCATTTTCCAAATTAAGCACTCAAAGTGCTAAAAATGTGATTAAAATGAATGACAGGCTGAGACAAATCTAAAGCATTCAAGACAGAAAGCAAAGATAGGGGACATGCCCTATATGTCCCATACAATAAAGAACTTGAACATGCATGACTTGTGCTCAAACACTGTGCCCTAATGCATTACACGCAGACACAAACCACACTGAAGCTGCTGCTGCTGTTCAGGACACGCCTCCCGCATAGAAACAATGTGTAAGACTGACAGCCTCAGTCCTATCAAATGCAAATGTCCAAAAACTACATATGTTTATATCATATAGTCCTCCTTTAGACTCTAAAAGGCATGACTATTGTCTTTCAAGAGCAAAGGGAGAAAAGGTATGATGCTGTCTGGGTCCCTCAACAGCTTGGGCTCAGCACATGCTGTGTTAATAACAGCTGAGCGTCTTAGGTCATTTCTTCAGAATGTCTTCTTTGCTTCATCTAAAGACGTCCACATTCAGTTTTTCTCATGTCATTTTTGGTATTTGGTGATGTAGTACAAAGAGCAACAAAGTCTGTACATGGACAAGGCTGGTAGTGGATGGGACTCCTGGGTGAAATGCCCTGTTTGTAATTTAGCACGACATGCGATGCATATTTGTTGAAGGTAACTTTGAGTGAGTGTGACTCATTATGGTCTGTACAAGATGAGGAAGAAACTAAACCTGAACATGTCAGCATTGATCCTACAGGACAGAGATGCCAGATACAAGCCTGTCAATGGTCCATTACAGCAAAAACCCATTATACTGAATCTGATGAGGACTGAGCCACTTTTCACCCACACGCTGTCAAACTTCATCATAACTTAACAGGAAATAATTTTTCATGTAGTCTTAATTGAGCAATATCTTCTAAATTCAGTAAAGAAAATGTGTTATTGTGAAAATATAATTTCAAGGTTTAATTTCTTGGCAGTGAGTAACCATCTTCCACGTAGGTAAATTTGACATAATTTCAGTGATTGAAAGAATGAATACGAGGACTAAGAAGACGAGTGCTGCACCGGGTAACATGAGGGATTAGAGTGGAGAGGAAACAATGAACGGAACAAACAGAAGCTGTAATGCTGCAGATGAACAGCATTTTTAGTCCAGCTCCATTTCTCTGTGGTCTTAGAAACAATATGAACAATAGCTAGTCACCTTGATCTCTCTCTGGCTGCTATTCATTGGTCTTTTGCTTATACTTGTACAGTTTGAATGGTTAGCTGTTGCATTATCAACCACTGTTGCTGTCCATCACCCGCTGAGCTGTAATTACAGACGCATCCATAAGTGACAAAAGGAGGGAAGGAGCTCAAAGAAGTGTGACAAGTGTTGCCCCCCCCCCCAACAAATTCAAAGGTCTGGTTGTCCTTTGAGCTGCAAACCTTGTGCTGCACCCTTTATCTCTCTGATTGCCGGCTTCTCCTTTTCTTTCTCCCTCTCCGTCCCTCCTTCCCTTCCAGCACGTCTCTTTGCTCATCTACTCCCCTTTCTGTCTGTAATTGCTGCTGCCGTTGAATCTAACATAACAAGGATTCCTGTGATTTTTGTCACTGATCATAAAAAACAAAAATATAACACCTAAAGAATAAGATAAATGAACAAAAAACAGGTAAAACATATGATCTCAATAAATGCACGTGGAGACCTCGACTCTTAAGCACAAAAGTTAAGAGAGTTGATTTGATTTAAGCCTAAAAGCAAAGAAAAATGAACAAAAACACACAGGGTTTTTTTTTTTTTTTTTTTTTTTTAACTGCCTAATTAGCTTCTTTTTCAGGCGGCTCTCTGTGGAGATTTTAATTATGATTTGGCATCAGTCGGCGTTTATGGGATGAAATGGACATTGTTGATCAAGGCCCTGTTGGAAGGTGGTAGAGATGGAGAGAGATATGAGCAAACCAGAAAATGAGGGAGGGAGCGAGAGAGAGAGAGAGAGATTGTGGTGCTGATCAAACACATTTTCCATTCATACCATGCTCAGCTACATGCTGACAAGCCGCACACATCAAGACCCCTGTTGGAAGCAGAGCACTTTTGCTCGTTCTAAAATTTGCACTTAAAAAGTCAAAAGCCACAACATTTCTATAGAAATGTCTGTTCTGCTACTTTCTCAGTTGATATAATAATCCAGCTTCATTGGCAGCTGTTGAAAGCTTTTGCAGTTCTAAGCACTGAGTATCGACGAGCGAGAGGCGGTGTACACCCTGGACTGGCTGCCAGTCAGTCACAGGGCTGACAGCATGCGTAACTTAACTGACATAATTATTTTAACTGAAGACATTATCACTTTTCTAAAAGTATTTTTGTGCTTGATACTTGATTCTTGCTTGTACTTGATGTCACCTACCTGAGCTCCATTCTTATGTTGCTGTCAGGTAGCGTGTTGTCAGCAGCAGACACAGAGCAACCAACATGCACAACTCCCAAATATAAAAATCCCTTCTTCAGCTCAAACAAGCTGATTGGCTAATACAATTTCAAGTCAGGAAATGTTCGTGTCCTTACAGACATTACAGAAACATCTAAGGGGGAGAACTTCTCCAAACATTTGTGTGCGTTCACTCACAAGCGGCGTGTTCCAGCCTCGATCAGAGACGGTGACTTGGACCGAACATGGGCAAGCAAAGAGCACCAACTGTAAACACTCAAAAAAAGAGCAACTCACTGGTGAACCCAGAGGAGTGTTGGGGGGGCGTAGAGTCACATATTTTCAAGAGAAGAACAGAAAACTAACTGATGTGGAAGAAAACTAGCCAATGCAGATTAAAACTGAAGCAGAAAAGGCACATCTGTTTTTAAAGGACTGTCTCATATTACTGGTACAAATTCTTAATGTGCTGTCATCTTGCAAGGGCAGAGTTATAAAATGTGTCTTAGAGTATGGTACATAATGTGTTTTCTCACAGGTAAACACATAATGTCGGTATGCACATCAGAGGTGCAGCAGTAAGCTATTATCCCCTTCAGGACAACAGAGGTTTAATGGAGGAAGCAGTCTTGTCTGCTGTGTATCTACTATTTTTAGTTGCGTACAGAAATGTTAATTCAACCGTCACTCTTATGCAGTCACGTGATGATACAATACATAGTAGTGTACCCTACAGTCAGTAATCACGATAATGCAAACACATTTTCATCTTTTTTCCCCACCAATTTCCCTTACATGATTCTCAAAACACACAAGAAATGAAACTGATTTCTTGTAGCATAAAGAGGTGGTAAACACAACCAGTCGGGCAATTTTAACTTTTGAATCTGGCTCCTGCTTCTAACAACCAAAGAGCACAGGTCTTTATCTAAACATTTCATATAATGCTGATTCTAAGCAATAAAGATTCCTGTTGTACAAGCAGAGCAGGGCTGGTGTGGGTAACTCACAGGTTTTTAGCATGAGAAATGAACTCTGAGACTGGCAGTGACACGCTGAGCCATGTAAGTCCATGGGAGTTAGAGGAAAGGATGCTCACACAAACACACACATGCACGTAGGCATACACACATACAGTAACCTGAGCAGCAGAGTATCATCTGTGTCACCACATCCTCTGCCTCAGTGTGGGGAGGAGGAACCGGACACCCCATCGCTCTGTATGAAAACTCCCTAGTCATCACTAACGTGCAGGAATATCAACATTTAATATGCACAAGGGGATCGCTGAGGTCAAAGCAGGGGCCGAGAATGAAGAAAAACTACAGAAACGCTCGTAGGTGAACGCAAATGAAGAACGCACACCAGCCATACTTCTTTATTTGTGGTGCAAATCCATCTCCTCCCACTGCTCGAATGCTTCTTAGTATTTAAAGAGTTACAGTGGAAGCCATGATATGAAAATTGGGCATAACCTCTCTAGGGCAATAAAAGGATGGTACTGGCCAACCCTGTCATGGAGAAAATACGTGTAAATGCAACTAATTTCCAACATGAAATATGATGAGAAATGAAAAGTAGTCGCTGTTCGAGATTTTGTCCTGCACTGGAGTAGTGGGGAGGTGGTCGGGTGGATGACAAGTCTCCAAAATCTGGGACTCTGAGACCAGAAACCATGGTTTGAGTCCATTCTCTGATCTGTGGTTCAGTTAAAAAAAAACAAAAAAAACAAAAGCATTCTGGTTAAGATTAGTGAGGTTGTTTGATTTTTTTGTGACTTGCTAGGCACGTTAATCACATTTCCTTATTATGTGAATTGGTCAGCATTACTGTTTCCTTTGTATACGTATTTGCTGTTACAAATTAGCTGTATATGAATGGAATTAAGGCTGTACTGGCAAATGTAGCCAGAGATTGTATGTTTTAACTCAGTCACTGTTATATAATTTAGTTTACACTTCTGATAATTTTCCACAGCGTACCCTAAGTTCAAACATTGTTTCATCTGTCTTCAAGCCAGTTCAGTGTGCCATGACAATTAATGTGCACACGGTTCTAATCCTTTAATGTGATGTGTCTCCTTTTGGTGTGTCAATGTCCCATTACTATTATTATCATTATTATTACAGCTGCAGGCAAGGGACATTTTCAAAAATATCCTGCGTAATGAAATTAGGATTGATCTGTCATGTGAACATTAACAACACAATAGGCCTCTTTCACAGTATTTCACAAAATTGACTTGTTTTGTAGAAAAAGTGCAGATATTGCAAATAGCATTAATGATGGCTCCATTTATTTTGTTCAAGTGTGTCAGTGAGCCATCATGCACTGTAGTATAACCCTCAAACTGGAAGCAGCTAAATGGAATTCGGCCATTATTAATTTCTTCATTTGCATCTGTGCTTTTTCTGCTGTGGCAAAATGTCTTCCCTGAACAAGGCTGCAAAAAAGCTTTGGAGACTTTAGTCGAAAAGGACAGACAAGCCAGCATGTCTGGGGCAAAAAAAGGATGAGGTGAAATTAGTTGTTGCTGTGCAGCAGCCAACTCATAAATTTCAGATTTCCTAGCTTCCTTGAATGCACCAAAAAGCGGAGATTTTAATCAACCTGTTGTTTTAAACAGCATCACAAAGGCTACCTGAAACCTACCTTAAAAAACGTTTGATTGCTTTTGATAATGGGTCTACCACAATGTGAAGTGTGGAAGAGTTGTAGTAAAAACATGTAAAACAAACACATGATGACATTTCACCACTAGGGGGCAAGAAACAAAAAATCCAGGTAACTTAATAAAGCCAAGTTAATAATGTTATTATGGATAATGTGTAAGCAAACAGATATCTACAGCAGAGACAGCAGCAGTGGTGTTCATTAAGTCATGTTTCTGACCTCCTGATGATTGCAGGTCCAATATTCACTCTCCTTTCACGCTCTTTTTTGTCTTGATTTGCTCTGCACCAAGTCCTGAGAAAACTTCTAAATCTTCTAAAGCTTCTAAATCCTTCACAGTGCTGCTGTAAACCCAAAACAACAAAAGATTTGACAAACTTTATGCGGGCCACAACGATGACGAGACGCATCATTTTGACAGAAGTTTCACCAAAGGCTGATGAGCACTGAGATTTCATTTATGAGGTTTTTAAAGTCAGTGTCTCTTTGGAACGTACTTTGAAAATAGCAGGTTAATTTAATTTTTTCCCCCTCCCAAATTTAAGTACTTAAACATCCAGTCAACTGTTTTATCTGAAAAGAAAAAGTTGTTAATGGCGGTGCAGAGTGAAAAATCTGCTCTAAATTAACTCCAGCGGCCTGTGGTGTCTTTGGTGAAGTAACAGACAAGGCCAACACTGCGGATAAAGATGATTTGTCAAGTTTCAAGGGAGCTGACCTTCAGCAGTGAATGCTATTGAATAGACTCACAGTTACACGCATAATCCTAACAAGCACGTTGTTGCACAGGCAGGCACTCACACTCGTGCAGAAAACGTACATGCACACATAAGCATACGCTGTCATGAAAGAAACCAAGAAAACAAAAACGGATAACACACACACACACACACACACACACACACACACACACACACACACACACACTCACTCACTCACTCTGGGAGGGAGACATGAAAACAGTGCCACTCTGCATGAATTATAACACGACAGAAGCAATCAGTTAAACTGGGTAGGACCAGGCTTTGAGCACGAATGTATCAACGAATCAGATTCCAATGAAACCACCTTTATCATGTCGTGTATTAAACCTCAACCAGACTACAGGGAGCGTGAGAACACACGGTACCGCAGCTGGTAGCGGGTCCGATGCTGCCACCTATGCGCGTCATGGAAATGCACGTCGGATGAGTCGCTGTAACGCACTGAGGCAGCCAGGGGGCGCACTCATGTCACTAACCTCTCTCTCTCTCTCTCTCTCTCTCTCTCTCTCTCTCTCTCTCTCTCTCTCTCTCTCTCTCTCTCCATACCAGGGGATGCCGGGGTCTAACCGCAGCTCCTCTCATTCATGCTGAGCGCTGCTCTCCTGTGCACACGGAGCTGCAGAGCTGAGCTTTGGAACCGGTGCTGCTGCTGCTGCTGTCTGACGAAGCTGCCGGGAACGGGAATGTCTTCTGCTGCAACTCTGACATCCTAAAAATCATGCCAAGCAGGAAGAACGCGGAGGACCGTTTGATCAGTAAGTACAGCCAAACTTTTTGTGGTTGTTCATCATCTCCCCACTCGTCTTGGAGCTCTTTTTTTTCTACATCTGAAATGTTGGTGGCGACACCCCCCCCCCCCCCCTCCTCCTCCAAACCCTTCCTCTCTCCTTACCTCTCCGCGTCCTACTTGATAAATTCCGCCAATGTCTGTCTCCCGTCTTCGTGTCTGAGAAGAGCACTCGTGGAGCAGTTTGTGCTGCGGGAGACATGAGTCTGATGATTAGTCTTTGTGCTTCAAAACATCGCATGGCTTGTTGTGCGCACAGCGGCGTGAACTATCTCCGAAATGACTGTTCCCCTTTCTGCTCGTGGAATTGGTCAATTTGCTGAAGGTGAAGGACTGCTTTATCTCACTGGCAAGGAACTGCGGATTTTGGATGCAAAGTGGCGGTATGAATAGGCTGTTCGTGTATGAGCTCCTCGGGGGTGTTTTTATCTCCCACATGCTTGAGCTTTAATGTTTATATGGCACATTTAGGTTCGCAGCAATATTATAGGAATATTGTCGCAATGGTATACAGCTAGTGATGCCATTAGACTGGGTCACTATAAACCTTCTGCTGAGCGCGCCACAGCCACACCAGCCACTATAAGAATGTTATTAGAGTTGGAGATGAGTAGCTGTTGTGGTTTATTGTGTGTGATGATTCCTTGCTGGAAATGGGATTGAACCCGGCAGGAATATGTTTTCACCTGCGCTCAAGACACGGAACGCACTTGAAAAACTCTCCTGTCCGCGGGCATGTGCGCTAAGATGAGTGTGTATGGGCTATGCGGTGTCTTGTGCCATAAATCATGATTGTGTGTGTATGCGAGCGCAAGTTTTTATAGAGCGCTGTGCCTATTTGTACTTGTTCAGACGCAAAATGCAAGTGTTTAAAAGTGGGTGTAAGTATGCCTTGTGATTGACCTGTGAGTCTTGGGGCTTGCGAGGCTTTTCCTTCTGGAATGTATTTGTGTGTGCATGTGCAGATGTGCGTGTCCCTCACCCACCCCCACAAACACACACACACACACAGAGCATCATCATTTTGGAGTCACATCAACGTGCTCTGACAGTTTTGTGTCACCTTATGAATTTTTGACTTGAAATGCGTAGGTGAGGCAGACGGGCTGATTTTGAGAGACTACGGGCACCAAGCCACCCGTTTGGCTGCCAAGCACATAGGAAAAAGAAAATCTCTTTAGGTGGTGTGTGTGTGTGTGTGTGTGTGTGTGTGAGAGAGAGAGAGAGAGAGTCTTTGCATGTTCTGAATCTCTTCTCATCTCCTTTTCTCTCCCTTCTTATCTCTCTCCAGGGCGAACTCATGAGGATGTGTGTGTGTGTGTGTGTGTGTGAGAGAGAGAGAGAGAGAGAGAGAGATGATGTGGGAGCTTTGGATGAGATGTAAAGAGATGTATGGGGAAGAATGACTTCTCCTCTCCTAAGTGTGTGTGTGTGTGTGATGATGTGCCTGTGCTGGGATGCGTTGATAAGGCAGAAACCCTGATCATCACCTCCACTTTGGGGCTGAGGCGTGACATCCAAAGTGACTGCATGCATCCAGTGTCATAATGAGTGTGGAACATATTAGTTCCTGTTACACTGGCTGACATGCACTGTTTGCCGAAGTTTTAGCCTGAAATGAGTCAGAATCAGACGGCAGCGGCATTACATGTGTTTTTTAGCAACCTGTAACCTAATCTCGTTTATTCTTGTTGTGTTATTAATTTGTTCTTTGGGGAGATCATCATTTCTTCCTGCTTTCTATGCATGATTCTGTGGATGCTGTAAGCAGTGTTCAGTCAGACTTTAGGGAAGTACTAGGGCGATGCCACTTGCCATGTGATACAAGCATAATTGATGTTTAATCAAACATTTAAAACATCCATCCTACTTTGCAGCAGTGTTTTAAATCTCCAGTAAATATGACCACATTTATGTGATATGAAGAACTGATAGTGATGTGCTATCATTAGTTGGTAGTTTGACATTTAATGGCAGTTTTATGTGATTTTGTTATATAGCCATCATATTTCAAGGCTTTGCTGTCATTATTGAAATTATTCTATCCCTTTTGAGATTAATTAATGAATAATTAACTGCATAGTTCTTTTTTTAGAAGGGTGTATTTAGGTGAACAGCCTCATTCTGTGTTCATAAGTAACTTTATTGTTGGCTGAAGACTGTTTCTTGGAGCTTCCTTGACACTGAGTTTTATGAGCCTTATTATAAGTGAGAATGGACTCTGTGCCCACCACCTCGCCCAGCAGGAAAACTGTTTGGATGAAAATACCAATTGCCCCAGGGAGTGTGTGTGTGTGTGTCTGTGTCTGTGTGTGTGTGTGGAGGGGGGGCTGTTCAGGTGGATGTGGGGGTGGTGTTGTGTCAGTGCTCTGAGCCCTCAGCGGATCAGACCCCAGCTGAGCTGAGAGCTACAGACGATCGACGATACACCCTGCGGCCCGTCTGCACTGAGCTGCTTCATGCCTCAGATGCCTGTAATAAATAAACCAAGGAGGAGAGATGGCAATAGAATGACAATAAACCAGATTGATAAAGCAGTTCTAACTCATTCCATTTGAGCAACACCCAGAGGAAAGGTGTGTTATCATAACATGTCCAAAGGATGTAATGGAAGTGGTATTTAGCTCAGGGTTTTTATTCAGAGTGCCTTCAGAGTCTACATTTAAATGCCGCACTGGCGGCCCCAGCGGGAGCTGAAGCACTGATCCAGCAGTGTTAGAGCCATGCTCTCGCCGACTGAGCCGCTGACGACCAGACTGCCAAGTAAGCTGATATTACATGGCAAAATACCAATTTGAATCCCACCTACAACACAAGTTGTTTTAACTGCGTTTGGATCTGATATGATATGATGCAACCACCAAGTAAGATTTATCAGAGGAACATGGGTTACATACTTGATTATAACCAAAAGGCATGCAGTATTGATAGGGTTTTTCTCTCCCTCTGCTGGCTGTATATGTCTGTTTGTTGTTCCAATAAGGAGAAGTCATTTTAAATTGATACAAACACTTATTGGAATAGTAACAGTCCTCCATTTGAAAACCCATTCTTATTAAATGTAGGTTCAGGTAGAGAAGAGATGGGACAGGACTTCCTCACTGGCAGCAATGGTAAAGTAAAGCCAGCTGGTGGAAAACCTCTCAGGTATATCTGATCAAGCATCGCTCACTGTCCAGTCATTTCTATAGGAAATTACACTACTTTTTTGAATTGACTCAAGCGTGAGTTTTGGTGATACAAAAGCGGATGAGCCAATTGGTCTTGTTTTCTGCTTCTTTTTCTCGTGAGCCACCGACAAAGCGTTTGCAACTCCCAATTTCTGTCTGAACAAAATAGACAGAGGAAAATATTGAGAAAATGTGGATGAGAGCAAAAGAGAGAGGTGTGGAGAGAGAGCTGAAGCGATGGTGCTTTTAAGTTGCCGGCGTCTTTTTGATGCAGCCTCTGCCGTGAAAGGCCAAGGCAGATCAAACGGGGCAGGCAGATTGAAACAGTTTCTCTTGTAAGGGGAAGAGGCGTTCCGACGCTGCACAGATGTGACAGGTAACGGCGAGACGGAGGTGGCAGCCACTTTTAGACGCCGCTTGATTGCAAACACTCGCTTCACAAGTTCAAAATAGGACTTGCAACGAGGTTTTTGATTGTCGTTAGCATTCGCGTTCGGCATTTTCAAGTGAGACGAATGGTGCGTGGGTGGTGGGGGGGGGAGAGTTATTTCCTGTCCTAGTGTGAGCAAAGATAGTTCTGCTGCTGTTTTGTCAGCAATTAAAAGAATTTCAGCATCCCATTTTCTTGTGCTGCTGGAGACCTCGCAGCTTGTGTTTGTTGTCCCAAATGGCCAATTTCTGCCTTATGTTCTCCGCTGTCTGAACAGTTGAGGCAGCAAAATAGTGTGTGTGTGTGTGTGTGTGTCTAACTGAACAAAGCCACATTTACTGAACTTGTCTGTATTTCCTGCGTGCTTCTTCGACATTAGCCTGATCAGCATGTCCTCATATTTCTCACACACTCGGATATCCTCCCTTTGCTCTCCTTCTCTATTTGTATATATTTAGTGCTGGGCCAAGGTCAGCATTAGAGTGCTTTTCCTGTTTTTTTCCGTACCCGACTTTCAGATGCAGATCTGTCTTCTGTTATCTGTAGTGGTGGTTAGACTTTCCCCAGGTCATGAGGAGGTGTGGGAGGGAGGAACAGAAAGGAAATGCAAAGGAGAAGGTGGACAGAGGGAAGGATAAGGTGACCCAACATGACTTTGAATAATAATACTACATCTTACACCCTGTGCTTGATTTTAAGAACAATGTCAGCTTTTGTTTCAAATACTAGACTGAATGGGTTTCTTGAAACTGTTTTTTTTTTCATCAGGAATTCTCCCTCAAGCAAGCCCATGTTAAGCACTTTGAGGTGAAAGTATGCTACTTTGCAGTCACAGAGAGAGAAATCTGTCAGAGTGTCTGGAAGTAAGAACTGAGAGTTCACATATCATGATGTCATGCAAAGTGCACAATAAAAATCATAATTTTAAGGTAAATAAGTTGAAAAAATGAAAACCACTAAATGAGCTTCTTAAGCAAATCAAAAAATGATATCAGGGAATACTGTCAAGACAATGAAGAATTTTTCAAAAACTGTTCAAATATAACAAACATATTTTATCCACCATATAATCTAATCTAATGAACTCTTGAAATCCTTGAAACCTAGCTAAGGATTTTTGACTGTGGCCTCTAAGGATAAAGGAAGGAAAGAAAGAAGGCAGGCAGGAAGTAAAGAAGAGCGAAAGCGACAAAACATCAACAGGGTAAAGCCATGGAGAGAACGACTGAGGCGAGGTTTTAAAAAAGAGAAGTAAAGGAAAATGAGAAAGGAAGAAAAGGGAGCTGGAAGCAGTGAGGCGAACAGAGCAAGAACGGTGTTCTAGACAACGCGACTCAGATGAGAGAGAAAGAGGGGATGGGTGGAAACAAAGGCAGGGAAACAACAACAAAGGTTGTGCAATTTCAAATTCGGTTTCTTGTGCAAGTGATTACAAATCTCGAGGAAGAGAGGAAAGTTGGAAGGAAAGACATGAAAGGAGATATAGAGAGGGCGACCTGGGTGACTCACTTGATGACACAGGCTTTGCTGTTCTTGCTGATTTCGATGACTAGATTAGACCATCGTCGATATCGGTCCACCAGTTCACTATTTCCTAGCTTCGCCTTGCCGTTGCGTAACCCAAATGGAGCTGGTGCAGTCTTTCACTATGAGGTGCTCTCAAGTGAACAGTGTAGGCTAATGTGGACAACATGGGATGCACTCATATTCTGCAGCACATTGTAATTGTTTTGCCAAAAAACTTTCTGTTGAACTTAATTGGAAGAAACGATAAAAAAGCACAGCAGGGAGTCGGAGGTGACGGTTATATTCTTCAGAGCCTACAGGCGGATGCTTGTGGCACAGGCTGGGGTTCTAAAATGCGACATGAAACAGCAGTAATGGTGAATGTATAGCTAGTAGTACAATGTATTGTACTCCTTAAGACTTGAAGCATCTGCAGTGCATTTTGTCTGCACTGATCTGTTGTCAGTTCGGTTTGAAGAAATATTTTATATGTTCAAATGCACTTTAAATGGTATTTTTATCACTGATTTCTGATGTTAAAATACTGCACATTTTTTTTGCTGATATATGTAGCAGAATGTTTGTATGCAAATGTTATGTTTTTGGTCAAACAAGCTATTGTTTGTTGTTTGAGTGAAAAGAAATAAAATAAAAAGAAATGGGCTGTAACAAACAAAGCAGTGTTTGTATGATTAGTGTTTCATGGTACTGCCAAAATAACCAGTTTGCCAGGTGGCAGCTGGGGAAAAATATAAGGTAAACAGACAATGCCACTGATCTTGTGTTTTGAACGTTTTCAGAGGGAATAAACTGCGGTGAATAAACTGCTGTGAAATGACAAGAATGACAGTCAGCTCAGAAATGCTGAGTCAGTCAGTGAGCACAATGACACTGCCTTGATCATCACACACACACACACACACACACACACTCAGAGGCTCATCTCATTTTGTTGAGTGCCTAGTCAAACCTGCATGGGTGGTGTGGGGTTGGCCTAAGGTTTTGTCAGTGTGTGTCTTTGAGAAATGGGATCAGAGAACCATATGCGATGCGTCCTCTCATGTGTCTCTTGGCTCCCATCACGAGAAGTGGAGCTTCCAGGTTCAGCGTTCCACTCAAGGACACCACAGCAGGTGTTTTTGCATCCTTGTGCAAAACACCCAAAAAGTTTGGCATTTGATTGCTTTGGACTTTGTCTAATTGATTTTGTACATCAGGAAGCAGCACTGCTGATGTCTCTTAGGGGAGTCGGCCTTCTGACGCAGTGAAGCAGGTGCTGTTAGCCCAACAACACCAGTCAACATTCATCTTCCTCTAAATTGTAGGAGGAAGGAGAAGTACAGTGTACAAGTGTCTGACTACCGCTTGAGGGTAACTGGCTTTTGCTTCGTTGTGACAGATGAACTTCTTGCTCGAGTTGAGAAATGAACTTTCTCTGCTCAGTTTAAGCCTTCTAGAGTGAGTTGCTGCCAATCCAGATCTGTTTCCTTCCTTCCTTTTGTCTCTGGATGGGATTCTGCCAGCTTCAAATTCCCCTGCGTTCTGTCTGAAAGAAGGATATGGCTGATAAGACACAGAAACGGTGTAGTGTTGATATTTAATGCTTCCGCTCCCCCACAACAAAGTAAACCACAGGGTCAAAAACATGTTGAAATCCGTTTAAGGCACCTTGAGGTTTCCTTTTTGAAAGCGGCGGTGCTCAGGCCGTTGAAATTGCCCCACGTATCGCTACCTTTATAGGGTGGTGATGCATGGGAAACCATTTTAAGGCAATGCAGACGGGCAATTTAGCTTTTAACAGACGCGGGGGGTTGCAAATGGATCAAAATTGGAGAGAAAGTGTTGAGTTTGGTGGAAGCAGCACTGACACAACCACGGGAGAAGCTTTTGTCTAGTGAGATGAATTTACTCAATAACCTCTGCTTAATGGGGCTGTCTATTATTTTCTGTTTTTGTGCCCATCTCTATTTCTCTCTCTCCACAGCCTCGGTATTGTGTGCTGTTATTTTGTGTTTTATTCTTTCACTGTCTTTTTATTTCCTCTCTGCCTGGCTTTTTCTCTTCCCTTGTCCTTCAGAATATTCACAAGACACTGAAAAATCTTAAAGAATTCAGTGTATTTAGATGATACCCCCTAAATAGTACTGAGAGTTAAAGTTATTAAAGATCTTTTCATGTTTGTCACCTTGTAGCAGCAAGTACTTTTGTCTGCTTTTCCATTATTTATCAAATCTGGCCGATGTGCGTTATGTGGCCTCAAGACACAGTATTGTCCTATGGACTTTCCAGGTTGCAGGCAGAAGTAAACAGCCTGCATTTCATAATTTCATAAACCCTGACAGAACCAGCACTTCAGGTGTGCCTGAAGAGAACCAGAAGCATGTGGCTAAATTAGTTAGCAGGACAATTTATTTTGTTGTGTATTGTTTTGGTGTTAAACTTTAAAAGAAGAAAACGTCACGTCAAGTTTAGATGATTGGTTGTTTTTAGTGGCGTCCCAGTTGTACTGATGGTTTATGCTGTTGCTACACCTCTTTTCATGGGCTCTGTTGGAGCTGCTGCGTCAAGTGTGACAACTAGTGGCAGAATTTGGTGTACTGGTCTGATCTGGTGTTCGACTTCAAAAAAATTACACAGGCCCAACCTGAGCTGATTCTTGAGACTGGTGTCAAGAATTTTCCATGACGTTTGCTTTGTCTCTTTTCCAGTGGGTGTTCAGACTTTCAGCATTCAGACTTGTTTCAGAATGCTCTCTGTTGGGGTTTTTAGTAATGTTAGCGGTTCTGCTTCATAGATGCTGCTCAGTCAGCTACTGGTACAGACATTATTATGTTATACCAGTTAAACACCAGCATGTCTCATTGAAAGGTTGTTAGCATGCTGAAGTTAGCATTTAGTTCAAAGCATTGCTGTACTAAAGTACATCCTCACAGCTGGCATGTCTGTAGGCCCAAAATCTTGCTTATATTAACTTGGACTGTTTCGGTCTCTTGGGTGTTGTTATTCAGACTTGTCTTGGTCTTTGGTCTGAACAGAGGACAGTTGTTTTGTTTAGTTTTGTCCTTTCCTGTCTTTTTTTGTGCAGTGTGACTAGCTGCTCCAATATCAGACTGCAGAGGCTGCTCAGCTGTATCCCACAGAGAATTATTTTAGTATCGCTGGCGTTGTTCTACATTGTCATTTACATGTAGAACTGATGTCTGTTTTCTATAGTGTGTCTTACCGTTTAACAACCAACAACCAATCATGCATTCTTATTTTAGACTTTTAGTTTTATGCACAAGAATCTAGAAAACTTATAGCCCATCATAATTTCATTGCCAATCTCTTTCTCATAAAACTTAAAAATTAAGTTGATCATGATTTAGGAAAATCATGGAAATTTGTGTTGTTTAGGTTTCCCGTTCCTGTAACATTTCTGAATTTTGTAAGTCCAAAGGATTGTAGGGATTGAAGTTAAATCACAGCTGACTCTCCCTATGACCAAAACATTTGGCTCAGTCTTGAAACCGTTGGGCTTTTCTTGGCCCTGACTTATGTGGTCTTGTCTACTGCTCTTCCTTTGCCAAGAACTATGTTCAGAAGTACAACATGCTACATACTGAAATACTGAAACAGTTATGTGTTTACATTTAGAAAGTTTTCATTTTTTAACATTTTTTTTTTTTTGCATCATTTTACACAATTTTAATAGACAGCATGATGTCCTTTCACTTGCAGGTGACATTTGAACTAAGCCACCATTATTGCTAGGGAGAGAGAGAGAGAGAGGAACATAGAAAGCCGCTGGCAGATTGGTCTGTTTAGTACCACATGCATTAATGCTCCAGAAAAGCATCAATTTTATCTCTCTGGTACATCCCATCTACTGTGTCTTGACTCCAATAACCTGTTGTGTGTATCTGTTGTGTGCTACAGGAGGATATTCTGAAGTTTTTCTTTCTGTCCTGTGGCTCATGTTGTTCGACTTTTAATGTTGTATTTTTATTGTTTTGTAATTGTGAACTCTAGTTTTGGCCTTGCATTGAATTCCAAGTTGAATAGTCATACTGTTACAATTCAGATCGGGGAAGACACCCTGCATGTTCCTACCATCCTTCCTTTTCTAGTTATGGTTCCACTTTCTCTTCCATTTATCCTCCCTATCTGTTTTCTTTTCAGTGTAGGTGCAGTATAACTGCTTTATTCCTCTGTCTGACTAGTATTGTTGGTTTTAGAGATCTCAGCAGACTGACTAGAGGAGGCTTTGCTGCAGGCAGCTCCTTCTCCCTAATGAGAGAAATGGAACCATTTGCTGCATACATACACTTCTACGCACTGCTCTTGTGTGTGTGAGTGCCAATGTGTGTTCCTAGCAGTGTGTGTCTATGTGTATGTATTGGGAGCTCTTGAGTGTTTATATATGTGGTTTTGCAAAATTGGTTGTGTGAAATATTATGTGCGTTTGAGTCAGCGTGTTTTTGTAGCTATGGGGTTCGTTTTTGAGCATTTGTGTGTGTGTGTGTGTGTGTGTGTGTGTGTGTTTCATGCCTCGCCCCTCCACACACTATTTCAGATTCTTTCCTCTTGTGAAACCAAGAAAACTGAACAGTTTATGTGGCTGTTGAACACAACATTTCATTTTCCCGCTGTGTGCTGATGTAGTTGACTGGCTTCCCTGTGCGTTCCTACAGGAATTCAACTCCATGTTTCTTCTTCTGTATTATAAGGTCACCTCATGCATACCTGCACCTGTGTATGTGTATGTGTGTTTGACAAAGGTTTAGTCAAGTCTTTTCTTCGTCTGTTTTACATAAAACCAATCATGACTCTTTGACTAAGCTTTGCCTGCCACTCTTGTATGCTGTTTTCTGCCATCCTGATTATTCACTTATTCTAATTGTGAAAAAATTCACCCATCGCAAACCAAATTTTGATTGACCAAAGCCCAAAACCCAACAACTGCAATTTTTGTGTTCTCTTACCAGTGAAAACACACTTTGCTCTATTTTGAAGAATAATGAACACTGAGGTATGAAGGAGAGGATTGTCATTAATCTGCCTTTTGTTGACCTATGATCACATGACAACATAATCACACTAAAACATCATTTCATTCTCATAATGCTATTGGCTGCTGATGGTGATCTTAAAACACCCACATCACGCCTCCCTGTCTTCTGTTCTTGACCTGGCTGGAATGTTATTGCAGATTCTGTGGCCAGTGTTTGGATTGTTACTAGTGCATGACATGATATAATAATTATTTTTATTAATTAATTATATAATATTAATACTGGGAAATGAAATCTATAAGGTTAAAGGATCTCCCCCCAAAAAATTCTGCAAATAACAAGAGCTGTTTGAAACTGTTAATCACATTCTTGTGTGTGTTAAGTGTTAAATTTAACACAGAGTGAATTTGATGAGGCCCAAACAACTCATTTGTTTAAATGAGTGATAGACGGTTCAAACATTCACTACTTTTTGCTTCTCAAATGTGAGGATTTGCGGCCTCTCATGTGTTTAACACAGACCAAATGATTGAAACAGTCATTTCAATGTAATTGAAACAAAACTGTATTAAACTAAAGAAAGAAATAAATACTATCAAAAATGATTTTTAACAACATTTATTCTGTTCAGTTTTCCTTTTGCTTAATAAAAAAGAAAACTGGGAATATCTTCCTATTATGTAAAAAAGAAAAAAAAAAAGAAGCTGTCACTTCACCGTCTGTTCAGATGTCATATTACATCAGCACCTTACCTGCCACTATGGTGTGACTGTGCAGTGTATCAATGTGCTCTTGTGTATGCATGTTATATCCATGTCACTGTGTATGACAAGTCTATTCCACACATGTCTGATGTTGTGCCACAGCTGCTGTGGGGATTATTCTTGAGGCTACAGAGAGAGAGAATAAAAAGCATGAAAGAGTGTGAATTGACCATAAAGCTCTGCCACTCTGAAGGGATTAGAAGGGGTTAAACTGCAGGGCGCGATAAAGACCGGCATTTCTCTGTCACACACTTAGGCTGCTGCTGTGTATGTGGGTGCATCTGTGTGAGTGTGGGTGTGTATGAGAGGCAGAGAAAGATGTACTATACTACCATGACCTATACTAACCACGTTGTCATGCTTGTAGATGTGTACGTGTGTGCAGTTGTGTTTGTGCATGCATGTGCGTGTGTGTGTGTGTGTGACCTATAACTACCATGGGGCAGCCAGGCAGTTCCAGAGCTGAGCAGCAGGGGATTACTGATGGGTTTTTCTCTGCATGCTGATGCTCAGAACACGGGGAACAAAAATGTTGCGTTGAGAGAAATACAGAGTGGAGCCAGTGTGTGTTTGTGTGCATGTGGGAGAGCTGCCGAGACAGAAAGAGTGAGGAATTGCTGCTCGCGGTGCTGTTTAAGAGTGACTTAGTGGCTATGGTGCTGCAGGAATATGGTGCACAGCCAGTTAGTCATCAGACCTCTGTACACAGTGAAGTTTTATGTTACATGAGAAAACGGAGCCGGTCAGAAGTAGAAAATTCAAAACATTTCACTGTTGCCATCAGGAACAAAACACACTAGTTCCTGATGTTTCCAAATTCATCTAACATTAATGATATCCTGCAGAGTTTTGGACCACTTGTAGCACTTATGGGTGGGTTCCTTTTTTGTTAGTCTCATGCATATGCTCAAGGAGACATACAGCATGTGCAAACGTGGGCAATTTAATACTAATTCCTGTTGTCGGACTCATGTTATTCTACCAATCAATAGTAGGTGGCATTAATTCGAAGAAGAGTAAGAGTGTGATTACACAGGCAGTAAATGTCTGCAAGCTATCAAACAATTACATACGGAATATTTTAATAGTCAGCTCTGCAAATATTTTGTGACATGCACTCAACACATTTGTTTGTCCTCAAGGATACAAACAATTCATTTTGGTAAGAAACTGTTGTCTGTTTGCTTTGAATATCATGAGAAAGCTTTATGTCTGTCCTGAACACCAAGAGAAACTCTTCTGAAGTGATCTGTCCATCAGCCTTTGAATTCGACTATCTGTTGTTGCAAATTATAGAGTAGAATTAAGAATAGAAAGACTTCATTGGTATGAAGACTATGTGCATACTTGTTTTATCTTAAAATCATTCAGCGACATGGTCTGTGCTGCTTTCTTAGAAGGAGCAAACAGCTTGAATGAATTTTGCAGTGCTCATGCTTTCAAACAGCTCATTCTTGCCCCCCCCCCCCCTTTCATTTTTTGGCAGCTCTGCTGGGGTTCTGGAAGTGATTACTGTGCCAGACAGACCAATCAGATAAGGCAACTACAGCGGCCGCAGAGGGTCATGGGTAGGGGTGAGGGGTCACATTCCATCCTCTCTGATTAGATCCACTCTTCACACTGTTACACTGTAAGCTGTCACAGCTGTGTGAGTGCACATGCGCCAAAATAAAGGCTTCAGCATGTTACGTTGTGATAATTGTTTCAAGAAGATGCTTGGGTGATGTCACACTCTGTGATGTCTGCGACAGTCTTATTCATAATGTATATTATTGGTATTGTACAACAGGAGACATTCCAGCATATATGAATGAAAGATTTTGCCTGAAGGGGGGGACCCAGCAGAAACTAGAACTACATACTTGACCTTTGTTGAAGACTGACTGACTGAAGAGTGGATTTGGAATTAGTATTTTGTGCAGCTGTTGTTCTGAAATCCATTTTCCACTGCCAAAGTGAACCAAACCAAGTGGTGCCAGGCTAAGCTTGAACATGGCTGATGGAGCCATGGATTTTTATGTGTTTGTCCTGGTTCAGTGTTTCTGGCACTTTGCTTCACGCTTGGAGGCACAGCGCATTTTTTCCACATTTTGCAGGCTGGAAAAAGAGGCCACAGGGCCAGAGCAAGGGCTTTATACCCCCATACACACACACACACACATGCAAAGACAAACATTTCCATTCAGACCTGTGCTCTGGGTTGACCTCTTCGCATGGACGCTTGCACATGTGCACATGCTGCGTTAATTCATTGTTGCCTTGTGTCAACTTCGGTCTTCCTCTCGATGTTTTTCTATACACGGAACGAGTTGTAGTCACATTACAGTCTGCAGTGCAATCAGAAATCAACACTAATGCTTGAAAGGCAGCCGGATGGTTGACATTTGTGTGTTGATTATGTCCTTACACTTCTGGCTGCTGATGTCTTGTTTATGTGAAATGTGTGCCTGCTGGCGAAAGACTATGTCAGCTTCAATGACACGGCGGAGGGGATTACTACTCGAATGTGATGAGTATATCAACTCTGTCCAAACATCTGGTTCTCTCTGCGAGTGTGAGTGAGTCGAGGAGCTGAGTGTGTTACCCCACTCCAGAGGTCCTTTAGGGAAATGAATGGGGCTGATATACTGAGAGGGTCCAGCACAGGCAGATTAACAGATTTTATCACTGTAAATGGGACTTGTTTTGGAGCTTTCCTGCTCTCTCTCACACACAAAAACACACAGTCACACAGACATAATTAGTATGCACTGCATGAACATCGAGCGTTTCTCTCCTTGCACAGCCTCTCACTGTTTAAGGAGAGATCTATTTGGACAGATGTTCCTGGTTTTGGTGAGATGGACCTTTTTGAGATCTAAAATTTAGCCTCCTTCATTGCTCCATCTGATGGAGCCATGACTTAATTTACTGAATGAGATGTCTCATTCAGTCATTTTTTTTTTAACTGTAGCTCTCGTCTTTGTGACAGAGTCCTCAGAGAAGCTGCTGAATCCTTCACACAGTGCTGTATATGATATGAATGACCACACTGTCTGTGACAATGCCTGCTTTCAATTTATATTCCTTCTACTTTTAACCTCGAGCTAAAAAACATGGCCCAGCTACCTGATAGGACTGTATTTATAGGTAGAAGCAGAGCTGTTTAACCAGAATTTTAAAAAGTACAATTGGATGTGTTAATAGCTTTCCAATGCTCTGTGATAAAAATGTTCAAAGAAACGTATGGAGCCAGGCAAAGACAAATAAACAAATGGAGCCTGTGAGAAGATAGTTGGCCATTACGACGTTCCAGAAACTGAGAAGTGTAACATTAGTTGATTGAAAACATTCCAACTAAGGCTTTTGATGGAAAGTATCACTTCTCTAACACTGGCAATAGCAACAAATATATGTTCACAAAAATGGAATATGGCCCCTCGTTCTGTGCCAAGAAATCCTGGCAAATAAAATGCTTGTTTTCAGATTGGTAGTTTCAGTTATACAAACATTTGTCAAAAGCAGAGCTGCTCTAAAGGCTGACATATTCTCATTGGATAAGTCAGTTTTTGTTTTTTTGTTTTTTTGTTTTTTTACCTTAAGATTGATTTAAATATAAAAACAGAAATAATACGTTTGTCTGTTAATGTATGACCAGAGCATTATAAAGAAAAGTCAGCAGGCTAGCTAACATGCTGTCCTCCATAACCTCACTTTTATGGCTTTAATTTGAACATAGAAGATTGGCTGTGATAACTAGTCACCTTGATTACTTTATGAGCTGAGTTGTTGTCATCATGGTGCCTCAGTCTAACGTTACAGCCAGAAAACTTGTTGGAGCAGTTTTAGCTCAGCGAACACTATTTCCACTTCTTTTACAACAGCTACAAAGATAAATCTTTGCTTAACTAAAACCTGCTGCCAGTCTGCTGCTTGTATAAAGTGATGAGTCATATTATTGGCTTTGTGCAGTCAGGATACTGACTCAGTGGGTGGGTAATACTGCAAAAAGATGCTGCTTATTGTATAGTTTTTAACCTGCAGGCTCACACTGCAGTGACACTGAGTAGCTCTATGAAAATGATTGTAATTCTGACACGTGGATTAGATCATTTCTAACATTTGATGACAATCAATTTCTTGTCTTTTAATCATTTTTGAAAAGGTGTCATTGTACTTGACTTGTTTAACATGTTGATACTTTTATCAAAATGAATTACTTGAGTGAATGAAAAAGCAATCAAACTGAGTTCCTTCCCACAAAACTGATGAAATATTAAACATCAAAACTGAGCGATCTGTTCACAGAGTCCAAAAATCACGTGTGTTTCCTATTATATGTTTTAGTTGACAGCAGTGTTAAATTGAAAAGTAATTAGCAGAAACAGAGTGAGAAATAGAGTGCCAGCAGTCACTGAAGCTACTTAAAGCTCACATATTCTCACTCACGGGTCCCATGAGATAGAATCATTCCCTTTTCATGTGATGCGTTTTCCTGTTCAAAAAGTATGAATGGATGTGAATTTAGACAGTGAGTGAACACATGTACTGGCTATTAATTCTGTATACAAAAGCAGTTGGATGATTCAATCAGAAAGGTTTGATTGTTGTTTTGTTTTTAAATTATGATTTGGGTTGTTTTATTCTTTTATTAGAACAAGCCAGTAAGGAGATGACAAGAAAAATCTGTGTCTTTTCCCTTTATCCAAAGTGGATCTTGTGATGATCTCACTGATTGGATTAGCTCGGCATGAGGGCACCAGTGAAGAATTTACAATTTCCCACGAAGTAGCAATCTTTCAGAACTTAAACAGCATCAGAAAAGTAAAGTTTTCTAAGTATGAGACTGCATGACTTGCTAAGATGGACTCTGCTGTTCATAACCTTTTGAACTCTTCTCAAAATCTTCTCTCAGTGGCCTCGGGGGTCTTGTCTCCCAGGTTAAGGGTAGCCAGCATGTTTACAGTATTGGATTGCTGCCTTGGAGCACATCCACAGAGACATGATCCCTTCGGTCTCTGTCCCTCTATGGCTTCCTTTCTCTCCTAGCCAGGCCTTTCTATGCTCTCACGCCCCCTCTGACCCCCAGGCCCATGGGTGTCCCCTCCACATGCCTGAAGGAAAAACGGTTTAAAAGCAGTATCAGGAGGTCTCTAGCTGTAACATAGTCTGACTGAATATTTATTCAGCCGCAGCAGGTCTCTGGCTGTGGATGGATAACTTGAGCAACACTGATATTACGCTGTGGAACAGTATTTTCATTTTTATTACATTAGTGGGGCCTACGGTGTGTGTTTTCCCACCCTGACCCTCTTTTATCAGTACTTTCAAACAGCTCAAATTACTTTTGAAAACGCCTTTGCCCTCATTCTTAGTTTTAGGCCTGATAGAGAATATTTTTTTCTTCATTTTACTGTCAGTATCTATTAATTTTTATTGTTTTCATATATTCTACAATCTTATTTTTACCACTGAGTCTTGTTTTTGTCTTTCTCTCCTTTCCTGTGAAACTGTGTTGATACTGTAACTGCTTCATGGACAAAGATTATTATTATTCTTATTGTTAAAGAGTGCAAGCAACAGTAACAGCAACCAAAGGCCTATAATTTGGTTGGAAACACTTTTTTTATTTTTTTATTTTTTTTTGCATCCACTTGAATTATGATTTCCACACTGAAAGAAAAGCAACATGAAGGCAAGTACCAATACATCACCCCTCTCAACCTGGACAGAAAACATATGCAGTTGATTATTTATGAACCCCCCATGGGTGTATGCCTGCCAAAATCTACAGCACAGTGCTGCACCCAACTGAAATATTGCTTTAAGGTTAACAAGAGCAAATCATGGATATCTATCGCTGTGTTATAGAAATGCAACAAGCCATGGGCCAGCTTTCAAGTCCCCCTGTCTGAGATAAACACATAGAGTCAGAGAGTGTGGCTGGAGGGTCTGGGGTTAAGATGCTATGTTAACAAGAGCAACACCAGAGTAATATTGTGTTCAGAAATCAAGTGTGTGTTTGGAACTTGCCCGAGGCTCTGTGCAAAGTCCATATGCCATAAGTGTGTGTGTGTGTGTGTGTGTGTGTTTGACAGTGACCAGGATGAGGAAACAAGGATTTCTTTAAGGTATGAATGTGCATGAAGGGTACATGTTGTGTGTGTGTGCATGTGTGTGTATGCATGTCTGTGTTTGTACTGCAGTATGTGTTTATTGCTATGGACCAAAGGTAAACTTTGGTATCCTTCCCAGTAGTTTTATGGCCTGATTTTGTCAGATTCATTCTCTAACTGTCTCTGTTATCCACTTGTTATCTACTTGAACTCTATCCCACATCAACAAAATGTATTGTCATGAAGCCATTTATTGTGCCAAATCTTTAGTGACACCTCTTTTTTTAAAAAAATACTTCAAGTATTCTTTCAACACTTGATAGAAGATAAATGTTCAAAAAGGCCTGTCTGCGGTAGAAACAAGTGAGCCTAAGGAAAGGAAAGGAAAGGTTATAATAATCATCCTAAGTTGTGGGCCAACTTAAACTTATTTCATTCTCCCATGTACAGATCTTAAACTCCTCTTGAACCCCACCTCTTGTTTCTCTGTCCTGTATGCCATTAGACTGCAATAACACTGTTGTGATACTTTATCATTCCTTGTAGGGACATTACTGTGGTCAGAGGTCAGGTTCAGCTACAGAACAGCAGCCCTGGTGTTGGTAGTTGGCAGCTCAGTGTTCAAAGACTCTGCACTTCGGGTTCTTTAGATTGGGTCATCTAGTTGGATTTACCAGCGTCTACACACCAGGACTGGTTTCTCTTTTATCCCATCAAATAAAGCACTATACAATGAGAAGAACACATGTGCAGTGGTTAATCCCAACCCCCTGTGAGGGCGTGAGCCTGCAGCAGTGCTGGAATGCTGTCAGTTCTTAGACGTGATAATCAGATCCAGACCCAAGTACCCAGGATCCTGTCCAATCGTAATCAGACCAATGCAGCGCCTCAAGATTTCGCCTGTCTTCCTTTGTGACCATAACCTCATGTCAAAAATGTAGATCCAGATTTGATTAGCAGTGGAATCAGAGCAGAGTTTCTTCAATGTTTTTATGTCACGGCCCCCTGAGTAAAGACAAATTAGTTACCAGACCCCAATTTGATAAGATTTTATCCCAGGGATCTCATACGGAAAAGAGGTCTGTTGTTGATTTAGTGTCAAATGGGACTGAAGTGAATTTGTTCAAAATGTAAATGGAAAGATGGTGGTGTTGAGAGTGTTACTAACTGGAAACTGGAATCACGTTTTTCTCCATTCTAATGCAGAGTCCTTGCAGCCTCCCTCAGGGACACCTAGGGCTTATTGGGACCACTTTGACATCCACTGCAATAGGATATATAATGACAGGAAGTTGGGGCTGGTTAAAAATGTTCTCTGTGGACACTAATCATACAAAAGCAGAGAAATATGTGTTTTAACATTCTTCTGAGTTAGGCCTAATATTTTTTATTTAATTTTGACCCTGAATAAATGGTGGTGGGGACGGTGAAACTTGTAATTCATTCTGCAAGTACCTAAGCACCAATCAGCCAATCAAATTTTAGTCAGGTGCCACATTGCATTCTAACAAATCAGTCAACATGGAAAAACTTGCGAGGCCTGTTGAACATTTGCGGTCAAAGCAGTATCCATTGGTTTGTATAGTATTGGTTTGTATTCAGAATTCACCTTACTGTTGTAAAGAATTGTTCTATCTATGTTTTAGTGCCTTGTTATCATGCTTTGCTATCATTGCTTAAATTGTTCTGCTTGCAAAATAAACCTCGCAACCAACCTGTGAACAGTTTTCCTTTTATTACCACGGAGAAGCCCTCGGGAGCATTTTGTAAATATAAGCACTAGTACTAATGAAACAAATTTATTCATACTGGTGTGAAATCTAATCAGAATGTCACAGTGGGATCATTTCATGTTAAGAGCTTCTCGGTCTCATCAAGGAAATTGGTGCATGAGATTTTGGTTCCTTGTAGCCTTATCATTGTAAACCTTAAACACTACTCACATGTGGAAATATTTTACGGTTTTACTCATACAAGCTTCTAAAGGTTAGTATGGATACCTTAATAATAAAAGCTCATATTGAGCATTTTTATAGGACCATTCTGGCACAATAGATTTACTCAAAAGCCTCTAAAACAGCATTTACTGTAATACTTGATAATCACCTGACAGGCAAGATAATAATAGTAAGTGTTTTAGCGGATTTAGCCATTACAGAACAGCAGTTTTATTAATTATTTAGTTGAACAGTATTTCATTTTCTCAAAAGTGACAATTTGCTGCTTTTCCCTGTTTCATATATATAGCGATTTGATTATTTTTGTGTTGCAGGCGTGCAAAACAAGTAATTTTTAGACATGACCCTGGGTTCAGTTTTAACAAAAGCACTGCATTAGCAAGCTGATTTACTAGTGTGACCCTTGTGGACAGAAGGAAGAGGAGAAAAGAAGGTTGGATTTAATAGAAACGAGAAGGAGCGCGAGGGGTTAAATGCGCCGGAGTTAGACGAGCTCTTCCTCCATCTGATCTGAACTGCTGTGTGCACTTTAATAAGCACTTTCATTTATATTAAAGATGCAAATGTAGCCTTTACAGGGAGATTGATATGCATGAAGGAAGTGTGTGTGTGTGTGGGCGTGTGTGTGTGTGTAGCACTTTATCAGGGTCCTCTGTTCATTAGCCCAGTGTAATTGTGTTAGCAGTGTTGCTGGCAGGGCGGGAAGAAAATATCTTTGTGTAAAGGTCACATCAGAGGAGAGATGACATACGGATAGACGACACACACATACACTTAGCTTTTGCAGAAATTCTGGCATTCACACACATCTACAACAACAACAACACACACACACACACACACAGCCTCACTCTCAGATGCACACGAAGAGAGTTTTGGCCGTGTCTGCAAGTGTGTGTTTGGATCTTTCTTCTTTCCCTAAGGGATGTATATGTCTTTATGTGAGTGTGTGTGTGTGTAGGTGTGTGTAGGTGTGTGAGTGGCTGATTCAAGTGGCAGTGTTTAATCAAGTGTGATATCCCTCCTCTGTAAGCTTGGCATCTGAAATGTAGGCAACAGAAAGAGCACTTACATTATCTCGTGTGTGTGTGTGTGTGTGTGTGTGTGTGTGTGCATGCGTTGTGCACATACGTCTCTTGTTTCTTTATGTATGTATTGGTGCCATTTTTTTTTTTTTAGAAATATAAAACATTCGATCATATTAACAGATTTTAAACACACTTAAACAGAATACTGTCAAAGTAAGACTCCTGCTAGTGCCAAAGAAATCCAGCACTTTGTACATAAAGGCTTTGAAGAGAGGATTAAAAGCATAAATAGCAACATAAACAACAGTGCGAGTACATAAATACATAAACCTACCCGTAAATAACCTCCCTGTGTTTTCCAGATCGTGTGTCTGAGAGCACTCTTACGTGATTACGAGGTGCTGCTCGTGCTTCTCCGTGTGATGACACTCTGGACTGTTAGTAAGGAATTGACACAGCGTACCAGTCAGGATCATACCAGTTCTTCCCTACCTACATGCGTGTCTTGTGTACACAATCCTTGTGACAGTAGCTCTACAGATTCAGTATTAATTATTATTAATTTCTATTAATCGTCTTCTGAAAAGCAGCTGTCTGGATATCGTCTAAAGCTGGGACCCACGGTGTCAGACTTTGAAAAGCCTTGACCTTAAACTGCACAGCAGTAGGAAGTGCCCCACCAGGACATTTCCACAGTGTGACAACTTGCTCTTCAGTTTTCAGTCTACATGAAAAAAGCAGCAGGTACATCTCCAAAATCTGCCCACTGTTTTCATAATTTCACCATGCAGCTTTTATCAACCATGAAGGATCTTCAAATGGTGGCTGGTGACCTGCCAGAGTGGCTGATGGAGTAGGCAATTACCAAAATTCACCAGCATTTGGCTCCTGCCTGCTGTTAATTTTTCACTTTTGCTATCCTTTATGGCCAAAAGGCTTTCATCATGATTATCTTCAGCAGAAGTTATTTTAACCTCTTATTACCTCTTTAAATGACTAAAACACGCTGATTATGTTCAAAGCAGCATTGACAGCAGAGTGGACCAGATAGTTCAATCGACCATTACATTATGACGACACACAGGGAAGTTCAAAGTCAAAGTTAACCACTTTTGGATGAAAATGCCAGTTAGGCCAGTGAGGTCACATTCATCCTAATTTAAGCATTTTAGTGATGAAAATACATTATATTTATATAATGAATTATATTTTACTGCTTGATAAAAGTGCAGGCCATCATTTGATGTACATTTTAAACTTTATAAAGGAAATATACATATTGCTGTCCGTGCTTACACCTACATGCATATAGAGTGCAAACTAGTATGGGTGTGACTACAATAATATATGACTCAAGTAAAGGTAAGATTACTTGTGTACTCTGAGTAAACACTGCTACATTTTCAATTTCAGAAAGTGTGGGGTAAGGTTGAAGACTAATATAACTAATATTATTTTCATTAGCATGTAAGCATATGTCTAGCAGAGCAACCAGAAGAGATGACAAAAAGGCTGCTGTTGTACCTGCCACAGGAATGACAGTAGAATAAAACACCACCAAAGTAGACAACACGGAGGTGTTTTCACCATGCTAGCTCCACAGCAGCTGAAGCCTACTAGCCTGCAGTTTTAGAATAGGACTCATCATTATTTACTGCACATTAATGGTGTCATTTGCCAGATGGATGTTGATATCCCTGGATTTTCTACATCAAAATTGTACTTGGGACAGTGTTCCTGAGCCCATGTAATAATATCCTTTATACAGTCATGTGTTTCACATATGTTTTATGAGCATTCTGCAACTTTCACTGTTTTTTGCTGCCTCTCTCCTAACTTGTTTGAGTCATGTTGCTGGTTGATTTTCCTTGTCATTACTATTTTTCATGTAAATAAACCCAGCTCAGTCTCATGCAGAACAGGTGCTGCCATATTACTGTGTTTGTGTCCCATTTGTACCAGCGACCCAACTTAGCCTGTGTTCCATCACTGCCGTGACAATAAAACAGGTTTTTTTTTTTGCAGATGGAGAATAAAGTCTCTCAACCAAGATAGATGGTGATATTCTGCTCGCCTCCAGATATGAAACTACAGTATGTGCTGAGTTTCCCATCTGTCTCCACACAGACCTACATGAGGAACAGTAGAGAACTCTATGCTGTGTCCTTGTCTGTGTTTCTGTAGTTTTTTTTTTCGGTATGCATGTACTCACAAACGCACTGATACCAATGCAGTGATTTCCCTCTTCTGGACTTGGAATGAACGAGCTTTAGAGACTCTTTTTGTTTTCTCTTTCTTTCACTCTTTCCATCCTTCATTGCTTTCTCCCTCTCATTTTCTTAAACTGCAAAATTGCTGTACTGCGGTTGGGAGCCAGCTTCGATTATCTACGCCAGATTCCCTGATAAAGAACTGTGTTTCAAGGCCTATTCAAACACTTAAAGCCCCTCTTAATGGCTTTAGCTGCAGGGTCCCGTCTTTGGAGACTGCACACACACACTCACACTCCATTGCAGTGAGTTCAACACCCATCATGGGAATGATCCAACTGCAGAGTAATTTCTCTTTTTTAAAGGATTTGTCAGCACATACAAATATCTCTCTCTCTCTCTCTCTTTTTCTCTCACTCCTTCCCCATGAATGTAATATTTAGACTTGGGTATACTGGCTACACTCACAGTTTTGCCCAGTGGCCACTTGTGGTATTACAGCAAAAAATACAGCGTTTTCCCATAGACCGCCCTTAAAAAGAAACTTCTGCAGCACCCTCAGCTGAGGTTGAGTTCAGTCATGTATCTTTCTATTATGAATCTTTGATCTCAGTGCAATGTCATCAAAGTTTATCTTTCTGTTATGGTCAGGTGGCTCACTACTTTTGTCTATATAGTATATCAGAAAAAATTAACATTTGTACATATATCAGTGTGATAAGAACTACGTAAAATGTCAGAAACCAGCAGACCTGTGTTTCACCCCATGCAAGAGGAAACACCAGTTTATCTGCACCTGCCAGAGAAAAGCTAAATCTCGACAGTGCGATGTGCAAATGCGTCCAGTATCCCCGAGATCCAGCCCTGGCCTACTTGTTGGAGCAATGAAAAAAAAAGTCCCAGCCCTACTTTGGACATTTGTGCTGTTGTTTTGTTTGTCTCTACTTGTGTGAGAGGAGGCTGAATAGCTACTCTGACTCTACCCTCCACCTTTTATTCAGAGGAGAAAATACTGGAAAAAATGTGGGTAAACACTCATACACACACGACAGGTACCTGATGATGGATCTAAGTATTTGTAGCAACAAAGAGGTGATGGGACACTCATAACTCTAATGGACAAAAGTTGCAATTGACATTTCTGCAGAATCCAAACAAAACCATCAGCTTTTCAACAACTCTGATAAAATGTGAATTATATTTTGTTGTGGTGAAGTAGTTTGTAGTGTCTTTTGCACTCTTTTTCTGTATGACAATTATTAAAAGATTCAAAAACACAAAAATACACCAATACATTTGACTTTGTAAGAATGGAAGTCAGTGCATACTCTTTGTGTATTTAGCACAATTGTTACTATTTGCCGTTTCAAGTTCACTGATCTACCAAACTTTTGCAAACAAAGTTTTCTGGTTGAATATATACTGTTTTCAGGACAAAAATTAAACCAATCAAAAATAAGAACTGTCAATAAAACCAAAGTGCAAATTCTTCTTCTCAGAAAACCATTATAAAACACCCATGTTATCAGCATTATGAGGGTGAAACATGACTCACTTTTTCCCTCAGTTGGGACAGCTCTCTCTACATGGCTGCAGTCACTATTGCCCTCTCCACCTACGTGTGTGAACTTAATGTTTCTCTTAATGGGAGTGTGACTGATCCAGTGTGAGCAACGATCCACACACAGATGAGACAGGTGGAAACAAACCGAATACACCAAAGAATAATATTAAACCCCATCACTATCTCCTCAGAAACACTTTGTGGCATTCTCTTATATCTGGCACAAAATAATATTTTATTTTTGGAAACCTGGTTTGGTTTTTGATTCCTTTGGTTTTACACATTACCCTGGTTTTTGCACATGTAATTATAAGTCAGGGTGATTTGTCCATTGCAGGGTGGAAGAACAAGCATACTGCAGGTGTCAGTTAGATTTTACTTTATCCAAAGAATCCTTAAATCCTTCCACTCTGGAAGGCTTGGAGACAGAGTGAGTCCATTGTAAAGGAGACTCAGTCAGATTAAGAATGATTAAGGCTCAACCACTCAGCTCTGTTCAGTGTAGATTTTTACTCCTTTGTCTGAATGAGTGATGTCTGAGCTGCACCTGTCAGCCTGGAAAGTAAGCATGTGTTGGTGAATCTGTGTGTTTGTGGATGTGTTTATTGGGCTGTTGGTGCTTGATGTGCATGTTGTGTGTGTGTAGCTGTGCGTTTGCAGATGTTTGCATAAATGTATTCGCATAAATGTATTCGCATTCACATGTTCCTACAGTATATAACCCTTCTGTCTGCCTGTATGTGTGTTTTTTTCTGAATGGAGTCATTGTGTTGTCTGCTTTTTCCTGTTAATCCCTGTTGTTAATGAAAAAAAAAACCAATGTGTGTGTATGTGTCGGGTGTGTGTCAGTCTGTGTTCAACTGAAAAGATTTATTTTATGTTGAATCATTGCCATATAAATGAGTGCTGTGTGAAGTGTGTTTAATGGGACTGATGTTAGAGGCGAGTGCTCCGCTGGTTTGCCCACCGTTTGTGTGTGTGCGTGCAGCTGTCTGTACGTTAGTCGTGGAATGCGACTGTAAATGAAACCACTGTGTGTCCACTGCATGGTGCAGCAGCCCACACGTGCACACACACACACACACACACACACAAACACACACAGTCCAAACCACATTCTTTTATTCCTTCAGGCTTGCATAACCACTTACTTTATTTCATTTGATTCACACCCAAGTAGAGGGTCCAATTAGTTTAGATGACATGGCATATTGTCACCAGTATCATCCAATTATTTTTGCATTAAAGATAAAACATGACAAAATGCAATTAAAAGACATCAACCTGTGTCAGTCGAGTCAAGCAAACCTCTTATAGGCTTAAAGTGAAGAACTAAACTCAAAAATACAAAGAATCAAATTGAAGGCTCTTCTGGTGCCACAGCAGTCTACTTAATACGTAGAAATTAGAGTGAAACAATGTGTTGAGTGTAAAAACATATCTTTGGTCCAGAGTCCACACTCATTAAACTGTGTTTCAAGCATCAGTAATGACAGGTTTCATTATATCTAAATTTTCTTTGCGTTAATGTGACAAGACCATGGCACCAAGCAGGTTGGAGCTGGTAATCTCTGTAAAGAAAATGTGTCATAATAAGTTTATACCAGTTTGGTTACAGTTGGTACCAAGTAGCAAGTTTAACCTTCCATGATCCATGTATAAATGCCGGTTGTTGATAATTAAACAAAAGAAATGTTGATATTATGTTAATAATACACAAATGATTATATTTTGTTTGTAGTCCAGTGCGTCTTTAATCATTTTTTATTTCTTTTCACTCTCTTTGTTATACATGTAGGTGGCGCTAATCCACTATAACTACAGTGATAATATTGTTAGCATTAATTACTTTGGTCACAATATACATTCCTGGTATAAATACAATGCAGCATTCAAGGTCTGTTTTTTAAAGCAGGATATTTTTCTGTCTGTGTATCCTTTCTATTTGATCAAGTTCCTCTCTGTCTTTTCTTAACTCTGTCCATCTGTTAAAAGACAGGATAGGAGGGTGTGAGACGACTACAGTCTGCAGTATTAGTACTTGTCAATATTATGCCTTTCAGGAAATGGATTCCAAATAAAAATCTCCTCACGTTCAAGTGTGTGTCCGCTTCCTGCTCTGTTCCTCCATCTTCAGTGTCCTCATCTGACCTGTACTATAACTTTAACTTTGCTACCATCTGTTGCAGTAACTCTGGAGTTAAGTGAATTGATCAGATCAAGTTTTGTATGCGTATCCTGAGATGTCTGTTTTGCAGCATCTGAGGAAATAATTTGGCGTCATTTGTCAGACTTTAGCAGGAGTAAAACTCCATTCAACTTTTTAAATTGATTTTTAAACATTGTCACAACAATAGCACTTAAGGCTAAAGTAAGGAATGTGATTTTTGTGTCTGCTGAACATTAACAAAATAGGTATTCACTCATAGAAAAACTGCTAGAGGTTGAAAACCCCACAGGGCGCTTTTAGGTAGTGAAATGTGGTCTGTCAAGACAAGACTTTACAACTTTGCTCAAAGTCAGTTTGAACTCTCTGACTCTCTAATGACATTTAAAAGCACAACTACCGTAATTAAATGACAGTTGTCCATGATATAACATGGATGCATATAATGTTTGGGTCCATGAAAAAAGGTTCAAGCTTTGCTTGATTGTTTGGTTCTTACTATTCCTCTGAGAGGGAGGATGTTTCCTGTTTGTCAGGGTCCAATATGACATGTTCAAATGTCTTGTTTACCTGACAAGTCATCCAGAAAGACATAGTAGGTTTTTGTCATATAATCCATGACAAAGAAAAGCTTCAAATTCTTGCATTTAAGAACTCGGAACCCACAATGCTTTTGGTCATTTTTGCTTGATAAAAGAAATACTCAAACATACTTATCAAAAACAAACAAATGGTTAATTGACTAATTAACAGACCAGAGGTAAAACTACATTGCGCTCCGTTTTCCACCTCTCAGTTAACACAGTTTGTAGTGCTAATCAAGCATAAAGCTAATACAAAAAACATTTTTGTTTGTTTTTTTTTGTTTTTTGAGAACATAAAGCCAGTACACATGCATTTTTAAATCAGACTCTCTCTGAGACTCTGGCATGATTCCTCCATGTTTGAGCTTCCTGATTAGTTGTACACTGACTGTGCACACTTTGAAAGGTCAGTTGCAAATGAGGCTAAAGTTCAAATAACTTTCAGCACAAGGCATAAAATAGCTTGAACTTTTAGCATAATGTGTGGAAACCTGAGTGGTGTTATAAAACCTTGGTTTAAGCCTTGACCAAGTGATTATGCTGCTGATTATATGTAAAAATCCAAACCTCTGCTCACTTGCTTTTGTCAGCAGGGTTATAAATTCAGGTGAAGGTGCCAAGTGGTTCAGTTCCAGCTCAGGTCCCCCATGTTTCCCCCCCCATATTCTCTCTCCACTGTGCTTTATCCAGAAAAATATCCTCTCAAATGGAAATGGTATAAATGTAAATGTTTATACTTTGCTGTGGTTTTCACAGTCAGGCTGCCATTCTGTATGCTTTGTGTACACACAGATTATGTATAGGTTGATGCGTTTGGATCTGTGTTTTAGTAGAAAATAATATTGACTCCAGATGCAGGATAGACAAACACAAAGACTCTCATGGAGTGAGGCCAGCAGACATGGATGTGAGTTCCATGCTAAAGAAGTGATGTATATAAATTTGCCTAAGTGTTTGGCCAAGGTCTGTAGCTGTGTGCGCAATCAATATGCCAACAGCAATAAATCAGCATGGGATAGACCTGAACGACTCTACAGCTTCATCTGATGTGGCAGGTGGGCTTTACTATGGCCCTGACACACACACATATACACTCACAGGAGTGAAGGTCTGGCTAATTCAATGTTTTATTTGATCAGATAAGATGCTGATCTGTTGGAGGAAAATTACCTACATGATATACCAAGTGATAACTTATTTTTTTATTAGAGTTGAATGTGTTTGAAAGAGAAACCCAGACAGGCCAGATAATGTTTTTGCATGGGGCTGATTTTGTATCAGTATACGCTGTGGAGTCACCAAGGTGCTATCTGCAAATGTAATTGTTTTATTTTGCTGCTTCTGTAAAGGAAAAAGAAAAAACAACTTTGTGACATATTTTTGAAGCTGCTATATAAATAAAGTTATCAATATTACAAATTATTAAATGAATGCATCTTCTGTAATTAATTTCACCGCTCATGAGTTTGGTAAGAGCACACAATAACGACAAATTTAACATGTTTGGATGGATTTTTTTTTTATTATTATTCAATTAGCATGTTGTGCACCACAGCAGGAGGAAAGTTAGAATATTTTGTCTCATTATTCAGTGTTTTTTGTCTTCCCATATTCTAGTATTTAGCCAGTCACTTTTCTAACCACTTTCTTCAAGCACGAACCATTTTTTTCCTTTTGATCTAATTCAGACAGATAAAGAAATTGTTCTAAATCAAAAACTTGTTTTTCAGCTCACAGACGTCCTCTCTTGTCCCAGTTTCTCAAACAGCTCCTGACATCCCCAGCACTCAGCTCCACTGGCTGCTGAAGCTGTATAGCCACAGAGTCCATGTGTGCTGCTTAGTTTTGACTTATTTATAGAATTTATAAAATACATCAGAGAAGGTGAGATGAAAATGCTGCAAAAATAGCCAAGTCACTTAACATATGAAGTTCAGCTTCTTCTCTTGTCTGTTGTAACAGTGTGTAGCCTGCATATTTGTGTTGATCTGCGGGATAAGTGCATGGGTGGTGCATGAGTGTGTGTGGGCACATCTGTTTTATGTCAGTAATGACATAAACTATCCATGACTGTGTGTTCAGATGTGGTGAAGTCACTAGTATCTGTGACAGTGTGTACAAAAAAATGCTTTTGACGCTGTACGTGTGTGTTGTGTGTTCACATTTGTGTGTGAGAGTGTGTGTGTGTGTGTGGGTGTGTGTGTGTGTGCGTGTGTCTAAGATGCTGACAGTAGGATGTATTGTCCTGGAGGGACAGGCAACAGCATCGTCTTCTGGGCAACTGTAATCATGACTGGGTGGGAGATGAAAGACACTATTGATGAGAGAAAGAGAGAGAGAGAGGGAGAGAGAGAGGGAGGAATGTAATAAAAGGGAGAAAGAAAAAACGGCAGCAGAAATAAAAGACGAGAATAGTTTGCTGACCAAACTCCATTATGAAACAAGCCTTTGCTTTGTGCTCTGAGTTTAGCCAAGCAGAAACCAATGAATTAATGAAAAGAAGGTTGGACACTATGTGGGTTTGTGGCTGGTTTAAAACTGTTCAAGTGATGGCAGCCTTTTGGACCACTATATTGTTTCTGTCCCAGTGCAAAAATGATTGTTCTACAGATTTGGGTTTCCAATGTAAGGTGACATCAGTGAATGTAATTTATTTTTCTCATGGCTGACACCATGGATGGATTGTGATAGCTAACCTTGTTGCAAGATGTTGTCCTTTCACTCCAGTGAAAGCTACTCATCAGGTGCATATATCAAAATATTTGGTTTGCTTCTCTTTTGAATGATCTTGGCTTGTTAGAAATGCAAATAAGGTGTTTTCAAGAATGTAAGTTTACACAACAGTGGTGTTGATGATTGAGTATGAGGAACATCCCCCTGTGCACTCAGAGACAGGCCCTAGGCTCTAGTGACCCTGAACCTAGAAAGGTAGGTATAGGAAATGGATGGACCATCCACTTTTCTTTTTCTGTTAGTTTTCACTCATAGAAATCATTTCTATTGAACTTGTGTAAAGCCAAATAGCTTTCACTTCTCCCTCTCACTCTCTTCTCTTTTATCACCTCTCTCCCCTTTCCTTTTAAACGACAGGGTGCTTGTATTCCTCTGCTCTGTTAGTCTGTAGTAAATATTCTATAGGATTCTCCCTGCGGCCCCACTTGGAATTTCTGAAGGCTTACCTGCTATCACGATGCTGCACATCAGTGGTGCACCCTTTGTGACATTTTGTACATGTGCTTACATCTCCTGTTTTATGTGTGTTGTATGTGCATACATGCTTTCTTACTTGTGCAGACTTGTGTGTTACAGGATGCATTTTTTGTGTACTTTGTATGTTTGAAGTGTGTATGTATTTTTGTGTGCGTATGCTCATTGTCGACTGGATCCTTAAATACCTCCAGACAATCCATCGATTCGCAGAGGAGCAGTGTTTGGCCCTGTCTTCTTTTAAAAGATGCACTCCACAGAGTGGTGCAAGCCAAGAGTCGAGAAGTCAATAAAACAAAGCCGATAGTGCGCTCATTTGTTTTGTTTTTTTTTTTTTTTTTGGAGGCTGAGTCTGGGTCTGTGGGCAAATTTTCAGTGTCTTGTCATTTCGATACAAACAAATAAATCCTTTCTGTCAGACCTCTGGAAGTGCAAAAACATAAGTTCATGAATATATTGATATCTGTGTTTGTTAAAATTTTGCTTTGTTTCTGTCTCGCAGGGCTGGTGGTGGATGAGGCTGAGGATCAGGGGATGCGGTTATAAAACAAGAGTGGAGAAAGGGGGAAACAAGAAAGAGGATTTCAATTGCTCGGAAACACTCCTTTTGTATCATCACACCCTGCGGTCCCATAAGGCACTGACTGACCCTGTAGAGGATTACACATTCAAAAATACACACTTACATTCCTTTACTCAAACCTCCCCTTCCCTCACCACCATGTCCTCCAACCTCAAACCACCTTTTCTCATCCTCCCAATCCTCTTCTTTCTCCTCTCCCTGTTCATGCCCTCCACCTCCACCCCTTCTTCCTCCTCCTCCTCCCTCCTGTCCTTTTCCCCACCGGAAGGTGGTCTCACACATTTGGTGGTCCATAACAAAACAGGCGAGGTATACCTGGGTGCAGTCAACTGGATCTACAAGCTGTCCAGCAACCTGACCAAGCTACGAAGTCATGTTACTGGTCCAGTTACAGACAACCCTCGCTGTTATCCTCCGCCTGGTGTTCAGTCCTGCCCCCATGAGCTGGTGCAAACTTCTAATGTCAATAAACTTCTGCTACTTGATGCTGCCCACAACCGCTTAATTGCCTGTGGTAGTACTTCCCAGGGGATATGCCAGTTCCTGCGTCTGGATGATTTGTTCAAGCTCGGCGAGCCCCACCACCGTAAAGAACATTACCTATCCAGTGTTGTTGAAGCAGGCACCATGTCAGGTGTCGTGATCTCCCCAGATCTTTTTGGTGGAGGTGGCAAACTTTTTGTTGGCACCCCGATCGATGGGAAATCCGAATACTTCCCGACACTGTCAAGCCGCAAGTTAATGTCCAACGAGGAGAACGCTGACATGTTCAGCTTTGTCTACCAGGATGAGTTTGTTTCCTCACAACTCAAGATTCCCTCAGATACTCTCTCCAAGTTCCCAGCATTTGACATCTACTACATCTATGGCTTCAACAGCGAGCAATTTGTGTATTATCTTACCTTACAGCTTGATACCCAGCTCACCTCACCAGATGCAAGCAGCGAACAATTCTTCACCTCTAAAATCGTCCGATTATGTGTTGATGATCCTAAGTTCTACTCCTATGTTGAATTCCCCATTGGCTGCACCAAAGACGGAGTGGAGTACCGCTTGGTTCAGGATGCTTATTTGGCCCGACCGGGGAGCCGTCTGGCACGTTCCCTTGGTATTCAAGAGCATGAGGAGGTTCTGTTTACCGTCTTCGCCCAAGGTCAGAAGAACAGAGCCAAGCCACCCAAGGAGTCGGCTTTGTGTCTGTTCACAATGAGACGGATAAAGGAGAAGATTAAAGAGAGGATTCAGTCGTGCTACAGAGGGGAGGGGAAACTCTCCCTGCCCTGGCTGCTCAACAAGGAACTGGCTTGCATCAACTCGGTGAGTGTGTGAGACAGTAGCTCCCAGAGGTGTTCTTGCGATGATCAGTAGTCATGAAAATTATGTTCTTCCTGATTGTTCTGGGAACTTTGTTTTGTGAAATGTTGGTTTGTGGTTGTTTATGCATGTGTTTGTTTGAAATTGAAAACACGTAATATGCTAGTTCACACCACTTTACAGTAAGTTTCAAATACTGTTTCCAGTTCTTGGAATAGGTTTGGATCAGATAGCTGGTCTTTACCATGAACCTTGCCAAAAAACATTTTAGAGGTCATGGGTTTTAGGGTGTGTTCAAATTAAGCCGGTCTGGAAAGGTTCTGTGCAGTTCTGAAGCATTTACAACCTTAGAGGCCATATTTGTGTGCTTTGAGTATGATGACTGTACGGCGGCATAGGATATCATTATATGGCTAATTTACCTATCCTATACTCAATACTTTCCTGAATCTTAGAAACCTCTCAACCTCCATCAACCTTTTTGTCCCCTGTTCAACGTTAATAAATCCATGAAGGTTGATACAAGAAAACAAATATCACTAATAGTCAGTGTTGATTCCTAAAGACAGTGTCTAATGATGTAAATTCATGTGAACATACAAGATAGAAAAGAGCTGAATGAACTGAGCTGTGATTGTCAAATATTGAGTTGGCAATCTCTAGTCTCTAGTGATCAAAGGAGGGATGGGTTTTTTTCCATCATACATTCATACAATATTCTTATTATGTCTCCACTGTTGAATGAGATCACTCTTTCAGTTTGAGGACAGAGCAGCTGTCTCTGAGCCCCATCTTTTTTTAGGAATAATTCAGACTGTCCACAGGTTGTGTGTGACTTGTCTTTCCTTTTCCTCACAGATGATCTCGAATAAGGGTGCCTGAGACGTGTGTGTGTGTGTGTGTGTGTGTGTGTGTGTCACCCACATGTCACACACGCGGCCCTGTATCTTCATGAATAATTCACCTGGTCTCACCTTCTGTTATTCAGTCGGTGCTCCGTAACAACCTGCCATAAATCTCTGGACTACTCTTCACCTCTCTGTCACCATCTCGTCTTTCTCTCTCCACTATCCCATTGTCTCTTCCTCTTTCGTGTCTTTCGCTATTTGCATAAAGATTTATTTCTTTTTGTTAACCCCATTCTTCCTCTGCTCCTTCTATTATCTTCCTTTCACTTGCTTTGCTCTGTAATCCTCTCCAAACTACTCTTCCTGACTTCTTTTCATTGTCTTCATTTTTTAACCTTTAACCTCCCTCATTTTTACACTTCCTCTCATTTTGTTCCTCTTCTGCTTCTTCCCTCTTGTCTCCTGCTCTCAAGCCTTTGCTCTTTCACCATCTCTCTCTGCCCCCTCCCTGACTTTCCACTGATTGATGAGGTATAAAGTGACTTAGTGTGTAAAACCAGTGCCTCGATGTGATCTGAAAATACAATGTGGAGGTAACAGATGATGCAATGAAAGAGGGGAGCAGAATGACTGGATATGAAAGGAAGATGGTGTCATTGGTTTTATGGGAGGAGGGGGCGTAAGGTAGAGAGGATGTCGCTCGAAAGCAAGGTTGAGGAAGAAGAATAAAGGAGGTGCAAATAAGGAAGGGAAGTTGTTATGAAGAATGGAAAGACAGACAGATATAAAATTGTTGGAATGGGAGCAAGAAAAAATGGGTGAGGGAAGAGAGGAAACAAACATGAAATTTTGTATGAAATCCAATGAGCAGATAGAGAAAGGTGGAAAGTGCCCGACCACACCAACACTCCACTGCATGGGCAAAAAAAAAACATTCAAAATCCTGCAGAAAGCCACAGCCACAAAGGAGGCAGGGAATGGATCCAACTCCACTGCAATGTGTTTGCACTTAGAATGCAACGTCACCAAGGTCCCAGAATTTTGTTTACATAGTGTAGATATTTATGGCGGAAAATTATTGAGAAAATCACAACTGCCAGGCAGAATTCCAACAGCTCTGCTACTGGTAACATTTTATTACAGTGTATAGTGTACACAGTGTGTCATACACCATTGGTCCGCTTATGAGGGCTTAGAGGAGTTACAGTGGGCTAACATGTTCATTTTTGTGTTTGCAAGCTGGGGAGATCAAACTTGAGGCTGTTCCACTAATGGATGGTCTCTCTAAGCACTTGTCTATTATGCTGCCATTATGGTGCTATTGCCCTCCATATGTTTCAGCAACCTTTGTCCAGATCCTCCCACTGATATTGTACTGCCCCCCCAAAAAATTAGCGGGAAAAATATGGAAGAAAGTCACTGTCAGCTGGACACTGACAATATGCATTTTCAAGTAACTGAATCACATTCAGCATGCTCTTGCTGTATTTGCTAATTTCGTTTTCTTTTTAAAAGTGACACGACTCATGCAAGACAACAACATTACATCTCTGTCACAAACCCACCGGTGCTGTGCAAGTGCCGTGTGGCCTTGTAAAAAGTATATTGTATATGCATGTGATTATGCTAATAAGCGTACAGTTACATGATTGTCCTTTATGGCCATCTGTCGTTCTCCCTGCGATCGATCAAGGTCGTGTCATCAGAGCTCGCTCTGGGACGTCGCTGTGATGAATTTATCAACTGCTCATACAGGCACGTTCAGTGTTTCCTGACGATAGCAGCGACAGCCCGTTGCCTCTGCGCTGGCATCATGTGGAAACTTTCATACCGGCTCATTTCAAGAGACAAGGTCGGGTCAGTGAGTTAGGGCTCAGAATCTTTACCTGGAAGCTATCAAACATCATGATGGTGTACAGCAGGTAAATGTTTTCAGCTTTATTACAAATTATTATACAGCTCTCATAGTCCTGTGGCACTGGATTATCACTGACAACTGGTATCTGGATTATAGCTGCTAAAAGGAAGGACTTTATAGTCACAGTTCCGCACTATCTAAAATTGACTTGAAATCAGTCCAAGTCCAATTTTCCTGTTACAGCTCAAGTAGTATAATTCATACACGGGAGAGAAAGTCATTTGTATGATGTTGCAGTCCTTGATTGTCTTTTCAGTGTCATCCATAGTTTGAGTAGATATTCAGTAGTCTACTTCTGTTTAAACACAAAGTATATTTAGGGCCTTTAGACCAAAATCTACAGAACAAGAGAACTACATGGCCAGTAACGGGGACAGTTTAACCATGAAATAGTCTTACAATGTCCTGCACATTCGATACCTCTGTTTCCTTGGTTTGTGTGGTTGCCATGTGGTCAGTGATGGCAGAATGAACATTTTATATTAGGGAAATGGTTGGAAAAACTGAATGCGCTAAAATATCAAGACAAAATGACAGAAGTAACAGATGGAAAGGGCTGTAACTGAAAAAAAAAATTCAATGAACATTCCTTCATTCATGATCTCTAAGGCCTACATGAAATTAAAAAGCATGAGAAGAACCCTGTTGATGCAACCTGTCGATCACTGCACCTCTTCTTCTCCTAGTCATAACGCATTGAAACATACATACATAATTTGCATGATGTTGGGATCATTGTGACTTGATTTTTGCAGTGATGTAAGTGATATAGATAAGGTACATCTGCTCTTCATACTTCTTCATACTCATCCTCACCCTTCATCCTTGTTTTGGTTTGTATGTTTATCTGCCTTTTTCTTGCCCCCTAAACTTTATTGAAAATAATTAGACTAAAATGCTGCATCAGCCAGTCTAGTCGTCAGCCTTTCATGTTGTATTCTGATTGGTTGTTTTCTGGATGTGAATTGTAGCAATGTGTGAGAATTTGGTCTCAAATTTCTGATGCTGGCAGGCTGAAAACATATCTTGTAATGCAGGCAAGGACCACTATTCTGCATTGACATTTGGAGATTTTACGATAGCTCTATCAGTTCAAGGAAGATTTAATTATCGCTAAAGTCCAGTAAGGATAAAAACAATTCTCAAGACTAGAATATTGATAACAGACTTGATGTCTTTTTTTGTCCTGCGTTCAATGCCAGCGTCTTAAAATCGCAGATCAAAATCACTTCTGTGACTGTTGCTCTGAAAGATCTGTTGCGGGTTAGCGTTTGAGCCATGATGCACAATAGCCAACATGCTTGTCTACAAACAAACCCAGCAAGATTTAAAAATAAATTTCTGCATGTGTAGCTACTGCTGCATTCAAACCTATTTTAAATAATAATTTCATTTTGAAGCAAGATTGTGTGATTTTTTTTCTTTTCCTCTTCTCTCTTCTCTTTTCCAAAACTCTGCAGTAGGTCTTACAGTCACATTATATGTTATGCACAGCAACAATGGGTTTTTGTGCCTGTTAATCATTCCAAGTCCTTTTTAGTTTGGGTATGCATGTTCTCCTGCAGGCACACACCATAATGGGTGTGGTTCAAACTGCAGGTCTCTTCATGGGCATCTATATGTCCACTCATTATCAGGAAGAAGCTGGTGTTTGCGTTTTGGGAGTTAAACTGAGTGGTGGGTGACCTTCGCTGGCTGCGGGCTGCCGTCCAGCTCTACAGCTCTGTAAGCAGGCCGACCGAGCAACGCTACAGCCTCAGCATGACTAATGAGAATGATTCAAACACAGGGAGAGAGATACTGTCCGCTGTGTGTACAGTATATGTGTGTGTGTGTGTGTTTAGGACTCATTTTATCTCTCTTTTTTGTACCTCTTTTTCTCTTTGTATACTTCTCACAGTACTCATTTGTGTGTGTGTGTACCCCTTATTCTGGCCTCCAAAGAGGGACAAAATAACAGTGAAAACAAACAGAGGAAAATAGGCTGATAATAAGAAAAGAGAGGGCGAGAGAGAGAGTGTGTGTGTGTGTGCGTGCGCGTGTGCGTGTGTGCATGAATTCGGTGGACATCACACAGAAAATTGCCTGCAATAACAGAGAGAAAGAAGACTCTTCTATTGTTATTGGCCCTCTTCCTTCTCTGACTCTACCTCTCTCTGTCCTTCTCTCCCCATCTTTTCTCTCCCACTCTCGCTCACTCTGTCTCTATTTTTCTCTGAGCATAATGGTGTTTATTAATATTTATCAGTGTTGATCACTGCTGGCCAGGATTATAGTCTATTTCTGTGGCATTTTGTATTCTGTCTTCCAGGCGACTGGTGACTTGTGTGTGTATGCATGTGTGTGTGTTTGCATCCTTTCACTGCTTCAGTCTCCTATCTCTCTATTGTATCTTCAGTCTCATTACCGTTAGCTTGTGCCTCGGTGGATGGATCACCCACATTGCATCAGGCTTTGAGCCTGCTGGGAGGGGAATATCGAGGCTCTAATGGCTAGACTAACATCATGCACACTAATATTTCTCTAATATTTAATATGTTTATGAGGTGACTTGTTTACATTGACCTAGATAAAATGTTTTCCTAGCTAGCAGAAACTTGGAGAACTGATGTTGACTTGGATATTCCCCTGATACCTGCTATAGTTACTGGTTTTACATTATTACAGGTGTGGCACAGAGGAAGAAGCTGTTTCAGACATTTGGGCAACCATTAGTCATTTTTTTTTTTATTGGAGCACTTCCAGTTCGCTTGGTTCAGCCCGAAACTGTCCTGATTGACTCATCAGGTCAAAACATGAGCAAGTTTATTAGTAAATAGTTTGCATAGAAATGTAATTTTGTGTGCAGCTGAGACTACACCTGATGACACATTCAGCATTTTTTATTTTTCTGAATCTTTACTAATTTAGGATACATTTAACAAATGTGATGCAGTGTTTGTTCCTTATAGCACATTTTTGATTAATAGATTTTGGCCAGGGAACAAACTGTAAATGCAACACTGACATATTATTGCCTTATGAAGTTGTTATGGTGAATTTGATTGCAAGCACTTGCTTACTTGCATCGCAGCAGACAGGAGGACACATCTTGATTTTATTATTATTATTATTATTATTATTATTATTACTACTGTTATTATTATCTCACTATTATCTCAGGCAGCGGAATCCTCGTTTATGTTCACCAGCTAGTCGCTGGACAGGAAATGTGCAGGTTTATCGGAGCACTTTTGAAAACAGCTGATGAAAGATGCGCTGATGAAAACTATGTGACTGAAACAAAACCAAAGTTGTGACCTTTAAAACCAAAACAATAAGTTGAAAGACGTAGCACAGAGCTGGGGTAACTCTCTGGGAGTATGTTACTATGGGTGACTCCTTTCACATAACATGTAGTAATTTCACCCACTGTTTATATTTAAAAAACAAATAGTGCAGTTTTAAATTATCCAAGAGACTTTTGTCTTTCTATAATTCAGTACACTGAGGGTAAAATTAATACAGAACAATTCAAATGAGAATTTACATTGGTAAACCTACAGTACAGGTTAAGAAAATGAGAACGAGCAGACTGAGAGTTGTGAACACCTAATTCTGATGCCAAGAATGATGAGCTATTTCATATTCAGAATCTCTCACTATCAGCGTAGCTACTTCACATTGCCGTGTGAACCATACAGGTCATTGATGTTGTTTGGTGAAGAACAGGTCTGAAAACAGATGGTGTTATCGCAGGGCGCACATAGAATTCCCCCTTGTATTAAAGAACTCAAGTTTATCTGACTCAGTGGGAGACTAAGTGACTTATAAAGATGATTTTTTTTTTGACAGTGCAGTGATAAATACGAGCAGTGCCGAGGTGAATCGCGCTCCTGAATACAGCCCATCGGGGGAAACACTTTCTGATGAGGTGCAGTTTTCTCTATTGTCTCTTGAGACATTTTGATGCATGACGCAGCAAAATATCACATACGTCGAGTATTTTAAAGACTTCAGCCGTCGGACTGTCCCGAATGTTTTTGTCTTGTGATATTTTCCACCCCAGGCTAAATCACGTGGTCCCTACCATGCTGTGAAGTCTTACCAATTTATAGTGAATTCTCAACAGGGGAATTTCTCTGATCCAACTACAACTATTACTGGTGCCTGTGAGCTAAAATTACTGCACAGTGGTGTTCATTGTTAACTCTAGCACATGACAAAATGGATTGATGGCAGCTATAGGCTCCTTCATTCATATGAGAGTGTCAGCTTGTTATGGATTTGTGGAGTATTTTGGAGCTTGCTGCTGCTTAGCCTTAAAGCTGTATGAGTTGGACCTCAAGTGACCTTTTTACTCACCAGTCATCTTAAAGAGATTTTCAAATTGACCCTGGGCAGAAATATCAACAGCGATACAGCAGTTTAAGGGCCTCAGTTGGAGAATGTCACATTTTGAAATGAGCAGCTTTTATCTGCCAACAAAGGCTGGAGTCAGACGTGGCCAAGTGGTAGAACAACTGATTAAACCCTAAACTTCCCTTGTCTGTGTTCACCAAGCAATCTGCTCAGAAGGACCAAAGTGCAGCGAAAGTCTTATTTATACTTTCTGTAGCTGGATAACTTGGTCAGAAAGTCAGGGAAAGTCTTCTTCCCTTTGTAGAAACCCGTGCTGGTTGTCCAGGAGTCAAATGTCTGCAGCACACTCACAAAGTGCTGACCTGCAGCATCTAATGAAGAGCGTAATTATTTATTGATGCGCATTTATGCTGTGTTTGTATGTGTTCATGTGGGCATGAATGTATGCCTGTGTGTTTGCACAAACACATGCGTTCAATTATGTGTATTTGTTTATTTAATTATTCATAAATGTGTGTTTCTGTAAATGCAGGGGGTGCACATATTTGTAAGTGTGTGTGTGTGTATGTGTGTTCAAAGCAGTCTGTCCCAGCTGTGTTTGGACTTCTCTGCCTGCTGCTCCCCAGGTGCTGATAATGAGACTTTGGGCTTCATATTTTTGCATGTGGGTGTGGAGATGCATGTGTGGGCACACACACACACACACACACACACACACACACACACACACACAGGCCCACACGCATTCAGCTAATTTTGAAAAGAGTGTGCATATGTTTTAAACTGATTGAAGTTGTTGAGCAGAATGTGACATGTTTATGTATCTATAATATATATTATAGCTTTGATATACATTTTAATATACAGTTTTATGAGTCAGACAAAAACAAAAGCCTTACAGCCACTCAGAATTCTGTCTGTATATGTCCTGTGTCATATGCATTAATGTGTGTGTGTGTGTGTGTTGTCAGCATACCCTTCTCTGTGTCAGTATGTTCCTAACACTCTTAGCACACAGCAGTACTGTACGGTATTTTAAAGGCTCCCAGAGTTTGGGTGAATCCCCATCGTGGTCTGTAATAATTGGATTATATCTGTCAGGGAAGGCTTGAGTTCAGATTACACAGATTATCGTCGGCGGTGCTCAGATGGACAGCGTGGTTCAAAGAGCATCATTTGGCCTGTGTGTTGTGCGACTTAGTAGGAGCAATTTGGTTATTGGCAAAGAGTCAATGATTATGGGAAATAATCATTAAAGTAAAATCAGTGTATGCTTAATACACATAAATATCGGGGCACCACCCTGTTACCAGGGACCAATAGCCAAATTAATTAATGGGAAAACAGTCTCTTAAAATTGTGAAGGATGATTCCGAGCACTGGCCGTCATGAATTCAGCTGTTATTACAAGTACATACACAATAACCACAGGCAACGACAGGTTAAACTATAACAGGATTTATTAAACAGCAACAACCATCCATAGATAAGTATCACTTTATAATAAACACTATTATAATCTAAGTTTTATTAACACACATTAACTATTAACTAAAGATAACACAGGTACAGTAGCAAGAGTATATCTATATACAGGTGTGCATATATACAGGTGTGTGTGTGTGTGTATGTATGGGTGTGTGTGAGAGAGAGATGATGACAACAGTATGGAGGCTAACAAGCTAGCCAGGCAGCAGCTAACAAGCTAGTGGCTAAAAACAAACAAAATGGCGGTTAGCAAGCTAGCCAGAGGGTGGCTAACAAGCTACAAGCTAAAAACAAACAAAATGGCGGTTAGCAAGATAGCAGCTAACAAGATAGCAGCTAACAACAAGCTAGTGGCTGGCTACAATTAAGATGGCGGATGGCCACATGAGGGGAGGAGCTACAACCAGAATGGCGAGTGGGGAAACTACAACCAAAATGGTGGAGGACTACATGAGGAGGGGTCAGCACACCAGGATGAACAACCACATAAAGGATGACTCAGCAAACAAAACTAGTCACACGCATGTGATGACTCAGCAAAACTCCAAATGACTACCGAAGAATACACCGGCCGTATTACTCAGAGCCAAGATGGTGTTAACCAACGTGATGTTGCTTATGTGGTTATAGAAGAGAACAATGGGCGGAAGCCTTTGAGCGCCACGTACCCCTTGGTTACGGTTCGTGATCGCGTGCTCGGACTTTCGCCTCACCGTTCAGAAAGAAGAGTGTGAGGAAAGATAGAAATGAAAATACAAGAAAACACAACCCAATAAAATAATCCACTCTAATTCTTTAGAAACTCGCGTGTCACCACACAGTAGCGGAGTCAGTAAACCGGAGCTTATCTGCTCAGCTATTGGTCCTTTAACTGGTGACGCGCGGTCTCGCTGAAACGGCGGAAATGACCGACCGGAAACTAAAATCAATGAATGCAGCACTTAAAAGTTACAGAAAGCATGTGTAAACAACCCTACGTTACACTATCTCTGCCCAGACATAAGCCTCTTACGTTGCGTTGCTCCGATCATTCGGAGTTTGAAATGATGATCCGCTTAAACGTTCGCAGCGTCGTCCTCGGCGGGATGCTGGCGGTCCGTTATTCTGATGATGCGGAATGTTGATGTCTCGGCGGCAGCGGAGAAAATCACCGTTGAAGAGGTTAAACAAACTTTGTTTCGTCCTTAACAAAGTCGGCGCGCGGCTCGTTAACGTGCGATCAGCTGATTGCCCAGCGATCCACGTCGGTAAAAGGGAAAAAGGAAAAGTTACAGGAAAATTACAGCAGTCTGTTTCTCGGCCTGCGAGTTGCAGAACTGTGACCCGGGATCTAAAATGATGTTAATCAAAACGTTTGATTGTTGCTCCCTTTTGGCGGTTTGGACACTTGGAGAGCCTGGAGAAGCTCTCACTGTCACAGCACGCACGGGGAAAAAGCGAAGGGTGATGGTCGCAGTGACCTTTTATTACCTGAGTGACGTCACCGTAGATTCCTTAGGGATGGCTGGCACACAGCCAATGTCTGTGCTCGTTCGGGGTTCGAACTCAGGAATTTATGACTAGGCGTACGCCATAAAATAGATTTCTAACGGTTAGTCACTCTAACTCAGGCTTTATGGGTTACATGTAGGCCGCTCTATTGTTCTCCAGAGCGCATGGCCAGAGATCCCAACATGTGTCACATAGAAAAAGCATTTTGGCAAACATACAGCTGCCATGTTTGCCTACATTTATTAAAAATAGGCCAAAAGTAGCAGATGTGTCATTGCAAGCTGAAGTGGATTAAGCTCAGAGGAGTAAAGATTTGATCGGGATTATTTTGGCCGAATTCAGTCCATCAAAAATGTCCACGATCCTGTCGGCCCTGTAACACCTTTCTAACACCTCTGTGAACCTCTGGAGACCCATCTCATCATCTATGTAGAAAAGACATACAGGCAAACACATATAGACTTAATTACATTAAGATATTACTGCATGTAAATGATAAACAATAATAAATACATGACTAACACTGTATCACATAAATTAACTTACTGAAGCAAGTCAAACTAGGACTTTTGGTTTCACACAGGACATAAACACTGGACTCCAGTGTGGAAGCCCTGCGATAGGCAGACCCATTCTCATGAGCACAATATCTGAGAAAGACCTTGAGGGAATTTCTACAAATTTGGCACAAATGTCCATTTGGACTCAAGGATGGACTAATTTTGGTGGTCAAAAGTCTTCCCAAAATATGTTTTTAGCTGTGACTCAAAAATTCATGCACTAATTAGGACAAAATTGGCCAAAATTGGTCAGATATCAAATTGGTATCACTAATCTTGGGTGTCTACCTTGAAACTTTGTGGATCTTCTATGCTGCCAGGTTGAAGATGTGCGTGAAGCATGCACGTTTAGAGTCAGCATATTTGCAGCAACGTCCATATTTGAAGTATTGTTCACTGGGTTTGGTGATGCTGTGCTTCAGGTGATTGTTGTTGCACTGCGTGATGAAGCTGTCCATCAGTCACTATGTTGTATGAGTCTGTACAGACATGCCAACTTGACTGGTAGGCTGAGGCAAATGACTATGAGGCATTAATTCCAGTTTTCTCTATGACATTCAAAAAATATATTTGTCGGTATGGAATTTAAAGTCGTGATATACCAGCTGGAAAACTGCCATATTTTACAACTTTTATATTTAACTTTTATATTTAACCACAAAAGAACAGGTAAATAAGAATTTTGAAAAATCAATATCCATCAACTTAAATCAAAAGAAAATACACATTTGCAGCAGGCAAAGTGTTCAAACTGTGCATCACTGATGTCAGTAAGTATCCATGGTGTCAGAAAAGCAGCATGCCAGACTGGAGCTTTCCACGTGGAATTGGCTCAGCTGATGGCAGAGCTGCCGTCCCACTGTGGCACATTAACCTATATGTCCAACTGACACCGGAGCGTCGGAGCCAAGCCTTCTCTTCCCACAGAGCTCTGTCTCTCAGGGATTCCTCTGCGTTGTACGTTTTGTTTTTCTGCACACCTTCACCTGAAATTATGACCCAGAAAAGTTTCCCACTGGGAATTAGTCTTGACAAACAAAGCAACTGGCAGGGATTTTTAAAATCTGCTTTGTTTTTGCCTTTGTGGCATTTAAAGCAACAGGCTCACGTTAATGATTCAGCCTCTTTGTTTAAACTCTGCAATGAATTCCAAAAGAGTGTTTCAAGGTATAAAGTATATTGAGTGTGACAAATATTGGAGCTGATGAGGCTTCCCTCGTGCTGCGGTCCCTTTGTTGATGTTGGTGATAGAGGAATTGAGAGGGGGTGGCTGTAGAGAGGAAGTTAGGCAACTGAGAAATAATGTGAGTATTGATAAGCCTGAACAGATATTATATAAAAAAGAAAGAATAGAAAAGAGAGGGAAAATAGGAACACTGGAAATTGTGGTGGAGTTAAACAAGGAGTTACAGATAGACACATGATTGTTTCCTTAATTATCATGCACGAACATGCAATCAAAATCTTTCACTTTTATTGTGATCTCTCAATATTTTCACACACACACATACACACATATTCACGCTTCATGTTTGCAGGTCAGTCAAGTTTTGTATGTTTTTCCATTTCAGCTCTTCACAGTGGCCCATCTGTTTTCAATCACAGAGGGGGAGAAAAGGAAGTGGAGATAAAAGGAAAGACTGAGGGAGGAAAGAATCAAAGAATGAGAGAAAAGAAGATATAAATATGGCTGTAGAGTGATAAAACCAACAGAGCAAGGAAACTGTGTGAAATAAAATGTAGCTGCAAAATAAATGTTGATCTCTTGGCGTCCCAGCTATTCCTCTGACCCTTGTGGCTCAAGTCTCTTTCTGTGTTTCGCCTGCAGCTTTTTGTTCCACCAGAGCACATCTCCTTGCTGCCAGACTCTCCTTCCATCTCCAACTTGATGCTCCTCATTCTCACCCAAGCCAAAACAACAGATGCTGAAATGTCGAAGCGCCTTCCTTCCACTCATGAACTCACAGAAAAGTAGAGAAAACATTTACCAAAAAATAAAAAGCATCAGGCCGGTGATGCCTTGTATTGAATGCAAAGATTCTTGTAAAATAGTTATCTCTTATGAAGCCATGCAGTACCAAATGGTCTCAGTGGCTTTTCGGTGGCTAAAATAAAATCAGTGATTGTTGATCTACCAAGGCCGTCACAACTTTTATCGGTTTTGCAGGATATGTTAGAATGTTAAGGGAATGATTAAGTATGGTGAAGACTTCAGATCCAAAATCCCATTAATGTCATCAAAAGTTACTTAAGAGTCAAAGTAGTCCCTGTGCAGTTGGATTAATGTTACTACTGCATTAGTGTGTTTGTTGACATCAACTCAACATATCTGGGGTTACATGGTTTTCACTGGACAGGCTATGAACAAGTGTAATCTTAAAAGTAACTAAAGCTCTCAGACACATCAAATGGAGTGAAAAGTAGAAGTTGCATAATTTTCAAATACTAGTAGAGAGACTTTTAGATTTTTATTTCTTCTATGATAAAAAGAATTATTATGACAAATAGTCGTTTACTTACCTTTAAAGAAAAATCTGTTATTTGGGTCATTAAATTATGAAATTTATCCTGCAGAGTTTTCCTTTTAATACAAATATTCAGTTTCTTATTGAATTTGTGTGTATCCTTGAGGTTGTGAGTCCATTTTTTTATATTTTTGAACTGTTGCCACAAACTGTTGCCACAAAGTTGGAAGCATAGCATTGTCCAAAATGTCTTGCTATGCTGAAACATTAGGATTTCCCTTCACTAGAATTGAGAGGCCCAGCCCAACCCCTGAAAAACAGCCCCACTAAGAGGTGTCAGGGTAACCTTGTGCATATTCTTTTATAATAGTTAGTAGAGTGTGTGTGTGTCTGTGAGAGAGAGAGAGAGAGAGAGAGAGAGAGAACATGTGACAGCATGCACATGTATGTGTGGGAGTGGGATGCAGATGCTTGTAATTCTGTTGCCATTAGAGCAGACTGCACTACCAGATGTCTGCACTAAGTCCTCTCTGGGTGTGTGTGGATATCTTCCAGAGGCTGTCTGTACACTTTCCGCTTCCCCACTGCAAACACGTATACACACACACAAACACACAGACACAAGCGCTTTCTTACCCACATGTACACAGATGCACATTATTAAACAACAGTGGACTGTGTGCGCATGCATACGTGTTTGCTTGACTTTGTGTGTCTCTGTTTGAGCAGGTCAAAGCTTCAAGTGTTGCAGTCTGTGAGACAGATGTTAGACACACACACCCACACACACGCTCACACGCAGACCTTTTCTGTCTTTCACATACACAGACAAACAAACATGCGCACACAGGCACGCACACACTCACTCACTCATTAACAACCAATTAGAGAGCAGATATTGGCTCACTGGGGGAAACTAAAGGCCAACCAGTGCTGTTCTCCGCTTCTAACGCCAAGTCACAGCAAATACCTGGATGCAAGCCAGGAGAGAGAGAGTGTGTGTGTTGTTCTTTCATTCCTCTTCCCAAGTTTAGCAGTCCAATCTAACCTCCTTTCTTCCTTTATTAATTAAAGAAAAAGACACACACATGCACATACACTAACTCTCATGTCATTAAATGAATTTTTCCACTCTGTAAGTCTTGTTGTTCATTGCATCAGCCAGCATGTCTCAATAGTACAACTCTCACTTCAACATTATCTTTCTCACATGGGAAAAAGGCGTGAGCTATGCTGAACACAGACACACACACACACACTTGCAGCAACACACACCCTCTCCATGGGTTTGAAGCGATGTGTTTATGCCAGAGTTGGATGAGGAGATGCTTGAGACATTTGGCTCTCTGGAGAGCATGCTGACAACATCTCTCTCTGTCTCACTCTCTGTTTACCTCGCTCACTGCCTCTAACTCGCTCATTCTCCCTCCCTATCTATGCCTGTGATGTGACTTTCTAGTGCATCTCTGCAAATAAATGATTTGAAGAAAAAAAAAATTAAGTTCATTAGACAGATGTAGATGCTTCCTTTCCCAGTAAAGCACAGAGAGAGCTAGAGAGAGAGAGAAGCAGAAGTGCACATACACACTGGAATATGCCAGCAGTAGAGGAGTAAAGGTTCTCACAGATCCCAAACTGGTTTATAATAAACTCATGGAAAAAACACCTGCACCTCATGTCTATGAAATACATTTTTTTAAAAAAACAAGAGAGAACAAATACAAGTTAGAACACCTGAATGTAGTCAGATGCCATCCAAAATGCAGTCGATCCCAAACCAAGTGGAGAGACAATTCTAAAAGCGACAGCAACAACACTGTCTCATTAATGGGCTGCTTCAGTCAAAAACAGGAGCTCTGCATGTCCTAAGATTCATAGTAAAGTGACACATACAGAAGAAGCCGTTCAGCTACTGATTAATCTCAGTATTGATTAATGTGACAGGGGCTTTCTTGATTAAATCATTTTCCAATACGGTGTCAGAAAAAACTAGGGAAAATTGTCTGTTACAATCTGCTTTGAGCCCAAGGTGATGTGTGTGTGTGTGTGTGTTTGTAATGTGTGTTAGTGGTGATGATGGTAATGTGTTACTCCCAGAGCCACATCTTCTAAAGCCACAGTATGGTCTTATGCTTATATGGTTGGTCTCTCTCTCTCTCTCTCTCTCTCTCTCTCCCTCCCTCTCCCTCTCCCCCCTCTCTCTCTCCCTCCCTCCCTCCCTCTCTCTTCCTCTTCATGGGTTGAGGCTCATTAGTGGCAACAAGAGTGCTGTTGACCCTTGACCTTCCCCGATGTCTTTCTTCCTCTATCCCTTCTTTTTCCACTCCTCATCTCCTCTGATTCTCTTCAACTCACTTGCCACACTCTTTCCCTTATCACCCCATCATCATTCACCCAGCATGAGCTTGGCAGGGGTCTATGTATGCGTATGTTGCCAGGGGCAAGCCTGTGTACAGCAGAGGTCTTCGGCAAGGACAGCACGGGGGACTCTGTCCTTGTCTAACTCCCTGGAAATAGAACAAGAGTGTGTGTGTGTGAGAGAGAGAGAGGGTGAGTGTGTGTGTGTAATAATGCTATGTACAGTGTCCTGAGTATGAGCTATAGCTAGTAATAATAATAGCATGGTCAGAGGTCCAGTAGGTCAACAGGGACAAACTACACACATCTTACAAAGCACTAATGAAAGAATACAGCAGGTCATCTTGGTAGGTACAAAGTAAAGAATTATTACACTGCTCAACACCCAGTGGTGGAATGTAACTAAGTGCATACTCAAGTACTGAACCTCGAAATAAAGAACTCAAGTACTTAAGTGCAAACACCAACTCTCCCTTGATGCTCTCCCCTGAGTCAAGTAATATGGCCACTACCTGCACATACTGTATAACTGAGCTAACTAGCTAACAGCGGCTAGTAGCTACAGCCAAAGATAGCTGCAGCAGATTGTAGTGAGCAGCAGTTGGTGGTTGAAGTAACCTTTGCCACATGGCCAGTTTGTCTGTATTCTCTCTGTAATAAAGCATTGATATTCACCTAATATCCTATATGATAATGAAAGACCAACAATGATGTAAATGTATTGATAACTGGAAACTGGAAACTCAGATTCATATTGTTGGAATTCAGAACTGTACCTTTAGTTCCTGTATGGCTACATTAAACAGCATTTGGACAACATTTAACAAATGTGAACATTTTTTTTTCTTTTGTTAGATGGAAAAGTTGCTCAAGTTAAAATATTAAGCTCTTATTTTATTTTAGCCTTTGATGAGATAAAAGTACCATATTAACAAGTATTTGTCTGTTCAGTAGTGGCTTGGACCAAATTTCAAAATTTTGCCCTTGTTCTGAATATCTGTTTAAGCTCAGAAATAGCTTTAATTACATTTATAATAGTGAGCTTGCCATGATATTCGCTGTTAAAATAGTACATTGTTCTGCAAATCCACTGGATGGTATTGAACTCGTCTCAGACGTGGTGGATCCAAAAAAATAAAAAAAATGTCTTAGTCGTCTTGTATGCAGGTAGGATGTTTTTAAAATACTCTTACACATAACCAGGTGTGTATCGCCATCTAGCAGATCACAAATCCGATCAATCTGTTTTGAGGTGATTTCCTCACCTTCCCGCAAATCTGAGAAAGCTCTGCTTCAGTGCAACGAGGGATTGGTGATTCACCTGAAGCTGTTTGGTAACTGCCCAAAAACCTTTTGCATACTTGCATTTAAGTTGCGGAACGCAACCGCTAACTTGTTAGCTAGTTGATGACCACAGGTAGTTAACTACAAATTATCCATAAACTAAAACAAACACATGGATAAAGTGCATTTATGGACTGTGAGTCCTCACCAGCTCTCATTCACATTGCTGCCTCCCCCACAGAGATTAAAGCTCTCTCACTCTCTACCAGGTCATTCAGGGATCAGTGAGATTGCGTTTGCTCGGTCTCAAGCGACGTGAGCATCACCTAATGTCAGTGAACTTTAGCTGTCTTTGCTTACTGACTGTGAGAGGAGAAAAGCTTGCGTGTGCGTCTTGAAGAGGCAGATACATTTACACCTATTCAACATATGGCTAGAGTGCATTTGTGGGATTTAATCTGTCTCATATCCTTCATAGAGTTTGTGAGCTTGGGTAGTTACTGGATCTGCCCGAGATGCATGAAGATATCAGCACAAATGGTAATTGCATGCAACACATGTGATGAGTGCTTGTTGGGCATGCACTGTCACATAAAGGAGTGACAAATTCAGGAATAATTTTCACATGTATTCATGACATGCATCGCATGTTAACATGCATCAAATACAATAATAATGACTCAGTTCCCAGACATCAAAATAAACAAAATGTAATTAAATGATGAATGTCTGCTTTTTTAAAAAAATAAAATAAAAAGCTATTCAGTCACTTTTGTATTGCTGGATGAATGAGCTGTTGTATAGGAATGATCGAGTAGGAAAACTGTAGGAATTACATGTCTACAAGGCACACAACAGCTAGCAGATGTCAGGTCTGTGTGAGGCCACATTTGTCTGCAGTGAAAACACGTCGACTGAATGCTTCACTGTGCCTCAATCTGAGCTGTTGACTCTATGGTAATGATGCAAGTCAGGCTAAACATAACAAACCATTAGCGTCCTCAGCATGCCGGCAACAGCGCTGGGAAGATGGCGATCTCACTTCTGTGTGTGCGAGCTCGACAGACACTGGGAATGCAGATTAGTTTACAAGTCTGAGGCGCCCTGCATAAATAAATCCAGGCTAAATTATGTTATCACGAGTCACTATAATAAACCATTTTTCACTGCAGTCATGCCCTTTAAAAGTTTTGGTTTGGACACAAAGAGGATGGCAGGCGTTGTTTTCAGGGGAACAGAACACTTATGGCTTTAATCACACATGCAAATATACAGCAGCATCGCTTTTGACAATCATGCCACACAAGTCTCCCCTTTGGCCCAATTATTTATTCTTAGCTTGGTGACCTACACCTCTATTACACCTATGTCATTTGTCTCGACCATGATGTGACATGTAAATGCTTCAAATCCATGGTCATCATCCTGATAATGCTCTTAAAGGAAGGAAGGAAGAAAAGGGGGAAGGAAGGAAGGAAGGAAGGAAATAGAAACCCAGAGAGCCACAGGCATGTGAAAACACTAGGAATACAGTAAATCTTCTGGGACGGACATGATTTCCCACTGGCCACTCTGTGTGAACCTTGAAAGAAAAAATAATGAAAGGGAGAAGAGAAATATGTGGAAAGAGAGACAAGAAGGAAGAGAGAGTGAAGAAGAGGATTAGCAGCGGGACGAGGAGAGAGAGAGAGAGGGACAGAAAGATTATAGTGAAAGAGAGGAAGTGGTGTCTTTATCAGAGGAAACAAGGGGAATTGTATGGCAGAAACCCAAGGCCAGGGTTCATACTGTCACCGAGTCATCTCTCTCTGTCTCTTTACTCTCTTGCCCATCTTCGTCTTCCTTTCCCTGTCTCGATTTCTCCATTTTTATCCCTTTTCTTCATATCTGTCTCCATCTCCTCTGCATCACCTTATTTGCCTTCATTTTGTTTACTTGCTCTTTTTGTCTTCCTTTCTTCCTCTCAAATTACTTGCAAAACAGTTCCAAAATTGAGAACGTTTGTGTAAATCACACAAAAGCTGAAGCTTTGTTTGTATGTGTTTCTCTCTCTTACCCATTTTGTCTCACTTTCTGTCTTTGTTCATTAAAGTTTAACTTTGCTGTGTTTCTGGCCACCTCAGACAATGTCTGCCACAGGCTTTTTCTCAACCCTTTCTCAACCTGCAACACACACACTTGTGTGTGTGAACATGCACACACATATCCTGACAGCCTCGCTTTTTTGGAGGTGTGATTGATTTGTCTCCATGGAGACGATACGTCTTGTTATGAACAAGAGAAAGCTGCCGTGTTAATTTGTGTAGTGTGGGAGGCTACTTGTGTATGTGTGTGTTTACTTGTGATGCTGTATATCTGTTCCTGTCAGTGCTGATTATCTTTTTTTTTTTGTTTCTTATTTTTTCTTTGTGTGTGCATGTGAATTCCCAGAGTAGGTTCTATTCAGCTATTTTAAGCGCATTTTTCATTGGCTCTTAAAAAACAACCTGATTGGATATCACAAACTGGCTGAGGTGGAAAAGTTACTGTTTAAATAAAGCATAAACGCAATACCGTGCAGTAGAAACAGACTTGCTGAATAAATCATAACTTACATGAAGCAAGTGACCCTCATAAACATTTCCTGCGGCTAAAATAGCAGCAGATGAAAATATCAGATCTGTGTGGTTCTATAAAGAGACTTCCTCAAATTAATACATGAAACAACCATAAATTCCACATTTCCATTTTGTCTTTATTTGTTTGAGGTTTGAGTGGTGCTCTTTCAATCATATGTTCTCATCCTGCACTCTTCTCTAATGGTGACTGGAGACATCAGAATTTAGAGTAAGCATCATAAACTCTTATCTCCATGAGGGAACTATTAAAATTCACATAACAGTAGTGGATGGAAAACACGTTTCATTTGCACTTTGTTTATGCTGAAATTCTGTTCAAACTTGCACTACGTTTGGATGTAAACTTAAGCACACACGTACTGGATGTTCTCTCATGTGTCGTATGTATTAATGTGCATCTGGTTAATCTCTTTTCAAAGTTGTTAGACCTGAAGTTGTGTATTTCATTTATATGTGTGCAGGATATGTGAACGTGTGTGTGTGTCTTTGTGAGGTCGCCTGAGTAATTCAGTCGCTGTCGATTATCTCCGTTACACGTGTCGCAGTCAGGGGAACCTCCTGATGTGACACAGCTATCACATGCTTTTAATGACATGCCTATTACACTCACTCACTCACTCACACACACACACATGCACACACGTTCATAAATCAGGCATGACATATCAACATATCAGCATGGCAATGTGCCTGTACGAGACACTTTGATTATGATATGCTAATCTAACCTATAATTTACTTCCTGTCATTTGTGTGTCATCTCCTTTGGTGTCCTGCCCATGTGATCCCTCTCCCCTTCATGTCTGTTTCAGCTCCGTTTGATTTACTCTCTGTATTGGCTTGTCTCTTATTATAAACCACATTGCCAAAGCTGTATACAAAGAAATCAATATTTAAAACATTAGCAAACAACTGTTCATCCATTCGAACCATGCTGAGATGTTTAATTGCTTGGTTTGACATCATGTTCTATAGAATAATCAAAGGCTGTAATGAAGGGGAAAGCACCAGTCAGAAAAGGCCTTAACTGCCTTTTGTCCTTGTCCTCTTGTCTATCATGATTTTAAAAAATGAGAAACTGAGGAGTTGAGAACTGAAGTTAATTTTTCCAGTGATGCACATGAATTTTGCACCATTTCTCACTAAATCTGCAGCAGATTGCCTGTTCCAGCACCTCAAAAGTGTAAAAAGAGGTGGAATTAATGTTAGTTTAACGAGAAAAAGGGGATTTCAAAAGTGGTAAGGTTTAAGTTAATGGATTTCTCTCCTCCTATCCCCCTGATATCCCAGCCTCTGCAGATAGATGATAACTTCTGCGGCCAGGACTTCAACCAGCCTCTAGGGGGCACCACCGCCATCGAAGGCATCCCGCTTTATGTGGACAAAGACGACGGCATGACCTCTGTGGCTGCCTATGACTACCGCGGACACACTGTGGCGTTCACTGGCACCCGCAGTGGACGCATGAAGAAGGTAGGCTTCCTGAAGTGGGCGTGTTTGTGTGTGTGTGTGCGCTCAGTTTGCTCTTTAAAGTAGAAGAAATATTGCTGTTGTGGTGTGAAAACCTCGCATCTCCATTCATCCACCAACTAAGATTTTCACATGACACTGACTTTATTGTCATCTTGTAAAATATTTTCTGACTTTTGTCATTGGCTGTTTCTTAGAATTTGTGATGATGTGCAACATAATTTATAGCAATAACTGCGAAGACTAATAAAAGTGCCGGAGTACCGCAGTGTGTTTCGGTGTGTGTGTGTGTGTGAATGTGTTTTCATAGTCTACAAAAAGCCATTTTCACTTGAAGCAATTCAGTGTCATTTTAAGATGTATTTTCAATGGGCATCACTGTTGGTATTGCTGGTTTTGTCATCAGAAATCTTATTACATACCTCAGCTATGAATGTGTGTGTGTCTTTAATGTCATATTGAGTGTGTTTTGTCTTAAAATGGATTTCCAGTGCTTTGGCATTGTCACAGAACACTTTTAAAACATAGCAAATAAGACACATAAATGTTAGTTGACAAAAACAAGGTAGCAGCTCTGGAGTTGCATCTTTTTTACAGAGCGAGGTTGTGTGTGTCTGTGTGTTTCTGGGTGATGTGCGGAGCTCATGCTGTTCGACAACCCCAAGCTGTGTTGGTTTTATCTTGTCGAGTGTTGTTTGGCGGTCTAGTCACAGTGTTTTCTAGTGCCAGGGAGTGTTTCTGAGTGGCCTCAAGGTGGGTGAAGATGATTTCTTATAAGTGTCTCCAGAGTACCTTCGGTGTGAAAGCACCTTGTTTTGTGTGTGTGTGTGTGTGTGTGTGTGCTATCCTCAATCACAACCCAGCAGTAACTTCTCATCATGTTCACCATACACACATCATGCAGCCCCTTTGAGCCTGTGGGTTTACAGTGTTTGGGTGTGTGTGTGTGTGTGTGTGTGTGTGTTCCTCGAGTGCCCATTTTGAGTATACCACACAGTGTGTATGCCAATCAGCTGTTCTTTATCTGAGATCCGACTGTGAGACTCTTGTGTATTTTCACTGTTTTTTACTTCTCCCCTCAGTAGGACATCTCCGTATGAGCGTGTTTGTGTCACCAATACTCCATATATTGCACTAAATAAATAATAAAACAATAAAAAGTTACATTCTCATGTCAATGTCAGCAGCACTGAATTTTGAAAAGTTTTAGACAATGTCCCCTAAGGACACTACTTTCAAGTCATCCATCACTTTGTTGGTGCTGACATGGTGATGCCTTTGTTCAGAATTCTTTGTGTTTACATTTTATTTTCTGCCATAGGCTGTTAAAGCTAACTAAAATGCATTTGAAACATCCAGCTGCTACACTTTTTGACACAAGTTTGACAGTTTAAACATTAGGCCTGTGTGTTTTGGTATTCAGTGCAATATCTGTTGCAGTAATGCTGCTGTCAAGTGCTTTTATATAGGCTATGATAATGTGCACACACTCACGCGGACACACACATGCCTCCCTGCACAGCTTCCTGTCTCTGGTGTTTTGCTAAGTCGACTGAAACCTAGCCCGCTAGTCCTTGTGCCTGACCCCTGTTCTGTGTGGGTGCAGACAGCTGATTTGTGTGTGTGTGTGTGTTGAGTGTGTGGGGTCAGCAGATCCTGGATGATATCCCGCTGATCGGAATCCCATTTCCCCTCAGCCGGCGTGTCTTCCTGTGTCCGGGGATGGAGGGAGGAAGGTGAATACAGAGGTGGAGGCTGCCGGTGTCCTCGCGCAGATCAATGCAGATGCTGCAGTAACATGTAGTCATGTGTATAAGCAGGGAAATGGTGAGACAGAACAGCAGTTACAACAAATCAGCAGCGATTACACCTATAGCCAGTTTATGAGGCTTTTGCATTTGTTGGTGCCTGGCAAGTCTCCTAAGACACAGGAGGCGATTAGTTTTAGATTTAAATTAGATCTTCCACGATAAATTGGAGAACAACTTGTTTAATGAGTGAACTAGATTTGTACAAAACAGAATTTGGAGGGAGGAAGAGTGGATAGGGATGGGATTTGAAAGAGGGAGAAAAGGAGACTGATGCTGAGACTGAGGGAAGCAATGCTTACAGGCTGTGTGGTTTTATTGCTCTTCATTGGGAGTTAAACTGCGCTCCTCCTTGGCCTAATGAAATGTAAAGCCACAGCATATTGATGTCTGTGCAAGTGCACGCTCATTAGAATTCCTACATCGTGACTGTTGCTGAATGTGTGTTTGCCTGCATAGGCATGTCTCGACTGCTAGACTCCCTGTATTGATTGGTCTATGAATATATAACCGCTCGAGTAAATCTTGAACCTGGGCAGTCCATTGGATAAGTGATGGTGTCTTTGTCTGGGTACGTATGTTTGTGAGAGACAAACACAAGGCGAGCTGTGATGTAAGGGTTAATCTGTTCTGCTTTACATCAGCATGACTCATCAAAAAGCCGGGACTGACTAAGGTAACGGCATGTATGTGTAAAATACCCACCCAACAAGTGCTGTTGACTTGGTAGCTTCTTTCTTTATTGGTTCTGACTGCATTCTATGGTCAAATTCTTTTGACTCTTTATTGGCTTAATGTGGCACAATGGAGAACAGCTCATTAAAAGCCATCTATCCATCCACTCTATACCGCTTATCCGTCAGGGTCATGGGGGCACTTGAGCCTATCCCAACTGACTACGGGCGAAAGGCAGGGTACACCCTGGCCTGTCAATCAATCGCAGGGCTGACACACAAAGACAGACAACCACGCACTCACACACTCACGCCTAGGGACAATGTAGAGAAGCCAGTTAACCTAATGTATATCTTTTTGGGATTGTGGGAGGAAGCCAGAGTACCCAAAGAAAACCCATGCAGGCACAGGGAGCAGAGGCGGAGCCAGAGTATTTTCATAGCGGAGGCACAGATTATTGGGGGGGCGGGTGCCACTCCATGCCACCACAGAAGCTCCACCCCTGACAGGGAGAACATGCAAACTCCACAAAGAAGGGCCCAAACCGAGATTCGAAACCTGGAACCCATTTGCTGTGATAGTGGTAACCACTGCACATGATTAAGAGCCCTGTATCAAAACCAAGGAATTAATGACCAATAAGAAATAAAAAGCAATGACAAAATGTTGATGCTGTGTACATGCTGATCTGGATGTGAGTTTGGATGGTCTCACTTGTTAAGTTATAAAAACAGTGCTGCTTTCCAACTACCCAAACCAAAATGGATGCTATGTTGCTCACTTTACGCTTACTCAGAGTCAGGTGTTAGAGAAAAGTGTAGAAAACAAAAAGCAACCAATTTAAGAGGAAAAAAACCCCTCTGAAAATTAAGACCATGAATTTCACCACTGTGGCTTCAATTAACTATTACCGGTAATTAAATTGTTTATCATGACAACACCAGTAATGTTGGATGTGGAGTAGAGAAGATAAAGGATTTAGATGGTGTTGGCTGAAGACTGAAGGACATAATGGAATATATGATACAAGACTGGAATGTATGGTAGGACAAAGGGCACAGTACCCTCAGTATGGGGCACAGTATTGGGTGGAAGGGATGCAGGATTCAGCCTTTCAGAAACAGTATGACAGGCTACCTCTCTACTAGTCAAAACCCAGCGGTCTCATGCTTGCCAGCCGGCAGCAGCATGTGTGCATTTCATTGTTTTTCTTTGGTCAGTACTTCAAAGTGGACATGATTACATTTTTCTTTTAAACACTGCAGTGCATCACTTCGCTGGGAGACAAACTGTAGGTGGGGTACCAATGGGCTGCCTTCTGTGCCATTTGCCAGAAACATCCTAAACCCCCCCTAGATCTCAATAAAAACCTGGAAATCCTTTCATTCCCCTCATTTCGTCTCCTCTTTTGTCTACCTGGGAGAACAAGGCACTCTCACCACATCAGGAGAGATGAAAAGAAACACTCGGCAGCCTGAAGTATTTCCAGATTTCAGAAACAAAAAGAGGCGGGCGGTGAGAGAGGGAGATTTCCTCCAAGCGGTGTATAGGTGTGTGAATGGGGATGTGTGTGGTGGGTGAAGGGTGGTTTCATGTCATTTCATCATTTCCCTCCTAGCAGCAAATCCAATTACTTTTCCCTCTCCTTTCCATCTTGGAAGATAGCCTGAGTGACAGGAGTGATTGGAGCAGCGTTTCAGAGGTAACTGTGCCAACTGGCTGATTGACATAACGCTGGCTCTTCACTGCCTTGAGACACGGAGACGAGTGGGACTGGTTAGGCTTCAGGGCGTCTCAGAGCCAGACCAGAAGTTCAAGGCCATGCTCCTTCGTTGGTACATGGCCCACCTACACAGACGTCATCAATTTCAATCTTTAGCAAGATGCTTCACATGTTCTCCTCAACTTGTGAGTGACAACAGTGACATACACTGATCAGCTGCAACATTAGAAACACCTGCTTGAAATGTTGTAGGTTCCCCTTTGTGCTGCCAAAACAGCTCTGACCTGTCAGGAGAAGCGACACAGGACCTCTGGGGGTATTTTGTGTCCTGTACATGGACCGTGCGGCCTCCAGGCGGGTACATTATCCAGCTGCGGGAAGGCTGCTGCCAACATAACTGATAATACTAAAAGAGAAAGGCCGCAAAAATAAATACAAAATTTGTGTTGGAGAACTGACCCCTGATCTGGAACCACTGGACTAAACTATCCATAAAGTTGATCAGTTAGCTCCGCCTCAACCAGCTTACAGCAGTAACATGCTTTTTATACATTGATTTATCAGTGTTAATATTCTAATTATGTCATATACAAGAATATATTAGGAGGCCTTTTTTTCAACAGGGGCTGTTTCTCAGCAGAACAATTGCTATTAGTTCTGACACTGTTCACTGTTTACATCATTTATATCTTTTATTCTGATTGTTTTTTATATTTATATAGTGTTGTTTTGTATTTATAGCATTAGGTACTTTGTTAGGTTATTGGGCTTATACTGGGACCAGGGAAACTAATTTCGTTCCACCTCATGTTTCTACATGTGTGAAATGACAATAAAGCTCCTTGAATCATTGAGCTGCTGATTATCCTTTTTTTAATGTGAAGATTTTACTTGTAATGCAGTGTTGTCATTTTGTTGGTACTTTTAATAAAGGATCTGAGTACTTCTTTCATCACTGAGAAATTCCCAGCAACGTGGTTTTCCTTTCTAACTTTCTCAGATTATTTTAACAACTTCAGAGGCCTGAAGAGGCAAAGCTGTTCTACATAAAACACAATGTTTAGGGAAAAGTCAGCAAAAGTGAATCATCATTCAGATTTATCTTGTGGCCCACTGGACAGTTGCTCCACTGTCTGCACACTGGTTTCAAAGGTTTTTGCAAGCAGAATAACTGCTCTTCAAATCCCAGTATGTGACTGAGAGTGTCTTGGATCCCTTCCTGGAGTCTGAGATAGTTGTACACGTACTGGCTGTGCAAGCTTTGCAGTAAAACTAGCTGTCAGAATGATTAAGCCTAATCAGGAAACATGGGATGGGAGGTAATTTAGCATGTGAATGCTAATTAGCACTAGCATTTAGACTGGCAGACGATGATTGAAGCAGCGCATCGACTGCTCAGCCTGGTTAAATGGCAAAAACACCAGGCTGGTAGAGATGATTGATAATCTTGGTCCAGGCTGCTGTCTGTTTCCCTGTTTGTGTGTGAGTGTGTACAGACTATAGTTTCTCTTCTCTCCAATGCAAACTCATAATGAGCAGATGAGCGCAACACCTGAACACACTAATTCCATCCTTATCCCATTAACTAGAAGTTAGTGGAATAATGTCCTATTAGTTTCTCAGAGTACACAACAGGCTTTTTGTGAAGCTGTGTGTGTGTGTGTGTGTGTTTGTAGTAGTTTGTGCCTGGAACTTTTTCCCTGCTACACATGCACTTAGTCTACACAAGTATATGCACACATTCAATATGCCACACACATGCTTAAAAGTGCGATCTGAGTGTCACTGACACTAGACTGGCGTGCACACTTTCATTGTGTGTGTGTACCTGATAGTATTTGGACACATGAAATGATACATATCAAATTGTCAGTGGTGCAATGTTTTCGTGTTCATATTTGATCCTCCATAAATGAATATGTGGCAAAATGTGTGTGTGTGTGTGTGTAGACACTGTTGAAAGCCTGTCGAGAAAAGACTAGTGTGTAAATCTTGCAGTGATAACATTACGGCTGTAAGCGGTGCTACTGTTTGAGTGAATTATTATCCTCTTCTCTCCACTAGTACTTCTCTGCACTGCCTCTCTTCAGGTCTTGTAGTTTTGCTGTCTATGACCTCCCTCTCTTCCCCTCTACTCCCTCTCACTCGTATGTCACCTTCAGCTCCCTGTCTCTCTCTTCCAACTGAGGTGGGCTACATGCCCACAAAATCTGCCTCCCTCGAGAATTTCCAGCCTCATCTGTGCGTTTATGTGTGTGCGTGTGTGTGTGTTGCACTGCCCTTCTCCTTCACTCCTCATCCCCTCTCTCCTCTTCCTCATTGTCCTTATCTTGTCTGTCCATTAGTACATTAGTGTATGTCAGCCTGGAAAAAGTGTTATCTCTGTCAGTCCTTTCATGTGAGAGAAAGACACAGTGGTACACAACCAGGGAGAAAGATGAATGAAGACACAAGACACGTAAGGTAGATATGACACCTGCTTATAAGAGTCCTACAGAGCATCCACGTCCAATCCTCATGCATGTGTTTGATTGAGATGAGCTTAATTGGTGAAATGTGTTCCATTGTCTTAACACTGAAGTCATGGTTTATAATGATAGTGGAAACTAATAGCACCAAAATGACCCAATGCGCTTCACTTTGACTCCAAGGAAACCAGAGTTTTCATGGAGCATAACGGGGCAGTTTTGACAGCTGGCCTATCCATAGCATTATGCACAGGGCAATATCTATTCATGTTTTTATTGTGTATGCTTGGAATAATTTATTTCCTAATTTTCTTGACTTATTTGTTGCTTTTTCTGTCTTGATGCTGGTGTAATACCCAAATTACCCCCTCTGTCGGATTAGGAAAGCATTATCTTATTGTTTTATGACTAATACAGTCGAACATATGTAGAAATAGATTGACTAAAATATATTTAGTATATGCAAAACGTGATTCCATCTGTGCACAGGCCAAAAGGGATGAGTTTGAAGTATTTATTGTTTAAATGAATAATATATGAATATAAATGTATGACCATTATATTCATATTTTCTGTGAAAATTTTGGTTTGAAAAATGTCTTCATCTGAAGTACATGTGAAATAGTTTTCTTTTGAGGAAATCACGGGACTACGTTCTTTCTTTATTACTGCCAAAATGATTCCATGCAGAGAATGAATGCCCGAGTGTGAAAATGAATTAATGGGGCTACACCTTCTGCCCGTTAAAATGTCTCCTCTGTACTCATCTGCATTTGAATCCCCCAGCTGTTACTTATCATAGTGGCAGACAAATGGACAGTATGTGTGTGTGTGTGTGTGTGTGTGTGTGTGTGTGTGTGTGTGTGTGTGTGTGTGTGTGTGTGTGTGTGTGTGTACAGAAGTGGTGCTTTAGCTCTGCTAGAGTGATCTGAATTACAACTGCATGCAGGGTCTTTGCCACTTCCAGGATGTAGGCTGATATGATACTGTTCTGCATCACTCATTAGAGGCAGCCACTGCTAATGTGCCATTGTGGTTGTGGGTTCAATTCCCAGGTGGGCTATCACTTCATATGTATTACCCCCTGTGTCCTTGAGCAGGGCATTATCTCAGCAGTCCCTCTGGAGGAATATGGCACAGTGTTAATGGATGGACGATGTGCATGAGAGCTAGATGGATGGATTAGAGAGCTAATGAATCTTTGATAAGTGGGAAGGCTTTGCGAGCGTCAAGAGACAAAGGGAAAGATCACAGCTAAACCTATCAACTGTGAGATGCTTTAATTCACTCAAAACCCTTGCACTGACTTTGGTATTGACATTTTAGAAACTAACTGGTGTGCCTATTGGTTGTATATAGTAAATCCATCTGAAAAAAAGGCTATCTTACATTTTGGATAAACTTAGACTGAAATTGCCTTTTTCATGCTCATCACAGAAGTGTCAGCTGGCAGTCACACAATAAACTATTACAACTATTAAAGTGTTATCAACTGGCTAAAACACCATTGCTGTCGCATATTTTTTTGTTGCTGATGAATTGAGGTCCAATATCCACTGTCCTTTTAGCTCTGTTTGTCTCCACCATCTCCTGAGTATGTCTACCTTTTTGCTAAATGCTCCACAATAGTCACTATTTATTATTTACTAACTTCATTGGTTTATTGCTTGGTGCTGCTCAGATTGTGTTTATAAAAACAAACAAACAAACAAAGAAAAAAAAAACTCTGATAAAAAGTTATGAATGTTGACAATAAAAATGTCCTCCATTGTGATAATGACTTGGGTGCTGATCACATACGTGTTCCACTGTTCCTATCTGCTTCACTGTCTTCCAAGAAGGGCTTGCCCCTCTGTGGTGTGAACACAGCACATCGTAATCATGGATGGAAAATATGCCATCAGAAATAACCCTGTATTAACACCATTACTCCAGAAATCCAGGCCCCTAACTAACGCATGTTACTGCAGACACTGAGTCAGAATGTCCTGCTGTTAGGGCATGTACGGCCACAAGTCCAGACAAACAACAGACACATATGCAGACGTTCAGCAGCAGCCAGCGATGTGTTCAGACAGCTGTTGTGCTGATGACCGGTGTCAGGTGCCAGTGGCCTGATTCAAGCTGGCTAACCTCCTCCCATCACAACATGTGTCTGCACAGATACGGGAGGTGATGGGTGGACATGTGTCTCAGTTTCTGGCGTGCATCTGGAGAACAACTGGCACATTGGAGGTCGCTGGTTGTGTGTGTGTGTGGGGTATGTTGATGGTAGTGTGTGCCTGTGCAGATTTGTTTGACACATTCTACTAGTGTCTAAGGGTGGATGCAGCTCACTCTGTGTGTGTGTTTGACAGTCTTCAGGTTTAACATGAAGGGAAAGATGCTGCTTGTGTGGGTGTGTGTTTATGTCTGATTAGAGTGCAGAAGAAGCAGTTCAGTGTGTGTTTGTGCCTGTTCTGTTAATCTCCTTCACGTCAAGGAATGACACAGCCTGCATGGGTGTGTGTTTTGTGTGGGTGTGTATATATGTGCATCTGATTAGAGGGCACATGCAGGAAAGGATACAGACTGTATGTGTGTGCGTGTGTGTACGTGTCATAAGATGGCAAAGGGTCAGTTTTCCATTTGTTTGTGTGAACGTCTCTGTGAGATGCTGATCCTTAGATTAAACGGAGTCTCAAACACCCAGTGTCGGCATGAGAGTTGATCTTCATCAGTGTGTGTTGTGTTTAGTGGAGGAAACGGCATGTGTTTACATATTAGAGCAGCTGTGCTTTCTTCATGTAGAATTGGAGTTGCCCACCTGATGCCAGGGCAGCTGCCACACTAAACACACTCACACACACACACACACATGCAAGCAGTGCCAGTCAACCTTTGTTGTATCCCTGAGTGTGTGTTTGCTGCAGAGGGGAGGAGAAAGGGCCAGCTGCAGTATAAAGCCTTGATCAACTGTTCTTCTAGACTGTCCCATCTGTCTGTCCATTAATACACACACAAAAACACATACACACACCCATACACTAATGCATACACAAAGTCCTTCTGTTGTTTTATCAGACACACATGGCATACTTCAAACTCAATGGGTTCCGTCACGACAATTATGTTAATTGTGTCTTCTCTGATGTCTTATGTGAGGAAAAGTGTTGGTCAGCTCTGATCAACACTGCGGAACACCATTCATGGTGTTTCTGTTTAATAAAATGATACGCTGAAGATAAAAGCAACTCTACTATGTACTTGATTCATCACCCAGGGAATATTTATTTATTTATTTTCAAATGTGGCTTAAAGGTAAAGTTGGAACCAAGGATGAACTGATTTAATTTTGGTGGTCAAAGGTCAACTACACTGTGACATCATAGTTTTCTGTCCATTATTCAACAGCATAACTCAAGAATAGAAGGGCAGATTGTGACCATATTTCACATTTGGTCAGACACTGAACTCAGGTGCTTGGTGATCCTAATCTTGAAACTGTGCTGATTGTGTAGATCTTCTGTGTTGCCGGGTTGAAGATGTGTGTGAAGTATCCACTCTGTAGTATGTGTTGCTCCTTTGCAGCATCATCCATATTTGAAGTATTGTAGTCCACCACAAGCTCACTGACTTTGAGTGTAATGAGCTTCAGGTGATTGTTGTTTCACTATGTGATGAAGCTTTGTATCAGTCACGACAGTTACATATGGATGTGAACAGCAACTCGGTGGTGCAAGGCTGTTATTCTAGTTTTGTCCAGTCATTGTCCTAACCTCGGTTTCTCTCTGTGTGTTTTATTCCGACTCAAAATGAGCTCACGCAAGAATGTCAGGCCATGGCTTAGCATCCATGTGTTAATGAGAGAGGGAGGGAGCAAGAGAAAGAGAGAGATTCTTAGAGGTGGTGGGGGTCAAGGGGATATAATGAAATAGAAAATAAGAAGGTTGAGAGAGAGAGAGAGAGTGTGTGTGTGTGTCAGAGGCAGTCACAGCATTGTCCTTGATGATCTTTATGGTATTGATTGGCTGCTCTCCAGAAGCTTCCTGATTTCAGATTTGAACACTGAACATTGTGATTGCAACGTGATCGAGTCTCAATGTCTCAAGTGGGCACTGCAATCAAGGACAATGACCCTTCTCTCTTTGTGTACACTCTTTCACATGCACGCTCACACACATGGTTCATGCCTAAAGATATAATGTGTAACAATCTTTTTCCCTCTCTCTGGCTTCATATGTTCCTTGCTGCATTGGCATCTTCTTCACTGGACTGTTCAGGTTATTACTTATTACTTATTTCTGTATTTTCACTCCCTACCTTCAGACTTCATTCTCCAGATTACACAATCTAAAATCTGATAGGGGAAAAAAACTAACTAATTAAATAAATAAAAGACCCCTACATTTTAAAATAATAAAAAAAATATTCCTTTGAAGTGTAATTAGTACAAAGGAATACATTTAATTTCTGACAATATTTATTTATATTAGTGATGCCACTCTATAGAGGTTGTCGAGGCTTTACCTCAGCACCTGCCTCTTCTCTTTAATAATTCTTCACCCTTTACTATGCTTTCCTGTGCGTTAGCTGATGTGGTACAAACAAACAAAATCTATAAATACATTTTGTGAAATTGTTTTGCCATTTGCCTGTGCAGCTGCCTCGGAGGATTTTTGCTGTAAAACTTTGAAAGTGACTGTGAGAGGAAAGAGACCAACACATGCATTACATGCATCAAGACAGACACACTTGATAAGCAGACACACCTGGCAGAGAACTACAGAGAAAATAAATATTCAGGCTGAGAGTGAGAGAACAGAGCAGGACAAAGACCCAACCAGAGCTGGCGTTGTTCAGCCATCTGGTCTGCGTGTGTGTGTGTGTGTGTGTGTGCATGGCCGCACAAACTTCTTTTGTGTCTGGATTCAGCCAAGAGAATGTCTTAGATTACCAAGACTGATATCAAAGTCGCACTCATGCTCTAAGTGCCTGCACACACACACACACACACACACACCACACACACACTCTAGTTTTTTGGTTTTCATTGGGAAGCATGCAGAGTATTCAACTGAAAGAAAGACGGCCCTTGCATTTTGTGTGTGTGTGTGTGCATGTCTAACTGAAATATACAGTGACTTGGCAGGGTGCCTGATGTCACAGAGTCATATGGAGGGACAATAGAAGAAGAGAAATAAAGAGGGGGGGAGTGGATGAGTTGTGGAAAACCAATGATGGGAGATGAATGGAGAGTGAAAAAAAACAGAATAAAGGTTGGGGGTGGAGGTGGGGGAGAAGAATGGGAATGAGCTGATGATGGAGAGAATTAGACAGTAAGAAAAGAGCTAATGCAGTTAGTTACTCCCAAATGGATCGTAATGCAACAATATTACATTTCACGTATTTTTCACATTTGTTCTCATATTTCTAAATGGCTCACAAATGTACGCGGTGAAGACATTCCTTTTAGGCTTTTGATTTAAAGAAAATGAAATAAGCATGAATAATCTTCTCCTAGTGTTTTCAAAGTCTGACAAAGTCTGTGTACCCAGACAAAACTGAGACAACTACATTTCATTCCAACTCTGTCAAATGAGCTATTAGTAGAAGTTGTTTGCAGTGTGCCCGTGGATGTAGACATCTATCACTGGATTACTTTGATACTGAAGAAAACTTGGTGATTCTCAAGCTGGTGTTGAGTTATAAAGTATCTTTTCTGTCTGATTTCTAAACAGATTTATGGATGTTTATTTGTGATGGACGTTGGATATAATGATACCCTCGGAAAGAGAAAGTCACACTGAATCTAAAAGTGTGAGTAGTGGGGGAGGTTAAGCAAATTGTGACAATTGGGTGCTAAGTGCCTTGACTGAGCCATGAGCTTTGTGTCACATCCACAAACTAAAATAACTACGTTCACTTTGTTATTACAACACAGCCATGCATCTCTCCCTTTCAACCCATGCAATATCTTTACCTCATTTATCTCCCTCTCACTCGCCAGGTGCCATCACATTTTGAAAACCTCTAACTACTTCACTCATATTTTTTTTGTTTTGTTTTTAAATGATTGTTTGTATTGTCAGTGCTGCTAAGATATCAGTATGATTTGGTGCCCCTGTGCGTCAGTTGCACTTACATGCGGCATCCCAGATGTTAGCTGTCGCGCATGCACACACACACACACACACCAATTAATGCTCAGTCTCTAAAACGACAAGGCCTAATCCATTCAGGCATGTTGCTCTCTGAAGTGTGTGCTTGTGCATGTGCATGTAGGATTTGGTCTCGTGCTCCTGATCACCTTCTGAGACAGGCACAAGTAGTTCAGCCCTTTGAAAACAGTATATGTTGGGCTACACTGTGTTGTGTGTGTGTGTGTGTGTGTGTGTGTGTGTGTCACTATCTTAATTTAAATCCTTAAAATTCCAGATTTGACATAAGTGACATTTCATTGTATGTTCTTCTTTCATCTGCCACAAATTTCAAATTTCCCCATAAAATGTAATTGTCATTGGTTTATCTTTTCCACATCTCTCTTTTTGGTTGTTCATTTCCTAGTATTAAAAACAGTTTCAATAGAACCCCATGCAAATCTCAAAAAAAAAAAAAAAATCAAACTAAGTAAAATCAAAAAAGACAATAAAAGACATGACACCTGCTACGCCCACTCTTTTCCTCACTATGCTGTGTTTTACTAATAACAACGAAACCTGCACACACATCTACGAACAGACAAGCAGAAAAACTGAGCAGCCGTGGTTGAAGTCTCAGCACTGAGCCGTAACCATCCACTGATGAGAGAGAGAGCAGTGAGGTTAATCCATCAGATTACAGCAGATTACAATGCACCGGGGATGTCTGAATGGGAGATTATAGCAGCGAGATGAGGGATAGAATAATGGGCGAATGGATGGAGGCGAGTGACAGAAGTTAACGGATCAAGGATAGATAAAGGGATGGATTTTTGCACTTGTTTTGTTGATATAAACTTGTCCTGAAAGCGCTGGTTCAACTGTTTCCTCATCAAAAATTCACAACACATTGAACAGAGTAGGTTTGCTTAACCAGTAGTTACTCTCTGTGACATGAGTCACATGAGTTCAGTGGGTAAAAACATGCTTCAAAACATTAAATACAAATGAGATATGTTCCCTTCAGCTGGAAGTGAAGAAAATAGATCCATTAGTTAGTAAGTGTTGGAGCAAATCTAGAAAAATGCCATATAAATGTTCTATGAAACTCAGGCTTCACTGAAATCTAAAATAAACTGCATGAAATTAAAATCCGGATCACACTTATCATAGCATAGTATCAAGTGCACCATCCAGTGAAATCAGACAAGATGACAGTTTAGATTAAATGTGATACAACTTAAATTAGATATAAGCAGTTTGATAGAATTCAGTCGCTAACTACTCACCCCCTTGCTATTGGAAAGTTGGGTGAATTAAACAGTGTTGCCACATTCTCCTAAGTAACTGAAGCTGGTCCAGCATAATCCAAGTCTCCAGAAGCCCAGGGATCCCAAATTGATTTGATAAGATGTTATTTATTGCCTTTTTTAAGATGTGTGGGTGTTCGAACTCGTGCACCGACTTCAGACAGCCTGCATTTTTGCCTAAGAAAGCTACAGAATAATAAATGAACTTTGATTTCAACTGAAAATAATAAGATGAAAATCAGTGTTCATTTTTGAATGAAAACAATGTTTAGTAAAGGTAAATATAAGCACTGAACAAATAACAAACACTGACACTGTGAATGTGTGTTGACACTGTCCACTCTGACTCAGTGTCGTGACATTTAATCCATGAGCCGGTCACGCTGGTGCTAAATGGAACCATGAGACCTTTGAGACTTCTGAGGAGTTCACTGGACCACACAGCTGCTGCCACATGTGACTTTCTCACACTACATTTGACTAGCATACTGGTCTTCATTTGACTCAAGAGTATCTTGTGTTTGTCTAGCTGTTGTCCTCAAGCAGAGACTGTACATTGGGGAGCAGTATTAAGACAGTTTGTGGCCAATAAAACAATGGCAAAATTGCGCTATTCCACATTTTTCCTCAGGGGTCCACTGGTGCTCACGCAGGGATCCCATTGGCATTGGCCCGGTTGAACAGGAGAGTGCATCTTTATGATCAGATTATTGCAGTATTCACAGGCTCCAAAAGAGAGGACATTTGGTTCACTAACACATATGTCTGGTTATTTTAACAGTTAAACAGTGTGGTTTGATGAACGTGACAGTGGTGGAATGTAACTTGCTTGAGCATTGTACATTAGTACAAATTAGAGGTACTTATTTGAGTATATTCATGACTCTTTCTACTTGTACTCCACTGCAGTTCCAAGAGAAATACTTTTTTTTTAAATTTATTACATTTAGTCACATTACAGATCAAAATTGTTGCATACAAACACATTAGGCAGCTAAAATATGAAAGATTGTTACAGATTACACAGAAAATAAATATCTTTAAAGATTAGCAAATAAATCAATTAGTTGATTGGCAGAAAAATAATTGTCATTTGTCTCGATCATATGAGATTGTTGCTTTTCTTTTAATAGTTTTTTTTTTGGTTTATTCATTTGAATAATTTTGAGGTTTGGAGTGCTGTTTGGGAAAAGTAAATATTGTAAAAGTGTCACTTTGGGCTTTGGGTAATAGTGAATTGTCCCTATTTTCTGTTTTGTTTTTTTGTGTTTTTTGCAAATCATTTGATTGATGGAGATAATAAGCAGATTACTCCACAATGGAAATAGTAAGTTACAGTTCCTGTTCAAAAGTTCAAAAAATTTAAAATAAATAAATAAATAAAAAAAGAGGTTGACCCAACCACAACTAAAATCCCTCTTTTACATTAATGCAGGACTAATGATAATCTAATAGTACATCAGTATCAGGGGACAGGTTGTTTTTTTTTCCATTTTACTTTGAATACTTTAGGAAAGTTATTATACTAATACTAATTACTAATTATACTTGCATACTTTTACTTAAGCAACCTTTTTCAATGCAAAATGTTTTGGTAGTTTTTTTTTTTTGTGGTATTCATGCTTACTTTGGTAAATGATCTGAATACTTCTTACAGTAGTCACTAACATCCATTGACATATTTGATTGGCGCTGCCATAGAAATTTAATGATTTGTTCAATGAAGATGGCCGATCTTGTAAACTGCGGTCCTTAGTGTGGAAGAACATAGCCAAAAAGGAGCAGAACGAGTGAGGCTGAGTCAGATGAACAGACTCATAGGCTGGATGAGAGGGGGGTTAGATGGGAGAGAAAGGGGAGAGATTAGAGATGAGAGGGCTCTCCACATTCTCCTGTATCAGTCCAAACAGCCTGTGTGCCAGCCAACAGTCTCACTGTTTGTCTCTCTCTCCTCTTCTGTCCTTTTCTCTCAGCCAGACAGATGACAAACTGTGGAGAGAGGGATTAAGAAGAAGAAAGATTATTGGACATCATTGTTGTGTTAACTTTGGTGCTTGTGTGCACATTTACATGCATGTATGTGTATGTAAATATGAACTTATAGTATAGGCGCCATAACCAAATGCACCATGAGCAGAAATATGTAGACAAGTAAGTCTTAAATCCATATGTGACTCCAAAACCATTGATCTTGGACACTGGTCCAGGGAAGATTTTGAAACGTGGCTGCAGGGGTTTGCTCCTACTGATGCTGGCTGATCAGGTTCATACCAAAGGCAATGGATGCGATGAAGATCTGTGCATTGTGCAGTCCAGTCATGTTTTTTTTTGTTTTTTTTTCCCATTGGCATGGCAGATATGAAGCATGCAAGAGGAGATTGTCTGCCTAAGACATGTTGTCACCTACTGGAAATAATCTCTTTGCTATAGGTGAGAGCAGATGCCTGGGTAGAGCATGCAGGAAGAAGACTCATCTGTGATGATGACTGCTTTTGCACTGATATCAAGACATCATGTATTTCAACATATATGCAATCAACAAACGAGTGGAAAGCAGTTTACTTTCAAGCAGAGTACAACATCATGGATGTCAGCAGCATGCCGACTTGCTTGGTGAGAATACCCCGGACAATGACTTGGTCTGTTCACAGATGGGCTCATTCGGACATTACACTGACTTTGTACTCAGAAGCTGGCAGAGTAAAGTCTGGTTAATGTTCAGTTTAACTGACTCAAACACAGCTCCTCTGGATGGAGTTCAGGGTAGTCGTGGATGTGTGACTGCTGACTGTTGTCATGAGCTGTATTCAGCTGTATATATTGTGTGTCAGGACTAAAAGAAATGCAGATTGTACTGGCTGTTAAGGGCCTATATTGTGAATACTGGATGTATTTCTTTGCCTGACTTGTTCTGTGGATACAGCTTCTGATTCATTTATAGCGGAGTGATTACTTTGCATATAGTGTATTTCACTTTGCTGAAAATCACATAAACTAATTATTATTTCATTTCCTGTCATATTAGGGACTTTTCTCATGATTGTTATGATGTTGCATATGATTGGCTTGTAATATGGACCTCACATGAACTATTAGAGACAGAGAGGAAAAGCCAGACAGACAAACTTAGCTAGCTTTGTGAGAGCTAGACTGAGCTGAACTTGGATTTGCATATGCTATATATGTGTCACACTGCAGTGCCATCACGATTGAACCTTTCTTAAAGGTAGCAGATTTTAGAATGAACACCAACTCTCCTTTTCTCTAAGTGTTTTAGTATCTTAGACAGTGTAGTATGTAGTACAAGAACAGAAGAAATGTTGCTTCCACTACTTGACATCAAGCAGGATTAGAGCCCATGGGGGGCAGCAGTGTGTTTATGTGTATATGTATTGTTTTTTTTTTCTACCCTTTATTGTTTATTCAGTTTGAACCAACAATCTGCAGTGTTGCTCCCAGGTCGGCCATTGTGAGTTGTTTACTTCTACGAAGCAAAAAAAGAAAAAAAGAAAAAGAAGAAGCACTGTGAAACATTTTTAAATTGTCAGTCAGCCTCAGGGCGAAAGCCTGTAGACTGGGTTCAAGAGGCAAAAAGCTTCACTTTTGGAACTCATGGGGAGTCGGGAATGGCGAGGTCAAAGGTCAGCAGAGCGGAAGTTTAATAAAAGAAAGACAGAAAGAAAAGGGAGGCCGAGATGGGGTTAGGAGGAGGGCGCTTGATTGATTGTTTCCTGTCTGTGCTCCAGTCTGCTCTCTCCATTCTCTCATCCCTCTCTACTGCGTGGCTGCTCTGACCGCTTCAGTGTCCTAAATGGTTGTTTATTACTGTGGAAGCTATGTTGCCATAGCAGTGAATAATATGCAGAGAAAGACTCAATGGACAACAGTTGTGACAGTAAGACCATATGATAACTGCAGTATATAATCCCCAATGTCTATAATAACCTGCAAAAGCTGTAAAATTCAAAATACAGAGAGAAATACAAATCACACAGTGCCGTTACTATTATTTGTAGTTTGTGTGTGTGTGTATGCATGTGGGTCAAACTATGTCTCCTTCATCTTCACTCTCTCTGTTTCCCCTGGGGTAAAGAGCCTATTGAACATATTGCTTTGTTTAACCTTCTAATTGGAAGACGTCTAGAAGGGGTGCATAGTCTTTTATAGCATCACAAGCACACATCTCTCTCTCCGTCTCTGTCTCACTCACACTCACACACACCACAGTATAGTCTCCCACAGCGGCTGTGTGAAAGGAACAAAAAGACAGAAGACAAAAAGATCAAATTATCAGCTACATTTAATTACCCACAACTAGACAGACACAATAACAGTGCTAAATCCAGATTTGTCTGCACTCAAAAAAGAGAGAGAGCAGTTTAGTCAGACTGATGCTCTCTCTCTCTCTCTCTCTCTCTCTGTCTCCTGTCCCTCATTCCTTTTCAGCGGAGAGTGTTTTCCCCTTCTTTTGAAGGCATTGCTGCAGAGTGAAGTGATGACAGCTTATCGGATTAAAGATCGCTGGATAATAAATACCCTTGTTTGATTTCTCCACCCATACTCCTTAAACATGATTACTGCTCACTGTTACCACCAACATCACATTATAGCGTACTGCGCGGCGGCACGGGCATTTGCATAATATTTATATAGATAGTAAGAAGTGATGGCTGTGGAGCAGAAGGATGCTGAAGAAAGCATTGAGCTGTCACTCCCCCTCCATCTTTCTTTCTCTTTATCATTTTTGCTGCTGTTCTCTTTTGACCTTGTTAGCGCTCTCTATGTAAACACACAAGGCTGCTGTCTCTGCCTCTGTAGGGGCTGTTGTTGTTGTTGTGCTGTATATACTTCTTGTGCATGTCTTCGCCCAACTCCAAGATGACTTACGTCACAATGCCTGCAATAAAAGGATGAACAATGCCTACATGAACTTTTATTTTTAAATTTAAACCAGTCTTTTGGATCCAGGTCCAAGTTGGCAAGATTTTTTTCATTCTTCCTCTTTTTATTTTAGTTTTTTTTTTTATTAGCAATGAGTAATATCATTTCTAGCCGACACTGACCATTTCTTTTGCCGGTTGAAGATACAAACGTCACCAGCGGCAAATTATATCAGTTGTGGCTAGTAAATGTTAATTCCATTAAAAAACTTGACAATAGGCCAAATTAAACTTGTCCGTACTCAGCCAAGGATCACTTGTTAGAGAGTGACACATCATTGGATAACACCGCTCTTCAACTGAGGAGGAATGTGTTTTTGTGCTGTTCAACAAAGCAGTGTTGAGTCTCGTTTCATGAAACTACAGTATAAGGTTGTTTGTATTAAATCCATTTCAGAAGTCAGCATCGGCCTTTGACACTTTCATCCTTATCATACTGATCATATGGATCAAGTATCTCAAAAGTAATAAGATACATATTTAATTATCTTGTGATATACAGTTCATCAAGTTTTCAGGCTGCACCAGCAGGTTGTGTACATTAATTGGGCTGCTCCATCTGTTTTGGTTTTCCAGGGCTACATTTAAATCAGTGTTTGTGCCACACCAGTTCCGCAGTACAGAGGGTAATGAAGCTCTTTATTGATAGCCAGCTAACAATCATCTATAAATGCACGAGTTTTATATCCCTCCTTCACTCATAAACATCATTATATTGTCAAAGTGATCAGGGATCGGATAATCGCAGCGTTACCAGCACATTACGTCTTCTGTGTACAAGTTGAAAGAACCGGAGCTGCCTTTCTTCCTGTTACTTTGGGAAATCAGCAAACACATCACCCATTTCATTCTGCACTGAACTTATCTACATACGTTTCATATAGATTTTTTTTAAGCTTGTCTTTTTTGATATCAGTTACCTGAATGTGGTGCTAGATTTGATATGGGCTTGGAAAGGATTCAGAATATTATGATGCTGGATTTAAACTTGAAAATGGGATCTCACAGAGCAGTTTGAGACCATTATTTAGCAGGGCAGGGAGCTGAGAGGGCTACCAGTATTTCCGCTAAAAAACAGTGACACTGACCAGACTCTCTAACTATCTGTGTGAGTGTATGCTACATACATACATGTGTATCTCAGCAAACGTGTATTATCAGTGTGTGAATGTGTATATCTGTATGCTACATGTATGTGCCCGGGTGTGTGTGTGTGTGTGTGCGTGCGCGCGCTTCCACTTTCCAAACTCATGACCTTCCACTGAACTTTACACCATTCTCATTCAGTGAGCATTGTAGCGAGCCTTCTAGCAGCATTAGCTAATTACAGCTTGTTGGCTTTCTTTCCCCACAGCTCTTACGCACATGCATGGGAGCGCACGTGATGCCCCCAGCACGACTCTAAGGCAACTGTGTCTAGACAGACATCGCCACGATCGCTCTTCCTCTGGAGAAACAGAAAGTCATCTGTTAAAAGTCGTTGTTGTCGTCTCAGTTGGTAGCACTGTTGTCAAAAATGAGTTTGCGGGCAGAGGAGTTGACCTCTTTTCCAGCTACCCTAAGTTGCTGAGAGATTCTCATGTGTTTTGTTTACTAAAGCTAATGATTTAATTAGTTTTAGTTCCTTTAGACTTGATATGAAGAAAAGATGTGAAACTTTGTTCACAGATACAGAGAAATAGAAGGAGTAGTGTTTGTGATATTACTTCACATAATACTCTATTGCTTTGCTTGTTTTTTTCCTGTTTTGCCAGTAAAGTAGTTTTCTGCTGAAATAAGGCAGGAAGAGTACAAATAAGATAGAAAGAAGGAGAGAATATACAGGGAGGGAGACCAGAACAGATGCAGATAGTCAGACAGAGAGAAAGTTTGAAGGAGAGAGGAAGAGAGATAGTTGTCAACATCCTCTCCAGGGAGACAAAGGTCTCCATTGTAATTCAGTTGTTGTACTGTATTTTGTTTTGATGTCCAAAGTTTTGGGCTTTTTGCTGGTGCCACATGCCCTAAAATGTGTGTGTGAATATGTGTGTGTTTGTAAGGGCCGCCAAGCTGGCTGTCAGCTGCAGTTTTTGAGGCGCGTTTTCCGTTCGACTGATTGGGAACGTTGAACTGGCGATTGAGACAGTCAGTCATTTGACCCATTCAGTTTTCTCTCATGTCTCATGTTTCTTTTTCTCCTCCACAAGCCAAACGCCACAGGCTGAAACACCAGTGCAAATCAAAGCTCAACTGTAAAGTCTATTGAAACTTTTTTGCTATATTTATATTCTTAATTTGCATTGAAAGTATATACATGGGATGAAGACAGTCTAATTTGTTTTAGGTATCTTTTTAGGATGTTTTTTGCACTAAAAAGACTGAGTGCTGACTTCTTATTTTTAATGGCCAACAGAATGTGGACAGCATAACATTCCCTATCACCTGACTGCAGGGATTTACTCCCATTCAGCCACAAGAGCATGAATGAGGTGGAACACTGATGTCAAATGATAAGGCCTGGTTTGCAGTCAGTTCAAGTCCTTCTACAATGAATTTTTTTCAAATGTTTTATTAATTTGTGAGAGTAGATAAGGGATATTAATATTAATTCCAAAGCTTAACTACTGTTAAATCTATATACTGATATTGAACTGTGTATAGGTGCATCTGTATAAGTGAAGTACAGTTATATAAGTGGTTTATCAAAAGTCAGTATGAACACAAATCAGTCCATAGAACACATACTTTTGCATCTTCTCTCATGCGGGTGCAGAGTATATATCCATATTCTAGTGATCAGCTTCGTGCTGAGTTCAAATGTACCTATAAACAGAAGATATGAGGCACACTAAGCCTCAACAAGTAGTTTCACTCTCTTCTGGAAAATGCTGTGTTTTGTCCTTTGCAACAAAAGAAACCATTGCTTGCAAACATGAGAAATACAATTTTCTATGGATTTGACAGTTAACAGACCAAAGCACCACATGTGACAGATATCTATCTCCCTGGTGAAACATGCTGCCAACCTATTGACTCTCCTGATGTCTCTCTCCTTGTCTTCACTCTGAATGCTGACTGCCTCCTGAAGCACATGCGTTGATGAATGTTTTATAAGTCTTTATATCTATGCAGTCAGTTTACTTGATGAATTAAAATTCAATATGCCAGATGCATGCTGTCAGCATCACAAGTATTGCAAGCATCAACAGTAAATGTCAGTATACACATAATAATAATAATAATAATAAGAAGAAGAAAGTTTGCTTCTTGCTTATGGTTGAAAATGATCCCACAAGGATGACCTGTGTCATTGTGGGCTTTCTGAGTATTTCCAGGAAAAAGAAAATGTTCCCTTTATGCCCTTTTCATGATAATAATTTTAATAAGGTAGCTTTTATGTTATTCCTGTTTTTTCATCCCCAAAAAGTTAAATTTGTGTGTTTTTATAATTGCACTTTCAAAGCTTATATGTTTCTGCGCTGCGATCTAATTTGATTGAGCCTTTACTTGGAGGCAATGCATAAATCTTTCTCAGAACATTTCCTATTAAATCCAGTTAAGGAAGTTCAGATGAGTGAACAGTTAGGGAGAGAAGGCTGTTTGACCACAACATTGTTAATGTGTTTGTGTATGTGTGTGTGTTTGTGTTTGGCGGACGTGAACTTATCAACCCTGTCGTTAACATGATTACCCTCTAGCCATGTGGCCTAGGAGTTATCACAACCCCCCCCGCATACACACACACACACACACACACAGTGAGTGACACACCAGACCAGGCCACTCTGCCTGTTATTCTGAGTGTCCTGGCTTGGAGACCCAACAGAAACAGACAGCACCAAAATATCACTGCAGGGTTCCCATGTCAACACTAGCAGATGCAACATTAATTCAATCAGCCAAGGAAAGTCACCAAGCGGAATGGCTGTGAGAGGGCCAACATCCGAGAGCTGCAGTCGCAGAATGTTTGGGAGAATTGAGGAACTACAGACTACATTGTTTACTTATTTATTTATATTATGGCTCACTTTGGTGACAGTCCTATTAAGGAAACTCGTCATAAATGTCATTTTGAAATGCCTTGAGGCATCTCCTTTGGACCAGAAGTAAAAGAGAAGGTCTTTGAAATGGTTCCATGAGCGACTGGAATAGCTTCTTCTGTAGTATCACTAGAGAGAGAGTTAAAAAGAGAGTTAAAAGCAACCTTTCAGCTTTCTTTTCAGTTTTTAAACTATCTTGTTCCCAGAGAATTTTGCAGTTCATTCCGATTCGTTTAGTATACTTTGATAATAATGTGGTGACTCATTGTTATAAGTTTAGTTCAGTAAGGTTAACTGCTTTGCACTGGATTGTCAATGAAAATTTTATTACAGCAGCACACAAAGAAACCCGCAAAAATTACATGTCAGTTTCAACAAACAAATAAGGTGGTAATCTGTGAAACTTCACAGAAAAGTCTCCTTAGCTTCAGTCTTGAAACAAAAAAAGGAGCTTGTGTTTCAGCCTACCTTGTCTCCACCTCGCTGGCCAAGAGTTCCCTCGCTTTTTGGCACCGCAGACAGTTTAATGTTGACAGTTTTAATGTTATGCAGATGGAGGAGCTGTGGTGGGTGATGATGAACTAAGTACCTCCTGTATGGATGACCTACTTAAGTTGAAAATGTCCTGTTGTTGTGGGTGTGAGAGGGAATGTGCAAGATGTAGCACATGCCATGTTCAAGGTATTACTGCTCAACTAGCCAATAAGCTTGTAAAGTCATGTAATTATTATTCAGTGTTTTTTTTTTTTCTTCAGTAAATATTCTTAGCTCCAGTACAGGTCTGCAGCTCAAGCTTTGGGAACCACTGCTTAGTATCTGCTATGACGACTTTCATAATTATAAATCTATCTTTGACTACTCCACTATATTCTCTCGGAATATGTCATAGTAGTGATACGCTGTGTATCTAACAGGGATGTTCCTAACCAATTTCCTTGATCTTTAAATGGAAAGTTTAGTCCAAATTAAAAGTAAGAAAACACCCAGAAAACAGTCAAAACTGACCACAAGGATGTTCATGAATTAGCCTTTCTGTGTTGAGTCTGCATGTTCTCTCTGTGCCTTCATGGGTTTTTTTTTTTGGCTTTTGAGCATGTGATTGTCTGTCTGTGTGTCAGTCCTGTGATTGACTGGCGACCCTGCACAGATAAGCAGTATAGAAGATAGATGGATGGATGGAATAACCTTCTGGTATTTATGATCATGCACATCCCTAATATCAAATTATAGCCATCTGGTGAGGGATTTAATATTGTACATGTTCCAGTAAAGTTATCTGAAGTTGAGAGCTTTAGATGCAATCATTTTTTGCACAGTATCAGTAAAAGAGAGCAGTGATTGGGCATCTTGTGCAGGGTAAACTTTGCAAACCACACTGCATTAAAAAGGGGCTCTCTCTTCTTTTCTCTTGTCACATCTTCATCCCTTCAAGCTTTTCTCCCTGTCCCTCTTTTCCCCACTCTTTCTCTGTCCCAGTGGAATCTAAACAAAGTTTAATATTTGCAGAGGGAGCATTAGATGACCTGTGAAACAGAAACACAGTTGGGTCCGTGTGTGTCCAGCTAATCTGTGAAACTGATGCAGGAGGAGAAGCAAACATAACACAGGGTGTGATGACAGGTGTGTCTGTAACAAAACAAACTCATAAAGAAAAGCTGAGTAAAATGTCCATTAATTCCTAGAAAAAAAAATGGTTCAACTGTTGTTTATCCTCTGCGACATTTTCAGGGAAAACATACCTGACAAAGAGCACAATTTGTCAATGTGTTTAAAGCTACTGTGTGTGTGTTGTGCAGTACATTCGTGACTTTAATGCACTGCTTCAGTTAGCCTGTAACTCTTCCTGAGCCTACAGCATGCTGTTTTCTCTAATCCCTCCTCATCCTTTTTGGTGTCATTTGCAGTGAGAAGTGCTGCACTGTGCAATCTGGCTGACATTAAGCATATCCTGCCATTCAGCCCTCTTCTTTACCTCCTTGACTAGTAGCTTGTGCTTACTGTGACACAATCTGTCTCCTGCATTCTTTTTTTGAAGCTATTCATCCAAGAAGTTTTTGCTGAGCACATGTTCTTGACAGCATCCTTCTGCTCTGCTTCCATGTAGTTCTACACATTGGCTAAGCAATGCCACAGTTACTAATGCAGGCAAGGCAGCAGTAAGGTGTTCAAAGCCTGATTAAAGGTCATGTCTTTGGTTTGCATTGGTTTGGTTTTTAGTGAATGTTGACATAAATACTTGGATTACTTGAAGTTTAATTTGCACTGCTTTTTTAACCAGTGGTTGATGCTGTCTTGTTTATACAATGCCTGAGCCATTGTCCCCTGAAGGGCACATACTGTTCAATTTAGCCTTGGCTCATTTTTTACCTTAGAAATTAGACTTGTTTTATTAGTTTTCCACAAGCAAAGCAATTTTAACGAATATTAATAAATATTAATAACACCATGTAAATACCTCACACATCTGCCAGAAACCCATGACAAGTCATCTAGTTGATCCCGGTAGGTAGAAAGAAGATTTGATATATTTACCATGTTTAGGATGTTGAAGCTGTTATGAAGATGGCCTATAACTTTGGCTTAGTTATGACTTAATTAGTCCACCATATGATGAAAATTTAGCCCCTTTTTCACACACACACACACACACACACACACACACACACACACTGTCAACCATCCTAAACACATGTTTACATTCTGCATTACATTACTAGTCCTGTTTCTTTTAGCCCCATTCTCTACTGGCACTTTTAGACCCATGAATTCACGTTTTAGGGGATAACTCTGCAACATCTGGGCTATCCTGCCAGCAAAGCAGGACCAGCAAGCCTTAACCTAAAATTGGGGTTAACCCACTTTTTCCAGGATTGTACCAGTGTGAAAGCTTCCTTAGGCTTGGGCTTAGCTGAAGTTCTCAGAATGTGTGTGGCCCTGAGCTCAATGCAGCATGAGAAGCTCCAGTGTGATGATCTTGAAAAAACTAGAAAATGGACTTTGAGTTAAGATTTATTTGTCAGTTTTTTGTCATTTCAGTCATTTGTCAGATTTTTCAATGATTTGAAAAAAAAAAGAAATTCCAGACACCTTCGTTGTGTTGAGGTAGATTGTTGGAAGTTGAAATCTTCTATCTTTGTTAACATATGAAATATATGAATCTGCATTAAATGCAAGATTACATAAGTTAAATGTAAATCTTAAATGTGCCTATTTAAGTGTGATAAGATATTTGACTGATTCAATATGAACTGAAGCGAGTCGTGTTTGAAGGGAATCGTGACTTCCACCACCATTCCTCCCTGTCCCGGCTGTTATTTTGCCCAATCTGTGAGGGATTTGGATTTGGCCATGGGGTGCCAGAGAGTAGGGCAAATCAACTTGTGCTGGGGCAACAGAAGGTTCATGTCTGTCCATTTGTGCTTGAGTGTGTGTGTGTATGTGTGTGTGCAGGCACTAATCTGCTATGGGATGTGGGGGGGGGTCCACCAGGATTAGCATAATCAGGGGCTTGTGAGGACCCCCTCCCAGTCTCCCACTGCGTTTCACCTCCTTATCCCATCATCCCTCTGCTGCTCTGCCCTCCACCACCTCCTCATTCCTCCTTCCCCTCAGCCTCCGTCACTCCCTTATCCCTCTATCCATCCCTCAGTCTCTATACCTCTACTCAATTCCTCATTCTCATCCCGTATTTCTATTCATCCCCGTGACCTCATCCTCTTACACTTATCCTTATCATTACCTTCTACACTGTAGGCATTTAGCTCAGCAGCTTGGAATTACAAGCCCCCACCTGAGTGGAGTGTAGTTCTGAGATACGGAGCATCAAAGTTTAGACGTCCCGGCTGTGTCAAAAAGTCAGATATCCCTGTGAACACTGACTGACCACATGAGAATAATTGCTTTGAAAAACATTTTAGAGTGTGGAAGGTTTAAGGTGTGAAGGTTTAAAAGCGCTGATATCCCAACAAAAGCTACAACCAAAATAGAACCACAGACAAACGCAGCACTGAATACAAATTTCTGCTTGCTGAGGCGTCATGTTTTTAATTTACACTCCACAGCAAGAGAAGTTGAGAACACTGGGCTGTTTATGCTCACTTCCCTTATTTACATGCTTATGTCATACCCACTATACTGTCTGTCTTATCTAGGAATGTCATATATTGGGCTAAAGTTGGGAAAAGTTGGGCTATTTATAAGTGGCAATAATTGGCATGTGAGTGGGACTTCATTTATTCTATGTCAGTAAGTTGGTCCACCACTGTGGCCCAGTCCAAAATATGTGAGTAATTATCTGATGGATTGCCATGACAGCTACTCAAAGGATCAACTCTCATGTAATGCTCTTACCCTATCAGGAGGTCATTTTATTTTGTGCAGTGCTCTGGCTCATGGCACTATAGGTCTTGACAGTAAAATTAACTTAACCATTTAACTTAATGTCAGCATGTTAGCATTGTCATTGTGCATATGTTAGCATGCTGACAATGAGTCCTCACAGAGCGAGGCTGTAGATTGTACAGATCCAGATTGCTGGGTCTGTACAGCCGAAGACTGTTGTAAGAGTTGCTAGCATGGAAGAAGTTTGAGATGGTGAGATGGTGCTTAACACTGGGTGTCAGGTGTTCAGAGTAATAAAAGTTTTATCTGCTAGCACAGACATGTAAACATAGTAGATGGGTAGAAATTGAAAGCTTTTTCTTCTGCATGTGGGTGCAGGACTGAGGGTTCGGGTCCCTTTGGTTTAAAATTCTGTGTCATCCCCCAGTTCCCAGCCCTCTGTCCGCATATATCTCCCTGAATGCTCTACTTTATCCCATCCCCTCATTCATTTATCTTCCTCCCTCTGTCATCCACTCCCTTATTTCAGCACTGGCTCCTCTATACAGTAACTCAACACTCCTCACAGTCAGCCTCATCTACTTATCTTCACCCTTTCTAAAGGTCATTACACGCACAGCCTGTTTTGCCAGATTAAAATAGAGGCCTAGGGAAAGGAAGATGAGGTGTGTCATATCTGCCAGCCTCCCACCTTATCAAACACACACACATATGCATACATATGCAGACATGCGCGCTCCCACACACACACAAACACGGATGCATGCTCATAGAAGGAAACACACATGCTGTCATAAACTCTCAAATACACATTTTAGACATGCACACAAGGAAGTGCATAAAAATGTGTAAATGGTAACACACACACACAGAGACACACACAGACACTCTCTCTCTCTCTCTCTCTCTCTCACACACACACACACACACGCTGTCTTGTTTGCATCACTTTTGGGGACATTACATAACCTGAACCTAACCTTAAAGCAAGTATTCACCCTAATATTTAATGATTCATTTTTGTCCCCATAAGTAAGGCGGGTCCTCACAATGTGACTGTGTAAACAGATTAGTGTCCCCACAACTACAGAAATACACGCACACACATACACTCTCCCACCTCTACATGAATTCTGTCACATGCTTTCTAGACGTGCAGGCTCATAAACCAATGTACAAATTCTCTCCCACACATGTGCAGTTTCTCCTCATCGTGCACACACACAAATTTACTCTGAAACACACTAGTATATATACCAACTCAATTATATTACACAAACAGGCTCAAGTGCAGTCATGAGAGTCAATAGATGCTATAGGGAAAAGGCATTACTTGGAAATATAAAGAAATGAAGAGGTCTCTTTGAGAGTGAATAAAAAGAGTTTATGAAAAGAAAGAAGAGGAGGCATGGAGAACGGGATAGCAGGCCTTAAAGAATAAAACCGCAGAAAAACGAAGGAACCGAGCCTTTAGAATGGGAGTTAAGAAAGGAGGGGAGGTGTTTTTCTTTTTTAGATTTATATTTGGGGGAAAAGAGCTGGAGGGCGTTCAGAGAAACTCCATAAGAGAAGGATTTGGCTGCGCTTGATGCTGCAGCCTAGACGAATACAGATGAGTTTGAATTCACAGATGTAAAAAGGACAGTTATGAGTGTTTCCATTCCAAAAAAAAAAACAAAAAACAAAAAGCAATGCAATAATAGCAAAGGTAGTCTTCATCAACAGTGCTTGAGCTGGTGACACCACAGGGAACAAATTGGGATTGCATGGTTGCACAAGTCTCCCTTGCAGTTCATTGTGGTTCTTGTTGGCTTTGGTTGGTCATAATTTATTTTTTTCGTGCTCATGCACTGCAAAAAAAAAAACAAAACAGTGTTCATGTTTGTGTTAAGGCTTACAATAAAGTAAGGATTCAGAACATATTCATTAAATATATTGAACTATTATTTCAATTGCACAAAGAGATTTAAAAGGACAACAACATCATGTAAGGTTGTCGGATCCTTAAGATATAAAATTTTCTGTCTTAACTTGTTGTTTACCCTTTGTTTCTCTTTTTGCAGTGTGCCTATTGGTCTCCTTCCCCCCCCCCCTTGTTTGTTGGCAGTGTGTGTGTGTGTACATGTGCATGTATCCATTACTTTGAAAGGCCTTGTATTGTGTGTGTGTGTGTGTGTGTGTGTGTGTGTGTGTGTGTGTGTGAAGCCCCATGTTTTTTACATGCAGATCAGCCACATAAGCCTCTCCACACAAGCTTTCACATGGACCCGCTATATAGTCTTCTCCAGCTCGACAAAACCCACTTGTCCAGTGTTGTTGGCTGACTGGCCACCAGCTCCTTTCAGTAGTTACAATGCTCACTGGCTGCTGTGGGTGTTGACTCGGCTGACGGCTTGAGGCCCCTGTTTATTCTCACTGGATCAAGGCTGTACTACATCCATCTGTAGTTTTTGTCAGGTTTTAAGTGACAGCATGGATGTGTGTCTTCTGTTGATTTTAGTATGATAATATAAAATCATTTATTTATGATTTTTACTCTGGTTGTTTCCCAACTTGGGAATGCCCATTTCCCATTTAATACTTGATAAAATTCTAAATTTATAATTTATAAAAACTATCTCTAAAATGTGGAAAATTTCAATTCAAATTTCAATTTTCAAAGAGGTAAAACAGATGGAGACAGATAGAAGCCAACTGTCAGATTTTACAAAGTGGAGCCAAACTGTATCTCCCCCCACCCCCCCATTATTTATCATTTTAAAGAGATGTTTAAAAGGCAGCAAACCAATTTCAATTTTTCCGCTAGTAGCAAGTGTTGGGTAAGTTACTTTCCAAATGTAATACAAATATTTATGTATATAATGTATGTAGTATTAATTATTTTCACTGGAAAGTCATAAGGCATATTATATTACTATATGTGTAGGGTAATGCATTACTGATTACAAAACTTTTACAAACTAAATAAATAAAAATCCTGCTAACATCTGACAGTTTCAACGTCTATAAATGGATAAATAATCACTGAAGACATTATGCTTTGCATTTGTCATTATAGATTTATTTAACAAAGTCTCCAAAAAGACGGTTCAAGGACTGATTAGACACCTGCTGAAAGGGATATTGCTGCATTAGAATCCTCATTAACACAACAGTGCCCATCAGTGACAAACTTAGCTCTTCAACATTTATACAAGGACAACTCCCGAGAGAAAATAAATGATGTCCTGGTAGCCTAGCAGGTCTAGACTTTTGACCCTTAGATATTTTATATTATATTTGAACCTCCAGTAATTTACATTTTACCTCCTGGAATAAACATTCTTCAGCAGCACCAAAAGCCTATATTTTACTGGCAGGAGTTGTATGTGTAGCCTAGCAACATGACCATCTCATCGACAATTAACTACTCTAGTCTTTGTTCACGTTGTCAGGTGTTGTAATCGACATTGTGTTAAGGCAGTCTTAAGCTGACTCTTAACTGCTCATTCTGCTTTATTGCACTGTATCCCTACAGGGACACACAATAACAGACACAAAAAGAGCACCCACTGCTGATTACAGAAAACACACACGTAGAAAAACATCAATTATTAATCAGAATGGGAGTGCAAAACCATTCAGTGTATTTTTATATGAACACCATTCACTCCTATGCCATTACAGACCTTTTTGCGAACAATAATGACAAAAACAAACCCAAGAATTTAGAAGAACTTCACCAAAAAATTCAGTGATTATTATTCAACGTTGACAGAAGAAATATGCAATAATAAACCTTATGGCAATGATGGTACATTTTGGAAGAAAGTCTGAGTTTCCCAAATGTCTTACTAAGTTGTCTTAATTCAGAAAACTGTCCAAAGCGCTATGAAGGCCCTGTTTTTCTCTTACATTCCCGCTCTCCTCATTAAGGCACTGTGCCCGAGCTGTCCTTCCAGAAATATAATTGAAAGCGGGGAGAAAGGCAAATGTTGCTTTAATCTCATTTGCAGGCGAACAATGGGCCTGGGACTATGCTAAATTCATAAAAGTGGCTTTAATGCAATGAAATTTAATAAGGTGATTTGTGACGAAGTGAGATGGTGGAAGTGTCCTGCTGTGTGCAAGGATATACACGCACACATGAGGGCAGACACACACATTGAAGACAGACACACGACACACTGAATTAATATTTATAATATGGGTGAAAGAGAGAATATTCAATCAGACAGGTTTTATCTGTCTGTCTGAGTTGTTTGGGTAGAGAGCTGAGTCATGCTGTGTGATGAAGCTCCTCACAATTAAATCCATGGAGATAAAGAAACCAATTCACCAATGTTCACGACGTTGATGCGGAATTCAAGGTTCAAGCCTTTGTTGTCATCTAAAGAGGCGTGTTTGGAGCATCTATAAGTCTTACACACACATACCCTTGTGCAAACAAAACACACTTTTATGTGTTTGTTTGGGATGCTCCCATTCATGACGCACAGATGGGATTGGGTCTTTAAATTTAATGATCACAAAAATTACCATGATCTTCCAGCCTCACCTGTCATAGCTGGCTGGACTCTGGCCTCTCATGCATTTAAGGAAGTTATCATCTCTTTGTAGTTTGACACACACCAGGTGGCGCTGTTGACCTCGGTGGACCTTGATATCCATCACACAATCAGTTTTGCGAGCTGCCGGTACCGAACCCAGTGTGATTCCACATCTCCAGTTTCTTTTCAGTGATTCAGATATGTCTGGTGTTTCTTCTTGGTATGAAAAATATTTGAGTGCCATAAAGGGCCTGGTCACACCAGAAAGTTGTGCCGTCTTCGCAAAATAGTCAAGTCTAGAAACATTTAGGTCTAGAAGCTTGGTGATGTGGTGACTACTCCCAGGGATGGTCACTGTGCTACAGCCACTAACAATAACTCTCCAAACTGCCTATTTTCCCAGTGTTTTGCCAGCTGCATCATTTTGTATTACATGAGGTTAAAAACAAAACAAACAAACAAACAAAAAACAAGCTAACCAGCTTTCTAACTGCTTTCTGCCTTTTTGTTAGCGTGCCTGTTTGCTTGATAATGTTACAGTAAGAATTCAGAAAAGGTATTTGTACCATCAACTGTCATAAATCACTGCTCCTTTGAGAGGAATTAACAAAATCAAGGAATGTGCTAACAATCTTCAATACCATCATTCGGAGCTTTTTGTCTCTGTTTTCCCAAAGCTCATTCCTGTAAAGGTGGTTTGCTATTAGTCAACAGCACAAATTTGCGGTTTTTACTACCATGTGAGCAAATACATCGGTTATTGTGATTTCACTCAAATGAATCCATTTTGCTCTTTTAAATGCTTTGACCTGGCCTAAATGATGGAAAGTGTGAAAGAGATGATGAGATGCAGCTCGACCAACTGCCAAGTTAAATTACAGGAATGACACTTCTTAATTGGGCTGCTCCAAGTGATTGTCACTGCCGCTACCATGTCCACTGGGAAAAAACAAATGTTACTAGCATGCCAGAAACTAATGTAGCTAACAGAGTATTGTGAAGGATTTGGGGGTTTTGCATTATTCTAAGATACATTAGAGTTTTGTATGCTCACACAGTAAAGCAGTATCGGTGGAATCAGGACAGCTGCTCTTACAGAAATTGAGCTCATCTAATTATGTGCCTAAAATACTACGTTGTTTGACTTTAGATATGACAGCTACAGAGGTATGCCCCTGCTAGTGGTAGTGCCAACTTTGATGGTGTCTTCTTGTTGGCAATTTTTCCAACTGTCTAAGAGATTAGTTAAAATTGCAGTAAAATCATCAAATCTTTGAAGCTGCTTTGTGCTCATTCTTCCAGCCGAGACAAAAAGCAAAAGGAAGTCAAACTGACCTAGAATAAACTCCAGCATACTGTTAAGTGTCTCTATTCCATGTATCAGTTATCTTTTATTGCACTGAAAGTAAAAATGAATGTTGCTTCGTTAAGTTAATGGTCTGAAGGGTGTATAGGAATGTGTAAAGGGAATACTGCATATTGAAACAAGATTAAATCATGCTTTTAGCTTAGTTAACTACATTGGATTATGTTTTTCATGAATCCTTAAACAGATGGCTTCATTAATACCACCATCATTGTGAAATTGATGCTCCCATATTGGTTTCATTTCTTTGCAGTCAGATAACCGACATAATCCAAGGTACGTATCACTTGTTGGCACCAAACCCATTGACTTTTTTTTTCATTATGAATGAAATGAAGCTAACTGCTGAAGTTAAAAGCTATGAATGCTTTCTCACATTTCATGACCTACATTCAGTAACCTACAGAGTGTTTTCATAGCTGTAGTGTGGGATTTTATGCTGAGAGAGTGCACATACATGTGTGTTCTTTTGAAAGTGAGTGATGCTAAGAGATAGCACCAAACTGCACTGTTTTCTTTGCTTTGAAATATTATGGCAATGCTCCAGTCCTGTTTTTTCTACCTTTCCTCACATCCACCCTTCTTTTTCCCCTGGAATCATGTAACTTTTTCAGTTGTTGGAACAGTTCATTTGAGTCACATACTTTTATATTTGACATTGCATGAATGCACACACAAAACCACAATGACAAGCTCCTGTTTTTGTGCTGCCAAGCCTTTCTGCTATTGCTTTGCTTCCTCTGCAGAAGCCAGTAACAGTTTAACTGTACTGTCACTCAACAGAACTGAGCAAGAAAGAGGGATGAAAGTCAAAGGGAAGGAGAGAGAGAGAGAGAGAGAGAGACAAGGGGAGAGGGAGTGATTAAAAGCAGAGAGATGAATGAGACGGAGAGGGGAAGTGAGGGCGGGTGAGGGGAGCGAGGAAAAGAAGTGGTGCTTGCTGGAGCTTGGAGCAGATGAGAAAAGTGACAGAGGGAGGCTGGCAAGAGAGGAAGAAAAGAAGGAGAAAGAAAAGGAAAGGAGAGAGAGGCAAGAGAGAGAGGAGACCTCTCGTTAAGTAGAAGTGCCGCAGAGCGGTGGTCGACACTAGCAGCTTTGTAAGAGCAGCTTTAGCAGTTACAGCTCTACCAGGCCTCCATCGATCACAGGTCACCACAGGCTAAAAGGACCCAGTGCTCACCCTACTAGCAAACTCCAGCTCCCACAATCCATTTAGGGCCTCCCGTAATAACAGGGGGAACCTTGATTCATATGATAAACTTAATTCAGTACATTCTAATATGGGTAACATATTAATTACAGTTATGGACTTAAAATATGTTAAATACAGTTAGTTCAAACTTTGTGGTGCATATGAACTGTTAAATTAATCCAGAGAGGCACTGGCAGGACACGTACATCTATTTGTTTTGCTCAGTGGACATGAAAGTCTTGAACCTGTAGATATGCAGCTTCTATTTTTTTTTTTTACATCAAATAATATAGAGTAATCTTTGTCCCAAGATTAAATATCCCCTCCACCTTACCTCAGCCAGCCCTCCAGGCTCCATTAGCCAAGAGATGAGGTGAGGACGGGCGACATTATCTTAACTGAGGTGAATCACCTTCCCACTGGCTCCATGGGGGTTAATAACACTCTCATCTAGGGAATGGGGTGGAAAGGGAGGAGAGAGGAAAGAGAGAGAGTGAGAGAGAGAGAGAGACCTTCCCTGCCATATCAGTATGGGTTTCAGGTCAAGGTAAATGGGTGTGGTGGCAGCTTGTAATGAAGCAGGCAGACATGCTGGAGTCATGGTCGCCCTCTCTGGAGTATATTATGCGTCTGTGCATGCATCATTTCAGTGCACAGATGTGGCAAGTGCTCTCTCTCTCACTGTGTGTGTGTGTGTTCATGCATGTTGTCCTGTCGGTAGGACACTGAGGAGCAACCAAGCAGTAAATGAAGCCCACCCACTGGATGTCCATCGCTCTGTGGGGACACCACACAAGTCAAGTCAGTTTATAGTTGCACAAAATCAAAAAGATTGTATCAGAGGGTTTTACAATCACTACAATGTGTACGGTTTATATATCGAGTCCCCTGCATGAATGGTTATTGGAAGGAAGACAAATTGATATTTAGGGAATAAAACATCGTTATCCACCCAAGTCAAAGCCTAGCTTTAGCTCATCAACATGTGAAAATGGTACAAAAGCAAAGAAATAAACAGGACAACAGTTTAAACAAATAGTATAGCTTACTCATTTTAGCAGTGCTACACTTGGGATGGCAATGACTGAAATATCTCACAACTATTAGATGGACCGTCATTAAATTAGGCACAGGTATTCATGGTGTCCAGAGCATCAGTCTTAATGACTTTGGTTTTTTCATGTTCAGCATAGGATCACCTGTAATAACCCGTGACCCCTTAACTTTTCAGCAAGCACCATAATCAGCCATTGGGCTCCGCTACACTTATGTTTAGTGCAGCTTACATTACACTAGTGAACATGGTAAAACATCATACCTGCCTTATCAGTGTCAACATGGTAGCATACCGACAGTGGCAGTCAGCTCAAAGCACTTTTAGGCACTGTCATCAAAAACCACTGACAGCTTTGTTTTTTTGTTTTTTTTTTTTTTTAATTTTGTGCTTTGTTGACTTCACATTGAATTAAACACTTACAGACTGAGTGTTAATTAAGTGTAGTTCTTCTTCACCCATTTCTGTAGTGTTTCTGCACTTCGCAATCTCACCTTAAACAACATCTTGGCTTATCCTATAATGGGATTAAAGTTTTTAAGAGCGAGACTGTTCTTTGTCCCAAACTACTTAAACACTTGCATGCATCTTTGATTTGATAATCAAAGATTATCCCTGCAGACATTCATAAAACACTGCATCACATGGCCGGGTGCTACAAGAGGTGTGCAATGAGATATGGTATATCTGGACATTGCATGAAATATGCATGTACATACACTGAAATTGTCTTTATACATTAACAGTCAGACTAGGCCCCAATTTTAATTGCTCTTGTTTCAATCAGTTCCAGAGTAGATAACCTTTAAGTCCCATACTCCTGCCACTACAATCAGCGACAAGTGCCCGGTTGTTCCAGACACCTTTCCCCTTCTCCTGTGTAACTATCTCTGCCGCAGACTGGCACACCTCGCCCACCTATATGAAGTGACACTAATGGAGCGTCCCATAATCTGCTCCATCCATCTATCAGTAATGGGCTACGCTATCAATCCAGTTCAGGTGTGGGAGGTGGGTGGGGGACGCTGGCTGAGCAGTGTCTGTAGTCACCCTCGTCATGGCGATCCCTCATAAGGTTTGTAATAACCATTCGCCCGGGTAATCTCCGCTATGATGGGATGGGTTTCCAGCCAGCCTTGACCTCAGTGACACATCGGCTGATGATGATGTCATTTCCTCAAATAGGCTCCTTGTCTTGAAGTGTGTGTGTGTTTTGTGAGACGTCTGCTCATGAGTAGAGGTCAAAGCTCTGATCTCATCTGTCTCTCTCAGCAAGCTGATTGAATCGAATGACCAAAGAGAGACGGGCAGAGTGTTCAGAGTTGAGTGAGCCTGTGTGTGCGTGTGTGTGTGTCTCATTACTCTGAGGAGAATATGAAGCAGGTGTTCTCCTGTTTGTTAGAAGGGAGTAGCAGGAGGTTTCAGCTCTTCCAAGCTTCCTGTATTAATGAGCATGTTCCTGTGAGGAGTGCCAGCAGTGCCGGGCAGCTCGCTCTCTACCGCAGCTTTTTCATCTTCAGAATAATGGAAAATGCAAAGACTGAATCTCCCTCATCCCTCTGAGTTCCCATTAATTCGCAGGGTGCTTTACTGGTATGATGCTGGGACTCCATACAGTTTTGTGACAAAAATGCAGTTGCATTCATTACAGAGCAACATATCAGAACTATTACTACATCACATTTCCCTTCACTCTACACAGGAACACTGATTATTGTTATCACAGGTACTGGAACCATTTTTTTAGCTTTGTTATTTTTATCAGCAGTAATTGCAAAGCACCTTGTTTACCTCAGGTTTCCTGTTGATTTCCTGTCTGATTCAGTGTGTTTCTCTGACTCGAGGGTCAGTCCGGGGACTCTGGTCTTTGTTCCCTGTCTTAATGAGCATGCTCTTGTGAGGAGTGCCGGTGATCCTCGACCTGCTTACACACCTTTCACTGCCTACTTTTTAGGTTGAACATCAGTCTTCATAAGGCAGCTTTGCAGTACATATAAACCTCAGTAGTGTCTAATGGCTGTAGGGCTCAGTTTTATTAAAATAGGTCGTTTTAAAGAGATAAAATGGAATCATTAACAGTTTTAATGAAAGGCAAATGTAATGCAAATTCATTGAAATTCTTTTTTTCCCCAGTTACAGCCAAAATAAAAAGGAGTTGCATGAGTTAACTACTTTCAAAAAGACAAAGAAGTCATTAACTGCTCAAAATGTGCATTTGTACAAACATTTGAGAAACGACCCACTGACATTGCAAGCTAAAAAATGAGAACATGCTTTTAACAGGAAAGCAAATGTGATGCAAATGTGTTGCAGCTCCCTTTATTGCTTTTTAAATTCTTTGAGAACGAATGTTTTTAATAAAATGTATTAAGGTTCAGGTCTGTAGGAGAGTCTTTGTCCCAGAGCCCAAGTATACTCTTAGAGTTTAGCTTGGTTTTAGTTTATTTGTTTTGCATACATAAATACAAAACAAGGGAGGAAATTCATATGGAAAAATAAGTGTGAGGGTGTGGTAAAACCCCATATTGGCTTATTTGAGAATCACACCCAAAAGACATACAGAAGATAAAATACAAACAAGATAATCCATGTTCATGTTAGTTCAAAGATGCACATTAAAAAGTAACTGTAAAATTAAAATTAAAAGGCAGCAGCTAACAACAACACACTTTAAGAGTGATCATTAGTATTCCTCATTAGATGCTTTTGACAGCAGGGGATTTCTAAGTCTCTTTTTGTTTATGGACACAGAGGATAATGTACGTTTTATTATAAGATAACTCAACAGTATTTAATAGAAAACTGACCACATGATGTTTTGTACAAATGGATGATGAAGTTTCACAGCCTGTCTAGTTAAGTTAATACAGACTCGCGAATTATTAACAAAATAATGTGGATACTTCAAGAATTTTAATGTTGAAAATCATAAATTCCAGAAATTTTAAGATATATTGATGTGGACAGCAGCTACAATGCATTTCAAACCATCTTTTTTTTTTTCCAGTTGAAATGGGAAACCGTCATCCTATAAAAAAATTACAACATCTATCATTTCAAGAAATGCCCCAAAACAACTTCTGTTTATGCTCAAGTGACAAAGACCTCATTTACTTAGTCACTGAGGGTAAATTAATGTGAGAAGCAGTCAAGATGTTGCAGCTAGAAATCAAACAGTATGAAACCTATCTCTGCAAGGTGTCTGGGTAAAGCTCTATTCCCAATGTCGCCCATCCGTACGGATGAAGGGGCAGAGTGAATGAGATCTAGAGTTTCATTTGCATGTAACCAAAGGAGATGCACATATGTAGTGAAGTTTCATGGAAAGTGTATAAAACCTCATATGGATTTTATGTGGATGGGAGATATTTTAAAATACAAATGAAAATACGGCGTGAAGCCTCTAGCAACCATGAGGATCATGACTCTTGTCGTTTCAGAGTAAAGGAGAGAACAATGTTAACATTGTTATAGAGCGACTGAGTCCACAGAGATGGAAGTCAGGGTAGATGGATGGGTCAATAAAATGCTGGACTTGGTGGAAAACCTTGGTCCACAGTTGACGTCTGTTTTTTAAACACCTTTTGACCACTATTGTTGCCAAGTCAGTTTATCTGTGACATATAAGGTAATGACAAACAATGTATGGAGGACGTGTTGAAAATTGAGACAATGAAAACATAAAAAAATGTCCGCTTTACATCATGTTGAACATGCTTGCTGTCTACAATCATACATTTTGGATGGACGCTTGAATACTGTCAGTAGTGGCAAAATTCATGTCACGCTGATCCCGGCAGCTATTGTGAATGACAAATGTGTTATAATGTAGCCTTTTTAAATTCACACTTTCCCACTGAAGGAATATATTTAAAGATGGGCTAGAGAAATCAGCGTCTTTTGCATTTGTCTTTTCTTTTTCTTCTTGCCGAAGTAGCACCTCCTCTCTCTCTCTTTTCCTTTTTCCAGGAGTTTTCCTCATCCTGCTCTCCTTCGGTCTGTTTCCACTGCAGAGATTTTGTAGGCTCATCGCGCTGAGATAAAGTTCTGTTGGACATGCTGAAGTGTAGTCTGGTCACACACACACACAGTGAAGTGAGAACAAGGCAGACTGTTTGTGTCTTTGTCTGTATATCGCTCCGTCAGCTCCTTCACTCCTTAATTGATCTTTAATAAGCTAACGTGTCTTTCTTCAGTTACAATTATCAGCCTGTTAGCTTGAGTTTTAGTCTCTCCACCCAGTTAGCTTGTTTTGTCTTCTCGCGGGGGTCCCATGAGGCTGAGAAACAACCTCATTGAGAGCTGCCAGTTTTGGTTTTAATCACCATGTGTGTCTTTTCTATTAATAGAAAGGAAAAAAAGAGAAACTTTACTCAGGCTTTTTATTTCATCTGTTACAGACAAAGAGTCAGAGCAGGAAGAGGAGTCAGTTATGCATTTTGCTCTTAATTATGCATCATTTTCACTTGTAATTCTCAGTCTTGACACTCATGATCACACAGTTCAGGATTAAGCCACTTATGGCAGCATTATGTTCAGCTGACATTTGGTAAATGCATGAGGTGCTTTTAGAAAAACTCTTTCTATTCTGTTAACTTAAGTCAGGATTACTGGCAAATATATAATAATGTGGGTAAAATAAGACATCTGGGCTTTTCCTGTGATATTTTCCTTAGTGCAGATTTAAGTGATCTTTTGTCAAGCAGTATCACACTTCAGCACTACTTACAGCACCAGAATGTCTTAAGACTGATGTTATGTGCATGTGTGTGTATGTGTGTTTACATGTATATGATGGAGTTTTAGAGTGACAATGGCCGCATTGTTTCTGGTACCAGCTGTGATCAGTTATAGGCAGACACAGAGAGGTTGTGTGTGTGTGTGTGTGTGTGTGTGCGTGTGACTGTGACTGCAGGACGTGTGGTGCCAATGTGACTGCAGGACGGTCGCACCTCACTAATCATGACATCATGGTTTCCACTGGGCCGTTTCCATCTCTCCTCCCTCTGTCTTGTGCTCTCTCTCTCTCTCTCTCTCTCTCTGCATTCATCTCTACTGACGCTGAACTTCCTGTCTCTGTAAGGCAAAGCGCCTCACGTCTGCACACTCTAAATTTTTTTGTATTTCTCCCTTTTTCCTGCGTCTTCCCTTCCTTTCTTTCACTGTCTGTTTCTCTGTAACCATCTGCTCTGCCAAGGCGAAGGGGAAAATATTTCAAAATGAAAAGATGAAATGAGAGGCAGAAAAATGAAAAGACCTGCTGAAAAACAAATGAAGGACGGATTGTGGGATTAGGGCACTCAGGGCTGGATTGGTCTCTTTTACAGCCTGGCACAGTACTCACCGAGGCCCACCCACAGCAAAAAACACATGCCCACATTCCTCCCTAGCTTACCGTACACAGACACACACACAACTGAACTGAGACTGGCATATAATCACACTTAATTCTATGCATGCACACATACGCAGTTTAAGAAACGTGTTATTTTCCCTACATGACCCTGCATAAAGACATTGTCAGTCACATATAATAGCTCTTTTAAAAGCATTCCTTTCCTGACAAACATCAAAATATTAATAAATGCAATAAGAAGACTCTTCCAGTACTTCTCTGAAAGTAAGAAAGGGATAAAATGAGCAATATACACAGCAAGCTTTATGAAAATCTGGCCACGAGTTGTAATTCATCTTTTTCGTGGGTGCTGGTGAAAAACAAACTAATCACTCCAGATTATCCTTCTGAACCAATATTTTATTTTAATGTTAAACAACATTTAAAGCTTAATTTATAGTTTCTGCACAATTGTGAGACTCGATGTGACGTAATGTCCCATTGTCGATGAGGGTTCATAGTGATGGTGCACGCCAATTAGACATGTTTTAACTCATCCATCTATGCAGACATCCAGTGTAGCATAAACAAAGCCACCTATACGTCTTCTGTCTGAGTCCTTTTCTGGCACAATCTGCTCCTTTAGAAAACAACAAGCATCCATCTAGCTTTTGTGGAAAGAATTCTTTTGAGAAAGTACGGCGTCGATATTTGACATGTAAGCCCCGACTTCCTCAGTTCCCACAATAAAGCACCAACTTTAATAAGTGCACGGTAATCGTAATAGCTTCCCCCCTTGAGGGAGCATAGGTGCAAAGCCTATGATGCATTGGAGGTGGGGCTTTTTCAGGTGAGCAATACTCATATATTAACCTACCTGTCCTTTGCAATACATTTTTTTTCTGTTTTGACCATAGCACTCCTGTTGCTGTACAAGGCATTTGCATTGGGAGATTGATAAATGGATTGGGAATGTTTTTAAGTTTTACCTTCAAAGTGAGGATAAAAGTTGTCACCATTACTGGAAAGGCTACAAATTTATGACAGGCTACAGTTAAAATAAAGATAAGGAAACGTGTCACCTTAATCATACAAACACATGAATTACTACTGACAAACTCTACATTTTAAGCTGGCAATTTTCTCCCTCGTGACTTCACACATTTACTCATACAGCCTGTTGGGCCCCATTGGTCCCATTCAAATGATGACAGTGTCACTTCTGCAACAGCCAACATTCCAAGTGATGCCTTTTTATTCACAACTCCAGAGCTGCAAAGGAGCTGGAGGTTTTTGAGGGAGTGACAGGAGATCATCCCTGGGATAGTGTTCCTTCACTGGGCAAGATTCAGGCACCACCCTGGCTCTATCATGGTGGGAGTGGTGGAAGGTTTGCTCTTTGGAGCAGCAGAGAGCAGCCTGAGGAGAATATCAAATTCAGTGACAGAACTTTCTTCTCCGCATTGATTCCTTTCTTCCTCCCACTCATCTTCTTTTCAAAACCAGTCGTGCTTTTTCTTATCTTTCCCTTCTAAGCTCTGTCTTTCCTTTGACTGAAAACTCTTTCTGCAGGCACTAACACATGACAACTGATAGTATTTGCTGGCAGCTCTACTCCTCCCACTTCATGATTGTACAGTCCAAACATTAATTTCTTAAAATAGTGTTATAAAAACAAAAAATTTAAAGCATGCAAAACAATAAATTAAAATGAGAAAATGAATAAATACAAAATGACCTTGTCCCAGTGTGCTGTCATTTGTGCAGATGTTACTGTAAAATATTTTCATAGAATTCAGTCATAATTTCTTTTTCTATGAAAGCATCAACTTGCAGCTAGTTTAATGTTTGACTGTTGCTATTTATTGTGCTTTCATGAGGACTGTGGCCCATAAATGGTGTTATGGACAAGTTTAACTGCCTTTCAGCAAGGTGACCATAACATACTGTAGAGTTGTACGCAGCATGTGGAATTGGCAGTACATTATACAAGCTGACAATGTTAGCTGTACTGTGTGGATGAATTGATTTCATTTAGCTATTTATTCTTATTCAGTCATGTAAGGAAACTCTTATTGACTCATTTATTAATCATTGAGTTATTTGTTGAAATGGTCCTTTAATCTGTGCTCCTTCTCTCTGTTCATTCTTATGTTGCATCTGTCATCCATTTATTCTTCCAGATCTCATTAGTGCATAATGGGAGATCAAATTGTTGCTGTCACCACCTCTATAATTGGTGGATGGAAATATATTCCACTGACTGATGGAGAGGTATCACGGGGCCTCTTGGTCACACACACACACACACACACCCCTGCACCTCACACTACCTCTTCCCTCTTTTCTGAAGACTAGATAGAACTAAAATAAAATCTTCTTTTAAACTAATTTGTCATACACACAAAACAAAAATCTATAACCTCCGACACAAAATGGAAGATGTTTTATAGCTTCGCTGTTACTTAAACTGCGATGTGTTAACAGTGGCCCATTCATTTATATGCCCAAAGCAAAAGCTCACCATAACCCACCATTCATTTGATGATAATTTGGTCTGAACTGGTACTTAAATAATTAACAACTATAACTAAAATAGCCCACATAATATACCCTGCAATGTAAAAGGCATTAAGTTATATACTCAGCTGCAGTAGCTGCATTTTAACATAACGCATATTGACCCATGGGTGAGGGGAGAAATAAAAACTTTACTAATTGGCATGGGACACCTAAATGGTTGGGGGGCTGGAGCCTATCCCATCTGACTACAGGTGACAGGTGCTGTACATCTTGGACCGCAGGGCTGACACACAAAGACAAACAACCACACACACACACACACACACACACACACTCACACCTAGGAACAATGCAGAGCCAATTAATCTAATGTGCATTGTGTTTGGGGGGGATTGTGGGAGGAAGCAGGGGTACCCGGAGAAAACCCACCCATATGCAGGGAGAACAAACTCCACCCAGACTGGGATTCAAACTTGTGAGGTGACAGTGCTAACCACTGCACCACCGTGCTGCCCGCTTGTGAACATGATCAGTGAAATCTCATACGTCCGTGTGGCAGACCATTGTGGTGCATGTAGGAGGTGCGAGAATGTTGGCGGCCCTGTTGTTAGATGCACACAGAAAGGGAGAGAGACAGGAAAGGTTATAACCAAGGGGACTGGGTGCTGAAACTAAATGAGCAAAATCCTCTTCCTTCACTTTTCCATGGAGGAAGAAAGGGTTATGACAGAAAAGACAAATTCACTCTAAGAGAGAGATGAATTACCTGAATTTGCTTATGTTTGGAATCCAATTCAAATCTGCGCCTGCAGGGCACGTTTGGTTTTGTAACTGGTTTGCACTGGCTGGGTGGGTGGTTGTTTGTGTAGTGCAAGGCTTTAGCTTTACCACCAGCTGTGAATGGAGCTAGGTATAGGGGCAAAATCCCATATCCATAAATACAGTCGCAGCAATAATGGGAAGGGTAAAGCCTTTCACAGCCTCCAGTCATGTTGTCTACACCCCCAGGAGCTGCAGTTTACAGCCAGGCATTATCTGCCCTGATGCTGTGGTAAATAAAAAGGTGAGTAAAGCATTGTATGATCTCAAGACATAAGCAGCAGTATAAACAAAAATCAATTACACTTTGCACAAAAGCATTGATTCACTGTGTATTTGGCCCCCAAGCAAATCCTTTGCCAATTTCTCCAGATTGATACTGTTCACTGTAATGTTCACTGTGAATTTGCATCATAAAGATTTTTATCATCTTGGAAAAGTTGTTAAAGCTTGGTAAACACCATTCTGCACTCGTAAAAAGTGTGGTTTGTGATAAGTGTGGTCTACACTCTGGATCCCTTTGTTGCCCGACACCATAAAACCTTTAAACATCGTATCAGGTGGAGTTGCAAACTGTATGAGTTGTTGTTGAATTTAATAACATAAATAGAACCCTTGAAACACGTGGGCAGGAAGTAAAGGTCAGTGGCCTGTATTGTGTATGTGAGTACAGGCCTCTGCCTGGCACTGTAATGAGATTATCATTCATGAAAAAAACTCTGCATGTGTTCGATGATGGGGCTGTGTGTTTTTGGGGGAACAAGCAGCGTTCTGTATGTGTAGAAACTGGCACGTAAAGCCTGTAAAACCCATGCCAGCAGCTTCTCCGACTTTTGGTGGGTTAGATTTTTGCACCTGAGGGCTTATCCTAGCCACATATGGCTCCGTGGAAAGTTAGTAGTAGTTAGTAGGTCCACCACTTTGGTCCACATCTCAACAACTAACAGATGAATTGCCATAACCTTTTGCAAATGCATTCATGGTCACCAGAGGACAAAATATTCTTACTTTGGTGATCCCCTGACTGTTTCTTTAGTACCATCATGAGGTTGTTTGTTGTAGACTTGAGTGAAATGTCTCCTCACCTATTTCATGGATTCCCATAACATCACCATGTTAGCGATGTCTTTGTAAGAACATTAACAAACTCACATTAACATGTATCTCTGTCTCCACTCAAAGATTCTCTATAAATTGAAAATTATAATTGTCTTAAACAAACTACAACCATCTCTATGTTAGCTCATGAATTAATTACAGAATAACATAAACAATATATGACAGATATCATCCACTAATATTTTCCAGTATTTTGTCCATTATGTATTTGCATAAAAGCTACATCACATTTATCATTAACTTACTGAAAACTTAAGTAACAATTGGAAGGTAATAGAATTCAGTCACATATTTACTACAAATTCTCTAATGTATAAGGAATTCTGTATTGTAACATGGATTTGGACAGCAAACCTAACATGACTGTCACTGATATCTGACTGTATCTAACCTGGTGTTAGTTACAGATAAGACCAGTGTTGGGTTACAGCTCCTCTTACACTCATTACACTGATGGACTGTAACTCTATCCCACACTCTCCCTCACACACACACACACACACACAGGCACACATGCACGCTGGTAATTAATTGACACATGAGTTACAGCCCATGTAAACCTGAGGGAGTGTTATCAGGAAACACACTAATAAAGTGCGCGTGCACACAAACACACATATAAACTGCACACACGTCTGCAATGATCCATGATCACATGTGTGTACACACACATGTCCCACACCTCCTCTCCTATTTCACACATACTTACAAGAGTGTTTTTGATGAACATAAATTGAATGAAGACTCATTAATGTTGGTTTCTCATCTTATCCTGTCAAACAGTACTTCCTGAGGCTACTGGCTATCTGTGTGTGTATGTTCATAAATGATATGTCTGGGAGCACAGTTAAGCATTTGCATATGTGTAAATCAGTGCTGGAGAATTTAGATATGCACATAAGTTACACCATGGCTTATAAGTAATGTATATATTACTGCAAGGTTTCTGTATGTTTGTGTGGGTGGAATGTGCGTGTGTGTGTGTGAAAGAGAGAGAGAGTCAGAAAAAGAGAGAGATAGAGTATGGCGGGATTCCTGTGTGAGTAAAGGATGGCCAGAGGCAAAGAAAGATTGTTTCATTTGTGTGTTTGTGTGCATGCTGGCAGTGATCCTTCCCTCAAAGCACATTCCACCGCAGACCACAAAATCCCTTCTTGTCCTTTCTCTAGCTTTCCTCGCTCTTCACTCGTTCTTTCTGTTTATTCTCTCTTATCTCACCCTCCATCTTTCCCTCTCATCCTTTCTCCAACATTCAGCATCCTTCTTCTTTCCTTGCCCTCTCTTTTGCCCCTCTCTCCGCTTCCTCTTTTCCCCTCTCCCCGTATTATGTCTTGCCTAAAAGGTAAAAATATGTCTCTGGATTCAAACTCTTCCTCAGAGTGATCAGAGGTCCTTTTGGCAGCGTACAGTACAGTCAAGAGTAGACGTCAGCTTGTGTTTGCTTGTAGAGGATTTAGGGCTTTTCACTGGCATTAAACAAATGAAAGAAAACAATACTGTTTCAAGAAAGAAAGTTACCTATTAAATGATGTTGATTTGAAGATTTATTCCACCCATTAACCTCTCGCATCAGCCTGAATCCCCTCTTCCTAATCTGCTGTAAAAGTCACACACCTTGTAGCTGCTAAAATATGGCCTCCTGTTTAGGGAATGAGACTTTTTTGGCTAACAGGGCTACTTTTTTATTTTTTTTCCTCCGCATGGTTGCTCCTTCTATTGCTTTCTCTTCTACTGTGATACCTCCATGCAGACACACTTACTACACAGTGGTGACACCACCAGGGGAGTGTGTTATTGTCTCCCACCGTATGGCTGTTTTAAATGGCAATTTGAAGCTCTGCTGGCTCTATAATTAGCTGTGAGCTCCCACAGGAGAGTAAAAAAAAACTGGCTTATCATCTCTCCTTTGTAATTACACATCCGAGTAGGGCGACAGACACACACATAGGCAGACAGGAGTGCAGCCAGTTGCACAGACAGAGGAAAGGCGTGCATCTACATGTACATTTATTGTTATTTACCACCTGTACTAATAGGTTAAAGCTCATTTACCAGTCTGATTTTCTGCCTGTTTGCTAAGCAAAGGTACTTTTACTTTTTGTGTTAACAGTTGCTACAAATACGCAAAAAAAAGAGATGAATGACAGCACAGCAGGAGAACAGACAGTCCAAAAATATGAGTGCTTTTCTTTGCCAGAACTCTCGTCACGTGTCTCATCCCAGTGTGGTTGTGAGGCTCTTATACAGCAGCAGATAGACATGAAGAGGAAGACAGAGTGTGTTAGAGGCCGAGGTCATTAATCTGACTGTCCACTGCTGTCTCTGGTCCCAAGACAAGAAAATAGGGATGACAAGTATAGAGAAAATGCAGGAGGAGGAGAACAATGCAATCTTGTACCAACTGTCCTAGAAAGTAGATACCTCAGATATAGCATGTTAGCTACATTAGATATCAACTAATGACCTTTTTATGTCTATGTATGCTTTCAGTCATCTGTGTCGTGGTAGTATAAGTGCTGGAAGCGAAGGCAACCAGATTTCTTTTAGGATGTTGAAGACGCTTCACCTCTCATCTGAAAGGCTTCTTCAGTACTAAACATTGATGGGGACCCGTAATGGCCCTTTTACGTAACTTTGAATTTCTCAATTAATGTTGAAACATCTTCACATGTAGCAATTATTATTGTATTATTAATGTTTTTACAGTTGGTAATTAGCTTAGCTTAGTTAGTTGGCATGATTAGCAATCTTTCAATTCAGTTATTACTCTTTTGTGTTATTTTAAGCAAGGTGCTACACAAAATTATGTAAGATATATAATATGATTGTAATTTCAGCTGGTAGTTTATTTGATGCTCTCTATCCATTTTAAAACTAAAGGTCAGTTATACCTGACACAATGGGTACTACACATCCTGTGAAAATTGTTGTAGTATAATGTACCTGTGAAGGATCCTTATGAAGTCATCAGCAGTTGTCTCAGGCTGGACACAGGGTCCAATCATTTTTAACAGAGAGTCTGCGTTTCCAGCTGAAGACATGAGTTCGAAAGACATGACTGTCAACAAGGACCAACGGAAATGATATGGTTGGTTCAATTGTGGGAAATCTACCATCTAGTGTTTTTTTGAGCTTTTCCTCCACAACTGTTGCTCATTTTAGACCATTTTTTCACATCTGTCAGTAGCAAGTAGCAGGTTTACCCCCTTAAATTATTGTTAATCTGTAAAAGTAGACATGGGACAATTTTTTTTTTTTAATCCTAGTGACCACTACTACTTTTCTTTTGGGAATAAAACTTTGGAGATAATGCTGATTATGATTTTGGCAATTACTGTATTCCAAAGATAATATATTGTGATGAAATTGGCAATTTGCACCCTGTGTAAGTCTGAAGTAAGAGAAAAATAACCCTGCACAGTATCAGTGAACCTGTGTTGAATGATTCTGTCTGTTGGTCATTAAAGTCTCATTAATCCAATTCTTCCCTGCTACAGCACAAGTGACCACTGGTAATCTGTGTGTCACTGCTGGTTTTCAAAAGCTTTTAATCTTTTTCCAGGCCACCTAAAGTAACTTTGAGTCAGTGTCCTCAGTAACTCTGAACAAGGAGGGATGAGGAGGAAGGGTGGAAAGGGAAACTGGAATGAAGGCCTCCCATCAAAACTGGGGTGTGAAAGCTACTGTGTCAGATAGAGATGTGCTTTTTGTACATGCTGCTTCTGCATTTCTTATCATCTTACCAAGACAAATTCATAATTCACGCCTCTTCTATCTTTTTAATTGCCTTTCCCTAATGTACAGTCACCTCACAAACAAGCCATGGTCAAACACATATACAACAAGCAACAAACTGCTAACACAAACACGCACACAATGCCTGAGGCTCATCACATACTTCTAACTTTGGGTGTGACTGTGTATGGATTCGTATTTGTGTTTATGAGTGTGAGTGTTTGGATGGTAGTAGTATGGCAATATGGTTTATGTGCGTGCATATTCCTGTAGTTGTGGGGACAAAAATCTGTTTATGCAGTCACATTGTGAGGACCTGCCTTACTTATGGGGACAAAAGTCCCCACAACATAAATCACTAAATATTACAGTGAAGATTTGCTTTAAGGTTAGGTTGATGTTAGGGTCAGGTTAAGATGAGGGTTAGGATGAGACAGGTAATGTTTATTGTTATGGTTAGGTGCTGGTTAAGCCTCCAGGAAATGAATGTAAGTCTATATAATGTTCCCACAAGTGATGGAAACAAGACTGTGTGTGTGTGTGTGTGTGTGTGTGTGTGTATAACTGTGATAAGCTTGTGGCTTTGAAGAAAAGCTGTCCGAAATGTGTCACTCTTATTGCTCTCTCTCTCTCTCTCTCTCTTTCTTTCTCTGTGCATCCCAGAATTAATCACCGTGGCAACAGGCCAGAGGAGAAGAGCAAAGAGAAAGAAAGAGAGACATTTATCATTCGTTTCAGTAGACATTCACCCTGTGACCGCATCGCGACATTGTTTTCTTTATTTAGTTCTTTCAGGCCAGCAGCTGATAATTTATACGCACTACCCCTTTAATAATGAGACGTCGCCTTCTCGAGGTGGGGCAGGCTCTTGTTTACGCACACACATACGCACACACATAAAATGCTCAGTCAACATAGAGGTCTTGACCGCTCTTTGTCAAAGTCAACACACACACACACACACACATACACAGTGAAGGAGTGGCAGTGATGAAGTATCCTTTCCTCCTGGTGTTTGCTCCACTCAGGCTGATCAAAAGGAACAGCACTGTGTGTGTGTGTGTGTGTGTGTGTGTGTGTGTGTGAGCTACATAAAGTTTGTGTATAACATCTTTTGGAATTTTATCCTTGAAATTCTTTTTCTTTCCTTTTAAATACATACTCTTTTGTTTACCTTGAAGACAGCGGTGCAGTGGTCCTCAAGGCCCACACCTCTCTGCACTTGACAAATTGAGCTAGTTTAGCAGTAGTTTCACTACTCACTGCAGGGCAAAACACACACACACACACACACTCACTCAGACGTACACTCACACCTACACATGCTGCTGGGCTGCGCTGTACACAAGTGTGCTCTGCTTGGCTGCTCATGTGTGTCAGCTGAGCTGGTACATCAAGGGGAAAAAAAATGTAGAAGAGAGGGAGTGTGACAAGTTGAAGAGAGAGCAGGTTGAGAGAGGGACAGATGGATAGAGAGAGGGAAACAAAAGAGAAACGCAATTGTTTCCAAAGCTCTGAGGAGCGAGCGAGAGGTGGTGGTGCCAAATCAGATATTGCGAGGGAAGTGAAACGCTGTGCAGATGCAAATAGAGACACACACACACACACACACACACAAGCACATATCACCGATAGAGCTGGAGAGATGAAGATTTGTCCTCGCTTGTCGTCATCAAAGCTGTCAAGATAAAACTATTATGGTGGGAGTGTGAAAACAATAGCTCAGGGCCAGCTGTTATATTTGGGTGCAGAAATGCTTCCTCCGTCCTGATTGTTTGCTCTCTGTTTCACCTTGAAATCCTCAGCCTCACATGCTGCATATCTCCAAACATGCAGAAACACGGGAGAGTGACCAAATTTTGCAAAGAATCAGTTCTTCAGGACCACTGCACCCTTCCGCACAACAGGAAACTGGTTCTTTATATCTGAAAAAAGTGATTAAAATCTATTACTACAGTCTTGCATTATTACTACTACTACTACTACTGCTGGTGGAGCATTGCCTGTTTGTATCTGTCAAAGCATTTCCATCTTTGGTGTTTTTGTCAAATTAGTGTTCTACTGCTGTGCTGAAAGCAACAGAAACACTTTTGAGCTACAAGAGCACTTGTACCACCACAGTAGTAATAACAATGTTACTGCTGCAATATTATTGCTTCTACAATGTTTGCTGTACACTATAGTGGCACTGTACCTAAAACATCAGGTGGATTATATATTAACAGTTCCAATTCTCAAAGGTAGCTTTCTCTGGAGCTTTCAATCATGTCATGATCTGTAGAGGAAGGTGGAGTCTGTTCAGTTGTCATAGAGATTGATCTATTCACAAGAAAAGACTGTATCTGTTTTGATTTAATCTCTCTTTTATAACCCCCATGGTGGCCTAAGTTTTTTGTTGACCTTGAAAAAAATAAAATAAAAAAGATCTCAGTTCAAGTTCTATTTACTAACCGGTAGGCTAAGCGGGCTTAGACTGTCAGCCACTGGAGTGTCAGTACTTCTCTGCTGGCCTTGTGTTTGTTTCCATCAGACAGCTCCTGGGAGACATGATTGGAGGCACACAAAAATCAGCTTGTAGCTCTGTAAGTCCCATCCTCATACTGAAAGACACTGACTTCACACACTCCAAACTTGCTACTGAGGATCATCTTTACTGCGGGACAACATTTCCTGTATATAAATTCACTTATATTCCTCATCTTCTTTCACAGGAAGTTCACATGTGCTGCATTGTGTAGCAATACCATCCAACATTACACAAATGTATTCTTCCCTGGATCCTGCTTGCAATTACAGTCATAGGTTTCAAACCAGCAACCACACCATCACAGCACATTCTACTTGGATATCACGTGGAAATAGTTAGCTTCACATTGGCTTTGTCCTACAGGAGATGTTTCTGGGTGGAATATGTTTTAACACACAGCCAAACCTACTTGTGTCTGAAGCATTCTCAGGTATGGCATGGAAAAGTGGGAGCGAAAGTGAGAATTAAAGAGGAACCTCACAAAACCTTCCTCAATGAGTCATTTAATTGAAACTTGAAGTGCCAACAGGCAGAGACGATTCCACTCGATTTCGCTGCAAATCAACTTATTTCGAGATTGTAAATTAATTGTCATTTTTTGATACCAGTTGAGTGATGTGCATTATTCCGTGTTGTTACTGAAATAAGTGAGACAAGATTGAATTAAGGGCTCATTTATGGTCCCCCCCGCTGGCAGCGTTTTCCCCTTGTTTCAAGGAAATAAGACTAAAGCTTAATGATTGAGAATGACAGACATTTTTCTGCAGTGCAAGAACTTGGGCAGAAAAATGGGTTTGAAGGGATGAAAGAGGGAGGGAGGCTGCATGAGAACGATGGAGAAAATTATGAGAGATGTAGAAACGAAGTTAGCAAGAGGAGCAGAAAATAAAATGAGAGAGTTGAGGGCTGGATGAAAGAGAAGGAGAGCAAAGAAGCAAGAGATGGCAAAGAGAATGAAGAAGGAGGCGAGCGATCATTCCAGGGACTGGTTACAACTTGTGGTTATGATAGCAGCAGGCAGGGGAGGCGAACTGTGTGTATGTGTACTGTGAGAGCGACGCTGTGGGGAAACTCAAGTCCATCACACTTGTGAAAGATTAAAGAGGCCTTACACCCGCACACACTCACACACACACACGCGACCATGCCAGCCCAGCCCGGCTGACAGCAGAAAAAGTACTGTGCCATGTCTTACTGTGTGACAAGAAGGGTGTAGAGATGCAGCTCTGGTGAACGGGGTTGTGTGCTTATCTGTGTGCTCCTGACTTGAATAGAAAGAGACGTCTTCTGTGAGTGTCTTCTGGTTATAAAGTGTCATTTTATAGCACATATTTCCCAGCAGGGATGTAAGTCAAAGGCATGCAGTGACATTTTGGCGCTCCCAGTGCTCTGCTGTTTCAATGAGAAATTCTAACAGTGCTAATAGCACTAATAAAGCAGGCCAGGGGTCTGGGGGAAGAAAAATAACATCAATATAATTCAAGCTGTTGTCAGTTTATACCTTTGAGAATTTTTAATGTGGGAGTATCTAATTGCGCTTGCTGTTTTAGCCACACTTGTCACATTCTGGCAAGTGGAGGCAGCTCAAAGTGAAAATGCTACACTGCTGCTCAAAACAACTGCTACTGGAAGGCTAACATGTCAGCTGTACTAATCCCCCAAGTTGGTGTATGATTCACTGACAGTGAAAATTAGCTCTTTTACAACTAGTGTCTTATTTTTCTTTTTCTTTTACCTACCAAGTTAACTTATGAGATATCAGAGTGTGGAGATGTCAGATGGGCACCTGATCATTATCATGTTTAAAGAAAAAATAGTAATCTGGATAGTAATCTGCTATAAAACCAAATTCTCGGTTCAACTTTTTGATTTGGTGTACTTAATGTAGTTGCGCACACACACCGCATGTATTGTAATGTATTGTGGTAAAGAAGTGGTTATCATCTGGCCGTGCTGTCGGTTTGTTTGCAACTCTACTGGCAATCCAAATGCCCAAATTTAAGCAATGACTTTGACCACAAGGTGTTCACAGGTGATATCTAAAACTCATCCTGAGTTTCCTGTTAATTTATCTAAGTAGTAAATGTTGTAAATGAGCAAACTGACTTGACACTCTAAAAAGTAGGGCATTACAGACCAAGAGAAGGAAATGGAATGAGATTCAAACATTTTAACATCTGCACTGATTGGACTTATTTACAACTTTGTGTAATCTGCTCCAAAGTCAAGAATCAACAACATCATGTGTTGCTGAAGCTAATGAACAGAAACAAATGTTTAAATTCTTCCCAAGTTTCAGGAAGTCTAATCAGCCACAAAGCGTTCTTATCTGAGTATAGCGGATAGATAAATGTTCAGTATTGGCACTGGATTGTAGAAAGCACTGGTCATTTGGATGTTCCTAAAAAACATTTCCAAAAGATCCATCTGATCACTGACGGTGACCACACCTTTGCAGTGTCGTTCTCCTTTAACCACAGCCAGCTATTGTTAGCTGTTAGGGAAACTACTTCATAGTGGCGTGCTGTCACCGGCCAGCTGTCTGCCTGTCACTCTTTGTGTGTGTGTGTGTGTGTGTGTGTGTGTGTGTGTGTCACCTGGGGCCAGCCTCCTGTTGTGAGAGCAGCGGTGCGACAAAAGTACGATGATTAATTTCACTCTGAGTAACCTGTCTCGCTGATGTTGCTTTGCCAAACCGTGTGTGTGTGTGTGTGTGTGTGTGTGTGTGTGTGTGTGTGTGAGGGCTGTAGACTGTGTAGTCAGCAGGTATGCTGTGATACTTTGGATGCCCTCCAGTCAGGGTCAGACACACACCCACATATACATTCATTGAGCTGACTGCCTTATAAATCCTACAACACCAACTCACACTGACACCATTCAGTCTCCTTTACATCGACTCTTTTCATATTATCTGTTTTTGAACATGTGACGAGCTGCATACTTAATATTTATCACTTCTTTACTAGCTGTTATTTTAAATTGAAATTCCTTTTTGAGACAGCGCTGTGTGTGTGTGTGTGTGTGTTTGCACGCAGTCACACTGTTGGGACTCACTCTCATTTCGGGGACAAATACAAGTCCTCATAACATAAATCATTAAATTTTAGGGTGCAGACTTGGCTTAAGGTGTGTTTATGTAAGTGTGTGTGTGTGTGTGTGTGTGTGTGTGTGTGTGTGTGTGTGTGCGTGCGCGCACCCTCTCAACAGATGAGACCAAAATCAATTTCATTAGGGATCATGAATGCAATGAGGAGCCGTTCTCTCTCTCTCTCTCTCTCCCTCTCTCTCTCTCACACACACACACACACACACACACACACACACACACACACCCCCATAGATTTCATTAAGGAAATGCCTTTTTTCCTCCTTTCTGTTCCATCATCAAAGAGCTACTTGGACATTTAGTACCTGGGTTCATTACTCGTTCTCACCACACATTTGTAACATTGGTTTCAGTAAGAAATGCTAACAAGGTTAACGAGCTCCTAACCTCCTCCGTTTTTTTTCCTCCTCTCTGCATCCTTCCCTCCTTCTCTTCAACTCCCCTCCCTTTGTCCAGCCATGTAATTAACTAGATGTTTAACAGCTGAGGTTGGACAGGGCACTGCTGTGTCTGGACACACATGTGTATGCACACGCACACACACAACGTAGGAGAAAAAAAGTCTGTGTCTGTGAGAGGAAGGAAAAGGACAGGGGTGAGTGTTGAAGCATAGAGAGGAGGACAGAAGAGAAAATTCTTTAGAAAGAGAGGAAAGAAATGGAAAGGTGGAAAAGCAGAGATGAAGTAAAGACATTAAGAAGGAAATAACTAGAACGAGGAAAGACATAAATAAAGGAAAAGGCAGGTGAGAAAAGGAAGTGGAAGAGAGGGATAATATAAATAAAAACACAAGTGCAAAGAAAAAAAAACAATGCATTATGTGGCATTCAAGAAATACATGCCAGAAGGAAAAATGGAAGACAAGAAGTGAAGGGAGAAAGAAGAAATGGGGGGAAAGGAAGTTGAACAAAGCCACCAAGAAATAAAAAAAAAGAAAGAAAAAAGAATCAAGGACAGCTTTAAAAATGACACATGGTTCAGAGTAAAGGATAGAATGTGGTTGTGTCTTTACCTGACCCAAAGGTGTGACCGGTGGTTGAACCCAGCATGGTATTAATCACAGCAGCACCCCAGCCAAAGCTCATTACTCCCCTTTGTTCACTTTTATTACCTTGTCCTCCTCTACACACACCCGACACACTTCTGTGCACAGACAGCGTCCCTCTTTCTCTCTCTCTCTCTCTTCCAGCAGACCTCCCACCTTCAGCCCACCCTATCTGTCTCCACCATCATTATCAACTTTAGCCTTCATCCCCACCCAACTTAAAACTCTTTGCTAGAAAACAATCCTGTATGTTAGCTTGCTTTCTTATGCTTCCTGTTTAAATGGTTTCACCCTGAGACGTCAACTTGATTGACGCAGAGCTGTCATTTCCTCCCCTCTAAAGGTGAGTTCTGAGTTCTAAAGAAAAACCAAATGCTTGTCACTGTACCACTACCTCTTTACGCTTGTTCTTCACATCATTATTAAACATGAACACATCATGCAAACATTTTAACACTGCTCAAGGTTTATGTTTGCTGCTGGCAAAAGCACGATGTCCCAGTATTTACCTTGACCTTTGTTCTTGTTGTTACATTCAGTTCATCAGTCAGTTTCATGTCGGTCGATGTTTGATCTTTACAGGATGTTAAATGTTCAGACAGAGCACAGTCTTGTAGGTTTTTTTTTTTTAAATACTTGAATACTTTGCTCAGAGTAACTGTCCTCACATGTTTTAAGTGTTCTCCTGGTGTCACAATATGACTTTACACGCACCTTCCTACAGTACGTTTCGCCTGTTGACTGCTCTTATATTCGGTTGTGCTCCTGAAATCCGCCTCCCTAGCAGTTACGAGCACAGTAGATTGCGCACATTAAAAGTGTCCTCGCAAGAAAAGTGACAAATATTGTTTATTTACTTGTGAGGACCTGGCGTGTTTGTGTGCACATGTATAACTGGAAGTGTGAGTGTGTGTACTTACGTATGCATTTTTGTCTACACTTTTGGGGCTTGGTGTGCGTGTGCCTAAGTGTTATAGTGTCCTTGGCATATCAACATTGCTTAATGAGCCTCATCCCAGGAGGATAGAGGATGCAGAGAGGTCCAAAGGAGGGACACACGGGATAGCAAAGGAGAAAACGAAGGGATGACATCAGGAAAAGTCACCTTTAACTCTCTTCCTGATCGCAACTTTCTCTACAGTGCTGTCACAGTAGAGTTGCAGTGGCCGAGAGAGACCGTACTTCAGCTGAAAGGTCAAAGACATGATGCATGTCTTATTGCCCCGTCCTGCAGCGAGACACACAGCCTGCCCCCAATGCACATCACTCTGGAAAAGAGCAATAGCTTAAATGCCTGGAATATAAATGGAGGATTCAGTAATCACACACAGCGAGTGAACTGATATGTCATTTTAGTCTGCATATATTCCAAATAAACATTGTGTTTTGAAACTAATTGATTGGTGAATAATTTAAATGCAAATAGCAGCAATTAATGTTCATTGCACTCATCGGAGAGTGACACTGCTGAGCATGATAAAAATGCACATGGTTGCTTTGCTCCAACGGGGTAAACCAATCAGTTTAAAAAAAATAAAAAAACACCTTAATGACTTCGAAGCTGTCAGTACCATCAAAGAAAGAACTTTTATGGGTTTCTGTTTTGTCTAATCATGCCGGTAGCTGCTATAAAAGCTACCGTTTAATACAGGGTAGGCACTGCTTTTGTGGCTGAGTCTCTTTCATCTTATGGCCTGGGCTCTCCACTAATAAGTTCCAGAAAGCGAGAAACTGGACGAATGGAAACATAAAAAAAAAGTTCTGGATCCCCCACTGTCACCCAATTTTTCCACTATTATGGTTTTGACTTTAGTGAGCACAGACTGCACGGAGGGAAAAAGTGGAATTTATGAAGCTGGTTGCCGTAGTTATTTCAGCTACGTAAACATATGACATTTGCTAGAAATTCTTATTAACCCTTATGTTGTTTGTTTATTGAATTTCAATAAAGTTTTCTACTAGGTGTGATCACACAGTCTACAGTATCTCAATCTAGATTTCTATGAAAAGTAAATGGGACAAAAAAGGGAATTATTAAAGTTTCTCACCCTGCCGCCTCCCCAGCGAGAAGCCTGTTTGGACACTAACTTCCAGAGTGCGGAGGTCACAGAAGGAGAGCGGAAACCTGCAGGCTAGCAGTCTAGATGAGAATCTATGATCACCTGTTCCAGTCTGCAGTCCCTTCTGAGCCAGCTGACCTGAATCCCACTCCAACTGCCCTCTGCCCCGAGCTGTAGGCCACTGCACACTCCCTGCTCCTACCCCCCCTCGCTTCGCCACAATCCTTCACTCATCACAAGTGATACGGCGGCCCAGGGCATGTAGCAGTTTTAGAATAAAGTGTTTAGTTTATGTGTGTGACTGAATGTGTGAGTATGAGTTTCCCTGTACTGCTGAGAGAGAGAGAGAGAAATCACCAGAACCAGAAATACAAGGGGACAAAAGGTCATGTTCACATCAATAAAGGTTCCACTGTGTGTGTTTGGGTTCATGTGGGAGCAACATAAGGGGGCTGCTAAAACAAATGACCTTTTGACAGTAACAACTGGGATACACCTTCTTTGCACACATGCATGCACAGACACACACACACACTTTTGAATGTCAGGAAAAGTTCTACAATTTGCAACTTTTCTGAAACCAACAGAAATGTCTAAATGTGTTAAACCATACAAGTTAATATAAAATGACATATGACTAGTATTTGCCCTAACAAAATGCACACCTTTCTTCTGTAAAAACACCTTAAAATGGAAGTTGTACTGTAAAACTCTCAGGTTTTAGACTGTCAGTGTCTGACTGAGAACCTCCTCAAAGTTGATTTATTGAAGCACTTGACTTGTAACCAAAAGCTGCTTCCTCCTCTTAAGCTACAGAGGCACATACAGTGATGACAGCATGTCTGTTAATGAAGCTTCTGTCAGGGGGAAAAAAAAAGAAAAAGATTAAGGAAACTCTTGTAGTGTTTTTGGCAGATAATAACTGCAGAGACTAAGGAGAAAAAGAGAGTGATGACAGAGTGAGTCTAGGCGATAGAAAAACAGAAAAGTTGTAACAGACTAAACCGCTGTCAGGTGATGGATGAGCAGATGGAGGTCGGGAAATTAGAAAGAGAAAGATCCAGACAAAAAAGTACAGAGGGAAGGAGAAAACGATTTACTTGCTGGTACACAGGGACTGATCCTCATAACTGTAATTTTGTCAGTAGACTTAACCCTATAAGCGCACACACACACAAACACACACACAACAACCCCCATCCATCCTGTGGCACCGAAGCTAAACAGATGAAAGTGCTGAAATTGTCATCTGTCAGTCTGGTAGCTGGTTTTCAGCTGACAGCAGCATTTAAGGTAAATTTTCAAGTGCCACTCTAGACAAAACGAGAATTGGCTGCTATTACAAGAGGTGGAAGCGAACACAATTTTCTTCAACATAACTGCTGTGCGTTAGAAGAGACTTTCAGAGTTAAGGTTGCAAAGTATTCAGTTAGAATTTATTGTTCTCCTGGGGAAGCTGCGTTCACTACAGTGACCAATTGATGCCTGGGGATTATGAGAAAGAACTGCGTGTGTGAATATTAAAATGCACCAAATGGTTCATTGGAGACATACATGGGAGAGACAGTGTGCTGTGTGGACGCTTGAATTGGTGAAATTTTGAAAGAGTTTATCGCACAAATCAAAAATTTGACCCTGTAGATCAATAAGTTGTAGTTTAGGTTCAGTCAAATGGCGTGAAAGCTCGTCTGTTTAACTGGAGATCCTGATACCTAAGCACATTGAGATCTCAGCACCACCTAGCAGAAGCTAAAAGTACACCAATCAAGTTGGCGAACTAAAGCCATTTGGAAATTGTTAGACACAATTTGTCTTCATAATGTTATCCTCATCTTCAGAGTAATCTTCTTTTGCCATTTATACTATTGTAAAACAATAATTTCACTTTTTTCCAGATCCTGGTGAACTCTGTCATCCAACCTGCCTTGCTGTATGAGAATGTGGTGGTGAGCAACGGGAGCCCCATCCTGAGAGATCTGCTCTTCAGCCCAGATCATCAGTATTTATATGCCCTCACTGATAAACAGGTATGAGAAGCACGTGCAGACACTCAAAATACAAAGATCTGCAGTCAGGCAAGGTTAGCAGTGCAGCCCATAATGCAGCCTGTAGGTGCTGCTGACAACCCTGAGGATATAATGACTAAATATCAATAGTCATTTATCTGTCTGGTGAATTTAGGGATGGATCCAGTGATATGTGACAGCCTGGGGCATATGCACACCTAGTTCAGTATATACACACACTGCTTCCACACTCTGCATGCATTCATATGCTGCTGTCACACACACACACACACACATATATATACCCTACCTGCAGTAGCATATTTAGAGCATGAACATATGCAAGTCAAGCAATATCACACATGCACACACACAGAATCATAAGTGCTAATTAATATCATGAATATTACAATGTGTCACATAGGATGAAGCCCCATGTCACCATTCCACGAGGGATAGAATGTGTGTTTGCATATTAATTGCTGTGAAGTAGGAAAAAAAAGAGTTGATCTTTAAGTTGTGACATTTTTAGTTTCACAAGAGCAAGAACATTGCTTTTAAAAAACTTTTAAAGAACTTGTAACCAATAATTTCAAATCATAAGTTTCAGTTAATGTATTATATTTCAATTAATGTATTATATTGTATTGTATTTTTTAATTTATTTGTGTATTTTTTGGCGGTGGGGGAGCTTTGACTTTAAAGGCCTGGTCACATATATATATATACAGTATATACAGTATATACATATATATATATTTAACTACCTTAGTTAATGATCAAATACCATCAGTTAGCATTCACATTTGTTCCTGTCTTCAACAAGCTCGGTGAGCTTCTTCCTGTTTATTCTACCATGCTAGCGTGTTCCCAGCTGGCCACTGTGTTAATGGTTAGCTTGCCAGCTACAGTAGTTAAACACCCATGTGAGTTGATCAAGTCCTTACATGACCATGCTTCCAGAGTCAGATATTTTGTGTTGAGACACAGATGGTGTCCTCATTCGAAGTGTTGTACTGTTTTATTTGACAAAAATTGATGGTGTTGTAATGTTATTGTTGGAAAGTTAGCATTTTAAATTTCTTTGTCTGATTAACTTCCTGTTGCGACCGCAGTGGCAGAATGATATATACAATATAATCCTGCATGCATTCACAGGAGTTTGATATTGCACCTTGCAGTGTAGCTATGGCCTCTTCTCCTTGGTTTACCTGCATGATTCTCTTATCTCATAACAATTAATGACTGCAATGTGATAACCTTCAACAAGACCTCCCCGGTACATAGAGAGTAACTGCCATGTGAGTGCTGTGTAATTTACAAGCAATTAAACATAATTGACTTCCATGTGTCTGAATAAGCACAGAGAGGAAGTGCAGAGTAATTGATACCAATGGACGGTGTCTGTGTTGATGTGGCGAGGGAAATAAGGCCCTTTAATCACAGCAGTCCAGGAAGGAGAAATGCACTTTACAGGGAGATGCATAAATGCATATACAAGCAGAGGATGTCTACCCACACAAACATACTGAACACTTTTGGGAACACAAACTGACACAGAATCATATATGCATGCAAAGAAAGAAAAAGATTTCATTCTCAAATTTATTAATATTTACAAAGGGGTTCAGTTGCAACATTGAAAAGATTGGAAGCAGTAGAGTGAGTTCGTATAGTTCGCAGCACTGCAGACAGTAAAATAAGCCTGAAACCACCAACGTGATAGAAATACTAAAATATAATAAGTCAAAAATGGAAAAAAAATTTAAAAATGTGACGTTAAGGATGAAGTTGTCTGGAAAGGACTCAACAAGTCCGGGTGGATAAGAGAAATGACTGCTTTGAGAAAGCTTAAGCATAATAAAAATGTGTACAAACTTTGAGACCTGTTCTAATTCGACAGTATCCATTAGAATGATGACCTCTGTACAACAAGCATCTCTGTTTTAGTCATTCATGCTCAGCAGCTGCTCAGAGAATGCTGAGAGTGCTGGGAGTGTTCCCAGATTTTCCCTTTTAGCTCCTGTCATCTGCTTTAACAATGACTTCTATTGCCATCAGAAAGTCTGTTTCAATTATTCAAGTTAGTGTTTTAATTTTGATGAGCACCGGTATGTCCACTGCATGTCTTTGAATGTTAGTGCAATGACTGCAGGGAGGTCTAGTAACAGGAGGGGAGCCTCGTAGAAACCACAATGCTTCCTCTTTAAAATGATCCAAGGTGATACTGTTACATTATAAAAATACTGCAGATGTCCGACACTGTTTTTGCTCCATCTTGCAGGGGAATGGTCTTCTGAAACCTAGAGAGTAGACAGATTCAGATCTAATGCTTAAATAGTTCAGCATTTGGGAAATAGGCTTATTTACCTTTAGCAGAGCTTTTGATCAAATACCACTGTCATGTCTGTCCATTAAATATGAAGCTACAGCCAGCAGTCTCTAAAGTTTACTCATCGACACATTGTATTTATCTAATCTATACCCGAACTGGAATGTTTAAATGACAAGTTGTAAAATTTATTTATTCCCTGATCAGTTGCACTGACTTCTTGCTTCCAGTTTTTGTGCTAAACTCTCTGCTTGTTTTTTTTGCTAGCAGATATGTTCTTCTTATCAGTCTTCTCATATAAGTCAGCAAGAAAGGGAATAAGCATATTCCTCAACATTTCTATTCAATTACCATTCACTATTCATTTAAAGAAATCTCTAATAGCAGTTGGGGATGTATGGAAGTTACACATTTGTGATGCTACTTTGCCTCAGATCTGTGCAATGATAGTGAGTTTTGCTTCAAATTTGATCTTTTTTTAGTCAATTTCTGTCAAAATCAGAATCACAGCAACTGGCAGGAGATGGAATGACCATCTCTTTGTAAAGCAGTAATGGTCTTTCACTTCCAGAGCTTCAACATTGTCCAAATTCACAGTCCAGTCAGAAAATGAAATGGAAAAGGAGAGAGGTAGTGAGAGTTGAGGAGGTGGGAAAATATAATTGGTTTGCAGGATATGGTTCACTCCTTTTCTGCAACTCTTCCTGCCTCATCTTTTCAATATTCTTAGGGATCCTCACTTCTGCCTCTCTCAGATGAAGTGAGTTTGTGGAGTAACTGCTCTCCCAGTAGCAAGTTCAGACAGCTCAGAACAAAATAAGGATCTTGCCTCAGCTGCAGAATGTGAACTTGTGTACCAGACGGTACAGGACCGGAGTGTGTGCAGAGCCTCCCAGGCCTACTGATGAGAAGTGTCTTTGTAGCCTGAGGCTGCCTGGTCTAGAGATAATGTATTGTGGTTTAAGGTCATTGGCCAAGCCTGGGGGTGCATAAACTTCTCCTGACTCCAAGCCAACAAAGTATGCAAAAAGTAAAAACTATAGGTGCTTTCTCTGGACTTGCTTAGTTACATTCATGGGTGCGGTCATGCAAGTAATGATGCAAAGTTTAACCACATCTGCTCGGTTGTACGAAGACAGCAGAAATTGAGAAAGATTGCCACTTTTGCCTCCAAAATGTCCCAAGAGTGCCATGCCCAGGAGAGTCTAACTGTGAACCCAAATCCAATTTGCTCAGGATGACAAAGTATTTGTAAGTAAGAAAACAACACATGTAAACCTTTAAGGTGGTATAGCTATAATCTTTTCCTTAGTCTTTTGTTAGTCTTAGTCTTAGTTTTTTCTTTGAGTATCTTTGTATCTAAAATTAGTATTAACAACTTATGAATAAGCATTTTTATCCAGCTTAATACTAATAATCTAATAACTAATAATCTTATAACATTCTTACAGATCAGCATAATGTATATGCCACATATGAAAATAAATCACTAAAATCAAGCACCAACACCCCAAGATAAGTTTCTGTTATCATTTGCTGCTTTCCCTTTACGATGGAAATTGGAAGTTGGAGCTGGGAATGAAAAGCTAGATGGATTGCTTTCAGCAGGTTTAGCATTGTTAGCAATGCATGTGAGACAGCTGAAGGAAGTGATGCATGGGGCTTGGGTCCTCAGTGAGGCTGACGTTAGACTCTTCTCAACATGTAGGAGTCAGGTGTACCTTCACCCTGTTTGTCCTCTTCTTCTCCTCTCCTCTTCCTCTTCATCCCCCCCTTTCCTCTCTCCTTGTTGAATAATAGAAATGCCAAGTGATGAGACCTCAAACATCAAAAAGCCAATTTCCCAGCTTGACAGAGCAATTTACCTTTTCCTATATTCACTCACACACATAATTAAAAGCGGTGGATTGGACTGCAGCATATAGACTGCATATCTGTACAGCAACACTGACTCATACATATAAGCATGCACGCACAAATGCTGTGAAAACATAAAACTGTCCGATTCACTGCGAGGTGAGAGTTTTCGATTAGCAAGCAATGGATTTATACATGGCTCTCTTTATGTCTCTTCACACACACACACACACACACACACACACACAGTCCCACACTCTCATGCTCATACAGACAGTCTCTTCGTGTTCTTTCACTTTGTGCATCTTTTCCTGCTTCTAGCTTTCGGTCTGTCTTTTTCTGTACGTTCGTATCACATCAGTTTTGTGCCCATAAAAACGAACAATAGCACTAAATCAATTTTATCTTTGTCGTTGTTCCCTCGTTATGTGGTCAAATTCTCCAGATCCAATAAAAACAGCAGGGTAAGAGATTTTTCATCCTGTCATCAGCCTCTGCTGTGGATGTCACTGAGACAGAAATATTTCCTGTGTCCTGCATGTCCTTATAGATGACATCACCTAATTGCTTTAAAGTAAATGACTAAGTAGATTACAACTCATAATCTATTGATTTCTACTGTACCTTTGTACCAAATCACTCACTTATCATATAATTACCAGTCTTGCTTCTACTACACTGAATGAAGCTTTCTATTGACCTATTTCCCATTACACTGAGTTATTGTCTGCCATTTCAGACTAACAGAGCCTGAGAATGTGTATTTAATACTTTTGTTTATTTTTGTTTAATGTACCTGTATTGTACTGATGGACCGTATGCCAGTCAGGCCTAGCCCGGTCTCTGATCTTTTCTCTTTTGTAACATCACCACCACATTTCCCCTACTGAACTCACAGGGCAAGGTCAAGGCTCTCCGCTTGTAAAACAGCTTCGGTAAGGTGACCTGTTGGCAGCGAATGCCTTCGCCTCTGCCCCTGTGAGGCTGCTCAGGCAGTGGCATAATGGTCTGATGATGTACCTCTGTGTATTGATTTAGCTACAGTACAGAAATGTACTTAGCTGTACTGTAGTGCACACACAGTGGAGAAACCCTACACCTGGCACCACATCAGAGAGGGTTCATATTCAATGGACTCAGCATTTACTGCACTTGGAGGTCAGGGAGAAAGACTGCCACGCGATCCTTTTTTAAAGCGGTTTCTTTGGTGTTTGTCCAACTTTTAAGATGATAAAAAAAATGAGACAAGGATAGGGAGAATTATCAGGAGAAGATACAGAAATCAGAAAGTGCCCTGGCTCCTGTCAGTTAATTGCGTTTTGGCACAACATATCTTAGTTTATCAGTTGTTCAGCGTAGGCAAGCTGCAATTAGTGACATATTGTTAAGACTTTTGATAAAGGACGTTGTCATTTCAAGCAGAAGACAACTGTGAGTATAATTTCTGAAGATTCTGAGGTGCCGCTACTGTCTAAAGCTCAAATTTACGATGGGTAAAAGTAGGGCTACCAATGGAGTCTTTTTTTCCCTCCATGCTTAGTGAGTGACTTTATGTTACTTGTGTTTACAGATTTTCCTGAAATAATCCAACTATATAAGAATCTATTTATTTTTATCAAACACCTCAGGAGTGCAGCATAACTATATCTTCAAACATTTTGTAGTAATTTGGACATGTCATGCTGTCAGCTCTGTCAAATCACTTGCACTGATTGGCTGTGAGCAAAACCTTTCAAATAGTTGCGCAAAGTGGAGCCCATTGACCAAAGTTGGCCCGCCAAAGGATTCAATTTGACCCCCAGATGTTTCTATCTATCAATCTACCTAAAAAATGCTCTTTAAACATGTAGGAGCTAATTTATTCTTCATAATCTTAGCATGAATGTCGCACAGGAATTCACAGAATCAAAGGAGCTTAAGATCCCAGGACCATTTTATGTCTTATAAATACATTTAAATGCAGTAAGTGCTTTTCACCTGCCATCCACCATTAATCATCATTTCTGTCCTGGGCCTCCAATGGAAAAAGTTAGGGCACCCCTGCTTAAGGATATTAAGTGCCCATATCCAGTGAACAAGAGGCAATAATAAACAGTTAAAGGATTTATTTAAATTTCTTTTGCATAATCGGAAATGAATGGTGGCTCCAAATCTGATGTAAACAACCACTCTGGAAAAGTGCTGTGCCTGGCTTTTCCTGAGTCAGAGAAAGGCTGGTTAAGTTGACAGCGGTAGAGGAAGTGCTGCTACAAGTGTTGATAGCAGTTGCTCCTGTGCTCATTAACAGTCTGTGTGGAACCCATTGGATGTGTGGTGGGATTTTGTTTTGTTTCGTCATGGTGGTAGTCAGCTTAGTCAGGTAGTCGGCACAAAGTGCAGTTCAGGCAATAGTGTGAAATTTCAAATATATATATTTTATCATATGATAAATTTGGAAAAGTTAAGATAGCTAATCTCATAATGCCTTTTTAAATGCCCTATAAACATATTTGTGTTCAGATATTAGTCACATATTTGCAGTGTGCTGTCAAAATATATGATATTTGATATAACTGAATAAATTTAACATACGGCATATTTTTGGATGGCATGATATCTGCTAAAACCCTTCCTTACTTACACACAATTACACACACACACACACACACACAAACATCCCACCTGTCAGCAGTCTGTCAAGGCAGAGAGATGAGTGATTGGCTGATCAGAATGTGATTTGTGAGACGGTCAAAAAGACAGACAGCAACAGAGGGAGACAGGCAGAGAGAGACGGAGAGAGAGAGATGTCTTAATGCAGTTGAGAGAAACAACGTGACTGGGGTTTGAACAAGGAAATTGTCTAAAGTTGATTTGTGAAAGAACCACACTGAGCGTCTGTAAACTGCGTGAGCATATGGGTATGATAAAGAGAGCGAGAAAGTCGAGAGCTGTGTCAGATCTTTAAACTACCTAAATACATGTGCGGAAATGCTTTTTATCAGAGACTAAAATGATTAAAGTCAGAAGTCAGATTAATACCACATGAACTTCATTCGTTCCTTTGATCGTTCTTTTTAATACGCAACCACTGCCAGCGAGATGTTGAGCTTAGTACACAGACTGGACATAGAGAAACAGCAATCCTGGATTTGTTTTAAGTTAGCAAAGTCTGCACAAAAGCACTTCTTTAAAAAAAAAAAAAAAGAAAAAAAAAGGTCTTACTGTCACCCTGATGTTGCTTTGTGACGGAGACTTCAGAAAATCACTGCTCCTGGCATATGATCCTCCATGACATCTCAACATATTCACAAAAAACCAAATCCAAAACCAAAAAATATCCAAATGAACCTAAAACTACTCTTTTTAAAGTCACTTCAGTTATATAAAAGGTAGCACCTGTTTTGGATATGTGTGATATAAAGTCTTTTTCTAGAGTGTGACGGAGAGACACTTTTTTGTTGTTACTAATATTAAGTAGTTATGTCTCATGTCGTGCCCAGTGCAGTTCTGAACTGTAAGTTGTCCAGCCTGATTGGGACACTACAGCATAGTAATCTTTATTAAAGAGCTTAGGAAAATAAGAATATTCCTTTAAAGGACAATGATGGAGAGATACTCTCTTTACCAGGTACTGTATTTTTTTTTCCTCTGTTTCTCTTGTGTCTGTTTCCTATTAGGTTGTGTCTGTCGGTGTCTACTTGTGATCTATGGCCTCATTTGCTGTGTTTTTTGGTGTGTCCAGCCAAATTCATGACAGATGGGAGCATAACAGAGCGACAAAGGGGCAGAAAGAGAAGAAAAAGGAAGAAAATTGAACAGACAAATAAAGAAATAAGAAAAAGCAGAGAATCCTCTTAGAGAATAAAATGTGGTTATTTTACATCTTGCTTTTATTTATGATACACTTACTCATACTGCTGGTCTCTGTGTATAGTGTGTACATGCGAGTCCCCTTAATTCACATCTGCGTGTTAGAGTTCATTGTTTATTAACTCGCATGTGGAGACCATATATGTGCAAGCACTTTACGTCAGAATGTGCATGCCACAAATTGCATATCTGCATGCACTTTGTTGCTGGTTACATGGCAGTCTTAAAATCTGTCTGGATGGCAAAATAAACCATCCATCAGCCTATTGTGTCATGATAGCGCCTTATACCCCCCCCCCCACATTATACAGATGGGACAATTACAACTGGGCCTATAGCTGCTGCTAGCTGGGACCACATGGGCCCCATATGTGGAATGAAACATCAGTCGCAATTACATTTGTGTGTCTTGCTCATCCATCCTTCCTTGTATCCCTCATCCCCGACCCCCGCCTTCCATTCTCTACCCCCCCCCCCTCTCATCCACCACGAGGCAAATTAAGAGCTTCTCTATCATGACCCAAATGAGAGAGGCTCATTTGTAGCTGTTATTTATTTGTAATAAACCCCTCATCCCCCATCTCCTTTGCTCCCCCTCCTTCCTTCACTCCATTATCGGTTTGAACACTGAAACGAATGGTTAAAATGGACATTTTGTGATCTCATTCTTTCTATCTTCCTCTACCTCATCCCCTGTCCTTTCCCCCTGCCTGCCTCCACTGTCCACAGATGAATGTGTTTCCCTCGGCAGCAGCAAATAGGCCAGGGATGAAAATGCCATATTTAATATAAATGGGTGGTTCTCACTTACTTACTGTCACACATACACACAAACACAGACACACACACACTCTCCCTAGCCTCCTCAGTAAGACAAAGAGTCTTTGGCCGAGCATCTCCCGTTTCCCATCCCATTATCTGTTTTCTAAAACTCAATAATTGAACTGTTCCATTGGAATACATCATCCGGCCCACTACCACAAAGCCCCATTGAATAAACTTCTCTCCCTGGCTGTTGTGTTTGAGTGCGACATGTTTTTTTTTTTTTCTTTTGCCTCCTCCCTCTATCAGATAGGCTGTATTACTCGTGTGGTATTTGTCCAAGCACAAGTAATGACTGCAATTTGCTGCTATTTGGTGTCCCGTAAGAGGCCTGTGTCTGGTAATGGTAGCATTATAATAGTTATCAGACACAGGTTACTATTATCATGCTATGAATCTGCCATAAGCTATTGTGTCCAACTGTACATCAGGATGACACAGAAGGAAGGGATGAGGATTCAATGGAAGGATTACTGGAATCTAGTTCAGAGATGTGTTATTATGAAATATGTCTTGGGATGTAGCTTTATAAATAACATCACATTAAGAATATGTGCATTGCTATCACAAAAGGCAAAAGAAAAGCATTTTCTTCACACTTTATTTGAATCGGAATGACTTTAATAATCCCTGTGAGGCTGTACATAGGCACTATAATGCGCTGAGCTAAATGTCAATTCCTATGGGGTGGGGTTAAGGTAACACACTGATGATGAGCAGATATAACATTTACTCACCCACAATAGTTTCTCATGTTATTATGCTAACATTTGCTAAATAGCACTAAAGACAGAAGAAGAAATTTCCTTGAAGCATCTGACCTGTAGGTGCTGGATGATAATTCAGGGACCAGCTCTCAGGGAAGTGAGTATCTGTACCAGATTTCATGGCAATCCATCCAGTAGATTTTAAGACCTTTAAATAGAAGAACTTTCAATTAATAGAAGTAAAATGTCAATTTTGGGGGCAACCTTAAAGGAGGATTCATCCTCTGGGGACCATAAGCTGATGTTTATGCTAAATTTCATGATTGAAAGAATGAGCTGTTTAACAGCTGTTGAGATTTTTCAATCTGATTTAGAAGAATAGAGTAAACAACCTTATTTTCATTTGAATTTTTGTTCACTGCTTTAGACTTCTAAGATTTGAATTTTGACATGTAGTGATACTCCTATTCATTGTATATTGATGTAATGATGTGTTTTTTGACTGATTGATTTTGTGAATTGATTTTGCATACAGGAATTGATGCTGACTTTGATCTTGTGTATCTGATAAATTGTGTGTATCAGAAGAAAAGCTTGACTTGACTTGGGGTGCCACCAAGTAATTAAACTGAGCGCAAATTGTTTTCTTGACTTTTAAGTTTTGATGCAGATGTAGAGGCTATTTTGCCTACACAAGTCATGACTGATGCAGGACCTAGCTCAGCAACAGAGATGAATCTTCAAATTCAAAGTCTGATGCTAAGCTTAAAACTGATTGGATGAATGTGACAGAAAGGATAGTATGAAGAACAGACAGTGACATGAAAACCAACATATGCATATGTGTTTGAGTAATCTCGCCATGGTTGTTTAGGGCAAAGTACGTGAAAAGACATGATGTACTGTTCAAAGGTAGAGAAGTTAAAAAAGGTGCATAAAGGTAGTTTCCTCTTTGAAGATTTCTGCACTGCTGTGCCCGCAGCTGCCATTAGAATTCACCATCACCCCCTTCCAGCTCACCTGGTGTGCCCCCTGCCTTTGCAGTGTTATTGATGTCGTACTTCACCTGACTGAGGCAGCTGGAGGTGTGTGTGAGCGTGTCTTGGGTGGTCAGTGATGTATTTAAGTATTTAATGACTGCCCCAAACTTGTCTCAAACTCTCAGCTTGGTCCAAATAGTAACTTTCTCACTGGTGTGTGTGTGTGTGTGTGCGCGTGTTTTTGCTTGCCTGCGAGGCAGTTTCCTGCCTAGCAGTCTGTTTGTCAAACTGCATCCGGCAAGTTGAGATGCAACACATGGATGTGGATACACTGGTGATTGTGGACACAGAGAATGTCCAGATGATGAAGCATTTCAAAATACCTTCTTAAAGGATAACTTCTCGGCTATAGAGTATTGCACAACCTTGGTGAAATTCAAGGTAACTTCTCCTGATGATCGTACAGACAGATGGTGGATGGCAAAAATGCAGGCAGCAGCAGAAAACATGTCCATTTAACGGTAACTGCAAAGACAAGTATATGTGGAAATGGGCTTCTTAAATGACAATTCCTCTCCGTCTCACTCACTCCCCTGATGTTTGGGTACTTCTTTGGTTGCAGTTTAAAAGGCAGGTAAATTTGGACAGCATTGTTTGATGTCCTTGTTAATACCCGAGTTCTCCGTTTTCCCGAAAGAGATCATTAAAGTTTCATCTTATCTCAGTCATGCAGACACACAGATGGCAGCCGGTAGAGATTTAGCAGACAAAAGGAGTAATCCTTGATGTTTATCTCAAGGGTGTTAAGTACAATAGCATATTCTTTGCAAGGCATTAAGCAAACTTGGTCCTCTTATGTTCCGATTTGGACTCATGCAGAAATCTGTTCGCCAGGTGTAATATTTAGTGTAAAAAAAGAAAACAAAAGAAGTGAATGAAGGTCAAGAATTTCCTTTTTGCTCGTTTTTATTTGAGTACTGCAGCTCCCATTTTGATGGATACTTTTGAAGGGCTGTCGCTCTTGATGGCCTGAAAGCAATACTGTATAAATAGCATATGTTTGTATTTATGTACAATTAAAACTGAAGTTTGGTGAGGTGTTGTATGTCAGCGTGGAGTCAAGGCAAAACAGCCTGACGACATGAGTTCATCGCTCCGTGAAATTTTCTATTCTCTTTGTTACACCCTCACGGACTGGTTTTCAAACTCAAAGCCCCCCGCTTGTGTCACAGGGTTTCAATTACAGCATCGTTTATATAACGTTATGACAATGCAAAGTTTTGATCATCTTGTGATCCTTTTTCACTGTCAGTTGCACTTTAGAAGGAAATGTCGGTCAAAATCAAGCCAGGGCTGATTCAGCCTCTGTACTTGGGGCGCCACAACACCTGCTTCTTTAAATAGTGGCTCTGGGACCAGTTTTATTTTAGTTTTAATCTGTTACAGTTCAGTTTACACTTGCAAGACTTGAATGAAAAGAAGTGATTTAAAAATCCTTCAACAAAATAATAATGATAATAAAGTATAAGTATGTAGAAATTATGTAGGAATTATGTCATATAAAAATCTGTAGCTATTGGAAATTAATTGAGTGACCAGAAAACCCAGTATGTTTCTTTTTTTGGAAGGATGTTGTCCAAACAGTTACTGACTGTCCAGTTTTTAGCTATTTACATTCTTCTAGATTCTGTTTAGTATCTCGTTCATAGTTTAGTAAACTGCATGCTTGTATCTGTGTTGTCCGATCCACAGGAGAACTGTGGGTGGTACACAGTATATTACAGAGAGATGTTTGTCAGAGGGTGTAATCTTAACCCATCTGTGTGTTTACATGTGTTTAAACCTCTGCTTCTCCCCCTCTAGCTAGCCTTGTATGCAGCAGTGTGGAGTTGCAAGGAGCACTTCTAGAGCTGTTTATCTCTGATAGTCACAGTGAGCTTGTTCCTTTAATCTCATGTTCCACGCACAGGACACCTCCGGTAGATCCTGTGCACATCCGGCCTATGGCTGTTTGAAGGTGGTGTACACAGGTTCTGTGTGCAATATTAACCAGGTGTGTGTTCCTGCGTGTGTTTTATTTCCAGGTCACCCGTGTACCGGTGGAGAGTTGTGAACAGTACACATCGTGCAGAGCTTGCCTGGGATCAGGGGACCCTCACTGTGGCTGGTGTGTGCTACATAATGTGTAAGTGCATATCCTGCTCATTGTGTGGTATCTATGCAGTATGGGGTACACTATATGTACAAAAGTATTCAGACAGGGGCTGTTTTTCAGGGGCAGGGTTTGACCTATTACTTCCAGTGAAGGAAAACTTTAATGTTTTGGACAATGCCACGCTTCCAACTTTGTGGCAACAGTTTGGGGAAGGTCATTTTCTGTTCCAGCATGACTGTGCAAGCAAGGTCCATAAAGACATGGCTGGATGAGTTTGGTGTGGAAGAACTTGACTAGCCCGCACAAAACCCGGACCTCAGCCCCATCCAACACCTTTGGGGATGACCTGGAACAGAAATTGTGCACCAGGCCTCTTCGTCCTACAGCAGTGCCTGAACTCAGAAATGCTCTACTGCATGGATGGGCAAAAAATTGACCGAAACACTCTAAAATCTTGTGGAAAGCCTTCCCAGAAGAATGGAGGCTGTTATAGCTGCAAAGCTGGCTATGTATTTAGAATGCAATGTCATTAAAGTCCCTGTTGATGTAATGGTCAAGTGGCCCAATACTTTTGTCTATATAGTGTATTTGGTGCCCTGCAGTTAATTCTGATCTTTTACTGTGATGGACAGGACTGTGGAAATGTTGATGACCTGACAAGCGCATGATTTCACTCATATTGACCACTTTACAGAACAATCAGCCTGAAGCTGGACAATTCAAATTTCTTAAAGATATAATCAGTGTTCAGGAACCATTTTTTTGTTGTTTTTTCTGTTCAGCAACCTGCGTTTTCTAATTCTCTTCTGTCAGAGACACTTGTGTCAAAGATTTGACCACCACGTTTGATAGAAAGTGTTCTACTCTGTGTGGGAGAATCAAAGGTAAACGTGTCATTAGAGTAATCATTAGAAGCTTCAGACTTTAAAGCCCACCATGTACACCTGTGCTGCTAGCCAAGCAGCTGATGAATGAACCACTGACGGTGAAGCATGAATGAGCAGCTGGTCCCAATCTGCTAATGCAAGTGTGACATCAGAGCCCTGCCTGAACTAATGCTGTGCTCCATTTGCTTTTCACGACACTATTATTTTTGTCTCATAATGACAGACAGTCTTAGAATTATTTGCAGATATTCTTAAACCTTTAAAGCCATTGATTAGTTTTGACGCAACCCTTGGTTACACGGTATACAAGCACGCACACACACACACATTGTTTTCAGGATATCTGAATTCCTAACACCCTAAGGGCTAATGACTATGATTCCATCTACCTCAGCCACTTTTATTCTTACAGTGCTTGTGAAAAAGAGCTGAATTTCTGCTTATCATGCCAGTGCTAACCTTTGATATTCCAGTTACCTCTGCATAAGCACTTTAACTGTATACACTGTTTATAAGCACCTCTCTTATTACTCCCATATACCCACTAATGAGCACAGACTCTGCCTGAACCCAGCAAATAAAATGTCTTCTACCAAGACAAGGACAACAAATAACCACATTACTGTGCAATCTTGTCAAGGTTTCTGAATGTAGATGTGACTGTAGTATGTCCTCCTGCTCTAGATGTTCGAGGAAAGATCGCTGTGAGCGAGCAGAGGAACCTCAGCGCTTCACAACCAGAGCGGAGCAATGTGTTCGACTCTCCGTCCAACCAGACACCCTCTCTGTCACAATGTCAGAAGTGCAGGTAGTGTGTTGGTGTATCTGTGCATGTGCTCTCATATCTGTCAGAGTGTGTGGATTGTTTGTGTGCGTTTTTGTGTGACAGGAGGAATAAATTAGTAGAAGTTGACAAAAAAAGGTGAACAACAAAATGAGCAAGATAGATATGCCAAGTGATTAAACAAAGCTTGTTCTTGGGTCAACATGTATGCATAATTTTGGGTATGACCTGATAAGGGAGTTTTTCTTAAGGCACAAATCTTTTTTATTGCCTATTACATCACCATTGAAGCATATTAATTTCACATTTATTTTGTCCTTCACCTTTCTGTTTTCCTTCCTTCTCCTAGTTGGTACTTCAGACGCAGAATGTGCCCAGTCTCTCCGCTGGAGTAAACTGCTCCTTTGAGGACTATGTAGAGACGGAAGGGCGCATTTACGGTGGACGGATCTTCTGCCTGTCCCCCTCTAGAAAAGAGGTGGCCCCCATCACAAGAGACCAGGGTAAAATGAAATATGTCTCGAATGTCTAGAAAGTGTGGAACCATAAACATCGCTTTCTGGGGGCTTCCTTTGTTTGTGGAACCCAAAAACATTATAAAATGAAGAATAGGGGACACATTAGGGGACACATATTACTCATTAACTAATTGCTAAGTGTTCATTCATATTAGTCACATGTTGGTTCTTTATTGGTCATTGTGAAGCGCTTTTTAATGCCTTATTCTGTATGACAGAATATTCTACAACTACTAGGCTGTTAACTAAGAGCTTTCCCTCAATAACCTCCTTATGACAGCTTATTGCTAGTTTGTTGTTGTACATGAATTATGATCTTTATATACTTTGCTAAGCATTGACTTTCTAAGGTGTTGTGATTGGCTAAAAGGTGGGAGGGCAATGACAACATGAAAAGTGAAAAAAACATTTTTTTCATATGACTCCTAATTTTATAACCACCTCTTTTTTTCATTTTTTAAAACTTTTGAGCTTCCTATAAATAATGTAGTGAACATGTCAGATTTGTCCTAAAGTTACAATTTCTGAAATAAAAAAATATAAACAGGCCTAATAATCTTAAACAATTGCTGACATTTTGGACCCTTAACAATCCTTTGTTTTGTAAAGAAGATGGCTACTTAAATCTGGCCTTTTTAATGTAGCAGTTTTGTTTAATGCTGCACAAACACACATTTTTTGCTTCATTTAGCCTGCTCATTCAGCTGTGTGAAACACAAGTCATTCTGCTGCTTAACTGCACACATTTCCTTGTGATTATCAAAATAAGAAAGCATTGATTCACAGACTAACTACACAAAACCATAAGTGTATGTGGGCAGCTCAACCGTTTCCTCCACTGAGTAACTTCTCAACCAATATCATCGATCGCGCTCCCTGCTCTGCTTACTTTTCAGCAGAAACGCTGTGGCCCCAAAATGTCAGCTATACAGAAATGGACAAGTAACACTTTAAATTAGGCCGTTAACATTTCAGAATACATTGCCTGGGCTCAGGCATGATCCTGGATTCATGAAACATTTTCCTTTCACTCCATTTATATGGAGTCTAATATCAGTTTTGCCCTATAGGAAAACAAGAAGACCACTGAAAGATAAAAAGCACTGATAATATGGTGTTTTGTGACTCCTTATAGGTGACCAACGTGTAATAAAGTTGTATCTGAAGTCAAAGGAGACGGGGAAGAAGTTTGCTAGCGTGGATTTGGTCTTCTACAACTGCAGTGTCCATCAATCGTGAGTTTTCTTTTTTTTAATTGTGTCTTGTATCAACAAAGAGAAGAATTAAAAGAAGAAGAAAGGGACAAATGCATATCCCCCTTTTCCATGTTAAAAAGCCTTAATTCTATTTCCAATATACAGTGATATGACACACCCAGCAAGATGCAGACAGGCTGAAAGCACTGATCAATAATAAGGTGACTTTACCAAAAAGCAATAATGCTAAAATATTGGCCTGCAAATAATAGAGAATGGCGAGAACAGCATGCAACCTCTGCTAATTCATTATTCAATGTATTCAAGCTTTTTACAAATCAATTAGTTAATTAAATTCCAAGCAATGAAGAGACTACTGGAGAGTGAAATAATAAATCGATCGCTAACCATGCAAGACCTAGAAGGGCAGCCAAGCTTAGGTAGTTAAAACACATCAGTTGCGTTTCTTGGAAAAGAATTATTCCTAATTTAAGTATAGGAATACTGATTGGTTTTTCAGCACTGCTATGAGAAACTTTTATATATAAATATGTATATCTTTTTGAAGAGAACAGTTTGTTTAATTCTTTATGAATGGTGCTAAATCATAGTCTTTAGTTATTTTTAACATCTACAGTGTTACTTCAGTTGATGAAATAAATGTTTTGTTAATTGTTAAAAGCTAAACAATTAATCATTTTCTATTAAAACTGCAATCTGCAAGACTGCAATTTCCAAATTGCTAGAGCTATGATACTGCATGATAAAGAGCTGTAGAGGAGAAATTTGTTGTAGCTGTTGACGGTTAGTGTTGGCGGCTTCATGGACAGATGACTGGTTTGAAATAAAAAATACTGACAGGACCTCAACAAGAAGAAACTGCATCATTTTATCTTGTTATTTTTATAACACAATTGATTCAAACTTGCGTTGTTTTAATGCCATTTAGACCACAACATAAAATGCTTGGCCTTATTGTGATTTTGTCATGCTAGTGAAGATTTTCAGTTAAGCTGAACGCAAAGGGAGGAAGGGGGAGAGAAGAGAGAGAGGCAGGGCAGCAGCGAGGCTGGCCTGTTAATGAATGAAGAATGTGTTCTTAATTGACCTGCCTTGTTAAATAAAGGTTAAATGAAAATAAATAAAATGTCATTCCCTAAATGACTCTTGGCTGCTCCTCTGGAGTCACTGAGTGGGAGTCACCACGTAGAGTATTACACACTCTTTCTCAGCTCTCCTCCACCTGGCACGAGCTCACCTCTCACATTTACGTATGTGAACTGTGTCAATACCCCGAAATGAAAATGCATCTACGGTATACTCAGAGTGGATTTCTCTTCCTCTTACCAAGCGTTGATTAATGACAGTATTGCTTCCTCCCTAATATTTGCATAATTTAAAATTTCCTTTGGCTTGATACATTTTTGACTTTTGATTTTATGTTCTTATTTATGTTCTTTTTTTCATTCTAGAGAAGACTTGTAAAAAGGGAAAGAAAGCCAGGATATAAAAAATGTTCCCGAGCCAAAACAATGAAAAGAGTTGAAAACTCAAAAGTAAATTATTACAATAACTTTTAATTCCTGAAGGCCTTACAAGGCCGTACAAGCAACTAGTAATGAGGAGCGTAATGTGCACTTGTCCTGCTTTCATTCTTTTGCATGCCACCATCCTTCCCCAACTCCCTCCCTCCCTCCCTCCCTGCAGCCCCCTGGCCCTCTTTTCCTCTCTTGCCGTCCCACCTCCCTCTTGTCTGCCTGTTACTTTCTCTTCTCTCATCTCTCTCTTTACCCCTCTTTCCCACCCCGGCCCAGACCCCTCTTGGTTCTCTCTACCCTCCCTTCTTTTTCTTGCCCCACTCTTGTTCATCAAGTCCATTTATAGCCAGCGCTCTGCTCTTGGCCTCGCATATATCTGCATAGTAATAGGCCATTAATTAGCTTGAGTCGGGGTGCCTGTGTGGAGATGGTCATAATGGAGTGGACTTGGAGAGAGAGAGAGCTCACCTGGGCCACTTCTTAGGGCCTTCAGGCCTAGTTCAGTGGCTTTGATTCATTTTGCAAATGTGTGTGTGTGTGTGCATGTATGTGTGTGTTTTCTGTTTGTTCTAACTGCACTGTAGTGTTCATTCATGCATATTTGCGTGCATGCAGGAAGTGTTTTCTGGTGTGTGTGTGTTTGTGTCTGTGCTTCGTCCCCCTTATTAACCAGACCGCCTAGCTCTGCTCTCTTTGCTGCATAAACAGGGGTGCTGCTGTTTAAGCCTTTGAAGTTGGTTTTGCTGGCCCCCTTAGGACTCTGCAGGACTTTAAAACTACAGTGCAGTTATTACCACAGCAGCTGTAACATAAACCCACATATTATACGCCACTCCCCCTCCACCGTCACCTTTCACCCCTGAACCTTTGACCCCGCCTGTCGGAAGGTGCAGGAGCAGCGGCAGATAATGGAGTTCCTCCTCGTGGGCGGGTGAAAGTGTATCACAGACTCGCAGCAGCAGACGTACAGTATCAGCACAGATGCACAAACAGAGCAGCCTGCAGGCAAGCACCCAGACGGTCTTGTGTGCAGCTTCACACAGCCTCGCTGAACATGCTCAAAGGTGTATGCACCAGCCCTACGCATTCTCCCAAACACACTTAAACAGGTGCACACACAGTCGGAAGAAGCATGCAGGGACAGAAGGCACAGACTTGGAACAGCAAATAGCGCCGCAAGCTATTTACAAAAACTGTTACAATATTAGAAATTTGCATTAAAAAAGAAGTTTGGAATAGTTTAATTGAGTGTGCGGGAGGAGGAATAATGCCTCTTTAGAGAGAGGAAGAGAAACAAATGGGAGGGAGAGCCCTGGAGGGAAGAGCGGGATGAGGAAGAAAACTGGTGCTACCTGAGAGCCGGTGAGGGAAAAGACAACTGAGAAGGAAGCACGAAGAGGGAAAGAGAGATATAAAGCAGAGCGTTAGCGAATGAGATGGAGATTGTGCTTATTGTGTCAGGAATAATGCGTCGCACACAGCTGAAAGGTTGGCGTTGTAGCCTCTGGCCACCATGACCATTACAATATGAAAGGGCTGGAAATCTATGCAGTGAAAAGAAGCACTCAAGGGAGGGGACGCGCCCACGCACCGGCCCCTAGGAAGGACTCTCATGCAGGCTGATCATTCACTTTTGCCTCCTGCCCAGAGACCAGCCATATGTCACGACTGTGTTATCCATTAACAGCTTCCATAAATGGTTTTAAGTTAAACTTCTCTGCAATAACATCACCTTTATTTGATGTTCATTTTGGTGGCCATAGTCGTTGGTCCACTTTCCCGTAAGTGTGACCCATTTTAATTAAACTGAGAGTTGAGACTCACAGACTTACGGCTTTTGGACATCGCCATCAAGATGCAATAATATCTTATAATGAGTCTGAGTCCCTTGTTGAGAATCTAAACTTCTCATTTGGTTCCTGTGCTTTGTAACTTAATGATGTGTGCATCGTTTTATTGCTGCTCACTTTGGAGCTTTATTGGATAAAACACAAAGAGGCCTATTTATAGCTCACATAGAATAGCCAATTGTATCTCTCTTCTAAACACTATCCACATGAAAGCTATATGGGAGATATGACTATCACAACCAATCAAAAGTTGTAAGTACTGATTATACCATTAAAAATTTTATGTTTTGTGCCTCAAAATGGGTCACTGACCTCCTTCATTTGGGTTGGCACACGTTGTGGTGTTTTGGTGAGCTTTAAATAAAAGATTAACCTCCTAATTAGGAAAGAATTGCAACTTTATTTGTCACTTTCTCCACATTGACCAGAATTAAATGAGCATATGATCATTCGATCCTATCATATACGTTTGTGCGGGGCCATTGCTCGCATATCAACAGCTTTGTTCCATCGATCCAGCTTCGCTAGAACAAAAGCTCAGAGAAGATGAAAAAGCGTTTGACCCGGCTCTGTTGCTAGGCCTTGTTAAATAGCAGGGGATTTCATTGACTACATTGCAGCAGCGTAGCCACTTACCCAAGCCAGTTGTCCAGGCATTGACAGCTCTACTATAGGACAAGTCTCCACTGCCCAGGTGACCCAGAGGAATGCTACGATGTCAACATGGGTGACAGCTGTGTGTGTAAAAGTGTGTCTGTGTATGTGTGTTATTGCAGCCATGAGTATGAGTACACGCACACACACACAAACACAAATGTGTGAATGCACCTCTCAGCAACAAGAAATCGATGAACCCTGGGGTTAATAGTGAGGAGGAACTGGCTCACCAGCTCTACTAACAAACATCAGACTGTTAGCATAACCTTAGTCCCCCTTCTCCCCATGGAAATCCACTGGCATTGATTATAAACCTCTCACTGCAGTTCAGTCTAGTCTCACTAGCTTATCGCTGGCTGTATGAAGCCCCTATCACTCTGTCACTCCAATATGGGCGATTTAGGAGTTAACTCTCCAAAATCTGAATAAACCAAGGACAGAGGGACAAAGACAGAACAAGGATTAGACTGAAATCCAATTTAAAGTCGGTCTTTCTGGCAGCAGGGTGGCATTGTGCACTAAGCAATTGTCCTTCAGCCTGGAGGACCCGGTTTTAAACCCCCGTGGTGGCTCATTACGTGGGTGTTTTTTTGCAGTAGACTTGTCAGAGACCACTTGTCAGTCAAACACTGAAGATGGTGTTGTCATTTATTTTTCCTTTGGCTTTACTGTTAAAAAAAGTTTCTTTAGATGCTCTTTCCAAAACAAGCCGCTCTTCTCTTTTCAAAGGAAAAGCCAGATAGCAGCTGACTAGAACAGAACAGAATTCATATACTGGATACACACTGAATCACTGCTGTGTTGTATCTGTCACTGACAAGGCAGCAACATGACTGCGTTGTACAGTATGATAATGTGCTTAGCATGGCCAGATTTTGTTATAATATATGTATGATAATGCAACATAAAAGAGTTATTTTGAGAAATGTCAAGAAGCTTTAAAACTGATTTATTTTTTTATTTTTTTTGGCTTTTTGAGGCTGTAAAACGGAAACACATATTTCATCATATAGCTTTAAAATGATCGTAGTCAATGCTGTCACACAGCTGCATACTTACACTTACACAAAAAGCAGAAACATAGCAACATTAGCATTAATTTTAAGTCATGTTTCTGGCCACCTGATAAAGTCTAAAATTCATTCCTCGTACTCTCCTCTTCATTGTTCGCGACATATCTGACTATGTTTCTATGTGTCACTTTGAACACGAAGATGACACTACTCTATAGATTATTATTATATGATTAGTTCTTGTGTAGAGAATATTTTTTTTTTTTTTTTTTTTAAAAAGTCACTAAGGAGTGGGACTGAGAGCAAAAATTTGCAAATCTGCTATTTCAGAATGAAAGACAGTGCCATGAATTTCTCTATAAACAACACACAAACAAGAAGCATGTGTCATTTAAATAGAATACTTTCTCCAGAAGATAACCTCACATCTTACTTACTTTGGCTTCATTAATTAATACAATTTAGTTAATGATAAAGCAAATAATGTGTTCATTTTTAAGTTTTAGAGGTACTTATTTGCATGTTTTACCTTTTACCTACATGTGCAGGTTAGCTGTTTTCCATCTGCTTCCAGTCTTTATGCTAAGAGGAACTAACAGCCTTGTTGCTTGCTGTACACGTGAAATGGACCCTACAGGTTCCCAGTCTGTTCCTTGGTTGGATGTGAGCTGGCGAGTGGAGGCTGTGTGTGTGGGGGTTGTGTTGTAGGAGGCCTGATTGAGTGCAGTGACAGCATACGGGAGAGAGGACTGACATAACGTGTAATTAGAGCTCGCTTTTCTTCAGCCAGTTAAGTGAAATTTAGTTCAGAAGTGGTGTGAAGACTGCAAAGCCAGGACTTGTTCTGTTTGAAAGAGAGTATCAGTGCTTTTTAGAGTTACCAAACAACAATTTCTGTCAGAAATACAGAAATTAAAGAAGAAAATTAAAGAAGAAATTATTGTCTTTCAACTTCCATTCATCCTTTTGCAGCAAACTTTACAGCTGAAAACAAAGTTGTTTCTCAGCAAGCAAAGACCTCGTGCATTAAAGTGACATCAACTTGACAACAGAGATTGGGGACAGGAGACTTCCTGTTTCTTACTGTCGGTGTCAGAAATGAAATCACTTGAGCTACAGTTATGATCAAATAGAGACTTCAAACAAAACAAAGTTATATTTTTGCTGAGCAACATTTAGTTTTGTTCATCATAAAAACAAAGCATTGCTGAATTAAATATATATATATATATATCTATTGAAAGAGTGTAAATTTAGCACTTTAAAGTAAAAACACAAACTAACATTTTTTTACAACTTCCCATTGATTTATTTTATTTTATTCTATTTATTTATTTTTTGGTAGCCATGATAGCCTTGTTTTAGCGCAGTAATCCATGCTTGAATGTGCATATATTCATATTGCTTCTTTAACTCTGAAGAAGAAGAAAAAGAAACAAGTGTTATATAAAAACAGGCTTATCTTGGTCTGCCAGCTTAGTTCACCGTAAGCCTCTGAGCATGGAGAATAAGAAGGGAGGAGTGGATTCTCTTCTGCTCTCTCTGCTGTCTTCAGCATCCGCCTTGGCCTCACTGACAGCTGGAATAAAGTCTTAACACACAAGGCCACAGTTATAGTTGTATTTCAACGTGATTTCAGGAGATTTGGCCATAAACATTTGATGTTGTGCAACTGTGATGATGCATGTCCACACTCGGCCTGTCGGTGCGTGATACCCGTCCCCTGTTGAAGGTGTTCTTTTGATCTGTCGTTCCAGTCTTCCTCTATCTCACTTAGCAACAGTTCTGCTCGACCATATTGTACCTAATTTTTGATGAATTCTGATTATAGTAGCTGGATCTCTATCAGTATACTTTATGCTAATTATAAAGAGAAATGTAGAAGTACAAATTAGAACATTTGAAACTTTACTTTTCTCTGTTTTTTTTTTTCTTTTTTAACAAAAACGTTCTTCTTGATTGTCTTCTTATTGGGTTCTTATATGGATGCTGTGTTCAGGAAATGTGAGAGGCCAGTATAGGATGGAACTGTAGCCCGTTATTTAATATTTGATTCATTTGATTAATCATAATATGATGTAATTATTTTCAGTATTGCAAAATGCCATGAAAGCTTGTACTCACTTATTCATTGTAATCCTGGACATCTGACATATAATTTTTTATGGTTTCCTCTATATGACTTATGTCAATACTGACATGGATGTTTATGAGTTTAAGAGTCTGTATAATAATATAAAGATTTGCAGATTATATTTGTTTTAAATAAATAATAATGGTGCAGACATTTATTTGTTTTTGGAAAATCTTTTGTTTTTGCTGCGTATTGACTGACATATACAAAGATATGGGGCTGTTAGTGATAAGATGATATTGGCTGATTTATCACTCGTCTTTCTTTGGAATAAAACGAAAGCAGCCAAAATAATCGTCAGCATGAGAAGCTATACACTGCAGTTGCAATGGCTGACCAAACAAAAAAAGAAGTGAAAAAATCTCCAGAAGAATATTTCAACAAAGAGATGTCGCACAACAGTTCACAAATGTAGATTAAAATTCAAATCTCAACTGTTCCTTAACAAGAGCACTAACCCCTCTTCTTTTCTCTCCTCCATCTCTCACATTCTCATCTGCACCAGGTGTCTATCCTGTGTTAATGGAAACTTCCCCTGTCACTGGTGCAAATACCGTCACATGTGCACACAGGACGCCAGCGACTGCTCTTTCCAAGAGGGACGAGTCAACACCTCAGAGGTGAGGGTTTGAGTTTGCACCCTCACAAAACATACGAAAGCACACACAAATGATGAGCACATGTAGTTAAACATGTTCTCATAGACATCTGCACATTCAGGAGCACAGACATTCAAAACAAAACAGGAATACATTGACAAGTATTAATGGACGCTCACACACAAGTCTGTATATCGGCATAGCCAATGCAAAGGGTGCAGCTGGGCCCTGCACACGATTTGAGTGTGTGTGTGTGTGTATGAGTGTACATGAATGAATGGTGCTCTGAGTGGCCCAGCAGCAGCTGTTGTACTCCAAGCAGTGCTGGAGTTATTCACTTATGAACAAGTCGGGGTGAATGAGTATGCAAATGGAAGTGCGCGCTACCCTCCCAAATCTTATATTTGCATGAAAACCCACAACTATCCACGAGCTGACTCACTTTCACAGTCCCGCTGTCTAAGTCTCTGATTCTCACTGTCTCTGGCACAAATACAGAAATTTACACTGACAAACACATATTAACTTTTGTGTTTTCAGAAAGTTGCACTGCACACCCAGCCAACCTCACTTCAACTTAAGGCAGAAGTTTAAAATCACTTTCACATGCATGGAAGCTGAAAGAAAGCTACATCAGATATTCTCTATTCTTTCTCTTTCTTCCACTTCTCATTCCTTGTTGTCATCTTTCCTTTTATTTGATAAAAACAAATCCTGTTTTGTCCCGTCAGATGCGCTGCACACAAATCTCATCCTTTCACTTAAACCATGCAATCACAGAAGCAAACCCATACACCTCTAAGTACTCAATGTGATGGGCAAGAAAGTGACGTATGTGTATCTGTGTTATGTTCATGTGTAATATGCAAAGAGATCAAAGTTTTTTGTCTGTTAAAGGTATACTGACGAGAATTTGTCAGTTTCTGTTTGTAAACACATTATACATTAAATTATAAAGATAGTTGAGCATTGAAGTAAATCTTGCAATTTCAAGGCATTCTGTGTGACAATTTGGGCAGAAAGGTCGGGAGGAGGGCTAACACTTGGGTCCACACACCCCGTAACGTTACAGATTGACATCTGTCCTCATCTCTCTTTTGGAGAGCTTCACCAATTCAGCCTTTTATTTATTTATTTATTTTTTGTTCTTTCCCCATTTTATTTCTTTATTTATTTTTTTCTGATGCACTCTCATGTCTTTTTGGTGAAGGCGTTGCCATGGTGACCAAGACACTTTGAATGTCAGGGGGGCTTTGCTGAATTTTGTTAGACACACACACACACACACACACCAGTGCCATCACTGAATCTTTACGTGGATTGTTGTTATTAACACAGCAGACAGTGAAGTGACAGCTTTGGGCTTTTGTGACGGATGCATGTGTTTTAATGTGTCCCTATGTACACTCTCTGTCAATGAATAGGCAACAGTTTGAAGCAATGCATATGGACACTTGGGCTAACAGCAGTAGTTTTGTCATCACACATTTCTCTCTTCTAGCCTTGATTTTGTTCCAATTTGCCAGCTCATAGCCCCTGCTGAAAGCAATATTGCCCATCTCTGCTGCCTTAAAAACTTTCCCCCTGTGTCATTAGCAGTAGGTTGCCAAAGTGATTGAATTCACACTACGCTGGTTATCTTCCCAAAGGCATTTGTCACATTTCTTGAGGCTGACTTCACTTCATATCTGATAAAATTCATAGCATCTGTCAATCCGTTCCTCGGGTACATCACAAAAATACACTTTTCCATCGGTAAACTGATACCCACTAATGTATAATTTTTGCCCCCTTAAAGTAAATATAATTCTCTGTTGTCACTTCCTGGATGTGTGAATATATATAAATCAGCTGTGTTGTGACAGCAGATAAACAGAGAGGCACATTAGGGGCGACCAGGCAGAAAATTGCCAGAGTCGGAGAAACACTTGAGAAGGCCATGAACAGAAATGTGTATAAACACAAACAATGAGAGAAACAAACACCAGGACAAACAAACACAGAGACAAACAAATTTGCTCTGCTCCAGTGAATCCCAGCATTGAACTGGTAGAGCTGAACGAGCCGTTGCTGGGCCCTGGGGTTGGTTCAAATAACTTCAAATAGGAAAAATAAGACGATAATAAAAACCAGCAGAAAAAAAAGTAATAAAAAACACAGCTTTGTTTGCATTTATTTCCCTGTCTACAAGCTTGCCTGCCTACTCATTTATCGACTGCAATTCGCTCGCTTGTTAATTACGTCGTCCATTCATTTTGCATGAGGTTGCTTTTTACGCAGGATATTTCATGTCCCACAAGCAAATTAATGCAGTACATGATTGACACTAGAAACAAAATGTCTGCCGAGTAACAGCCCCAGATGGGAGCTTGACAGGAAGTGACTTATTTGTCACTAAAACCCCATACAACAACAGCTTGATGATATGCTTATATTGCCTTCACATAATGCTGCAAAAAAAACAAAAAAAATCTGGTAAACACATAGTGAGCATCAAAGCCAAGTAAATTAAATAAAAAATAGCTCTTAGGTTTTTTTTGTTTGTTTGTTTTTGCCTTTTTGTGCTAAATAAGTTTTATTACTTTGGACCCAGTGTACAAGGAGAGCATACAGGTGACACAGCCATCTAAAGCTGAGTGAATGAAAAAAAATGCACGTCCCCATTCAAGTGAGAGGCTACTGAGTTTGCACAGTGGAAGTGCTTATGCAGAGCTATTGAAAATACTCCACTGTGTGACTGTGAATTTTTTGCCTCAACACATTGCAATTTGTATCCAGCAAGCCTCCCACTGTTCGAATTCATGCAAGAAGACATCCCTTGTCCATTACTTTCTAACGTGAATATTGAATTTTTACTGTTTACTCTACCTCATCACACCGGGTAATGTTCACTGCCGATGTTATTTGAAGTGATGCCAGCGTTTTAGAAATGGTGCATAGCATCATTAGGGAAGATTGCAATTCTACAACAAACTATCTTAGCGTGGTTAGGGTTAGACAACTGTTAGTTAAATTTACGGAAACCCTGTAGACTCGTGCTTGGCAAAGCAAACCTCGTTTGCAGGTCTGTGATGATCCTGTATTCTCCAAGCCCATCCACCATCTCGACCTCTACCCTGACACAGTACAAAAAACACTGTATCACTCTATTCCTTTTGTACAAGTAAGACTTTTTTCATATATTAATTCATATTTTAGGAAAGTGCAGCTTCTAGCTGGTATTTATTTATGGCTACTCATTAAGACAGCGCCTGAGTGAAGTTATCTGAATCCGTCAGAAAACGTGCTCATTATGAGCAAGTACTTGTTCTGCATCAGCTGTTCTGTTTATTTAACTGTGGAGGCACTGACCTTTTCAGTATGTGAAACTGTAACTCACCGGCTCTGACAGCTCCCAGTGTGGGTTTCCTTCTTTATTCTTTCCTCCTTCTGTCATATTTCCTTTCTAGTTTTTATCTCCTCTCTTCTTTCCTGTGTTCAGTCTTACTTTCTACCCTACACATCTTCCTCTTTTCAGCTTTCGCCCTTGCTTCCATTTTGTCCCATTCATCCCAATCCTTTGTTTTTCCCTTACACCCCGCCCTCCTTCCTAGAGGCCTGACCTGTATATACTCAGTGAAACACAGTAGGTCCATGATGCATTGCTGCTGCACAGGGAATTGAACTAGTGGCTCTGTAGCCTAGCCTCATTGATAATCATTAGCAAGCGGTGTTGGGCTCCAGATGAACAGAAGGTGAATATAGATATGTGGATCAGCGTTAGCCCTCGTGCTGCTAATTAGAGGATGAATCACCCTGATGAGTGAGTTGCTTAGATGCTCATATGTGACTGTCAAGTCACCTCGCTGCTGCAGCAAAAACAAACGCAGGCATGAAGGAATACATGTGTGCTCATGAACACTCTTTCTACACACAAACCCCATACTATCACTACTCAAAGCATGCCATGCACCTCGTCAGCCACTTCCATATGGGTTTCCCTTTTTGATCTGAGTTCTTTGCTCTTGCCCATCCACTCCATCATTCATTCAACAAGTCAATTAGCAGAAGCCAGACACCCTCTTTTCTGCCTCTCAGCTAAGGGTGTCAGAGATACACCTGTGTCTCCATTGTTGCTGGTTGCTGGAGCTCAGGCTGGCACACAGCTTTGAGTTGCCTAGCTTAGGGGCTCTGGGGCTGGCACAGAGCAAGCTTCTCTTCCCCCTCTGGGTCTCTCTGGCTGGGGGAGCTGCCTGCCACTGATATACTCAGCTGTGTGTGTGTGTGTGTGTGGGCACACACACATGTGTTAATTATTCAAAGTGTATTAAAGCTTAAAGATGCATCTCCAGATGCCTCTCTGATCGTTGGCGTGTTTAATGGAGAGAGACAGATGAGATGAGAAGCGAAAGGTGGAGCTTCCACAATAAAAATTGAAGGGAGGAGTGTGGCAGTGGCCTAGTTGTTAGAGATGAGGCAAGCTTGCTAAACGACCATGTGTACACTAAACAAAATAATTAGGAAAAAAAAGCCCTTTGCAAACAGTAACACTGCATAAAATGAGTGCAAATTTCCATCACGTAGGTATCCCTTTAACTTGAGTCAGCCTGTAATATTGCGTACAAGTCTAACAACTACATGTAACAATTCATTAAATTAAATGACAGTACCTCACCTATGAAACTTCTGTTAGAATATCACTGAAACTTAGTTGAATAAACAGAAAAAATAGCCTGAATAAGAAGATGCTTATTTAAATTGTGATGGCAGACTAGACTGCGCATTTGTCCAAATTGCTCAAATCTGTCAACAAGCTTTGATTTCTTTTTTTTTTTTTTTTTTTTAACTGGTATACATAAATCATGCTTGGGCGGAGGTTGGGAGTGGAAGATATGACAGAGGAGGAATGAAACAGACAAAAGGAAGGGAGAACAGGAGGTAGAGCCAGACTGGTAAAGTAAGAAGACATCAGAGTCGGAGAGATCAACATCAGCAGAAGCCTGAACAGAAGGAGAGGAAGGAGCGAGCAAGTTGCTGAAAGGACGAGGAGGATGGAGGCGTGGGAGGAGGATGCGAAAGATGTTTAACCATTCAGGAGATGAAAGGATGCGCGAGGGTCGTGACACCACCCGTGCCTCATGTCTCCTTAGCGTCTGCTTAATAATTCCATGTCATTTAGTTAATGCTATCTGCCCTACTTTCTTCTTTCTTTTTTTAATTTTTTTTTTTAGTTTGTCTTTAAGACTCCAAAACTTAATAACATAACTAGGAAATATTCAATTTTCTGACACTTTCCTGCGTTGTTTCCCATCTGACTCTGCTTCTCCGTTCTGCTGAAGGCTTAAAAAAATGTCACTCTGTTGCTCCAAAGGCACATGAGTAATCATATGCGAGAAATTAGTTTTGAAAGAGTTTTGATGGTGCTCACTCTCTCAGTGGATACATTTAATGGCCATCAAACTGTTGAATGGTGCAATGAGGAGGAGGGACAGGGGAATTTACCATGGTATCAGTGCTCTTCAGTCCATTGTTCTTTGTTAACAGGCTGTAACAACCATATGCAAAGTAGGGATTTTTTTTTTTTAATTAGTAAAATACCTTCATAAAAAGACCCAAAGTGTTGGAAAAAGGTTCCCAGGCATTCCACTGTCTTCTTCTCTCACAGATCTCATACAAAGTGAAGTACTTGTACTTGGTTGGAGTTCAACCTTGAAGACACAAGAGTCATTATATAAACAAACCATGATAAGAAACCTAACAGTTCTCACTGCTGTCATTTACTGGCAAATTTTCCGAGAAGATCAAGCATGTAGATATACATCTCATCTACAAAATTATTCTTGGAATGGTTCCACCTTCGCTCAGTTGCTGTGTTAGGCAACAAGTAAGTGAGAAAGAACAAAAAAACGGCATGATCCCACAAAGAAAATCTGCTTTCATTGTATTTTCAGTACATGATTGGAATGCTGTAACAGTCCACATAAGGGAACTCACCACTTGCATGTCCTTTTCTAGATGGTTAACAACAAATCTGTCTGCACTTAGTTTGGATTTCATCATTTGACAAGGTCTGCTAATCTGTGAGTTTGACGTGTTGCTCATGTCTGCCTCAGCCTGCTGCCTACGGCTCATAGCTGCCCTCACTAATGTTTGTTTGTTATTTTGTTGAAACGCAATTGATTCTCCTGTCTATGTTCTGCTGTTACTGTAATTACATCATGACTATATTTTATACACTTGTTCCTTAGGCTGACTTCAAGTTGCGAACTACTGACCTAGCCAGGGACCACAGATGAAAACTAGCTTCTTGGCTAATTCTAGCATTTTTACCATAATGTTCATCAATGTGCAAGAAATAAAATTTACTTGTCACAAGGAGCCGACTGCTCTATCTGCTCTATCAAAGATCAATTAAAGACACTCTAGTTGCACTATAAACTTGGCTCCAATCAAATTCAACAAGTTCAAAGCATAGTCATTATTATTGCGCAATTGCTTAGAGGGTAGTGGGTGTTGTTAAGCACTTTAAAGGAAAATTGTTAGTTGGGCTGTGTGACTTTTTCAAGTTGAGACGTTGAGTGCACATTTCAGATGATATAGGAAATATGAAAAAATAGCAGTTGAGCTAAGTCCGTTTTGGTCCCTTTTCTTTTTACAAGTCCAAAGAGTGCAATGGACCTACAGCCATTTCCTAGATTCATTTATTCATTATTTTTCTTATATAGTTATCATACTGTACTCCATTTTCCACAGTGTCCTTAGGTTGGCTTTGTGGTTAGTAAAGTTGACTAGCAGTGTAACTTCCTCTTTGAGTTCGTGAGAGAGAGTTCTCCTTGAGGTATGAGAAAAGGGTTACTTTGATTAAAAATGATCAGGCAGTAGGTAGTCAGTAGGTAGTAGTTCGCTCATGTTTTCAAAAGTACTTATGCGTCAAATTGATTAATTTTTCTGTGACTTCTGAAGCCATAATAAAGGCAAGGCATTGTTTATATTCTTACATTTATTTAGGTGTCATATGCTCACTTCAAAGAAAGTGCGAATTCTCTTCCTCTGTTTTATCTCTACCACATCACCCGCCTTGCTCCATATCCCCCATAGTAAAGTGCTGTGAAGAGTGGGTGGACACTCCAAAAGGCTTCTAACACAGTTCAAAGTGTCTTTTATTGAACAGAGGAGCTCCTAGTTTGGAACTGCGGGGTGCCTGCCCTCCTTCCACCTGAGACCGCGACTGAGGAACTCAGGTCATTTGAGCAAAACAGATGAAAAGTTTCTTCGTTGAAATGAAGCACAGGGGATGAGTCACAAATGTAGAATGAAAGATGAAACAGGTCTCGCAAAGAGAAGCGATCGCTTTCAAAAGTTCTTGGCCCCAGTTAATTTGCATACTAGATACTGCGATATATCTTTTGTTGTGAAGTTTGCTGCATTGTGTATTTCTTAAACTTTTCTACCCTAGGACCATCGGGACCAAGAAGCTCATTCACTTGTTAAAAGATTAACAGAGCGAATAAACCTAAGTACATGAAAGTGGATGATGGGGAAGTTAGTTCATTTTTCATGGGCTTTCATCTTGACCTTGAAAGGTTGGCTGATACTTAGGTGGGTCACAGAAATCTCTTATTATTCAGTGGGTCATGGTTTTAAATGGGTTGCGAGTCTGTTTTTGGTTGGCTCCCACTGTGTCATTTTCCTCTCAGAAGAAAAAATAAAATTCATCAACTTTTGATCCTGCAGGCTGAAAAAAGAGAACACAAAGTTGTAGCTAGACAAGCCAACCTGAAGAGCTTCTTGTAATAAGTAATGTATCTACCGTGTCACCCTCAGAAATACACACACACACAAACACACACAACAGATTGTATATTTTTAGAGGCTTCTATCGATCTGCTAGCTGATGCTTATCAGCTACATCCTCCTCTTTGACCATCCAGACCTGATAACATCCAGATAGACACACTATCATGCTTGGTCATCAGAGATACCACGCAGGGCAATTCTGTTCTAATGGAGACGTGTGATGAGGAGCTCTGAAGAGTCAGTGGAGTGAGTCTTTTCCCATTCGACAAACCATCTTCTTTGTAGCTTGATTGCTTACTACAAAGTTGAACTGTTGGACAAATGCAGACGTGGCTTAAATAGTTTTGGAATTTCCCTGTTTAATCTGGTTGGTGCGATTTTGTCAAGCCCTGATCCATCATCATCAGGCTCAGTACTGCCACTGCGGCTGTATAATATATTAGAGCAATGCTATGGAATAAAATGGTAGTCTCCTTTATCTTATACCATCCATAATGTTCCTGTCCTAGGGCAGGCAAGTATAATAAAAAACAATAAAGCAGTCATAATAAAACTAATTGTACTTTTCTGCTCAACAACACCTTTCTGGTTCTTAATGCAGAAGGTCATGAACTCATTTGCTTAGCACTTTTTTTCCTACGTGTTATTTCTGAGAATAATCCTCTGTTGGAAAAGAAAGCACTTTATCTGAACAAAAGAAAAAAACACCACCCACAGAAACTTGGAGTTGGTCTGACAGATTAAGTAGTGTAAAATCATCATAGCAATCATCATTTTGCCAAGATAAAAAAAAGAAGAAGAAAGAAAGGAAGAAAGCTTATCAATATCTGGACAAGAGATCGCAGCAACATTAGGGCATATGCTCATGTACACAGTAAACCAGTTTAAGAGATGTACACAATCCACACATGATACATTATTATTCTGCAGCAGCAGGGCCCACAAGAGGATCGTAGCACACCCAGGCTGCTGTGCTGATGAATATCAGTTTATGTCTGGCCTTTGTTTGACCTCTCGTCTTTCTTTTTTACGTAAAGAGATCTACAGCGTTCAGCACATAGGCAGACAATGAAGAGGGTATCTGTCTGTAGTATGCAGAAATAGAGGGATGTTATGAATTCTAGGTTGATAAAGCTCCCTCCGTTTTGACATGCGTGGTACTGTGTTATATAGGGGTTATAAGAGACAGACAGTGAGAAATAAAGAAAAGAAGAAACAGTGAGAGAAGTAGAATGAGAAGGAAAGATCTGAACAGGAAAATACAGATATAGATATTGGACCTGTCTGGATTTTGATTGAATGGAGAGATCTGTAGGGATTACTAACATTGACCCACTGTTATGATGGTATTCTCTGGTGTGTGTATGTTAGTGTGTATGTGTTACTTGCTGTTAGATTTATTCTCTAAGGGCATAACTATATTAGTGTCTAAAACTGAGACATTGCTCAACAGATGAGTCTTACGCTTTCTCCCTTGGGAGATGTGGTCATCATATCAGGTCCTTTTTCTTTCTTTCTTTCCTGTGTGTGTGTGTGTGTGTGTGTGTGTGTGTGTGTGTCGGTGTCTGTGTGTAACAGCACTGGTCGATGGGGTCTTGCCTCCTCCTTTCTGAAATGGTTCATTGGACTGTATCGCTAATCCGTGGGGACGCTCTACACTGTGGTGACCCCCCTGACACTCACACACATAGACGAACACACACAGACTCCCTCATCCATCATATTCGGGGGTTGTCAGCATCTCATGGAGGTGGCCTCATGGGTGACAGCCAGCAGCCAATTGGGGCTCTCGTCTCGTCTCTGACATCACTGTAAATGCGATGTCTTCATCCTGATAGGAAGTAATTAGAAGTGAGGGAAAGAAAATATATAGATATCATGATAAATTAAGGTATGTGAGCACTAGATATGCATTAAGTAATACCATGTCTCTTTTCTGCACAAATACTGCCCCCTCCACGTATAAGTCGAATGTGGGTTTCTTGCTCGCTCAATCGCTGGCCTCTGTTTGGTTTGATGGCCCCTCTAATGAGCCTCACATGTCAACGGAGGGTGAAGGATGTGAGGAAAAGAAGGCTTTGGAGGAGAGGAAAAGTGAAAATGAAAATCCAGCAGAACATCCAAGCCAGTGGGAGATCATGGCTGCAGACTTCATCGAAGTTAAATAAACAACAGAGCTGGTAGTAACCAGAGGGTGGGAGGTGAGGATTGGATGAAAGAGGTTAGGATGGTGTATAGAAAGAGCAGAGTCTGAAAACACAGAGGTGTGGCCAGGCTGGATCAGAAATACTTCATGGAATATTGTCTGTGGCTGAGTTGTAGGAAAGGAACTTCACTTTAGGATACAACTGCTCCTAATTTTTCATTATACACCCATTTACAGGTTGACATCACCCAAAGTCTCAAGTAAGCCCCAAACCATGTACCTTCAAAAAGTAATGAAAAACTTGAAGCTGAACTGTTTCAATTTAAAGATTTTTTATTTTTTTACTGTTTTGTTTTTTCTAAGTCAAGCTAAATGATTGCATCACTGTTCCAATGCACTTCATTATGTTTGTCAGTAAGCAGTCATTTCCCCACTAATGCTGTTGTCGTGACATTCAGGAGTTTCTCACACTGTCTTCAGTTCAGTCATAAGTTCAGTCTGTTGCTGATTCAAATTGTATCCTTGAGTTCGTTATGGAACTCAGGTTAATAATAGCTCTGTGCCGTTTAAGTATCCCAGTAACTCATCCTAATGGGCCAGTCATGCACAATACCTGAACCTGGTACTGATGCATCATTATTGTTATTAATTACAGCTGTGCCATGTGGAGATGTCCGTTCTGTGAAATGAGCCTAATGTGGGACACAAGTGCACAACAACATCACATTTCAGAATGCATATAGGATTTGTAGGCCTGCTGTTCCTACAGCGTAACCAAACCCTACAGGGTCAAAAATCACATGTAATGTGAATTGATATGGATATACACTATATAAACAAAAGCACTGGGATGATGTACTGATTTTCAGCAGTTGGACTAGGTCTCTTACTTCCAGTGAAAAAGATAAAAAAAAAGACATTTTGGCACAATGCTATGCACCCAGATTCCCACAGAAAAAGCCTTCCCAGAAGAGTGCAAGCTGTTATAGCTGCAAAGCTTTCTATGCATTTAGAATGCAGTGTCATTAAAGTCCCTGTTGGTGTAACGGTCAGGTCTCCCAATGCTTTTGTCCACGTAGTAAACATCCACTTTTCCAGTTCAGGCCACTATATTCATTAACACAGTGGATATACATTATATATGTTGGTGTCTAAAAAAAGTAGCCTCAGGGTCCACAGATCCTCGAAGCAGCTGACAGAGACCAAATAGAGATTTTCCATTGGTCGTCTGGAAGACTAATTTTTTTCTGAAGGCTTACCTTCCGGCCTTTGATCACAGTGTCTGTGTATTTGGCCCCAAGGCTACTGTAAAACACTCCACAGGCCTAAGACTGCACTAGCTTACTGCACAGAGCCAGAGGGCAAGATTTAGCCTTTGATCGGTGTGAGTGTAGTAGTAAGTATTAGTCGTGTGTGAGGATAAATGTTTGGTTTGTGTGTATATTATGTGCATTTTGTGTATATCTATCTCAGTGTAGCAGTTTCTGAGGGCAACTGTGTGTGCGTGCATTTGTGTGTGTGCCTGTATTACCCATCTGGGAAATAGGTTGGATATATATCTAAGCGGTGTGTATGGCTCCCGTGTTACAATGCTCCACCCCTGCTTCGCTCTGTTGGGAACTTGACCTCCTGGACTCTCATCCCCCCACTTTAATAAGCGAGTGCATGGCTCCCAAGACCTTGCCTCGCCTTCTCTTCTCCTCCCCCTTTTCTCTTCTTGCTTCACCTCTCCTCACCCTCTCTTATCCGGTGGTTTATCTCTGCTCATCCTCCGCATCACTGTTCATCTCCAACTTGCGCTGCAGTAAATTTATATCTCAACAAGGCATTTCTCTAGATGATGTGTGCCCCTAGTTGTACTGGGAATTTTCCAGTGGCCATAACTGGGAAGCAGTTAGTTATGGGGCCCAATGAATCAGCATGAATGTGTTTGGATCTTCTGAATAAGAAGATGGCGCTCAGTTAGCTCTTATGCCTGGATGAAATAAAGGTTGAAAAACAAGGTGGAATAGGAAAAGAGAGGGAAGATGCAAAGAAAAGATCAAGTGTGAGTAAGAAGAAGAAAGAGAGGTGTGAAAGAAAGAGATTAGAGGAATCCCACAGGTGAAGAGATTGTTGTGTCTCATTGTGTAGAACTGCTCTGCTATCTGATGCAGACTCAGCTCTGACACCTGTCACCACTGCTAATGAAACATCTCCCACTATCCTTTGTTCACTCCCTCCCTCCTTTGTGTGTGTGTTAGCCTCTCTTTTTCCCTTTTTAGTGTCGATGCAAGTGTGAGTCTTTGTACTGTATATGTGTCTTCTGTGTGGGGAATGCCTTTGTATGTGTGTTCATGCATATGCGTTATCATGTTCCTCAGAGGAACATGACGCTGTGGCTTTTATCCTGACTCTGATGCATCAGTAATAAAGAATAGGAGAATGTGTGTGTGTGTGTGTGTGGACACGTGTGGGCGCATATTCTGGGAACATGCATGTTCTGGGAACAAAACTCTGTTTACACACATCGACTTATGGCCTTATCGCCTTACTTATGGGGACAAAATGCAAGTCCCCACAATGTCAATCGTTGTGTGCTTGTGTGTGTGTAGGTATGTAGCAGCCACATAGGATTTCAATGCCACAACTGGAGCAGATGCTTGAGCCCAGTCCGTCCAACATTGACAATGAATGCTACTTCAGAATAGCTACTCTTCTGTTTGGTCAAAGTATCTCATCACAAATACACAAAAATGCACAACGTGCACACATACACACACACACACACACACACACAAACACAAACACACAGGCCTTTCTGGGCTTCTTTGGTCCTGTTTTCCATTTTATTAGAGCCTTGAAGCAGTTCATTAGCGGTCTGTCGCCATCTGTGAATACTTTAAACTTTGACTGTCAGCCTCACTAATTGACAATCTGCTTCACTGGGCTCACTGGCATTGATTTGATCTTTTCTCTGTCTCTCTTTCCTCATTTCTCTCCTCCTTTTCCTGCTTTCCTGTTACTACTACATCGCCACATTTACATCATGTTCGATTCTGCGTCGATATGAGCTGCTGAGTGGGGAAAAAACCTGTTCATGCCAGCCCCCTGCTGATAGCTACAAGTAGGAGCTTTCACATTAGCCAACTGCGATCGTAAAGCAGACTGAGACAGTTGGCAAAACCTCGCCCACAGAGTTAATTTCAGTGAAATTATCAGGTGTAATGAAGCTTATATAGCCAAAAAAAAAAAGCAATCTATATTTGTTGTATTTCATTTATGGATGAAGCTGCATTTTCTCTTTCTCTTTTCAGTTTCTCTTCTTCTGGGCACTTGGGGGCAGTAGAACAAATTGTCATATATAACACAGACATATTATCACCTTCCCTTGTTTGGGGTCTCACGACCATCCAGAGGTTTTATTAGAGCAGCCAGTGACAAGAGGTAGAGATGAGGCAGATGAGAATGGAGTTTGAAGGCCTTAAAATTATTTTGCTACTCTGTGTGGGTTTGTCATTTTGCCCATTACATACAGTCATTTCAGTCTTAGGTAATATGAAACAAGTTAATTATTGCAGCTTTAAGGGAACTTAATAATGACAGATGGTTTTCAAAATTTCTTTGATAGAAGTACTTCAGTGACTCATGATCAAACGACCCCTTTACCTTATTTTCTGTATCATAAAGTTTCCAGGTTTGCTCTTGTCGACTTTATCCACTCTTTTGTTCCTTTTTGTGTTCAATTCCATCTTTGTATTTGTTTAAACAGAAAATATTGAATTATAGATAAAAAACACTATTTAAAGTGCTCCCTCTACCATATCCATCTGTCTACAAATATATCGTCATGAAGGGAGCAGAGGTGTCTCTTGGTGACATTTTGTCCAAACCTCTCTCTCCCCTCTGCATCTTCTCTGCAGCTCCCAGGCCAATCTGAAAGTCATTACCGAAGCTCCATTAGACAGTATCTCTGCGCAGAGCAAACTGAAATTGAGATTACCCTACAGAGAAAGCTGCTGGTGTGATTTGACTTCAGCTATTTGCTCCTGATTAAACAGAATGCAGTTCTCACTGATTTATCATTGCAGATATAAACGTTTGCCATCCAAATAGGAAACTTATAGTTTGCGTAATGACACTTAATATAGAATAGAACTTAATTTATAAATGATTGTTTGTAATTTGTATGGCCTTTATAATTGTTTACCACAACTTCAAATGAGCACCAAACACGCATTAGTGGATGAAACTTGCTCAGTGATAATTACAGCCGTTATGATATTGCAAAAGCTCTTTTTATCCACTTACACTGCAGAAAATGTCTTAACAAGCCAGAGCCTTTTACTCAGGTTTAATATAAATTAGATTTTTCTGCAAACAACAATATAAGCAACTTAGAACAACTGCAAGGCAAATATTTCCTGTGTTATTAATCAAAAGATGCTTATTTTGAAATATTTTTGTGTCAAAAAGTTTTGGAATTTGACAAGTAACTTGCCTGAGCTTCCAGACTCAACGCAGGCTTCAGTGGTCTTAATCTTTGATAGCAAATACTGCAAAGTCCACTGAAAGTGCATGTTTTTGCCACTGACAGAATCAGATTATTATTCTGAGCGTGACAACATTATGGGAATGATCCTTTTTGTCAGTTCCTTTATGTTTAAGTAGACACAGCCCATATGTCATTCTCTTCAAAGCCACCAGACTTTTTGGGGAAAAAACAGTAATTTTGCCACATAGATCACTGTAAAACCCTTGTCCTTTCAAACTCAACAAAAACAAAATGAAACTCTTTGGCTAGTCTTTCCTCTGTTGAGTTAAATGTGAAAATGTCGCTATATATTAACATTGTTTTTTTCACATTGTAGATATGTTCATTTCTAACTCAACACTGTATTGATTTTTGATGAATGATTTACAAATCCTACCAAAATATGTGGCTGTGGTTGATTTTTTGATGTGCTGAAAGAGCCAACAGCTAGACAGGCCCATGAAACAATATATTGCCTTGTTTGAAGTATCTAATTACATTGCAGTATACTGAATAGTAAAGCCCTGTATCATGATACAGGGACCATCAGATTCTCGCCAATATACAGCTCTGATCAATGCCACACATGAATGTGTTGAAATGAATTGTTGAGCGAGTTGAAAACACAGTTTGAAGTACTAATTAACTCTGGAGCATCAGCAGTTATGTAGCATGGATTCCAGCTGACAGCTGAATATTGTCTTTTGATTTACTTAGGGCTGAAAAAAATGCTTGGAGAGTTCAGTTATTTTCCTTCAATTAATGTGCTGCAAAGCTACTGCTGTAGCCAATTTTTTTATTGATTGAAGAGCAGCGAGAAACCGCTGAGTGGAAGTACTGACCCCTCAGTCATTTCCCTCTATAATCCGAAGATAGACTGTTGGTGTTTTTACAGTACAGCATAGCACGATTAACACTGTCCATGGTCCTAAGAGACGCTGCCTCAGGCTTTCATTTTTGTCCACTCAGAAAGAGTCAGAAAATCCTTTCATGCATTCACTTAGGCAAAAACACAACCAATAGCCGTAGCAGCCTCATTAATACTGGGAAAGAGTTAATTCCAAAATGGCAGGTACTGATTTTGACAAGTAAGCCACATTCAATACTCAGCAGTTCATAAATAGAACAAGACTTGATCCTCAAGAGTATTGATAATTTGTAAGTGGAGGTTTCAGGCTGCCTTATTCTTCAAACACATTCCTCCAAGAGAACAAAGGATGCTGGCATGCATCCTGAATTGTGTGGTTGGAAGAAAAAGAAAATGATTCATAGGTAATTATGGACATAAGTGAGATCTGTAATGCCATGGTGCCATTTCATATACAATTATTACCTGTCAATCAGAATAAATAGATCCGTATTTTCTTTCTCAGTTTGCTCGTCTCCGTGGAAGATTCTGTCCACCCAGGTCTGCATCCCACTGAGATTTCCTGCTTTCTTTTCCAGCCGCATCTCAATTTCTTTATTCATATTTTTCTCTTCTACAGGAGTGTCCTCAGATCCTGCCCTCCACACAGATCTATATCCCTGCTGGAGTTATGAGGCCAATCACCCTGCTGGCCCAGAACCTGCCACAGCCACAGTCTGGACAGAAGAACTATGAGTGTATCTTCCACATTCAGGGCAACACGCACAGCGTCCCGGCTCTGAGGTTCAACAGCACCAGCATACAATGCCAGAAGACCGTGGTAAGACACGAGAAATTCTAAAATTCTTCTTTGTAGTGAAATTACATTAGCTTAATCAATTTTACCAATTTGACCAATCACAGGTCCATTCAGGACAGCCATACTGGTTTAACCATTTGGAGGGTTTACATCTGGTTAGCTGCCTTGTGGGACAAAGAAACCAGCAATAATAGACCGGTTTGGCGAACACTTGAAACTGAAGTGTATGGCCAGAGGGACTGACTCTCACAAAGCCACTCTCTCTTCATTCCCACTCCTCATTCCTGCCTCTTAGCCCTCAGTCAAACTGTCACTGCTAATAGGGAGCAACTATTTGAGCAATGTTAATTTCCTCAACTTCAATCAGGTCATGAGGCAAAGTGGAGACATTTTAACGACACCAATTATGACTTACTTAACGAGACATATGATTAACATGCAAGCCGCACACCGCAGCCCTCGCAGTGATAGGTCCAATAGTGAGTCCTCGCGGTTAAAAGGCAGCAGGAGCCAGTGTGTGGCTTTGGCAGCCTTGCGCGCCGCCTTTTCTTCAGCCTGTCACACGCTTGTCAAGGGCTGTGGGTCATTTAGCCGACTGCTGCATTACCGCTGGGAGCGGAACACATCGCTGATTTGTGGCCACTTGCTGTTTTTGAGCTCTACCCAGTCACCCACTTTGTCCCTACAATAGGAAAGAATGAGCTTCAGCGTTGCGATCCTGGAAGTCTGATATTTGACGGGACACGGAAAATAGTTCAAGGGCATATTAATGAAGTAAATTTCCAGATTGTAATGATGGCCCCTGCAGCTCTTTTGTATTTTGGAAATGTAATTTGTGCATATTTAATCACCCTATGTAAATGCTTTATACAAGTGAATTTTCTTTTAGATTTGACTTTTTGGGTTGTTATTACTTCGTGTTTTTTTGTCACTTTTGTCCTCGGTGAACAGACTACTGAATAGCACCAAAATGAAAAGGAAAAACTGTAATTGCTGTATATCAAATTGAATATTTTAGTAAATTGGGCAAAGTTAGACATACAATTATTTCCCTAAATGAATTCGGGCTTTTATTATCAAATTATTCCATATATCTTCAGTGAAACAGTGAAGCCCTGACCTCTGTCATTGACTAGTTCTTCTACTGGGTCAGACTTTATATTAAGGAACACATGTTCTCCAGCTTCTCCATGTTGCCAATAATGCTAAATGAATTCTTGCTAACATTCTAAGTGAGGTCTTGCTCATAACTCATAACTAATTCACCAGTAGAACCTATATGGGTTAATAAATTTCGAACTACTAGTGAATTAGTTATGAACAAGACCTCACTTAGAATGGGGAACATATTGTGAGTTAGAAAGAATTATTTTTGAGTTATGTGGCATGTGTAGTTTTGTTTTGTTACAGTTCTATTTCATAAGAAAACACAGTGTTAATGAAATGTCACTAAGGGACAATTATAATTCTTCATAAGGCCTTTACTGATTTGACTGACTGTTATTGGGCACTGTTATTGCTAATAGGCAACTAGTTAATGGTTAATGTAGTCTATTTTAATTAAAGTGTTACCAAAAATTGTTATGGAGATAAAACAAATATACACCAAATTTCTACTAAAGTTAGTTGCTTTTCTTCTCTCCCTTTTTGAGTTGTTCAAATGTGCTTGGAGGCCAACCACCAGCACTTACTCCAAGACATCACAGTGTGCAGTTTGCATCCCCCCAGACTCGCATACATTCATTACCACACCAGTACTACTGCAGAGAGTTGCTGATGCTTGGCCTTCCTCAGCAAATCTCCAATTCACTGGCAAACTGAATGAATGCACACACACAGACTGTTCAGTTTGCTCGGTTTCACAAGAGGAAAGAATCTTAAACAGTGTGCGGAGGAGCGAAGCATGAAACTATCTCTCTCTCTCTCTCTCACTCACACACACACACACACACACACACAGCCTTGTCTATATCACATTGTAGGGACACAAGACATGAACGTGCAATGTGGGAACCACCCTTTCTGAAGGTCCTACAGCATTGAAAAAAATCAGGTGGTATACTGGAGCAGCCAGAAACACACATATCACTTCAAATTGTCAATCAGACAAAGTAGAATTCCTCACCTGACCAGGGACAGCTTCCTGGGGACTTTTCAGGTTTTTAGTGACTTGTGGGGTAACCTTATACACACTTTCAGATTTTTCTATCTTCCTTTGGACCAGTTGACACACTTTCAAGTTTAACTTACTTTGTAGAGACCTTAAACACTGATGGTGTTTAAACATTTATTTGAAGGAACATATCATTTGTAAGTTTTGTTAATAAGTTAATATTCATTAAAAAAAAAAATAATGGGGTAATTATTTAGTTTAAAAGACTTATTAGACCATATTAAAAGACTATATTCATTTGAATATCTGAGTTGAATTAATAAGAAGATTAATAATAGAAGTTAATTTCCAGGTAAAATGCTTATGTTGTATGAAAATGACGAAAGATGTGTGATTTGAAGTCTCATCTTGTCATTTTTTAAGTTTTAAGACTAAGCTGCAACACATAGCTCTCAAAGTTAGCGCAAATGATGCCATGTTTAAGATTTTATTACTACAAGTCATCTTAAGTAATAGACAGACATGGGTCAAGGGCTATTTTTAATAGCTTGACAGCCCTGCTATCACATAAGAAAAATAAATTGTATCAAAACAATTTTTTGCAAATCCAAGCAGATTTTTTGAATGTGAACATTACAATATGATTCATTAATATCAATCATTTAAGTGATACTGTCTCAAAAAAACAAACAAAAAAACAGTCCTGTTCTGCTATGTAAATCAAGTAACCTTGAGCAGGACCCAGCTCATAAGGGCGAACCTTCCTACTGATAGCCAGATCATGTCCAGAAAGTAAACCGTGAGCTGGAGCAACAGCTCAGCAACAACAACAGGACCATCAAGCAGCTGCAGCAGAGACTGGCAGAACTGAAGAGGACTCTGCAGAAGGAACTGAAACTAAAGCCTAAGCCAGAAGCTGAAGGGAAGGAGAAATTGCCAGAAAGCCGAGCAGAAAAACAAGAGAAGGTTTGTCCAGACCCTCCACCAGCATCCACCCCTAGCCCCCCGACCTCCAACACCACAGTGATCAACACCTCAGACCTCAACGACTCACAGGAAATCAACTGTGAGTATCTCAAGTATGTTGTTGTTGGAGCACTAACATGACTTGGTGGGACTGTCTTTACTTGACAGATAGTACAGCCTTCAGTTCCTGAAGGATTTAGTTATTTTTTTATTTTAAAAATCACATAGGGTACTGTCATCAACGGACAAAATTGCTTCTATCAAAAGACAATTTAAGCTAGAAAATCTAAGCAAAAATCAAAAAGGCCCTCATCCTACCTGCTGTTACTTCTAAGACCTAACACTGGGAATAGAATTTGCACAGACCTGAACCACCTAACAGCTAAAATGTAAATATTGTTGTATGATCTATGATATATAAATGTGGACCATTAAGGTCCTTTAACATCAGTGTGAATGATATGGATGTTAACAATGTGATAAAATAAGTTAATGCTATGTAAATGACTAGAGAACATGCTCTACCTTTACCTGCCTTTGCTAATGTAATTACATTCCACATCTATTTATGTATAGAAATATGTACATACTGTATGCATTGAGAACTTGATCTAAATCAGTGGATGTAAATGGTTTGATGTGATCAGTTTGCAGTATTTATCACCACCATCATCAGACTGTCACTCACAATCCCCAGTTCTGATTGTGACATAAGTCACAACACAATGTTAGCTTCTCAGCAATTTGAAATTTTGTTTAATTTGTTCTTTGTATATTGGGATGCAGGAGCACATTTTGTATGCAGAACTGTCATCTTGTGTTTCTAACAACAGGTAACAGACTGATGTACTCACGCAGACTCCATTGGGTTATATACTGTCTCCATCAGAATAAAAAAAGGAAAACAAATAGTGAACGCACTTTTTAATCTGATTAATTCTGCTGTGAACAATCCTGAAACACAACTGTACAATCACAAAAGCTCTTCTTTTGGTCTCTGATTTTTATGATTGCTGCCACTACAGTGGTTACTTTACCATGTTTATTATGCAACTACAGGCAACTTTATGTGGGCTAAATAAAAACAAACAACACCACATTTGCGAACTAGGGTTTCAAACCTTTTTTTTCAGAGCTGTAATGCGATTCTTTACATAAAACTTAATAGCTAGCCAATTTCTGTATCTAAGAGCTCTTTTCTCCAAGTCGATACACTTATCGCAATCGCTTTTACCAGGAACCCGGCATGTTGTGATAAAGGACATCATGTGCTTTTCCACAGCAGCAACCTCCTCCTCCTCCCACTTCTTCCTCTTGCCAGGCTGTCGCCCTATAGACCCACACAAAACACAGGCGTTCTCATTATATTTCTTTACATTTTTGAGCAGCCAATCTTGAAATTTAAGATTTAAAACTTTACCTTTTAACCTTTTCAGAGGTGTCTGGTTGTTTGTGGCTTGTGTAGCCGAGTCCTCCTGTGGTACACTGTGGCTCACATCTGGCCCTGTTGTCTCACTCTCAGTTGTGACTGATTGCTCTGAGAAAAAAAATAAATTAGCATGTCATCCTGTTGGATATTTGTTGGAAATGGTGCCACCTTTCTTCATTACTGTTACAGTCAGTGAAAGAATTTCTGAACCATGGACGAAGTATATTTTGTGAGGGCACATCATGACCTTTGGCCACCAAAATATCAAGGAAGACTGCATGGTTGTATAATTGTTTTCTTGGTTAATATACTGTAATATCTTCATAAAGTAATCAGGTCAGAAACACAGGCAAGAATGGCTTATGAATTAAAGTCACCACAAAATGTATCAAGCATGGACTTCATCAAGTACCAAAATAATCCTTCTAAATAGAAGGATTATTATAATGATCTGTTAATGATCTGTTCAATTACAGTTGACTCACTGAAAAAGAAGGACTAAGTATACAAATGATTCATTTCCAAACAGATAATGTAATGCTGATGATTGATTTTATGATTTTGTTCAAGCTCTTAAAAATGGAAATCTACACTTCAATCACATCTTGATGATTTTGCTTCAATTACACACACACATATACACACACACACATACTGGGGGGAAAAAAACAAACACTTACTCATTGAATCTGACTCATAGGCTGATTCGGGGTCATCACATGGGGCCCCAGGGTCTCTCTCCTGGTCGCTGTCAAGGTACACATTCTCTGTGGAGGGTAGGAAGAGGAGAGGGAGGAAAATGTGTGAGGAGCTGTACAGAGAGAAAAATGCATCAGTGTGTGCTCAAATACATAAATGAGTGAAAATGTATACATGTGAAAATGTATGCATGAGAGTAAAAATATATGAATGTGAGCGAAATGAATAAATATGAGTGAAAATGTATGTATGTGAAAGGAGAATGCATGTGTGTGAGGATGAAATCCTTGTATGGCCCCTCAAAAATGACAAATGCATCACCTGATCCTTACACATTTGAATAATGCAAAAGTAATAAGTCCAAATAAGTTAATAATGTTTTTAAGTGGAACAATTAAACATTTCATACCATGTGGATCAATGCTAATATCATCCAGGGACTTGCCCTTGAACTCTGAAAGACGTCCCTGCTCCAGAGCCATAAGAATCTTGCTGATTTTAGCAAGTTGGAGTGTGCCCTCGGGAAGTCTGTAAAACTGTCTGTGGACTCTTATGTCATGTCCCAGGAAATCTGCCAACTGGTCCAACTCTGTGTTGGTGAGGTTAAGGACCTGGGACAAGGTTCCTGTTTGTTTTCGTAGTTTTGTTGAAGTAAGATTTTCGGGGCTTTTTGCACCACTGACCTTGGCGAAGTATCGAAGACCATCAGTCCCACGGTAGCAAATCCGACTGGCTGGCCTTGCAAATAGGTATGTGTTCTCTGGTAGAATTCCACATTCCTGTCGTTTGCTGACAAGCAGATCCAATGCCTGTTGCATTGCTGGAGTTAAGAGTACAGGTACTTTTCGTCCCCTTTTACCTCTAATTTCCATTCTTCGGAAATGCTGACAAAGTCTCTTTTCTAGATCTGAAAGTGCAACATTCACATCCTCATGTGGATCAGATACATTGTGAGATAAATATGCAGAAAGAGGAATTTTTGACACTTCCCCAGCTCTGCGTCGGTTAAACAAAATTACTTGTGTCAAAATGACCTTTGTCAGCTGCGTGTATGTCTGGAGGGATGTCTCTGAGGACAATCTGCTGAAAAGCTCTTGTTGCTGAGCATCTAAATAGGAGTGGAGTGTCTGCACATCTTTGGTGAATGGAAGCAACTGGGGGGTGTTCCACTTTGACTCCTGAAGTGTTCTAAGTGAATCAGATGATATCAGTTCATTCCACCTGGTTTCATACACACTGCGGAATGTACGAGCTTCTTTTGCTGCACTGTAGTCACTTTGTACATTTGCACGACTTTCAACAAGCATTGAAATCTTTTTCAAGCTATATCCAATTTTGAGAGCCAGACTTGGACAACTGTATGCATTTGTGTCACAACTGTAGCCTGCTATATTTTTCACTGCTTGTACAACGTGCATAAAATTTGCAGGCTTGATGTGATCTTGAATTGTCTTCAGAGGAGTGGTTTTCCTTGAGCATATGAGAAGCCTTCCCAGCTCTCTCAATTTCTGACGAATATATTCATGTTTGCTGACGTCAAATCCAAGCCTATTGTATAAATGCTCACCATACTCCATTATACAGGCATCAGATTTGACTGCAAAATACACATCATCTTGAACCATGTTGTTAAGCAGCTTCCAAAGTTTTTCCTTCACTCCAGATGGTGGAGGTGCAGCAAATGCACAGAGGGCCTGGACGCGAGTTCTGCCAGGTTTAAGTGGAGTATTAGGCTTGAACTTGCAGATCTTCATGTGCCTCCAAAGGACCTTCTTTAAGAAAAGGCCTTGACAATATGCACAATGCAGAAAATTCTCCACTTGAGATTTATCCTTTGGTTGCTTGCGAGGCACAACAGTTCCAACACCAGAATTCAGCACTTCAACATTGTGTGCAAAATTGCCCTTGTTTCTCAAATGTTCCATATGCACTCGTCTTTCTTGGGAGCCTTTTGGGAAGGACACAGCCCTTGCAACCTCTGGCTTGTCTTGATGAGCACGCTCCAAATGCCTTGCCATTTTTATAACCCCCAACTTACAGTACACACAATATTGCTTTTTGTTGTACATTCTTGATCCATCATCTTTTTTACAAACAGCAGGTATGGAAAGTAAACTGTCAGGCGGTTCACCCAGGGGAGAGTCTGTATCAGGTCTAGCAGGTTTTGTGGTGTTAATAGTACTTGTTTGTGCTGGACAGGATACACTGCTTGAAGATCTCCTACTTTGTTTTCTTACAGGTGAGCGCCCCCTCTGAGTTGTTGACTTCAAAGAACTGCTGTCCTGTTCTCCAACATCCACCGTCTTCCCTATGTTTGGAAATCTCAGCTTCTTCATTTTCTGATTAACTGGGACAATAATGTCGCTTGTATCTGTATCTTCAGAGGAGTCTTGACCACTCTTAGGAATATACTCTTCTCCACTGTCGTCTGAGGTGGGATCAAAAAGCTCATCTGAATCAAAATCAATGCGTCCACTCATCTTTAGGAGATAAAAAAGATAAAATCAATTAAGTCAGCACACTAATTAAGCATTTTCATAAATACTTAAATGCAAAAAATTAGTGTTCAGCATATGCATTACTATTTCTGTACATTTTTTGTTGTGCACACCTGTATACTTTTGGTCCTTCTCAACCTTGGAGTAGACTGTCTGTCCAGGTCAGTGGGGGACAGATCAGATTCAGTAGGTGGACTCCATGTCTATGATGTCCAGAAATTTTAGATTACATTTGTACCAATGTACACGATAAAAAGGAAAAATGTCTATTCAATACTCAATACTAAAAATAACTTCAAAGTACCAGGCAGCTTTCATTTAGCTGGGAGGAACTGGTGCATGGACACAGAGACTCATCAGAATCCATGTAGCTTACAAGGTGACGATCGACTCCAGCTTTGTTTGATGAAAGAATCGGTCCTGATTCATCCTTGTTCTAGAGAAGAAATAGTGAAGACATAATATATGAATAACACACACATATACATACATACACAAAGAAAGACGACTAAGATTAAAACAATTTGGAATAATTTATTTATTGAATTCAATTTAAACTTGTTTGCATTATTGTATTATTATACTTAAAAAAACCCCACTACAAATTACTTTAAAAATGTCTTTATGTAGGTCTAAAGTTTCAAGTTGGTTGTGATTTGTCAACCATATGCTGCCTGATAGAGGACTTGTGAAAACACTGACGTTGCTTAAATTAAAGAAAAATACAAGGCATAGCAAAAATTTAAAATGTGCAAAACCTGACTATACTCTTTCACTGATGAAGATTCTAGATCAGTGTCACAATATCCTAGCGAGTCCCCACTGAGTCAGAAAACCAGACTGTGCTTGGCAACATGTCTGACACAACAGTTTAACCAATGTAGCCAAACCAAACATGTATTTCATAGATTTTTCATAGGTCAAATTTGGCTCTGGTAAAAGTGAGTTTTGTATAGCTTGCTATAGCACTGCAGTGACTGGTACAAATGGAAAACAAGTGAATATCAAGTTGTACAGGGTTGAACTGAGCTGTGACACAAGAACTGATGTAAAGTACAGGAAGCACACTTAGCCTGTGTTATAGGCCTTGTCTTAGACGTGTATTTCAGTTGACAGTAAGAATGAAAGAATCTCATCAGTGTCACTAAGAGTGCAGAGTAATACTTAGCTACAGTGGTCCCCACAAGACACCGTACAAGTGTGTAAGACAGCAGCTAGAGTAAATGGCTGGCTGGTCCCCACTTAGTAAGAAAACCATACTGTGCTTGGCAACATGTCGGAAACCAGTTTAACCAATGCAGAATAAACCAAAGTCTGGGCACAAGAGCAAATGTTGCACCTATTTGAGTAAAAGAGAAACACTGATGTTGAAACTAACTGATTCTTACCTGTATGATGGTGGATGGAGGTGTCTCAGCAACCTTCTCTGCTGGTGTGGAGACCTGAGAGTGAGAGGACTCGGCCACACAAGGCTGTTCTTCTGTCTGAAATAATAGGTCATCATTAATGAGCAGTTTGTCAACAGAAATAAGTCTATTAGACTACATGATAAAGCAACAGTGAAAACAAGACAGAAGACTATAGCATAAACATCAATGTCAGTGTGTACCTGGCTCTAAATCATATTTTTTTCCATAGGTTCACTTGTCTCTGGCTACAATGAGTTTTGTATAGCTTGCTATAGCACTGCAATGACTGGTACAAATGGAAAACAAGTGAATATCAAGTTGTACAGGGTTGAACTGAGCTGTGACACAAGAACTGATGTAAAGTACAGGAAGCACACTTAGCCTGTGTTATAGGCCTTGTCTTAGACGTGTATTTCAGTTGACTGTAAGAATGAAAGAATCTCATCAGTGTCACTAAGAGTGCAGAGTAATACTTAGCTACGGTGGTCCCCACAAGACACCGTACAAGTGTGTAAGACAGCAGCTAGTGTAAATGGCTGGCTGGTCCCCACTTAGCAAGAAAACCATACTGTGCTTGGCAACATGTCGGAAACCAGTTTAACCAATGCAGAATAAACCAAAGACTGGGCACAAGAGCAAATGTTGCACCTATTTGAGTAAAAGAGAAACACTGATGTTGAAACTAACTGATTCTTACCTGTATGATGGTGGATGGAGGTGTCTCAGCAACCTTCTCTGCTGGTGTGGAGACCTGAGAGTGAGAGGACTCGGCCACACAAGGCTGTTCTTCTGTCTGAAATAATAGGTCATCATTAATGAGCAGTTTGTCAACAGAAATAAATCTATCAGACTACATGACAAAGCAACAGTGAAAACAAGACAGAAGACTATAGCATAAACATCAATGTCAGTGTGTACCTGGCTCTAAATCATATTTTTTTCCATAGGTTCACTTGTCTCTGGCTACAATGAGTTTTATATAGCTTGCTATAGCACTGCAATGACTGGTACAGCTGAAAACAAGTGAATATCAAGTTGTACAGGGTTGAACTGAGCTGTGACACAAGAACTGATGTAAAGTACAGGAAGCACACTTAGCCTGTGTTATAGGCCTTGTCTTAGACGTGTATTTCAGTTGACAGTAAGAATGAAAGAATCTCATCAGTGTCACTAAGAGTGCAGAGTAATACTTAGCTACAGTGGTCCCCACAAGACACCGTACAAGTGTGTAAGACAGCAGCTAGAGTAAATGGCTGGCTGGTCCCCACTTAGTAAGAAAACCATACTGTGCTTGGCAACATGTCGGAAACCAGCTTAACCAATGCAGAATAAACCAAAGACTGGGCACAAGAGCAAATGTTGCACCTATATGAGTAAAAGAGAAACACTGATGTTGAAACTAACTGATTCTTACCTGTATGATGGTGGATGGAGGTGTCTCAGCAACCTTCTCTGCTGGTGTGGAGACCTGAGAGTGAGAGGACTCGGCCACACAAGGCTGTTCTTCTGTCTGAAATAATAGGTCATCATTAATGAGCAGTTTGTCAACAGAAATAAATCTATCAGACTACATGACAAAGCAACAGTGAAAACAAGACAGAAGACTATAGCATAAACATCAATGTCAGTGTGTACCTGGCTCTAAATCATATTTTTTTCCATAGGTTCACTTGTCTCTGGCTACAATGAGTTTTATATAGCTTGCTATAGCACTGCAGTGACTGGTACAAATGGAAAACAAGTGAATATCAAGTTGTACAGGGTTGAACTGAGCTGTGACACAAGAACTGATGTAAAGTACAGGAAGCACACTTAGCCTGTGTTATAGGCCTTGTCTTAGACGTGTATTTCAGTTGACTGTAAGAATGAAAGAATCTCATCAGTGTCACTAAGAGTGCAGAGTAATACTTAGCTACGGTGGTCCCCACAAGACACCGTACAAGTGTGTAAGACAGCAGCTAGAGTAAATGGCTGGCTGGTCCCCACTTAGTAAGAAAACCATACTGTGCTTGGCAACATGTCGGAAACCAGCTTAACCAATGCAGAATAAACCAAAGACTGGGCACAAGAGCAAATGTTGCACCTATATGAGTAAAAGAGAAACACTGATGTTGAAACTAACTGATTCTTACCTGTGTGATGGTGGATGGAGGTGTCTCAGCAACCTTCTCTGCTGGTGTGGAGACCTGAGAGTGAGAGGACTCGGCCACACAAGGCTGTTCTTCTGTCTGAAATAATAGGTCATCATTAATGAGCAGTTTGTCAACAGAAATAAATCTATCAGACTACATGACAAAGCAACAGTGAAAACAAGACAGAAGACTATAGCATAAACATCAATGTCTGTGTGTACCTGGCTCTAAATCATATTTTTTTCCATAGGTTCACTTGTCTCTGGCTACAATGAGTTTTGTATAGCTTGCTATAGCACTGCAGTGACTGGTACAAATGGAAAACAAGTGAATATCAAGTTGTACAGGGTTGAACTGAGCTGTGACACAAGAACTGATGTAAAGTACAGGAAGCACACTTAGCCTGTGTTATAGGCCTTGTCTTAGACGTGTATTTCAGTTGACTGTAAGAATGAAAGAATCTCATCAGTGTCACTAAGAGTGCAGAGTAATACTTAGCTACGGTGGTCCCCACAAGACACCGTACAAGTGTGTAAGACAGCAGCTAGTGTAAATGGCTGGCTGGTCCCCACTTAGTAAGAAAACCATACTGTGCTTGGCAACATGTCGGAAACCAGTTTAACCAATGCAGAATAAACCAAAGACTGGGCACAAGAGCAAATGTTGCACCTATATGAGTAAAAGAGAAACACTGATGTTGAAACTAACTGATTCTTACCTGTATGATGGTGGATGGAGGTGTCTCAGCAACCTTCTCTGCTGGTGTGGAGACCTGAGAGTGAGAGGACTCGGCCACACAAGGCTGTTCTTCTGTCTGAAATAATAGGTCATCATTAATGAGCAGTTTGTCAACAGAAATAAATCTATCAGACTACATGACAAAGCAACAGTGAAAACAAGACAGAAGACTATAGCATAAACATCAATGTCTGTGTGTACCTGGCTCTAAATCATATTTTTTTCCATAGGTTCACTTGTCTCTGGCTACAATGAGTTTTGTATAGCTTGCTATAGCACTGCAATGACTGGTACAAATGGAAAACAAGTGAATATCAAGTTGTACAGGGTTGAACTGAGCTGTGACACAAGAACTGATGTAAAGTACAGGAAGCACACTTAGCCTGTGTTATAGGCCTTGTCTTAGACGTGTATTTCAGTTGACAGTAAGAATGAAAGAATCTCATCAGTGTCACTAAGAGTGCAGAGTAATACTTAGCTACGGTGGTCCCCACAAGACACCGTACAAGTGTGTAAGACAGCAGCTAGTGTAAATGGCTGGCTGGTCCCCACTTAGTAAGAAAACCATACTGTGCTTGGCAACATGTCGGAAACCAGTTTAACCAATGCAGAATAAACCAAAGACTGGGCACAAGAGCAAATGTTGCACCTATATGAGTAAAAGAGAAACACTGATGTTGAAACTAACTGATTCTTACCTGTATGATGGTGGATGGAGGTGTCTCAGCAACCTTCTCTGCTGGTGTGGAGACCTGAGAGTGAGAGGACTCGGCCACACAAGGCTGTTCTTCTGTCTGAAATAATAGGTCATCATTAATGAGCAGTTTGTCAACAGAAATAAATCTATCAGACTACATGACAAAGCAACAGTGAAAACAAGACAGAAGACTATAGCATAAACATCAATGTCAGTGTGTACCTGGCTCTAAATCATATTTTTTTCCATAGGTTCACTTGTCTCTGGCTACAATGAGTTTTATATAGCTTGCTATAGCACTGCAATGACTGGTACAGCTGAAAACAAGTGAATATCAAGTTGTACAGGGTTGAACTGAGCTGTGACACAAGAACTGATGTAAAGTACAGGAAGCACACTTAGCCTGTGTTATAGGCCTTGTCTTAGACGTGTATTTCAGTTGACTGTAAGAATGAAAGAATCTCATCAGTGTCACTAAGAGTGCAGAGTAATACTTAGCTACGGTGGTCCCCACAAGACACCGTACAAGTGTGTAAGACAGCAGCTAGAGTAAATGGCTGGCTGGTCCCCACTTAGTAAGAAAACCATACTGTGCTTGGCAACATGTCGGAAACCAGTTTAACCAATGCAGAATAAACCAAAGACTGGGCACAAGAGCAAATGTTGCACCTATTTGAGTAAAAGAGAAACACTGATGTTGAAACTAACTGATTCTTACCTGTATGATGGTGGATGGAGGTGTCTCAGCAACCTTCTCTGCTGGTGTGGAGACCTGAGAGTGAGAGGACTCGGCCACACAAGGCTGTTCTTCTGTCTGAAATAATAGGTCATCATTAATGAGCAGTTTGTCAACAGAAATAAATCTATCAGACTACATGACAAAGCAACAGTGAAAACAAGACAGAAGACTATAGCATAAACATCAATGTCTGTGTGTACCTGGCTCTAAATCATATTTTTTTCCATAGGTTCACTTGTCTCTGGCTACAATGAGTTTTGTATAGCTTGCTATAGCACTGCAGTGACTGGTACAGCTGAAAACAAGTGAATATCAAGTTGTACAGGGTTGAACTGAGCTGTGACACAAGAACTGATGTAAAGTACAGGAAGCACACTTAGCCTGTGTTATAGGCCTTGTCTTAGACGTGTATTTCAGTTGACTGTAAGAATGAAAGAATCTCATCAGTGTCACTAAGAGTGCAGAGTAATACTTAGCTACGGTGGTCCCCACAAGACACCGTACAAGTGTGTAAGACAGCAGCTAGTGTAAATGGCTGGCTGGTCCCCACTTAGCAAGAAAACCATACTGTGCTTGGCAACATGTTGGAAACCAGTTTAACCAATGCAGAATAAACCAAAGACTGGGCACAAGAGCAAATGTTGCACCTATATGAGTAAAAGAGAAACACTGATGTTGAAACTAACTGATTCTTACCTGTATGATGGTGGATGGAGGTGTCTCAGCAACCTTCTCTGCTGGTGTGGAGACCTGAGAGTGAGAGGACTCGGCCACACAAGGCTGTTCTTCTGTCTGAAATAATAGGTCATCATTAATGAGCAGTTTGTCAACAGAAATAAATCTATCAGACTACATGACAAAGCAACAGTGAAAACAAGACAGAAGACTATAGCATAAACATCAATGTCAGTGTGTACCTGGCTCTAAATCATATTTTTTTCCATAGGTTCACTTGTCTCTGGCTACAATGAGTTTTATATAGCTTGCTATAGCACTGCAATGACTGGTACAGCTGAAAACAAGTGAATATCAAGTTGTACAGGGTTGAACTGAGCTGTGACACAAGAACTGATGTAAAGTACAGGAAGCACACTTAGCCTGTGTTATAGGCCTTGTCTTAGACGTGTATTTCAGTTGACAGTAAGAATGAAAGAATCTCATCAGTGTCACTAAGAGTGCAGAGTAATACTTAGCTACGGTGGTCCCCACAAGACACCGTACAAGTGTGTAAGACAGCAGCTAGTGTAAATGGCTGGCTGGTCCCCACTTAGTAAGAAAACCATACTGTGCTTGGCAACATGCCGGAAACCAGTTTAACCAATGCAGAATAAACCAAAGACTGGGCACAAGAGCAAATGTTGCACCTATTTGAGTAAAAGAGAAACACTGATGTTGAAACTAACTGATTCTTACCTGTATGATGGTGGATGGAGGTGTCTCAGCAACCTTCTCTGCTGGTGTGGAGACCTGAGAGTGAGAGGACTCGGCCACACAAGGCTGTTCTTCTGTCTGAAATAATAGGTCATCATTAATGAGCAGTTTGTGCACAAGTGTTCACAACAGCAATCATTGCACATTTTTTACTCCAAGTGAAATGTTGAAATGTTGAACTAATGTTGAAATTCAAAAAACTGTTATGTCACAATGATTATTACTGTGTAGGTGTTATATCCACATTAGTGCAAGCTCATTACTGCATTGCCTTAATTTTCTTTAAATGTATACAAAAAAACAAATATCTCAAAAAAACTGTATGATAGGCTGCAAAGCTTTCTTTAATTGTCGAAATCTGAACAGAGGCACAAAAATCAGAATCATTCTGGTGCATTATATTTAAGCCACATTTGACACTGATAATAAATAATGACATACCTGTTTCCTCCATGGCCAATCATTTCCACCATAGTCATATGTAATTTCTTCTCCTGGCTGTATGTCCCTCAAAGCAAATAGGCAGAGGTATGGTTTGGCCTCCGTAATGACCCTCTTCATTTTGCAGTTTGGATGCCTGTGGTCATCATTGACAAGGCGTCCAAGGCTGCCATCTTCTTGGGCTGCATCAATGCTTTGGAATAGCAAAAAATAAATGACTGGGCTTGATAATATTAAATTACTGATTAAAGTACCTTTTTTCTAATTTGCCATTACTCTCATGTTCCTTGTAACACCATAAGGTTATTATGAGATTTGTCAGTGCTACCAAAAAAAGAAAAAAAAAAAAAACAATCAATCAAAACCTTACCACCATGTCTTTTCTTTCCAGTAGAAGTCAAACATGAAAACAGCACATGAGCTGTGATAGGTCCTCTTCCTCTTTATTGACTCTTCCAAATTTATCAACGTCCCTCTGTACTCCACCACAAAGTCTCCTTTTGAGAAATGGGATTTGGCAAACACCCCTCGACCTGTTAAAACCAATACTACAAATGTTATTTTATACAGTTTAGGCTGGAGGGGTTAAAGTGCACCACATTAAAAGTGAACTGGATTCATAACAAGATAAAACACAAAGTATGTTTTATATTTTACACAAACGAGGTCATAAACTTGCATACGGAAGGTGGCAAACACACAGTACCTTTATAGGAGTTGATGTATTTTACTTCCAGTTCTGCAGTCTTGTCCAGTGCTTTCACAACATGTTCCACTGCATCCTCTAAGGGAGGCCTCCTCCTCCTTCGTCTTGAAGCCATCACATACCTAATCATTAATACAAAAATATCATAATATTAACAGAGTTTGGGGTTATATAAATATTGCATTTCATGAAAATGTTTAAATGAGTTATACTAGTTACTAAGAGTGATGGCGAACAGCCAATCATCTAACAAACAGTCCCACATCATGGTTTTCCTTGTCTATCGAAGGCCAAGGCGGCCGCCGCCTTGGTTAAAGCGTGTGTGGGAGGGGGGCGTTCAGGTGTAGTATCTTTTGCGCACATAAAGCCTTTATTTTCAATGTAGACTCACGCTCACAACCCAGAACAACAAGCTTGATTTTCAGCCATGGAGGGAGGAGCGTAAACATTCTCAGCTTGGCATTCTTGGCTTTTAAATAGACCCGTGACGTAGCTAATTAGCTAGCGCTAGCTGCTCTGCTAACGTCAAGTAGCTCTCCCTCAAAACTCACGATTTCACTCTATGACCAAATACGTCATGCTGAAGTTGCTTTTAGACGTTTTTTTCACAGACTCGCGTAAATAAATGTTAAAGTTATGATGACTTACCTGTTTGAGTCCACTCTGCCACTTGACCTGCACGCTGTGCCCGTCTGCTCCTTCAGCTGTCATGTCAAAGAGCGCTTGTTCTGTATCATCAGTACATCCAGGAAATGTGGTAAAGGTGCATTACAGATGACTCCGACCGCCAGTCATGTCCCGTAACGTGTATCAAGCCCACCCATGTGTGCCCCTCCCCCACCAATCTATCCACGGCATAAAAATTAAAACTATTTATTAAGCAATGAGACCCAGTGTTTTCTCCACGTGTAAGTACTAATTTAAACGTGCAAGACTTGACTTATTGCTATGTTTTTTGGTAATGCACCATAATTACATATCAGAAATTGATTTAAATTGTAATGGCAGTATCTAATAACCTTTACTATTCACCCCCAAAGACCCACATATAGAAGAAAATTGTAAACATTTTTTTTACCTTTTAGATGTTGTCTAAACTCATAATCACACCAAAATGATAATCACACAAGTAATATTTTTATGAATGATATTTTTCATAAAAACATTGAGTTATTTATTATTTATTTTAGAATTATATTTACTGAAATCAGATATTTTTTTTACAAATCCTGGAAAACTGAATGAAAACTCTAACTAAATTATGATACTCCCAAAAGCAGTTCTATTTCTCTGAGAAGCAGAGCTGGACCATTGCACTTTCTGCAAAGCATGTAGGTGTAGCCTTTAGCATTGTGTCTGTACTGTCCTCTATTATTTTTTACAGGAAAATGTCCAATCATGTCCTTGCATACTTCTTTTGGTGCTGATACTTGGACAAACAAGTAAAACCCTGAAAACATGAAGACCTGTACTATACATATGTTTAAATAATCTATTAGTCTATCCTGAAATACTGTAGATAATATGTTCTTTAATCCGAATGTAATCATTAAGATTCAAGATTCAAGAGTCTTTATTGTCATTATGCAAGCATAACGAAATTTTGTGCAGATTCTCAGCTTAAAAACACACTTATAAATAGGAGAACATTGAAATTGCACACTTAAGAAAAAATATAAAAATATAAAATACAAAATACAAAATGAGGTAGATAAAAACAAAGTGCACTTAGTGCCAGACTATGTGTATGCTGTGTGTGTGTATGCAGATAGACGGAGGGTGTATGTGTGAAGTCCTGTAGGGGGGTGGGACGTGAGTGTTTCACTGTATAGGGGTTATTGCTTTAACAGCTCTGGGGAAGAAGCTGTCCCTGAGTCTGTTGGTGCTGGTTTTAATGTTCCTGTACCGCCTTCCTGATGGAAGCGGTACAAACAGTTCGTTGCCCGGGTGGGTGGGGTCTGTGGCAATGCGTCTTGCCTTCTTCTGGACTCGGGCAGTGTAAACTGAGTCTAGATCTGGTAGACTGCAGCCTGCAATCCCCTGTGCTGTCCTCACCACCCGGGCTAAATCCTTTCTGTCCTGTGCTGTCCAACTGCCATACCACACAGTCACACTGAGACACAGGATGCTTTCGATTGTGGCTCTGTAAAAGTTCATGAGCAGCTGAGTAGACAGTCCAGTCCAACTTCCTGAGAAAGAAGAGCCGTTGTTGGGCCTTTTTCACCAGGTGTGAGGTGTTCACTGACCAGGAGAGGTCAGAGGAGATGTGGATGCCCAGGAACTTAATGCTGTCCACCTGCTCAACCGCCTTCCCAAGTATACAGATGGGAGCGTGATCAGTCTTCCTGGACCTCCTGTAGTCCACTATGACCTCCTTGGTTTTGCTGATGTTCAGGATGAGGCTGTTCCTGGAACACCACTGTGTCAAGTTCTGGACCTCGTCTCTGTAGTGGGTCTCATCATTGTTAGATATGAGACCCACTACAGTGGTGTCGTCCGCGAACTTAACAACCATGTTTGTGGGGTGGATAGCAGAGCAGTCGTATGTGTACAGTGTGAATAAGGCAGGGCTGAGTACACAACCCTGCGGCGTGCCAGTGTTGAGGATCAGTGGGGCTGATGTAGACTCCCCTATCCTCACCACCTGGGGCCTGTTGGTGAGGAAGTCCCTGATCCAGGAGCAGAGTGAGTCTGACAAACCCAGGTTGTGGAGTTTCAGGGCCAACATATCTGGGGGGACCGTGTTGAAGGCCGAGCTGAAGTCCACAAATAGCATCCTAACATAGGTGTTAGGATGCTGCAGGTGAGTCAGGGCCGTGCGAAGTGCTAGCGAGACGGCATCCTCCGTAGAACGGTTCTCCCTGTAGGTGAACTGCAGACTGTCCAGGCCAACGGGGATGGCGTCCTTGATGTATCTCAGGAGGATCCTCTCGAAGCACTTCATGATTATAGGGGTCAGAGCGACAGGTCGGTAGTCGTTGAGGCAGGTGATGGTTGATTTCTTGGGCACAGGCACAATGATGGAGGACTTCAGGCACACAGGGACCGTGGACAGCTGTATGGACAGGTTGAAGATGTCCAGGAAGACTCCTGCCAGTTGGTCAGTGCATGACTTCAGTGTGCGCCCTGACACCTTATCTGGACCTGCAGCCTTGTTGGTGTTGACTCTCCTCAAAGCGGAGGTCATTTGGTGCAGCTGCAGGACGAGAGGCTGCTGCTGCACCTCTGACTGAGGAAGGTCAGCAGTTCTTCTGCTGCTTGGAGAGTCGAAGCGTGCGAAGAAGCTGTTTAAGGTGTCAGGTAGGGTCAGGTCATGGCTGACCTGCTGGTCATTCCGCTTGTAGTCCGTGATGGTCCTGATGCCTTTCCACATGTTACGTGGATCGTTGTCATTGAAGTGCTCCTCAATGCGCTGCTTGTGCCTGTGTTTAGCCAGCTGGATGCCCTTTTTCAGTTCTTTCTGGGCCCTGCTGTAAGCCAGCCTATCTCCTGACCTATAGGCTGCATCCCGGGCTTTTAGCAGGGGCCACACTGTGCCGTCCACCCATGGTTTTTGATTAGGAAAAACCGTGATTGTCTTTGTGTAATAATGTAATAAAAACACTGCATTTTGATCGAAACTCAAAATTGTAACAGAGGAGACATTTAAAACGTATGAATGATCAAAAACACAAACATTTCTTTTTGTATTTTCCTAATAAACAGGTAAAAAGTTCATCAATATGAAGTGCAGCTGCAGACAGGGGAAAATCCGCTACCACTTTGACCCAGCCCTCGCACTCCTTTCGGTCTGCGGGAGCCGCAGCCACCCCCTCCCCTATCCTCTCTTCTCTCCCCCCTTTTTGTCATCTGCTGTGGTGTACTGTCCACTGACGTACACAAAAATACACATGTACAAAAGACAGGTCCCCCGTCCGCTATGTGTCATCATATTACCATAGCAATGTGTTGAGACTTGGATGCTCATCATGACTGCAAAGTTTCATCCACATTGGATGAAGTATGTTGGAGAAACAGGCAAAAATGCATCCATTTCCTGTGTGTTGGTGAAGGGTCAAGTGGCGGAAGAACAGCCAGACCGTGTAACACAGACCAAAGCTGTTGATAACTCTTTGTCCTTTATGCCTTCAGAGTGACCTGAAAAAATTATCAGCTCGATCAGACAATTCCCTTAGGAGGAGTTTGATAAAGTATGGCGAGTGTGAAATACAAACTGGCGCAGTTTGTCCAAAATGGCGGACTTCCTGTATATTTTAGAGGATACCTCCAAGAGAGAGATTTCTCGTATAGAGACGATACATCTGTGTACCAATTTTCGTGTCTGTAGGTCTTACAGTGACCCAGGTCTTATTCTAGGGGGCGCTGCAGAGCAATTTGGACCCGTCCGCTTGTGATGACAGAGTTATATGAAAACTGGGACAGGGGCTGATGTAATTACTAAGTTTAAGGCATATTGGATTAATAATTCAAGAAATACAGCAACTTTCTCCATACTGGCAAACGATCAACTGTGCAGCGACACACCGTCCCCACCATGTACCTTTCAAAAAAGCTTTTGATAGCTTTTGCTTATTCATGTCCTCAGAACCATGTGACAAAGTTTGGGGTTGATCAGATCATCTCCCTAGGAGGAGTTCCTTCAAGTACAACGTGTGGGAAGAGGAAAATCTGCCAAAACAGAAAGCATACTGCCAATAGGTGGCGCTATGAGTGTATCATCATATTGGCATATCAATCTGTTCAGACTCAGATGGTCATTATAACTGTAAAGTTTCATCCACATTGGATGAAGTATGTGAGAGAAACAGTCTATTTTTGCATTCAAGTGTCTGCACATGTGCAGATGAGCCAAGTGTGTGTGAAGTGTGTGTTCCTGCCTTACCAGGTCCGACCAGTAGGGGGGTTAGTGAGTTAACCTCACTTAAGCACACTTAAGCACACTTATCTGGTTGTCATTACATTGTGGGGTAGCCCCTGAAAATTTGACAGGGCATCCCTGTAGCCATTGTTTCAATGAATTTAATGCTCTCCCAAGTGGGGACCAGGGTTTTGGTCCCCACCAAGATTTTGGTTCCCACACTGTGAGTGTGCTGTCCGATGCTGGTTCCCACCATGTGATAAAGACAAACACACACACACACACACACACACACACACACACACACACACACACACACACTCGCACATATGTTCATTTCTTCATTCCTCTCTGCTCTTTAATGTTTTATAAAACCCTGATGACGTTTCCGCAGGGAACAAGAACCATAGTAAATATACCAGCCTAAACACAACTTTGCATGTGCTTATGAAAGGATCTCGAGTGCATGCGTGTGTGTGTGTGTGTGTGTGTGTGTGTGTAAGCAGATACATGTTGTCTCGTGGCTAAGCCTCCATCTCTCTACCCCCTCCCTCTCTCCTCGTCAGGTGGGACTGTGATAGGATACAATTAAGGTAGCTGTAGATAAAATGATGATGAATTGCAGTGGTGTGGTAGACTGATAGACTCAAACACACACACACACACACACACACACACACACACAAGCCTGGCAAACCACTAAAACGGAAAAGAGGGAAGCAAAAAGACAAAGAGAGAGAGCCAAAGAGGAGGTGAGGGAATTAGGGGCAGACAATGACGGTGCAACAGAGAGTGTGATGGAGGAGGTAGAGAGAGGCAAGAGAGAATGAGAAGCATAAAGAAAGACAGAGGGGAGGAAAGAAAGACTAAGCTCAGCAAGCAGACTGGGGAAACAAACAAATGAGGGACAAACAGATGGAGAGAGAATGTATGTGGAATATAAAAGATGTGCATATTTGAGAAAAGAGAAAGTGTTGCCGAAAGAAAAGAAAATCATGATCCGTGCAAAAGTGAAACTGCTGAGATTAACGAGAGCAGCAGAGGATGAAAGGATAGTTGGGACAATAGGGACTGTTACATAGTTTTTCAGCAGTGCGATGTTCAGTTGTACGTCGCAGGAGTCTGGCAAGTTGCTAAAGCAATCTTATGTCACATTCTAGGACCTGTTTGAAAAAGCAAACAAGGCAACCACTTTCCCACTAAACGACTCCTGTTCAAGATGCCGCTGAGCAAGGCATTTGAAAAACCATGCCAATGCCTCCATGTGATAGACACATACATAACTTCCTGTCTAAATATTCATCCAATTTTGACATTGCAGATTCTCGCTGTTGCAGGCACTTTCTTGTGCAAGATGAACATCTATTGGCACTCTTTGGAAACTTGAGTTGCGTTATCAATCATAGTGTACGAACCGAATTCGAATGCTGTCAGTGTTACGTTATTGTTGCATGGTAATGCAGTTTGAGTGTGGATTAATTTGAAATGTCTACATTGTATTACTTACATAACTTTGATAAAAATGAATACTGACTTGATGTTCACTGTGATGGATTACACAAATCAAGCGAGTTTCAACTCTGCTATGTAAATTTCATACCCTACATAAACAGGGCACTGAAACAATTTAACACATTAAGTTGAGTTACTGTAACTCATCATGATGACTGCTGCTCAGCGTGTGAAAACAGCTGTATAATGTCTTCTTTGGTGCTGAAGGGAACTTCAGTCTGATTAAGACACTGAGTACTTTATTTAAGACGATCAAGCCGCATTGTGGCGGCATTCTGTTTTGTTATTGTTTTTTTTATCATTATTATTATTATTTTTATCATTGCAATTGTTAACTCCTCTATGGGAATGTGGTGAGGTTTTTTTTTTTTCATCTGCATCTGGAAAAGACATTGATGAGAGCAGTAAGCCAAAACAATGAGCTTAAAGGCAGTAAACCATTCTTTAGAACTATAGAAATAGCTGCACTGTTTGGTAATAACAAAATAATATTCTGTGGGTTTGTCACTACTAACGACCCTTGTACATTGCACATAGCCATTTGACCAATTTTGTGATAATGAAATATTAATTAGCACAGCTTTAAGAAGATGCAAATGTGCATATGCCCACGCACATATGAGTTAATAGGAAAAATGAGAATGAAGGGGTTAATACAGAGGATCAACGCACAGACGATCTGTCTATGATTGATGACCTGTATACTTTCTACCATTGTAGTCAGTATTCTCAGTAGAGATGTGTGTGTGTGTGTGTATCACAGCTGGCTGTGAGTGGGACAGTAGAGTGTAATAAATCACAGAGAAAATTAGCCAGCAGTAGATGTACACTCATCCATTCATTCTTACTGTCTCTTTGTGCATTATTTAGCCCCTCGCCAAACACTGAAACATTGAACTTGCATACTCAAATACACCAGGGACCCAAAGTATGCATGGATGCACTCTGGGATGTTCACAGGAAAACACTCGCTGGGGAGGGCGCACACTCGCAGGCACACATAGACACGATGCATACAAGCTCTGTGGATACCCACTGGTTCATGGACAACACACACACACACACATCCTCCCCAGGGGTTTGGATGCACAACGCGAAGCAGACATATGGAGATTCTCCACATGATCCTCTTCCTAATCATGTGGAGCAGACGGAGACTGTAGCATCAGCAACAACCAGCAACCTGCTTTACATGATTTATTATACTGACACACATAGGCTATCAAACACTGTGTGTGTGTATGCATGAACTTGCCACTCTAAATCCATACATCTGGGACAATCAGTTTTAGGAGGATGGCAGACTATGCATGTTTGTGTCCACAGTACATGAACTGGTCCAGACTTTGCTCTTGTCTAGACTATTCCTGACTTTCACACATATAGTAGATATCCATTACAACTTATGTTCAGTACGAGTAATTGTGTCCTGTACGTTCACAGACATAGACATGATTTTTTTTCTTTTTCCAAAATGAACTTCTTGTTAGTACATTGGCTATTTGGAATAACAAAACTCAACAAAACCTATAGACATTTCAATTTTCACTTGCTCCATATTATATCTGCAAAGGTGGAGGCTTAAATTAAATAGAAAAATGAAATGAATGTAATGAAAATACCATTGAGTACTTCATGTGTTGATGCTTTTATCAACATTTTCTTTCTCCACCTAAACAATGCACATGCCTAAATATAACCATTAAAAATCATAATTACACTTTAGTTAGCATGTGCAGATATTGTAGGAAAACACAAGCTGTTGACAGAGGAAAGTATTGCTATGAAGAATTATTATTCGCATGTTTTTAACACAGCTTGTTTAAATTCATTTATGGATGAACCAATACTGTTAATAAAGCCCCATTGAACTGAAATGAATACAACTGAACTGAAAGGGGAGAGCTTGCGTGTGTATGTGTGTGCAGGCAGTGTATTTTTAACACACGCTCAGGTATCCTTCAACATGACTAATTACATGAGGGTGACCTGCACATGGACGCGCACACATATGCGCACACCTCTCTGTTTCTCTACCTTCTCCCCTCTTCACCAGCCAGCTGCTCTGTTTTGTTAACATCGGCAGTTTTCATTCCCTCATACACTCAAGCACACACACACAAACACACATGCCAGCCATATCTGCTCATACAATCCGTGGAGACATGCAATCCATGGAGACGATTCATGTAGCGAGAGAATAAATGAGTGCGGGAGCAGATAACGAATGAACCCGTGCCAGGTTGGTGTGTTACTGTAATGAGGCCAGGGACGGCTTTGTGCTCACCTTGTAGTTTTTACACCTCCTCCCCTCCCTCTCCTTTTTTCTCCTCTTGTCACCTCCCCTTCTTCTCCTCCTTGTCCCCTATCATTACCTCCCCTCATCTCTGTATCTCTTTTATAGCTTATCCCTAAACTCTTCTTCCTTCTGCTGTCCTCTACTCTTTTATGTCCCATTTACTCTCCTCTCCCTGTTTTCCTCTCCTTTGTTCCTCCTTCCCTTTTGTTGTCATCCCTTACCAGAATCTCCTCTCTTCTCCTCTTTGCCTTCTCTAGTCTTTAATATCCTCTCCTCCTTTTCTAATTCCCCTCCTCTCACCGTCTCCTTATCTGCTATTCAGCTAGCAACCACCCAACTTCCATACCATATCCCCTTCTTTTTCCTCTACCCTTCGCTCCACCAAACTTCCTGTTCTCTTTTCCTTTCCCATCCTCTCCTCTCTCCTCCCTAGGGGGGGCTACACTATGAGTTGGCTCAGGTAGATTAATTACATGCAGTGACATGGAGAAGCTGGCCAGAGGCTTCAGTAATGAGTCTGATTACTCATCTCCAGCAGCTCTGGGTGCTCGGGGGAGGGAAGTCAGGATGGCAGGCCAGCAGAGAGGTCCGACGCTCAGTTGGGGGAGAGCAACTTTTACCTACAGGGTTTCACTGATACAGAGTTTCTAACAGCACTGCTGCCACCGCTTTTAGATCAAAGCTATACCAAGAGTCAGTGACATGCCGATGGTCGATACTTATTCTGTTCAATATACTAAAAAAAAAAGGTACCCAAGAAAATATTTCAACCAGGTCACATCCAAACCTGACCACCTACATGTGCATATCTGTACTGAATTATTTAAACAAGCTGTAGGCCAGCAAGACAAAAATCCAAACAGCTAATCACCAGTAGACCAGAGGAATGTCTGGTATGGAAGAAATCCTACATGGACGCCGTCTGAGAGACAAAAACAAATTAAATGCAGGAAATGTGGAAAATATGAACATGGATAATAAATCACAAACTCATACAGAAAGACTCAAGACTCATACAGACTTTTTTCAGTCATATTACAACCCTCTGTATATCAATATATTGTTTGAAACCTCCTTCTGTTTCCCCGTTTCCTTCTGTAGCTCCTGAGACACAGTGAGTACAGTACACTATAATCATATTCACTTTCACACACACAGCTAGAAAAGAGAACTCAGAATAAAAGGCTGAGAATGAACAGTACACATGATCTGGTGCTTACAGTATCTGCTGTGTGATATGCAAGGTGAAAACCGACAAGCTTTATGTTTAAAATAAATAAATAAATAAATAAATAAAGGATTAGGCATTCAACACAACTGTTAACCCACAATATGTACAATATTATACATACTGGATAAGACTGCGTGGTGCCAAATAAATTGAAGCAAGCTAAAAATGATCAAACAAGTGAAACATTTTGCTATTGTGAAGAGATAATGTAGCCATTTCAGCTCTGAAAATTAGCTTTTTAGCATTTATCTTATTTCAGCAGTCAGTATATATCCTGTATTGCATACATTAAAACACTTTTTGTTTCAGCATACCCATGATTTGATAGCCAACACTTTAATATCCCAATAAAGATCCTTTAAAATGTGGACGTTTTGTGACGAGAGGTCCAAATGGAGGCAATGCCTTAAGCAGCATCCCATAATTAGATGTGCTTTCATGCCATAGTTATAATCATGATGTCAAGAGTATCTGTCATTTTCAAAAGATGGCTGTCTAATTTTGGAATAAATCTTTGCATTTCTGTCTCAGTTGGATTCTTGTCCATCAAAAAGTTTAGTTCTATTGAGAAGATAAAGTAAAATACAGTAACAGTGACACCTGACAATATATCACTGCTGATGCAAAACTTATACGAAGTTTTGTGGATAAATAGATGCATTGTCTTCGTGAACTGAACACTAAGTCATGGCAAAGTGCCTGCATCAGATATCAGGTGCCACCCATAAATCTCATTAGAGAAGTATTTTAAGCTTCAGTGTCAGAGTAGACTAATTGCCGGTGACTGACAAGACCAGTATGATAAATTGCTAAAGTGTCAGCTCAACTGAATGTTGATGTGGCTCTTTCATCGTTTAGATAAAGTTTTATCCACTCTAGCAGCATGCTTCTAGGGATGACAAATTTGCTTGGCCTTTGTCCACAATGAAATATCTCCACAATTAATCAATGGATAGGATGGAATTCCATAAAATTTGATCCAGTTATTCATGGTTCCCAGAGGACGAGGCCTATTTACTTTGGTGATTCCCTTTTTCTTTACAATGAGATTGACATTTCTAATTTTGAGTGAAATATCATGACGAGTATTGGACCGGCCATAAAATTTAATACACAAATACAGGTGCAGTAACTTTGATGATCCTCAGATTATTCATCAAGTTTTAGCCTCGGGTCAAAATTTCATTTTGTCATATACTTTGTTTTATGACCAAATATTTGTAAAGTTAATTGCCAGTCCCATCAACCTCAGCTGTACTTTGTGTTTCGTGTCTTTTAGCAAACGTTAGCATGCTAATGCACGAAACCGAGACATGGTAACATTAGATCAGAATGTGAATATGGTCATTGTAAGCCTGTTAATGTGCATACATTAGCATTTAGCTATAAGCGCTGCTGTGCTTCAGGGAATCTTTACAGACCTGCTAGTATTGCTGTAGACTCTTAACCTTGTCCACTTGTATTACTTTTATAAAGAAAATTTGGGCAAGATGAAAAATAGATCTTCTGAAAGTTTTGTGACACCTGAGGTTGAAGGGCAGTTAAGTTCTAAAGTGGTTTTAGCTTGACTTGTATTCTTCTCTGAAATCCCTCAGCTTCAAACTTGTCTTTAACACCAAAGTGCTCAGGAAGTGAGTTAGACAGTGGGATATGCTCAGTGCGACTGGGTGGCACAGTGTTGCAGTGTCACACTGTGGTTTGTGTCGGCGTTTTAAACCATGTGACAGTATGAATAAAGCATGATGTAGCGGGCAGCAGGGTGGGCAGGGACTGACAAGAGAACAAGCTCACCCAGTGTTTTGGTGACGACAGACAAGTCGAAGCCCTTAAAGTTTAATGGGGGCCACGCCGCAGAGAGATGAGCAGCATGTGAGTGTGCGTGTGTGTGTGTGTGGGTCCTGTGGTTTCACTGAGGCTGGAAGCAGCCATACACAGGCCTTTAAACAGTGGGACGTAATAGTGATGCTAATAAAGTCAGCAGCCTACCTCATGTGTGATGGATCAGGGTCACACTGAAATACTGTAGTGGGAAGGAACCAATCGGCCTTTCCTTTGTGGAAAAGAGTCTTTTGGTTGAATCTCTCTGCCCTGGAGCTGCTGACCTCCCAGAATCCTGTGGTTTCACTGGTCTGTGTTCCTCTCAGCTTCTTAACTGTCTCAATGGATCCAGACTTCCCACATTCCCTCTTCTGTGGCTGCTTACAATGTCTCCATTATTTTTCTTTTTCCTCTTGTTTACATTCTTTTTTTCTTCTCTTTGTCCGATTATTTCATCTCCTTCTCCTCAAGGCTTTAGGCTGAAAAGAAACCATAACAGATCCAGTATCATGTTTTGCTTCAATAAAGGTTTACATGTATTATCAGTAGCTTATCTACTTTGCCTGTACACAGTCAGCCCATGCAGCTCATTATTTTTAAATAAGTCTAGTCTTTTAGTGCTTTAGCCAATTCCATACAAATCTGTGTTACAGCCTTGCAAAAGAGCTGATAAAGGTTGATGCTACTGGGTTGTGCTGACAGCAGAATGGTAGAGGCATGAGCCAGGTGACTTGATTCCAGCTGTGGTCCTTTGATGTGTGTCGTGCCTCTCGCTCCTCCCTTGCTTTCTGTCTGCCTCTGTACAGTCCTATCCAATGAAGGCAAAAACGCCAATAAAAATGATCATTACGGCTACTGCTATAGCGTTTTGGTGGCATAAATTACTGAGCTTTTTATATTGAACATATTGCTGAACTGCTCACTGTTAATGAAAAAAAATAAAACAAAAACATTTCTACAAAACATGTCTGCAAAACATGCACTTCCAACATATTCCAGCTAATTCAAGATTAATGTTTGTGTGGTGATATTTGGACTCGAACCAATATTTCTCTGACAGTATTTCTTTAACCTTTAAGTATTGTAGTAGCTAAAGCAAGACAGCCCAGCTGAACTGGAGTGATTTTAAATGGGTTAACTTTTGTAAAACCGTGACAAACAACCATATATCACCAGATCAGAAAACACTCATTTGAGTTCTTCAGTGTTTACTTTGACATCCTCACAATGACGTCTGTGCATCATAAGGTTGTTTGTGACACAGCAAATGAATGTTTTTGTTTTTTTTCGAGGAAAACAGATGCTGAACTTCTTGTTCTTCTGTGTTTTGACTGTAATATTAGTGTGTGTGTGTTTGTGTCTGTTTAAAGCCAGGGCCCATATGGGATGGTCGAGACCCGTCTATCAAATCCAGTGTGTCAGGGAGCAAATTGGAAATGCCAATTTCACTTTACACTGCTCTGTATCTTATCTCTTGCTCACCCTCAAACCACCACTTAGCTCATGCTTAAATGAATAAGGTCCTCTCGCATGTCTTCCAGTGTCCGATTTCAGTCTGCTTTTACCTCTCCGACTTCTCCTCCTTCTCACCGTCTTCTTCTTTTCAATTCTCTGTATCCTTTCCCTCCTCTCTCTTCTCATCACCCCTCTTGTCCTCTCTCCCTCCGTCCTACCTCATCTCCTCTCCTTCCTTCCCATTTCTGTCTCCATTTTTCCATGACCATTCAACTGTAACCCATCTGTTATTTCTTCATGTGTATTTATGAAAAATGTCTGTTTTGGTAAATATGGATTTATGCCTGTGTGCATGCTTGGTCTGTATCACTGTCTGCAATGAACAAGCCAGGGAGAATCACCATGCAAATTAAAAAGTGCCTCATGCGATTCCCAATTTGCATTGAATCCATTATGAATCAAAAATTTCTGTTTCTCTGTCTGTCTCAGTATGACTACGAGGGCAGTGACATCAGTGACTTACCGGTCGACCTCTCTGTGGTGTGGAATGGAATCTTTGTCATTGACAACCCGTTCAACATCCAAGGTACAACATTTTCTTTTCTCTGGCTAACCTTCCTTATTTTCAACACTCATTTTTGGTGGAACATGCAAGCATTGGTGCTTGGCAAAAAATTTGAATCACTCCTGGTTGTTTATCTGTCTGTAATGATTTTCTGTGAAGCAACAACACGGTGTGCAGTTTTTTCCCCTCAAAGAAATCTGTAATTTCATTTTTGACAGCCATCAGGGAGAAAGGTGAAAGTGTACCATCCGTTTGGAGAAACACTATTCATGTCTCAGGGATAAAAAAAAGGGGCAGAGGCAGTGATTGATGGATGGCGATGATAACAAACAAACATCCAACACAGAAATTAATAGGGACTGATATTAGAGAGGAAGATAAACAAATGGTGAGACCAATACGTAGAAGAAAGAATGAAGGGAAAGAACGATAGGTGGATGACAGGTTGATAAATGCGCCATGTAATGGCGGGGGGTAGATGAGAGTAAAGGAATTGATAAAGAAAAACAGGAGGCGACATGGGGGGATGGCATTTATTATTTTTAATCGCTATTTGTGCATGAAGTGGAAAACAATTACCAGTTCTAAATTCTTTATCAAGTGTGATATATTGGGTGGTGGAGGCTAATGATTTTAGACGTCCCATTACATGAGATAATACAAGTCTTGCTTTCAAGTGTGTCCTACAGTCTTTTGCAAAAAAAAAAAAATAAAAAAATGCATGCTGACAACTAACCCTTCCTGCTCTATACTCTTCATTCTCTGTTCTATCCACTTCAGTCTTTAGGTGATACACATGCACGTTTTAATTTCACATCCTTTTTGTTCCGTCTGACCTCATTTTGATAAATGTCAGACTAGCAGTTCATTTTGCAGATTGCTTGGATATTATTTGCTTATCAGTTGTGACCTAATTTTTCTGCCTGTGTTATTTTGTTTAAAATATGCTCATTTACGGTTTCGGTATGTCTGTACTCATAGATCTTTTTCTGGGGATTAAACATCCCGAGTTTGGCATGTGCTGAGAAGCATTGTAGCTGCCACAAGAAAATAAGTAATTACATTTCTGTACAATCAAGTAGATGGATCCCATATTTTAATTTCGAACTATGGATTTGACTTTTCTTAATCAGATAAGTACTTAACTGAGCAATACACGCCTATATTTGGTGAATAATCCACTGAGTATCAGTATCAATTTAGTGAGTCAAGTAATTCTACATATTGCATTTTGATGTGTTTAATGGAACAATTCAGTTTAGCTAACATTTATGAGAACTTAAATTTCATACTTAACATACTTCATACAACAATGATGCATGTGTCCCTTTGGTTTGCTTTTTTTTTTAGTTAAAATTGTCACCCAACTTGAACTGCTTGTTGCTGTTGGGATCTTACGATCTTCTGTTGCACCAGGAAGATGCAGGATGAAAATTACCCAAACTGTCCAGTAACTGTCAGTATACATAACTTTATGATTTCTCCTTTCCTGTAAACATACAACCCTGTAGAACCAAAAATCAACAATGTATTAATTCTAGCCATGCCTGCAGTTTGGCTGTATGGATGGCAATATTGTGTGGCTTGTTGACCTCTTGGGTTCAGACAGAGGTGGCTCATTTGAAGACATTGTTCCCCCCAAAAGTTTGGTGTGTATAGGGTTATGTAAACATAGCATTCCCACCCGGATGCGGGACAAAACAAGTGGGCTAAGATCACCAAGAAAGGGTGGTCTCAGCTCGTTTCTAGTCTAGAAAGCAAAGCAACCAACAGGACTTATGGTAGCACATTATGTAATGTTTTTAGCCCAATTTCAAATGCTTAATTCCGAAAAACGGAAGTGCTGATCATGAAGTTTGCAGGAAGGGATCTTATAACTGATCTACTACATGTCTGCATGGGCATTTTCTCTGACTAAAAAGTCAAAAATTGCTATAACTGCTGTGCTTGTGTCCTCCTTTGTGTTCTTTATCAATTCATGTTCATCAAAGAGTAACTAGGCCTGAATCATTACTGTACAAGATGCCTCCTTTTCTTCCTGCCTCTACCTCTTAGTCACAATTCATAACATGCTTTCGATTCCAGTCTAATCATAAGCCTTATCATCAGTTGTTTCTTCATGAACTCTTTATGAAGAACATAAATATACATGAGATGCATTAAAGTGCTGCACATACTTTTGTCAGTCACTGCAGTTTGATTTCCCCATAGGGGCTTGATGATACAGTGATGTTGCAGGATGACAATCAAAACTGTTCAGTCAATGAAACTGGAACAATTTTTTTTTCCCATTGTCCCGACCATATGAACCAAGCCACAGGTGCGAGTGTGCCGTTAAATATCTTTAAATATATGGCATGAATTACCAACCAGAGCATGAATGCTATTGATTTTAGTGATCCCCCTGACTTGTCATTCAGTTCCACCATAAGGTCAATATGTTTCATTTGTCTAATACTGCCAATAATGTCCTAATCCCTACTTTACCATCAGCCCTGCATTTTGTGTTTACATCAAATGAGCAAATATTAGCATGCTCACGTGCTTAAGCAAGATGTTGAATGTTCTAAATCTCATTAGAGCAAGATATCAGCATGTCAGCCCCATATAACTTTGATAACATGATCAGCTTGGAGAAATTATGACCTATCAATATTATCTCAGACAGTGGCTCTGTTATAATTACAAAATCATAAAATTTTGAGTCATTTAACACAAAGGTGAATCAAGTAGTCTGTTACTAACAATGTATGTACTTCATCTACGTCATTTAAATCATAATATTAAAACTATGATTGTGCTGAAGGTCAGAAAATTCATGTTATTTACAGAGACTGTCCCCGCTTTTGTTGTATAGCATCTTCAAATCCCCAGATTTCCTCACAGCTCACTATTGATGTCTCTTCAATCAGAGATCAGTACTGTTTTTGAATATATGTCATAACAGGGCTATTGACAGCAGCCCCTGCTCCAGATATGATGTTTTATACAGCAAAGCTATCCAGCTAACTCTTGAAACAGCCCTTAGGGACGTATGCCACAGTGCTTTGCATGTGACAGCAATGGTATTGAGCTTTGAGAGTGTGAAATCTAGTGAGTGCGAACTCGACAAGTATGTTCCTGTTGTTATGACTATGAGTAAGCAGTGCTTGCTACTTGACTTTCTGGGCTGTGGAGAATTTATGCAGGCAGCATCCTAGACAAGCGGTATATTCATCAAGACAAGCCAAAGACAGACTTATGACACATGCGGATAGGTTATGGATGAGTAATGCATCAACAACCCTATCAACCCCCCATAGATAAACTTATTGTGCTAAAGCCTCACAGAGAACCTATTAGGATTATAAATTCAATGCAATTCTTAGTGTTAGAGGTCTAAAACTCCTTCAAAACGTGAATTATAAAACCATCCTCACTCATTTAAATCTCATCAAGACCTTCTCCTCCTTTTCTTTTCCTTTTTCTATCCATCCTCCATTAATCCCTCCTTGCTCCGTCTTTGTCTTTTTCTTTCTGAATTGGAGCTGTATTATCCGTCTGTAGCACAGCCGCTCGGCCCTGGCCCAGCTTTGCCCCGGTGTAAAGTGGAGATGTTAATGTTAATTAAATCATTCATTTGGTTCAGATTAATTAGCGTCGCGCTACTTTTAAGCTGAGCCGTAGCTAATCAGATTAGACTGAACGGAGGGCCGAGGCGGGCAGATGGATACCAAAGAAGCTCGCTTTGAAGTCCGGCCGCCGTCTGTCTGCTGAGGAGGAGGCGGAGGAGGAGGGAGGAGATTCCTCTATGCTCTGTTTCTTTCTTTTTTCCCCTCTGTTTTTCCACTTCAGTTCATTTCAAATCTGCTTAACTGGTGTGACAGCAAACAAACCTGCCTGCAGGTCGTGGCATTAGTATCAATGATAATAGATAATTATGACAGAGATTCACAGGTGACAAATGGTAACAAAACAAAAATCAAAAAAACCTTTCCACTTTCCGGTACCTGTCTCTCTCTTGTTTGTGTATGACTTTCTCTCTTTTGCTTGTTTGTCTGCTCACCCAGATTGTCTGCTCTCGCTCTTATTTATCTCACAACCTCTTTCTTTCTGGTTCTATCTGTTTTTCTGATTCTGTTGTCCTCGCGGGGCCTCACGGTCTTTAAATTCATAGCAATTCTTGTTGCTGTTTTGTTAACAAGCACGGCTAAAATGTACTCCCTCTCCCTCCTCCCTGCTTCCTTTCATCTCCCTCTCCTCTCTCTTCTCAGGTGTTTGAGGTTTTAATTATTTATTTATCTATTTATTCATTTTATACTTTTAATGACTTTTTCCACTCTGCAGAGTTGAGGGAATGGTTTTTACACAACAAATTATCAACTCCCTATTGGCGTTAGAAGACATTACCTGTCGAATTAATTTCTGTAATATCCCTGTAGGTCAATTGTTCATTTTTTTTCTCTGTTTATCTGTGGAAACAGTTATTTTTCCATCGTCACAGCCTCCAAGTGGTAATAAAACTACTGAAGGTTTTAGGTGTTATGTGGATGATTAACATTCATTTATACTGTTCCCACTCTGTCTCAGGCTCACGGACACATATACTTCTGATTTTACTTTTGACTTTGTTCTTGCCACTGTTGCTTTCTGTCAAATTATCACCTCGCAAACTTGTATAACAAGCTGTTGTTATTCAGAATATTTCTTAAGCATCAGGAAAAGGTAAAATCTCCAAAATAGAGCAACATTAGATTATGCCTTTAACTCAAGCTTATTGCTGTTTAATTGTGTACCCCAGAAGAGTTGTATCCTACTTGACATGGTTTAGCATTTTGGTTGTATGTACATCCAAAGAATTAAGGTGATTTAGCTCTTTATTCTAAATATGAATGTACAGCCGGCAGCTAGTTAGCTTAGCATAAAAACTGAAAACAGAGAAAGTTACCCTGGGTAGAGAGCTCACGGTAAGAGACAACGAGCTGTTTTGTGAGCCTCTGCTCTAGCTTTCACTTTTCAGGTAATTTTTAATAATTCTCTCAGAATGGATGGAATAAGTAGCACAAAAAAAACTAACAGAACAGGGTTGTGATGTTTGGTAGAGTCTGTCTTTATTAACTCAATCTCTTACCGAAATCTACTACTCTGGATGCTAACTGAAAAACAAGCAATGCACATTGGCCATGTTAACCAGTTAGTTATCCAGACTGGATATTCTGTGTTCAAATGATGTTACACACTGTCTCATTCCCCACCAGTGTTGAGGTTAACATATTTAGCGCTACTAATTTCAGTAAAATTTACATCTGAAGTTTACAATCTTGTACTTGACATCCTAAATATATATCTATCAATATCTCTGGATATTGCTTGTCAGAGACTTCAGGTTGTATTTATCAACCAATCAGAGGCTGTGACTCAGAGTGAGAACCTTCGTTTGGCCATAAAACATCACCACCACTGGATTTGTAATGAACTCTGCTGTGTCTGTGTCTCCCACTCAGCTCACCTGTACAAGTGCAAGGCGTTGCGGGACAGCTGTGGTATGTGTCTGAAGGCTGACCCCAGGTTTGAATGTGGTTGGTGCATCCAGGACAAGAAATGCTCCCTCAGACAAGAGTGTACTGGTGGAGGAAATTCTCACCTCGCTCTGCAGCTGGCTGAAGGTGGAGGGTGGATGCACGCCACGTCTGGAAACAGCCGCTGCGCCCACCCCAAGATTACTAAGGTAAGTCAGTGTGTGTTTTTCTTGATAAGTGCTATATAGAGGACACAACCTATCTTGTACTGAGTGTGTGAGCTGGCAGTCCTTCATTAGCTGCAAGTGTGTGAAGTACTGTGTCTTTGCTGTGCTTATGGACTCCTGGCCTTTTTTCAGACTCAAGATTGTTTGTTCCAAATCAAACAAATGCTTGTAAAGGAAATCACATAATAAGAACTCTATTTTTAATTTTTCTTCAACACTCAACACACTTTCTTTGCTATGTTTAAGTTTGAATTGTTTAGCTATAGGACATACTGTTACTGCACAACTAAAATTTTTTTTCTCCATGAGCTGCTGATATAAATATAAGTGACCAGAAATCAAAACCATCTCTATGCCGTGGCTCTTAGAAATTTAATGACTTCTGCAAAATGCAACGTCTGACACATTTTGAAAGGTAAGTAACTGTTAAAAAGTACAAACACATACAAGTAAGTTTGTACTGATGTTGCAAAGTAAAGCCAATTTAATCCTAGACAGTCTTACTCCAAAGGAGCATCACTGTTGGTGGTAAATAATTAAAAAAATAAATAAATCCAACATCCACAGTCAGCAACTACCAAAAGAAACTCTTCTAATCAAAACTAACTCCAACCTTACAGTTCTAAAACCACCTGCAAAGAAAAGCAGTGCAGCTTCTTTGAGCGCCACATCATAATCTCTTCAACTGGCGAAGAGTGTAAATCACCTGTGGAGATCCAAGGATGGTAAACCTTGATAGTCCATTGCGTCATCTCTCTCTCTTGAAGCCCCTGTGGTCACAAAAGCCCTATGTGTCCTGAACCAAGAATGAAATCTGCTCTATTTTAAAGTGTTCCCATGTTGGGACCTTGTGCCTGCCCTTGGCACAGAAATGATATTATTACTCACTGTTACATCAAACTGCTACTGCAGAGACAGAGGTGCAGACATAGAGGTTTGTTTGATTTTTCTTTTTCTTTTTTTTCTTTTAGGTATGTTCATTTTTATCTTTCACAGCCCCCCTTTGTGTTGATGTGTTTGGAACGTTGTAAGGTTCAAAATCCAGCATTGGTCAGATAGATCTTTAGAGTCACCACTTACGCCTGTTTCCTTTTTCTATATATATATATATATATATATATATATATATATATATATATATATATTCTTTGTGGATCTTTTTCCTCTACCTGACTTTCTTTCCTGGCTTTCAGCTGTTATAAAATCTGAGTCAGTAAAACTTCAACAAGAAGACAATGGAAACACATTTCTTTCATAGCAGGTACAAAATATACAAAAATGAAGAGGCATTTATGCTTGATTGCACCTGAAATGAACATTTAATGAATCAGATGATTATCTTGATGGACTAATCTGTGTCATTTGAGGAGAGTCCCACTTAGTCTTATCTATTCACATTTGTTTTAAAAGCAGTAAGTCTCATTAAAAAGCCTCAGGACTTGATCATATGACTCAAGAGATTACAATTTTTCAATTGTCTATTTTACATTAAATTTTATGTAACTCTTTTGACCATATATCAGTAGCTATATATAGTTTTTTCTCTTTACAATCGAAATTGAATTATAATTTTCGGCACACAGTTGGTTCAGAAATCACTTGTGGATCATTGTGGTTCAGAGTTTCTGGCTCTGGATTGCTGAACTGGTAATGCCACTGATGTATTGTTGTGTTGAAACCTTCACTACTTGAGTTTGTTAGAGAAGGCAGACAGAAAAGGAATTTTCTTCAATTCTTCTCATTTGAGTCCTCCACAACGTGTCCTGTTTCTTGTTTGAAAGAATCTCTGATGTTTTCTGCTAAAATTTGCATCCACTGTGTTGCCCTGCTGCTACATCATCCTGTACTATGTGAATATGTTTATAAATGCTTGCATTAAACATGCATTCACACAGCAGTACTTACCTGTTTATCTTTGTTTGTGCATGTGTCTTGGTGGGTGTTTCTGTGAGAACACAAGGGCATGAAAAGGAGAGGAAGACTTATGTGTTTTTATATTAAGATAACAGTGGAGTGAGACTGGGAGTAATAAATGTTGGAAGAGTTGTGAAAGCACAAAGCAAATGACATTTTGATATCCAGGAGATTTTTCCCTTGAGTCAAGGATTCATTACCATCATTGTTTTGTGTTCAGTACCAGTGCATGTACTATTCGTTTAATAGTCATCCTGTTGACTTCAACATGATAATCAAAACAATTATAGTACAGTCAAGCACATTGGTTATTTTAATAGGTATTGCTGATTATGTAATAATGTAATCATTTCTCCATCAAAACAGGTTTTTATGAAGAGACCTTCAATTGAACATAGAAGAGCAAATACAAGTTAGAACATCAGGGGTTAAGTTACTTCATCAAGTGGAGGTTGGTAGGGTTAAGTCATAATTATTATTATTATATTATATATTATTATAAGATGTACCAGGTTTATTAGTGTCTGTGGTAACAGTGACTTTGATGACTCACTGCCCACTGTCCTGGGTAATATTGTCTGCCATGTATGTAACAAGTGCTCTTTTTCAGTGGTTCCCAAACTTTTTCACATCAAGGACCTTTAAGCTGACACAAATTTGACCACAGACACACATTTGATAAGATTTTGACCTAAAAATACGCCTAAGGTTTAAATGCAGGGCATTTAAATCTTTACTTCAATAAAAATATCAGCACATTGATGATGGATTTTCTAGCTGACCCAAGAGAGTTTTTAATAGTTATAGTTTATTTAGCATAAGAGTGATATTTCACTGGACAGGAAGGGAATGAAAATTGTAATCTGAAAATAAGTTCTAATTAAAGCTGTTACATTAATGTAGTGGAGTTAAAAACACATTTGCCTCTGACATATAGTGGAGAAGAAGTTTAAAGTTACACCAAATTGAGATACTCAAGTAAAGTACAAGTACAATGAATATGTATAGTGCTCCCAGTATCCATTAGAAAGAAAAAAGGCCCATTGCAAATCGAATTTCCCACACACCCTGAATTCCCAAACCATTTTCTGACCACATAAACAATTTGCCAAGTTTTTAACAAATGCTGGCCTTTCATGGCTCATGTGATAATGGTTACTGCTCAGACCACACCAAGATTACTATGTTACAGAACACACACAAATGCACAACCATAATATGTGTACAGGATAGATGAAAGATTGCTAAGAACCCCCTGCTACAATATTGATAATTTGATGTGGCTACTATGTGGTCAGGACTACAGCATGAAGGCCACACCACCACGAAGCAACAGCATCATACTTTATTTCTTGTGGATTCCTGTTTGGTGGTATTCAGATGATTTGGCCAAACAAGGGGAAAAAAGTCAAATATTTTGCTATTTCTACATCCAAAGCTATGCCACCCCTTTGACTACACTGTCTTAACGTTGAAAAACAATGGACACAGTGAAGGAATGTCCTCTTTTTCAGCATCTGGCTAAGGAACACCCGTGGTCCTCTGCAAAATTGCTTAGGTTATGCTATGCTGTGCTGGCTAACCTCAGTGTTTAATTACAACGACGTGTAGCTGGATATGCACTGTAAGTCAGCAGTGATTGGTTGGAGCAAAACGAATCCTGCCCCCACATGAAGCAGCTAACAAGGAATTTAACATACATAACTTACATAATACATCAAGTTGTAACCAAACTGCCATTCAGTCTGACCATTGGGAAATTTAACTTCACAGTTTGGTGGTTGGCGGCTGAGATTTTGACTATTATGCATGCATAAGCATTTGTGGTTCCTGTGTCAGTGGAGTCCTAGCTACTCATAAGGGACAATTTTATCTGTTATCCTACTGCAGTTGTGTCCTATGGCTTGTTAGTTATAGCTTGAATGTGGTTGTGTTGTATCCGATCGCTATCCTCCCAAAACTGCCTGAGATCTGTTTTGAGAATCAGGGCGTCTAAACTTCACATTCTCGGGAGAGTGGTGGTTATTTGCTTAAATGTATTAGTGTTGTGTCAGATCACTGCTGCTTGAGGTCCCATTTCCACACTGTGGCGTCTGCCTGCGTGCCCACAGGCTCACACTGGTTATCTTGTTATGTGGTGCCATACTTTCATGCTTCCAAGAGTTTTTGAGGTTCCAATGGAAATCCACTCTCAGACATCACAGAAATAATATAATGGTAAACAACCATTATAGTCTTTTAGTAGCTAGGAGGTGTAGTTGTCTGGCTCTGTCTTCTGTGCCAAAATGATCATATTTCAGACACAGTGCTAGAGATCATGACAGAGTTTATTAAAGGCAGTGTTATTGCTTACTAAATCTCCATGTTTCATGAAGTATGTTAGACATCTGTGTTCAGTTACCCAGCCAGTGCTTTCAGTTTCCTCCGAGCGCTTGAACCCTCAAAGGTTCTGAGGGATGTTGAGATTGCCTGTTCCGCAAACGACTTATATGGTTTTCATCTAAAATGTTTTTATATGGTTATTTTATGTGGGATTGCATCATCAAACCCTGTCAGTGCCTAAGCCATCCTAACAAAACTCCATAACTACACAGGAAAGTAAAAATCCACATTTATGCAGTATATGAATACATCCCCACATACATCTAATTCCATGCATTAGTTTGTTGATAAATAATCAGGAGGTATTTGCTCTTCTTCTGCATCATTACCTGGCCTTTGTGAACCAGAGAAGTGCTGTTTTTGTTGTTTCGAATCGGGGTGCAAGCCAAATGGCACACTGCTGCGATTGGATCTGTCTCTGGCCCCAGCTGATATTTAGTCCATGTTCCAAGGCGCGGATCCACCCCAAATGTAACTTAAAGATGTAAAGGCTGCGTTTTGTGTAGCTTCCAAGAAAGTACTGGGAAAACATGAGTTGAAAGTCAAACATAATCATATAATACTCCAAATTAGACAGATCAGAGGGAAAAAACAGTACAAATGCAATATCACTTCAAATAAAGAACGAACAGCTTGATGCTGAATAACAGTCCTTAAAGTGCTTTGGTGCAGAGATCACATGTGCAAATTTAATCTACTAACTGCTGTGCAGGCTTTGTATGTTTTTGTCCACTGAGAACTCTGAGTATGTATGGCCTAAAGGTAGGAGCTCAAACTCGTCCTGCAAGAGTTGATCTGGACAGTCTAATATGGCCGGCGCTTTCCTTAGGACATGCTTGTAGCAGAGGTCAGAGAGCTACAGCTGACTGCATACAGGATTGTATGTTGACTAATATGATAATGTCTGTTTTCAGCTGCACTCATACGTTAAAAGGAATTTACAGTTGTCTCTGAATTGGGCTCCACATTAGGAGTGAAACTAATTCAGCATCAAAACAGTTTAATTGTGTTTAAGTATGTGGAGGATAAGCATAAGATGCCCCAGGGCATTTTAGCCACAGACTGCTGACTATTGTGTGTGTTTAAGGTGTGATGGTATATGTTCCCATAGTCTTTGTTGGTCTCTTTTTCAGTGCTCCCCTCAGATGATGGTAGTAATCCCTTTTAACAGCACTTTTCTCTCTCTTTCTCTGCTGCCTGTGTGTCTGTGGCTCTCCCAGTGTTTATATCCCAGGGCTTGGTGGCTAGCTCATATTGTGTTTTGTGGTATCATAGCTCCATTCTTCCAAAAACCATCTGAAGCCCCATTTCCACACCCTGACATCTGTTGTCCATATCGTACCCTAGAGCTTGATGGCTACTCACTCTGGTCAGTGTTTACCAGCTATTGTGTTTGTGGAGCCAAAGTGCCGAGGCTCTACTGGCGCCTGAGGTTCCAGTGTGAGTCTGCTTCCAAACAGTAGGCAGCATTATCCCTGACCAGACTGCTTTTCACTCTGTCTCCCTCTGGGTCTCTTAACTCAGTTCACTCCAGTTACTATTTTGTTTGATAGATTGTTTCCTGTTGCAATGATTAATACATCATAGTTCAAACTGTTCTCTGAAACATATACAGGAGCTAATACAGCCTGTGAAGAGCTGCATGGCTGTTAACGAAGGCCTGTCTTTGTGTGTTACAGAGGTTATTGGTTTTACTCCTAACATGCAGGAACGTCCAATATGTGGTTTGTCTGGCAGCCTTTCATGCTATAATTTGACAACTTGCATGTCAAAAATATTCTAATTCTACTCATAGAGGTTTTGACTTTTATGTGAGTCCGTGAGTTGTTTGTTACTGCTGACTTCCAGGCAATGCTTTTAATTTGTACATTTATATTTAAGCTTTTCAATTATTTTTTTTTTACATGAATTTTCTTTTCATCATTTCTCATTGCAGTTTTCAATTTAATCTCTTACACTTGTTTTCATTTAGACTTCCTCCAATTTTCCATTCCAATTTTATGTTTTCCTTCTCTCCATTTTAATTGTGTTTCCAGGTAAAATTATATTATACCCCATAAGTTAGCAGTGCTTCAGACTAAAAGCTGCACATGAAAACCCCTGGTACAATAGCACTGTGCCTCTATACTGTTGGCCACCTGGGTTTGCATTTCCACACTGCGCTGTCTACTCAGCCAAGCACTGCAAGAGAACAGGGCAATGGACAGATTACACATAATAACCTCGTGATGCTTGTTAAGGATTAGGTTTGTGCGTGCATGTCATGCTGTAGTGTATGTGTGCGGCTTTGTGACAGCCACCATCCATCGGTCACCATATTTGTTTTGTCACACCGCACCTGTCCCCGTTACGCGCCATAATCTGGCTAGATAAATCACATTATGGTTCGGTGGTGTGACTGAGCATTACACCGCCACAGCCCTTCCCACGACGCCAAGGTTCTCTTTGCCAGTGCAAGTTTTTTTTTTTTTTTTTTTAACCTTCCCTTTATCTCATTTTCACTGTTGTTCAAAACCAAGAGGGTGATTTCTCCTCATTAAAACTTGAATCGCTTGATATGAGTGATTCTGTATGGTGTGTGTGTGTGTTTATGTGGGTCGGTGGCTGTCTGCTTTTATGCATGTGTGTGTGCTTGTTTGTGAGGGCGGTGTTCATGCTATGTCATGTTTGGAGGCTATTTTGAGACTTTAACCCAGCTGAGGGACAGCATATGAAACTGTGGATACAGTTCATGTCCTAAGTGTGTGTGTTTGTGGGCGTGTGTGTGTGTGTGTTTGTGTGCGTGTGTGAACATATGTCTTACTGCAGTGGTGCAAAATATTGATTCTGTTTTTTGTCTTTTTCCTTCATCATCACCTTTACATCTTCCTGTTCTTGTGCCTCTTTTCTATACCTTCTTCCCCTGTTCCTCTTCCCTCCTCCACGCAATCCGACCTCTGTCCTCCATCCTCTTGTTGGTCCAGTTGTTCCCTGAGACGGGGCCTCGTCAAGGGGGAACCAGAGTGACCATCCTGGGGGAGAACCTTGGTCTGCAGTTCAGAGACATCCAGATGGGCGTCAAGCTGGGCAAGGTGCCCTGTGTGCCTATTGAGGAGGAGTATGTGAGCGCAGAGAGGTAAGTTATGGAACGGAGGGCAGGACTATTGTGCATGCAAGCACGCACACCAAACGCAACCACACACCCACATGCACCAAAAGGAATGAAAGTGGCACAGAGGTATGTACTCATATGCCCACAAAACACAGACAAACAGATGAATGCTTTTACAGACACACAGGCTGCATTTGTCTCTCTTGAAAGCATACACACTCACAGATCCGAGGACACACTCCAAAGTACCCATACCTCTCTCATCATGATCAATCAACTGACAGCCGCATCCAGCAGCTGAAAAGACAGGGTTGACGTCAGGGTTTTTTTTTTTTTGGGTGTGTGTGTGTGTGTCTGTAAATTCCATCTGTTGTTCCCCTCCATTACTCCCTACATATGCGCTTTCCTTTATCCTTCTCATCCCTCCATCCTGACATTTACTCCTCTGCAGGGTCCTACACGGCTGAGGAATTGAGTTCACGCAGATCAAACAATCTCTCTGTAGTGTAGTTAGTTGGGAAATGATGCATGTTGAGATGGAGGGCATCTCTATTCAAATATTACGCACACATGACTTATTTTACACATTATCCCTGACATCTCTGCACCACTTCAAACATGTCTAGGATATTTTTTTTTTATTTTATATTCTTCCCCTTCCTGGTCTTCTTGTTTTCTTTATTCTTTCTGTCACCCCTTCTGAGACAGTCTCATGTCTATTGTATCAGGTATTTTGGTGCAGAGTACAAAGTCTAAAATGGTTATGTGACTGAATGCTCATTTCATCTTGTTGACTCTAAAGCACTTACTTGCAGGAAGGCAGGTGAAAACTGTATTACTCTTCAATTCACTACATCAGAAACACAAATTGTGAATGTGGGTGTGATGGTTCTTTGTTTGTCAGTTGATGTCCTTGATTTGCTATTGATATTACTGTATTATTTTGTAATTTTGCAAGCTTCCTAATAAACACATATTGTGAATGTGAGGTATGGAGAATATAAAAATAGTATTTTCTGAAATTAATGAAAATCAGAATTAGTGTTAAAAAGTATCAATACCAGCGACTATGGTGGTATTATATTTTATGACACTGTATCTGTTTTTAATTCATAGTTTCCACGGAAAGTGTGACAGTTACTGTTAAAATAAAGCACCTTTATTTTATTTTATTTTTTTCTTTACTGACATTGGCAGTTGTTTATTTCTTTTCTTCTGATTGCACAAACATTCGTGTTACGATGTTAGATGATACAGAGACTGTGATGAATACAAATACAGATAACAGTTTTCTGACTCCATAAAAATTAAACTGTTTTGCTCAGATTTTAAGCATACAGTGGTCGTGGTGTGTTTTTTGTACTATGCCAGCTATCCTATAGTTTTAGGTTTCTATATGTTTTTAAAAAATATCGATTTATCAAAGTTAATTGAATCATAAAACCTGTATGGTGGTATGTATTGCTTCCAATACAAGGCCCTAATAAAAATGTGTATGTTTCAAGGTCAGGACAATAACAAGCTGACTCATCTCTGTTACTCCCTTCCACTTTCCATCCACAGAATCGTGTGTCTGCTGAACGACGCTACCAGCTACCGGGTCCAGGAAGCTCAGGTTGAGGTGTGTGTGAGAGACTGCGTCAACGACTACAGAGCCTTGTCACCGAGGCCGTTCACCTTTGTGGTAAGGATTTTACAAGGACCACAGTGAAACTCTTTTTAAGCATTTTTTGTTTTTTTTAGGAATTTGGTTTTGTGTCATTTTTGCAGGTTTCATTCAGTGCTTTATGTTAGTGACTTATTACCAATATTACCTGTTAAAATAGCTTTCTTTATTTTATTATTATTTTTTTTTTAATGAGACATCTCATCGCCGCTTTCCATGATTTTCAAAATTCCAATGGTCCAGTGTGTGTTTTGAAATCACAGATCAAAATATATCTTTGTTTTTCAGTCTATTTAATTGCTGTTCTCCTTAATGTCTTCTTGATTGAAATTTATAATCATAATGTCTCTGTTATGCTGTCTATGTTATCTAAATGATTTTCTCTTCTTTTCTTCTTCAGACTCCATACTTCACCCGTATCCAGCCATCCCAGGGGCCAATCTCCGGTGGCACCCGGATCACCATCGAAGGCAGCTACCTGAATGCAGGCAGTTACGTATCTGTCAGCATTGGACCACAGCCCTGCTACTTTAAGAAGTAAGAAACATTGTTTATTTTTTTGTTTTTTTTCATTCTAAATTAAATTGTAATTTGTAAGTTCCCCTGGGGGGAAACTGGACCAATCACATCAGAATAGTGTTCAGATAAGAATAAGACAGAAAAGAGTGCTTAAGATTGTAAAACAAATTCATAATAACTTTAGGTACTGTAGATAATATAGAAATGAATAAATAAAGATAAAGAAAACATGTGGCATAAATAAAAATGATCTCTTTGAAGATTTGTTTGTGAGCATTGCCAACACATTTTATTATCACAAAAAATATTACACACACGTGTAAGTATGTATTCTGTGTGTCAGGTTAGGATGTTTGTGTGTGTGTGTATGAGATCATGAATGTTTAGGTGTGTATGTAAGCTTGCTGCTTGCACACACATACATACACACACAGCATCTCTTTGTCTGCATTCACACAAGCATTCCCTAATCTAGTGTGTGCAAAAATCCAAACTATCAACACAGTTGCTTGCATGTCAAATGCACGGATTAGCCTCTCGTAGCTAATCTCTACTGAAGCAACTGTATGCTAGCTTTGATGTCACAGCAGTCACTTCTGTGCCGCAGCCTCCTTGCAGTAATCCAACAGATCCCACTTCACCATAACTGTTCACTCACCTCGGCTCTGTCTTTATCTGTCACACCCTAACTGTGTGACTGTGTTTGTGGCATCGTGTGAAGGTTGCTGGGGCATCTGTTCTTTGTGAATGGGGTTGCTATGGTTACAGGCCAAGGGACTTTGAAGAGTGGATATTGTAGATTTTTTTTTTTTTTTTTTTTTGATCACACTCTTTCTCCCACTCTTTGTGACTGTGATGGTATATAGAGGCACAATAGGGTGTGCAACACTACGCTGAAGTGTATGCACACACAGACACACATTCACACATCCTGTGAAGTCATGGCCCAGAAAAGCAGCCACCACTCAACTGTGCTAAATACATATTAGATAATGTAGCTACTGGGGACTACACTCAAGACTGCATTTGAAAATGTTATTTTGCCTATGGGACATACAAGCATGGACACACACACACAGAGTCATGTTTCCATCACTCCTGGGGACATTACATAGACTTACGTTCATTTCTTCCTGGAGACTTAACCGCCACCTAACCATGACAATAAACATTACCTGCTTAATCCTAACTCTCATCTTAACCTAACTCTAACCTCAGCCCAACCTTAAACAACAAATCTTCACCCTAATATTTAATGATTTATGTCATGGAGACTTAGTAAAGCAGTAGTAATAAGTAAAGCGAGTTCTCACAATGCGATTGTGTAAACAGATTTTTGTCCTCACAACTACAGGAAGACATATATACACACATACACTTTCCATCCCTCCCCCAGTGTTGTTGACTGGTGGCATTGATCCTAATCACTACAGGTATAAAGTTCATTAAACATGCCTTCACTGACTCTGTCTCTTCCTCCTCCTCTTTCTGCCTACACTAGTTTCCTTTCATGTAAAAGAAAAGGGAAAAGATAAAGGGAACATTTATTAATACGGGATGTAAATGTGTAAGGCTGCAAATCGGATGTCATTTTTCAGTCTAAATCTAAATCTAGACAGATCACATGGTAGTACCAGCTATAAATGTGACATGACATGACATGACATGACAGACATGACACACTATGTAAGTAGTGAAAAAGTTCTGTGACTTCTGTGATCCAACAGGCCAGCAGTGTCTTGACTGGCTTGATGACTTAAGTGCATTGGTCATGAGTGGAATTATCTAATCAAATTAGCGGGTTACAATATTGTTTTAAGTGAGTGGGACTAATTGGCTTCCCAGGCTGGACACTGGTAATTACAAGCACAATGAGTAAGTCATTAAATATGTCAATGCTTCAGCTTGGACCTCAGTGTTTAAGGAATGCCCTGGCATGAGAAAGTAATCATTGCCTCTTTATTATTATAATTCTGGTTTTAGAGTGATCAGACTCTGCCAGACAGCCTCTCTGTGCGATATTGTCATGGGCCTCCCTCTGTTGTTCTCTCTCTTGTAATGTGAAGTGTTTATTTCTCCACAATACTTTCACTTCACTTTCCCTCTACATTATTGATTTCATTTGTATCCTAGTTCACAACATGCTCTTATGACATAATCGTTTGGACTCTAGCTTTATGGTGTACCACAAGCTTTGTGGGAATTTAGCATTTGTCTGATTTTGGCCACTGTTTAGCTGTCTGTCTAATGCATGAATGTAATATAAAAGTCCTCAAACTTTTCTTTTGTCTGTCCATTCAGGAGGAATGCCCGTGAGATAGTGTGCATTACACCAGCAGGAATCGCACCAGGCAGTGTGTCAGTGCTGGTGGACATCGACGACGCAGAGCTCATAAACCCAGAAGTCAAGTTTAACTACACTGACGACCCCACTGTCCTGAAAATTGAACCTGACTGGAGCATTGCCAGGCAAGATATTGTGCTATCATTTCCTTAACTGGAATAGTTAGTTTTATTCATTCATTCATTTTGTATTTATGTACATTTATTTATGTTTTCACAAAATAGCAGCATTTTATTGCGAGAGACAGAATCAAATGGCTGTTCATAAAATGAATTCAAGCAGCATTTTAGAACCCAAAATGCTGTTTTGTACTGGAAATTTTTGCCATGCGGTGTGGATGTGATGAAAGGACACTGTCTTGAAGACAGGTTAGGGCCTTGACGTTTACACCACTGCTTGTGATGCATCAGCGTTAGCAGGACAAATCTGAGGAAGCATATTCGAAGCTGACTTAAATGCTAGATGAAAACCCTGACAGCGTGTTTGGATGGAGGTAAATTGACGGTGTCTCTGGAGATTTTTCATCTGAGTCAAGCAAGACATTTCTTAATGGTAGAAATCATCAGCAGTAACAGCAGCTCGGGTGATCGGAAAACATGGAGCTTGTCGGGTTATACAGTCCATTGATTGAATGTTAAGCTAATACTGATTGGCTGATGGTGTGCGAGAATTTCTCTGCCTGAACCAATGCAACTCTGTGTGCTGCTCAGCGTTCCACAGCTTGTCATGCAGCACCTAAATAAATAAAGGCTCTCCTCTGCTTAACATTGAACATAACAGGAGCGTCACTGGGGAGCACAAACACAAGCAAAGACTTTCACATTAAAGTAAATTTACTATCAGGAAGGGCGCACACATATTGTGTCTTCAAGGCTACTCTGTTTGGGAGTAACCTAGCCCTTACCTCAGTGGCTTTTCTGATGCTCCATCCAGCCTGAGTTCTGAGTTCCTGATTTGGGGAGTGATCTTGAAATTGCTTGGACCAGTCAGTCATTTTAATCCTTTCAGGGTGCATATGTGTTTACTTCCCCTCAATCTCTCTTTGAATAAACTGTAATTCTAAATACTCTCTGATTAATGGCACCTGTCGGTCCTCCTGTATTTATAAGAGTTGGATGCTGACAGTTGATGAAAGTCAAGATTTTTGTGCGGAATACTTTTTGTCCATTGCAGATCACCTCATCTGTGGTCATATGTGGTAATATTTAAAATTCAGACCATATTACAGAGTTGACAGTATTAAGATACCCACATGTCTGCACACTTTTCCTCTCACTATTCTTTCCAGTCCTCTGCATTTTTTTAAATTCCCTGTCCTGTTAATTTATTTGAAACATGCAGCCATCATGCCTTATTTCACCTCATTTTACCACCTTCCCTCCTACATTCTTTCATCCTTCTGTGTGTTGCGTTCTTCCCTGCAGTGACTCATCAGTAGATGGTAGCAGATAGATGCAAAGCTTGTTAGAAAAGAGTGTTGATGAATCCTGCCCTGTTCCTTCTGCCCAGTAGGACTGGCTGAGCATCATCTGAGGTCCAATCACTGCCCTGCACACCCACTGTGAGGGTGTTTTTGTATTTGTGTGTGGAGTTTTCAACTGGCTTCTACTTCAGGAAGCACACCTAGGGGTGGTGATCCCACATAAGAGAAGACATGCACGCGTACCACGCTCACTCACTCAGTTGCGCGCACACACACACACACATGCACACATGAACACACACCCCACTGATTCCCAGAGTCCCTGATGTTTGGCCCCAGTTCCCTCCTCCATCTGGCTGAGAAAACCATCGAACAACACACACACATCTGAAATAAGTGAAATAACTGTGATAGACAAGGTGTGTGTGTGTTGCTTCCAGCTGATGGAAGCTTTCGTTTAGCAGTGCATTTCAGCCAGTGCCCTCTCTCACCGTATCACATGTTTGCTCAGGTAGAAAGTATAACGAACCAGTCAAAGGGGACATCATACTGGTTCATGTCTGACTCACAAAGGTAGACACTTTGTGCGAATACATCCACGCCTGCAGAGCTTTATCGTTGTGCTTGGTTGATGACAGCAAGAGTGGATGAAAAACGGTGAGAAGAGAAAAGGTGGTGGTGCCATTGTAATTTTGCTTGGCTGATTATATTCCATTTAGGAAGAAGACAGAGCACTTCAAAAATAAATCAAGGAAATGTGCTCATCTGAGAAACTGAGAAAAGTTATCTGGGCAACAGCAGAGGTTCGAGCAATAATTCCTAAATATTCAAATATTATCCCAAACCGACTGACTATATAAAACAGATTGGTATAGGGGCTTGCCAGTCCTTCAACAAGTACTGCCAAGGTGCCCTTAAGCAAGGCACCGATTACCCCTATTACTTCAGTGCAGCTGTTTGAAGGTAACAGTTACTAAATTGGTTGTAGTGGGTAGTGCCCGAGGGTAAATAAAGGTGTTAGGTAACGAGCAGGCAAGCTTACACGATATCCCAAAAGCTTTAGCTTACTTAAGATCACAGCAAAGCAAAGTTCATCCATCATATGCTCACAAACTGAGTAGAGGCTTCTGGTGTGGTGGCGGCGATAGTTGACTCTCCAAGCTTCCGTCCTTTTCAGCATTTACCATCACCAAGAATACGTCATTTAACCTAATAAAGAGCTGTTGACTTGAAATTAAAGAGCACGGTTGATAACGGAACATTTAGTTCAGATCGTTTATTCAGAAAATATACTTGAGACACACATAGGACAGAGATCAGTGTGTCGACAATACACACATGTTTTGTGTAATATTTTATAGACCTACAGAGGTTTAATAAAGCACAATGGAGCACAGCACAGCTAGCGTCTGTCATTTTGGACTCTCTGGCTCTCTGTCAGCCCTGTCAAGATGGGCTGCATTCTGTGAACAAGTGAGTTCACTGAATTAATTGAAAATGGCACCCTTTTAATGCTGACACAGTGTGTTCATTTATATTACCCATTATTTATTTATGTTTGAATTTGATGATGTCTAGCTAATCATTACCCTTTTGATATAATGAAAACTGGTGTTTTCACTTTAGGTAGTGTTACGTAAACTTACAGATATGCTTTTATGCATCTCCTGTTGTATATCAGTTAGTGAGAGGAGGATTAGACCAAACAGAGGGTGAAAAAAAAGGAAACCAGACGAAGTAGCAAAACAGAAGGAGAGGACCGACACAGCAAAAGAAAGAGGGAGAGCAGACAGAAGAACATTAACAACAGTGGTTGGATTTCCCTAGCTATTCCTGAGAGTTTATCCTTATTGTCCTGTTGTCTGTTCCCTGAAGCATGTACCTGAGCTAAAGAGACTCACTTAGACAAAGAGAGGAGCAACAGGGACAGAGGGACTCAACACAAATATACATCAAACTGAAGAGGAGAGGAGGGGAACGGAGGAGGAGAAAGGAAACAGAGGACAAGCGGCATTATAAGTGCAGTCTGCTTAGTCCCATGATGCATTTGTGGCAATGGCATAAACATCCAATTAGTTCATTTGAGTGTGGCTTGTTGATCATCTGCCAGCATCTCTCTTAAAAAGAACACAATAATAAAATAGGTCACTTTCTTTTTTTCTCTCTTTTTTCTCTTTTGTTAGCATCTCAATTACTATATGTGCAATATATAACATACAGGGAGCCTATACTGAAGTACTGATTATGCTACAATTTGTTTTACGTCATAATAAGGGTCATAATAATATAGTGCGGTGCATCTTACAATCAAAAGAACTGTAGCTAAACATTTTAATATATTCATATAATATCTACAGCTGCTTAATAAATAATGGCAAGAGTCTGAACTAATAGAAGAAGAATCCAAGAGTACGTTCCCTTACTGTGACACATCAGAAAATTAATTTGCATTCAAAGTGGAATGAGATTAAAAAATCATTAGAGATTACATGGAGGTTACCCTACACAATTTTACAATTTCAACTTTCTAACATTAATAAGATTCTGCTGAACAGAAAAGACTTGATTTATATAAAATTAATTTTACCACATCATGGCAGACTTTCATGGCAATCGACCTTAGTGAACTGAAGTGTTTCACTTCCAGTTACTTAAGCTGAAAGTGGTTTTTGAAGATAAATCAGTGGTCACATGGCGTCTCACCAGAGAGTCTCTGTGTTGTTATCCTTCTTCAGTAGAGATTTGGCAAACATATTCTCTGAACTGCAAGCCAAGACAGGGTCAAAGCCTTGCCTGGTGCCCCCTACATGATGTTATAGCAACTTTGTAGTTGCTGTATCTGCCTGGATAAGATGTGTTGCCTGGATCAATTACCTGATTTAGCAAAGACTCAAACTACAACAAAGACTCAAACTACAAGAGGGAAGTCCTACCTTCCTTGTCAGGAAAGTAGAACTCAGCATGCCTCACCCGATCCTAAGCTTGACTGGTGTAGAGGCAGATAGGGTTGTCATCTCTAGCCATCACATTGTGATTCATGCAGTTTAGAAGGAGTGGGTAATTGGTGGAGTCCCCACTCTTCCCATGTGCAGCTAATAAAGGTAAAACCGGTGAAAAATAAGTCCTGATGTTTACGTCAAATGGCAGAAGGATACTTCATTTGGCAGGTCCATCACATTCATATGGAGGTAATACAGACAGACATGCAGGATTACTCAAATTATGAATCCTTAAAGACTGGTTGATAAGCAATAAAGGCATAAAGAACAGGGCAGAGTACTGCCTTCATCTACATTCCACAGTGTACAGGTGTGGAAAGATGATTGGTCAAGATGCACTAAGATGTCTGTTTTGCAAACATTTCAAACAAGATTTTGAGATCAAGCTCCATAATATTCAAAAAGAGCAATACAGTAATACCCAAGTGGGAGGTCAGTCCCCAGTACAGAGTTGTGAAGTTAAAAAGGCATGGCAGTAGCAATAGACCATTCCCTAACTTGAAAGTATCGCCCTGCAGAGAGTTGTTTGCATTGAAGATAGCCAAGCAACAGAGGGAGTAAATCTTTAAAAAAAAAAAAAAAAACACTCATCTTTAAAGTATAGACAGTGAAGGCAACAGAGTAGGGAATTGTAAAAAGAGAATTAGGTGTATTACACCCCACATTCAGCCCTTATGTAGCCTGCAGTAAGATGACATTCCTTTTTTTTAAGTGAGATATCATAACCGTGGGTGTTGGCCAGGGGCATTTGATCTGCAGCCTTCACCAAGGCCCAAAATACCCACTGGATGCTCACTTCCTGTTTTTAAAAAATGCTTGGTTGTCCAATGTGCAGTAAGGGAGCTGCACATTGTTTATGACTTTTTCAAGATAAAAGGTTTCATCTCAGCCTTTTATTTCAGACAGCATTGCGAAAGACTACAGCATCCCCCTCCAGGCAATGCAAAACCTACAGGAAGACACCCTATAGGGAATCTTATAAACTATATTTTTCAGTGGCACAGATAGCCTGGGCAGCAGTGAAAGGAAGTGATCTCCCAGCAGAAAACAACTGAGAGTACTCAGAGGTTGGAACTGCCACTGTAAAACAAGGCAGGCATCAAGAATGTATGATGTCTCTCATGAAAACCACATAAATTCAAAAGTGTAGCAGTGACAAAGGACAGACTAACTCCATTGTCTTTACAAGTGGCAAGAGACCTCCAGTGATAAAGATTTTATTTTATTTTTATACTTAATGATGCATTCTCAGCAGTGGTAGTAATTTTGCATTGTGGATGATATCAAAGGAAACAATTCCACCAATCATTTTGGGGCAGACCAACATGGGAAACCACTGAAGGTTATTTAAGATTTTCCCAACACTTGCCGATTTGACTGGTGGAATTTGCACATCAATTAACTGTTGTTTCAGATCTATGAGCATTTGCCATGATGGATAAAAGAGTGAAATCAAATATCCTACCAAATGTATATTTCTACACCAAGCAGATGTGAGTCTGCCTTCACACACTACTCACCAGCTTGGGGCTTCAGCCAAATTCTGGCTTTATTATTTACTGGATTCAGTCCAGTGACCTTCAGCGACTCAAGGCAAACACATATTTACTCTGTATAGAGATGTGATTAGGCTGTGTAGAGTATCTCTGTGGATCTTTCCCCCTCACTCAGTTTCTCACTCTCACTCTCTCTTTCTCTTTTTTCTTTGAGTTTCATTCTCACATATTCCCTCATGTTCTCATTCTCTACAACCAAACTTTCTTTTCTGTCTTACCTGTACAGCTATTCTTTGTTCTTTAATAAACTTTGTCGGTGCACACATAGAGTGTTGAACTACACAGTTTTATACAAACCATTTTTTTGCAGCTGCAAATGTCAGTGTTAATTCATCATTTTCACATTAGCCAAGTGTTCTGCTCATTATTTTGCAAAAACTGATTAAGGTTTTCTTTTGCCATAATTTGGAAATGTTGTTAATTAATGTCCTTTTAATTAAAGTGTATTGCTAACAAACAAGTCAATGAACTTGATTGCGAATATATTTCATGCATTTTTGCCAAAAAATAAAAAAATAACAAAAAATACTCATGCAGTACAGTATTGCTTACAGTATTACAGAACTTTCTGATGGTTAGAGTTAGGCATTCACAGCATTTGGTTTTGGCTGACCAATAGTCATGGCCTTGGATTAAGAAAACATCATCAGACTTACCTGAAGCACAACAAATCAACATGTTGATTAACATTATCAATTAAAATCACAGTCTTAACCAAAGGTCTTTTTTACTTAAATTTAGCCACACACTGTGGACCCCCATCTTGAGTTTCAAAATTCTGTGCTTTAGGTCCACACCAGCCACAGGGACATTGCCTGTTATTATAGGCAGTGATCCAGGCAGTGATTATGTTAAACAGCACAAAGGAACTGGGAAAACGAAATAGTAGGATGTAAATTTTGTTTTCTAATTGGTGATTTCAAAATCACATTTACTACCTAAGAAACTGAAACAAAATATCAGGTAGGCATCAAAGAAAAATAATAGTATTTTCCTTTAATCAGATTGCTCACAGTTACTTAACTTCTTCCTCTGCGTCTCTCTTCCTCTGTGCCCCTACAGTGGTGGTACTCCGCTGACAGTGAGTGGGACCAACCTCGCAACGATCCGAGAACCAAAGATCAGGGCCAAGTATGGGCAGGCGGAATCCTTTCATGTGAGTATTGGTGTGAATGAAGCACTCTCACCATACAAACACACACGCAAGCACAGCACAAGCACGCTGATCAACAAACGTATTCACTTCCACAGGCACAGCGTTAGCATACTCAAGCTCATATGTTCAATATAAATTCATAATAGAAGTACATACAGTATATAGTCTTCAGACGTACACATACAGCATGTGTCAAATGTATTCAGAGATATTCCTTCACGTACAAGCACATCTGCAGACATCTTCTTCTATATTGCTGCCGAGGGTGGCAGACAGTCTGTCTCTGTGTCTTGCTCACGTCTTCTCTCTCTACAGCTACAGCTTCAGACATCTGAAACTACCTCAGGCCGCAAAGCTTTTCAAATGTCACCGCACCACATGAGTGTTTGTGTCACAAAAAGAAAGAGTCCACATGAGAAAGGCTGTGTGTGAGTGTGTGTGTGTGTGAGAGAGAGAGAGAGAGTGAAAGAAAGTGAGACACAAAATAATTTGGGGAATGAAGAGGAAGAAAAGAATCCATGTCAAACCTTAAATTCCATTTTGAGTTGAAGCGTATATGAATTCTATAGATAATGCTCGCAAAACACTTTGGTGATTGTCACTGTGAGCTGAAGCTCTTTAGTTGTCAGGGTTAAGGATTGAACTTCAAACAATACTAAAGCATTTCAACCTACAGATAAAGCTGTCGTTTATTACGGCAAACAGCCTCCACAATGCATGGCACACACCCTTTTACCGAAGTGCTACTTTACATTTAAAGGACTGTGCTGATGTTGTTTTTTTTTGTTTTTTTTCTTTTTCGTGTTGTCGCTCATTTAGTACAAATCGTGAATACCTAACTGACAGCCATTTTCCAGAGTCTGCTTACATTTTTCAATACATTTTTCTAGGCGGCCTTTCTTATTCATTACTTTGACAGCCAGCTTGCAGAGACTGGCTTGAGATGGGTAATTCATCATAATGAACAGCATCATGTGTTCAGAGAAAGACTCACCTTGATAGAATAGCAATGCATTCATTTGTTTTCTGAAAATAAAACATGAAGGCAAACAAAGCATGGTGTTCAGTTCATCTGATATTTACATTTCTTCTTGGTGTTGACGTTGGTGAATCAGCAGGGGTGAGCCTTGCCACAGGCTGGGGTTGATTGGCATGAAGTTGTATTTTTTGATTCACTTGTTTGTATGCATTTCTAGTTTTTCGTTAATCAAAAACAATAAAGCTATTATTCAGAAGCTTTTCATCTGCAGGCAAAACCTCAGTGTAATCAAAATACATTTGTAGTAAAAGGTCTAAAATGTGCACAAAAAATGGGAGCGTTTTTAAAGCAGTCCTGTAAATTGAAGCAAACATGATCGTAACTTCACACATTCATGTACTGTTCGAAGCAATCGTGTAAACCATACAGTTCATAAATTTGCATTCAATTTATATTTCCAATAGGTATAACAGCATCGCAATTTTCACACATGGCACATTCTAAAGAAACGAAAAGAGTATATAATGCAATAATATATATAATGTATAAAAGAAAATTATAGTCTGAAGATTATTCTCAGGATTTGAAAAGAAGGCAGAGCTGCTGGTTTTATACCTAACATTTAGTTTTAAAGGGAACTGTAACTGGATTATGAAGCAAAGCTTTTAGATTTCAGTCCACATTTACTCTAGTTTCATACAAAGAAGCATTTTTTTTTTATTATTGGGGATTCTCTCTAAAAACATGAACCATAACTCCTTTTTTGTTTCCCCTCTCCTGCTCTCAGAACTGTACGGTGTATAACAACTCAGTCATGGTGTGCCTGGCTCCATCGGTGGCGGATTCAGACCTGGGTTTTTCCGAGACCGGCACCGGCCCAGATGAGATTGGGTTTTACATGGACAATGTGAATTCTGTGGTGGTGGTCAACGAGACATTCAGCTACTACCCTGACCCCGTGTTTGAACCGCTGAGTCCCTCTGGAATACTGGAGCTCAAACCCACATCGCCACTCATACTCAAGGTCAGAGAGGCAGAGGTGTTAGTGTTTTAAGAGACATTTTCTTATTTCACTTTATTTCATTGGTGCTCTGGTTTGATTTTTTACCATACAAACAGTATCACGACTTATCTAAGAAGCTTTCTAACCAGCTTTTAACTCATCGGGGACTTGCAATGGAGCTGTGAAGATGACAAGTCTTAAGTGCATTGCCTTCAGAAAGCTTATGCAGTGAGAATAAGGCTATTGACACCTACACAGAGTTGAAAATAACGATCAGTTTTTCACACCAATATAAATTAGAACTTTTTCAGTGTGCTTCACACTAGATGAGCAGTTCCTTGTGTTGCCCTTAACTCGTCCAAAGTTGAAAATACATAGATTGGGAAAACAATAGAGTTTAGAAAACAAGGTCTTTTTTTTTCTTTATACCATGAGCTTTTCCTGTCTGCAGAATCCACATCTCCCTACAACCTGTTGCTAATTAGCTAACTACAGGCATGTTAAACTAAACTGAAAGTAATCTTGAGATTCTTGTATTTAGTAAGCTAGATTTCACAGCTAACATTCGCTAATCTTACATTGGAGCAGACAAACAAATCTATTCCATTCTGGTGGTGTGAACAGCTAACACAATGTTTTTTTTAAATACCAATGATTTTTAACATACTGGTGATGCTGGGTAGACATAGAAAAAAGCGTGTTGAAATGCAGAATGTGTGTACACACTTTCTAAATATTTTATTTGAATCAAGAACTCAGGTAGTGCTAGATGTTTTTCTCCCAAGGTTTTTCTACTTTCAGATTGACTAGGAGAGTCTCAAACATATTGAACCTATCTTGTATTAATAATGGCAAAGCCCACGTATGCCAACACACACATTCTGACATCTTTTTTTCACACAAGGGAATAAAAAAACTCGAAAATATGTTTACAAGGTCTCTCAGTGGAGAGAAAAAAAAAATCTTACAAATTCATCACTGAAAGCTGAAAGCCAACATGCACACCTTCCAAGGCCAATTTCTGTCCTTCAGTAACTAACAGCACCTTCTTTGACTGCCATCCTCCTCTGCAGCCTCGAGCCCTCTTAAATAACAGTCCTTTCAATTTGTGTAATTAATTTCTGGTGCTGGAAGGGCAGTGTGGAAGCACAGTCCAGGAGATTTGGATTTTATTGGTTTTTATTTTCATTAACAGTGACTGGACATAAGTATATTAAAATTAATTGGCAATTTCGGAGTTGTGTGTGTGTGTCAGAGTGTTATCTCATGGAGCTCACCTGAAATGTTTAGTCAAAGAGTGACTATAGAGGAATTAGAGCGGCTGTTTGGATGGGAATACACTAATGCCAGAGTAAGTGAAATAGCCAGCAGATCAATGACTGGAAATAACTTAATAACTGCTGACACTGTGTGGGCTATGCAGTGGATGTAGTGTAAAATGGTTTTACTTCATCTTTCATGAGAGTGTATACTTTGTACTGTAAAGGGACAATATATTTTTTTCTTTTAGATCAGTATCTCATTGATGTGTTGCATTGAATTTGCATTGAATCCAGAGTTCAGTGCGTTTATCTTCTGCCTGAATGTGCCTTGACTATCTCTTATGTTATCACAGAGAGTGTGTTACGCCATTTATTTCCATGAAGAGATCGAAAGCAGCGTAACCATCGCAATTTATTTCTTAAATGATAATTTATTAGCAAAGAGCTTCTCAGTAATTGCCAAATCTCCTGCTTGGCTTGTTGGTGGAGCTGCCTACCCACTGGAAGCACTGATGAGATGGACAAAAATGCAATTTGGCGGGGTGGGATGTGGGGGATGCATTTCTCAGAGATGCGTACACTGCGCTTGCCACGCAATTAATTTCTCATCTGAAGTGTCGAGTGTGTTTTTACCGAGGTTTGTTAGCAAGAGAAAAAAACATTTATCTGGTCGTGGTGTTTCATGAGTGCTCCCCTGTGTGTGTTTGTGTGTGTTTTGAGATCGTGTCCCCGCATGATGCTTCTTGTCTGTAGTGTGTGTGTGTGGGGGGCAACAGCTACTTATGTGTGGCTTGAACTCTGCATGTGTGGCTCGGAGGCTGTCTCTGTGTGTGTGTGTGTGTTTGTGAGATGGAATGGGATGCATGTTTACAGGGTTGCAGAGCGCGGCTGGGTGGTGGCCTGCAGAGACGATGGGATTGGAAAACGGAGTCTGTCCCTGCGTCCCACTGCTAAGCCAGCAGGAGACATGGCAGCTATCTCCTCTCTCTCTCCCTCATTCTGCCTATCTGGCTCACTCACCAGCTCTGTTTTCAGCTCAGTTCCTTTTTCTTTCTCACTTTACAGTATATCCTTTTCATCTTTTTCTACCCCTTTCATAATCTTTTCTCTCTTCCTTGCGTCTGCTCTCTTAATGTGTTCCTGCCATGTTTCCTTCTGTCTGGTTTTATTTGAATTCATCTTTGCCCCTCTTGCTTTTGGTTTTCCTGACATCACGTGGGTTCTCTCTTTTCACACCACTAACTGCGCCTGTGTGTGTGAAGCTGGAAATAGTGGACGTGATATTGAAATGAAAAGCTGGAACTGAAATTGACAAATGTTAGAATTTATACACCTGAAGTACAGACTTCAGGTGTATAAATTGGTGCATGGAATCCAGTTTAGTGGACCAAACAGTAATAGTTTATGGCTGAGAGTTGTTGTGTCTCTCGACCACCTCTAGTTTTGCAATTTTCTACCTTCCTTTTTGTGACTCATCCGTTTCAAATCGGAATAAAAGAAATGTAATTTTCCATCCTATACAACGGCGATTTAGAAAAGGCAATCAGATAAAAAAAAAAAAAAAAACAAGAACAGTGTGCTGGGAATTCTACAGTTGGTGCATGCAAATGAGTAAACAAGCAGTTTAAATCATAAATCTTGTGATATTTTATACTGTTCTCATTGTCAGCAAAAATATAATTAAAGGCCCAAACCAGCAATGAATTGGTCTCATTAACAAGTTTTATCTTTTAATCCAAAGCCTGATATATCTTCTTCCTCTGTGCTAGAGAGCTCCATTGTTGACTATTCAGAAGTGTGAAAATCAGAAGTCTTCTTGTTCACTCTCATTTACTCTTGTTCAAGTAAGGCTTGTTAATACCTTCAGTGTGTGTTTTGGAAAGTTTGTGACCTGTGTTAAGTGGGATTTGACATTAATAGGAAAAGAATTGAGCATCGCCAGCCGCATTCTCATAAGAGCGTTTCTAAATGAGCAGTTGTATTGTGCGGTTCATTTCTCTGCATTTATTTAGAGAGAGAAATGTGATTTCCATCCAACAACTATACCATCAAAGTCATTTTGAAGAAGCTCATTGTTACACTGAACCAGCTGAAAGTCATCTGAGAGAAGGTGTTTGATGATATCTGTAGTTACATCTTTCCTCCAGCTGGATCAGGTATTACAACCATCTGTATGAAAATAAAGTGTGCGTAAATGAGCTGAATGCCTCTCCTCATCACATGTGTCTCTGTCTGCGTTCAGGGCCGTAACCTGATCCCAGCAGCTCCGGGTAACAGTCGCCTCAACTACACGGTGCTGATTGGAGAAACTCCCTGCGTCCTCACCCTGTCTGAGAGCCAGCTGCTGTGTGAATGGCCCAACCTCACCGGACAACACAAAGTCACGGTCAGATCACGGCTCTGTGTCCTCTGTTTCCGTCAGTGACATTTTCATGTGGCATGACTTTCACTTTCTAAAATGTTGCACTTTCCTGACCCATTTACAACCAGCATAGATTATCTGAATGAGAACGCGCTCAATATTATGTGCCGAGACCTTCATGGTAGACTTCTTTCTTAATGTCATTTTTTACATCCTATCTCTCATATTCATTAAATAACCAGGTCACTTTTCAGGATTTGTTCAAAAAACTATTTATAAAAGGACAAAAAAAATGGCACCGATTCTACTTTGTATATCCATATTGACACAGTAATTTATTTTTATGAATATGAAAACATCCCAGGCTAGCAATCCAGCTCATAATGTCAGTCTAACCTTGTTGTTGAGTTATCTGAGTAACCCCTTGTATCTTTTCTGAACAATTTCCTCTGACAGATGCAGGATACGCTCCATTGAGCTTGTGCACCAAGGCTGCTGTTAAATATGTAACGCCTAATTAACATGTTGATCTGCACTGGCCTTTGGCTGGCCTGTTGCTGAAAACAAGGTGGTGGAAGTTTAGTTTTGTCACCGGATGAATATATATGATATTTGCATTCAAAATCCAAAGCACAGATCTGCACACTTTGCACCAGTTCCACTGTTGTAAGTGCTCACAAAAATCCATTAATACTGCAAGTCAGAGGGAAGTCATTGACTTGTTCATATAATGCGCTCAACATGACCACAGTGAACCTCCAGACATGTCTGCAGATTGAAGACCATGTTTCTCTCTATCTGCTGAAGCGTATCCACATCAACAGCTGTGCAGGCGTCAGCAGTTCTTTGCTGCAGGTGCTGCTGGTTTTAGATTTGAGGAGTTTTTAAGTCCCTCAGTGCCGTCTCCATTTGTCATGTATTTTTATCAGTCTCCCCTTTGATGGTGTAGACACAAAATCAGTAAATCAGCAAGCGAACCCACCATCCAACTCTAATGGAAACTATGCTTGTCATCACTGCTCCGTTCCTGCGTTCACAGTTAGCTCAGCATTATACCCCGAACTTTATAACATTTAGCATGTTGTGAGGCTGCTATTGAGCATGCTGTGGCAAACAAAATCCAGAAAAAGGTCCCACAAAACAAGAATCTAAACTTCTGTGGAAAAATACGACATGCATCACACGACAACCTCAGGTCTTTGCTGACCTTGTATTCACATACCCATAAACAAATTACCATTTGGTAAGATATGATAAAAGTGTGATGTGTCTATCCCATGTGCTCCATGTGAGTAAATTATTTACTCTTGCACTTGATGCAGACCCTGCTTGACCAGATATGTGTAATGCAAACTGAGGTAAGTCTCTGTCTGGCTTGTGCATCAAAACAACCCACATCTACTGCAACTCATCTGTTCTTTACCTTGACTACAACTTTTATCTGTATGGTGCATCCATGAAACTGATCAAATCATGTCTTCTATCAGACTGTCAATAATTGAATGATTGAAAGTCAGAGTGCAACAGAAATCTCTTTCTTATGTTAAAATTGTCCCTTCTCCTGCAGGGGCTTGATTTTCTTTACGTTTTTCATCTCACTTGAGTTACCTGGACTGAATCAGTAGTTGTAATAGCTGCACACTGTGTCAGTTAAAGGTAAAAATAGAGCTTCTTTTTTGTAGTAAACCTGCCATTTTGCCTGACAAGTTGTTTTTTATTATACTGTCAGTGTAAGCTTATATAACTACTTCTCAAAACAAATTAAGGTTCTAATAGGATACCTGAGCCATGAAAAAAAGAGAACTGAATTATGTATGACATATGTAGTAAGAGATAAGAAAAACATATGAGTATCCACTTTTGCTTCAGTTCATGTCCGTGACAAGGGGCTGTCAACAGTGTGGCTGTGTCCTCAAGTAATGCTGAAACATAAAAGGTGGTATTAAGAATAGAATTGTTTCTCCAGGATGCCACTGATATGCAGACACTAAGCTCGTCTCTAAGCTCTAATCCGGGAGCCTCGTTCACTGTATAAACCTTTCTGATGTGCAAATTTTGTCCAACTCTCAGCAAATCCAAGCTAAAGTTGCATCTTTTGAAAGTCATTGCCACACCACTGAGTTAAACTTCCCGTTTTTTGCGTGAAGTATCTCATGCTGCAGCTCTTTTTTTTTTTTTTCAACTTTTTTTTAAATAACCACCCAACATGCGAATATTGTTAATGTCATGTTCATTTATAGTGTTTCATACTTTCTGAAAGGAGATAGTGCAGGATAAAGTCAAAGAAGGGGCTTACATGCGTGTCCCTGGGCAGCCGTTGAGCTTTACTTGTCCACAGTGTTGAGCTGTCAACAGGCTGCAGACTGAAATCCCTGATTCACTCTGACTGGAGCAGACTTTCAGAATCACCACGCAGCTCCGGGAGCATCTGCGTTGAGGAAGGTCAAACCTCAGTCAGGCGACGCAGCACTCACTCTCAATACATTTGAATGTTTGGATATCCCGCCAGTATACCCGCTCAACTCTCCCCCACCTCCCCCATACTTGTCACCAATGTCCTTTCACAGTCATTTCACTATATCTTTATGACATTTACTCCCCGCTAGCTACAGCCAATATACCTAGAAAGCCATTACAACGCATCCATGTAATTCAATATGATAGCTCTCAACGGAACCAGCCAGATCCAAGGTGGAACTCTTGTTTTTTTTTTTTTTTCTTCTTTTCTTTTTTTGAACAAAATGTCATGTTGAATATTGGAGCGATGCAGTGTGTTAGCGGGGGTGGTGGAGTTAGTCCTTCGTCTGACAATAGCCGAAGAAAAAATAGAGCTGTCTGTTCGTATCTCTTCTGCTGTGTTTGTGTGTGTGTGTGTGTGTGTTTGCACATGCATATTGTTTGTGGGTCATTTCTCTTACTTGTGTGTGTGTGTGAGAGAGAGAGCGTTCATACTTTTTTTTATGTATGTGCACGTGTCGCACCCAGTGCTGCAAAGAAGGACACAGCTGTAGCACAATAATATTCCCCATGTAGAATGACCTACATACAGGGGAGCCCAATGGGTGTCCAGACATACTTGGCTTGTGTGTGTTTCTGTGTGCGTGCGTGGGTGCACAGAAAGAACTGCTGTACGCGTGTGTCACAGTGTCTTTGTGTGTCCCTTCAGATGCTCATCTGTGTGTTGGCAGCTGTGTGCCTCCCTTGAGTTTTCGAAGAAACTTGTTTGTTGTTTTGGCCTTCAGCTATTTAAGTTCCTCCATCAGTCCTTCAGTCTGTCAGAATAAAAATAGACAAATGCCTAGAAATGTGTCTCCAACTTGATATTGCTTCTACTTATGCTGCACTCAAGTCATCTGAGGATATGTTTACCCCTGGGTAATCGTTTACACCAGTGACCTCAGTTTACATTTTAATTAGGCAGTATGAGGGGTAATAAACCAACCCAATAACTTGAAATTTCACAGTTCTGACATTTTTTTATTGATACGTTTCCCAGTCAAGGTCCATTGTATATCCAGTCTGTTAACACAGATTTTGGAGTGATACATTCAAATTGCCCTATGTTGCTGGTAGTGGCAACAAATTTGTTTACATTAATATCTAAACTGAGGGCTTTCCAGTACTTTGTTTCATGTGAAAACACATCAAACTGCTGAATATGTGATGTTGTCAGAGCAGACCTTTTGACTTGCAGAAAGCAATAATGATGGCTGGGTTCTTTTCAAGCATCCCAGTGAGTCATGACAAAGTGACCGTGCTCACTACCTGGACCCTGTAAGTGAAGCAGCTAAATGGAATTCAGCCATCATTCATTTTACTATTTACAATCATGTATTTCCTACCTAATGTCCAAGGTGTCAAAGGGCCTCCAAATGCCAAAGACATGAAGAATTTCTGTGCCCTTATTTCCACCAAATCACACCTCATGTCAACACAGACAACATACTATATATTAATTTGCTATATTTATAAACACCAACAAAGCACTCCATTGCTTTTGTCAAGGCCAGAGAGAAGCCACAACAGTGCACAAATCCAACAGCAGGGATACTGGCAACAGCCCAGGACTGGCACCTGATGCTCGACCTGGGGAAACAGCTCAAATTCCCAGACACCATAGTGGTGACCACGCTCAGGCCTGACATGATTCCTGTGTCAGAATCATCAAGGCAGTTGGTCCTGCTGGAATTGACTGTGCCCTGGGAAGACCGGATGGGAGAGACATTCGAGAGGAAGAGTAGCATGAGAAGCACGCGGGGGAAGGAAGGCCTGTTTCTGCCCCATTGAGGTTGGTTGCCGAGGATTGCTGGCCCATTGCTCTGCAGGGCTCTCAAGCAGCTGGGGATCAGGGGACTGCACAACAAGAAAGCCATCAGGAACATCACTGACATGGCAGAGAAGGCGTCCAGATGTCTATAGATCAAAAGGGGAAATCCCTGGCTCACACAAGCTTTCTAGACTTAAGTCAGGGACTGATCATCCCTGGTTGGGTCTTCTGTGCGAGGGTGTATGGTGCTGAAACACCCCAGAGTTATTTGATTATCTGTGAAACAAAGTCCAATACAGTTTGTTTATTGCTCTCTTCTCATCTGAGTGAAATATTTGACTCTTCAACTGCTAAATGCTCCACTATGTTCACCAGCTAGTAGCAAATTTTATCTGTCTCCTGTCCGGTGCTGGGCGGGTAGTGTACAGTGACTTTCTCACAGAAAACATGGCAGCCTTCTGCTTGGTGGAAAGCAGTGATGAGAGTGATGAAGGCAACTAGAAAGCTGGCTAATAATTCACTGTGGGTTAATTGCTATTATCCATTACAAAGTGTTGTTTATGTAGCAAAAATGAATTAAAGGAGCTTCACGACAAAGATTAAAATGAGTGAAGAGTTACAGACACCACTTTGAGCCTGTCTAATAAATGGACATTATCTCATTATGACATGAATGCTGTACGGTTAAGTACAAGAAACTTTGTATTTCCTACATGGAGCTGCGTCAGCTCGTGCAAACTTATATCATCAGATTCACATGCAAATTCTTTCAAAGATTCCTCCAGGCAGGATTTAAGATGTACAAAATTATAATAATAATAATAATTTCTATCTGATATGGTTTCTCCACGAAAGAGTTTAATTATCTTGTTAAAAATTGCACCTTCTCCCTCATTTCAAATCCCAGTATCCATGAATAGGTAATTATATTTCATTTCACAAGTTTTTACAGTTGGACACAAAATGTCTCCTACTTCATTCAAAAATCAGTTCTCAATGGGCGCTGGAGGCTTCAAGTTTGCACATTACATTTGTGTAAGTTAAATACTGGGCCAGGGATACCTTCCAAACTAGTGGTAAAGCCACCAATCATACTCGAAAGTGTGCCTCTTAAAATTGGATATTCAGCAAGCACATTTAAACTTTACACTTTCGGTAGGTGAATGTGAAAAAACAGCCTTTTAGTGTCAAACTTTGCACATACATCAGAAAGACAACAAATGCATTTTTGAGTCTAGTATGACTTCAGATTGTCAGTATGAGAGCAACCTGACCAATCCAAATTTAGTTCAATTTCCTTTACAAACCAACTGATCATGTCCACACAGCTAATTGGCTGCTTAAGCTCATACAAGCCAGTTTAATTGTCTCTACTGTTGCAGATTTAATTTGTAGTTATTGACTACATTGACATTGCAGCTTCTCTCTTATATTTTTTTTTAATCAGAATTTGATAATGTTAACATGAAAGTGCACTCACAAGAGCTTCAAAGTGCATAATCACACCTCATTTTAATCGGCTATCAACCCCCCTTGTGGATTACTTGATTTGATGTGTTCCAGTGCTGTGATTTTTTTTTTAAACTTTCTCGGAGACACACTGAGCTTATGTAAATGTATTTAGTCAGAAAAAAACATTACATGTGTTTGACTTGCCATAATTATGAAGACTCCTCGGGGAGAGATTTAAATGCTGGTGATTACTTTGTTTGATTGCTTATATTGTGTGTGGGTATGTGTGTGGGGGATATGTGCATTTTTTTCTGTCTTGAGTGCTTTGTGTGTCTTTGTGTGTGTGTACAGCTGTAACCATGTGTGTGTCTACCTCTGCTGCGCTCGTTTATGCACTTTATGCACGTATGCATTGTTCACTTTCTGACCTAAATTAGTTTGTTAAAGTTGGCACTGATAAATGAGGACATTGACAACAAAATATCTATCTTAAAACTCTAATAGGAACCTAAATATCTGCAGAAAGTGCAGGAAAAGGTAACTCATTCAAAGGACTGAGCAAGTTAACTTGAGATCTTCATTACCAAAACCCTCTGAAGCTGTGCCCCCAAAGGCAAGAACTGAAAACCTTTCCTACAAGAAATGTTCAGAGCAGTCAAGGTGATGTAAGCCTCCTCTGTATAGGCCTGTCAAAGACTGCCCTGTTGAGTGCGAGTACAGAACAGGTAAAAATTTAATGATTCTTGTGGTAGAAATTGGGCCAGCCAACTGCTCTTTCATCAGACCACTGACTTGCGATCTCTTCAGACCACCTCATCTATTCTCAAACCATCTGGTGCTGGATAAGTGACCGACGCCTTCCTTTCTCTTTTTCCCCTTTCCAGAGATGTTTGTTTTTTACTCATTTTGCTAGCTTGTGGGTTTATTTTTAGCGGTAACGTATCACATGACCGAGACAGGCATCTTGACATGCGTCAAGAGTAACGTAGAGAATCTGGTCATTTTTCAAAATAAAACATCGTTCAGACTCAGATAATCAATAACATAACAAATAATGTAAGTTACTTATTCTTTCTGTGCGACCCGGTACCAAATGACCCACGGACCGGTACCGGGCCACGGCCCAGGGGTTGGAGACCCCTGCCTTAGAGCAATGAACTGAACTATCAGGTCTGAAAATGCAACTGCTCAGTGGCACCGAATAAAACGGGTGGTCTTGATCAATATGTAACAATATGAATAAAGCAGGGAGTTGCTTAAAAAGAAAGTGCTTTGTCTGGGTAACAAATGTGTGTTGTGTGTTTGTGATCAGATCCGTGCTGGTGGGTTTGAGTACTCCCCTGGGACGCTTCACATCTACTCTGACAGCCTTCTAACACTTCCTGCCATTATCGGCATCGGAGGGGGTGGCGGCCTGCTTCTGTTGGTCATCATTGCTGTACTGATTGCCTATAAGAGGAAGTCCAGGGATGCCGACCGCACCTTGAAACGTCTGCAGCTCCAGATGGACAACTTGGAGTCTAGAGTGGCCCTGGAATGCAAAGAAGGTAGGAAATTTTTTTATCATTTGATAAAAAAAAAAGTTAGTCAAGTATTTGAGTGTCTTAACATTTTTATTTTGATACTCAGTCACAGAAAATACGTCACACTGTACCAATATGGTCAAATAATTTCACAGCATTTTGCCTACTAGAACTACTAACAGAAAATCTGTTTGGTGCCCTATAGGATGTAGATCACTAGCATCCATAAATTTGGAAAAATTCAGAATTTTTGAGTTTTTTTGTTGTTTTATCCTTTTGTAGACTATTTAGGTGTGACTGAAGTATATAGTAAAGATGAAGCTAGTGCCAACAGGATTTGCACAATTTGCACAAGGCCTGTATTTACAATAGAAATGTTTGTTAAATGGCCAGATATGGCCCACTGGGGTCATGTTATTTATATTGTTACATGTATTTCCTGCCGAGGCACAGGGACTTCCCAGAGACCACTGTAGTTTCCTAGCAACCTCAAGGTGATGACAGAACAAACAAGGCACAGCGTGTTAATTATTTGCAAGCTTTTGAGGTGCTTGTAAGTTGATTTTTCCCTCCCCTTTGGATAGAGCCAAACTAGTGGCCTCCTGTTTCCAGTCTTAATGCTAAGCTAAGGTAACTTTCTTCACTTAAATTACTTTCTTCCTTAAATTCTAGATTTATTATGTCAGACTGGGTTTATAAATTTATTTTATTTTTTTTTTATTTTAAAGTGAAAGTTAGAATGTGCAGAAACAACAAACAATGTATAGACTCAAGTTAGTATTAGAAACCATTGAGAAAATATGCAAAAGTAATACATCGCAATCATTACTGTCCACCCCTCTCAACCACAGCTACTGTCTGTCTGTCTCTCTCTCTGTATTGACGGCTGAGCCTTGGACAAACCGCCAACTTTGAATTGTGTGTTTAATTGTGTATGAGTATGCAACTATACAAGATGAGAAAGCCAGTTGAGGTTTCATGACATGAATGAACAGACTGAACAAGGTTCGAGGACATTTCTATAGAATTGACTGCCAAGGGTACATATTATAAGAATCTTGTAGAAAGACAAAGAGACAGATAGGTGGTTAGAACTATGAATGAAGCTGCAGACAGATTCGATCAACTGCACTTGAATGCTGCTGTCATTGCCGACAACAGGGCTTCTACAGGTTATGTTTACAGAGACAAATGCTTAACTGTGCCATAGCTCAATTATAGCAAAGAGCAAACTTTTTTAAAGAAAAATACATAGCTGAGGTAAAATAGTACCTAGCTGAAGAAACTGGTAGGCAGTTTAGTTATATCACTATGCATCACACAAATACAATTGATAGACAAATGACATCATGCTGTATGTACAGCATGATGTGTCTACCTGTCTGTGTTTTCACTCACAGGTATGATATGAAACAAAAAAAACGTTTCTTAGTAGGTGTTGTTATTTTCAGGAGATGGAGAGCATCGTCTCACATGTCATCTGTCCATACTTCCCAGTGAAAACACATCACAACAGCAAAAGAGTGTCAGATAGCACACAAAAGCGTTGGGTTGGTAGGTTGGAGGGGAGAGATCACATAAAACAAAAATAAAAAGGGGATTTGTTTGCAGAGAAATGAGAAGGTTAAAAAAAACGTGGAAGGTGAGAAAAGATTTGGATGAGAGATTGAGAGATGACCTGAAGACTGAGAGGGAGCTTCTGTGTTGTTGGAGTTTTAGTAGCATAGAGTGAAGCTGACTGATGTAAGGACAGCTCAGGTAAGGGTTAGGGTTAGGGTTAGTAATGACACACACACACACCCATGCTACAAGGTTACAATATGATTACAGTCATGAAACAGGATTTCATTTGGAGTGCCACAACATCAGTGTGACTGGTGCATGTTTTTGACATGTTCAGAAAAGGTGTTGTTGTACATCGTTTCAAGATGTTCTGACAACTAGAAAGGAAATGATATTTTCTCAAAGAAATAATAGACAGTCTTCAAGTCAATAGAAATGAAATCACTTTTTTGAGGAAGTGAAGCATGGCCTTACTCCCACCCCCAACCCCTGAAAAAGGCTCCCCGCCCCGCCTGCTGTACTCCCAGCTGGCCTATAGGGACGAGACGGTGTGTGTGTGGGTGGAGGAACAGATGAAGTAGGCGGTCCGCTGCGCTATGTGTGCGTGTGACAGAAAATGGAGGAGTATGTGCATGAGGTCGGCTTCACTGGAATAGTCCTGAGGGGACGTGACTGGGGACATTTGTCTCAGTCATCTGTGAGAAGCAGACATCACCATTATCCAAATTATCATTCAAAGATAATTAGCAACACATTAGAAATGACAACAGCTGACTGGCAAATTTTTTGGCTAAGGGGATGTGAAATGGATGTTTTTCAGACGCCGTATCACCATATGAAAGCAAACAAAATGCAAATGGCCTTTCAAACAAATACAGTGTTTACACACTAATGTAAGAAAACTCAATGCTGTGGTTTTACTTTCCAGACTTTGTGTCGTTTTTTTCTTTGTGTACTCAAATTAGAAGCACATGAGGATTTTCCTAAGAAAGACCGAACAGACACAGTGTTTACAGCAGCTAAAGTGAATTCTTGACCAGCTGGATATAGAATCATGCTACAGCAACAAGGAAAGACATTAGATTATGCACAAAAAATCTGTGTATTTCAAATACTGAGAACTCACATTATTTCATCAGAAGCACATATGTATGTATGTAGGTCTATATAGATAGATAGATAGATATCTTAATATTAGTGGGATGTTACACATTTGTGTGTAACTGTAGTTATCTTATATACTGATTTCAAACAGTGCTTGAACTCTTGAACCCTATGTAACTTTTGAAACAAGGGAGAAAACAAATAGAAAGTTGAATACATTAGAAATAAAATGCCTTCTTACTCTTAGAATATAGCCAAGGATGTTGCTGCTACAGCTTTACTTCTTCTGGTATGACCAGTATGGTATGGCAGCCAATGGTAGCTAATGTTAACAAACTTGATATTGCTATAACTGTCCTGAGGGAGTTCACTGACTTTTTGACCCTTGTTACAGTCTGTTTTAGCATGTGACAGATAAACCTTACGATGTTTTAATGAAGGTAAACATACTTTACCTTACCGGGAAACATTTTTGTTTGTTTTTTTTCTGGTGGTTGCTTTCCTTCTTCTCTCAGTCATGTAATCTTAAGTCCCTATCACTTATCTATCCTCTGAATTTTCACTTTCACCTCCTACATGTTCTCCTTATCTCCTTTTTTCTTTCTATCCCTCATCTTCCTAGCTTCCTCTCCTCTCCATCTCTCTTGTGGACCAAACAGTCCAATAACAGCTGGGAGAAATTATGCATGAAAACTCATCCATCGCTCTCTTAATAATTATCCACTCATGCAATTAATTGACTTTCCTTTCCAGGAACTTTGTTTTCTGTCTCCTGATTCTGCTTTTCTCTCCCCAAGCATGTTTCCTTTTTTTCTTTAATTATGTTTGTGTCCTTTTTGGCGAGCAAAGACTGAATTTGTCAGGCCTAAGACAACCAAAAAATTTAGTTCACAACAGGTTTCAGCATCTTTCAAGAAAACGTGAATTTCTTTCTTTAATTTATTCCCATATCAAGATTTATATCTATCCTAACAGTTAGATACAACTTTAAGAAATTACATGTTTCTTCAACCCCATATCCCCTGTCTGTTACCAAGAGTAACTGCATTTCGAATTCTGAATCTGTTATTGTACTTTAATCTCTACCCATCCTTGTGTTCCCTTAAGCTTTTGTCTTGTCTGTGCTTAGGTTCTTATTTATTGCCTTTGTGGGCCTCTGTCCTCATCATAGCTGACCTTTACCTTCACAGCTACTTCTCTGTCTTGTACCTTTTTATAAGACCCAGACCCTCTTTCAGGCTACCCATCTACCTATATACTGTGTTTACATTGCTGTCATCCCATTGTCATAAACTTAAACCAAAATCTTGTGGTGTGATTCTTACATATACTATGAGTCTTTGTGATTGTTGCCATGGGTGCAGCTTAGTGCTGGAGCATTATGCTGATGTTGATTTGTAGTACTGATTTATGCCCAACCTTTTGCTGCTTTTTGTATTCTAATAAAATTGAAATAACCTGTGTTACAGACTGATGGCATCAAGCTGGTAGAACTTGTCACTTTAGAATTAAACCAAGTCCTTGCTGCCAAGGAATTGCTTTCTATGACTCCAGACGTGAAGTTTGCAGTAGTGGGACTGGTTGCAAATCATAAGACAAAACCCTGAACTACCAACTATCAGACAAACCTTGCAAAGCACAGGTGGTCTAGGAGCAAATTCTCACTTGCCACTTGAAATAAGCTGAGTTCAACAATTCGACACATTTCCCAAGTGGGAAACCAGTGATAAATTTTGTTCTTATTACCGCACTGTTGACTGTTACTGGGCAGTTCAGGGTTCCTCCCTGGCCACTGAAACTAAGAGGCATATTTTCCTTTCGTCACAAAGGGAGTGCTGAGAGAAATGGTCATTCCAAATTTGGGCTGCTTGCAGGGGGACTACTTAAATTAAGGTAGCTGATGTACTAACGGCCCACATGCTAACAAGCTACTTGTTAGATTTGTTGCTAGCGAGACAATAAGATCAGACTGTTCATTGCAGAGATGTATTTGTACTGTGTACTGTGTTCTGTGTTCTCTAAAAGGTCAGCCCTCTAAAGTTGTTGGGTCAATGTTGGGAAAAGACATTAATGTGTTTGTTTGTCAAATTTATTCAGCCCCACTGATTGTGGCCAGTCATCATTTTAAAAGTTGGTGTGGCCAAGACGTGATTATAATTCAATGGACTATTTAGTCCAAGACAAGATATGACCAAGAAATGATTAATTCAATGGATTATTTAGTCAAAGGTAAACTGAAGTCCGCTAGCAGTGCTTCTAGACAAATTATGCAAATGACAAATTTTCAGTCTTTCAATGATTATTATAAATTATTCCATAGCCAAATGTGATGTTTAGTATCAGTGCTGTTTCTATTATATGTATATGCAAAGAAATAAACTATGCCTTTCAATATGATCATTCTGCATTGCTCATTGCGTAACCTTCTTCATTGGTCCATTTGCATCTTTATTTATAGCTTTTGCTGAGCTTCAGACAGACATTCATGAGCTGACCCAGGAGCTGGATGGAGCTGGGATTCCCTTTCTGGATTATCGGACTTACGCAATGAGGGTCCTGTTCCCAGGCATTGAGGACCACCCTGTGCTCAAGGAGATGGAGGTACGGGTCAGTACACCGCCAACCAAGTTTGAAACTGATACAAACTCACCTTAAACGATGAAGCAGAACCAAGAACTCAAGTTTTCCACTAATCAACTAACATCAGAGGTAGAAACAGTAGCTGCTTATGCTAACTACAAGTAGTTCACCTCAGGAAGATTTTCCTGAGTAATCAGAAAGTACTATTGAGAAATATTTTGAAAGTTGTATTTAATGGCATGAAAATGTCCGCCTGGCTTTTTTGTACGTTTGTAGCCATTATCACCATGACAGGTTTTAATCAAAGACATGCTTCTCCAAAAGTCTAAGATGTGAGGCAAGAGGAACTCCAGACATGTTTCACCTTAAAGCAATCATGTAACCTATATTTTACCTACTTTGTGTTAATGTATTCAGCTTGTCTCTTGTTTCAAGAGCTCTAGTCTCACCATTAGTTTGATCTCATGGGACAAATGCTTACCATGTTCTCTTGATGTAGGGAAACATTTAGAGAGTGAGGACTGCTTGAAATTGAATGAAAAGAAATGTTATGGAAGAGATATATATAAAAAAAAAGACTGCCTGGAAAAAACGCAGCAAAAAATGAAGGGGAAAGACTGGAAGGGGATTAGAGCAGAGGGGGAGACATAAGATTCAGGGTTACTAGGATTGTTACTTGCATTATACATTACTGCTAAGTTATTAATTAAGCCAGTACATGCAACCACCTTGCCAGCACAGCTGAATGGAGATATTGCACCCGATTTATAAAGACATTTCACCACTGAGACTGAGGGAAGTAGAATTAATAGTATGTCAACATAAACTACTGTTATGAGACTTTTTTTTTTTTTTTATAAAAAAGCTCGAAACCAGAGAGCCAAGTTTGTAATCAGCACTATCATTAAGATGTAGAATCTGGTGCTGCTCCATTGGCTTTGATTGGAACACTGACTTTTTGGAGTGGAGGAATAATTTGTTTGACCTTTTACAACTTCATTTAATTGTTCTAATCCAGAAAGTGGATTTATATTCTTATATGAAGAAAAAAAAAGGCCGTCTGAGCAGTCTCATGGCTCCCATTTCTGCCTTTTTTGATTTTTCTTAGTCAATCGTCCTCTCTTATTTTTGCAAGAAGGAACAGTGGTGATTACTGAGATACAAAAGAATTATCTTTGGGTATAGAAAAAAGCCCATTGTGGCTTCCAGCAGAGACCATAAAGCTATAGCTTAAAGGTACTTGCAATATAAAACCCGAAGGAATACATAATAGTTAGAGTGTTAGAGAGTAAATCTGCTTTAAGTTTCTTACTTTTTATTTTACTACTGTTAGTGACTCATAAAACTGTTACATAGTTGATAGCATTTTGAGGAATACAAATGTAGTGTAGAATTGGCTATCAACTCTAACTCCTTGACAGTCCCTTATTGTATTAACTAAGGTTTAGATTTCAACATTCCAACATTAGATTTCAATAATTTTGATTTCAAAAATTCTGTATAAAAGGTGAAAACAGAATGCAATGATTTGTAGATCCTTTTCAGCTTTTATTCAATTGAATGCACTACAAACACAAGATATTTAACTTTCAAATGTAACTGTATTGTTTTGTGTGTGTATACGCTCATTAACTGATACCTGCAGCACATCTGAAAAAATGTTTCAACAAGGGCATGTTTACTACTGTGTTACATCACCTTTTCTTTTAACAACACTCAGTAGGGAACTGAGGACACTTTTGAATTAAAGTCTTCTCTCTTCTGAGGAACATTAACACAAACAAATAAGCATGAAAGTCAAAAAATAAACATAGAAGCACAAACAAAAAACTGCAATGGAGCAAAAGGACGTCATCATCTCTGTGTGTTCAATACAACAATACATAATAAGAGCAAATTTCTGTATCGTTTTGATTATATCTCTCTAGAAGGAATGAACTGGAGGACAAGCCCACATTGTGTGAATAAAGGCGCATTCATGCCTTTTACGCTTTCAGCACAAATTACCTTCCAGTAAACCCATTTTATGAAGATGGACAGGTGTAAAATAATATCGATCTTATGGTGTGTACATTTCCTCAGAGCCTCTCGTGTAAACTGGAAATTATCTTCTCCCAGGAGTCCTTATCAGTGTTCACATTCAAATCTCTCTGCAGGATAATCCTGAGGTTCCCACAGTCACTATATATCGTGTTCGAAGTTATCTTATAAAAGGTGAATGCTGAATGGTCATTTGGAGGTAATTTAAAATATCGCTGGCCCATATCATCTTCCCTGGGCAACTGCTTAACCACACTCCCTAAACTACTTCTTATTTGAAAATATCTCCAGAAGTCTGATTTATCTTTAAAGTTTTAACCAAGAGATTACTATTTTCTCCATTTTTATTGCTGGCTCATTCAAAGGTAAAGAATACACCCTCTGATTTTGTGAAATCTTTAATCTTTATTTTGTGAAGTTTAGTCCAGACTTTCTTCAAGTGTTGTAAAATTGTACAAAGATTACTCTTATAAATCTTTTGTCTTGATAATTTAGATAACTCAAAGGCAGTACCATACAATTCTACAATGGGCAGAAAAATTATTGTTACTAATGCTGCTGTCATAATCACCATAGTACCTTCTGTATACTTCATTGTCTTTATCATTATCTACAGTTCTATCTACTTCTGGTATTATTACTGCTGCTATGCATCTTTGCTTGTGTGCACCTTCTCTCATGTAATGTGCCTGTCAATCCTCTGGAATTCTTCTTTGCTCGGTTTTGTCGACCAGTCACCCTAATAGGTCCTAAAACATATTATTCAGTTTAATATTTTGTCTTATTTTGTGTAATCGTGATAAAGACTGGAGACGTGACACTATGGGTAAGATGTCCTCTGATAGAATAAAACAAAAGCACAGTTCACCTTTAATTTGAGCTTCACCTTACGTATTTTATAGTTATGTCTAGACTTCCGCCCCCTTCCCTCTGTATTTCCCCCAGGGATTGCCTTTGTAATCCAATGGCCTGTGTAAACTAACGCTCCGAGCTTTATTGCTCTGTGTGACTGCTCTCTCCCCTAAGCTAGACAGCCACGCTACACACAATGCTCACACACACACACGCAGTAGACACATACACATCCGCAGTCTTGCAGATAACTTAATGTACCTTTTCTATCTCTCCCCTTGAAATTCAGTAAAGACTTGGCCTGTGCAGTTTGTACATGCATCTCCATCTGTCTCTTGTTCTTGTCTTCTCAGGCTCTCGCTTCTTCTTTTCAAATACACACACGACACTCGGTATCCACCCTGGAGGCCCCAGAATCTCATTTAGCACTTTAGAGAGAGGCCCAGGCACTTTATTATGGCACATCGGAGGAGAAAAAGAATAGATGTTACAGTGTTACAAAAGGATGACAACAGTGTGATTGTGTGTATGTGTGTGTGTGTGTGTGTGTGTGAGAGAGAGAGAGGTGGAAATGGTGTGTGTTTGTGTCTGTATGTGAGAGACCCCAAAAAACCAAGAGCAGGAGAAATTAAACTGGGTGAAAGAGCAATGATGTGAAACAGTCAACAATAAGAGCTAGGAAGAGAATTAGAGCGGCGAGGACGGTGGAGCGAGTGAGCGACAGAGAGACGTCTTCAGGGGGTTTAGTGTGTTGTTGATGAGTAGTGACAGGTGCCAGCCAGCGGAACAAGCAGGGTGCACCTCTGTCACCAACCTGACACACGCGCGCGCACACACACACACACACACGATCCTGCTACGCCCCGGCGCGTCCTCCCTCCTCTCCTTCTCTGTTTGACAGAAGAATCTCCCTCACACTGAGTTGGTTCAGGCCAGTGTGATTGGACTTAAGACATTTTTAGAAAGTTCCTTGAACTGATAAAAAAAGAAAACAGAGTTCCCAGTGACAGAGGGCTGTTGAAGTGTAATTTAAAGATTCAGTTTAAGGCTTTCAATTAATATAACTGATAGCGAGTGAATGATGTTAGTTGCAAAGCCAGAATTTTCTTAAAGATGAATGATCCAAATAGGACATTCACATACATTAGAACATTACACAAGTCTTAACAACAAACACTAAGACAGCCAGTACACTACAGTCTAATCCTCAGACAACTTAAGAGTTGGTCGGGACTGATGATTAAAATTCTCGTACCATAGATACTCAGCTGGAGGATGCTTTGACCCATCCACCCCCTGATGTCAAGAAGACAATTATGTCAGGCTGTCTGCTAAAATCATCTGTAGAGCAACAAGTATGAAACACTCAGACAGCAGCACACAGCAGTGCAGCAGGAGAGAGTGTATCCAATCAGTCTTAGTTTGCTGTTTACAGTCTCAGCTCATCATATGGTGGGAAAAAAGTCTCTCTTTCTTTGCTTGGAGTGAGTCACAGGTTTATTATTTTGGCATTTGATCTTTTAAACTGAAAGATGTACTATTTTGGTTGCAAGATTTTTGTTGCCATGACTTTTTCTTTCACAAGTTTGAAGTGCATGTGCAGTATTTAGAAATTGTTGTGAGGAAAAGAGTGAAGAAAAATAGACATTTGGAAATACTCTACTTTGAATAATAACTTCTTTCTGAAGGTTTTCCATACACAGTTCTTCATTGAAAAGTCTCATTCTCAGTGTATAATGTTTCACCACACTGGTTTCAACTGGCCACCAAACTAACTGCGATGTAAAAAATTTGTGTTCATAGCCTACATGCTGGTCTTACACTGGTTTATTCTGTGTGAATACAGAGAAACGTTCCTCCTTCAGCAGATGAAAATGAAAACAGCCTTCTAGTGTCAACTTCTGCACATACATCATTCTGCACAGCGAAGCTGAAAGATAAAAATGAAGTAACAATGAGTAAGGCACATTTTTGAGAGGAGGGTGCACTTTAAAGGCACTGTTCCAACTTGTCATTGTAAAAACCTTAGGAAAACAGGATGGTAAAAGGGAAAATACAAAAAGTGCTTTTCAATAGAAATGTTTGTATACAGAAAATTGCAGTTCCACACTGCCATTAATCTGGGTTGTAACTTGTCTGTCTGTGTGTCATTCTTCAGGTTCAGGCAAATGTGGAGAAGGCACTGACACTGTTTGGCCAGCTGCTGACGAAGAAACACTTCCTGCTGACGTTCATACGCACCCTTGAGGCCCAGAGGTGTCTATCGTATATGTCTTTTCTTTTCTTTTCTTTTTTTTTTTTTTTTGCAACGGATTCATTTCAAGAAACAATTAAAATAAATAAGTAATGAATGAAATCAATGAATAAATAAAAGCAAAATTAAAGCATGCAATATTGGTAGAGAGCTTTAACGTTTACCCCTATGATATTTCTAGCTATGGAAACAGGATCCTGTAAATGCAGGAAGGTAGTCAGTACAGCACGTGAGAGGCTACCACTTTCGTACAGGCTACAACTTCTTGAAGATATCACAGTTGTGGAAAGTTGTGCTGTGGAATCTATGTTGCACTCTCCTAATTCTGCCTTTTCTTAGGAACAAATGTAGTAGTTACTTTTTTTAAATACTTAAATACTTCAGACCAAAAAAAATGTTCTTGAAGGGGAAAAAAAATGAGCCTTTATAGACTAGTTAATTTGACTGTTATAACGCAAAAGGCCTTCGAATAGAACAGGAAAGGCAAATTAACCAGAACAAAAACATTTGAGTAGCTGTAAAGGAGGAAACAGAGTTATAACACCATTTAATTAAGATTAAATCTGCATTAATGTTTTAATGAATTGTTTGCCTAATGGTGCACATCTATTTTGAGAAACTCCAGATGAGTACCCAACAAAAGCTGGGTTAGCGTTTGTGAAACTTGAATGTTGAACTTGATTATTGTACTTCCAGGTCATTTTCAATGCGGGACAGAGGCAACGTGGCATCTCTGATCATGACGGCCCTGCAGGGGGAGATGGAGTACGCCACCGGAGTCCTGAAACAGCTGCTGTCTGACCTGATAGACAGAAACCTGGAGAGCAAAAACCACCCCAAACTGCTGCTCAGGAGGTGAGGAAGATGTGTTGATTCAATTCAATATTTTACTTCATTAGTTTTGTATTCTATGAGTCAACTTTCAAAAAGAGGTTCCAGTTTAGTACATATTACCTGTATGTTTGAGGTGGAAGAGGAAAACTTTCAAGTTGAGCCAGCTTTAAATGTTTAACAATAAAGAAAGGTGAAGAAAACTATGAAGACGAAGAAAACTAGCACAGTGGCAATAAAAGGTGGATGACAAAGTAGATAATCAGATAAAAAGATGATGACTGAGAAGGTTGAGACTCAAAGACATAAGGAGACTTAAAAGAAAGAATTTATACTTAACAGTTTAAGCCTTATAAGCCTTAGTCATATCTGAAAGAACAAGAAGAACAAGTGACTCACAAAACAAATCAAATCGATTATGAAAAATAAAGTGGGCAACCAGTTTCATCATTGGTTAGTTGGGTCTATGTTATGATGCACAGCACTCACTCACCAATCATAAAGCTTCAAAAACCAGCAACTGGCTTTATGGGGGGCCTAGATACAGTACGTTAATCTATTATAAAATGACCAGAAAACGCACAGGAGGTATTTCTGTTCATTGCTTTTGATCTTAAATCAACCTGTAAATGCACAAATCTCCCAGAAACTGTAGATTTAGTTTTTTAGCTGTGATAGAGTAACGGAGTTAAGTTTTAAGTCCTTTGTATGGACAATATCTGCACATGCCGTGATTAGGCAGAGCAGTAATTAACTAAATGCAAACCAAAACTCTGTTGTTGTTTTTTTTGTTTTCTTCAAATGCTCTGTTTTTCTTCTCCCTCTGTTTGTCAGAACGGAGTCTGTTGCTGAGAAGATGCTGACCAACTGGTTTACATTTCTCTTGTACAAGTTCCTTAAGGTAAGCGCCAACAGCCACGCCTGTTTGTATTCCATCCTTTCAGTTGTTCGCTGTGTCTTTTGAACACTGATTAATAGTCATCATCTAAAGTGGATTTATATTGTGCAATGTGTTTAAGTGTATTTCATCTGTCTGCGTTTTAGAGGTTTATTAAATGCCTGTGGCGTATAATATTCCCTCATTGCATTCATCCCAGTGTGATTATTAAAGTTTTCCCGTTTTGGCCTCGTATTGTCTTGCTTTACCAGTGCAGTACGCGTACAGTAGATCATCAAAGCCTCTCAGCGGCACATCTCTGCTATTTTAATGTCCTTTTTTAGCGCATAGATCCTATCCACTCTCATAATTTCACTCTTGTAGCTGACATATCCTCTTCACTGATCTTTATGTCGTTCTTTTAGCTCACATCTTCCCTTCCTCTGATCTCTCTTTCATCTGTGCGGTTTCTGTTGTCATTATTCCGCTGTCGCTCTCCTCTCTGCCTTAAGGTCATTTGCCTCACCAGGATGTGCGATGTCGCTCCCGCTGCCCCCCTCCACCCCCCTCCACCCCCACCCAGCTTTTCCTTCATGCTCTCCATCTCTCCATCCCCTCTTCCTATTTCCTCGCCTTTACAGAGCCTGCTTAAAGAAATCAGAAAGAGACTTAGAACCCGAAGTGGTTATTATTAGGGTTATATTGCTGGCAAAAAATGCAATCCACATGGGAGATGGCATTCAATTTGGTGTAATTCTCTCAGTTTGATGAGCTTGCTTCAGTTTGATGCTGTGCATACTTTGATACTGTATACACAGTATCATTATATTATATGCATTTTTAGGGTACTCAGAATGTATGAAAAGAAAACAGGAATTGTTACTTAAATTCCGATTACTTTCTTTTTATTTGCCTCAAAAAATAAACACAGAACGTTCCTGTCTTGTGCATAGTTGATTTACAGTTACTGATTGTTAGTGATGTAGTAATATAAGCCCATTCCAGTGTACTGCAAGAGCCATCATTATATTCCCAAAATCTAAATGTCAGCATGAAATTATGGAGCCTTAATGAAGCCACTATAGTGAGTAAAGGCAAATGTCCTAGACTAGCATGCAGTGGCCAAGCGAGGAAAGCGAAAGCGGAAGCGCTGTGATGTATGCTCGCTCTGCCTCATTAGCAGCTTGCCCACCTAATTGGCCCAGATGCTAACGAGGTTCTTAAAGTGTACAGCGGGGGAACGAGGAAAGGAAGAAAGACGAGAACGGTTGTTGGGAGAGGCGGGAAGGTGGAGAGGAATGGGGTTAGAGGTGGACTTCCGATGTGGTGGGGAGAGGGAACAAGAATACAGGGACATGACAATTAGGAGTTAAGAAGAGGAAAAGGCTGAAGAGGGAAAGCGGAGGAGAGGCAGGAAGGAGGTGGGAGATAAAGGGGAAAATGAGGAGTGGTGTAAGGACTGTAAAAAGTGGAGACAGAAAGGAGGAGGAGGGGAGAGGATTCATGTAATCAAGTAAAGGGCAAAATTAAAGAAGACAGCAGGAAAGGCATAGGTAGCACATAACAGCGTTGTAGAAAAGGCTGATGAGGGACAAATAAAAAAGAAGAACAGCACATCAGTTTATCCATGTGTTTCTCAGCACGTGTATCAGATGATGTTTTTGTCACTGTGTTGAGACCACCAAGAACATTAGTTTGCAACTAGTGATTGTCAGATTTAAAACCACTGCTCTCCTAGTTTTATTTAAACCTGCACCAACTTTTGGGCAACTTGGACACCACATAAACAAGCTGTGAGTACAGTACTGACGTTATCACCTTTAAGGTTTTTACAGTGAATGTTGTTAATAAATCGTTGCTTGTGTAGGGAAATATAGGGAAATATCTGTCTCTTCAGTTTAACTTTTAAAATGTTTAACTTTGTTGCTGTGAGAGCAATGAGAAGGAACCAAAACAGTAAAGGTGTACACTCCAAAACCAAAATGAGTTGAAAGATGCTCTTTGTGGGTTTGCCACTGCCAGCAACACCCTTCAAATTACACACAGTCATCCATTGTTAATCTAAAATTATTGACTGATTGATTATAGGTCTTGTACATTTTTAGAGAATTTTTTTTTGTTTGTTTTTTCAATAATTGACATGAAAACAAAAAACAAACACTGGATGAAGATTTTGTGACCCCATGAGTGGAAACCACTGATTTAGGAGATTTGTGTTTTCTTGCAAACAAAGAAATGTTCTAAGAGAGAAACAGGCAGTGGAGCACATTGATTGATTTGCAAAAGTTCTGTTTACATTCACTGTTTCTCTTGATGTCTAACAGATGTATTTGCAAGCTGATATTTGCCGCTTGTGGCCACACCACAGGCTACATTTAAAGCTACTTATGTGGAAGTAAGGAGAAACACAAAATGATGATAGCTTGACTCCTCAAGGACATCATACAAATGTCATACATTGTCTTGTTTCCAAGACAATGGTGTTGTTTCCAAAGCCTCTTTATTGTTAAAGTTGCCAAATAGCACGAAACAAGGCAAAAATCTGACCAAATCTGGAAGCTACCTCCCCAAAATCTGGTGTGAAGTATGATTCAATAACTGAACTGGTTATTACCCATTAGGTTGACATCATATCCATCCCGTGCATTTGCATCATATCCAAAATCAAAAGTATCTGCATGAAAAAGGTGATGTGTGGATGTGAGCGAGAGAGAGAGAGAGGAGATAGCAGTAAGGTGGTGAGGATTGATTTTACCGAGGAGAGGAGGGCAAAAAAAGGAATGTGTGTTGGAAAGAAAAAGCGAGTTGTAGAGTGTGCGTGAAGGTGAGACAGATAAATTAGTACTTTCTCCTGTTCACACACACGCACACACACAGTCTGAAGTATCTCTCTGAGCACTGCGCGGTCGATCATTAAGCTCTCGTCGGGATGAGTATTGGCCATGATGTGTCCTCTCTCTCCCCTCTAAACTGCTGCTACTTCAGTTGGGAGTGTTTTCCTTGGACCCGAGTGATGACTAATGACGCTATTGATTGGCAAGTGTCTTTGATGGAGGGGAGAGTGGGAAACATATTTATAACATCTGTGTCTGGTCACATAAGAGATGAAAATGGTGGGGATGGAGCTGAAAAGATTTAAATAACATGCTTTCAGTCAGTTCTCTAGACTGGAAAAAGAAAGAAATAAATCCCTTAGGGTTGATTCACCCACTTGTCATTTTTTAGATGTTTTTTAGATCTTATTTCCAAAATTGTATCAGCTGTATTGATTTCAGTCTGTGCTTTTCATCCACATCTTCCGGACTGGATTCCAACTGCAGTGACCTCTATATCTGCCTTTAAAAATCTAATAATAATAAAAAACAAGTTCCGTTTGACCAGTCACTTGATGGCTTTATCGCCTCATAAAGGTGTTATAACAGTTTTATGCTAATACTGCTTCACGAGGCACTGTGAAGAGATGATAGATGAAAAGATAGGACTTGTGATGGGTTCTGTTTTCGCATGCCGAGACAGAAAAAAGCATCTAAGCACCATGCATGTCAGCCTACATTTTATACACATCTTACACATATGGACTTAAAACAGCCTGCTGAAAAGCATAAAGACCAGTTTAACTAAAGCAGAGGATTTCTGCCATTAGACGCAAATGAGGATGTTTTCTAAGGATTTGTGGACAGGTGCTAAACAGCCTTTTTGTGCTGGTAAAACAGAAGAAAGGTGACACAATTTGGTCTCATGCAACATTTATTTTAAGGCGTTCCCATTCAGCGGTACAAAATGTGGGAGGAGGGAACGTTAATTAACACAGAAAGCTGCAACACCCATCTCATCAGTGGACACTGACTGCTGCAGCAGGTCAAGTTTGGTCTGAAAGGTAACATCTGGGAGAAGGAGGTGTAAAATCTGTGGGGATGATACACTGATGCATAAAGAGGGTGGGAGAATGGACACACTCGTCCACACACACGTCCACACACACGTCCCAGGTGTTGTGTTGAGCTCGCTGTATGTTTCACATGATTTTACTGCAGTATCCTCCTGCTGCTTCCTCACTTTTATGTTTGACTACTGCTCCAAGTGATATGAGTGAAACAACCAGTAAATATTTAAAGCACTGGTAAGTATTTATATTAGTTTGTATCTGTTTCAAAAATAATCTATTCAAAGGAATTCAGACTGATGGGTTTTTTTTTGTTTTTTTTGAGATGAAAACACCAGGCTATTTAACTAATATTCCCTCATGCACAGCCTTCCTCTTGTGGGAAATGCACGCTTTCTAGTTCTAAGATTGTTTACTTTTCGCCCAATACTGCAAGATCAGCAGCAGAAAACACTTTTATTCTCTGCTCTTCAGACGTGCCAAAACAGCTTGTTGTTTGACCTTATATAACGACACTCTATGCAGATCAGATGAAGTGCGACTGAGCTCTTTTACGTCAATACTCACAGTAATTTCCAGGCTAAATTGAACAACTGTGAGGACACAGAGTTTTGTGCTCCTGACACTAATTTGCTGCAGCTTTAATAATTGCACCTATAAAATGTATATACTTAGATATACTGTATTTTAACACATTTTTACCTCCACTAGAAAGCAACAGAGAAGGTAAGATTCATCAGAAGGGGGAAATAAAATCTGTTTGTCGTTTTGTTTTGAATTTTCTCTACTTTTTGCTTTTTTCCTGGACAGTTTCACCTCTTTAGGCCTCTCATAATTATTCAAATGAAAGACTCTGAGGCAGGAGAATCAGTCAGTTGAACTGCTGGCAACTCTTCTCCTTCTGTCTCCTCCCTCAACAGGAGTGTGCTGGGGAGCCTCTGTTCATGCTTTACTGTGCCATCAAGCAGCAGATGGAGAAGGGACCCATAGACGCCATCACAGGAGAAGCCCGCTACTCTCTCAGCGAGGACAAGCTCATCAGGCAGCAGATTGACTACAAAACACTGGTCAGTAAACTTGCTGTGTCTTGAGGCTTGTCTGCTTTACTCTAAATCACTTGATGGGTTGTTAAGCATTAGTTACATCTGACAATGATGAAAATTTGAAAGCAAGCTCTAATGCAGTAGCCATTGGTTGCTTAATTTGAGAGGATTCTGTTGTGGGTTAGGAAATTTCTTCCAGGGTAAACATGGAGTTCCAGTGTCAGTTGAGTTTGGAGGGAGAATGTGATCTGGCTGTGAAGCGACCCAACTACTGCCCAGCATTAATCACATTCTCTCTCCAAACAAAGCACTTCAGGTTTGGATTGGGAACATACACACAAACCTACTTGTCCTCTGGATCTGCTACTGTTATTTTGTGCCTAAGTTTGAAAGCTGAATTACTATAGCCTCAAAAAGAGTGAATAGACAAGGAAAATGTCCAGATTTTTAAATAGCTGGTGAAAACAAACTAGGTGTGAAAATATTCAGATGCACCCAAAATAATCATGTAAACATGTCACCAGTTGGCACTGTTCTTATAGGGTCTCTGCTTCAGCCTGATTTCTTTTGTTTCCACCTGTTTTTTTCTGCCAGACGTTACACTGTGTAAACCCAGAGAATGAGAATGCCCCTGAGGTGACGGTCAAGTGTCTGAACTGTGACACCATCACTCAGGTCAAAGAGAAGCTGCTCGATGCTGTCTACAAGGGCAGTCCCTATTCACAGAGGCCCAAGGCTTCTGATATGGACCTGGGTAAGTCAAACAGCACAGCGTGTTCAAACTGTATGACACATGTGGACTGAACAATAATTCATTCAAATTCTGATGGCCAATATGGTACATCCAGAGGCAGATGGAATCAGATTTGTGTCAGCATGATCAACAAAACCTCTTAAATATCAGCAGGAAGTAGGAATTTTACAGACTGAAACTCGCTGAAGCAAACAAATTATCTCCAATTATTCTGCTAATTAACTAAACTATTAGTCTTTTCCATAATTAGTGCGCAGGCGCTGTCTCAGCCTGCTCGAGGTGCTCTCAACAATTTCCTTCAGGTTTAATAAAGTTCTGTCTGATCTTATTTTATCTTTTGTTTTTTTTTTTGTTTTTTTCATTGAATAATGTCTGTCAGGTCCCGCTGCTTCTGTCAAATTATTTAGTTCTATCACTCCTTTTTAGTTTGATCATACTGACACAAATGTAATTTCCTATATATCCACTAACTAACTCCACTAACTATGGATTATTATGCAGCTAATGATTATTTTTATTATCGATTCATCTGTCAGATGTTTTCTTGATTTATTTATGGTCTAAATAAATCATGAAAACATCTGAAAAAAATTCATTCACAACATTCACAAGAAATTGTGACAAATTGTTAATTGATAAATAATAATTCTTTTGTCCAAGCAGCAGTCTCAAACCAAAAGGCTCATTTATTCATTCATTTACTATCATTCAAACAAACAAACAAAAGCAGCAAATTCTTACTTTTAAGAAGATGGAACCAGCAAATGTTTGATATTTTCACTTCAAAAATGAAACAATTAATTGATTATCGAAATAGAGAGGAGAGGGAGTGAGGATGTCAAATTGTCTTAAATACATAGTCCAACACTGTAATTTACTCTTCAAACTCAAAGCTCTCCATACCAGTAAGAGTTCATTTCTCTTTGCACTTTTTGTCAGAGGGGCATTACCTATGGAAGTGCATGTGACATATTCTTATGCCTATTTATTTTTTTTGCTTAATTATAATTTTTAATTCTAAAAGACAGAATTACTTGATTTTGTGTGGAAAACAGCCACAATGAACACTAGAAACAGGGACTGGGATCAATTAATTGTGTCATTAAACCTGCATTAATCCAAAACAGTGAAGTTCGGGGACATAAAACCAAAACAATGAGCTGAAAGATGTTAAAACTCTCTGTAGAGCTGTGGAGAAGAGTAGGAGTCAGCTGTTAATTTTGTCTGTGTTTGTCACTATGAGAAACACTATTCTGCGTACTACAGAGTCATTTGAGTAAAGGGAGAAGCATACTGACAAACCCTACGTGCAATAAAGAAATGCATTTCAAATAGAGAAAATACAAGACTGTGCAGTGAATAAAATAAAATGACATCTGAACTCATTCCAAGATGTTTTTAAGGACTTAATTTCACACGCAGTGCCACACAGAGCACTTCAGCTCTTTATTCTAAACCTCTGTTCGGTTTTCCTGAAGAATGGCGTCAGGGTCGGATGGCCAGAATCATTCTGCAAGATGAAGATGTCACAACTAAGATCGACAACGACTGGAAAAGACTGAACACACTGGCTCACTATCAGGTAGGGCGGCACATGAAATAGGCATAGGCAAGAGTTGACAGCTGAGTTGGATTCATGCACTGAGTGTTTCTGCTCTGTGTTTTGTTGTGTAGGTAACAGATGGCTCAGTCATCGCCCTGGTGCCAAAGCAGAACTCTGCCTATAACATCTCCAACTCCTCCACCTTCACCAAGAGCCTCAGTAGATACGGTGCGATTCCCATTCTCCTCTTGATGCTATTTAAAAGGTTCTCTCAATGATTCCCCTCCCTGCAGCTATCAGCCTACCCCCACGCCCCCTAACTCCTTTATTCGCTCTTACTCTTTGTTTATGGTGGCCATGATTGTGCTCCATTGTTTTTTTCACCTCCCTCCAACTGAATGGCAATCCTTTTTATCCTTTGCTATCAGCCCAGGCCAAGGCCATTCCACGGCTATTTCCAAGCACTCCATAAATGACAGACATTAAAGTAGACACCTCAATCCCCAGCTGACTGGGTGAGAGACACCTGGCAGTCAGTGATAGACGGACACCCAGCATCAATATGCTTGACTTCACAGGAAAATTAAACTACACAGAAGATAAATTACTCTGTAATTAAAAAAAGGGATCCAGTGATACAGAGAGGGTACTGACCCTCAGTTAAGCACGACTGATGTCAGTGTATCTGATCTACTGTAGATTCACAGCAAACTGGACATTTTCTGAAACTGCTCATACAAATTTTGAGGAGTACAGAGAAAAGTGAGAGGAAGGATAAGCAACATATGGTCCTCGACTGGAAGTCATTTGGAATCATGTTGCAGTGGTGTGATACACACGACATTTGTGGCACATGAAAATGTTCCACGGTGAGACCTTTGCTTATACTGCCTATAGTAACATTCTATTCTATTTCATGTTTGAATCACCAGAGAGGTCAAGACAAGGACAGGGTTAGTGTTAAGTTGACCATTTTTACTTGTTTTTTTCATTGATTAATTTTTTAAACATGCATCCTTTTATTGCTGGGGGCAGCAGAAATAAGCTGTAAATACAGCAGTGTCAAAAGATCATTTGGAATATGTTAGAGTTAGATGAATATGTTGGATATGTTAGAGTAGATATGGAGCAACATTAATGGAGTCATGTTTATGTCCATCTAGTAGCAAATATTTACTCTATTTTTACCTCTGTTTTTCTGTCCACCAACTCCTGAGACAATAATTTGGCTCTGTGGCTGCTAAATGTTCATGGTGTTCACCATCAAGTTGCCATTCTTGCTCTGAATGCTGCTTGATTCTAGATAGCAGCCTTCTGCAGCCAAAATGGGTGCTGATTAAAGCAATGACACTGAACCAAAGCTTTAAAGTTTTGGGCCGGAAACCCAAGGAACGAGCTGAAAGACACTCAAAGGTTTTGTGTAATTGAACTGCAGAACTGCAGAGCCCAGTGACAGTTTCCTGTGGAATGACACAACCACCAGGATTCATATGAGTCAGAGAGTACTGAAAGATTTATTATAGCCAATCTGTGCCATATGTCATGACAAATACTTAAAGTTGAGCCTGTATGAATGGAAACCTACACCGTGCTGGTGTAGTGTAGAAAAAAATAGCTGGAACGTTCTTGTGCAGGGATGTGCATGTGTAGGAGGGTATGTTTTTGAACACAGGTAAATGTTGGCCACCAGTGTCCATGATGGGTTTGGAATCAAAGGCACTCAGCACCCTGCTGGCAAAAGCAACAACAGCACTAGACACCGCCTCACTCAGCCTCTCTGATTTTTCTATCCTGTGCTCTCCCATTACTCTCCATTTCACCCCTCGCTCCCCTGACCTTTTTGTTACTCTGTCCATTTAGCCCCCCCACCTCTTTTACCTGTCTCTTCTCTCCTCTCCTCTCCATCCTTCACCCAAACATGAAGGGATGGCAGCATGCATCAGCAACTCTCCCTCTCTTATCTCTCCACCTCTGCTGTCCATCCTTCTTCCCCAGGAGTAGCAACCACTCAGCAGAACCACTCTCCCTCCTGGGCACCTCATCTCTGTTTTTTTTCTCTCCGTCCTAACTGAAACAGTCATAGATATGCATCTCCTTGCTTCTCTCTAATCAACTTTGACACTCATGCCATGAATCATGAAACACAGATAGATGATTGGGTGGGGGGATACTTTGTTATAGGTGATCATTGGTTTATTTGCTAGCTTACCTATCAGGTAAAGAGAAAATCCATTAGTTCTATGGTATAGCCTGTAAAAAATAATTGGTTATTTTCTGGTTTCTGAAAATCTCTGAAACTCTTAAAATGAGCTATGGGCTATATTAATGAAAATGAGCCTTGAATGAAACTTGAATGAGGAGGTATCTAACACAAGCTGACATAGTTCTTTCAAATAATTTTGTCTTCTGTTTGTTACTGGCCATAGAGAGTATGCTCAGGACAGCCAGTAGTCCAGACAGTCTACGATCCCGAACACCCATGATCACCCCTGACCTGGAGAGTGGAACCAAATTGTGGCATCTGGTGAAGAACCACGACCACTCGGACCAGAGGGAGGGTGACCGAGGCAGCAAGATGGTCTCTGAGATCTACCTTACCAGGCTGTTAGCTACAAAAGTAAGACACAGAGAAGTCAACTACACAACAATGTTTTAACATCTCACTCCAGTCAGGGGGGAAAAAATTTGAATCATTCTGGTACAGTGACACTTACCACTAAAACTCTTTTTTGACATTATGAGTTCTTTAAAGCAGAGTGATCCAACTCACTCATTTAATGAGATTTAACCAGTCACGCCGGCAAGGATGTTGGAAGGCCTGAGAAGAGCTGAGAAGCATATTTGGTCAAGTAAGACCTTATCTTTCTAATTTAATGTAGTGCGGAGGCACATGACCGAGTGACAAATGCAACATACTCAGAGAAACTTAGTTGATCATCAATCACAATGCCTACATCTGAGATCCGTGCCAAGACAGTGAGGTCATCTGACAGCAAGGAAAGACAGAGCATGGTGTCATAAGCATAAGAAAAATCATGTGAGCAGATAGACGGGTGGACTTGTATATTGAGAAGGGAAGAGGTCCAACTACCGATGATTGTGGTACCCCAGTGAAAAGAAAGTGAAGCATGGACTCAACTCTTTTCCATACTGAAGGATCAGTGACAGCAGTGCAATTTGAGGCGAATGAAGCTGACTCATTCTTGAAACCATACTCGCTTGATTTGAGGAATTCAGAGACTTGTGCAAAAACTGCATGCTCTACACCTTTGTACAGGAAAGGTTGTAAACTGGCTGGTAGTTTTGTATATTTGAAATGAGTTTAGAGTTGGCTTTTATAACCCTTGCCTAATCTGCCTAACTACCAATATGAGAAAGCATCCAGAAGCTTTTCCTCCTTTGCTGTTTACCATTTTTACCATCTCTTTCCTAAATGTAGAAGGGAGACGGCAGCAAGTACAAGAGAGCCAGCTTTTCAATTTTCACTGGTAATAAGAAGACACGGATTAATAAAAAATGGAGTTGTGGTTCAGAGTGCAGGAAGCCAGGTACGATAGGTGTCAGGAAACGGGTAATTCACTGAGGGACTGAAGGTTTGGCCATGCATGTATGAAAAAAAACAGACAGCAAATGCAATTGAGAGGCTCATCTTGTTCTTGTCTCTCAATGGCTGTCTTTCTTTGTCTGTCTGCCCGGGCTTTTTGTCGATGCAGATCTCAGTACTTTTAGATTGGGACAGAATTCATTCCTGTTCCATTTTGCAACGGCTGACTAAATACAATCCCCAAACATTTCCGTGGTAATAGATTCTGCCAGATGGAGAAGTCCAGGAAACAAATGTGTTGTTAGGGAAATTCATTTAGATACATTTGATGTAATTATACTGAAGTATTGCCATTGGAGGAAAGCACTATCCAAATCCAAGGGCTGGGGTTCTTGTTCGTGATTCTGTCACAGCAACAGAGTTATTGCTGTGATTCCCACTGGGGCCATTCATACCAGAGTGAACACACTTAAGGCCCATTCTGGTGCTGTGGAAACAAGTGGGAGGAAATGATAAACTGTGTTCTTTCACACACCAGAGTGAAACTTTGTTTGCTGTCATTCTCTACATCAGCTTTTCTGTCGTCTCCTCCAATTAACAGGTAGATTTATAACTAAATGTTTTCAAGTGGTGTTTCTTTCGGTTTTTTTTTAGGGTGGGTGGATTGATCTTGAATAGCAGCATAAAAATGCTGAACACATGAATGACCAAAATCAATATAAGTAAGAAAAAACAACTAAACACTCTCTAAAAGCAAAGGTCAAAGCGAGTTACCAAAATAAAGGTGATGTTTTAAAATGTCCAAAGGAATCAGTGACAAACTACCAGCCAAATGCTTGTCAGACATGAAATCACAGCTCATACAACAATTTAAAACCTTAGTGTCTAACGTCACTCAGCCATCTTAAATCACTAATGTGCGCATGAAAAACAGTTACATAAAATTATAAAACAGAAACCACGGACATCAAAATTACCAAAATAACTACAACTACCTTTAGAAGTTACAGTTAAAAGAACCATTCAAACAACAACATAAAACAACCCAGGATTAAAATGACATAAGGAATTACAGTTTATTTCATCCTTTCAAGGTTTTCTTGTTCTCTCTTTGTTATCATCCTTCCGTTCAGGGTACGTTACAGAAGTTTGTGGATGACTTGTTTGAGACCATCTTCAGCACAGCACACAGAGGAAGCGCGTTGCCGCTGGCCATCAAGTATATGTTCGACTTCCTAGACGAACAGGCTGACAAACACTCCATCACAGACTATGATGTACGACATACCTGGAAGAGCAACTGGTAAGTGACCTTGCTTTTCACCTGTCGCTACTGAATAAAGTATTACAGTGTTCAAAGATGGCACATCTGTTCAGAAAATTTCACATACACATAGATATTACATTTCTGACATCACTGGCTGAGTTACCATTTTGTTAATTTTTTTCTGAGTCAGTTGACTGTAGTTATTCTCTGAAGATCTCTGTGTTCTTAGGGGTTGGTTAATTATTAATGGACAAGAAATTATTTGTTAAAGTGTGTTTAAATGACCTGTAAAAGCATGTGGTGGTAACGCATACCCAATCTGCAAATGGCTGGAAAGCAAATATCTTTTTTTGAACGCTGCATACCAAAGTCATTAAATCAATAAATCCAGGTCTGCAGATTGCACAAAAATTAAAATAGCTGCTGTGTTGGATGCTTGGTCTTAATTTACTGGATGATTTAATAACATCTTCAGACTAGCAATTCATTATGCACTTGCAGAGCATTTAGGTCAACATTTGATAAAGATCTGACCAATTGCATTTTCTTCTGGTAAGCTGCTGCCTTGCCTGAGGGAAGTGGCACCCACACAAGGCAATAATCAGAAAATGAAAATGATACAGTGCACTATGAACAAAAGTAAAATAAGCAAACAATGCAAAGTACTCAATCACTTTAAAGGTGGTGTACGAGACATCTGTGGGAAGGTGCATGGTAATACAGGAAACTGCGAGGTTACACTCAATTAAATATGTTTCTTTAAAAAATGTCTATTCTGTATTCCCTTTGCAGTCTTCCTCTGCGGTTCTGGGTGAACGTCATCAAGAACCCCCAGTTTGTATTTGACATCCATAAGAACAGCATCACGGATGCCTGTCTGTCTGTGGTGGCCCAGACCTTCATGGACTCCTGTTCTACGTCAGAACACAAACTAGGAAAAGACTCGCCTTCAAATAAGCTTCTCTACGCTAAAGACATCCCCAACTACAAGAACTGGGTAGAGAGGTGAGTCAAAGCTGAACTCTGACACACTTACATCCAAATCAACCACGTTAAATTCGAAAATGATATGGAAAATTCCCATATAATTCTGTGACATAAGTTCAGTGTAAATTGTCACATTAAATTCAATAAATTGAATGTGATTTATTACATGAAACAGAATAATTAATTTATTATATAAATTATGTGTAATACTTTAATAAACACTTGAAAGAAAACATTATATGTGGAAGTTCCTCGTAACAACTGAATAGACATGTAAGGTTTATAGGTTTGCATTTCTTTAATTTAATCAGACTAAGTTATTAAATTTATTTACACTGACTACATATGATGGAAAAAACTTTTTTTTAATTAAATGAATTAATGAAATGTAATCCTTTACACTGAACTTATGTAATTCAATTATATGGAATTATTACATTTCATTAAAATAACTTTGGAGCTAAAAAAGGTTGACTGCAAACTTGTCTTAAAATTAAAATATGTTGCAGTGGTCAGATCGAAGTTAACTACTAAGTTAATAATAAATGATTATACAAACATAAGAGCTTGAACGTTTTCTGGTACTGGCATTAAAAACCTTTGACGGAGCAGACAGCACATAGTTGAATGAAATTAGTAGAAAAAAAAATCATGCATTTTAATTACCGCAAGGTTGCTCCAGGCCTCTAAATATAACACAGTGTAGAGTGTAAAAATTATTAGTAGTACCAGTTCAGTCTATGACATTTTAAATTTGCTATGTGATTTTTAAATCCACCTCAGCTATAAAGAAGCAAATGAGGTAAGAAAACACACTGATGAAAGATGGATTTGTAGCAAGTGTTTGCCATCTGTCTGAAAGAAATGTCCTCTGGTACACCCTGCATCTTTTTGTTCGGCTCCAGAATGTTTAACTGAACTCTCGATAAGATATGCTTTACCAACGCATGCCACGGTCATTATTTCCACTTTTGGGGTGGTCCAGTCCAACAGTCCAGTAGTCTCAAATTAATTTTGTTGGGCAAACAGCATGTACTGATGTGGGATGCAATGATAGAAAAGTTGATTTTTGCTCAGGCTTCAACTGCTTCAACTGCTGGTGGAAATTAGATGATGTATAAATCAAAATCATTTGATTAAACTATGTTAGTTTTAAAGTAAATGTGCCATTGTACTTTCTTTGTCCTTTTGTGCTGCTACAGCACTCAGGAGCTAAAAACAGAATCGCAGACAGTCATCCTGGCACAAGGTCCATTTATTTATTTTGAGCAACATGCTTGAATGTGCTACAGTCCCAAGGCTTGCAGAGTATTTGGAGGCAGTATGAGATAAGGATTTATAGGTGATGGTTAATTGGGTGCAGTTAGACCTTGTTTCTATTATGCCTCCTAACCAACACTCAACCCCAGCCTGCCCTGCTGCACTAAACCTTGAGATGGTTGAGATATGGATTCTGCAAAGAGGTCCCAGTACAGCTCAATATTGGAATATATTTTTAATATACTGCACTGTTTGTGCAGTATGTTTTCTGCCTGCCTCACTTTCAGTGTACTTTTTGCTCCTTGGATGCAACTGACAACATTGAGTCGATAATGTGAAGGCTGTTGTTACTCTGACAGGATGGACCTTAAAAGATGCAAGTTAATACTCAGTCAAGACTGGCGGAGAGGGAGGCTGAATCTTATGAAAAATAACTGCCCATATGCACTATTGACTGATACACAGTCCACTCTTCAACTGTGGTTGGCAGTACAGCCACTCACATGTCCACATTGTCCTGTCCAAGTGTCCTTGAACACGATACTGAAACGTCGGCTAAATATTGAACGTGTAACCAATCCCCTGGTGAGAAGATTTTTCACTGGCTGCTGCCGTTTGCATTCAGAATATTTCACATCCAGCCAGTAAGTCAAGTTTTGGATGGAACACAAATACGTGAAAAACTCTGCCCAACTTCTCGTCTAGGTATTACTCCGATATCTCCCGTATGCCGGCCATCAGCGATCAGGACATGAGTGCCTACCTAGCGGAGCAGTCCCGTCTGCACCTGAGCCAGTTCAACAGTATGTCTGCGCTGCATGAGATCTACTCCTACATCACCAAATACAAAGATGAGGTGAGCTCCCACTGCATGTGGAATAGAATCACATAGAATGGACAAGAGGTATAATTACTGAGTAGCGGCATGTGCTGTCACTCCCATCTCTTCTTGTTTTGACTAATACCATGAGGTCATTTTAATTCAATTACACTGATAACCAGTCCACATTACTGGAGGCTGGAAGGTATTATCACCATTAGGATGCACATTAAGGCATGAGCTTAACACATTATGAAGCTAATGGAGCTTCATTCAATTTATGTGATTTTTTCCCAAAGACCTGCATGTAGAGTATTTTGTACAAACCAAAATGTGTGTGTGTGTGTGTGTGTGTTATCTGTTAAAGTCCAATATATAGGGAAATGCGCTCATTAGTGTTCTTGAGTAGGATGAGAAGATTGATATCATTTTCATGTCTTTCCTGTTAAAATATGGACCAAACAAAAATTGTGGTTGTGATCTTAATGTCCATATACGTATGATTGAGTATGTTTTGACTTGACTCAACTATACATGTTTTTGTGGAGTGAAAGATAAGTCGCCTCAGCCTCTTCCCCTCCCCAACTTCCTCCTCTCCATCCCTCCATTGCAACAGTATTACAGTAGTTAGTCTGGCTGCGTGCAGCTGGCTCCATTCAAACCAACTGCTCCCCTTCATTACAGCCTATTATCCAGATGTAGGCAGCTGCACACTCCCTATCGCCTCTAACACATGCCCTGACCTTACACGCACATACACATGCACAGGCATGAATGCGCACAAATGTGCTTAACACACTCACATACACAGAGACAAATGCACACATAAATACAGAGTCTTTCTGAGCTGTACTGCAGCAGCTCCTCCTTCCTCCCTTCATGTCACACTTAATAACACCAACACGCGTGCTCATGTACACACACTTTCATTGGCCATTAGCATGCCATTATAGACATCCCACTGGCCCTCACATCTGCCCTGCCAACCCTGTCCATGTTGTCAGCATCAGTTTAAAATGTAATCACTAACAAGGAAACTGAGCAGCAGAACCCTCTTTCTGCGAAAGAGCTGGTGTATCAGAGTGCCAACGCATTTACTGAAAGACTCACCCAGTGTGTTTTGCCTCATGCTATTTGATTGAAATAACCGATTGATGTGTGATGATGTTGTGTAATCTTCCTCACGTTTGTTTCCAGATCTTGTCGGCGCTACAGAAGGATGAACAGTCGCGCAGACAACGGCTCCGCGGCAAGCTGGAGCAGGTCATAGACACCATGGCCCTGGCTAGCTGAGGACTGGTCAATCACATGCCTTGGCTAGCAGAGAGCTGGCCAACCAACACGCCTTCCCTGACAACCTTTGTGACATTTTGACCCTCGACGTTTGAAGTCTGTCGCTCTCACCCTCACAAACAACAATGAACAGCAGCAGGAAAGACTGCAAGGACACAAGCATCCAGCAGCAGCACACTGGAGAGACAGCAGAGTTTGAAAAGGGTTGGCTTTCTCTCTCTCTCTCTCTCTCTCTCTCTCTCTCTCTCTCTCTCTCTCTCTCTCTCTCTCTCTCTCTCTCTGAGCCACCAACCCTGCCCCAAACGACCAAATCAAGCGCACCCTCAGCCTCACATTATATGGACCTCAGCTCAGGAGTGCGATTATTTTCATCACTCATCATACTGGACATAGAGCTGAAATGCTACAGGAAAGGTACAGACTGCCAACTAGTGGCTTTCCACAGCCAAGGCTATGGTTAAAATGAATAAAAATCCAGGATATATTATTATGATACTTGATCCCAGTAAGAAATTTCTCTTTTCTGTTCACGTCCTCCACAGAGAGGTCAGAGGTCAGGGACAGCTACAGAGCAGGAGCCACAGATGTTCAGTGTGAGAGTCAGTGTGTTGGCTTAAAGACACTTCAGCAGGGTGGATGCTTGGTAACACAAAGGCTGCAGCCACTGCAGGGCAACCAGGAGGAAGGACTTTGCAGGGAAACTTCCTCCAGTACTGACTCTTCAACTCCTCTATCAACAGGAACTCTGCTGTAGTCTAACAAAGGACACTTTCAGTTTCATAAGTCATAATTTGATTTGTTTTTACATTTGATTTATTTTTTTTCCCCAAACTGCCTACTCTCCCCAGTGCTCTGCCACTTGTGTTACTGCTGAATTTGCACAACAAAGCTAAATCAAAAGAGAGAAAAAGGATATATGAATATATATATATATATAGATATATAAATATAAACCTTTTGTTTTTAACACAAATGAAACATTGAAAAAACAAAAAGTTTTCCATTGTAATGTATAAAAGATAAGTTTGAGAAGAGGATTTGATATTTCCATGATGAAAACACAAGGAAAAAGTCGTCCTGTGCCATGTTTTACTTTGAATGTTGTTTAGTGCAAAGAGACTTCTTTTTGTTAGATGAAATGTGCTATGATGAAAATGTTGTCATAATTAGTGACTGAAAGTGAGAGTTAAAAAATAGGTAAATGGCAAAATATATATGTTACAGACACTTTCTATATTTCATGAGGTCTTGGGGCTGATAATATGCTACATGTTTGGCTCTAAAGGTATCAGAAAGACAAACTATGTCTGGAAGTTTCCTGTGAGCCAACTGACCTACTGTGCTTTTGTGGTTGTTTTAGAGAAACCAAATACATGGAGGCTTGGTCAGCTGATTTAGATGAGACAAAAGTCATTTCTGTGGAAGCCAGCCTCATGCTTTGTTAGCAGAAAACTCCAGAGGCACAAGGCAGTCGCTTAAGTTGAACCCTGATATATCTTGCTTCACATATTCTTGATCTTGTTTTCTAGACTTCCTCTCTTGTCTGAAAAAAACTTATGAGGTGTGCCATCCAAAATGAAGGCCAGTTTGGTGTAGAAGATGGTTAAAACGTATTGTTTAATTTTTGGCTTGTTTTCTAGGTTGCAGTAAAAGTGGTAAAGCAAAGGTTCACTTTTTAAATGTGAATGTGATTTATGAAAAGATAAAGAAATGTAGCCTGATTTATGTGTTTTTGTACCAGTTGAAGGCCTTCCTCTTTCACTTTGTGGTTTTATAGGGGGTTAAAAAAATGTTTTCCTTCCAGTACATGCTGCACATTAACTTGCATAAAACACACATTCATATGCATAACATACACAAGACATTCCTTTCTCCAATGAGTGTAAAAAGGCTACAAGGTTAATAACAAAGGCTAGAAAATACAGAAAAAATGTTTCTGGAAGAGTGTGTTATAAAATGTGTGAGCTATAAAGTGAGCTTCAGATCAGACACTTTAACAACCAGATCAGATGGATGAGATCAAGAAAACTACTTATTCACACAAGTTAAAAATCATGCCAAAAGATGCCAGTTATTTCTTCGTCAGTCTTACAGTCTTGTTATTTTTTTAGTTTTAATCTTTGTGATCATAGGGAGCGCTGCTCTTCTCTACAATCCAGTGGATTCATCTAGCTGGCACAAAGAAATTTCAAGTTGTCTGACGCATTCAGTTGTTTCAAAAATGTCTGAAGAAAAGTCTGAATTCCACATTTTAATACATGTTCACATCCAAATTGAAGTGACAAAATCACATTCTTGTGCTTGACATTAATGTAGAAGGCCAGCATCTAGGAGACTAAATATGTGAGCAACACAGAGAGCACCAGATGGACCACTCACTCATGTACCAAGACCAAGTGATAATTGTTCACTCACTGCTGTTTTACAGTATGAAAGTGTGACTATTACGTTTGGTGTGATTGGTGAATTTGAGCAAATTTCACTTTAGTCTGTTTGGATTGTGTATTAGAGCAGCAATTCCTCCAATATAAGTCATACGCTTCAGAAAAATGGCAAAATAAGAATTGCATTGTGGTAAGAATGACACTGAAATGAATTATCACGATAAAACAATGGGGCACTATCGTGTACTAGCCACATGTTAACTGTTAGCTTATCTTAGCTACTCCAGATGAAGGGAATACCTAGTTAGCACGCCAGTCTAAAAATCAGTCAGAATGCTTGTTTAATCCAATGACATGACTATATAAATATACACATAGAAATGAACAATATATAATATATTCCTTATAGTTGAAACATGAACATTCAGTTGAGCCCCAAGAATTGAAGACATCCAACATGGCCGGCAGTGGGCATGTCTCGGTAAATTTTGCTTGTCTATATTCTTTTACTTTGTCAGGGTGTTAACCATTTTTTTCAAATATTCCTGTATCAACTCATATGAAACCCAAACCAAACACATATTACTGCTGTCAAGTGAAAACTTTAAGTCCAAAAAAAGTACATTTCTCTTGCTAGATTTAATATGTTTTATGAAACTCTTTAAAAAGTATATTCTGATCTTTAAATAATAGCCTGTTTGTTCACCCTACAATGCCATGTTTTTGTCTGACAGCATAAATATGTGTCTGGGCGTAATTAAACGTACTGTATGTGCTTCAATACTTGAACCACTGATCCACACAGGGTAAAACAACATACAGGGCAGCTGACCAAAGCTTAATTCACCTACATCAGAAAAAGAAATCATCTTTGATCCATCTGCTTTTCAGTTCCTCCATAAAATGATTTTAACATTCTAAATAGATGTCTAAATACCCCCTCACTGAAGATATTTAGTGTTTGTCTTTATGCTTGATAAATAGTGAAATTGAGGTAATGTTATTTCCATGAACAGACACTCTAACACTGTTTTAATTAGCCTAATAACTGAAATAGACTGAGGATGTGGACCACTGCGTTGATGTTTGACTGCTATTCAATTGCTCAATTGTTCTTTTGATGAAGACTTGTAAAGATGATTTTAGTGTGGAAAGAGTAACAAGGCTTAGTTAGCAACCCCCAAGGATCTCTTAATAGAGAGTAAGAAAGAAAAAAAATAGTTCAGCATGGTGATTGGTGGGTGAGTTAAGGCCCATTTGGTCTCTGGTGCTTTTGTTTTGTGGTTTTGCTTCTTGTTTTCTGCTTCACTACTTGTTGGGGTAAAAGATGAAAAGGCTTGGGCAAGGCAGAGGAAGTGCTTTGAAGGCCATGGTATCGCTTCATTTTCCATTCTGTTGCATCTGTGGTGTTCAACTTTCACACAGGAAAAGACAGTGATGAAGGAGGGAGGAGGGTGGAGCGAGAGAAGGAAGGAGGTGGATTGGAGAGATTCTCTCAACAACTGACTGACACAGAGCTGTTCACTGTGCCTTGTCAACCTCTTCCCATACTGAAAACGATGTATTTTTTCCATACACTCAGAGGGTATGAATCAAAGTATTTGACAAAAATGGACAAAGCAGCATATTTGAATATGCATTTTGACAATAATCATTCGAGATGTATTTGAAGAATAGTGCAATATTTCCATTAAATATGCTGATTGGCTTTCTTTCCAAGAGTGAGATGGGAAGACTGATACCAGTCTCATGTGTTTAAATACTGAATTGGAGTCAGCATGTTAAGCCTAGTTTAGCATGAACAAAGCATGCTGTACACAGTGACAAGATACACAAGCTGACACTTGTGAAGCTGGCTGAGTCTTAGATTTAGTCTCTTTTCTTTAATCTCACATACGCAGAAATGTACAAACCATTTGTGGTTTTAGAGAGAGTTGGAGAGCTGGAACTGGCCAACTAGGAATATGCTGCACTAATAGAGAAAAACTTTGCTTTTAGTAATAATATTTGTTTTTCCAATTATTTTGTTCACCTAAAAAAATTAAAAAAAAACAAACAACTTTGGGGTTGCTGGTAGCTTATGTTAAGTTGTCTACTTCATTTCATTCCTGCTTTTAGACTTGCTGACCCAAACTCAGTCGTTAGACCTAACCTGACCTTAGTCTTGCTAAACTGACTCCAGCAATGTACTTAACATACAGACATTGGCATTGTAATCATTTTACCCTCGGAAACAAAGTGAAAAATCCCAGTTCCTGTTTCAAGAATTCAGTGAAGCTAACCAACTGTATCCTAGCTCTAGCTTTATATTTACCAGACAAACACGAGAGTTGAATCAATCTTCACATCTCACACAGAAAGAAAGCGGATAAGGGCTTTTTCAGAAAAATGTTTTCAAGAACCCACAGCATTTTTTTGTATATTCTGAAAGCCATCTGTAAATGTATTCCCAAGTGTATGTCAAATGTACTTATTTTTCAGTATGGGCAACACCTTCCAATATGACACCTCCTCACTACCGCACAACCTTAATACTTCCCCTCATCTGCCATTTTTGATCCCCCCCCCAATGGCAACACTCAGAGGTTTCTCATCCCTCCAGTCTTCTCCAGCTTCCTCACCTGCAGTGTTCACTTTGATTAAAGTACATTTCAGAGAAGGAGCATAGGATGTAAAATACCTTCACACAGATTAAAGTGGAGAGAGGTAGAAAGAAAAAAAAAAGTACCTTAAAGAGTTTTAATACTTTATGAATTCTGATACCTTTTTAAGAGTTTCAGACTTGAAGCTGCTGTGACAGGTTTTGGCTGTTTCACGCCTGTGTAAATATTCTGCTCTTTCCTATTTTGCAGATTTATTACGTGTAAATAGACACGCATCAAGGAGAGATTAAACATGTTCTTTTGCTAAATCTGGCTTGTCTGATGTTTTCATTCCCACTCCCCATCCTTACATACACTCAAAGTTGTGGATTTAAAAGTTGTAACACGTTTTAGGTTTATCTCAAGTTCATGTCACCACATGACAACTTGAAAGATCAAAAGCAGCACATATGAGACTTAAGTATGATTGTACTCTCTGCTATTGGATAAAATACTTCTACTTCTGTTTGATTTCCCTTGTCTTTTTTTGGGTGAAAATGATAATAAGGCTTACAGACTTTATGGCCAGAAATGCATTCTTGAAGCAAGTCAGGAAGATACAAAAGATGAGAGCACAATCACCCATCCGTATCTACTTACATTGCCATCCCTGTGAAAATACTGAAATTGTCCCATAGACTGCCAGACCAGTCGCAGAATGATGTGATTGAAAATGTGCTTCAGCATCTCCATGTTTCATTGATTTTTGCTTAAACTGTCAGCAAGATAGATCATCATAAATCTGAACTGTACAATATGTCTAACACTGGAGTTTACCTTTTAAAAAAGGCACTTTCAGTACAGATGGTTTTTAAAAGAGGTCTCTGTAACCTACTTCCTAATATTTATATAGCGCCACCAGGAGGTATAGTTCTGGATGGAATGCCTTGAAATTTGGCATGTAACTTTGTTGATTTGCTCGACATCAGAGTTATTGTAAGCATGAGTTTCTTTCTTTCTGTTGTCAGATAACATGAACTTTTTGCAAGTTGTTAACGTAGGATTCTTTCAGTTCAATTCAATTCAATTCAGTTTATTTATATAGCACCTTATACAATCAAAATTGTCTCTAGATACTTTACAGAGACCCCGAGCAAGCAGACAGTGGCAAGGAAAAACTCCCTTCTGTCTACCTTCTGTCCCTTATAATATGAACGAGCCAGTCCACTCCATGTAGCCTTTGCCATTTCATGTTAATGTCTGATTTTTGAGTAAGAAATTTATGTGATAAATAGTCCTCAAAATCTTCCAACAATGGAGTGTAAAATGGCATCCAAAGCATGTACACCTCCATTAATTCATTTTGAGAATCTCATTTAAAGCTGCTCTACTCTGTTTATTACAGCCAATGACAAATCACCCTATACCACCGTCTTCTGATGAAATTATGCTTTGAGTAGCCTAGTTTATTCATTTTACAAAGATTGATAGAAATGCACCTTATTGACATTTACTCTTAAATTTCCTGTGACTTTTCATGACTTTGCTTCAAATTTGCATGACCATTAGATGTAACCACAGCACATGCTGTATGTTTTGCAGTTCAAAATGTCTGCATACTATTCACTGCAGAGCAAAATAGTGTCTTATGATTTCAGACAGCTCCTCAGTCTTGCAATTTATGTCTATCACTCTTTATCCTCATCCTCTCTTCTAAAGCAAATAATATCAAATCGGATCAAGTCACGTTCTCTCCTCAAGTCTCTCTACCTGTCCATTATGAGTTAGAAAAGGTAACTTCTAAAATGTGTCGAGTCCTCCCCTTGGGAGTGAGGGGATTTGACAGGCAGACCATCAATCAAATTAAAAAGCCCATTACAAAAACATAAAGAGAAGAGATTCAGACCTCCGGAGAGAATCTGACCTGGATATCACAGGCACCTCGTCTTTGTTCTGAATGGGATTGACCTCTCTTTATTATTGTAAGTGCTTTTTTTCCTTTCCCCCCCCTTTTTTTATTTCTTTCCTCCACCTGTGGGGCTATTTCAAACTGCAGCTCTTATTTCTTTCTCTGCATGGTGAGGTTTCAAACTAGGGATGAGAAGCATTTGTAATTTCTTTTCTTTTCTTTACTATCTCTGAAAATCTGCTCCCATCTCTCTACCTGCTGTGGTCCTTTAAGAAGGCACACTCACAGGAGTTGCTTTCTGACTCATCTTCTCTCCATCCTTTAATTTTCCTCTTGCATATTATTTGGTTTCCTTGCTGTGTCACTACAATAGAGAATATCAGTGCTTAGATAAAGCTATGGGTTGCACCCACTTTCACAGACAGCCCCCTCCTTTTGTCTACAGCCCACATCTGGCTATGTGTTCAAATATCTCAGGGCATCAGATTACCATGTTTGAATTGTGCTTGTTGTGAAAATCACTCACACACTCTTTTATTTTACTCTTCTGTGTTTTTTGTGCCTGAAGGCTTTTCTGGCAACTCAATCACACGAGCACTCTCAACACAAACACTCAGCTGTCCTCTAAGATGCCCCAACACAGAATAAACGACAAAGTCACATTGGCTTGGGCCCCACACCGCCGACTCCCAGCTGGAGATTAAACTGTGATAAGACTCCTGTGTTCCTCCAGAGAGGAGAAGAGGATATCAGAGGGGAGAGAGGAAAAAAAGATAAGAGAAAAAGCAACAAGAAATAAGAAGGACAGAGAGGGAGCGAGAAGTGTAGAAAGGGAGAGCAGGAGAGAGAGTTGACTTTAGTTGTCTCGGAGGACGCGAGTGGTTAATACTGCCTGGCTGAGAGCTTGCTCATTCTGTCTTTATGAAGCCCCAATAAATGACGACCAGCAAGGGAAATAAGATGATAGAGCAGAACCAGGGCAGCAGACAGAGTCACGTCTGCTCCGACTGCCTCCTTTCTGTCTGAATTAAATGCAGTGCTAAATTATAACAGTGTGGATTCATTGCTGGATGTGCTTTAGAATCAACAATCAAAAACATAAGTGAACTTGCATAAATAAAGTGATCTGTGGTTCTTATACCTTAATAGTTATTCAGCCTATAGCTGCTGTTCGGAATCCTTGATGCCCAACAGGTCTTCCAGGAGAAATGAAAGCATTGGGTTTATACACTTCTGACATGTTTGGAATAAATGAACAAAAGAATGTGAGAACCAGGGTTTGTGTCCTGTGTGAAACCAAAAGTCAACACTGACATTTTTTCCTTCGTATAACCAAACTTCAACTGTCAGGTGAAATGTTTCTTAACAAGCTTTATTAGCTTGAAAATCTGACTGGATGTTCTATAAGAGTATTGCTTGCCAATGTGTACTCTTTACAGCTAGATGCGGCTAAATGGTACAATGACACAGTGGACAGACAGGTCTAGTACCCTTTTACGTGATACTAGGTTGTTGGTCAAAGTGTTAAATATAAAATGTTTAGATTAGGCAACTAAAACTCTCTATTTAGGGTAAAGGCCATGGTGAGAAAGACCTTGGCTTGTCTATTAAATCAGCTGTGAATTAAAAAAACAAAACAAACAAAAAAAAAAAAAACAAAAGTGGTTGACCTCCTCTGAGGTGCTGATAAAGGTTCTAGGATACTTTTTTAGCCATACTAGTGCTGTGGCTCCAGGGAGAGCGATGATGGCAGTTTGTTGGTTGGTCCAATGCTTGAACCAAGGTATTTTAACAAATATGGAATTGATTGCTGGGAACAACACCTGAGCTGTTGTTCCCAGAGCTGCTTGCGTGGCTGTAGGCACTTATTCTTGTTACTTTTTTTTTTTTTTTTTAAATAAAATGTAACTGTTAACTGAATTTAAGGAAATGGTTGGTAAAATTTTGCTAGGTTGTCTATAGAACTTCTGTTTGCTGGGCATGAGATCAAACATAGTGTTTGAAAATATCTGTGGCTCATTATCTGTAGTTAACAAATCACATCCCTTGTTTTGTATAATCTCCTCATAAAGAAGGCTTATTGAGTATCTGTCAATGACCTTAACCCCTGCTATATGTTCCTCATACTATGTACATGCATGCAAATGCAGTTTTACCAAAGGATTTCCTACCGGCCATACCTGATACTGTCTGAAAAGAGAAAAGCTATTTTCTGAGACTGAGCCCTGTTAAAATTGACTTTCACTGCACCAGGCAAGATCAATGAATTCCAGAATAGCACCCATAAGGGAGTTCCTATAATACTTGAAGTCTGATTGTAAGTGCTTCTCTGGCAAGCAGCGAATGATAGACCACTGGAGCCAATGAAAAGCAAATGTGGCATTAGGAATTCAGCTTGTAGTTCAGCTCAGGCTATTTTCACCAACTCTAACCCCCCGCCTGCTTTGCTCCTCGTCGTCCCTGCAGGAGCTCGCTTCACCTTTCCTCTCACTACCCACCGAAGTATCCTCACACTTTCATCTCTCTCTGTCTCAGCAGGATGGACGGATGCTCGAGAGAGCCGACAGAGGAGAACAAACCTGGCTAGACAAACTAGTCATAATAGAACCCCCCTACACTCTTTCGCCCCTCCATCCTCCTCTGTCACTCCACCACTTCCCCTGTCATCCTTTTATCTCTTCCGACCTCTCATCTACCCCCTTCCACTCTTGCTGTCCCTCCTCTCCCTGTGCTCCTGCTTTCACTCCCTGTATCACTTATGGTTTGGCTGCAGACAGTGCTGCGGTATTGGAAGCAGCATGGGGTTTGAGAAGTCATCTGGTAATAAGCAGAGCTAAGCTCAGCTTCCGAAAAGCATATTAGCACTCTGGTCCAGAGAGGTTCACAAAGAATATCAGATGATAGAGCAGTAAAGCTGGGAACTTGGCCTCAGACATCTCCAGGCAGGAGGGTGAAATAAGCGGGCCAACTAAAACTTGATCTCTGATGATTTTAAGTTATTATTATTATTAGCATTATTATTGTTGATGTCGTTGCACCACTATCACAATGTCACCCTGATTATAGCTGCTCATTCTTACATTATACTGTAATTTCAGATGCTGACAATCTTTCCTGCCCTACAGTAACCCTTTTCCTGCCATTTATGACCTGACCTCCTCTAAATTCCCCATTCCTGTTTTAATAGTAACTCTTTCCCATCTGTTCAGAGTACGTGTTGTCAATTCAATAATCATAATTTCAATCTGATAACACCCTCTGTGTCAGTTTGCTTTGGTTTCCTTGTGTTCCCTGCGCCATTTGCATTATTCTTTAGTGGGACTGTCTCTTGACCTCTTTTTTGACTTTCCTGATTTCCATGTTCTGTGCGGTACACTCAGTTGCTTTAATATTTACACCTAACTAAAACCAAACTCACCTAATATGACCGTCCTATAAATCCTACTTTTGTGCAGTTATAATATTCCTATATAATTATTTTGTGCTGATTCAACTTTTGGAGACTGTAGTTTATGGGACTCTTGGAAGGTAATGAATTGTACCAAAAGATGTTCTTATTATTTTGCTTATACTTCCACACAATTGGGATGGGAAAATATGCAATCTATTGCAGAGCTTTGGCCACTTTAGTTTTAGCAAGGTGAATCTAATGAACTGGCAACTGAATTTTATCTTTTTATCCTGTTCTGGGGTTGACTGCTGAGTAGTTAGATCCATCTACATTCTTTCCATCAAACATTCATGGTACATCCTTAATAATAAAGGGCTGAATCAGATGAAGCTTTAACTTGAACTTGGAGTTGGGAGAAATATGGAAAGCAAAAGATTAGACAGTAGAAGTATGGTATGTGAAAATAACCTTTCCTTCAGTATTTTTGCTATTGTACTATAGTCCCAAATGCTCACATGAAACAGTAACTGGAACTTTCAAAATGTTTTGCCAGGCTCCTCTTGCCTGAGGATGTTGCCTTCTGTGATACACAAGGTCACACCAGCATCTCTTTTCACTTTATAGGGATTTCACCAATAAAGTGTAACCTGTGTTGAGGTGTACCCCTTCTCTGCCCACAGCACAGGCGCTCAAGGAGCTGCACAACATTATGTGTCACTAGAATTACCATAATTAGATTTTTAGGTTTGGGGCCCTGAAAAGATCCACCATCATCAAGATTACTTTCATTGTTGTGTCTCTACTATAAGGAGGAATCTGTAGGGGTTAGGGTTAAGCCTAACCCTAACCCTATTTTCATAGGCAACACAGTTTTGGAGCCATATGAAGTTGAGGGCAGCAGACGGCTGGTGAAAAAAACTTATTATATTCTCTTGATTACAGTGCAGACACTTCATCATCACATCCCACCAGATTCATCAGATTCAGACAGGGGAAAGTATATTTAACAAGTTTGTCACGTCACATCTGAGTCGCATAATAAAATATAAAGTTTGTGACAGTTTGTAACTGTTTCAGCATAAATGCATCATGACTTTCTGTGCACTGGTGCCACCTACGTAGAACTACTTCCCTTTTTCTGCCCTCAGACAGCCTGAGTCCTCCACTGTTTTGTTGTGCACCTTATCTTTTTCCTATTGCTGTGGTGGTTGTACACTCATATAACAGCACAGTGTTGAAGTCATTAAAGTACTGTCATTTCACCCAGGAATACAGAAATCCCCCTCAGAAGCCACCAAACAGCAAAAGTAACCCGCTGAAGGGTGTCGCCCCCAAATTGGACAATATTCATGCAGTAAGGATATAATTTTATTTATGACAGAGTCATTATTCCATTCTTTTCAACCCTTACAAAAATAAGTGTAATTTTTGAATTTAATGGTGGACAGTTCACACCATATTGCTTGTCCTGCTTGAAAAATACAAATTTGGTGAAATTAGGCTTTTACTCGACTTCTCAATGTAAAATGAATGTCTTAAATAGCAAGGTGTTTCAAACTAGTTTTTCGGCACATCTGAAGAACTCTTGATGTGCTCAACCTTGTCTTTTTTTATTATAGAATTTTGACCCATAGTTCATCGCCTCACGAGAAAGATGATTTCTACGTTTGGTCATATTTTGAATTTGACCATATGCTCATTTATCCTTTCATATATGATTTTTTTTTCTAACACTGACTGTTTTAAATTTACATTATACATGTATATTAAATAATCCTTTTTTTGCAAACACAAAAATTGTGTTTTCACTTAAACATAGCCATAATTGTCAATATATCTGTAATTGTGCTAACTTCCCATCATTGTGAAAAGTTTCTTCCTCCTCAGTCCTCAGCAGCTGACTATCAGGCCCCAGCAGGAGCTTATTCAACAGCAAGCGGGACCACCTCAACAAGATCTACTTGCAGTTTCCCAAAGGTGGGAATCGTCTGCCCCGGCCTCAGCTTCTCCACAAAGAAGAGATACTGGCTGAATCCTTTTGGGTTTGAGCTGTGGGCTGATAACAGCGACTCTGATTAGGACGGTCAGCCCTGGTTTGCTACACAATTGGAAAACTGTTGCCTAAATTAACTGCACTCATGCAGCGCTTTAATCCAAATCATTTTCTAATGTCTAATGTTTCATTTATCCATTCACACAGGCACATGCTTCGATGCTTAACCTTTTTTAAACTAACCTGTAGATGCCTAAAGCAGAACCAAATTAACAAATAATGACAACAACAAAAATATTTTCCTTTTTTAATTTGACTTATTCAGTGGTGCAGCCATTACTCATCTTATACAGTTATCTATTTTGCTTTTAGAAGATGTACATGGTTGTACTGGCTAAATTTAAGTGAATTTTTAGATCCTCCTGCATGTCCCAGTCTCACTCACTGGTGATTCAAAGAATATTTGTTTATTTGTTTTGTTTCTGTCTTTATAAACACTGCATCAATGTCCCCATAAGAATCATCATTGTGGAAGAATCAGACTACATCCTGAATTTCCACAACCACAGAAGAAAGTGACAAGATGAGAAGGGTGGATGACTACAGGACCAACTGCAGAGCGGCAGTCACTTTTCTTTTAGTCATCTGAGTAAGTTAACCCTTGTATTATGTTGAAAAAAAATGACATTGATTATGTTGCGGGTCATTTTGACCCGTACTGTGTAAATCAACTAAAAACAGTAAAACAAAAACAGGTTAAACCAATAACATCTTTATTTTAGATTATAGGAACATATAGAAAAGAGACATACAATATATTTTTAATCCCAACACTATATTTAAGAACTATTTAATTTTAAAACCAATAACATCTTTATTTTAATTTTCTCTCTTCACGAACACTTTTGTTTGTTATTTGACTTTCCCCATTTTCAATGTTCAACATTTTCATTGTTCTCCACACGATGGACAGAATGTAATTGTGTGCTTTCTGCAGATGTAATTCTTGCATTTCACACAACAGGTACTTGTTTTACTGTCATCTCGGGGGGGACAGACCTGGCATCTCTTCCGTTTCTTCACACCTGTATCTAATGGATCCATTACAGATTGGTTGGGTGACGTGAGCTTGACCTTTTCAATGACAGCCGCAGCTGCTGGGGTTTTAGGTGGCCTGGCTCGACTCTGCATATTAGGAGTAACAAGTGCTTTGCCGAGTTGTTCCAGGAAAAGCCGACGTCGGAACAATTTTCCGGCATTCCATTGTTGGTTGATTTCAGTCCACAGGACATAGGCATTGTAAGCAGACACATCCACAATGTTATAGAAAATCACCAAGGGCCAACGGGCAGTCTTGCGCTGGCAGCTGTATGTTGCTGTGTTTTGCATCACAAGCTACCCATATTTTGATGCCATACTTGGCAGGCTTGTTGGGCATGTACTGTCGGAAAGGACAGCGCCCCCTGAATGGAACAACAGTAACATGGGGACCAGGATTGTACAACAAAGGCAGAATTTCAACCCATTTATCCCATACATCTCTGATCGCAGCTAACTTGTCTCTTTCACGTCGACCAGCTCTTGTGTCGCAGTTGTCAAATCGGATCACACGAGATATCATGTGAAATGTCTCCAGAGACATTGTTGCTCGAAAGATTGGCCTTCCATTCTCTTCGTTCCACAAACTTGCAGTTGCTTCTCCCCTTGACCTGTACACTCCAGCTAATACCAGAATTCCGATGTAAGCATGCAAGTCAGTCTGATCCAGTGGCTTCCATTTCTCTTGAAATACACGCCTCCCCTCCAAATTGGTCATGTCCAGTATAATCTTCTCTATTGGCGATATGAAGAGCTGAAATGCTGATTGAATATCATCAACTCGTGTGACAGCAAATCGTGTAGGACCGGGAGTCATTTTGATGACATTGGAAGATGACAGTCTACCTCGGCTTTGGTGTGGTGATGTTGACCATTTTATATTACCATCTTTTGATGTCCATGTCCCCTCTGTGGATGATGATTGCTGCATTCCTTGGTTTTCAGCTGATGGCAATCCAACGGCAGACTCGTCCTCTGAATCCTCATCGGAAGAAAATTGACAATCTGGATCATCAATAACATTGCCCTCAGTCTCTGAAAGATCCTCTGTCTCTGAAATCTCTTCCTCTGCATCACTATCCCAGTTCAACATCAGTGCCACAGTTTCTTCAACTGTAAAACTTCTGGAGCTCATTTTGGTGTGTTTGTCAAAGAGATGACATGAGAACAGTGACAAGCACAAGGGTGAGAAAGTTCCTCCTCCATTCACACCTGGGCCTCTGTTTCAAAATACAAATAATTTGGCAATCTAAACAAAGTATATCAAAGAGATCAAAGTGTTTAATTTGGATCTAAACAGCTATTTACCCACATTAAAGTGTCCGGGTCAAAATGACCCGCAACATCATCTTCGTATACAAACTCTGCACAGGCATTTTACTACACATCAAAGAGTCCAGATTTTACACACCAGTTCATGACCCAAGATGAGGAAAAGTCACAAAATTGCAGGAAGAAAAAGAAAGGATAACCAGTACTTTGGTCAACATGAAAACTGAAATGGGTCAAATTGACCCGTAACATAATACAAGGGTTAATAGTGACATTATGTAATGAAAAGCTAAAATGATCTATTTTGTTAACTTTATTTTCCATTGTTTATAATATTCATATAAAGTCAACAATATAGCTGGCAACAAAGCAAAGGTTGTGTAGTTGTGTCCAGAATGATTCATGAGTTGTTTTTGTGTTTCTCAGGGTAGGACTCCTCTGTGTGGGCCTGGAGCAGCTGAGAGCGGATGTCAACCAACCAATCATGCCTGGATGACCCAGCCCCACAGCAGACCGCTGACCTGCTCCCAGCACTTGCTTCTAGGTGCTAAGCAACGCCCGAAGACCCAGTGAGTACATCGACAACCCTCCCTGCCCCTGCTGCTCCAGCCTGGTCCGATCAGCACAGAGGACGCTGTTACCATCTGTTTGTTCTGTGCTGGTGGGTTTGGGATGCTCCTCACACACGTACACACAGAAAGTTGGCACTCTTTGCATCTACGCTCAGAAAACTAGACAGTCTAGAGAGAGGCAGAGAGACAGACAGTTCAAACATAATTAGAAAAAAAAAAAAGGATTCTTAACGGTTAAAAGTATTTAGTTTGCCACATTCAATTCAGTCAGTTACTGTAAATTGTATGTACAAAATCTATATTGATTATCATCTTAACAGTACAATGCAATAAGGAATATTCTAAACTTTCATATATAATTGATAAATCTGGCAATGCACAACATCTTTAATCAAATAAATATTGATTCAAATACCTTACTGTTACAAATGTAACTTTGATCAGTCTAATTTTGAATCATTTGCTAAATGCACAATAGTATATATTAGTATTATATCTAATAACTGTATTATTACATGTTTATATTAAAAAAAAAATAGAGATCAGGATATTAACTTCACTTATTCTTTAAATAATCACTAATCACTGATAATGGACAATAGACTAAATCTGATGCAGTGGTATGTAGGATACACAACATGCTGTGAGCCTGAATGTTTAATAGTTAACAGTTCTGTGTGTATAGGTGCAGCTGTTTACTTTAAATATGAGTCACATAATTTATTTATGTCCACCACTGGATTTGTTGGGTCTTTGGGGGATTTCTGAAGACTTCAAGTTAGGGTCTCAATGTTTTTTATCTGTATTTTCTGCCAAGTTAGAGTCTAAATCACTAAACAAAAGGAGGTCACAGCAATGGACCTGTGATTTGAGTTAAAAATGGATAGCGATGCCAACTGGGACAGGTTGGGCGCATCAGCAGTAGCAGCAGGAGATGAGCAGGTGTGCTAGGAAGAAGACTATAAGTTCATGATGGTGATCACATGGTTTACATATATATATATATATATATATACACACACACACACATATAATATCATGTATTTAACTTGTAACACAACACAAGGCAGCCTTGGTGAAGCTGTCTGTAATGAAGAACTACAAGCTGCTTCAAACAATCCAACAGACCAGCCAGTCCATCAGTAAGAGAGTTGGAGAGATCTACAGAGGCCTGCCTCCCATCTCTGTATCAAATGACCCTGCTCTCTGGTGGTGGCAGAGGAGAGACACACTACCCCTTGTTTTTCAGATCTTGCCCAAATTTATTTGTGTATTTAGCTATCCTCCACTTCATCTAAGAGGGTGTTGTCCGCAGCTGGAGACATTGTTAGCCCAGAGAGATCTAAGATCCTCCCAGAGAAAGCATGTGCTTTTTTTTGCAGAAGAACTGTGGGTTTTATGTGCCAGTTTTATATCTGGTTCAAGTTTATTTCCATTTGAAAAGGAGTATTAGGATTTATTCAAATGCCACTAGGCATATGCACATATTTTTCTCAAGAGCCATTTATAAGTCAGTTTTAATTCTGTTTTTTTTTTAACAACTTTATCCTTTCAAGAAAAGGAGCACTGTCATTTATTTTAACTCGTTCAGATGTTACTAGGCAGACATTCTGCACTGTGTTCAGACTCAAAATGTGCTAAAACTGTTGCTTTGGGTGGGCATACTTTTTCCGCACATAGACCATAAATCAATAAGGGAATCAATAAAGAATAGGGGACATTTTTAGTAACATGGAGCCAATCATCATATTTACAGTATGTTGCATCTGGTGTCCCTCAAAGTTTTATTCTAGGTCCCTTTCATTATTCATATCTTATCTCCATGCTTTGTCTTAAGAAAACATTCTCTCCCCTTGTACAGTATCTGATATGAAGACAAATGCTAAGCTATATGTTTCCATGTACTAATGAAATCTGAGTGATATTAAATCACATGTGGTTGTGAACTATTTCTAAGAAACGTGTCCTTGTTTGCTTTATCTGCACTGGGTGATTGCAGAGATGATTTTGTAGATTAGTTTGCAGGCTTGTGATAGACTAGCTCCAAATTGCATCTGCTAACTCTTCGTTCCCTGAGCCCAATGGCAGACAGGAATCCTTCGGGAGTGTCCTTTTTAGTAAACAAGAGTGATGAAACCTCCACAGCACAGGTATCAGTAATGTTGAAAAGGCTGCCTGAAGAGTGCCACACTAACTGTCACAGCCTTTTCTTTCTCGAAGCTGGTAGTGCAGAAATAAATCGTGTTGTCTTTTCTACATCTTGCTGCCATTGCCTTGCTACACTCTGCACAGCTTTTGACATTTGAAAAGATAAGTGAATACACATTTTCCACAGAAATACACTCAGCGGTGGAGTAAAAATAATGCATTATTTGTGTGGATTGTGTGGAAACTACTTTAATTCTTCTCACTCTCAGGCACAAAATAGCAGCATAAGATAGATCTTTTTTTTATTTTTTTTTTTAGAAAAAGCACATTTTGTTTCAAAGGAATGGTTTGACATGAAGAGACATGCTCATTTGCTTTGCCGAGAGTTAGATGAGAAGATCGATACCAATTTCATCTGTCCACTCAAAATGAAGCTCGAGCCAGCAGCTGTTTAGTTAAACTTTGCATAAAGACCGAAAACACGGGGAAATGGCTAGCCTGTCTAAAGTTATATTTTGCTTGTTTAACCTGTCCAAAATTCAAGTGTATACACAACACATGGGAGGTGTAATGGGGAACTTAGTGCCAGATTTCTTGACAGCTATGATTACCCAAACTCTCTGTTGCTTACCAATAGCCATTAGCTGGACGTAATTTAACAAAAGTTGTTAAATTAAGCTAACTGACCGCTCGCTTAGTAGGTAATTTAATGATTTTTATAACAGACTTAACAAGTAGCTTATGTATTGGACACCAAAGGTTGGAACCTTGTCCTATAGGGGTCATCTGTCATAGACAAAGATGATTTTGGCAAAATGTAATGGTGAAAACAAATTATTCATGTCAAATTATTCAATCTTCAATTCAATTCTCTTTTTGTTCTCTCAGACAAGGATTGAGACCTTCAACCTGAGGCTTCAATGTTGAAATAAACCAGTCCATACGTGCTTTGGAAACCTTGAATCTGTTTTTGCATTGTCTGCACATGCATTCACAAACAGCACAAACCAGCAGAGGAGTAGGCTGTTGCTGGGGATGACTTCACTGGACCAGACAAGGTCAAGGCACTGTGGGTCTGTATGTGTCGCACTGATTACCAGACACACGGTGCAACGGCACAGTCAACCAGCCTAACAGACTTGTAGGCTGAAAACCACACAAATAGAGACCGACAGGAGAAACACTGCTTAGTACTTAGCAGACAGGTGTGGCTGTCAAATACTATGGGTAAAGACAGTGAATCTGACAAGCACAATGCAAGCCAGGCAAACTAAACACAGGACAAGTAGACAATTCTTCCTCACAATGAGGAAAGTGCAGACAGGGAGGAAGGAAGACAGAGAGAAAGTATGAAAGAAACTACTGGCTTACAGGTAAATAGATGACAGACTGCTGAGTACTGACATAAAGAAAAGGAATAAACGACACATTGTTTGGAAATTCCCTTGGTGGGTTGGAGATAATAAGATGAGTTAGCCAGGCATAAAGGGAGAACGTCTAGATTGCAGTGTGTGAAGAAAGAGGAAAAGGACAGTCTGTAGGGGAGAAGTGTTGCTTTTGCAGAGGTACTCTTTTTAAGTAACTAGCCTGAATAAAGCTGCTGTTTCTGTGGACAGAAGCACTTTTGCACATGCAGAAGTTACCATTGTTCCTGCTAATGAAATATATTGAGTTTTGTTTGCTTGTTTGTTTTTTTAGTTGTTGTTGTTATTTTTTGTTTTTGTTTTTTTACTACAAGCAAAAAATAAATAAATAAATAATGAGCCAAAAGGTAATGTGTTATTCTGTCCCTGTCTCCTTCCCACTGCTGTCACCAGGAAGGTCATAGGTCAAGCATAAAAAGCTGCACCACATTCCCCCTTGAGCAAGCACTTGGCGACAGTGGCGAGGAAAAACTGCTTTTTAGAAGGCAGAAACCTCGGAGCAGACCCTGACTCAATATGGACGGCCATCTGCCTTGACCGGTTGGGTTGAGAGAGAGAGAGAGAGAGAAAACCTGCGAGATGAGAAAGCACAAGGACTCCAGGGAAAAAGTTGAGTTAGTGATATGCATTAATGGGACATAAATGTGTGCAGAAGGAGAGGGAGAGGAAGAAAGAACTCAGTGCATCATGGGAGGACCCCTGGCAGTCTAAGCCTATAGCAGCATAACTAGGGGCCGGCCAAAACCAGCCCCAACTATAAGCTTTATCAAAAGTAGGAAAGGAAAGTTTTTAGTCTACTCTTAAATATAGAGAGGGTGTCCGTCTCCCGGACCAAAACCGGAAGATGGTTCCATAGTAGAGGAGCTTGATAACTAAAGGCTCTGGTTCCCAATATACTTTTGAGGACTCTAGGAACCACAAGTAACCCTGCAATTTGGGAACGCAAAGCTCTGGTGGGATAATAGGGTTACTATCAACTCTTTAAGATAGGATGGTGCCTGACCGTTGAGGGCTTTATATGTGAGGAGGAGAATTTTAAAATCTATCCTGAATTTTACAGGTAGCCAATGTAGAGAAGCCAGTACAGGAGAAATATGATCTCTCATGCTGGTTCTTGTGCGTAATCTTGCTGCAGCATTCTGGATTAGCTGGAGAGTCTTTCTAGATTTATTGGGGCAGCCTCATAGAAGGGAGTTACAATAATCCAGCCTGGCAGTAATGAATGCATGGACTAATTTTTCTGCATCTTTCTGACTCAGAATGTGCCTAATTTTTGCAATATTGTGGAGGTGAAAGAATGCAGTCTTTGCAATCTCAAAGATAACTCCTAAATTCCTTACAGTGGAGCTTGAGGCCACAGCTAAGCCATCTAGCATCTAGCTATATCACTGGATAATTTGTTTCTAAGGTGTTCAGGGCCCAGAACAATAACTTCAGTTTTGTCTCAATTTAGAAGTAGGAAATTGCAAGTCATCCAGGTTTGAAGTTTGACTAACTGATTGTTTCTTCTGGTTTCATTGACAAGTACAATTGTGTGTCATTTGCATAACAATGAAAATGTTGTGTTTCCTAATAATATCACCCATTGGGAACATATAAAGGGTGAATAATATTGGCCCGAGGACAGAACCTTGGGGAACTCCATGACTAACTTTTGTGAGTGTGGATGATGTATCATCTACATGAACAAATTGAGATCGATATGATAAATAAGACTGAAGCCAGCTTTAATACCAATTAAGTGTTCCAATCTGTGATGAAATGGTCATTGGTTCATTGGTGTGAAATGCAGCACCAAGGTCTAACAGTACAAGGACAGAGATAAGTCCCTTGTCTGATGCCATTAGGAGGTCATTTGTGACTTTGACCAATGCCATTTCTGTGCTATGCCGAGCTCTAAAGCCAGAATGAAAATTCTCAAATAAGTTATTATTTTGAAGAAAGTAACACAGCTGACTGACAATTGTTCTTTCAAGGATCTTGGAAAGAAATGGAAGGTTAGACATTGGTCTGTAGCTGCTTAAAATCTCTGGGTCAAGTGTGTGTTTTTTGAGAGATTTGATAGCCTGCTATTAGGGACAGATTGATCATGACTAATAGACAGGCGCTAAGTACGGGTAAAACTTCTTTGAGTAGCTTAGTAGGGATGGGGTCTAAGAGGCATGTTGTTGGCTTGGATGAATACATAAGTGAATATAGCTGATGAGGGTCAATAGGAGAAAAGCAGTCAGGGTGATTATCTGTTTCTACTGCTGTTTCAAAGGTTCCAGTGTTTGGATGTCGATCTGTACCAGTTGAGGTCAGTAGGTGCTGAATTTTGTCTCTAATGTTTAAAGTCTTGTCGTTAAAAAAAGTTATAAAGTCATTGCTGCTGAGGGTCACAGGGATACAAGGTTCGATAGCACTATGGCTCTCTGTCAGCCTGGCTACTGTGCTTAAGAGAAACCTGGGATTATGCTTGTTATCCTTAATTAATTTCGAGTAATAGGCTGCTCTGGCAGTCCGTAGGGCATTCCAGTGTAATCTAAGACTGTCTTGCCAGATTGAGTGAGATTCAATAAGTTTGGAGGAACTCCATTTCCTCTCAAGTTTTTGGCATTTTGCTTTAATTTGCGAACCTCTGTATTATACCAGGGTGCAAGTCTCTTTTGTTTTATGCGTTTCTTTTTTAGCGGGGCAACAGTCTAACGTCCTCAATGAGCTTGCAGCACTGTCCACAAAATGGTCAATTTGAGAGGGATTGTTGTAATGTTCACTAGTATCGGGACATGATACTGAAGTAAATGACATTAGAACTGCTTCTTTAAATGTAGCCACAGCACTATCAGACAGGTATCTAGTGTAGGAGTTTTTACTTGGTGGTATGAAGTCAAATAGTACAAACTCAAAAGTTATTAAACAATGGTCAGATAGAAGAGGATTTTGTTCAAAGACTATTAAATGTTCTACTTCAATGCCACATGTCAGAACAAGGTCAAGAGTGTGACTGAAGCAGTGAGTGGGTTTATGTACACACTGATTTAATCTAATACAGAGATAAATGCTGCGCAAAGGCTATCATTACCATCGTTCACATGGATGTTGAAATCGCCCATAATAATTACTTTATTAGTTTTAAGGATTCAGTTCATGTTCGCCTAAAATATGAATGAGTTCATGAACGATCGTTCATTGAATGCATTCAAGCACAACACTGGTCCCAAGTCCATTGCTTTAAATTATGTGTCTAACTGAGGACCTGCAGGCTGACCATTATGCATCATCAAGTGAGAGTTCGGCTGCAAAACGTGTTTGTAGTTCACTTCAAGTTTGGTTTGTTTCCCTCAAACTGATGACAAAGTGGTAACTGTTGCTGGCATGTTCTGCAGTATCCAAACTTACACGCTTATTGTTACATTTTTCATTGCAATTCATAATTGACATTCATTTGCAAATACTGGATTTGGTTAAAATTGAATTGCATCTGTCTTTCAGCATTCTGTTATGGGTTATCCATTTTTAATAATTTAACATTAACATTTAACATCAGGATAAGAGGCAAAGTGACTGACGTTACTAAAGGATTTTGAAAACACAAGACTACAAATGACAGGATTTATTGCATTGATACATCCTACTTAGGCTTATGTTTAGGCTTCACAATTTTATCCAGTCTAAATCCATTATAAATGTTTGGAGGTTTTTTTCTTTTTGAACAGAATCCTCCTCTTATTGAACCTATGTAGAGTATGTTTTGTGTTTACCATTCTAAGTTACAAATAATTAAAACTGAAAAGATTCATTTGAAATATGAGATAAAACAGAACTTAGTTAAGTACACATAGTAAAATAATTAAGGGATAAAATAATTAAGGGATAGGGATTGCATTGCACGCACATTGTGCACTCTTCACGCAGCCTCTCTGCTCTGATTTGTGTGAGCAGCAGCTCAACCCCACTCTTTGAATTGCAGATTCTCATAATGTAGAGCTTTGTGTTTGGTCTGGTCTAGGTGATGTACCTTGTTCATATCACCACATGTACACAATTTTGTGGTTAAATACATCATACAACAGCAGTGAAGTTTCACTGTTCAGCCCAAACATTAAGACCACTGACAGGTGAAGTAAACATTGCCCATCTCTTTACAATTAAATGCAATGCCTTCAACTACCCACTGACAGGACAATGTGCCTGACCTCACTGTTAAGTAATGGCTCAAGGAACATGGAACTAAATTCTCCATATCTCAGTTCGATCATGCATCCATGATCTTGGTCCATGGAGACTCCACCTTACAACTCACAGGATGTAAATTAGTCTCAATCAGCACCAATCAGCCACAAAAAACAAAAAAGAAAAACTGAACAAAAAAACAAACAAAAAAAAACCTTGAATCCTTTTTAAATTCCGGACTCTGAATTCACCTCATACCACATACCACGCAAAAGTGACAGAATAAGTAAAACATTTTTGTGAAGTAGGGCAATGACTATACAGTCAATGCTACTCTCTTATGCATTCATTAGTCCTCTAAGCCTATAGACAGGAAAAGCAAAACCCACTCTACAGTTTGAAGTAATATCTAAAGAAAAGATTTCTGAACAGCAATGACACAGAACATGCATATGTATATAGCACAGAGCTTTCCCAGTGCCATATGCAGTGCATGTGGAGAGGCACTGAGTCATTTCTGGGCTCCTCTCATGCCTGAAGCAAAATATTATGGTATTTGCTAGTAGTGACAGCATACGTTAAACAAATAAAACAGTGTGGGAATCAAACAGATATAGCACTGCTATATGTCTTGATATGTTGCCACACTGTTCTGATGCCCAAGGTTGGACAGATGTGGGTGGGGGCCACTAAAGGCCAGATTCAACCACAGGTTCGATACTAAGGCTAGCTTTTATGGTTAATGGTTCTCTGTTGATGCAAAATATACTTACACTAATTTCTCTTTCCAGATTTCCATGGAGAGACTGTGATTTTAGCTTCGGCTTTCAGGATGCACCGACTTATTGTCCTTGCATCCTGAAAATGGTTGAATAAATGAAAGCATACTGCAAATTCAACAGCAGTGCAATTAATTATTCATTACGCAGTACCATTCATTGATGATGTTTTACACACAAAGTCCATTAAGCCAGGCTGTCTCAACAAGCGCATGAAAGCCATCTTAATGTATACTGAATCAACAAATACAGAAGCATCTTGTTGTTTTTCTTTCTCTTCTCCTCTTTCTTTAAGGCCTGGAAACAGCTGCAACCTTAGCTGACTGTTTTGAAATTGAAAATTAATAACACTGTAGGAAAAAAAGGAAAACTTCTGAAGTGTCATTTGCAGGAAAACAAATTTAGATGTCCAATAGACTGAAGTGAAATTGCAAATGAAGAGAAAGCAGGAAACTCATTTTGGCTGCTTGTATCCGTGATCTTGTTATTTTGGTCACTACCCACTGCCCATGACCATAGGTGAGGGTTGGAACGTAGACTGACCGATAAATCGAGAGCTTTGCCTTTCGGCGCAACTCTCTCTTCACCATGACAGACTGGCACAGCATCCGCAGAACACTAGATGCTTGTCCGATTCACCTGTCAATCTTCCACTTCATTTTACCCTCGTTCATGAACAAGACCACGGGATACTTAAACTTCTCCACTTGGGACAGCAACTCTTCTTCGATTTAGAGTGGGCAATCCACCCTTTTCTGGCTGAAAACCATGACCTTAGATTTAAAGGTGCTGATCATCATCCCAGCCCCTTCACACTGGGCTGCAAACTATCCTAGTGCAAACTGGAGGTCACTGCTGAATGACGCCAATAGGACCACATCATCTACAAAAAGCAGAGATGAAATCCTAAGGCCCCCAAATCTGACACCCTCCACTACTCGGTTGCGCCTAGAAATTCTGTCCATAAAGATTATGAACACAACCGGTGACCAAGGGCAACTCTGTCCAACCCTAACTGGACTTGACACTCTTGAGCTTGTTCTGACATGTGGCATTGAAGCAGAACATGACTTGACTCGTTGCTGGCAATGTAAACCAAGCTTTCACTCTGGAAATACAGAGACTGGATCGCCCGTTACAATGGACCAACCATCCCATATTCCCAGAGAAGCCCAACAGGATGAGCTGATGGATGCGGTTGTAAGTCTTTTCCAAGTCCACAGAACACATGTGGACTGGTTGGGCAAACTCACACGACCCATCCAGCACCCTTGGGAAGCTGTAGGGCTGGTCCAGTGTTCCACGACCGGAATGAAAAGCACATAGTTCCTCTTGGATCTGAGTTTTGACTAACGGACAGACTCAGCTTTCCAGCACCCTATCATAGACTTTCCCAGGGAGGCTGAAAAGTGTGATCCCTCTATAGTTGGAACACCCCCTATGAAAAAGGGGAACTGCCAGCCCAATTTGCCACTCCAAGGGTACTGTCCCTCATGACCACACAATGTCATGTCAGCCATGGCAGCCTCACAACATACAGAGCCTTGAGGTACTTAACACGGATCTCATCCAACCGCCGCTGAAAAGTTGTTTAACTGCCTCTGCGACTTTCGCTCCAGTCATGGGGGAGCCTCCCCCTGAGTTCCCTGGCTCTGTTTCCTCCAAGGAATGCGTGTTGGTGGACTTTATCCTCTGTCAAGGTCAGCAGCTCTTCACTCCCACTGTAAAGAGTGTTAACAAAGTGTGGCTTCCCCTTCCTGAGTTGCAGTTGCCAGAATTTCTTCGATGCCGACCGAAAGTCTTTCTCCATGGTCTCACCGAACTCCTCCCAGCTTATATAGCAGCTTCCGTGACTGTCCGAGCCACTGTAGGACTCTTACAAATCATCAAATCAATCAATCATCAAACTGCAACCTAAGGTGTCCAGATGCACTTGTGGACACCACTCAGGTTCAGATCAGGCAGGCCATTCCTCCCAATCAAACTCCTCCAGGTCACACTGTTGCCCACATGAGCGTTGAGGTCCTCTAGTAGAACAATGGAATCCCCATAAAGGGCATCTTCCAGCACCCGATTCAGGTACTACAAAAAGGGTGGGTATTCTGAACTGTCATTTCATGAGCTGTGGGGCTATAATGAAGCCCACTCCTGCCCTCCGCCTCTCACCCAAGGCAACTCTGGAAAAGAGAAGAGTCCAGCCCCTTTCAAGGAGACTGGTTCCAGAGCCCAAGCTGCGTAGAGGTAAGCCCGAATATATATCTAGCCAGTATCTCTCAACCTCCCACACAAGCTCAGACACCTTCCCCACCTGTACGGAGACATTCCAAGACCCAACGGGTAGCTTCACCAACCGGGGATTGGACCGCCAAAGTCCCTGCCTTTGTCTGCTGCCACACTGCACAAGACCTCTTTGATTCCTCCTACAGGTGGTGGGCCCACTGGGCCTCATGTCCTTTCTTTGGGCTGGGCCGGGCCACCAGGCGCTCGCCGACGGGCTCCTTAGCCAGGCCTGGCTCCAGGGCGGGGCCCTGGTCACCTCAGCAGGTTACCCTTGTCCTTGATTTTGCCTTTCATAGAGGTCTCTGTGAACTGCACTTCAAATCTAAATTGTATGAATTAAATCAAATGTGAAATTATAATTTCTTTCTATTAATCCCCTACCTGAAATCAAATGACAAAATTTAATATTACGTACTAAATATTGTTAAGAAGAATTTCTCCTCATAGCCAGGATATAATCTTTATTATTATTTAAGGGTTTAATTAAGGGTTTCTCTAGATTTTGTTAAATTAATAAATATTTGCTTTAAAAATACCAGAGGTGGCCTTTAAAATTTTTTTAAATTAAAATTTTTCCTGAAACACATGGGGACCAACACAGACTAAAAGTATAATAGATTAAACATCGGATTTGCATGTCTCCAAATGGATTTTGTGGTGCACATCATTATGAAGGACCGTTATTATGACTGTTCTCCAAAGTCAATGCTATCATTATCGAGCATGGCCTTTCCTAAGCACAGCAACTGTAGCCCTAAGAGAATAACCAATGTGGCAAACTGTGCTCACACTCAAGGTTAAAACCTGTCCTTGTGTTCCATTTCAGGTATATAGCTCCTGGTTTCATTAATGCAGGAATACAAAACCTGATGTTTAAATCAATGTGTCAAACACAGTAAAGTTTATAAAAAATATAATAATAGTCTAGTCTAAACTGCAGGGATTAGACTAGAATTCTAGAATTCATGCTTGTGTATGGAACCAGCTGGTTAAAATGATAAACCCTTTAGCACCCTCTCTTCTGCTGCAATGAGCTTCTTGTTCCATTTCCATGTTCAGGCTGATGTTCTCATGCTATCCTATGTTGTGTCTGGGTGTGTGTGCGGCCAGTCGAACATGCCCAGGTTTGCCAGTGCAATATTCCAGTGCTGAGGCTGCAACTGCAAATTATTGTGTTTGGTCTTTCTTTGGTATTGGTTTTATTTTGCTCAACCTTTAGCCTTCCTTTAGTTGCATTTTTACATTAAAATTGTTATCGATTTTCAGTTTTGCTAATATGTTTTATTTGTCAGCTGGTAAGGGATATTTGAGCTTTAGGTTCTCTGCTTCTGAGTAAGAGGGTTTATTTGGAATTGTAGCACACATTTTAGCCTTTACGGTTACAAATACAATTAAATTGTATTTATTCCGAACAATATTATAAGGAGTGGTTGGTACGGTGCATATTGTGTCACAATAGAGTAAACTCATGCATTCCTACCCTCAGTGTCTTTGGCTGTTGATTGCCCCTAGTTTATTTTTTCCTTTTGTCTCTTGTTTGCAGTGCTGGATAGTGTGTGTGTGTGTGTGCGTTTGCACCCCTGCTGCATTTAGTCACAGCGTCTTCTTTAATTAGTGGTGGTGGTGGCGAAAATATTTATACTTTAGAACATTTAATAGAATGAGTTTTGTGTGCTAAACTTTTGCTAAAGTAAAATAAAATTGTACACTTCTACATTCACCTTTGTATTCATAACCAATTCATAAATATGTTTTAATAAGGAACTCTCTTGTAGAGAGGTGAAGAAGACAGGTGAGAAAAGTACTCCTGATGCATAATGTATATTCTTTCAGTCAAAGACCAAAGGTGATGTTGTCAGTATTAGCTGTAATAAAATTTGGCGGAACTCTCTCTCTGTCTCTCTAGACTTACAACTCTTTTCCACATACAGATGACAATGAGTGGCTACATTCCCAATCTGACCACATGATCGTGTTTCATATCCATGTAACAGAGTAGGTATGTAGGGGGAACAACCATAAAGATCTAATGGCTGGAGAGAAGAGAATGTTTATCACCAGTGCGAAGCACAGTGAAACACAAAGACAGCACATGGTAAATACAGCAGGTTGTGAGATGGGCAGGACTAATGAATTGAGCTGTAGCACATGAAAGGCACAGTAGGCCATGTTAGTGAGAGTGCAGACAGCCCAAGTTGCAGAGTTCAGAAAACCCTGTCTGTACTGTTTCTCTGCAGCTTTCGCTCCAGCAAACTGACACCACAACCTCCATGCATTTTTCATGACCCGTGTTGACTGACATGCTCTCTCACTTTCTCTCCTCTTTGCCTCTCACCTTCGCAGCAACACACACACATAAACAGAATTGAACACGCACCATCACACATTCTTTCACTCTCAACTAAGCTATCTCCCCAAACCCTCAAAAACCATCAGTCTCACCAATTCACTCCCTAATTCAGAATGGCATTTCATTCTGAGAAGATGGCGAGGGCAGAAAGAAACCGAGGTGGATAACAGAAAGTAGAAAATGAGGGTGAATGAATCTTGAAAAAAGCTCCTCAAAGCATGTAATTCTGCCTTTAGCTTATTGATAATAGCTTCTACGCTACCAAATTGGCTAAGAGAGTAACACTGTACATGCAATAGGATTACTGTCGTCTAAATCCAAAAGAATCCCATTCAAATTCCTAGTAATGTGAAACCTCTTCACATACATGGCAATAAAGTCTTTTCTGATTCTGATTCTGATTACAGATATATTTCACTAATACATTACCGAAAAGTATCTGTAATCTGATATGTCTTTTTGGCTAGGTATTGTCTTAAATTAACCAAGCTGTAAGGGGAAAGGAGTTCATAAAGGTTTATTGATGAACCATTAAAAATACAGCTCTTAAATTTGAAATCAATTGTCTCTTCAACTTTGCACTCTATAGATTTCTTTGGCAAAGTAATCAGACTCAGACTGAGTGGTGATACACTGAATTACTGATTGCAGTTGCATGCAGGTAATCAGTCATATAAAATGGATTAGCCTATCTCAGAGGTCTGATGCTGGCTTGCTATTATCATTCACAGCATTGGTCATGGCAACACACAAACTCTTTCAATTAATCTCTTAACAAATGTCCAGCAGCATATTAAGGTCTATTTCAGTCCTCGGATAATTACTTTGTTATAAGGACATTGCTTCTCAATGCACTGCTGCGCCCACATTACCACAGACATTACTGTTTACTTTTTAGGATCCTTTAGCGCCTGTTGCGCTTGGTTTGATTTATGTTCATAGTGCTATTATGTTGTTGTCTTCTCTGCTTCTCTGTTTTTCAGGTGGCCGATTTACTAAATAACTCACCGGAGGCCATTAAATCTGTAGCAGTTAATTTGTGAGGAAGTTTGGATTTTTTATGGGGGGAAAACCATCACTGTGTTAAAAACGTACAAGAGGTTTTGTTGTTCGAGGCATTTTGTTTTGGGTACAAGAGAGATGATGAGATATGATTTTATATATTATATATAATATGATGATTGCGGCAACAATTTCTATTTTTAGTAGGAGGTCATTTGCATGAATCATGTAGATTCAAGACTTTTTAAAAATGTAGGTATCAACTTTGGATAATGTGTATATCAAAGCACTTATTTTATAACAAACATTAATGTGTATTATTACTCTTGTCATGTTTGGAGGCTACAGTGTGACACTTAATTTGTTCATGTGAACAACAACACCTGAGAGTTTGGAGCAAATTAAGTGTTGCTAATGGCACAAAACAATGCAACAATACAATAACTTTACAGACTGTTTAAAACCACCTGCCTGCTACCTTTCACTTCTACTCCACTACATCTCAACGGGAAATATGTTACCTTGTTTTACCACTATATTTACCTGGAAGCTTTAATTCAATTCAGTTCAGTTTATTTATAGATCTATAGTTGTTATTTTGCAGCAATTAGGAAAATACTATTATATATATATATATATATATATAGTCCTCAAAAGTATATTGGGAACCAGAGCCTTTAGTTATCAAGCTCCTCTACTATGGAACCATCTTCCGGTTTCGGTCCGGGAGGCGGACACACTCTCTATATTTAAGAGTAGACTAAAAACTTTCCTCTTTGATAAAGCTTATAGTTAGGGCTGGCCTAGGCCGGCCCCTAGTTATGCTGCTATAGGCTTAGACTACCGGGGGCCCTCCCATGACACACTGAGCTCTTTCTTCCTCTCCTTCTCCTTCTGCACACATTCATGTCCCATTAATGCATATTATTAACTCAACTTCTTCCCTGGAGTCCTTGTGCTTTCTTGTCCCGCAGATTCCTATCGATCATGACTGGACCCTCCTGCTGCGGTCCTGCTGTCGTCCTGCTCAAAACCTACTGCAATTACTACTGTTTAGTCATAATCTGATTTAAATCTGTTACGACTCAGTACAGCAAAATCACCATAGTACCTTCTGTATACTTCATTGTCATTATCATTATCTACATTTCTGATACTTCTGGTATTATTACTGCTGCTATGCATCTCTGCTTGTGTGCTCCTTCTCTCACACCCCACCCTCTCTGCCTCTCTCCCTTGCTCCCTCTCTCTCTCTCTTTCTCTCTCCCTCTCTCTCAACCCAACCGGTCAAGGCAGATGGCCGCCCATCTTGAGCCGGGGTCTGCTCCGAGGTTTCTGCCTTCTAAAAGGCAGTTTTTCCTCGCCACTGTCGCCAAGTGCTTGCTCAAGGGGGAATGTTGGGCTCTCTCTGTTTACAATTTAATTAAAGAGTTTGGTCTAGACCTGCTCTAATTGGAAAGTGTCATGAGATAACTTTTGTTGTGAATTGGCGCTATATAAATCTAAACTGAATTGAAAATTGAATTGAATAAACATTAAGCTTAAAATAAGCTCCACAATAATGTGTGATAAACATATCAAGGATCAAGGATCAAGGAACTTTTATTGTCATACCAGCTCACATTTACATGCTTACGGTACGAAATTAGGACTCAGGTCCCGAGCTAAGGACAAATACAATATGTCCAAAAAAGCAGTGGTGGAAAGCTCAGAATTTAGATTTGTAAAACATTCTGAATGATTAAGGTAAGATAAGATGATTAGATAAGATGAACTTTATTGATCCCACAGTGGGGAAATTCACTTGTCATGGCAGCTCACAAGAACAGAAAAGAGTGCAAAAAGCAAAACGTGTGCAAAACAGTTACATTAATAAATTAACAGTTTTCAAAGTATACACTGTACAATATACAGCTATATATAAGTCCGCATAAGGGAGGAAATGAGGACTGAACTGTTGAGTTGTACAGTCTCACAGCAGTGGGAATGAAGGACCTGCGGTAGCTCCTTCCTACACACAATGATATTAAGTGGAATGATAGTGATTTTCTTTCAAGAAACAAGTGGATTGTTTTCAGCAAGGATATAAATTATGTGTTCCTGTGCACCTGTGATTGATGAGGACTGTACTGTAATTGTTTTACAAAGCCTGAACATTATGGTTTGGAACATCTAGATCGAGATCATTTGTAGCTACAAAGTCACTATAATGCTTCTGTTGTGCATATGTTCTAATTTTGCATTTTTGGACATATTTCCGTTAATCTCTGGAGGGTGTTTGCCATAGCAGTGGTTGACAGATATCTGAATCCTGGTCTGACTTGGTGATGCAATGTCAACTTGCATGGTGCACTCTTGATTGGAGCACACCATTCCCCTCTGCAGCCAACAATGATACAAGACATCATTATCATCACACTTGAACTGCAACATTTATTGCTTCCAGTTGTTAAATGTAAGGATTTGCTGTCTTTCTTTTGTCATTTATGATTGTAAAGGATTCTATGGGTTTTGGACTGTTGATGTCACAAAGCGGTGTCATCACTGACACAGGGAGCTGAACCCTGATACAGAATCTCAATAAAAGGCAGTCAGGCGGTGGTCCAAAACAATAATTTTTTAATTTCTAACAAAAGAAACTCAAGTAGGTGGCACACACACCTACTCTGGCACAGGGATCAACAAAAATCTACAAAAGCTGTGGCAAATAACATGGCATGACAAGACAAGAAAATCCTGGTGTGAACACATGAAGACAGAACAACAACTTGACAAAGAGTGACAGGGAAGATGAGGACTAAATAGACAACATAACGAGAGACAGGTGAAACATATTAAGGGAGGAGAAAGCAATCAGGATAACCAAAAGCAAAGCTACATGAAAAAGAGACACACAGGGGAAGTGACACTTTCAAAATAAAACAGGACATGACAAAAACCTTGAACATAACACATGGAAACACATGACAAGACACACATGAAACAAAACACATGGACTATAAACCAAAAGACAAAGCATAACCTAAACACAAGGCGTGACGGTTGAAAAAAATCTTTGGGCTCTGGGAAATGTATATTGTTTATTGTTGTTTATTGTTTTTTTTTTTCATGATAGCAAACTTTATGCTTCTCCTTGCTCATAAAGACTCCAGACAGCAACCAAGCAGTACTACTACCGTTGAGAAATTGGCAGTATGAAAGACATGGGTGCTTACAAACCACAGAACAAGATAAAATGCCTTAAAGCAAGATGTGTCCCACACACCATCAAGCTGAACCTGAGACATGCTGCAAAGTGAACACTAGCTCCACTCAGTCTGTAACAATGCTGCAAGTATCTCTGGGGATATCAAGGTTAATGTCTCCAATGTTATTATAGCTTTTTATGATTGCCAATGAAAAGTCTGAAACATGCTGGTATTTGGCAAACTCAGAAACTCCTACTGTTCTCCTGGAGGATTGCCATGTTCTCCAAGGATACAATTGTTTTCAAAAAAATCATTTAACACTGCTCAGTAAGACTCCTGCCTTCATGTTTTATACTTGTACTTTGTTGCACCAATGTACTGTACCAAACTGTACTAAATCCTTCAATCCATGGTATAATTATTGCAGACAATCTCACATGACAATGTTATGAGGTGCCAGCCTACATGAAAGGTTTAATCTTTAAACAGTAGATGGAAATTAGTTGGGAAATTATCTCTACCATGCAACCTTTTCTAATTACAGGTCTGGTACAGGGTCAGTCAGAGCAGTCTGGCTCTGGCAGTGAGGGTGAAATTTGCAGCTGAGCTGAATCTGTGGAAAGCAGGTTGAAAAATAGACAGAGGTTATCTGGAAAAGACAAAGCAAATTCCGTGCAGCTGTATGTCATACTGTGTAGAAATAGTATGTATGTCCCAGCTCTGTAACTGTCAGCTCAAAGTTCAGCAGAACTATCTTTTTCTAACTTTGAAACTCCTCATTTGGTCATTGTTGAAGGTGTCAGCTCATGCTTCTGTTTGAACTGGACAGACAAAAATAGATTGGTCATGAAAAACAGGTAAACAAAGTAACTCTTATGTCACCCAGATACCAGAAGGTGAGCATACATATATTACACAGCCTATCTGCAAGTTGTGAAGGACATGCAGACACATACAGCTCCCTTTTAAAAGTCAGTGTGTCTCATTGGTTCCACAGTATCATAACTTCATTTTGCAATTAACATTATTATCTGATTTCACAATCCAAATCTTATCAATTATGATAAATGTTCCTATGTAGGACAGTTTTAATGAAGAGGCATATGGAGAACATAGATGTGAGGTGTCAATTACAAACCAGTTTGTAATTAAGTATTTAAAATTCACTTGTCACTCGTGCTGATTGACAGGGCTGAGTGGGTGGACCTGCTGCTCCAACAGAAACATACTTGAATTCACAGTAGAATGCAGAGTCTAGAAATTTTTAACATCATATAACATCTTACTTCCAAAAATCACACAAATATTGGCACAAGCAAAAATGTTGTAGATCAATTGTCAATCACATGAGCCTAAGGCAGGTTCAGATTAAACAACACAAAGGTGGTCTGGTTTGGTCAATAAATCCAGTATACAAAGACAGGCAATCAAGGGGGCAGTTGGTCATCAGTAGAAGAGCAGGCAGAACAGAGCTAAGGCTTAAAACATTTAAACAGCCAAGCAACAAGACGATTTGAAAGGAAATGAAAGCTAAAGAACTGCTACGGTGCTGCACACTGTGGCGTAATGAGTCAGGTGATGGGCTGAGTCACAAACACTGAGGACTACAAGCCAGGGGCAGGATGACAGGTCGCACTTGACAAAAGAGGTTAGTAAACAGCAGGGCTGTCCCCTAAGTGATGATGAACAGGATCATCTGTCAAGAGTCCCCCTCGAGTCAAATCTGATTTTGTCAGTTGAATTATTGGACTTTTTTCCCCCTCATTGTACATCAAGGAGCACCACAGAATGACAGCATGGCAGGTTATAACGAACCTAAGTGAGAAAGAAGTGCGATGCTGTTTCTCCCTAATTCCTGCCTGCTGTTCCTCGACTCTCAGCGCTGGAGCTTAATGCTAGAGAAGTTGGCTAAACTCCTTGTGGACCAGATGGTGGCACCTCTTCCTCGACTGCCATCCAGTGACATGCTGCTGCAGCCAATTTAAGTCAGATTTCATAAAGGAAAGGCGTTCCTTTTAGATTTTCGTAAAATTATTACCAGGACGCACACTTTTCTCTCTTTTGTCTGACTGTGACAAATACTTGGTCAGCCAAAGGTTTATTGTATAATTCACAATACATTTATAAGTTAAACTAGGAATCCACTCTGTTATTCATTTGTCCTGTGTGCTCACTTTTCACTTTGTGTTTTTTGTAGTTTACATCCTGAATGAATAGCAGCTGCAGGACTTGCAGCAAAATTTGGTTTCTTCTAAAGTTTCTACCTTTATTTTGCAAATCGAAGTGCGGTTTGCAGATATGATTGATTAAATGGAAGTGTGATCTGTGTGGTGGTGACTCTGCATCTTGCCGGCATGTTAAACCTGCTCTATTCTGTGCTGCCTTTCTTTGATTTTTGTCTTTGTGTTTAATCTGTGTCCGTGAATTTAAACTGTATTTATCAAGGGCTCTGACAGACCTGGGCTCCTTGTATCTTACTCTTTAAAACTTGTGAACAAACTCAGTTCTTTCTTTACATCAGATTGCATCCTCAGTAGTCACATTTAACCAGTTCCACATACACATGTCACAGACAAACTTTCCACCCCACTTCTAAGCCCCAATCTGCTTCGCCTCATTCAGCGCACGTCCTTTCCTCCTCCCCTTTCATCCTTCCTGCCCTCCTCTTCTCTCCCTGCTCTCGGCTGATCAGGGGTCAGCCTGCAATGTCTCCATTAGTCACGTCTCATTTCATCCCAGCTCCCTGCCTCTGATCCAGGGTCAGGCACTGCCTAGCAGCCATTTCCCCTCCCTACTGGAGCCCGGGTGTTCTGGCTGACCCTACCTCTTATCTCTGTTAAGTCAGACACTCGCTGGTGATGGTCCTCTCATCCCTTCAGCCCCTCTCTCCTTCAGCACAAACACTACCAGCACATAGGTGTACTAACACACACACAAGTGCGCCCAGCATGCCTGAAAGGATGCAAGTCTGCTTTTGAGCCAGTATGACTCAAATTGACACCATCACAGTGAAATGAGTAACAGCATAATTACAATATATAAAACAACCCATTATTGTAATAATAGTTCAGTTTGACAGAGATGTAATTCCACCAAGTGTACACTATGCAAGTTTCCCTCTTCTTACAAGATACACTCACGCACACACACAACACTAACTGACTGAGAGCGTGGGATTTATTAATATTAATAAGCTGTATGTATTGACTTTGTAACAGCCACAGAAAGTATATCTAAAAAAGACATTGTTTCAGATCAGTTAAGTTTCACTCAGCCTGACCCTTTCAGTCGGAGCTCCACCGAGCCAAGCAGGGTCGCTGGTGGTTAAACTTATTATACACAGCTCAATACTCCCCTGCGTGTGTGTGGCTACTGGGTGTTCCGGGTGGCTGTGTATGACTGTTTTGTATGTGTGAACTGATGTTTTCCTGCCTTGCTGTGCTCCATCCATCTCTCTTTCTTTCCCTCGTGGCCCTGAACCGGCTGACCTGTCGAAGGAAAACAAAAAGTTGTGATAGTCTTACTTAGTTCAGTTGCAGACTGCAGCAAATGTGCTCATATCCTCATATGTATCACAGTCTGTCAGGCAGACTAGTTTCTTTCATTTTATTTTATCACAAAGAGCACATTTGTCATTCTAAGTGTTTACATTATGTCGATTCTGCACCTGTTTGCTGGCACAACCACACACACACACACACACAAATTGCTCCCCTTGATTGGCTATTTGAAAGACTATTCTATCAAATCGTGTGTCACTTTGACATGCCTTTCTGGGTATTTTTGATGCAATGTAATATATCCTAATCACACTTTTTCTTTCTTAAATGATTTGTCATCTTTGTGACTGGTTTGCATTGACTTAATTATAATAATCTTTTACCAGCAGCTGGAGGTCACAAAGTTTAGTTGGTTTGTTTGTTTGTTTTCTTCACTGCTGCCATTTTTATGATGCTTTGCATACTGTAATTTCTTATTCCACCTTGCAAGATGTGCTGTCTTTCAAACCGGAGTGGAATTTGTGCTCGCCGAGTGTATAGCCTATGGGGCAAAACAAAGCTAAATCTATAAATGCATCAGAAGTGAATGCTGAGTGTTTTGAGTTTCCTGATTTCAATCAATAGCCCAACCTTGGTTCATTTTAATCATTCATAGTCTAATCTTGAATGTAATAGTAGCTTCAGGGCGTGATAAGCTGAGCACCTGCTCTATAAATGATGGCACGGTATTAGCCATAGGCCACAGAATGACGGGGAATCGATAGGCATGGCCCTGTTTCAAACGCAAAAGGATATTTACCTGTATCACTTTAAATTAATGGGAGTGTAAGCACTTCTTACATGATTTATGAAATTCGGTTTCAATGATATTTTGTCCATCTGTTATAATTAAGCCTGTGGCATTGACCACTGGCATCAGCATGCTATCCTGTTCTGCCTTCTCACTTTTCAACTTTATGCTTCTGTACAGACCGTACAGCAGTGTGGGCCCACAGGAGCCCCCTGCTGTGTAGATCAGTACAAGTGAGGCAGAGGCAGCCAATATGAGACTGCAAGCTTGAAATAATCCTGTAACTATTCTCTCATCAGCTGTCGCCCCCTGTAATGTATAGCGCATGTGGAGGGAAAGACTAAAATACTTTCTATGTATTATGGAACAAAGGTGGCTGCTATTGTGGATGTGGTACAGTAGCCATGCAGTGTGAGTGTGTGTGTGTGAGTGTGAATGTTCTGTATGCCCAGTGTTCATGTGCCTGTCAGGATGTATGCTGTGTTTTTGTCTGAGAGCAGAAAGCAGGTTATTAAGTTTTACTCCCAAACCATGCGTGCACGCACACACACGCACGAAAACACACTTTTTTTTAGTCCAGCCTGTTGCCAGCATTAGTCTCTGGTTTGATACACAATGTACAGACAAAGACAAGAGAACGAGAGAGATACAGGGATGGGATTGGTTTAACTGGGGGAAGTAGGATAACTTAATAATAACCAGTACCTGCTGGACATTGTGGTCATATCCAGACTGTTTGGAAGTGCCAGTAAAACAGCTGGCCTCTTCCTTTTCTCATAGGCTAGTAAAATAACATGTGGTAAAAACATAGCCCTTGCAGACTGATGTCTCATAGCTGTACTCTGTACTCTATAGCTGAAGTTTGTTGAACTGTTGACACCAATATCAGCTGAGGTGCCTGAATCAGATGGGACCGATTTTACTTTAGCTCATATTGGTAGCATATAACTGTGATCAAACGAGGCAGATTTCCTTCTAATTCTGGATGCTTACTTATGTCTCGTATCTTTTGTTCTGTGCTAACAGAAAATAATTTTCCTTCATTGTTTGCCATGCTTTGATTTGTGGCATCATTTGTGGCAATCCACCATAGTACCAACAATGGCTACCACGTATTGATTCTCTATTTTTTTGTGTTATTTAAAATAGGTAAAATTGCATTCCATTGTAGAGCTGTGTGCAGTGCATTGATTCACTCAGCCCTTCCTTGCTCTGGTGTCTTTCTCACTCATAAGCACACTGACAGCAGAGCCGTCCTCTTCGTGCACACTCGAATCAAACTATGATCATGTTGGCTTTTCCTTGCTGGATAAATTCCTTAATAGAATTAATATGGAGTTCCCACATCTCTACATAAATTAGTCCAAAACAGATCCACTGAAGTTCGTTTAGTTTTAATTTAGTCTATGTGTGTTATCACAGTGCTGTCAGTCTTTAAAACACAACTCTTCAAATATGTTATTCACAAGCAGCTTTGTTATTAAGGCCAAAGAATAACCAGACAGACAGGTGGAAAGGAAAACAAAGAAAATGAAAAAAAAAAAACAAATAGTGTGTGTGTGTGCATGTGTGTGTGTGTGTGTGTGTGTGTGTGTGTGTGTGAGAGAGAGACATCGCCTCCTCTAAAATGCGTATGTTTATTGGTTTTCTGAAAATCTGTCTTTCTCTAATTGTAAATTATCTTGTTAATCTAAGTCTAAGTATTATCATAAATTAATTTACAGCCTCATATTTCATCCACTTAACCCACCATCTTTTATACTCTGTCTCTTGATTTCTAAATCTCGAAGGTATTCTCTGATATTTCCTGTATCATAACCTTCTATCTTTAAATGGATGGAGTTTGATGTTTTAGCCAATTAACAAAAAATAAATAAATAAATAAAAATTCAAAAAATAGCTGCAGTATTCTGTATGGATACTGTTCCTGCATTAACTGCAGAATGAAAGAAAAAGTGTGCACTTAATTTGCATTTGTCTCATTGCATTTTTTCCTATAGTCTGATCTTTATGACATGTTAATGATATGAAATCCATTTTTTGCTCAGTGCTATTATTAGTGTGCATGGTACTCTCAATGTTTTATACATTTTTGATAGACTTTAAGCAGAAAGTCAATTAAAAGGTGAATTTCTTCTTTCTAACCCTAACCCTTTGCATATAGGACTTATGATATCTGCAAGTTAATTCATCTGGGTTGTCGGGGTTAACACTCTGTACAGCTGAATGGCTGGACTTCAAAAGGGCTCGTCCCAAGGAGGTTTGCTTCAGACTCATTTTAAGTGCTGCCATGGCAGCTGAAGCAGAGAGGATCAGGAAGGGATAGCTGTAGCAATGAAGACAGAGAGAGCTGCAGTAGAGGAGGCGGAGAACACAAGCAGACATACTAGTATACTGTTATTTGTCACAAAGTACTTTAAGTTAAAATATTTGCAATGGAGCACCTTAATCTAAACCCACCAGCTGCTAGTTATGTCAAACTAAATTTGTCTTTGCCTTCTAGAAGTGCCATATACAGTAAGTCCACCTAACACTTCAACATAACCTTAAGTGATGAATAGATGAAGAGCTGCTGCAAAGCACGAAGTTTTTGCTTTTACTAAAGTCAGTTTTTGAGAGGTGGCACAGTATGTTATTTAAATCTTGCTATCATTAGAGAACATCTGCAGGTCAAGGTGGAGGAGCCTAACACAAAATTTGTTCTCTTCTCGCAAAACGTTCAAAGCAGTCCTCTATGTCACAGCTTTTGTTCAGTCTCTCCTCAAAGGCATTCATGTAGTGGTATTTGTTTGCACACACAGACAAGAAGGTAAAAAATGAAAAAGGAAGGCTTGACAGAGTAGCTTTCAAACACTTCAGACAATCTGTATCACACTTTATTTAAGCATTCAAGCATAATAACCTCTTGTGAAAAGCAGCCTAGGTAGGTTTTTTCTTAAAAAAAAATAATAAAACATCTTATATGTACAGTAGTCATACTACATCAATAGGAAATGAAGGGAAAAATAACCAGAGTAGTCACCGACTGTGATAAGTGTTCTCTTATGAGAAGCAGCACCTGTGAGTGCTTAGTCATGGTAGGAAATGTAAATAGAACAGGTAATCTAGGAATGTAACAGACAAAAATTATGGGGAAACTTAATGACTATCCTTTTTAACTCAATAATGTATACTTTTTAATTAAAGTATATTATTGAAAAGCAGCCTAGGTATTGGGGCAAGTATATATATAGTATATATGTATATATATATATTTGTACCATTTGGCCAATTTGAAACAAACACTCAAGATATTTGCAAAATGAAGACTTTCAGCTTTAATTCAAGGGCTTTGACAAAAGTGTTGCATTAACCATTTAGGAATTACAGCCATTTATATGCACCCACCCCTATTTTTGGTGGCTCCAAAATGATAGAACAAATGGCCAGGTATGGCCAGGTATGAGCTGTTCCCTCATTAGTCCACGACAAATCAAGCAGATAAAGGTCTGGAGTTGCACTGAACTTCTCTCTCCTCCTCAATCAATGCATGTCACTAGCTTAACTTCTTCCCCAGAGTCTTTGTGCTTGTCATTCCGGGGTCTGCTCTGAGGTTTCTGCCTAAGTTTTTCCTCGCCTTTTTGTTGGGTCTCTCTAAAAATGTTTGGTCTAGACCTGCTCTGATTGGAAAGTGTCATGAGACAACTGTTGTTGTGATTCGGCGCTATATAAATAAATTGAATTGAACACTGATGGAACGCTTAAGAGCAGAAAAGCCAGATTAGACTTTGCCAGAAAACACCTGAAAAAGCCTGCCCAGTTCTGGAATAAGGTTTTTTGAACTGATGAAAGCGAGATTAAATTGTACCAGAATGACGGGAAGAGAAAAGTACGGAGAAGGAAAGGAACACCTCATGATCTGAAGTATACCACATCATCTGTCAAATATGGTGGGGGCAATGTTATAGCCTGGGCATGTATGGCTGCCAATGGAACAAGGTCACTGGTGTTTATTGATGACCTGACCGCCGATAAAAGTAGCAGGATGAATTCTGAAGTGTTTAGGGCTATACTCTCTGCTCAGATTCTGTGGCTGGGTGTATGAAAATGGCTGCAATTCCATGTGGTTCAATGTGGTGATGTACAGAGCCCAAATGCCAAAAAAACTTATACCTGTTCTAATAAATATGGCCCTGCATAAAACAACTGATTTAGCCCTGTGTAAGCTCTATTATGACACATTGTTTGACTGAAGAGAACAGAGAATATGAAGAACGATCTAGAAAACATCGCAAGTTCAGAAATTGAATTGGGCATGCAGTGATATTAGTGTGCAAACAGATGAGCGCACACTGCATTTTAGCTGCCTGATTTCAACATCAAAGACATTTGGCTGAAAATGAATACACCATAATGTGTTTCATAAATTTATGACCGTGCCCTGTTAGGATGCAGCAGCGGCTGTTACACAGCTCCAGGTAATGTGGAACTTGTATAGGTCAAATTGTAAATTAAGCAAATACATTCTTACAGCTATAATGACACAACTTTATTTCCATTGTAGCACATAAAAAGGAGAAATTAGATAGTCGTGAAGACATCTAGGACATTGCCAAGTACCTATTTTCACTCCCCGACATGAGGCTGTGAGCAATTACAAAGATGTTTATCACTTATCGTTTATCACTATATAATTTTTTCTGCTCTGTTTGGCACTTCCATAATCACATCAAGCCAAGGCTGATCTGTATTCACCCCTTCAGAGCAGTTTCTTTCCAGGCAGATTGAAATGATGGTGTGCAGCTATTGTAAAGGCCATGCCTAGAGAAACTTCTGCAATCAAGCTGTCAGCACTCCCATTTCTGTCTCAGGATGTGCTCTAGCTTGGACACTTGTGTTATTACATTTGATATTCAGGAGGAACGTTAGGTTAGCCTAAGCATACTGGAGTACTATCAGTAAACAATGTTTACAGACCTGTCTTCTCTCCAGGGGAATGACTGATGGATTTTCAAAAAGAAAATGTTAGCCGTTTGCTGACACTGACCACAGCAATTTAGCTTGAACTTTCCACATCCAATGAGTTGTTGATTAGCTTCTTGTTAGAATGCAGGCATAGTACATGCTGTAGAGGATCATGTTGCACACAAGCTGGTAAACAGGTCATAGAGTTAATTGGATAGAAAGGCACAGCATGGTGTGTGACAGCAGACTCTTTATACATAAAATGCCTGCCACAGAAAGGTTAATTATTTCTAGGAAATCCGACTACATGTTGGCAGAGCTTTCAACACATGTAATAAAAGAATGGAACATTTCAGATGATTGTTTCATCTGTGATTGTTTCAGTGGTCTGAGTGCTGTTCACTGACATAGTTCTACTGTACATTGGAGATTGTCCATGTTGGTCATTTGTTGGTCCTGACAGGAACCTCTTTTGGCTGTGTGAATAATGACTGTATGACCTGCAGTATGGCTGTGGAAAACATGGTACTGGGGGAGGTTGATCAAAGCATGCAACCTTTCCATGCGAAACGATTTTAACACCAAATCATGATGCTACTATGCAGTGTGACATCTTTAGTTTTGACTGAAATGTCAAAATAAGTTTTTGATGGTTTTGCCATAAAATTTTGTCCTAGACAATTAATCCTTACTCTTGCAGTAAGGATTAATTGCCAGTCTTTGGTCAGAACAGAACTTAAAACACCATTATGCAAGATCTAGTCTTTTTTGAGATTTGGCACCTGCATAGTTCTTAGATTGCTATTCACTGATAAGTCACTGTTCACTGTAAAAAATTATTACCATGGGTTTGAAGAACAAGAGGTGAGAAGAATATAAAAACTTTTATGTTTCTGCTGTTTCCAAAATAATAGTAATAATTAATATAATATTTTTCATTGTAGCACATGGTGGACCAGCACTTCTGGTTAGTATCTGTTAGTATGTTATGTAAAAAAAAAACAAAAACAAAAAAAAACTGCTTTACTCCCACAATTCACAAAACCTCTGTTTGAACTTACATAAACTAATATAATGACCCTGGGGTCTCTGTCTGCCTTTGCTTCTTTAAATGTTGTTTTTCACTGTCACTCCATTACTTCTTAACTCAGAACCAGTCCATTAGCCAGCAGCAGTTGAGAGAAGATTTTATAGTGTGAGGCATTTGTTCTGCTGACATTTTAAATGAATGCACACAGTGTGATTACACTGTCATCTACTATGTTAATGATAAGATGGCCCGACCACTGTGAGCCCACAGGTCAAGTCCGAATTGTTTTGTTCTACAGCAAAATAAATGTCTGAAGGGAATAGGGCTACAGGTTTCCCTGTTGCCTTTATGATAATTACTTTTCTTTTCAAAAGGAAATACACAAGATTGAGTCAATCCTAGCTATTTATGTGATGGACAGTTTAATAAAGAGAGGGAAATAAAGTTTCTCAAAGCTTTTGCAGGCAGTGTTGTTTTAGGTCCTCTGGCTCTGCCTATACAGTCATCTAGCTGATGCTATAAATTTCTACCCCGGATGAAGAAGTTTCCAGCTAATGCATGCATCATGTATGTCGCATTTCAAAAAGTGTTAACTGAAGACAGTAATTTGAGGAGCATATTAGCTTAAAATAGGATTAAGATATTGAAACAATTAATTATAAAAACACAGTATTTGTCTGACAAGTCAAAAGGAGGTGTTTTACTCAATTAATACTTTTTGTCTTTGTGTCTTTCTGTCCTCTTCCCACTCGTCTGTCCCATTTTTCATCTGTATTGTTATGGCCACCCTCACCTCAGTCAGTGTACATTGGATGCTTTTAATTACAGCATCTGTGTTGACAAGGAAGAGAAAAAGGATGTTATTAATGTCTAGTCTAAAGTGGGGTAGATCCCAGGGCAGAAACATCTCTCATGTGTTTCTTTTAATTATTGTACAGTAGAAGCCAAGCATTGCTCAGTTTGAAACTGTAAAATGACACAATAATGTGCAAATGCACAAATCTCAGAGCTCTCAGATGACTGTTCTCTATGTCTGATGTTCACTTTTCGTGTGTGCTAGAGGTGTTGTGATATACCTGTATTGATGATAAACATTATATTTAAAAAATACATTTTGATATGATGTTAATAATACATATACAATAATGTTGTCTAAGAAATTCAGAACAGATGTTAGACCTTATAGATCTTTAGTACATTAGTTCATTTGGTTGCCTTCTCCGTTCATTAAGAGTAATAGTTCTTTTTGCATCATGTTGTACTGTGATGGTTGTGGACTCTATCCACCTCCATACACTCATATTTTGAGTGTAATTACTTGGTCAAAATAAAAAGACAAAAAACACAATACACAAAGGTGCAATGTGTAAGATAAACTATGATTTTATTTTAAAACATTCAAAAAAATAAACAAACATTATCAGCAGAATGCGAAGAAACAATACTGTTTCTGCAGTCAAGCATTGTGTTGTAGTGATATCTATTGAAGTTAGCATGCTACCTAGCTAGCCACGGCCCATTGTGTTGTAGAGATATTTAATGAAGTTAGCATGCCAACCAGCTAGCCACGGCCCATACTGCCTCGTAATACCACTTTGTACCTCTGTGGTATGATACACCCCTGTAGTTCCAGCTGGGAGCTGTATACGAGCGGCAAGGTTGTTAAGTTTCACAAGCTGCCTTTGCTTATCATTTGGTGTAATAAGTAATCAAAACAAAGTTATGAAATCTCACAAATTAAATATTCTTACACTTCTTTTCCCTAATAAATGGAACAACAGAGCTGTACTGTCAAGTTTCTCTCATTTTCCAAAACAAAGACAACTTAATTGCCTTGATAATTCATTATACAACATGACTCTTTCACATACAGACATAAACTAAATAAAACAGTCTTGATTTGTTTTCCACAATCAACTCTGCATTTCACTGTTTTTTTTTGTTTGTTTTTTTTTTTAAATTTTCTACAGATATCTTTAATAAAAGTCTTCTGACTACAATAACTGTGTAGTGAAAACCTGATATCATGACAGTCCTAGTGTCTGTAAGATAAGAGTGTGAAAACTTGATGAATTATCTGGAGTTTCTCTTGGTTTTCGAGGTGATTCAGTTTTAAGGTTTTGCACGATGATGGAAAATTCTCTACATTTATACAACACATTATTTACACAGCAGTATGTGCAAAATGCTATCCTCGTGCGCCTTTCTTGGCTGGTGTTCATTTTGTTCTCATAATACCATATTTAAAATAGAAGTTTTGTCAGTGTATTAATGAAAAAAATATTTTACCTTATTTAACATTGCTTATACTCACTAGAATATGTGTGTTATGTGAAAAGAAAAATATATCCATTACAATCAAATACAATCAATTCTTATTGAATGTAGTGTGTAGATTTGAATATGTTTTGTTTTTCTTTTTTCCTTATTTAAATAATAAATCCATTAGATTCATTACATTCTTCAAGGCTGAGCATATTAAATCAGTTGATTCAAAACTTTTGAATTTTTGTCTTTGCACAATAATGTAAAATGTCTGTTGCACAGATCTTCCCTGAGCTATCAGCAGGTGTAAAAATTCCTCTTTAGCTTCTTGCCTTTCTTTAAGCCACAGCAGATCTGTCCTTCACAGGTTAAACTGATTTAAAAGTGAATTTCTTTCAGGAATCAAACCTATAGCAGAGAAAGAGCAGGTGTTTCTAATATTTCATTCTCCAGTTCGCTATGTATCAGTTGTCATTACAAACTTCCAACCAGGACAAAAAAGAAAGTGGCAATATAGTCTAATAATCTTTTGTGTGTGTGTGTGTGTGTGTGTGTCTGTTGCACTACGTCCTTCTGTCTGTGCCCCCTCCCTCCCCTTCCTCTGGTGGATGGTGCTTGTTTAGACTCTGTTATTGTTTCTTTATGTAACGCTGCTGAGCCAGGGAAAGAATGGGCCTGGTGTACACCACAACAATACTGTGATGGATGAGTGTGGCTGCTGTAATTATATGAGGACCAACAGGTAACTGAGCACAGATACATAGAGCGGCGGCCTGCCTGGGGATGATAGTGCAGATCTGCTCTGCTCTGTTTTGTTTTGTTTTGTTCTGCCGCGCAGCCGGCACAGACGAAGATACTGTGGTGAACACCCACACACACACACACACACACACACACACACACACACACACACACACACACAGTTGCTTCAAGTCACCATGGTTGTGGAGATGCAACATGCATGCACACACTCATTTGCTCACGAGTAAGTATGTCAGTGCCAAAGTATGGAGCTTGTGATGTGTTTGTATGTGTTACACATTGTTGCTTACTTTGAATTCTGCTTTGGCAATATTGTTTCTGATAAACAGTCCTGCCAATAAAGTCAAAATGAGAAAGCAGAAGAAAGACGCGACTTCAAGGTTTTCCCACTTGAGCGTATTACAGAATGACTGTCGCAGACGATAGCTAACAGAGACAGACAGATTGAGGTCGTTACACAAGAGAGGTGGATGAGAGAGAGAAACAAAGAAGAGATGAAAAGGCGTGGAGGGGGTGCCTCCATGCTGTTTCAATACGTTGCAGTATAAGAAGAAAGCGATAGGAAGAAGAGAGGGGATAGTTGGAGAGGGGAGCAGAGAGTGGTGTGTGTGTGTATGGGTGTGTGTGTATGTGTGTGAGTGAGTGTGTGTGGGGGGGGGTTCTTAATAAAAGTAAGACAAATTGCTGTAAAATGTTTTTGAATAAAAGTGGCGGTTTGAAAAGAGGGATGAAACATGAAAAAGTACAATGAAACAAAAAACTACAGTGAATGTGTAGGAGGTGGTTTTGTTTATCTAAGTGATATAAGAGAAGGAACAATTAAAATAAAAAAGTACACTACACTTGTGTCACAGAAAAGTTAAGTATAAATCTGGCTGGCACACTATGCTAAGGGAACATCCAGGTCTACAGTAAGATCCGGCTCTGCTCTGTATGTGGATGGAGTCACTCTTCAGTGTAATGTTGAGCCCCATAGGAACATTTTCTCAGTCGTTCAAATCCACTTAGCAACCGGGAAAGTGCTAGCATTGCCCAAGGACAAAGAAATACATTCACTGGTCACAAATTTCAGACTTTCTCAGACAATGTTGATGCTTCTTGCTCTCCTGTTGATTTCTATCAGTATATGTAATATTTTAAAGTTTTTTTGGGCAAATTAAAAGCAATAGAGTTTGTTAAAGAGTGAACAGACCACTAAATCAGTGGGGCAAATGTTAGGTTGATATTATCTTGTCACGGCCATAACATTATATTTATATATAGAAGAAATAGCAGGACAGAAATGCCAGGGGAAAAACAGGGTGTACATTGCTCACCAAATTCCACTAACAAGTAGAGTCTCTGTTGTCTGATGTCTGTCCAAAGACAGTATTACATACCCATCTGGTACCAGTGCTTCCATTTTACCATTCCCCCACCCCCAAGACTGTTCAAAATAAACACACCAGCAGAGAGGGAAAAGGGTCACCACAGCTTCCAGGACTGGGCACTTTGAAATCAAGCACAAACCACATACTGTCCTTAAATCTAGGGGAAAAAAGAAAGCCTGCATGACCTTCTATCCCTGGGTCCCATTCACCATTACACCCCAGCTTCCTCTGACCCCAAAGTCATTGAAGTTGGGGTTGCTGTGTTTTATAGCCCATCCTCCTCTGCGTGGGCGACTTTGTGGTCCCTCAGAACAAGGTTGTCGCTCTGGTGCAGTGCAGTTCATCATCATGCATATGTTCATACACTAATCTAACGGCACCATAACAAATGAGCTGATTATCCCCACCTTGTCTCTGGGTGGGGGTGCAGGGGTGGTGTGTGTGTGTGTGTGTGTAAGGCAGAGACAGAATAGGGAACAGGAACAGGTGTATAAGGGGGTAAGGACACTTCATATATCATACTGTAGCAGGTATATGCGATCTCCAAAACCCCACCTCGCCCCCCAACATTAGCACTCACTGGAGAGCGGCATGTACCCGGCAGTCCCCCCAAGTGCCTAGATGTGCACACACATACACACATATATAAACACACATACACACCAATAGACGACAACCCCTGGAGCTCGACCTACATTGTGCGTCCTCCTGCCTCAGATCTGACTATTCATCACCACATGGCACCAGTCCCCCGCTGGGAAGGAGGTGGGGTTGTTTTGTGGGGGGGTGGAGGGGGGTGTGGGTGAGAGAAAGGGAGATAGAGGGGAGAAAGAGTGTTGTATGCTACATAGTGTAGGACAGGGCGTCCTTTACACCTCCAGAACAATGGAATGTTCAACATCAGTGCTGCTAAGTAAAACTCCAGAAAAACTACAGGAAGAGGGGCAAACTGAGTCATAAGTGATTTGCAGAGACAACAAGGACATGAAGTCAACTTAAGTGAATGTATAGACAGCCAAAGTCCTGACATCAGCATTTTCACTCACAACTCATTAAATACAGCAGTTTGGTCAGTGGCTCTAAGATTCAAACTGATCTTCTTGTAGCATAACATTTTCATGTGCATAGCTCTGCCATCATCCAACCATCCATTTTCTATACTGCTTATCCGTCAGGATTGCTGGGTTGGGGGACGGGATACACTCTGGACTGCTCGCCAGTCAATCGCAGGGCTGATACACAAAGATAGACAACCACACACCTTGGGACAATGTAGAGTTACCAATTAACCTAATGTGCATGTTTTTTGGGATTGTGGGAGGAAGCCGGAGAACCCAGGGAGAACATGCAAACTCCACACAGAAGGGCCCAGACCACTGCACCGCCGTGCCACCCTCTGCCATCAAGTTAGTATTAATAAATATGTGACATCCAGTTAGATGTGGTAACCCATGCCAATGATGAACTCATTTAAAAATAATTTCCTTAACTGGTCGATTTCGAAATCATTTCCACAAATGTTTTTCCCAAACATACAGATCATTTTCCTCTGTCTGGTGTACCTTACAACTTTTCATTCATTATCACACAAAGCTGCTCATCTGGAACAATTTCACAGCTGAAGTTACCAAAGCCTCAGAGGACTGAAAGCAGCAAAGTTTAGGTCTGGTTAGTGAAGAAAAAGTTGCATCTAATTTTAATTTACTTCCATTATACTCATGGTTTGGACCTGACATATGAGACTAATTGGTCACAGTGTGAAAGTAGGGTGCCCAGTCAGTCACCATAAAAAAAAAAAAAAACATAAAAAAAACCAGTCAGAATCCTCAAGAGGACCCAAATTTAGTAACTTGGCAACAGAAAGCAAAATGCACTGTATCCTAGACGTATCATTACTTTCCTTGAGAACTCTGTCAGTGGAATAAGAATCAAGCAGTACTCAGTGGCTGTGTTGTTTTTTTGGAGATATGGCATCTCTGTGGGACGGTGACAATCTAAACCAATCATTTTAGCTCTATTTGTTGGGCACGATGATTGCACTGGTTTTGACTGATTGCACTGATTGGAGAGTTTGAAGATGATGGCATGATGGGATGTGAACCAGATAAGCATTCTCCAAGAAACGACTGAAAAGGCTGAACTTGCTAGTTTGGGAAAGAAAAAAAAAAAAAAAACGAGAAGAAGATTTTCATATAGTGGTTCATGTAGTTTTCAATAGTTTGTTTTGCTCAAATTCTTTTAGCATTTGGATAATTGCTATTTCATTTTACAACAACACATCAAATGATTGTGAAGGTGAAGAGCAAATCTTGATCTCTTATATACTGTACCAAAAATATCAGTCTGTGGTCTCCCAGGAAGCTTGCACATACCACCTTATTGTTACACAGAGATAACTAGTGAAAGTGTTTCCTTCAAAATTGTAATTAATTTTCTCTGACACACACATACATGTCACAGTTTGGATGTGTGAATTTTGGCTCCTCAATACGCTGTCTCTTTCTTTCTATAGATCGTATATGCTTCCCTGGTTTTTGACACTGGCAAGTGTAAAGAATTGTAAAGCTTTTTGAGTGTATGATTTTTTTTTAAGGACTTTTTCATTGATACAAATGGTAGTAAGGTTTTGGCAGGAAAGGATCCAAAGAGAGATACAATGAAGGTCCCCAAAATGGGTGGAGCTGAATCCCAAGACAGTGGGGAAGAAAAAAAACACATCAAATGGCTGGCATTTCTCATAATTGTCAGCGCAATTGATATTTGCTTGTGTCATCTTGACATTAAAAGAGCAAGAGAGTGGAGGCATGATGGAGCAGACTAGAAAGAGACCACTTAGTTACTATCCCCTAAACCCCTCCCAACTTAAATTTGTGAAACAAAATAGAGGAGAAAAGTCACGCTGCTGAACACTACTTGTAGTGCTCCCCAAGTGCTGTCTGACAGCAATTCACAGTCGGTATCAATCCAACCAAGATGATCGGTAAAGTGTACAAAAGTAAATTAAGCAGAACCAAAGATGTTAAAGATTTGTCAACATCTGCAGCAGTCACTTTCCTTTGTCCTACTGAAAGGTATCTGCGCAGCAGCCCACAAGCACCAACCAACAACACAGCATGTCTTAGCCTACTAGTCTACATCGCCTACACTATATAGACAGAAGTGTTGGGATGGTTATGTTTTTCAAGGGTTGGCCTGGGCTCCTTACTTTCAGTTAAGGGAGATCTTAATGCTTCAGCATACCAAGACAATTTGGACAATGTTATACTTCCAACTTTGTGGCAACAGTTTGGGGAAGGCCCTTTTCTATTCCAGCACGACTGTTCCCCAGTGCACTAAGCAAAGTCCATAAAGACTTGGCTGGATGAGTTTAGTGTGGAAGAACTTGACTGACCCACACAGAGCCCTGATCTCAACCCCATCCAACACCTTTGGGATGAACTGGAATGGAGATTGCGAGCCAGACCTTTTCGTCCAACATCAGTGCCTGACATCACTATTGCTCATTCCAAACATTCCCACAAAAACACTCCCAGAACAGTGGAAGCTGTTACAGCTGCAAAGCTGATGTATTTAGAATGTGATGTCATTAAAGCTCTGTTGAATGGGCAAGTGACCCAATGCTTTTTTTTGATAGATAGATAGATGCCTTTATAGGCAAGTCCCTGCTTTGTTTGCATCTTGTGCATGAGTCAGGACATGGACATGCCCTTGCACACACATGTCTCCCAGCTGTTTCATATAATTCCACTTAGTGAGGGATGATGCCACTAACAAGCCAAAAAAAGTAGCAATGTGCCAACAATGGAGGAAAGAAGAAGACTGCCTGCCCATGTAAACATGTGTGTCAACAATCCTGGTTTAGACTGTTCTTATTACATTTGTAAAGATTTTATAAAGGAGGAAATGCATTCAACACATTTAATTGGCATCACCAGCCCATAGTGTTTTGCAACAATATGACCCAGTATGTATGTACCCAACAGTATGCTTACAGTGAATTATGAAGTCATGTCATTTGCCTGGTGATTGTTTTTATTTATTTTTATTTAACTGTTCCTCAGAGGCATCTTTGTCTCTTTCTGCCTTTCACTTGTCAGTCTGGCTGCATTGGCAGCATTTTGTTCTCCATGTACACGACATTTCGGTTTCATTTCATTTCATTTCTGTTCTCTTCACACAAAATAACATCTATTTGCAAAGAGGCCATTCTACAACCAAGAAACATGAAATGTCATTCAATAATGCAGAGCATACCTGTCCACAGACATGAATGTCCATATGCTTTCAGACTTTGATGTTGTTGTTGAGCTGTGTCAAGAAACTCTGTGTAATTCACAACCGACTGTCCAGTATGTTCAATGATCATTGTTGATTCTGTGGCCTTTTCCTTTGTTATCTAGTTTGGTTTATTAGTTTGTTTTGTCCTCTTGCAGCTTCACTCATTTATAGCAGCCAATTCATGTAGGCACTCAGCAGGGGTGAGAGCACTGATTTCATGTGAAAAAGTGACATCAATGCATAACCTCTGTTAAATGCCCTCATGCATTGCTTTGCACAGAACAAAGCACAGTATGGGTCTTCTCTCCAGATGGGGATATTGATTATTAGAAGGTAAATTCATCTCATTTTTACTGTGGACTAAAAAGGGTTTTTGATTTGTTACATCTGCGGTAGATCTATAAAACATGTTTAAAAATGACTGATAAGAATTCTCAGATAAGATCAGATTTTCTATATGTGCTCCATTTTTTCTGCACTAGTGTTTTGTCCTCAAAGGGTCTACATGTCCTTGATTCTGCATGAGAGGGGTCCCATTAAAGTCAGTAGTTCTTTTGTCTCTATTCACCTTCAAAATAGGTTTCTCTGATTGGGATGAGATAGATTTTACTGTTTTCTTTTTCTTTTTTTTTCTTTTTTCATGCCAGACACAATCTCTGTCTCCCAGTTTTCCCTCTGGATCTGGAGAGAAAAGGGGAGCAGAGAAGATTTTAATTGCTCTCCTCTCATCCACATCAGCCACACCACATTCATCAGCTTGTCTTCCCCCTCTCAGAAAGGGGCTGATGAGTACTGCAGCCAGATTTTATTTTATTATTTTGGGGCACGGGGGGATTCTCTCATGGGACGGGGCACATCTGGGAAAGGGATGGTGATGGAAGATAAAGGGATGAGGCAGAGAGATTGGTGTTTGTGTGTGCATGTATGAAGCTGTCTGTGCTTCTGTGTGTGTGTGAGGATCTTATGTGTGCATCTCATGGGGGGAGGATGACTAGAGAGGGCCTCGAATCCTCCGGGAGTCTGTGATTGGGAGGGAAATGGGGAATTGGGACTCAGGGAGCATGAAGCATAGGTGGAGGAGGGAGAAAAAGACAAGCTGGAGGATGGTAGGGCAGAAAAGGTAGCGGAGGACGAATGAAAAGGGCAAATTATTGCTCAGGCGCAGCAAAAACTCACAATTATACAACGTGGGAAAAGACAAGTACATTTTTCAAAGTTCTTGGCAGGGATCTGTGCCTCCAGCAAATAGCACAATGGTCCTTCAAAGAAGCAAAAAGTGGCTCTGCGTTGAACTATTATTTGAAATCATCACACTAAACCTGTACTTTCACTTTCTAAAAGAAAAGAGAATCTGGCCAAAACATGCCAACACATTTCTTCTAATAACAGGTTTAAACACAGTATAGTCAATGGGTTTCATCACAGGAGGGCTGCTTTTTCTGTCTTCCATCACCAACATATTTATTGCTGCCAACTACCAAACTACATAATAACACACAGGGACATGCTCCAAGGACAATTCACATTTGACAGCAGCTCCAAGGGTGTTTTGGTGGCACATCAGACCCTGTCAGATGCTAGGTCAAAAGTCTTCAGCTGTTGAACAACAGTTTGGTTTACCAGCAGCAGATTTGTTTTTTTGACAGAATTGATTGGACACTGATCATTTCATGTCACTTCATGACATTTTTTGTCTGCTTGTCAGCTATCTAACTTTTAGGATATTTGTACACAAAACGGACCAATTAATAGCAGAATCTAAGTCAGAAAATATTCAACTTCCTTTAAATATGGCCTGCATGTTGGGGTATGAAGACAAGAAGCAAAGCCAACACAGTTGTTGTCCATCCACATCTGAAGACCAAAATATTTCTACCTTCTTGAAATAGAGGTTGAGATAATGGCCCAATTTGGAAAGTCTCTCCTTGAGGACATTCACAATTTCAATATCATATTTTTGCTGCAATCATCTTGAAGAAAATTAAAATGATTTTTGTCATGATAACTTCCTATCAATAACCTAATCCTCCCTTATTATATTACAAACTTGATCTGATAAGTCTTCAGATTTATGGAGTAACAGATCCATAAATCTGACACCCACACCAGTGCAGCACCACACATTTTAACACATGGTAGAAAAGAGGGGGAGAAAGGAACAGTGGTGAAGAAGTGGGACTCCCAAAGGTGGCGTCCTGGATGCTGGGAGGCCTCAGAGGACCATGGGATGATTGTCTGTGACCTTCCCCCTCTCCTTGCACTGTTCAAGGGCATAGTCTATGAGTGTGCATGTGTGTGTCTTTAAGCACTTCAACATAATAATGTGGTATGGCAGCATTTAAGTGTGGTGGTGTGTTCATGAACTGCTAGACTATCCGAGTCCGTATATTGTGTTTTTGTGTGTGTAATGCGTGTGTGTTCAATGCTAATAATTTACCCTCACTGGATTTAAGAGACACAAATCTTGTTTAAACAGCTCATGTGCCTCTTTCATAACAGATCTTCTTTATTTCAGTAAACCAACATCTTATGTATATTTCAGCTGCTGTACCTAGAGGCAGATGACTCAGCAAGTGAGGAGCAAAACACACATTGAAACACAGAGTGAAACAGAGAAGCACCAGATTAGTCCTCATTATGCAGCATTAATCATCTTTAATCTGCTCTTAATCCAATATCTTTACCTCACTTTATTAATGATCCATACGTAAAGACTGGATTTGACTGTAAATAGTGAGGGGAGAGGAAAGGAGAGGGAAGGAGACGGATGGTAGGAAGAGGAAGTGAAGGAGGAAGAAACAAATTTGAGCATCACAGAGAAGGAGGAGTGTTGGAGAGATGCTCAGAATTTAGTTTGAGAGTGTAATCGTAGTATTTTGAGAAACAAGTCACATAGTCTTTCCTAAGAACTCTTTTGAAACTTAACCAAGGACTAAAAACTCTTAGACTAGGACTTTAACTGCACCTTTTCATGGCAGCCGCAACCACAAAGTATAAATTATGATGATCTATTGTTGTTTTCTTGAAATATTAAACACTGGTAAGCTGTGAAACGCCAATTTTTTATACATCAGTTATGTATATAGGCTACACACTCGTGAGTTATCAATTTATTAGGAGCACCCTGATAACAGGAATGCAGTCAATACTACAATTCTGCAATAAATTATACTTTCATGATGGTTGTTATGTTCAATTTTTGTTGAAACTGTTAAATAGACACTTCAATATAACTCTGCGGTCATTTTGGAGGATGCAGTTTTTGATGCTGTTTAACTGCACTGCATTATACTGACATGAGTTTCTATTATTTTGTCCACCCCCTTTATATCAATGAGGGATGAGTAAATAACAAAAACAGCCCTCTGTCTAATGTAACATAAGGGCTGGAGACTGTTCAAAGGCCCTGGACACCCACACAGACTTTTTCACTTATTCTGCATGAGTAGACCTCTGCTCAGGTTGAACTTTAGCAGAGCTACTGTGTGCTGAAAGTACATGAGGTTCATGAAACTTCATGGACAAATAAGAATGATAAACCCAAATAGGTGCAGGAAAACTAATTAGAGGCTCACAAATATCAGTCATTTGCATAAATTGTAAACTGGCAAGCACCTGTGTAGGTGGACCACAGAGGGGCTTTAATTGAAGTAGTACATTTACAACTTATTTTGAGCATTATTTTGTCACTGCTACACAGTAGTTCCAAGTATTTAGTTTGTATTGTTGTACAAAGTCACCAAATGAAGGGTGGTGTTTGTCATGAGAAAAGCAAATTACAAGGATATTTTATTCATTAAATAAATGTATTCACAAATGTATTCACAAAAAATACTAAAAATACATACTAGATAATGTATTTTATCTGAAAATATCACTATCATTTTTATTTTCAAAAGTTGTGTTTTTCAGGAAAAATGTTGACTCTCTCAAAAACATAAAATATTACAACATATTCTTCAAATATGAATATATTTGTGTATTTCTTCTCTCACAGAGGTCCCATTACTTCCCGGCATGTATGAACAATTAAAACGACTGAACATGGTCATGTCTCTCACACGGCAGAAACACCATAGCTGTCTCACCATAGCTGGTTTATGATGACATTATATTTCACTGATGTCATGCAGTATGTGTGCAGCCACTCATCAAGCCATTTAGAAGCCTGAGATTAGCCTTTACACAAATCCATTTAAAGCCCTAAAGTTTAACTGTTAAATCAGACATTTTGAAAATCACTAAAAAGCCATAAATTATTTTAGTATTAGTTTATTGGCCTTCCAAAGACAGCTTCACACATGGAATGTACATTTATAAACAAATTTACAGGAAATGTCATGACATTCACTTGCATGAACATAACTTTAAAATTTACATAATGTGTGTTTTAGTTAGCGACAATAAAAGCCAGCGGTTGTAATCAGCTTTTCACCATGAAGTGGTGAAAATAGCAGACTAAATTAACTGATTATAATTTTTCTTGCAGTCTATATCCTTTTAATAATCATATAATCTCTCTAACTTCATTGAGAGATAATAGTTCTCTGTCATAGGCAGTTACACAGAGGAAAAAGAATAAGAGTGCATTTTTTTTCTTGCTTTGACTGGCTATCTAACAACAACAAAGAACGAGATAGAACACAACAAAGAAAGCTTTGTTTGATACTGTCAGAATTGAACACTGTCTGGAACACCAAGTTTATTAACCAAAGTACATGTAGCTTCAGCCCACAACATGAAGTTAAAGTCATAAAATTACAACTTTTAAGTACAGATTGTATTGTACTTCGGTAATGTCACTCAGTGATCTAACAGTCATTGATCTAACGTATCTCGTGCACTGCCATCAGTAAATTTAAATCACTCAAATACATTAATTAAACGAGGATCTGTATGAAAAGAGTGTGTGGTAATTAATGAATCTGCTCATTGCCTGAGGTGCTGTTTGAGCGATAAAGGATGCATTACAGCCAAATTTGTTATTTCTCACAGACACAAATCATCACTTCAGCAATGCTGACTTCGAGGAGCATTTTCACTGCAAATCTGTTTGATTTTGTTCAGTGGAGGTATGTGTGGTTTGTTCAGGCTGTCAGTTGAACTCTGGTGCAGTCTAACAACTGGAGACTAGAGACTAGGTCATTTTCACACCTTTTACTGATTTGCTATGGTCCAAATCAGTTGATGAGCGTTTTCCCTGTGGTTCGGTTTCATTTCACACAGAGAAAATCCATGCGGACCAAAATTCATGTCTACAAACCACATCAGAATATTCACTCCAGCTAACGGTCAAATGTATCTGGATTGGGAGCAAGAAAGTAAATGCAGGAAGAGTCAAGTATTCTTGATTAGTGCATATTTCTGCAAAAGCAACATTACCACACAATTGAACATAAAGCATCAGCACCATTTGAATTTGCTCATAACCATGTTAATTATCATGGCAAAATTCTGGGTAAAATACCAGCAGAATGCTGAATGCACTTTGACGAAATGTCTTGAAAATTCTAATCTTCACTCTCTGCAAATAGTTTGCTTGCTCTGTCTCATTCAAGAACGCAAAACACACCTGCTACAGGGTTGTTTTGCTCTGACTTGTGATGTACACCTGGTAGTTAGGTTGTTCCCACCAAAAAATAACCTACTCCAGAGTTCGTTTGAGACTGGACTGAGACCACCTCCTATTCAAGGGTCTTGATGTGGTTGTTTTATGCCTGTGATTACCAGGTTCTCACCTGCCCAAACAGAGTCAAGGGGGGAATCTAAGTCTGACTTAATGGAAGCAGATGTAAAAAGACTCTTAAAAGTGTTTCTCAGTCCATTTGCTCTGCTTGAAAATGAAGCCTTGGATGTGTTTTTGGAACTCCTTCGTAAAACGTTTGCCTTGCAGGTTGAAGTTTGAGGCTATAGGTCGGACAGGTAGAGGTAAGAAAATGAAGTCAGTTAGGTTTTGACTGCAACACCAGCAAAAACACATTTTGTGTGTGTGCGCTGGTATGTGTCCCTGGAAGAATTCTAAATACAGCATCACCTTGAGAGCTGCTACCTATGTTTCCATGGTTACCAAGTGATAGTGTATTCACCTGGCTGCTCCTTCTCTGTTTCATACATTTATGGTTCACAGGCAGCAACAGAGATAAAATTGACAAGCAGGCGAGGAAGAGTAGGTTCAAAGAAGAGGAAGATTGGGGAACTAACTTGGGCATTCTGACAGTAAGTTTTACCTATTTCTGTCTGTGTGTGTCAGTGTGATCATTCATGCAAGCATCCTCTGAAAGACGTGAAAAATGTGTCCTTGTCATTTAGGTGGTTATGGGACAGTGGTTAAGACAGAAGACTGAAGAGAATAAATGTAAGACAAAGAACAATTACCACTTCAGAGGGAAAGTTTGAAGAAGTGCAGCCAATTTAAGGTTATCCCTTGCACAGTAAAACAGAAGTGTGTGTGCCTGGGGAAAATATGCATCTTCATGTTGCCTGCTTACCTGTCAACACTAAAGACACGTCTCATCTGCAGCCTCTCAATCACTTTGCCTGTCCGACTCAAGGAAGTGTTTGAGCAGTCAGTAGCCTCATTAAGACCGCAAAGAAACAATCTGCAAGCCAGAGTTAGTGAACATGAACATTAGTGTTTGCAATGATGACGGCAGTGTGACTCTCGAAAGATCGCAGTTACTCTATCTGATAACTAATGTAGCCTTGACTTGAGGAAAAGTTGTCATGTACTCTTTAGTTTTTTGAGCATATTTTCAACAAGCTGCCCTGATCTTAGTCGAGCAGTCACTTTATTCAGAAAATCCATAACACACAAATTTATGCTGTATTCTCCTACTAGAATGACAGAGTTTCTGCACCACAGTCTGAACTCTGAGCAGTCATTTGTTGGGATCAGCATTTTATTCAATCGAGCACTGTGGCTCCAGGAATGGTAATGCAGACTGGAATATTTGAACAACTCTTGGATCGATTGCCATGGAATTTCGTACAGACATTCATGCTTTCCAGAATGAATCTTAATGAATGAATGAGTCCTAATGATGTTGGAGCTAGCATGGCTAGACAGAAGTGAGTTTCAAATGTCAGAAATACAGAATCATGTGATATACCCTGACAATATCTATACATATGTAAGGCTTCAAAGAGAAATCAGCAAACAAACTGGATACTCAAGATGTGGTATTCAAGAAATTTAAAGAGTCAGGAGGGATGAAGGACCTCTTTCAAAATCTGATGAGAAGTTTCACAAGGTTTCTTCTTTGAGAGACCAGAAGAAGGCCAGCAAGGACCTGACTCAGCATCTGGCGGCTTCATCAGGATGCCAAGTTGACCACTCTACAGTCCAAAGAAGCTTGATCAGGAATGGTCCTTGTGGAAGGGTAGCAACCAAAAAAAAAACCTTTTCAGAAGGGGAACAGAATGAAAAGGCTAAGATATGCTAAATCTCACAAAGATTGGAGTGAAGATCAGTGGAAAAGAGTATTATGGAAAGACGAATCCAAGTGAAATTGTGAAATATGTGAAAGGAGAGACATGGAAGAATGAGTAATTGCTGCCTTCAGTGAAAGATCTGTCCTAGTAGTGTTGGTGATGTCTGAATTGATGGAATCATGAATATTAAAAAGTACAGACAGGTTTAAAGTCATCATTTCATTCCCTCTGAAAAGTGTCTGATTAGGAATGGTTTTATTTTTCAGCATGATAATGATCCTAAGCACATATGCAAGCAAATATGACTTCACTCCATTGGCAGAATGGGGTGAAGTCATATTTGGAGAGAAAAACAGCTGATAAAACACTGTCAGTCATGGACTGGCCTCCACAGAGTCAAGACCTGAATATTATAGAGACAGTATGGGATCACCTGGACAGAGAAAGAAATAAAAGACAGCCTAAATCTAAAGAACTCTGGAAAGTGCTGAAAGGAGCCAGGTATGATGTAGCAGAAGATTACTTTAGAAAACTTCAAGACAGTCTCTCCAAAAGAGTTTAAGATGTGCTCAGTGCTGGATGAGGTCACACTAAATACTGACTTTTGTCTGTAGAAGCCGTTTTGTTCTGAAAATTGTGTGTTTTAAATTCTGTGTACATATTTCCTGTATTTTCTGTTTGTATTTTAATAAAAGAGGCCCAAAAATAAATATGGTTGAATGTGGTCATTAAAACTTTGATGATCGGAACAGATGCTGCTTCAAGTGTTTGTCCCTCTGCCTTGCTCTGTCGCTGTCTCTTTCTCCTTCCCCCCTTGCTCACTCTCTTCCTACTCGTCATTGTCTTGTTGTAGTCTCTCCTTATTTTTGCTTCTCTCTCTCTCCTTCACAGTGTCATCTGAGTGTCAGTCTTCACTTTCATGCTCTGCAGTCCATAAGAAGAGTACTGTTAACCACTGCAGCCCCGTAAATCAGTATATTCCAAAACTATCCAAAAACGCAATATGACAAGGCGTGGCATTAGAGAGAGAGGAATTTCTCGTGTTATTAATACAACAAGAAACACAGTTAAGACAACTCCAAACCTCTACACTACAACCACAACAGTACCATGTACATCATCTGGAGCAGTTCAGAACTGCTAGTCACACTTGGTTGTGACTTTTGCTCTGACCAACTAATCAGAGGACGGAAGAATACTGCTGGCCCTGGGAAGCATCACATCGAGCATTCTGAAATCTGATTGGTTAAAGAAACAGTCAATGACTAATATAGTCTAAATTGCGTGGGCTAGCACTACTGATTCTGAAGGCCCTGGGCAGATTAGACTGACATGGCAACACAAAGAGGCTGAAATCTGATTGGACAAAAATTGAACATCCACATGCACGTATTGGAAGCGGTGCAGCAGAGAGAAATGCTATGAAATGAAGAGAATAAACTATTGGGAATAAATTAATACAATTTCATGGAACAAATATTAGAATTTAGGTTGTAAATGTGGGTCAGTGCTTCTGATAGTGTTCAGGCCAGCAGAGAAGGCCTTGCTGGCCCTGACGGCACGCCACTGTTATATACACATTACAATGTATGGCCAAACGTATGTGGACAAGGAGCATCACACCCATATGTAATTTTGTAACAACTCGTTACAATATCATGACAATTAATATAATAGATTTTAAGAGGTCTGCCTGGCCTAGCCGGCAGTCAGTGTTGTAGTTCGCAAAGGTGGTGAATGGGATAAAAGATAGGAATCTACACAAACCGTTGCTACATTGACATGGCTTAGTGCACAAGATAGGGGTGTGACTAATAACTGATACAGAAAACTGATGAAAGTTACAAAGATTCTGCTTGACTTACACACAAATACTGATGCAACTTAAAATTTGTATCTTTTTGTAAATAGCTATCAAAAAAGTCCATCCAAGTTGTCACTTTCTTACTCTGTCTGTTTGTTTGTTTGTTAGATCCATCGTGTATGATTCTGATTCACATCTACATGGAATTTGCAGTCTATAAAATGTACAGCGATGCCACAAAATGTGCTGGCAGGACTTATTCTATTTTATTCCATTTTATTTTATTCTTCTAGTATATGTCACTTTTTACGTTCTATGTATGCACCAATCACCAAGACAAATTCCTAGCAATGTGAAACCTCTTCACTTACAATGGCAATAAAGTCTTTCTGATTTCTGCTAAGTTATCATCAGGATCTAGCAACACTGGACAAGTAATGCTAGTGTTAGCAGCTAATGTTACTTTTAATTGTCCCCAATTCCTCCTGTTACTGAAGACATGTTATTTTTTAAAGGGATATACCTATTATGAGTTCAAATTCAAAAAGGACCACACTGACCCAGGAATTAGGAGGAGTTAACAATATCCAGCGATTGCAGAATTATAGCAAGAATTTCATCTTGTGTGGCACTACCGTAAAGTTTATCCAGTTTGCCCCCAAATTGTTTCATTGTCAGATAATTTTCTGGTGCATTTCTGACTCAATATTTGAAATAGTAACTGTGGAGTTTGTATAAATAATTGATGGCACTATTGTTCTTGAAAAAAGTAAAAATATCTGAACTTAATCACAGCTGAATAATCGTATTGAGTAGGCTTTGAAATGTAGTGTGTCACAGTGTTACAAATGGAGAGGTTTTGTCTCCAACAGGTTTACCACCTTGCCAACCTTGTTTGAAGCACACGCTATAATTGCATGTCATAGCTGTAAAGTAAAAATCTAATTTTAAATATAAATTCTGTTCTCTTCCTTGTCTTTGGCTTTCAGTTCTTTGAATAACTTATTCATTCATTTTCATTGTCCATTTTCTCTCAGCATGAGTCTCCCTGCTCTGTGTCTGTTTAATTTTCTCTCCTTCTCTCAGTCTGGTTCTGCCTCTTATTCACAGCCTAACACCGCTTTCACATCCTCCCTTCTCTGAGCTGCATCCATATCAGCTGTGTTAGAGGAAGCGCTCAGTGTGGGTGTGTAAGCTAAAGTTTTTGTGTGTCTGTGATATGTGTGTGTGGACCTGCATACCTGCATCCATCTGGTTTCTGTGTGCATGTACTTCATGTCAGCGTCCATATAAACAGACACAGGGCATCACTGCGGGCATGTATTAATAGTCTATAGGGTATGATGCTAATCACATCCCCTCACTTCTCTCTTCTAATCTCTCTCTCTCTCTCTCTCTCTCTCTCTCTCTTTCTGTCTCTTCTTGGCTCTCTTTGCTCTGATTTGGTCTTCTATGGGCCGTGGTGACCAGCAGTGCAGAGAAATTGCCTGTTATCTAGGGGGTCGATTCTTTATGGGGTCCCTTAAATTGCTTTGTATTGACACCCTGTCAGAGTTGGGATCCTCATGTTAACCCCAAGATCTGCCCTGAAGTGAGGTGACTCTCCCCAACACCAAACAAAACCCCTGCTCAGCCGCCCCGCTCTGTCTGGGATACACCTGGAATGAAGTGCTTAAATAAAAGCAGGATGAGGGCATGATGAGTGGTTACTGCGTGCCAGTGGTTGGCTACTTCGGAGGGTGCCTGCAAGATTAATCAACATAAATTTGAATTTTTAAAACAGTTTTAATGTCAGTTGGAGTGAAGTAGAGTGAAGGCTTCACATAATTCAGATGGACGTCCACAGTGTATGACCCTTGACAGCTCCAGTACCTCTTCCTAATCTTGTGGGAGGCATTTCATCAAAATCCATTATATTAGGATGACAGCTATGGTGGCTAGCAGTGCTCACACCACCCACAGAGGGTGTGATAGATGTGATTGTGAACCACCCACATGGTGATGGGAAGGGGACATTACTGGTTGCTGTCGAACCTCATGTCATTTTTGACAGGTCTCACATATGTACATATGTTGGATAGTTTCTTTTGTTACTTGTTTGACAGCGCCTTTTAGCATTTGCCTGTATTATTAAATTGCCCATCTCGAAAGTGCAGACACGGCCCTCCCTCGTCTTCGCCAGTCTGAGTGTGGATGAACAGTAAGAGAGTAGGGCGTTTTGGCAGATGGTGGGTGATGTCCTCCAGTTAAATCCATCAGAGTATCCCAAATCACAACAGTCCAGCCACCAGAGGAAAGGCAGGGGTTGTAAGGACTAGTAGCATCATAAAATAAAATATAAAAGCGAAAGAAAATACAGTATCCAAGGCAAATGAATATCTGCACTGATGTATGAGCGCAGTTATCAGTAAAGTGAAATGTTTTGGATGTAATGTTTGTGTTTGGAAGCTGTATGTGATAATGCTGCATATAATAACGTTAGTAATAAAAATATTGATAATAGCAACAACACACAAATATTAATAATGCAACCATAAACATGTAATACTACTATTGTCATCTTCACCACAACACAACAACAGGTTGGTCAGTTGAGGGTGTCACATAATAGTTATTGTTGTCATTATTATTAATATCATTAATAACAATCATTACTATGTACACCATCATTACCTGTCTCCACACTGTAGTAACATAAAACACTGATTAATGCAGTAGTATCAATGCATCCAAGTCGTAATCTTTGTAAAGAAGATAATTGAACAAATAAAAACAATGCAAATGGAGGGATAATGGATAAAAAAAGGATAAAAGAATAATGCAAATAACATTAACACAAATAACATCACTACTACCACAGCCAATAAAAATAATAGTAATGATGATGATGATGACTGTATTGCTGTGAGCATCTTTGTGTGTGTTTGTCTGATTGTATTTGGAACTGAAGGTGAGTAGGAACTGGAAAAAAAAAAATCTCACACTGGGGATCCAATTCTGATAGTGATTTCCCTAAGGAAGACTGTCCCAGTAAAGATGGTTTTAGAAAAGTTTATCGCATAATATAAACAAGATGATGTAGGAAGGACAGATTGAGGGTCTGGAGGGATGGGGGCTGAAGGTCAAAGGATGAAGGGATTAGGGTTGAGAGATAAAGCAATAAATGGATGAAGGGTGAGGGAAGAAATCAGTGTCACGGAGTTCAGGATGGAGGTGTATGTTAATGGGCCAGTGACAGCTGGTGACAGAAAGACAGTCGCTGTCTCTTCACATACTCTGGTACCGTTCTGATGTCATTCAGATCATTTTAAGTGGAGGTAAGGTGTGCTTCTGAAGACTAACAGCTGAGAAATTAAATGATGTTCTCATGGATTCTCTGTCTAGAAGGGACAACTTCAGTTCAGAACTTTCAGATCTGGATAAGATGCAGCAAAATTTGTGGCAGGACCAGAAGCATGTGGTCATTTTACCTGCTCTCCCCACATCTGCATGAGTTCCCCCAGGGTACTCCGGTTTCTTCTCACATTCTGAAGACATGCAGGTTAGGTTAAGTGGTGACTTTTGTCTGCAGAAATTGTCTGCAGGTGTGAATGTGAGCATGAATGGTTTGTTTGTCTCTATATGCCAGCCCTGTGATGAACTGACAACTTGTCCAGGATGTACCCTGCCTGCATCACCATGACCCTGCACAGGATAGGTGGTGATGGTTAGTGGATGGATGGTCCAAACAGCACTGAAGTTTTTAGGCTGATATTAAATCTGATAGTTTGAGAACAAAATATCAGTAGATTTGTTATTTGATTAATGCATAACATAAATATTTTACACATGAATCCCATGTATGTGCACTGCAATATTGTTGCTGAACAATACATTTGTAAGCTCTGTCTCATTCCCAAATAACCACAAACTTATTTAGCCATTTCTATAATGACATAATTTACACTATTATCCAATATATCAGCCAAAACACCATGTTGTTTTACCTCTAGCCAAATGCCATAAAGCATGTTACTGTCTTTACATCACCAAAACCCAACATGCACATCAATGATTTTCTTTGATTTTGATTTGCAGTTTGTAGACATTCCTTCCTCATTCCATAAATTAGTTTTATTAAACTGAAAGAAAATGATCTTGTCATTGAGTCAGAGTCAGTATAATAAGATAATAAATTACTAAATTATTCCCCTGTCTTTTGATGACAAACTTCAGGTCAATGCTTTTGTTTTCTGAAATTAATATGTATTCAGGGCAAAACTCTTAGGTAGCTATTCATTGCATTATGGTGCTTTCAGAGCTTTTCCTTTCTGTTTAACATTAAGAGGATGTCATGTGGGAGGTGGAGTGTGTCCACTAAGGCTCTCAGCATCACTCAACCACTGGCCTCCTCCTTGAAAAAAATCACTGGGACAGCATCCAAACCCTCCATCGCACTATGTCTCTGACTGCTCAGCTAAACAGCACAGTGAGGGAGTGTGTGTGTGTGTGTGTGTGAGAGAGAGAGAGAGAGAGAGACCAAGAGAGTCTAAGAGACTTGGATTTAGGATGATCTCAGAGCTCGAAAGTGTGTAATGTTTTGTGATAAGAGACCCACTGGGAACGGCATGAGTAGCTCTGCATATCTCATGACTCACACACATAAACAGACACACACCAGCTGGCCTATTCCTCCCACTTTTTGTATGTCTGTGTGTGTGTCTGTCTCCTGCGAAGTGCTGCAAGTCCAGGTGGTTCAGCCAAACACCCTGGAGAGGTGCCCACTAGATGGGAGTGTGTGGATGTATTCTTTTATTTCTCGCAACTAAAAGTCCTCCAAAGGATATAAAGAAGAGGACAGGGAAAGGAAAAGAAGCAATTATTGCTTTAAATTAACAATCTGGATTAGGTTTAGAATTGTTTAAAGAGATAGTATAGGAATCAAAATTGGTAAACATGACACTGAATTTTTAGTGTATGATGCGAAAGAAAAATGTGATGTTGAAGATGAAGAAGAGACAAAAATCTCAGACATATGCAGATAAAAGGCAGGTCAAGGGAAGAGAGGTGGGCTTCTGTTTGATGTGAGCTGTTTGTCTCCTCTTCTCCTCTCTTCTCCTCTTTCTTCTGCTTCCTGTCTGGATATTACCATACTGAAAAAGGCACAGACTGCAGACTGGTTGGCAGCTCTGGTTGGCAGGGAACAAACACCACTTTCTGCTTGTGTGCAGGGGAGGGGCATGCGGACAAAATAAACACAGAAAAACTTTCTCTCATACACTGTATTCTCCTAAACTACTTTCAAATTAAATTAGTCTCATTTTGGAATGTTCAAAATCTACTTTTGTTGTTTACGTCGAAACCAATGTTTGAAAAAAAAACCTGAAATGCAATGTCATTCCTTAAATTATTTCAGGTCACAGTTCAGAAAGGAGACAAACCACTGCACTTGTTCCTGGAGAATGGTGGATTCATGTTTGCTGTTAAACTGGGTCAATGCTTCTCAAACGATACATGCACTCTATTCTTAAATTCAGCTTGGTGGCAGTTTAAAGATGCAGTGTCTGAAAACTGTTGCCTCGAAAGTCCAATTTATTTAGCTGCAAATTGTTATCACATCAGGAGTGCTATCAAGGTGATCTGTTCACTAGTCCCCTATGTTGCAATATGAAATATTACTGGTAGTTAACTGATCTTGATCAAATTCACCATCTGACCAAAAAAAAAAAACAAAAAACAAAAAAAAAAAAAACAGAGAATAGTGTTTGAAGGTATACAGCATTTTTATTTTAAAAAGTTTACTTCATTCATTTGGAAACATGTTACAGTCTTCTGTTTGTATCAGAATAATGAAATGATCTTTGGAATCTGTGAATCAACTGAGAATTGCAGAAGATAAGAATTCCAATTCTAATGTGAGCTTCTCTCAATCGTAGTGATCAGGGTTGGTGGAAATTAGAACACGTGCTCAGGTGCGGTATTATTGATGATGTGAGTGGTCTCATCACTCATAGAACCATGGTTACAACCAGTGTTTTATAAGTAAACAAAATCATGAATTTATTTAATATGCTATCTTAGTTCACTCGTAACTTGGCCAAAAGATGACAGTGCTGACTGCAACATTTCCAGACGATTCATCCGGATCAATGACTCTTGACAAGTATTCTGTGGATTTATGTTCCCTGCAGAATGACTTTAAATGTTTGTGATGATCTGCTGACCTTTTGTTGCGTGCCTCTGTCAGGTCACGGCTTGGTCTTGACCAACTTCTTCATCCATGAAAAGGTATCACAACAAAAAATGGCAAGATTTTAATTAAATTAGTTATGGATATTTATGGTCTATAAAGGATAAATTGTCATGTTTTTGGTGACCACTTGAGTTTTATCAACACCACTTGCCTTGAGAAGTCATGTCACCAAGTCAAGCCTTAAGACGTTTTCCTCCTTTCTTAAGTGTCTCTGCAATTTTATCATTAATTTGCTCTTGCATAATGTTTTCATGATAACCATTCTGTGACTGAACCAACCTTATTATTCCTGCTGTCACGACAGAGGGGCCAGATGTTTCTCACATAGACTTGTTTGCTTCCACAGATTAAACTTTGACACTTTATGTGGAGAACATACCGAAGATACACACAGAGAAACTGGAATAAAAATGGGTCAATGTTTGTGTGACAGTGATATGATGGAAAAGTGTATGGTTAAAGAAGAGTAACTGAAAAAAGAAAATTCACAATTCACAGACACATTTTGTTTTTTTATACACTTTTATTAAAGTTAAGACCATACATATAATAACCTTCTCAAATTTGTGAACTATAAGTTAAGCTTCGGAAACCTTGACAATGTTATTTTCCTTCTGAGCAGCAGCTTTGTTATCAGGCAGATATTTACCAAAGCTATTCAGTTTCACACTTTGTAGAAGACCTTTTATAAATTTCAAGCTTTACTGGAGTGTTTTTCATCATCTGGTGTTTACTTTATGAAAACTTTGAGCCTGTGTCATCAAACTTTCTTCTCCATTTTCCACCATTCTCCAGAAAATGGCTGGAAAACAAAAGATGATGAAAAAACACCAGAAGCATCTGAACCCATTTAGTGCCTCCTGAGCTATTTGTGGTATAAAGGCATGTGTCCCATATGGTGATACACAGATAGTGAGCAGCAGTCTTGGCCGTGGTCCACCCCTATTTGTAAAGGTCAATGTATTTACTTTAAAGAAATGTCCCCTCCTGCAGCGAGCTGCCCAGGTCCCCAGAGAGCCAGAGTGAGGTGAGACAAAGATGGGGGAGAGTGAAAAAAAAAACCCAAAAAAAAAAACATTTCCCTCAATACAAAGTGCTGCGATTATTCATGTGGAGTGTTGAAATATACTCCCCACAGACCCGTAGTGTGTACTCTCATGGGGACTCAGCTGGAGTCAACTCCATTTTCAGCCTGTTGAACAAAGTGGCGCCTTGTGGAGGCACAGAGCAGCAAAGAGGCTCTGAGGTGACGCTGGCATACAGGTGTTAAATGCTGCACTGCCCCTACCTGCCAAACACGCATGCAGATGCAAACACACTGTACAAATGTGTGAGTGCACTTGAGTTTATGAATACATCCACAAGCCACACACACACAAATCTTTCAGTGTTGTGAGCAAATATGAACTGCTAAGGTCTCTTGAAACGAGCATTAAATCAGGCCACTATCTGACACTGAAGTAATTCTAATAAAAAGACTTCATGCAGTTGTTGAAACCTTAGAAATTTAAGATAAATAATAGGTAATAAATTTTCCATATGTTAATATCTTCAAACAATGTATGAACTCTTTTCAAGCTATGCTGTCTTAGAATAAGGCTCACTTGTCCATGTTTTAACAGTTTTCTCTTAGGTGTAATTATTTAGTACCGATCAATATTAGATTATTATGCTTACTTAGATGTGTGATCAGTTGGCAGTTTAAGTGCACCTTGCTAAAACTAACACCATGTAAAGGCTCAGGCACATTAAAATGGCAACATTTTAGAGTTAACTTAAAACACATTTATATATATTATTATATATATTATTATTATTATATATTCTGTTATTATTATGCCGTTTTTGTCTTTATTGAAAGGGACAGTAGAGCTCAACTTGCCCTTCAAACAGTTATCTCATCAAGCTTTGATGATATGTGGATATAAAGAGGTGAAATGACTGATGATTTTGTTTCACTTTCTGGTATAACCAAAACATATTGGAGTAGTTCAACAATTTAGGAAATGTGAAAAGTTGAGTGAGGAGCTGGCCTACCTGCTTGCAAGCATGTCCAAAGGTCACCAACTAACACAGAACAATTGTTTGTTTGTTAAAAAAAAAAAGTGTCCTGGCTGGGACAAGTATCTTACACCATCAGGCTGCCTGACAGCTCCTCAAAGTCAAGAAATAGCCTTGAGCTTTGTCTCTAAATAGATGTTTGAGATATGAGTGGGCCGACCAAGCAATCAGCTTTGAAGACTTTGACGTTTCTTGCCAGCTGTATCTGATCATCTTTCATCAATCAAGACCAGCTGAAACCCGAAACAAGTTTCATGATGTAATGTAAGAGTAAAACATAAAATACAATTTAATCACTAAAATAAACTTTCTCGGTTTTGTACGTTTTTACACACATGCACTCCTCGGACTCATGGACACACACATTAACAGCATCTCTCTCTCCTGTCCTTCACACAACTCTTCCAATGGGCCCTGTCATCGCGAAAGGAATGAGGAAGACAGAGAGGTGTGAAAGTGCTGTCTGGACCCTGCAATCTTGCCTACTGTTAAATCTTTTGTGCGTGTGAGAGAGAGAGTTTTGTCTCCTGGCCTGTCTGCTTGCACAAATTGTCTGCCATCTTGTTTATCTGTGTGCGAGTACGAGCATTTTGACAGTATCCTCGTTTGCCAGGAAAATGTCTCTCCAGAGACCAACGGTATGCCGTCACTCTTCTCCGAGGTGTCAGAATGTTGTTTCCTCCAAACAAAGTGATGACATCCTGTCTGAGTTTCAGACCGCCCGCATAGATTCACAATGGATAGAGCGGACAGCTCTGGCCTCATAATTCAAATGGAACACTCAAGCAGGCTCAGAAATAAGAATAGCTGCCACATTTTGATGATACTTGGCCACTAAGTCAAAAAATCCAATATTAGTGAAAAAGTCAAGCCTGGTTTGCATGTATTGTGCACTGTACTTCTCAACATGACAGTATGCTACCAGCAGTGATAGCTGACAGTAACTTCAATAGACATGCCCTTTTTTGTCAGTCAGCACTGCAACACCCGGTATGATAAAGCAGCACAAGGTCTTATTTAAGTAGGACCATTAGAGAACCACTAGAGTAGGAAAAATATTGAGATGATGTCAAGGTAGAATTGCTGCCACTCACTGCAACGGAAAAGAAATTTTGAAAGCCTCATTTGCAAACTAATGCACTGCCAATCTGTAATGGATGTGTAATTTCGATTCAATCAATGTCACTCTGTGGCCCCGGCTGATACTGTCTCTGTCTCAAAGACAGGTGTTAATGTTAGGATCCGCTGTGAAAGCTGTAGTCTGACAGCTCCAGGTCATGTCTTCAACCTTGTAAATGTTGTCCACAGGATATGTACATATTTCAACTCAATGATGATTTGACATCCAAAGATGTTATGAAAAGGGTTGCTGAGTAGTGTCAGCAGTAAATACGTTTTGCACAGGTAGGACTACTGTAATCGGGCTTTGGCAGTGGCAAAATCCTGTTCACACTTTTGACACTTTTTTGACACATAAGGCATTTGTTTAGGTCACTTGTAATAATTTGAATAGCAGTTTGTATGAAAAGATAGATATGTGTATGTTCTGAAAGCATACTGATTTAGCTGTAGCACTTAGCATCAGGGATACTAATGTGTTAATGGTTAGCATTAACGGTCATCTGAAGCGTTTGGTTATGTTGACCTATCACAGCGTTTTTTTTGGTGGTAGCTGTTTTACACTGATCTGTAAATAATGTCAGTGTTGCCAACTAATAGATGCTACTAAAGAGAACATACTGACAGGAGGCTGAGTTAATTGAAAAAAATTGTAACTTTAAAAGTTTGATTTGAGTGGCCTGAGAGGACAGAGACTGCAGTGTATTTGAGGAGAATATTTTCACCTCTGTGAAGGCAAGACTTCACAACACAATAACAGCCCAAAATATTGATGTACATCACTCCAAATACGCTGTAAGGAAAACGATGGTACAGCCAGGCTCTACCACTCATCTTGTGTGTGAGCACCTTAAGCTACACAAATGCCAGTTATTTTCACCTAATACAGCAATTAGCAAAACAGAGGCCCACTTTGTTAACTCCATAAACGATGATGGGCAGTATTGATGATAATAAATCATTTTTTTTGCATAGGTGACTCATGTAATTAAATTTGTTGCACTAGTTTGGACACGGCATGTCATTCTGAGCCTGTTACAGAAGTCTACTGCCAGCACTTGGTGTCAGATATCAGCAGTGTCACATGTGAGCTGCACAGTAGGCTTAAGAAAAAAGAAAAAAATCTGCATCTGTTCGCTTACACACTGATGCAGGTTGATTTGTTTTCCCTGGTTCATGGATTACTTTTCACAAAGCATGTTTCTTTGTTTAATTATTGATATAGAGAGTCGTGGAGAGAAAAACGTGTATGCCACTGGTGTATGTAAAATTAAGGCAATGTTGGAGTTTCATGTAACATGAACTTGTGCTAAATAAGTTAAACCACAGTGAAATATCACAATAATTAGTGAAGTCAGGCTTTATCTTCAGAGGATGATGTAACAGTGCACATGAATTTTGGAGCCTTTGCACAAGGTCCTTGCAGAGAATATCACAAAAACAAGCACCTTATGGCAGAAGTGATGGCCCCAACCTTGCAATGAATGTTTTCCTATCATTTTGCTGTCCAATCAGATAGTCACAAAGCTTGCTGATGATGAGAGGAACCTATTGGTTGTGCTTATAGGCAGCACCTTTGCAACACTTTATTTAAAGCTGCCCTCATGAATATTTACATACTGGCAAAAGATCAAATGCAAACCAAGCAAGCAGAGAACAACACCCCGACTCCTCATATTAGCTTTATAGAGGGGTTTAGTGTCATTCAGCTAATTGTTTTTCTTCTACAGCCCACAACATCAACATCTCACTGCTGTCATAAGTTCCATTTGCAGCAGCAGGCAGCAATGCAGAAGCTCTAAAAACTTATTCTCTGCTCAGCACCAAACAGCAGACAAAGTTTGCAGATAGCTGGTGAACTCAGCAGAGCCCTTAACAGCTGAAGAGCCAGATATTTTCCTCAGAAGATAGTTAAGATCAAAACCAAGCTAAAAGCCAAGTGAAAACTGAATATGCCTTTTACAGGTGGACATGATTCCAAATGATGGGTTCTGTTGCTCCCTGTCTGCAGATGCATAAAATAGCTGTTCTCAAAGTCACAAAGTCACACTTAATGCAACTGAGATTCATTTGAGTTTCATCATCACTTTTCTAGCACAGCAGAAGTATTCTCTTGTCAGTGTGTTAACACTTTTTCATTGATTTCACACATTTTTAACACCCTTTTTGTCCAAACAGTTAACAAAGAACTCACAGAAAGACCCAAAACTCTAATGCATCAGCTGTGTTAAACAAAAGCAAAACATCTATTCACAGCTAAAAGAAATTACTGTTCTTACAAAATTATGAATCTTTAATGGACCTGTGCGAAACTCATTCTGCACAACTCTATCCATAAAAAAATGATGTTTGCAAGTAGGGATCAAAGAGCTCAAAGCCTCATAAGCAGACTAAGAGGACATGGGACAGGGTCATGTTGCAGACCAATTTTAAGGCTGGCCTCACTGTTGAGGTCCAGGCAAAAAGAACGGCACAGAAAAAATTGTATCTGAATCAATTTGAGTAAGTACAGTAAGTACAAAGCATTATACACAAAATCCAACCAGAAGGTGTTCTCAAAAGAGCAAAACTATGTACAAAAGTCCAATAAAGTGAGCTACACAAAACAAAAGGAAGTGATTTTCTTATTCAAATTGTCACTATGACTGTGAGGCAAAACAATCAAAATTATACTCAAACCGTAATGGGGAAATTTGAGTGTCAGGATGCCAAATAAGTGGGGAAAGCCAACAAACAAAAGAAGACATGGTGAGACCTCTGACAAGAGAGGCTACCATAGTTATCAGAAAATATATCCAAAGACAAGAGCCAAAAATCTACAAGAAAGTGAGCCTGAAATATTTATTACCACAACGAGTACCAAAACAATCTGGCAGAGATGGAATGGGAGAGCCGGTCTTTTAACTGCAGTCAGGAGGTGGAGATGATCAGAGGTGGATTAGCAGCAGGTGTTGAGGTGAAGAGGCGGGGAGAGGAAATTAGTTCACCACGCCCAGCTCTAAACACATGCACAGACAAACAGGGAGAGAGAACATAGGAACAAACAAAACACCAGGGAGGGGGGGGAAACACAGGAGAATTGCGGGAATCCTGGAATATCTTGACAACCACTAACTTTAACAGATGCCTGTGGAAAGAACGACATGGCATCATCTATCCCAAAACATATGAAGATCAGCAGAGAAGGGGGTGTGTGCTGTCATGGCTGGACACACAGGCGCAGGTGCAGGTCATTTGCTGTGTCCAACATGTCACCACCCCTTGCTAGAAACACTGCAGCCTCCATCATTGTCAAACAGAATGAATGTGTGGCTGAACCCAAAATGCCCTTTATACAATATTCAGCATTAGAGGAACTGCAATACCCACTTTGTTGCAAATGTAAATATGAATGTTTAATTTATCTGAATGTGTAACTGTGCCATAGTATTCATGCATGCAGCACTCATTCATATTTCATTCTTATGAATATGAGAATGCACTGTGGCCTCTGATGTCAAGTTTGGTGTCATCACTGCTGATGTGTGCTGTGTTATGTATGCATGTGTGTGTGTGTGTGTAAGCATCCATTTAGAGCTGAGCTCAAGCTTTTTGGTCTTCATAGACAGCAAGAGAGAGGATGACAAAGACATAAAAAGATGTTACATAAAAGGGGTGAAAATTAATTAATAATTAAAAATCTAAGTCTTTATGAAACACCAAAGTAATAATTTCTCTCCTAATACTTTGTAAAACTACATGGAGTTGGAGTCTTCTTGCTGCCATGGGTTCAAATACAAATATACAAATGAGATGATCCCATAATTCATTGAGAAGGGAGTGAGGGCTAATATCGGCATCTAACTTGCATTCTTTGACCAAGCCAATAAATCTGCTTCATGTAAAAATCACAAACCATGAAGCGGTTTTGTCAGGACATCATCCCAGCATCTTTTAAGATGCTATCCCAAATTGTTCCTGATGGCTATTTCATTGGTGTGCGAGTGTGAATGACTGAGTGCTTTGCATGGCAGCAGTGACTGGATGAATGAATATGGCATGTGCTGTAAAACACTTTGAGAAGTCAATGAATTGCAAAAGCTCTACATGAAAGCACTGGGGTTAAATGATTGCCCTTTTCTAATAATGTTTCCATTATGTGATTTTTTGTAACTTAATATTAATTTGCAGTATGGCACAGACAGAACTGGAACTGACACATTCATCTGCCAACTGCTGCCTACATGTTCTAAACCTGACAAATATGTAGCTCAGCATGAGAAATGCAGAGTGGATTGCAGTTTGATAAAGATACTGTCCTCCTGGAGGGATGATGTATTGTAGTGATGGGCACAGGAGTTCTTTTGGATGTACTGAATCACTAGAATCAGTTCACTAAAAAGATTCGAAGTAGAGTTAAAAAGCAGAGTTTTCAAAGTACACTTGAACACAACACACCTCTATCTCCCTCCGCCGCTCCCGCCTAGTGCCAGCTACAGCTGGTGAGTCTCACTCTCTTCTCATTGCTGCCAGCCTAACGTTTTAAGTTGGTTTGTCTGGAAACTAAATCTGTTAAAACAACGGGGAACAACGGTCACCATGAAAGTGTCTCCCTCAGAGGAAAATGATTCAGGAGATTGTAGGTCAATGAGTCATTCGGTATGGCGGCACAGTTGGTGCGCATGGTCCCTCCCTTCCTCCCTCCCTGCAGCAGTGAGAACACTGAGAAATGAACGAATCACTTGAGGAAAGGATTCGGTTCAGTACATTCACTTAAAAGATTCGTTCTTTTATCGAATCGTTTGTGAACGGCACAACACTAATGTCTTGCCCAGAGTCTGCTAGGGAACCTTTGTTGCATGGCACTGTAAGGTTGTGTGTCTTTAAAAGTTTTCCCAAACTTGGCACAACAGTATCTACAGTTGAGTAAACTGGATTTCTTCTGTGCAGTTGGCCAATAACTTCAGCTCATATCAAGTTTTCCTCATACTGACGAGGAAACTTTTTCTTCCCGGATGTTCTTTCTGCCTTCTGCTGTATTTGTCCTGCCTCTCGATCCACCTTTCTCTCTCTCTCTCTCTCTCTCTCTCTCTGTCTCGCCCCCCTCCTTCTCTCTCTCTCTGCCACTGGTACAGCCCTGTTTGGCTGGCAGCAGGCAGGAACGCAACCTGAGTGGGCAGAGTAGAAGGAAGGGGCAGAGGCCAAAGCAATGCAGAGCTGATCTGAGAACAACCGCTGCCAAGGTAGGCACACAGTGAGAGAGACGAGAGCAATGAATGTAAATATAGAAAGATTACGGTGGTTTGACACGTATCCCTCCCCATCTGATTCACATCCTGGAGCTTTAACCATGTCGATCTGCTCTGAGGAGAGCTTCACTGGCTGAAAGCAAAAAAGAGAAAACACTGAAAACAAAGCTTTAAAAAGTCTAGAGAGATTTTTAAGGTAACAGTTATGTACTTCCAAACTATTCCATTTTTAGGGGTGGAAAAATGATTAAATAAAGTAAGCAGTGACTAAGACAACTTGGAAATCAAATTTAAGCTTTCAAAAATGCAAATCTTGGAATATCTCAAACTCCTGACTAAATACTGGCTATAGCCCAATTCAAATGGGATTAGCATTGCAGGGGGAAGATGAGGAATGAAATATTAGCTGTGCTCTTCTGTAATTTCGCTTATCTTTGAGCACAGCATTTTAACTGTCAGGAAGTTATAGGATGTGGTCTGTCGTAGACATGGACACTGAATGAGCGGCAAGTTGGCTACTTTCCACATGATATTTTAGCTTTTCAAGTCTAATAGATACAAAAATAATAATCCCTGTTAGATGCAAAGTAATCTGCACATCCATGGTAAATTACAAACAGGGAAATGCTAATAGCCAGTCTGACATATTTGTACGGTGTCATTTTACAGCAGGAAATTTGAGAAACTTTTAAGGGATCTTGCTCTCCTGGCAGCTGTAATTTTTGATTTTTTGAGTTCTGACTTTAATTTTGAGTTTCACACAAAAGTCACATTTCACACAGAGCTAATCATAATATTTTGTTGTATTTTGTTTTGTTTTTGTTCCAAAAAAGAAAAAAGGAGGACAAGCAGCTTTTTACATGGAACAAAACAAGATGTCGGTCTGGAAGGGATTTAAATTACAGGAGGAGTGGCAAGTTTAAAAGTAGAAAAAAAAAGTTTAAAGTAGATAATTAATTCTGTAGTTATTACTGAAGCGGGAGTAAACTACACATATTGATGATGGGAAAAAATACCACTGACCAGTGCAGATAAAATAAACCCCACTTCCCTGAGAGATATAAATCCAGGGCAAATGAAGGTTAGGACATTCACTCCCAGTAGATGTGACGGTAGAACACCAGCATCTCTAATGCATACGTCACTCGCTTAATAACTTTGGGAGGAAAAAGCGCACCTGAACACACAATGCTGACGAAATTCAAATCAAACCGTAACATTTGGCAGTGCCAGTCAAATATGAATCAGTACATTCACAAACAATAGTGGAACATATAGCTAAATAGCTGCCATGTTATAATAGATATAAATTAATTGTTCTATTTGTGTGTATTGATTTTCAATTTATAGAATTAAAGTAACACCTATTTATTTGTGTAGTGAATAACTACTGAAAATCTCATATTGTTTTTACAGCAGTTAAGATTTTTGTACTTCTGTTTTTGCACTAATGAGAGTTTCATGATAACTATGAAGTCTACAAAGTTTCTGTTGGAATGTTAAAACAGGTCACAAACATAAATTGTTGTGCCACCCACATATTATAACACTTTGTTAAAGTTTTTTTCTGCCACAGTGAGAATATGAACTTCAGCCACACAGACTGCAGTTTATCGTATGTATTATTTCAGTTATCATAAGAGTGAAGATATTTATACAATCAGTTCAATATTTAGACAGTAGAAGTCAAAGACTACCCTTCCACTTGGCAAGAAACTTTTTGTTCTGTGTGTTGTTTTAATTCATCGTCTCTCACTCTTTATGGAGTGTGACAGCTTCGATCGCCTTGAGACTTTCTGTGTTCTTACTGGTTCTGACTGGAGACAACATGAGGCTTTTTCCTGGTGCAAACCACACTCCTGAGGCATCCGCCCACCACTATCATCAGCTGACAAGGTTATTGCATTCAGGCTGATGTAGGGTATGCATACATTACACAGACAAGTGTCTGTCTAACCTCTCAGACCCCAGGGCCCTAACAGCCTAATCAGGATTGGTATTTCAAATTATTGCATCATGAATTTCAAAGTGTGTACAGTGTACTATCAGTGTGTACTGCCTAACAGTAATATAAAGACTGAAAGTTTGAGGATGAAAAATATAAAACATAAAATGGACTGCAATATAAATTGATACCCTACCATGAATTTCAAAGACAACGCAAGTGTTGTCTTTAAAATTGTATTACTATGTGAGGTCCGATACAGTAAGTCTGTTTAAGTGTGAAGTGTGTGAGACTGTCTTTTTGAACAGGATGTGTTCATACAATAAGTCTTTGTTCACTACAGAAGTTATTTTCTTTACCAAAAATCCAAGGCCAAATTTTCCATCTGCCATTGAAAAAGCAGAGTTTACTTTAAAAAGACATCATCACTGAGACACTTGAAAGACTGCAATGCAGTCCTACTAGTACAAAGAAATAACTTGAAGAAGAAAAACTTTTTGCCTGTTTTATCATAGATTGTTTGTCCCTATCTGTGATAAAAGAGGTCCAGATGCACTTTTGACTAACGATGCTCATAATCACTTATTCCATCATGTTTATGAATCTTGGTTAGTTTATCAGTTTAAATACCTAGCACCCCAGAATTAAAAGACAACAATGTATTTTTCCTCCCTTGGTTCAGAGAACTACATGTGTGAAGGGAGGCTTAACCTTTTTGATAAGAAATCCCTCACTAAAACTTTCTTTTCAGTCAGTATGCCATCACAACATTTTTCAAAAAACATTTTTTTTTCTCCTATAATCACAACATTTTAATTATACTATATGAGAGCACAGTACACAAAGCTGTCATTCTTATGAAAACATCCACAACAACTTGAAACCATTAACCCTAATAACCTTCCATCTTGTTCATCAGCAATACATTTAACAAGTAGTCGTTCACACTGACTTTTCATAAAAGCACCAACAAAGACGAATTGCATGAAGATATACAGACTGACAGAAAACTTGTTTATTGGACAGTTTTAATGATTGTTCTCCTGCATCATCAGACCATCATCAGGACACCCATGGGGAAATCAAACTTGAGTGACTGACAAATGTTTATGCAGCACTTTAGTGCTTTTGATGTGTACATAACTGAAATAACTGATTGTAAATATTAGTAGTAGTAATATTAGTCTGAAAATCGTTATATGACAGGAAGAAAATGAGGCGTCTTGCGTAGTGATGATTTCTGTAGGATCCTTGTTAAATACAGTTTTATGGACAGGAACTGACAAAGTACGATGAGGAGGATACAAGCACCTTTTATGCAGGGAAAATACCTGTGCAGATAGCTAATACAGATCAACTATGAGATGGCTTCCCGAACAAATTTCATGATCAGTAGATGAATATATTAGTAGAATAGCATTTGAAATAATGCTAAAATCACACTTCAGCCATCATAAAATCCTGTAATATGCTTGTTTGCTTTCACACCACAGACGGACCACTTCAGATTCCACTTGTCAGTGAACAGGGACCCTCCTTTTCGGCTGGTCAGTTTTGTTGTTTGTTCTGATTTGGGGTGCAGCTGACAACTTCCTCTCAAGCTCAGATGAACCACAATAACTGAGCAAATGGACTTGAGGGTTTTTTTGTTTGTTTGTTTGTTTTTTGTTTTTTTTTTTTACCAAAAATGGGCGTATGCATAACTTAACTCTTAACTCACTCTTAACTAACTAACTAACACTAATACATTTTACCATCAAATACAGGATTGATCATTTATGGATTAATGGTTAAACAGATTTTCTTTGACTGAGCATTCATTGTCTACGAGCAGCAAAAAAGACATGAACACTTTGTAAAGTCGGTAATACCAGAAGTTTAAGGAGTAGGTTGGGTGATGGAGGGGATGTCTGCAACTGTGAATCAGCAAAGCAGTAGTAAGCAATTTCAGGTTCTAAAGGCCTTGCTGCACATCTGTATGAATTTAATTGGACATTATTAATCAGATAATATGTTAGAGCTGCAAGGCAGGAGGTCTAGAGGAAGACCAAAGAGGAAGTTTATGGATGTAGCGAAGGAGGACATGAAGATAGTTGGTGTGAGGGTAGAGGATACAGAGGATAGGGCAGATGAGGAAGCAGATGATTCACTGTGGCGACCCATGAAAGGAACAGCTGAAAGGACAAGTTGAAGAGAATCAGATGATAGCCAAGTAGCTAATGAATGAGCTGGGAAGGCATGAATAAAGCAGCTCGTGCTTGAAATAGCGCCATTGTTGTCTTCTTTATAATCCTAAAGTCAGTCTCATCTTTGATTGGAAAATTCAAAGTACTGTAAAATGGATCTGGACATCATGGTTGCTATGGAGACCAATGCTTTCAGTGAAGCCTGGTAGCCTGGCATGAATAGTATGCGTGTTTTGTTGTGGTCAGTTTCGCTTTCAGTGGCCATAATGTTCATTTTATTTGACTTTGTACAGTACTTTGGTAGGTGAGAGTCAATAACACTTCTTTCATTTAACCATTTGGACTGAATTTAAATTTTCAGTTGTAATTTTCGGTTTTCCTATGCAGCATGTCTTTGTGTAAGATAGAACATTGTGGTTCCAAAGTGCTAATCAGCGAGCTAAAACAGTGCAATCTATTGTTAAAGCTTTGATTCTGGATGTAGTGGGCTTATGTGCAATGGGCAGATGGACACTCGGACAAGGCAGGTGGGGTGCTAGACGGACAGACTGGAGGGAGGGCCCCGCACCGTGGCCCACAATGCATTGTCACAGTCCCTCATGGGATGCGATGCCACTTTTTCCCTGCCCTCCATCCCCATGTTTCACCCATGTGTAAACAGACTCTCACACACATACAAACACACCAAGCTCATGGTTTGGGTGGGAAACGAGAAAAGGCAATCGCTGCCATCTGTTTGTAGACTTAAGGATTTCCCAGCTGAAGAACAGCAGAAGTTTCCAGGAGGGAGAGGTGGAAACAGAAAGAAACTTCTTGTTGTTGCCCCCGTCTCTTTTTTCTTTTCTTTTCTTTTCTTTTATTTTCTTTTCATACAAGTAGTGTGCCAGGGTTAAGGTTTACCAGTGGGACCACCTGTGCTAAAAAATGCCTGCATTTCTACCACTGAGCTGGGGCAGCATTAGTACAAGATACCAGCACAATGGTATGAAAAGAGAGGTGCAGTCACAGAAAAGCAGTGCTGACAATAATTCTGGGGTTAGCACTGATGCAAAAATATGGTTTTTATGGTGAGAGGAGCTGATGTGATGAATACTGAGGAAAAGGCACTCTGCTTTGGCGAGGCTGTCATATTACCTCTGAATGTCATGATATTAAAGAAGAGTGCAGGAACAATATAGAATACAAGCTGACTCTCTATGTGTGTGTGTGTGTGTAGAATAGGAAAAGAGCTGAGTTGGCTTTCTGAAAAAGTGTGTTCAGGGGACACAAACACATCAGAAGATACAGCAGTACATACAGTTCAAACAAATCAAAAAGTGTGGCTGTGCATATGTGTGTGTGTGTGTGTTCACGCAAGACACCAGGCTGCAGGCAAGGCCATCGATCAGAAAAGGGCACAGGCAGGTAGCTCCCACAACACTCTTTTCTTTCTCTATTTCCTCTTACTTTAGTTTTTTTTAATGTTTCAGAACACCACGATCACTCTATTGATCTCACCATGTGGATATGAATTAATGGTGATGAGGGAAACAGCTGAGAGGAGAAATGATCCGATAGTAAGATTAAATACGTGAGGTTAGATACACCATATCAGTTGCAGTTACTTTTATATTTCTTGGATTTTATGACATAAACCACTCGTCGTGTTGCTCTCCCCTTTAGCCCACAATCATTCCGGGATTTCTACATCATCTGTGCGTATTGCAACAGTAAAAAGGCAACTGTTTGCGAGCATACAGTAATCCTATTTACCATAATATTTATATTACGTATATATGTTATTGTGAAGGTGATATTGATGTGGTATCTCGAGCTCGTTCCACTGCCCTGATGTGGCCACAAAAATCGAATCAAACGGCTCCTCCTGTCCAGCTGCACCCTCTGTTATTCGTTACATCAGATCTTTCCATTCAAGGTTGCATGTTAGATAGTTTATAGCAGTGTATTTCATATCCTCCAGCAAAGGTGACAGTGCCAGTGCTAAATCTAAGTGGAGGTATTGGTAAAAGCAGTGCTACTTTTAAAATAAAATACCTACAAATAAAAACAAATAACTAGACGGGTTGGCATGGCGGTGCAGTTGGAACACCGGCCAGGGCCTTTCTGTGTGGAGTCTGCACATTCTCCCCCTGTCTGTGTGGGTTCCCTCTGTGGCTTCCTTCCACACTCTAATGACATGCAGGTTAGGTTAACCGGTGACTAAAATTCTAAATTGCCTGTAGGTGTAAATGTGGGGGTGAGTGATTTGTTTGTCTCTATATATGCAGATCATCATAAGCATAAATCTTGAATGAAGTCTTAAAATGACATAAATATCCCGAGTATCAGCCCATACTTTATTGTGTGTACCTTAAACTCAGGCTGCTATTTGAATGCAACCTGTATAATAATGTTTATTATATATTTGATTCAATTTAGCTATTTTCATTCATTTTCAATTATTCTTTTTTTCCTCTGCATTTTGCTTTGTACTTCCAGTTGTAGCACAATAACAGAACAGCTGTGCACCTGAATTATAATGATGTTTAATTCAGTCTTTTACTTGAAATACTAATAAAGTAACTTCTGCTCCTTGTTTTACTGAGTGATAATATAACATGTAGATATATATTCTTTTTAAATTTAAATTTAGTTTTAATCCCATTTGCTTGTTTGTTTGTTGTTGTTTTTTTATTTTTTTTTTATTTAGCTTTAATCCTATTTGTCAGCCTTCCATAGAATTTTAAATTTCGGGAACACTATATTGTGGCACAAACTACAAATAGCCTTCTTGTCCTGCAGTTTAGTGCTTGAGGTTTTATGTTCCCAGCCTCACTTGTGACGTCCTGCCTGTCTGACACAGCACAGCAGAGCAGCATAAAAGGTTGATCTGCGCACACACATCTGCTCTTTGACTGACATGTGAAGTCAGGAGAATTTAGCACAGAAGCATTTTATTGAGTGGTTTACAACCAAAAATTAGATATATTGAAAAAAATTATCAGTCATAATCTAAGAAACTTGAACACAATGTTACAAGCTGCCAGAGATGGGGACGCGGTCAGTCACAGGTTCTGGCTGAGAGCTGCGTCTTGCCTTCCTCCCTTCTCTTTCATATACTTTTATCTGCAGGATCTCATGTTTTGTTTTATACATGACACTCTCTTTGCTGACTGTTTTGACAGAGTGATTGATATAAAGTGATGAAGACATACCTATCGGTACATGAAGAGCTGCCTTCTCCCCGCTGCTCCTCCTCTAGACTGTTACAGGACATAATCCTCTTCTCTACTTTCACAGCAGTCTTTATTTGATCCCAGCCTTCACGTCTTCATGAAGAATATTCAGTGTTCTACTGTGCTGCACCAGTGGGGCGAGGTTCTGTCATGCGCCAGATTAATGTAGAAGAACCATGATTTCAGACTGCTTTGCAATAGCCTATTAAAAGTGTCACCAAAACACACCAAACAACAAGACAGCGCTGATACTGCGTGCTAACAGGAGCAGTGGTTAAACAGTAGATGCTTTGAATTCGTTGGAAATAGCTTTGCAGTGTTCCAAGCAGACTCGATGGTGTGCAGCAGATTATAAAACATTCATTTTGACCTTAAGACTACACTTGGATTTTTCCAAAAAAGCTATTCAAAAACTAATAAAACCATCCTTATTTATGATAACCACTGCAGTTTTGAGTTTATCAACTAACATCATGGATTTTGTTGAAAACATTCTTTCAATAACTGGTTAACACATAAAAACACCCCAAAATAGTATTTTGGTTTTTCTCCCAAAAAGCAAATGCAACACAGGCTCCAGACTGCTGAGCTATCAGGATTTCAATTATTTCCCTAATTTACAGCGCTAATTTCACACTGAACAGCAGAAATATTTTCCTGTATAATGGTGTCGTTTTAATGCAGCACCATAGACGTTCCATTGATTTTGCTCCAAGTGATTTTCCAGCCTGTTTCTGGATCCCTGGCAGGATTTTCCTCCTCAAAGACAAGGTTGCCAGGGCAACAGCCCCAGGTTAAGATGACTTCAAAACTCTGTTTTGATTTCCTTGGTTTGATTTCACTTGCAAGGTGTGTGTGACAGCGAGTGTGTCTACAATTTGTGTATCAGTATCAGTATGTCAGTTGTTAGTTTGTGCTTGCGGATGCTTGCTCCTGTATTCCTTGTACGTCATATATTTGCTTCTGCATCTATCTGTATGGGCACATGCTCATATTTTTGATTGTTTATTAAGGATTTCTTTTTATGAATTTTATATTATGAATTTCTGAGTTCCAGGCAGTGGTAGTGTATAATTAAGACATCACTGTGAGTAGCCTTTATGGTAAATAAAGTCAATAGTGCCAGCAGTCAAATCTGCACCCTCGCGGAAGTTCTAATGCAGTAAAAGACAGAATCAAATTAGCATGTGCAAATAGCCTGGTTTACCAGAGCCACTGGTAAGTGTGAGTACACGGTCACCAATGTTAGTGTGACTTTGTATCAATGTGTGTTTTCTCGCAGTGTCTGCCTAAGAGTGTTTGTGTGAGTGAAGGAAATAGGAATAAGAAGAGAGAGATGGAAAGGGAATAAGATGGTCACCCTTAATGTGTGTCCTCCTTTCCACACAAACACACACAGGGAGTGAGACTCACTTTTTATTGTACACACCTCAGAATGAAGTCTTTCTCAAGTATTACAATAAACCTAAATACAGGAGGGTGGAGGGCATCAGAAGAAGAGGAGATGGAGAAAAACAATTATTAGAACTCTCTGTCGTTATGGTGTTTTCATGACAAAAACCTATGATGCTTGCAGTATGATTACATGTTGTATAATACAAATCTGTCTGCTTGTGTGTGCATGTGTGATATGTGTCTGTTTTTAGATGAGGTAATTGGAAGTAATTACAATGCACCACTGCCAGCTCTGCCTCGCTCTGTTCCAGAAGCATGAGAGGCAAGAGCTGATGTTCTGCTTTTTTTTAAATTACATCTTTTATAAGGTTTCTCTTCATGGTCACACCAAGCCACATCCTGCTGACCTTTGTGTACACCAGGGGAGCCAAAGAGAGTCACATTGCTGCTGCGTGACTGGCAGCAAAGAAAGAAGGAAAAGAAGAAGAGTTGAGGGGGCGAGTGGAAGAGAAAGGAGGAAGGAAGACAGAGATAAAAAATAAAAAACAAACACCACACATTCTTTTTGACAGTTTCAGAGGCAAGAAGACTGAAAGTTAGTTAACATGGAAGAATATTTCAAAATATCTCAACTCTGAAATCATTCAGTGAGGAAGGAAGTGCATTCAACTTGATTAAACCTCAAGGATACACAAAATGTGCGTTAATACACTACATTGTCACATGCTTGGAATGATAGAAGAAATACTAAAACCAAAATTGTTTCATGAGACATAGTGGAGAAGTATTATTAAAGAATTAGCTGAAGACAATGACAGGCAATAGAATGACAGGCACATTGACTGTCATTCCTTTTATGCTCTGGGTACGAAGACTCAGATGCATGTCTTAATAAAAACTGGATTTATCCTGTAACCCAGTTGGTGGAATTTAATCTTCCAAAGACAAGACCACCAAATTATTCTTGAAATTTGTTGGACTAAAGGATAAAATGACATTTATTTTATAATGCCTACAAAAAAAGTTTTTAAAATCTTTGAAATTTTATTGTAGCAGTAGCAGAGGACTTTGGTCCACAAAATATCATGTGAATACAGGTAATGTGTTATGTGACACTCAAAATCTCAAGGCCTTCCTCGCTTGATTTGTACTATCCAGGCATAATGCTGCTGACAAGGGTTTTTGTTTATGCTGAAGGTGGCAACCCTACCTTAAAGCAGGCCTCTTTCTCTCAGCTCCTGCATGGTCCACTTCATTTGCTTGGTTTCTTTTGTTTGCATGATACAATTATATTCTTTACTCATCCATTCACAAACCTGCATTACTTTTTCCTCTGCCTTCCACGTGATATTGCTTAATTGCTTTTCTTGTTTTTGGTTCAAACTTGTGCTCTTCCTCCTTCTTTGTCTGAATGATGATTCATGGCAGTAGATAAACACAGTAAAATGCCCTCTAGGTGCTCTTCCATTGGAGCAAACACAGTGTAGTGACATATAGTTCTGCTATACATACTAGAAAAGGGTTTGAACTGTTTCACCATAAATTTGGCACAACTTTCTGTGCACTGGTGCCAATTTTATATTTTTCACCCCTGCCCCTCAGACATCCTGAGACAGTCACTGAGCATAGGCTAAAATGTTTATATGGTTTTTGCTGAGATGATAAAATGAATTGTCAATATTTTTCAACATTATCTAAAACAAAATGGCCAATTATAGTGGAAGGATGTGTCAACCAACAACCGAGAAACAAGGACAGTAATTGAGCATCATAAGAAGTGATGAAGGATTTCAGATCGAGGTCAAACCCTGTATAAACAGCCATGTATATGGTTTGAAGTCAGTGGGATAGGTCTGTTTCCTCATCCTCGTCTGAGGGAGAGCACAGCATATACTGTTTCTACTGTTTCTACTCTAATGCACAATGCCAGGTAATGCCAGCACCAGCTCACTAAAACTGTTTTTGTCTGAATCACTTCTTTGTGTAGAGGGAAAACTCACATGCTATGATGAAATGCTTTTTCTAGCCTGAAGCATGTCTTTATACTTCTGAACCACTTGTAAAGAAATACTGTAAACAGCGCTGAATTTGAAATGGGTTTGCTGAATAAATAATACATTACAAACATCAGCGTTCATAAGTAATGAACTGCTGAAGTTTCTAACAACTCTTTTGAAGAGCTACAGTCTTTTATTTTCCTTCTAACCCAAATCTAACACTAAATGATTTATCCATTTCATCCAGTGATGGTGAGAGGAATCAGAAAGACTTAGAGGACTGTGTACATATTTTGATCCATAGTGTCCTCTGATGCACCTCTGAAAGGCCTACGGTGCATCAAGCAAAGAAAGAAATACAACTTCAACATTTATGTGGTAAATGGAATTGGTTATTTATATGGAAAAGCAATAAATATATGTAGTGTGTATATAGGGATCAAGAATCAGTCTCAAGATCGTGAATGTGAAAGATCATACTGTTGGATTACACTGATAAATTGCCATCTTTGTCATTGTGGTGCACTATATGGAGTATAAGTACTGGGACACTTGACCATTACACCAACAGGGACTTTAACGACATCAAATTCTAAATACATAGACAGTAATATGAAGTTGACAAGGCTTCCCACAAGATTTTGGAGTGTTTCTGTGGGAATTTTGCCCATTCATGCGGTAGAGCATTTGTGAGGTCAGGTACTGAATTCAGCCATGTCTTTATGGAGCTTTACTTTGTGCACTGGGGCACAGTCATGCTGGAATAGAAAAGGACCTTCCCCAAACTATTGCCACAAAGTTGGAATAGTAACATTGTCCAAAATGTCTTGGTGTGCTGAAACATTAAGATTTCCCTTCACTGGCAGTATGGGGCTGAGCCCTACTCCTGAGAAACAGCCCCCGCCCAATACTTTTGTCTGTATAGTGTATGTGGATCTGGTCATGGAAGCACTTTAATCTGAAAGTGTGTGTTTGTACATGCACCCCTCCCTGCTCTGTGTCACATCTGGCTCAGCAGCACAGAGGGTGGAGTCATCAAAAAGAGGACTAAGAGGGAAAAACATGAGCATAGACATCAAAAACGGGATGAAAAGGATACACTTGTCATTGATTAATGTCCTTTAAACATCTCTACGGATCCCAAGAGCTATTTAAGCCAATTATTCCTGTTTGATGATAAGTGAACGATAAAACAATCAAGATTGTCAGTTACCTTGATTATTTTCATTCATTATATGTGATAAATGTTCTAATAAATTCACAGCATTGAGATAACATCACATTAAAGGAAGGCTTGTGTTGCACAGCTGTGAAATAGATGCAGTACAATAAATACAAGATGTTCTCTGAGATCAAGTCATACAAAGTGTTTATAGGAAGGTTTATTTTTGAAATGTCTAACTGCTTTTGAAGATGAAAGTAAACTTAGTAATAAGACATGGGGCTGCAGGGTTGTTAGGCAGAATTGTTGCTATAGGAAGGATGGCTTACAGAGTTAAATGAACTGACTTCCATCACATCCTGAATAAATATCCTTTTGTATCAGCACAGTAACAGTAGATCAAGCTGTATGGTTACTCTGTGTTAAAACTATTTTCAGTTAGTGCCTTAAAAGCTTAGTGAATTACAGTTACAGGTGTGATAATATTGCATATTATGATTTATATTTAGCAGTTACTTTCCAACACTTTCACTGACATAACAACTGCAATTATCTAGTCGTGACATTTCCATGAATAAATTTAATAAAGAATGATTTTCAAATACTGACAGCAGCACAAACTGCTGAAGGCACCTACAGTGCCTATAAAAATTCACCCCCTTTGATGTTTTTCCCTTTTATTGCTTTTATGAATAGAATCACAGTCAATATATTTTTTTCTTTTTTTAAACAAAAATTTACAAAAAAAACTCTTTAATATCAAAGTGAAAACAGATTTCTACAAAGTAATGTCAATTAATTATAAATATAGAATGTAAAATAAGTGATTGCACAAATATTCACCCCTTCAAGTCAGTATTTAGTAGATGCACCTTTGGCCACCATCACAGCACTGAGACTGTGTGGATAGGTCTCAGTCTGACCAATTCGGAACGTTTCGCACTGGTCCTCATGTACTATTGCAATCCCTTAATGTGCAATTTTCCTCTTTTGTTTCCCCTCAAGTGTCCTTCAGGAGGTTATAAACATTGCTTACCAATATCTAATATCCATATTTTTTTTATGGCAGTACCATTCCATCAAATGTTCCAGATGACTTGCGTGTACCTGATTATTTTTCCTAAAGTATCTGTTATGTTTAGAAACTTTGGGGTGTCCACTTTAATACTGTAGCTATGCTTGCACAGCATGAGTTTGTAATGACTGAGTTGGAGAGGGCTGCTAGGTCTAAAGTGATGAAACCTCAAAAATATAAATAAACCATTACCATTCCTATTTTATTCATCAAAGCAGTTAAACCCCATTATTGTTGTTATGTGAAACCAATTCCCCATGATGGCTCTCCTATTGAAAACAAAACAGAGCTCCAGTCACTTCATAGTGTGTAACTCTGTGAAAACAAATGTGTCCAAAAAACATGCATAAAAAAACATCAGACGACATAATGTAAAGAGCAAGACAGTCCATAAAGGGTGTAGGGACCATGGGTATTGAAGAAGTTCACTGGATAATGTATCTGTTCTCCACAGAAGTTAAGGGAGAAGGACTGGCATATCTCATGCATGCAATTGGACTTTATGCACTGCTCAAATTGAAAATGTAAAGTATATAAGCTTGGACTGGATCACTGCTGGGATAAAACTACGACTAACTAAAAGAGCTTCAAAAAGATTACCTCAGAGTAGACAGATTAAAAAAAATGAGAAAGAAATTCTTCTCAAACAGTCCTCAGAAAAGGGGCTTCTGAAACACATAGCCTGTCGTTAAATTATTTATTTATCTTGCCCTTTATGAATTCACACTGAATAATTAACAGCGATGAATTAATTTGTCTTCATCAGGGAGACTCTCAGAGGGTTGTAAATGTAAACATTAAACCACATAAAAGTGCCTGTGGCAGGCCAGTCAGAGACAGAGGGAATATGGAATCTCTTTATGTTTAATAAAGAGATGCTACATGCACATTTTTTTTAAATATACCTCTGTGAGATTAGAAATAACACTGTAAAAAAAACATTCTGCAATTTATTTCGACTTTCTGAATAATGGATATTTGCTATTTAGAAAACAATTAACAGAACTAAATTAATAAATTAATTATTTTGCAAAGGAAAGTCATTTCTGCTGAAAAATGCAGAAATACTGGATCATTACAGAGAATTTGGCAGTTTTCTGGCTTTTTTGAGATAACATACAATGCATACAGTAAGCAGCAGATAGAAGAAGGTGAATGTCACCCTTGTAATCATTAGGTCATCATCATAGAACATTGCTAAAGCAAAGTTACTGTTGAACAGAAAAGCAAATATTGGACAGTTCTGTAGAAACACTGTTGTGGTTGTTTTCTTCAGCTTATGCTGGTCTGGCTTGCAGAGGCAGCAGTCTCAGCAAACGGCCCAGACCCTCCTCTCCCTGCCACTTCCAGCAGCTCATCCATGTGGATACTGAGGCTCTCCCGGGCAAGATGAGAGATGTAGTCTCTGTATGGTGTCCTGGGTCTGCACCGAGGTCTCCTCCCGGATGGACATGCCTGAAACAACTACCCAGTGAGATGTCCAGGATGGATCCTGACCATCCATTTTTCCATCTCTCCCAGCCACTTCACACTTGGCTGCAAACTGTCCCAGTGTAAGCGATGAAAATGAAACCCATAGAACTTCATCGTTTGCAAAAAGCAGAGATGAAATCCTAAGGTCACCGAACCTGACATCCTTCACTACTTGGCTGTGTCTAGAAATTCTGTCCATAAGGATTATGAACAGAATCGGTAACAAAAGGCAACCCTGATGGAGTCCAATCCTAGCTAGCAATGAGTTTGAGTTATTGACAGAAATATGAACCAAGCTCTAACTCCAGACAAACAGATGGATGGATTATCTTTTCCAGCACTCTGGAGTAGTATGATTGCTCCGTAGTTGGAACACACCCTCTGGTTCCCTATCTTAAAAAGGAGGACCACCACCCCAGCCTACCACTCCAAAGGCACTGTCCCTGATGTGCAACGTTGCAGAGGCATGTCAGCCATGACAGCCCTACAACATCCAGAGCCTTGAGAAAGCCGGGACAACTCTCATCTACCCCCAGGGCACCTTCGCTGCAGAGTTGCTTATCTGCCTCAGCAACGTCTGCCCTAATGATGGGAGAGCCAAGCCCAAGCCACACATCCTTTGCCCTTCCGGTAGCTGTCAGCTGCCTCTGGAGTCCTACAAGCCAACCATGCCATGTAGGGGACTCCTTCTTCAACTTGACAGCATCCTTCACCCCTGCGTCCACCAGCAGGTTTGAGGATCATTGCCTCAACTAGCCTGAGTGACCTTCTGAGCGTAGCTTCGAACAGCTGTCTTAGTGATGGCGATGCAGAACATGGCCCACTCAGATTCCATGTCCCCTACCACCACTCGGTGGAGTCAAATGCAGTCAAAGCTCTGCCTCAGGTGGGAGTTGAAGACCACCCTTATAGGGTCCTCAGCCCGACGTTCCCAACAAACCCCCACTGTTTGTTTAGGTCTGCCGGGTCTATCCAACATCCCCTTTCCCCCTTCCCACAATAACTGTACATAGTTGTATGGTTAAAGTTGAAAAAGATAATACCTAGCAAAAATGAGGGTTAAATGTCATGCTTAACATAAAATGACATGTGCTCACACTTACAGATAAATATTTTCTGTGTACAGACAAAAGATTTTACATTTTGTTTAGCACTTTTACATGCAATCAAGTGCAAGGCTTTGAAAAGACGAAGAATAAATTTAATTTCATATGGAAAGTGTGTTAATTCAGAGGCTCAAATATGTGTGGTGCAGAACAAAATATTGGAGAAAACAGCTCCCCTTGTGCCAAGAGGCATGGAGGACCGCACAGTTAAAATAACCTGAATAACAGTCACTCTGATGAAATACTCCACACTGAGTGACTCTTAGAAAACGAAAAACATCCACAGACAGAAACACATGAAAGAGCAGGGTGGGTTAACATATAAGAAGAACAGTTAACAGTGAAATTAAAATATATTCTCTTTCAAGGCAAACAACCCAAGTTACAAATGGAAAGCATTACTTTTGGAACTGCATCCATCACCTTTAATTCAAACAGCATAAATTTGTCATGTGATCTGCCCCTTCAGTTCACTTTAACAATGTAAACAAATTCACATTGTCGACTCAACAATTGAGCCCTCTAACAAACTGACCACATTTTCACGTTCTGACCACACACAGCTCAGACATATACCATTCTTTGGCTTAGTCTTTTTCAAGGAATAGTGTGATATTGTGTGAAATAGACTTATTAGCTTTACACATACATAACTCCTATAAAACAGTGAACAAAACATTTAATGTGCTATTTCACAGTAAAGAACTGTCCTGAATATTGTTATACATACAGATACACTATATGGACAAAAGTATTGGGCCACCAGACCAGTAGAGCAATGGGAACTTCTGTGACATTGCATAGTCAGCTTTGCAGCTATAACAGCTTCCACTCTTCTGGGGAGGTTTTCCACAAGATTCTGCAGTGTTTCTGTTGGATCTTTTCATGCAGTAGAGCATTTGTGAGGTCAGGTACTGATGTTGGACTAAAAGGCCTGGTGAACAATCTCTGTTCCAGTTTATCCGAAATGTGTTGAGTGGGGTTGAGTTCAGGGCTCTGTGTGGGTCAGTCAAGTTCTTCCACACCAAACTCATCCAACCAAATCTTTATGGACCTTGCTTGGTGCACTGTGGTACAGTCATGCTGGAATAGAAAAAGGCCTTGGTCTTGGTATGTTGAAGCATTGAGAAGGAAGTAAGTTGCCTAATCCACCCTGAAAAACAGCCCCATCCCAATACTTTTGTCTATATAGGGTATGTTAAATGATCCTGGACTTAAATGGAAGTGAGAAGTGGGGAGAGTGCAGGGAGACTGTCTACAGGTCAATCCACATTAGGCCAAAGATCCGTGTCAACACATGGTATAATCCTGCCCCAGTTTGAACAATGACAGGGAAACAGAGATACTTCCAATGGTGTCACAACTGTTTCAGCTATTTGGAAGAACTGGCCTCCCAGTTAGTAGATACTGTGTTCCTCCAATTGGCTGAAAGGCACTTTTTACTGACCTATTTTAGTTTTTCTCTGCTCTCTTCTGACTTTCTGAACATAAGTCAGTGGGTGCAACTCTGTCATCCCCTGTGATATGTCAAGCTTTTAAGAGGGCTTTTAAGAGACTGTGAAGGCTGGACTGTTTCCCAGGTAACCAAAATGGCATCTCCCAACAGCAGCCTAAATCTGGCACAGCTGGTAGCCAGAATCACAGCTGCCTCCTGATGAATGATGAGGCAGAACAGACCCAGGCATGTTCGAAGGCTCAAAGGTGGCTGGAGGTAAACTAACTGCAGTTAATTCCCATCCCAATTCAGCTCAGGTCTGCACCTTGAAACCCAGCCAAATCAAGTAATCCACAAACGGGCCAGAGCCGGTACAACTTTGGCCTCACGGCGTCAGAGCACAGCCAAGTCTGGTAACACTCAGCCCCAAGTTTCAGGTCAACTTCTGCAGTGATACCATTCATGTTTCACTTTCTTCACCACAATATCGATCTGCAAGTTTAATAACTAGTAAGTTGCTGCGTTTACTTTGGTGCCTGATAATTAAGGTCCAGTTAACACACTTTTGATTTGTGAGCACTTCAACACAGACAGGAGGATGAAAATAATCTGAAAATCTTGATCAACCTGGTAACTGTGACTGGTTGAAATTTTATACAAACACAACTCAAATGTACCTTAACTGTAATCCTTTTTTTTAAAATTATTATTTTAAAGGGAGGCTAAGTATCTTTTGCTGAGCATCCCAGGATAATTACAGGATGGTGTTTAATTAATCGCTTAATTTAAAAGGGAAACAAAGTTTATTACAAAACCAGAACAAGCAAGAAAAGAAAATCAGGCAGTTAGTGAATTATTAGCTCAGGTGATAACAAAGTTAAAAATTAGCAAGATAATGAGCAAACATAATCACCAAGGGGTTGACAGATAAATAAAAGCAAATAAACATGTCTGTATGTGCTGTTAAAACTAGTGATAGTGTTATGACAAAAAAAACACATACAGATACTGATGATAATCATGATATTAAAAAATGAGTTATAAATATCTTCAATAATACACATGTGATAATAAAATCTGATATTGTGACAGCCTGAGTGTGGACTCATTTAGCCACACAGGTTCAGATGGAGATTTACTACAACACCAGCCCTACAAGATATGAAGACTGAAAAAGCAGTGAGCCTTAAGGCCACACACACCCCACAGAATTACACACTGGGACAGGACAGTCTCTCTTCCTAATTAATTCCCATTTTCATTTTCTCGGATCTGATCGCGGGAAAAGAGGGATGCGAGAAAGACTGCCCTGTTCAAAACGCCTAATGAGCTTAATCGACCACACTCTACAATCTCATTTAAGCCCGTCTCCTTGCCCATGAATTAAACTATTACAAAAACCTGCTTGAACTTAACTGGTGACTGCTTAATCACAGCAAATCACTGTAATCCTGCATGTCGGAGAGAGCCTGCAGAGGAGCGATGGGCACCATGGGCCCCTGTATCATAGTGTGTCTGGGCTGATACAAATACATATGTACACATATGTGTACATATAAATTTGTACACACACTGACCCACTTGTGCTCATCGCCTGCCCTTAACCCTTTCCCCCAATTGCCTTTGATGCCCCCAGCAAGCTCTTTCAACAAAGCCTGTTAGCTGATGATTCAATTTTCTGCTCTTCTCGCCCCCCTCCCTGCACCCCTCTCCTCTTCATCTCTTCTCCTCATCTCTCTCTCAGCTCGCATTTCAGTTCTTCCGCACAGCTGCGGTGCATGAAGGGACAAATAAAAGAGGGTAACTGTTAGGTAGGTAGAGATAAAGGACAACTACTGAAAACTTTGACAGTTTGTTGCTGTATTTCTCTAGCTGACTTACTATGTACTATGACTTACTACTAGTGATTCACTCCTTCTGCCCTCACTATGTTTCTCTTCTTTAGATGCTCTCATGTCTCACGTTTATCTTTATGGCACTGGTGGCATGAATGGTTCATTTAAAAAATAAAAGTAAAAAGTAATTAGAACATGAAAGGCACATTTTACATTTTCATAAGAATCCTTATTTACAAAAATACAAGCACTAGATAGCAGGAGCAGTGATAACTGGTCACTTAACATAAAAAAAGAAAGACAACTTCAGAGAATCAAACTGAAGCAGTATTCAAGTCACATTTTGGACAGAACAATTTGTAAGTGATTTGCAGGAAGTATCATGTAAATACACAATGGTACTCTTGCAATATAGAATTTTTAATTTTTAAATCCATCAAATAAATGCCAACATCAGTTACACACATGAACAAACAACTGATGGTAGACTGCAGACAGAACTAACCCTTAGGACCTGGCTGACACAAAATCGGAGATGAGATGATTAATTGATCGACAGAACAAAAAAATCTGATGAGTCATTTCTCAAGTGAAAATAGTTAAGAAGTTCTAAACATGCTTTGATTCCAGCTTATCTGATGAGACTGTTCACTGCTCTTTGTCTTAATTCAATGTAAACTGAAAATCTTTTGTGTTTTTCTTCTTCAAAAAGATCATCTGCAAGTTCATTTATAATAAAATCATAACTGGTTACAACCCAAGTCATAACCCAGTTTATCTGGAACACTCAATTAGTGCTATGGAGAGTTTCTATAGTAAATACAATAAAAGCAAAGTGATTAAAAGCCTTTCTGTAAAATCCCACCGTAAAAGTTGTTAATAACTACCAGCATCCTTAGAGCGGCACAGTGAATGAAATTATTTTTTCTCAAGTCTGTTCTCAAGTCTACACTATACAGACAGAAGTATTCGGATTGGACTGTTTTACAGGGGCTGGGCTAGATTCCTTACTTCCAGTGAAGGGAGCTCTTAATGCTTCAGCACACCAAGACATTTTGGACAATGCTATGCTTCCAACTTTGTGGCATCAGTTTGGGGAGGGCCCCTTTGTATTCCAGCATTACTTTATTCCAGCAACGCTCCATTAAGACATGGTTGGATGAGTTTGGTGTGGGAGAATTTGACAACCCCATCGATCACCTTTGGGATGAACTGTAATGAGACCTGAGTTAGACCTTTTTGTCCAATATCAGCACCTAAGCTCACAATTGCTCTACTGCATGAATGGGCAAAAATTCCCACAGAATCACTCAAAATCTTGTGGAAATCCTTCCCAGAAGAGTGGAAGCTGTTATCGCTGCAAAGCTGTCTATGTATTTAGAATGTGATGTCATTAAAGTCCCTGCTGGTGTAATGGTCAAATGGTTCAATACTTTTGTCTATATAGTGTACACAATGAGAGGATGAACTGGTAGCACTACTACTTAAGTGTTCAGGGTCTTTGTTAGTTTGGACTGAAGTTTCAAGTTGTTTGTAATGTCATGTTTGAAAAAAAACATCATAAAGCAATAAGCATTTACAGCTGAGTGTAATCCCCAGGACACAACCACAATTCCACTGTGACAAAAGAAGCAAGGCAATAACCTGACATTATTGATGTGAGAGAGAGCCACAACCAGAGTATGAGCATCAGCTTAAGGCTCCCAATGTGCTGTATTTCCTTATGTTGTAAGGTCTATCATTAGCAAGCACAGGAGAATCTAAGTCTAATTAGGCTGTTTAGTATGGAGCTTGGAGGACAAAGGCTAGGGTCTGAGTCCAGTTCTGCGACTGCCTCTGAAGCCCTCCGAGAGACACCTTTAATGAGCTCCAGGTTGTGTGTTTACGATGAGATCTCTCTCCTTCCATCTCCTCACTCCCTCACTCACTTGCTCTGTCTTCCCCTTAAGCCCTTGTGCATGCAGCAACAAAAACTTCAGTTTGAAAAATGATACCTCTTTGACACTTGCTCCAAAAATGGAAGATTATAAGTTTCCAGCACAGCTATTTAACTGTGTTACACTGCGCAGATGTTGCTTTTATTGCATGTCTCCTTTCCATCTATGTAGATAGTTTATGCATTACCACACAACTCTCCTTATATTTATTTTTGCTACAGCACACTGATACACACATACACACCCTTCAGGCTTTCCTTCCACACGCACCACTGAGCTCCACTCGGTCCGCATTTCATTGGAGTTTAATTTCCAACAGTGATCGACCACATTTCAACGCTGCACTGCTGCTTTTCTCTATTTTATAAGCATGTGGAAAAAGTCAACCGGGCTCTGGAGCGGCAAGTGGGGAAAACTAATCAACTCTGCATTAATTAATGATAGTAGAAGGGCTTTTTAGTGACTCTGGTTCTTGGGAGAGTGTTTTAAAGGAGAGTGGAGATAAGATTCTCGAGAACAGTGGACTCTGCTGTAAAATCACACAGAGGCAAGGTTGAAGTGGATTCAGTTTGACCCTGGAGTTGGAGGGGATGCTTAATGATTTACCATGATTGACTTTGCTTTACTGGATCACTGCTGCACACATGCTGATGTTGTTGTACAATTGGGTGTTGGTTCACCGGTGGTCAAAAGGCTTAATACAATGTATAATTGTGTGGTGGCATGGGGTTGTGGATACATGCACAAAATATGAAATAAGAGCTAAGAAGCAAAAAAGGTGTTTTTGAAGGCAAAATACCACACAATCATTTCTAATACTGAGACAGAATTTAACAATACTTGTTAGTTGATCACGTGCACAACAGAAGGGCCTTCTATAAAACATATATATGTCTTCATGTACAGGAGCCAACAGTACATTACACATTTTCTGAAGTACGGGTGTGCATGTAGACCAGGAATAATTGTCAAAATTAAAGGCAAATAAATGAACAAGTTAGTAAATACAAAGGCATGCATACACGTTACAGTGGCCGCAGACAAGAACTAAATGTAACCATTCCATCTTGTGTGTGTGTATACTGAATATAGTGGAGGAGACACCATTATTTCACCTGTAAGTTTCTAAGGAGACACAAGAGAAGCAAGAATGAATTTAAATCCACTTTTCAATCCTAAAAGTATTAAAAATGAACTCATGTGCTCTTCTCTTCTCTGGGTGTTTGTTCCTCCAGAAATCCAGACATTCCTGACCCCTGAGTGTAAACCACCACTCTTCTCCAAATGCCATGAAGTGACAAGACAGGAGAGATCCGACATCATGTTAAAGAAAACAGTGACCGTGGTGGCCCTAACAGTTCAAGCAAAGACCACTAGTGGGTGTCAACACTAATTGACTGTTGGTCTGTTCCATTGCCTGAGCACAATAAGTCACCTTGCCAGCTCTGTCAGAGAAATACCTTTGAGCGCACTAATATAATGACAGCCCCTCAAGCGAGCATGCTGACCAGGGAATTGTTCTGGTTCACCCCCCATTTCTACCCCACCAACCTTCACTCCTTTACATTTTTTTTAATTATTATTCAGAAGAACATTTGCCTTCTCTTCCTCTTGGTTGTCTCACTTTCTCCTGACCGCCCTTCTCCTCACGCCCTTTCCTGCCTTCTCCTTCACCCCTTTCCCCTGTGCACATTCCTCACACTGTCGTCCCATCTCCTGATTCCCCTGGCTGCTTGTTAGGGGCAGACTCCTGCGGCTCACGGAGGCTGAGATGGATGAGGTGTCGGCCCAACGTCACAGAGCAGCACCAAGTGTGGTGACAGCTATACACCGTAGTCCATTTGCTTGGAAGTACAGAGCACTACTCTGAGGTTTATTGTACAAGCTGAATATTACATCCGAGCCACTGTGGTCTATGTTCTAAAAAAGCTTTGTACTTGAGATGTAAGCTTTGATATTGAATCAAAATTACATGGCTATAGCACGATTTTTAGATTTTATATTGCTGCTCTAATCTGATCGTGATTTCTTTCCACTGCAGGTGCATGTTACTCTTATGACCGTGAATATGTTGCACACTTCTTACTGTCAAGATTTGTCACAGCCGAAATGTTTTGAGTGCTCTCTGCACAAGCTTACTTTTACATGAACTAGAAAGAGAGCAATTACTTTGAAAAATCAATCCTCTCCTTGAGAATTCTGTGCTTTGATGCATTCAAAGTGATTAAAAGCCTTTATGTAAAACTTTTACATAAAGGCTTTGGAGAAGCAACCTCGACTTTATAATTTAGACTGTCGAACCTCTTCCTCCCTGTTTGCCTAAATCAATTCACAGCATTTTTTTTTCCACACCTCAATATTTTATTAAGTGTCTTGATACAAACATAAATAAAATCAATGTTCCATTTTCCACTGAAGTGCTTTTGGAGGGTTGCATTTTATTGCTAATTGGCAGTAGCAAAGAAAAAGAAAAAAAAGGTAAAGAATGGAGAGATGGGGGGGAAAAAAACAACATTACCAGCCCCTCTTCTAGAATGATGATGTTTAGCCTCCCTAGAAACTGCCAGCTCTAAACAGCTATTGATTAGCTAATTGCCTTCACTTTCAATTCCATTGTTCCTTAAGGTGGTATTTAACCCCTGTGACATGCCGTATTTACTGAGACAAAAAAAAGTGCTGCATCTCAGCCTTCAGCAGCCAGGGGGTTCAGTCCATAGTGAAGACCAGACTGCAGTTCCAAACTGAACTTTTAAAAGTAAAAGAGAATCATTTTGTACTACGCGTGTTTGTGTCTTGTAGTCCTTTTCTTGTTTCATACATGGACCATAGTTTGCAATATCATGGTGAAGACCAGCACCAGAATGATCCCTCCAGCCAACCTATCACTTTTCTAGGTCAAATGTTGTCAAGATTCCACAGCAGTGTGGAATTTGATTTCAATAATTTGCAGAGCTAGAAATAAATAAAATAACCTTCTGTTTTTGAAAATTTGAAATTGAATTTTTAAAAATAAATCATTCATACGAATGTTTTTCGTAGTGTTTGGAGCAGACAGACAGCACAGTCAAAATGTGAACCACTGTGTGAGAGAGTGTAGGCCAGAGCAGGCTTGATGTCATTGTACGCAAGGCAGGAAACATGGCGTGTGACTGGATGTACACTCCTGTGCAGAACTGCCTTTACACCAAATGGCAAAAGAAGGGTAGATCCATATATTATGTAAAATTATCATCATCTCCAACATGAAGATTAAGGGTACGCTACAGTTCCTAGCTACAATCTTCTGGCAGTTATTTTATTAAATATTAGCATATGTAGGCAGATAAATAAAACCATTTACTTTTGACATCACATTATTTACTTATTTGCAAACATCTAACTTTTTGTACTCAGATGTCAACTATGGTCTGAAAAATCTACCTGGAATTTTTTTATTTTAGAAAAGTATTTAAGTCTTAAATGGAAAACGTGTAGGAAACACGTATCATTCAGTCATATGAAACATTAATTTATGCTTTAAATATTTAACAAACAAAAGGGGGAACTTTTTTTTTATAGGAGTCGGTTGTGTAAATTTAAAGCTTTTTATTTGATTTGCTCTGAACAAAATCCTACCCAACTCACGCCGATGAAGGTGCAGTGTATCCAGATAAAATTAAGATTGATCTGATTACAATAATTAATTTACAGGGTATGACTTAATCAATAGCAGCTGTTTAGTACAAGGTTCTATTAGTCTCCAGGCAATTCAATGCTTGTCCAGCACATAATTTTGTTTGCTGGCCCTCTTGTTTGATCATACTTTACATTTAGGTCACATGGGCAATCATTAAAATATGGGAGCAAAATATAAAAAGAATATACAATCCAGACCTGTTTATGTCATCTGAAAGATTTTAATTGTTTCTGATTTTTTACTAAGTAGGTTCAAGAACTCGGGGGCCCAATCAGATATAAATTGCTGAGCTAATATGGCTCTGATTTAATCATATGATAAAGACTTACTATAAGCTAATAAAATCACACAGTATGTGGTTTTTAATGATTACCTTCTGATCTTCGTTATTCATCTATATCAAGATTATTTTAAATGTGATTTTTAAGACTGAAAACAGTGTCACGCTGTCACAAAACGACATCGTCGCTGACGCAGAAAGAGCCCGATGCAGAGTCAAAAATGGGCAGGCAGACGGAGGCCCAATATAATGTTCTTTTATTTTAACAAAAAACTCAAAACTAGCAAAATCTTACGGTGGCTCTTGGATCAGATCAAAAAAATTAACAAAATGCTGTAGCATGACGAGACAAGACAAGACAAGAATTTCCTGGCATAGCAAACATGGAGACACTACAATGCACAGACCCCAGTGACAGGGAAGACGAGGACTAAATAGACGAGATGACACAGACAGGTGAAACACATCAAGGGAGGAGAACGCAATCAGGTTAAACAAAAGCAAAGCTACATGAAACAGAGACACACAGGGGAAGTGATGCTTTCAAAATAAAACAGGACATGACAAAAACCTTGAACATAACACATGGAAACACAAGACACACATGAAACATGACACATGGACCAAAAATCAACAAACAGCAGACACACTGAGACCCATGGATCAGAACTGGTGCTATTACTAAAATAATTAAGCAGTCATGTTCGGCAGTAAGTGTAACAGTTGCAGTCTGCCTTGCTTTAAATGACTGACAATGTTATCAGTTGTCCAGTCAATCACATGTTTATTGCACAATTTGGAGATGATGAATGAACACACACAATGCACACTTGCAGTTTTTGCAGTCAGTGGTCAGCACACACTAAATAATACAATGTTCATGTTAGCTAGCTGTCACGTATCCAAGTGAAGTCATAATGTGAAAATCATCAAATGGAGCCATACACAATAAACACTGAGCAACATACACTATACACTAAAAACAGATTATTTTTTTTACAATTTTTATGCACATGTAGGAACTCAGATCTGTATGGTAAGCCCTATATAACAGAAGTTACTAGGTCACTCTTTCCTCTCTTGTCTTGCTGACAATACTGACGAAAGAAGCACAAAATGGGTCTGCAAAGGGAATTATCTATTTCCATTCCATTCACTGTCCACCTGCTGTTCATTTGCACTGTTTACCTCACCCACTTGCACTATACTCCACCCTGCACTACCTCACTTTTGGACTACCTCCAGAACCATATTTATTTTACTTATTTTATTTTGTTTTACCTTATTCTATTTTATTTTTATTTTTATTTTATTCTTCAATTATATGTTACTGTTATGTTCTATGTATGCACCAATCACCAAGACAAATTCTTAGTAATGTGAAACCTCTTCACTTACATGGCAATAAAGTCTTTTCTGATTCTGATTTCTGATATCCATTCACACAATAACACTAACATTCACACACTGGCCGCTGTCCATCAGAAAGCCATGTTCTAACCATTCACACACCTTCACACACCGATGGCGGTGGAGTTCAGTGTCTTGTTCAAAGACACTTCGATATGCAGAGCAGAGGAGCCAGGGATCGAACCCCCAACCCTCTGCTGAGTGGATAACCCGCTATACCTCCTGAGCCACAGCTGCTGTTCAGAGCTCAACTTCCTCCTGATCATGGGGTGCACCAGTGCTGCAGCTAGTTCTCTTATTCTTACTATACATTATTTTTGCATGTATGTGCATAAAACTGTCCTGAAGACTCTTATAATGACAGTGAACTGAACTTAACTGAATTGAATTTAATTGAACTGAATTGAATTAAACTGAATCATTAAATCATATGTCCAGCTGGAACATTTGTGGGCATCCTCCAGGGTTGGGCACACAGATCCATTATCTTGTTTGACCCCACTAAAGATGGCAGTGGGCGGAGCTTAAAATGGCAGCACCATATTGCTCTCAAGCCCACAGCTGCTTGAGCCTGTGTCTCTTCTTCCCCTTGTGTCCTGTGTTGATATCTCATGCATGAACACTGCAGCTACCCAACAGCACAGCAGCTAAAGGTATCGCTCACAACCGCTGTGAGTGTGTGCGTGTGTGTGTGTGTTGTCATGAGAGAGAATGCAGGCCTGTTGCTCTGATCCTGTTGGCTTTAGATGGATCAGGAGCCCCATGCTACATCTGCCGTGCTGGCAAGCTGTCTGCTGCCAGCAGTGTGTGTCTCTGTGTGTGATCAGAGCTGCTGCACATTTAGAAAAAGAAAAAAAAAAACCCCACCTATCTACCCATGTGTGCTTTCACTACAGACACACTCTTTTGCTCAGAAGACAAAAACCACCAACCACCAGCAACCCCAAGGGATTTAATTGACTATCAAATATTCAAAGCATCAAATGTTTGAGGTTTGCCATGTGAAAGTAAGTCCACATGGCAGCGATGCAAAAACTATATAAATCTTTTGCCAGCCAGTTATTTGCTCTAACTTTGGAATTAAGATGATGCCTGATCATCACACACAGTCCTTTCTCAGAATCAAAGCATAATGACATAATGAGTTCTATGAATTAAAGTTTGGAACTAACTAAGAGTCTATTTGTGGTAAAAATATGATCCATTTATATGAACTCTTCCTTATAGATTGCTTTTGATAATAGCTATAAATTTCCAAGACACATATGAGGTGATGAATTCCCATAGACAGAGTATTATAGCATTAGTTACTGTTCATATGACATATAATTAGTTTTACAGTAATATAAAATTTTGTTAGGAATGATGTGGTGAACCTTCTGTTGGTGCTATAGCATTGATGGGCTGAGTAGTCTGAGGTGTGACCAAATTGTGCTTCAAAATATTAATTATGTAATAAAAATTCGCAGTGTATTTCCTCAGCTGGATCTTTTTCTAGACAGGATAGTTAAACACTGGACAGTTTTTATATCAGCTGTAAAACACAGCAGAGTGTATGCAACAGCATGTCTCCCCACAGCTTCACACATGTGACCTTGAAAGGTATGTTTCGTGTATGGATTTTGTTCCTAATACTACATTTTGCGAGAAACACGGAGTATTATCAGTAACTTATCTTAGTGGTTTAGTTCAAATGAGGAAACTCTATCATGCTAACATGCTAAGCTGAGATGGTGAACATGTTTAACATGAGAGGTAGAACCAAGTTCACATTTTGCAAGTCACAAACAAGCCTCAAGTCTTTGCAATGAATCAAGTCAAAAGTAAAATGAAAAGTTTCCCTTTTTAAACAACCTTCAGGCCATTTGGATATGGATTTCTGAGTTTACGGGCTGTACTTGAATGTATCAAACTTCATCGTCGCTTAAATGATAAATGACATTAAAACGTGGTAGATACTCTTAGCATTTTTTTTATGACATGCTCATTTTGGTACATATACCAGTGTTATTCATGGTCCTCCGAGATTTACTCACCAAAAAATAAATAAATAAATAAAACAACATTTGATGCTTGGCCACCTCTGCACATTAATTTTAATAAGGTCATGTTACTCTTTTTAAACAACAGATTTTTTAATCACTGGGCTTTCAAGTGAAGTCAAGAGTGATTGGTGCTAAAGTGCAAGTAGAGTTGCAAGTATTGACTATGACAAGTCTAAAGTGATCAAATTTGTGACTCAAGTCTGACTTAAGTCAAGACATGTTACTTAAATTGACGCCTCCGGCTAGCATTATACCTGTGCATGTTAGCATTACAACGTGAGCGCTTAGCTCAAAGCACTGCTGAGCAAAAGTACAGGTTCACAGAGATACTTTGGATGGCTTTAGATTCTCCGTTGTCTTCATTTACGTACATTTAACATAAGTAAATGTTCTAAATGCAAGCAGCTGTATGAGAACCATACCCAAATAAAATTCAGGCTTTGCAGTTTTCTTTCATCTTTCACACTTTTCGGTCCATACCAAAACATATTGAGGTTCAATACACGGCCTTTACCATAAGGCATTAAGATTCTGAAAGTGTTGCAAGAGGCTGAAATAATTTTTTAAAGCCACAGTGCAAACAGTCTCTGGCAGCCCAGTCCGCCATGCTTTCACATGTCTAGCCATAATCAGGGTGAAGGCCCAGGGGGCGAACCCTGTTGATCTGTAACCCTGGTTATTCCACTCAGACCATCACCCACCTCCCACTAGCATTCGACTAGAAACCTCAATGCACCAGTGTAATTATGGCCAAACAAGTCCCATATGTACACACAGGACCAACACAGCCAGACACAAATAAGCACACACACTCAAGCTAGAATCCGTGAATAAACACAAGCTCACAGACGCACACATATTAATATATCACACTCACTGAAGCATATGAAGGCATGCACACAAACACTATAGTTTGTATGGATGAACACACAAGCGCACACCACACGTGAAGGATGTAATGGCATGCTAATCAATGCAAAGCCCTTGATGTAGTGGAGCAGATGGCCTGAGGATGAGTGGCACAGGGCTGACAGGTACACTCCTCTTCTGCTTTCTTTATCCATTTTCTTTTTTTTTCTTCTATTTTGTGTTTTTTTCCTTTCTAACGCTCCTCATGTTCCCTTCATATTTCTCTTTTCAGTGAACATCTTCTCTCTCTACCAATCTTTTCCCTCTTTAATCTCACTATTTCATCCTCTTTCATCACTATGCCATCTCACTTGACTTTTTTCTGTCTTCGTTACACAGTGTTGATATGAATAATCAACAACATGCAAGGAGAGGTTGAAACGCTTCTTTGCTTCTGAAGTAGTAAACAGTGGAATGATATCTAATGTCTTGAGGGCAGTCTTTTGGTGATCTTAAGTAGAAAGCAAAAAATGGAGGTAAAACAATAATGAGTAAAAAAAAAAGAAGCATGTTTTCTGCACATAGGCTACATTCAATGACATTGACATATTCAACTTTTTCTTTCGTTACTGATTTTTTATTTATTTATTTATTTTTTTGATACAAATGAATGAGGTTTCAACTGAAATAGCACGGCTTTCATGTGTGGGCTATGGGTGACACAGAATCTGATATGCTTTAACTTTTCCAAGGCTACACTGTGGGTGGTTAAGAAGAAAAAAAAGTTGTGTTTCAGCCACCACATGACTCATATCACACAATAAAAGGTGACATCTCATCTTCAAAGCATCACCCATACATCCCTCTTTCCCTTTACTGCATGCAATTAAGCAGTGAAGGAAAGTTTCCACATGCACCTGCACCCTCATTTGCCCTACCATTTGCTATCATGTTTAACTCCAATAAAAGCAAATTAGTAGCGCTCATTTAGCCAGTGTGCAAAAGAGCACATAATCTACTGTGGAGATGCTACTTAGACATTTAACATGTCTGATTCACTTTCTCCAACCGCCGAAGAGAAATCTTACCCTGACTTCTATGAGGAAGCATGAGGATGAATCAGTGGCAGCTGACGGATGAATCAGAAGCAGCTGTAGAAAAAGAAACGCTTGAGTCAACTGGTCATTTACATATACCGCTACCAAATATTGCATGTTTGGTGGCTCCTGCTCATGAAAAGGAGTGTTTGATGGAGCAGAATCTGTATACCCCACATGCAGTACCGAGAGGGTCAAAACGAACAATCTGCCAGGGTGATGAGATGCATCATAGAATGTGGGCATAGAATACAGGCCACTTCCATCCAGTCATTCAGTGGCACTCTATGCCCTCCTGAAGAGCCAATGCAACATCAAGCAATTATTTATTCAGAATCATATTGCAAAAATCCACAATAACCACTGAATTTTGCCTTACAATATCAAAGAAATAATAAAGAAATAATCTTTCTTTTTAGTTCACAGAATATGAAGAAATAAATCTATTGACAATAAAATCACACAAGGGTTACTGTGATACTGTGCGAATCTTCTGATCTAACCATGGACAGCATAATGAATGGATGGAGCTTCCCGGTCTGAAAAGTGAAGCCAGTGCAGAAATGCATTAAGCTGCCTTCTCACTGGTTTCAAAAAGAAGTCTGGTTGTATGTAACTTCTTACTTTAATTTTTACCTCAGTAATCAGTTTCTGGTCTCAGTCACTAGTTTCAAGTCTTCTTCAATATTGCATGATGTTCATGTAGTAAATTTTGGTCCCATTTAGATTAAAATAGACAATAGCAAATAGCAAAGCAAGGTATGCTTTAGGGTGTGGCTGCCTTATGATTGACAACTCGCTGCCATGGTGTGTCCTCAGGGTCTCACTCAGATACAATCAGGACAGAGGTGCAGCAACTCCCCCAGCTCCACCCAACCATCTATGGTCTCCTCTGATTACAAAAAACAAAGATGGCGATATGCCAGACACGGGGCTCATAATTGTTATCGGCCGTGAATGATCATATTTCTCTGTAACTGCTAGATATGTACGTGTTTCCATCACATTCGAGAAAAAAGAATTATATTCTTTTAACTCGATTTTGTTTTGCTCCTGGGGGAAATATTGGTCCTTGTCGCTAACTGTGTCTGTCCTTTGTTTTGGTGCAATGGTTAATTAACGATCACTGGCTGGTTATTGATTTGGATTGGACAGGAACAGTACCATGTGTGGCATGCTGAAAATACCCATTTATTACACCATATTTATCATCTAGTATGTTTAGGCAATTTTAAAAGTGTATAAATTCAAAATGTATAATGTGATTTATGGATCGCCACTTGTCCATTGCAGAATCACATACAGAACAGCTCCCTCATAGCTCATGGTTATCCAATGGCTTGCTCATGGACTCTTTTATAAATTGTTGTTTTGTTGACACAAGAGTCCAAATCTTCTTCATAAGAGACTGATGTATTGCAACCTTTCGCTGTGTCAAAGATACAACAAGATACTGTATTTTTGGTTTGTTCCTGGTCAGCAGTGCGTGCTTTAGTCCACCATGTGTTTTTTGTGCAATCGGCAAACAAACTTATCCTGATAGTCTTTGTGTAGGAACAACAATTTTGACAACTGCAAAGCATATGCAGAAAGAGTACCGGCAGCAATCTTCTCCCTCAAAGCTCATTTTAAATCTTGTGAGACCATAAATATGCTACTTGGCGTGATGACTGAAGATTGTAACCAGATCATCGTGGCTGATTATTCCCTAATACCTCCTTCATTACAATATTTAGGTTGAATTTTTATGAAAAATAGAATAAATCCACAAATGGTCACAAATAACATATTTCTTCTGTGTCATCACAAAAACCAGTCTATGGTTTATCAGCCGATAGCATTTAATGTCAGCCACACAATGTTTGCTTTACATCTGCAGGATCTTGAGTGGGCAAATGATGGCATCTCTCTTGATATATAAGCTGTCTGATGTTGCTAGGACTCCAGTGTGTATTGGTGATATTTTGACAATGTCGCTAAATAATACATTGCAGGATCTTCTGGGGATTGGTGACTTTCTTTTTCCCTTTTCTCCATCTCTTTTGCTCATATTTTTCTGTCAGAGAGCAGGGGTGGCTGTGTGTGCATGTGTGTTACTGAGGAAGCATGGACATCTGAGCAGGTCACTAGAGGTAAGCTCCAGGACAACCCCCAGGCATCAGTTCCACTCACACTACCATCACATCACCACACACTATATACACACATAACATAAATGTTGATATGATCACTAAACCCACACACAGGCTACTACACTGAACTCCATTATTCAGCAAGCTGCCAAGCAGGGGATGAAGAAGAAGGAGATGAAGAGATAGACTAAGATGGGATGACAAGCAACTTGTTTGTTTGCCAAATAATTAAGGAGGTATCAGTCTATGCTGGAGCTCAGATTTAAAGAGCAGAAACACAGGCAAGCTGAAAGAGCTGTGACGAAGTTGACAGCTGTGCTGTTGATTCTGTCACTCATGTGGATTTTATCTCACAGATAGTTGGAGGCACAGATGAAGACAGGAACTGCTTTCATTACATGTTTTAATGCCTTACATGGGCTCTTCACTCGCTCACTTTCTGTTTGTGGCGTGATGTGGAGCAGTGCAGCCAGTCCACTCCAGGGCAAAAAAAAAAAAAAAAAATCAAAATAATAACTGTTACAATCCCCTGTTTAATTTTATACTGAGTGATCAGTGATCAAAGTGTGGCCATTTAAAATAATTTGAAATATTTAAAATCACTGCAATGTATAACAGATGCTGGATACCTCTTTCAGCCAAATACTGGATCAACCATTGAGGGTACTCTTTCTCATCTGCATGAGACGCAAAAGACTTTGAGCTTGCTCTGGTGTAAATTCTTCTGCAGCAATATGAGATGATCAGAGCAACTACCTCACATAACATAGTACACAAAGTCTGAAAGACCCAGGACAGGTGGAGGTCAGGGTTGAGTGGTGGGTCATACACGATAAATGCAATAAATCTTGAATCTGTGGGTGAGAGAGGGCGTTGATCTGTTTGATGAGGGAGTAGCAAGAGTGAGACCCAGTGAAGATGATTAAACTTTTGTCTCACTCATAGTTCATTAGTAGGATTGATTCACGTGTTCGTGATAGCTTATGACTCTTTGTTAACTAGCTAACACTAGCTTAACTCTTATTGTTGTGAGTAAACTGCTAAAGTTATTCATCTTTAGGTTATACCAAACAGCTTCATATGCATCACCACCTCCTTCTGGACGGAAGTGAGACCAAGCCTTATTTGCATGAAGACCAGGAAAACCAGGATGGATCAGATTTGTGTTTTGGCCAATGCAGACGGATACAGTATGTGCTAAGTATAAACCAAAGTGTCTGTTATCTGGATTTTATACAATTACGGTACACTTAAAATGAGAAGTTTAATTGGGACCAGAGAGCCTGATTCTTCCAGACACCATCTCAACTGACATTTCTCCCTTTTGTACTTCCAGTGAAATTGGACACAGATTAGCAAGTCTTTGAATATCTGTGAGCTGAAACATGAGAAATATTCCAATCTGCTTAGAGACTTTGTTTGTAAAGTAGTTTGACTTATGATTTGATACTCACTAATGTCACATAAGTGACCCTTACTTCAAGTTTGTTTCCATTAAAAAAGTAAATAAATCAAATCATTTATTTAGGATGCGGGACATTTACCCAGTCAACAAAATGAGATGCTGTGCAATTGGTTAATTCAGTTCTTCACTGGATTTGTTTTTATAATAATCACATGCCTAGTGAATCCGTGAAATTATCTCAGGCAAACTGTGTTTTTAAATAATCAGTGGCCACAAATAACCAAATAACTCAGCAATACTTCCCCCAGTTCGTGCCATATTACACTCATAGTCTTCTTATATTGTGCCAAATGAAGAATTTGGAATGACTAAAAACAAGTAGTGAGTGAATGGGACAGAGGGACAACAGTGTGTGCTTATTTATATCAAAGCGTCTATGCTAATCAGCTGGCTGATAATGTGAGGTTGAACTGCTCAGAGCCTCATGGGTATTTGGACCACATTGCTGTACTGTGCTGGCCAGGTAAGGCATGCTGCCAAGACTAGGCTCTCTGCCAAGCTGGACTGGAAGTACACTGCAAGTGTACTGGCACTGGCCACCAGCTGCAGTCACTACATTAACCTGTGGAAAAAAAACACACTTTATAGATAACACCATATCTCAAGTCTACAAAGAAATATGTACACTTGTTGGAATACTGTAAATATAGGAAACAAAAGACAAGTAAAGCACATTTCTGACGCGTCCTCCTTAACAGCTCCTGAAATCTCATAAGCTCTCTCCAGAACTGTATTGCTAGGACAGAGGAGAGCCCAAACAGCCTCATGGCCTCGGGAAACTGACCTCGCAATGTTATGTAGGCATGTTTGAAGCTGAAGCTGTGGTCTGAGGGGGAAAATCTGTGAGACACCATTATTCATGTGCTTCCCAGCAATGATGGAAGTTTGCATTAGGAATGAAACAGTAAAATGTAATGACCACTGACAGCAGGCCTGATTCCAGAGCGAAATGAATTAGTGTGAACCTGAAATTAGTGAGGGTGCACTAGTAGCTACAGTGCAGGCTGGCAACAGCAGTGAAAAATAGTGTAGGTGTTATGGTCCATGATGAACAGATTATACTATGTTGTACTGAGTATGATTGTATGGGTGATTGTATAAACAGTTTTCTTTATCAGGATATATATACTAGCCACTGACTGGTACAAACCAGTGACAACTCATTAATTAGTTCTAACTTAATTATTAGTAACTCTTTCTGCACCCCCTCAAGTAATGTCAGACATCATACCAAGTATTTACTGAATAGCCCCTCCTTACTTCATAATTATGAGTAACTTGGCCAAATTTTTTCGTGGTTTCTGAATTCTTTCCCCATTTTAGTTGGGAAATGAAAACAGTTGAAACAACTCGGATAAAGTTAAGGAAAGATCACAGCCACGGTTAAATGATAAAAATGTCAGTGACTCCACTGCTCCACTCAAGATTTTTACTGTGCAGCTATCCTCTGACCTCCACAGCCTTACTTATACATAATATAAACATCCCACTACTTCTTGCATTGACAAGTAGTGGGATGCAGATTAACTGCATCTAAATTTTGTCTGTTGCCTGCTGGCTGTGTATGAATGGTGTAAGTTGTAGACTGGTGCTATATCTTCACACACTGGACAGCCCTAGGGTAGCTGTGCATATTGTGGCTTTTAGTGTTTTTTCAGTCACTCAAAACTCCCACAGAGGTGAAGTTCTCTGGACGTTTCACCATCATTTGGCAGGATTTCAGCAAGCGCAAGCCCAGCGGCCCTCAGGGGCCCAAAGTTGACCCCCCACCAGCAACAGACTTATGTATTATAAGTAATGTATTTTTAGGATTTTGTCACCATTGGACAGAGCAAAGGAGCAAAGGTCAGCACAGGACTGACTCTGTTTCCAGTCAGTCAAGGCTGACTAGCTGCTGGCTCCATATATGAGACATGAAAAACATGACAAGAGAGATATCAACATTCTCACCAAGAAAATTAATTTCCCAAAATGACAAACGATACCCAAGATTTAATGTCATCAAAGCAGTTAATACAATAAGTGAGAGAACATCTTGGCTGTGTAAACAACACCAGGACAAGCATGGATTCTTGAGGATGCCCTGATTAAATTGACTTCTGTGTCACTTGCAGATGACAGCAGACTGATCAGTTTGTGACTGGGCTGAATATTAACATTTAGTGACCTTTGGACTCTGGACAGGAGCCTCACTTCAATAACCTGACTGGTGTTTTAAGTAGAAGCCCAGGGATGTAATCAAGCCCAGCAGCTCCACTGATATTTTCAGCAGGATTCTTCTCACGTCAGCTGTGATACTGATGTGAGAAGAACTATGATACTGACTGTGGCAGATCCTCTGGATTCAGAGTAGCCTTTACAGCTGATTCTTAACTGAGATCAAAGCAAACATAAAATTTATTAGATTTCATCTGGCAGCGTGGCCTCACACATGGCGAGAGCGCTCCTGTTTTGTAGCCAGTGATGTTCTGGAATGCCTGCTACACAGACTGGGTGTTGTTGGTGTTATAGTGTGCCTCCTGTTTCAGTCTTGCTCTCACAGTGCGTGTCTGCTTCCTTGTCACCTGATCAAAAGATAGCGTTTTGGTTCTGGATAGAGCCATCACTTGTCCATAAATCCAGGCACTTTAGTTAGTGAATGATTTTATTGTATTTGTGATCACCTCATCATCAAGGAGTGTAGTTCTACTGGGTGGCAACTGAGTTCCAGGTATGTTTGTACACAGGCTTAAGTCAGATTTTCTTTGGCCCCGTAAGCATATTTGTAGGAGTATATTTTGTTCATGAATTTATATGACTAATGTTTATTACTATTTATTTATTGTTACTAAGGTAACTATATTAATTGTGTGGCTTAACAGATGTATTTATTTGCATTGTTCTTTTATTCTAATGATCTCAAATGAGCCAGTACTACTCTGAGTGGCCTAACAGCACCATTGTTGTTAGCACTAGAGTTAATATCAATATTGAGTGCAGAAAAAAAAAATGCTTTGTTCTAACTGTGCTCATCTTAAATCTGCAAGATTATAGGATTAACACTCTGCTGCACTGAGTGCAGCTGGGGGAAAGACCCACAGGAGGAATTTTGCTGTGTCTGCGCCCCATCATTCATGGACACAAATTCAAGAAGTCGTCGTTTGATCACTTTCACTTGTATCAGTTGTTGTCATATTTCAGAGTGGGCTAGCAGAGATCTGAATGTCCCTTACTGATCTGACTCTCGGAATTCGTGTGGGCGAAATAACACGTGCAGCCAACTGAAGGCAAGAAAAGACAGTAAAATGGCTTTTGTTATTCCACTAACACCAAGATATCATGTCTTTGGTGGCATTTTGCTTTCTTAAAGCTGTGTAATAAACGTGTGTTTTAATCATCATTGTACCAAGGCGTCTCTGATTATCTAAACTGCCCTTGTGTAGTGTCTCGCTGCTTTACATAAGAACAAAGATTGTAATATTTTGCATATTAGATTTGATTTTTTGCAGCTTCTCTCTCCTTGTGGCTCTGTGCTTGTCAATTCCTGTTCCTTTACGTTTGCTTTCTTTGCTCTCTGCATTCACACATTCTCTGACCCTGACTTCCTCTCCCTCATTTTATGCTTCTCTTTTTCTGTCCCTAAACCAAACAGTCGTAACTCTGTAATTGGATATGCTGAGATCCTTAATGAAGCAGCTGACGGCCCTCTGGCTGTCCTGCCATCTTCTGCTATAAAGAAATGTGCTGACAGTGAAACATAGAAGTTATGTGGCAAGTTTTGTGAGGCCTCTGTAAAACTTCTGATTGAACTCAACCAGCTGGCAAGCTGCGGTGAGTGCATGTCACAGGCTTTTTGTTACTGTGACTACTTTGGCAGAACATTTGAGTGCACATATGAATGAATGTCCATATCTCCTCAGTGAAAACCTTGTATCTCCAAATTAATGTTTATCTTGGTTTTAGATCACTTCAGTCGGGTCCTCTATGTGTGAAAAGAAATACTTCCTGCCATGCTCATAAAATTGACCTTTAAACAGCTCCTTGGATGCTGACTTTTTGGAGGTAGATGGACAATTTGTGCAATTTGGTAGTGAATTACAAGGAGAGGTACAGTTAATTAACAATCAAATTAATGATAACTAATAAGCAGTAGCAGCAGTAGCCAGCCGTGTCAGCTTGTTAAGGCTTATTTACAGTCGTGCTACATATATTTTGTCGAGTGTATGACAAATCTGTTGCTGCTGTGACATTTACCCAGAGACAGAATCTGATGTAACTCTCTCCCTTTGGTATTTAAAGATATGAAACCTAGTCTGGATAGAAGGGAGTGTGTCAGTAAGATTATATTACTGGAGCCCAAGTGCCATGCCAGGGAGATTCACAGAAGGGCTTGTGTCCCAGAGCCACCCTCCTCAGTTCGCACTCACTTTAAAAGCTAGAGAAAGCTCCACCACCATGTACAGTACAGTCTACACTGTCACATTCAAGGTTCCTACAGCTCATTAGCAAAGGAATGCTTCTTGATGTTTTTTGTCATCTAACCCAAAGGTACACTGAAGCAAGGTCTGAAATTTTTTACTCTTCTTCATCGGTAAAATTTTCCCATACTATGCCAAAGTTTTTTTTTGTTTTTTTTTTTTGATAAGTTACTTTTGTCGCTAATGCGGTATATTGAAGTTTGCACTCAAGTAACTGACACATTATTCCTGAAGACATCTACAGCATGTGTGACAAGACATGCATATGTAAGAGAGAATAGATTTTTGTGTGTGTGTGTCTATGTGTGTGTGAAATAGGTGTAGACTGGTGTGTGTTACAGCAGCGCCCTGCGGAAGGTGTCTGCAGACCTGACTGGGGAGTCCATGTCTGAGCCTTCGGTGTTAATTGACTTGATGAGACAGCCACAGTGGGAAGAGACTCACTAATCAGTCTGTTCCATTTGCTCTCTTACTACTTAACCCATCAACTGACTAACATAACTATGATAATTATAAAACTGTAATGCATCAAAAGGATGACATATTTCCTTCTTTTTATAGTTAGAATTATGACGCATATAAAACCACATACTGTAAATCATTATGCAGCTGAAGGAGGGAAATCAGCTAGACTACATCTTGCTACCTCAATTTCTGAAATATTCAGGTCTGCAAAAAATGCACTTGAAACTTCGAAACCGCTACTGACATATGACACGGTAAATTTAATATTTCAGGGGCTGCTTTTCTCACCTCATGTTAAACTTATTTTGATAAATTGTTACAAGTCCCACGCATTTGTTTCATTTCATTTGTGACTAAATGACTGACTGTCAGACTTCAAAATAGCTTGCTTTCCACGGGATAGGTGCTGTGGCTTTAGTACGAGGTACATTCTGTTCACATTATAGTTACGCATCGCCTTCTTTGAAGCATTACCTTCCTGCGTTATTGCTAGAAGTTACAGAGGTTTTTGACAGTAAAATTACTGAGTGGCAGATCCAGATAAAAAAAAAAAAGCGGCATCCTCTATGGGATGAGTACAACACAAGTACATATGTGTGTTGATACAGAAGCAGTACATGCATTTTATGGATTTTACTCTGTGGTGGTGTAATAAGGCAATTAAGATAAAAAAAAATACAGATCTGGGTAGGGGAGAAATATTCTGAGAAATTTCTGAGATTAAAGCCATGAATTTGCAAGAAAAGTATTTGGATATTCTCTGAGATTAAAATAATAAATTTCCAAGAAAAAAAGATCAGAAAATTATGTGAAAAAGCTCAAAAATGTACTGTATATTTAACAGTTATTACCAACATTTGAAACCAAATTTATTACAACTATACAATACCATAGGCACCAATCTTAAATACAATAATACAGTATGTTGAAACAGCGACAGTATGTATGAACAGCAATGTATGAACACATACCCAGGTTATCATACTCATCATACATAAGTAACACGGGCCACTGATTGCATTCAGCCTGCAGAGGATTTGCTCATATGAGACAGCTGTCACTCAGATTCCCACTGTTAGCACATAGACGCCAGTCTGCTGTGTAGTATGTAGTCGTTTAAGCGATGCAGGGATCGGCTCTGAGTTCATCTGAATTCCCTGGTACACATAAATCATCCACCTGCCACTTACACGAACAAATTATTGTCTCTGATTTAACAACCCGCACCTGCATGGACATTTCACTCACCCCTACTGCTTTCTGTAGGCTGCTTTTTAAATTATGTCAAGTAGCGTGAGCTTTCAAGGTCATTTGCCTACTGTCCTTGACCTCCGGGATGTGTAGAAGATCACAAAACATTAATTAACACTAGATCCTTACAGAGCCTGTCAGAGGGAGAGTTAAATAAACAATGAAGTTAAGTTGCTCTGCCTCACGTGTAAACGGATGCTTTTCTCCTAATGAGGAGACACACATATTGTTTCTGTTGCTGGGGAATCGCTGCAGGTAATGTAATTAGTACTGTCATCATTAATGATGGAATATTTTACCCATCTGCAGCCTGCCGTTAATCAGAACGTTAGGCAAATTTTTCTGACCCAGCATACCTGACCGACGGATAAACTGTGATCAGAAAAATAAAGTAACATCAGACATCATCTGAATGGCAACCAAAGATATATCATAAATTGGTTATTGCAAAGTTTGACTGCTAAGAAGGCTTTAATTTGATTAAGTTATTATCCGGTGCAGGCATAACAACTTCAAACTTTACTGTCAGTATATGTTTTCCATACACAGAAAGAAGCAGTGTCTGTGATGACACTGATCTAACCTTGCAAAATGAAGCAATGTGGTTCCTTGAACAATATTTGTTTTCTTCCTTGTAAAATATGTGACTTGAATTTCTGTTACAAAGGTATGACTGTATAATCTCAACAATATTTGAATTTTTTTCTTGTAAATGTACAACATTAATCTCAGAAATTCTTTTTTTTTTGCCTAATAACCTAATAACCCACTAGAACACAATATATGAATAAAGTTGTTAAAATGCGATTTTTTCATCAAGATAGTAAGAAAAGTACATTATAAAAATACATTTTTAAGTATAGAATCCACATGTACTTGACTGACTCTGAAGCAGCTGGTAGGTATGCTGCTCCTGATTCTGCCTAATGACTCTGATAGTAACAGGTGGAAAGAGAATTATTACAAACAAGGAAGGATCATTTCATGTGCGCTCATAGAAAACTTATTCTTTTGATATGGTTGTCCCTTTTCCCATGGCCTCAGTCTGATGAAACTAAACAAAAGTACAGAGTCACGTGTTAGTCATGTCTCAGTTTACAAGCTACAGCAGAGGACAAGCTTTTGAGTGGCAGAATTCATTCACAATTCATTTTATTTGCAGATTGTATTGAAAACTGCTTAGATTCAATACACAGAAAAGCTGGAGCTGTGAGTTGGTGAGTGGGATGAGTTTACAACAGTGTTACAGTCTGTGTGAAGGCAGAAAGGTCTGTTTGTTTATCTCTTTCTCTCTGTTAGCTTTTGATACTTTAAAACAAAAAAAAAAACACCTTCTTAAGAAACTTGTTGTTGTCATTGTTCTCTGTCAAGGACGAGAGAAGAGTTTGGTTGATTATCCAAATTTGCGCATTTTCAAATAATAAAGAACCAACCACAATCAACCACTATAGGTTTGGCAATTTTGTGTTCCGAATCTGATCATTTAGCAGTATTATGACGATATTGGAACTGAAATCAGTATGAAAAAAGCATTGGCATCGCAAAGCGTTGATGCAGCGTGCCCGTGTCATGTCCTCTGATGGTTAATGCTAAAACACCTCCACACAACTGAAGTCTTTTTTGGAACCGCACACTCAAATCACTATTATGGATTATAGTGTAAAATAGAAAGTGTGACAGACTTTTGTAGTGTGTATGAAGCTTTTTCTGCTATCAGTCTCTAATATGGCTGCGCTTGCAATATCTCAGTGTACACTTATTTTCATGTCTAACTTCAGTGAAGTGAAGTGAATATAAGGAATATAAAAGAAATACAGTACACTCCTTGTACTGGATCATGGTTATGTACTCATTATAGACACGTTCTCATCCTAGGTCATCGCTTTGTCATGTCCTTTGGTATGAGATGTCTGTTTAGCACATGGTTAACTTGAAACAGCACACAGTTTCTGTTTAGGCACAAAAACTACTTGGTGTAGGTTAAGAAAAAGACTGACATTTGGTTTCACAAGGAATGTAACTCTGATCTGCTGAATGAAAGTGATAAGTGTGACCCTCCATTCAACCCAACCCTCTTGGGATTCAGGTTGGGTTATGCATCCCAAGGGGTGTGATGAAACTACGGTATCTGACGCCCTGGGAACGAGACAGGCAAGCAAGGCCATTTAGGAATTTTATGAAATCAAGTGCGATTTTCTTCAAATCCACTTTATTTCAAGATAAAGATTTTGAGTCAAAAAGTGAAACTGAAGTGAAAGAATCACACAAAAATATTAACACTGAATCTAGGACTATTTATTGTAATTTTTATTTTGTTTATTTTAAGTTTTTTAGTTTCTACTAAGGATTCAAGTCCAAGGCTGCCTCCTCACTCCTCCATTCTCCTTACAACCTTGCTATCGTCAAAATCTTCCCATCAGCCTAAATGGTTTTCAGTGTTTTTCTTTTGTCAATTTCAAAATTCGCAAACAACTCCTTGCTATTCATTTGTCCCTGTTCATAGTATTCACACAAGGTCAGAATCATAAGTGACCCTCCATGTGTACACAATGAGTTGTTTCTTGAATGAGAGGCATTCGAAGGCCAACACCAAGTGCTGTTTCAAGGGTCAGATGACGTTCTGAAAGGAAAAAGTGTTTTGTTCTCTGTTGGCTGTTAAAGTGCCAAGGACTTGCAATTTTTTGAGGTTGTTGAGTTTAGCTATCTGAAGTGCTGACTTCATTTTCCATGTCTGTACTGAGAGACACATTCAAGACCACTGAGGCGCTTTAGACTAAACATTCTTTATTTCATTCTCATTGTTACTGCAAACCTTTCAAAGCATGTCAGTAAATGCTTTTACTTCCATATTACCAACTATGTGTTTTTATACTTTACAAAGTAGTATAAGATGGTATATAATTGCAACCTCTGATACTGTTAGAAAGGCTCTGTGTGCACAGAAACTGTTCTTATTCAGCCAGATGAATCAACATCAGCTACAGTTTCGTGTTCTGCCTTGTTCATTTACTGTGGTATTTTTTCTAAAGATGACACAATGTCCAGAAGAAATAATATTTAATTGCATATTCAGCAGCTTCATGATGGAGAGTAAAGCTAAAAAGCAGTACTTTGAAGTTTTAAATTTTAGGAGGAAATCTGAATTTCAATTTTGGGAAAAGAAGCACTCTCATCAGATCAGAACTTGGTATTGGCTGATACCTTGAGTTTAGGTATCAGTTAGGATACTGATACAGATGCAGATAATACAGATAAGGTAACAAAGTTTTTTTTTTTCCATACACACTTTGCATTTTACACGCTGTTCCTACATTTCTTACTTTCTGCACTTGCTAACTACAGTATAGCTAAGCTGGAGAGGTTGTAGTAGTAGCAAATAAAGTACTGCTGAGGTTTGATTACAGCTGTTTGAGGTATGATTAGAAAAACACTTGTATGCACCTGCAAGCAGAAAGATGCTATACACTTCCTGTGTTTGTTTAAATTGTAATGGTCAACTTGAATTGCAGGTATGTGATGAAACACACACACACACACATATGTCTAACATGTATATATATATATATATATATATATATATATATATATATATATATATATATATATATATATATATGTATATTGGGGGAAAAGTCTGGCCCCCAATGTTGTGTTTTTGTCCTGCTGTACAATTACTGTGTGTAGTAATTGGGTCAGATTGGGTTATGTTAAGTGACAACTGGACAGACAATGACTCTGGGGCTTATCAGTGTCAGCAGATTGGAAGTCAAGCTGAATGTATGATAGCAATTACAGCTTTGGTGATGTTCAAAAATACTGTGCTACACCCCATGCTGTCTGCCTACAGGGATCATAACTCTCAAAGTGTTAGCATTTTCTTAATTGTATTATTTCCAACATACTGCCCCCCACCCCCTCTCCCCCCGCCATCCCTTCCACCTCCTTCGCTCCTTCCTTTCTTCCCTCCCAAATGAGACGGGGTGATGGACTCCTCCATTACAAGAATCCTATCAAGGGAGTGGTTAATGAGAACGGATAAAGCTCTCCCTATCAGTTACCTGACCCATTATCGTCCGTTATTGTGGCAAAATCTCATTTGACTGTATTTTAATTAAACAGTGCTGGCTACGTAAAAGGACGCCTCGCGTTGAGCGCAGTTGAACCCTGGGGCACCTCAGCAGTAATCATTTGGCACAGGTAACTTTTAATCATTCTGCCAAAGCAACACGTGACTCACCCACCGCTGTGATATGTAGGCAGCTTATTAGAGACCCCTTTTGTTGGCTGGCCCCCAATTGCTCTTTTTGAAGAACACAAGAAAAAAAATCCCTCCAGTTTCACAGCCCACTGTATGGTTTGGCATCAAGAGAAAAAGAGAGAGAGAATGAAAGGAGCGGAAGAGTAAAAAAACAATGAAAAGAAGAGCTCAGCAATGCATAGAAGCAAACCTAGCTTTAATCACTCCCCACACACCTAAAAGTTTTATAACAAATGCTACCACCTCCGCTGTGCTGCAGACTGTCTTGCTGCGAATAAAGTTTTGTAAGTGTGTTGCGCACTTGTCCTTAGAGGACAAAAAGTTCTTCTGAAGAGAGGAAAAAAAAAATGATTTCAAAATATGAAAGTTTGGAAAGAGAGAGGAGGAGAGCAAGAAAAAGGGAGTGCTGAGGATGAGGATAAACTATTAGAGACAGCAGAAAAAAGAGGAAGGAATAAGAAGACTCAAACTTTTTTCTCTCTCTGTCTCTTCTGCGTGTCCTGGTTGTGCAGGCTGCCTGCCTGGCTGGCTGGCATGTACACAGCCCAGGGGGGACAGTGAATCTCCCTGAACGGCACGAAAGCCAGAGAGCTACAAGTGGGGATGAAGCCGCTCGCATCACATAACCTCCCGCTGCTCCAAATCAAGAGCTGCAAAAAGCGAGCAAAACAGCTTTGATCTGCCCTCTCTTTCTCTCTCTCGCTCTCTCTTCAGTCCTTCTGCCTTTTATGGTCTCTTTATCACCAGCCTTTTCTCCCGTTCCACCAGCAGCTTGTCTAGCTCTCTTCATGAAACATGATATTACCATATAAGCTCTCATTGTTCAAATGATGTGAGTCGTTCTCAATGCATAAATTTAACACGGCATACACACACCTCAGTCACACTTTACTTGAAGTGTGAGATGATACATAAAAAGCAGACAAAAAGCCCCCCAGTGTGGACAACATTTTTTTTATTCAGTATCTTTAAGTTTAAATTTTGTATCATGTCATACATAAATACAAAGAAAGTGTCCAACCCACTGTATAACAGCCATGCTCCAGTTATGTGATCTAAATGCAATGTATACATGCTGTAAAAAAGTATGGTCCCAGGTTTAATCCTAGATTGGAATTAGTACTTACAAAAAGTACTTACATTTTCAAATGAGTGTCTCTCTCTCTCTCTCTCTCGCTCTCTCGCTCGTGTGTGTGTGTGTGTGTGTGTGTGTGTCAGAGGTAGGTAAATTATGCACTGGGTGTTTAGGGCTTGTCAAGTAAGAGCAGAATGGTGGAGTGAGTGTGAAATGGACACAGAAAGAGGAGGGGATAGATGGGAAGATTCATATTTAATACAGACCATCTCCTTCCACCTCATCTCTTACCTCATCAACTAACCCTAACCCACTCAAAATCTTCCTCCCACACTGTCTCCACTTTTATATCTGGTATTCCTTCTCTTCCTCTGAGCTATGAGAAGTCACTGAAGTTCTTTCTCTCTTACTGTCTTTCTCTCTGAATGTGACTCAGCAGAAGAAACCCGACAAAATTGCCTCTGCTTTGCATGAGGGATAAATCCTATTTATGTGGTTTTGGTTATAATGTCTGTCAGGATCACAAAGCACGGCTCATTCCCTGTCAAATACTGCCATTTTGTTACATCCCTCTGCGTCACATCCAGAAGCACAAGATTCCCTTCAGCCTCTGGATGAGATGAATCCATCTGTATCAATATGAGACACAACAGACATAACAAAGCAAAGGTTGGGAGTGGAGCTCACTTCCCATGTGACACCAAATATCCAAACCATGTCATTTTTGTGCCTAAACTTAAAGTGCTGTTTCATGTTAATTAAATATAAGAAAGGCTTGATGGCGTTAAGGATTTGTGCATCACAGATGCTGAAAGGCACCTTGTGTGTTTGTACGAGACATGAAGAGCACCTGACAAAAGAGTAGCATCTGCAGAACCAGAATGAGATCTGGTTGGATACACTGCCTGACACAAAACACTGAAACAACAAGTTACAATACAATACAAAAATAAAATAAAAAATAATAATAACAAGTCCTGAGATTATCACAGTTGAGATTTTATTTATTGTACTTTTATTTTAATTATGCTTTAATTAATGTGGCCATACTGTAGATTTTACGTTGATGTAAAACCAAACATTTGATTATTTGCTGTTTACATCACCTATGTATGATTGAAATGGTGATAGACATATTATAAGATCATGGTTTGAGTGCTTTTCTTGGATCTCTATGTCATACCCCATTTTCTCTTCCCTCATTTCCAATTTTGGTAATAAAGGCTTTATCCATCCATCCATCCATTTTCTATACCGCTTATCTGTCAGGGTCGCGGGGGAGCTGGAGCCTATCCCAGCTGACTACGGGCAAGAGGCAGGGTACACCTTGGACTGGTCGCCAGTCAATCGCAGGGCCAACACACAAAGACAAACAACCACACACTCTCACACTCACACCTAGGGGCAATTTAGAGTAGCCAATTAACCTAACGTGCATGTTTTTGGGATTGTGGGAGGAAGCCAGAGTACCCGGAGAAAACCCACGCAGGCACAGGGAGAACATGCAAACTCCACATAGAAGGGCCCAGACCGGGATTCGAACCTGGAACCCTCTGAGGTGACTGTGCTAACCACTGCACCACCGTGCCGAATAAAGGATTTAAATGGCCCAAAATTACTTCAGAAAAAAGTCTCATGTCAAACAACCAAAACTTTTTGTGACCCCATCTCTCCTAGAAGCTGATATTGTGATTGACAAGTTATCATGAGCTTGATCGTGATGTTGGAAAAAACATTGAGAAAAGAAAAAACAAAAACTGCCAAGACTTATTTGGGAAAATGTGTTGTACTGTGCCAAATAATCATCATCCTGATCCTGTACTGCTGTTGGCCAACACAGAGAGATCAGACGTGTTAAATAACTCATCTTAGTACCCTTTTCAGGAAGTTTATTAATACCCACCACTGGTATGCCCCCTTCATTAGCCTCAGTAAAATGTCAGTCACAGGCTGTGAGTATGTGTATCTGTGCTAATTAGACATATCTGTGGAGCTTCAGACACACTGGATTGGATTGATCAGTCACTGAGCATCAGTCATCTGATGAGCATTAATGATGGAGATGGAGAGGAACAGCTCTCAAAGCATGCATTAGTTATTGGACCGGAAAATGTTTTTTAGTCGTGTGTGTCTACATGAGTGAGAGATGGATGAAGAGAGGGAGTGTTAATGTGCGTATACAGTATGGTCCCATTTATGTGTGCATTTTATGTATTAGCTATGACTGTATAGGTGGGACAAGGATGTTTTTATGCTTTGCGGTGCCATTAGAGTTTCTGTGATACTCTTTACATGATTTTGCTGGCTGCTGCAAGACCTTATCTTAACTGTAATCCAAAAACCTACCAGACTAAACTATAAGAAAATCACTGTTGATGTCCGGTGCAATGAATGTCAATGTAAATAAAATGTAAATTTTAAAACGGACCAATATAAAAGAATTTAATACACACATGAAAGATAAAGTACACTATATGTATAAAGTACTGGGACACACCTCTTTATAATTGAATCCAGGTGTGGTATGGGGCTTTTTTTTCAGGGGTTGTGCCAGGGTCCTCACCAGTGAAGGGAAATCTTAAAGCTTCAGCATGCCAAGACATTTTGGACAATGCTATGCTTCCAACTTTGTGTCACCCGTTTTGGGGAAGGTCCTTTTCTATTCCAGCATGACTGTACAAGCGAGCTCCATAAAGACTTGGATGGATGAGTTTGGTGTGGAAGAACTTGACTGGCTCACACATGGATAAACTGGAACAGAGATTGCGAGCCAGACCTTTTAGTCCAACATGGAAAGCCTTCCCAGAAGAGTGGAAGCTGTTATAGCCGCAAAGCTGTCTATGTATTTAGAATGCTAGTCCCTGTTCGGTCACTTTTGTCAATATATTGTATTTTAATTACCTTGTCTTTTCTCAGATTTGAAGAGTTCGAAGCTACACAAACACCCTCTTCAGCCTCTGATGTACATTCTCAACAGTATAACAGAATGGATGAAATAAACTACCTAAACTGGTTAACTGATTTCTTTGGATGTCAAATCATAAATGCGCCATGCAAATACATTTTCATGGTCATCTGACTTCTAGATTATAAGATCTCCTGTTTGAACAAAACAGAGTGGTACAAAAGGAAAACTCATGACGTGTCCAAATGGAAAGGTTACATGCTGTTCATATAATGTCTCAGTGGGTGTTTTCTTCCTGCAACATTCTTCCCATTAATCATCAAGAGAACCTACCGACCAAGCAGTGCAAAGTATGTCAATTTCTTGTATGGGGACCAATTACTATTTCAGAATAGCACCACTAACTGTTTGTGACATACACATTGCATTTTTCCCATAGCTGCTTCACAATGAAGCTTCCTGCTAGTCTATCAGTGGTAAACCTTTGCGATCTAAAGCAGCTGCAGCAAGAAAATAATGAGTTTGCATTAGCAAAAAGTAAAGACTGCTAAAGCACAGCTCAGATACAGCTGAGCATCATTATTAAATAGCAATGGCGATTATATCTGAATGTATGAACTGAAGTTTACATTAAACTCCAAACCACAGAGATTCAGTCACAAGCTAAAGATGTACTGAAAGCCAAGCACAGACTTTTAAAGACAGTGCACTCTCACCAGCTCGACATCACATCAATCAGTTAAGACACAGTTTTGGTCTGAGGGCGCGTGAGTCAGCATAGTTATCTCCCACATTCTGTCAGAATAAAAAGGCATGTGTTCAGGGCTTGGCACAGTCCAGCTTAAACAGGCTGTACCAGGCCTGTGGACAGATGACCTCTGTCATCAGGATGTGACTACATCACTTATCACACCTCTTAAAGCCGAAAAACATGGGGCAAGGACACGATACAACATGTCTGCCAGTGCATCCCCACAGCAGAGTGTATCTATAATAATCAACTGAAGCTCTTGCACCCACCACAGAAGCTGTGCACACCTACATCAGCATTGTGCTGCTCATCTCTGTTTTTAAGCAGCTTGTCTATTTTTTTGGCTCTGTGTGCAGCTACTCAGCCCTCCAAAGGTCAAAAACCACATAGAACTGTGTAAAAAAAAACCCAAGTACAATCTGTTTAAAAATGATATCTAATTTTGCCAAAGGCAATGTGATGCAGCAAAGGAACCTCTTGGGTATTTTTACATGCATGTGTATTAATAATTCTGCAGTTAAAACAAACAGTTAATGAACCAGTACCAGGTAATACAGTCTAAACTTCCAAACCCTGCCATATAAACTGTATTATCACTTGGTTAAAGCCTGCACTCAATGAAGCCACAGACTAAAAAGATAGACTCTACATGTTGAGTAAAAACCCTATCCTTTTTTCATTAGAATTTCACACTTTGTTGGTGTTTCTTCAGTAGACTGGCTGCTCAGGTCTTGCTTCTCCGCCATCTATCTTTGCAATCAGATTTTATTATCTTTGGAGTTTACAGCCCTTAATTTCCTTTGCCTTCACTTAGCCCTCAAACTGAAACACATGTACACACCCTTTGTTCTATCACCAACGCATGTCATGATCATCTTCACACTAGTGTTACGTGGGAAGGAGACAGCTACAACGCAAGTGAGGAGGAGGAGTAAAACTGTTCTTGATAATGCTCCCTCAGTGTGCGTGCAGATTTGTTTCTCAGATCAGCTCTTTATGACAGACTGTCCTCAGTGATATTTGCAACCTATCTGCATGGGTTGCTGTGGTAACAGCATAGGTGCCAGTAACTGTGTACACTAGTGAGGCGAAAGCATGAGAAACGAGATCCATCATAAATTTTGGAGTACTATAGCGTTTCTTAAAACCTTTAATGGTTGCACCTCAATAGTGACAGCTCTTGGAGGGCGAAGCCTATAGCATGTAGAACTAATGGTAGTGCCTTCTACCTCAAAGGTATCTGGTTATATGACAGATTGATCAACCGTAGCTGAAGCTTTTAATCGCCATTTTCTCTCCTCCAGTCTATCATTTAATATGTCTGCTGATTCAAGTCAATTCTGTATGTGCAGTGCTGGTGTTTGTGAAGCTTTACACAGGACAAAAGCATGTGAAAAAAGCAAGGTGCAGATAGCCATGAGTGCAGATAATTGACTTGCTAAACTTACACAAACAGCAGTCTAGCTTTCGCCTGGGTCACATCATAATAGCTGTTGCGGTTACAGTCACCAGTAATTTTGTCTACTCTTTGGGTAAGAAACTATTTTGTGTTGCTTTTTTCATTGACCTCTCAAATGTATTTTATAACATCTATCATAAAATCATTCTCCACAACTACAGTCTATACGTCTATCTCCACAGGGGTCTGCCCTTGGTCCATCGCTTTCCAGTTAAAACTCCTTAATTGTAGACTAGTTTTAAATGCTGAAAAGCACAAAGTACATGGTTTACTCCACCTCCACCAGTGACTCTGATTTTCCTGTTTTTTAAAACTTCAAATGGCACCCACATTACTCTCCTTATTCCTTTTTTAGTCATCTAAAAACTGAAGGATTTGGATTGAGAGCAGACTATCATTTAAGATCTATATAGAATATTTGATTTAAAAATTAAAAATGAAGCTAGGATTCTGATGTTAATTAAAGGATGTCTGTTCCAATATTAAAATTATTTTGCAGTAAACATTCATGTAGTAGCAGTAGTTCTTACCAAGCAATCTGATTGGTCAGCTAGACATTTAGTATGGGATCAAATCAGCATGACAACACACTAAATCTTCACTAAAAACATCACTCAGTCATTTCCATGGAGCGACATATCTTTAACAAATAATACTTATATAAAGTGACACTTTGGATTAAATGAACTGATATTATTTTTTAAGAAATCTTTTTTAACTAATATAATTCATGGTATAATTTTTTTCTGTACAGCCCTGTTAATACCTGTGTGTGTCCCACTTTGTGTGCAGCAAACCGGTAGAGAAAGCAGTTCTATGACCACAGTGAAAATGTTGTTTTTGTAAGGTTGAGCACCAACAAATATGAACTGAAGCACAATATATTGTTAGATAAAAACATGTCGTCAGTGTTGGAAATGATTAGGCGTATCTCTATCATTTTCAATCGATTGGGGTGATTAACAAATGTTAGTAATTGTTTGTTTAGCCTTGGTGTTCTCAGGTGCTCTGACATCCTCAATCAGCTGTGCCAAAGCTGGAGAACATTGGAATTAAATCTGTTCATGGAAAAATAATTTATTAAAGCAGGTATCGTAGTTACACCAAGACTAAGCTAGCAAGGCAGTTTTGTGTTTATTCTTTCTCTCAAGAACTATTTTTAACAGCACACTGAGTGGCCAAGTCAAGCTCTGTATTTAGCCATATTTTAGCAAAAGTGTTTGGCACATACTGGGCATATATGAAGAGCTGAGGAGGACATGGGCAAGGAGTGTTGGACAACTTCCTCTCACTTCATACTTTTTTATCAGCATAAAAACTGGGTCACCAACAACTACAGTTACTCCTCAAGCTGCAAACATTTTAAAGCCATGCTTCAAGTCTACAGGGTGTTTGATATTTTAAAAGAGATTTCAGAGTGTTACTTTAAGCACTGCCTAACCTGGCAGTGGCTGTTAAACATTCTGATCAAGCATAAAATAAAAAGGTTATCAAATATTGACCATCCTATGAGCTGACATTTCCTGGGTGAAGCCCTGTAGTGCGTTAATGTGTGAGGGATGAGCAACATATTTAGTAGAAGCACTCCATATTTAAAATGAGATGGGTCCATGTGGAGTGAAGGTCATCATTCGTATTCAAGTCTCACATACAGTCCACCTTTTATTGTCTTAATGTAACATTTCAGTCGGTGTGTTGCTTTGTTTGATTCAGATCAATGCACAATAGGCAGAGCATGTTCTGAAGCCCTTGATTTTGAAAAGCATGTGCAGACAAAGCCTGAAGAGTCCTTTTAGTGTTGCTTGGCAACAAGACAAAGTCAGCTACTGTCAGTTACTTAGCAAGTAAAGAATAATATTAAGTAATGTAATTAGATGAGCAAAGAAGAAATTCAGCATCTGCTTTGGTTTTAGCTGCTCTGTTTTATCGTTTTTGTTTTGCTGAAACGATGTGGGCAAGAACAACCACTGACAACTTCTCTATTTTCTTGCTTACGTCAGTCTTCGTGAACATAAGACCTGCCTCTTCTGATTGGACAATGACAGTTAATAAGACAAATAAAGGGAAGAAAAGAGCCCATCAAAGCCATTTTCAACGGGGGGTGCAGGTGCTTCCTTAATAAAAGCAGGGCGACGCAAGTGGATAATTGAGAGGCAACTGGAGGGCGAAAGCAAAATTCACTGTGCTCAAACTCATTCACTGCAACTACAAAAGGCACCTCATGCTGCTAGAAATGCATCCTGTGATTTCAACACTGAGGCACAGCATCTCAAATCACACTTAATTATCCCAAAGAGGACATGCAGTTCGATGCATTAGTGAAAGAATGGTCCTTGATTTGGGGAAATTCATGTAATCAAATCTGCACACTATAAAAGTGTTGTGCTTCATTGTTGGGATCTCTAGCCGTGCGCTCAGGAGAACGACAGAGAGGCCTACATGTGCCCCAAAAGACCTGAACTAGAGTCACTGACCGCTAGAGACCCCCCCGCCATGACGTACGTCTAGTTGTAAATCCTGAATTCAAACTCAGAACCGGCATGGTCCAGCCATCTCCACGGGGGTCCGAGGTGACGTCACTCAGGTAATAAACCTCTGGGACCCTTTTTCCCTGTGCGTGCTGTGACAGTGAGAGCTGCACCAGGCTCTCCTAGATGTCCAGGTCACCGAAAGGGAGCAACATTTCAAACATTTGACTACTCTCATCTTTAAAATCCTGGGTCACAATCTGCAACTCCTTTTTCCATTTTCCCGCGTGGAAACAGCTGATGTAACGTTAACGAAGACCGCGCGCCAACTTTGTTAAGGACGAAACAGAGTTATTTTTTTTCACCTGTGATTTTTTCCCTGCTGCCGAGGAACACAGCAGTACTTGAAGTAACGGACCATCAGCTCCCCACCGAGGACCGAGGAGTATTTCTTTTCCAAACTTCGAAGAATCGGAGCAACACACACAGTAAGAGGCTTATGTCGAGAGAATTGTTAGCGTATGACTTTTCACTGTTAAGTCCTGCATTCATTTATCTGACTCCAGAACGTCCACCTTCATCAGTTCAGTGAGCTCGCGCATCACCAGTTAAAGGACCAATACCTGATCAGATTAGTCGGTTTACAGATTAAAGGGTCTTCGCCCATTCTCCTCCTTTGTTTGCCACGTAAAGCACATCACGTGGGCAATCACCATCTTGGCTCTGAGCAGCACACCCTGTGTGTCACTCTGCTGCCATCTTGGTTCTTGCTGACTCACCACTCACGTGGTCACCCGCCATCTTGGCCTTCCTGATATGTCACTCATCTTTCTCTTTCTCACACACCCCCACACACATACACACACACACTCCTGTACATATATATATGCACACCCATATGTATATAGATGTATAGATATACCCTTGCTACTGTACCCATGTTATCCCTTATAGTTAGTAGTTAATGTGTATAGATAAAACTTGGATTATAATAGTATTACAAAGTGACACTTATCTCTGGATGGTTGTTGCTGGTTAATAAATCCTGTTATAATTTAACTCGTCCTTGTCTGTGGTTATTGTGAATATACTTGTAATAACAGCTGGATTCATGACAGTCAGTGCTCGGATTTATCCTTCATCATTAAGAGACTGTTATTTCCCATTTGTTAATTTGGCTATTGGTCTCTGGTGACAGGGTGGTGCCCCGATTTTACGTGTATGAAGAATATACTGATTTTGCTCTAATGTTTATTCCCCATAATCATTGATCCTTCTTACCAATAACCAAATTGCCCCTACTATAGTGCACAACATCATTTTGTAATAACATATTAAATGATAATATATGCTGTATAAAAAAAACAACATCTTGCACACGTTACTGTAGTGAATACCAACACTCCTCTCCTACATGACATTTTACATCTTCAGACTGCAATAGGTATTATTGCCTGACATTCTGGTGTCAGCTTATAATATGGACAGAGAGCTTGGTGCTAAAGTTTTGCAGACTCAGGGCTCTGACATTTGACCGTTTGCTCAGGCAGTTTTAATAAGAATTTTACTATTTCAAACAGTCCCTGGGGTGAAGTTAGATGTGGATTTTATGTGATCTGAACAGCCCTTAGCAGCACTTGAAATCTTACCTGAGATGGACCATTGAGACAGAGAGTGGAGATGATTTGCCTTATGCTCACGCTCATGCTCATGCTCACTCTCCACTCAGTGAGCATGAGAGGTTTTTTTTTCCACCAGCTTTTAAGGATAAGACAGTGATTAGTGAGAGATCGAGAAAGGGTAGAAAGGGAGAGATAGTGTACAGAGATGAAGATGGACAGAGAGGGGGAAAGGATAAGTTAGGGAGAGGACGAGAGGAGGAGACAAAGAGAAAGGTGGAAAAGGGGATAAGTCTGAGGAGACACAGATAGAAGGAGCTGAGGATGAAGACTTTAAAGAAGAGGAGCGTGGGTGGAGGTGGAGATCTGAGGCAGCATATCAAAGGAGGGGTGAAGTGCAGGAATGATTAAGAAATGGAGGAACTGAGAAGAGCACTTAAGAGTACAAGAGAGAGAGTTGAGTAAGTAGAAGCAGCTGCACCACTTGCTTACTGCTCTGTAAGTACTTTAGAAGCTCGCTTACACTTCTGAAATGCAGTCCATATTACTGTTTACATAACGTCTATTTATCCAAAGGTAGCCAACTATGGAACACCTTTCTCCATATTCAAATACACCTGGTAGTTACTCTTCATATGTACAGTCACTGTAGTTGTACCAACTTGTCAGTTACTTTAATGCACTTTGAATTACAATTCAAAACAATTCATTTTTCAAGCTTAAGTTTAAGGAAAATTTTAGTGATAATAAAAAAAAGTGATTTAACTCAGTCTAAATTCCACTTCCAATTTTGAATTTCAAACTGTATTCATGCCTTTTCCAAAATATATAGAGATTCAAATTTTTAAAGTGCTCATTATTATGCACACGCAACTGGGAAATGCAATTTCAGTTTGATAAAATGATTATATTTTAACAGACAGAAAACATTTTGACATGTTGCTATAGGAAAAGCAGAGATGCAAATAACAGAATGAATAATGGCTGAAAGCCCTTTCAGGGTCCTGGTATTGTTCATGGTGGCCCAATGCCTCACTGTCATGGCTCACTGTGTCACTTGAACACATTATTACTGTTATTAACAACACCTGTGCTTTTCCTACTATGTTGAGTCACAATGCCTGCTGTGAAAACTACTTTTTATGTCTTAAAATTTTGATTTGACAATAAAAATGCATTTCTAATTACTCAAATACCATACAGTGCAGTTCAGGGATAAATGTACATTTTACCCACTTGCACGTAATAATTTGATATTATAATAATGTGCATGACATATCCTCCTTTCATATACACAATCCAATGATGAGTCTGATGCCATTTCTAATTTAAACTAACCTTATTATCATCACCAAGGTGACTAACTCAATACAACATACCAGTGATACCTTGACCCCCTGTTCCTTGCTTCTTCTGTCTATACGTGGCTGTGTCCTGCTGTCACTCATAAACCAATCATCAGGTAACATCTCCCTCCTCTAGTCTTCTGTCACCTCTGACCCCGCCCCTGAACTCAAGTCTCCTCCAATAAGGCTTCATATCACAGCAAGGCACTCACCCATAGCCACAGACAGAGCCGCCAATCATCTGGGATAATCAGAAATGGGCTGACCCTGAGTTGACCCAGCCTTGCTGAGGGCTGACAGGGTGAGAGGCACTGGAGTGAAACTTACATGGTGTTTTCACACTGTCTTTCTGTCTCTCACATGCACAGACACACAGACACACATACACTCGTATAGTGTGGAGGTATACCTAAGCTCAACATAACTGTAAACTGTTCACTCATGATTGTAGATAATTATCATAAACATATACAGTATGAGTAGAAAATAATCCTAATCTAATTTCCTGATACCTTTTTTAGGTTGTGGTGTCCCCTGTATTTTATGTGATCAGCTTGCCCTTGACAAACGGCAACCACAGTGATGATCGGATTGTTTTTTACGATGTGCAGCCGTGGATTGGCCTGGTCTATTAACCTTTAACATGCTACAGTATGCATTAGTCATTCACACCACTGGAAGCATCACGTCCTTTCTTGTCACGGTCCTAGAGAGAAGGATGCAGTGTCAAGGTCTTCAGCCAACCAAAGAGTTATGGGGAGAAGAAAAAAGAGAATTAGGCTAGAAACCAACAAATCAAAATCAAATTAAGTTTTATTGTTACATACACAATCATACAATATAACATATAACTAAACAGTCAGTTCCTGTCAACCCTTACTGACCACTGTCACCAACTAGCTAGTCACTAAAAACTTAAGAGTACACCCTACATGAAGCTTTATGTTTTGTTCAGATTTCACAAGGAAATTTGAACCACAGCATATTTATCATATTTACTTTCTATTTACTAGCTATTACTTAGCTGACAACTTTCATACAAACAGTGTTTGTTGGAAGTGAATCTTTGTGGAGCACCTCCGACTCTGACTAACTCTAATCTCTTCACTTGTTTTCAGACTCCTTTTATTATGTCTGCAAATGGGTCCTTCATTTAAATTGGATTTTTAGCCAGTGGCCATAATTTGCCAGATGACATGACAACTAGGGCTGTCCCAAATAATATTTTTGGGGCTTCTGAAGAATTTCTGTAAGAATTACATGCAAATATTCAAAGCTTTGACGGGGTGGGGCTGGGAGGGGGCACACAGAACACAGCTATATCTTTACATTTTCATTAATGGCAGGTGGGCTGTACATTCACACTAACAGTGGATGACAGTGACAGGAGATAGGAGCTGTCCCTGACAGGTGACAGGACAGTGACAGAACCGGAGTGTATTAACGATACGTTATGGATTTTGCTGCTTTTCTTGGAAAGATCTACCTTAGTCTGCTTCTGATTGGTTACCTTTGTTAGTTGGGCTAGTTTGGTAAAGGCATGAGGAGCGAGACTGGTTAGGGTTACATTCCTGGAGAGGAACTACAAAATAATATTTTATTTATGAGTCCCGCACTGGGGAAATTCATACTGGGGTCAATAATGGTCAATTTTCGTAAGAAATGTCAAATGTCAATGGTAATCAATTTTAAATCTTAAATTGTTAAATTGAGCAAATGTAGCATTACTTTGACAAGAGGCGTAAATGATCGCACAACTACCACTAGTTTTTTAATTCAACAGCCTTTGTAGACATTTTTAGTGGCTACAGATGTGACAGCATGAGAAGAGAAAAATGAAGATGGAGTTCAAAATGATGAGAATGGCAGAGATTTGGACATGGATTGTGTAGTCCCATTTCCAATTCTCCACTCACCTGTCACATACTGATGCAAAGAGAGGGCAGAAAGTTCAGTACAGAATGAAAATTAGAGAGGTTATTAAAAAGCAGAGATGAATAAGATTTAGTTAGACAGAAGAAGAACAACAAAAGAAAAATGACACACAGAAGTTACTGATGCCAAGTTAAAATCTCTGATCAGTCTTTGATGGCACTCATTGTAAGAAGCACAAATGAAGCATGTTTCACTGCGACTGTCACAGCAACAGAGTTCAAACTGGCAATGGCCTTTCATCTCACTTTTCCAAAGGTGATTTTTGTGGCATTTTGAATTTCTGTTTTTCATTAACACTGTGCTGAGAAAAAGGAAAGGTGTAGAAAGAAAAAGGATCATGACTTACTCTGAATATCAAAAGCCAGCACACTTTGAAAGGTCATAATATACAAGGCTGAAAATAAAAGCTTGTTGAATCAGACATGTTTATACTGTCATCCTTTGACTAATACATGACAGTTTAACATTTTGGATACAAGTATTTGCTTTCTTGCCAAGAGTGAGATGAGTAGACTGACTTCAATCCCATTCACAAAATCACAATGCAAGCTCTGTATGTAACATTTTTTAGCAGTTTTTGACCTATCAGTGGCCTCTTGACTAGCCCATGGACTTGAATGAGCTGCCATGGCTAACTTGTAACAGTGTGGGGACAATGGGAAATGGTGTGGGTTAAAGGTCACAAAAAAAAAAAACAACTCAATCCTCTGTCTTTTTTAATGTCATTGGGATTTTGAATTTTTTTCTTACGTACCCAGATGTTCCAGTTTCACTTAGTTTCACTATTCCTTAGCAAAGTGCAAGTGCGAATACAAGTGCAATGACTGCTCCCAGCAGCCTTACAGCTATAAGATACTAGGTAACTGAGCCCTGTGCTGCTGTGCTCCCAAAGACATGCAAGTAAGACAAAATGAAAACTCTAACATGAGTGTGACTGATTGTCATCAACCCCTAGAACCTTGAATTTACAAAATGATTGGATCTATGTTGTTTAGGTTAAATTGCCACCTACTTTTATACTTGAAATTTGTTGTGGACAAATTCTTGCAGAGTAACAAGTGCAATTCTCACATACTGTTTTAAGAGTTTGTCTGAAAATGGCCCAGTTTTTTTTTTTAACCTTTGTAAAGTTCTTCCTTGGCAATAAAGACCTGGGCTCTGGTCAATGGATGTCATAGGGGTGGACATACAAAGTATTTTGTGTCACATCAGAAACAAGAATTAGAGTTACAAAAAGAGGAAGTGTGTGTGAGAGAGAGTGTGGCTGTTAATGAAAACTAGTATGTTCTCATCTTTTTGAGTGCTGCATTTGCAAAAATGAAAACTGAATTATTAATTCCACAGAAATAATAAATAACCATTGCAATTCTAATGGGGATCTGTAGCATCTATATTTTATGAATGAGCGAAAGATTTAAGACAAACGGGCTCATTATAGCGCACACACAAAGACACACACACACAAAGTAATTGATATGATTGCTTCCCCAAACACCCACAGTCTAAACCTTCAAACAAAAGTCTACAGACGGTCTTATCCCAAGAAATCTACACCAGCTACGAAGATAATGTCTTTGTCTCCCACTCTCTTTCCCTTTCTGTCTATTGAAGTGATTTTATGCATATTCGCAAAGGCTAATTTTCTGGCGTTCACCCCGAGGTACCACTCTCTGTGAACGTCTGTTGTAGCAGGGAGCAGCCTCTCTGCACCGCTGCATGTGGTGAGATAACACAAGATAGAGAATACATGATAGTAAGCCACACAAAGAGAGAAAACACTACACTGAACCTCAGACAAAAAAATTGACTGGGACTGCTAGCTGCAAAGTGTGATAGGTTGTCAAGTTAATATATATTTATTTATCATCACAGTTTGTTTTTCTAAAACATATAAAATCTTAACCTAAAATATAATTAGCAACTAGCATTCAAAAAAAATGTTGTGAAAGAAAAAATAAAACAATCGCCACATTTCTCTATATTTTAAGTGGGAACAGACAACTCTCCCCATCATTTCAAAGTTGTATTATTGTTGGCACCACTGTTGCAAAAACAACCAGATAACTTTTTCCTCGTTTTCCTCAGAGTAGCAAGTAACACAGGACTAAAGTGTGAATTTATTCATTAATTTAGCCCATAATGGAAACATGATAGCAGATAAAAATGGTGCAGGGCTGGCAGTCTGACCTGATCACCAGGTTTATAGGAAATCAGTCTAAACATTGGTGATGTCAAACTTGCTGATGGCCAGTATAAAGGTCAGTGTGAGATAGAAACAACATAAGTGTGGAGTGCTTAGTTGGAACCCATGCTTTAAATCAGCGCAAGAAATGCTTTTCATGCAGTACATTTTCAAATAATGTTCTCATAGCATTCTTGATAACTGCTTGAACTAATGATTCTTGAACTAATCTGGGGCCAGGCATATGATGGGGCCAGAACAAAACCCTGTCATTTATCAGAGCTGGAGGCAAGGATGAAACTACAGTGCTACCAGAAGGCATTTTAGTGTGCACACAATATAAACTGCACACAATCTAAACCGCTTCGTCTTGTATGCAAGATGTAGCGTTTTGTAGCGTAACAATATATTGAAATCGCTCTACTCACACTTTTATGATTTAAAATCCCAGAGATGGAAAAGACAAACGTATGGCTCGAGGGAATTATACTAACATTAAAAAATCTGTTGAATAGCAAGTGGACAGGTAATGAAACTGTGATGCAAAGTCTACCTGTAATACTTGTGGCCTTGGAGAGGATAAAAGAAGAATTAAGAATCACGTTATTGGCAATATATATACACTGCTCAAAAAAATAAAGGGAATACTTAAACAACACAATGTAACTCCAAGTCAATCACACTTCTGTGAAATCAAACTGTCAACTTAGGAAGCAACACTGATTGACAATCAACTTCACATGCTGTTGTGCAAATGGAATAGACAACAGGTGGAAATTATAGGCAAGTAACAAGACACCTCCAATAAAGGAGTGGTTCTGCAGGTGGTGACCACAGACCACTTCTCAGTTCCTATGCTTTCTGGCTGATGTTTTGGTCACTTTTGAATGCTGGTGGTGCTTTCACTCTAGTGGTAGCATGAGATGGAGTCTACAACCCACACAAGTGGCTCAGGTAGTGCAGCTCATCCAGGACGGCACATCAATGCGAGCTGTGGCAAGAAGGTTTGCTGTGTCTGTCAGCGTAGTGTCCAGAGCATCGAGGCGCTACCAGGAGACAGGCCAGTACATCAGGAGACGTGGAGGAGGCCACAGCAGGGCAACAACCCAGCAGCAGGACCACTACCTCCGCCTTTGTGCAAGGAAGTACAGCAGGAGCACTGCCAGAGCCCTGCAAAATGACCTCCAGCAGGCCACAAATGTGCATGTGTCTGCTCAAACAGTCAGAAACAGACTCCAGGAGGGTGGTATGAGGGCCCAACGTCCACAGGTGGGGGTTGTGCTTACAGCCCAACACCGTGCAGGATGTTTGACATTTGCCAGAGAACACCAAGACTGGCAAATTCGCCACTGGCGCCCTGTGCACTTCACAGATGAAAGCAGGTTCACACTCAGCACATGTGACAGACGTGACAAAGTCTGGACACGCCGTGGAAAATGTTCTGCTGCCTGCAACATCCTCGAGCATGATCGGTTTGGCAGTAGGTCAGTAATGGTGTGGGGTGGCATTTCTTTGGGGTGGCCGCACAGCCCTCCATGTGCTCACCAGAGGTAGCCTGACTGCCATTAGGTACCGAGATGAGATCCTCAGACCCCTTGTGAGACAGTATGCTGGTGCGGTTGGCCCTGGGTTCCTCCTAATGCAAGACAAACCAGCGACCCTCTGATCACAAGCTGCTTCTCCAGCCTCTAGGCCACACAATCTGACTCACTGAAGACAGCTTCTTAAGCTGTTGGGTTGGCTTTACTAAAGTAAGCGCATCTGATTCAAATTCATGCAGTGCTTCCGGAATGGTACGCTCCAAAAGACATACATATCCAACTACCGGCAAGAAGAATTGCTAGATGTCAGCATGGCTGTCCAGCTGATTGACACCTGTATGGCACAGCTCAAGGAAATGTGCACAGATTTGTCTTTTAAAGAGATGATCAACCAGGACAAGAACTAGCTAGGAAATGTAATTCTTCCAATGAGGTTACAGGCAGGAGAAGATGAAAACAAAAATGCTTCCATGATGAGGTGGGAGAAGTTGAAGTGATCCAGAATCCTAATAAAACATTTCAGTGTAAAATTTTATTTCCATACCTTAGACATCCTTGTGCAACAGTTTAGAAAAGCATTACATATTTTCACTTAAGAGCAAAACTTTTCTCCATTCTGATACCAAAAATCTTGACACAACCAAGAGAATCCAGCATCTAGCCAAAATCCATGCTGGAGATGTTGAGACAGCTGAGCTGTTAGATGAATTTCTTTCTTGTGTAGCCAACTGGAAATACAGCTCAACACCCCAGAAGTTGTTATGCCATCCATTATTTGCAACAACATGGAAAGGCCAATTCCCATCCTCAGTATTTATTTTCAAAACTAGTGCAAATGTGGAATTCAGTTTCAGCCAGCCTGAAGTTAATTAAAACCTGTCTCTGTTATTTCAGATTCATTATTTGTGGTGACATAGACTTGTCATAGATCCTGGCTGTCTGAGGCTGTATTTACAAAGCTTCCCAGAGAGAGTAGCTGTTACTGATGAAATTTTATGATGTTTTGTTAAATTAGAAGTTAAGACTAGATCCTAGTAAAGATATAAGTTGTTCACAAGGCATCTTAGCCCTTAAGAGAGCTTAAGGTGAAAAAAATGTTAGGAGCAAAGAGGACTTTTAAGAGGCTTAAGAGTTTCTTAAGCAGAGGAGAAAATAGCAGTAAGCAAAAGAGGTAGGAAAAATATTTTTCACCACCATTATTCCACCACATCATCTCTGTAACTTTTCTTGCCTAAAGGCTGTATATGCAAACTGCTCAAAATCTGCCAGGTTGCATGGGTATTGTGGGCATGAACAGCCCTTTTGAACCTCAGTCACATATTCTCTTTTGGACTGAGGACCAGGCTTTGAGTCGGCCACTCCAGAACATTCACCTTGTTGTCTTTAAAGCATTTCTGTGTAGCTTTCCCTATATGCTAGAAAATAAATCCTCTCCCAAATTGTAGTTCTCTTGCAGACTGAATCAGATTATCCTTCAGGATTTCCCTATATTTTGCTGATTTGATTGACCGCATGTAATCTGATGGCCATAAGTTCCATTTTGGTCTCATCAGACCTTTTTCCATTTGATCTTTTAGATTTTAACTCCTCCTTCATGCCCCCCTCACTTGTCTCCGTGTTATATGGTCACTCAGTATGTAAGGACAGCCTTCTCTAGGCAGATTTATACGTGATATAAATCTGTTTTCACTTTGACGATTTTTAAGTTTTTGTCTAAAAAAAAAATTAATTTTTGAATGTAAGTAAGTAATAAAACAAGTAAACATCCAAGGGGGTGAATGCTTTTTATAGGCAATGCATGTGGTTATAAATTCTGGTATATCCAAAAGTTTAAATGAACTGCCATCCGATTAGGTAAGGCCTCAAATGGGACAGATCTGTCAAGTATTCTAGCTACGCTATACAACATACAAACATTTACTTAGATTCCACAAGTGCCACCAGCAAATAAACAGGTAGAAGATATCTAGTCACGTGAACATAGGTATTTTCCCAAGTCAAATGTTGGGAAATGAAATGGAGTTAGATTGCTGTACATTCTACCTGCAGAGCTTTTCTTGGCACAGGCAGCAGAATCAGACTGTGGAACATCTCCAAGTCGGATATTTGGGGTTCTGGCTTTGTCAAATCACCAAGAACACACTTGTTCATTAGCTCCTTCTCCAGTGTGTGGGTGGCTTTTGTTTTGGAAAGAGTACATAAAAGATGATAGAGGTATATCAGCTGTGAGTATATTACAGGATTATAATTAAACAACATAATTGCTTTTAAGTACAGAGTTTGCAAGTGCAACCTTTCTTTGTCGTCAGAAGAGGGGTGTGGGGATGTGGGGAAGAGTGGATCTTCACATACTTCACCACTGTTTGCTCTTCAATGGAAGAACTGGATGCTGATTTTCCGCACTTTCACTTTCTTGCATTTCTTCTTGGACACAAAAGCCACCTTCTTCATGAGTGCTGAGAATGGTTAAAAAAGATGTAAAATATTTTTCTGCAGTGACTGTCAGCGTTGCACACCATTAAAAATATCCAAAGAGTTTCTCTGTTGCAGTATTTGTTAATGTAATAAATCATCTACATTATGACACAACCTGGTCTCTAACATAATTACACTAACACAACAATCAAGCAATCATGAGAGGTATTTATTATATAACATTTTTAGATTTCAAAAGCAATTAAAACAGGAACGTGTACAAGGATAAAAACAGAGACCTGGCAGAGCTCTCAAGTGGAACATGGTCCCGTGTATATTCCTTTATTTTGACTCTTCATAAACGTTGTACAAGCCAACCTTCAAGGTTGCTTTAAAACCTTGAGCAAAGACGAGTACATCTTTATAAGGAGTTGATGGACAACATCACGATAGCAGTCTTTCTTAGTATTGATCTGTCCCTCCTCACTGCACCTCAGAACTCTCAGTGTTTGTGCTGTCAGTGGATGATCTACACTGAAACAAGTTCTGTGTGGTTAAAGCGTCCTTGAAAAAGAGATCTTTGTTTGCATGATGCTTAAAGTTTTGCTGTAAGAGAAAAGGAATTGTTCTTAGTGCTAGTGAAAACTTAAGCTGAGTCACCACAAAGGAAAATGTTTTAAAGGTTAAGTAATTATTGAAAGTGAGGGTTATTTTTAATTTCCTGTGCAAGTTGCACAGAGGACAACCATTACACCTCACTGAAGTTGTTTTCATCAACTTCTTTGTTTCCCTCTTTGTTACACTCAGATTCTTGTATATACTCACACACACTAAAATGTGCAAAACCAAATATTTTCAGCGAAGTGGTGAGTGTTTACTTTTCATCAGATGGAGTAATTGTTATACTCAAGATCATAGATTTGTTTTCATGTTAGGCTGCAAACCCTTAACTCCCATGAGGCTAAATATGTATTTTCAAAAGTTGGGGCACTCAGTTGTTAAACAGTGCAGCAGTACTGGTCAAGTTACATTCAAAATGTAATGCATTACTCCTTACTTTCATGTTAAAGTCATAACTTACTTTACCAGGCATTATAAAATAGAAAATATTAATGTTTCACAGAGGCGAATTAAAGCTCAAGTTTATTACAGTTCATTACAAACACAGTGATGGATGACAGTGTATGGCCTAATGAAGACTCTCAGTCAGAAACACAACCACTGATTGGTTGAGAGGGACTGCCAGTGGAATTATTGTTGTTGTTACTATAAGTGCTCTCAACACTGATAAATGGATAAATAATCACAGAAGACATGCAGCACTACTCTGTTGGTCATATCACCAGTCCACTTCCTGTGCAGCTGAGTCTGTGAGCTGCTTTGCAAATATATTTCTATATATTTTTTATTACATTTTAAGAACTGGCTTGTTGAAGATGGTGCAGACATGACATCTGAAGCAAATGCTGAATGTCTAACTCTCTTACGGAACGCTTTAAAGAATCTAATAAGTAGGAAAGAAAGACAATTGGACTGCTTTCAAATGAGTCTCTTGATAATCAGACACCCATTATATAAATATGTTAACACACATAAATGGGAAAGTGTGTCACATCATCTTGTGTATAATAGATTTGATGGTCCCATTTTGGTAAAATGTTTGTTAATCACACGGTCTGATTTCAGCTCATCACATAGCAGCACTCACATCACGTCAGGAACCCTTTGGCGTCTGTGGCTGAAGCGCAATTCCTTATCACATACATAATATGGAATACCACTCTGGTTAATGTCAGGCACAAGAACTATGTGGTCAGGTTTAGAAAAACAATGGTGACATGTTTCCTTTCACATGGGACATAAACTCTGGTCTGGTGGTGTTTTCTGACCCTCCACTCAACCCCGATCTCCACAGTTTTTTTGCTCTTTCTCACTTTACAAACTGTGTTGTGTCGTGTAGCTGCTTTCATTATCCGATACTGACGAGGAGGTGTTTGTACTGGAGGTAGTGCATCTCATGCTGACACAAAAGGGTAACTTTTGCATCCGGAAGAGAGACCAAGGGACAGGACAAAAGTGAAGTATTTGGCACCCTGTGAATGAAACCCGGCTCAAATGGCAAGTCTAATCCATCCATCCATTTTCTCTACCATTTATCTGTCGGGGGGGCTGGAGCCTATCCCAGCTGACTACGGGCGAGAGGCGGGGTTCACCCTGAACTGGTAGCCAGCCAATCACAGGGCTGACACACAAAGACAGACAACCACACACTCTCACACTCACACCTAGGGGCAACGTAGATTAGCCAGTTTGTGGGATTGTGGGAGGAAGACCCACAATCCCATACTCCCATACCTGGAGAAAGAGAACATGCAAACTCCACACAGAAGGGCCCAGACCGGGATTCAAACCTGGAACCCTCTTGCTATGAGGCGACCGTGCTAACCACTGCACCACCGTGCCGCCCCAACATTTGGACCTAAACTAGAAGTTGTGGGCCAGTATGTATTTGGAGAGATGAGTCAGCCCAAATGTTCAAAATTTTGCAAAAAGTTATTTGGCTTCTTTGATAGAATATTTTTCATTTTTCATACTTCATGTTTCAGGCTTTATTTTGTTTTCAAGGACCTTAATCCCATGGTTAACAATTATGTCTGCTCTGCTTTTACCTTTGTAAGAAATTATTATCTGGATTTAGTTCACTTGTGTAATGGCCCTGATCCTTTGATACATATTGATGAAAAGTGTTTTAAAGTGTGAATTAAACTTGAATAGTCTGCCTTTTTGTTGTACCAAGTGAAAAGTGTAGGGGCAAAAAAAATAAAATAAAATAAAAAAACAGACCATGAAAAGAAAAGGCAGGGTGATGATTAAGGAGAAGAAGGGAATGAAAGATTTTTTTGTGTGGGTAAAGAAAAGTGATGGCAAAGAAATCAGAGCACTTCACCAAAGTAGATCATGGGTAGTGAGAGAAGTGGAATGAGGCTTCACGAAAAAGCTATGGTGCAGGTGAATGGGTGAGACAGAGGACAGGGAGAGGTGTGGTTGGAAATGGAAGGCAGAGAGGTGGGAAGAGTCACAGCTGAAGGAAAGATAGATGGTGGTGAGTCTGGGAAAGCAAGATGTGAAGACAGAATAAGAGAAGTGAAGTCTGGGGTGAAGTAATGAGGGCAACAAGGGGAGGGAGATGGGAAGGAGCAGAAAGTAAGGAGTGTAGAGTGTTGGAAGGGTTTGGAAATGAATGTAAATAAACTGTAGCCTTCACACAATGGGATTATTCATTCCACGAATGTTCTGACTGGAAATGTATGTGAAAATAAAACCACAATCTGAGCAGAAGACAAACTATTTGTAGGTCTAATTACAAGCACAGATACACTCATACATTTGTTTTTGTCATCCTAAGCAGTGAAATATCATGACTCTAAGTTGTCCTGGTCCAGCATGTGTTTTTAAATTAGAGAGGTTGTGTTTGGTATGTGTAGACGGAGAAAAATTATTTTGACTCCCTGAATGACTTCTAATAAAAATGTCCCTGCAGTCCGATGGAGCTGAACTCATCTGAGGAAGGCTGCTAATTTACAGACTATCTGGCAGTATAAACTTTGAATCTCTGTGTTATATCTTATCAGTCGTAGTGCAGAAGATCAATTACTGTTAGATCCTGACCAATCCTGTATCTGTATCTGGAGATCTGAATAATTCTTGTCAATGCGTAAAATGTGCCACTCTTTCACGCACATATTAATCCTGCTGGTGTTTGACGGTTTCAGGTTACTTAAAGTGAAACTGAATGGACAGAGCCTCAAATAGTTGCGGGCCACAAACAAAACTGTTGGGCTGATGTTTCTGTAAACCTCGGATTACTTTCTGTGATGTGTGACCATTACTAATAACACTCATTAATTCAATAAATTACAGACAAATAATACATAAATTACACATAAATTACAGCTCATTATACATGAGAGGTTTTCCTGTGTGAGGTGTGTCCACCGACTGTTTGAGGCTGTGAACTGTCTGTGTTCTTTATGGACCAATATCAGTGCTAAAACACTGAGAAAAATCTGATGTTCAGACCTTGTTCTGGCAGCATAACTTATGCAGCTATATTTCTCATGAAGGTCTGGCTTTAGTGGCTTCATTTGCATTTGGCCAGTGAGAGAACGGGAGACAGAGCTTGAAAGAGGGTGGGCTCATGCCAAATGAGTGAGAGTTGGCAACCCCATATGGTGGTGATGTGAGTTTTGGTGGTTGTTGCAGTGGATAACCTTTGTACGTGACTGGAAGTGTGTGTGTGTGTGTGTGTGTGTGTGTGTGTAGCCATAATGTCACTATGAATTCCTGTTTACACTGGGAAACTGTCAGCGCACAGGATGATAGCAAGGTCATTAAACTAGGAATTTGGTCTGCAAAGCACCACATGGTTTGGGTAACAACTGTAAAGTTTGCCTTTGTTTCTCCTCCAAATAAGTTCAGCAGCAAATCAGCTTGTTCACAACTGATTGTCCTGCCTGTTGTTTCCCTTTTCTAGCAATGTCTCCATACGAGAGGTCAGCAATTATTTTTGAGAAGCTGATCATAATTGACAGAACTAAAGGCCAGAACTGCCAATAAAATAACCCTCCAACTGTCATTTTCCTTTAACCCTATACTGGTTTACCTTTATCGAGGAACCTGGGAAACTTTTCCACAAAGGGGAGTTGAGTATCTAAAACAAGGCTGTGTGAAGTGAGTCCTTTCCCCGCAATGTTATTTATACACTCACGCATGCACACCAGTCCTCCCAGTGCTCCAGTTGTCAGTGCTGCTGGTAACCCAGATGTACCATATGCAGAAAGGAGTGGTGCAATAACTGACTGTGGTTGTGTCACTTTCATGGACACAGGCTACTGTCACCTTCTTGTACATCCAGAAATACACACCTCACCTTTTCTTCCTGCCTCACCTTTCAGACACTGAATATATAAGCTTGTTATAGCAGGCCTCCTGTTTAGCATACAGGCTATATGTACCGACAATGCAGTAGCATTCCAACTGTCATCATCAGCATATCTAAATACAATACTTCATGATGTAACTATTGCATTGTCAGACAGATGAAAATAAGAAGCTTCATATTTCAGACATTTGCAGTATATATTTAGAATTGCAGATTTTCTGTTAGAGTAGACAGAGCACTGCTTGTCTCACAGAGTGTCACAGTCAAAATATGTTTTGTGCTGTTATTAGTAGACTTAATGTTGATACATCAACATATTACATATTACATAACTTAAAAGCAAGTCTCAAAAGGCTGTCTGCCCAACTGGCTGGTAAATGTTTGTGCAAAAACGGTCGAGTAATAAAAAATGATGCTGAGAGTTTATCTGATGTTTTGGTGTCATTTTGTCCTCTGCTGTCTGTGTCAGAGTTTACACAGGGGAACAGGGAATTCATGGTGCATTCAAGTGCGCCTTATAAACTCAGAAATCTATACTCGAATGGCCACCAAGGTTGTTTAAAACAGGGAAGATTCGATTTCTTTCTTCTTTTCCTCTATGGAAACGCACAGGCCTACATGTGTCATTATTTTCTTGTTCTTTCCCTAGCATTTTTAATTCTTAGATACTGAAATTACAACAATATTCTATTAATTTCTATGGGCAAATTTTAATAATTCTATAAGAAATCTTGCACAACAGTCCAACCTTTTCAAGTGGTTTTAATGCAGCAACAATTAAACACCATATGCATACCCATTACACAATTGACATGTCCAAAAATGGATGCACCTCCACTTCCTCCCACTGTGCGAAAGTTCCCACCTGCCTGACCCAGTCACGAGCACCACTCAGCTGTCAATCACGATCACGTCAAATAACTAATTAAAACAAAACTAAACACAAAAATAAATACTTGAACATACACCAATCAGCTACAATATTAAAACCACCTGCTTAATATTTTGTAGGTTCCTTTGTACTGCCAAAACAGCTCTGAGCTGTCAGGAGAAATGACACAGGACCTCTGGGGGTTTTTTGTGGTCACCGACAACAGAATGTTGGATCCTTTGGGTTCTGTGCTTTGAGGGTGGGGCCTCCCACATGGTGGGAGGGTGGATTCAGTTTATTCCAGTGCGTCCAACACATTTTCTATCAGGTTGGGAACTGGGGAGTCTGCAGGCCGTTGTTGTGGTCCTTGAGACATTCCTAAGCTGTTTTGGGGTGCTGTCCATCAAGGAGGAGGCTGCTGCTGAAGAATCATTGTCGTTGGGGGTGGGGGTGGTCTGCAATGTATACATGGGTGGTGTGTCAAAGACCATCTACCATGCAAGGTTTCCCCACAGAACACTGAACTGTAAACAGATGATTAATATTATTCACTTCACCTGTGAGTGGTTTAATGTTGTGGCTGACTGGTTTAGATCAGTATAACAAGAGCTACCTAAAATGACAGACACTTACACATATGACACAATACTTTGAGTTTTTAGTTTGTCCCATGTTCCTTATGCTAACATGGAGGGACAGGGATTGGACCTACACTGGAGAAGCCACAGGAGGGAGATTACAATGCTTTTGTGAGATGTTTTAATTTTTACTGAAAACAGCTGCCTGCTGAAGATGCTATGAGACTGATGAGAGTGAAATTAAGCAAAAACAGTATAAGTAAAACTAAAACAGAGCTATGCATCTCTGTTAAGCTGAGGGTCACATTGGATAGATTTTTATTAGAAAATTATCAATTACATTTTAAACAATAGCTGGAAACTACGGTCGGTGAGTTGGAGAGGGAAACTAAATATCTTTGGTGTTTTGGTGCCCTTGTTTGCTCTTTTGCTTGTAGCTGAGTGGCTGAATTTAGAAGTTGGTGAAAACAGATTGACTGAATTCTGTGCACACATTAAAGCTGTCATGAGGTTTGTGTTTAACCAGTCAGTGTCATGACCCCTTTCTTAGACCATGACATTTTCAAAAGGAAATGCACATAGTTGTCCTTGGAACACAAAGGAAAAAAATATATGCACAGAAATTGTAAGAAAATATACAAAATCACTAAGTGGTGGATCAGGGAGTTATGAGTGCATGTGTGAATGCATGGTTAGTTGGTGACTGATCTTAGGTATATTCTGGATTTGCTTTCAGTGTGCACGCAGTTGCACAAATTCATTCTTCACCTACAAAAACCTAAAGGAAGACAGAAACAACAGCCCAGGGACAAAGGCTGGGTTAAACAAATGACGGCATGCTAATGGACTTGACCTACTGCACAAAAAGGGCTTTGATTGCAAATACAAAAATCAATGGCTGATTTATATAGAATGACTTCAGTTTGGGCTTCTTTTAATGCCCTCAGGCCACGTATTAGGATATTATCAAAGACATCAATCATCATCATCGTCACAGAGGAAACTCCTAATGAGTGGAAAGTTCTCTTAAATAAATGGGACACCATCATTTGTCAAGCAAGAAATATGGTCTGGGAAATGTCCCTTCTTATCTCAGTCCAATACCATAAATATTGAAATAATACTTCAAATTATTTTATCATTCTTATGTATATTGTAAATATTCATAACCATAAAAGTATACAGTAAGAACTGTGATATAGCACTTTGAACAGCATTAACTTCCTGAATGCACTTGTTGAACATGGTATGGTGACAGCAAATCAGACACAGATGGTCTCTTAAGCACTTATGTTTTGAATATCAAAGTCAAACTTCTCACTTTGCACATTTGGTTTGAAGAAATCTCCAAATCAAACACTCGCCTGTAAATTTCTCTTACTCCACAAAGAAATAAATGCTTTTCCACCAAACATATCAGATGTCTTTGCTGGACAAATGCAAGTTACAATCAGCTGTTGAGATGGTGTGAAACTCACAAGTAAGAAGAACCTCATGAGTCCAAGCACAGCTTCAAAAGATGTTGCTTTTCTTAAAAATACAAAAAACATCTTCTTATGGGGTTTCTTTTGTTTGTTTTTTTTAGCTTCATTTATCATGATCAAATATATAATTTATTTAACAGCAGATCCATGTACTTTTTCAATTGGGACAAATCTACCATGTTATTTTATTATATGTTGTATTGTAAAGCTCATTGCTTTGATATTTTGTTCAGTTCTAGGTTTTTGCTCATCTGATTTGGACAGATTTAGAACAAGAAAAACAGGGCAATTGCACTGAATAAAAATCACAAAGTGGAAAAAAAAAGAAAAAAAAAAAGAATCAACCTTCACACAGCGAGTTACCATTAAAAAGTCTAAATCTAATTTTACCCAAAGTTTTCTTAATGAGCTGGAGGTAAAGCAGACCATATTGGAATTGTTTTGACACAAGTGGCCCTGTTTGACTAGACACCATTATTGCCTATATCCTCTTCTCTGACAGGGTCGACCCAATTTGTCACATTACATGGCAAAACATTGTTAAGAGCACGTTCTGAGCTGGGTCGAATAAGAGGGAATATTGTAATGTACATAACCTAAGCGGGAACCTGTGGCACACACGCATGCATACAGATAGGCACACACACAGAAATGAAGAGCTGGAAAGGTCAATAAGATCCACCAATTACTGCCACTCATTACTCAGAGTGGAGCAAGGGAGAAAAGGATGAAGCAGTGGGCTGAGAAAGGACAGCTGGTGGTGAAACGATAATAATAGTTGGATAAATAATCCGTCTTTCTTACCATCACTCTGTTCCCCATCCTCCCCCCTCCCTTTTCTCTCACTTGATCTATTTGGCTGAATCGTTACAAGTCTTCTCCCTCTTTCTCCTATCATCTTCCTCTCCTCTCTGCCGTCTTTCTTTCCGACCAGAGGAGGAGTCGGGAGCAGCATTGTCCCCACACCACCTTTTCTACTCTCTCATTTATTTCAATTTGTCATGCTTTGGTCTCCTCCCTCGGTACGGTGGAGGGGTGGAGGGTGGGCTGAAGAGGAGTGCGTCGAGAGACGTGAGGAGAGATGAGCAAAGAAATTGGTGTCTCTACTCTAGCCATAATGAAACATTTAGATGCAGGCGCAGCTATGCCTCTGCATTAATGGCTTGCGATGAGAGAGAAGGAAGGGAGGGAGGGGGTGAGGGGGGGGGCATTAGGCAGTCGGACCACTTCACCCTAATAACCCTTGAATCCAGGTCAGACAGGAATACCTCCAGATAATCAGTGCTGCCACCTTACCTCAATGAGCTGTCATGGCTCAAAAAGGTTTTGTGTGTGTGTGTGTGTGTGTGTGTGTGTGTGTGTGTGTGGTGAAAATGCTTGCATGTCCAGTCACTCATTTCTCTCGAGATAATCTCAGGTGTCACATATTTTCTTGACAGGAGTGAATATTGACATTTTTCATCTCGACAAAGATTAGACTGTTAGCAAACTTCCCTTTAAATTGTTCTTGAGTTTAAATCATAGCAGAAATCCTAAGGTGATAAAGTGGCTGAGATATTACCTGAAAATGATGATTGACTGGCTGAATCACTGACACCTTCATGACAGGCAGAAAGAGAAGACAGAGACTTCACCATTTGCTCAATGACACAGCCTTTTAGTGTGTGCTTATCACTCCAAAGTGGAGTGTTACTTGTCGAACTGCTGCAGTCTGAAGCTGTCCCACGGCCATGTGGTGATCGGAACGAAAACCGCAGCACCTTTTTCTCAGCTCTGATGTTGTAATTTTTAAGAGGCCATTAATGAAATACTGGCATTAATATCTGAATATTATCAAAGCCGCCCGGGAGCTTTGTTCTCTTTTGAGATTTCCTCTGCAAACTTGTGAGTCTGTTAGTGAATCTCCAGCAACCCCGCTGACTGTCACATGAGTGTGTTTGCCTGCCTTGAACACTTGTCACTTCAGATCTGTTGGTTAATGTACGCTGGTGCTGCTCCCAGGCTTTGTGCTATTATTTATCTCTGGCCAGTAACTAAGCATGACAAGCAGAGATAAAGGCACTCACATTTGCAGGCTTGCAAACACACAACAGGCTCAGTCACACAAATGTTCATACAGATACACAAATGAAAGATTTAAAATGCCTAAATAAAAACAAATCAAAGAAATAAAATATAAATAACATTATTACACACCATCATACTGCAAGCATCTGTTATTTTGTTGTTTTTATTCTTTCCTTCACAAATAGCTAATTTATCATTAATAAAAACAAAATAGTTCAGACAACAAATATACTACTGACATCTGAAATAGCTTGTGCCCCAAATGAATAATAATTTGTTTTGCACACGCACACACACACACAATATGGACAAAAGTATTGGGCCACTTGACTATCACACCAACAGGGACTTTAATGATATCCCATTCTAAATACATAGACAGCTTTGCAGCTAACAGCTTCCACTCTTCTGGGAAGGCTTTCCACAAGATTTCAGTGTTTCTGTGGGAAGTTTTGCCCATTCATGCAGTAGATTATTTGTGAGCTTAGGCGCTGATGTTGGAGTAAAAGGCCTGGTGCATAATCTCTGTTCCAATTCTTCCCAAAGGTGTTGGATGGGCTTGAGGTCAGGGCTCTGTGTGGGTCAGTCAAGTTCTTCCACACCAAACTCATCCAGCCATGTCTTCATGGAGCTTTGCTTTGTGCACTGGGGAACAGTCATGCTGGAGTAGAAAAGGGACTTTCCCAAACTGTTGCCACAAAGTTGGAAGCATAGTATTGTCCAAAACATTTTGCTATGCTGAAGCATTAAGATTTCCCTTCACTGGAAGTAAGGGGCCGAGTCCAACCCCTAAAAAACAGCCCCATCCGAATAGTTTTGTCTTTTGTGTGTGTGTGTGTGTGTGTGTGTGTGTGTGTGTGTGTGTGTGTGTGTGTGTGTATATATGTCGCTCAAAAGCCTTGAAGAAGATTTTCTGCAACCCAGAGGAACTTTTGAGTAGAAGCATGAGTACTCTTTTCATGCAAGTTTACTGTTAAATGATGGTTACTTGGCTCTCTGTCTCTAATAATTGATATGATATAACTAATATAACTGATATCACAATAAAAACAATGGTTATAATTGTTGTTTTTTATTGTGATACAAAGAGATCTGCCAATAGAGAGAGTAGAAAAAGTGGGGGGGATATAACATTTTATTCACATATAGAATTTTGAGTGCATGGGCACTGAGCCCCCCTAAAGAGCTGATCCTAGGATCACCCCTGCTATTTGCTATTTATTTAACTGGTATAAGGTTTGTCTTCAGTGAAATAATGCATTGCAAAAATCATTCCTGCTGTAGTCTTAGCCCTTCAGGCAATTTTAACTGTTTACCGTGCAGACATCTATTAGCACTAGCTAATCCTCCTCCAATAAACCAATCTGTGAAAACATTAAGCTGCTGCTAGCTTGCCAGCACTAAATATCTTAGCTGTCAACATTTACCAGGAATTGTACCAGGTGTGTGATTGTACAGCTTCATGCAGCACAGTCCAGCTTTGAAAACTGCAGACAGTCAATCACAAACTTCAGTTAAAGTCAATAATAGTGTACCTGCAGCCGACTGGTCCAAAGGAAACCGTAAATGCATAAAAAAGTAAATACATATAACAGTGTGTCTCGCATTTCACTTCATTCTTTGTCCTACTTTGTTTTTATTTAGGTACTTTTAATCTTCTACCCACTCCAAACAAAAATATATTTAACTGGAGTACATACAGTAAGTCGAATGATGGTAACAGCAATAATGGTAACATTTAATCTCTTTTAAATCATCAAGACAAAAGAACATTAATATAGCTTGGAACACACACTTGTATCTGGAAAATTATCGAGTATATTACACTTGCTTTATTACAGCCGTGACTCATCAGAAATGAAACGACAACACAGGGCATTTGTTTGAGATAAGAGTAGACTCTTTACGGCTTTGACTGAAAACTGCCATTAAGAGCAACAGCTGTGTCTGAAGACGCTGCACTGGGGAATTGTTTTTTGCTTTTTTATGAATGCCTTTTTAACTTGCTGTGCTTCTTTTTTGCCATACTCACACACACACACACACACACACTATCTGTAAGCTAATGGCTGCCAGAGCCCAGCGGCCTGCATAACTCTTCACTGTCTGACACTGTACTGTCATATCCGGCCGAGGCTTCATTAATTCCCCATCCCAGAATCAATGACTCGCCTTTGTAACGGATTTGCAGTCTTAGGCACTTTCTTTCTTTTCTCTCTCTTTCTCACTCTTTCCCCTTCTCCAGTCCACCCTCAAGGGAAGAGATGTAAAGATGAATGACAACAGGGTCATTTTACCACAAGCAAAAATGTCCTACAGATAATAGGAAGGGGATGTTTATGCGTAAGTGTGTGTCTCAGTGTACTCCTGTAAATACATTTGTTTATGGACTCATTTACATACATGAAGAATATAAATACAGTATACGTGTATGTATATCAGTGCATGCATTTATGTCTGTAGTCAGGTTCATTGTATCTATGTTGACATGCTATATGTTATATGTGTCTGTGTGTTTGTGTGAATCAAGGGTGACATCTCTGCAAACAGTGTCAGGGCCTTCAACCCCACACTGACACATTGCATTACAATCACTGGCTGGAGATGAGATAAGGACAGTGGTTTGCTGAAATTTTCCATGACCTTTGGACTGAAATGTCGTTTAGTTTTGGGTCAGATGTTGCTTTGTGATGCTCCAGCTTTTTATATGAGATTTTAGTGATTCTAAGTGACAGGAATGGACATCAGTTACATGATACATGTTTGTTTAGTTACAGTCAAAACCTTAATATTTATGGGTTTTTGTTTTTTTTTTTTATTAAATTAAAAACTTAATAAAAGAAAACAAAAGCACTTTTATAAAAAAAAAAGTGTATTCAGTATTCAGCCAGCAGATTCTGTATAGATTCTTCACCAAGTGGCTGAAAACAATAGAACAAAGGTAATGTAGGGTTAAGGTTAGTAATGAAAACAATTTCGACCAGTGGATTTGTATTCAGACAAATAGCGTACCTTATGAAATAGGTAAGAGACAAAGAAGAGGAACAATATAATATCATTACATTCAAATGTTGTTGTCTTTATAAAAAGTATCTTGTTATTCTTGTCAAATTGCGATAAGAATGTAACTGCTTTAAATCTCTTTATGTCCGTCTTTGTATCCCAATGTCATTGCAAGTTACGCAACTTCCTCAGAGTATCTTTGCAATGGCAAACTCTCTGTGTGTTTCCTGGTTTCTTCCTCTGCTTTTAATTTTGCACTTAAGTTTATGAACTAAGGATATGTGCAGGCAGGTCGTTATCTGGGAGTTTAATAAATCCAGGCTGTTAGTTAACCATCAAGCCCCAATTAGCTCCTGTCGTCACCTCGGTATCTGATTTATCTGCTACCGCTGTCCTGTCTCTGTGTATCTGTAACCAACAATGTGAGGTGCTAATGAAATATCATGTCTCAGACCCCCTCCCCCCTTGCACCCTTTTTTTGACTCCTCCTCACTTTGCTGTTCATCTCAGACCAGAACACAGCAGCGGGACCTTACACTTAACACTTCTAATAGAGGGAGAGATAAGAGATAGGCCCCTGTTTCTCATTCGACCCTTCTATTTGTCAAGAGACTCAATCAATGTGTAATTACTGTGGATGGCTATCATAAAAAACAATGCCAAGAGCCCTCTCAAGGTTATCCACCTAATTGTGTTATTTATAAATATGAAATGGTTGTAAATGTGGCTGCCACAAGAGATGGAGCTAACGGCTGATGAACATGATATATTTCCAATTTGCAACGTGATATCCATGTGGACAGGTCGATGCAGCTAAGAGCTTTTCTGACTGTGGTTAATAACACTGATAATAAAGGTTCATGGTTGAATATGGCTCTCAGGTAACACAGATAAGAACCTTAAATTCATTCAGTGAGGTGTGACACCTCAGTGGTTTCACTGATGCTCTGTTGTTTTATCTAAGCCTCATATGTGAAGGTCTAAAATTTTAATGAGTGAACTCATTGAAAGAAAAAGTATTTAAAAATAGCATAAATTCTCAATTTATTGTTGGCTTTTATTTACACAAACTGAAGAGAGACAGGACTTTATCTGTAATTTGAGTTCAAATGAATTTGCCGTTGTTCTAATGTGATCGCATTAGCTCAACAAGTCGAAGAGTCTAAATGCTAACATCACTTAACTCATAATGACACAGCTAACAATGACAATGCTATAATATTAATGTTTTTCCTTTAACCTTGATGTGTTAGGATGAGGGTTGGGCAATCATTTCTATTTTCATATCGTCCGTTCATGGTTAAGACTGCAGAGACAGGTGATCTGAAGCTGTTCGGTTCTTTAAGATTCTCCCCACTGAACGGGGCGCCAGGAGAGGACACGTTGTTATAACTCTTTGTGGTCTTTATTTACTTTGTTTGATTTTCCAGTTTTAAGTTTTTAATCCACTGATAACATCCACAAATAGCAGTAGGTAGTAGTAGCCACAAATTGCAGTAGGTTGCAGTAGGTTATAAACCTATAGAATAAAAAGGCTATGATGTAAACAGCAATATTGAAAGCCAAGTAAGCATACTGTATAAACTCTGAATAATACAAAAATATATCCATATAAAAAACACACAAATATAGACTAAATATACTGTATGAATTCATATAAATACATATCCATCAATTGCAATAATCAGTAAGCATTATTAAGCATTTTAAATAGCACAATATAAATAGTGTGTTAATTGAATGACCAAGCAAAGTACATTAACATTAAACTTTGTATTGCCACACACAAACCACAATGCATACATATTAAATCAATAGCCTAAAAGTGCTGTCCTAAATGCAACCAGTGAATGTAGTTTTAAATAGTAAAGCAGAGCATAGCAATTCATTATTAGTATTAACCGACTGACTACATTACCCAGCCTGCATTCCATTGGTTGTATTCCTGCGGGAATACAACCAATTACAAGCAACTACGTCACCCAACCAGCACCGCAAAATAGGAAGTGTACTCATGTGACGGTGAAAGCGCCACAATTCAAACAGACACGGATACTATGAAACCGGCAACGTTAATCAACAGACAGCTAAGAATGTTTTATCAGCGTGACCAAAGTCACAGTTGTCAAGCACATGAACCGCATCACGGCAGCACAGCGGCAACACAAACAACAGACAAACTTAAACCGCAGCTGAAAGAATGTAAACAGCAGCTTACCGGTGGCGCATCTCTCCTGACGAGACAACATGCCAAACTAGTGCTCGTACCCGCTTATAGCCCGTGCTCGTTCATTACCGGATTCTAGTTTGCCGCTATTGGATTACTTGTCTACGTTTCAACTGTTTACTGGCCCATGCTTCAACCAGGTAAGTGAACCTCCCACTTGTTCACCTGTTACCACTAATCACCCGTGGCTTTCCCGTGTCTCACCCGCAACCTAGCGAACGCAACAATGACTTTGTGTCACAGAAAAATGCAACAGCTCGTATTTGACGATTTAATGGGTTTTACCCAAATGCCAAAGGTGAGCCTAAGGATATTACACAGCCCATGTTATTATTGATGTTAGAATTGAATTTGGATTAGATTTTGAGTAATAATTTTGAGTGTGGCTCAGCATCTGTATTCTGCATGTAAAAAAATATGAAGTTATATGAAGACACATTTATAAGTGTGTGAGTATTTCACTTATAATAAGTTTAACATTACTATAACATTAAAATAATTTTAATACCACATTTTAAATTCTATTCATAATGTTACATATTCTGATAGAGCACAGAGAAAAGTGAAAAGCAGGCATTAGGCAAGCAAATTTCAAGATAATCTATCCAATAGTTTTTGAGACACTTAAAATGTGAACCTTTGTTGGTGGCTCTGGAGGAAAAGTAGCATGGCTGAAAAGAACACGTTTGTGTGTTTCTTCATTCGCTGTACAGATGTTTCACATTTAAAGCCTTCAGGTCTCTTCAGCAACGTTACGATGCCATTGCATTCAGAGTTATTGGGAAGACACAAGAGAATACAATTAGACACAGAGTGGATCTGTGTGATGCTAACTGGGGTGAAGACATGAGCTGAAAATGTTTAAATGCTTTGGTTTTATGAAACTGGTGTTGCTATGTAAATGTACTGAGGTGAGAGGAAAAAGGAGACTGAAGGACAATATCAAAAAGTACCAAAGTTCTTGCTGCTTTTTGAGAACAGAGGCCACTGAAACACAGAAATGTGTGGTTAAGATATTTACAGTCAATACACTGGCTGTTTTGGGAAAAATAAACACAGACAGTCACTAGTAGTGTAATTTGTTTTTGCTGTGCACATTGTTGAATGAGGAAAATCTGCATTGTATTCAGGCTGAACACACCTTACAGGTTCAGAGCTCTTTGTCATTCCAATATGCATGTACATACACATACGCATGTTGGAGCAAAATTAAGCACTCAAGGTCCCAGTGCCCCATTCAAAAAGAAGCCCATGTTTAAAACAACTGCCTCCAAATGTGCAATAAAGTCCATAAGATAAATTTCATAACTAAATAAATAGACATGTATCCATGATTTTAAAAAATGTGACATAATGAATAACAGGCTGAGACAAATTTCAAAAATTCAAGACAGAGGGCAAACATTTTGCACAGTACACAGTTACAGTACACCTACAATAGGGCAAAGCAGACACAACTGTATATATAAAAATGAGCAGGTCTCAACCACCAGAGTTCATCAAGGGAAAAAAACAGACAGAGATGAGGGTAGAGAACAGGGAGAACACCAGGAGAACTAGCAATCCTATCAATTAACATTCCCAACTCTGTGGGAATGTAAATTATACAGCTTACTTTATTTTTCCTTTACCTGCCAGGATTAAGCCTAAATATCTCTTTTACAAGAAAGACCTAGCTAAGTTATATGGAACATACACTGACATTAACAATCCACGAGAACAAAAGAACAGCTATTCAAACACAGCAGCCTCTCAATAAAATGTATCTAGTTTTATATATTTTTGCAGATTATTACACAGTAGCTTCCACTAATTTTTTACTTGTTTAAACAGCATGTAGCTTCTTCCAACAGTACAGACAGAGGAGCAGCTGAATGACAAGTCCAGTCAGACTAAAAAAATGATATATTTCTCTGTATCCATCACCCCTTTAAATCCATGTTTTCTTCTTTCTCTGACTATTAAGCTCCTCTTCCACTGACACAGACTCTTATTCCCAGGTATCTATCAGCTGTCTCTTCCACAGAGTCAGTCAGTATCAGTGATTCAGCCTCTCTCATCAACCTCTATGTGCTATCGTGCTCTCCTGTGCTCCCTCTTTCCTCCCAGGCCGCCACATTGCTTCATCACCTCCACCTTCTCACCACCACCAACACCTGACGCCCTCCAGGGAATCTGTGTCAATCCCAAGTCCATAGCAGGGGCCTTGACGTGGGCCTCTTAGGACAGCCTGGTCTCCTTTGCACCCCTGCTCAGTGGAGGATGAAATTAGCCTGCGGTGGACCGTCCATGGCAGTGGGTCACTCCAGGCAGCGGTGCCTGCCCAGTACTTCACCCTGCACACCACCACCACTGAGCACCCACAAACCCCCCCGCCCCATCTCCCAGCTCCTTGCCAATAATCCCTTGCACCCTCACATCCATCCTGCCTTTTGGCCCCTCCAGTTAAAGCCGTTTAACCTCCAGCATGGGGCAGAAAAGCAAGAAAAGCAGGGGTCAGAGATTGCCCCCTTTATGTTGAGTTTGAGAAACTAGCTGTTTGGATGGAAGCTTGTTTGGTATTCCAGGGTGCCTCCTTGTGACACGTAACAGGACTAGGGTACTGTATATGAGCTCTTAACACTCTGGATGCCAGAGGACACTACTCTGATTGCCTTTTGGGAATGCTGGCATCCTGATATTTCCTTGCAGGTTTAGGACATTTCAGGTCACAATAAAGCTACAGTCTAGCTGTCTCATTTGAATTTGTGCAAAAGTCTCTGAAGTCTGTATCTATTTTTTAAACAATGTGGTTAGGTGACAGCACAGAAACTGTCATGCAATGTATGCAACACTGACTTCCCCTCCTCTGCATATCATTATTATAGCAGTTGAAGCCCAAAATAGCCGCACCATCCAATCTCATCCAATCCCCAAAACACAGGCCTGTTCTTTCATGAGCACCCGTGCCAGAAGTCCCCAAAGTTAACGGCGCAATTACCGTGAGTGTCTATTAAAGGGGGCATAAAAGATGGCTGAGTGTGATTCACCACTATATCAGACACATAAAAGGACCAAGATGTGGAGAAAGAGGTGTGAACTCCCATCTTAGAGCAAAGGAGGACAATTACACCGAGGTTTTAAAGGATGAGACAAGAGCTTGTCTTTGGAGTCTATTTGCTCCAGAATGAGCCCAGGAACAGTGTGGAGAGTGGAGAGTTTGTTGTATGATAGGAAGGTGGAAGGTAAAAGACTGTCATTTGCTTTTCCTTGGAGTATTAGCTCCCCTGCGCGGCTAATTTCTCTCTGACATTTTTCATCGCCTAAAGTGAGAATTCAGTGTAATTGATTTGGGGGATGCCAAACAGCACATATGGGAAAAATCCCACAGTCTATATCATGATTATTTTTACAGATATATAAAAAAAGTGCTTACTTTGCTGTTTGGTCAGCATTTTCTGTTTGTTATAAAAGCTCATACCAAATCCTTTCAATCTTCCCTAAGTTATTTCTTCCCCCAAAGTTCTGCTTTCCCTAGATGTGGTAACAGGCACAAATAGCTTAAGACTCAGGGTGGAATTAAATTCAGCAGGTCAAAGACAAACACTTCAATCCACACCAAAGTTGGATACTAGGGGGAGGCCAGGAAATGCGAATTGTTGTCACTTTCAATAGACATCACAATAAAGACACCACCTTTCAGAGAACATTTCCTTGAAATGTCAAGGCCCTCCTCAGGAGCACTGAAAGACGGCGCCCCTTTAAAAGCAATATTGGCAGAAAACGTACAAGGTGGAGGCTGTCTATCTCCCTTTGCCATCAGAGCGTGCTGGAGGATGATAATCACTGTGGAGCAACAGCACCTGGAAGAGCTGAACTTTACCTTTTTCACATTTATTGGATCTTCAGCAGCTGGGGAATCTGGGTGTGCCATGGTAAAATGCGGTTCTTTAGCCTGCGGAAAATCCTTACATTTTCCCCTCATCTTACATGAATCCGTTTTATGAATACATTTACATAAATATTCAGTGCTCTAAATCTGTCCAGTTTGCTCAGACTGTCAAGAAACTGAAGCCACCATTTCTCGTCAAAAGAGATCTCACTTATCTTTTTTGAAGCCTTCACGAGGCCTCTTGAGTTGTGTGTATTTGAGAGCATGTTGTTTTTTTTGGGCTGTTATTGTGTTCATTTTGTGTCATTGACCACGAAATGATTCATCCAATTTATTACTGGGACATGTGCTGCTGCGGAGTTGTTAACTAGATATGGCAGCAATCTCAGAGTATTTCTCGTTGCCTGACATTCATCCTGAATTTAATTTGGCTGCTGTATTGTTGCCATAAAAAAACAAAAAAGCAAGGGAATAACATTACAAGTGTGCATACAGGCAAGACAGGATAATTGTTTATTACAAATTCTGTGCTACTAAACAAAATGAAAATAAATCTGAATATGGTGAAAAGCAGCAAGGTATCCTGTCTTGGCACTCAAGCTTGTTTGTGCATTGAAGGGCTGCTGATGAGTTGCCATGATACCATAGGACTACCATATTTTTGTATGGTATGTTGGTTTCTATTGACTATGGTTATGGTTTCTATTTTGAATTTATACTTACTCTAGTATAACACTAGTCTCCTCCTTTTTCCCCCCACATGGCACCTATATTATAATACGTTCACAAGGAACGGTGGCTGGATGCTGTATAGGTCATAAATTTTGGTAAACGTGATGTTAAAAACTCAAACTACACATTACATAAATTTTTCCCAAATATGGTTTCTGTAATTTTAGGTAAGAAAATAGGCAGTTTCTCTTGAATTTTCTACACACCTCCTTTAAGCTGCACTAATCAATATATTAACTAGCGATCTGTAATGACTGTCTGTAAAACCTGTTCATGATGTCAAAACCACAGAAAATTAGCGCTAAACTATGCAATATCCTTCAGCTCCATGGGACATTTTAGCGTTTTCCATACATTGTTGCTTTTATGGCCAGCAACTCTACCGTTTGCTTCATTCCCACTGCTCAGGTAGCTTCTTGTGTAGAAAAAGCTCTGACAAAACCACTGCACAGCACATCTTTAGCGATAAACTACCAACAAGGCTGGCGAATAGTGAACTATTTAGGAGCTAAAGAGGTTTCCTGAGATTTTTTTCTCGACTTGATGGACATCAAAAAGGAAATAAAAGTAGAGTGATTATTGGATTTAACATTCATCGGGTCTCCATGACACAGCACCATATAAATGATTACACTGCTACTGTGCATGCTGAATGTGTAAACAGAGGACAGTTCAGACAAGCATCCATGTCTTCACAAAATCTACGTAATCAACACCTAGGTAAGTCAGGTAATTCACCAGATGTTGAGTAAAATATTTAGTCCAAAACACAGTATTCCATCCATAAATAGACACAAACTGCGATCTTAAATTCAGTTCTTTCGGGGTTTTGCTTCATTAAATGCTGCTCAGGGAAAGCTCCCTACTAAAGTGGAACCCGAGTGCTAAGCTGTTGATTGACCCCGCTTTGTGGGGATCCATGCTGCATTCAACACATTCACAGCCATACAGAAGTGCTCTTAGAGCAGAAGGTTAAAAAATTCTCCCCACCCATAAAATTGCCACCTTCCTTTCAGTAGTCCAAGCTGAAGCCCAGAAAGCGATGGCAGCCTTCACTCTAACCTGAGCAAACTGGTAAGCCTTAACCTGTTGTGTTTCAGCCTGTAGTATTTTATTTAATCGGTTTGTAATGCGTTAATCCATAAATTTCTTTTAGAATTCAACCATCTTTAGTTAGATTATTACAATTTTATGTTATGAAATGAGATGTTGACTTACTTGACATAATAATTTTTCACCTATCAGATACAAATTAATTTTAGGTTACCTTTTGTAACATTAAAGGAGGAGACGAGTGCATCAAGCATCCTCAGGGAGGAGGCTGACATAGATGCACAGATGTACAGAAGTACTGCGTTAGCTTGAAACTTACATCACTGTTGAGGGGTGCTGGGAGGATGTCTCTGCCATTTGGACAGATCACTATTTCACATACCCTCTCCTGTCCATGCCAGTCTGAGCGGTAATGTGCATTCCAGCAACAAGTGAGTGCAGTCCAGTGAGTGCACTTTCAGCAAAGGTAGACTTGTACATACTTGATACAGAACAGCAGCACAAAAGGCTACTGTTCTGTGTATGTGTGTGTGTGTGTGTGTAAGACAGATAGATAGATAGATAGATAGATAGAGAGAGAGAGAGAGAGAAGCAGAGTTCATGTTCAAAGAAGCAAGAAAAGACTGACACAAAAGTCAGTTTTATTAAAGTTCACTGTTAAGATGCACAGGATGTATCGTTCATCTGTGCGCTGAGAAAGAAAAAGAGAAAAAGTTCAAGTCTTTAAAGAAGAGAAAGAAGAGTTACTTGTTTTGCTGCTCAATTGCAAAGAACGCCATCTGGAACAATTTGCCATGAAAAAGAGGAAAGAGAACGAGAACTCTCTGTACTGGAGTCTGTCTTCAGCTACTCCCAGGAGAAGGATCAGCACCACAGAGAGTGCTAAGGTGCTCCGTCTTGTCCCCGCTCTTGACTCAGTCCTCAGTCCTGACAGCTGTGCCACTATAATGTCTCACGTTGATAGTTTGCAGGTTGGGTCAGGTTTGATTGGTGCATATTTTGCACATTGTGCTGTGTGGGTTGACTCCCATAACCGGTCAGGTGACTGCAGGTGTTAAAAGACAGTGACCCACACATCATCACTGGACAGATATGGGAATTTGGAGTACTACTACTGCTGACCCAACTGCTACCACAGCAGGTGGGTAATGGAAAAACGGCCCTGCTCCCTTGAAATAAAGCAGAAAACAGACTCAACACAGCATTTGGGATGATGCTATAACCCTACATTTTTTAGTGTGTAGACTTACTTGATGCAGCCGTAGGACTGGCATCCTACAAAGGAGGCATCCAGGGGCATTGAGTGTTTATCGTGCATTTTTACTTTGATTGTGAAAATGTCAGCCTGTCAGCATGTACCTTGTCAAACAGTGGTCTTCTAGAATGGAACTAATGCATAAACAAAGTCCTAAAGGAGCAACCCACTGACTTTACACATGGAGGTCAGTTTCCTTGTCATTGGGGAATAGTACTCAGTCATCACCATCATACCATCTTTCACCGGTCCTCCTATGTAGTGCAAATCTATTTTCCTAAAATGCTTTGTTGTTAACTGAATAAAGAGATCTAATCTTAATTCTCCAGTATTTTATAACACATACAGACCCGTTCTTCAATCCCACTTTTGTTCTCTTATAATTTTATCTTGCAGGATACCTCCCTGCTTTCATCAACAAGAAGTACAAAAACACCTGGTGTGTGTCAGAAGGAGCAGCATGAGGGAAGTATTACATATTAACAGATGGACTGGATTATAGACATGATAAAAATGGAACCACAGAACAAGAGAGTTGAGCCTTTGTTTTAATTTAATAATTGAAGAGTATAAAAATAGATCATGGAGACAGAAAACTTTGAGATAACATTCCATAATGCTTCAGAAGTGGGAGTGCTGTTAATCAGCTTAACCTCACAAACTGAACAGGAATTTCAGAGTCGTATAATAATCCAAGTAACATTTCTAATGATCTGAATCTACCACTCTACTACTAATTAGAGCAGCCTGCAATCTGCAGTTTACTATTCTTATCTATCATTTACCCAACCGATGGTGAACGCCAAGGGTAATGACACCTTTTAGGAGTAAAAGCCACTTCAAGGAAACCAGTAAATGAGAATCATTAAATGCCAAAGATAATTGTAATTTCACTCCAGTTCTGTTTATTCTAATTAGCTCAAATGGCAGTGTTTGTGAGTGGGAAGCCAGTGAGGGAGTATTGGCACCTATTGGTTGCTTGTGAAAGGCGATAACTGCTACTACGAGCGTGATGAGGCCAAAGAGAGGATGACGAAGGGGTGAGAGGCAGTGCATCCCGGAGGGGGAGCTGGCTTTACCAAACTGTAGAGAGAAGGTGTGGCGAAATAAAAATAAGAGGGAGAAAATGAAAATGAAGAAAAGGAAGGAGGAAAATTTCTCACTATTATGTATTTCACGCTAGAGAGAGCATCTGACATATCCAATTTCTAACCTGAGACACTTACTGTGTCTTTGTGGAGCTAGGAAGGGTTAGAGGGGAGGTTATGGTATAACAGATCGGTATATGTGTGCGTGTCACTGTCTGTGCTTGAAGCGGTGGAGCTGAAGCCAGATAATAAAAGTTTTTTTTGTATTGAATATGTTGTTTAAATAAGCTTTCACTATCTGACTGCAGCCATCTCACGGAAACATTTATTTTCTGTTGAAGCTCTTTATGTTTGTGTGTGCAGGAAAGAAATGATCATTTCATATTTGTTACCCACTGGGGAGTACATATTAATGCCCTCAGGTGTTCACAGACGCACACACACAAATATACATACACACAGAGTCATGTTTCCATCACTTTTGGGGTCGTAACATAGACTTACATCCATTTCCTAACAATAAACATTACCTGACTAATCCTAAGCCTTACCTTAACCTAACTCTCATCTTAGCCTAACTCTAACCTTAGCCTTACCTTATAGCAAGTCTTCACCATAATATTTAATGACTTATGCTGTGGGGACTTGCATTTTGTCCCCACAGGTAAGGCAGGTCCGCACAATGTGACTGTGTAAACAGATTATTGTCCCCACGAATACAGGAATACGTATACACACACACATACACACACACACACACACTGCTACCTCCCACCCTCTCCTGCGGGGTTATAGCACCTCCATCACTATTACAAGCTCATAAAATCAGACTGATGCGTGATGCTCCTGTTTTTCCACAAAGAATTCAATTGACAGATTATCATGTGCCTGATTAGTTTTAAACCACATGTACTTTGTTTGCACACATTTTCTGGCTAATTGCTCAGCTTTGTTTTTTGCTCACTGGAATCTGTCACCTCGTGTGAAATGCACGCAGCTCTTTCTCATCAAAGTGGATGTGTTAGTTAACGCGAACAGCATCAACTCTTCAAACACTAGAAAGATGTTTGGCGTCTCTTTTTAATTGCATGCCACTGCAATTATACAAGTTATTTCTAAAGGAGGAGGTGGTGTTTTTTTCCCCCCTGCTTCTCATCCCAGCCTACTTCGCCTCTTCCAGAAGTTGACCTGGTGGCTCACCAATCTCGTTGTCATAATTGCCATCATCACGATCACTATTATCTTAATTGGCCTTATCTCCTCGTTAGCTGCTCGTTAGCTAATTGACTTAGAAAATATCCCACCAAACACTTTGCGAGCAGCGAGACAAAAGGCAACAGACGGAGATCAAGAGGAGACATCTGCCTTTTGAGAGAAGAGAAAAACTGCAGCAAGCTTCTGCTCATCTGTCACAGTAATGACTGTCTCAACAACTGTACACAATTATGTGGAGGAATAACTACTGCTGCAGCCGCCGCCACACTACTGACACTGCAGAACACACACACACTTTCTTACAAGTGCTTGCATAAAGCACACAATCAGACCTAGACAGATGCTTAATGACATGTTCAGATAGACCTAAGGACACACACAGCTACAGAAAGGAAAGAGAACGCAATTATACAGAGGGCAAGACACACAAATATACCCCCACACACGTTATGGAATGTGTGTGTCAAAAAGCCAATTATAGCCCGCTGAAAGAAATGGGAAGAAGTACTGTAATTACTGCATGCCGATCTGTGTTAAAATTAGGATGAATAGCAGAAAATATCAGAATTATCATTAATTAAAGCATGAGACAGGTCTCAACTATCCATTTAATGACACGGAGAAGGCTTCTATGCTGCAATTTGCTCCAGACTAAAGCAAAACACGTGAAATTTCAGAAGAGCTTTAAAGAGAGTTCAAGGCATTTCTCACAACAGTATCCTCTGAAATAACTCCTAACCCAAAGTAAAATGTTTTTGTCACAACCATTTCAACTTGAATAATCTGTGTTGTTCTTCTCTGGCCTCCTTCTATCGTTCTCACTGTCCTTTTATTCTACGCCTGATTTTTCTCTTTGTGTCACTTCATGAGTCTTCCAGATTCTCTCCATTTCCCTCACTGTTTTTCACACCATCCCACCCTCTTTTCCTACCCCCATGGCCATTTTTTCTACTCATTTTCCTGGATAGCACTTTCTTTTACTTTGCGTTTTGTCTGTCTGCTGTGTTTTTCTGTAATGCTTTCCCTCTCTTTCTTTCTTGCTCTCTCCATCTCTTTCTGTCACTGTGTGTTGCTGTAGGGTTGCCGAGTCTGGTGGTGTCACTGGTAATAGGGTCCCATGGGTGTTTGGAACACAATTGCTGGGGTCTGGGAGCTGCCATGACATGGGGGCCTTGTGCTCTCCTGTTCTATTTTAAAAAGGGAATGCAGCTGGATGTGTGTGTGTGCATCCATCAAACTTTGATGATTAATGCAGAGGACTGATCAACGTAGAGGACTTGAAATTGACCATATAGTACATCAGATTTGCTGTGGTCTTTGCAGCCCTGCTGAGGGGGTCTGGACCCCAGGTTGGGAACTACTGCCTCAGGTCCCCTTTTGTAAAGCTTGTCAATATGGACTTGAACTTACTGCAGTCTGGCACGTTGATAGAACAATAGAGGGTGGTACAGGTGGTACAGGAAGCCTTACAGGCTCAATTATGTTTCATTAAGTGCTTCTCTCTCAAATGCTTTGTGTGAATCCCTGATGAATTCATTTTCTTATTCATTTATTATTGCCATACAATTAAGAACTTTTAAATAATGTGCAGAAATGTGGTCTGTATATCATACATTTATTCAAATACTCCATTCAATCAAGCAGACGAAATTTTTAGTTTCAAATAGATGATTATCAATGTACCTTCACATTGGTAAAATCCAACTTTCCATGGTTTTTTATAATTCTGTATCAGCTCATAACCAGTAGCAAATATCCTGCATAAGGAAAAAAACTGTATATTAACACTGCATTAAATGGCTATGAGAAATCTGAGGAGGAATGAGCAGAGGTGAAAAAGCCACAGGTAATTATTACCTGACTCTGTGGCTCCCTTCAGGTCTAAAGAGTGATTTAGCACCTTATACTTCTTTCCTTTCTTAGTTTCTCTCCATTTTCATCAGAGTAGTTTCCAGGCACAGTAGGAAGCTGTTTTCAGCAAAAACTCTGATAAGCTCACTATACACCTACTTGCATAGCACCAAACACCAGACAAACAAAAAAGATAAGATAAGATAAGATAAGATAATCCTTTATTAGTCCCATTACTGGGAAATTGCAATGTTACAGCAGCAAACAAGATATAGAGGGTGCAAAGCATGCAAGAAAAGGGGAAGGATGAGCATTCAAAAAGAATAAATACACATGAAACCTGCAGTACCTGCAGCTGTACACAGTACAGAAAAGAAAAGACTATTCACACTAGAGTCCCTCAAGTTATGATTAATGGATGGATTGATTATTGTACCGATTTGTTTCAGGAAAAGACTAAGTATGTATGTACTGATCCTAGTAGTAGTGTTACATGAGTAAGGATTATTGCACAATTATTACTACACCTGTGTTATTGCAGGTCTGGCGTGACCATTTGTCCCATTATTGCACATGATTTATTGTCCAGTTAACACATTCAACAGCTTAAATGTCCAGTCTATCAGCTGTGCTTGTTGTGGAGTCTGACAGCAGTGGGCAGGAAGGAGCGGCGGTACCTCTCCTTCACACAGCGCGGGTGGAGCAGTCTGTCACTGAAGGAGCTGCCCAGTGCTGTCAGAGTGCCCTGCATGGGGTGGGAGGGGGTCTCCAGCATGGACGACAGCTTGGCTATCGTCCTCCTGTCACCCACCTCATCCACTGAGTCCAGGGGGCAGCCCAGAACTGAGGCGGCCCTCCTCACCAGATTTTCCAGTCTCTTTTTGTCCCGGGCAGAGATGCTGCCTGCCCAGCAGACCACACCATAAAAGATGGCTGATGCCACCACTGAGTCATAAAAACTCCTGAGGAGTGGACCCTGTATTCCAAAGGCCCTCAGTCTCCTGAGCAGGTAGAGTCTGCTCTGGCCCTTTTTGTACAGGGCATCCGTGTTGTCAGACCAGTCCAGTTTATTGTTGAGGTGAACGCCCAGGTACTTGTAGGAGATGACTCTCTCAATGTCTGTTCCCTGGATGTTCACCAGTGCGGGTGGGGTGTGCTGGCGCCTGCTGAAGTCCGTCCATGATGAGGCCGACTATCGCAGAGACATCTGAGAACTTCTTTAGGTGGCAGGTTGGGGTGTTGTACCTGAAATCAGAGGTATAGAGAGTGAACAGAAAGTGAGCCAGAACTGTTCCCTGTGGTGCACCTGTACTACAGAGAAGCATGTCAGACTCACATACTGTGGCCTGGTAGTCCACAGTCCAGGCACTGAGACGGTGGTCTACTCCTGCACATTTCAGCTTGTCTCCCAGTAGGGTGAAGTGGTGTTGAAGGCACTGGAGAAGTCAAGAACATGATCCTCACAGTGCTCCCAGCCCTCTCCAGGTGAGATAGTGATGTGTGCAGGAGGTAGATAATGGCATCCTCCACTCCAATTCCTGGCTGGTAGGCAAACTGCAGCGGGTCCATCGATGAGCTCACCAGCGGGCGCAGGTGGGCGAGGACGAGTCTCTCCAGAGTCTTCATCAGGTGAGACGTCAGTGTCACTGGCCTGTAACTGCTGAGCTCCTTCGGATGGGGGGTCTTTGGCACTGGTACCAGGCATGATGTCTTCCACAGCTGTGGGACTCTGGCCAGCGACAGGCTCAGGTTGAACATGTGCTGGAAGATTCCACACAGCAGGTCAGCGCAGGATCTCAAGAGCCTGGGACTGATGCCGTCTGGACCTGCTGCCTTCCTCACCTTCAGTTTCCTCAGCTGATTCCTCACCTGCGAGGCTGTGACAGACAGGCTCGAGCAGAGAGGAGGGGTGCTGGGGACCGGAGAGGGGGAGCCCATGTCTGCAGATGGGATGTGAAGTGGCTGAGGGCTGAATGCTGGGGGAGGGGGGAAGGAGAGGGGGGGGGGCAGTTCACAGCAGGAGAAGTGGGGGGTAGCAGCAGGGACTGAGTGGGGGGAGGTGCAGGCACCACATCGAACCTGTTGAAAAACTGGTTCTACTTGTTTGCCCACACCTGGTCCCCCCCAGTCAGCCAGTCAGAGTCTTGGCTTCCTTGTGGCTTGAGATGGTCATCAGGCCCTGCCAGACTCCGCTGATGTTCTTATTCTGCAACTGGTCCACCATCTTCTTCCTGTAATACCTTTTCCCCTCTCTGATCCTCCTCCTTAGCTTCAGCTCCTCTCTATTCCCTGACATGAAGGCTCTCTTCAAACTAATTTTCTTTGTTTTGGGGCTTGTGGTTCTCCATTTTGAGTTTGATGATGTTCCACTGGTTTTCAATTGGAGAGGTTCTTATTTGCATATTTATTATGAGGAAATTATATTTAGTCTTTTTTATTACTTATATACATACATATTTATATATTTATATTTATATATATATATTTATATATACGCATGTGTGTGTGTGTGTGTTTTTTTTTTTTCAAAATACCTCAATCATCCAGTTTCTTGAATGATTTCGGTCTTGTGGGAGAAACCCGGAGCACCCGGAGAAAACCCGATGTCTATCAGTATATTAAATTGAACCGCTTTTGCTGCAGACATTTTGGCTTGTCATACTATGACAAGCCAAAATATCTGCTGTGGAAAGGGTCCTAAGAATTTTATTGTCTGTTCTTTGCCAGACGGAAGGCGTATTTTGTTTGGAGAGTCCCCTCAGAGCTCTCACCCTCCTCCTGGACTTTGAAGGCTGGTGCATCAAAGATGTACTTCTTTTGCTTGCTCCACAGCTCCTCAGGGACTTTAACTTCTTTCAATGGGTCCGTAGCAGATGCAGGGCGGGGCTCATCCTCATGCTTCTCCATCCGTCTGGCGATTTTTCTTGGAGGCCGGGAGTCTATCTCCTCAAGCTCAGTGGAAAGCTCAAGGTTGACTGAGATCTGGACGTTGAGCTGAGTTTTCAGCTCCTCCAGCTCTCTCTCAAAAAGTGTCTGTTTCTGCTGCAGGGTTTCTCTCACCTCCACTATCTTTTGACAGAGGGTTTCCTTGTCAGCACTCAGCTTGTTAACCACACTCCAGGCCTCCGACACTGTGTTTGAGTGAGACTTGATTTCCTTGTCAAGCTGGAGCTGAAGGGTGTCAACATGCTGTCTGGCAGTGAGGACATCAGTTTCATACCTCAGGTGGTTCTCATTGTATGAAAGTTTGATTTTGTCTAGTTCTTTCTGAAGAAGCACTTTGTTTTCCCTCTCCATCTGGAGATCAGCAGTGATTGTCTCCACGCTGTGTCTGTGTGTCTCTTGCAGCTCCTCGCAATGTTTTAGAAGGATCATCTTCTCCTGGCATGCCTTCTCAAGTTCACACTGAAGGGTACCAGCCTGCTGTCTGACACTGACGTTCTCAGTTTCATACCTTTGGCAGATCTCTTGGCATGAATCTCTGATCTTCTCCAGTTCTTCTTGGAGATGCTTTTTTTTCTCCTGGAGCTCAGCTGAGGACGTCTCCTGGATGTGGATGTGTGCTGCTTGCAGCTCCTCATATTCTTTTTGTAGGACTGTCCTCTTTTGGTTCTCCCTCTGTAGCTCCTGATGAAGAGTATCAGCCTGCTGTCTGACATTGGCAACCTCAGTTTCATACCTCAGGTGGTTCTCATGGTATGAAAGTTTGATTTTGTCTAGTTCTTTCTGAAGAAGCACTTTGTTTTCCCTCTCCATCTGGAGATCAGCAGTGATTGTCTCCATGCTGCGTCTGTGTGTCTCTTGCAGCTCCTCGCAATGTTTTAGAAGGATCATCTTCTCCTGGCATGCCTTCTCAAATTCACACTGAAGGGTACCAGCTTGTTGTCTGACACTGACATTCTCAGTTTCATATCTTTGGCTGATCTCTTGGTATGAAACTTTGATCTTCTCCAGTTCTTCTTGGAGAAGCCTGTTTTTCTCCCTCTCCTCCTGGAGTTCAGCTGAGAACGTCTTCTGGCTGTCGGTGTGTGCTGCTTGCAGCTCCTCATGTGTTTTGTGCAGGACTGCATTCTGTTGCCTCACCTTCTCAAGTTCACGCTGAAGGGCGTGAACTTGAGATATATTTGCAGCGCCTGCAGTGTGAGGATCATTGTATGCCAACTGTCTCTTTGGCTCTCTCTTTCCTGCTGTTCTATTGTTTATTTTCACTGTCAGGGACTCTTGTCCTTTGAACTGTATTTTTTTCTTGTTGAACTGTTGGGTATTTTCCATTGCCTTGTTCTGTTGATATGAACAGCTGATCTGACGAGACCTGCTTATTAGACTCATCCCAGTGTTCCTGTGGAACCCTCTTGTGTTCTTCATTCCGGGCATTTTCTTTGATTGTTGTTTCCAGTAGCACTTGTCTGCTAGGAAAGATTTTCTTTTGTTGAATGTCGCTTTATCACAGTGGTCACCTGCTAAAGGCACTAAAATGATCTGACTGTCTGAACAGCTGCTCCTTATATAGAGACCATAGAATGGAAGTTGTCCTTTGATCCTTTGATTCATGAAGGTTCACTTGTATGGTCCTTTGATCTTGACAGTTCCATTGCATTTTTTTTAAAAAAAGCTTTATTTATTTTTTTGTGTTTACATGTTCACATTCTAAATCACAATCTGTAATTTAAATGTGAACAAAATGGTTGCCCCACTAACAGCACAACAGACAGAAAGACAGGGAAAGACATAAGATGGGACAAGGAGGTGGGAACATCACTGCAGTATCTGCTGCAAGCCTACCTGAGTAACTCTCCCAGAAATGAGCAATTTTCATCCATACAGCAAAATCAGAAACTCAGTCTTTGATAGCAGTGAGGAGTTGCAGCTCTGCGCAAGCCAAGGTTGACACAATACAGAAAGTGGTACCAATGATAATATATCAGAAGATGGAGAGGCTACCCCACTCTCAGTAGAAATCAACATAAAAGTAGTCCAGAGAGTGAAACAACTTATTGCAAATTAGGCTGCTTGATGAAAGGTTAGAAAGCTCAACTGAGCAGATAAATCACAATTCATGCATTTCTAAGCAAAGCTCCTCTAACAAACCTCCCAAGAAAAAAGAGGCTAGGGATCCATCCAGCTGATCCTGGCGAAAGCACACCAGGTCTAAACAGCACTTCTAAGAGGAAAATATCTAATGATGGGCTGGAAACTCATGCAATGCAAAAAACCGAGCCATTTATCTAATTCACAACTGCCCCAATGCATGAATCAAACTTTCAGTGTTACATAACAACACAGCTCTCCATGAGGATATCTATCTCTCTAAGAGAACTCTTGAACTCTTGCTATTACAATATTCACTCTATGGAATCTTTGCTTCTTCAGTGTTTGATCACCATTCAGTATGGTAACAACAACAAGAGAGTGTAACAGCCTGGAAAAAAAATTCACATAAGAGCTGTACCCCTGCATGCAAGGCATGCATAGTTGAAACTGCAAGCGCATGCACAACTTTCGAATTTTATTTCCAAGTCTCTAACAGTTGTTTAGATATTGTATTTAAGAAAAGTGGTGCACTATCAGACCAACCACTAGCAGTGCTACAAACAACACTTTTTCCTCATTGTATCACTGCAAGGCTGAATAAAAAAAGGACACTAGTTTCTAGCCATAAGCAGAGACAGAAGACAGAAGGGTCAACAATATTCATTATAAACATACAGTCATGGAAAAAATATTAGACCACCCTTGTTTTCTTTAATTTCTTGTTCATTTTAATGCCTGGTACCACTAAAGGTATATTACCTGAAGAATACAATGAACACAACAAAAAATGTTGTAGTTGATTCCATAATATTTATGTCCTATTTGACATGCTTAAGCTTAACTGTATTCCCAGGGTATATAAGAGGCCATTTCATGTCATAAGCAGCACTGCACATGCAAAGGCCTAGAGTGGTTTCCTGCTCACATTCAAGCCATAGCACAACTCAGAAGTTGTCAGCTCTGTTAGACCTTGGCGCTGCTGGAAATTGGCATGAGTGAGAGACAGGTAGCCAAAAAACTGAAGATCTCCAAGACAGCCGTTCATACCAAATTGCTAGCTAGTCAAGGCAGGAAATGTATTTCTACCCCATGAGAGGACTGGGCACTCATCTGGGCACTCTCAAGAAATGTGACTTGTTCAGCAAGGACAGTTCGAAACTGTTTTCTTGAAGTTGGTCTGAAGTCACACAGGGCACAGAAGAAGCCCTTCATCAACGAAAGGCAGAGGAAGGTCTGGTTACTCTTTGCAAGGGATCACAAGGATTGGACTGTTGATGATTGGGCTAAGGTTCTCTTCAATGATGAATCCAATTTTGAGTTGATGCCCACTCCAGCCAACTTACTGGTTAGGAGGAAGCCTGGAGAAGCCTACAAACTAGACTGTCTTTCCCCTACAGTAAAACATGGGGGTGGATTGGTGATGATCTGGGGTTGTTTCAGTATGGTTGGAACAGGGCAAATGCAATTGTGTGAAGGGCGAATGAACCAGGTCACATACAGGGCTACTCTTGAAAACAGTCTTCTTCCATCAGCTGATAAACTCTTTCCTGCCTTGAATGACTGGATTTTCCAACAAGATAATGCCCTTTGCCACACGGCAAGGTCAGTTAAAGCCTGGATGGAGAACTAGAACATTCGAACCATGCCTTGGTCTGCTCAATCACCAGATCTAAATCCAATTGAAAACCAGTGGAACATCATCAAACTCAAAATGGAGAACCACAAGCCCCAAAACAAAGAAAATTAGTTTGAATTTTTGCAACAGGAATGGGCTGCTGTGACAGCAAATATCCTGCATAAGGAAAAAAACTGTATATTAACACTGCATTAAATGGCTATGAGAAATCTGAGGAGGAATGAGCAGAGGTGAAAAAGCCACAGGTAATTATTACCTGACTCTGTGGTTCCCTTCAGGTCTAAAGAGTGATTTAGCACCTTATACTTCTTTCCTTTCTTAGTTTCTCTCCATTTTCATCAGAGTAGTTTCCAGGCACAGTAGGAAGCTGTTTTCAGCAAAACCTCTGATAAACCCACTATACACCTACTTGCATAGCACCAAACACCAGACAAACAAAAAAGCTAAGATAAGATAAGATAAGATAATCCTTTATTAGTCCCATTACTGGGAAATTGCAATGTTACAGCAGCAAACAAGATATAGAGGGTGCAAAGCATGCAAGAAAAAGGGAAGAATGAGCATTCAAAAAGAATAAATACACAGGAAACCTGCAGTACCTGCAGCTGCAGATGATTAATGGATGGATTGATTATTGTACCGATTTGTTTCAGGAAAAGACTAAGTATGTATGTACTGATCCTAGTAGTAGTGTTACATGAGTAAGGATTATTGCACAATTATTACTACACCTGTGTTATTGCAGGTCTGGCGTGACCATTTGACCCATTATTGCACATGATTTATTGTCCAGTTAACACATTCAACAGCTTAAATGTCCAGTCTATCAGCTGTGCTTGTTGTGGAGTCTGACAGCAGTGGGCAGGAAGGAGCGGCGGTACCTCTCCTTCACACAGCGCGGGTGGAGCAGTCTGTCACTGAAGGAGCTGCCCAGTGCTGTCAGAGTGCCCTGCATGGGGTGGGAGGGGGTCTCCAGCACGGACGACAGCTTGGCTATCGTCCTCCTGTCACCCACCTCATCCACTGAGTCCAGGGGGCAGCCCAGAACTGAGGCGGCCCTCCTCACCAGATTTTCCAGTCTCTTTTTGTCCCGGGCAGAGATGCTGCCTGCCCAGCAGACCACACCATAAAAGATGGCTGATGCCACCACTGAGTCATAAAAACTCCTGAGGAGTGGACCCTGTATTCCAAAGGCCCTCAGTCTCCTGAGCAGGTAGAGTCTGCTCTGGCCCTTTTTGTACAGGGCATCCGTGTTGTCAGACCAGTCCAGTTTATTGTTGAGGATGAACGCCCAGGTACTTGTAGGAGATGACTCTCTCAATGTCTGTTCCCTGGATGTTCACCAGTGCGGGTGGGGTGTGCTGGCGCCTGCTGAAGTCCGTCCATGATGAGGCCGACTATCGCAGAGACATCTGAGAACTTCTTTAGGTGGCAGGTTGGGGTGTTGTACCTGAAATCAGAGGTATAGAGAGTGGACAGAAAGTGAGCCAGAACTGTTCCCTGTGGTGCATCTGTACTACAGAGAAGCATGTCAGACTCACATACTGTGGCCTGGTAGTCCACAGTCCAGGCACTGAGACGGTGGTCCACTCCTGCACATTTCAGCTTGTCTCCCAGTAGGGTGGGCTGGATGGTGTTGAAGGCACTGGAGAAGTCAAGAACATGATCCTCACAGTGCTCCCAGCCCTCTCCAGGTGAGATAGTGATGTGTGCAGGAGGTAGATAATGGCATCCTCCACTCCAATTCCTGGCTGGTAGGCAAACTGCAGCGGGTCCATCGATGAGCTCACCAGCGGGCGCAGGTGGGCGAGGACGAGTCTCTCCAGAGTCTTCATCAGGTGAGACGTCAGTGTCACTGGCCTGTAACTGCTGAGCTCCTTCGGATGGGGGGTCTTTGGCACTGGTACCAGGCATGATGTCTTCCACAGCTGTGGGACTCTGGCCAGCGACAGGCTCAGGTTGAACATGTGCTGGAAGATTCCACACAGCAGGTCAGCGCAGGATCTCAAGAGCCTGGGACTGATGCCGTCTGGACCTGCTGCCTTCCTCACCTTCAGTTTCCTCAGCTGATTCCTCACCTGCGAGGCTGTGACAGACAGGCTCGAGCAGAGAGGAGGGGTGCTGGGGACCGGAGAGGGGGAGCCCATGTCTGCAGATGGGATGTGAAGTGGCTGAGGGCTGAATGCTGGGGGAGGGGGGATGGAGGGGGGGGGGGGGGGCAGTTCACAGCAGGAGAAGTGGGGGGTAGCAGCAGGGACTGAGTGGGGGGAGGTGCAGGCACCACATCGAACCTGTTGAAAAACTGGTTCTACTTGTTTGCCCACACCTGGTCCCCCCCAGTCAGCCAGTCAGAGTCTTGGCTTCCTTGTGGCTTGAGATGGTCATCAGGCCCTGCCAGACTCCGCTGATGTTCTTATTCTGCAACTGGTCCACCATCTTCTTCCTGTAATACCTTTTCCCCTCTCTGATCCTCCTCCTTAGCTTCAGCTCCTCTCTATTCCCTGACATGAAGGCTCTCTTCAAACTAATTTTCTTTGTTTTGGGGCTTGTGGTTCTCCATTTTGAGTTTGATGATGTTCCACTGGTTTTCAATTGGAGAGGTTCTTATTTGCATATTTATTATGAGGAAATTATATTTAGTCTTTTTTATTACATATATACATACATATTTATATTTATATATATATATTTATATATACGCATGTGTGTGTGTGTGGTTTTTTTTTTCAAAATACCTCAATCATCCAGTTTCTTGAATGATTTCGGTCTTGTGGGAGAAACCCGGAGCACCCGGAGAAAACCCGATGTCTATCAGTATATTAAATTGAACCGCTTTTCTGCAGACATTTTGGCTTGTCATACTATGACAAGCCAAAATATCTGCTGTGGAAAGGGTCCTAAGAATTTTATTGTCCGTTCTTTGCCAGACGGAAGGCGTATTTTGTTTGGAGAGTCCCCTCAGAGCTCTCACCCTCCTCCTGGACTTTGAAGGCTGGTGCATCAAAGATGTACTTCTTTTGCTTGCTCCACAGCTCCTCAGGGACTTTAACTTCTTTCAATGGGTCCGTAGCAGATGCAGGGCGGGGCTCATCCTCATGCTTCTCCATCCGTCTGGCGATTTTTCTTGGAGGCCGGGAGTCTATCTCCTCAAGCTCAGTGGAAAGCTCAAGGTTGACTGAGATCTGGACGTTGAGCTGAGTTTTCAGCTCCTCCAGCTCTCTCTCAAAAAGTGTCTGTTTCTGCTGCAGGGTTTCTCTCACCTCCGCTATCTTTTGACAGAGGGTTTCCTTGTCAGCACTCAGCTTGTTAACCGCACTCCAGGCCTCCGACACTGTGTTTGAGTGAGACTTGATTTCCTTGTCAAGCTGGAGCTGAAGGGTGTCAACATGCTGTCTGGCAGTGAGGACATCAGTTTCATACCTTAGGTGGTTGTCGTGGTATGAAAGTTTGATTTTGTCTAGTTCTTTCTGAAGGAGCACTTTGTTTTCCCTCTCCATCTGGAGATCAGCAGTGATTGTCTCCACGCTGTGTCTGTGTGTCTCTTGCAGCTCCTCGCAATGTTTTAGAAGGATCATCTTCTCCTGGCATGCCTTCTCAAGTTCACACTGAAGGGTACCAGCCTGCTGTCTGACACTGACGTTCTCAGTTTCATACCTTTGGCAGATCTCTTGGCATGAATCTCTGATCTTCTCCAGTTCTTCTTGGAGATGCTTGTTTTTCTCCTGGAGCTCAGCTGAGGACGTCTCCTGGATGTGGATGTGTGCTGCTTGCAGCTCCTCATATTCTTTTTGTAGGACTGTCCTCTTTTGGTTCTCCCACTGTAGCTCCTGATGAAGAGTACCAGCCTGCTGTCTGACATTGGCAACCTCAGTTTCATACCTCAGGTGGTTCTCATGGTATGAAAGTTTGATTTTGTCTAGTTCTTTCTGAAGAAGCACTTTGTTTTCCCTCTCCATCTGGAGATCAGCAGTGATTGTCTCCATGCTGCGTCTGTGTGTCTCTTGCAGCTCCTCGCAATGTTTTAGAAGGATCATCTTCTCCTGGCATGCCTTCTCAAATTCACACTGAAGGGTACCAGCTTGTTGTCTGACACTGACATTCTCAGCTTCATACCTTTGGCTGATCTCTTGGAATGAAACTTTCATCTTCTCCAGTTGTTCTTGGAGAAGCCTGTTTTTCTGCCTCTCCTTCTGGAGTTCAGCTGAGAACATCTTCTGGCTGTCGGTGTGTGCTGCTTGCAGCTCCTCATATGTTTCGTGCAGGACTGTATTCTGTTGCCTCACCTTCTCAAGTTGACGCCGAAGGGCGTGAACTTGAGAAGGTGACCTGAACTGTATTTTTTTCTTGTTGAACTGTTGGGTATTTTCCATCGCCTTGTTCTGTTGATATGAACAGCTGATCTGACGAGACCTGCTTATTAGACTCATCCCAGTGTTCCTGTGGAACCCTCTTGTGTTCTTCATTCCGGGCATTTTCTTTGATTGTTGTTTCCAGTAGCACTTGTCTGCTAGGAAAGATTTTCTTTTGTTGAATGTCGCTTTATCACAGTGGTCACCTGCTAAAGGCACTAAAATGATCTGACTGTCTGAACAGCTGCTCCTTATATAGAGACCATAGAATGGAAGTTGTCCTTTGATCCTTTGATTCATGAAGGTTCACTTGTATGGTCCTTTGATCTTGACAGTTCCATTGCATTTTTTTTAAAAAAAAGCTTTATTTATTTTTTTGTGTTTACATGTTCACATTCTAAATCACAATCTGTAATTTAAATGTGAACAAAATGGTTGCCCCACTAACAGCACAACAGACAGAAAGACAGGGAAAGACATAAGATGGGACAAGGAGGTGGGAACATCACTGCAGTATCTGCTGCAAGCCTACCTGAGTAACTCTCCCAGAAATGAGCAATTTTCATCCATACAGCAAAATCAGAAACTCAGTCTTTGATAGCAGTGAGGAGTTGCAGCTCTGCGCAAGCCAAGGTTGACACAATACAGAAAGTGGTACCAATGATAATATATCAGAAGATGGAGAGGCTACCCCACTCTCAGTAGAAATCAACATAAAAGTAGTCCAGAGAGTGAAACAACTTATTGCAAATTAGGCTGCTTGATGAAAGGTTAGAAAGCTCAACTGAGCAGATAAATCACAATTCATGCATTTCTAAGCAAAGCTCCTCTAACAAACCTCCCAAGAAAAAAGAGGCTGGGGATCCATCCAGCTGATCCTGGCGAAAGCACACCAGGTCTAAACAGCACTTCTAAGAGGAAAATATCTAATGATGGGCTGGAAACTCATGCAATGCAAAAAACCGAGCCATTTATCTAATTCACAACTGCCCCAATGCATGAATCAAACTTTCAGTGTTACATAACAACACAGCTCTCCATGAGGATATCTATCTCTCTAAGAGAACTCTTAGAAACTGTATTACAATGCTATTACAATATTCACTCTATGGAATCTTTGCTTCTTCAGTGTTTGATCACCATTCAGTATGGTAACAACAACAAGAGAGTGTAACAGCCTGGAAAAAAAATTCACATAAGAGCTGTACCCCTGCATGCAAGGCATGCATAGTTGAAACTGCAAGCGCATGCACGACTTTCGAATTTTATTTCCAAGTCTCTAACAGTTGTTTAGATATTGTATTTAAGAAAAGTGGTGCACTATCAGACCAACCACTAGCAGTGCTACAAACAACACTTTTTCCTCATTGTATCACTGCAAGGCTGAATAAAAAAAGGACACTAGTTTCTAGCCATAAGCAGAGACAGAAGCAGAGACAGAAGACAGAAGGGTCAACAATATTCATTATAAACATACAGTCATGGAAAAAATATTAGACCACCCTTGTTTTCTTTAATTTCTTGTTCATTTTAATGCCTGGTACCACTAAAGGTATATTACCTGAAGAATACAATGAACACAACAAAAAATGTTGTAGTTGATTCCATAATATTTATGTCCTATTTGACATGCTTAAGCTTAACTGTATTCCCAGGGTATATAAGAGGCCATTTCATGTCATAAGCAGCACTGCACATGCAAAGGCCTAGAGTGGTTTCCTGCTCACATTCAAGCCATAGCACAACTCAGAAGTTGTCAGCTCTGTTAGACCTTGGCGCTGCTGGAAATTGGCATGAGTGAGAGACAGGTAGCCAAAAAACTGAAGATCTCCAAGACAGCCGTTCATACCAAATTGCTAGCTAGTCAAGGCAGGAAATGTATTTCTACCCCATGAGAGGACTGGGCACTCATCTGGGCACTCTCAAGAAATGTGACTTGTTCAGCAAGGACAGTTCGAAACTGTTTTCTTGAAGTTGGTCTGAAGTCACACAGGGCACAGAAGAAGCCCTTCATCAACGAAAGGCAGAGGAAGGTCTGGTTACTCTTTGCAAGGGATCACAAGGATTGGACTGTTGATGATTGGGCTAAGGTTCTCTTCAATGATGAATCCAATTTTGAGTTGATGCCCACTCCAGCCAACTTACTGGTTAGGAGGAAGCCTGGAGAAGCCTACAAACTAGACTGTCTTTCCCCTACAGTAAAACATGGGGGTGGATTGGTGATGATCTGGGGTTGTTTCAGTATGGTTGGAACAGGGCAAATGCAATTGTGTGAAGGGCGAATGAACCAGGTCACATACAGGGCTACTCTTGAAAACAGTCTTCTTCCATCAGCTGATAAACTCTTTCCTGCCTTGAATGACTGGATTTTCCAACAAGATAATGCCCTTTGCCACACGGCAAGGTCAGTTAAAGCCTGGATGGAGAACTAGAACATTCGAACCATGCCTTGGTCTGCTCAATCACCAGATCTAAATCCAATTGAAAACCAGTGGAACATCATCAAACTCAAAATGGAGAACCACAAGCCCCAAAACAAAGAAAATTAGTTTGAATTTTTGCAACAGGAATGGGCTGCTGTGACAGCAAATATCCTGCATAAGGAAAAAAACTGTATATTAACACTGCATTAAATGGCTATGAGAAATCTGAGGAGGAATGAGCAGAGGTGAAAAAGCCACAGGTAATTATTACCTGACTCTGTGGTTCCCTTCAGGTCTAAAGAGTGATTTAGCACCTTATACTTCTTTCCTTTCTTAGTTTCTCTCCATTTTCATCAGAGTAGTTTCCAGGCACAGTAGGAAGCTGTTTTCAGCAAAACCTCTGATAAACCCACTATACACCTACTTGCATAGCACCAAACACCAGACAAACAAAAAAGCTAAGATAAGATAAGATAAGATAATCCTTTATTAGTCCCATTACTGGGAAATTGCAATGTTACAGCAGCAAACAAGATATAGAGGGTGCAAAGCATGCAAGAAAAAGGGAAGAATGAGCATTCAAAAAGAATAAATACACAGGAAACCTGCAGTACCTGCAGCTGCAGATGATTAATGGATGGATTGATTATTGTACCGATTTGTTTCAGGAAAAGACTAAGTATGTATGTACTGATCCTAGTAGTAGTGTTACATGAGTAAGGATTATTGCACAATTATTACTACACCTGTGTTATTGCAGGTCTGGCGTGACCATTTGACCCATTATTGCACATGATTTATTGTCCAGTTAACACATTCAACAGCTTAAATGTCCAGTCTATCAGCTGTGCTTGTTGTGGAGTCTGACAGCAGTGGGCAGGAAGGAGCGGCGGTACCTCTCCTTCACACAGCGCGGGTGGAGCAGTCTGTCACTGAAGGAGCTGCCCAGTGCTGTCAGAGTGCCCTGCATGGGGTGGGAGGGGGTCTCCAGCACGGACGACAGCTTGGCTATCGTCCTCCTGTCACCCACCTCATCCACTGAGTCCAGGGGGCAGCCCAGAACTGAGGCGGCCCTCCTCACCAGATTTTCCAGTCTCTTTTTGTCCCGGGCAGAGATGCTGCCTGCCCAGCAGACCACACCATAAAAGATGGCTGATGCCACCACTGAGTCATAAAAACTCCTGAGGAGTGGACCCTGTATTCCAAAGGCCCTCAGTCTCCTGAGCAGGTAGAGTCTGCTCTGGCCCTTTTTGTACAGGGCATCCGTGTTGTCAGACCAGTCCAGTTTATTGTTGAGGATGAACGCCCAGGTACTTGTAGGAGATGACTCTCTCAATGTCTGTTCCCTGGATGTTCACCAGTGCGGGTGGGGTGTGCTGGCGCCTGCTGAAGTCCGTCCATGATGAGGCCGACTATCGCAGAGACATCTGAGAACTTCTTTAGGTGGCAGGTTGGGGTGTTGTACCTGAAATCAGAGGTATAGAGAGTGGACAGAAAGTGAGCCAGAACTGTTCCCTGTGGTGCACCTGTACTACAGAGAAGCATGTCAGACTCACATACTGTGGCCTGGTAGTCCACAGTCCAGGCACTGAGACGGTGGTCCACTCCTGCACATTTCAGCTTGTCTCCCAGTAGGGTGGGCTGGATGGTGTTGAAGGCACTGGAGAAGTCAAGAACATGATCCTCACAGTGCTCCCAGCCCTCTCCAGGTGAGATAGTGATGTGTGCAGGAGGTAGATAATGGCATCCTCCACTCCAATTCCTGGCTGGTAGGCAAACTGCAGCGGGTCCATCGATGAGCTCACCAGCGGGCGCAGGTGGGCGAGGACGAGTCTCTCCAGAGTCTTCATCAGGTGAGACGTCAGTGTCACTGGCCTGTAACTGCTGAGCTCCTTCGGATGGGGGGTCTTTGGCACTGGTACCAGGCATGATGTCTTCCACAGCTGTGGGACTCTGGCCAGCGACAGGCTCAGGTTGAACATGTGCTGGAAGATTCCACACAGCAGGTCAGCGCAGGATCTCAAGAGCCTGGGACTGATGCCGTCTGGACCTGCTGCCTTCCTCACCTTCAGTTTCCTCAGCTGATTCCTCACCTGCGAGGCTGTGACAGACAGGCTCGAGCAGAGAGGAGGGGTGCTGGGGACCGGAGAGGGGGAGCCCATGTCTGCAGATGGGATGTGAAGTGGCTGAGGGCTGAATGCTGGGGGAGGGGGGATGGAGGGGGGGGGGCAGTTCACAGCAGGAGAAGTGGGGGGTAGCAGCAGGGACTGAGTGGGGGGAGGTGCAGGCACCACATCGAACCTGTTGAAAAACTGGTTCTACTTGTTTGCCCACACCTGGTCCCCCCCAGTCAGCCAGTCAGAGTCTTGGCTTCCTTGTGGCTTGAGATGGTCATCAGGCCCTGCCAGACTCCGCTGATGTTCTTATTCTGCAACTGGTCCACCATCTTCTTCCTGTAATACCTTTTCCCCTCTCTGATCCTCCTCCTTAGCTTCAGCTCCTCTCTATTCCCTGACATGAAGGCTCTCTTCAAACTAATTTTCTTTGTTTTGGGGCTTGTGGTTCTCCATTTTGAGTTTGATGATGTTCCACTGGTTTTCAATTGGAGAGGTTCTTATTTGCATATTTATTATGAGGAAATTATATTTAGTCTTTTTTATTACATATATACATACATATTTATATATTTATATTTATATATATATATTTATATATACGCATGTGTGTGTGTGTGGTTTTTTTTTTCAAAATACCTCAATCATCCAGTTTCTTGAATGATTTCGGTCTTGTGGGAGAAACCCGGAGCACCCGGAGAAAACCCGATGTCTATCAGTATATTAAATTGAACCGCTTTTCTGCAGACATTTTGGCTTGTCATACTATGACAAGCCAAAATATCTGCTGTGGAAAGGGTCCTAAGAATTTTATTGTCCGTTCTTTGCCAGACGGAAGGCGTATTTTGTTTGGAGAGTCCCCTCAGAGCTCTCACCCTCCTCCTGGACTTTGAAGGCTGGTGCATCAAAGATGTACTTCTTTTGCTTGCTCCACAGCTCCTCAGGGACTTTAACTTCTTTCAATGGGTCCGTAGCAGATGCAGGGCGGGGCTCATCCTCATGCTTCTCCATCCGTCTGGCGATTTTTCTTGGAGGCCGGGAGTCTATCTCCTCAAGCTCAGTGGAAAGCTCAAGGTTGACTGAGATCTGGACGTTGAGCTGAGTTTTCAGCTCCTCCAGCTCTCTCTCAAAAAGTGTCTGTTTCTGCTGCAGGGTTTCTCTCACCTCCGCTATCTTTTGACAGAGGGTTTCCTTGTCAGCACTCAGCTTGTTAACCGCACTCCAGGCCTCCGACACTGTGTTTGAGTGAGACTTGATTTCCTTGTCAAGCTGGAGCTGAAGGGTGTCAACATGCTGTCTGGCAGTGAGGACATCAGTTTCATACCTTAGGTGGTTGTCGTGGTATGAAAGTTTGATTTTGTCTAGTTCTTTCTGAAGGAGCACTTTGTTTTCCCTCTCCATCTGGAGATCAGCAGTGATTGTCTCCACGCTGTGTCTGTGTGTCTCTTGCAGCTCCTCGCAATGTTTTAGAAGGATCATCTTCTCCTGGCATGCCTTCTCAAGTTCACACTGAAGGGTACCAGCCTGCTGTCTGACACTGACGTTCTCAGTTTCATACCTTTGGCAGATCTCTTGGCATGAATCTCTGATCTTCTCCAGTTCTTCTTGGAGATGCTTGTTTTTCTCCTGGAGCTCAGCTGAGGACGTCTCCTGGATGTGGATGTGTGCTGCTTGCAGCTCCTCATATTCTTTTTGTAGGACTGTCCTCTTTTGGTTCTCCCACTGTAGCTCCTGATGAAGAGTACCAGCCTGCTGTCTGACATTGGCAACCTCAGTTTCATACCTCAGGTGGTTCTCATGGTATGAAAGTTTGATTTTGTCTAGTTCTTTCTGAAGAAGCACTTTGTTTTCCCTCTCCATCTGGAGATCAGCAGTGATTGTCTCCATGCTGCGTCTGTGTGTCTCTTGCAGCTCCTCGCAATGTTTTAGAAGGATCATCTTCTCCTGGCATGCCTTCTCAAATTCACACTGAAGGGTACCAGCTTGTTGTCTGACACTGACATTCTCAGCTTCATACCTTTGGCTGATCTCTTGGAATGAAACTTTCATCTTCTCCAGTTGTTCTTGGAGAAGCCTGTTTTTCTGCCTCTCCTTCTGGAGTTCAGCTGAGAACATCTTCTGGCTGTCGGTGTGTGCTGCTTGCAGCTCCTCATATGTTTCGTGCAGGACTGTATTCTGTTGCCTCACCTTCTCAAGTTGACGCCGAAGGGCGTGAACTTGAGAAGGTGACCTGAACTGTATTTTTTTCTTGTTGAACTGTTGGGTATTTTCCATTGCCTTGTTCTGTTGATATGAACAGCTGATCTGACGAGACCTGCTTATTAGACTCATCCCAGTGTTCCTGTGGAACCCTCTTGTGTTCTTCATTCCGGGCATTTTCTTTGATTGTTGTTTCCAGTAGCACTTGTCTGCTAGGAAAGATTTTCTTTTGTTGAATGTCGCTTTATCACAGTGGTCACCTGCTAAAGGCACTAAAATGATCTGACTGTCTGAACAGCTGCTCCTTATATAGAGACCATAGAATGGAAGTTGTCCTTTGATCCTTTGATTCATGAAGGTTCACTTGTATGGTCCTTTGATCTTGACAGTTCCATTGCATTTTTTTTAAAAAAAAAGCTTTATTTATTTTTTTGTGTTTACATGTTCACATTCTAAATCACAATCTGTAATTTAAATGTGAACAAAATGGTTGCCCCACTAACAGCACAACAGACAGAAAGACAGGGAAAGACATAAGATGGGACAAGGAGGTGGGAACATCACTGCAGTATCTGCTGCAAGCCTACCTGAGTAACTCTCCCAGAAATGAGCAATTTTCATCCATACAGCAAAATCAGAAACTCAGTCTTTGATAGCAGTGAGGAGTTGCAGCTCTGCGCAAGCCAAGGTTGACACAATACAGAAAGTGGTACCAATGATAATATATCAGAAGATGGAGAGGCTACCCCACTCTCAGTAGAAATCAACATAAAAGTAGTCCAGAGAGTGAAACAACTTATTGCAAATTAGGCTGCTTGATGAAAGGTTAGAAAGCTCAACTGAGCAGATAAATCACAATTCATGCATTTCTAAGCAAAGCTCCTCTAACAAACCTCCCAAGAAAAAAGAGGCTGTTAGACCTTGGCGCTGCTGGAAATTGGCATGAGTGAGAGACAGGTAGCCAAAAAACTGAAGATCTCCAAGACAGCCGTTCATACTAAATTGCTAGCTAGTCAAGGCAGGAAATGTATTTCTACCCCATGAGAGGACTGGGCACTCATCTGGGCACTCTCAAGAAATGTGACTTGTTCAGCAAGGACAGTTCGAAACTGTTTTCTTGAAGTTGGTCTGAAGTCACACAGGGCACAGAAGAAGCCCTTCATCAACGAAAGGCAGAGGAAGGTCTGGTTACTCTTTGCAAGGGATCACAAGGATTGGACTGTTGATGATTGGGCTAAGGTTCTCTTCAATGATGAATCCAATTTTGAGTTGATGCCCACTCCAGCCAACTTACTGGTTAGGAGGAAGCCTGGAGAAGCCTACAAACTAGACTGTCTTTCCCCTACAGTAAAACATGGGGGTGGATTGGTGATGATCTGGGGTTGTTTCAGTATGGTTGGAACAGGGCAAATGCAATTGTGTGAAGGGCGAATGAACCAGGTCACATACAGGGCTACTCTTGAAAACAGTCTTCTTCCATCAGCTGATAAACTCTTTCCTGCCTTGAATGACTGGATTTTCCAACAAGATAATGCCCCTTGCCACACGGCAAGGTCAGTTAAAGCCTGGATGTAGAACTAGAACATTCGAACCATGCCTTGGTCTGCTCAATCACCAGATCTAAATCCAATTGAAAACCAGTGGAACATCATCAAACTCAAAATGGAGAACCACAAGCCCCAAAACAAAGAAAATTAGTTTGAATTTTTGCAACAGGAATGGGCTGCTGTGACAGCAGAACAATGTCAGAAGCTGGTGGAGAGCATACCAAGACACATGGCTGCAGTCATCAAAAACAATGGTTATGCAATCAAGTATTTACTCCTGTGTGTATCATGTGACCAACAGACAGAAAAGAAAACATGGAATGCCTAAAAGCACTTTTTTGGCAGTACAATGCCATAGCTATTGATGTAAGAACTGGTTATTATCAAGAAAACCATGGAAAATGGCTAGATAACAGCTCTTAAGTAAAACTCTTTTTGTTGTTATCATTATTTGTCCAAACAAAAGTACCTTTAGTTGTACCAGGCATCAAAATGAAGACACTGAAGAAAACAAGGGTGGTCTAATAGTTTTTTTCTCTTTTCCATGACTGTATATACATATATTCAGGATGTCAAAGAAAAGGTTTAAAAGATAAATACTGGAGCTGTAGTCTATAGATTGCAGTGTAAATGCAGAACACCAAATTACACCCTTACACTTCAGATGCATTTTTCACCATTACAGATATGCGTGCTATTAATCTTATTGAACTGAGAGAGCTGTTCACTCATTATTTGCACACCTTGCATGGTCCATCAATAAATTGCTCGTGCACTTTGATGAATACATCTTTTTTAATTGAACATTTTAGGGAATTAGGCTCCAAGATGGTAGTATTAAATTGGGATTTCATTATGATATCAGAAGACCCTCTATTTAGGTTTTATATGGAATTTTTTTCTTTTGATTCGATTCCATTGCTTTTTATTTCCCTAAAAATTTTAGCAACTAATATTTCATTTATTATATAGTAGAATAGAAAGTTCTTTTTCAAAGCTCAAAGCTCTAAAGTGGCCTTGTAAATAATTTTGGCATGTCTTTATGAGAAGGGTTGCAATGGTAAAACCTGTGACAGGGTTAAAATGATGAAATGTTCATTGATTGACTCAAATTATAAAAATGTTAAAATAGTTAAAACTCACATTTGTTTAAAATGGTTAAATGCTAGAAACTTGTTTATTTTACACTGTTCATTTAACTCTTTATTGTTTAATTTAATCAGTAATAGTGCTGATGTGTGATCTTCAAAGTGATCTGATTCCTTTGCCTTTGTCTTCACTTGCGTACCTTGAGGAAATTGCAGTATTTTCCTCATTAGACTAAAGCCCTTGTTGAGGAAACATCACATCACTTGTGTGTTTATTTCTCTCCTTTATCAGGGGTGTAACATCTTTATTTATCAATGATTTGATTTCATTTTATTTGAATTTAGATTTTTACTTTTCCTCACTCATCAGAGGCTCCATCTACCACAATACCCACCAATGAGCTTCACCTTTAACCTCTTTTAGCTAGAAAATTTGATTAGCCAGTAGTCTCAGATACTGATTGTATAATCTGCTGCCTCAGCGGGTCACATATCAATTTCATGCAGATCAAGCACAAATTGTTTGAAAGATATGGAAACATTTGCATGTGCATAAATCACAATAACTTGCATAAATCTGGCATTGCATGATGACACTTCAGCAAGTTGGATGTTTTCCTGTGGGGGGGTCTTCTAACTGCCACACTGCTAATACAGAAGCACAGAAAAAGAGATAGAAATAGGTCCAAAAAGAAAAAGGTTATTTTATTGAATCAATTCAGCTGGGAAAGAAATCCCAATTCTCCGCTGGGCTCAATGGCTATCAATGCCTATCAGGAAAAACAATGTAACAAGAGTCTTAGCGCTACCAAGTCTGAGGAGGGTCAAAAGTCCTGAGGGTCAGGCAGGTTTTATCACTGCAAAAGTCTTATCTGACATTTGTTACAGGGATGGGTCTAATAATTGGAATGGGATTCTCTCTCCTGCATTTTCCTTTCCCTTCACTCTCCCCTCTTTTTGTTCACCCATACACAAACACACAGATACATACACACACAACTTCTGCACATTTATCTTGACGCACTAAGTATGTGCCGAACTTGGTCTGCAAGTCTTGCCTTCACATCTCTCAATATCTTATCTTCAAGGAAGACGCCCACGGTTGGCATTTTAAGACAACACATACCAACTGAGGCACATACACAGATAACTGCCGCCACTACTCACTGTCACCCACAATGGCCCACACACAAGCTCAGTGTGTGTGTGTGAGAGAGTGGGCGAATCAGGGATGCTTATTTGTAGAAAGAGGCATGTACTGAGTCAGGCTGAGCTTGTGTTGTGCTCATGTGGAGCAATGTGTGTATGTTAGTGTATGTTTTCAGAGAGCTGCTCTATTTATGCATGAGTTGATGCATTTTTGTTCATAGATACAATGAGAGTGTGCATGTGTGTTTTTTCTGCACATCTGCCTGGTGTAAGCAATGGTAAGCACCGATTACATAGTAATGCTAGGGTTGTCAGGAAGCCAGCAGGCAGCCTGGTTTTAGCCACAGCGGGAGGTGGCACCATCATCACCATTATAACAGCCTCAGTTTCAAACAGAGAAATATGCCAGTCTGGACAAAAGGCTGTCTTTTCTACATTTTATTTCATTCTGAGTGGATCTCAGACTGTCAGTAAAAATCAGCCACTTCTACTTAATTGCCAGGGTGAGCTGCATAAAAACACTTCACCTCGAGGTGCTCATCATTTTGTTTGGACTCAGAGGTGAGTTCTCGGAAATCAAATAAAAACTCTTCCACTTAGGTAAATAGGTTTGCTTTTATATTTATGAGGTTTTTGATTTTTACTTACAGTTGGCATAACACACTGCAACATTCAACACCACTCACTCATTAAATTCATGTTCACAAAATAAGATATGTATTTTTACCCATAAAGATATATATATATATATATATTATGGAAAGACAGGTGTAACATTGACTCCCACAGAATTTGATGCACTATTAGTGGAGTTAGTGAATGAGTCCTAGAATTACTGCAATCACAAAATGTCATAATGAAAGGCTAAAATAGTATGAACAATGCCAACAGCAGGGAAAAAAAGCTTACCAACTGTTTTTAGAGTATGATATTGTTGAAGAATTTGTCGTTTTTAAGTTTTCTCCAATAGGCAAGCTGTTTAAGCCACGCAGCAAACTCCAGGGGTGAAAAATTGAGCTGCCAAAGTATCAAAAACTGCACTTCCTTGAATAACCACTGGAGCCAAAAGCAAGTCAATCGTACATGGACCCTTTTGTTAAAATAACTAACTTTATGGCAGAAATAAAGATGTCTTCATAATATTCTTGTTCAACTGCACAGGAAGTGAAGTTTTATACAACTCGCTTGTTTAAACTATACTAAGCTGCAAAGTTATGTCCGCAACCAGGCTTAATTCTACAAGCCTTCACTCCAGCCACACTCCACCTTTTTGCAGTCGAGTTGCAGGCAGAAAACCGAAGCAATGAGCGGAAAGTAGTGAACTGCAGAGTCAAGTGTGAAACTCCACACATTCATCTCTATGAGTGACCCTTTTCACAAGCAGTCAACTGATCTATTGTTAATATGAAAATACTGTTATAGCAGCTTTAAATACAGATGAGTGGTATTCTTTATTTTCTTCACCTACAGTTTTACCAGAGATTCAACCGAGTTACAGTGTTGTGTACAAACAGTTTTTTAATATTCAGTGTGTGTTGCTCAGCTGTAAGCGATATAGCAAAAAAGAGTACAAATGGTGTAAAACTAATCTTAAACAAAAAAGAAAGACAGAAATTGGAGAAACACGAAACGAGTAAACCAGTCAGGCAGCAAATTTGTGCTGAAATTAACCATTGTTGAAGGCCTGTGTTTGTGTTTGATCAGTGTAACGCCTTTTAGGACATGCACCATAATGAACTCTACATAGCAACTTTGTTCTGCCACTTCCATTTCACCCAATCTGATTCTTTCATTAGAGTCGTCTGTACAATAGAATGCAGAGTGAGAGGAGATCAACCTCTGCCCTGTTCTACTGTTTATCATTATCTGCTCCACCGCTCTGGCCATACCTTCTCATCAAGACTCCACCATCTGAAGAGCAAAACGGAGGGTGGTGGCTGTGAAGAGGTAGTTAGGCTTTGAGGAAGTTAAACTTTTTTGCCTTCAAAAAGTTTGGTTTGAAACTTTTTTCTTCTTTGAGAAAACCAAATTCGAAAGACCAAAGGGTATCCAGCAGCATGGACGGAGACAGGCGGAGAATTTCTCTGCTTAAGGTTTTAAATAACAGAGTAGAGAGGGGAGAAACGAGAGCAGAGCAGAGAGAAGAGTCGCAGAGCTGGGCAGAACAGAGGAGGCTGCTGTAGCTGGTCATTAATAGTCAACCAGGATATACCGCGGGGGGATTGCAGACTGTGGAGGCAGCTTGATAATTCAATCTGTCAAGCGCATGCTACAAGCTAGGCCAATTAACTGGAGAGGAGGCAGGCCTGACCCCAACATCCCTCCCTCCCTGCCTCCCTCATCCCTTCTCCGTTTGCAACATCCCTGGCGTGTGTTAAACCAACATCTATGCCAGTTAAACTGTCACTCCTGCTGAGGTCAGAAAGAACAGAGAAGTGTGTGTGGCTCAGTGCATGTAGAATTACTTCATTCTCGAGCTGCTGCTGTTGTCTGCTCTAATAATAGAGGGGATGCAGTGCTTATGGACAGATGGTCAAACAAAAACCGCTGGTAATTGATGGCTAATTGCACACTCGACAGGTGTACAGGCTTTCCAACAAATGAAACCTGAGTGCTTTCTCACTTTCTCTTGCAAATTTATAGTTGCATCTTTAACTCGGTTCTCTCCTTTCTATTACAACATGTTTTGTGTCACCTCTCATTGCAGGAGCCCAGAACAGAGGACTAGGAGTGCTGTTGCCACCTCCTCCTAAACACTTTTTGCCTTTGACAGACATTCAGTGGCATCCCATTGTGTCAAAGAAATGACACAGAAACCTTTAATTAAAAAACTTCAAGAAGCTGTATGGAGGTGTGTGTGAATACCATGGGAGCATGGGGGCAGTGTGACGCCAAGTTAAGAGGAAAAGCATCTTTTAATGCTCAAAAGCAGAAAAGAGCATGGAGAACTTTCAAGGTCACCATGTAGTGCGAAAGAAAAGCGTCACAGTGAGCAACATACTGTTAGCTGGGCACAGGCCCAGATTTATTGGTCTTTTATTGTGAAAAAAAATGAAATTGTATCACAGAAAACCAACGCTCCCACACTTTATTTACAGAACCTTCAGATATGCTAAAATGTTTCTGCTGGTAGGCAGGTGGACTCAAGCCATGCAGCACGTAATGTTTCCTCTGTGATTTTCACAGAATAATATCCGTCAAATGACAATAATTTCTTCAAAAGACAAAAAGAGATAGGTGGTGTTTTGAAACTCAGCTTTGGTAACACCTACAGAAAGACTCTTTGAATATCAAGCGAATGTTAAAAGGCTTTCCGGTTCATTTGAATTCTGGATGCAAGCTTTCCAATTAGAAACATTACTGCACTGTCGACCTCTACTGTTGCTGTTCAGCCCCATGCAGGTTCACACAGTGTGTGTCCGTGCGGATGTGTGTTCCTGTGCTTGTGGGGACAAAAAATCATTTTACACATTCACATTGCCAGGACCCGCCTTACTTGTGGGGTCAAGTTCAAGTTCCCACAACATAAATCATTAAATATTTGGGTTAAGACTTGGCTAGGGTTGGGTTAGGGCAGTGCTTCTCAAATAGTGGGGCTCTATGGTGTAGCGGCTTTTTTGCACCGAGCAGGCGATATGAAGTGCAGTAAGCGAACCCTTAAGAGACAACATGAAGAAATTTTTAACAGGGATGAGAAGAAAGGCGGAGAGAGACGAAGATAATGAGACAAAAGTAACTCACCCGAAAGCTAAGACGAGGAAATATGACGAAGCATATGTAGCGCTTGGCTTCACTGTGACAGCAGTGGGAGACGACAGACCGGTGTGTTTACTGTCTAAAAATGTTGGCAGCGGACAGCATGAAGCCAAATAAATTAAGGCGCCACTTGAAGACATTACATCCCAATCATGCTGATAAGCCGCTGGAGTTTTTTCAGCCAAAACGTGCCGAATATTGCCAACAATCATCCCGCTTTGTGAATGCTACTTCAGTAAACCAGCGAGAATTGTTAGCATCCTATTATTACATATTATTTAATATTATTACATATTATTATTACTATTATTTATAGTCGGGGGGGGGGCGCGAATTGTTTTCTACTTGCTGGGGGGGGGGGCGCAACAGAAAATAATTGAGAAGCACTGGGTTAGGGTTAGGTTAAGATGAGGGTTAGGATGAGGCAGGTAAAGTTTATTGTTATGGTTAGGTGGTGGTTAAGCCTCTAGCAAATAAATCTAAGTCCATAGTGACCCCATGACTGTGTGTGTGTGTGTGTGTGTGTGTGCTACAGGAAATGACATCATAATAAAGGAGATCTGCACATATCATGGGACTGTGAAATCCAGCACATATTAATATCTGTTTTGAACACTCTGGCTTTGATAGTCCTACATATAAGATGAACCTCCAAAGAGTTATTTGCCAAACTCTAGACTGATCTAGTGTACTCCAACTTTCTGTGAAGGAGAAAGATGTAACGTCTTGCAACAAAGAGTCTCCCTTGTTCCTGCGACCACAAAAAAGCATCTAGCTTTGTGTCTCAGATGAGCTTCTTCAGAGAAGAGTCCAAAGAGGTTTCAGAGAGTGAGGAGAGAAGCAGGTGAGGTGGGAGAGAGGGATAGAGAGACAGAAGCAGTGGAGAACCAGAGATGGAGAACTAGTGAGAGTGGGTTAGATGAAGTACGAGAAACGCAAAAGACTGGTGGCATGGAACAAAATCTGATTCCCCTTCATCAGGAGTAGCTGCCTTAGTGAAAATGACTTTTTGAGGTTAGTGCAGAAGGGACCCCTCCTTCCTCCTCCTACACACACACACACACACACACACACACACACCTGGGCACAAATTTCTTTTAAAGTACTAAAGGAGTTTTAGCTGAGGGAGACCCATCTTAAACACATAGGATTACAGAGGATTACCTCCACATGCACACACAAACTGTGTACACACATCTCTTAAACTGCTTACTTAACTCCTGTACAGCCTTATAGGCAAAAACAGTAATTATAATAGCAAAGTTCTGAACCTGAGCCTTGCAGCGTAGATGCGGTTTCGTCACGGTAAACTGTCAGACAGAAAACCTAACATTGTTTGATCATGAAAGTTTTATGACATGTTTGCCTCTGCTCTGACTTAAAAATCTTGTGAGTGTCAATTAGCAGCAGGATATCAGGAAGCCCTGCCAACTAAAAACAAACCTTTGTCTTTTCAAGTTCCGACTTCAGAAGTATGAGGATTAAAAGGAACAGGGAAAGACAAAGGGGGGGATGCATGTTAGATTTGCATGGCAAGTATCCCTGACACTTGTGATTTGTTTGTATTGCGGCAACAATGTCAACTGCTTATTTACCATTTTGGAAGTACTGCATTTAAGCATCATTTATCCTCATTCAGATGTTCCATAAAGGTCACAATTGTGCTATGAAGAGTTTACAAGGCAAGATACAATCCAATGAGACCCAGATGACAGAACAAGCAAGTTAAAAAAAAATCATTTCCAACTTGGTTTTTGGTTAATTCTCATACTGTTGCCAGACAACAGATGACAAACTATGTACTTCAACAGCCTGCAGCAAATTAAAGATAATTGCAACAGAAGACTCGGAGGATATTGGATTTTTTTTTTCAAATGTACTCATCTGTCTTTGTCTGCCTTTGTCTGTCTTTTGACCATAGTCTGAAGAAGTTGCTTTGGTGTTGCAAGCAAAAGTAAGTAGTCGATTCGATTGATTGATTGACTGATTTGATTTTGATGCTGGTTCTCTTTTGTCTGCAACATATTCTGATCCGAAACATTTCACAAGCAAGTCGTGCTTTTTCATATCAGTGGCTTGGTCATATTTTTGTCATGCCACTGAACATTTTTAGTGGGCTGAAACACTCTGAAGGCTGCCTTGGACTTTTTCCTACAAATGAAATGATAATATTGTCTTTTAATACATTTCAGTAATACACTCTTTGCCAGTACAGGAATAAGTGTACAAAACAGGTAGGCCCGTTAAAGACAAAAGAACCTCTAAGTATGTGATGATATTGACAAAGTGAGATAATAGTCATTGTCCCACCACAGAATTTACTCGTACATACCGGTGACTTGTGAGTTATGTTTCTTATTGTCTAATTTTCTCCTCTTAATATGTTAATTAATGGTTGTTTTTTCAGAGGAGAAGTAGAAGCACAGACTGTTGTATTTCTTTTAATGAACATATAAACATACAACCTAATTAACAATAACAAAGGTAGAGGAGCATTAAACAAATAGCAAATTCTGCAAAACAATATCCTGAAATGAAACTGTACTGTGTCTGCAGTGTGTGGTATCGCATTGAAGGAGAATGAGTTGGTTTCCAGTAAACAAGTCAAGTGGCACAAACAGCACAAATAGTAGAATAGATGAAAAGGGTTTGTTTTGTTTTGTTTTGTTTTGTTTTTTTGTTTGTTTGTTTGTTTTGGTTTGGTTTGGTTTTTTTTGGACTACAACCAACAGTCAGGTATTCAGGTTTCCCAGAAGTTTGTCAGGTTCCACGTAGTCCAGTCGAAAAAAGTCACCCATTTAACCCATTCATTTGCAAAACTGTTCAGTCACTGTCAGGTTGTACAGGAATCCGGCGTGAACAGCCCTTTTGAGCCACATATTCTGTATTGGATTGAGGTCTGGGTTTTGACTCGGCCTCTCCAGAACATTCCCCTTGTTGTCTTTAAATCATTTCTGTGTAGTTTTCCCTGTATGCTTTGGGCCATTGTCTTGCTGAAAAATGAATCCTTTCCCAAGTTGTAGTTTAATTGTACTGTCCTCCAGGATTTCCTTATATTGTGCTGCATTCATTTTACCCTCTACCTTTACAAGTGTTCCAGGGCCTGCTGCTGTGAAGTATCGCCACAACATAATGCTGCCACCACCATACTGAGCAAGTTTGTCGGGGTCCAGGAAATCCATTGGGAATAATGTCTAGCCTGATGGCCAAAAGTCTCCATTTTGGTCTCATCACACCAAAGAACCTTCTTACAGTTGACCTTGGAGCATCACACATGCCTTTGGACAAACTTTAGTTTTAGTATGAGCTTTCTTCAGCATTGGCTTTCTCCAATGAGACTTTGACTGGTGAAGAACACAGACAACAGTTGCTGTATGCAGTCCCTCCTGTCTCAGCTGCTGAAGATTTCAACTCCTTCACAATATTCAAGGGTGTCTTGAAGGCCTCCCTCACTAGTATCCTTCTTGCAAGTTCACACAATTGTGAAGACGGCCTGATTTAGGCAGATTTATACATGGCCACAATTCTTAATGATGGATTTAACTTTACTCCGGGAGATGTTCAGTGACTTGTAAGTTTTTGTACTTGAACTTGTAGCTTTTTTGTATGATCCCCTTACTTTTCAAGAACGTCTTCTGAGTTGCTTGGAGTGTTCTTTTGTCTTCATGGTGTTATTGTAGCCAGGAGTACTGATTAACCAGTGACTGGATGTTCCAGACAGAGGTGACTTGAGACATATTCACTGCACTCAGGTGATCTCCATTTCACTAACTGTGAGACTACTAGCACCAATTCGCTGGATCTCTGCTGAATTAGGTCAGTCACATTAAAGGGGATTTAAGGTGTTGAAGATGAAGCATGCTCCTAGTTGCAAACAAAGTTCAGCTTTTAGGACAGAATGAAAGTTGAGGCACATGCTCATTATATTTATTTAGTTTATTTATACAGAAAACTTAATCAGAGCTCTGATGATTAGGCTGAAATGAGGGGTACTGTAGCATGCAAACTGAGACAGTCTCCACTAAACAGGTATAGTAGGACAAAGAACAGTCATGGCACAGATAGGCTTTTGCTACAGGACCACCAACAGTAGAAGTGAATGTCCTGAGCAAGTTTGACAGGCTCCAGGAAATCCATTGGGAATAATATCAAATCCCACTCTTTTTAAAGTAAGCCACACTTTCTATAGTCTACATACAAAATACATTAGTTAACTTAATACATTTTGGTATGCTTCCATCATGATGCATGATGTGGCAGTGTTTTGATTTAAAACATGAAGCGATTATGGCTCAAACTTTGAGCTGTAAGGTCCACTAACATTAATTAATTCCTCCACCTCTCCAAAATCTCCATGAACACTTTCTTCCAAAAATGGTTTGAAACAAAGCAGACACATCTTTTCTATGATGACAGACATCACTATCATTCTTCTCCATTTCCCAGCTGTTAGACAGCTAGTCTATTGTACAGCAATGAGATATCACTTTAATTTAGAAGAAAGGAAGCGTGGAGGACAGTGCAGGCTCTGATGTTTTCTCTTGGCGTCCATTGTGTCTTGGGAGCTAATAAAAATGAGACTGCTGTACAGTTGCAGCTTCAGCTGATGAACCCCCACCACCACCACCCTCTACACACTCACATAGCATTGTATGCTTCTTTATTGGCTTAATAATAGAGGACTGAGGGCATGGTGAAAACAGTTTTGTCTCTGTGAGTGCTGGAGCCAAAATCAAACATGAACGCGTTGGCTTTAGCTTCTCTGGAGGACTTGGTGGAACAAAACAGCACAGTGATATAATTAACAACTGCCTCCTGTGAGACAAGTGTGTGTGTTTGTATGTGTCATTGTGGACATAATAGAATCTGTGTGCAGTTGCATGAGTGTGGGCATGGTCCGTGACACACCCCACTGGGTTTGCACACGCATGTGCACATGTGCAGCAGCCTGTTTTTCCTCTTGCTTTTGAAGTTGAGAGGGCAAACATGATTTAAACCAGGATTCCTAGTAATCAAATAATGAACATGTACACGTACTCCTCTGAGTCCCACCACGCAGGCATGCCCAAAATCTAACTGCTAACATCTGAAGGACAGCACAAACACAGTAGCACAATAAACCAAATTAAGGAGGAACTCTCACTATCTCCCTCCTGACAGCTCACAGTGAAGCTGTAGGTAACAAATCAAACAAGGAAGTCGAAGCCCCAAAACATTTAAATGGAATTGAGGCAAGGTCTCACAATGGTTCTCGCCTTATCTCCCCTCAAACACCTGCCATGTCGGCTGCTACTTATCCTCTGATTACAGCTGTAGCCATTTTGCTGTAATTCGCCAAAAAATTATTCCTGAAATAAATAAGTATTATAACGTGCAGACAGAGAGTGAGAGAAGGAGGGGAGGGAGAGAGAGAGAGAGAGCATGTAGTGAAATATTCAAGTGAAATATTCTCTGGGAACATGGTGTTCTGAGATTGGAATAAATAAGTAGACAAGGAGCAGAGGCAAGAAAAAAGGAAAAAGTCAAAAGGAGGTTTGACGTGATGTCTAGTCTGGCGTCTGGGTTGCCTCTGTTGCACTGTTGATCTCTGCCTCACACAATTCTCAAACAAGGTCATATTATACTGTGCAGTGTGCAATGAATGACAACTTTTCTGCATTCACATTATACATCACAGTGTTATCTACAGTGACCCTCAGTTCAGAAAGATTTTCAAATGTGAGGAAAAATGTACAGGAAGTAGGCCACAGAAAACAAAAGTTAAGAAAAAAAGTTAATCTTTTCATTTTCTATGTCAGTGAGAGATTACACCTGCAGTTGTGTCCTCATATGGTTGGGGTCTCCATGGGTCTGCTCAGTTCTAAGTCACCAACACTGGACCTGGAACTCGAGACAGGACTAAACCCACTCTTCGTCTTTGGACTAGTGTTTTGGTGTTAATGTGTCCATAGCCATTTTGAATTTTGGGGGCTACATGTGACCAGATTCAGGAGAGAGGGTGGAGCTGGGAAGGACACAAATTAGATTTAGAAAATTCAGTTAAAAAGTTTGGTCTAGACTTGATCTGACTAGGACAACAAGAACACACTATGGTTGCAACTTTGCAATAACAAGGAACCCACACCTTAAAGCATATTATCATCTATTTTACTGAGATAATAAATCAGATACTTTTTGTTTTCACTTTTTAAATTTCCAAATTTTATACAGTGATTGTTTTTGATCAAGAATACTTGCTAATTGGTGGAACATCATGCCCTTGCCAATGTCCGGCATCTCCGACTGTGTCTCATTATCCCAACCCTATACTGACAGACGAGAATGTTAGTATTAAACAATTCTGCAAACCCTGGATTAGTGGTTAAGTTCAGCAAGCATGGTTGAAGTTAGAGAAAGATTTACCTGCACCACACACCACAGGTTGCTGCCACATTCATGACAACAGCACCCACTTTCTCTCCCCTCACAACTGGCATGATGGTGTTCATGCTGAAAATAATCTTGAAATCAAAAATCACTCACTGTCTAAAAGAACATTTCATTTATGGCATAGTCCTTCTTGCATTGGCACTGCACATGAATCGGGCAATGAATTGTCCAACATGTTTACAATTTTTAGGGATACTGAGCTGAATCATTCTTGGGTTCATTTTGAATCTTGAGAATGAACTTATACATATTTAACTGGGGTGGGTTTTCCAACACTTGTGTTGTGAAGACGTCTACCACACAGCTACGTATGTTGAAATTCTATTGTTGGTTTAGATTGCATACTTTGCTGGAACTCTCAAGTGGTTTATCTTCTGGTTCATCTTATTGGAACTGCTTGACACGCTTCAATAAGAGTATACACCAGTATAATACTAGCTCATTATGTGCATCCTAAGCTAATCCACCATTATTGCAGTAGCTGAAAATAAATGTGCAGCTGGTATACAGAGCACAGAAAGTTGTTGCCCATATTTTTCCCATTGACGTACAGTACTCATTCACATGGCCAATTTGCTGAACAGAGTATGCGAGTTATTAGAGCCATCGACTCATGTCATAGAATAGAAAAAGTTATGTTTATATGGATTCATGAAGATGATGGAGATACAAGTTGAAAAAAGACCTTTCTGGGATTAAATGAGACAGAAATTGTACAAACTGGATGCTACTCAATATTGGGGTCATGTTCGTTGGTGTTATTTACTCAGGAAACAAAAAATGTCATTAAATTTCTTTCAACAAGTCAGTTGTAGAAATATAGTGACATTATAGGCAATTTAAGTTAACATTTTTTAGAACTTTGTTATTTGTGAGTTTTAGTGCATGAATCATTTGTTTCTTTTTGTCACCATTAAAGATTAAAATGTAATAGGAAGGATGTACTGACGTGAAAATAAAGAAGGTGATGATGGTGACATCTTCCATACTGTCGAACATGAGACATTGATAATGAAACACAGTGCAAAGTGACTGTGAATGTAACACAAATTAAATCAGGCATTTCAGTTTTAATCTTCTGACTCCCATCAGATCTGCAGCGAATTACAATATTTAAGTCCCCCCCCCCCCCCCCCCCCCCCCACCATGCCCATCTGTCAGTCACTGTTGCTTTATTCTCTTTCTTCCCGTTATCCTCCCTCCTGTTGCTCTTTTTTTCTCTTTCAGCACTTCTCATTCAGACACCTCCCCCCCCAACCCATCAGCACCACGACTGACTCGGTAGCTGACAATGTGAGAGGGTTCTTCATCCAGACTTGTCAATATTGTTAAACAGATTGCAATGCTGCTCTCTGCTGGCCGTACAGATCAGGCCTTTACCATATGAACATCTGGAGCCCGAAGAGAAGTGGGAAACAGTTCTGCAGGTATGACTGAAATTTTAGGAAGTGAGCTTCACAATTTTCACATTAAAATGACTGCAAATGATTTATTTTATGGGAATAGGTTCACGGATAAATCTCCCAGCAGTGGCTTTCAGTTAGTTTCTTCAGTGGCAGCATTGGATTTACACATACTAGTTTCCTCAGCCTTCGGATAAATGTCATATCAAGGTAGACAGCTCATCAAGATGAGTGACAAGTGTCAGAGCAGGAACTTGACCAGTTGAGTGGGTGTGGGGGTGGGAAACCAACACTGTGCTGAGCCCCATCAGGGCAAAAATGTTCATATTTGAGCTTCAATTTCACTTTTCTTTTGATGGGCTGTAACTGTATCAGCATTTGTATAGCTTGTGACTACTGTTAAGATGTCTGCCCTTTCCTCAACATTCAGAAATTAGGTTGACCTAGTCTTCTTCTGTTACGTTTGTGCTCCACTTGAAAAGCAGATGCCAGTCAGCCTAGCCTGTTAATGTTCTCGTTAACTCCTATATGATATGACTTTTCCTTCATTTTATTTTAATACCTGCTGAATCTTCAGCAGCATTAACTGTCTCTCTTTCTCTCTCCTCTCTTACCATGCCTTGGTAGTGATAGCAAATGACCAGATTATCAAGACTCTGAATTACCCTGCAACTGAATAATGACACAGGAGTAACGGAGATTAGTGTCAGTACCACATTTACACCCCCTGGAGAATGGACTATGGACACTATTGCTGCAGAAAAATGTTTTAAAATTCATTTCTTTGTTCGTCAATTACAACTACGAACAAATAAATCAATTCTAGTAATAACACTTTGACATTAATAGTGAAATTAGTAAAGTAGAGCCATAATTTTAGTTTAAACCACAAACATTTTAAACAGAATGTGAAGAAACAATTGGTGACTTTATGTCTGTGCATGGTGTAGTTGAGATATCTACTGAAGTTCGCATGCTTACCAGCTAGCCCTGGCCCATCTGGTCTCTAGCGGCATTTCAGCTGGGAGATGTTTCAAGTTTCACAAGTTTCTCTCTTTCTATTAAATCTAATAAGTAAAAGTTTTTCTTTTTTACAAACTAAAATGAGCAGAAATGCCTTGTTAACTCACACCATTCAAATGAAACAGAACCTAAATAAAACTCATCAAAACATTTTGAATTTTCAATTCAGTAATTGATATGTGAAAAGTTTCAGGGTCCACATGGTGTTTTTGCCACCGCTGTTCTTGTGTAAGCCTCTTTAAATCACCTTTGCACTGTAGGCCTTGTGTAATGACATCCACAGAAACTGTGTCCAGTCCCAGCCTAGTGTCCAGCTGTGTTCACTGACTGAGCCCCATTGCCTGCAGTGACTCTCGTTATCCATGATCATAGGTCGTGATCTATTCACAATCCAGTCAACTATTGGTCTGACTGAGCTAAATGAGCTACTGATAGCTATAGTAACAACCAAAGATCATCACAGCAAACAGTATAGTGAGCAGCAGCTGGCCGTCACTCTGGTGATATCCTGTCTGCTATATTTTTGGAGCTACCTTCGAATTCTGGCCATATTTTACAAGTTGCCCCTTTAACAGTAACGCATGCCTGTATATGCTGCAAAGAATTCTACACTATAAGCTTCCTTTATCCCATGTTGTTTGGCAGCTTATGATACTTGGCCAATAAGCGCAAGCTACCGCACTCATGTTTCGCAGCTTAGCAGGCATGCTGCTATTGGAGAGACCTGTAGAGACAGATGGGAGGTTTACAAATGCTGGAAGAGCAGAGAGCAGAGCTGGCAATGGCACACCTCAAAGAGATTTCAATTTACAACAGGCTTCTTGTCTTCATCAAGGTTGACGCTATGGTGTCACTTTTCTGCTGCCAAAGTGAACAGCAAGTGAGTTGAGAAAGACAATGTCGTATCTGCTTTGACTGTGAGCTGCACGGCATAGACAGAAATTTTGTCCTTTTTATTTTTTTTGTCTATCACAATCAAGTGTCAGTTAATTTAACCTGTAGATTTTGCAAAAGTATTCATGGATACCACATAGCTTCTGTGTATCAAACTGTTTGTGAAATTGCTGCCGATCATTTGTCTCTAGTCATTTTTTCAGTCTTCTTCATAAAGCCAGTCACATCAGGTTTGGGTTGCAATGAGTGGGTGGTGGTGGTGGTGTTGAGGGGGTGGGTGAGAGTTGTTTGTCAAGAGGTAGAAGGCAGTAATTCCGCAAATGAATAGATTCCTAATCACTCATTACTAATCTGGCCTTACTCTTGTAGTCGCAAACTCGCGCACACCCAGATTCTCCTTTTGTTTGCTAACCCGTCGAGTGGACTCATGGATAATAACGTGGACCATTGCTCTGCGGTCACAATGAGGAAACAGATCCCAACTCAAATCTCATAACCTGATGGTGGCAACTCACTATTGATTTCTTTCATAAACCACACTCAGTGTCTCTCTTTCCCAGTCCCACTCTTTCTCTCAATGTCTCGATCCACTGTGCTCTTGTCACCCACAAACTGCACCCACCCCACCCACACCCCTAAAGAGTAATTACTCACTCTTTTATTTTCTCCTGCATGGCCCCGTATCGAGCTACTCATCTCTGACAGCGGTGCAGCTCAAATTAAATTCCCCCATCTGATAATGAAAGTCATTAGGTCCCGCTGGAGCCGTGTGGAAGGCCAAACAAAGCCTGGTGGAGGCCCGTGTAATAACCACGGGAAAGCACAACACGCAGCTGAAGAGAGGCAAAGAAAGGTGTGCATGGACCCCCTGCATGCACAACTGACCCCTTTTTCCTCATTATCCATAGGCATCATATTTTTGACGTATTAACAATGCATTAAAAATGTATATTGTGTGTGCAAGAAAACTGATTTTGGATTTTTATGAGACCTTTATAACACTTTTATGTGTACTAATACACTGTGCCTTACCATGACTTACTTTTCCACTGTTAAATCCATTTGTCCTGCACCTGGTAGCATGACTGATACCCAGACGAGTGTTTGAGCTAACCTGAATGTGCTTTTAAATTAGGTGGCATTTAGAATTTCCACCCTGGCAGTGACTTTAACCATCTTCTAACTTTATTATAAGCATATGCAGGTGCCATGATCTTCGACACTCATGTGAACTGGGCTGTCTGTTTTGCTATGCCTAAGGCCTCATTCAGACCAAATCAGGCACTGCAGCGAAGACGCCATTATTTTACATGTGGGTAGTGCATTTAGATTGCAGTAATGTGCGTTCACTGAAAAGTGCAGCCCTCTGGTGAAAACGTTTAAATAGACTCAGCTTTTGAAACAAAACGCGACGTCATGCAGCAGTGGCCAGTGACGTAAACCAGTTTAAACTGACTGTTCAACGGTATTAATCAAGCCGTTTACAACTTGCTCTGAGTTAATATGTTGTTTGTTCCCTCAAACATCACCGCACTGCTAGGAAACTGTATGAGCAGAGAGGAGAAATAATCTGCTAACAAAACTCTGCTCTCAAACCAAGAGATTAGAGGACACAGGGCACTATCCAGGCAGGGGTTACAGACAAACACGGTCCACATTACCTGATTATGTCTGAATGAGGACTTATAGCTATATTTTGCTTTTTTTGCACATTCAGCACAAACCTCAGTCCCTCCAGGAATGTGTGGTCTTGAGATGCAAGAAAATAAATGAATAAATAAAATAGGTGTATATATAATATAAATATAAAGCATCAATGATAATGATTTATATGTATATATTTCTATATACAAGTTAAATGTTTCTGTATAAACAATACAAATGTGCAAAAAAAAATAAATATTGAATGGATATACATAGAGTGGATGATTATGTACAGTACATGCATGTGCACAATGTATGTAGACATTAAGTGCACATCAAGAGTCCTATAACAGGTTTCTTTTTTGGAAACAAGTCAGATGGAAACATTAAGAAGCCAGTTGGAAACAGCTACATTCACTAGTTAGCTTCAGCTGAGTAAATCTGCCAGGGCGAGTTGTAAGTTTAGCCAGTAAAGTTGGTGGTAGGCTAGAAATATAAAGTCTGATTTTGTATTTCACTGCCTGAAAACAAGAACCAATTTTTCATAGAAATACAACATAATTATCAAGGCACAATGCATGTGTGCATCTTGACAGGTGTACAGCAAATTTGTCTTTTTGTTGCTGCTTTTGTTGTCGTGTAATCCAATGCATAATGTCATGTTTGTGCATTGTGTAAAGGCACCAAACGTATTTTGATTTCTCCTTATATACAGGGAGAAACAGCAATCCAAGCCTAGTTTAAGAATTTCAGAACATTAGACAAGGTTTGAGTCTCCTGCTAGCTGAATAAACAGGTCTAATGAATAAAAACAGCACAAATTACCATTTAGTGTGTGTGTGTGTGTGTGTGTGTGTGTGTGTGTGTGTGTGCGCGCGCGCGTGCGTGTCTGTGTGTGTATGTTATGGCCCAGGTGGGGGGTCCCTCTATTACAACACTCAAACCATCAGGTTCATTAGCCCAACAATTACACATTCATGAATTTGAAGTTAAAATGGCATTTGCTGAGCTGAGTGCGCCAGCTCCCGTCAACCTTAAGTGCTGGGTAAAATACTTTTAATTGGTCTCAGTCTTTCGCCTGGTCGATTATGGGTGCTGGCTTTCTGGGAATGTGGTTGAAGCATAGGGGCTAAAAGCCTCCAAGATGGTGGGCTGGCAGAGGGAGAGTGGAGAAGATGCTCTGGAGGGAAAGGTCACGGTAATCACCATAAAGGGCAGCATGCAAAATAATTGAAGAGAGAATAATTGGCTGCGAGTTGTTTATGTGCATCTGTGGCAGCGTAATGGTAGCAAAAGACAGCAAAAGCATGTGCACTATGTGTGTATGTGTGTTTATACAACCAAAGAACAACAGAAAATAGTATGTGTGTGGGTGTGGGTGCTCAAGTGCTGGCGGTGATCACTGCAGGTGTAGATGCATTTACAGCTATTGTAACCTTCAAAGTGAAGGTGCCGACCACATACACTACTATTACCCTCCAGGAACCAATTCTGGAATATACAATATTAAAGCACAGTCATTTTAACCAGTGCTGTTAACTTACTTACATCCATGTATTCATTGACTGGGAGTGACTTCCTGGAGTCCTGTTATTACTTCAGGCTTTCCATGCAAGCACAGGCCTGTACTATGAAGCAGGATTTGTGGTTAGCGTCATAGTTTCAGTTTTTTATCATGTTTTGACTTTTATCAGTAGCCTGTTATTTGAATGAGTGTGCTAAATTTATTCTCTTTGCCAGTTTAGTTTGTGTAGATTGTGTATTTAGATATACATATTGACAGTGACGTAGGACAAAAACTGGAGCTCTGTGTGCAGCCTCAGGGACCCCCTTTCCCTTTTAATGCATCCATTGTTATACTTGACTCCAAAACAGACACCTGCATGTGCAGTTCTTTCTGTAGTTAATCAGTACTTAAGTGTTTATAATACATTTAAGAAAGTTTTTTTTTAGCATGATGTAATTACTTTGCAAATTTTCTGTATGAGATTTTAAAAAAGTACAAACCATGTTTCTGCACTGTTTTTAGACCTTTACTGTACCTGGGGAATTCTGCAAATTTGAAATGTTACATAATTAGCATTATAAGACAACATGTACTCTTGCCTAAACATTTTTTAGCAGGCTTTTTGAGGAGCCTGCATGTTGAGTGCTTAGTTCCAATGTTCCTCTCACTACTCGGCCCCTGCATATGAAAACATCTGAGCAGGTAGACATACACTTCTACTAGCAACTCGTGACACCATCACATCAACATTTAATCAACAAAATGAAATTAAATCAATGATGGATTCATGATTTCCAGCTGTATGATTTTAAATGTGTTAACACTGTACGTTACCAACAGATTTTGGGACTGTTTATTGCCATGACTTTCTGTATTCAATGTCTTATTTGTGGCTCCCGTAACATTTCAGAGTATTTCAGCTACAGCCGATAGTCACCTTATCAGTCTGATTTAAGATCAGCTGAAATGTTGGCATAGAAAAACAAGGTCTTGTTAGTAGTAATATCAATCTGTCATGTTTTGTTTTATTTAGAAATCAGTGCAGTGAATTTGCTGACAACAAACCACTTTATTTGACACGGCATTTGATTCACTCTTTACCAATAAATAGAGGTGGCATCATGTGGGTCTTCTGCAGTGTCGGAGAGACAGTTAATATTCCAGCAGTGCTAACATATCATCATTTCATCTGTCCTGACAAGCAGCAAGCGTGCAAGAGTTTGGACTTTAAACACAATATAAGCAGCATTATGAGATGAGAATCAGAAGCATGCTAATGGTCGAGGAGGATCGATGCCCATGTGGCATTTAGTCAATACCTAACAATGGAACACGTTGAAAACTAAATGCCATAGGAGTACAATACTGGAGTTAATTGTCTGATACTTCGCTCCTGCTGTACTTTGAGGGCCTAATTAGTTTAAGGTGCATGAAAAGAGATTGGTGAATGAATGGTTTTCTCCACAGAAAAGGATGGAGATACACACTGTGGCAGGTTTTTTTTTTCCATTTGGTAAACTGATTGAATTTGAACATCAGGATTAAAGGTATTCTGTCTACTTTATAGTTAGCGCTTATAATAACTGCTTTTGTGTTATGTGTTGTTATTTCTCACCTTTTAAGGCGATGGATGCTCGAAATAATAACATACGTTTTCATATTCACACGCTTCCAGTTGCAGATTAAAATGGATTTCAAAATAAAAGAAGAGACACTGAACCCTTTTACGCCACCATTGCTGACACGTTTTCCATCTGTTGTCACAACGGGTGGCACTTACCGATAATGTGTATAATCAGCCTATTTAATGTTTTTAACAGAGTGCAGATATGAAACAGATGGTGAATCGGCAGGCATACTTTAAACACAACACGGTCCATATTATGGAGATCAGCAGTTGGTGAAAGACTGCTGCATCCAAACACTTTACAAAACAAATGTAATGACCTTGCTTGCGTTCACCTGCAGAATGCTGCTGGTCAAAAAGATTCTCCATGAACATTAACCATTCATTGTGAGCAGAAGAGGTAGTCCTGTTGGCACTGAAGTTCTTTGGTTAGGATAAAGAAGCCCACTCCCCCTCCCCCACCCTGCTACAGCACAGATTTGATCAGACCCCTGCAGTGAATCATGTTTACAGTTCTGCACACACAGTAAACACACACACACACACACTCCATCCTCCTCAGGAAAGCTGAGGTTTGGTGCACATCTGAAATCTCTTTACAGGTGCAGGACAAAAGCAAAAGCCATAGCAGGAGAAACATGTTGTGTGATTACCATCATGTTTGGTGAAAATGCTGCTGTGAGCAGTTTGTCAGATGGAGTGCACATTTGGGAGCTGACAAACAGAGAGGAAGCGTTCTCCTCGGATGCTCGTTGAGAGGTTATGGCTGCAATCAGAGCCTCTGATGGAAATTGAAATAAAGCGGCCATTAAGGAGCACACAGACATACACACACACACACACACACACTCACACACACAGACAGCTCCAAAGGCCTGTGTGATTTTTTGAATTTTTTGCTTTAGCGGCGTAACATGGAACATAACATGCTGCAATGCTATACTTTAATAGTATATTCATAAATGTAAGTGCACCATGGTATTAAAGTATAATCTCTGCCTATTCAATCAGTATAAACACCAGTTATGTGTAGCGTACACTCTAATAGCCCAGCAGTCATTTCTTCTTGGAGCCACCAGGTCGGAGGATATGATCTTCAGAGGAACAGGCAACCTGTCATTGAAAATGTCCTTTAAGTTGACGAGCCATCATTTACAATGCATCAGAGACGGCCATTCAGTGGCAATCCCATTCAGTTCTCAGCCCAGCGCCGTTCATGCTTGGGGAGAAAGACAAAAAAAATGCTATTCTAATTAACATCTCCAGTGACCCAGAAATAAACATTTATTTTCCCATCTTCTGCTCACAGTGGAAGATTTTTGACATTGTTCTTTGATAGCTTCTGATTTCCATTTTCATCTGGGTTTTGCTTCCCCTTGTCTCAACCTGTAATTTATGCATCAAATTCATGCATAATTAATTTTGAATTTACCACTGTATAAGTATTAAAACAGCAAAACAAATTGTGTGATAATGGAGGTGTGTGAGGTCTCCCTCATTTCAAATTAATACCTTTCATGCCCCCCCACCTAGTTTCTTTCTCTCTCATTCACTCAGGAATGAATGATAAAACAGATAAAAAATATCAGTGAAGGACACACTGGAGACTACAACCTTCTATTCCATGGACAAAATCGATCATTTGGTAACTTAATATCCATGTATGATGGATGTATGATGAATCCAAAATTTTTATTTCTTTTCCATTTTAGCTTCATCAACATCCTTCTCCCCATAGAAACTTACACACAAAGTGTGAAGGACAGTGATGGAGCCCTTTGATCAATAAGAGTGTATCAAAAGGAGCTGCCAAGGCTGTGATGTATAACAGACACATTTCAGGTCTTTCCAGTGAATGTAATTCTGTCTGTTTGTTTTGGTATGCATTTATATTCCATTAACATCAATCACAACTCTTAAAAAAATTAGGAATTTCAGCACAAGACAATCCTTTGTGACAGTGACCAAATGCTTCAAGAGAAAGGATCAGCAAAAATGTAAATCCATGTGAAGGTGAAGGCTTTCATTATGCCCTATCTGGATATTCAGTCTGCTTTGCAAAATATCGTCACACCCTAAGTTGCAAAATATTACAAGTGCTTCAAAATAGCCATTAGCACAATCCATGTCTCACTTTCATATATTAAGTAGTCCCACTTCAGGGTATTCTGTCTCTGCTCCAACTGCATTTCCCATTCATGACAGAAATGGGTCTGATAGATGAAACTAATAACATGCCATTTGACAGCTGCTTTTACCCAAAGTGCCATGCAGCATCATGAGTGCGACTGTATTTTTAGCACAGGTGGCACAAGATCAAATTGAACCCCTAATCTTTGTAAGGTTAGAATGATGTTGTGTTCCATTATTTGGGCTAAGCTTCGTGATTTTGAATTCACATTGGAATCCCTGTATCAAAGACATTGAGATATGCACTCATCTTTGTAAAACAAAGAAGAAAAAAAACACTTTCCGTTAAAAAATAAATAAATAAAAGCAGCAACCAGCAAGTATTTCAGTTGCAGTTATGACATCAGAAAGGTGTGATGGGGCAGCATTTCGGATGCTGTTTGACCACCCAACAAGCACTTCAGTCGAAGAGCACTTAAGGCTTTGTTCAGAGACACATTAGCACTGTGTGAAAGAAGGCAGCACCCACACATGCTGGTCTTACATTTCCTGCCTCGCAAGCTGAACATCTGTCTCCAGCTTGTGTTCGATGAGGACGGAGTGACACAATATTAGGGACCGCAAGTAGTAGTAAGTATCCCTGACATGTCTTAACATGCAGGGTTGGCCAACAAAATTGTAGACCCTGGCACGACCTTTGCCACAACATCTAATTGACAACACACCGTGTTAGCCGATCAAATACGAGCAAACATACATCTTGGTAAACTACTTTTTAACAGTTGTTGGAAAATATACGAGCATCTAAGTAGTAGCATGAATCCTGCAACAAGAACTTAACTGTTAATTTATATGAGAGAAAGGGTAACCTTAAATACATGCATACATATATACTTTAAATCTTGTCACAGCTATTGGTAAAATGAATTCTTGTTTAGTCTAATTTAATCACAACAACATACACTGAATGCCTTGAGTCAACAACAGCAAGAGAGGGTGCAAGCCTTACCTGAACCCTGCTGAGCTTCGGTCATCTCTCGCTTCCACTGGCTGCAACCTTTTCTTGTGTTGCCAGCCATGCACTAAGCTCGTAGTTGGGTTCACATTTAGGTTAACTAATAGAAACACAGACATTGTCCATTACAGCCTCACCAAAACTTCCTTGCTATAAGCAACACACCACTCACATACCTACACACACCGCATATCTCTTCTCTCCCTGGCATCTGCACTTGGTCCGGCTCAAATTAGATAAGACTTAGATAAGATAAGACCCACTGTGTTGACATTTGGCAATCAATCAAAATGACAAATGACAACTAGTAACTGTGACATTTGTTCTTGCAATAAATACCAAGAATATAGCACCTAAGGAGGTGGTTGGGGTAGTGGACAGAGTGGAGCCGCAAGTGGAGCAGCAAGAAAGCGTTAGCATAGATGCATCAGCTGTATAATAGTGACAAATGTAGGCTTATAAAACCTTTACACCTAAATGAATATGATTGATTGTTTGTGTTCAGGTGAAACTAAATGCTTTGTCCCAAAGTTAATCCTGGGATTGTAGAATATAGTGTTGATTGTTGCATTAATGTGTCTGAACAAAATAACTGGAGACAAAACAAATTAGCTTCTATACTCAACCAAGTTTTTCATACATGAATTCCATCAACCTTTTGACAAGTGGAGACTCATGGCTTTTGCATGTGGACACTGCCATGTACTGTGTTCTGAAATGCAGGACTGCTGTATAGTTATATGTTCAGTTCTTAAATGGTGACTATTGAGCCTATGGTGCCATGCTGCCATGCCACAAAAAAGGCTTCCCTGGTCACCCCATTACATTTGTTGACTGAGACCCAGAGTGACATGTGAATGACAAAGTCAATGGGAATTCATCAGTGGGATTTCTTTAAAGAATTCCATCACATAACTCTATATGGAATATACAGTATTGCTTCAAGGGCAAACTTTGAAAATGGTTAATATTCTAAGCCTGGTAGGAAAATTATACCTGAAGAGGAAAAAGCAAGTAAATTGAAGTTTAATTAGAGCAGTCATGTGTCAACACAGCAATTAACAAGGACCTCGCTGTCTATACAGTAGCTTTAATGGAGTGGAAGATTCATTGGGCGTATTAAGAGCTTAAATCTCATACACTGGGGCCAAGGCTCTGTAGCAATCAACACATTCTATGTGCTGTCTATAGACTCCAGTCATTTCGCTGTCTCTGTACAAGTGTATATATATTTTTTTTGTTTGTTAGTTTTTTTCTCCAGCATCAAATCTTAAATGTCATTACATTAGATTTTTAGTGGAGATAGCTTATGGCTGGGAGTGGTGAGTCTTGGCTCAATCAATACTGTTCCCCGTGTGAGCTGTTGCTGGTAGTTATGGTGGTGCCCTTTTGCAGAGTCTGTTATCTGCTAACAAGGAAAAAAGTTTAGATATGAGGTATACTGGTAGACTATGGCAATTGCAGAACACCACACAATGCCAGCCAGAGTACAGGGAAACAGGTGAGTGTCTCTTTGAGTGGCTCCATGTTCTTGTAGAGTAGAGCTGTCCAAACTATGCCCTATGGGCCATGGGCACCAAATTAGTTTAATGGCCCACAAGTTAATTTAAAAACAAAATTATATTTGATTTGAAACAGTAATTATGCTTCACAGATCATTGTAAAATACATTACGTTCACTAACCAGTATTTCAACAATCACCAACTTTGGTTTGGTCAAAATAAACCCTTAATTCACAGAGTGAATACATGCTGTTTCTCTATCATGGTTGTTTTGTATCACAGCTACCCTATAATTGATAAACAGTTTTGACTGGTCCAACGCAAACCAGGATGTGTTGGACCATCGAAAATCTGTCTGAAAGGGAGGGGTAGAGGGCATGCTTTATATGCCAGACACATATAGAACACAATTCATCTGGTTTCCAGGCTAGAGGAAGGCAAGGTCTACCACTCTGGTGTGTCCTGGATTAGTCTTGGACATTTCTGGAGTGGTTTTGACCCTTTTCAAGGAAAAGGTGCACATCCTTGTTGAATCGTGCAGTCTTAAGTGTCTGTCAGACATCGCTTAGTTGGCTACCTGAAGACACTGAACAAAAGCTGGTGTTGCAAATGCACACGTCCAATCATTTGTTGAGATGGGTTAAGATGGCTCTTCATTTGGCTCTTCATACACATGTGAGCAAACATTTTTGAAGAGGAGACTGAGTTCTACAATGCCACTACACTGTTGTGATAGAGATGTCAGGTGTGGAAATTTTTCTGATTTGCAGTCCTGGCAGCCCATTGAGAGTACATATTTCATACTAAAATGTAGTTGTCTTTAGAAACTGATTCATGTTCCCTTTATGAATATCTTATTTAAAGTCAAGCAATTGTTTCTACAGACCAGCCAAATAGCTGCCAACCAGAAAAAAAAACAGCAGAAAGTGATGGGGGATAGGTGAAAATGGGAAAAGTGAGGAGAAGAAAAGAAAGAAGAGTGAGTTCAGCACAGACAGAGAGAGAGATAAGTGTGTAACAGCGAGATAGTGAAGAAGCAGCAGTCATAACTCCAGCAGGCAGATTTAAGTCTGGAGTCGGGATCACTTGTAATACAACTACTCTTATTGTGACCTTTGACTAGCAAGAAGATGAACGAACAGAGGCCAACTTATATTAGATGAGAGAGAGAGAGAAAATGTCGGCAGATTTTCCACAACAATATCCTGGGGAAAGTGCTGACAGGACCGAGTCTGGGAAATGAAAGATTAGGACTTTTTCATGGACCTTTATCATTGTAATGAGCCGGAATGGACAAGGGGCGAGCTCTGCAGGACCGAGTGATAATGTGCATGTTCTCAGTAGGTATAGAAAGATAGAGGAGTGAGAGAGGAAGGAAAGAAGGGTGAGTTTTATTTCCTTCAGCATTTCATTACCTTCTATTTCCCATTAATACAAGCATCTCCAGAGTCAGCAAACAGCACAGGGTAAATGGAAATGAAAGCACAGCGTCTCACCATGCTTTGGCTGCCATCAGCGTGGTGCATTTAGTCGTGCACACGAGCTGCCATCACGGACAGCAGGAGCCTTCTGCAGCCAACGTTTCGCTAAAACAGCGGGTGTTCGTCATTTGTTTGGCTAGATTACATGGTGGGTGATCTCGTTTAGGAGGTTTTATTCTTTGTTTCACGCTGGATGGGTGGGCAATGTTTGGAGGGAAATGAAGGAAGAAGAACGAGTGTGAGAAATAAATATAAAAAGTAAACAGCAAGGAAGAAAAATGTCTGGAAAGCACAAGAATTATGCTTGCACCCTCAGACAGAGGCAAATTTTGAATAATGAATGATTCAAGCTGAGAAAAACATGCAAATTGAGGTGTATGTATATATATATATATATGTGTGTGTGTGTGTGTGTGTGTGTGTGTGTGTGTGCGTGTGTCATACTTCTCTGATAAACATTCAAATAAAGTAAAACAAAGATCCTGTGACGATGCTACAGCTTTCTCAAAAACAGACTTTAAATTAAGAGAGAAACTATCGTATAAAAAGGATGTGTCTTCATCAGTACACAAAAAATAATAATGAAAAGAATCTAACATGACAAATCCCTTCCAAGTGAAAGAAATGAGCTTTGAAAGAGTTCTGAGGGAAAGAAGACGGACTAAAAAATGCACAGAAGGATCATAATTAGAGGGGAAAAAAGCTTCAAATGTCGGTTCCACTAGCTTAGACTTCTCCCTCCACCACGTCATGCAATCTGCCTTTCTAATTCCCCTAAGCCCCCCAGGCCAATTTTCTGCTATGCTGGCACTATCCTTCCAAGGAAATGCTATGTTAATACGGTGGATAAAATACTCTTAGCAATTAAGCAATTAATGTGTCTGAAATTTACTGTTTTTGTTTACCGCCATTAAATACTGGCATTTTCATGCCTCCCTGACCAAGTCAGAGATGGAATAAACAATGAAAACTACTTTCATTTATGTTCTTCAGAATTTTGTGATTGGGTGAATGGTCTCTTGGTAATGGAAAAATACATGATTCTAATAAATATACAAATAATTTTATTCACACGTCTTTGGACTTTGGCTTTGGACTCCCTGGACATTTGATTTTATGCACGTCTTTCATGTACACACTGAAATTAGATTTCCAAGTTATGTTTTCACATTCTCTGGTAACCATTTCGCATACCATTTTGCAATATGACACCCTTTGTGAAAGGTTTATAAGATTTAATGGCTTCAGTGATGGTGAATTAATCATTTGTTTTATTACTTGTTAATATGTACATAAAACAAGTATAAAACACCTTTGGCTGTCCAGAAAAAACTGCATGCTTGCTCCGAGTTCTGACCTGCTCAAACAGCAGAAAATGACAGACTTTTGTGTTTCTTATAAATGTTCTAAAACCAGCCAACAGGGAATAACACTTCACAGGTGAGAAATTGTTTTACATTTTCACTGTTGAATGTGATTGATCACAATAAGTAATCCGTCTTTTATTCAAACATAAAGTGACGGACCCGATAACTTTTCCAGGGAAGAACAAATAGATGAGCATTTTATCTCCATAAGGTTGTCAGCCTAAAATTTTTTGTGGATATTTCTTGTTTCAGGATTATATTGACTGCGTTGTTTTATACAGCCAACTTGTCACTCCCCCTAAGGCAGCAGGCGATCAACCGCTGCTTCAGTTTGGAATACTGTTTGAGACAATGTACGTGGTGATCATGTAAGTGCCTCTGTTCCCACCCACATGCCACCTGGCACACTGGGAGAGTGAATCTACTGAGGGCACTCCTCTTCATCTTTTCATACATTGTTCAGTGATTAGTCTGAAATATATATTTTTCATCTCTCTTGAATAAACATAATGATTTTCACTTGTACCAAATGGTTGGATTTGTTCATTAAACTGTGTAGCTATTAACCTGCTGTTGCACTTGAGTTATTTTGGTTCATAATGTGTGACTTAAAATGTAAGTGAACGTGTATTTGCAAAATTAGTAATGAAATAAAATCATGCCAGATATTTTACAGGCATCAAGAAAAAATATGCTTCAAAACTAATTACAAAGTGCGTGCAAGTTCATCTTATTCAAGAACATCTTGTTCATAATATTTGCAAAAGATAAAGAAGTATAGCTTGAAAACCTGCATTTTATTTTAACAAGGTCCTGTATCATAAATAGATGTCCAAGAATTGTAAAAAAAGAAAAAAGAAAAAAAAAAGAATTGCAATGATTTTAATTGTGGATAGACCTCCTGTCTGACCTCAACACCTTTGGGAAGAACTGGAGCAGCAATTATAGCTAGGCCTTTTTGTCCAATATAAGGGCCTGACCTCACAAAGACTGTGCTGCATAAATGGGCAAACATTCCAACAGAAAATCTTATGGAAAGCCTTCCTGGAAGAGTGGAAGCTGTTATAGCTGTAAAGATGCCTAAGTATTGAGAATGCAATGCCATTAAAGTGCCTGTTGGTGTAATGGTCAGGTGGTCTAATACTTTTGTCCATATAATGTAGACATTTATCATGAGACAAGATGATAAATTGACAGCAGAATGCTCTGCTCTCTGTTGAGTGAAAAGTTAGCCTAATTAGTTGGAAACTGGTGAAAGCAAACAGTATTAACTAAAAGGCCCATCCAAAATTGAAATTATGGTGCAGTGACTGATGCCTAACCACAACTCATTGGTTTCTGGATAAATGATGAGCAAACCTTTATTGAAACATGTTCATAAAGACAGTTATAAATGCTGGGTGCTGTAGAGAGAGTTGAAGGAATGTCCTGAGTTGAGAGGAGAAGATCTTCAGCTGCACAGCCAGAGAACACAGTGACAGCAGCAGCATCACTACAGGAGACATGTGGAGTTACAGATGGATTTGAATGCAACAGCTCAGATAGATCACTAAACTGCTGGAGCGTCTTCAAAGAAACTTTTAAACATGTAAAGCACCAGTTCTCCTGAATCACAGTTTGCATTTAGCTGTTTATGAAGAATGGACACACTGCATAACAAGGCTAATGTTAGCTACATATGCTAGAGTGTGTAGCTTTATCATCCAGGTCAATATGGGAAAATCACAGCGTTGTTAAAATCTGTGTGAGGGAGCATCTCTTGTTTGCCCAGATTTAATTCAGTTTAATTCATCCACCTGTTAAATGTGGCATATCAAGATGCTGATGAAACAACATGATGAAAACACGGGTGTACTTTGGGCTGATCAGAATTAAAGGTCACTCTAAAATATGCACTTTTATCACTCAATACCACAGATGTTGCATGTTTTGATTTGGCATACAGTTGGCATGCTGGCTGCAGGAAAGTCCAGCAGAGATGTTGCCCACAAACTGAATGTTCATTTCACTACCATAAGCTGATTCCAGTACCTGGATAAGACATGCCAGCTTTAATGCATCCCCGGTGTCAACACATCTGCTTCAATATCATTCAATCAGAGCAAATGCACAACAAAACATGGTTTTTACAAATGAGAAAGTACTAAGAGGGTTGGAGGTGTAAGGCTGTTTTATGGGGTGCCCCAATTATCTCTGAACCCCCACAGCTGGTCCTGGCCACATGGTCACCTTGTGAGGGACCTTTAACACCTCCTGCTGGGCCAGGCCCACTAGAAGTGAAAGGACTTAATTATTTGAAAAGTATCTTGTGTATTATGAGATGAAAATGTGTTCATGTTTAGTGTTAGAAAGTCTTGTGGCAGGAAGGCTTTGTGTCTTGACCACAGACACTAAAGGATGCCTTGTGTGTCTAGATGAGATGCATAACAGCCTGGCAAAGCATTGGTATCTGATGACCTGAAACACAAGAATATGTTGCACAACTGAGGACCGTGTATAACAGCACCAGCCCATGACCTCCACATTCAGCCTCTTTAGCTCTCTACAGCTGACACAAACTGTCAGAAACCTTCTCAGGTATGTTGATCTGCATGCAAATGACAGGTTGTCATGGTAACCAAACTGAGTGGGTAAATGCTCACCTTCAATGGTGTCAGTCACTTTGGAGATGTGTTCATGAATTCCAGGCTGACGCTGTACTGGGCAGAAGGCAGACAGAGTGTATGGTGTTATGTGGGGGAGCTGTTTGCTGATGTCAAAGTGAACCTTATGGTGGTGGTGGGGTTATGGCATGGACAGGCATAAGCTATGGACAACTAACACGTTGTGGAGTTTTTCAATGGCAATTTGTTTGCAGAGAGACACTGTGATGATATCCTGAGGTCATATTGAGTCCATAATGAGCTGCGATAAAGCACGGGCCCATGTTGCAACAATCTCGAGGCTGAAAACATTCCAGTTCTGGCATGGCCTGCTTACTCACCAGACATGTCAGCCATTCAGCATGTTTGGGATGCTTTTGATTGACGTATGATGTATGAGAGCACGTTCCCGTTCCTGCCAATGTCCGCCAACTTTGCACAGTCACTGAAGAGGAGTGAACCAACTGTCCACAGGCCACACAACACTGTACTGCATTAGACAAATAGCTAAGCTGTTTAAAACCCCTCTTGGATTAGCTGTAAAATGCATTGTCTCATAGATGAAAACAGAGCTTGTCTAAGCTCATGAAACATTTCAGAGATATGTGGCTCTCATAAACATATGATGATCTCAGAAAATATGATCCAGTGCTGTAGAATTAATGACCCAACACTTACGGCTCAACTTTAAACATCTGCATCAGTGATATGATGAGAAAATCAGCTCTTATGTATATGAGCTTTACGTATTAATGTATATTTAATATATTTATAATATATATAATTAATAATTAATATATATTAATGTAATATGATACATATTGTAAGAATGATATGGTATGCATGAAACATTTAACACATTTAATGTATCCATGGCTAATGTCAACATTCTACTTTCATGATCTTGTGTCAAGAATGTTTTCCTGTGTTTCTGTGTGCTTCTATGGCATTCACTGTCTGTTTGTGGATGTGGTCTCCTTCTTTCATGCTACTTCTTTTCAGCAGCAGTTCTTACTGCACACCTGCCCCACATCAGCCTTGTTAGTTCTGATCTAATCTCAGTGTTTTTCTCAGTCTCAGTTCCTCTTGTTTTATCACCTCATTCTCCTCACCTGTGTTTCTTCACCCATTCCTCCACCTGCACCTCGTTCCTTCATGAGTTTAGTATGTATTTTAGTCCACTTCAGCTGCCTTTTTCTGTGTTTCTGTTATTTTCAAGTACAACTATTCATTGTGTGCTTTGATTTCCCGAAGTGTCAGTATCTGACAACTTGGACATGAAATTCAACAATCAAAATTGCCTTAAAAGTTCCTGTTTAATTGGGCTGCCTCTGTGATAATGATCATAAAACCTGAGCATGCTGAGTGAAAAAGTCACTAACTGAATCTGGTGAAAGACGTATCAATCTGCCCAGTCAGATAGCAAAGAAATTTTGTCACATCAACGGAATCTTTAGCTTGGGAGAGAAATTCAAACATCTGATGACAAAAATCAAAAACAAGAGTGAAGAGACATTAACATTTGAGAAATTTCACGCTTTTTAATACAGTGGTGTTGTAAGGACGCGATAAAATTAACTTCAAGATGCAAAAAGGTACATTTTGGGATTCTCAGCTGATCAGTAATAAAAACATTCCTGCTGTATGAAATCATTCACTAATGAAAAGTAAAGAGACAACAAGCTCGCGCTAGCAGCTCTATGAAGCTGCACTAAGGCACAGCTGTATTCGGAAGGTAAAGCCAATGTTATCATGCTGACACAATGACAAGGGTAACATGCTGATGGAGAGCTAATATGTTTACCATGTTCACCATCTATCACCATCACCTGTAAAGTGTCTTGAGATAACTGTGTTATGAATTGGCACTTTAAATAAAATTGAATTGAACTGAACTGAATCTAGTGTGTTGGCATGAAAGCGACAAAATGAACTTCAAGGTCCAAAAGATACATTTTGTGATTCTCAGCTGATCAGTAAAAAAAACATCCCTGCTATGCGAAGTTGTTATGTGAGACTTATCAATCAGTCTGGGATCAATGACAGGTTTTAAATCCTGCTTGGAATGCTGTTAGTGGGGCAACCATTTTGTTCACATTTAAATTACAGATTGTGATTTAGAATGTGAACATGTAAACACAAAAAAATAAATAAAGCTTTTTTTAAAAAAAAAAATGCAATGGAACTGTCAAGATCAAAGGACCATACAAGTGAACCTTCATGAATCAAAGGATCAAAGGACAACTTCCATTCTATGCTCTCTATATAAGGAGCAGCTGTTCAGACAGTCAGATCATTTTAGTGCCTTTAGCAGGTGACCACTGTGATAAAGCGACATTCAACAAAAGAAAATCTTTCCTAGCAGACAAGTGTTACTGGAAACAACAATCAAAGAAAATGACCCGAATGAAGAACACAAGAGGGTTCCACAGGAACACTGGGATGAGTCTAACAAGCAGGTCTCGTCAGATCAGCTGTTCATATCAACAGAACAAGGCAATGGAAAATACCCAACAGTTCAACAAGAAAAAAATACAGTTCAGGTCACCTTCTCAAGTTCACGCCCTTCGGCGTCAACTTGAGAAGGTGAGGAAACAGAATACAGTCCTGCACAAAACATATGAGGAGCTGCAAGCAGCACACACCAACAGCCAGAAGATGTTCTCAGCTGAACTCAAGGAGGAGAGGCAGAAAAACAGGCTTCTCCAAGAACAACTGGAGAAGATGAAAGTTTCATTCCAAGAGATCTGCCAAAGGTATGAAGCTGAGAACGTCAGTGTCAGACAACAAGCTGGTACCCTTCAGTGTGAATTTGAGAAGGCATGCCAGGAGAAGATGATCCTTCTAAAACATTGCGAGGAGCTGCAAGAGACACACAGACGCAGCATGGAGACAATCACTGCTGATCTCCAGATGGAGAGGGAAAACAAAGTGCTTCTTCAGAAAGAACTAGACAAAATCAAACTTTCATACCATGAGAACCACCTGAGGTATGAAACTGAGGTTGCCAATGTCAGACAGCAGGCTGATACTCTTCATCAGGAGCTACAGTGGGAGAACCAAAAGAGGACAGTCCTACAAAAAGAATATGAGGAGCTGCAAGCAGCACACATCCACATCAAGGAGACGTCCTCAGCTGAGCTCCAGGAGAAAAACAAGCATCTCCAAGAAGAACTGGAGAAGATCAGAGATTCATGCCAAGAGATCAGCCAAAGGTATGAAACTGAGAACGTCAGTGTCAGACAGCAGGCTGGTACCCTTCAGTGTGAACTTGAGAAGGCATGCCAGGAGAAGATGATCCTTCTAAAACATTGCGAGGAGCTGCAAGAGACACACAGACACAGCGTGGAGACAATCACTGCTGATCTCCAGATGGAGAGGGAAAACAAAGTGCTCCTTCAGAAAGAACTAGACAAAATCAAACTTTCATACCACGACAACCACCTAAGGTATGAAACTGATGTCCTCACTGCCAGACAGCATGTTGACACCCTTCAGCTCCAGCTTGACAAGGAAATCAAGTCTCACTCAAACACAGTGTCAGAGGCCTGGAGTGCGGTTAACAAGCTGAGTGCTGACAAGGAAACCCTCTGTCAAAAGATAGCGGAGGTGAGAGAAACCCTGCAGCAGAAACAGACACTTTTTGAGAGAGAGCTGGAGGAGCTGAAAACTCAGCTCAACGTCCAGATCTCAGTCAACCTTGAGCTTTCCACTGAGCTTGAGGAGATAGACTCCCGGCCTCCAAGAAAAATCGCCAGACGGATGGAGAAGCATGAGGATGAGCCCCGCCCTGCATCTGCTATGGACCCATTGAAAGAAGTTAAAGTCCCTGAGGAGCTGTGGAGCAAGCAAAAGAAGTACATCTTTGATGCACCAGCCTTCAAAGTCCAGGAGGAGGGTGAGAGCTCTGAGGGGACTCTCCAAACAAAATACGCCTTCCGTCTGGCAAAGAACGGACAATAAAATTCTTAGGACCCTTTCCACAGCAGATATTTTGGCTTGTCATAGTATGACAAGCCAAAATGTCTGCAGAAAAGCGGTTCAATTTAATATACTGATAGACATCGGGTTTTCTCCGGGTGCTCCCGGTTTCTCCCACAAGACCGAAATCATTCAAGAAACTGGATGATTGAGGTATTTTGAAAAAACACACACACACACACACACACACACACACACACACATGCGTATATATATACATATAAATATAAAAATATATAAATATGTATGTATATATGTAATAAAAAAGACTAAATATGATTTCCTCATAATAAAAATGCAAATAAGAACCTGATGTACAATGTAAAACCTTGTTTCTCTAAAAGTGGAGACACATCATTTTTTACACATGGCCAGCAAGGTCTGTGAATTATCCTGACCAAAAAGGACAAAAAAATCATTCACTAATGAAAAGTAAAGAGACAACAAGCTCGTGCTAGCAGCTGTGTGAAGCTGCACTAAGGCACAGCTGTATTTGGAAGGTAAAGCCAATGTTATCATGCTGACACAATGACAAGGGTAACATGCTGATGGAGAGCTAATATGTTTACCGTGTTTACCATGTGTCTAGTGTCTCTAGTGTGTTGGCATGTTAACATTTGCAAATTATTAGAACTGAGGCTGATGAGATGTTATTAACTTTTTAAGTATGGAATTACAACTGATCACATAGGAACAGGTTTGAAATAATAAATGACAATTGGAACAGGACTGAAATAAACCAGGAACAACAAAATCACAGAACATGGAAATTCCAATGTAAATATTTTTTATAAATGTTGATAATTAAAAATATGTGGAGAAAGTAGGGGACGGGGAATCTGGACGCGGTCGCCGAGTTGGACGGCTTCCAACTTAAACGGGCTGACAGGACGAAAGAGAGGAGGGCTGGTGATGTTTGTGAATGATAGATGGTGTAACCCGGGTCACATCACTATCAAAGAACAACTCTGCAGCAAGGACATTGAACTGTTAGCGGTTAGTAACACCACCCGCTGGGCAGAGCTGATCACAACCTGGTGCTCCTCCAGCCTGTGTACAAACCTCTGGTGCACAGGCAGCCAGCTGTGACCCGCACAGTGAAGAAATGGTCTGATGAAGCTGAAGAGGCTTTAAACGACTGTTTTAGCTCCACTGTGTGGGAAGTATTCAGTGATGCCCACGGGGAGGACACTGACAGCCTGACTCAGTTACAGACTACATCAACTTCTGCGTGGAGAACACTGTACCCACCAGGACCATACGGTGCTTCTCCAACAACAAACCCTGGACCACCCCTGACATCAAGGCTCTCCTGAAGGAGAAGAAGAGAGCCTTCATGTCAGGGAATAGAGAGGAGCTGAAGCTAAGGAGGAGGATCAGAGAGGGGAAAAGGTATTACAGGAAGAAGATGGTGGACCAGTTGCAGAATAAGAACATCAGCGGAGTCTGGCAGGGCCTGATGACCATCTCAAGCCACAAGGAACCCAAGACTCTGACTGGCTGACTGGGGGGGACCAGGTGTGGGCAAACAAGTAGAACCAGTTTTTCAACAGGTTCGATGTGGTGCCTGCACCTCCCCCCACTCAGTCCCTGCTGCTACCCCCCACTTCTCCTGCTGTGAACTGCCCCCCCCCCCCCCCCTCCCCCAGCATTCAGCCCTCAGCCACTTCACATCCCATCTGCAGACATGGGCTCCCCCTCTCCGGTCCCCAGCACCCCTCCTCTCTGCTCGAGCCTGTCTGTCACAGCCTCGCAGGTGAGGAATCAGCTGAGGAAACTGAAGGTGAGGAAGGCAGCAGGTCCAGACGGCATCAGTCCCAGGCTCTTGAGATCCTACGCTGACCAGCTGTGTGGAATCTTCCAGCACATGTTCAACCTGAGCCTGTCGCTGGCCAGAGTCCCACAGCTGTGGAAGACATCATGCCTGGTACCAGTGCCAAAGACCCCCCCATCCGAAGGAGCTCAGCTGTTACAGGCCAGTGACACTGACGTCTCACCTGATGAAGACTCTGGAGAGACTCGTCCTCGCCCACCTGCGCCCGCTGGCGAGCTTATCGATGGACCCGCTGCAGTTTGCATCACTATCTCACCTGGAGAGGGCTGGGAGCACTGTGAGGATCATGTTCTTGACTTCTCCAGTGCCTTCAACACCATCCAGCCCACCCTACTGGGAGACAAGCTGAAATGTGCAGGAGTAGACCACCGTCTCAGTGCCTGGACTGTGGACTACCAGGCCACAGTATGTGAGTCTGACATGCTTCTCTGTAGTACAGGTGCACCACAGGGAACAGTTCTGGCTCACTTTCTGTTCACTCTCTGTACCTCTGATTTCAGGTACAACAATCCAACCTGCCACCTAAAGAAGTTCTCAGATGACTCTGCAATAGTCGGCCTCATCATGGACGGAGACGACCGAGAGTATCGAGAACTCATCCAGGGGTTTGCGGATCGGTGCCAGGAGAACCGCCTCCAAATCAACGCGGGTAAAACCAAGGAGCTGGTGGTGGACTTCAGCAGGTGCCAGCACACCCCACCCGCACTGGTGAACATCCAGGGAACAGACATTGAGAGAGTCATCTCCTACAAGTACCTGGGCGTTCACCTAAACAATAAACTGGACTGGTCTGACAACACGGACGCCCTGTACAAAAAGGGCCAGAGCAGACTCTACCTGCTCAGGAGACTGAGGGCCTTTGGAATACAGGGTCCACTCCTCAGGAGTTTTTATGACTCAGTGGTGGCATCAGCCGTCTTTTATGGTGTGATCTGCTGGGCAGGCAGCATCTCTGCCCGGGACAAAAAGAGACTGGAAAATCTGGTGAGGAGGGCCGCCTCAGTTCTGGGCTGCCCCCTGGACTCAGTGGATGAGGTGGGTGACAGGAGGACGATAGCCAAGCTGTCGTCCATGCTGGAGACCCCCTCCCACCCCATGCAGGGCACTCTGACAGCACTGGGCAGCTCCTTCAGTGACAGACTGCTACACCCGCGCTGTGTGAAGGAGAGGTACAGCTGCAGGTACTGCAGGTTTCCTGTGTATTTATTCTTTTTGAATGCTCATCCTTCCCTTTTTCTTGCATGCTTTGCACCCTCTATATCTTGTTTGCTGCTGTAACATTGTAATTTCCCAGTAATGGGACTAGTAAAGGATTATCTTATCTTATCTTATCTTATTTTAGCTTATCTTATCTTCTTTGTTTGTCTGGTGTTTGGTGCTATGCAAGTAGGTGTATAGTGGGTTTATCAGAGTTTTTGTTGAAAACAGCTTCCTACTGTGCCTGGAAACAGTCAGAAATAGAGCATCGTGGCTGATGCAGAGAAGGCTGAACCCCGATGCAGAGTCAAAAAAGCAGTGATGCGAGGTGGAGGTCCAAAAACAATAGTCTTTATTTAAAAAAGCTCACACTTGCTGTGTCTTGGGAACAATGAAAAACTGTGGCAAAAAACCCCTGGCTAAACATGGCATGGCATGGCATGGCATGGCATGGCATGGCAAAGTAAGGCAATGCAAGGCAAGGCAAAGGTATCCTGGCATGAAGACAATAGACATTCAAAAGTAACGCTCTGACACAGGTGAGTGGGAACACGAGGACTAAATAGACAAGACAATGAGACACAGGTGACACACATTAGGTGGGAGAAAGCAATCAAGAAAACTAAAAGCAAAGTTACCTGAAAACAGGACACACAGGGGAAGTGACGCTTTTCAAGATAAAACAGGACATGACAAAAACCTTGAACATAATACATGGAAACACATGACAAGACAAACATGAAACATGACACATGGACTGAAATCAAAAGACAAAGCATAACAAAAAACACCAGGCATGACAGCAACTACTCTGATGAAAATGGAGAATCACTCTTTAGACCTGAAGGGAACCAGAGTCGGGTAATAATTACCTGTGGCTTTTTCACCTCTGCTCATTCCTCCTCAGATTTCTCATAGCCATTTAATCCAGTGTTAATATGGAAGACATATATAGAAAAGCAACTTTGATAAAAGGTAAATAATTAGTAATGGATTTTTAGAGCCTTTTTGAAACACTAAGTTCATGGATTTAAACAATTCCCTTCAAAGAGTACAGTTTAATTAAAGGAGTAGCTACAAATACAAAGTGATGGAGGAGTTAAAGAGACGTTCTAACAATCATGAAGCACAGGGCCAGAGCTACCACAGGACAATGAGGTCATGTCATCTGTGTTTTTTCAGAGAATTAGACTATTTTAGGGACTTGTGAGCCGAGCAAATATCTGCAGCTGAAATAAATCAGAATCAGAATCAGCTTTATTTGCCAAGTATGTGTGACCATACAAGGAATTTGACTCCGGATTTTTCTCTGTCCTGTGCACCATACAAAATACAAAATAGCAATAATAATAATAAAAATGAATAAAAATGAAGCCTAAATACATGCTGGGTATTTCACAGGCTAATTCCAGTATTTTTGTGGACTCAGTACACATGCAGAGTGAAAAAAAAACATGAATGTATAAATGAACATGTAATGTTAGCCTGTGTGTTACAAACTGTCTTTTTGGTGTGTGGTTTTGCAGTCCATAAAACGTACACGTTTACCCTATTATCATGTGGAAAGCCTTAACAATTCAATTTGTATCTGAGCCATGTGTGATGATGATTAAATTCGCATGAACTTTATGGGCATGTATGTTGGCCACACAGTGTATTTACAGCTTGTTTTTTAATGTACCCAAGTGCCTCTTACAACACCTGCAAATGTACTCTTTCTGATTAAATCTTAAATACCTCTGCAACATATTTACAGCTTTATGTAATAGATTTTTGCAAAAAAAAAAAAAAAATCAGGAGCATAATGGAGTTAAAGTTAAACTGTAATATTTATTTTTTCATGTTAAGGCTTTTTTTTATATAACAACAAAGCTTCAGTGTAGCATGGGAAACAACCAGGATGGAGAGTGATGGGGGAGGAGATGAGGGGTGAGGATAAAAGGCAGCTGGAGAGAGGATGAGAGAGAGAGAGACACACAGAAAAAAGTGAGGGACTATTGCTCATCATAATATAACCCTACCCAAGCTGAGGAAAGGGATGGAAAATTATAGAGGCCCCTAAGTGCACTTTTTGATGCTGAAAGAGCAGGTAAGGCTCTTTGAAACCAGCCCATCAGTGCTTTTTTCATGTTGTATTGCCGGGCCATACAGACGTGGGTAAATAACATCAGCAGCGCTCGGTGTGACCCAACATACAAACTCTCCTCAACATCAGGCAGGTATACTGTCTGCAAGTGTGTGTGTGTTTTATTTCTTTTCCACTAGAAGCAAACTCTGACAGCGTGTTGCTGTCAGTCCTGGACCTCACCTCTCTCTCCTCCTCTCCTCTGCCCTCTTTCATCCCGTTTGAGCTCCAGTTTACCTTTCCATTGTGACGCCCTTCCTGCTCTAGGTTCTGCTGTGTTTTCCCCTTTTGTTGTCTGTCTTGCAGGGTCTTGCGGGTGGAACGAATTACCGCAACTGGGAGCACCCAGTCTCCCAGGGGGTATATAAGATCTGATTCTCACAGTTCAGGTTTCTCGCTTTTGTTCTCGTTTTGTTTGGTTAATTTTTAGGTTTTGCACACCGTCCACTCACTCCTCATTCAACAACTGACACACTGATTACATTGACTTTCACACCTTCTACCTTGAAATTATGTATTTCAGTTGTTATGTTATTAATGATGTAATACTATTTCATATGGCTCATGAGCCATTCAGGACCACACTGAGCCTTCCTCTCACATCTCAGGTCATGTTGACCTTACCTTTCTTCATTGCAATTGAAGATATTCCTGCTTTCCTGTTTAACTCTTTTAATCCCAACTTTGCCCACTTTGTTCTAGTGTTATAGAACATGAAGGGGGGGCATAACTTCATTTTGCAATGGACAAAAATAGAAAAACAGGCCAGTTTTGCTTACATTTAAATCTCATGCCAAGTGTCAATAGTGCAAACACTGGAAAACATGAAAAATGAAAAATTATACATGTATATGTATACATATATGTATGTATTGTGTGTATGTATTCATTAGACACAGCTCTCTCTGTATATATAGGCCTATATATAGAGAAAGAGAGAGAGACAGATTTATGCGTGTGTGTGTGTGTGTGTCTGTGTGTGTGTGTGCTCATGTGTATGTGGGTCAGAGTGTTGTGATGCTTGCTTATGCCTGTCCACATACCGGCTTTGTCATTTGTCTTGATGAGATGTCATTTATCTTGAAGCTCTGTGAAATTCCACCATAAAGCCTCTACTGGTACGTTAGAGGTAGATGGACCTAATTCAGCAATTATACAACAAACACACCAGTGCTGGAGTGCTCTAATATACACCTTCTACTTAAAATGAAGACCAGAAAAAGTATTAAACAGTATTAAACAAATCAGTTATTATTAGTGGAAGAGGCAAAGGATACGAGTCTTACAATTTCTTTGTCCATGGACTACACTCATTAAGTGTATACTCCTCTTTATTTTCTTAGCCCAGTGCCTGGGCTGTAAGCCTAGGTCATTTATCAACACATGCCTCTAAATTTGGCCAGTTTTTAGTTTGCCTAATATATACCAGCAGTGGTGACCCACAGCCCTGATTATGCAGCTGAACTGCATTATCCTCTGGAACTATACATGTCTGATTAATGCCAATGATGTATATTTTTCAATTGTTTTACCAAACATATTGTAAACTATGTTTCAAAGCTCTCCTGAGATGCAACCTTGAAATTCAAGCCTGCAAATTTTACCAAAGTGGAAATACTAGTCTGTTGAATCATGCATGCAAAGGGGCATCACCACACTCATGGTGACTGTGACATATAACAGAAACAGACATTCTACATTTCAAACAAACCTGCTAACAAGTTTGGAAACCATTACAGATTTCCAACTCCATCTCCCTATCTTCACCCATCCCCATTAACCACCAGGTGAAGCAGAGTTCCAGAGTGAAATGCTGGAGACAAAGTCCACCTCCTGTCAGTTGTGACCGCTGGCTGAATAATCAACCAACTGCAGGAAGCTGCAAACATCAACCTCCCTGAGAAATGACTTGCCCTCTGTCAAGAGAGGGCAGTGTAAGTAGCAATACCAACAAAGAATGTGAAGTATACAGTGATGTTGATCAGTGATGGTGGCAGTGTTGAGAATGATGAAAATGGTGAGCAACTTCATGAGAGTGCAAGCGAGGGCACAGGCTCTGAGTTCAGTCCCTCCATGTCCCCATCCAACAGTTGGCCAGCAGCACTCCTCTCCATCGGACATCTAAAACGAAATCATCTCCCTCTCAGTGCAGTTCAGGTCCCTTCTCTCCTACACCAGACTTCAGAAATAACTTTTGAAGTCACTGAGAAGACAAGACCAGTTCAGTTGACCACTAATGAATAGGAAATCATCTAGATGACAAGCCGTAGAGCTAACAGCCCTTGTATTTTTTTACTGTAAACTTGCTTGCAGTCTTCAGCTGCACTTTAAGACCACAGAAAATGAATTATTTAATGAATCCTGACTTTGATATACTATGCACTCAAGAATAGGGACTGAAAAAATAAAGATGTTGATAAAGTGACTAAATTGTGGCAAAACGAGTGTTGGGATGTTATAAATCACCTGATGATCATCAGGTGAGGCAAACAGACTGCTAATATTAGATTGCTTCTATTGATGTTTACACTGCTCCAGATGTTTAAAAAAAACAGTTATTTGATGATGGTTGGAAATGGTATTAAGTGCTAACTTCAAATCAATAACTGAAGAAAATGTGAGTTCAGAAGTTCGACTTTCAAAAGAAATCTAAGAAGAGGCAAAGTTAACTGATGTGTGTGGAGCTGCTAATCCTTTTGGGACAGCAATTACCAGGTTTGATCGTAATTTTTATCAACAGAATATACCTCCATATTTCACAGTAATTCATTACAGAGTCATTTTAAATAATTTCTAAGATTATCTTTTAGTAAAAACATCTTTATCCTCTGGAAGCTCATTAAACAAAGGCCTTTGGAAACTTAATATGCTGAGCTAAAAAGATAAAGAACTGATAACATAAATTAAACTCATAAAATAAGGCAATTATGTATTCTAGTCTCATATTAAAATATGAACTTAAACTCAAAATATTGAAGTACGATACATTAATGAGACAATATATTCATTCAAAACACAGATCCATAATAGAAGAAGAAACTGCTGAAAAAAAAAAACAAGGTTGCTTAAATTATGCATTACGACACTGTTATGTTTTAGCAATGAGTGGACCCAAATTGCACCAGACAGACTCAGTGGGAACATTTGAGAGGTGTAAAAATTCAGATTTTGAAACTGAACAGTGGCATGGGGAGCAATGTTGAGGCAGAGGGATAATGAAGAAGATCCAGGGGATGAGTGGAGGAGGCGAGAGTGGATGAGGCAGTTGGTGGAAAACAGGCAAGTAGGCAGACGATTTGCTGAGCAAGCAGGCTGGCCAGCACACGAGTATGGTGTTAGAACATGGAAGAATCTAGAGGAGAAAAAGGCTAAGAGCATGGCCATAGTGCATCCTAACACTGAGAAACCGGGATTGACATTAGGGCATTAATTGTAATTTATACTGGGTGGGGGACACATCCCTACAGTGTTCAGATATGCTCAACACCCCCCAAACCAGAAGAATTTTTTATGTAGATGACCTCTAGGCTATGATGAAAGCTTATTTCTTTCCTAAAGGTGAGATGTTTGTGTGTGAAGAAATGGTGGTATAACTGCAAATGGTGTTGGAAATGGAAATGGAAAAAACATATGAAATTAAAGTTAAAAAAAAAAAACAGCAATCATGAAATAAGATGTGATATTGTCAACACCTCTTCCTCTTCTCTTACTCCTCTTCCCGGCCAATAATCTTCCTCCGCCTGACAAAACCCTGATCAGTTCGTCAACTGAATTCCGGTTGCAACCAGAGAAGTAACCAAAAGAGAATTAATGTGTTAAAGCAAAGACAACAGGAGATTATAAGTGGTAAACTTTGGTAATGGATTAAAAATTGCTCTTTTTAAAAGTATATCCTGCCATCTCTGGAAATGCTCTCTGGGCTGAAGATCTCTCCATGTGGCTAAAAAGAAGAGGTAGTGAAGTTTTCAGTGCAGAACCCCTGACTGGTGTAGTTTTAGCAAAACAAATGATTAGAAATATGGGGGGTTTATTAAATATGAAAACCTAACTGAAATAAAGGCACATAAAGGTGATAAAAAATATATTTTAAAAGTTTTTAAATTTAAAAAGAAAATCCACACATCTTAATACAAAAATAGTTCTGTAGACAGGAGATCTGTCCACAGAACAGAGCAAACAAATCTATCCAACAAGTGGGATAAAGGCAGAAAGTAAGGATCAGGTCGAAGTGAAAAACACTGCAAAACATTTCCTTCACTCGTGTCTTCACCTGATTGTTGCTGGGATGGAAAAGTTTCATCTGATGGAAAAAGTTTCTTATGTTTCCTGCCTTGGTTGGCATCGATTGATGGCATATTTTGCAGACCACATTAATATCCAAACCACTTACATGTGATTGATGTTATGTTACCGTTTTTGACGACAATTTCCTCAGCCATGGAGGACGTGAGCTCACTTTCAGTGCTTAAGCATAAAGCATGGCCGTGTAAAACAAACTGGGTGTTGTTTAGGATACAGCAGAAAGTTACTGTGGCTAAACATGTTGCAGTCCTGCGAGTTTATTTTCTGCTTGTTCAACAGGTGTTTGGCAAAGTGATTGTACCTGTAATGTTTGCACCTGAACCTGAGACTCAGGTGCAGAGAGAGACACACAGAAATCAGGGTAAAGTTCAACACAGCACAGTCTTTACTGAAGTAAAGGTAGGCAATCTGATAATGGCAACAGTACAGCCATGGAGTGAGCAAAAATCCAAGAACCAAAAAACAATCAAAAGTAAAAAGTAAGAGAACAGACATAAGGAAGAAGCCTGGGAAGCAATGCACACACAAGCAGATGCAAAGACAATATGGCAAATTACAAAAGAACAAAGTGCTTTATATCTATGGGTTGCACTTGGGGGAATGTGCAGGGGCGGTAAGTGGGCGGTGATGAAAGATGAATGAGATCAAGGGAACAGGAAACACATCAGGGCAGTAACAAAAAATAAGTAACAAAATAAAACAGGAAACAGGCATTGTAGAATGACAGAATGTTACACATGCTGTCTCCCTGCATCTCTGGTTAATGAACATTGTTGTTGACTAACCCTAATCCTAACCCCCCAACAGCAGCTAGCTGAGGTTATAGGCTGTTAGATCCATATCAAGGAAAAATGTCCAAAGTGTATCATCTTTATCGACAGAAATTTTTTATCAGATCCCCTATCAAGGTGGTTTTATTGCAGTCCTACATGAAATGTATTTGTGCCATCGCCTTATGTGTTCTGACCGCCTGTAAATCCAATCTCCTTTTGTGAAGCAGTTTATATGGCAATAGATGAGATAACACAGCTAATAAGCTAGAGTACCTTCCTCCATTTTGGACTCTCCAAGTCCTTTGTTCCCTCAGCTCTGTTATCACTATCAAGATGGTTTTCTGTAGGTCAGTGGTCTGCAGATCACAGTCTATCCTTGACCTGAGAGACACCATGTTTGTTGACCAGTCCATCAGCTCACCCTAACCAATCCAAATATTGATAACTGATCACAGTCAAAATGGAGATAAACAATGCTTAATATACAATCTTGAATAAAAAGGCAGCTATCAGATGCTATGATATAGACAACATATTCAGATCATCTATAAATACCAGCTGTGTATGAGATAGCAGAATATCTGTGCAAGAACACGCAATGCATTCCACTTATAATCTCCTCCACTTTGCCCCACCTCTCTGGCCCCTTTCCTCTAGTGTTCAGCCATCCATCATCTAGCTCTTTTCCACACTTCGCAGGCTTCTTCTTCTCTTTCCTCCTGACTGACAGGCATCACTGCACTGCCTCAGCACTCCCAACCTCCTGATGTACAGACAGACAGAGGGACAGATGGGTAGATGGATGGCAGGGACAGAGGAAAGGTGGATTTGCCACTCCACCTCTGTGCTGTTATGATATCGAACGCCCGCCCACTCCTGTCATCACCGTGGTAGCAAATAGATTGCTATTACACTCAGCCACTTCACACGTCTGAATAGCTCTCTCTCTTTCCTTCTTATGATCTTTTTCTTTTGTGTCCCTTAAGCTCCCCACTCTGTCTTTCTCTCACTTCATCTCTCCAGAGTTTAATTTTTCTTTCTACCTCTGGCATATAAGCAACACCAGCGTGACGTTAACGATCAATTTAACAATATATATTGAGCACAGTTCCCGGGAGAAATTTGTAATCAAGAAGTCTATTGATCCAGTGTATTATTCTGTAGTTTGCTGCAAATGTTGGAACAAAGTCACATAATAATGCTTGATTATAGGCAGATACATCCCAGTTTTAGTGCAAAAAAAGAGGCAAAGGTAATAACTGGAATTGAGTTTCTTCAGAGAAAAAATTGTTACTCAGAGAGTCACTCTTTGAATTGGTTTTTACTTGGACAAGCAGTGGCAATTCAAAATAAAGCTCCTGAAGCTGCATTTGGTACATCATGAAGTGAATTTTCAGCCTACTTTGGCATCTTGGTATATAGGACTACACAACAAGCATTGACTCAGCGTGTGACAGTTCAGATACACTGACACACCAAACTTAACAGGAAGTCTAGTTTTAGTTACAGACTCCATTGTGCTCCTATCTCTCTCTGTTCAATACAATATGTCCCCAGCCCAGGGGGAACCTTGACAAAACATGCAGTATGGCAACCCCTCCTTCTCCCGCTCCCAAGGTTGACAGCATGGTTGAAGCACAAGACAAGTTCAAAGTGGCATTTTTATCCAACCAGACAACAGAGATGAGCAGTGTCAATACATAAAAGTGTCTGATGCAATTCTCCACACTTCTGTGAAAGAAATAAAATCTGGGGTTCTAACTCTAACTCTTCTACACGAAAAACAAGAAACTGCCAAAAGAAAAACAGTCCACACAACTGACATATATAAAGATATATAGATATGTGACATATAAAGATAAATGTCTCCATGATCAGACAGTGGAGCTGCAGGATTGAATTCCTGGCCATCTCACCCATCTGACCCTGAGCAGCACTCAGCTGTCAATCATGATGTTTCATCCCCTTTTTATAACATGAAATAGCTTATTAAAACCAAATTTAACAAAAAAATGAACACCTGAACATATGTCAGCACAATAAGAAGTACCTAAAGTGACAGAAACCAAATTTTTGAAAAAACTTTGTTGATGTGTACTTGGAGGTTTTTTAGTTTGGCCTCTGTACTAAAGTGGAGGGATGCTTTGGCTTCGCTCTTGGGGAAAGGTCATGTTGTCCATCTTTAAGTAAATTCAGTTCTCAAGATGCAGAGTGCTCTGGATTTATAGGGAGATTTCTTTCCAAAATGTTCTGTTAACATGACAGCACACGCGGCAATCTAACAGCCAATTCTTCAACACACAAAACCATCACCCGGGTTGTAATTAGGTTGAATCATTTTGAACTCTACCAGTTTCATATTGACCTCAGTTCACATCACCTGAATCATGTCTGTATCTGTTTGCCTCTGCTTGTGTCACTGCACTGCACTGCACTGTTTGCACCAACGTTATGTTTTGTTTGTTGGTCCAAAGCTGTGCCATGAGACTGAGGATTACATCACAGTAGGCTTCAGGAAAAATCCCAAAGGATCCATCCTGCCTCTTTCTGATCAGTTTGGTTAGAGGTCCACTGTGACTAAGTGATACAGATGCATTACCAAGTTCAGGATTGTTGTGTGGAAACTGTGCACAGCATAAAGGCAGCAACTTGGTGTACTCCAGAGAGTAGGTACACCACAACACCTTATTGCACTGTTCTCCTTCTTTGAAGAGGAAGCTGGAGCGAGGAGCACGGCAGATGTGCATGGTGCGCTCAACAGCTGGCAAAAGTGACAGCCACCTTGTGACAACATGCTCGAGCACCTCATGATAATCCATTTCAAAGAAGCTAGCGAGGCTTGTGACAGCCTTGGCAGACGATGGTAATTCCACTTTGACATGAAAAGTTAGGGCTTTCATTTCATTGTTAATGCAGATGTAAATGATGTGACACTTGCATCCACTCTGCTGCATCCCTATGTTTATATGTTTTATGTTCTAAAGCTGCAGGATCGGATTGTTATGCAGAATTTACTGATGCAGCATTATTCACACTAATGTCACCATTTTTCAGTGCAGTGGCACATGCTGCAGCATCTTTGTGGAAGTCCACCAAGCCTTTCATGATATCATGAGTTCATGAAAGATAAGATCATGTAGCAATATTTCCTGAAATTTGAAACCCAGAATGTAGCATTAGATACTATACTGCTTCTACACATCCTTGTGTTTATAACCAAGAGCAACACTCAGGGTTTCCCTAAATTAACAGGAAGGGAATGCAGACTTTTCCAATTCAAACTTTTGGATTATGAGTAATTGTAGCCTTTAAATGGTAGAGTTTTAATTTCTTTCACGTGTGACATGATCATTATCTGTTAAAACATCCAACTGGCCTTACAGGTTAATTTTAGGTAATAGACAAATCAAACAGTGACTGTTTTGAGAGAGGGAGAAAAATAAATGGTGATACGTCTTGAGCAGCAAATTAAAATTATGCATTATAAAGTTACCTTACTGTACTGTACTGATTTTATATTTCTGTCTCCCACAATGACCTCCTGCTTGACTATGTATTTTTTCTGATGCTTAATGGCTTGGTGCACTCCAGTCCAGTATATGACAGGATATGACTGAGGCAGGCAGAAATATTAAATAAACTATTATAATTAACAACGTTTTATTGTTTTAAAATCGCATTTTAAAAAACTGATTTTCCTATCTGTCTTCAGCAATAACCTAGTCAAAGAAGTTCAAAAGCTTTATCAAGTCTCTCACATGAATTTTTCTCAGATCATTCAGTCACTGGTATCTTTTTACTGACAACTTTAGGCTGTTTAATATTTCCTCACTTCGAGCCTCCCACTTGTAATATAAATATGCACTTGCATTTTCAAAAATATTTTTCATCTGTCTTCAGAAAATATTCCAAGTTAAGCAGCAGAAAGCTGCCGCTGTGCAGCCGTAGTAAATAATCCCCCTGTGTGTTTATCAAAGGTATTTGAGGCCTGACTAAGTCAAAATAAATAAGGGATGTTCTTTTGTCATAGTTTGTTTTTAGTAAAACTATGGAGAATAATATTGCAGCTCCTCCAGATTATGTTTATACGCAGATCAGCCACAGCATTATAACAACCCTTTGAGACAGCCCCTCCTTTCCCGCCAAAGTGGCCCTGACTCATTGAGGCATGGACTCTGCTAGACCTTTGAGGGTATGCTGTGGTATCTGGCACCAAGCCACCAGCAGCAGATCCTTCAAGTCCTGTGAGTTGCGAGGTGGGGCCTCCATGGATCAGACTTGTTTTTCCAGCACATCCCACAGATGCTCAGTTGGATTGAGATGTGGAGAATTTGGAGGCCAAGTCAACACCTCAAACTCATTGCTGTGTTTCTCAAAACCATTTCTGAACCATTTTGCAGTGTGGCAGGTTGCATTATCCCACTGAAAGGGAGTACAATTTCCATTAAGGTGTTTACTTGGTCAGCAACAGTGTTTAGGTAGGCCATGCGTGTCCAAGTATCATGCACATGAATGGCAGGACTCAAAGCTTCCCAGCAAAACATTGCCCAAAGCATCATAGTGCCTCTGCCAGCTTGCCCTCTTCCTAGTGCATCCTGGTGCCATGTGTTCCCCAGGTAAGCGATGCACACACAACCGGCCATCCACATGATGGAAAAGAAAAATTCATCAGAAAAGGCCACCTTCTTCCATCGCTTCGTGGTTTGGTTCTGATGCCCACGTGCTCACTGTAGCAGCTTTTGACTGTGGACACGGGTCAGCATGGGCTCCCTGAAAGGTCTGCGGCTACGCACCTTCATACACAGCAAACTGCAATGTGCTGTGTGTTCTGACACTTTTCTGTCAGACCATTAACTTTTTCAGGAATTTGTGCTACAGCAGTTATTATGTTCTTCCCTTTCCTTGGCACACTTAAGTAAGTTCTAACCACTGTAGACAGGAAACATCCCACAAGAGCTGCGGTTTTGGAGATGCTCTGACGCAATTGTCTAGCCATCACAATTTGGCCCTTGTCAAAGTCGCTCACATCCTTACACTTGCCCCTTTTCTCTGCTTCCAAATCTTCAATGACATAATGTTCACTTTCTGCCTAACCCACTGGCAGGTGCCACTGTAACAAGATAATCAGTGTTATTCACTTTACCTGTCAGTGGTCATAATGACATGGCAGTTCAGTGTATATGCTACTAATGTGCAACAGCCATAGATTATGGTTTTATCAACATGATGAGGAAGCATATTAAAGGTCACATGATGTTGTACTGATTGTATATGGAAAATGTTCCTCAGCAACTTATTTCAGTCATTATTTATTTATTTTTATTTGCTTCCACAATATCCACTATGTCAATGCTGTGCTGAAGTAAGAAGTGCAACATTTTTACTTTATTAACATTTTATAAAAAGCTTTCATGAAAAGGACAGTTCACCCCAATATCAAAATTATATTTGAAAACAGCATGACCTTGTTGTTAGCTATTTTCTTTGTGCTGGACTACACTGTATCACCATGCAGAAGGAAATGTGTATCTGCTTATGGATGAGAGACTCGTAAACACTGATGATGTCCTCTTCGGCTGAGCGTTAGCTTAGTTAGTCCATGAGTAGATGCACACTTCCTTCTGTGCAGTGATACAGAAAGAAAATAGTTGCAATCGTCCATGGAAAATGTTGTTTCAATCATATGTTTTGGGTGCTTTGAGTATTGTATATACCAAACAAAGAGCTGACTGTACTGTTACACAGCACAGTTCTTCAATGCACATCCAAAGTGTAGAGATAAGTGAAGATTTAACTGTCACAGCTGTTTTGAGCTGTTTCCAGGGGGCCAAAACCAGCTGCACCCCTACTTCTCAAATCCACAGGAGGCGATGGATCAAAACTTGAGAGTGAAATCCAAAAAGGCTCTTTAAACAGCAGCAAGTGGGTGAGAAAGCTGGACTCACTGACATAAAGTACTTCATAAAAAGCACACAGACTTTATGCAGCTTTAAAACACATACCATTAGTGCATCTCCTAAGTCTATCTGTTTGCCGCTTTGGGTATGCTCTTTTCTGAATATGTCTATGAGTGTGTGTGTGTGAAAGAGGTAAAAGAGTGTGTTTATTCCAAGACGACCTCCCACATTCACTACTGAGCGCCACATGAAATAAATCCTCACTGATCCCATTGGCCTCATATCCAACAGCGTTCAGCGTTTTGCCGTTAATGCACTGACCTGTCGGGAGCCCTGGGTAAATGGAGGTCCCGCTGTTGTGGCCAGATCAAAACACAACAAACTAAACAAACACAACAAGCAGAGTTCAACTCAGCGGAGACCCTATCACAACACTAATGGAGCATTCACTGTTTTCATATTTACATTAGGGATGCTTTAATTTCTTTATTTCTAAATAATTGTGTCTCTGAGGATGTGTCTGAGTGCGTGTGTGTGCGTGTACACGCATGTGTGAGCACATGCAAGTCTAGCGTAACGGGTTTGTTTGTTCTCCGAATCCAATCACAGCGGAGTTGTGTACAAAACACACACTACTCATGACAACAGTGTCCAAGCCTCCTGCTGGAAGACATGGCAGGAGTCAAGCAGCTCTTCTCAGTGTCGTTGTTCCCTGCAGTACAGATTTGAGACACACACGCAGACACACACAACACACACACACACACACACACACACACACACACAGTCTTGTTTCCATTACTTCTGGGAACATTGCATAGACTTACATTCATTTTCTGGAGGCTTAACCAGCACCTAACCATAACAATACACATTTCCTGTCTAATCCTAACCCTCATCTTAACCTAACTCTAACCTCAACCTAACCTTAAAGCAAATCTTCACCATAATATTTAATTATTTGCGGTATGGGGACTTACATTTAAGTTAGGCGGGTCCTCACAAAGTGACTGTTTAGACAGATTTTTGTCTCCACAACTACAGGAATATGCGTACACACACACACACACACACACACACTACAGAAGGATCTTTGTTCTCAGGGTGAGATACCAACATTAATGTGAGACTCATGTGCACGAGGTCGCGCATGCATCCATACACACACATACATGATGCCACACACACACAAGCTCGGATCAGTCTCTATGCTGAGATCACCTCTGAGGAAGCTAATCCATTTAGCACAGTCGTAGGATTTTTGTTCGAGCTGCGATTACATGTTTGTGGATGAGTGTTAAAATTTCGCCCATCTCTATTGCCAGATCAGTTAACTAAGACTTTTGGCTTGACAAGCCACATAATAAAAGATCTCTTTATTTCATATCCGAAGTGTTTTTGAACTTCACATTTTCTTTGATACATCATCAATTAGACGTTAAAACAAATGAAACCATGATGCACAGACAACTATAACTGTATTACTGAAGAAAAGGTGGTGATTCGCTACAAATTCTGCAGATCTGAGGAGCCTCTTGGTTCTTTGATTTGTCAGTGAGTTTGTTGATGTTTATTCATGATGGAGCTCAGAGATACATTTACCATATTTACTTGCATATTTTCTTTGACAAACTGGTATCATTAAAAGTATGATGAATTAGCCATTAGCAGTTCCTGTATGCTGCTGCATCCAGTGCAGTGGATTACTTTGTTAATGACGAAAATTTAAAAAGAGTTATAAGGAACATCTTTTCTGTGATTTGTATAATTAATGAATAATAATTTGTGATGGACATGGATGTAGACATTATGATATTCCTGGAAAGTGTAAGTCACACTGATTCTACAAACATGTATCTCATGCAACGTACATTAATGAATGAATAGCAAAAGTGACTCCCAAAAGGTCATACTGACAGGCATACATTTGTGGTCAAGTGGTTAACGTTGTGAAACAGTCACAGTTTGGTTAGCTATAGGCAAAAACTACTTAGAAAGGTTTAGCAAAATATGGTGTTTGGGGTTTAATTACATAACTTTTTATGACTGAAACCTGAGTTACATTGCATATGTGACATAAGTTACGTATATTATGTAAATTTAAATAAAGTTGGCGTTGACTTTTGGTTTCACACGGGTCAGCTGGGTGAACAACTGGGTGTGTTTGACCAATCCATCCACCCCGACCTCCACCTTTGTAAGTCTTTATAGTACGTCACCTGACTTCCTTCTGTCTACCTGTCGTATTTAGTATGGCCACTAGGTGTCGCTGCTTACAAGTAGGGTAGTAATAAGTTGCTTGCACAGACAAATGGAGACATTTTTTTATCATTATTTTGATGAAATAACATTTGATGGGTTTAAAAGTCTAGATAGCAGTAGTATGATGATTCAAGGCATCAATGATGACCAGTGTGTGTGGTATGTATCTGCCAGGATAAATTAGTGTGACCCTTGGCTGTATAATAAGCTTTCCTTACAGAACAGCATACACAGTCTGTATAACTCTCTATGATGACATTAGCAGAAGCAGTGCTTCTGTGTGTGTGTGTGTGTGTTTGTGCCAAACGCACCTGTGAACTCACCAGATGAAAGCGAGCTTGTTGTTTTGCTCCTGTTTTCTGACAGAAGGTTGTTGTGTTGTCTTTCTATCCTTCTGTCATCACGCAACTTCCGTAATCTCCTTATGGAAATTCATAATCATAAACCATAACAACAGGCCGCAGCCCCTCAGACCTAGATGCGGTGTTTGCATGATGAAAAAAAGATGTGAATAAATATTAACAAGTGTCATCTGAAGAGCTGGAGGAGCTCCTGGGGATTGTGACATATCCCATGTGGCTTCAGTGTTTCCACTTCTAATCCAACTGCTTTTCACCTTAGAGCTTAAGAACGCAGTGTCGTTGTTTCAGGATAATTTTGTCTGGAGTGGACTTAGCATACATCAGCCTCATTTTACGCTCTTTATCTGTCCTCCCTCTTCCGTGTCACCGTTTCTTTGATTCACTCGACTTTGTTTTCGCACCTTGCTGACAGATTCCGTTCCTTTGTTTGTTGTTTAAACCAAGTGCGGATTTAAGCCCCTGCACTGACACAGCTTTTGGCCTCGGAGCCGAACTGTTTGACTCCAGGCAAACAGCTTTTTCCCTTTTTTTTTTTCGCTCCCTGCGCCCAGTGTAATCCTCACAGATAAAGCAACCTCTTCGAACACAGCGGAGTGTAGCAGTTGCTTAGGCAACAGACTATCCCATCTAATCCAACCTGTTCCCATCTCCCCAAAGTCTGAATACCTGTCGAATTGAATGGCTTCCTAAGCTTACTACTTGTTAGCCTTGAGTCTTGTGAATAACATTTTCAACAACTTTCAATAACATCGTGTCCACTCATTCAGTGGCATTAAAACTGGAGCAGCTTGTCTAATGTGTTCTTAAAGTAACAATTCAGGGAGCAACAATTTCAGTAGTTCAGTAGCAACATTCAGTCTTCAAAGCGTCCAGTAGTTGAGAATCAACTGTGATGTAAGCTGGAGCTGACCCCAGATTACCCTGCAGAACAACATTGTTTGTCATTGTGGAAAAAAAAAAAAAAATCATTCTTCAGTTCAGCTCTTAGTTCCCACCTCAGAAAGAAATGACTGGAGAGAGATGATCAGGCCAAGCGTTTTATAATCTTCCCTGGGGTGCCTGGAGCAGCAAAGTGTTGGGGACGTAGTATTGATTTATATAAAACTCAATGTTCCCTCCGCTGCCCAGATCTGAGTGTGTCTGGACCGTGAGAGCGATAAGGGATTGGACTAATGTGAGTGCACAGCAAAAGGGCCTTGATGCCAAATGGATAAGCTCAGAGTTTTAACAACCTGAAAGTTTGCACTCTCCGCTGTAGTTGGGTTTTTCTTTTTTTTCTTCATTGTGTCATCGTTACAGAGCTGGGTCTTGATGAATTGCAGCATTAAGGATTATGTTCTCCAAGAGATGCCCCTGGTGGTTTGGGGGTAAAAACTGGAATATGTCAAGTCACAGTCTGAGGGGAACAAGCAGCTACTGCATAGATTTTAGCCAGATTTATAAACCTAATTAGGCCAACCCACACAGGCACGGACAACTTTGCAGACTTCACCTTGTCATAATTTTGTATCTGATGTTATCTAAGGGCAGCTGAATCTTGAAAATGTTGCTGGGATGGCATATACGGCACTCAGCTGGGTACAGAATCCATATAAATATAGTATACTGCCTGCAAAGTACAAGTTTGCCTTAGGACATATTCAGAAAAATGAAAACAGCAAAGTAATCTCCCGCTTGAACAACTGAAGTCATTTATAAACATTTTAATGTCATATTTAATTCATCTAATTGTCTTTGCAAACATTGCCTTATTATTTTCCAATTATTCAGAAGTTGCTTTTCTTTAATTACTTCATTATGTTTTATCACTATATGTTATTAACACACCCTGAGGTATCACTTGAGTTGTTCACATGTTAATTAACATGTCCTGTTTACTGAAATAAAACAAACCAGTGAATCACTGAATCACATTTCAGCAGAAAGTCAGAGTAGTGGAGAAAGTATTCAGACTATTTCATTCAATTCAATTCCACAAGTAAAATATTCCTGTAGAATTCCTGCATTGAAAATGCAACTTAATTAAAAGTGTAATTGGTAAAATGTAATATACTTATTATACACTTATTGTGCAAAATGGCTCCTGATATTGTTGTCTTATAATATGACAATATATAATACTGGATTGTTATCACTGATGCATTAACACACAAGCTGCAGTATTTTTCTATACTATTAGGAAGACTTACTTTTGTAAAACGAATGTCCATTTACTTCATAATCACTTCCGTTTTTGATTTTGGTATGTTTTTTTTTCTTGACTTCCATACATGTCTGTGTGATATGAAAATCAGTTAGCAGACTTCTGAATGCTTCCTGCGCTGTGTAATCCATCACATTGGACATCCAAAATCTGCTTGTTGAGAGTAATGCCGTCACACTGACTTCAAAACACAAAAGTTTAAATATCCATTTCAGTTACAGCCCCACTCTTTGCCAGGTAAACACCCACCCAATGTTATAAACATCTCAAATGAAACTGAAAATAACTACTGCTTTTCGTGATCATTTAGTCTTTCAGTTTTGGCTACTTTGTCAATTCATCATTTGATCTCTGAAATGGTGTAACAAATGTCTGTCTAAGTTCTCAGAGCCCAAGCTCACTTCCTCAGATATTAGTGTATGTTTAGATATTCCTAATTTGTTTCTCAAATTATGTTCTTTGCAGATGAAAAAGCTTTTTTGTTTGTTTTTGTTTTTACCATATTCAAGCTGTAGAAAGGTAGCTGAGGTGAATGTTGGATGCACAGTGTTTGGTACCACAGACTGGGCTTCACACCCTGAGACCAAGTCATGTCTTGTACCTCAAGTCACAGGTCAAAACAAGATGACAGCCTCTCTGGAACCTAAATCGAATGCTTTGATTCCCTAAGCTTAGTCACATATTGTAGGAAAACAAAAGAACTACACTATGTGGTCACTAAACATTTTGCAAATACATTATTATGCCCTTTGCATAAAATTGCCATTAAAATGGTTGTTGTTAATCAGTACTAAAGGATAAGATACTGTTAAGGTAATGTTGTGAAACCATCATGTGATTTTAAGAAAAATTCATGTATACTTCATGCTCAGTGTGATGCAACATTAGATTATAGGTGATTAGATAGAAGTCTGTACGGCAGACAGTAGTCATAACTGTACATGTGTTCTTTCTTTGATGGAAAGAGCATATTTCCAACACTGAATTTGTGCATAAGGGTTTATTACTAAGATAGGGCACAGCATGTAATTTTTCATGTGACTTACATAAACTCTGTTCTATTTTATTTATTTATTTCATTTGACTGTATAGCGCACCTGAAACACTGTGTGCACTGTGTGGCATGTTTTGTAGGCTATGTGCCTTTGAAACACTCGTTGCTCGACTCCTTCAGCTCAGCTCTCATCTGGTGTTTCCATTACAAAGGGGAGCGCACACGCTTTGATGGAGAAGCTTCTCTCTCACTCCCACTCTAAAACCCTAATGATACCTGCTTCCAAGCCTATTTCTGGGACATCAAAGGATCAACTAGCCTAAGTGCTCATGCCACAGCGGTGAGGGTACATATTGAAGCCTGTATTTGGAAACTCCCATCATTATCATACTAGTGTAAGGAGTTTTATTTTTCTAGATATATGTTGCCAAGAGGTTCACCTGTGAGAGGCCCCAGCAGCAAGGACTGCTCTGACGTGAAGCAATGGCGCCATCATGTGGATGTCAGAGGTATAGTCCAAGCTGCTTGTGGACGATCATCTGTTTGAATGAAAGACAAAACCACAGGAGATAGAGAAAAGTGCGACTGGTGGAAATCACTCTTTGCTCTAGTTTGAAAGTGATTATTGTTGTGAAATAACAGTAAATGACTGCTTATGTACCAAATCTTCCTGCTCTGCCGATGAAATGTTGGTTTTAAAAGTCTGAAGAAGATATTCATTTTGTTCCAGATTTACAACCTGCAGTTGATCTCTGAGCTTCTGAATTATAAGGCAAATAAGTCAAAGGAATCAATAAAGAGTTATATTATTGTTGACTGGAGAGAGCTAACCTAAGTCATGACAACTTGTGATTTTCTGTCATGGGTTGAAAAACATCCTCCAACAGCATCTGCTGCTGGATGGAGGCCAGAGTGATATATTTGTTGCTAAGCAACCATGTTGACTGTTATTTTGTTGTGCTGGACCACTAACTGCATTTAGTCAAGGTTGCATCACTTTGGTTAGATTCCATTGCAATGCCTGAAACATACAGAAATCAAAGATAAATGTCTTTTTTATTGAAGTGACTATGTTAGCAACTACATATTTGATCACTTGGCAGCCAGTGTGGGAATGGACAGCTACCTAAACTCTCTGTTTTATGATGCTTAGGGCAGATGACTGTGGGGTGAAAGGGACACAAGCATGTATATGCTCTAAAGACAGAAAGTTAGACGTTGTAGTCACCAACATTTGCAGCAGTGGCTCTGATGTACAGCTCATGGAGCCAGCCACTTTAAAGATCCTTTGTGCCTGATTAACCAAGTTCTCAGAGGAATTTGAACACACAGGCATCTGACATGATGCACATGTTTATAGACACAGAGTGACTTATGCTTTTTTGAAAAATCATTATGCCAGATATCCGTAACAACCGACCAACCACCCCATATTCCCACAGGATGCCCCGAGGGACAGGCAGGTCGTTCCTCCTAGTCACACCCTTCCAGGTCACACAGTTGTTGCCTACGTGAATGTTGAAGTCCCCCAGTAGAACAATGGAATCCCTAGTAGGCGCATCTTCCAGCACCCATGCCAGGGAATCCAAAAAGGGTGGGTACTCTGAACTGTTATTTGGTGCATAAGCACAAACAATTGTCATGATCTGTTCCCTGACCCAAAGGTGCAGGGAAGCAACCCTTTTGTTCACTGGAGTATACCCCAACATACAGACAGAGAGCCCTGGGGCTATAAGTAAGCCCACTCCTGCTCTCTGCCTCTCACCCAAGGCAACTCCAGAGAAGAGAAGTGTCTAAACACTCTCAAGGAAACTGGTTCCTGAGCCCAAGCTGTGCATGGAGGTGGGCCCGACTAAATCTAGACTACATCTGCAAAAACCTCTTGCACAAGCTCAGGCTCCTTCCGTACCAGTGAGGTGACATTCCATGTCCCACCAGCTAGCTTCACCAACTGAGGATTGGACCACCAGGGTCTCCACTGCACCAGACCCCTTTGGCTTCTCCTGCAGGTAGTGGACCCACAGGGCTAAAAGACTATTTTTGTCATACCGGTACTTTTTATGGTGCCAACTTGCCCAAATAAGAAAGTGACGTATTTTGTCATTGGAGGGAACTCACTCCAACGAAATTTGTTCTCTGCATTTAACCCACCCAAGTGACGTGCACACACACACAACAAACCCAGGGCAGTGGGCAACCGCGTGCAGCGCCCGGGGAGCAGTGGGGGTTAGGTACCTTGCTCAAGGGTACCTCAGCCATGGACAACGGTACGGGGAATCGAACCAGCAACCCACCGGTTACGGGTCCGATACCCTAACTGCTGATCCACGAATATGTCCCACAAATATAAACAAATCTAGACAATGAAATGGAGCTCAAGTTGTAGCTGACAGCTAACCCATTAAATTGATGGCAACCTTACAAATGGACTACATTTATACAGAAATTTGTCTGGTTTACTGACCACTCAAAGTGTTTTACAACACAAGCCATTTTCAGCCATTCACACACATTGCACTTATGGCAGAAGCTGCCAGTGAGAATGACCTGCATACTTGTGCTTATATCCCTTAACACAGTTGGTTGGGTGGGGAGGTTACAGTATCCTCAAATCACTGATAGGGCCGAAGCTGTACATGTCCGGCGTGTAGGATTTAGGGACAGAAATGAAATATAATATTCACCTAACATAATCACTTCAAACTGAATCATTGAGAAATTACTTACAATCATTGTGTTTTTGTTACCATAGAATGAGCCTTTTATATCCTCTATGTTGCATAGAATCTTTGAAATTTAAAAAATCTTTGAAAGATGTTGCTAAACAGCGACCACTGTAGCTACAAATGGCACTACAGGATAATGACACATTGATTTTCTCTTAGTTTCCCAATATGTTTTGGCATTTCACTGAAGTAATAAAACACACTGTGACATGTTACAATAAGCCTTGATCCTCAGAGGAGATATTCAGGAGTTGCACAATCCAAGGACAGAGATAAGAAAAGATAAATAGAGAAGTAGCAAAGGAAATAAGAAGTTTGTGGAATAAAGTCAAGAATTGATATATTGATATAAACTATAAATTTAAAAATTTAGACTCAGAATTACAAGGCAAGCAGTATTCTGTACATTACCTTATTATAACATCATATAGCACAATATAAGCACTGTCGCCTCATAGCAAGAGGGTTCCAGGTTCGAAGTGCGTGTGCGGTTGTCTGTCTTTGTATCAGCCCTGCGTTTGACTGGCGACCAGTCCAGGGTGAACCCCGCCTCTCGCCCGTAGTCAGCTGGGATAGGCTCCAGCTCCTCCGTGACCCTGAAGGATAAGCGATATAGAAAATGGATGGATGGATAGCACAATATAGTGTGTGTGTGTTCGTGTGTGTGAATCTGGTGAATCTTTAAGCTTATGAACACATTGCAAAGTCCTTATCCATGAAAAGAACTGAATATAGAAGACTTTATTTTATATAGCTGTTGTCTGCTGCCTTTGGAAAACACCCTTATGTGGCCACCCACAGAGTATAATCAGAGAACATGGAAAAAGTCAAGTTGTTGATATTGAAGCGCTGCTTATCTACAAGGTCCTGAATAGCTGTGCACTTCTCATAATTGCTTTCCCCTTTTTCTTCCTCTCAGTTTTCCTCTACAGATTTTGGCATTCTGAAGAACTAAAAACAAACAGGAATCACTCATGATGAAAATGTCATGTACTACAACACTAATCAGTTGCAAACAGCCATGTCACCTTAGCATGAAATACTACACATTACAGCCACAGCATACAAATACTTCTTTTATGTAATCTAAGACTTATAAAATGCAGCACAGCAAAAGTCAATACAATCTATTTCCAAAAAAGATTTAGAAACATCTCGTAACTGGAGAGTTGTGGCATTCTATTACTTAGAAATATTAAGATTTCCCTTTCGTTGTTTGTGACAGGCAGGTAGCTGAGAACAATTCTCCCTGTTTCTGTTGTTGTGACTGCAGGGAGGAAAGTGAAAGATAGTTTTTTTCAAGTAGCTAATAGAGTGCAGAGCAGCACAGTTTTAACGGCGACAAGTTTTCTGTTCCATTTTCTGTTTCTGTCATTTGCAAAGGGACACGCTTCCATTACAGACAGGACAGACCCGCCTTGTCAAGTAGCATAGAGGGAGCCAGGGAAGCTTACGTCTGCAATATGAAACTGTTCACATAAAAACAGTTAAAATAAGAACTTGAATCTATCAGACAGCTGTTGAAGATGAATGTCTCAGTAGAGAAACGGTGCCGCCTGGGTTTTCCTGTCTTTGTGATTTGTGTGTTTTCTGTTTGAATACATTTAGAATATTTGACACATTATTTTCTGGGCATGGATAGCACAGGGATGTTGCAGTGGTTAAGACCCCCCGCCTGTCAAACCATTTTTACCCCTGCTGCCCACGGAATTGAATCCCCCAGAAGCCATTCTCTCCATGCTCCCCTGCTCAGAGCTCCTTCACTCTTTCATTCGTTTCAGAAATAAAAGATACTGATGAGAGTGGACTTCCGCCTCTGCTGAAAACTATGGTTGGTGTGGTTAGTGAGGGCTGCAGTACTCAGCATGGGGACACCCCCCACCCCCAACCTGTAACTCTTTGCTCCTGTATTCTTGTAGGTTTCCATCCAAATGTAGAGCAAATTTTAACTAAAGTTCAAGAAACTTTGCTCAAAGAAAATGTATATTAATGCTTGTTACACAATGATTAGCAGTTGATTGGATGAGATAAACATCTTAAAACCATTGCAGATAAAAAGAGTGTAACAAGCTGAATAAAATCAAATTAAATGAAAGACACTCAAACCTCAAACAGTGAAAATTAATGTAGAAAACACAAAGGAAATATAGCATTTATATTTAACTCTTGTATTCATTTGAGAGGGTCACAGTCTGCTCATAACCCTACACAGATGTTTTCATCAGTGGAGCTGGAGGTGGACCTGAAAGTCACATGCTTAATGTTTCCTTTGATTTTTGTCACGTTTTGCCTTTAATGATACACCAACTTTTCCACCTCAGCCAAGCGGAAAAAATTGAAAAGGCATCTTAAAAGTTGCCAAATGAAGACCCACCATTAACAGTGGTTGTAATAATATCACAGCTCTCACATGAAAAGTCTTATCATTATTTCAGCGTGTACTTGTTTTATAAGATAGGAATATATGAGTCTTTCGCAATATGGCCTCATTGTGTCATCATATTTTGGTGGGGGGGGGGGGGGGGGGGGGGGGTTAAGGTTAAGTTGTGAGTACTGTAAGAACAATGTAGGAATACTGTAGTAAGTTTAACAATCAGTTTAATAATTGTAATTTAACCTCTTTCACTTTAATACTGAGCATGTATTTATGGATTAAGAAAAATATCACAAATAAAAATATTCTAATAACATTTAAGATAAGGAACCATGGATGGAAGAGTGATTTAACCCTCACAGGCTGCAGGCTCACTAAAGTGCTGGATGGGTTTAGTAGATGATAAACCCACCGAACTCAGCTTCAAACCTCTGTAGGTTGATGCATTTTCATTTACAAAATAATGTCATCATACAGATCATATATAAAGTCATATCAATGCAAATTATTATCCACAGGGGTTTTTTGTTAATGTAACAATGTTTTACACTGGTGCTTTATGTCTCTGTGATCAGCAGAGGTCATAGTTTACTCATCTTTACTGGGATTGCGAGTTAAACTGGCCTTAGACCAGTTAAGTAAGCTGAAGGGTATTTTATGTAAACAGTTGTTGGTATTCATTGCACTGACAGGTAAATGCTGTCACACCGATTTATGTTTGCGTTCACTCAGTTTTTACCAGCAATATGTAATTAAAGTGAAAACAAAATGTACAAAATACAACAATTCCTGTCTCATGTCATTCCTACCAGGCTCCTATCAATTGCCTCTTTTGTCTTCTTTTGAATTTTTCAAAAGCAAAACACAAAATGTGAGAAAAACTCCCCACTATCTTCTTAGCCATGCACAACCCACCCACCAAAATTTTTGTAGTCTTGCAGTCCCATTTTAACACATTCATTCATTTATAAATCAGGCTGATGCTCATTCATATTTTCCCATAATCCCCATTATTAGTCACCAGCTTCCTTTGTGTTCTCAGCAATTCATCTTGTTTCCTGCAGGTTCCCAGAAAGGTTTTCTGTTAAATTGCATGTGAGCCTTTGAGGACTGCAGAAGCATGGCTCATGAAAAATGGGGGATCATGTTGGGAGCACATGTAAACCTGCTTTGTGTGCAAATCAAGTATACTGTACCCTCTTCTGTACTGTAGCTACATTCAAGACAAAATCTCAAACTTTAATTTCATTTCAACAGTTTTTTGTTTGGTCCCCTAGAAAAAAAGTTAATTTGGAATTTCACGATGCCTATTTTATTTAATGCAGAGACATTGTGCTGTTGTCTTCTTTGATTTTATGAGGCAGACCATCTCCAGCTCCAGAAAAACTTTTGGAACAGGTTGTTTTTGCTCTTATCTGGAAAGGCCAAACATCAAAAAAAGGGAAAGCTGCCACTGCAGAGCAACAAAACAGAAAAGCATGTGTGAGTGTTTAGCTGTGTGCCGCGCTGCAGGAGATGTGGACGTCATGCACCACTGATAGCTGTACCGTCATGTACTGAATCTTTCTAACTTGGAACAGATGTGTTTATTGACACTACAGCCAATCTAGCTACCCTGTGCAAATCAAGGAAGTAAACTGCTGTGTGGCAAAGGACACAATAGTTTTATTCTTGACCATTGTTTGCAGGGGACGAGACAGACTAAAAAAGGGACTGATACCTGATCTGCCAGATCCTCACGGCCCAGCCAGGGGGTCTGGAGGCCACATGCAGTCCATGTTGTGAGTTGTAAAGTTATCTAACTTTGGCTGCTCCTTTTTTGTTAATTAGTGGCAGCCTTTTGGTTGGACTAAAGTCTGTCAAGAGTACGTCTTTCCATTATTATTGTACAATAATGGCAGACACTGATCCAATAATGACAGCTACAGCGTTCCAAAGCCTAGCTATAACACTATTACTGAAGTCTTTGTTGTGTGGGTTATTGTGTGTGCATTTGACACAATAAAGTAGGAAAATGCTAAACTGGAACATTATGGGCTGCTACATCTGATGCCCAGCTGGCACATAACAGGACAGCCTGTTATGTGCCTGCAGATTCATTTTGGAAATATGTGACTAAGATGTCCTCATCATTTCTCTTTCTATCTGTCATTTTCTCTCTGTCCCACTCCTGTCCTCCACTTCCCACAGCAATATGTCTGTGGGATGAGCAACAGTGCCCTCTGCTGGTTCAACTGGACTCCTATGTGAGCTGTTACTGTATGTCTTCACCTCATGCACCCATACATACAACCCCAAAAGCTTATGCTTCAATATCATCCTTTAAAAAGAAAAGTAATTAGAAAATTAGAAAAAAAATTGAAGAGAATTTCTTTGGAAATATCCTGTCAATGTATACACATGTGCATACATTGAGAAGTAAACAAGTTAAACAGATTGTGTGATATGACCGACTGATTTATCAGATCAACAGAAGTAGGTCAACTAAGCGCTAAAATTGCTCTACAATTTTATGTGTTAGGTGTTTTACCTTTCTGAAATAGCTAACTCTTCTGTCTTCCATTTATTTTACTGATGCTTCTAGAGTATTTTTTCACCTGAGAGCTTGGAAATTCTCAAACAGAATAATGTCAGCTGGTAATCAGTCTATGATCTGTGGTCACTCCTTTGTTTGCGATGTAAAAAGAAATCAGTATTTCTTATATTCCAGTTAAGCCACCCTCCCTTTTAAATGCCTCAGCCTCGGCTAAGTCAGAGTGCTGAGGGCCTGCTTGAGTCTGAATGCCACATGAGTGAAGCTGTATACTTTGGGAACTATTCAAGTGGTTTCCCTTTGGTTAGACAACCTATTTGCAATGCAATTTTACCTTCCAACTGGACTGACGCAGAAGATGCTGAAGTTTTATGGATGAAATGCAGAGGCATTCCACTGCCATGAGCTCCTCCAAACATTTGGAAAGGTACAAATTCTACAATAATTTGCAGTGTTAGTGTGGATAATGATCTGGTCACCAGGCATGTCTCACTGCATAATGTCTGCTTCACATTGGATGCACAGAGACCACATGCAGGGAAATCACAGGTTTAGTCTGCATATTGTAATCTCTCCAAACTTGATTAGACTGATTTAATGACAAGCACTGTGTCCTGCTATTGATGTGGCATCATAGAAAGTACCCAGGACATGATTTGGGCCTGGGCTTTCATTAAAGCCAGTCTGCCAAAACAGCATGTGGAAGCACTCAGGCTGTGTTAGGGCTACTCCCCTCTGAAGACCACCTAAACTTTGCCGCAGAGCAGCAATTACTGCAAAAGAGATAATCAAAGCTTTGTAGGGTAGCACAGACTTACTCGCTGTGACATCTTCTCCCCTTAATGTGTTAAGTATGAATATGTGTTTGTTTCATGAGGTTACAAATAACCACATGTAATAGAACTAGACCACTGTGCATAATCTTTTCTCCTTTTTCCCATTCTCATTTTCTCATAACATTTCTTAAATTCCACATACCTGTAGGCACTTTTTTGTTATAATCATATAATAACCATATAGTAACACTGCTGTAAATACTTATTTGGGTGTGTTGATCCGTTGCTAAAAATAGCACTTACTCTTTTCTTTTGTTTGAATAATGTTTGCAAAACAACCACAGTTCCAAGCCGTTTTTGTGAAACTGTATTGTACCATGTTTGTTTGGTTTTTTTTAAGACTTGGATCTTCAGAAGGGACCAGTAGGGTAGGGCATGAGGGCCACAGGCAAGGACGGGTACTGAAAATTGGACAAAAAAATAAATAAATAAATAAAATAAATTGTTAATGTTGGTATTTTCATGGGATTTGTTGACAGTGTAAAATCATAAAAGTTTGTCACCCTTACTACATGAAAACAGACTTTTTAAATTTAAATTTTAAATTGTTTTTCATTTTCTGGAATTTTCCATAGCGCTACAAGGTATTGCAATTTTGGTCTTATTTTTATTCTCCTAGCATTAAAAAGTTATTGGTAGATACCCTGTCAACTTGCAGCATAAAACCTGACATGTCCACAACCTGACATGTTCTATTAGTTGGGTGTATTACTGTCTTTATTGTAATAAATGCTTTATATTAGAGGTGTTCCTACTGCATCTGCCTTTATTTTACTGATGTCAGCTGCATCTTTGTCGAAGAAGTCTTACTAGTTTAATCCAACATCATGGCACTCCTGCAGTAGGAACACAAGCCTGTGTTGAAGTCATATTTGGCAGATGCAACTTGCCTGGTTTATGAACACATAAATGCCAAACATTGGGCTGGTCTGTGGAATTGTATTTATTTTCTCTGGTAATATTTGTTGAAGTGAGGTAAAGACAGAATCTGTGGAATATTACAGAGTTTTACCTCATAGACAGTAATACAACCATAAAATTCATTCATACTATGAATGGTTGCACTTGTTTGTGTACTTAAAACCTTTAAAGTATCTTAGAAACCCTGGATTCTAATATTTAACACAACTTTCACATGCAACACATATAAAAAAATTTTACATTAGTGTTGCCGCAGAAGACAACAAAGATCTCACAAGCAACTTGCAAAAAGCTATTAGCTTTTGGAATAAATAGTGCAAAATGGAAAGTATTTAGTATTTTTCCTTTTATTAGGCACATCAAGATTTATGATGGGTGATACTTTCCTTCTTCACAGGAACTATTTGAAGCATTTAACAAGAAAACCGATAGGGCTGTGGTGCAAAAAATTCTACTGCAGGCTGAACCTCACAAGTCTGAGTGTGCATTCCTTTTAATTTTCTCCCCATATGTCAAAGACTATATCAGTAAGGTATAGAGATTTAAAATGCCTTAAACGATGGCCAACATTCATTCACTGTTATGATTCTGCTGCTATTAAAGGAAGGAAATGGGGAGGAAGACGTCTCTGTTCCTGCCATGAACAGTTCATAAGAGAACAAACCCTGAATTGAAAAATTGATGGTGTTAAAAACAGGGCCAATAATTAAATTGAGTGAATGAATGAATTTTGACAAATAACCTTACCGGCTTCCTTGCCTAGACTTAGATGAGAAAATCAATACTACTCTCATTTTTATCCATTAAATTGAAAGATAGGTTAAAATTAAGGCTAAAGCTACTTTATTTTCCTAAAATACATTTTAGTACAAATAAAACAACAGATGTTTATTCGTTAGCTGCAGAGGTCTAGTTAGGGTACCTGTTTCCTCCTGCTTCCACTCTTTAGTTTAGTGTTTATGCTAACTGTAATTTCATATTTGACAGATTGAATGGCATTGACCTTTTCGTGACAAAAAAAGAAAAAGTGACTACCTGCATTTTCTAAAATGTCAAATCCCTTTCTTCAAGGCCAGATCCAGAAAGAAACATCTCATAGTGGGAATGTATTCAGCAGAAAGTGACACAGTCCAGCTGAGAAAATTCAGAAACCCATCATGTTCCTGTAACCTATTCCAACAAGGCTTTTAGTCTTTGTGTTTTACGCATTTTAAACAGCAATTGTGTCTTTCCGTTGGCTCTTAAATTGTTATAAAAGTCAACTTATCATCCTGTTGTCTTCACCAGAAAACCAGTGCCAAAATCAAATAAATGGTTTATAAAATCGTTTGGGAAAGTTTACAAGGCAGGGGAGCATTTGGTCTATATTTACAGCTTATACCAATCCAAGATAGTAAATCTTTAGACTACATTGTGATTGATATTGAGTCTTGACAGCTGAGAATACTTTTTTGGCATTGCCAGATTTCAACAGGCCAATAAAAACATCCATTATATTTTCAGGCTACGCTGATTTATGTTAAGAGTGTTGTTGGATTGCCTCCTTAGTCACGTTTTTCCCCACATTCTTCTATCTATTCTTTGCTGTTATAACAACATGGTTTGATTTGAACTGTTGAAGTCAACAGTGAAAGGAGAATGAAGGAGACTACTGGCAGGACAGAACAGACTGGTGTAGACTGCTTTGTAGGTATTCTTAATGGTATTTAGTTTGTAATTTCCTGGAAAGCAATTTAAAAATGTTGATGACTTTTCCTGCAGTCATATGCTAATTCTGTGTCCAGTGAAACACTTAATGGCATTTTTATTATGTCTGACAGATTGGTACAAAAATTTATTCAATGATTTGAGTGAAACTGGATCTTATTTTATCAACAAATATTTAAAATAACAATATTTTCAGGTCATTTATCTGCTGCTCTGTTCAGCTCTGCACAGATAGCTTTACTTGTTGCAAAAGTAATTGCTAACTGCTGCTCACAAGTAGCCTTTCAATGAGCGAAACGGGACTGACACTGAAGGCCAGTACAGCACCAAGGTGATTTACAGAGGTGATGGATAGATAGCTTTACTGCTAAAGTAACTAAGAACTGCTGCTAAATGTAGCTGCCGTTAACTAGTTGGCTCAGTTAGCCAAGCATCTAGTGTCATTAACGGACTCAGCCTCGAGGGACAAGGAGCCAAACCTGGAGAGGAAATCACTTTGGTACTGTATTTCTCAGAGGCTGTGTTCCAGTCATGCCAAGCCTCGACAATTGAATAAAAGGACTGCTATTAAGTCCCTTTACCCCAGCTGGATGAACATTTGGCTAATTAGACTTTCTTTAACCTATCCCTTCTTCTTTTTTTCCTCTTTTTGACTGCAGGGGAGTTGATAGATAAAATCTTTGAAGGAATAATTGCTTCACTTTAGAACAATATGGCACCGTGTTGTGTGGATTACAGTTACCACACTTCTGCAATCATGCATAAAATAACTTGTGTTCCTACTGTTCCTTGTGTTGCCCACTTCTGCATTATAGACAGGATGGACCCAATGAACTCATTTCCTCACATCAAAACCTGACTAGGAACCCCAACACGGGGTTATTGGACCTGCTCCTGCTGCATGCTGAGCCCTGCTTTTGCTGTGCTGGACCTCAGTTCCAACACATAGAGCTGAGATGAGAATATCTCAGCTCCTCACATACCGATGCTTTCAATACGTGTCGGAAAAGATCTGTGATGTGTGTTTACTCTCATGGGGACATAAACCCTGGTCTCTCAGATAAAAGTTGTGTGTGTGTGTGTGACCCACCACTCAGCCCCATCCTCCTACCCTCTTAGGACTCTTTCACTGTGTAAACGATGTTGTGTCATGCCGTTCCTCAGCTGTCTCATATTGACGTGATGTTTGTATTGGAGCCCAGTGCATCTCATCCTGACTCATGAAGGTATCTTCTGCAACTGAATGACAAGAAGATTGATACCTTAAACTTAACACAGCTGAGTTGTGGAGCATCATGTAGCTCTGCAGTCACGTGCTGCTCTTCAGCTTTTTTTGTGTGTGTCTTGTTGTTTTCTCTCCTTTTTATTTTCTCTCCTCATTCCTGGTTGTGTGACCGGATGTGCTGAGTCAATCCGGAGCTGAGCTTGGTGTTCCTGTTTTCCTTCACCTGTCTGTTCATACACACCTGTGTCCAATTCACCAATCAGCCACCTTCAATCAGTTGCCTTTTCAAGAGCAGTCTCTCCTCTCTGCTTTTGCTAGATTATCCTGCTGTCTTAGTAGTATCCACAGTGACTCTCATTGTGTACTAAGTTCTTTCCCTGTGAAGACTGACTCAGGATTTAGCTTGCCCTGTTTTTTCTGCTGGAGGAAATAGAGACCACAAGCACTCACCCACCTTCCTCCTCAAATCAGCTTAGTCAGAATACTTTTGTTAGCTAGTGTTTATTCATCTTCTGTAAGGAGTAAACACATGTGTTTTACCCACTCGTGGTTTCTGTATGTCCTGCTTTTGAGGTCCCCCTTTTTGAGAAGAGTTGTGTAGTGTTGATAAATGATTCATTTGTGTACATGTCCATGTGTACCATGGCTGTATGAAAATAATGTTTGGAAGTAAAACTCCCTTAATATATCATAACAAGTTGTGACATAAAAGTTGAATATGAGTGTAATTTTGTTAAATTAGTTGATGTTATAATAAAAAACATGGAGATTACATTCAGTTGCAACATTATCCATGGAATCTTGATTCTAATGGTGATGTTGCCATTGAAATATAACCTGCTATGTTTCTTTAGCTTCTCACCTGTAATTCTGATACATTATAGTTCTACTGACACATATTGTTTGCTGGTATTCTTTGATTTTTAATTTTCTTTATTCTTTAAGTTGTTAGCATCACGTTCCACTGTGACTCATCCAAACGCAGTGCCTTTTCGCCTCTGCAGGAGACACACCAGTCTTTAAATTAGCTCCTGTGTATTGTCATTAAAGATATTTTGTTACATTCTAAACCCTCATTCACATGTTTTGTGAAGTTATAATATAACTAAATATAATTATAATATATCCTTTTCTTCAAACATTTTCTCTTCAGACAATTCTCTTTGTAACTAATTTTTCTTTAGTTATTTGCTTTTACAGTAACCATTATCTTTGATCTGACCACACAACCCTACATCCTCTTCCAGGTCACCATGGTGGAGAGGAACAGGAACCATCTGGCCACACCTCAAGTTCCTCACTTTTTATTAGTGAATGAAATATATGCCCCTGTTGGTAAGGATAATCCACAGACCTTGCTGACCATGTGCAAAAAGTGAAATCCCACTTGAGGAGCACAATGTGTCCCCACCTTAAGAGAGACAAGGTCCTGCAAAAACAATACTTGAAGGAATTTTATTTTCAGCATTTATTTTTTAATTGTCATTATTATTAAAATCCATCAACCACCAGTTACCTGCATGTTTTTGGATTTGTGAAAACCGAAAACCCAAAAAGACTTGGGGAGAGAACATCTCACAAGAAGACACCAACCAGGGGCTTTGCTAGACTTACAGCTCTCCTGGGGCACATTCCAGTAGAGCTGTGATGCTTAATGTTGCTTGCAAACGACCTGGGCTACAAGTAAACTAAATTTGTTGCTCGGTTAGCAACACAGTCAAATAGGCTATTCCTGATGTTCAACACAAGGCTCATTTGCGATAAGCCAGATCTGCGCAGAACTGATCACCAGTGGGAAGGATTTTGATGTTGGTGAATGATGTTTTTTACAGTCCTAGTTCTTATTCTTCCACTTTTCTGGCTTCCTCAAGCCAAAAAACAACGTTCTTTTCCAGATGGAAGGTGTCTTTGGTTGGGGAGTCTCCTCGGAGATCTCAGCCTCTTCCTGTACTTCGAGGGTCGGTGAATCTTGGAGGCTTTTCTCTCGGCCTTGAGCTCAGTGGAAAGCTGATGGTTGAGTGAGATCTGGACATTGAGCTGAGTTTTCAGCTCCTCCAGCTCTCTCTCAAAAAGTCTCTCTTTCTGCCACAGGTTGTTGCTCTCCTCCACTATCTTTTGACAGAGGGTTTCCTTCTAAGCCTTCAGCTTGTTAATAGCATTCCAACTTTCCAACCAAAAGGCTTTCTGAGGGTGTCTTGATTTCTTTCTCAAGCTGTGAAAGGTGTCAGCTTACTGTCTGGCAGTGAGGACATCAGTTTCATACCTTTGGCTGATCTCTTGGCATGAATCTCTGATCTTCTCCAGCTCTTCTTCTTGGAGAAGCTTGTTTTTCTCCTTCTTCCCCTGGAGCTCAGCTGAGGATGTCTTCTGGCTTTGGATTTGTGTTGCTTGATAACTGAATCCCCAATACGAGGAAGTCTGAGTCTGTTTGCAGTTGTACACAGTGAATGTTACAGGGTGCATCACTGGGAAAGAGGTCAGAATTGTCCAACACAATGATGGATAGATGGCCTGAGAGTTGGCAGGGAACCATGAATGGAGACCCCTGCTTCTTGAAACCTCCACATTTAAGTAAATTTTTTAGTCTAGAACTAAAAGCCTCCCAAACCAATATTTTTATACTGACAATTACAGTCCACTGTTTCGTTTCACTCTCATTGCTCACATCAACCTAATTTCCAGACAGCTGTTTTCATTAAAAAGCTCTGATAATGTACAAAACCTGCCCTGCACTAAATGGCATACAGGCAAAGTAGCTAGTTGATAACTGTATAGGAATTTAAAAGAGGAACAAAAAGTACCGCAGGCTGTGAGACAAAAATTACTGTCCAGGTGGGTAATGTTTAATTTTTTTTTTCTTTTTTCTTTTTTTTTTCGGAGTTAACAAATGAGATTCACAAAAGAAATGTCAAGATCACCATGAATAAGAAGCCAATCTGCTTCTACAAGACAGTAAATTAATTTGGATTTTTTAAGTCAATGAGACAAGCCTGTTAGGTTGAAATGGTGAATTTAAAATAAAAACAAACAAGTGGGAATTTAAACAAGCAAAATTTAATGTCCCCTTGTTCCCTTCTCCAAATGGCTCTAATAAACCTACTTGACTCATTTCTAACATTTAATAGGGGACTTTTGCCTCTGCCATTTTTGTACATATAGTCGTACACATGTTAACAATAAATGTGCAGTCAGTCTGTCAGAGTACAGTATGGCAAAATTTGACCAACACACCCTCTCCCCAACAAATCATCCATCCATGCATGTTCTTCTTTCTTCAAAGGATAATGAAAGACAGGTCCACTCTGTGTTCTCGCTAAGCTCTTGGTTTCTTCTGGGAATTGTGTCCTGATGGGAGTTGACTTTTGCCCCAAATCTCCAGGGGCCACCAATGGTAAACAAATGGTTTGATGACCACGAAAACCAAACCAAAAAAAAACATATGGCACCTCAGATCTCAGCCCAGCTCTCTTTAGAGAGAGTCTAGTGTGCCCTGTGAGAGATGATATTTTCCACCGTCATCAACTAAACATCAGATGATGTCATGGTTTGTGGAAGGATGGTGTCTCATACTGAGTTTCTGACACATATTGAAGGTGTTTTGGCATCTTTTGACAGTACAACACCCCATAAAGACGTGTAATGCTGGTCAGTTTTGCTTTGCTATAAACACACTGGTTTATAAAGCCTTTGAGACAAAGTCAAGCTTTCTTAGCAACAGTGTCCAGGGTGCCATTACGTTCATTTCTCCCACTGCAGAGTTTAACATGTACCATTTCCCCCACAAGTAAGAAAATGAGTGTGCACACACACGCTCATAGTGATTCATACTTTCCATGCTGCAAGTAATGGTTCAATAAAAGCGTTTTCACAGTCCAATAATCTCCTATAGGGTGACTAAACCGCCTCATCAGATGGATCGCAGAGAGGGGAAAGAGATCGAATGTTGCGGCAGTGTTAGCTATAGCAGTGTTTCCCAAGCTGAGGGGGCTCCCAAAGAATGGTTGTAAGGTAAAACTAATATTCAGTGTCATTTTACAACACAAAATTGCACAATGTTAGGTTAAGTTTTAGCCTTTTCATGCTACACACACATAGACAATGTATTTAAATTAGAAAATGGAAAATTAGACAAAACAGCAGAAAATATTACTTAAGTATATGAAGAGCAGCAGACACGTCATTGAACTGAATGATGACTTTTTCCTCAGCTGCCCTGTGGACATACAAGAGCATGCAGTGGGTCTGATTGGATCTAATTGTGGTTTATCACAGCAGCTCACTGTCATTGGGTTTTCCTGTGTATGTTACATGTACTAGACGAACCAAATGTAATAGTGACTGCCCTTTTGCAGATTTTAAATGTGGAAAAGGAGAGAACTGGTTGCACAACTTGATATAGGCAGATACAAGGAGGTTAGGCACCTGGACCAATGCCAGAAGACAATAGTCAAATCACCTTTCAGCTGAACTGATGGTAGGATTTACATTGCCTCATATTAACAGACGACCACCACTGAGTGTCATCATACTGACAGTCATTGTACTGTACCTACAATACAATATGAATATTTAAATCTTAGGCCTACTGTATATTGACATGTTTTTGCTTGCATTTGAACCATATTAGACAGATTTAGTTACAGACAGGCTGGACTGGAAGAGAGCAGGGAGACAACTTCCAGCAAATGTTCCAGCTGGGTTTGAATCAGGGTCACCATGATTACATGTGAAGCAGAGCACCCGTACATCTAACATGTTTACATAGGCAAAATCTTTTGGTCGCATTGATGTTGCTTAGATTAGTGGGTCGCATGCATTTAAAAGGAACATACTCATTACTCAGTGAACATTAAAGTACAAGCAAGGTTGTTCATGTCCTGAGGTTTTTGTGGGAGTTTTTTTCTTGTTCTCACTTTGGGTCAAAGGGTTGAAGGATTGTTTGAGAGAGGGTCATTTTATCATTTTCCTGATTTGGGCTTTGTGCAGCCCTGTCTGACTGGATATGTGATTAATGAATACAGCATATTTAGACTTGTGTGTGCAGTGCACATCAAATGGCAGCATGTTTGTTGATAGAGAAGTGTGGTCAACAGTGCTTGTCTAATGACAAATCTACAAAATGTCCTTGTTGCCTCTCTCACTAATGTGACCTGGTGCAATTCATTTGGCATGAATGTCTGAAACAAGCTAATATTATACAGTTGGTGTATTATAGACTGGCCTTACAGGCTTATGATTAAATGTTTCCCGAGGCTTAAAAATTGACTCAAGTTCATGTCCAGGAAAATGTTATGCTACAGTTTTTAGGGCCCTATTATTGTCTTTCAGTCTTACAGGAGATGTCTCTACACTAGGTCAGCCATCCCAGCCCATCCCTGCACCACAAACAGAAAACCATACGAGATCAAAGGATGGCAACGAAGCTAACCGCTAACAGCAGCTCTTACAGCACATGTTAAAAAGAAAACTGCAAATGTTTATTTCCCTGCAGTTCCATCAACAAATTAAATACATTTTAAGACTGTGATTCCAATAATATGTATCTATATATGTGATATGAAGACCTTTGTTAAGTTGGGGCATGATGAAATTCAAAATCAAAGACAAAGAATGGGATTTCTGCTCAAAGAATCACTTAGTGATCACATCCACCCAGCAATAAAACAAAATAGTTTTTTAGTGTTTAGGTTTACATTTGTTCCAGTTGACGAAATAATTGCAAATCAAGAACACCTCGTAACATTACCAAAAACGTTTTCAGCACTCATGTTTTGCGAGATGCTACAATCAGAAGGATATATTTCATAAAAGTTGCAGATTTATATAGGCACCTTTTGATAGACTAATCTATACAACAGAGCCCAGCATTTGCCTGTCATGCCTTCCTTTGAAAGCCAAAATAAATCTTTAAAGTTCATATTCAAAGCAATCTTGTTTCTTTATCATTCTAAAAAGATTCACACAATGGACTGACATTGTTTTCACAGCCATCATACTCACGTGTTTAAGCGGGAAATGCACCAGTGGTATGTGGGGGTGTGAGACTGTTTTCACAGTGCATTCTTTCTAATCAGCAGGTTTATTCTTGTCTGCAAACCGAAATGCAAAAATACATGCATTTCATTTCCCTTTCAGACAAAGAGAAGCTCGCTTTTTCCCTCTGCCGCCAGTTTTTATGCTAAGCTCGCTCCATAAGGCACAGGCATGATAGCGTAGACCAATAGATTTTCTCGCTTAAGTCTCACACAGTAAGCAGACAAATGAGAACATCAAACCATTCCTTTAATTTGTATATGGGTTTTTGTTCACATCATTCACGTGTGGTTCATACTGTGCAAGCAAATACAGTACTATGTATGACCTTAACTCACTCAACATAATTAGCCTCCAGAACTAAATGAGTGTGTAAAGGAAAACAGTCCAAATGAGGATTTCCTGAACTCTCAGAAGATGAAAAATGTTATTAGCATGACTGAGTAGACTGGTATCACACCATGGTGAGATGTGGCTGATTACATACATTTTGCTGTCAGAGATTATTTCACTAAAGCTAAAAATTTTTGTGGATGAATTGTTTCCTCTTACAAAAGACATGCAGCTCAGATGAAACGACACAGCTTGTTTGTCAAAGAATTGAAAGTAAAAATAAATGACAAACATCCCCTGTATCTAGCAGCAGCCATTGCCCATAGTACTTGTCAATAAGCTGTTGATGTTACTCCACCCCCGAGGTCAGTAGGGAGTGGATTAGGACCATGTGGGTGGTCAGGATACCATGTGCTGGTGAGAGTTGTGTGGTAAAAGCTAACATTGGCAGCCACATAATTTACCAAACCTTCCTTAACCAAGCCTCTCTCATTCTTGAGTCTGAGATCTCTGTTAAGTGTTTCCAAGAAAGCCAGGAGGCATTGCATGTTGTAGGTATAATGATGGCATGTGGATAATTACAACATTCTTTGATATGGCAGCATGAATGGTTAGGTTGCTCACACGCTGACCTGGCACTTCCTCAGTAGGGCATGTTTCTGCCATGTCTTCAGACTTTGATCAGGTTCATTCATATTTCAGGAAAATGCAGTTTGGCTTTATTTTAAAATAAGATCCAGCATTACAATTCTATAGTGCATTACCCTGTAATAAGTGTAATCCGTTCTGATTAATAATTAGTAAATATGGGTCGAGTAGACTGCATTTAAACAATTTAAAAATATTGTGCAAAATTAGTCTGACAGCCTAGACACATGAACTTGCATGCCATATGTAGGCCTATGTGTGTGGTTGCCAGATTCACTGTATGTTTATTGTAAAGTTTTCTCATGTGAAGCATGCTGAGTTTGTCTGCATTTGAAATACACTATATACAATCAATAAAACTGACTTTCACGATATAACTCTGTGAGCATGTGGAACACTGTTTGGAGAGCTTTGAGTTGATCTTTTAAGTATTAGAAACGCAGAACTTTAGAGATTTAATCTACATATTGACTTCTTTTAGGCCGTGAATCTGTTTCCAGTCTTTCTCTAACTTCTTATACACTATACAATCAAAAGTATTGGGATGGGGCTGTTTTTCAAGGGTTGGGCTGGACCCCTCACTTCCAGTGAAGGGAAATCTCAATGCCTCAGCATAACAACAATGACATTTTGGATGCAAGCTGTCAGTGTATTTGGAATGCTATGTCATTAAAGTTCCTGGTGGGGCAATGATCATATGTCCAAATAACTTTGTCCATGTAGTGTATTTGTTATCATCCTTGACTGGTAATTTGTCATCAACTTTCCTCTCTGATAATGACATGATTTAAAGCATTGCTTAAAAGTAATTGCCATAACTTCCCTGAGACTTGGCGTGTGTAGGAATTATTCTTTTATTATTCAGGAATTATTCAGGTTTATTCTTGTTTAATCAATACACAAACTGTAAAAATTGTTGTCCCTTTTGGACAGAGAGAAGCTCGCTCTTTCACTCTGACACAAGTTTTTATGCTAAGCTAGCTCCATAAGGCAGACATGCTAGTATAGGCCTATAGATTTTCTCATCTAAATGAATGAATTGTAATCTGAGCAGGCTTGTTAGCTCACATTGCATGATGGTAGGCTACATACAGAAAACGAAACTAGGTCAGCACTGTAGTCATATTAACTTTCACACAGTATGTAATAGAAGCTGATTTCTTCTGAAACGACTAGCTTTGCAGGGTCAAAACATGAACTAAAGACGTAAGAGACTAGGTAACTTCAGCAATTCAAATGAGTCTCTGTATTGTGTAGCTATATTATCTGCCTGCTTGAGCTTCATGTGGTTCTATTTTGTTTATTTATTTATTTTTTATTTTTATATTTGTTTATTTTATAATACATCTTACTGCCAGCGTGATTTGACAGACAGCTGTGACATGAGACCGACTCTGTCTTTGCTGAAATCCCTGTGAATCGATAATGCCTTGAAGTGTTCCTCGTAAACCTATGCTTTTCAGATCGATAGTGATATGGCTTTGCCGCAGAATGTAATGGAAATGTAACTGGCGGATGATTATTTGTGATCATTAGGCTGACGGATAAATGCTTTTTTTTTTTACCACAAACTGAGGACATGTCTTGCTCTTACTATACAGAATCTACGTAAAATAGACTTTCCTCGTCTAGATTTAATATTTCCGATATATATTGAATGCAGCAAAGCAGAACAGAGGAGAGGGCGCGCGAGAGAGGTTGGGCTGACGTCATGGCACGTTGCCCCCTCCATGTTTGGCTGAGAAGTTTGTGTAGCGTCGACAAACTCGAGATACCATTGGTTTGAGTAGCAACCAGAGCTCAGTGGAAGTGAAGTGTCTATTCACAACTTCTCATTTTTTAGTTTGGGCATGTCACCTCAGCGTAACGTTATTCCATGTGTTATATAAGGTGACCTTGCTTAATTTGTCATCATCATTAAGTTAACGTTAAAAAACGGCAATGGCGAGCGGGCGGATTTGGATTTATGTCCCCCTCAAGTTAAAATTAGCGGCTACCGTTATTGCTGAATGGGTTGTTGGGTTTTTTTCAGTTTCTTCAATGAATAAGTAGGTTTCTATTTTCGGAGAGTCTCGCATCCTGCTCTGTGTGGGCTCGTATGAACCGTGTCGAGGCAGTAACGAGTTTTCGGGGGCTCCGCCAGCAGAGCCCGGCTTCAGGATGAGGATGCCCAGAGGAGGACGCTTATTTCTGGCGACGTGCCTCGGCTCGCTCTTCTTCCTTGTGCTTTACTTTCAGAGCATCACCAAGCCAGGTAGGACCCCACACTACTCTACATGTCGACAAAAGTAACTGCTGATAACGGTATAATAACGGTATTTAAATACGGCAGCATTACTGTTTTAGATATACAAGGAAGTGACCATCAAGAGTAAAACAAGAGTTTGTAGTATAACTTGAACACACACAACTTCGCATTATTGACTACACTTGTAACGATGTCCTGTGTGGTGTTGCGTTTAATAGCCGCTCGTTTCCCGAACTCTGAATATTGCAGTGCAAAGTGGCACACTGATATGGTTATCAAAAATTAAGTTATTAGTTATAGGAATGCTACTGTACATGAGTGTTACAGGAGTGCAGATATCACAGCACCTACAGTATAGAGGTAATAACTAGTTTCTAATGTGGTGTGGTGGACTTTGCAGCAGTGAAATAGGGCTGTGTGGTATTCCTGGGGTTGTGCATCTTTGGTAGAGGATAATTAAAACACATCATTTTAACGGGCAACCCTAGGCACACTTGTGTGTTAATATGCACATGTTAAACACAGGACATGTGCAGAGACAGAGTGACAAGTGAATGAAAGAAGTATGAATAAGCTCACTGTGAACAGTGTAATGTTTTGAGCCCCCTTCCCCCAGACCCCCTGCATTCCTCTACTTTAACCCTCCTCTCTTCATATTGCTTTAACCCTCCTCTCTTCGTCTTACCTCTCCTCTCCCTTTCTTTTGTTTCCTGAGCTGAGCCTGTTTTGGACACTAAAAGACAGATCTATCCCCAGGGGACTGCGGGCTCTCAGGGAGATGAGTCAAAGTTTAGACAGAGACAATGAGGTAGAGAGGATTGATTGTGCTGAAATCAAATGGTACATTGGCATAGCTGAAAGGGTGGGAGAACATTTGTATAAAGAAGAGACAGGAAGAGGAGGGGATTGGTCCAGAGAGAAGAAACTAGTGCCCTTTGGTTGGGTGGACAAGAGCACATGTTGGTTCTTGTTTAACTTGGAAAGTAGTGCATTGAACTCTTTACAGCACACTTTTGATGTTCTACAGCTTTCATGAGACACAAGACACATACTGGATCATCTGCAGGTTTCATATGTAGCATAATATATGAAAGATAAAACCATTGTTACAATAGTAATTTCTCCCAGATTATCTCTAGCACACACCCCATGATGGAACAGTTTAAAAGCTCAGCAATAAGTCACCTTTTATAGACTGCAGTGTGTTGAATACACACGTAGCTGTCGGGGGACAATATAAAACCACATGTAGCCAAACTGACAAGTGACAAGTTTTAGCACTCTCATTGACCCCCCTTCACCAACTTGGTGTGTATATATGTCCTTGCTCTGACTCGTTTAGACTTGTCTGCTTTGCAGCTCCATCATTAGTCATGTGCAACATATGAAAAGCATGCTGGAGCCACATTAGAGAGTACCGATTCACAGGATGTCAACAAAACATAGGGCGTCCTTAATTACTGTGCATCTAGTCAGAAACAGCATGAAAATATCACCAAATTTCTTGTTTGGTTTAATATTATCTCTGTCATTCCCATTCCTTTCTGTTCATCACTTCTACTCTGTTGAGCACAGGGAAGTGAAACAGGAGAGAAAGATCCAGGCAGTAGTCCCTAACTTTAATTATCTACTTGTATTTTATAGTACGTGTGTGTAATTACTTTAAATACTGAAAACTGACAACAGTTTTATTTCTTGTTATCTCATTTCTAAATACATTTACACCATTGTTGACAGATAAGATGTTAAATTTTTCATATTTGAGATCCAGATCAGTTTTGGTGAAATCCCTCTGAATAAAGTTGTACAAGAACAATTTCTCATTCATCTTCAGAAAATAAGGCAGTGAGAAGGCATTCAAAACCCCAGGATGACTTTTGCGATATGACTGTAAGACTTCACATTAACTCTATCACACCCTAAACAGGATCATTATTCAAAGTGAATGAAAACATCTGTAGTTTATAAAATGTGTTTTCATTAGCAATGTTCCCAACAGCTAGTTTTCCTGATGTGTTAATGAGAAGTTCAAACTTAGACTTCTCAGCTAGTCAAAAAGTAAGAAAACATCAAGAAAGCAGCTAAAATTGCACCCAATTTAATCTACAATATTAAATGTCGTTCCATAGCTATGCTATTCAAAATCATTAATCACAGTCTTTAGTAACATCATAAATGGACCAGTTAACCAGATGAACATTTCACCAATACAGCAACTCGATGTTTGCCTTGCATAGCCCTCAATAAAACTCATATTGTAAGTGAAGCCCCCCCGGTTCCGATTAGTGAGGGCAATAACGTTTAAGCGACTGGTTGACTAATCACACGGATCCTTAATCATGATAGTGCGTTCACATTCCAAATGCTTTTGTTTCTCGAGGTGTTGGAGGTGGTTTGGATGTGAGATGTCTTGCAGTAGTTTTGCCTTATTGCTGATGGAGATTAATGAGTGTAACTCTGTGGCTCTTATATTTCATGTGTCATAAAATAATTGTGTGCACTTATAGTCATGTATTATAAAAGCTATTTTTTCTGGTTCAGGTGAACAAGTTTGTGTACCACACTTTATTCACTGTATCTCAGGACTGTTTTCCTGTTGTTGCTCCGTTTCTTTCACCTCTTCTTATCGGTTTCTTTCTCTTTTCATTGCTTTCATAAAACCCTCATGTAGCACAGATGAATATTGCAAAAGCCATACAGGATGTCGTTTTAAAATATGTGTTTCCAGTCCATTTGTCTTACGGAACTACATTTCCAACTAAAGCCAACTGTTGAATGCTGGATAGGAAGCTCAGAGCGTATTATTATTGTGCTTCCATTGTGTGCCTTCCTGTGCCAACACCCTGGGTTTGGCACTCAGAGAAGAAATATTAGCGCTCTTCAATGTACAACTATAAACTAGTTACTCGGTTCTGTTAACTGTTAAATTATTTAGAGTGAGTGAGCGAGTTTGAGTCGTTTAGCGTCAGACGTGTCACAGTTTGAGCTTCATTTGCTGTTATTTTGTGGGTGAGATAGTGCAATTTAAACACTAGAGTTTGACGTTCAGACACAGCACAATTTGCACTACATGTCCCACAAGGGTTCAGAGAAGAGAGAAAAGGTCTACAAGTTTTTACACAACAAATATTATTTGTGCTAGGGAGTAAGTCATCCATCTTGGCTTGCTACAGCAGCATTTCTTACCCTCTGGTGAGCGTAAAATACAGACGCTGAATTTCTTTTTGAAATACAAAAATGTGAAATTACCAGTTAGCAGTCATTGACGGTCTGTGAAACTGGCAAATCAGTTAATCAATGAAGAGAATAACTGTTAGTTGCAAGCTTTTTGGATTGAAGTGTAATGAGTTTTGCTTTAACTTCAAACCTTTATTGTCAGTATATTTTTTTACATACACTGAAATTCTTCTCTGCGTTTAACCCATCACTGATTAAACACACACATGCAACATGCAGTGAAACACACAGGAGCAGTGGGCTGCCATTTCAGGCACCTGGGGAGCAAAGTGTGTGTGTGTGTGGGGGGGGGGTTAAGTGCCTTGCTCGAGGGTACATCAACCAACTAATGGAGGGGGGAAATTCATTTAATTACTCCACCACACCCAAATTTCTTCCTGCCAGTCCGGGGGGGAATCGAGCCAGCAACCCTCCGGTCACAAGCCGCTTCTCCAGCCTCTGTGACCACGGAGTTCAGAGTTTTCCTTAAGTGCTGGCTGTCGGCTGGACATTCAGACATTTCCATCCAGCTACTTTTCTTTCACTATTATCTTTTCATGGATGGTGGGTTTTTGTCATCAGACGTCTGGATCTTAAGTTATCAGAGAAACAGGCTGAGGTAATTTTACCAGCAGCTTGGCTGGTAAACATCCTTTGTCTGCCAGTGCTGTTGGACAGGCACTGATTTTTAATGTGAAGGTGCTTGGGTCACAACTCTTGCTCTGTGTTCAAGGCAAGTGGAATGCATCTTGTAGTTGTTTGATTGAGCAAGTGAAAAACATCTAATGTAAAGTTATCTGGAAATAAGCTGTGTACTGCATTTTAAAGCAGAGCTTTCCCAGCTGAAATTGAAGAGTACCTTGAACAGCAGTGTATGCAGACATTGTAATAAAACTAACAAACAAACAAAAAAAACATTATAATGATAAATCCAGTGCTGAATGTCTTCTGTGAATATTTATCCATTTATTGGGGTTAAAAACGTTTATTGTTGTTGTTAGCATGACTGTCCTCTGGCAGTGATGCCTTCATGGAGTCTGTTAAGCAGTCAGAGGCTGTGCTCCTGACTTTTCGGCCATTCCAGCCTCTACATCCCACAGTAGAAAATAGTAGATGTAGATCGTGTAGCCTTTGTGCTGTGTGCTTTTGACGTAGTCAAAGCTGATGGGCAAGAGGAAGTGAACTCCGTAATCGTTGCTTCTCTTTTCAGAATTGAGCACAGACATATTTAACATTGGGAGCTTTCTGTATTGGAAACGTAATCTCACCCTCTGACCCTGTGTGAGTTCAGTGTGTACAAGTTTTGTTTTGTTTTGTTTTGTTTTTTTTTTTTATCAACAATAACATGGAAATATAGTGCATTTGCATCAGCAGAAACATGTTTTTGTTATTGTGTTCAGTTTCCCCAAGCCAGCATAAAAACTGAGGAGGAAATTTGTCTTCCATTTGCTATTTCCAGTCAGTCTCTAGATGTGTCATAGAGATGAACACCCACAATTCCTCTCAGACTGTTTTATGTGGTTGCATTGACTGAGCAGAGCTGTGTCACAGAGTGTGGGTGTGGTTTGATTGTATTTGTTACTATATCATGTTAGTTTGACGTGGAAGGATGGTGTGCAGTGTGTGCAGTTGACAAAGGTGGAGTGAACTTGTCAGCATTGTCAAGATAAGTGAAATCCACACTTGTGGTATCAATGCTAATTTGACTAGCCTTCAGTCCTGTTTTTTGACACAGGAAACATTTTTTCCAACCTCAGCACCAAAACCAAACTTGCTGTTTTCATCAAACAGTAAATATGTTTATAGTTGTCATTGTTGAAAGAGGATGGTATGATATCACATGGCACTTAAACCACACATAAGTGCCATATGTAGTCCTGAAGCAGGACCAGGACTTATGCCTGAGGTTTGCTCTTGGTAGAATCATTATTTCTGAACCATGAGCCCTGCATTCACCGTCTTCTCCCTCTTTCCCAGCTATGGGAGATAAAAGTCAATTGTCTGATTAAGCTGAAAGCCCACAGGGACATGAATAACATACTTTAACACATATTTTAAAACAGTGGTGTTTCTTTAAACCACGATAGTGTTTTATGTCTCAAGTGTTCTGTCACAACTGTTGTCACTATACTGATCTACTGATAAACTGATCAAAGCTTCCCCAGATGAGTGACACAATTGTTTTTTTGCTAGATATCTCTAATACTGTTCACTTTAGTTCACAAAAGTAGAATCCGCTCTGCTGGTTTTTCTGACAGCGATGGATTCCACGTCTCACAATTCCATAGCGAGGCAACATCAAGGACTGTTCCAATGTGGCTTACCTACACACAGTCAGTGCATAAATGATATTGTCTTTTTTTTAACCAAACTTACTGTACACTGTAACCCATTGTAACCCACTTTATCGTTAAACATTTACCCACAAACAATCTTGTTCATTACCATACCCTTTAATACACATACGCATAGCATAATCCTGTAATTGCACACACTAGTTATACTTTATGGGCACGCATGCACACTGCCACTCATCATCTGACTTTTACATCAGGGAGGCTGCTGTGAAACAAACAAAGAATGCCGTGATGCCTTTAAAGCCCCCCATAATGCTGGCGGCTCTTTAGAGGGTGCTGTACACCACATGCTACACCTGCTGGCTGTTTGTTTTGCCTCACTCCGGGTGGTGTATCAGATGTCTTTTCGTTAATATCCCAAACATGCTTTATTTTTATCTGTCTTTTTTTCAGATCGCTAACATTAAGGGCTACTGAAAAAGATGTGGCACTAAAGCTTAATTGTGTTTATATGCAAAGACAAGAGCTGGAGGCTGGTGTCTAAAGTGTTTGAAGATGATGCGGTTTTAGTACTTTATGGTTGGGTCAGACTGTGCCTCTGATCTGACTTTCTTTTATCGTAAACCAGTAGTGTTAGTAATGATTGCCAGCTAAACTCTGCAGTTTCAGGTACAAAGGCTGAATTAATTTTGGAATTAACAAACTACAACTGCTAGGCTGTATATAGGCAATAATCTGGCGATATGATGCCTATCACAATACAGGGATTATAATTAATTATATGGCAATATATATACTGCAACACTATAAGCTAGGTAATATGTTTTCATACAGTAGGTTTCTGTTCTTTGTGTTTGTACAAGCGGTACTTGCTTAACTCCTTCCCGTCTCAATTGTTTTTGAGAACTGACTACATCATCACAAAAAAATATTGCAATACTCAAGTTTAGCAGTATTTGGAATGAGTTGCAAGATTCTCAGTCTGTCCTATGCTGTAGCTATTATAATGACAAAGGACAGATGTTAGATGCTGAACATGTCTGACTCAATATACATGCTCCCAGGCTGTGAACATTTGTACTGGATTTGTTCTGACAACATTGAGACAAAATTTATTTATTTATTTATTTATTTTTTGCCGTTTTAAAGCTTTGAGCTCAAAAGAAATAGTGACTTGCTGTGGACATATGTGCTGTATTTATACAGTGTTGAGTAGTAACTCAAACTCGTCAGGGATTCAGTGATTCTCTGCTCTTATGTATAAGTGAACTCAGTCCATCACACTAAAGCATGTGCTGTTCAAAAGGGAACAAGACTGAACTCTAACTTATTTTTTGAGGTGCAAATTTCTAATGTGAGAAAAAAGCTGGTTGATCAAGTAGCTCGATGTGTTACGGGAAGGTTTCTGTTGCATTTTTGATTTGAAAGAACTATGAAAGTGACCACAAGGGTAAGATTAAAAGGAACTTCCTGCCTGAGGATATAACTAATTGTTAAGTCACCTCAGCTTTTGTTGTAATTACCACCATCTGCGGGTTTTAACATACAATGATGATGTGGCACCTTTGAGTCAAACTATGCACGAAACAAACACAGAATGTCTGACATCATGTTACTCATGATAATTCTGTTGCCTGCTCCCGCTTTCAGTTGTTGTCATGTGTGACATCCCGTGTTGTCTTACATCAAATTACATTGTGCTTTTCTTTCAGCTCATGGAAACTTCCATTAGGCGGTCCTCATAAAGATAGGCCTTTATTTAAGTGCAATTAAGTGTTATTTTACCTCTTTAAGTAAATATTTACATTACTGATGCCACAGAATCCTCTGTGCTATTCATCATGATCACAGGGAGGAAGAGGTTTTTCAAATAAAGGGAAACTTTTTTTCTGGGGGAGAAGGGCAGAAAAACATTAAAAGAACATTAAAAACAACAACATGTTGATGAATTGGGCCCACACAAACCATGAAAGCATTTTAATGTACTTAACATACGGTGTCACTAACTTCCTGTCAACTGATTAGTCATGAGATAGTGCTATGTGTTTATAATGATTCAGATCAGTGTGCAGGCTTAATGGAGCCTTGTTTTCCAGGGTATGTAGCGTATGTAGTAAGTTGCAACAAATGCGTGACAAACCCGACAGAGCCCTTTTGTGTGTGTCGTAACACTCAGAGCCACTCACCTCTTTTTCAAATGTTGCTATTGTATCACTTCCTGGAGATGAGAGGAAGTAGTGGTTTTCTGGTGCATGTGAGATTGAACATACAATACAGAAAAAGAGGTGGCTTAAAATGATCAGAATTGAGTATTCTCTGAAATGCTGGTGCCGGTGGTCAGTGGTTGCACACAGTACCGATATGTAATTAATGAGCAGCATCATAATTTAAAAGGAATCGGCAGTGAGAAGTGGTATATGACAGCGGAGCATGAGCAGATGCATTGGCAGTGACACACAGTGGTATACCATCAGTCCCTCTCCAATCTTAGTGCTGCTGATGGGGTGTAGTTCAGTTTTTAGCTGTTGGCTACTTGTTAGCAACAAACTTTTTACCTTACAAAGAGAATGAATTATTAAAGTTTGTATTGCCTTAAACCACAGAGTTCTTGACTTGACAGTATTTCCAGGTTTTAGGACTCAAAATATAAGTTGTTCATGCACAACAGGTCCATTAATATAAGTAGACCCTCCACAAGTGTCTTTTGACCTACTTTCTAGCTTCCTGATGAAGCATCTTGAGTACGCACAAGACCTAGATGCTCAGGCTGTGAAGTGCAGTGCTGCTGACTGAGAGCTTAGACATCTCATCCAATATGTCTACTTCTATCTTATTTTCTGATAGTGAAATCTGATGTTTCAAATCTCTGGGATGCAGGGTTCTATTTCTGTGACCTCTCCAAACTGTTCCTTTCTTGTTAACATTGTGTCATAACAATAGTGCTGATTCTCTGAGCATTGTGCAGAATATTTCAACATATGCCCATATACATTATCACATGCATATAGATGCAAATTAGATGTAACTGCATGTACGTCCTGTAACCATACAGGCCCAAGATGTGGATTTTATGCACGTCCAACCAAAGGTTTCAAGACATTGCTGTCTGTCTTTGCGTGTTCATTTGATGGCAGTTTCACCAAGAGGAAGTTGAGGATTTTGATGGTTCACGTAAGCTGAGGCAGAGAAGAGGGACAGGCAGAGGCTGCATCACGCAGTCCCAGTCTTACTTCCTTATATTCTCTCACCAGTCACTGTAGTTGTTCTTCTTTTCATTTTCGGATTCTTGGCAGAAAGCAGTTAGGGTTTAGTTTGGTCTTAATATTTAACAAGAGTTTGCAAACAATAGTGGTTTCTAATGTTTTTCATGAGACGGGAGATCCAGCCGGACGTAGAGATTGATTAAATTTACATGCCATTTCACAGCAGTTCTGAACAGCAAGTTCAGTTTATTTGCAAAATGTGAACTCAGCAGAAAGAAGAGAAACAGTGAGAGAGAATAAGGCTCTGTCTCCTTCCATATCTGCATAGCATAACCTCCATGTTGCATTTTATTGTGAAATAATATGTTTTCCATGTCATGGTTTGACATATTCTCATCAGTCCATAGACCCTAATTCAAGCATCTTCTCCCATGCTAACATAGATAAAGCACAACTCTTAACTCCATCACTTTCCAGCTTTGTGTGATATGTCAAGCAACCCTGCTGTTTTGCCACATGTGTAAAACAAATCACTTTCGTGCTCAGTCCCATTAGCTGCAGACCCAAACACTGACTGCCATCAGGCCTGGTTAGGAACTGGAGAGGAGGGGGATGGGATTGGGGGATGGATGGAGAAGACAGATGTGTTTATAGAGGCTGGAAGAAGGAGAACATTTGGAGACTTTAAGTTCTTCAAACTAGCAGTGCTTTCAGCAAGTCCATCATTACATGTCATGCCAAGCCAAGCGTTGGTCTCATCCACAGCTACTCAGTGCTGTGTGTTTATCATTGTTTGCTTTCATAATCTTAGGAAATGAGAAGTAGGTGGTCTCAAATCTGTTTTGTGATATATCCTCCAGTTATTTTGCTCTGTAAAGATAACAAAATTCCAAAGGGGCAAATTAAAAATGACTGCTGCAGTTAGAGCAACGAGAGAACAAAAAAGGAGAGGTGTAACTTATGTAAGAGTTACAGAGAGAGTTCGGAAGGAACACACTGTTCCTATGGAATCTATAAATGAAAGAAAGGAGGGCTCACATCATGACAAAGGCAGATCCAAAAGAGAGTTGGGAAATCGCCTCCAACCTTCTTTACATCTCACATCTTTATAGTAGTAGTAATTAACACATTGTAAATAAGTGTTTCTCATTTGTGACCCACTTTTACGCTTCTGAAAAAATAAAAGGAACGCAGAGAGACTTAAATTGGTGGTGACAAAGCGAACAAAACGCCCGCACGTGTGAAAATTCATCTTCACATGTGATATATAACACGTAGATAGTTGTGGTGTTGTTCATTGCACATTTTCACTCCAGTCCTGTGAACAAGTGAGACATGCACTGAAACAAGACAGATAGGTACATGTCTTCTATAAAATTCTAATTTCCTAATTGTAGAACCTGGTGTGAAGACTGGCAGCAGCCCAGGGATAAGTCGAAGTCCACTGCAGACCCCCTACAATGGAGACCAGGTAAGAAACACACACACACACACAAACATGTATGAAACATTCATCAGACTCTTACAGGCTTTTCCAGCTTTGTGATGACCGAACCATTAATGGAAATTTGTTATCACACGCTGGATGGATTGAAATTATGCACACACGTTCATGCATGCTTACATATTAAGAGGATAAATATTGTGCTGTTTAGATGCGACTGCTGCTGTTGCTTCTGTATCACCATTCAGTGAATGTGCTTCGATGTCTGATGCCACTAATGTTACATTTTCTGTGGAAAAGTTCCTGAAATTGGAAGAGAAAAAACTGAATACTATTCTCAAATTTCAGTGATACTTTGTCATATCACTTTCATGCTGCGCTTTAGGGTGTTAGCTTTGAAGGTCACATTAACCTGAACACCTGACGGTACTTAGTGTCACATACAAACGGCTGATCGGTTATTATTTGCAGATTTGACTTAGGGTCATTTGTGAGGTCACACTGCAGCCACCGCAGTAAATTTCTGACTGTGCAATATAGTTTCTCAGTTAGGAACACACCCATAACAGCCATACGAAGGTGTCAAACCTCCTACAAACAAATAGCAGGGTTAAAGAAGTATTCCAGTGTATTCATTCCATAAAGCTGGAGGCTCTTAGTCCCTTGAAGTTTGGAGAAAATGACCAAATAACTAGGCCTTTTGTTGAGCAATATGTTGTCTCTGAAAATAATTGTGATAAATGATGCTATTGTCATTTTAAGACCATTTTATGCCACTGATATGATAATATAATAGCATAGTGATGCAGGTACACCCTTTCAATTAATTTTAAATTCTTAAGAATACTCAGACATTGGAATTAAAATACGAAAAGAAACATTAAAATAATCTAAATAAATAAAACCACACAACCCAAACAATAAATAAAATGGACTCTTGACTTTCTTTAAAAATTGCACTTAGATATGAAACATTTGGCTTTGGCGTAGTCTTTCATTCTTTAACAGGCGATATACAGACAATCCAGTTTATGCCACTTTTTGTTGGGTCAAGTCCAAATAACAATAAGATTATGAAATAGGATAAACAGTAAGATAAGGACACACAATAAGTTGATAATGTAGTTATCATGACAGACTTACTAATGAAATCATCAGGGTTAGACTCAAAGCAACTCTAATCAGTACTTTTACTGGGTTAAAACGATCGCTTCAGTCGGTGGCTTGTGTTGATGAAGCCACAGAAATTTATTACCTTCATCTGTCTCAGCATGCATGCACCAAATGGCTGACAGACACAGTTAACACAGTGACCTATTAAGAAGCTGAAGAGCAAGATATTTCCTGCAAGAGACCAAAAACAGAGCTAAAGGAAAGTGTGTTTTTAACACAGCTCCAAATAAAGATTAATTTCATTCTATAGCTGCTATTTTTATTTTAAGTCTGTTTATTGTATGTGTATTTTTTTTGTGAAATATTTTTAGGAAATCCACTTGTATCAAAATATTGAAAGTCGATGATGATTATGAAACTGTTGTTTCTGTCTTGTGTGATAAATTGTAATTAAAAAGAATTCATTAAAATTCACAAGTTGGCAGGGGTTGCTCTGGGTACACGATGCGCATGCACCAATTTTTAATTCATTTACTTTGTTTCTCCCTCCCTCTTTTGCCCATGTGGGTCCTCTTTCTTTGGTCCTCTGTATCGTTATGATCACTTCTCTAGAAGCAGCCGGAGCTGTTGGCAGATCAGC